>NC_140588.1:713388112-716177979 GCF_964204655.1 Triturus cristatus | reverse complement strand
AGAGAGAGAAAGAGAGAGAGAGGAGAGAGAGAGAGAGGGAGAGAAGAGAGAAGAGAAAGGAAGGAAAGAGAAGAGAAGAAAGAGAAAGAGAGAAGAGAAAGAAAAGAGAAAGAGAAAGAGAAAGAGAAAGAGAAAGAGAGAGAAAGAGAGAGAGAGAGAGAGAGAGAGAGAGAGAGAGAGAGAGAGAGAGAGAGAGAGAGAGAGAGAGAGAGAGAGAGAGAGAGAGAGAGAGAGAGAGAGACTGAGACTGAGACTGCAAACAAAACCACAAGGGGAAAGTCCATAAGCCCGGAACAGAGGAGCAACAGCAACCCATCACCAGATTACACCGTCAAGGATGGCCCTACCTCCTGCGAGGAGTAGGAGGACAAGGGGCAGGCAAGCAATCCGCAGACGACACCGCCAAGGAGGGCCATAACCCCTGAAAGGAGTAGGAGGTCAAAGGACAGTGAAAAGAACCCCCAACGAAGAAACCGGTAGGGTTCCGAATATCTAAACAACAGAGGGAAAAAGCAGAAGTAGGCCCCCACGCTGTAAAGAAACTAGCTGGAGGGATGCCCGACCAGAAGAAAACAAAGAGGACACCCACAGAAGACAAGCCACCCAGAGGGAGGCGACTGCAAAAACCCAGCAGAGGGTCCTCGCAGAACGGGGAGGAAGGGCGGGTCGTGAAGGCATCTGCGGCTAGAATCGTCTCTACCAGATACATTGTTACCGAAGGTAAGTAACTTGTACATCTGATAGAGACTACTAGCCGCAAATTCCTCAATGTAGAATAGATACCCTAGCCATACCCAGAGGGGAGGAGGGCCCGCGAGAGAACCTCCCCACCAGGAGAGACCCTGTGCCCCAGTAGGGAACAAGGCACAAGGACAAGAAGGAAAAGGCCAGGAAATCCTAAACCCAACCTAGGGAGAACCGCCCAACACCCTGCAGGGGCAGACAGCGCCCGAAACGCCTCAAGGAACATAAGGACCACCTCAAACCCAGTGAGAAGAGGCAGAACCAGAGGCAGGGCCCACCGCAAGAAGCACCTACACAGAGATAGAAAAGAGCCGACACACCTCGGCCACAAGCAGCGGACAAGTCCACAACGGCTCCACCGCCAACAGCACAGGCGGAAGAAGAAAGGCACCGTTGCGCAAAGGCGGAACCAGAGGCAGGGGCACAAGGGAACACATCAAGACCATAACGGTGGAGTAGAACAAGCAGGCCTGCATGGGCATGCGCCCCCAGGAGCAGGCAACACCACGCAACAGTGCACCCAGGACAAGGCGGACACCAGCCGAAGGCAGAGGCCACGACACACCCCAAAGGAGGGGACGGCCCAGAAACACACACACACTGACCCACGAAAGAAGGAGGGAAAATACCCTGGCAGAAAAGAAAGAGAGAGAGAGACGGAAGACGGACCCAAGCCGGCCACCAGTACACAGAAGCCAAGGAAAGCCAACCCCTCTGGAACACCATACAGAGGACCAAGCCGAAACACAGGACAGAAGTGCGGAACTGCCACAACACAATGCTGCAGACAACAGGCCTGACCTGCCTAGCAATGGAGCGACAAGGAGAAGGACAGACTGAGTGCAAGCTGCTCCAAGACAGTCGGCAAGAAAATCGCACCTGCGACATACCGTGACGCCACGGAGAGCAAGGAGCCCGAAAGGTGTGACCACACCTCCCTAGCACAAGACAGAGCTATGTAATAGCTACAAGTACCCCACATAGGTTAGGTTACGTCCCAAGAAACATGGAACACCTCTTAGGAAAAAAAGCGGGGTGGGGCTTATGTGACCTCGCTGGCATCACACCTGCGGAGGACATCGGGGCGGATTCGCGTGGTGCCGGCCCTCGGCGAGCAGAGATGTTGGGCAAGAAAGTTTTTCGGGTCCAGTCTCACGCCTGGGCATAATTCTACGTTAAGGAATCTGCGGCTAGTAGTCTCTATCAGATATCTTTTTTCATAAACTCCTTTGAATAAATATTATTCGCCATTTGGTTCTTTGCATCTAAAGTACTGTTACTAGGAACAAGAGTGGGATTTTTTTCATAGTTATTACTCCAGGTCCACAGTGATCCTTGGGTCTCTCTTTTTGAAATATTATGTTTATGGTAAAAAATGTCAAACAGCAGAAGGAACTAAATTCAATTGGAAGCAAGTTATTCAGCTCTCAATGGTGTAGAGTTTGAAGAAATCGGTCTACAAATTATTCATTCAAGCAAGGTAAACTGAGACTTTTTGCGGTACTGTGATTGCAGTGTATTAATTACAAAAAAGCATACATGAAGAGGAAAGCGATCTTAGATAAACAATAAGAAATGCATTAATCTGAAAAATTGACAAATCACTGAATGTAGGAGAATAGCACGATACAACCATAAATCTGCAATGTACGTTGACCAACTTTCACCAAAATTACTATAAGACATTAAATTCTTGGCATGCCAAGAGGAACTATGTCAAGCAACAGATCAAATCTCATCTATCGCTTTTATAGGTCTATGACCTAGAGCCTACCAATAACCCGAAACTAGCTCAAATTAACTAGCTAGTAAAATCTAACCAAACTAGTGTTCATTTGGTGTAAATAAAGCTTCACATGTTTAATTATATAATGTACAATGCAATGTACATTACCTCATCGTCCCTCCCTCGCTTCCCTTCATTACACACGAGGCATTCCTGTCTCACCAGACACCCATAATCACTGATAACCCCCCCCCCCCCATCTTCCTGTTTTTTCTTTGTCTCACCAGGTTGATGCGTGTTCCAAGCACCAGCAGTGTGCGAGCTGCCGTTGTTGTTCTCTTTCTTCTTGTGGATGCCCGATCTCCATGCGGCACTGTGTCTGGGAGTCGCAGTGCACACCCTTGCCAGCATCTGCTCGTCATGAGACCAGATGGAGGTGTTAACGGCTCACAGTGGCTGGGGCTGTGCTCTTCAGGGGTGAAGGACAGCCTGGGAAGCTGCAGCAAATGGGGGACAGCACGGCTCCTCTGCTGTCGGTTTTAGAATAAAGTAACAGTAAGGGCCTTGGGGGAGGCAGTTTTTTAAATAATTTTTTCATGCATTTGTATCAATGTTGGATTGCTTGATCATATGCCCTTCCTTATTGGTACTAAGGAATTTTTTCATATTTGTCTCTCAGTTACTGATTGGTCACTGAGGGGAGGGAGGGGACAGTCCTGCCTATATCTAGGTGACTCCCTGCTGAATTTTGTTGCTTATCATTATGGTGGGGAAGCGTGCATCTAAACGCAAGCATGTACTGCCCACTTCTGAAGAGTATGAGCAGATTCCTGCGTGCTGGAGCAGGTCCAGGGGTCCTACGCTCCTTCTGCTTTACTCTCTGCCTCTGAGGTTCAGACGATGATTGAAGCTGTTGTGACCCAAGCTCTGGAAGCCAGGTCTGAGCCCAAGCACAGGAGCTCTTGTTTGGCTGTTGGTCCAGAAGACACTCCCTCTGGGGACTCTTCGGCTTCTGAGACTAGCTGTCCTTCTACCTCTACAGGGAAATTTGTGCATAGAGAGGAGGTTCTGGACATTCTCCAGCATATCCGGGAGAATTTGGGGTTTGCGCCTTTCTCATCCTCTGAAGCGGCAGAAGACATCTTTCCTCAGTATGTAAAGCCCCCTGTTTTTGGTATGTCATTTCATGGCCAGATCAAGGACTTGATCACTGGTGAATGGCGTGACCAGTTCCGTGCTTTCTGCAAAAACTGTATTTTCTGGAGCAGGGGGGAGGACTCTCTTCCAAACCCAGTTAAGGTGGAACTCATGTTGGCCATTCTGACTGGCCGTAAGGCAATTAATCCTGAGGATTGTTCTCCTTCTGATGCTACGGACAAAAAAAATTGAAGGAGTGCGTAGGAAAGCTTTTACTGCCGAGAATTTCACTTTGAAGGCTGGTGTTTATTCTGCTTATGCAGCTCAGTCTCTGGTTTCGGACTTTGAGAAGTTGGCCACGGCAATTCAGGAGAAGACAGATTGTTATGAATTGCTGGTTCATATAAAACAGCAGGCCAAGTTGATGGCAGACATGTCATCGAATGTTCTGAGGTCTTCTACCATGGCGAATGGTTCTGTGGTGTTGGCTCAGAGGAACTTGTGGATGCGTGACTGGAAGGCGGACTTCTCAGAGAAGACTTCTCTCCTGAAAATCCTGTTTGAGGGTAAATTGCTGTTTAGGGATCAATTGCACAGCATGATTACCAAGGCTTTCAAGGACCAGAAACAAGCTCTTCCTTAAAAGGGGAAGGCATCTTCATCTTCTTACTCTCTTCGCTTTTGGGATCCACCTTCTTCCTCTTGTTCCTCCCGTAAGACCTTCAAGCCTTTTTCAGAACGTCGAAGGAAGTTCCAGCTGAAAAAGTCATCCTCCTTGGCCGGCACTAATGAGCAGCTTAATTCCTTCAAGCGGAAGTCCTGACAATGATTGCAGGGCAGCGTCGTTGCTTGTAAGCGGAAGGCTTTTGTCTTTTCTAGATGCCTGGATTCGGGATGTGAAGGATCATTGGGCCTTGAACATTATCAGGACCAACTATTGTATCGCATTTGTCCCTCTGCCTCCCAGCTGAGGCACCATCCATACTCCTTCCTCCTTGGATCCCGGGAAAAGAAGCAGGCTCTGCTGAATGGGGTTCAGGCTCTTCTGGAAAAGGCAACGATTGTTCCAGTTTCAGTTCCCTTGGAGGAACGGGGACTGAGTTGCTATTCAATTCTTTTTCTGGTTCAGAAGGTGTCTGGTGGTTTCAGACCGGTTCAGGACCTTAAGAGAGTAATGTAATGTAATGTAATGGGGTTTTTATAAAGCGCAGGTTGCACTCCAGGGAGCATCTTTGCGCTATAGAGAAGAATCAGATCCTGATGATGAAACAAGCGGAAGGTAATTAGACTAGATTTGCGCACTGCCATTCAGGGAGAGCAAAAATCCAAGTCTTGAGGGCCTTTCTGAAAGTCGCTTCTGTGGGGATTAGACGGAGGGAGGAGGGAAGAAGGTTCCAGGCCTTGGACCCAAGTACTGCCAGAGATTTTCCTCCTTTAGTCTTGAGTCTGAACTTAGGAATGGTAAGAAGATTGGCCGTTTGAGACCTAAGGCATCGCATGGGGTTATAATGTTTAAACATTTTTAGAATGTAGTTGGGTCCCTTTCCATTGAAAGCCCTAAAGGTGATCAGTAAAATTTTAAAGAGCACCCTTTTGTTAATGGGCAGCCAGTGTAAAAGGTTCATTGCTGCCGTAGCTGAGGTCCTCTTTTTCCATCCTAGTACTAATCTGGCAGCCGCATGCTGTACAATTTGTAATTTATGGCGGACTTCTGAATGGGTGGGTCAGGAACAGTCATTTCAAGATGGTGACTTTGCAGTCCATAATTCTCTTGGTCGGTGTCCGGGACTTTATGACCTTCATAGACCTGCAGGACGCTTACCTCCTTATTCCCATGGCTCTGGATCATCAGAGGTTTCTGACTTTGGCGATAAGGGACAGCCACTTTGTTTGCTGTGTAGCTATTCGGTCTGAAGTATGCTCCGCGGGTCTTCACAAAACTGTTGGCTCCGTAGGTAGTATTGGCCCACAGTCAGGGGATCCTTCGTCATCCCTACCTCAACGACTGGTTGGTTCACGCTCCCTCGTGCCTGTTGGCTCGCAGTCACACAGGGGTGGTACTGGACATTTTCTAGGAGCACGTTTGACTTATCAATCTGGAAAAAAACTGCCTTGTTCGAGCCCAGGACCGTCTCTTCATTGTAGACCATTTGTGGGTGGTCACCTTGCCCAAGTTAAAGATCTGGTCCCACATTCTGGGTCTTTTGTCCCAGTCCATCCAGGTGGCTGCTCGTTGGCTTCAGGTACAGGGGGGATCTGGCTGCAACAGTGTTTCTGGTTCCCTGGGCCCATTTTCATTTGCAAAAACTGATGTCTCACATCCTGGTGCATTGGTCTCCCCACTCTCTTCTCAGATTCCTGTCTCCCTTTAGATCCGTGGGGACCTGGCTTGAGGCTTTTAAGGGATCATGCTGCGGGGTTGTCTCTTTCCCCTCCTGCCCACTAGATTGTCCTGATGCATGCCAGTCTGACGGGTAGGAGGGCTTGGATGGGGTGCATCGGACCAAGGGCTCTTGGTCCCAGTCTCAGGGCAGGAGGTCTTTGAATTGGAGGGAGTTGGAGGCTGTACGCTTGGCTCTGAGGACATTCTCTCGGTTTCTGAAGGGTTCAATCGTTCTGGTCAGGACGGACAACATTACGATGATGGCTTGTGTCAACAGGCGGGGGGGACCAGGTCCCCTTCTCTGGCGGTTGAGAGTTTGTTTCATTGGGCAGAGTCTCATCTGTTGGCGCTGTCTGCAATCCATATTCATGGGGTCTCCAACTCTAGCGGACACTCTCAGCAGGGCCATTATGTTGTCAGTGGATTTTTGCCTCCGTAGGGAGTTGTTTATGGAGCTTACAGTGCGCTGGGGTGTCCCTGTAATGGACCTTTTTGCGAGTGTTCAATGCCAAGCTGCCACTGTTTTGCTCTCTGAGTAGGGAGGGTCTAGATTGGATGGTGGACACTCTTTCCTGCCAGTGGCCTCAGGGGCTTCTTTACGCGTTTCCTCCCTTTCCACTGTTTCTCAGCTTCCTTCTCAGGGTCCAGACAGTAGGGGCGTCAGTTATTCTGGTTGCCCCGGCTTGGCCCTGGGTCTCCTGGTTTCCTCTTCTTGTGGAGATGTTGAAGGTGTGTAGAGGTTGTTGCCCTGGTCTCCCTCTCCCTTGGTGGTCCCTGTATTGCAACAGGATGTTCTGTCCAGGATGCGCTTGGTGGCCTGGAGGATGAGGTCTGTTGCATAATGGGGGTTCTGACAGGTTTGACCTCAATTCTGAAGGCGGCTACATGCTCCTCTACCAATAGGTCTTACTAGCGTTCTTTAAGTAGGTGGTGTCGGGGTAAGGGTTTGGACCCTACGTCTTCTACCTTGTTTGATGTGATTCTGTTTCTGCAGGAGGGAGCTTCTTTGAGGTTAAAGGTTGCCTCCCTTAAACTTCAGGGGGCTGCAAATAAGGCTTTTCTGAGTTCTTGGGGCAATCGGTCGGGTCCGATGGTTTGGTGAGGCAGCTTTTCAAGGGGTTGTGTGATGTTCTTTCTTCTCCTCGAAATTACTTCCCTTTGTAGGATCGGTCTTTGGGGTTGGAGGCCTTGATGGCTCCTCCATTTGAGCCCCTGGTCTCTGTGGATTTGCATTTCTTGTCCCATGAAACTTTATTTTTGTTGGCTATTTCTTCCACTCTGCGTTTGTGTGAGCTAGGCACTTTGTCTTTCAAGCATAATGTTTGGAGGGTTTTTGATGACAGAATCATTTTGAGGCCTGTCCTTTCCTTTCATCCTAAGGTTGATTCCCAGTTCCATCAGGACCAAGAATTGATTCTGCCCTCAGGTGTACCTGAGGAGCAAGAAGGTCTTCCGCCCACATACTCTAGGGACACATTAAAGTTTTAGGCGTGGGTAGAACAGACGTGTTTCTTGAAAATACACCATGGCTGTTTAACTGATGTATTCATTGATATCAAATCGGGCAGCCAGCTAGAAAGTGACCTTGATTTTATAAAAGTGCCGGCAGACAGAAAATTGTACACTCAGTTCAGATATGGCTGCCTACCCATTAATGCTTTTACTAATAGTTGGGTGACAAATACATCACAGCACAAGGGCTGACCCTCATGTCCATGCCCAAACGAAACAATAGGCCATTTATTCTTTGCCTGTGCTGCATATGCCAGACTTAGAAGGAACTGGCTAATTCCGGTTTGTAAACAGCTTGGGACACATAGCCCTAAAGATGCTCTACGCATTTTAAAGTCAGATGCGAGACCACTGTATGCATGTGCTACAGCAAAATTTCTGGGTCAATTTGGGGCGATAAGAAGGAGGGCTCTATCTACTCGCCCATTTGGTGTAAATAAAACCTTACTGAGATCGCAATGACCAGACCAACCGGGCGTGTACCCTGAACTAGCACATTGGATTGTAAATATATATTTTTTAAACTATTATCTTTTAAGTAGGGTCAATCTTTATCATTCTATTGCTAATTCTTCCTTGGGTCGGCGAGTTTGGACTCTGATTTCTCGGGCCTACGAGGCTTCTGGTCAGGTTTCTCCCTTGGGGGTTCAGGGCGTTCCACAAGGTCTATGGCTGCCTCTTGTGCCTTGTGATGAGGTCCAGGGGCCTTCCATTTCTGAGATCTTCCGGGCGGCCACATGGGCTTCCCCTTTGACTTTTGCCTTGCATTAACGGATTGTGCAGGAAGATGACCGGTCTGAGGTTTTTTGGTCCAAGTTATTGTCCGCTATGGGGCCTGAATAGAAGTCCTTTTTATTTTGTCTGTGTTATTCAATAAACATGTCTTTGTGCATTACCAATGTTGTTGTCCTGTTTGGGTTTGTACATGTAATGTGCATAGTGAAGGGATGCGAGGGGTGGACGATGAGGTAATCCTTCAATTACTTACAGGAAATGTAATTACTCTGAGTCCTCTTCCCTTGCTTCTATTGATTACATCCCACTCTCCCTCCCTGGTAGACCAGGCCAACCTTCCATTTATGTGGTGCCGGATTATGTGGCATTTTAGGAGGATGGAGGGGAGGGGGATTTTTATTGGTGATTTAGCAATCACATGGTATGGGTGTCTGGTGAGAAAGGAATGCCTCATGTGTGGAATGAATAGAAGTGAGGGAAGAGGACTCAGAGTAATGCAATTAAGTAATGTAAGTAATTGAAGCAATACATCACATGGAAGCAAACAGAAAGAATCTCCTTTGAGAACACAAGTGGTGTACCAGTACCAAAGTGACTCTCTGGTGCAGATGGAATGCAAGAGACCAACACACATGTCAAAAGATACTTCTTTGAGCACATGATGCTAAATGAGCCGAAGCAACTCCTACAAGAAGTAATTTTGACTAGTGGGTAGTTTCATCAGTGGCCACATACATGAAAACTGCCAGAATGGTGTTCAGCAATGGGAACAAGGAAGAATAAGCAAAAATGTGAAGAAGAAAATGTGACCATTTTCGATCTATGGTGGTTGTTGCAACAGCAAAAAGTCTAAAACTTTAATTGTTTATGTTGATGAAAAAGCTAATTTATTTGTGGAAAGTGTACGACATATTAAGTGGGTCTATTGTGTCTAACAAGCCAATACGACAGCTTCACCACATTTTAAAGAAAAGAAAAAAGCAGCAGCAGGTGAGAATCCTTTAAAGAACAAGAAAATATTTTATGTTCAGAAAAAGAGCTTTGACAAACAAATTACTACAGAAAGGTAAATGCAGGAGTATATCAATCTGAATACCACGATTTCGAATCAAAGGTTGCTGAATGTGCTCTATGGTTAAGGGTTTGAGAATGTTCAAGAAATTTAGCAGGTGAAATATACAGGTGTAAAACTTAAGGCTGACATTATTCATGATCAGAGGTGGTGGTGTTAATTAGGGCAATGTGGTCAGTGGGTAGAATGAAGGAGGTATCAGAAAATGTCTAATCGAAATATTAATCGGATTAAAAAATATATCTTTTTGCCAACTTGAATAGAACAGGGTACGCTTAGGTTACCACACACACACAAAGTACTCAAATACTGCATTAGTACCCAAAATACAAACCTTGGATTTCTCCCCAGGGTAACTGATATTTGTGTTGTAAAACCTACCATTTGCCATATTTTTTCATAATTTCCCACAAGGACTAGGGGAGCAGGAAATTCTCAAGAATGTTAGACACACTTGCTTTACTCGCTTTGTGCAATTTAAGGACAGTGTTTATACCGGAATACTTTCAATGATCACAGCCGCCACTATAGTTTATATATCTCAACAGAACAAATCCAATGAAATAGGATACTCTTCTCTAGTTAGACCCTAATTGCTTGCATTAGTCTTCCAAGTTAGTTCCCAAGCATCCTTTGATTTTTAGAGAAGATGTCAGGGAGGATACTGGCTTAGAATATTGGTTTTAATTTGAAGGCTTGAGCTGTGCTTGCTTATTCACTGTGCTCTAAATATATAACTAATTGTATTGTTATAGATTATATGGTTTTGTGTGTTCTGAATTCCATTCTATTTACAGCAGCAACTTAATCATGAGCCCAACAGAATATATAAAGATGCTTTCCCTGAACCACCTGTTTAAAAGAGGGCCAGCAATTAAATCAGCCTAGTGTAATTACTTGTACCATAGGTTTGCACAATCTGCACACTTCTTAGGAAGAACACCCACATCATCCAGCAATCTGCCCTAACGTCCATCTGTTATCTCAAAGGTTTTGTGAAGCTGCAGTCGATGTAGATGTGCTAGAGCCTCCTAGCGATTTACTATATAATCTTCAGAAATCCTCTGCCTGAATTGCATAATTTCTGTGAAAATCATAAAATAAATACAAACAGAAGTGATAAGCACACAGATGACTGAGTTACTGATGAGGAGCGTGAGTAAATAATTCTGTCTGAAGTTGCATAAATGTATTTCATAGAAAACAAGTTCAAACTCTTTAAGCACCATGTGTGAGTCAACCAATGCTTAAGTTTTGGGGGACTGACCCTTATTTTTCTGCATTAGACGTTTACCGAGCGCAATACGGGAAAAAACTAAGTGTAAAGACGAAGAAATATAGCAAAACCGTGACAGAGATAAAGGAGGAGTGAGATAAAGGAGCAGGGAGTGTCTTTTAGCAGATTAAAGAGGCACCAAGTGGATTCTAGATCACCCAGACTTGGTATTTGGCGCGCTGACATTTAGTTGCACTGGCCACGGGCTCCTAAACAGAGCTTCGGGCACCGGCAGTTTTACTAATCAAGCACTGGAGACAGGCATCAATCTTTTTGGTTTAAGCTACTCCTGAATACTCCAACCCTGAAATGTCCAATGATGTATGTATGCAAACGGAAAGGAGGAAGGAAAAAAGTGAGGTCGATGAAGTGAAACGGGCATGGACACTTGGGAAATTATTCTGTAACATCAGGGCTTTAAGAGAGCCGGGTCTCACTGGTGCAGAGCACCAGCAGTGTTTTTTAAAGGGGGCCTCGAAACGGGTTCCTATCGGGCTCTGTTTTCTGCCCTGGCACAGGTGGTCCGTTTTTTTCTAGACTGTAGTGACAACAGGCACATCGATGTGCGCGTGCTCACACTGCTCACTTCTCACAAGTGGAGAAGTTACGGCATGACGTCATGCCAAGTGAGCGTTGTAGGGGAAGGGAAATCCTTTAAAGAGAGTCATTTTCTCTCTGGATTTCCCTTCTCTTTTTGAAACTCAGGAGCAGCATCTTTGTCGTGGTGTCACCAGGGCTTTAACCCCTTCCCCGCTCATGACGGAACCGTTCCGCATGAGCCACGGTTGCTGTGTGCTCATGACGGAACGGTTCCGTCATGCCACGACCGTTGGCAGCCGCTCCGCCCACGCGGCGCTGTTTCCCCGCCTGTGCGGGGGGACAATGCAACTGGGCGGAGTCATGACGGAAACGTTCCGTCATGAGCACAGCTCAACCGTGGCTCATGATGGAGCGGCTCCGTCATGAGCACAGCGCCACCGCGCTGCCCCCCCGCACCCCCCAGCGCAGCGGCAGAATTCCCGCCGCGGCGAAGGGGTTAAGTGGAAGCTTTTTCAATATTATATACAAGACACAGTTGCTGCTTATTTATCTTACGCAACTAACAACCATAGACAAAGCCAATAGTCCTGACTTGTAGGTATGATGTTACTTGTTGTATCATATCTGGAATGAATGACAGAAACAGCAAAATACAAGTTGGGCGGAACACTATGTTAAGGACAGATTTTTAGGTTATGTATTTTAAGCCACTCCCTTAATTACATTGGCCACGCCCCTTTGAGAGACCCCCTAGTTATTCCATCCCTCCTTAAACCCTGTGTAACATGATATCGTAATGAGCTGGTGCGCCTGCACAGTTATGCTCTTTAGTCACCTGTTCTGCAGAAACAAGGTTCCAAAGTGAAAAGAAAACAGGTTTAAAGACTCGGTTTCTTGGACGGCATTTTGCCACAACCAGAAACACGCACCAGATTACAAGCATATATTGGTTAAAATAAGCCAGTGGGATAGAGCGTCAGCTGTAGTTTCTATGTCACTGATTGAAATACTGGCAAACAGGATTCCGATGTTCGACGGGTGCCTAAGTGGCCTTTCTGGAGGTAGATGGGCGTCCTTCACCTCCCTCTTATTGACGGCAGAGGTGTTACTCCCTTTCTCTCGCTGGGCCGGCCCATTAAGATATGCATATTGAGCTAGGCAGGGGGCCTCAGGAGAAGTGGCCTCATTTGTTTTCAGGTGTGTTTCAGCTGTGTAAACTAATCCCTGCATTTTTTTAATCCATCTTGGACCCTTTGTTTTTTTAAATAAAATTTCGCCGAAGCAGTGTTTTGCAGAAAGGCAATATGCAAATGTGGGCCACCTTTTGTTAGCGTGCCCGGGCCGATTGGTAATCCCAATCCGACCCTGAAAAAAACCCATTTAGAGGAAAAAAGCAATTTAGACCTTCATTCTATTATGCTACCCATGTGCTACAGACACAGAAAGGTGTTATGTATGGAGCATCACTCCATCCCACGTAGTCAATTTACAAAGTCTTCTTGGAGGCACAAAGCCTGAACCATTTGTCAATCGGTGTGCTGCAGCAATTTGCGGTGGGCACATAAAATAACGCTTACCCCCCCCCAAAAAGCTACACATACGTGTTTAAAAACGCCTGCTTCCAGACAATGTGCGCTCAGGCCCTGACATGCGCCTTGAGCTGTTGGAGAGCAGAGGCAACAGCGTGTAAGCATCATGAAGTCAGCCAGAATCTCCAATGAAAGTACTATCCGGTGATTACATGAGCGATGGCAGCGAGAAGTTCCAACAACAACAGCACTGTCTGGTGATCACATGGGCGGTGGGAGCACATCCTGTGAGGAACAATCATTGCCGGACACAGTTCCATTCATTGCTCTGTCCCGGAAGTGGAGGCGTGGAGCATGCGTATGGAAGAAAGCACGATTCCCAACCATGCGGAATGATGGCAGTGGGGGTGATCACAGAGAAGGGTCCAGCTAGGGCAGGGACAAGGCACTCGCATGGCTCAGAAAGGTATCTTGTGTCACTGCAGTAAATGTTACTGTTCAGATACTAAGCCACTGAGTTGAAATAAAAGACAAGTTTGTTTATTTTCCTCTCGAACCTAAATCTATTCCAGAAAATTAATCATCACACAAAATATCAGAAAGCAGACACCGTGCATTCTCTCCCCTTTCAGAGTAAACGTGTACATGCAATATCGGTGGAAACTTCAGAAAAACTCATCATGTAACATTAAATCTTAACGAGATGTTAAAAATGCCACAGAATTTCAGCAAATAACTAGTATCACCCGAACTCTCCAATCAATAAACACAACATTGACACCAAGACCAGCATGAAGGAGATTACATTTCCTTTTTCTGAACATGAGCCGTGGTATATCATAAAATTTAAACTGATGCTTCTGCTACACAACACATTTTGTAAAGCTGTTGAAAATAGCTTTTCCAGAAAAATGGGGACTTCAAACAGTATCCTCAAATTGAGCACTATGCCAGCGATGAGTGACATATTTATTATAACTAGTCAGAACAAACGGAAACAAACATGTTTAAATGAAAGCACTGAAAAAAATTCAGATACGTACCTCTTTGGATAATCGCGTGAACACATCTCCTCCCCTGAGAAAATCCAATATTAAATATAGCTTCCCTTCTGTCTGAAAGGCTGATTTTAAAGAACAAGTAGTTACAAATATTTCCTTGCCATGGTACAACTGTACACAATGAAGACGCATTAGCTTACTTTTAACTGCAAACAAAGAATAGATGATGGTTACATTGTCAAATGTTGTGAAATGAAACGGAAGGCTGAGGTGACAAATCATGGCCTTACTATTCCGACTTAAAACAATGTTTCCGGCAGACACGTCACAAAACGTGAAGATGGGTAAAACGTGATTTAGCACATAGCACTTGCATTTGCAAAAACGTCTTAATAACAATACTGTAATTATTTCCATTTACCAAAGTGTCGGAAAAACTATCATCCTGTGAACATGCATTTATCAGAAAGTCAACCCTCTCGACTTCTCAGTGTTAATTAATCGGTATTTATTTCACAAAATTCGGTGGACCAAATCAAATTCACAGATCTCAAAAGGCAGCGTGCCTAACCACATGGGCAACATTGACATTAGTTTGTTGACAGACAGCTCTGTTTTCACTAAACACTGTGGCAGTCACCAAACCAGACAGCTATAATAATGTTGCTGCAGACGGAAATGATTTAGCTGGGCCAAACTTTGAAAAGTCGGACCCGTACAGAAACCTATAGGCCAGGTTCACGAATTCTTATTCCTGGAGTAAGTGCATTTTTCTACGCGAAATGCAGGAGTAAGACACACCTTAGGCACATTTGCTCTCAGTCAAGACTTTATGATATGGGCCCTCTGAAATCAGCTAACATCGGTCACAAACCAACAGTATTATTTCAATGCCTCCAATTATTCTACAGGGTCACATTCAATTAGACTATTTGTGCTCAGCAATGGCGCGGTCCATTAGAAGAGAAGACAAATGTTAACATGCTGTATCTCTAAAATATTTCAACCAGCTCTTTCAGGTCTCACCAACTAGACAGCGTAGACATATTGTGGACTTAACAAAAGCATAGAGGAGTTTGGAGCCTGCCTACTGCTCACCATTGGTTGACTTTCTTGTCACTCATTTGCCAGGTTCTTATTCATGTCCCAGTTTGTCAATCTTGCGTTTGCCCCTCCAATGTATCATTGTCTCTTTACCATCACTTTTGGTTGACTGGGCCCTGTGCTTCCACCACCTGCTTGTCAAGCTCTACATTTTTGTCTTCAGTTACTGTAGGAAGCTGGCTCTGTATGTAATATACCAAAGTGAGGTATAGTGTGCACAGAGTCCAATGGAACAAAGGTAAGCAGAGGTAATGTTAGATAGCACCTCATTCTCTATTTGAGGTAGTGTGGTCGAGTCGTAAGGCAGTATCAGAGGACAGTGTTAAGCATTTGTTGTACACACTCAGTCAGCAAATGAATTCACACACTCAAAGACTGAACTTCAGACCAATTGTTTTTGTATAAAAATATTCTTTTTGTTATTTTATTTCCTAGAACCAAGCAAGCCTGGCACAGGTAAGTGATAAATACTTTGCAGTAAACATACAGTTGTAATACAGTTTGGATTGCAAGCGTAAATGTACTTTGATTGGATTACCGTAGTGTTACTGATAATGTTTTTCAGAATACAGTACATATACTTTGTATAGGGTTTTTGGTAAAATATCATGTAAGTTACTTTTCAGATTACTTTACTTACACAGTGCAGTATGCCTGGATACTGCACTGGGACATCTCCTGTAAACAGGTAAGTAAAAGCGTTTTGGTTATTTAGTTACAGTTTTAAAGGAAGGTTGTGATTCTTCCTTAAAGACGGTAGTCACATAGCCCACATAATAATTCAATTGCTACAGTTATGAAAAGAAATGTGCTGATAGAAGGTGCAAACACGCTGACTGGTAAAAGTGCATGCACTCTAAAGGAATGTTGAGGAAAAGAAATGTAAATGGAGAAGTGAGAACTTTCAAAGGACAATTGTAGGAAGCTGGCTCTGAATATACTAAACCAAAGTGAGGTGTTGTGTGCACAGAGTCCAGTGGAACACAAAAGGTAGGCGGAGGTAAAATAGATAGCACCTCACTCTAATTGTGGTAGTGTGGTCGAGCAGTAAGGCAGTTTCAGAAGACAGTGTTAAGCATTTGTTGTACACACTCAGTCCGCAAATAAATTCACACACTCAAAGACTGAACTTCAGACCAATTGTTTTAGTATAAAAATATTCTTTTTAGGTCTCGCCTGAGACAGCGCTTTAGCGCTGCTCTGGCGAGACTTGTAGTAAGCGAGTTTTGGAAGTGCAAACAGTGGCTTTTCAGGCCTCCAAATACAGTGCATGTGCCCAGGGCGCGCGCACCATTTGGCAGCCTGAAAAGCACTGCCTGATCACTTGCTTTGATGTCCTCAGTGAGCCGCGCGGCCACTGAGGACATCAAAGTGCACACCATTTGCCACCCCCTTGTTTTTTCCTTTGATCCCTATCTTTCCCTTCCTCAATCTCACCCTCTCCCTGCCTTTTACAACTGCGGCCCGCACCACTGCGCCCGCCCCCACTCCCCCCCTCCCACTCCCTCCTCGTCAGCTTCAGTGCGCTCTTGTTCTCTGTCTCCCAAACATCATCCAGCAACGATGCCATGGCTGGTTTCACTTTCTTTGTTTAATCACTGTGGCCTTTTATTTACCCCTCCCACCTGCCAAACAGCATCCAGCAGCATTCACCATGGCTTTTTATTTATGTAATAGAGCGCCCGTAATGCTAGCCTCAAAAGAACACCCAGCCAACCTCCCTAACAGCATCAAGCAGGGATCGCCGTGGCTCCCCTCCCACCTCCTAAACAGCAATAAGCAGCAATCGCCGTGGCTGGAGTAGGTGTAGTCACGGGTTATAGTTTTATTTTGGGGGTTTATGATTCTGGTTATTTCTTTTGAATTCGGTGCAACACCCTTGTTTCCAACACACAGCTGTGCCTGGCACTAATTGGGGTAGATTTATTCACATGGGTTCCTTCTGAGCTGTGAAACATCCAACGAGTATCTTGGCTAAACCAAAAAAATCAACCCCCCACCGCCCCGGAAGGTGGGGGGGGGGGATAGGGTGAGGTACACCTTACCTTGGACCCTTCCCCGGTTCCCTCTTAAATCCTACCCCAGCATCCTCCCTTTCAAGCCAGTTGTCACATAACATTTATTTTTAGTCAAAATTCGGCAACCACTATTCACAGCATTATCTCTGGAATGGACTCAAGAAGCGTGCACAGCTAAGAACCTTCGACTATTCGAGGCCTCAGTGTGCGGAGCAGATGACTCTCCCCAGACGCCACTGGCCCAGGCAGGCTGCTTCTCGCACCCCTTGAACCCCGCCCCCCGCCCCTCCAAGGACCCCTTATCACCTTTCGCCAGTCACAGCATTTCCACGGAGCTCTCTGATTGCACAGCTGCCGGGCCCGGCTCCTCTCGATCTGCTGCTGCTGCTCCTACCGATAAGAGTCCCGGCTCGTGGCATCTTTTCAAAAGCTGGGATTGAGCGTGGGCCGGTGGGATACCTGTTAAACAGAACTGAGCCCTGGCCCCTGTCCCTTTGTCCCATCGCTTCTGACGTGTTCACGTGAAGGCAAAGAGACAAAGCCAGAGTTTTTGTTTTGTTTTGCAGTTTTATATAGCGCTAACTCTACCCGAGCGCTTCACCTGAGCACCAGTTAGTTTACGTTACACACGCACATTCATCTTCGGATGGCGCAGGATGTTGAGCCGACACCGAGCTCGAACCTAGTTCCCCAGTTTTAAAGTCGGCAGCTCTGGCCATTACGTCATATCCTCTCCGCTGAGTGTGGCTATACTGCCTCTCTTGTATTAGTGATAAGTGAGAACCCTCCCCACCCCAGCCTCCCCGACCCCTCAACTGACTTTAAAATCGATTACTTTGGCCTGCCTGTAGTTAAGGGATATGTGTTTGTGTGCCAAGCACAGTGACGTGTTCAGTGTCACAGGCAGACAATATTCAATGGACTCGGTTCTCGCAGGTCATCTGTGTGTCTCCTCTCACAACATAACATCCCCAGTAGCTCGTTTTACTTTATACTTTTGTACAAAATGACCAGCTGCGTTTTTTTTCCTTCCACGCTACAGATTGCCGAGGCGGACGCAGCCAGTAACAAGCATTTGCAATGCAATAGGTCTCGCATTTATACGAGTTTGAGCTATTGGCATTGTAAATGACAATGCTTTTTATTTAAGTTTGTTTTTTTTAAAACATAAATAAAAGGCACTGTCATTTACAATGCCAATAGCTCAAACTCGTATAAATGCGAGACCTATTGCATTGCAAATGCTTGTTTGTTATTCTATTTACTAGAACCAAGCAAACCTGGCACTGGTAAGCGATAAGTACTTTGCAGTAAATGTACAATTGAAATGCAATATGGATTGAAATGGTATATGCACTTTGTTTTGATTTACAGTATTGTTTGCAGAGAAATGCAATGCTTTGTAAATACAGTACATAGACTTGAATGGGATTTTCAGTAAAATACCAGGTAAGTTACTTTTTAGATTACTTTTCTTATACAGAGTAGTATACCTGGATACTACTCTGGGACATTTCCTGTAAACAGGTAAGTAAAATCGTTTTTGTTAAATAGTATAATTTTAAAAGAATTTTTTTTACGTTTTCAAACTTCACTCAGAAACTTTTCCCAAAAAAACTGTCAATGTTATTCTATGGAGGAAAATATTGTCATCGGTTTTAGGGTAAGTATTTGGTAGTGAGAGTTGAGGTTCTGGGGGTAGACTCAGGTGTCTCCCAGGGTCAGAGATGCACTCTTGTTACACCCTCAGACAGCACTAGGGGGGCCGGGCGCATACTGCTGAGGCCCAATGTTATCCAATGGGGGAAAGGGGGCCTCCGGTTGGTGGCTGCTGACGAGCAAGCCACTTGGGTGTAGGTGCAAAGCTCCTAGACTTTAGCTCAGGGAAAATGGGAAAACAAAGTAGCACCAAAGGTGCACCCTCAGCGGCACTAGGGCGGCCGGTGCAGGGTGCTGTTTCAACATCGGGTGCCCTGTATGCAATGGGGAACCTCCGGTTTGCAAAGGCACTGCAGGCTTGAGGACGAAGGTCTTCTGGGTGCAACCACCACTTTGAGAGGTAAATTGGGAAGCTGGGGGTTGATTAGGAACCGTTGATTTGGCCACCCAAGGCTGTGGGGCATCGGGTGCAGGGGTGCTTTTTGGGGTCGGATCTTCTTACCAGCTCCTGGTTGCGGTTGGGGGGACCTTCCGGATTTAGGCTGCAGTAGTCGGCTGGAGGTTGAGGCAGGTCAAGGGTCGCCGGATCTTGGGTTAGGATCACCGGGGAGACCTCCTCGTGGTGTTTGCCCACTCAAACTCAGGCCGTGGATGGCAGGTGCAGAGTGGTGCGGATTTGCGGTGTCCGGCCGGAGCCAGAGGTTGCAGATGAACAAATCCGGTGTTCATGGGAGACACAGTCTTTGTGGTTGGAGGAAGGCAGGTCCTCCAGGGTCTTCGAGGTTGCTGGCTGCAGAACACACTGGGATTTTGCAGGAGCAGGTTCAAGGTGGAGACAGGCCGGTAGGGCTGGCGCAGAGTCAGTGCACGTCTTCCTCTTGTTAGCTTCGGCACAGCTGTTCGGTCCTTCTTTTCTTGTAGTTGTTATTGTCTGTTCTCTTGGTTCAGGGCTGCCCCCTAAATACAGTATTCAGGGGGCGTTTTAGGGGTCTTGAGGTCAGTAGCCAATGGGCTTCTGACCTTAGGGTGACTACACCGTGGGGGGGTGAGCACAATCCCTAATCCTGATTGGGGAGTGCCTGCCATCTGCAAAATGGAGGGCACTGAAGAGTGGGCTTCACCTCGCCTCCCCCACCGGAGTGGTGGAGTTGGCAGAGGTGGGCACAGATTCTGGGCTGGCTAGGTTTTCCTGCCTGTTTTGCCACTGAAAAGGAGGGGAGACAGGAAGGGGGCCTGCTCCTTATAGCAGGAGAGGCCGGGGGTCGCATTACAAAGGCTGCCAGGCCCTTGAAGCTCCCCTGCCACATATGGCTCTTCCTGGCCTGGGGGAGGTGTAAACACACCCGCCCAGGAAAGGCTTTGTTTCTGGGCTCAGGGAGCAAAGGCTCCCACCCTAGGGCTCCAGAAAATGATACAATTTACTAAGGGCTGAACTGTGGCCACAGATGTCAAATTATGCAGGTGGCCACTTCAAATACATTTTTTATTCTTTGCCCATGCTGCACAGTATCAAGGTGAAGCCTGCCTAAAAATCACTGGCAAAGCAATCAGGTCCCAAAGGTGAGACTTATTGCTCTTGCCGGTGCCTGTTCTTCTAAAGGACTTTCTCCAAACAATAATAAAACATGACAAGACAATTAGATGAAGCAGCTGCAGCAATATTTCTCTGCACTCGAGATTCACGTTCTCAGAGTAAAGACACTTTTTTACTTAGTACTGGGCGCAAAAAAGGAGGTGCAACAGTGCTTACGTACATGAATTTCCTTTCTCGTCTGTTGTATGTAATGTAGATATTTCTACTTAGAATCCCCAAGATTATTGCAGATCAAATTCACAAGAAATTGCTATCCTTGCTTTGTGGTGCCAAGGGCTATACTTATTCTGAAGTAAATAAAAGGGCAGGCTGGGATTTCCTGCTAAAAAGGCTTTCATACAGATAACTCAGATTCAGCCTAAAACCTGACAGGAATCCCACCCCGCTGGGGTAACGGGTGGCCCACAGTGGAGCAGAATTTTCCCCCTATCCTTTTAAAACACCTATTGTGGCTACCTCAATGAACGAGATCAGAAATGCCTTTCTTCTTAACTACAACCACAATTCTGCTAGAATTTTGGCAGCAGCTTACATGCAGGGAAGGGTTCCCAACATTTCCTTCCCCAATGTAACCTATAATCCATAACCCAGATTTTTTGCCATGGGTCACAGATCCCAGATTTAGAAGATGGAATGACAGTAGCCAACCACTACTGGAAGAACTATTTTCAGAATACTCAGTACTAGGGAAGAAAACCAAGAAAGCTAGGGACTGGACCTGTAAGATGGCTTTCACTTGACACTGTTGCAACTCTTGGCGGAATCCAGAATGGTTGTAGAGGTTGTGAGCAGGGAGAAAACCCTACTAGAAAACATGGTCTTTAACAAACAGACTTGGAAGGGGATTGCATAGCTCCAATGATAGATACATAATTAACAACCCATACCCAGGCATAAATGCGCACTTCCAATGGGAGAGGGATCTGGAGGTTGAGATGCTTGGGTACTACTATGGTACCAAGCAGCCAATTCATCATTATCTGTGCAGCATACGGAAAATGTAGGCAAAAGATAGTATTTACTCCCCACCAGATTGAATGCTGTATTTGGCGATTGTAACCTCTGTTGGAAGAATTGTGGTGCAAGGGGTGCAATTCTTCCATTTGTGGTGGTCTTGTGTGCATGTTCAGATATATCAGAAATACATATTACCTAATTAAAAAAATATAGGGTCTGATTCTCAAAGGGCACCTGCACTTGTTGTGGAGGACATGCAGTCATGAGGGAGTCGCCGCACTCTGGATTGAATCTCCACAAGGAGAATTCTCCTTGAGTGTGGAGACTCCCACACAACTGCGCGGCCTCTGCCACAAGTGCAGAGGCACTTTGTGAATAAGGCCAATAGCGAGAATCACACTGCTTCTACACCACCTGACGGTCCTAATGGAAGATCCAGGACAACATACTGCAATATCATCAGCTACCAGACTGGTAAATTGGTTTTGCATCTACTACTTGAAGTTAGTCTCGGCATGGCGCACGTCTGCAATCAACAAATCACTCCACCAGTGCATATGTGGTAGAGCGAGATTTTGAACATATTTTCAATGGAAAAATTATCTATCCTGCATGACAGAGTTTATAATTTTGATTCTGTATGGCTGACATTTAAGATATATATGTATATTAAGACGGAAAGTCTTCTGCATGGTTAAAGACGTGTATTCCTGCCAACTGTACTGTTGTTTGGATCTCTAATGCAGTTTTTTTGTCATACCAAACAAAGATCATGCATGTGTGCCATGACGTAGGGAAGTCTCATGGATTATGGTCTTGTTGGACCAGGAGAGGTGCCCCAAGCGCTACCCTCAGTGGAGGAAGGCTACCTCCTTCACCAGGTGTTAAAACGCATACATGCAGTTGTGGCAGCATACAGTGCAGTGTCCAGTAGTAGTGAACAGGTCCTTTTTACCCTGTAGCACAGGAGTGAGGTCTACAGACTCAATTACTTTTTAAAAAGTTCTACTGCTGTGTGCTTATCTCATGCTTGGCCTACATCAGATAGATGTGGAGTGATGCATAGCACAGGAGCAGTGACTCTGCGCTGGATGTTTATTGTACCCAGGGAGGGTACAGTACAGGGATTCAGCAGTACTATGTAGTACATATGAGACTAGTGCATGTGCTGAGTGTATGTATACCTATGTGGAATACAGGACATGATAGATGCAGAGCTGTGCAGAGTGTGCGCAATGAAACATGCTTGTGTGATGTACAATACATGAAGGGTGAAGTGCTAGGAAGAGTGCATGGGGGGGTGTGCGTGTGTGTGTGCGTTTTTTTTTTTTTTAAATAGCACACCCTGGTATGGTATGGAAAAGTGCCAGTGTTGAACTGTGCACAGACTGAATGGGTGTACTGAATGTATGAGTACTTCTACAATACATGGAGGAAACTGTGCTGGACAGTAAGTGTGCTGTGAAAGTAAGTGTACCTGCATCGGTTCATAATATGGAGGACCCTTTGTACCATCTTAGGAAGCCCAGACCTGCCTGGTGAAGACACGAGGAGTAGAGGGATTCCCCCAGACAGATGTGTGCATTGCTAGAAACCTGTGAGCTGGGTGGCACACAATGGAGAAAGGGACCCCCCCCCCCTCCTTTACACTTCAAAATATGGCTCTTTGATTCAGTGATAGATAACCAGGAAGGGGCCTGGACACATCTCAAGAAAGGAGATGGGGCTGATAAGGGACTCAAAAAGTCAGGCTGGGAGCCTGGGATTGACTTTTTGATGCATTTATCACTGTGGCTGACATTCAGGTGTGAACCCAGGTCACTCCCGTTAATTGTATTGTGGGACATTCAGCTTCGGTATCTTGCCTTCTGTGACAGACAGCCTTTCAAGGGGAAAGAAGAAAAGGAAAGGTAGACACTTCAAAAGAAGCAGAGCCCCACCCCCTTAGGGGGAAGAGTGACTTTACCTCGTGTTGGCTGAGTTGGAGCAGCTCCAATCCCTGAACAAGCCAGCAGTGCTATTTGGAGGAGAAAGTATGCGCCTGCCAGGTGCCCAATGGGGAAGGGTAGGACATGGATTTGCATGAAAACTACTAGAGCTCCAACCTCAAGGGGAATGCGTTATTGCACATAAGTATCGCTAGCCCTTTGAATGTGTAGAGCTAAAAATAAAATACTTCTCTTTCTTAAAAAAAAGTAAGGATTGGACAGGACTTTTTTTTATTGTTTGTACTGTGTACAATATGAGCTATTAGTGGTGTTCACTTACCTGTATCTTCTCCCCCTCAACCAGGGCGTGCCTTTGACAGCTCATCCATAGATACCACTGAGAGTCAAGTGCAGAAGGGGTACCCGGCCCAGTTGCTAAGGATCTAAAGTAGGATGTTTCCTTGGGACATCAGAAATAAAAGGCCTCATCCACTATGGTTCAGACCAGTAACACCCTGTGTGCACTGTGACCCTCTGAAAGGGTTCTGAAAATGAAGAGGGGTATGGCTGCATTGGAAGAACTAACAACTATGTTTGAACTGTTATGCAGATCAAGACTGTTTGGTTTCTTCCTCATCTGGTACTACTTGGATGTAGTAGATCAATGATGTAAGAGCCTGACACATTTTGGAAAGATCTTTAAAACTAAGATGGTTATTTGTACTGGCACAGAGTATACCTCTTATGACACTAGGGGGCCCAACTCATACACGAGGCAAAATGTAAAACTATATGTTATTTTGTTATGCAGTGACTTAAAAGCTATACATAAAGGATGTAAAAGGAAAAGAATCCCTACATTCCGCTATCCATACAGTTCCCTTGAAGCAAATACAAATTTCACAAAGCTAGAGTTGCATAAAAAGTAACTCATTTTGAGAATACACGTCATGACAGACCAGTCTCAATATTATCAGTGGTTTCTTTCTATTTCTTGTTCTTGAAATCGGTCAACACATTTAATCGAAATGCTAGCTGGACTTCTTCAGGGCAAAAAAGGAACACGCTGTTCGGAACGATGTCCTCTAGTAAATTTACAAAATACAGTTTTCTAGACCTACAATGGTTAGTCGTTTTTTCAGTTCTTTTGGTGACAGAGATATATCTGCTCTGCGGGAACTATTCCATTAAAGGCTTGAAGACCCCAAGGGTGATTTCTCGGTCATACTTCCGAAAATCAATATAGGTTTAAGGAAAGAAATGTACCTCAGTTTCAATCTGTATCTCTGATGTCAACAAAAGATAATCATGGTGCCACCCAGATATGAAAAGCTGCGTTTGAAATTGAGAATGTCTTGCTTAATGACAAAATCTGTTCTTCGGTCAGTGAACATGACTCAGGTAGCTTAGGTACATGATCTCTGTGAAGTTAAGACCACTGTCGCAGGCTATGTTAACTCTGCAGGGAAGAGGGTGCTGGTTTGGGTGTTTATCGTGTCCTTTATTCACAAGGCCTGACTTCTGCATCTGAACAGGTGTCAGATGTAAACACAATCCATAAGTATTAATAATGGAAACCTGTGAACAGGATTCAATAATTATATGTAGAAATGTACACGAAATATGTATGTACCAGACAGAACTGCGAAGACATTCAGAAGGGAGATCTTCAAACCCACAATCCACAAATCCTTACTTTCGACAACAGCTAAATACCTCTATACAGTTACACGACAATCATAAAGTGCCAGTGGTTGAATTAAATAATATTCACAATCACTGATTAGTTGCTTCACTGGGTTGATTTTCTGAATAAACAGTCATTATGTAATCCAATAAAAATAAATCCAACCAGAATAAACTCTAGACCAAATGGTACTTGGATAGTATCAAATGTCTCAATATGGGATACTATCGTAAACCACACTTTCTAGAAACAATGGTAGTAGGTTCAATTCAAATAACACACTGTATTTGAAGCAGACACTCCATGCTGATAGAACCTCTAAAAGGAGGATTATAAAGTCCAGTGAGGCAGAAGGAAAAATTTAACATAGGAAATTGACAGCAGCACAGTAAGAGTCTGCCCTAGACACCGCATTAGAGGGGCCAGATTGACCAATGGCACATGTTGGCATGGACCTCCTTTCATGCAACTCAACGCCTCTCCTTCTGTCCTCTTGCATGTTATGTCATGCATGCAGAAACTCTTGAAAGTCAAGTACCAATAACAATGAAAGTGCTCAGCACTTTCTTTGTAGATATACAAGTATGCAGATACAGGACTATATAGGCATTTACACATCGGCTTCACTACTGGCCTTGTTGTCAAAGACATAAGAGGGGGTGTCTGCAATAAATTTCCCTTGCATGGCATCTGCTGCCACGAATGTAGGAACCTCATACTGATGCATTAGGATAACATTTAAAGTCTTCAGGCCTCCAGATCTCAGATACTCTGCAGGCTTTCAGTTGTGGTGTGTGGCTCCTGAAGCGAAAGGATCTGATCAGTTTCAATATGGTCCGGGACAAATGAACAGGAAAAAAGGCTTCCCCACCATTTTATTCCCAAGAACATAACTAAATAAGTGTTTTCGTTTACTGATACACCAAAGTGGAACAAATGATTTACAATTTCCCTCATGCAGTTTGGAGACATTTTTTCGTGGCTCAAAAAAGTCAGTTGTAGAGGAGAAAAAATAAATTTAAAAAAATTTAAAAAAAGAGTGCGACTCCCCTGACCTTTTACTTGTTTTTCAGTGCACCTATCCAGTGGTGGACAACCGGGGGATCAAAAGCAAACCTAAAAGAGAAGAACCTAAATTGATAAAGTAAACGTCCTTCTAGAAATCACAAGTGTGGAAACTACATATTTGGTGGTATGCATCAATACTACAGTGCCAGAGTCCCTTTTGCTGAAATGCCAGACTCTGTACACAGAGGACTGTCAGAGCATATGATTACACCAGTATTTCAATTTCTTTTTTAACCTGTATTTGGTCACCAGTGATGGCAACTCCCATTTTAAATAAAGATGCACATACTTTTACACTTTTTATTAAAAAATATCCATGCAGTCAAGTTTGAAGTGGCAGCATCCAACAATTTATAATTATTCTCAAGAGGTTTTAACATGCATAAGATCCCTGCCTCCGATTTCATCTTGTGTAGTCCCATCCTACATAAAAGGTGGAATTATTGGAAACATTCAAGGTGATAAAGGGAAGATGACTTACTAGGCAGAGCACTTAACCTATTTCTCCTAGATACCATGAAAAGTGGGCAAACCTTGAGTAGCTCAAGGTGTCCCACAATGGAAACACCACAGAGGATCACTGGTTATTCTCACAATGAGTGTGCAGAGGGAAAGGTCCAGGTTCCATTACCCACTACAGCCTTTACTCGAATGCCCTCAATGCCTCCGTTAACCCGCTTTAATCGGTGCATGAGGCAATAAAAAGAATGAGAAGGCAAAATAAGGCATGCTCAGCCATCATGGTCTACACAGGGTAATGTTGGTGGCTGCACTGTGGAGTACGGCCAGAGATAGAACTAATGTGACAGGTTGTGGACCGGAGTCCTCAGTGAGGGCTCTACTCATTGGGAGCGGCTCGCGGGGGCGGTGAAGAACCGGACTAAAGCTCCTGAATTTGCACCCTAGGACTCCTGCTGATTGTTGTGGCACCTTGATCACCGTGATGCGGGGCTAGTCTGCAACTGACTTCTCTTGCTGTGCTAGACTGCATTTACTTCTCTTGCTGGTTTGTTGTTCTCCGCCTGACCTTAAAATGGAGGAATTAAGAGGACATTGCATTAGCATGCAATTGCCTGACTTTAAAATGGCGGCGCTCTGAGCTAACGATTGTTTGTACTTTAGATGCCTGTGCTTGGATTACAAATGCTCGAGCTACTTCACATTGCCTGCACTTGGATTTTAAATGCCTGTACTTGGTTTTCAAATGTTCAATGGGCTTGATACAAGGCGTGCACTCCATGAGGAGCATTCCTCCATGCTAATGATTTCATTTCATCGCTGGATTAACCCTCTCTGGTCTTCCACCACTACTTAGACAAGATCCACTGCGAGTCCCCAGGAGTGACGTCAGGTTCTCCCACCCGCTGATTCTACTTCATCCGGGCACCTATCCTTACTTTTTTTTTTTTTCTCAGAATGGAGATAAGTCCCGACCCCAATGGTCTCGATGCCTTCATCATTAATTACCCAGCTGACCTCTCCAAGAACGCTGTAAAGAAATACAAACATCGGTTACTCAAAGCTAGACCTGAAACTTTAATCTCTGACCACTACTTCTGCACCAACATAGGCTCCGTGGTTAACAACCTCATCTTCTATACTAGAAAGCGGGCCTGCTGGCGGTCTGTGCTCTACGCCATGCTTCGAATAATTGGATCCAAAAAAAAACGCACATGGCCTCAAACGAACGACGTCTCCCTCCTCCTTTCTCAAAGCCACCACAACTATCATCATCTATAATAATGGTATCATCCTAATCCAAGGCTCTAACATCAAACCTAGCAAAGATAGCAAATATCTACCCAACTCTCAGGAAAGCGGTCTACGGTGACTCCCCTGAACCCATTTCAACCACCACGTCCCCGCCGGGCCTGAATACTACTCTTCCTTTAACATCATTGAGGACCCCACTCTCCCTTAACCTCTCACCTCCTCCTACGGAGTCCATAGCCTCCATGTCCCTAGTCGGATTACCTCAACTCACTAGAACACCCTCTTTAACTGTCAGGAGGACCCCACTCCCCCTATACCCCACACCTCAGCCAGATAATCACATAGCCACTGTGTCCACAGTCGGATCCCATCATCTCACCATTTCGACTCCTCAACTGGATGACAAATCTATGGCCTCTATCTCCTCTTTGAATGTCAGCTCAACACACGATGACTCCCAAGTGGAGATTCTTCCCCAAGTCACACAGTCCTCCCATGTAATAAACACTGTCCCTCTCTCCAACCCTATAACTCGGCCTCATACTAGACTTGAGTCGGGACATCGATCCACCTCACAAGCCCCAATGGCCTCACCTTCCGTCAGCTTGTCATGTGTTGACTATAGAGCAGAGTTGCTCCCTCGAGTCCCAATGGCCTCAATCTCTTCTACTGTCAATCCGACACAGGAAGACTCTAGAGCAGCGCTACTCTCTCTAGTCGTACAGTCCTTTCTTATTTCAGATAAGTTCCCCCTCCCCTACCCTATAACACTGCCTCACACTAGATTTGAGTCTGGACTTAGATCGCCCCCACTATCCCCTACAGGCCTTCCCCAAGGTTCCCCGTCGCCGATCGTTTTTCTCCCACTCCTGCCTCCCCTCGCCCAACACTCTGACCTGAATACGCGCCTTGATGATATATCTCTACAGCTACACCTTCTCTCCTCTGAACTACATGAGCTGAAAGCCCTTTCAATTGATCTCTTCCCTATGATCATTTCTCTCCTCTCTTCTGCGAAGGGGCCTATAGAGGCCTCCAGCCTTTAGTTCCCTCCACCCCCGAATCTATCCCACTACTCAACGCCATTGCCTCTCATTGGGGATCTGAGTTCCAACCTTTGACCACTGATCCACTTGACTCTCACAACGCTAACACGACCTTGTCCAAACTTTCCCCACTACCCAACGCCAACGCCTGTCACGGTGGATCTGAGTCCCACCCTTCGACCACTGATCCACATGACCCTCACAACTCTAGCACGACCATGTCAGAACCTAACCTAGTCCCTCCGAGACAAATTCCTGCCATCCCTTCTAACCCGTGCAGCGAACCCCGTCGCAATCTTAGTTGCAGTAATACTAACAACCTCACCTATGTGAACATCACCCAGTCGTCTCCCCCCCCAAATCCACCCCGTCTTAAATGTGTACTACTTAACTGCAGGTCAGCCAGTAAACACACCACCGATATCTTCGACCTCATCCAACACAATGATTTAGACATTATCATCCTCACTGAGACTTGGCTAAATCCAGCTTCCACTCCTATCTTAGACCCGGGTGCCAATCTCCCTTTCACTGAGCAACTAATGGAAATCATCTCTAGTAATGTCGATTCAGCGGTGTTGGTGATTTCAACCTTCATTGGTCTAACCCCAACGACCCCGCTGCATCTAGCATTAAATCTTTCTTAATTGATCAAGATCTGATTCAGCACTGTATCCAACCAACTCATAACAAAGGAGAAACGTTAGACCTCATTATTTCTAAAGAGCAGTCTATCTCCATAGATTCCAACATCCCTTGTGACTGGTCCGACCACCACTGCATCCTCTTTGATATCAACAGAGAGGTATTGTTGAGAAAGGCTCAACCACTAAAATCTAAGATCTGGAAAAGGGACAGAAGAGCTATAAACTCCGACGAACTAGCTGCCCACTGTAAATCTGCCCTCTCCTTCCAAGATGATCTAGTTGAGGTACAATCACTCACCAACGCCTACAATTCAACCATCTCCAACATCATTGAGAATATTGCTCCACTCCAACTAAAAAATGCCACAACAAAAAAAACCAAACCTTGATATCATGAAAACAAACTCAAAACGCCGCAACCATAGGGTATTTGAACGGTCATGGCGAGTCAATCCCTGCTCGGTCCAACTAAAACTCCTTAGAGATGCCAGGAGACGATACAACAAACAAATCAAGAGTGCTAAGGTGACTTACTTCAGACACCAACTGGATCAAGCGCCAAACCGCCCCAAGAAACTCTTCGAATTGGTCAAACAACAATCAGTGTTGGGTCTAACCAATCTGATCCTGGTGGCAACCCACCCTCTTGCGATGATCTTGCTGCCTTCTTCGCAGAGAAATCAAGAATCGTCTCCATTGACCTCGCCTCTAAGAAGGCTCTACTACCTTCTGCCATTGCTGCCTCACCCATTGACTCCTCTGTTAGGTGTAAATCGTCCTC
This sequence comes from Triturus cristatus, assembly GCF_964204655.1. NCBI lineage: Eukaryota > Metazoa > Chordata > Amphibia > Caudata > Salamandridae > Triturus > Triturus cristatus. Next base: position 716,148,122 of record NC_140588.1, on the reverse strand, counting down.
CACGAATCCCAAGAACAATGCATCATGGGGCACCTTTACCACTTTAAGTGAATATGTTATCTTCAAGATTCTGCAGAATATCAACCCTTCCAACCACTTCAGCTCCCCGCTGACCCCTTCTATCTTCAAAGAAATCAAGAATGCACTGATCCCCACTGGGATTAGGATTGTTAATGCTTCCCTAGCACAAGGCATGATCCCCGAATGCCTAAAAGCAGCTCAGGTAACACTCATACTAAAATAACCTAACGCTGACAAATCTGATCTCAACAATTTCCGCCCCATTTCCAACATCCCCACTTTAGCGAAACTACTAGAAAAATGTGTGCAATCCCAACTCTGTGCCCACATAGAGAACTACCAACTCCTAGACCAGCACCAATCGGATTTTAGGAAGTGGCACAGCACCGAATCGGCACTCACTCACGTTTTTGATGACATTTTAATTATGCTCGACCAAAATGAATCCTGCCTCCTGATCCTCCTCGACCTTTCTTCTGCATTTGACACGGTTAATCATGAGAACCTCCTATCCATCCTGCGAAATAGAATGGGTTTTTCTTATCAGGTGTTACTATGGTTCTCATCCTTCCTTCATCACAGAACTCAAAGAGTCAAGGCAAACCACTCTCTCTCACAGCCCTCTCCCGTACTCATGGGGGTCCCTCAAGGATCCACTCTATCTCCTATCATCTTCAATCTTTTCATGGAACCGCTTGCACATTCTCTAAATTCCATGAACATTCTCTTCCACATGTATGCGGATGACAAGCAATTATATCTGAAAATCTCATCCTCGGAAAACATCATCTCACTCAATACTACCCTAATGTTTACTCAAAATTGGCTAACGGAGAATCATCTACTGCTCAACACCTCTAAAACTGAATTCCTGCTCATCTCCCCTCCGAATCTCATCCCCAAGCTAGACCTCTGGCTGAGTCACCTCACTGCTTTCAACTGTACGCCTCTCATCGTAGATGCAGCCAAGTCTCTTGGTATCACTATGGACAAGCACCTGAACATGAAAGATCATATCAGCAATGTATGCAAAGGAGTTAACCACATGATGAGATCTCTCAGAAATATCAAACCTTTCCTTCCTCCAAATGATTTCAAGCAAGTGGTTCAAGCACCTGACTTGCAGAGGTTAGACTACGGCAGTGCTACCCTCTGTGGCCTTACCAAATACGCTCTGGCTCCACTAAGGGCTGCACTTAACGCGGCTGCTAGACTGGTTACTGATACCAAGCGAAAAGATCATATATCCCCAGTCCTTAAATCCCTCAATTGGTTGCCCTTCGAAGCACAAATTCAATTAAAGATTGCTGTTCTTACACACAAAGCCCTTCACCTTAATACTCCTACGTACCTTGCAAAAAAACTTAAAACTATCCTGTAGTGTAAGAGCCTCAAGAAGTGCCTCTACCCTCCTCCTGAAACCACTCATCCTTAAGAAAAAGAGAAGTTGTCACCGAGCTTTCTCCGGAGCTGCCCCTAAGATTTGGAACTCTCTCCCACCAGAAATTAGCAGAATCTCCTCATTGACGGCTTTCAAAGTAGAAGCCAAAAGATTCCTAGTGAACAAATTCATACCCTAATAGGGTTCGACTCACAGGCCCGTTGTCATTGCACCTGCTGACTTTGTTCTTACTTTTGATACAGCTCCCCCTTGTACACCGTTTCACCCTTGCTACCTGCCTACACTTGTCTTATTGTATTACCATCCTAGTTGTATTTTGCACTGTATTTTCTTTCTCTCCCTTACTCTTATGGATATTGTTATATATATTGCTTTTGTCCTTCCTCCCATCATATTGTAAAGCGCTCCGTTATCCCTCCGGATCTTGTTCGCGCTATAAAAAAACTTTATAAATAAATAAATAAAATAATGTGAAAAGTAGAGTCCTAGCTAACTTGGGTTCTGAAAGAGGTGAGAATTGTCTCAAAGACAGCAAAGCTTGAGAAGAGCAGATAAGATGATGAAGAAGATAGGAAGACCCACAGTCAAGCTGAGACTGAATTAAGGGTAAGAGTGAGTAGAGTCAGTGCGTGCTAAGATCAAAGTAGATGTACAGAGTCCTTTTCTGGAGCAAAGCCTCACATGTGCAGTGTTTGGGCTTGAGCCATATGAAACGCAAAATGCCTGTGTGGGTATCAGGGATGGAGTTGAAACTAGGTGTTTCAGGGGTATACAGTAGGTGCTACCCTTCCTTGAGTCCCTGAAAAGCCCATAGAGAAGATGAAAGTTGAAATTCCTCACTCCACCTTCAATACTGCAAGAAAGTGGATCATTATTTGGAACGGGAGACCACACACCTCAAGGAATGATAACACTATCTTGTCAGAGTGAACCCAAAGAGTCACAAAATTCACCAGAGCTCAGAACCCTGGTGGTGATGGCACACAGTAGTTAGGCTTAACAGAGGATAAGTATTTATGCAGTGCCAAAAGAGTAATAAAGTCAAAACACCAAACAATACTGATCCCAAACCGAATTAAAACAAAGTAGAGTGAGTTTTCAAAAAAGAATAGAATGACATTAAAAAGACAAAAACACAATCAAGAGAACCGTAGATATGATTTAAAAAACGTTTTTAATGAAAATAATGCAACAAAGTACTATGCGCCAAAGCTTTTCCACGGAATTGGTAGACTGGAAAATGGGCACAATTTCAGGCCAACTACAATGAAGCACAGGTTGGTCACACCAGGCCGGCTCTTCCCATCCAAAGATTTTACCTTCTGACCACATCTTTTTTATGGAGCTCAAAATCAGCCAGCTGGGCAAGTCTCAAGCTGTACCCATCAAAGTTGCCTTTAAATCAGACACCTTTGCCACAAGGTCCTGCAGACGATCTGGAGGTCTTGGAATGGCAAAATACTTTTGTAAGTCCCAACTTTTCAGGGTTTTTGGAGCAGCCCATCTCAATCAGAAGTTTGTAAAGCACAGCTACTTACCCATAAGGGTCTCTAGGCGCTGCTGGGTGGGAGGGTGCTGATCCGTCTGAGCGTGGAGGTTCAGTCAAAGAGCCAGGTCTTGAGATCCTTCCTGAATTGGGTCAGCAACTGGGATTACCTGAGGTGGAGGGGCATGGTGTTCCAGGTCTTGGTGACGAGGTAAGAGAAGGATCTTCCTCCGGTTATGATCTAGTGAATCCGTGTGACCGTGGCCAGGGCAAGTTGGGTGGAGCGAAGTTGTCTGGCCGGTACATGAAATGAGAGGCTGGGGCTCAGATATGCTGGTCCTGCGTAGTGGAGAGCTTTGTAGGCATGTGTGAGGAGCTTGAAGATGATTCTCTTGTTGACTAGGAGCCTCTGGGTTACTTCTAAGGCTTGCAGGACCTCGGGGCTAACACGGTGGAGAAAGGACTCACTTCAGCAGAGGCTGCCAGTAGGGTCCAATCCAGGTGGTACTGGTCAACTGGTCACTTGAGGAAAAAGGTCTCATGCAGCTTGTTGTGTCACTGTAGAAACATGTCGTCAGCCAACTGACCCGTGGAGTCCACTTTTTTCCTATGTACAAGAAGGAGCAGGTCCAGTCTTTCAGGGCTCCTCTTAAGTTACAGCAATCAGGGTCCAATTTTCTTCGGCTTTTCCACAGGTCCAGTAAGTGTTCTGAGGAGCGTTCTTTGGAGTTCCATAAATTTGGTGTGCACTAGCTAGTTAGTGGAGTTTGGGGGGGGAGGGGTTACTCCTTCAAAGATAGCCCTTTCTCAATTTTTCCAGTGTTGCCATTTTCTCTCTCAAAAACAACCCCACAGGGTATTTTAACCTTAAAATCAAAAATGGAGCAGGACTCGAAAAATCCGAAAAATGGTACTAGTCCTGCAGGTCTAGTGCCTTGGAAAATCCCCTCGACCTCACTGCAACCTAACTTGACCTCCGTCTCCGAAAACGGAGCAAAAGTGACAAGATAACAAGATTTAAAGGCATCTTTATTGCTCATTCCCTTTGTGAGCAATAAAAATGCCTTTAAATCTTGTTATCTTGTCACTTTTGATTCGTTTTTAAAGACAGAGGACAAAAGTTAGTTTGTCTTCCTACTCGCCAGAAAGGGCGAGTAGGACCTAAAAATAGCTCGTCCTCATCAATTCTCCCTCGCAAATGCGAGCGGGCGAGTGGATTTGTCGAGCCCTGTGGAGGATGCCTTGCTTTCCTTGTGCAAAGCCCTTTTTTCCACCCAGACATGTGACCAGAAAAAAGGTCAGTCTCCTTCCTTGTATCCACTTCAAACTGGTTCAGAGAGTAGCTTCCCTCCCACTAGGTTTGAAGCTAGTCTTGCTAGTGTGGGTTTGTGAAACAAAGGCTTGCCCTCTCCCCTGTCTATCCTTACACTAAACTATGATTAACTATGAATGGGTAGTCTTTACCTCGATTCCTTTCAAGTTTACAAAATTCCAGGAACCTCCCTAGCTGTCCTTCTTGAGTGGATAAGAAATCAGAAGGCTCGCACGCAGCTCACCCCATCACTAGGTCGAAGACATTGTTCTGCTCTGGAAGCAGTTTTCACACCTCTTTAAGGATCAAAACTGGCTGGGAAAGTGCTGGCAGTTTGATGCAAATTAGCCCCCAGAAGCTTCAGGCAAGGCAAAGGTCAGTTTCTAAAAGTTACTTTTCAAAATATTTATTCAAAATCTTTCTTCACCAACGAATTTCATTTTTAACAAATATAAAAAATTAATTTTGAAATGTAATTCTAGCAGTTTCATATAAAAAGTTACAGATTACATTTTATAACCTGTACTTTGACATTTTCTAATATCCATCTAAAGTCCCGGGAGTGAAAAATGTTTGGAAGGGGATAGTCAGTGAAGAAACACGTCAACTTTAATTTTGCACATGTTCTACTTTAAAAAAAATTAGGCAACAAGGTGTACTTATGGCTAACAAACTAATATTTAAAAGAAGGGTTTCCTGTCAAACAGAAAGGGCTATTTGGACAGGTTTGCCAGCAGGTTTTTAGGTTCCTTTAGCCATCCTACACATGGCATGCCTAAAGCCATGTTTTAAAGGCCCACTTTGTGCATAACACGAAAGGAGCTGCAGTCCACAGGTTTCATTTAACTTCCATGTTGTAGCTGCATTTTAAATACCATACACTAGGATTTTGTAGGCATGATAATTACATCAATCAGGGATAAGCAAATTTGATCATGTTTAAAGTGGGAAACACAGCCACTTTATTCCTATTTAGAAGCGGTAAAGTGAACAGATTTCTAATGCCAACAAAACAGGGCAAGACATGGGAGAGTGGAAATCATGCTAAAGATGGTCATATCCTACAAATAGCCACTAGCCTGCCTTTACATGCTGTCTTTCATGGTGAAACAGATGCCTAAAGGCAAGGCTCCACAGGTGAAGGAGCTATTCCCTCTACTGAAACAGCCAGGACCCTTACAACTTAACAGCATGGCCCCATTCCTTGACACAGAGTAAGAATAATTACCTAAGGTGGGTGGTCTTGGACTTCTTGAAGCCAGACCGGAGTTTAATATTCTCCAAGACACATACATAGTATTCAGACAATGTTTGCAGTATCCATAACTTTCAAAAAGGTTTCTCACTGTGGGCGTCCTGGGTGGACCATTATTTTTGGTGCATGGACTGACCCAGGTTCATACCATAGAGCAGCCATAGCTTTTGACAAATAGTGTAATAATACACGTTGTTATAGTTCTGATCATTTCACACCAAAAAAAAATAAGAGGACCCTAGGTTTCTCCACAAACCCAATGCTCGTGTATCAACTGAGGTACTTTGGAGATGTCCTCTTTATAAGTATTATTTCTATGGTACGTCGAATGGTGGATAACACTTCAGTATTACTGGAATCAGACCAACTGCTAAAGTGATTCTGTGGTAGTTGATAACAGCATTTCTACGAGACAAATATTTGATATTGAATTCAAACATAATTTTGAATAAATAAATAGGTACAGAATGGGAAGAGGGGGGGTCCACATATTATCTAAATGATAAGTTTGCAAAGATGTATAGTCCAGAAGGTTGGGAATACAAATGTTACATTAATATAGCAGATTTTTCACAGGGTTACATTGCTCCTGAAAGTATCATGGTTAATGCACAGCAGAATAACAGTTCCATAGCTGAAAATCAGTTCCCACAGAAAGTTTATCACGCAGTACTCTGTTTTACAAACAGGGAAAAAGTATCTCCTTGGATATCCCTTATTTGGTTATTTTCCAAAAACAGAAAACGCTTTCTCTTGCATGTAAAGTACTCAAAACATCTACTTGTATACCACCAGAACTCTGCTCAATTCTACAGCATCTTTAAAAAGGGGCTAAAACAACTTCTAGCGATTAAACGTTTTGGAAGTAGAATACAAGACCAGAATCAGTCTTCACTCCAGGATAAGTTAGCATGGACAACTCAGTTGCGTGCTTGATATTGGCTAACCGAAGGAACTGTATAGAAAATCTGATAAAGTACTGTACCTCTGCCCTCAGTTATAATTATCATCAAAACCAGAAGGGACTTCAGACAATCATTTTGTGCGAATGCTATACCTCTATAGGTGATTCGATTGAAAATTAATGCAAACAACTCACCCACAGTAAGTGGCAAATTATTCCTCACAAAAACAGATGTTGCAGGGTCGACTCTACACCCACACTTTTGATGATTGTTGGAGCGTTATTGAAGGCTAATACAGCTGATATCCTAAGATATTTTAACATTATAGGGGTCTTCCGCAAGATGGGATATCAGGACCCGTGCAATTATCTAGTCTATCATATGGACCATCATGTTTCTGACCTCTTAACTCCTCAAGGAGTCAGAGGTATTCCTCAGGACTGTAAGACCAGTGTGACCCTTCATACATTTTAAAGCGTCCTACCTAATAATATAATCTGAACTTCAGTGAAAACAGACTTGAGAAACCTTCATTCGCACTCATAACAATAACTAATATTAGGTAAAAGAGTATCCATACAATACTCAAGAAGCAATATCAGACTGTCAGCAACATAAGCTAGGAGATCTTCCACACGATCAAGGGACGTTTCTCTTGCCGGATATATAGTGCATTCTAACAGAGAACACAAAAATACTCTAGATTTGTGCCTCAAACCCCATGGGTTACAAAAACATACAAACTGTAACAGCAAAAACCTCCTTTATCTGCTCCATTGCCCTTGTAAATTGAAAAACATATGGATGACTACACACAAAGCCAAGAACCACGTTCTAGAGCATAAAAGCAGGTGATGCTCCAGAGCGAACCCCTATGATGAAGCACCCCCTTATTTTGGGTGAGGGCTTTGCGGCCTTTTTTGTTTTAAACAAACCACAGATAAGCGTTCAAAAATCGCACTTTAAGTGTCGAAAGTCCCTTCTGGGTTCGACAATACTCATAACTGAGGGCAGGTTTAAAGTAAGGAATGTGTTTTTTTCTGTCTCAGGAAGGATATGCTGTAAACCCTATACCAACTCTAACCTCGCCTTATTCACCCTTTTTGTAACAAAACCGATGGAACTGCTCAGTGTTCACAAATGAGACTTCTCTACATACAACGCCTAGCATAAATACATTGATGATGTTAAATGCTTAACTGGTGACATGTCTGTCTAACATGTGGCATATCTTTGCAATTAAGTCAGTTACTTTGTCAACATGTATTGATTTAATGTTACCCCAGCGCAAATCTGTAAGCAACACCGCTCGAGGTTGACACTTAGGCTACTTAAGTACGGCGATATCTGTTCATATTCAAAGAATTATTATTGTTTACTGATTTAAATTGATCGGAAACCTGTGTTACCATCTGCGCTGGATAGAGCCACAAAAGAAATACATTACATAATGCCACCATAACATTCAACTTTCAATACCCGACATACCTAAAAAGGTGTGGTCGACCTTTACATGGTTTTTAAAAGGTTATGGAACCTGTATAGGTTTTGTATTCGCTCTCCCAAGAAAATATACGGAAGCACTGAAAAGGGACTCACCTTCCACCACAATGAAGGTCTGAATTTCCCACTGCAGCTTCAGTGCAGTAATTCAGCTTAAAAATAAGGATTGCCCACCGGGCTCTGGTCTACGTCCCCTCAATGTGTGGAAGGGGGTCTGGCCCTCGCTCATAATGATGGTCTTAAAAACTGTTCTTTATTTGGATGAGGCCTTTTCAGATATGTCCGACAGAAACCGTGAACGAAAGAAGGCACTTAGTCTCCAAACGTGCTATTTCTTTCATGGACTCCTGTTCCTCTAAAGAAACGCCTAAGACAGACAGTGTAACCTTGTCTAAACAATGGAGAGGCTGCATACCCTGCACACCCAACTACAAACACCTTTCCATGGCGTTCACTCGTGATGGGAACTGCTTGCAGGTGGTGAGGCTTAATGAAAGCAGTGAACTATAGACCAACAATTACATCCAGAGCGGAAATGTATTTCGAGCAAATACGAGTTTTAGAAGTTCTTCATTTTCTTAGCATGCAAACGCGGTTATTGGTGTCACATGCAGGCCACTGTTGAAAACGCGTTACATAGTTCTCTAATTAAAGTGCCACACAGATTTGAAATATAAGTAACATTTAAATTGCAACGCATAACCTGTTTTCTCTAAAGGCCATCAGTACTAAAAGAACGAAAGGCAAAACTAAATAGTAGCGAATCACAACGTGTTAAGAGCAACATTATTTTTCAAGGTTTGGGTTTAATACTGTTTTATAGTGTTACTAACGATGATTTGCGTCAAAACTGGATATCAAAGCAGCTAGCATTTTTTTAAAAACTAACCATAGTGCAATTTGACGATAAAAGGATGATTTACTTCTACCAGAATATCCCGTTCCATCTTTGTGCGAACTCGATCTCGAACTGAAAAACAATAATTTAAAAAAAACGGTTAAAAAACATAAAACATGAGAATTAAGGTTAAAAAATTAATGCTTGTATCCTCGTGTAAGAATAGAAGTTATTAAATCAGCCAGAACACGATTTTATTCAGAATTAGTTTGCATGAGTGTACCTTTCAAGAAGGCAGAGGGGCGAGTTGTTTGAACTAAAATCCTGCAGAAGTCAGACTCTTAAAAATCAGCCAGACTGCTCGCTGGGAGCCACCAGGGTCATGAATTCCCCTTGCATTGAAGTGATATTCCCTCAACTCTTAAGTAAGTTACACATTTTCAGAGGCGACAATTTCTACACACGATACTTGTGTAATTTATGAGGCCAAATTCAACCCCAACCAATTTGGTTCAGACATTTTCTTAAGCAAATGCTAAATCGCTCTCGAGGTTATACGGTGAAGGTCAGGAGCCCCGTTTCCCCAAAGAGCCAACTGCAATCGGCCAAAGCGATATCTCAGTGGAAGATACCACCCTACCAATGATGAGTTGAACCAGATGCGAATCTGAGCTCAGCGATCCTCTTAGTGATGACACACTCAGATTCCACCTGCTCAACACAGGGGAAAACTGCACGGGAACATGGCCGGAATTAGGTCCTGTAAAGCCAGATCCCATATGCTACTCTCCATTCCAGCAGGAAAAACTTGTAACTGTGCTGTGCTGGGGACAATTTATCCATCCAGGATCAGCGATTCAAGCTCTGGTATTTCTGGCACCTCTGCACTGTCGGGGACTGCGGGGTCTTGAATAAAGAATAAGGACTATTCGTCTGGCACTCTGGTGACCATCTGAAAATAATGGGATCCTATGTTTATTAACATAAATAGAAATAGTATGTTTGCATAAACATAAATATAGGTAGTATGGTAGCATACGCATACACTTTAGATAGTGAATTGGTAGGTTGCTCACTGAAACTTAGAGTTGTTAAGTGAAAACATGATTCACGTTGGACTTCTAGCATCTTGCAGTTCACGCTAATCCTGCTCAACAACTGATAGTTTGAAGGGTTAACTATAGTTTTTGTTGCTGTTTTATTCGAACAGTACTTCTTCATTTATGCACCTCGGAACTGGAAAAACATCACTGTATCCATTCCTAACCCTGCTCAAATTTAGGAATGAGCTGAAGGAACAACGCTTTAAGGTGCTATAAATCAGCATGAAGAATATGGTCCATCCTCACTCAGACTTCATCTTCTCACTCAATCAGACAATGACTGAACCTGTGCCTGCTTGTGTCTTTGTAGGGCGCTTCGCTACATTGGGCTAGGTTTTCGCTATATAAATACCATACAAATACGGTCAAAACTAATACAATTTTTAAAAAACGTACTCCAGTCTATATTTAGTAGAAGAGTCGTAAACATGTTGCAATATAATCATGAATTCCCAAGTAAGACCAAATTAAATCATTTAAAATTTGTCACAATTAAAAATTAAAACTATCCTCATGTTTTTTGCAAACATGATACAGCAAAACATGTTAAAAAATTAAATATTCTAAAATTCGTACCTTTTAAAGACGCTTTTTTTAATACTTTCATTGCATAAAACTGGTCAGCGTCAGGGCCAATTATCTTCCGTACTAAAAAAACCTAAACAAAAGAGAAGGTAACATTGCCGTTTTTAGAAATTTACACAAGGGATGCCAGAAGCCATGTCAAAGTTTGCCATTAAAGCACACACAATGAACGGTATGAGACAGATTATATCATCATATACTCTGGATGTCAGTTTAGGATCCACACTTTTGATAACCGATCTCGAAGAACACGTTTTTCAAAAACATTTTCAGAATTCCAATGGCAGGGATCTGTTTTATCTACACGAGATGCACTAGCCCATTGATTAAACCACATCAGGTTTCCACTTTATTGGGTTCCTCGATGCTCGTTTTAAAACAACAAACAGGTGTGCAAGGAAAGCGCAAGCAGTATTTTCCCCACTTATGTCCTTTTCCTTCAAACACTCAATTTGTTAGGGAAACATCAGAAAATAGACACGGATTAGGAAAACGACAAGGATTGAAGATTGTGGAAATCTGTCAAACCGAAAAAGCTTCTCAGCCAACCTTGCTACCTGTGAGAAACGTTCGCATGCCTTAACCATGCCCAGCAGATTGTTTTAAAACGAAACATTAACAGACTTTTGACTTTGAATGAAAGTAGTTTATTAGTCATTTAAAACCATAAACATTACGAAAATCATATGTTATAAGATTTTAGCTAAAAAGGACTAAAAAAATAAATAAAACTTATACATCAGAGCAACAGTTGCATATCATAAGAGGAAGACAGTTTCATTATTTGCTGCCCTTCATAGTTATAAAAGTAAAAATGGTATTAGGGATCGGATAAGGCAAACCAGTCACAACACCTACCTACAAATTTTAAAGTAATTCCTCATAAGCCAGGTTTGTCCCTGATTAGCGAGATTTATATACTTGAACATGCTGCTAGTTATAAATCTACAGATGAAGTGCTAGTGTGTAAGACTATAATGCGGTTAAAGTGCCAGTGTGCAAGATTACATAGTGGATAAAGTGCTAGTGTGCAAAAACATAACTACTTGCTTGGCAAATATTTCCATAACTTGACGGGATAGGGAGCAGCTTCTATCGCTTTCCCTAGCAGCCCGTTCTTACACATCAATTAACCCATTCACGATTATTTGCAAAGCTTGACGGGATTGACCAAGCCTTGTATCAATTTCTGCCAACAAAAGCCTGAACCTACTAGGTGCTTATCCGATCACTTTACAGCCCATTCCCCCGAAATCCAACCTGGACTGAATCTATACTTCTATCAGGTTTTTAGAAACAGCCAGGAACTGCACTAATCTAATATTCAACATTATGTTTCTTGGGTCCAATGACTCCGTCAGAGCAGTCCTGCAGGACCTGATTAACAGTTCGATGAATTCTCTTCCTAATATGCTTCTTCACTGATTAACCAGTACTGGGCATATACATATGAGGTGCGGTAGAGTCTCGATCCCCTGAAGGCATAGTCGGCGGCTCTTGTCTTTAATTAGGGCCTTTTTCCTCCATTTAGGCATGAAGTCTAGAGTGGGTATCTCACCAAGTCTGAGAGCCAGGAATGTCTGTTTGACCTTCAGTGGTAAGGGGCTGAAAGAAGTGGCGATTCCCTTGGGGTTGAATATAATTTCAACACCAGTCACCTATGTAGACGGCTGGTCAACCTTTCTTTATCTGTAGTCCAACTTTGTAATTTAATCGACTTATTTACCTTTTTCTTGGACGATTGCCCTGATATATCAGATATCCATAGATCACCCGATTCTAGCATGCTGATGCTGTTCGAGATATTTCTTATAGGCATCATTCTCCCGTTGTAAATTGATTTCACACCAAACTCGATTAGCCAGCGTATCATCGGCAGCTGCACGCAATTTGTAGCAGAGCTTTACAAATGCCGCAGATCTGGTGAGTGATTGTTTTGATAATGAACATTTCAAACAAACTTGCGCAGGTGAAGCCAATCTGGGTAGCCGGAAGTTTTTTTTTGTAATTTCTTAACACTAGTTTGTCGAGTAGTGTAGCCTCAGTACCTAACATTATCTCTGATCCACACGCAAGGATTGGTATCAGTTTGGCCTTCATTACGGTTCTCATGGGTTTCAGGTCGTGGCCTCGGATGGATCTTGCCAATGATGAGAATGCGTAGTTAATTGCCTGCGCTTTTCCCTTAATCGCCTTTTTCTGAAGTTGCACTTGCGTATAGGAACACAGAATACCACAGTCTGCCCAGTCTTTAACTTAGCAATGTAAGGCTCGAAGTCCATACCCAAGAAAACAGCTAAAGCCTCCTCTTCAAATCAAAATTACCAATGTGCTTCTGCTTCATTCAAGCAGCAACTTTTGAAATGCTCTTGGGCAAATAAGGAAAATGCTACTTACCCAGTATGCATCTGTTCTTGGCATGTAGAGCTGTAGAATCTCTTGCTTTACATAAGATCGCCATCTAGTGTAGGGTCCGGATGTTTGCACTTTGTTTTTCTTGGAAGAAGTTTTCCTAGTCACAAGGTAAGGGACTCCTCCCTTAGGTGATAGATTGTTTTCCGCAGAGGGTAGGAGAATGGACTGGTAGTAAAGAATAGAGATGTCCATGCGTAAGTATGTATAGTAAACAGAGAACTAGAGCAATTACAGGTACCCAGGAGGTGGGTGGGTGCATGAGATTCTACAGCTCTACATGCAAAGAACAGATGCATACTGGGTAAGTAGCATTTTCCGTTCGAGGCATGTGAGCTGTAGATCACATGCTTGGCATAGACTATACAGCAGTCTTCCCGAAGCAGTGGCTATCCTGTAACTGGTTGAGTTGTCTGGAATAACATTTTAAGTACTGCTTGGCCCACATTAGCTTGTTGTCTTGCTAACACATCTACACAGTAGTGTTTGGCGAATGTGTGTGGTGTACACCATGTTGCATCTTTGCAGATATCAGCAATAGGGATATTCCCTAAGAAAGCCATAGTAGCCCTCAGCTTGCGAGTGGAATGTGCTCTAGAGGGTACTGTTAGAGTCCTTTTGGCTTTTGCATAACAAATCTGTATACTTTTAACAATCCACCTAGCAATACCTGATTTGGAGGTAGGGTTGCCCTTGTGAGGTGGTGCAAAAGCTGTTTGGTTTTATGAAATGATTTTGTTCATCCAGTGTAATACAAAAGAGCTCTTCTGACATCTAAGGTATGTAGAGCTCCTTCTGCAACAGTCAGGTTGAGGGAAGTACACAGGTAATTCAACCAACTGATTGATGTGAAATGCAGATACAACCTTATGTAGGAATTTGGGGTCGGTGTAAAGAACTACTTTATCTTTGTGTAACTGGAAAAAGGGTTATTCTATGGTTAATGCCTGTAGTTCACCCACTCTCCTCAATGAAGTGATTGCAATGAGGAAAGCTGTTTTCCAAGTGAGGAACTGAAGTTCACATTTGTGCATGGGTTCAAAAGGTGGACCCATTAACCTTGTGAGGACAATGTTAGGATTCCACACTGGGGCAGGTGGAAGTCTTGGTGGTATTACCCTTTTTAGCCCTTCCATGAAAGCTTTGAAGACAGGCACTCGAAATAGCGATACATGCTGCCTATTTTGAAGGTAAGCTGCTATGGCAGCAAGATGCAGTCTGATGGATGTATAGGCCAATGCTTACTGCTGCAAATGTCATAGGTAGCACAGTATGTTCTGTATGGAAGCATCAAGGGGGTTGCTGTGATTGTTATTGCAATAGATGACAACACTTTTCCATTTGGCTGCATAGCAGTCACTCGTGGTAGGCTTTCTGGCCTCTAATAATGTTCATACAGTCTGGTGGAAGGTTGAGATAAACTCTATGACTTCAGGAGCCAGATCGCAAGGTTCAGCTGTTTGGGATCTGGGTGTTTGATTTCTCCATGGCTCTGTGTGAGGAGACTGGGAGACAAATGTAATTTTTGGTGTGGTACCAGAGAGAGTTCCAACAGGGTTGTAAACCAAGGTTAACATGCCCATGTTGGAGCTACTAGTATTAGCGTGAGAGATGTTTGCAAACGACTGATTGAACGAGTGGGAGAGGCGGAAAAGCGTAAGCAAATTTCCCTGGCCAGTTCATCCAAAGAGCTTTGCCTTTGGACAAAGGGTGTGGATACCTGTAGGCGAAGCTTTAGCATTTTGCGTTTTCGGGTGTTGCGAACACGTCTATGTGAGGGACTCCCCAAGCTTGGAAGTATGGTTGGAGAACTTGAGGGTGAAGTTCCCACTCGTGTATTTGATGCCTCTATCTGCTGAGGAGGACCGCAATCGGATTGTTGACTCCTGGGAGGTGTTCCTTTAGGAGATAAATGTTGTGATAAATAGCCCACTTCCATATGTCCTGGGCTAAATGGGACAGTTGGAGAGAGTGCGTCGCCCCCCTGTTTTTGTATGTAATACATAGCTGTCATGTTGTCGGTTCGGACTAACACAGCTTTGCCAGACAGGTGATCTTCAAAGGCTTTGAGAGCTAGAAAGATTACCATGAGCTGCTGTAAGTGATTGATGTGGAGCATCTTTTGCTGGCGACTCCACAATCTTTGCACTGTGTGTTGTTGAAGATGAGCTCTCCAGCCAGTAAGGGATGTGTCCACTGGTAACACTGTCTGTGGAATCATGTCTATGAACGGCCCCCCTTTTGATGTGTTCCACCACTGCAGAGAGCGATGAGTTCGGCTGTTTACCAACACTAGATCAGTTAATAGACCTTGAGATTGGTTCCACTGACTGGCTAAACACTCTTGAAGTTGACGCATGTGTAGCCTGGCATGGGAAACGATCATGATGCAAGATGCCATCATTCCCAGCAGTTGCATAAACACTCAAGCTGGAAGTGACTGAGTGGGTTGAAATTTGAGAATGAGCACTTTAATAATTCAAATTCTGGTTGCATTGGGATACGCTAGAGCTTTCGGAGTATCTAGAGTAGCTCCTAGGTAATCTTGAACTTTGTTTGGTTGAAGATGTGATTTTAACACATTGACGGAGAACCCTAGCTGTTGAAGCAGCTGAATGGTTAGTGAAGTGTGCTTGCGACATTGCTGTTATGTGCTGGCTTTGATGAGCCAGTCGTTTAGATAGGGAAAGACATGTATGTTTTGTCTACTGAGATGCGCAGCTACTACCGCCAGACATTTTGTGAAGACTCTGGGGGCAGTGGTGACTCCGAATGGGCGCACTTTGAATTGGTAGTGTGTGATCTGGTGGAGGGCTGTGCGACCTTGGGGGAATGTTTGGAGGAGTGTTGATGAACCCCAGGCAGTAACCAGAACGGATAATTTGGAGAACCCATTTGTCTGTTGTAATTGACTGCCACTTTGGTAGAAATTGTGACAGTCTTCCCCCTTCAGGTGTTAAGTGATCGGGGGGAACTATGGGCAAGCCACTGTTTTGTGTTGGATGGCGAGGTACGTGTTTTGGAACCTCTACCTCTGCCTTTGCCGTTGTTTCCTCTGTAATTGCCTCGATAGAAACCCTTGGAACCTGAGGGCTGGTTATTGCCCTTATAGGTGGACACAGTGTCTGAGGAAATAGTTTTAGATCCTGCCCTATAAAAGGAGAGACAAAAGGAACCATGCCCTTGTGGACACTGAAGTGCTCCCATGGGTTTAGCCACTTCAGTATCTTTCTTCATTTTACCCAAAGAAGTGTCTACCACAGGTCCAAAAAGGCGTTCCTTGTCAAAGGGTGTGTTTAAAATGGAAGTTTGAACCTCTGGTTTAAATCCTGATATACGCAGCCAAGCATGTATTCTTAAAAGAAAACTAGTGTTTACAGCTCTGGCAGACGCATCAGCAGCATCTAGTGAGCACCTAATTTGCTTGTTAGAAATCAACGGCCACTCACGAACCAGGCCTTGCGCCTTTGATTTGTGTTCTTGAGGGAGAAACTGGATGAGTTGCTCCATTTCCTCCCAGTGTGCGCGGTGATATCGTGCTAATAATGCTTGTGTATTGGAAATTTGCCAGAAGTTAGCAGCCTGGGTAGCTATCCTTTTCCCTGAAGCATCAAGGAGTTTCGACTCTTTATCTGGTGGTGGTGCATCTCCAGTAGTCTGGGAGTTTGCCCTCTTCCGTGCATTAGAAACTACAAGTGAATCTAATGGTAGTTGACCTTTTATGTATGCTGGATCTGATGGGGCAGGCTTGTATTTTTTATCTACCCTCGGGGTAAGGATACGTGCTCTAACAAGATCCTTAAAAATGGCCTCTACATGACTGGTCGTGCCTTTCAACATGGGTAACGTGTGTAGATTTTTGTGTGTTTTGTAGAGTCTCAAAAAGGAAATCCCCCTCGAGGGATTCTTTGTGTAGTGGGACTCCATGGTAAGTAGCAGCCCTACTTGATAACTCTACCAACCCTACACTGTCATCTGGTGGGGAGGGTTTGGTAGGATATATGTCCGAGTCGCTATCAGTGGGAGAATCAGTATTATAGTCATCCCACACGTCCCTAGGCTGATCGTCATCATTGTTATCCACATCGCCATCACCCTGATTGTCAGGTGTGTGTGGTGGTGAGTGCTCAGGTGAAGTTGGCACAGGTATAGTCTGAGGTAGAGAAGGTGAAGGAAGAGGAAGATGAGGAGGAGAGGGATTTGTCCCAACTGTTCTCTTCTTCAAAGGTATGTGGTATTCTTCTTCTGTAGTAGCACCTTTTTAAAATCACTTTAGTGGTGATATGTCCAGTCTTTGGGTGTACAACCAGGATTTTTTGTTTCCGATCCGGCTTGTCAATTGGATCACCGAAAACATGTTTTTTTGATGACTTGGGCTTCTCCGTGTGTTTCAGCTCCGAATGCTTCGGCGCCGATGGTTTCTTAGCTGGGGTTTTCGGATCCGATACAAGTAAATTAAATGTGCCACTTAGGTGTAGGCCAATTTTACTGAGTTTGAAAAAGCGATAACATGCACTTTAGCACTGGTTAGCAGTGTTACAGTGCCCAGAGTCCTAATGGCAAAAAAAATAAATTCAGCAAAACAGGAGGGTTAAATGAAATACCATGCCAAGGTTGTCAGGTTTAACAGTCCTTCAGGATACTGAACTTCATTTGGAAAGAAATAAAGAAAGCCTCTTTGCACCTAATATAATCTGTATTCTGCCCCTTCACCCCCCATCATGGATCCCATAGGTTACCAGTGTAGAATCTTTGAAGAATATCCAGAATGTTTAATTCACATTCAGATTTATACAAGACTTTTTGCTGACTTAATTCAGTTTTTAAGATGAAAAGACTTGGAACAAAAAGATTCTTTACAGACGCATGGAGAGCACAAAACCAAGCACCAAGTCAAGCCTGAAAACCATTGAGGACAATTCAATTGGGCAAAGATAGGCATGTTTTAATTTAGTGAGTATATAACTTATATACTTACTAAATTAAAACATGTGAAGTAACACTTGTCCCTTCTTTCTGATGAAATGGGAATACAGGACTTTCTACTAGGAACTTGAAAACCACGTCAAATGCTCTTCTTGCATGCAATATACAACGGAAGTGAGGACGGTTTCCCAGCAGGAGGCTGCTGAAGACTGCACTAGATTGACAGAGCAAATTTAGAAAGGGCTCTTGCGAAAGCAGATAAGGGTATAACTAGTGAATACACTAGGATATAACATTGTGTCATCTGCGATAGACATCCAGAATGAAATGTCCTCTTTACAATATGGGCAGTGGCAGCTTAGATCAATTACTCTGCAGACACTTTGTTTGGGTTGCGTACCATGGCGACCCCTTAATGCCACAAGCTTTATTTTACCTTACAATCTCACAAAACAGCAGACAATCATGGCAAGGAAGGACGCAACATACACTATGTTACACATAGAGAAGCCAAAGAAACTACCATTTACAATTGCAGAAACGCCTTTAGTGGATTGGATAATCCACAGGTTTATTTCTCTGCCGGTATCAACATTCCACGTTCAATACTGTTTGCAATACCATCAGGAAGGCAGATATGAAGTGCTAGGAGAAAGATATGCGCACGAGCCATGGAATTTACTATTTAGATATTGTGTAAAAATGGTGAAACTGAGGTCTTTCTTAGCGGGTCAGATTGCGAGAATACTTTAGGACATTCCTTGGTGTGCAGAGAAGCTTTGCTTCATGGCGCAAGTAATGCGCCAATGGCAAATTTATCCTGCTATCTGAACGGCTCTCCAGCTCCTGTGATGTGCCAGCTTTCACATTGCTCTCAAATTGTAGTTATTTGATGTTGAATGATCAAGGCTGCTGCAGAATGAAACCAGGGAAAACCTATCTGGTGAAGGTTTCTGCAGTTATGACTTTTTGCACACAAGTATTGTTTCCACTTGCCCGCAGAGTTTGGGAGGCAACACTTTGGCCTTCGATAAAGCTTTCAAACTTGCACTTTAATGCTCTGAGCAGACTGAGAGCCTTAATGTTCCAGAAGGATGCGGCCTTAACATCTGCAAAGGAGACATTTGACCTTCAAGTTGCAAGGTCCTCCTCTGAGATATAGTGGCTACTTCACACTAATTCCCCATTACATTTTGGGGAGCTTGTGTATCACTTTTTTTAAATGTCTAGTACAACAGGAGTAGCGTACTGTTTACGAAAGTAGGCTCTGGCTTGGTTAGTACCTTCCAGACAGTCTTCAGAGTTATTCCATCATTTATACACTCCATGCTTAGAAGCATTTTCGGAGGTCTTCCGCTGGTCCTGTTCCTAATTGTCGGGACTTTGATTTTACTTTCTCAGCTCTGCAATGGATGTGCCATTAAGACGCCAAATGGAACGAGCACTTCCACAAATGCTACTTTGTCATGAATGCAAGACAGTGTTTTGACACACCCTTCCTAAACAAATATTGGTTCTTGTCCTTTCAACCTATGTGGCTACACTGTATGCATCCCGTATTGTCTTCTGTGCACTTTCGGATGTGCCCTGGATTTATGCCTAGTTATGCAACTGGTTCAGTCTTTGGACGTTGACCTACTGGTTAGCCGATTAATGGCCCAATTGAACTGTTGTGCCTTCCGCTTGCCATTGCTTTTAATCGCATTCTATGTGCCCTCCTGGATCTTGGCTCAGCTTCTGTAGATCTCACACTGGCTTTTCCTCCTTTGGCGGCTGCGGAAGTAGATGGATGGGAACATGTTTGCTCCATGGATCGGATTTGATGGGTGCCTCTGGGAACATCGTCTGCGGTGGGTGGGAACCTCTTGAAACACAAACCATCTGGCAGTTTCGAGTCATGGGACAATTTTTAATTCAGGTTTCAATTTTTATGCTAAATAGCTTTTTAAATTGTTTTACATCTGCTTTTATCATTTCAACGATTTTAATGGCTTTCAGTATACTCCATGTTGAAAGAAGCATGATACTTTTTTAGATTTTAGTAGGGTTCCTTTATATTGACTGACCCACATATTTTAGCATTTATCTAGGGATAGCTTTCTCAACTTCCGTCCAAGGAGTGGGTGTCACATGGTCAGGATAGGCCTAGGAGAAACACCGCCATTTACATGCTCATGTTTCTTAAGTTGTCTTCTCCTTTGCACACGGTGACTTTTGACATACATTCACACTCTATGACAATACCTTGAACATTTAGTACAAGGGATAAAGTTCAGTGTGCAAATGCTATTTATGTTATTGTGTGAAAGACGAAGACCCAATCCAACTAGAATAAACAATTACATCCTAAACAGGGGTTGCAACAGGGCCACTTTCTTATTCCTCAGCTGACAGTGCAGGGTTACCACATGTAGAAATTCAAGCTCAGCTGATGCCAGTGTACCAAGAGGAGGGATGTCCAGCTCTTCACCAAGACGGACAACCTGATGACACACACCCACAAGTAACGGGGAGTTAGTCCACCCGGCAGGAATTTCACAGATGACCCACCCTAGGCAAGACTAGGTTGGGGAACGCTTGTTAGGAGTACACGTATGCAAAGTACTTATATGCTTGCAAATATACACTGTTTTAGGACAATGGGGGAAATGTTCATTCTTTTCACTGTTCTTCTAACGCTAATTATGCTAATCTGTTTCATTCTACTCAATCACAGCACACATATTTTATGCAAGAATCACAACACTTCAATAAATATTGTAAAGACTCGCTGAGTATTTCTTGAGTACTTCATTGGGTATGCACGAGAATCCAACCAGAAAGGTTCTAGATCTTTTACCCCAATTTCTTTGGCGGATCATGATGGTCATGTTCTGAGGTTGCACACACATTTGTTGTCCTTCAAGGTTAGGGATTCGGATGGTGTACTGTGAGATAGCAGGACTATAGGGCAACATCTCTGGAGGGGTGTGGGGAATCAGACTCGCACCATTCCAACGTTTATGTTGTCCGACAGACACAGTTTTACCGCAATTTGGTACAAGCTGACAATGGAGCTACCAGCACTACAATGGGGAAGAACGATGTTGCCTGTTTTGCCCCAACCAGGGCTAATAAAACATTTTATACTGCCCCTGCATTTCATAACAATGCACTGTTGGAGATTTGTATTGGAATGTTCTTGTTGTCTAGTTCCCTGCGTGGAACATGGAAATGGAATGTACTGTTTCGTCAGTTGCTGCCTAGGAGCTGCCTTGACGGGACACATTGGAATGTTCTTGTTGTCTAGCCCCCTGCGTGGAACATGGAATGTACTGTTTCAGAAGTTGCTGCCTGGGAGCTGCCTTGACGGGGCACATTAAATGAAGTACTTACCAGAGTTTGCTTTATATTCTTTTCATGCAACCTATCCTGGGGGCAACCAGGCCAGACCTTAGGGGTGCCTTATATGTAATAAAAAGGTAGTTTTGGACTTTAGAAGTACTTTTAATTCGAAAGTCGAATTTAAACACAGTTTTATTTTAAAACCAGCCTGCAAGGCAGGCCTGGCTTTAAAACGAAACCAGACACCGCATCAGTGCACACTTAAGTGCATTAAATCCGCTGGGGTCTCTAAACCTACATGCCCTATCATATTCTTGGGACTTACAGGTAGGTTGTTGGCCAATTATAATTACACCATTTGTCATATACCTTTTAAGGACAGAGCACCCGCCAGGTTAGCAGAGCCCATGGTACTTTTATAGTCAATAACCACTAGTATTTGTCAATAAATGTGGGTGATCAGGGCAAAAAGGATGCCTTTCCTACAAGTACTTAATAGCTGGACATCCTGGAATGAGGAAATTGACCAAAATGTACAATCAATATCAGTATGTGCTCAAGCTAAGATACCTCAAAGCAAGTCTGTAGGGTTATTACAACTATTACCTATACCCCAACAGCCATGGTCACAAATATCCATGGACTTCATTACAGATATACCTCCATCTCAAGGAAAGTTAGTGGTAGACTATCTCACTTAGAGTTCACACTTTATTGCCATTACCACCAACAGCACCCATCTGAGAAGAAGCCTTTTGAAGGAAGTGACCAGGCTCCGTTGGTTACTACTGGTCATCTTAAAAGATGGGGGGAGTCAACGTTTATAGCCACGATTTAGAGGGCAAATCAGATACATCCCAGCTAGGAAAATCTGCTGCGCTGCACCAGCCTTACTAGAACTAGCCATAGTAAATAGCCCCTAAGGGTCAGTAGAGGCAGAGTTGATAAAGACCTGCCTAAACAAGCTATCAGTTCATTTCCCTTCTATAAATCAGGATGTGCTTTGTGTAATATGCGCTTCCTTTTTGATTGTCTAATTGCACTGTAATCATTGTTTGATGGTGCTTCACGTAATTGTGTTAGTAAAAGCAATAAAGAAGAGTAAAAAAAAAAAAGAATTCATGCAAACTGAACGGGAATTCCCCAAACTTATAGTGTGCGATTCGTTTTACTGTGTCCAGTCTTACTATGAATATGTTCACTTTTTGGTTCAGAATGGGTTTAAAGACTTCAAGGACAGAAGACAGGAATTAGCTAAGGACCTGTTTTCCTCCATCACTATAGCAGGAGGATCAACAACTAGTACTCCCAAAACAGAGGGCTTTGAGATTAAGTTTCAAATACTAGAGAAACTGAAAAAACAAGAAATGTCCAGGTGGTGGGACGGCACCACTCTGGAAAAATACATGGAGAATGAAAAAATCCCGAGAGGTCTTAGAATTTTTATCTTTTCCGCCTCTGAGGACCTCGATCAGGAGTCCCTCAAGGATTGGGAGGGAGATCTCTGTAATGCCTCATTTAATATGATGCGCATATTGATTAAGAATGCGGAGAAGAAAGGTCTCAAGTTACAACAAGAGTTAGAGCAACTAGAGAGAGAAATTGCAGGATCGGAACTAAAGGAGATAGTGAAAAAGAACTATGACATCCTGGATAAGATCTTAGAGGACTACCAAATATATTTAAGAGACAAAAAGGTTAATAAAATCAAACAAGATGACAAAGATTATAGAGATGGGAGAGTTTACAAGTTTCCTCACAAATACGATAATGTTAAAGTCGCTGGAGAAGGTAAAAGACAGCGGGAAGATACGCTAGAACTTACATCTGCTAGCAGCATAACCTCCTTATCCTCTGTGGCGAGCTCGGTTCCTATAGAAGACGCTGCAAGCATGGCAGAAAACTGGTTGACTTTTATTGGAAATGGAGAGGCTCAGACTGGGGGAAAAACTAACAACAAAAGACCAAAAACAAGAAGGGGGGCGAGGAGATGGCAGGAATATAGGCAAAAACAAAAAAGTAAGAAAAAAGACCTTTGCCAGGACCACCAGATCCAAAAAGATGGAAGGGATGAAGGAATAGAAAGGGATGTGGGCAATGTTGTACAAGAACTGATGAGTGTTAACTTTTCTAAAAAAAGCCGGTCAGAAATTGATTTGTCTGTTCTAAGTAAAGGCTTGGGCTTTTGCCCAACTCAATCAGGAAATGATGTTGACATTTTTGTGGATCTGTTTAAATTCGTAAGACTATTAAAACGTAAAGACCATTTCTTGAGTAATCCATCTGTATGTACCAAAAACATAGAAGAATATATATCACCAATGCAGACTGTATCGGATCTGAATGTTTTACAACTGATGATGTCTTTGCAATATGAAACACCGGTTGATGTAAATATGATCAGGGCTGAGGTTGACATTACTGAAGACATTGAGATAGATAGTGGTCTGAAACTACGATCGAAGTACATCCCGGTAGGGACACACCCAAACATTGATCACTTCAAGGAGAAGGTCAAACAGGGCTTTTACAAGCTTTTGAAACATCCTACCCCCGACATAAAATCACCCACAACCTCACTGTGGCACAAAACAAGGCCTTGAAGGATTTGAAATCTGACCCCTCTATTGTTATCCGTGACGCGGATAAGGGGGGGAATGTGCTGGTCATGGATAGGGTAAGCTATATGCAAGAAATTGATCGCCAATTGGCAGATACAGCCTGTTATACCAAACTTTCAGGAAATCCAACTAAGGCACTCAGTATAAATATCTATATGAGACTGGTGGAGTGGTGGGAAAGTGGACTAATAAGTGAGAAGGAATGCAGTTACTTGACAGTCAGGGAACCCACTTTCCCTTGTATATACGTGGTACTCAAAATACATAAGGGGGGACGTACCCACCTGGACGACCCATTATTTCGGGGGTGAATTCCCCGCCAGAAAAACTTCCCGAATACGTGGGCCAATATTTACAGCCTCTGGTCCAGAATTTGTCTGCCTATATCAAGGACAGCGAGGACATCCTTGTCAAATTCGAGGGGTTATCTTGGTCTGAGAGAATCCTTTTTGTCACTATGGACGTGGCTAGCTTGTACATCAGTATTAAAAAAAGAATTTGGTGTGAAAGCATTGGAATTCTTTTTGGGTCAGAGAACTGCAGATCACTATATGCACAACAAAGTACTCATGGAAATGACTAATATCATCCTGTCAAAAAAAAATTGCCTGCATGACTCACAATGGTACCATCAAATACAGGGCACAGCGATGGGTTCTAGGTTTGCTCCGGCTTATGCCAGGCTCTTCATGGGCTGCTGCCAGTTGGATGGAATACATCATTTTCTGGGGCAGGTACATCAATGATGTAATCATGCTTTGGGATGGACCTGCCCCAGATCTCCTGGAATACCATGCATACCTGAATGAGAATCCTTAGAACATAAAATTTACCATCAACTTCAGTAGGGAACAGATGGATTTCTTGGACATTAATTTCTTTGTTGAGAACAACTGCATACAGAGCTCAACGCATCGTTAGAGCACTGCCTGTAACAGCACTCTACATTTCCAAAGTGCTCATCCCCACCATGTTATCAACAACATTCCTTATGGCGAGATGGTTCGCATAAGGAGGAATTGCAGCACAGATGAGGCTTTTGCTAAAAATTTTAGTGAGGCCAAACAGCGCATTCTCGCAGGGGGATACCCCTCAGATAATATGGAGAAAGCTCACAAGAGAATTACCAACACGTTCAGGGAAACTACCTTCAAGTCTAACCCTGCAAAAAAGACCAGAAGGGCCCCAGTCTCCTTAAACACACAATACAATGACTGTAGTAGCAGAGTATACTATGTCCTGAGAACACACTGGCATCTCTTGATGGACATACAGAGTCTGAAAGGGGATGTGGCACCTAGACCAAGAGTAACATATAGAAGGGGACAGAATGTGAGGAACATCTTATGTCCCAGCTATGTAGCCACACCTAAGCCAGTCACTTGGTTGCCCCATACGACCACAGATTTTTATACATGCGGGACTGTAATGTCTGCAGACTGGGGAGAAATAAGACCAAGATATTCAGTTTCAATACAAGTCGCGAATACAATATTAACTACATGATCAATTGTAAAACCAACTATGTTACATATGTTTTGAGCTGCCCATGTAATAAGATCTACGTGGGCAGCACCAAAAGACCACTTAAAACCAGAATCCAGGAACACCTACGGGCTATACGTAATGGTGACCTAAAATACCTGCTTACCTATCACATGCAGGAAAACCATATTAGCAATGAAGAATTTTGGTTTATGGTGATTAATCATATCCCAGCCCACCCAACAGGGAGCTGTCCCTGAGAAAGAACGAAGCGGGTTGGATCTGCAAACTTCGGTGTGTGGAACTGGGCCATAACAGTGACGGGGAAATGCACCATTTCCTGTAAACACTATATACTGTTATGTTGTTTCTGACACACATCAATGGCCATTCTGGGTACCCACTGAGATGACATATATTATACCACAGATTTGAATGCAATGCCTTGCTGGGACAGTCCTGATAGATACACACTGACAGGCTGGCTAACTCTGTGTCTACATATACGGTGAAATGTTGAAATTACTGAACTGAGGAATGTACATCTGCTGTTGAAATCCTCTGCATCAGATGTCTTTGTGCCTTTCCCTTATCATCACTTGCCTTTTTACTCTTCATACTTTTCTGTCAAAATTACTCTTGTTATGTCTGTCATTTACTCTAAGGATTGGAGAAATATGGAATCATATTGAATTTCTATACATATTATATGTCTGTATGTGTTATTGAGCTAGGGTTTGGGTATAACCATCACATGTACATGTTCTTTTTAAAGGATTTTCTTAGTTATTTTAAGGGCACTAGAGACCAGATTTTTGGATGGTCAATAAGAGACCCCCGGTTTGGCATAGTGGAAGTTTAACACTAGTCGGCATGAACTAGCAGGTATATGTGCTTACTACGCATCTCCTCCAGGCAAGTGAAATTAACCTTTTCATAATGCTACATGCAGTGGAAGCAAAAGATAGTTTAGTTTTCTGCTGCGCAGCCTATCCTAATTGATCCATAATCTATGTAAATCTAACCTGGAGATTCAAATTCATTATGTTTTAGTATAAAAACACCACCTTAAGATGGCGGCCGCACTGGCTCAGACTTCGTGAGTAGCCAGACCTCCCTTTTTCTTTTTTCTTTTTCCTGAAAAATAGTTTTGATAAGTGGTCACTATGAAACCATGAACGTTTTCCCAAATTATTGTACAAATTATCTCTCGCTTGCTTGTTATCGTTTGTTCGTTTGAATTATACCAGGTAAGAATGATGGCCGTTACGTTTTCCCCGTGGGTAAGCTGATCTACGTCATAATTTTCGTAAAGTAGACTACAACATATTGACGGCTACAGAGGCTTGTTTAACATCCAGGTCTTGAGAGTGACTCTCTCTCTTTTCAACCCGATTCCGCTATTACACCACTGAAAGATGGCACCCCTAGACGCAAGATTTACTGTGAGATCGGGAAGGCGGTACTCGTCACCTCTCACAGCTGTCTCAACTTACCTGGATTGAACGCGGGTATTTAAAACCAGAATTCTGGGACTTTATCACTGCGTCCTGATATCTCGGACGAGCGACTGGTCCGGGTAAGATACTCAACCTGGTCAGGTCCTTCATAGTTTCACTTAGGATATGGCATTTATACTTTCTTAGTGTGTTTTGACATAGGCTCTTCATAGTTTTATTTAGGATAATGATTATTATACTTTTAAGTACGTTTTGACATAGTGTAAATCGACATGGTTAACAACTTGTGCTCCTTGGCTTACACTTAGTCTTTTTACAAGTCCAGTTAAATATCCTGGCCCCAAATCTAATAAGTAAATTTGCTCACAGCGATAGTTACTATCTTACTTACCCGGGCTCTACATTTTAATTGTAGCTGGGTCTTAGATGTATATCCTTCCCCTCTTTTTACCGTGATTGTTTCTACAGCGTATTAACTAACAAGCAATGAAAGAGAGGTGACGACAATCAGTTTTTTGATCTTGCGTGCTTTATTCATTTTTTCCTTAACATACTCCCCTGAACCCTGATTATGTGTCGTATTTTCTCTAATTCAAGCCGGTTATGGTTTTGCTTGCCAACCATATTGGTTCCTCCTAAATTCGCCTAGGACCATGGATTATTTTATCCTGGAGTGACTATGTAAACATTTACCTCATTTGATAGTCAAGACGCTGATTATACGCAATATAAAGAGAGTATTAAGACCATAACCCATGCCCTTTTGCCCACCCCTCTGACCAATACTCTACATTGTACAAACATAAGTGGCCATTTATCTTTACTTCGTTTTTCATTTTTAGACCAAATTGCAGCGCTCTAGCGATCTGGTAATCTGGCACCAATTTATTCGACTGGTTGGACCATTTTTTCCTCACTCAACAAATATTAGGAGCTCTCTGTCTGCTATATAAAGTGAGTACAGAGGCAATATTTCTTCTTGGACTGTGGTTCGTATACCTCGACCTCAATCTAACTGAGGAAACAATGTATTTTCACTTTCCCCTTATTTCAGACAGACAAGCTGACGGAAGTATACCGTATCCCTGGTCACTCCCTTACTTTGGACCAAACTTACAGACTTATTGTGGTGGGTACATCCTATAGCAATAAGCATACTTTATTCTTTTCCTGGTAGGCCTATAATAGACAAGACTTTGCCTGCATTATGTAAATACTAGATTATGAGTGTTTGTATTCATAACCTCTCTACCATTTTTGTTATTCTATTATGTAAATTGATCTCCTCTGGTACAATGACAGTACGAAAATAGTATATGACATCAGTGTCTTATTTCAGGGTAGAACATGATTTGTATGAGGACATAATAGCAATGTGCAAATGAACTTGCGCTTTAAATTTCTTTTTATATGTTGTGCTTCTGTCGATGTCCTTTGTTATATATATTTATAATTTGTGTATATATTTGTTTAACAGCCCTGAAGAAGTCCTTTTGTAGGGACGAAATGCGTCGGCTGTTTGATCGTCCTGTTTGTGTTTTAATCCTGTATGAAAATAAAACAAGATTTATAAAGAATATACTCGTGGACACGGATTTAAAAATTCCTTGTCTGGGTCTTTGGTGGTGCACCTTTGCTTTTGTTTAAACTGGGTTTGAAGACTCAAAAGGTTGCATAATAAAGCACAGAATTCTTTGGGAACAAGTGGCTGAGTTGAAAAAGGACTTGCTGAGAGCTCACGTGATACACACGCTTAGTCATCAACGTGATGGCGTTCAGGTTGAGGGGAATTCATTGGCTGATGAAGCCGCAAAAGGGGGGGGGGGCATGAGTACGAACTGCTGCCGTAGCTGCAATCCCTCATTCTAGCACGAGAATAGACAGACAGCTAATGGTAGCTGTCATTGCTTCATGCAAACATAGCATAGCCTTGCCGAAAGGTTTTCCACTCAAGCACTCCTACAAGATAGATGCAAAAAATATTCTGTATGCTCAAATTCCATCAGTCGGGGATAGAGTAATACCAAACATGGATCGCAGGTTAGGTTTAATTCTAGCTGCACATGAGGGTCTGGGCTCTGCACACGCAGGGGTTACTGTGTTTCATTGCTGAAACCACGCTATTGGTGGCGAGGTCTAACTAAACAGACAAAAGTATTTGTAGGTAAGTGCGACATCTGTCAGCAAATGAAGAGTTCTACAGTAGCACGCCCACCACAAACACCATTACTGATGTCAGACAGACCTCTCGCTTGTGTCTATTTGGACCACTGCGGCCCCTTACAATCTGACTGGGCTTACAAGTACATCTTGTTGGCAGTGGATTCATGCTCTAGATTCCTGTCGGTTTGGCCTCAGGGCTCGGCTGACACTCGAACTGTTATAAAAGATTTGAGAGTCTTCATAGGGACATACACAATTGTCACATTACATTCGGACTGTGGCCCAGCATTTAGCTCTAGGGTTGGCAAGGAAGCCATGAGAATTTGGGGTTTTCACTGTGGTACTCCTCTTAGTACCATCCTGAGTGAAATTAGGTAGTGGAGAGGAAAAACCGGGACTTAAAGCAATCTTTAACAGCAAGAGTATTAGGTTCGGGTTGTAGTTGGGTCAATCACCTATATGGGGTCTAGAGGGCACTAAATAATATGCCAAGAAGTTCCCTAGGAGGTGTCACCCCTTACGAGGTCCTATTTGGGACGAGAATGTGGGTACCTGATCTCGATTAGGAAAGCACAGTGGTGGATGAAAAACATTTTGAAATCGATAAACGTTTGGCTGTTTTACAGGATCTTAATGAATACCGGGCACTACAAAGCAACGTGCAAGTAAAACGCACTGCCACTGGGGAAGTGAAATCAGTAACGGCAAGACCTGCCTGAATCCCAAAAGTCGGGTACCTGGTCAGAGAAAAAAATTGTGGATAGAGGAGTTGGCCTAACGGCTAGGGCGCTCGACCTCGGGCCTGGGGAACTGGGTTTGAGTCTCGGTAATGACGCTAAACATGCTGTGATTCTGGGCAAATCACTTAATCTCCCTGTGCCTAACAAAAAATGAATGTGCGTCTTCATGTAACGTAACTGGTGCTATGTAAAGCGCTCTGATACCTGATTGGATTCGGGTCAAGTACGCGCTATATAAAACTCAGGTAAAAAAAAAAAAGAAAAGAATTTGGGCCATTATAGAGAAAGCCTGTACCTGTCCTGGCTGTAGAAGAAACAAGAACAGTCCTTCCGCCTCTTTCTAGCAAAAAAGAGAAGAGATTAGTCTCAATTGATCTGATCAAACCGCACTAGCAGGCCACGTGAGCTCCTGGCAGACGCCGCTCTCACCTCCCTACCATACAGGTAGTTCAGACAGAAAGCCTGAAAACATTATAAAATCTTCAATTCGAAGCAATGGAGTTTCCAACAACGAAATGGAACTCGTTCCGATTGACATTGAACAACAAAACACAAATGAAACACAGATCTCAATTCAGCCTAACATCGACATCTACATCAAAATGCCTCTACAGGAGACATGCCAGTTAAACAAAACCTGTTAAGTTACTAAAGATAGATCGAACTGCATCTGGCTACTTCATTGATTTCGCCACTTTTTCTCTGGATCCAAGTGAACTTGAGTCACTGCCAGCTTGCCGCAAAAAACAACTTTATGATTTTTACATTTTTCTGAAGAAGACATACCTAGTTTCACCATGGCTACAGCTCTGGATAACAACAGGAATACTGTTCATAGTATTTTGGATAGGTTTAGTGACTGTCTTTTCCTTGATCGTGAATGGACACTATCTCCCAGGACGCTCTGCAGTATCAAATGTGAACTTGGTGCTGAAACCTCATACGTCATCTCATCGTGAACAAAGAGACCTGTCCTATGTGAACATTACAACAGTTCCAGTTCCTGCCGGAAGAGTTTGGGATACAGTTTCATATGATGTATTTGGTCCTACAGAACTTTTAAAAATACCATATGCATTTAAAATTTCCTAAATTATATCATTACCTCCAGTACATACTCGATTGGCAATTTGAAACTGTTAATATGTAGTCTGATTTAGAACTGTTTGCAGCATTTTCAAATAACAAATAAAATGTTTGATGACTCATCTGATTTCAACAAAATGTACGGTTAACACTATGGTCATAATTTTTTGCTTAAAACGAGTGTACACAATGTTTTCGCATATCACCAATGGGAACATTGCCCAACACCACCAAAAGGTAGTTCACAAACGTTTGCACAAAAGTTTACTTATTTTTCTGGATTCCATACATCTGATCCACGCCCATATTGCTATATGTTTGCACCTTTATCTGCAAAGAAAAGTATGCTCACTAAAACAAAATAGATATATTCTGCATCCTTTATTGCCCAAATGTCTGAACAGGGTTTCGGCTTATGGAAAGACACTACAGACATTAAATCCGTCTGGGGGACTAAGGAATGGCAGGTTCAGGGAACCGAGGCACTATTTAGAGCATGCCTCATACCACAACAGATGATGATTTTCCTGAACGACACTGTGCAACAGACTTCCTGTCATGGGTTAGCCAAGATTAAGGACTTGAACACATCTCACATTCATACTTCGAGGATTGGCAAAATTACAGAGAAAATGGTGGAGGTACACTAGATGACCTCACACAGGGCATTCCATACAATTCAACAGACAATTGGAAGGGATAGTTAGTTTGGCCTACCGACACACATAGGTGTCAGTCAAGATTCAGGGGTTCTATCGAAGGGTTTAGTATCCATAGGCCTGACTTACGATATGTACAACAAGAACATCCAGGTGTGGTGACATCATACAGTGTTGGGAATTTATGCCTAGATTGGGTAAGAACCTTGACACTGTCTCAGGTGAAACAATACTTGTCACTACTGTCAGATGGCATGGATCTCAGGGATTACCAGGTCCCCGAAAGCCACATCAGAAACGGTTCTTATACACGGTTTATAATTAAATTTGGATACTCTCCCAACAGGAAGCTCCCGAGAGATTGTGTGAGATTGACAGAATTAACTTGGAAAAGGCTTTTGCTGTGGTTGATAATGATATGACCACAATAACATCCAGGATGTATTCACTGGGCAACATTGTATCTTCTGCTATGGATATAATGGAACAGGATCTGTCCATCTTATAACAAGGACAATCACAATTACGTTATATTATGCTATTAAGCTGGACGCTACAGTCACTGCGCTCTGGTTATGTGCCCTGGATATATTTCAACAGTACATCTCTGCATATAATTTGAGTAAAAAGCAGACAACAATGGCACAAAGAGATGCAAAATATACAATGCTGGTCATTGAAAAATTATACCAATTACCAATCACCTTGGCAGAGTCACCGTCCACAGAATGGTTACTTCATGGCCATATCACATACCAGTAACAACTTTCCAGTTTCAATATTGCCTAGAACACCACCAGGTAGACAGGTATGAAGCAATGGGTAGGGAATTCTTCCAGAATCTTGGGAATTAGCATATAGATTTCAATGCAGGAACGGGGACAATGAAGTGTTTCTCAGTGGGACAGACTGCGAGAATTCTTTGAGTGGATCGCTCATTTGCCAGGATATTATGCTTCACGGGGCCTGTAACGTGTCAGTAGCTAACTTATTGCGTCATTTGAAAGGTTCCCCAGCTGCCATGATTAATCTAGTGTTCAGGTTGCTCTCGAATGGGAGTTATTTAAAGCTGAATGATCATGGTTGATGCGGGATGCTTCCAGGTATTGCGTATCTTGTCACTGTAGGTTACAAGGTTACTTTTTTTATGCAAGTATTGTTTCCACCGGCCCACGCAGTCAGGGTGGCGCCGTTATGGCCTTCGTTGAATGTTTCCTTTATACAGTTTGATACTCTGAGCCGAATGAAAGCCTTGCTTTTACAGAAAGGTGAGCCCTTAACCTCAGCCCAAGAGACTTTTGATCTCCAGGTTGCAAGGTCTTCAGCTGAGATACAGACACGAACAAACTAACTGCCCTTTCCATTTCGGAGAAATGGTACAGCGTATCTTTAACATGTCTGATACGAAGGGTATAGTACACCTATTTAAGACCATAGGTTCTGGACGGTTAAGCACCTTTCAGACAATCTTCAGAGTGATTCCAGCCTTCATATACTCCCTATTCGGAAGCATTTTTGGACGGCTTCCGCTTATTCTGCTACTGGTAGTGGGAATACTGATTTTAATTTTTCTACTACACAATGGACATCCCAGTCACCAAGGAAATAGAAAAAACGCTCTTGGAGCAACGTTACAGTGATCGCCTGGTACTCTATCTTGGCACACCTCGACTTCGGGAGCTAAGCGAGTCTTGGTTCCTATTGTTTCAGCCAGTCTGGATTGACGGTGATCTGCCTGTCCTGTGCTGCTTGTTCTGCAGCTATGAATGCGTGTTGGACCTGGATGCATTGCTGGACCCGTTAACGGCCCACGTACAGCAGTGTCCCCATCATATTCCATTGTTGATGTCAGCATTCTGAAAGCCACCACGGGACGCTTCAGCTCCTGTTGGACTGGATACTGGGTCTACTACAAGCACACAGGCTTTGGATATTACAAAAACTTACACAGCATCGGCTGTGGGAACTGAGGAAGATCTTCTTTGCTCACTTGACCTGATCTGTGAGGTGTTACAGGGACAGTCATCTGCGAAGGCAAGCAGCAGTGATGTTGTTTCTCCCACACAGGACACATAACAATTTGGCTCTCCATGTTCTGCTAAGAATTCGCCCTTTTTCAAAATAACTACATTTGGAATTTTAAACAAACATTTTCTTTTCTATTTTATAACTGAGCTCCATGGCTTTTAGACGTACTCAGTGGCTCAGACTATATATATGAACATATTTTAAAAGACTTTTAGAGTTTATTTTGTAAAGCTTTAGAAGCTTTTTAAAACATTTTTTTAACAATATTCTATGTTTGATTAGAAGGGCATTCCGATTTTAGTATGTCGTCCGGTCGGATGAGGAATGGATTTTATGTTTCATAGGGTACCCCAATATAGGCCTGAGTAGTCTCTTGACCCTTCACCTACATTTACCTTACCATTACACTACATAACGGGTTTTGGTATTGACCTTTTACCTAGTTAAGCACTGCAAAAACTATCCTCATTAATTATGCATGATGATTCTCAGAATCACAACAGGATTACCATCTTCAGCATAACTATATACAAGGGTCATCCCTTCCTCCATCCTTGGCCAACACGACACAGCAAGGTAGAATCCCCTGAGGGTACCTTTTGGGTATATATACACCACATCTTTGCTAAGGCAGGCAGAGGAGAAAGACTTCCATGCTGACACAAGATGCTGAGGTTCCTGCATGCAGACACTCCCGCTCGCAGTGGACTGACATCCCTTGTGGGGTGTCCAGCTAGAGACCAAGACAGGGTCCCACAGTCTCTCACTTCAGGTAATGGGATTGGCTTCAGCTAAGGGGGATTCTTGGCCCTACACCTACATTCATGCTAGGTACACAGAGATGCATCTAGTTAGGGTTGCATCGTAGGAGTATGCATTATTATTGTCATGAATTTATATGCTCGCATATATCAATTGTTTAGCACTATGGTAGAAATCTATCATCCATTTACTCTGTTGGTGCTCATGATCATTTATTTCTGTTTCTGTCTTATGGTTGTTTCAGCACACCTATCTTACACTAGAATGACGTTCATTCAATAAATGCTTATTGAAAACGACCCCACCGTTTATTCTGTGCATCTCTCTGAGACGAAGTGAGCACGAGCGACTGAGCGAAAAGTACTGTACTGTTTCCATGATCCCTGATGGGACAGAGTTGTCAAGTTCGATAGTTGCCAGCAACTATTCTCTCCTTGGTAAGAGGAGTTTACAGTGGCACTGTGAGCTAGCTAGGTATACAGGAAAACGTACCCGGTGGGGGTGTCTGGCGTCAGTCTGGACACCAATCCCACAGTCTATGTTGTCTAAACGTGCAGATCCTATATAGGTTTATATGAACTACACGACAATACATATAGTACACAGTCTTACCAACCCACATTGAAGGAAAGATCAAAACAAGACTGAGGGTATCTGACAACAAGGACTGCGTTGCCATTAAAGGAAGAAAAATCTGAAATGAATATGGTAATGTTCCTACATCAATGAAGAT
This sequence comes from Triturus cristatus, assembly GCF_964204655.1. Lineage (NCBI taxonomy): Eukaryota > Metazoa > Chordata > Amphibia > Caudata > Salamandridae > Triturus > Triturus cristatus. The sequence goes on along the minus strand of NC_140588.1, from coordinate 716,113,313 downwards.
AAGGTGTGATGCATGGATTAGGTTACAAAAAAGGTATAAGAGAAACAAATACTATGTTAAACACATCAAAAAAGCAACCAAGAGATGAAATGGACATCTTCATGAGCTAAACACTCAGTATCTACAAAACACAACTGATGTGAAACCCACAACATAGTGAAAATCTTTTACACATTTTTTTAAATCTAACGTAATAAAAAATTTAGGTGAGTATTGAAAAGAACTCAACAGAATCCTCTGTACCTCGCATCTCTGAAAAAGGATGCTTCCTCTAACAACTTCAAACCTTTCTAATGAGAAGTTAGGAAGCGGGCACAGAAAAAATCTAAAACTTATCCGCAGTCTGCGATGGATCTTTATTCCTCAATGCATTTTCCCAGTTCTTGCCACTTATATCAAGAGGCTTATCAATGAGTCCCTATTTAAAGGGGTAAAGATTGAACACTTAAAGCATGTTGTAATCACTCCTCTCCTGAAGTAACTTAGCATTGCAGTGTTAAATACAGTGAGGGGCATTTCAAACCTATCAATCTCCCATGCTCGAATGACTCCTCTCCTGAAGTAACTAAACACTACAGTGCTCCATACAAACAGGGGCATTTCAAACGCATCCAACTTCAGTAAAATACTACTAAATAAAGTGGCAAGAAAAATGCAAGAACATGAGTAACAAAATACACTTCACATTAGCCTCAATAGACTCCGACCTAGTAGAGGTACAGAAACCATGTTAACCAACACCAAAAAAAGACCTCAGACAACTGGAGGTGAAGAGCAGTGGTCAACATCAATTCATCCTACCAAAAACACTACGCAAGAGACAAAAATCTGGACTGGAATTACATAAAAGGTTTGGTCTGAACACATTTGTTCTTCTGCACTCATAGTCAACTAATTAGAATTGATTTTCTATATGTTAGGGCTTTATCTTGATCGCTTATACTTTTCAACACATACCAGGACCAATACCCGATACAAGCCAATGAAAAAGATCTAACTGTGCTTGAAACACAAAGCATAATAAGAGGGCCATGCTTCATTGTCTGAGGCTGATGCAAACTGCTTACACCTACATCGACACTCTTGAATGCTCTTTCAGCTCATCTCAGAAATTATTTCTCTATCTTTGTCTATCTCAAGGGCATTATTTCCTCCTTTAGCGAACCTTAAGCGGCAGGGCTACTGACTAACACCAGTTCATCCTGCCATTCATAAGCTCAGCCAGTCTCCTGCGATCCAACAGCTGATGATTCCTATTGTGATTCCATCTGCCAATGCTTTACTAAATAGCATTGCAAGAGCTGCTGCTAACAAAGCCTCATATTAAGCCAGTTAACAATGCTATCCTTGGCATTTCCATAACCCCTTTGTGAGACCTCAGACTCACCTAAGTTCTGAGGAGGCTACAAATGACATGCAGGCATTACTCGAACTAATAGCCTTCAATCCGGAACACCAGTCCAATCGCATTGAAGCTTGAAGCAAATGGCAGCACATATCTTGAAAATATCAACCTCCACACACAGCTTAAAGCTACCCAACTATATCCACCACTAAATTCAAATGTGTTGCATATTAAGATTTGGAAATATTACATGTGGACATGAAAGAAAATACTTCAATAAATAGGTCAGAATTGCCATAGAAATACAATATCTCTCATTTTACACTTTCTTCTGAATAGGTTTATTTGGTTGTTATAGTGCATTCAATAAACCCTGTTTTTAGCCTACAGCCTTGTGTATGAATTGCAATTAAAACTTGGTTTACATTCAATTTCTACTGTGTGGAGGTTACTTAATAACTGAATATTACACTATTTGAAATACAGTAGTTGTACACTACGTACATGACTAGGGGTATTACCAACTAGCATTTTATGTAACTTATTTTAAGAATAGGAGGTCACCTTATCGAATGGATCCCATTTGTGGCAAATCTGAATAACCTTTAGTTATTTTTAAACCTCCAAACTGATCTCTTCACATCCAAAGAGTACACATATTCTACTTTCTTTAGTTACCCAAGTCCATGCCCATTAACTAAAAATACATATTTTCCACTCCCCACCAGACTAATGCATATTTGGCAAAGTATTGATAATATTTTATAATGCCAAGAATAATGTATACGTTAAAAAGAACAAATGATACTTTTTTGTAGGCACAGTCCATTATTAGATTATGACTGCATCCTACAGCATGAGTCTCCCAATGCATAAATGATAATCGTATTCAAGATAATACATTCATATTCCTTCAGCAATCCTCTAACAACTGTATATAATTATTTAAAAATTCCTCTGACTGGAAGCTCAACAACACATAAAACCAAAACAAAGTGGGATCACAAAGTTCACCATAACTACTTTCTCTGCTACAAAATTAACAAACCACATATGATTGCAGGTATTAAAGACTGGAGTAATGCATTGCACCCATTTTTACCTTTCCAAACGATCCTTGACCAAGAACCTTGAGTAGCTCGAACTGTGCTGGGTCTGCCTTTTCACATCCTTCTTTCACAAGGTGAGTAATAGGAATCTCTTCAATATTTCCTTCATCCTGAAAAGAGAACCCCAGTTACAATACAGGGTCTACAATTCCTATTTTGGACCTTTAGCTAAAGTGTCTAAAAATAAAAACTAAGCAGAACTACAAGCCCATATTTTCAATGTAGCAAACCAATGATTCAAATGTGGTACTGTAGAACTGAATTTGCATGTCAGAGAAATATTCATTATTGAAATTGTGTTAAGGATGTTAGAATTAAATGACAGTGCAGATTTCTTTTGCATCCGGAACCACTGGTATTTGGAGGGAATTTAGGACTTTAGTCCCCAAGAATAAAGTATACCTATAATACAGTCTCTACACTTTCAAGCTTAATAGCTTCAAGCCACAAATTTCTGCTGCTTTTCAAAGAAGTTGTGTACTTCAATGCTTCACACTTAAACCCCTTACTAATCCAAGACCAAGGATGCCAAGATAATGTTCTTCTTTACAAGCACCACAGACCGCCAGTAAGCACTATAGACCTACAGTAGGAATGTCAGTATCAATACCTGAAGAGCCCCTTCTGCTACATGCTACTTATGCGCAAATACCAGGCTGTGCAAGATGGTATTGTCACACACACAGCCCGCACATGTGCACACATGCTTCTGCACAGGTGTTCATGTGCAAGCAGCAGAGCCCACACAGCTGCACAGCACAGCCTTTAAAGGCAGACACCGACAGTTATCGCTCTCAATCCAATTACCATGAGTGAGTCTCAAGCAGTGAGAATCGCCCACATTAAAACTAATGAAACTGGGTAGTCAATTGCAAAACAAATTCCTGGGGACTAAATATGAGGAACCTATTTGCTACATATATTGTGAAACAGTTGCTACAGCCCTCGTCCCATGATGCCGGACTGACATACTATCAGAAACTAAGAAATAATATTGCACACCACTTTCAAAACAAAATTAATAACATAAGGAGTGGTGCATAAAGGTCAATTGCTTTATAGTTAGACATCTGCTCTCCAAATACCTATAAAAAGCACATACAGGATTTTGCTTATCTCGGTGCATCCAGAAATAAAAGTTTATAGGACTGCCCAATATTAATTAACCCCTGTCACAGAGATCATCAAACCCCCCTAAAGTAAATGTTACCACCTATACTCCATAGAGCTATGCCCCTGCATGGCTATTAGAAGGGGATTTTCATATGCAACCAAAAAAAAAAGAATTTGACCTTTCTCAAATTGTAACTTGAATCATGTGGACCCTAATAAATACTGTCCCACTGCAGGACTTCATGCAATTAGCCAGGAACTGTGCATTTGTGTGATATCTCTCCTGTGTATCTGTGTATGTATGGGTTAAGTGGGCATTGGGTAGAATGTTATGCGTGGATGCTGTGAGAATGAGATAATGGATGGAATGTTGGGGTCTGTATGCTGGCTGAAGGCAAGTAGTTGGTTACTGTTCTAGGAAGAATGGATTCCTAAAAGGACCTACCTCCTAAGACTGTAACCTGAGGGCCTAACATGGAATAAAGAACTCCTACCTTACCTGAAGAACTTGTCTTCCAATTACAACACCAACCTCATATTAGAGATGCAGTCCTGGAGGAACAACTCTGTTTAGTTTAAAAGGAACAGGAGAGAGATATGCTGGTGGGGACTAGACAGAGTTTAAAGGCCTTTTACTGACATTTGCACAATCTGTTGGACAAAACATTAAACCCAAATTATAAGGCAAAAATGTAGGGTAGCTTTCAATGTAGGATCAAGTGCAGTAAGTGGCACAGGCCATTATTTTTCTTAGCTTGTTGAAAACAAATTATACATTGCACTCCTGCACAAACTTTTGGAATTAGAATAGAAGCAGGGTGTGAGAACGCAATTACATCTCAAGGGACAGAGAAGCTCTCCATTAGTTTCTGGTAGAGGCAAGAGTTAATGCTAAATGCCACCGTACACATTTTGTACAGGCCTTGCATCTAAACATCAGATGGGAAAAATAACCAGATGTCCCCACCTGGACTCTACATTTGGAAGGTAAAAATCATATATCTCGCTCATGTATCAGAAATCGTGCTCAGTGAGCATAAGCATGATGCAACCGCTAGGACTAGAAAGAAAACTACAGGCAAAACTGCAAAGAAGGCTACTTAAAAACAATGTAGTTGTACACTCCGCTATTGCTGTACAATGCCAGCAGTAACGGTAAATCCTTTAGTTTAAAGTGGTGAATCCTCTTATTTAAAGAGTAGTTGTGCCTTAATATCTGAATTTCTTATAGATAATGAAGTATCGATTTTGTTCAGAGAGAAGACGATTTGTAACAGATATAGGCTGTATTTAATTTAACCTTGGCTTTAAGAGATGTTTTACACCACCATAAAGTGCTTCTATGAATCTGTCAGACTGCTCCAACATATAAGAATTAAGAAATAATAAAATAGATAATATGGGGACATTACCATTACTTTTGTAACTTTAGGTAATCTGGCTTTTGCGGAGTCCTCTTGCACCACAAAAATTAAAGAGTAGAACATTTTCTGGTTAATAAGCTAAGCTTTTTCTAATTCCTCTAAACTAAAGGTCTGCATGAATGTTTGAATGCAGAGATTTCCAAATAAATACTTTTGTTGCTTTAAATTTTTTTTTCTGCATTAATGGATTGACACTGATATATTAAAAAGACTGGCTTAATACAAAATCACAAATTCCAATCCAAAAACATATACAACCACCAGATCTTTAAAGTTATCCATGATGTTAGCAGTGAGTGCAACATATTATACACTATAGAAAAACCCAAAGGAGCAGCTATTCGGATACAGGCCATATTCTAATATCGTTTCAAGTTAGTATCCTGTGCAAACACATGTAACCAATCTGCAGCCATTGCGTTGTAACTAGGACATTTATCAGCTGTACCAAGGTGTTCATACCATTTAAATATTTTATTGGGTGTAATACTAAAGTCGAAAAATACCCGATACGGACGTATCATGTACTTAGACATCATTGAAATTCAGTGTATCTGCTACAACCCATGAAACATTTTTGACTGATCTCGTAAAATAAGCAATCTCACCATATTATGACCACTGCAAATTTTGCTGCTCTGTGAGAACAAAAGAAGCTTAGTATGGCTTCGAAATATTTGGAAGGGTTTGCAAGATTGATACAGAGGATTTGTGGATGGATCTGGGGACTCATCTGTGGCTTACCAAGAAGAGAAGTACACATTTGGAGATCTCTGAGAAGGTCCTGGTAGGGAATTGCAAACTCTTCAGACACTTGTTAAAATAAAAAGGACTTAAGAAATGCCTTACAGTATAGCCAATGTTTAGATTTGTATTATACAGACACCCTGGACACCTTAAACAAACCAGGAAATTATGTTGCGCCAACATATATCTAAAATCTTAAATTTAAGATGTTGACAAGGTTTAGCAAAATAAAGTGGAAAAATAATGGCTACAAGTCAAAATACATAATAATTAAGGTAGAGCTACCAGAAACGCCTTGGATCCGTTTAACTAGCCATGTTCCCAGGGACGCCTAGGAGTAAGCCTGAAAATTAGGTGTGTTTTCTGATGAGTGTTTTTAATCACATACATTTATCATCACACCTTAAAAAAAAAAAAAAAATATCTAAAGCGTTATAAAACTAAAGTAGAGTGACTTGTCAAGAAAGGTATGTTTGCCCATATGTTAAAATCTTTTGCTTTATAATTAAACAGACCTTTCCCAACTAGAATACAGATTTCAAAGTGGTTGCTTTAAATGTAATTTTAAAGGATAGCATTTTAATCGAAATCTTGAGATCTCTAACAACAAAAAGAAAAAGTATTTCTATTTTTATGGCTTTCTCTTCGTGCACATTTTATAAATGCAATAATACACTCTGTAGGAGGATACATTGTATGAAGCACATCTGAGCGAGAGACTAAAAAAACAAGACAGTACGAGGACACTGGATTCAATGTCACTTATTCAATTCTACATGGAGAAGAACTCTGATTGACAGATGTTGATAGCTTCTATGTGCAATAACTACTTCTGTATTAAAAAAGCAACTGAATGCCTGTCAATTTGATAAGAAAGAACAGTATGAGCAGATTACTGATCAATAAACACTTACTTGGTAGGTATATGAATCCCCTTCTTCCATTGGCTCGTCAATCAGGCCATTCAACTGAAAAAAACATTAAAAAGTAAGACTGGGAAATTTGTCAAAGAAAAACTGGCCAATTTAGAAAATATACAAAGTTCCATAAATCGACTGAAAATTGAATTTCAAAATGAGAGCAGCATTCCAAAAATACTTCAAATTAGATACCATTTTTCAGTTCTCCACTTCTTTACCAAACCTTTCAGCTTATTTTTGCTTTCAGGTGCCTACCTAAAATGAGGATGGGGAACAAATCAGCATACCTATTTACACTTACTTCGGACTTGACAAAAGGAGAAGAAAATAACAAACATTGACAAAGCCAATTTTTTCAAAGCTGCCACGCTTTCAGTTAGGTTATGTGTGGCATTTCCTGGTTTGTGGTGTGCTTACATGTGCTATTTTAGGGCTCCTTGCCAATCCCCTTTTACACTTCACTGGATGTTCTTGAACACACTAAGCTTATGTCTTTCAGTACAGGGCACCACCCGGTTCCACGCCCCCCTAAAATTTTCAAACGATGATCTCTTCAGGCCCTTAATGCAACTTCTCTAGCAAGCAGCCTGTCATACAAAAAACCAGAGGCTTAACTTCAAAGCCACAACGCTGTCCCACTTTACTTAATAAATAATAATTAGGGAGAGGAGTTGGCCTAACGGTTAGGGCGCTCGACCTCGGACCTGGGGGAACTGGGTTCGAGTCTCGGTAACGACGCTAAACCTCCTGTGATTCTGGGCAAATGACTTAATCTCCCCGTGCCGAACAAAAAAAAAAAAAAGAATGTGCGTCCTCATGTAACGTAACTGGTGCTATGTAAAGCGCTCTGATACCTGATTGGATTCGGGTGACGTTCGCGCTATATAAAACTCTGCTAAAAAAAAAAAAACAATAATAAATAAATAAAAGCGGGCTTCCTATGCCCTGTCCAGCCCCTGTAACCAACCCAGCTGCTAGAAGATGGTACATTACAATAGGCATGTAAACATCAATGGAGTGATGTTGTAAAACGATTAATAGACACAGACAATAAAGGCATAAATGGGTCTATGCCTTAACTAGCAAGAACACCCAGAGATGAACATTTGAAGCTGGCTAGCCAATCAGAATGCTCCCCATGCATGCTGCAGCTAAGATTGCAGGCCAAAACAAGCACTTGCAAAGCCAACCGGTCTCACTTATGAGAGTTACTGGCTTTTGTAATGGTTCACACCCATGCTGTATTGCACTGTGGATGCTTGGTAGTGTGGCAAAAACAAATTTAAGAAAGTGATATGACATAATGCATTTTTTTTTTTAAGTGCACTAGAGCTGGATGCAGCATAGTTTTTTACCATGTTCCACAGCAGTCGCACTGCTACACAGCATGGCTACTAGTAATTGCAAAGTCTGCAATGCCTATGCTGTACAGCATGAACACAAGGCCAGACCTATTGGCTTTGCCAGTACTTGTTAGCTCTCTGCACAACATCCCTGTGGCTCTCAGCAAATCAGTTAATCTCCTCATGGGTGAAAAAGAAAATAATTTGACATTTGGCTACAATGACACATAACAAAAGCAATTGCGTTCATATCCTTTTTTTTTCCAAAACAAAGTTTTATTAAGTCAGCAGATAAGACAGTCACATCTCGAGCAGGAGAAATACAGTTTGTTATGGTCAGAGTTATAAAAATCTGGCGACTTTCGCATAACATTTATAGAATATAAAAATAAACATTTCGAGGTTAGTGACTGCAGCCTACAACTTTATAACCAAGTGTGCCATGTGCAATACAATAATCTGTTGAACATACATTGCAAGCCACTTCCCATATATTACGGGCCCTTATATCATCTTCCGTCCCCCCGATCTATCATTCAGCGGTTTCAACATCAGGAGTGTGGGGTGGAGGGGGATCTAAGATAAGACCTCAAAAATCTGCCCAACATTTCCAGATTTTGAAATGTTTCTGCGGGCAACCTTGTGCTTCAAATATAGGCCGTTCCATGTTCATACACCAGTCCAGACTCGCCCTTCACGGCCCAAGTTTAGGTAGAGCTGGTACCTTCCATGCCCTAGCTATATCCCTTTTGGCCAAGGTAATGCCCAAGAATAATAGGTGTTGTTTATACAAATGTCCCCAATCTCTTTGGTGAGATGTAGCAGTTCAAGCTTAGGGGACAAGGGTATTTCCCATCTCAGTACTTCTGACAGGCAGGTCGTGACCCCAGTTCAAAATCTACAAAGCCCCGTGCATTCCCAAATGGTGTGTATGAACATACCATCTGCGTTATTACAGCGGAGACATGTAGGGGAAGCTATCAGTCCTGCCCTCCATAACCTGTATCTAGTAAAATAAGCTTGGTGTATATATTTAAACTGAATGAATCTAAGGCGCGATGCAATTGCGGCTCCACTCGGGGACTCCAATATTTCCGTTCAATTATCGTTACACCAGTGGGCCGAGATCGATCTGCCACCTCTCCCGGAGTGAGTACAGGGTTGTAGAGAGATTTGTCGCCAGGGATTGGTATATTTTGGCTGTCTTGTGGTCTCCCAGTTCGCCCATAAAGACCTTAGCCTCTATTGGATTAAACTCCAGGATGGATTCCACAGCCGCTATGTAAGGTGTTAGGACATGGCGAAATTACAAATATTTGTAGAACTGAGTAAGTGGCATCTCAAATTCCTTCTGGAGCTCTTGAAAGGACTTCAGAACAATTCCACGCATCACGTCTCCCAAGTTAGAGATCCTAATGATATCCCAGTCTCAAAATCCTGACAGAGTAGATACCTGTGGCATAAGACCACTCTGCCAAAGAGGAGTTTCTCTGGTCAGTTTTCCCCACCATCCCATTCTGCGCCGTGACTGCTTCCATACTCCAAAGACCACCCTCGTGGCAGGTGGGAGCTGACGGAGCTCCCTTGGGTCATGTAGGAGCAAATGTGGTAGGGTGCTGCCCATGAGCCATCGTTTCACCTGATATGCCGGGTCATTCCTATTTCCGTACCACCAGTCATTTAGCACTAAGAGATGAGACGCTGCATGATACGACTGAATATCTGGCAATGCTTTGTCTCCACAATGAGTAGACTGTGAGCATATTTTTAGCGCGACTCTAGTGTTCTGGTCATTCCAAAGGAAGCGGTCAGCCTGGAATTAAGCTGTCGGAACCAGTAGGGCGATATTGGAAAGGGATGATTCTGCAGCTGTTAAAGAAGGCGAGGGAGTGACACCATTATAAAAATCGCCGATCTAACCAAAATAGAGGCATACCTGCCCAGGACTTAATTTTGGCCTGGATGTGTAGCCAGATGGGGATGATGTTTTTATCCCATGACACCATGATGCCAGATGGACCCCAGGGAATTTAAATCCGATTTTGGCTATCGTGACATCTGTAGCCCTCACACCTATTTCGGAGTCTGCGCGTAGAGGCCAGAATATTGACTTCCGGGCAATCATATATAATCCCGAGGTCTCTCCAAATATCTGCATAATGCGGAGCAGTTGAGGCCCCGTCTGACGTGGCTCCGATATAAAGAATACGACATCATCTGCATAAAGAGCGATCCGGTCTGATATCCCCCCTGGCCACTCAAATCCCTTCACCTGTGCATCTATCCGAACCCATGATGCCAGTGGTTCCAGTGCCATCGCAAATAGGTAGGGAGACAGAAGGCAGCCCTGGCGGGTGCCCCGCCCTATAGAGAAGGGCCTCGAGATAGCGCAGACCACTCTAACTGACCCTGTGAGATCCGTATATAACAGCCGAATATAAGACAGGAGACGCGGTCCAATATTAGAGCAAACAGGTACGTCCATCCCAAGGAATCAAACGCTCTGTCTATATTGGCCAGCAGCAGTGCTGCTGAATCGTCCAGATGATCAATCGCTGTAATTGCGTTATGGGCCGGTTGAATATTATGTCAAGTGGCCCGACTGGGCATAAAGCCCGCCTGATCTGGATGAACGAGGTCGGACATAAAGGGGAGGATGCGATTGGCAGGGCCTTGGCCAAAAGTTTGGCCTCCACATTCAGCAGTGATATGGGATGGTACAATGAGTGTTGGCCTGGGGGTCGTACAGGCTTAAGAAATACCGTAATCTCTGCATGTCGCCAATCCTGCGAGTGTCTACCCTCCTCAAGGGCCGCATTTACCACCTCTAAATAGTGGGTAATAAACTGGGACTGAAAGAGCTTGTAGAACTCGCACGAGAAGCCATTGGGACCCGGAGCTTTGCCTGTGCGTAAGTCTGTGAGGGCCGCACTCAGCTCCTCAGTTGTTAGGGTGGCATCAAGTTCCGCTCATGTTGTATCTGACAAGGCTTTTGGGAGGCAAGGCTTTGGGAGGCAAGTCATCTATAAAACGGTTAATCACGGAGGCAGGTAATACATCGTTAGGGGTATATAGTTCGGCGTAATATGTCGCAAAGCTGGATGCAATCTGGGCTGGGTCTGTCAGCGTTTGGCCGCCGTCGCCCAGAATGCCAGGTGTGGTTATCGGGTGAGATGCCCGTTGGCATAGGCGATGTAGGAGAGAACATGACTTATCGCCCCATTGATATATTCGGCTGCAGGTAGCCAGCCAGGCCTGCCTGGCTTCATCTCGCAGAATATTGGCATGGGCGTGTTGTGCGAAAAGGAGCTGGCGGCGAATTTGCCCACCGTCCACATCTCGACTCTGTTGATCTAAATCCAATATTTGAGCTTCAGCCTGAAGCAATGTTTCCCCGGCCCTTCTTCCATTGGGCGGTGCAAAATGATATATCGGCATCCCCAAGAGTTGGCTTCATAGCCACCCAGATGGTCAATACCGAGTTCACCGTTCCTAAGTTTTCAGTAAAATCAGTCATAATGGCCTGATGCATATAGGTTTTATATTGTGGATTGTGAAGATGTCACGTCGAAAGGGGCCAACGAAAGGGTGGGCGGGCTATGGCCAGCCGCAATGTTAACGCTATTGGGGTGTGATCCGAGAGGCCCCTAGGCAAGATATCGGCTGCCGCAATGCGATAAAGTAAGTGGTTGGTATAAATATATAGTCTAAACATGAGAATGAATCATGCACAACAGAGTAGTATGTGTAGCTGTGTACTGACGGGTTTAAATGTCGCCACGTGTCCACCCAGCCCATGTCCCAAACCAATGATTTTAGTCGTGTTTCGCTGTGCATTCCTGAACCCCGCACTAGGTCTTCATCTATCCTGAAGGAATGTCAAGACATCATTCCAGTCCCCGCCTATAATGGAGAGGTCCTTGGGTATCTCTAACATTATTCTAATCAGACAATCCACAAATTAATCAGATAAGGGAGGGGGGCGCATAAACGCTCCCAAAGGTAACGAGTTCTCCATATAACGTGCCGGTCACCACCATATATCTGCCCTTTGGGTAAGACCATGTTTAGTATGCGTAAAGGGGACTCGCCGATAAACAAGGACCGCCACTCCACGGGAACCCCTGGTTAAACCAGCATGGAAGACCTGTACATAGCCAAACCGAGAAAGACAGAGCTATTTTAGAGTTAGTGCTTTGACGGATTTTAACGAGGCTTTCAGAATTTTACGGGAGCTAAGCACGGACGATGTAATCTCCAGAGTTAGCCACTTTCTCAAAATTGCTGTTCGTTCTCGCGCCTCAATGAACACGGCCCGATAGGTTGTTTACCATCTTGCACCATTTGCACATTGCACTTTTTGCATAATGGGTGTTTATATACCATAATGAACCTGGCCTGACAGTTTGCATCACTATTTGCACATTGCATTTTTGTACAATGGGCGTTCCCTTAGATGTGCTTTGATTAATAAGATCTGTTTTATCCTTGTTCATTGGGATGACTTTTATGTTTTATATATATTTAAATGGATGTATTTTATAGAGTTATCAATTTTATCCTTTTATTCCTTGATGTTGAACAAAATGGAAATGGCCTGTTAGATCCAGAAGTATTTGTACTATCTGTACATTGTTATTTGCACTTTTTTGGCTGCTTTGCACATATCTTAGTTATTACTGTTGATGTAACTTTTATTGTGTATAGTGATGAATGCTGCAATTTGTATGTACTTTTATGGATGTTTTAAATATATCCGAATAAAGATCATTTGAATTGAATTGACAGAGCTTTGGAACCCAGAAGGTGGGTTTCCTGCAATAACAGGACATCGGCTGAAGCGTGTTTGGCCTGTCGCAGGACCCACCCTCTCTTGATCTTGTCCAATGCCCCCGTATATTCCAACTAACTATTTGGAGCCTGCCAGCAGGGTCTGACATATGACATAGTGTAAAGAATAAATGTATGGCATGACTTTTCGCATGAAGATAATAAGCATTAAGAGAACATGGCACAACACAAACAACATAAGTACTCATTCCCCTACCCCCCTCCCACCCCGCCCAATACCTCAGAACTGTTGAAGTATCGGTCATTGTTGGGGCACAGCTCCTGCCCCAACAGGGGGCAGGACATAACCCCAAACCAATGAATCCCAGTAAACTATCCCCATGCATTGATTTGTGTGGCAGTGATAGTCCATATTCGTTTTGATCCACCAGGAGCTAGAGTGCCCCCGCGATTTGGAGCGGCGCCTTGAGCGTGATCTACGATTCAATTTCTCTTTAGGTTTAACAGTCTTCTGTGCGGCCTCGCCAGAGGATGACTCCGAGTCGATAGATGGCGAAGTGTGTGGCTTGAGCTTTTGTCTCTCGTCGCCCAGGTGAAGACGTCTTTCGGGGTGTCGAAAAACAGTGCACGTGACTTGTAGATAACCCGCAAACAGGCTGGGAAAAGCAGGGCATACTGTATCTTTAAATCTCGGAGCCGGGCCTTCGCGGCTGTGAATGACTGACGGTGTTGCTGCACTAGCCTCGTATAGTCCGGGAAAATCAGAATGGAATGAGAGTCGTAGTGAAGTTTGCCCGCCATTCTGGCCTGCGCGAGGGTGGCATCCCGATCATGAATGTTCAGGAGTCTGGCGATAATAGGCCATGGTCTGGCCCCGGGCGGAGGCTTCTGCATCAAGGCGTGGTGGGCAAATGAAGGATAAAGCATTGGGACAAAGACGACTGAGGGATCCATCCCGTAATCCACGTAGTAAGGAACTGTTCCATGTTGTTGCCTTCGCAGCCCTCTGGGAAGCCCACAAAATGAAGGTTGTTTCTCCGAGCACTGCCTCGGCATCTTCTACCCTGATCGCAAGTGCCTTTGTAATGGACTCCAAGGAGGATACCCTTCTGTTGGAGGGATGTAACTGTATCTTCTGTAGTAGATATGCGGATCTCACCTTCTGTTATCCTGTTGACTGCCTTTCGGAGATCTTGTCGGACATCATGCTGATCCGCCCCCACCGCACTGCTCCGATCTTGGCCTCTAAAGCGGGATTGAGTTATCGCCGCCATCAGCACAGCGTTGTCTGGCCCGTAGAGGCCGGCTCCACCACCTGCGCCCCGGCATACCGATCCAGTGTGCTTTGCTTGGTACCCTGCAGCTTATCACAAGTCATTGTCAGTGGTATCTGTTGGTTCCAATATTGGTAGTACAGGTCCACAGGGCTCAGCACGCAGGGCTCGTCGTAATCTGTAATTAAAATAGCACTATCTCTTATGAGCAAGGGAATTTCTGCGGCCGCCGGTCCGGTTGGCGTCTATCTTCAGTGAGCAGGAAGCAGGCGTGAGGAAGGCCCACACACAGGCCGCACCGGGCCTGACCGGCCGCTTCCACGTGCAGCCCCTGTCCACCCCCACAATGGGTGCCTCCGCACAGCCCCCTTCTGCAGCGTTGCGATACTCCTACATGCAGGCGGTCGCAGAAAGCAGGTATAGGAGATGGGTTATTTGCTTGTCCCACCAATGAGGTCAGGGGATAGGTACGGGATGCTCCTAAAGGGTCTCCAGCACCAACGTGTAGGGCACCGGTAGAGATCAATATGGGTCACAGCTGTCCACTACGCCGAGGCCCCAGAGCCGCACAGGGCCAGGCCTATGTACCTCAGAGGAGATGCGGATCACGGCGGGCCATGAGAAGGCCACTACCCCCAGCAGGGCTGCAGCGCCAAGCAATCTGCATTGTATCGTAACTCAGGCCTCGGCTGAAGCACGAGAGAGGATCAGGCACAGTATTTCCAGGTAGGTGGGCTGCAAATTAGGGGCCAGGCTGGAGCACAGCACCACGAAGAGTCCCCTAGGCTCCCGGATCTCAGTCTATGTCACGAGGAGCTGTTAGTTCGCAAGGAATAGGAGGCAGGGCGGTGGCGACATCAGGAGAATCACAGCTGCACAGTATGGCGGAATCCAGCGTCGCCAACCAGCAAGTCCTCTATGCGTGATATCTCCCAGCCCAGTTACACCTCCGCAGCTCACCACGGTGCAGGCCGCCGTCTGCTCCGGTCCCAACCGCGGTACAACCACACAGCCAGTCTCCAGGGGCCGCCGGGGGAGCAGATATCTAGCGGACCTAGCTGTAAGCCGCACTCAGCAGCGGACTCACCGCATGCCTCCCGGGCGCCGCAAGGACCAACAGCACTGCCCCCCGGCCTCAGGCTCACTTTCAACGGGCGGGCCTCCTGGCTGCCGCCTAGGTCAGGATTGTTCCAGGCACCGTCTAGCTCTACCCTCACAGCATCATCTTCTGGCTTCGGGCACGCTTTCAGTGCTTCGGAGCCCCGTCCGCTGCCCCAGTCAGGATGGTCTTGGGCGCCATTCGACTCTGCTGGTTGGCACAGCAGGATAGTCCGGAAGGCCATGCAGGCCCGGACCTCGTCGGGCAGCGGTCTCGGCAGAAAGCTGTATCAACAGCAGGCTCACCGCAACCTCTTGAGTGCCACAAGGGCAGACAGCACTACCCTCCGGCTCGGGGACTCGCTCTCAATGTCCCAGCTTCTTGGCTGCCACCTCGGTCAGGATGAACCCGGGCACCGTCCAACTCGGCCGTCACAGCCGCGGCATCCCGGTCTCAGTTGGAACTCGGCAGCTCTCCCGAGTTGGAGTGGATATGGAGGAAGGTATGGCCGAGACTGTGGGGGCAAAATATAGGCTGATTAACAAGGATAAATGCAGGAAGTGGGAGCTCACTTAAAGAGGGTCCGCCATTGTGGACCGCTTGGCCACGCCCACGTTCATGTCCATATTTAATGAAAATCCATTTCAAATCAGATAACATCTGTGGTCACAATAAAAACAGATGGCATCTGTTGTCGTCAAACATCCATTTCAAAGGAAAAAAAGATTTTCTTTGAAATGTTTGCGGCAGAGTAAAACAGCTACAATGGCAAGAGGTTCAACAAGGAAGACCGGGAAGACGAAAAAATAAAAGCAGTACCTCAATCACAGCACGGTCAGCAGAAGGACATCAATCAAGCTGAAGCAATCAGTACTTGGACCAACCAATATCAAGCCAAAAGAAGAGGCAGCACGCTTTGGCCAATTAGAAGGCAGCAAGTAAGCGTGACAATTAAACAAACTAATGGTAAGCAATGGGCGAGCTACAAGCCCCTTATTGCATACTATAGCTCTCGGAAGTGGGAACGCTTGCGCTGTCGCAGAAGGCACCAACAACAATTAACATTCAGTTGCTGCAAGCTACCTGCTCCTGAGACGAGCTTCGTTCCCGTAAACCACAAGTCAACTTCAGTCCAAGGTGCCAGTGACCATCGGATATCTAAAGAAGAGGCTCTTCTATTGGAAGCTGCACCTACTTTCAATTTGTTTCAGACCCTCTCTTCCTTGTCATAGGTGAATTGTAAGTCCTAACACCCTCAGAAAGGTAGAACAAAATATGCTACTGGCATGTTTGTTTACTTTTTTCTACAATTGTGAAGCATTTGTGCCTACATTTCCACTTTGTGGCAACCTCTCCTAATCTTTCTCTTTCTGAAAACAAGAGAAGCTTCTAATGAAAGACTTGTAGCAGCAGCTTCCTGGTAAACAACAGCACCTCCCACTCAAGTGGGTGCGGGGCATGCAGTTAATTAACAGTCCCTCATAATGGGCCATCGTCTATGGCTCGGGGCAACAATTATGGGTGGTGGTATTTAACATCCATAATTTCACACAGATCCAGTCAACAATGCTTAATTGAAATACTGTAAGGCTAAGAGCTCCACTGAGCTCAATGAATTGACAGGGTGGCTGATATAGACCTCCTGTACCAACATCATAATGCTTTTCTTTGTGTTTCTCCTTGTTCATTCTACAACATTTTACCCTCAGTGGGCAGAACGATCCATAAGCAATATTGCCCTTCAACCTTGGGCTAGTCTTGCTGCTCAAGCCCCTCTCTCATTATAGGCTGTTGTCTGCAGCTTGGGCCTATAATTTGAGAAGTGGGCATTTTACAAGGAGCCCTCAGCAGCAGGGAATAATAATGCTAAATTATTGGAGCCAGGCAATACATGCAAAATTGCCTTGGTTTGGGATGCTTATTAGGAACGGCCCAAAGAGAAGAATGACAGGTATAAACCCTGCCACCTATCCATTTTGCCTGCCTCCAGTTAGCTTGCCTATTTGTGCATCCAAGGTCCATACAAATGCCTCTACAATAACAGAAAATCACATATGGTAGAGACACAATTGGGCCTACTACTCTTCCCTGCTCCTACGCCTCACTCCATCTCTAGCTTCTTGCTGTGTTTATATAGTTTCACTCTAACTACCATGTTATCATGTGCATCCCTCTGCACTGTATTCGTTAAGCAGCTATTCAGTCAGCCCCGTCCCCTAATTCTCACTCCGGACTGACCCTCCGAATCCACTCCTATGTAATCATCATTGGTTCTTTCCTTAATCGTCCCTCTCTCTGCCCCCTTACTTTGTCTGAATCCCCTCTCAATCTGCTGCTAACATTACAATTTGCTCTACGCTGTCTCCCTCTACTTCTATCTTCCAGCTTGCCTCTTCAAACTAAACTCACTCTGCCCCTATCTTCTCATTTTACTTATGCCCAGTCCCTGGCTCTACCATCATACAGTACTCTTACCGTCTCCATTTGTGGGGATCTTACCGTAATTTGTTGGGCTGCTGTCATTCTTCCGCCACCCTTTACTGTATTTGACTTCTTATGATGCTCAGACTGTCTCTACTTCTACCTCTGCCTATTCACACACAGCCTCTACATTTCTATTCTGCCCTCTTCTGAGTAGTGGCAGCAGCTCTTGACAAACTATTGAAGAACAGTAGTCCACTATTGAGCTACCTTTCATGCTTCAGGAAAAAGCTGAAGACTTGCCTGCTTAGCTATGTAGTTTTTAAGTTCTGCAACAAGTCACCCTTAGGGGTAGTGGTGCTTTACAAATGCTGTTAGCCAGTTTGTTAGTCACCCTTATGATTGCATTTAAACAACCAACAAGAAAAAAAGGATGACTACATGTCCTAGCCTAAGCTCTTGCTTTTCAGGGTGCTACAATCACAAATCGCTTATACACACACATATAGCGTACAGTAAGTTTATGGCCACTTTTTGTTGATGATCCGCTTGTTTAGCAAGTATCTGATTCTTTTTGCACTCTCAATCCAGGTTTCATTGCCTGCAAAGCCATTTCTGAAATTCTCTCTTCTCTATACGTTTCTGCAATAAAGAGTTGGTGCTGTCTAATGAAGGGTTTCCCTGAGGTGTGTTGCTCCGTGGGAATAAATCTCTGACAGGTGGAGTTTGAGATGCAAGATCCTCATTAAAAAAGAAATGCCAGGAGAGAAGCAAAGGAGTGTGAAGATTTTAGCCGAAAATAGCGACTTTGGGGTCAAGACAAAGTTGATCATGTGGCTCCGAGATTTGCAAGTTGGAAAGTTCTGTTAGGGACCATGAGGTCAGGCTGGTAAGTGGAATCACCTGGGCCACGTATTCAGGGTCATACTTTGGGTAAATGTGTTCCAGAGGTGCAAACGAGAGATGAGCAGGCGAGAGCTGTAGGGACATGAGGGTGAACTGATTTGTTTAGAAGAAAAGGTAGGTATGAAACACTGTGTGGTAGCCCATTGCTTTGCTTAAAATTTGGTAGGATGAGCAAGGCAAACGACGTATTAATGGTGAGTTCTGACTGGTCTAAATAAAACATGACATTTTAACAAAGTTCAAGGCATTCTATGATTTGGCCCATCTGCCTCAATATATCATTTTTAGGTCAGGCTTCACAACATAGCTGCTTCCGAGTCCTATTGCTAAGAATTCTTTAAAATGTACATAAAGAAGGATTTGTCTCCATGCAGGACAGTATTTCCCCTCCAACTATTGGCTGTTTAATGCTTTATTTGGCTTCCCGTGAAGTACTTGCACTGCAATGCATGAGGGACTAATTTACACCTCAAAGGAGGGAGCCAGGATACCCTCCCAGGTGACAGGTGCGCCATAACAATTGATATAACATAACACTGAATCATCACACATAAAATTCTTTGTCATACATGAACTTAATACAGAAAGCAATCCTGTTTGTTTAGTGTTTTCACTGCAGAAGACTCTCTTTAATGCTTTAGTCAGGAATCGTATGCTAAATCAACATCCATTTTCACATGTTTGCACACATGCATTAATGCACAGTGGAGCACAATCCAACAAGTATTTGTAAAGCCAAAAGGTCTGGTGTTAATACGTTAAAGTACAGCAACATAGGCAAGCACAAAAGTCTTTGCATGTATAAGCACATTAAATCTAAACCTATTGGCTTTGAAAATGCTTGTTTCAGAAGCAGAATGCATTAGTTTTAATGGAGTGACAAGCTAAAGGCTACCAACTGCCACTCTTAGGTGCTAGTGCAGAATGTAAGTGAATGTGGTGGCAGGACTCTCAGCTTGCAGGCTTTCCACCAAACCACTTCAACAGATAGGCTACAATCTACGCATAAAATAGTACCAGACACAGAAAGGACTATTTTGAAAGGGCTACTGTGAAGGAAGGCGGAGCATCAAGATATGCACTGATTTGACATATATTGTGATCTATCCTAACAAGCACTCTGTCCAGCATCATTATTTACACTTACAACCTCAACAAGACAAATCACCTGCCACAAAGAGTTACTCTTCTAGCAATGGATGCCAAGTACATCTTTCGCGATCTGGTGCCTCTTCATTTGTGCCCCCTAAGGAACCCAAACCACTCCCAAACACTAGCAGGCATAAATCATGTGCACAAATTAGCAATGTTACCATTTGTTTATTGTAGGTATCTATTATCATAAAATACACAATTTCTCGCAAAAGAATTTATGTACCACCTTCTTGATATGCAGACCCATATCATGTCGATTCACTATAGGAAGTATACTTTCTCATAATTCGAAATTTATATAACCAAAAGAGAAGAAACAGGGTTGAGACAAAACAAAGGCTAAGCCTTCAACACCAGGGTAGTCATGTTAGTAAATAGGGAAACATGGCAGGATAGTAATCAAAGAATAACCAGTCAAACAGAAACCTGTGGCGTAATTAATGTCCTATGAAAGTAAACGTAATTGATCTAAACGCTAGCATGGCGTGCCCACACCCAGCAGGAAAAACGATGACCTAATTAAACTAAGCCATATTCAAAAGATGTTGCTTTCATGTGCACACCATGGAGGAAAGTACTTACCCGTCTCTATTTTATTTAGAGCACTTAAAATTTGGCCATTAAGTGCTAGAAAATAAAAGCTATCTTGTAAATGACAATACATGGCTGGGGACTGAAATGATACGACCCACTACTTTCACTTAATGAGATACCATAGCTCAACTTGTAAACTGAGAAAAAATCTGAATCGTCCAGACACAAAGTGCCATTACAACCGTGTAACACTCCAGGTTTTGTTAATATGAAGTTATATTTCAACATAACGCCAGGATGCCCGTAGGGTTACAGTGCGCTCTACAAATAATTATACATACATACATACATGCTTCGGCAGTACTGAACATTGATGTACAGATTAAACAAAGAACAAAATTGTTTACATCAGATTATACAAAATAAACTAAGGTTCAAGTAAGCAAGGGGCGATAAAAGGCAGTATAATGCAGATTTTCCAAATCATTTTAATGATGGGAAACCAAATTGTATTAAAGACACGGAGGTGAGACGTATTCTATCTTTCTTGCCTTTAATGTCAATCACACATAGGAATTTAACATGAAAGAGAAAAAACATACATGGATATCTTTTTTTCTGGTAACTGAAGGACAGACCTAGGTGACTTTATTCTGCATCCCAGACATTCTATTGATTGTGTTGAAGTCAGAATTATTTTTCCTTAATTGAAACCAAATACCAATCCTTCCAAAAGGTTAGTGGTCAACTGGAGATTTTGAAGGAAAATATGCTTTTCCCTAGACAAGATTAGGATATTGGCCAGAGATAGGATTAGTCTGAAAGCTTGGAATCCAAGTCAAGAGATAACTGGCCTGAGCAAAATGGTGAAACATTAAGGAGCTGAAGAAATACCTGATGGTAAGGAGTGGAACAGATAGTAAAGACCTTACCACTGAAACTGAAGGTATCTCCTGTGTGGTTGAAATATTGAGTAAGTGAAGTAACCAACTTTCAAATCCAAACAAACAAACCAACCAATCATAAGGTTGCAATATTTAAAATTGACAATTGTTCCCATTTTAAAATATTGATAAACCACAAAAGAATTGAAACAGCGAGGGTTCATTGTGCGACGCTGCTTTTTTGTTTTTTTTCTTCAAAAGAAAAATGTGTGTCAGGGAATCTTTGGATGAAGGATGGTTGGTTCTACTACACACTTGGAAAGAAGAGCTTGAATTTACATGTCTACTAATGTTATATCTTGGCAAGGAAGATGTAGACAGTTCAGCCACAAAACGTGAACCGGGTTTCAGTACAACTCTAGATGAAAGTCTGGTACAGTGTGTGTAATCAAAGGGTGTGTTGACATAAAGATATATATATATGGAAATTTCAGGGCTGTGAATGGGGTGCCAGTATTAACTACCCACTGTGGAATTTTAATAAATTACGGAGATTCACGGCAACATTACTAAAAAAGAACTCCAGGTACCATCATGCACCTGCTGCCCACGCCCACAGGGCGGAAACATTTAAAATCAGCGCAGCTGCGCTGTGAACATTGCTGCCGCGCTCCGATATTGCCTGTGCCAGTGACCAAGGGAGATGGCTCCCGAAACGCGTATGGATTAAAAGGCTGAAGAAGAAGTTTTGCTGCACGCTGCTCCATCCCTGTGAAAGCTCCAATAAAGGATATTCAAACATGAAGTGTGTGGCACCTCAATGCTGGGAGCAGCTTTGTTTTTGGATATATATATATATATATATAAATATAATCTACTGGCGGTCGCCAGTAGATAGTTATAGTTAGGACCGAGTTCCCATAGGAAATCTGAAAATGTTATTTTGAATAACTTTGGCGCTGGTTGACGAATCCTCGCGAAATTTTCAAAACTAATGGGGCGCTCCGCTCAGCTCCTACCCTGAAAGTCTCGGGGTGATTCGTCAAGGGGGGGCTGAGAAAAAAGGGGGGTCCCAAAACGCGTTTTCCCCATGCATTTTCCCATAGGACCTTTAGTCGAAGGTACAGCCCGAACGGCTGAACAGAATTACTTGAAATTTGGCAAAGAGGTAGTCCTCAGGTCAGGCATGTCAATCTGTTCAGTAGTTCCTGAGAAAATTGCAGTTAAAAGTACATAAATATCTATATGCGCGCACCGTGCGCGCACGGTGCCGTTCGCGAGCGTAATTCTGATTGGTGGTTAGATGTCAGTCAACATTCGAATCGGTCGAAATCAGGAAGTGTCAGACGCCATTTTGTGTGTGGCAGTGAAAAAGAAAGGTGGAGAATGTGAAAAGGGGGCAGGGTAGAGAGTTTCTGACACCCTAGCCTTTGTCAGGGGGTCCCTGAAGGACCCCGAAGAGTGAAAAAAACATTTTATTTTTTTTCAAAAAATCGGGGTTGCGCGCACGGTGAAAAACCCTTAATAAAAAAAAAAAACATTTTAAACTGTTTATAAGTTTATAGAAGATATTAACTATGCTATTCAACTTTATCCAAATTCAAAATAAAAGAGCTGAGCCATTCCATATTAAAGGATACAGTCAATCTATAACTATATACATAGGTAGTTTATTGTAAAATAAATATATAAAAAATAATAATAATACATACATAAATTAGCATTAAAAAAATCTTAAAAATTCACAAAAAAAACCATAGGTTTCACACCCGTTATAGTTAGGAATTAGCATTTAAAAAACCTTGCAAATTCATTGAAAAAACCATAGGTTTCGCACATGTTATAGTTAGCTGGACATTTCACTCGTAAAAAACCATTGAAATTCCCCCGTTATAGTTAGTTCAGATAACTATAACTCGCGCGACCGCAATCCACTGCTGATGACGTTGCATATTACATCACTCATGACATCACTGATGACATCATCCAGTGAATATGTGTCTTTCTGAAGAAATTCTTTTTTTTATATATGTATATCTAAAGGTTAATGGAAGAATAAATGGGTAAATAAGTGTCTAAATGGATGTTTATTTTTGTAAAATTCATTGTATAACTGACCTATTACCAGTATCTTAGTGAATACAGTGATGTAATATGCGACGTCATCAGCAGTGGATTGCGGTCGCGCGAGTTATACCTATGGTTTTTTCAGTGAATTTGCAAGGTTTTGTAAATGCTAATTCCTAACTATAACGTGTGTGAAACCTATGGTTTTTTTAGCGAATATACACACATATATATATATACACACATATATTACCTACTGGCGGTCGCCAGTAGGTAGTTATAGTTAGGACCACGTTTCCATAGGAAAACCTCAACATTCTATTTTGAATAACTTTGGCGCCGGTCGACGAATCCTCGCGAATTTCTCAAAATAGGTGGGGCGCTACGCTCCGCTCCTACCCTGAAAGTCTCGGGGGGATCCGTCAAGCGGGGGCTGAGATAAAAGGGGGGTCCCAAAACGCGTTTTTCCCATGCATTTTTCCATAGGACCTTTAGAACGAGCTACAGCCCGAACGGCTGAACAGAATTACTCAAAATTTGGCAGAGAGGTAGTCCCTAGGTCAAGGAAGTGCCTTTTGTAGGTTTGGTGTAAATCTGTTCAGTAGATTCTGAGAAAATAGCCTTTAAATCAATATATATATCTGAGCCCGCTTACGGTACGCTTACCGTACGCTTACCGTAAGCGTACGGCGGCGTGCGCGAGCGCGATTCTGATTGGCTGTTAGATCTTAGTAAACATTCGAATCGGCCGAAACCAGGAAGCGGCGGCCGCCATTTTGTGTATTTCACTCTGAAAAAAAAGAGTGAAAACAAGGAAAGGGGGCAATGAGGAGAGTTACAGACCCCCTAACATTTGTAAGGGGGTCAAAGGAGGACAGAAAAGTACAAAAAAAACATTTATTGATTTTAAAAAAAATCACGGGGTACGCGTACGGTAAGCTTACGGTAAGCGTACGGTAAAAAAATAAAAATAGATAAATGAAAAGCAGATTTAAGAGTTTAGATATTAGGGGGCTCTAAAAAGAGCTGTTGTGTTTATGAAGTCATTTTTTTAGTGGTACCTACAAGTAAGTACCGATGCAGAGTCTAAGGTTCAAGAGGAAGACTCTGTTCCCTTCATCATTGAAGTGCACACCATCTCCTCTATAAATGTCTTGCATGTCATAACGCAAGTTGTTGTGGTAAATGGCACCCATACCATAGTCACGGAGGAAAGCAGAAACAGATTTGTTGACGTGCTTTCTTGCTTTGTCAATCTGTGGACAGAAATGATTGGACCAGTTCCATTTTTGCCTTTGGCATATGTTGGAAAACACAAAGGCAGTTTTAGGGAAAAGTGTAAACAGTTGTGCAAAGGTGTCCTTCATAAGCATTTCCAGACCTACCCCAGTCAAAGTGCCTAGGTCATTGCCACCACAGTGCACTATTATGAGGTCAGGGTGTTGGATTTGAATGAAGGATTTCACCAATGGCATCAATTGGTGCCACTTTAACCCTCTCTGACCAATCCATTTAATGTCTACATTTGGCAAAGCAAGGTCTCTCACCATATCTGTTTTCTCTGCAAACTTTTCACTCCAGAAGACATAGCTGTGCCCTACAATCCACACTGTGAACATCTTCAAAGGAGAACTGGATGCACTCAGGAGGTGTCTTTCAGTAGAATGGCAATATGAAAAGAAAGACAGTTTGGAAATGGAGGCATACATATTTTTTTAAAACAAAAAGAACTGATTGGCTGTTTCATACCATTCTAGAATAAAAACTAGGCTGTATGTGAAAATTAATAGAAGCATGTTTTGTATTGGTACAAAAAAATGTGTAACCAAAGAACAGTACTATGGATTTGCTGTAAGGTTTGAAAAGTCAAGCACTCTTGCTCTGTGGAATTGAAACATTGTGTGTCGAACTTCTGACCTAACTGCACACAGCAGTGTTCCATGAGCTGTTGCTATGGTAGCAGGCAGAAGTCAAGTTGGGGGAAGGGTACTAGGCAGAAGTCAAGTTGGGGGCAGGGTACTTTTGGAAAAGGGTTGGTTTTCAACCAATAGAAATGTGTGAATACATGTGAAAAAAAGGGGGAAGCACTGAGATTTGAAACTTACATGTATATGTGTGGAAAAATAGAGGGAAAGTTTGCCATTATCTGGTTCTGCTGAGAGGAGAGAGGTGAACAGAACAGAGATCCTGGCTCTGATAATCTGCTGTTTGAGTGTCACATTTCTTTCACAACTAACTAATTTTAAAGGTGAGTTTACAGTTTGAGAGGGGATGTATGTGGTAACTTAAGAAATGAATAATAGAAATGGGAATTGTTTTTGTTGTAGTTACACATGGTGGTTTCATAATGTGTCAGTGTGTAAAAGTGATTTACACTTGCCCCGAAAAAAAAAAAGAGCAGTAAGTGTGCTTTCAAATTGGCAAAGAAATTTCGTTTTGGCACTAATGTGAAAACATGACTCTGTGTGCATAGAAGAATTATAGGCAGAGATTTATTGCGTCTTGCTCTGGTGATTTCACAGTTCCATTAGATGGAAAGGGGGAGCGAATTTTTGGGGGAAGAAGCAGAGGCTTAGCACACACCCATGTCCTTGCCGTGTATAGTCATGCACAGTATTTACAAGCCAGTGGGGTTTTCAGGTTTAAGTCTGTAATGCAAATACATTCAGCATCACTAAGGCTGGTTGCCCTTTGTGGAGTGTAGGCAGTCACAGAGAATGCACATGGTGGTGGTCTGAAAAAAAAACAGCTTGGACACGTCCAATTAAATAAATCAAAAATAGTGGTTTCATAATGTGTCAGTCTGTAAAAGTGATTTCAAATTGTAAAAAGAGATTTTCACTTGGCCCGAAAAAAAAAGAGCAGTAAGTGTGCTTTGAAATTAATAGTGAAATGCAATTTATTCTGAAAACAGCAAAAATAAGGCAAAAATATTTTTTGGTAAAAAATGTAAATATGTGTACTGTATTATTAAATGGTTTAAAAATATTAATACTTTTTTCTTTATTTTCAGATCGATATAGAAAATTTTCGGAAACTACAACCATTTTAAAAACTATTTTTTAAAAAAACAAATGAATAAATATTTTTTTGAGTGAGTATGGTAAGTCAATAATAAAAATTGTAGTCTCTCAAGGACTTTATAATGTGATAAATGATTTTTAGTGTTTTTTTAAAAAAAATAAAAAAAAGGTACGCTTACCGTACGCGTACGGTAAAAAAAAAAAAAAAAAAAGTTTTTTAAAACAAGTAAAAAAAAGATGGAAGATAAGGTTGGCTCTTAAAAGAACCGTTGTGTTCATGCAGGGCCAGAGGAAAGGAAGCATGGGAAAATCATTCAAAGCTACAAATGTGCTGATCTATTTTGTTGTTCACTAGGGAAACACTGGTCTCCCTATGACAAATTAGACCTTTACAAAATGTGCAATGAATATCAACCTTCCGAAATCGAAGGTTCATTTCCAGAGGGCCAGCAAAAGGAGATTCTCCCCCCACAGATGAAGGGCTCACCTGACCTGCAGAAGAAGGAGTAAGCCCTGCAGGTGATGGTCCAGGCTGAGCTGCTGTGGATGTACTGGCTCGTCTTTCTGAAGAGTTACCTCCAAAAAGATGACCATGTGTCCTTCTGTGTACATCCTGGAGGTGTCTCTTCATGGTGTGATTCCCAAAGGAATACTTCCTGTTAGGATTACCTCTAGAAAGTACACGCTGACACAGCTTGCAAGTAACTAAGGGTGCATTCACCTTTTGCTGGCCTTCTGGAAAAGTAAAATAATCCCAAACATAAGAAGGCTTTACTTTCCTCGCTCTCTGCCTCAAGACAGTGCTGCTGGTGCTAGCCTCACTCTCAGAAGAGCTCTGCTGTTCTGCCATCGTATCCCAAAGACAAACCAGCTCCTTCTCCCAAGGGATCACAAGCAGAAATTAGGGGAATGGGTGTGGTGTAGGAGAGTTCTAGAACTGAAAGTACTTTCAACCAATCAAAAGTTGTGTTTCAAGATCACATGACCTACCGTACGCTTACGGTACGCTTACGGTACGCTTACGGCAAAAAGTACGCGTGCGCGTAAAAAAGACACGCGCTTCCGCGCATGCGCATAACAGTCACTCCCCGGCACTTCCGCGTAACGTGCGCGTGTGGCGTAAGCGCGCACGCGTCCCACGCGCAGTACGCGCGGCTACGCAAATTGCGTAACTATACGCAAGCAGCGTAGAAAGATTACGGACGTTGCGTAAACCGTACGCTTACCGTGAGCTTACGGTACGCGTACTAAAAAAAAAAAATAAAAAAAAATAAAAATCTGGTAATAAATTTTACGTTTATTTTAAAAAATATATTAAAAAAAATATTTAAGGATTTTAAAAATTTAAGCATAGTCTTTATAAAATGAAAGAAAATTAAATTAAAAATATGTTTGAAAAAAATGAAGAATAAAAAAAAAAATTAGCATTTAAAAAACCTTGCAAATTCACTGAAAAAACCATGGGTTACACACACGTTATAGTAAGGAATTAGCATTTAAAAAACCTTGCAAATTCACTGAAAAAACCATGGGTTTCACACACGTTATAGTTAGGAATTAGCATTTAAAAAACCTTAGAAATTCACTGAAAAAACCATAGGTTTCACACACGTTATAGTTAGGAATTAGCATTTAAAAAACCTTAGAAATTCAGTGAAAAAACCATAGGTTTCACACATGTTATAGTTAGCTGGACATTTTACTCGTAAAAAACCAATGAAATTGCCCCGTTATAGTTAGTTCAGCTAACTATAACTCGCGCGCCCGCAATGCACTGCTGATGACGTCACATATTACATCACTCATGACATGGTCAGTGACATCACTCATGACATCACTGATGACATCTCAAATGACATCACTGATGACATCACTGATGACATCATCCTTGTGATAGAGTGGCAGACCTCCTCTCACCTTAATATAAGCTTTGATACACACATTCAAAAATAGAGACTAAAATTTTCAAAACAATGGACATACCAATACCAGTTACAACAACCTCTTCAGTAATTCTAAGATCAACATACACATCCACTCATTCACCAACAGTCCTATACAGTCACTCATACATGTACTCACTCATCATATGTACTCATACACCTATACATCCTGTTACATAATGCCACTCATCCATAGAGTTACTCACACACATAGTCACTCATGCTAATAAAGAATCAAACATACATTCACCTGTATATACAGTTATACACACACCACCACACTTACTTCTACGGAAACTTACACATACTTAGTCTTTTAAACAATCACTTATAGAAACACATACTTATTCATACAGGAACTCTTTCAATCTCTCCCTCTCACATATACTCACATATATACACCAATAGTCACATATACTAGTTTAAAACATATGTAGTTACTCATAAAGACACTATTCAGACAGTCATTCACTCACTAACACACCAATACACACACGCATCCACCCATGCAGTCCTGCACACATGCTCTGTTCAACACATACAAACAGTGAGTCACTCATTCATGCACCTATGCACTACGTCATACCCCCCACCGAACCATGCAGACACTCAGACTAATACTCAAAAAAACCAACTAATAACCTATATAGACACCCATGTAGCTACTCACCAACCCATGCAGCCACTTATACACAAAGTGAAAAAATGATACAGATATTTACATATTTAAATATTACTCACTAAGCCATGTATTCACTATGATACACTTAATCAGTCAGTTACACAATCAATTTTTCAAAAAGAAATCATCCATTTAGACAGTAATATACCCATTTATTCTTCTATCAACCTTGAGATATACATATATAAAACATATTTAATTTTCAGAAAAACACACATTCACTGGATGATGTCATCAGTGATGTCATCAGTGATGTCATTTGAGATGTCATCAGTGATGTCATGAGTGATGTCACTGACCATGTCATGAGTGATGTAATATGTGACGTCATCAGCAGTGCATTGCGGGCGCGCGAGTTATAGTTAGCTGAACTAACTATAACGGGGCAATTTCATTGGTTTTTTACGAGTAAAATGTCCAGCTAACTATAACATGTGTGAAACCTATGGTTTTTTCACTGAATATATATATATATATATATTCCAAAACCAAGTTGCCCAATGCGAGACGCCACACAAGTGGAAGTTTCTCCTTTCATTTTGGGCAACTTGGTTTTGGAATATATATATATATATATATATATAAATATATATATATTATCTACTGGCGGTCGCCAGTAGATAGTTATAGTTAGGACCCTGTTTCCATAGGAAATCCGCAACATTCTATTTGGAATAACTTTGGCGCCGGTCGATGAATCCTCGCGAAATTTTCAAAATAGGTGGGGCGCTACGCTCCGCTCCTACCCTGAAAGTCTCGGGGGGATTCGTCAAGCGGGGGCTGAGAAAAAAGGGGGGTCCCAAAACGCGTTTTTCCCATGCATTTTTCCATAGGACCTTTAGACACAGCTACAGCCCGAACGGCTGAACAGAGTTACTTGAAATTTGGCAGAGAGGTAGTCCTCAGGTCAAGGAAGTGCCTTTTGTAGGTCTGGTGTAAATCTGTTCAGTAGTTCCTGAGAAAATAGCATTTAAATCAATATATATGTGGGCGGAGCCTAACCACACATCTCATCCTGAGATCTGATTGGCTGTCAGCACTTCATCCAAGAAGTGTTGGCAGCCATCTTGGGACCAAAATACATGATAGCACCTCATTAAAAAGCATTGCAGTTAATAGAAGATTTTAAGACTTTAGTTACATTATAAATCATTTGTTGATGGTACCATACTCATTTTAGGAATTGTGGTATGTTCTAAGGTGATTTCACCATGTGAAAAAGCCTTCTGCTGGGATATCATGATTGAGAGAAAAATATTTTCTCATGCTTTTACCACAGAGGTTTGGAAGGTGATCTATAAGCTAAACTGAGAGCTTATTTTCTGTAAATTCACATTATCTTTCTCAGTCATGTGAGAATGAAGTCTGACATTCTCAGTAAAACATGTACATCCAACAAGGGCAGAGACTGTCAGTTGATTCCTTTGTGTTCTACTGCAGCTTTCCAGAGTGTTCCAAAGAACTACTAGAGCGCTAACCGTCCTACTTATGATAAATGTATGGCACACCTGAAGCCATCTTGCTTGGATTAAAGTGGTAACTCTTAAAACATTTAATTTAAAAAGGAACAAAATGAGGTGGTTCATTTTTCCATAAAAAGTATGATTAGTGCTGCATAAAGAAAAATTAGGGCACATTTTGAGTGACTTCTCAAATCCTGGCATGCAGACTGAAACATGCACTTTCAATACCAGCAGCAGTTTTCCCTGGTGAGCAGTAGCTTTACTACAGTGATCTAATGAGCAAAAAGAGTGCTAACATTCTGATTTTATGGCAAATGTGTGACACATTTGAATGCCTTCTTGATGGAATCAAAGTAAAAAACTGAAAGTATTTCCTACTGAGGAGACTGCAGTAAATGAGGAAATTAGGAAACTTCATAACAAATAAGTCTCCCAAGATGGCCACCAGAGACAAAAGAGCCCAAATGTAGCCCAAATATCACCCAGATGTAGCCCAAGTATAGCCCAATGACAGAATGTCCAAGAATGTTCTTAAAAACAACTAGAGCACTTACTGTCTTCATTATGACAAAAGTATGGCACACCTGAAGCCATCTTGATTGGAATAAACTGGTAACACTTAAAACATTTAATTTAAAAAGGAACACAATGAGGGGGTTCATTTTGCCATAGAAATTATGATTAATGCTGAAGAAAGAAAATGAGGGCACATTTTGAGTGACTTCTCAAATCCTCTTCTATTTCATTAAAAAATTCTGACATGCAGACTGAAACATGCACTTTTAATACCAGGAGCAGACTTCCATGGTGAGCAGTAGTTTTACTACAGTGATCTAATGAGCAACTAGAGTGCTAACATTCAGAATTCATGGCAAATGTGTGACATATCTGAATACCTTCATGATGGAATCAAAGTAAAAAACTGAAAGCATTTCCGACTGAGGAGACTGCAGTACATGAGGAAATTAGGAAACTTCATAACAAATAAATCTCCCAAGATGGCCACCGGAGACAAAAGAGCCCAAATGTAGCCCAAAATCACCCAGATATAGCCCAAATATAGCCCAATGACAGAAGTGTGTAAAACACTTATTATTTTGTGTTTTTGCAGTGTTATATAGTGCAGACTTGTCAGGTATTGGAGTGCTTTACATGAGCATTGGTTACATCACACAAGAACAAATTCATTTTGGTTGTAGACATGGGGAGACTAAGTGATTTGACCAGAATCACAGAATGTCGAGCTGAAGCAGAAACTTCAACCTGGTTCCCCAGTTGCAAAGTCTGCAGTTCTGGAAGAAACACCACATCCTCTCCCCTATATGCAACATTTAATCAAGTTGTCAACTAGATAAAAAAACATAAAGATAACAAATAATTTAAAAGTGCTTTGTCGCTATTTGAAAACTCAGAAAATATGTCCTTATTTTAGTCTTTTAGAGCACTAACCATAATTTTGATGCCAATAAGACCCTCTCATATATGTAATTTCTAAAGGAATGCTCTAGGTATTACAGTTTTGATTACATCAAGATGATGTCAGGCGCTCCACACTTTTGTAATAAATATAGAATGTTAGCAATCTAGTTGTTCATTAGGATACTGTTGAGAGGCAGAGGCCAGGGGCACGGACTCTGAAAATTGAAGGCAGGTAGGAGGGTGCAAAGGCAACAATTTAACCACACTGAGCAGGCAGGAAGGGCCGTGGAAGCACAACAGACTATGGAGGGCAGTGGAAAGGGGGGCAGGGGCAACAAACCAACAATACAGGACTTGCAAGAGAGGCTGTTGGAGGGAAGATCTATTACGGGTCAAGGAAGCTAGGGGCGGTCCCCAGAGCCCCGGGAGCCACCACAGAACTGAGCAGGAGAGTGAGTCAGGGACAAAAGGGGCACCTTAATTTGAGCCGGGGTGCCTAGGAACGCTTGCTCCAAAAATGAAGAAAACAGACATATGAGACATGGAATTGGAGGCAGAATACAATGGCAGTTTAATGAGAAGATGCAACTTCAAAGAAACCGCAGAATAGAGACCTAAAGTACAAAATACAGAATCCAGATAATCATACAGCTGTCATGATATTCTCTGTATCTCAATTAATGGACTGACAGAGAGAGAGAGAAAACACATCTATAAATGCATCATGAGAAACAAGTTACACCAAGGAAAATGTTACCTAGGGACACTCACATTTACTCTTAGAGCAAGCATTCCTGCAATTACAATACAACATCTTTTAAATGCAAAAGTAAAGAGAACAATGGTTAAACATAACATGACATTTCATATAGGTAAAATAGAATAAGATACTTCAAGCAAAGCCGAGCAAGACATTTTAAGCAAAGGAAGACAAGAGCTCCCAGTTCTTGGGGAAAACCTGCACAGCCTGTTAACCTACATACAGACGGCGAGGTTGTCCGTCGATATCTGTGGGTGCTCCCTTTTTATATCATTTTGTGGGCTCCTTTGCACGCTACATCTACCTACGTATGCTACCCAAAAGCTTCGTCTGCAGATTTTACCAGACATTTCGTCATTTACCCACTTAATGCTGACATTGGACTGGGTGAAAAGGTCAGTCAATCAGGCCAATCGCTTATCGGAAGTTCCATAGAGCAAGCAGAAAATAATGGGTATTGTACAGGAATTCAATATATTCATGTATAAAATCTCCTCAGTTCTCCTAACTTGACGCTCTGCGGTTGCCACTTCCTTAAAAGCGGGAAACCTGCCCAGGAAGCAAGTACCAGTCCAGGATGCAGCCTACTGTATGTCGACAGCTTCAGGGGGATGTTGAACTTTGATACCGAGCACGGAGCACTCGGGTAGGGTGGGGGCTACTAGTTTGGAGCAGAAGGCCTCGCAGACCTGCCTTCAGACTGCTATACACTAAAATTGCAGAGCTATGGTCAATTTAACAAAGAGGCCTACATATTGAACAGAAGGGCCTACACAGGGGTTTTATGCTGGCTGAGTGGTAAGGATGTCTCAGGATAATTATATAGCAACACAGGACCCGCTGGTCAATTTAATACGGCCTACAAATGCGGCTGGCAGGGCAAGGACAAGGGTCTCATA
The DNA here is from genome assembly GCF_964204655.1 of Triturus cristatus. Taxonomy (NCBI): domain Eukaryota; kingdom Metazoa; phylum Chordata; class Amphibia; order Caudata; family Salamandridae; genus Triturus; species Triturus cristatus. Next base: position 716,079,992 of record NC_140588.1, on the reverse strand, counting down.
CTTCAGGTGTGGACAGAACGGGCCAGGGGCCCCCTGTGATACAAAATCTACCCTCCTTCAAGGCTGTGGCAATGTAATAGACCATTGTGGGCAGAAGGAAGAGGCAATGGTAGTACAACCATACATGCCAACAGACCCGATTCAGCCAGGAAACGTCCAATGTTTTTAAGCTCAAATGGGCTTTATTTGATCTGTCTCCTGTCTACAATATCCTCTTTTTCAATGTAACTCAAAGGGGAAAATCAATACCCCAGTTTTTTTTCAAAATCTCCCTCTTACCAAGTTCAAAATGTTCGCAAGTATGGTACATTGGATCATGGAAGGAAATGGGATAGGGACATGGACTTGGATAACAGAGGACAGGAGAGACATGGAGAGGTGCACCAAACTGACCCTGCAGGGCAGGCATCAGGGTTTGCAGCAGCACAATACACCACACAGGGCATGCAGGACGGGAGTGCAGCACAACAATCCATAGAAAGCAAGAGGGAGGGGACAGGACCATGCACATGGACAACAGAGAACAGAGGGGCAAGAGGCAATGGTAGCTAGCTGACCATAATGGACAGACAGGAGAGAAAGCTGCAGCATAACAGACCATAAAGGGCAGGAGGGACGGATCAGGGGCATTACAATGGAACAGACAAGCCAGGAGGGAGGGAGTAGGGGTCTGCACATGTAAACAGAGGGCTGGGGGCAAGGGGGCAGGGCAGGAGCAGGAGCAGCAAGGTGGCCATGGAGGTCAGGCAGGATGGGCACTAGAAGCAAGACACAACATGAAGAGCAACAGTGAGACAGTGATGGCATACACACAGACCATGGAGGGAAGGTGGGAGGGGGTCAGGGGCAGCTAACTGACCACACAGGGAAGGTGGGAGGGGCCATGGCAGCACAGAAGACCATGCATGGCAAGTGGGAGGGTTAGTGGCAGCACAATGGCTATGATGGGCAAGAAGGAGGGTGCAGGGGCATGCACAAAGGACGATGGAGGATAGAAGGGAGGGTCAGGACCTGTGCACAGACAAGAACGTTCAGGGGAAGGGGCCTCACAACAGACCACACGGGGCAGGCAGGAGGAGCAGTTGCAGCACAACAGACCAGGGAGGGCAGAAGGGTGTGGCAGTACAATGGACCATGTAGGACAGGAGGAAGAGGATAGAGGCATGGCATGTGGACAGGCAGGGTGGAGGTGGCAGGGACAGGTTACAGTCATCTGACAATGCTAGGCAGGTGGGAGGGGAGTGGCAGCTCAACAGAACACTCAGAGTAGATAGGAGTGGCAGGTCCATGGGACATGGTGGGCAAAAAGGATGGAGCAGGGGCATGCACAAAGACATCGGAGGGCAGGGGGAAGGAGAATAGGGGCAGCAAGCTAAGCACAGAGTTTAAGCAGGAGGTCAATGATGGGGCATAGAATTGGGCAATGGAGGGCAGGAGGAGTGGACTGGTACATCATACTAAATTGAGGGCAGTGGCAGCACATCAGACCATGCATGGCAGGAGGGAGGAGGCTAGTCCATGGATTCACACAACAGAGGATAGGGAGGAGGGGGATGGGGCAGCAAGCTAACTGTTCAGAGAAGGCGGGTATTAGAAACTTTATTGTTTTTAAAACATTTTGTCTGTGCAAACTACTTAAAATATGAACAAGTATGCAGCATAATCTCACTTTTATTCAGGAAGAAGAAGACGTTAGTGACTGTGACTCCGGGCTCACTTGGCAAAAACACCCCCTGACCCTCCACCCCCTATCGCAAAATGTAATGCCCGTGAAAAGGGTAGGTGAACACAGTGTTATATAGAACATAGTCCTGAGAGCACGATTGAAAATGAAAACTAGATATAGTGTATGGTATAAACTATGCACCAAAAAGTGTGATATAAGATGAACCAGGCGTGAAATATAATATGCAATACATTGTGCGCAATGACAGATTCATTGGAGAGCGCGAGATAGCACAGGCACTAGCGTGTGCTATGCGATATGCGCCTTGGAGTGTAATATGCACAGGGCAGTGTTGTGTAACCTAACTAGTCTCTAAAGTTGTAATATAAAATATGTGCTGGGGAGTGTAACGTTGCATATGCACTGTGACAAAGATATGGTTCCCAAATTGTAATATGTATGGCATAGCACTGTGCGTTATAACATAGGCATCGAGGAAGGCACGTTAGATGGGGCAATATAACCCGTGCGAAGACAAGTGTGGCATGACATTTTCACGGGGTGGTGTTACAGTGCACATGGGCTAGAGAGTGTCATAGCATATGCACTAGCTAGTGGAATACAATACAGAGGTGTGTGGCACTCGGCAGGCAATGGTGGGTGTAACACAGCATTGGGCTCTGTCAGGAGCGCGCTGTGACTCGCAAGTGATGTTCGTCCCCTTTCCAGAGAGTAAAATAAAAAGTATTACACATCCGGCAGTGGATGTGTGTTTTATTAACTGTGAGGGGGGTTTCTTGCATAGTTTTGGTCGAATTTTTGTCGAATCCCCTTTGAATGGCTTGGTGTGCATGTGTATTAAATGTGCCCGTCAATAGCTACCCATGTTTGTATAAATAAACGACAAGGGTGTCTACCGGGATTAGGCACGGTAGAGCATCAGACATGTCAGAGCTTCACTAGTGGTGTAAATACATTCCACGTGGATTAATTGCATGCATAGTCGCCTTTTAATGAATATAACGCAAATCGTCATGGTGATAGGTACGTACGGTTTGTCCAGCATGTCCTAGGTGTGTCTATAAATATATATTTTTTAAAAATAATAAAAAACAGTGGCCGGCCCTGGGGATTGGGGTCAAAAAAATATAATTAGGAGACAGGCCCTGGGGGATGGGGTCATCAGGGCCAATAAATTAGAATAAGAAGGGGAACCACACAGCCCCCCTTCTTAAAAAAATAAAATAAATAAAAGACTGGCATCGTGCCGGAGGCCATGCCCCCTCCATGCAGCACTCTGCAAACGCGCCCCCAACAGGCATCTCCAGTATGCGCCAGGGAGCTGCGCTGCAGACAGGTGTTCTGGGGCCAAGCCCCTTTTTACACCTCTCTGCAACGCAGCTCTGTGGCGCTTACTGGAGGTACCTAGTGGTCTAGTGTGACCCTAGGGACCCTTAGGATTCAAGGGGACTTAATCTCTCAACTTAGAACAGCCACAGGGCGCGTTTACACAGTGGTGAAGGGAGGGGACGGGGCCTGAGGTGACGTGTGCAAACACGCACCATGGCACGTTTTAAATTGGGGATATAATTTCCCTTCAATACTGAGGGCCCCTGGGGGCTAACTAGCCCACCAAGTGCTTCCAGTAAGCGCCACTGAGCTGCATTGCAGAGAGGTGGTCCAGGCCGTGCCACTTTTTACACCTCTCTGCAACGCAGCTCTGTGGCACTTACTGGAGGTACCTAGTGGGCTAGTTGGACCCTAGGGACCCTCAGGACTCAAATGAACTTAATCTCCCAACTAAAAACGGACACAGGGCGTGTTTACACAATGGTGAAAGGAGGGGACGGGGCCTGAGTTAACGTGTGCAAAAACGCCCTGTGGCCTGTTTTAAGAGGTAGTTTTAATCCCCATGCCCTATTATATACTAGGGGCTTATAGAGGAGGTAAGGCTAATCACAGGGGGACCCCAACGCATAATGTTCCCTAGTGTATGTAGGTGTTTTCACTGTATTCTAAGTGTCTTTTAACATAGCACTGGCTCTAGGACTGGTTAGTCAGACTCAGTTACCACCAGTATCCGTCTGAAAAAGTTGAGGGTACAGGATGATTTTGCAACAAGGCTTCTTTCTGCTCTTCTTTTTGTTCTTTCTGCACGTTATCCTTCTTTCTGCACTTATCTTCGTATTTGAGGACTTCTGTTGCTTCTTTCTGCACTTCTTTTGTTTCTTTCTGTGCATTTTTTCTTCTTTCTTCACATGTCCTATCTCTGTAGGCATAGTTAGAAATTAGCATTTAAAAAACCTTTGAAATTAACAGAAAAAACCATAGGTTTCAGGCACGTTATAGTTAGGAATTAGCATTTAAAAAACCTCAGAAATTCACTGAAAAAACCATAGGTTTCAGGGGTGTTATAGTTAGCTGGACTTTTCACTTGTACAAAACCATTGAAATTCCCCCGTTATAGTTAGTTCAGCTAACTATAACTCGCGCGCCCGCAATGCACTGCTGATGACGTCACATATTACATCACTCATGACATGGTCAGTGACATCACTCATGACATCACTGATGACATCTCAAATGACATCACTGATGACATCACTGATGACATCATCCTTGTGATAGAGTGGCAGACCTCCTCTCACCCTAATATAACCTTTGATACACACATTCAAAAATAGAGACTAAAATTTTCAAAACAATGGACATACCAATACCAGTTACAACAACCTCTTCAGTAATTCTAAGATCCACATACACATCCACTCATTCACCAACAGTCCAATACAGTCACTCATACATGTACTCACTCATCATATGTACTCATACACCTATACATCCTGTTACACAATGCCACTCATCCATAGTTACTCACACACATAGTCACTCATGGTAATAAAGAATCAAACATACATTTACTTGCATATACAGTTATACACACACCACCACACTTACTTCTACGGAAACTTACACATACTTAGTCTTTTAAACAATCACTTATAGAAACACATACTTATTCATACAGGAACTCTTTCAATCTCTCACTCTCACATATACTCACATATATACACCAATAGTCACATATACTAGTTTAAAACATATGTAGTTACTCATAAAGACACTATTGAGACAGTCATTCACTCACTAACACACCCATACACACACTCATCCACCCATACAGTCCTGCACACATACTGTGTTCAACACATACAAACAGTGAGTCACTCATTCATGCACCTATGCACTACGTAATACCCCCACCGAACCATGCAGACACTCAGACTGATACTCAAAAAACCAACTAATAACCTATATAGACACCCATGTAGCTACTCACCAACCCATGCAGCCACTTATACACAAAGTGAGAGACTGATACAGATATTTACATATTTAAACATTACTCACTAAGCCATGTATTCACTATGATACACTTAATCAGTCAGTTACACAATCAATTTTTCAAAAACAAATCATCCATTTAGACACTTATATACCCATTTATTCTTCCATCGACCTTGAGATATACATATATAAAACATATTTAATTTTCAGAATAACACACATTCACTGGATGATGTCATCAGTGATGTCATCAGTGATGTCATTTGAGATGTCATCAGTGATGTCATGAGTGATGTCACTGACCATGTCATGAGTGATGTAATATGTGACGTCATCAGCAGTGCATTGCGGGCGCGCGAGTTATAGTTAGCTGAACTAACTATAACGGGGGAATTTCAATGGTTTTGTACAAGTGAAAAGTCCAGCTAACTATAACACCCCTGAAACCTATGGTTTTTTCAGTGAATATATATATATATATATATACACATATATATATTTATATATGTATTTATTATATCCATGTTAGACCCCGACAGCCTTTGCATGGTCCTCCCCCCTAATGTTTTGCCTATCTCCTCCATTTTTCAGATCTCATTTTTGCTGGTATTAGGACTGTGCACTTTACTACTGCGAACCACTCCTAAAGTGCTTCTGCTCTCTCCCCTAAAAAATTGATAAGATTTTATTATTCCCAATTGGTATATTTAATTTCCTCACAAGTCCCTATGAAAGTAAACTACATGTGCCCAGGGCCTGTAAATTAAATGCTACTGGTAGGCTTGCAGCACTGATTGTGCCACCCACTGAATAAGCCTTTTAACCATGTCTCTGGCCTGCGTTTGCAGATCCTGTGTGTGCAGTTTTACACTGCCATGTCAATCTGACAAACTAACCCCTTTGCCAGCCCCACACCTTCCCTTTTTATTCATATAAGTCACCCCTAACGTAGGCCCTGGAGAACAGAGAAGGCAGGGTGCACTGTATTTAAAAGGCAGTATATGTACTTTTAAGTTTTACGTCTTGGTAGTGAAAAACTACCTACGTTGTTTTTCACTACAGCAAGGCTATCTCTGCCATGGGATAACATAGGGATTACCTTACTGCATTTTATAAGTATAATCCGCAATCTGGAAGAGATAAACTTTGAGTTTGGAGTCTCTGGAATAACAATTTAACATCACAACTTATGGTGAAGTCAGATTTTAAATTGCAATTATAAAAATGCCACTTTTAGAAATTCACCATTATATTTCAATAGGGCAACACACAAAAAGCTCAGGACCCAGGTAGCGTTTAGTATAAAGAAACAAATGGTCCTGTTGGGGTAGAACGACTCTTAGTTCAAAGAAACAGTTGCTTAGTAACTGTGTAACTAAGGGTACAAATACCCTGAAAATCAACTGTGTATGGTGAGAAACCTTTTTAGAGATAGACATACAAAGACATATACATCATGTAAGACAAATACACAGTCAGAACCATTTAGATTATATTGCTTGCATATATTGAAACAACTATGCATTTAGAATATTTACATACTGAATACTGTAGGTTGCTCCATAGGTGCAAAGTGAAAAGTGCTTGTGCAGTGTAGCAAGTGAACAAATGTGACACAAGATACAGATTAAAAAGCGGTGCATCAATCTCCTGCAAAACATCTATTTTAATTGGTTTCTCTGATCACTTGTCTGAGGTGGGTGACAGCTGGGCTTTGTGTTATTTCCTCTAGACAACCACACACAATGGGAGCTTAGGTGTGACTTGATGGGCCACCCTAGGAGGATGGAAGGAAGGAGCTGAGCCCAGCCTCACTTACACCCAAATAGGCTGTGTCCGGTCCCCACACAAACGGCTGCATAACACCCTGTAGTGAGTCTGAAGCCAGGGAGGAAGGGCATGACCTTCAAAATGTCTTGGATGTGTTCATCAATTCAAAGGCCCAATTGGTAAAAAGTACTGGACCTCTGACACCACCAAGTCAGTACACTTCTGGGCCTGTGAATACGCTGCCAGTAAGGACGGATGTACTGCTGAAAGGCTGCCACTCTGCTGGACTGCTGTGTTGCTGGACTCCTGCATTGCTGTGCTGTCCTGCTGTTCCCCTGCCTGGGTGGGAGGGACTGGACCTGCATCACTGGAACCCAGAGTGACTCCAAGGGTAGTTTGCTGCCCTCCTTATCTGAAGTTTCACAGATATAAAATACCTCCAACCATCCTGTCCCTATACATGGACTCTGCCTTCTGTGAGTCTGCTCTGCCAAGTGGTGCCATTACATTTCTGAACCCTTGCATGAAGGGCCTAAGATGTACACTCCAGCGAAACCGGTGCATCCTCCGCTGTGGGAGCAGAACAAACGCATCGCCACCATTGCATGGAATAGAACCTGTGCATCACTGCTGCGGAGTGGATCAGAACTGACGCATCGCTTCTACTGAGTGGATCACAACCAATGCATCACCACTGCTGCATGGATCAGACCAGACACATCGCCTTCGGAACTAAACACACAACGACGCTCTTCGTCCTGAAAGTACGCAAAGCTCCGTAACCTCAGATTAAGGCACTTTTGATTAGCAGGCATAACTGGGTCCCTGTGTCCGGCCCATGCTCCATTTGGGTCAGCCCGAACATTTGACTATGTCCCCGTCAGGCGCGACTACATATCCCATTTTAGCACTTTACGCTTCTTAGCAAGTTCTACTTACTGGACTTATGTAATTTTGGTCTTGTTCATTTTTAAATTAAGTTCTATTTTTATAGCCTGCTGTGAAATCTTTTTGTGTGGTGTTTTCACTGTGTTACGGTTTGAAGTGTTGTTCAAATATTTTACACATTGCCCCGGAGTCAAGCCTGACTGCTCTGTGCCAAGTTACCAGAGGGCGAGCACAGGTTAATTTAGCGTTTCCCTGCCTCTTACCCTGACTAGGATTGTGGTTGCTTCTTAGCCAGGGCTCATACCCCAGCCAACCAACAAACCAATTTCTAGCAGACCTCCTAAGATATGAGGTATTGGTTATACATGCACCAACATTACTTGCATTCTTATTTCGTCCTCTGTAGGACTGGGCTCAGAAACCTCTCCTTCACTGAGGGAAGAAAAAAGGTGTTTGCTGAAATCCAAAAGGATTCTTGGCTTGGTTGTAGTTGCCATAGACTTGGGCCCTTCTTGAGCAGTTAAAGTGGCTAGCAGAACAGTCCCTGCCTCAGCCCCTGCCTTTGCTAGCCCCGGCCTAATCCAGAGGGCCTAATACGTTTCCCAAAGAGGCCTGGGCTTTATTAGTAGAAGCAAATGGTGAAACACATTTTTAGACTTCCTTGATAAAAAACACCCATGGGCATGAGGACCAAGTCACTTTAGACCAATTTTCAAAGTTTTGGATCAATTATTAGTAAAAGTCTTTTTCTGTGTTTCTATGAAAATGAGTAGTTGGCATTGCCAGTTAAAAAAATAGCTCTTTGATCCCAGTCTGACAGTTACAATGGGTTGGTTGGTACTTTGGTCTCCTTGGCAGATTCAGCTAAATGAAAACAAAAATTGGGCCCACAGAATCTTGCAGCTTATTTTGTTAGAATGCCCAAATGAAACCATTCAGGGGACAGAACATGGATAAGCAAGGATGGGTCGAACAAAAGATCCTCAATAGGGTTTAGAATTTCACTTTGGACTTTTCATATTGAAATCTAGATGCATGCTTCCTGTGTTTTTCCATTTGGACCAAACCATTGTAGACAATAAGAGCCATCTCCCACATCTGAATCTGTATGTGGAGAGTAAGCCTGTATATCACTATCAGAGTCTGGCCAATCCTGTATCGTATTATCAGATAATTGTTTTACCTTTTGCTTTACCTCAAGGCCAGAGGGTCTGTGATATGGAATAACACCAGATTCTTGCACATGTGAGAAAGACAATATGCTCCTCTTCAGCAATAACAAACAAACAAACATCAGAATTATGTTTTCTTTTAGCAGTGTCTTTGAGAACGATACGTTCATTTATCAGGCTGGGTCTGTGATTGGGAAATGATGACATCTTTCACACTTTTACCAATATCTGAGACAATAGCTTAATTGCAACTATTAACTGTCCTGTTTCTGAGGTGGAAACAGAACGGTCAATAAAACTGCAGTGAGCCTCCTTGTCATTGTCATTATCAAGGTCAAATAAATTGCTAAAATTATTTTGGTTGTTATTGGACATATTTACATGAGAACAGCTATAAATACAAAGCCAAACCTATGCAAATCGGTGAAACAAATGTGTACGACATTATCTCAAAACAAATCTCCACGAAAGCCAAAAATGGATGTTTGAAATGGATGCATTTCTTTTAAACCTGATTGGCGGCAATTTAATTAACAGCGGTATTGTGTTTTTAAAAAAATGTAAGTACTAAAGCACATTAGCTGGATGTTATTAGGAAAACGGTATGGCGAATTAATGTATCCGTTTTTAATATATATGTATGCTTTTATGGTTTGTTTTAAACCGAATAAAGTATTTTGAAACAAAAACTTAAAAATGTAAACATTTTAAACTTTCTGTAAATGTGAAACTGGAGGATAAAATTGAAATAAGTAACCTCAGATTGATTTGTGGGAATGGGGCAAGTACATTTAAACGAATATAGTATGGCTGGTGAGAGGCCTCAAATGAATTTCGTAAAGCTCCAAACTTCCCATTAAAAAATACAAGTTTTCATTTTTTAAATATTTGTTTGAAATTATATAAAATATTCATAATTTGTTGTTTCTTTGATGAATGTTTATTTTCTATATTGTTTCACGCTTTAAATAATCGAAAATGCTTATTATGCCGGTGTCCCTGGCTTCTGGTAATTTACTCAAGGACATTTAATTAATGGGGCAGCCCAAAAATACACCACAATGAAAAGGATAATCAGGAGCATCTGCCAGCTGAGACATAACATCTCTACCCTCTTCCTCATGTATATTCCGCCTGAGATTTGCCACATTGTTTTCCACTGATTTAGCCTACTTAACAAACTTTTGTGCACAACAACCAAAATCAGAGGACTGTGGTACAATGCAAATGAATGCACTCCAAGATGCAATACTTTTTTCAATTCATGCACCTTATTCCAATTGTACGACGTTACAACGCAGGCATTTACCGCACGTTTTTGACAGTGCATGCATTTACCACACATCTGCCTTTACCACGCAGGTAAGTATAAATTAGGTAGGTGAAAAAGTATATAATATTTTATTTTCAAGTTTGTCACCTAAAACAAAGACAACAGGTTAACTGTTTAATTGGGCTAGAAATATGGCATTTGCATTGAAAACTTCTTTTCTTGTGCCTAACGCATTTCAAACCCTCCTGATCCGTGGTCACAGGCTGCAGTATGGCTTTGCAAAGACACTCCTACAGCACTTCCTATTTCATTGTTACTTGCCAATATTGCCCTTCAGTGGGCCTCCCAAGTAAGTTTTACAATTGTAATGCATGCTTGAGTTAGTAGTGCTGCGGTATAAACTATTTCCCTTTGGTGGGTATGTGCTGCCATACATAAATACTTCACAATTTCCATTGACCTCCAGTGGGCTTTTCAATGTCAGTTGTCAGATCCAATTCACTTTCCTCTGCCAAACTTGCCATTCCGATGCTTGGCTGCAATCAATTCTAAGCCAAAGTGGACCCACCTTTCAGTTGCAGTGGTAGTGCAGATTTCACAGCAGGACCACAGTAATACATATACTCAAGTTTGTCCCCAAAAACTAAGATGCACTCCCATTCAGGTAAATGTTTATTCAGGCTTGAAATCCAGCATTTGCATTGAAAATGTATTTTCTGCTGTGACCTGTGAAGACTCGGGCAACATTTCAGCAACCCCGGATTACCTTTTCTCCGCTCTCTACTACTTCTGCTCTTTACTGATGAAGGGCTAAAACCAGAAACACTTGTCTAGAAATAACAGTACTACCAGCACCAACTTTGGTGGTGAAAATCTACAGCAACTTTGAAGTAAGTATACTACATTTACCAGAATGCAATGGGGTGAACTGTGCTAGCAAGAGAGGCAGTGTGGTCCCTTCCCCCTCGTGCCTTAAAATATCCTTACTACCCTATGCCCCTACCCAACCCTAAACCCTAAATTACCATTAACACCCTATAACCCTACCCAACCATAAATCCTAAAAACACCCTTGCAACCCAATATCCTTACCCACCTCTAAACCCTAAACACACCCTTACCACCCAATGCCCTTCCCCGAACCCTAAAAATGCTCTTACCACCCAATACCCTTGCCCTAAACCCTAAGAATATCCTATACCTCTAAACCCTTGCATGTATGTGTATATACACACACACACACACACACACAGACACACACACACACACACATATATACACACTTGCATATATACTAACCTTAAAAAGGCTTACCATGAATGGGAATGGTGTGCAACCACAATACCAATTCTCTGCTGGCCCCTATGCCCATCATCAACATATTAAGCATGGAGGACCGCTATTGTAAATCTTCTTGGAGCTTAGCATCATTTGACCGCATGATCTAATTTCCTCTGCAATAGCCCACTCCAAGAGATCTCTCTCCCAGGATGCCAGAGAAAGGCCATGTGACCCAAACCAATGAACAGCATTACAGTGTTTGGTCAACACCAATCCTAGTGAAGCAAATTTACATTTGACCTTCAGCCCCTCTTGGCCTGGGTGTAAGATTAAGAAGACAATGGCATATTGAAAGTACAATAGGAATAGTTTTAATTCTTGTTAATTAAGGCACCAAATTTTGCCAACATGCTTTTAAATGCTCACAGATCCACGTCATCTGAAGGAAGTTGGTCCTACCCTCGCCACATGTTAAGAATGTCGATGATCTATCAGGATAAATTCTATGCATTCATAGAGGGGTCATGTGAGTGGGGTGGAGCCAAGTAAAGTATGTCACTTGGAACCTGGTGTTATTTGATATTCATTTCACGTTCCCCAGGGATAAGTCCCACTCCTTATTTGTCAGTATGCATGGCATGGCCCATTTCTAGAAGTGCAATTGGAATCGCGAAAGCTGGAGGAGCAGCACTGAACCCCAGCCAAATTTTCTTGGCCATTCTAGATATCTTTGCCCATTCCAGAAACTGCCAGGTCCTACCCCAAACTAGAGTTGCGCCTCCTCAAATTATATTAAATTACCAGTTGGGTACCGGTCTTCCACCGTCAACAGCCCCCCTCTTTTGTATGAGCTATAGACTGTCTCCGCTAATTTTGCGAAAGAGTTGCTACCCCCAAATCTTTAAGGATCTAGAAAATGGGGAGTGCTTCACAACTGTATGAACTGCAGTCTCCCACATGGCAGCAGTTTAACTACAAAGTTAAATGATTCGGCACCCGCTCACCCCTCATCAGGGCTACGGGAAAGGGTTTCTTATCTCAACAACCCCTCAGCACCCGTTTCTCACCAGTTGTCCATATCTGCACACCAAGAGGCTTCGTGTTGGAGCTCAGCTGCGATATATTAATGATGAGGAAGGCATAGCCCACATCTACTCTATCTAGCTTATGAACAAGTACTTGCACCCTCCTTCTCTTGCCCACCCAATTTTGAGAAAGCAAAATAGATCAAGGAATCTTGCATAATGCATTCCGTAGATGATATAAGCAGAAGGGCAACAACATTATCTTTGACACTGCAAAACAACCGATTATGCTGAGCATGTTCCAAAAGAAAATGTACCAGTCCCTGCATAACTCTACCCATATAAGAGACATACTGTTTATCTGGAGTATAAGCTATCCGCTCACCCAAGTATATAAATCTGGCTACCTCCCAGTGCAGTCATACATTCAGTAGGTTTTTGCAGTGAGACTCTTACTAATCTGTCCAGGGGGAAGACCATTATTTTATCCTGCTCAACGCTTACGCCAGGGGCCGACCCAAATCTCTCCAAATATGTCAACATTATTGACAAATAAGTATGGTGATGTCTGAGGTACATAAAAATATTATCCGCATACATAGATACTATAAGTGGTTCTCTCCCATTTGTAAGTCCACAAGTCTGCAGCACACCCCTAAGCCTAATTACTAAAGATTACAAATCCAGATCAAACAATAATGGCCACTTCAAACACCCATCTGGTAGATAACATACCGCCCAATCTCACCCTGGCTGTGGGCTCAGTGCATAGCAACTCCACCCAGCACAGAGAGGCTGAACAAACCCCATCCTATGCATCACTACAAAAATGTGACCCTTCAATAGTATTGAAAGCTTTTCGATATCTACTGCTACCAAGGCGCCCACTCTTTCCATTTGATGAGCAGTTTTAATTGTTTATAAATCCGTTCTTTAGAATTACGTGTACACATTTGGATCTATTGGACCATCAAAAATTTTGCTTAACCCTGTAGATGTGTACTCGGATTTAAAATGTTACTAGGAGAGCAGTATGATCGTACTATTTTTTTTTCCATTTAGTCCCTCTGCCCATTTACCTTTTACCTTTAGATTTAGATTCACTCTAGTTTCAAACTCTTAACTGAAGTTGTGGAAAGGCACACTAGTGAGTAAAATATTGGCTGACTGTTACTTGATTCCACCACCACCTTAATTTCCACATACCTTAGGGGAGCAGTTTAGTGGTTCTGAAAGACACATCTGACCACTACAACCTGGTTAAAAGAACCAATGCTCTGGGGACAAAGCTTGAAGGCGCTCCAAAGGCAATCATCACTGTGTCCGTCCATACTCAGATCACATATACGCAAGTAAACTCTGGCTGCCTGGGGAAGATGGGGATAGGTATGCAGCTTATAGTCTATATTGCTTCCATGACCTTCCAGGTCCTCCTTTGTGCGGTCTTGAAAAATCTACTGGGTGCATTACTAAGTTGAGCTTAATAAGGACACAGCAAAATCTGTTCCAGCAGATGTGCCACTGGAGCGGAAATATAAAGAATAATCATCAAGCAGCCGGAAATTGTGATCAAAACTTTCCATGCAAACTTGCATGTGGTACTACACACAACCTCGTGTGTCCTGCTGAACTGTCACTCTTTGGTTAAATATAAGTTGGAAGTTAACTGAGAAATTTTAATTGAATTTTTTTGTATGATCTCTTAATTCTGGTATCAGCAAACATTTTGTCTTGATTATATAAAGGCCAGGTTGTGTACCACAACAGCAATACCTCAAGTAGGATAAGGACGGCAGAGATTTTTCAATTACAATTTCACTGGTAACCCTTTAACAGATTGTGAAACGGCTCTCTCTGGCCTGCTACAACGTTGTCAACTGAACTTCTCCCACCCAAGGAACCCCGAGTTGTCTCTAAGACTTGTAATGGTGTACCAGCATTTCAAGCAGCAATGAATATCACAAATGCCATGTTTTCCTGCAATATAAGAAGGATAGTGGTGTGGAAGATGTAACAATGCATTGGGCTGATCTTACTGCCATGCTTCTGAGAAATTTGAACTAATCATTTTTCTTTTGAGAACATAAATTACAAAAAAGCAATGCATCTGCTTCAAAGTATGCAATGAGTTTGATTATACATGAAAATTGTACTGTAGGCCATACAGTGGCTTTACCTTAATACTGACTCCAGAATATTGTGCTAAAGCCATCTACTTTCTAAAATATTGAGGATCCAAATGTGACAAAGTGACAAAGTAAGTGTATAGATAGGCAAATATATATTAAACTTTACATAACTTAACTTATGTGCACTTGACAATATATAGATAATCAAAGTAAGTAGATGGAGAGTCAAGAATAGTAAATCTACATCTCCTATATGCACTTTACCTTTTCGATACTTAAGTAAAATGCAGTTTCTGTAGTCTATATTTAAGCATATAATAGTTCTACACACACCCCATAAAGGGATTCCAAACCAGCACAAACCACAGCAAGGAGCTCTTCAACATCAAGAAGGAGTTCTCCAACCCCGCTGCAGCCGAGAACTACATCACCCCCTCCCAAGACCGTGCAACACCCTAGCGTACTTCTTCCAAGACAAGATTTCAGCCATCTACAAAAACTTCAAACACCAACCCCTAGCAAGCAGACAGCATCAGCATGCTCACACCCACGGACACAACCCACAAAAACCTGCTTACCCATTGGGACCCTCTCACAACTCAAGCCACAATCTCCATCATTAACTCCATCCACTCTGGAGCACCCACAGACTCCTGTCCCCACCACATCTTCAACATTGGAAGCAAGACGATTGGCGGCGAGGTCAAAAAGTACTGAACACCTCAATCACTTCAGCCTCCTTCCCTGAGGAATGGAAACATGCTGAAGTTAGGCCCCTTCCAAAGAAACCATCCTCCAAAACAGCAGAACTGACGAACTACCAGCCCATCACCCTGCTCCCCTTTCCAGCGAAGGTTTTCGAGAAGGCAATCAAAGAGCAACTCATCGAACACCTGGAACACAACAACCTCTTGGACCACTCTCAATCCGGATTCAGAGCGAACCACAGCACCGAGACAGCACTGATGGCAGCCACTCATTCCATCAGGGTCATGCTGGACCATGACGAAACTGCAGCTATCATCCTCCTGTACCTGTCAGCCGCTTTTGACGCCTTCTCTCATCACATCTTGATCAACAGACTCCACTACATCAGAATCCAGAGAGAGGGGCTCAAATAAATTGCCTCATTCCTCACCTCGGAACCAAAGAAGACTATCAGGGACGTCCCCCAAGGATTGTCCCTCAGCCTCACCCTCTTCAATACGTACATAACACCCCTGGCCAACACCATCAGATAGCACAAAATCAACATCATCTCCTATGCCGACAAAATGCAGCTCATTTTCTCGCTGTCAGTAGACCGCTCCACCACCGGAGCCAACTTCCACACACGTATGATGAATGTAGCTGACTGGATGAAGGACAACTGCCTCAAGCTCTACTCAGACAAGATGGAAGTGCTCATCTTTGGGAACAACATTGCTCCATGGAACGACACATTGTGGAATGCTGAACTTGGACCAGACACCTACTATCGGCCTTCCTCTTCCTCGCAGACAACTCTCAGATCCACCAAGGCAACAGCGGAGGACACTCCTCACACCTAACGGCCAAAGCTTGGAACGAACTTACCTTCCACCTCATGACCGCTCATCACTCCAGGAATTCAGGAAGGGACTCAAGACCTGCCTGTTCAAATGACATATCATCATGGAGCAGCTAGCAACTCCAGCGCCTTGAGACCCTCACGGGTGATTTGAAATGTTTTATTAAATCGCGATTCATTGAAAAAGTTCCTCCATGGGCCAACCATTCCGAAAACGGCCTCCGTAATTACTTGTCCTTACTATTGAGTGCCTTTGTTCAATAGATTGCCTTTTCAACTTCATAAATATTACCCATGGGTGACTGCCAGTATTTCGAGCTAGAGGTTTCAGGTTCAATCTAATGGTTAGCAATACAAAGACAAGGTATGACAATAGCAAAAAACATTGCCTGGAATATAGATGTCTACATTTTCCTCTACAACAAATACAATTTTTTAAAGCATTGATAATTATGTCCATTTAAGTGTTATTGCTTAGTTTCTAAATAATTGCATTCCAACGTGTACCTACCTTCGTACATGGTATAAACATATGAAATTCATCAGCTTTCTTTAAGCTGCATCCAGGCTTAAGTACGAATCCACAACAATCAATATCCTGCGGCAGTAACAGAATCTCTAGCCTGATTCATCAGCAAAAGTTTCCGAGTTTATAAACTGCTCAATGACTACTGGAGTGGTTCCCAACATCTGGAATGTAGGAGCCATTTCCCTATGTCGAAATATATTAACCTCGACAGGAGTGGTGTTAAAAAATGTCATCCAATAACTCCCCTTTTAACCATGAGTAAAAAAATCAAGAAAATCTTGTGGCTAAACAACTATCACATTTCCATGCCCAAGACTCTTGGCATTGAACTTTTAAAGCAGTTGGAAGTATGTAAACTGTACTGGCTACCACAATAGATGACATCAGGGCAACATTGGATAATGGTGCAGGGTTCTGTTTCACTTTTCTACCGCATTCGACACTGTGGCCGATGCTGTAACTTGTTTGGGAATTAGAGTGGCTCCAATCGTCATTTCAAGGCAGTTTGCAGCGTTCATGTTCTCTCTCCTTTCAAGTTTAAGAGGGTGGCAGTTTAATGCAAGGTTCTTCAAGGGTTTTACTGTGCTCCATGTTATTTAATATCTATGTACATCGGCTCTCCAAGTTGGTTCTTAACCCTTTGACTTGTGTGGACCCCCACTTTAATAGTCACTGAAATCTGGGGAGCCCCCACTAAATCATTATTGAAATCCGGAACCCCACTGAGTAATTATTGGAATCTGAGAGCCCTGGACTAACCAATTTTGATGAGTCAACCCGCAAAATAATAGACAAGATTATGGAAACAAGCATTCTTTAAAAAAAAAAATAACAATTATAAATATTTCATTTAATTTCCAAACAAATATAAAAAAAAGTCCTATTTGGGAAGGCTGGAGCTTTTCTTAATTCAACTGAAGCCACCCATAGTCAATGCTATATTCTATTTGATGTTCTTGCACAGCTTCCATGAATCAATCTGAGGATACCAACTTAATTTTTAGCCTCCAATTTCAAATTGCTTCACATTTACAGAATGTTTTCAAGTTTCCAAGGTAACATTCTGCTTCTTTACCGAACCCCTTGAGTAGGCGTCAGGGATGCCAAGGGGTCTCCAGACCACCGTCTAAGAACCACTGAATTAGATCATTTGACTGCACTGCCAATGATAGACCGCTGATTATTCAGCCTTTCAAGCAGGCATCTACATCAGCCATGAGCATGAGCGGTTCTTCCAAAAGGCTCACCCCAGCAAATATTTTGTAATCCAACCTCAAATTAAATGTTTCCATGACATAATGAACACCTTAGTTAAGTATTGTAACAAAAATTGCAAAAAAATACCCAACTACGTTACCAGGGATAGTTACCCTTTGAAATACACAGATAGATGTGTTGATATTCGTTGTATTTCATGCACAATGATTTTCCACCAGTACCCCCAGAGACGTCTCATAGAATCGCACCCCATTCATGAAATCGCATATATTCTTGAAAACAATTAAGTCACAGTTCAAGTACACAAAAAACAACTATGCATGATGGGCTTCTGTTGAAGCAGAGGTACCACTGAGCTTCCAGTTTAGCTCGTAAAATCCACTCTGATGTATCTGCCATTGCCATGCAGCAATACGCGAGGGAGTGTTGATCTTGAACAACGAAATGCAGACTTGGATAAACTGCCATCAAAAGGTCGCAGAGGCAGCAGGCTTAGCTACTAATATAACAAAACAAACTAGTCGTACAATTAGCTATGACTTCACATTTGCATACCTAATTTTAAGGGTTAAAAACGCATTCTTGTATATTTATTCGCTTTACATTGCTAATGCTGTAACTCTCAAAATAACCTTGATTTTTGCTTCAGACATTTTTTATTTTGGGGAAACGCCTTGGTAGTTGTAGAATAAAACAGGCACATGATCAAAGAGTCATGGGAGGAAATTCAAACAAGCCATGGTGACTCGTGGCTTTAGTGACACAAGCAATTTTCTTACAAATTATAGGGTGGAATTACTATACTTTTAAGTGATTTTTACAAAATTATTTACATTAGTATACCTCCTGGGTTTCTTCTCCCAGCGATCGGAAGCTTTATACCACTGAACCTGGCATATTTTCAAAATAAGGCAGAACACATTCTATGAAGTCTAACGTTATTTACACAACTAAAATGAAGGTTCATGTGGCGTAAAGAGAATTACTCGGCAGAAGTACAGCTTAACCGTTCATCGGGTGGTACAAATACAAGATTTAAGAACAATATTTTTATACTCTACAACTAAAAAATGTATTTGTATATTTATCTTGGAAATAATTACAGGTCTGCATTAACCACCAAGTCTCAATGATAAAGTGGTTCCAATGTCTACGTGGTCACCCTACAAAATAAAAGAAAGTTTGCACAAGCTACACCAGACCAATTTAAAGAGACTAGAAAATCCACTGGACGAATGAAAGAAAACCTTTCCAATCAGAGAATATTTTATCTCTGAACATCAAACAATGTAGTGCTGGGGTGGAGCCGAGCACTGAAGAACATTGATGCACCCTGCGTCGACCGAGGCCAGACCCATTTGGATACCACACCAAAATATTGATATCGGAAGAAATGGCAAGAAAGTACACGTCCCTGATCAGCTGACACCGAGCCGACCCAGCACAAACAACTGAAGAATCCCAGCCTCAGTTCAAGGGTTTATTTTTTTATTTTTACAGAGTATTATATAGCTTGAACTTGACCCAAATCGGGTATCAGAGCGCTTTAAACAGCACCAGTTGCAGTACATTAAGACACATTCTTTTTTTTGTTTTGTTATGCACGGGGAGACTAAGTGATTTGCCCAGAATCACAGGATGTTCAGCGTCATTGCCGGTACTCGAACCCAGTTCCCCAGATTCGAGGTCGCCCGCCCTAGCTGTTAGGCCACCTCCTCTCCCCAAAAAAGTAACGTTTTTACTCGAAGTAAACAAAAAAAAGTGATAGATGGAATGCTTGAATTAAACTCAGCCACTGGTAATTACTTGGAGCTGCATCCGAATCCATCGTTATTCGTTATTGTGTATAGGATTCCCAAAGAGCAATCCCTGCCTTTAGAAAGGAGCACAGCAGGAGCGACGACATACCTTGCAGATGGCTGCCACCTTGCAAGACACCTTGATCCTCTCTGAAATCGACAGGGAACCGGTCCGCTCCTCTAGTGAGGGCAGTTTGTCTGCACCTGGCCTTCCAAATTAGACACTGGCCACCGGAAGTGATACCGCAAACAGTTGATGACCTCATCTGAAGTCACTGATCTTCTGCTGATACTCTTCCCATTCATCATCTCCCACCACCTGTGACACAGTGACCTCATGCCAGCCACTACACATTACTTGTTAGCTATTACCAAGTTTAATGACAGAGGCTTCTCCTCTTACCTTCCTGCCTTCCCCCTCTCACAGCGCCCCTTCTCCTTCTTTCCCCATTACCCCCTTTTTCATTCGGACGTTACTTTCATACTCTCACTATTTCTTTACACGGTGCATTTATTGAACGAACTTCCCTACGAAACATACACCATGGCTAAATTATTTCTAACGTTGGCATTACAATCAACCCTGTAAGGTGTCACATACGACATAGCACGTAAGGGGGGTCTCAATCGCCTAACCCCAAGCTTTGACTTAAACCTCTCGGTTAGTCATGTATTTCTGTGTGCAACATTGCACCGATTGGACGGACGCACGTTGCCGATCCGCCTCGATGGTATTTTGTATTTGAATATTGTAGCTTTCTTATTCGATTTGGATGATTGGACCTTTTGCCTGGACTCTACCAATACGCACAAAGATTGATCCTTACCCTTCATGGTCAAGCCCCTTAGTGTGCCCCAATTAGAGATATGGCTAGTACCAACGTAATAACATGGAACATTCGAGGCATACACACCCCTTTCACAGGTAAGCTGTATTCTCGTACCTGCGCCGCAGCAACTTCCACATTGCCTATTTACAGGAATCCCACTTACTCACCTCTGAGGCTATTAAGCTAGAGAGGCACTGCCATGTGTTCTCTACTAATTTTCCTACATATGCGAGGGGGGTGCTGGTGTGGATCAGACCTGGAGTTCCCTTCCAGGCAGGGGCTACCAGCATTGGCCCGGATGGCAGGTATGTTTTTATCAGATGTAGACTGGACAGCGGTCATGTAGTACTGGGAAGCATATACACCCCCAACACGGATCAGACGACCTTCTAGGCCAAACTGTCTGATGTCCTATCGGCTTGGAGTGAACTACCCCGACACCTGGGAGGGGATTTAAATAGTGTGCTTCGACTTGACCTGCATGGCTCCTTTCCTCCCCTCCCCCACACAGTTGCCACAACGAATGCTCAAAACTTCACAGCCTAGCTCGGACATGGACATCAGGCTGATATCTGGGGCACATGCAACGCCACTATCACTGTTTATTCCTTTTACTCGTTTCCACATGACTTGCATGTCCGCACTGACTGCATCATTAGCTCACCAGATTTTCTTCCATGTGTCACCTGCACCGATTATCTAGGCCTTACATAATCCCCAACTGTTACGATTCAACTAGGATACGCAGCCCACACCTATTCCCACATAGGATTACAGCAGGTGAAGCTGGAAGACCCCCCCTTTTGTGTTCTCTGAATACTAGGAGGTCAAGACTGGCACTGCGTCGTCCAGTCTAAGAGAGTGGGATGCCTTTAAGGTTGCAATAAGGAGACAGTGTATAGGCACCACCTGGAAAATGAGCCGCCAATTGGACAGGTACATTACAATACTTCAGAGTGACGTGCTCGGGCATGAGACCTGTGCTTTACAGAGCCTTGCCCACCAGGTTCAGCTGACACGTACTCGAAGAGAGCACACTGCACAATTAGACAAACACAGTTGCCTTAACTATGCAATTAACTCAGCCAGAACACACATGGGGTGGACAGGTTTGGGCCCTTACTGGCCTGGCTTATCCAACAGGAACCATCCCATCATGGCACTACGTGCAGCTCATGGAGATATTCTCCATACGCAAACCTCCATACATGTTGAGTTAACTAAACACTACTCAATCCTAAACCAGTCAGTGACCCATGCTACTAGACCTGCTTTAGATGCATTCATAGCCATTCTCAATATCCCCCAAGTTACAGAAGAACAAAAAGAAGTCCTCGATGGCCCTCTTTGAGATTTGGGAGGCCATCAGATACCTGGCCACTGGTAAGACACCTGGCCCCGACAGCTTACCAGTTAAATTTTACAGAGCATATGCCCTACGGCTAGTCCCCTGCCTGTGAACTATTTATGGTGACGCACTTCAAGCATCTTGCCTACTGTCTAACTTGCATGAAGCACTGCTCATATACCTCCCTAAGCCAGACAGAGACCCAACTGCACACAGGCTGCTAGCCCTCTTAAACACAGACTATAAGGTCCTGGCCATAGTACTCATGGATCAAATGGTACTGCTGGTGCCAGCACTGGTACATCCGGACCAAAACAGATTTCTTTCAGCCAATAACACATCCCTTAACCTGTGTAGGTTGTTTCGGGTCCTGGAGTATGCTCCTGGTCTTTGGCTGCAATCTGGGTACATGGTGCTGGACCTGGACAAAGCATTTGACTCTCTGGAATGGTCCTATCTGTCTGAAGTGCTGCAGGGCTATGGGCTTGGTCTTCGTTTTATTAAACTAGTATAACTTCTCAGTACTCTCCCACTGGTGTGGGTGAAGACGGGCTCCCTTGTCTCGGACCCTTTCACAATTGCCAGGGGAAAGTGCCAGGGCTGCCCTCTTTCTCTTCTACTTTTTCATTGGCTATTGAGCCACTGGCACTGGCTCTCTGTGCCTGTAGTCAATCTTGGGGGATCCCACTGGAAGATGGTCTACACAAGGTGTCCCTATACGCCGACGTCCTTCTGCTATACCTCAAGGATGTCACGGTCATTCGGATGTAGTGGCCCCAATGTTTGGTAGCTTTGCGGCCTTGTCTGGGGTAACATTAGCTGGACCAAATCCTGTCTCCCTGTTACACCCTACACTAGCAGATCCAGCCTCCTACCTCAATGATATTTCCTTGACTTGGCAACCCACTGTATTCAGATATCTGGGGATAAGCATTTACCACTCCACTAGGACTTGCGCAGGGGAAATCTCACTAGAGACCTGATGTCGATAAGCGCAAAGGTAGGATGTTGGTGGTCGCTCCCCCTCTCAGTAGCTGTTGCATGGCCCTAATTAAAATGGTCATCCTACTCCGATTCCTCCGTTATTTTGCAAATCTCCCCTTTATGTTCCAAAACCCTTTTTTGTTTCTATCGAGAAGTTGTGGCGGACGTTGATTTGGCATAATACACGTTGCCAAGTGGCACTGCAGAAACTCTACCTGCTGACCGATAGAGGAGGAATGGCAGCCCCACACTTTGAGCAATACTGCTTGGCCTCGCAACTCCAAATGGTGGCCCGCTTGATAGCGGGCATATATTTGTCTGACACTGCTACTACCTCCCCATCCTGGGACCTACCCACCATACTGCTCTAGTTTCATTCTTGCACAACATCCCCGACGCCCAGTCCCACACATGTTGTGGGCATATCCTTCCTTGCATCTATACTGGCACAAGGTTTCAACCTGCTTAGCGCACTGTACAGGACACCCAGCACTACATTTGTTAAGCGTTTAATCACAAGCAACTGGAAATCACCCACATTCCCCCCTACCTATTGCCTGGGAACACTCAGTGATCATTTGACAAGGCAGAAAGTGTCACCCTTCGCAAGGAGAACACACCGGCGCTATGTAAATATCCACCAGCCACTAACTGGGGCACCATTTTGGCAGACTTCCAGGTACCCACCACCCCCTCAGAAGACTCTTCCACTTGATATCCCCCAATGCAAGCAGTTGTTGCTCTCCATATACTACAAACTGGTAAGAGCAGGTCAATCCAGATCGCTGAGAAGCTCCAACTCACTCCTTCTTATTCCTCCGAAACTGAAAAAGAAAACCACACAATAGCGATCGTTCTCTGGCAACGCTCCCAGGATGTGGAATGCTCTCCCTAGAGTCCTCAAATGCAACCCCTCCTTCTCCTGTTTCAAAAGGGACCTGAAAATCCATCTCCTTAACAAATACTTTCCTGACCAATGTCAACTAACCTAGAATATCAGAGTTTACTCCTCTCTCTTGACATTCAAGGATAGTTGGCGACCATACTGTGTTAACCACCTTATATTCCATGCTGTATGTTTTTTATCCCTAGTTTTTCTTCCTTACTGCCTGCCTACTATGTAATGCAATTTCTGTCTGTTTTTCTTTACAGTATGTATGTAAAGCGCTCTGATACCTACGGGTCAAGCTAGCGCTATATAAAACGTTTATAATAAAATAAATAAACTAGCCTCAGGTGCCATACATCACTAAATGCCCTGGAACGTTCCGTCGTATACTCGCTCAGACTCCTGCACCATATACCAGATTTACTGCATCTCTCACATGAATGTTTTGGCTGGGTGAGTCTCAGTTCACTTTTAGCACGGTTGACACACTGCATTCCATGTATGCTGTACCACTTAACATCATTTACACCATGCTGCACGTTCTGCTTCGATTACTGCATCATAATTACTTGCCTTTGCTGCCTTGATCTTGCATCAAGAACTTCGCAGATATTACCCTCTTTTTTATCCGTTTTCGTATTTGCTTGCCTAAATGATACAATTTATTGATGTATGTAATGAATCTTTTCCAAGCAGTCACAGTGATACTAACTGGGACTTTGTGAAATGTCGATACTGGCCCTGTGTTTTTTATCTCTTTTTGAAGATGTTGAGAAACAGATTTAAACAAAAAATATAAAGGAGCACGGCACAATCTGAACAGACCTGCACGATATTCTGAAATAACTCACTACATTCTGTGGACGTCAAAACGCATCGCAGAGAAAGGATGAGGCAGACTTCACTGGCATTTATTTCAGCAGTTAAATGGTCCTAAATATTCCTTTCACTTCCCTTGAGAAGTAACTCTGATAATACATTATTGCAAAAAAACAACTAAAAGTTTTTTGGTTTTTTTAAACAACCGTAGACCAAATAATTAACTTATAAATCTGCCTAGCTATGGAGGCAGATGTTCAGGCCTCAGATCATACAGGTTTCACTGTAGAGATTCCTAAAAAGAACTGCACTTTTTTTTTTGCATTTTTTATATAGCGTGATTTTCCCTAAAGGCATTACAGCACTTTTCCTGTGCACCAGAACTCATTACACAAGGGCAGATATTTTTATTATTTATTTTTAAGACACAAGAAGATAGCGGGACTCGAACCTGGTTCCCAAGTTCAAAGTCGGCAGTTCTTGCCCTTAGGCCACACCCTCTCCCCAATCTTAGCTCCAAAACGAATAATTTGTCCATCTACGAAAAAGCGGGCCGAGGCCACAGCCCTAACTGCTGAACGGAATTACACCAAATTTTGCAAAAAGGTAGCCCATGGTTCAGAAAGAGACCTTTTTTTTTTTAAATGGTGTCAATCCGTTCAGTAGTTCCTGAGAAATTCAAAAAATAGAGGTCAAAAAAATCAATTTCCTAAAGGAAACTTTAGACACGGTTATAGCAAAAAGTGCTGAACGAAATTACACCAAATATGGCAAAAAGGTACTGTTTGGCTCAAAAAGCGACCTTTTAAAAAATGGTGTACATCCGTTCAGTGGTTTTTGAGAAATTAAGAAATAAAGATAGTGATATCTATGGCCGCGGAGGATCCGTGCACCCTTCCGATCACGAGCTTCATGCTAATTGGCTGTCAACACTCCAAACCAGGAAGTGTTGGCAGCCATTTTGTGCCTCGGTAGAACCGAGGCAAAAGAGAACAGAAAAAGAAACGCGAAAAACAAGAAAAGGGGGCAGGGTAGAAACACCCTGACCCCCTAGGCCTGCTCAGGGGGTCCCACAAGGAAAACCAGGGCCAAAAAAGCATTTAAAATAAATAAATAAATCGGCGCGATTCACGCACCCAGTGCGAATTTCGGCCGAAATTAAAAAAAAAAAAAGAAGTGTGGCCTTCCGCGCTTTGTTAATATTTAGCCCCCGGGGCACATTTTTAAATGTGTGGAGGGGCCCTAGCCTTGGGGACCGCCACCCCCCGGGGCTTTCATTAATTGATTGCAGGGGGCACACGGCCGGCCGCAGCACCCCGGGGGCTTTAAAAACGAAACAAAAAAAACCTGTGTGGGGTGTCAAGCCCCCCCACGTGCCCCAGGGACCGCCACCTTCCCGGGGAACTAATTAGTCAAATTAGGGGGTCCGTTACGGACCCCCGAGCACAGGGGACCACCACCCCCCCAGGGCTTTGCATTAAGTGGGAGGGGGGCCGCGCCGTCAGTGATGTAATATGGGACGTCATCAGTAGTGCATTGCGGGGGCGCGAGTTATAGTTAGCTGAATTAACTATAACAGGAATTTCTATGGTTTTAAACGATTGAAATGTCCAACTAACTATAACTTTCCCTAAAAACCTATGGTTTTTTTCAGTGAATAAATAAATATATATATATATATATATATATATATATATATATATTCACTGAAAAAACCATAGGTTTCAGGGGTGTTATAGTTAGCTGGACTTTTCACTTGTACAAAACCATTGAAATTCCCCCGTTATAGTTAGTTCAGCTAACTATAACTCGGGCGCCCGCAATGCACTGCTGATGACGTCACATATTACATCACTCATGACATGGTCAGTGACATCACTCATGACATCACTGATGACATCTCAAATGACATCACTGATGACATCACTGATGACATCATCCAGTGAATGTGTGTTTTTCTGAAAATTAAATATGTTTTATATATGTATATCTCAAGGTCGATGGAAGAATAGATGGGTATATAAGTGTCTAAATGGATGATTTGTTTTTGAAAAATTGATTGTGTAACTGACTGATTAAGTGTATCATAGTGAATACATGGCTTAGTGAGTAATGTTTAAATATGTAAATATCTGTATCAGTCTCTCACTTTGTGTATAAGTGGCTGCATGGGTTGGTGAGTAGCTACATGGGTGTCTATATAGGTTATTAGTTGGTTTTTTGAGTATCAGTCTGAGTGTCTGCATGGTTCGGTGGGGGGTATTACGTAGTGCATAGGTGCATGAATGAGTGACTCACTGTTTGTATGTGTTGAACACAGCATGTGTGCAGGACTGTATGGGTGGATGAGTGTGTGTATGGGTGTGTTAGTGAGTGAATGACTGTCTCAGTAGTGTCTTTATGAGTAACTACATATGTTTTAAACTAGTATATGTGACTATTGGTGTATATATGTGAGTATATGTGATAGTGAGAGATTGAAAGAGTTCCTGTATGAATAAGTATGTGTTTCTATAAGTGATTGTTTAAAAGACTAAGTATGTGTAAGTTTCCGTAGAAGTAAGTATGGTGGTGTGTGTATAACTGTATATGCAAGTAAATGTATGTTTGATTCTTTATTAGCATGAGTGACTATGTGTGTGAGTAACTCTATGGATGAGTGGCATTGTGTAACAGGATGTATAGGTGTATGAGTACATATGATGAGTGAGTACATGTATGAGTGACTGTATAGGACTGTTGGTGAATGAGTGGATGTGTATGTGGATCTTAGAATTACTGAAGAGGTTGTTGTAACTGGTATTGGTATGTCCATTGTTTTGAAAATTTTAGTCTCTATTTTTGAATGTGTGTATCAAAGGTTATATTAGGGTGAGAGGAGGTCTGCCACTCTATCACAAGGATGATGTCATCAGTGATGTCATCAGTGATGTCATTTGAGATGTCATCAGTGATGTCATGAGTGATGTCACTGACCATGTCATGAGTGATGTAATATGTGACGTCATCAGCAGTGCATTGCGGGCGCCCGAGTTATAGTTAGCTGAACTAACTATAACGGGGGAATTTCAATGGTTTTGTACAAGTGAAAAGTCCAGCTAACTATAACACCCCTGAAACCTATGGTTTTTTCAGTGAATTTATGAGGTTTTTTAAATGCTAATTCCTAACTATAACGTGCCTGAAACCTATGGTTTTTTCTGTGAATTTCAAAGGTTTTTTAAATGCTAATTTCTAACTATGCCTACAGAGATAGGACATGTGAAGAAAGAAGAAAAAATGCACAGAAAGAAACAAAAGAAGTGCAGAAAGAAGCAACAGAAGTCCTCAAATACGAAGATAAGTGCAGGAAGAAGGATAACGTGCAGAAAGAACAAAAAGAAGAGCAGAAAGAAGCCTTGTTGCAAAATCATCCTGTACCCTCAACTTTTTCAGACGGATACTGGTGGTAACTGAGCCTGACTAACCAGTCCTAGAGCCAGTGCTATGTTAAAAGACACTTAGAATACAGTGAAAACACCTACATACACTAGGGAACATTATGCGTTGGGGTCCCCCTGTGATTAGCATGACCTCCTCTGTAAGCCCCTAGTATATAAGAGGGCATGGGGATTAAAACTACCTCTTAAAACAGGCCACAGGGCGTTTTTGCACACGTTAACTCAGGCCCCGTCCCCTCCCTTCACCACTGTGTAAACACGCCCTGTGTCCATTTTTAGTTGGGAGATTAAGTTCATTTGAATCCTGAGGGTCCCTGGGGTCCAACTAGCCCACTAGGTACCTCCAGTAAGTGCCACAGAGCTGCGTTGCAGAGAGGTGTAAAAAGTGGCACGGCCTGGACCACCTCTCTGCAATGCAGCTCAGTGGCGCTTACTGGAAGCACTTGGTGGGCTAGTTAGCCCCCAGGGGCCCTCAGTATTGAAGGGAAATTATATCCCCAATTTAAAACGTGCCATAGTGCGTGTTTGCACACGTCACCTCAGGCCCCGTCCCCTCCCTTCACCACTGTGTAAACGCGCCCTGTGGCTGTTCTAAGTTGAGAGATTAAGTCCCCTTGAATCCTAAGGGTCCCTAGGGTCAAACTAGACCACTAGGTACCTCCAGTAAGCGCCACAGAGCTGCGTTGCAGAGAGGTGTAAAAAGGGGCTTGGCCTCAGAACACCTGGCTGCAGCGCAGCTCCCTGGCGCATACTGGAGATACCTGTTGGGGGCGCGTTTGCAGAGTGCTGCACGGAGGGGGCATGGCCTCCTGCACGATGCCAGTCTTTTATTTATTTTAGTTTTTTAAGAAGGGGGGCTGTTTGGTTCCCCTTCTTATTCTAATTTATTGGCCCTGATGACCCCATCCCCCAGGGCCAGTCTCCTAATTATATTTTTTTTACCCCAATCCCCAGGGCCGGCCACTGTTTTTTATTATTTTTAAAAAATATATATTTATAGACACACCTAGGACATGCTGGACAAACCGTACGTACCTATCACCATGACGATTTGCGTGATATTCATTAAAAGGCGACTATGCATGCAATGAATCCACGTGGAATGTATTTACACCACTAGTGAAGCTCTGACATGTCTGATGCCCTACCGTGCCTAATCCCGGTAGACACCGTTGTCGTTTATTTATACAAACTTGGGTAGCTATTGACGGGCACATTTAATACACATGCACACCAAGCCATTCAAAGGGGATTCGACAAAAATTCGACCAAAACTATGCAAGAAACCCCCCTCACGGTTAATAAAACACACATCCACTGCCGGATGTGTAATACTTTTTATTTTACTCTCTGGAAAGGGGACGAACATCACTTGAGAGTCACAGCGCGCTCCTGACAGAGCCCAATGCTGTGTTACACCCACCATTGCCTGCCGTGTGCCACACACCTCTGTGTTGTATTCCACTAGCTAGTGCATATGCTATGACACTCTCTAGCCCATGTGCACTGTAACACCACCCGTGAATATGTCATGCCACACTTGTCTTCGCACGGGTTATATTGCCCCATCTAACGTGCCTTTCTCGATGCCTATGTTATAACGCACAGTGCTATGCCATACATATTACAATCTGGGATCCATATCTTTGTCACAGTGCATATGCAACCTTACACTCCCCAGCACATATTTTATATTACAACTTTAGAGACTAGTTAGGTTACACAACACTGCCCTGTGCATATTACACTCCAAGGCGCATATCGCATAGCACGCGCTAGTGCCTGTGCTATCTCGCGCTCTCCAATGAATCTGTCATTGCGCACAATGTATTGCATATTATATTTCACGCCCGGTTCATCTTATATCACACTTTTTGGTGCATAGTTTATACCATACACTATATCTAGTTTTCATTTTCAATCGTGCTCTCAGGACTATGTTCTATATAACACTGTGTTCACCTACCCTTTTCACGGGCATTACATTTTGCGATAGGGGGTGGAGGGTCAGGGGGTGTTTCTGCCAAGTGAGCCCGGAGTCACAGTCACAAACGTCCTCTTCTTCCTGAATAAAAGTGAGATTATGCTGCATACTTGTTCATATTTTAAGTAGTTCGCACAGACACAATGTTTTAAAAACAATAAAGTTCCTAATACCCGCCTTCTCTGAACAGTTAGCTTGCTGCCCCATCCCCTTCCTCCCTATCCTCTGTTGTGTGAATCCATGGTCTAGCCTCCTCCCTCCTGCCATGCATGGTCTGATGTGCTGCCACTGCCCTCAGTATGATGCACCAGTCCACTCCTCCTGCCCTCCATTGCCCAATTCTATGCCCCATGATTGACCTCCTGCTTAAACTCTGTGCTTAGCTTGCTGCCCCTATTCTCCTTCCCCCTGCCCTCCGATGTCTTTGTGCATGCCCCTGCTCCATCCTTTTTGCCCACCATGTCCCATGGACCTGCCACTCCTATCTACTCTGAGTGTTCTGTTGAGCTGCCACTCCCCTCCCACCTGCCTAGCATTGTCAGATGACTGTAACCTGTCCCTGTCACCTCCACCCTGCCTGTCCACATGCCATGCCCCTATCCTCTTCCTCCTGTCCTACATGGTCCATTGTACTGCCACACCCTTCTGCCCTCCCTGGTCTGTTGTGCTGCAGCTGCTCCTCC
This sequence comes from Triturus cristatus, assembly GCF_964204655.1. Lineage (NCBI taxonomy): Eukaryota > Metazoa > Chordata > Amphibia > Caudata > Salamandridae > Triturus > Triturus cristatus. Next base: position 716,049,368 of record NC_140588.1, on the reverse strand, counting down.
TCCTGCCTGCCCCGTGTGGTCTGTTGTGAGGTCCCTTCCCCTGAACTTTCTTGTCTGTGCACAGGTCCTGACCCTCCCTTCTATCCTCCATCGTCCTTTGTGCATGCCCCTCCACCCTCCTTCTTGCCCATCATAGCCATTGTGCTGCCACTAACCCTCCCACTTGCCATGCATGGTCTTCTGTGCTGCCATGGCCCCTCCCACCTTCCCTGTGTGGTCAGTTAGCTGCCCCTGACCCCCTCCCACCTTCCCTCCATGGTCTGTGTGTATGCCATCACAGTCTCACTGTTGCTCTTCATGGTGTGTCTTGCTTCTAGTGCCCATCCTGCCTGACCTCCATGGCTATCTTGCTGCTCCTGCCCTGCCCCCTTGCCCCCAGCCCTACTCCCTCCCTCCTGGCTTGTCTGTTCCATTGTAATGCCCCTGATCCGTCCCTCCTGCCCTTTATGGTCTGTTATGCTGCAGCTTTCTCTCCTGTCTGTCCATTATGGTCAGCTAGCTACCATTGCCTCTTGCCCCTCTGTTCTCTGTTGTCCATGTGCATGGTCCTGTCCCCTCCCTCTTGCTTTCTATGGATTGTTGTGCTGCACTCCCGTGTGGTGTATTGTGCTGCTGCAAACCCTGATGCCTGCCCTGCAGGGTCAGTTTGGTGCACCTCTCCATGTCCCTCCTGTCCTCTGTTATCCAAGTCCATGTCCCTATCCCATTTCCTTCCATGATCCAATGTACCATACTTGCGAACATTTTGAACTTGGTAAGAGGGAGATTTTGAAAAAAAACTGGGGTATTGATTTTCCCCTTTGAGTTACATTGAAAAAGAGGATATTGTAGACAGGAGACAGATCAAATAAAGCCCATTTGAGCTTAAAAACATTGGACGTTTCCTGGCTGAATCGGGTCTGTTGGCATGTATGGTTGTACTACCATTGCCTCTTCCTTCTGCCCACAATGGTCTATTACATTGCCACAGGCTTGAAGGAGGGTAGATTTTGTATCACAGGGGGCCCCTGGCCCGTTCTGTCCACACCTGAAGTATGAGACCCTTGTCCTTGCCCTGCCAGCTGCATTTGTAGGCCGTATTAAATTGACCAGCGGGTCCTGTGTTGCTATATAATTATCCTGAGACATCCTTACCACTCAGCCAGTATAAAACCCCTGTGTAGGCCCTTCTGTTCAATATGTAGGCCTCTTTGTTAAATTGACCATAGCTCTGCAATTTTAGTGTATAGCAGTCTGAAGGCAGGTCTGCGAGGCCTTCTGCTCCAAACCAGTAGCCCCCACCCTACCCGAGTGCTCCGTGCTCGGTATCAAAGTTCAACATCCCCCTGAAGCTGTCGACATACAGTAGGCTGCATCCTGGACTGGTACTTGCTTCCTGGGCAGGTTTCCCGCTTTTAAGGAAGTGGCAACCGCAGAGCGTCAAGTTAGGAGAACTGAGGAGATTTTATACATGAATATATTGAATTCCCGTACAATACCCATTATTTTCTGCTTGCTCTATGGAACTTACGATAAGCGATTGGCCTGAGAGACTGACCTTTTCACCCAGTCCATTGTCAGCATTAAGTGGGTAAATGACGAAATGTCTGGTAAAATCTGCAGACGAAGCTTTTGGGTAGCATACGTAGGTAGATGTAGCGTGCAAAGGAGCCCACAAAATGATATAAAAAGGGAGCACCCACAGATATCGACGGACTACCTCGCCGTCTGTATGTAGGTTAACAGGCAGTGCAGGTTTTCCCCAAGAGCTGGGAGCTCTTGTCTTCCTTTGCTTAAAATGTCTTGCTCTGCTTTGCTTGAAGTATCTTATTCTATTTTACCTATATGAAATGTCATGTTATGTTTAACCATTGTTCTCTTTACTTTTGCATTTAAAAGATTTTGTATTGTAATTGCAGGAATGCTTGCTCTAAGAGTAAACGTGAGTGTTCCTAGGTAACATTTTCCTTGGTGTAACTTGTTTCTCATGATGCATTTATAGATGTGTTTTCTCTCTCTCTCTGTCAGTACATTAATTGAGATACAGAGAATATCATGACAGCTGTATGATTATCTGGATTCTGTATTTTGTACTTTATGTCTCTATTCTGCGGTTTCTTTGAAGTTGCATCTTCTCATTAAACTGCCATTGTATTCTGCCTCCAATTCCATGTCTCATATGTCTGTTTTCTTCATTTTTGGAGCAAGCGTTCCTAGGCACCCCGGCTCAAATTAAGGTGCCCCTTTTGTCCCTGACTCACTCTCCTGCTCAGTTCTGTGGTGGCTCCCGGGGATCTGGGGACCGCCCCTAGCTTCCTTGACCCGTAATAGATCTTGCCTCCAACAGCCTCTCTTGCAAGTCCTGTATTGTTGGTTTGTTGCCCCTGCCCCCCTTTCCACTGCCCTCCATAGTCTGTTGTGCTTCCACGGCCCTTCCTGCCTGCTCAGTGTGGTTAAATTGTTGCCTTTGCACCCTCCTACCTGCCTTCAATTTTCAGAGTCCGTGCCCCTGGCCTCTGCCTCTCAACAGTATCCTAATGAACAACTAGATTGCTAACATTCTATATTTATTACAAAAGTGTGGAACGCCTGACATCATCTTGATGTAATCAAAACTGTAATACCTAGAGCATTTCCTTTAGAAATTACATATATGAGAGGGTCTTATTGGCATCAAAATTATGGTTAGTGCTCTAAAAGGCTAAAATAAGGACATATTTTCTGAGTTTTCAAATAGCGACAAAGCACTTTTAAATTATTTGTTATCTTTATGTTTTTTTATCCAGTTGACCACTTGATTAAATGTTGCACTTAGGGGAGATGATGTGGTGTTACTTCCAGAACTGCAGACTTTGCAACTGGGGAACCAGGTTGAAGTTTCTGCTTCAGCTCGACATTCTGTGATTCTGGTCAAATCACTTAGTCTCCCCATGTCTACAACCAAAATGAATGTGTTCTTGTGTGATGTAACCAATGCTCATGTAAAGCACTCCAATACCTGACAAGTCTGCACTATATAACACTGCAAAAACACAAAATAATAAGTGTTTTGCACACTTCTGTCATTGGGCTATATTTGGGCTACATCTGGGTGATTTTGGGCTACATTTGGGCTCTTTTGTCTCCGGTGGCCATCTTGGGAGATTTATTTGTTATGAAGTTTCCTAATTTCTTCATGTACTGCAGTCTCCTCAGTAGGAAATGCTTTCAGTTTTTTACTTTGATTCCATCATGAAGGTATTCAGATATGTCACACATTTGCCATAAATTCTGAATGTTAGCACTCTAGTTGCTCATTAGATCATTGTAGTAAAACTACTGCACCATGGAAGTCTGCTCCTGGTATTAAAAGTGCATGTTTCAGTCTGCATGTCAGAATTTTTTTAATGAAATAGAAGAGGATTTGAGAAGTCACTCAAAATGTGCCCTCATTTTCTTTCTTCAGCATTAATCATAATTTCTATGGCAAAATGAACCTCCTCATTGTGTTCCTTTTTAAATTAAATGTTTTAAGTGTTACCAGTTTATTCCAATCAAGATGGCTTCAGGTGTGCCATACTTTTGTCATAATGAAGACAGTAAGCGCTCTAGTTGTTTTTAAGAACATTCTGGGACATTCTGTCATTGGGCTATACTTGGGCTACATCTGGGTGATATTTGGGCTACATTTGGGCTCTTTTGTCTCTGGTGGCCATCTTGGGAGACTTATTTGTTATGAAGTTTCCTAATTTCCTCATTTACTGCAGTCTCCTCAGTAGGAAATACTTTCAGTTTTTTATTTTGATTCCATCAAGAAGGCATTCAGATGTGTCACACATTTGCCATAAATTCAGAATGTTAGCACTCTTTTTGCTCATTAGATCACTGTAGTAAAGCTACTGCTCACCAGGGAAAACTGCTGCTGGTATTGAAAGTGCATGTTTCAGTCTGCATGTCAGAATTTTTTAATGAAATAGAAGAGGATTTGAGAAGTCACTCAAAATGTGCCCTAATTTTTCTTTCTGCAGCACTAATCATACTTTTTATTGAAAAATGAACCCCCTCATTTTGTTCCTTTTTAAATTAAATGTTTTAAGAGTTACCACTTTAATCCAAGCAAGATGGCTTCAGGTGTGCCATACGTTTATCATAAGTAGGACTGTTAGCGCTCTAGTAGTTCTTTGGAACACTCTGGGAAGCTGCAGTAGAACACAAAGGAATCAACTGACAGTCTCTGCCCTTGTTGGATGTACATGTTTTACTGAGAATGTCAGACTTCATTCTCACATGACTGAGAAAGATAATGTGAATTTACAGAAAATAAGCTCTCAGTTTAGCCTATAGATCACCTTCCAAACCTCTGTGGTAAAAGCATGAGAAAATATTTTTCTCTCAATCATGATATCCCAGCAGAAGGCTTTTTCACATGGTGAAATCACCTTAGAACATACCACAATTCCTAAAATGAGTATGGTACCATCAACAAATGATTTATAATGTAACTAAAGTCTTAAAACCTTCTATTAACTGCAATGCTTTTTAATGAGGTGCTATCATGTATATTGGTCCCAAGATGGCTGCCAACACTTCTTGGATGAAGTGCTGACAGCCAATCAGATCTCAGGATGAGATGTGTGGTTAGGCTCCGCCCACATATATATATGCTTTTAAATGCTATTTTCTCAGGATCTACTGAACAGATTTACACCAAACCTACAAAAGGCACTTCCTTGACCTGAGGACTACCTCTCTGTCAAATTTCAAGTAATTCTGTTCAGCCGTTCGGGCTGTAGCTGTGTCTAAAGGTCCTATGGAAAAATGCATGGGAAAAACGCGTTTTGGGACCCCCCTTTTATCTCAGCCCCCGCTTGACGAATCCCCCCGAGACTTTCAGGGTAGGAGCGGAGCGTAGCGCCCCACCTATTTTGAAAAATTCGCAAGGATTCGTCAACCGGCGCCAAAGTTATTCAAAATAGAATGTTGCGGATTTCCTATGGAAACGTGGTCCTAACTATAACTATCTACTGGCGACCGCCAGTAGATAATATATATATATATATATATATATATACACATATATATACACACATATATAATAAATAAATATATATATATATATATATATATATATATATATATATATATATATATATATATATCCGACAATAGCTGGTGCATGGAAGACGTAGTCGACATCCAGAGTCCCAATAAACACTCGCTGACACGGACCTGTGATAAGTGCTTGATTTAATTAAATCGTGAGGCTGCCGTCATAACGTTTCAGCTCCGTGGAGCCTTGATCACATGACAACGTCAGTACATAACAAAGACCAATAAATAGCCAGAATTCAGGGTTCAAAGTGCATCAGTTGATACCAGGTGACTTGCGTTTTTCATAGAAATAAAGAAAACACTATTACATTTACATGTTTAAGTCCATTATAACGCAAAATGGCTCAATCCCCATAAAAAGAATAGAATATGAGCATGTGCAAATTGTCGCAATATTACATAATAATAAATATATAAGACAATAAATAGATAAATAGGTTTTAAAAGATAATTTAAAACATATACAATCTATTAAAATTCATTGCTTGAATAACCCCCGTATTGGTGAAAATGTTTTCAACAATTATGGCTTAAATGCCTAAACGTATAATGCCTCTAGTCCCAACTGTAGGCGGACTATTTAGACCATATAAAAATAATAATTTATATAATAGTATGGTCTTGATATTTGGCATGAATGCCAATTATATCCTAAGGCTGAAAATGTAAACTTACAAACTTGCAAGGTTTCTTGCAGATTCAACCGGATTGAGACATGCCCCCAGTGTTTCTGGTCATCATAAGTGTATCATTCGAGGTGATGATTACCAAACATCAAAACCTCAGTTTTGTCACCATTTCGCTGAAGGTAGTTATCTCTCATCCAAAGAGAAACTGACTTCATACAGTCATCTATTCGCCCTGCCTTCCACTGATGTAGGAGGATCCCACCGTCTGATACTGGCCGGTAATTATAAGTGTGCAAACACTTCTCTGACAACTCTTTCCCTGACCTGGGAGTTTGGATTTTAAACACTGGGAATTATCACATACCCATCTATCCTTCATGTTAGATAAAGTGCCATCTAAATCTTCATACATAATATAAGTGAGAATGAAAGCACTCATTTAATTTGGGAGTTAGTATACACTGATCCATCCTTTACCTCCCGGCATCTCTTAATCCAACTGTACCGTATGCGTTCCACCTGGATGATATATATATTCATCTTCCATACGATCTTTTTGCTGGAATTCTGTCAACTTGACTGTTTTATTTTTAGTGAACTATGATGGAATGATTGTGTGTATGCATGTGTTTAGTATTGAGCGGGGCATATTTCTATCTGATTATTCCAATACTGTGTATTGTCTATTTATATTTGTTGCACTTTACTAAATTGTTTATATACAAAAAAAATTATAAAAAGTACATGAATTGTATATTGTATACTTATATATATATATAAAAAAAACAATAAACAAGAAATATATATATATTTTTTCCATGTTATTGCATTGGTTCATATTCGGTCTTCACTATATTGTGTTTTCAGCCCAAGTTCCGTGTGCTTTGATTCAGGGACCTATGTCATAGGCCCATATATATACTCATGAGGGTGGGTTTCCTCTCTGGACTCACACTGATCTCTATACCCCGTTACTCCCACCCTCCATCCCTCTCCTGGGGTCCCCCTTACTTAATTGGACCATCCTTTACCTCAGACAAGGTACCGTTCAATTCACAAACATAATATATTGATGAAAGAACATTTGTATACCCTCTATTCGGGTTGCCATGTGGACTACTGTATAAACGCCAATAACAGAACAGATTTATTTTGCTCTGAAGAAGTCCTTCTGATAAGGACGAAGCGCGTCGGCTGTGTTTTTGATCATCTCTATCATGTTTTAAAAGAACTTCATTGAATTAAAGGAAGAATTTTGGAAGAACATTTGTGGACATGGATTATATTTAAGTCTTTGACTAAAGTCAATTTGTGGTGCACCTGTGCTGTTTGTTTAAATGACTTCATACAGTTATTGAAATTGGGGGCTGAGGCTTCTACGTCTTGTGTGATGGACACAATTAGTTGTGTGTCATCTGCATAGGATATTACCTCCAGCCCAAAAGATCTAATCAACTTTCCAAGTGGGGAAACGTATATATTAACAGTGTGGGGCTCAAGGATGACCCCTGAGGGACTCCGCAACTGTTTAGAATTGGATCTGAATTAAATTGGTCCATCATAACCTTTTGTGATCTGTCAGACAACAAGGAGGTCAAAAGCTTCAATACACATCCAGAGACCCCTATACGTTGTAGCCGGTTGATCAACTTGTTGGGTGAGATGGTATCAAAAGATGAAGACAAATCCAATAAGATCAACAGAACAGTTTGGCCAGCATCAACCTCAATGTGCATATTATTAACTGCTCTTATTAAAGCAGTTTCCGCTCCATGGCAAGTTCTGAATCCATACTGGGAAGGATACAGTAGATGATGTTGCTCCAAATATGCACTCAGTTGTGAGTTAAGATGTTTCTCCATAATCTTAACCGGTACCGGGAGTAAGGAAATTGGTCGATAATTTTTAAATTCTGAGGGATCAAGATTGTCTTTTTTTAATAGAGGCCTAATGACCTCTGTTTTCCAGAATACATTACTATACCACCCATAATGCAAGTGACATACATGTTCTCAAAAGCATACAGTCTCTCGATCACCCAGTGAGACATTCTAGAGACACTTATATGTTCACTCACATGCTCAGAAACAAGTTATGTATCCAGCACTATCAAAAGCAGTTGCAGACACAATTACATATCCCTGTATTCACCAACACAGGCACTGAGGTATTTGAACAGCCACTTACATAAACGTTTAGTGAGGTATATTGTTTGTTAAACAGACAATCGCATACTGGTATACTTACTTAAACATCTTGTGGCACTCATACGGTGTACTCCTATACTCACTTAGATATTCAGCCGCATACTGACACAACATAGTCACTAATCCAGTCAAGTTTTCCTTTAAACATGGGCCAGGCCTACTACTACACAGGCTGTCTCAGTATTTTTAGGTAAGGCCTAATAATGCAGACGGTATCTGTGTACGTTTAGAACTTGGCATGAAAAAGGACTTTGCAAAGTCTTAAACCCACCTTTTAGTAAACATAAGTAATCTCTGAGATAGGCTGTAGGTATGCCTTAAAGTACGCTGCTATGCCAAGTATTACATAGAGTATACCACCCATAATGCAAGTGACATACATGAACTCAAAAGCATAGAGTGTCTCTCTCTATCAGTCACAAAGCGCACAGGCTCTTATACAGTCACTCACATGCTCCAATACTAATTATGTTTCCACCACTATCAAAGGCAGTTGCAGACTCACTTACATACCCCTGTATTCAACAACACAGGCACTGACTGTTTCTTCAGCCACTAACATATACATTTAGCGAGCCAGAGAGTTAGTAAAACATACAGTCATATACTGGCACACTTACCTGAACATCTGATGGCACTCCTATAGATCAACTCTACCCTCACTCAGATATGTAGCCAAGTACGGACACACCCTAGGCACCCAACCAGTTAAGTATTCCTCTAAACATGGGTAGATAGACAGGGACACAGTAATGGATATGGTAGTATACCCAGTGGCAGACTAATGCACACATTGACACAGAGAGACAGAGGCATAAACATGAAAATGAATAGAGTAATGTTAGCTATATTCTAATAAGACTACTTATGTTGGTAGTTAAATACTTCAAATATGCAATCTGATAGTCTGTAATGAAAAGGTAAATTAACTTTTTTTTTCTTTTCAGGCATCAATTTCTAGTTAAATACAGACAGCTACAGTACCATCAAAAAGTGAGAGAAGAAAGAGAGGAAAGGATACTATCTCCTCACAACTAACAAATAAAAGGGTCAACATGTGGAGAAAGTGGTGAAAGAGAAAAGAGCTGCGGGTAAGAGAACCAAGACATATCCAAAAATAGTATGTGGACAACTGGAAAATCAGCAAAACTAAGTAAATAAAAAACACTGTTTGAGATCAACTAAGAAAGGAGAAAAAGACCATGATATGAAAAGTAAAACACCATTAAAAAAGCAGAGAGGTCAGCCAGAAGACAAAGACAGTTTAAGGAAATCAGAGTTAGTATGTTCCACAGTAGAGTAATTCAAAATATGATCAAAACTATGAAAAAGTGTGAAAGAAGATGAGACGCAGTCAGATAAAAGGAACGTATTGAGGCTGTTGATGATAAGGCCTCTGCTCTCAAGTGAAGGGAATTTATTTTGATTTCAAACAGAATGAGGACACTGGATAAAATAGTGTTGGGTATGAGGAAAAGAAGCCAAAAGAAAAGGACTTGCCAATAAAAGTAACTTTTTAGTGGTGAATGGAGACTTACTTCTAGTAATGAGCCTTTCTTTAATGAAGAAAGCTACTTCCAAGAGAACACATTAGTGCATGCAGTTCAAGAATCTGGACTAAGTTATGAGATTAAGGATGGTAGTTTTATTCCAAAAGAGGTGATGGTACCTAGAAATGTAGAGGAAGTGATGGCTGAAGAGGTACATGGAAGGCGTAGACCGGTCCCTGTATATAAATGGAACTGCAACAGTATTTGTAGTGTTTGGCAGGAATCAACTGATATAATGAGAGCTTTCTTACTTCAGTTTTCCTGTAAAAGTCTGAAACTGAAAATTAGGATTTTTTAAGGATTAGATGCATGCAAAGTAAGGAAATATACTTATTTACACGGACATTCACTAGCATGTCTATCAAAGACATCACTTTAGAATGTTAGCTGATCACCACTCTAAAATGTGAATTATAGCTAGGAGGCTTTACTATGTCAAAACTCCAATGCGATGTTTAGGACAAAAGAACAGAGCTCTACCGCATGGTACAGTAGCAGAGGTAGAAAAAGTTTGTGATGATGTTCAGTTTTGTTTCTTTTGTCCTGAACAAGAGTGTAGGGAAAATGAGGACTTTGTATCTGCAGGTGTAGAAGAATAAGATAAGGGTATTACAGTTGATAACTTTCGAGAAGGGATTAGAAAGGAGTTTGTTTGGAGAAACCGAACTGTGTTTGTATATGTTGTCGACGCACTCACTACAAAAGTTGAACTCGTTATGTTCTTGTGTCTTTTTTTAAAGCTGAAGAAAGCAAAAGAAATAACTCGCAAGAAATTGCAGCTTATTTATTTCTAGAGTAACGATTTGATTGTTACACACGAAAAATTCTATTTAAGTACTACTATACTAAGTTGGAGGATAATAAAATGTCCGCTAGAGCAGTCCACAGCAAGTTAGAATTAGTTCCAATCCCACAAGACCTTCAACATTTAAAAGTTTATGAATCAATTTTAATACAACGTATACATCCATTCCTAGCTATAGTTCGTACAAAGCCAAAGACAGCAAAGTTCCCTACAACAGAGTTACAGAAAGGTCATAAAGTTAGAGGTGTGTATTTGCTATAAGATTTCAAGCTGAACATTGAAACTGTAGGGGATGTAGAGAGATTTTGAAGAACCCCCTATTATTCTAGTCAATAATATGGCAAGAGTTAGTAGAGCTTAGTTAACTAAAACAAAAGCAAAAAAACAACACTATATCAGGTACAAAATAACATTATAAAAATATAGATGTTCTTCAAGATATAACATATGAAGAATGACACAAAGAGGTCAGATTGAAAAGGTGAATCAATCGTGATTAGAAGCAATTTGTGAACATTACAGTATTCATCATCTGTATTATAAAGAGATTATAGGTGATGCTATTAAACTCTTTCAAATGAAAGAAGCAAAATGAGTTCCATTGAGTTTGTGGAAGAAATGCTTAGAAGTTCGCTGTTTTCCACATCTGTTTCCTACTGGAGTACAAATACCAGCAGCTGAGTATAGAGGATCCTAGATTTCACCATTGTATTCCCTATATATTTCATCTACTATTTGAGAGTGACTTGTCAGGACTATCCTACGCAGTAAACCACATTCTGAAAACTAGAGTGAATCTGCTAAATCTCACAGAAAGGGAATTTGTTCACAAAGTTCAAGGACAATATGAAAACCTGGAATACAACTTGATCAATTTGATAGTGTGCTAACATGGCACCGAGTATTGGTTTCTTTCTCATGGTGAGCTAAAACACATGTTGAGAAACCTAGGAGGACCTATTTGGTTTCGTACACTCAGTTGTGATGAGTATGCATGGAATGACCTGCATGAATTCTTGCAAGCAGCAAACTCAAACATGAAGGACATCAAAGTGAAGACAGCTGGAGAACTTTGCTCATTGGATCCTGCAAAATGGTTGCAGATATTTCAACCATACATTTCAAGCCATGATGTCTTTCCTTTGCAATAAAAGTAACCCTCCTCTTGGTGGAGTAACTGATTTCTTTTGACGTAAAGAGTACCAAGCTAGAGGTGCTCCACAAATTCACATGAGCAAAAGTTGCACCGAAATTTGGAACAGGCGGTGACGAGTCTGTCTTGAGTTTCATTGAATACTATTTGACACGAACCATCGCAAAACCTGGTGGAGAAAAGAGCTTGAGACAAGTTCTACGTCTTCAAACTCATAGATGTGCGAAGTACTGTCGTCGGAAATACGGATGCAAAGGAAGGTTTTACAAGAGATGACGTTTTCGATTCCCACATTTTGTAATTTCTGAAGGAAGAGTGAACAGCTTTTTGTTTGCAGTAAGACATACACGGACACAAAAATAACCAAAAAATACATACAATCTCAAAGGAGCAGAAACTTCAAAGTATGTTGACTATAACCCTGTTATTCTGAAGCTGTGGAATGCAAATATGAATCTACAATTTGAGGCAGGCAACTCCATCGCTGTTGCTTGCTACGTGACCTCATATAGAACGAAAACAGAAATGAAAGGTGTGTGAGGAGATTTCTGTAGAGTTTCAGCTTGAAAATGGTTTTCCCACAGACAAATAGAACCCTATGAGTGCTTGGACCCGTTGAGCTTGGCTTGTTTCGTCTCAAAGTCAAGGGAAATTGTATGGGTAAGTCTAGGCCTTTCAACCAGTCGAAATAGAGTTTTATAGTCTTTCCTAGAAATACAGTATCTTGCAGAATTAGAACCAGAAAGTAGACACATTATACAAATATGTTAGATACATACTACCCAAGAAGGAGTCCACATCTTCTAAATGTGCGTCTCTATGAAGTACCTCAAAACTATACATATAGAAGTAATCTAACTGAAAACATAGAAGGGAGCTATGCAGTACTTGGATGTGACAGTTTGTGGCTAGACACAAAGAAAATCTAATTAACCACCGAAAGCTTAGTTGCCAAACTTCAGAGAGCTGAGAATTTTTCGACTTGTAACTTTTGCAGTTTTCAAGCCATGGCGTGCTGAATCACATTTACTTGGACACTATGCCTGTTATGAAGACACTTTCAATGCTGTGAAACACAACATTGAATGTTCAGTCTTTCCAACATACATACAAATGTTTGAAAGATGAGATTGAACAGGAAGAAACCATTGCTGCTGCGATAGCCAAGGAGAGGTCACGAAGCAGCCAAAGTTCTGCACCATTAACTCAAGATCCTCTTGGAGAACCAATAATTCAAAATGAAGTAGCTAGAGCTATGAATGAGGCGGAGAATGCAATGCAGCAAGTAAGAGAGGAAACTGTTGATTTCGAACAGCTAGTAGAACAACTGAACAATGAACAGAAATAAATGTAGAACAAAGTTAAGGATAAAATAGAGCATGGCTTTTTCCACGAAAAGAAACAATGTGAATGTTCTCCGTATAAACCAATATTAATATATATCAGTGGCCAAGCTGGCACTGGAAAAGGTTTGCATTTTATTTTTTATTTTATTCAATAATTTTTGTAGTGGTCTTTAGATGGTTTTTAGGTCTCGCCTGGCGTTGCAGTGCGAAGTGCTGCTCACTCGACAAGAGATTTTGTGGATGAGGGGTTTTCAGAAAGGGACTCGAAGCCCCGCCCCTCATTTCCATTGGCTTGCGTCACAGTTTATGCTAAACGGTGGCCTGCCACTGGAAATTAGGATTTTTGGTTGACGCCCTTTCGCCTCCGATCCGGACTGGGTCGCCTGCTTTGCTGCTGTCGCAAAGCAATTTCTTATCTTTTTAGGGGCCAGCCATCTGTTTTCACTCAGCCCCGTGTTTATTTTTGCATCACACTTTCAGTGAAAGTGCTATGCAAATATAAACAAGCGGCTGAATAAAAACAGATGCCGAGCGCTTGTTTCTTTACCCACTTTCTTCTTATTTCAGCCTTCCGTCAATCTCCCTTACTCTTTTGATACATAATTTTCATCTTCCTTTCTTTCCATTACCTTTCACTTCCTTCTCTTATTTTGCCTCTTCCCTGCCCCTTTATTTTGCCCTCCCCATCCTAATCTTTCCTCACACACTTTCCTCTGTGTTTGTTCTCCTTGTCATTTTACTTTTCTGTTATTTCGTTTCCTCTGTCCCCTCCTCTTAACAGGCGGCGTCTTCTGTCCCCACCTTTGGAAAGCACAAAGTTAGCATCTGATGGGAATTCCGTTGATCTTGGAGCTTTAACTGGTTGTGTTTTTCTTCTGAAGGTGTGAGTGTAAATGTGGAGAGGGCTTCCGCGGAGCTCAGGGTAGGGGGGTAATCTCTCTCTTGCCTTAGCCTGGTGCCAATGATACCAGTCCTGCAGAAAAAGGCAGACCACACTGCTGCCCAGCGCCAGAGCTACACACACTCCACGTACCTCTAGACTTCAGAGAATCGAAAAACCTTCTACCCCTTTTGACTGAGAATGACAGACCCTTAGATCTGTACAAAGCGAATATCTACCTTCTCCCTGCCGGTCGCTTCTGCACTCCCTTGTAGTGGCGCGTGTCTGCCTCTGCTCCCACACACTCCACATTTTTTTCGACAACCTACACTGACCTCGGCAACTGTATTTTTTATATGGAAAAATAACTTATCGCGGCCTCCACTGAAACCGTTCCCACCGGGAACGTGGAATCGAAGCAACAGAGTAGAAAAAACTAATTTAGCTAACTTTTTCTTCGAGCGAGCGCCGTTTTTTTTTTCCTCATCTTGTGCCAGACTCTGTTGCAGACAGAAACACACACAACCTCAATACACACACAGAATGGAAAGTTAATAAGACAGAGGTAAAGACACTTGATTTATTGAAATCAAAGTGAGCGGCAGGAGTTCGGAGGGGAGCGGGGAGGACGGAAAGTGCTCTCTCTCTCTCTATGCAAAACCCAACTCTTGCAAAACTTTGTCTAAACTTTCACTTTCAGAGCAGCGAGGCGGGGTTTCGCGGCAGCATGGAGTAGAGTGGAGCAGAGAGGGAGCCAGTGGCACTGCCAATGAGACCTTCCAGCCCACAGAGCTCCGCGTGAATCCAGGCTCCTTGACCCGGCCTTCCAGGGCACCATGTACTCTCCTTACTACTTCACCCAGGTAAAGACAAAGACCTCTTTCTTGCCTTAGTGTCCTTGTCCGTGCACGGCTGCTTTGGTGGACACCCTCGTGGACGAGGGATGTGGGTGCGGAATTTTCAGCCTTCCTCTGCAAATTTTTGCATGGCACCTGTCCAGCGTTGCCCTTTTTGGTCGGTACATTTTACTGGCATTTTATATTCATGAGAACAATATAAACTGTCATACTAGGCCATTCAAAAAATGTCTGCATGCTTCTGGCATTAATGTGGTGATGTTCATGCGGGACGCTTGCCCCCTCTCAATATGTACAAATGATACACGCTGGCGTGCAGGCAGTAGGGCTAAGGGTCCAGTGTTGTGCACATAAATACATAAGCATTTGCAATACAATAGGTCTCGCATTTACGCGAGTTTGAGCTAATGGCATTGTAAACGGCAATGCCTTTTATTTATGTTTTGGCTTTTAAAACATAAATAAAAGGCATTATACTTACAATGACAATAGCTTAAACTCGCGTAAATGCGAGACCTATTGCATTGCAAATGCTTGTTTGTATGTGCACACATGGTGGAAGTATAATTGATATACTTTATTGGTTGAGGTTATGATCGGAATTTTCTACTGTTTCATAACAGGCTCTACTATCTGCTTTACTCGGATTAATTTCATTTATAGAATGCACTTCAATGTAATCTCAGCCACTTGGGATCTATGCTCTTTCCAATGAAAATTACGTGGGGCACTCTAGAAAAAATGATTTGTCTAAAGCCGCTTGGCTTTAATCTATTTATATTTTGCCTTTGTACTTTTTTCATGCAAAATAGCCACTTGGCTTCAATTATTTATTTTCACTCTGTGCCCTTTTCATGCAAAATATCATTAATGCTTTTATAATTTAAATTAGTTTGTATTTGCCCAAAATGTAAGAATCGGGATTGTATAACTTATAAGCCTGAGAATAACAACAAAGTATATTTTCTATTACAATAAGCTTACTGAACTCTTTGTTTTTTAAGGGCGGTGGGGCACAGTGTTTTCTTATGTGGCAGTGACGAAGCCTGAGTGTGGGTGAAACACGTTGCCAATAAACTTCCGTTTGGGAACAAAAACTGTAGAGTGCAAGCCTTCCTGGAACAACAACATATTTCAGGACTCTTGCTAATATTATATTATACATATATATATTTTTTTTTTTTGGTTGAGCATGTGTTTTAAGGTGGCAAGAGTCTTTTTAGAGAGGGTGAGAGTTTTTGGGAGGCAAGGGTATTTTTAGGGTGTAGGTGGGTATAGGTTTTTGAGAGGCAAGGGTATTTTTAGGGTGGGTGTGGGTTTTTGGGAGCCAACGGGATATTTTCAGAGTGGGTATGGGTTTCTGGGTGGCAAGGTTATTTTTAGAGTGGGTATGGGTTTTTTCAGTGGCAATGGCATTTTTACAGTTTAGGGGTTGTAGGTTAATAAGGTAAGATTATACATACACACATACATATACACACATACATATATGTATATTTTACAGGCAATTATAGATATCTATATATATATCTATAGGGCTTATAATTGCCTGTAAAATCCTTACATTTTCTTTGTAAAGGCATGCGTGATTAAGGCATAATCATGGGAAAAATATTCCTGATAAAGGCATGTGTGGTAAAGATGCATGTGTTGTAATGGCCGCGTTGTAAAGTCATGCATGGTAATGGCATGCGTGGGTATACAACCCACATAGAAATACCAATCAGGCAATTTATGTTCACCTAATTGCTTGATTATTTATGACTGAATAGTTCACGGTACTGATGTTTATAATTGCAACTCAGTGATATTTATGTATGGCTTGGGGCGGAGATCATCCCAATATATAAGAAGGGCTCCCCGCTCCTACCCTCAAATTATAGGCCGATTAGCCTTATCAATGTCACACAAAAAATTTACGCCAGGGTTCTGTTACAACGTTTGGAGAGCTGGTCTAGTGACAATAACATTCTGACGCCACTTCAGGCGGGATTTAGGGCGAAAACCTCAACAATTGATCAACTATTCCGGCTACAAGTGATATATTGGAAGCATGTGGCATTGGAAAGGGGTAGTCTCTATCTTACTTTTGTCGACTTAAAATCTGCTTTCGACATGGTGGATAGAAAACAATTATGGTCCATCCTATTATCAATGGGGGTTCCACCCTATTTATGCCACCAACTTAAAATCTTACACGCTGGTACTTTTGCAAAAGTACGCTTCGGCAAACAAGGACAGTTAACCGGAGCCTTTCCGACTGAGAAAGGTGTTAGGCAGGGCTGTGTCCTTGCTCCAACCCTATTTTCTCTCTTTCTCAACGGGCTTATCGAAGACCTCATGGCCATAAAAGATATAGACTCCCCCAAAATAGGCGCCCGTAAATTTCCCGCCTTTGCGGACGACACGCTTCTGCTTTCAAAATCTCCAATGGGGATGCAGCGCGTGTTAGACCAATTTTCCAATTTCTGCTTAAAAAGAAACCTGGTGATTAACATAGACAAGACTAAGTACATGGCTTTTAATGCAAAAACTGTTAACTGCCCCCACCCAACTATGGGTGGTAGACCTCTTGAAAGGGTTTCAACATTTGAATATCTGGGTGAGACCTTAAATGATAAAATGTGTTGGGGTCCTCAAGTGGCAAAGTCTAATTTAAGACTAACGCAAGTAGCAGGGGGCATTCTCAAAGTACAGAAGAGTTGTACACTAAAAATAGTTAGTGCCCCGCTTGAAATTTTTAAAGTGAAAGCTAGGGCCTCCTCTCTCTACGGGGCAGAACTTTGGGGTCACACACCAATAAGTATCCTATCTATAACTGAAAATAACCTCCCTAAAAGCACTCCTCTACTCCCACTAAGACTTGATCTCAATGTCTGTCCAATTGCAGACGCTATTGCCATTCGACCGCTACTCTATTGGAAGCGTCTCTGGAGTACACCTGAGTTGGTGAGCTATAGGGAGGAACTCCAAATTGTCATGGCTTCTATTGGTTCCGGAAGGATTCCCTGGCTAGCCTTTGTAAAACAGTCACTTATATCGAATGGCTTTGAGGAACTCTGGTTTAATCCTGAAGTCTCCTGCACAGCTATTCCAAAGAAGTTTCTGAATAGTGTGGTCAGGGAAAATAACCTAAGTAACCATTTTCGCTCAGTAAAATCCTCAAGCTTAACTGATAATTTTCTGGATGTAAAATCCGTTTATAGCTTTGAGTCTGCGATTGATTTAATCCAACCAACACTAGCCAAGAAACTGTATCTACAGTTTAGATATGGTACACTGCCATTTTTCTCTGTATCCGATAGGTGGAAGGGGGGAGCTGTACGACCCTGCCCGGGCTGCACTACTGAGGATGAAACCCTGGTCCATGTCATCTTATTTTGTCCTGCTTATGCTTTTATCAGGAAGCCATGGATAATACAGTTGTGTAAGAACCTGGGCATAAAACATTATTTGGCCTTTTTTAGGATACTAAAAACAGACACTAATCCACTAATTGTCTGTACAGTAGCCAAATTCCTACATTTAATGTGGATTGTTCGAAGGAATTTGATTAATAATGTTATTTTAACTTAAGACTAGCCAAATTGAATTCAAGAGAGCAAGAAATATTTTAGTTTTTTTAGGATTGTATTGTTATGATATCTTTTTAAATCATGGAATTATTTATATTTTTAACGGATCAATTGTTTTTAAATTATGTAATGTTGTGTAACTGCATCCATGAATCGGATTGTCTGTTTTCTCGTTTTGTTTTTTTGCTATGTGCTTTTATGGTATATTCAACCGCAATAAAGCTATTTGAATTGAATTAAATTGATATTTATGTTTTTATCATTTGTATTGACGAGTATAAGCATTGGACACCCACCATATCAAGAAACACAGCCAGAGCCGTCCACAATTCAATACTTTAAAGATTTCCAGTTGTCGATTGTGTGTTTATACTAGAACCATACCAGACATATAAGGTAGAGTAGGGATGGAGGAAGAAATAAGGAATAGGAATATCTCCAATATGTTTCCAACAAGCATTCTACCTCCCAGACTCACCAACATGCCTCAAAAGTTTTTTAACAATGTCCAAGGACTCAAGAGCAAAGAAAAGGAGGCAAATAAACCATCATACAGTTTTGCTTTCAAGACTAATCTTTTCCAGTTCTAGCGCATCTTTACCGCTTAAATCCAAACAGAAAATTACAGATTACGTTTGAGTAGAAATGTGCGTCTTGCCTCCACGGGTGACTTCAGATTTTGTATTCCAACACAACCAATTGTTTTATCCACTGCAGGTGGAATCAGCAGCGTGGTGTGACTCTTCAGGAAAGAGCAAGGCTTCACTTCACTCCAGGACTGTCGTACGTCATTATCCTGGTGCTCACAAAATCGATTCCCTTTTAGCTGCATGGCAAAGATTCAAAAACGCAAATCTTTTCACTGCATTATCTTTTTCATGCCTCTATTTGGGAGCTGGAATGCTCTGTGCACTGCAATCTGTGAAAAGAACTTCTCAAGTGGAATGTCTTCCTTCAAAATGTCTAAGGAAGGCTCCCATGTCGCTAAATTTCAGAGGGTCATCTGGTTATCGTCGTAAGATGGCTATAAGGCACCCTCAATCATATTCCATATGCTCAACCTGAGCCTCAATTGCACGACGGACACTAAGGCTACATCACTGAATTTGAGATGGCCAACCCTTCATTCTCTAAAAATGTCACTGGTGTTTCCAAACTGGTCAGGAATGTAGATATTCAGCTAGAACGTTTTTTTCTGTCTTATCCAGCCATTTGTCATTGGTACATTGGGATTAATCACTGGAAGCCACGTTTTCTAGGGCTGGCTGGAGACTGCTTTAAAATTTGCTGGAGCTTATGTCATTTAAAAAAAAGGATTTGCAATGTATTGTAAATGACCATGACTTTTACCTATGTGTTTTGGTATGGAGTGTAGTACATGTCTGAACAGAGGCGCAGCTGCAGCACTGCCTAGAGGACTTAGAATGGAGGAGTTACCAGAGGGACCAGAGAAGCAGCTAGCAGCACTAGCTGGAGGACTTAAAATGAGGAATTACCACTAGGACCAGAGAAACAGCTAGTAGCACTGTTTATAGGACTAAGAATGAGGAATTACCACTGGGACAAGCGAGGCAGCTGCAACACTGCCTAGAGGACTTGGAATGGAGGAATTGCAAACGAGACCAGAAAAGCAGCTTGCAGCACTGACAGGAGGACCTTGAAAGACGCATTTAGTGTTGTCTGCAGGACTAACAATGGTGAAATTACTGATGAGACCAGAGAAGCAGCTACAGCACTTGATCCGGATTGGCTCAATTTAAACGTCTGCACTTCGTCTGTTTATTATAGGATAGATGTGGAACATGGACTTGAGCAAGAACTATACATGTTTGAGGAGACAGACTAATCCGGAGCTGTACACCCCTAGACTATCATTGGATACCAGTGCAGGAGCTGTAAGACCCTACAGTCTCATTGGATACCAGGGGGAAGAAGGAGGGCTGAGAAGGACAGGAGAGAGGGACGGAGGAGAAAGTGGGAAGTAGCCAATATGGAAAATTCTGCAGGCAGAAGCTGACCGCCGGGTCCTCCATGCATGTGTTTACATCTGAATATGGCAGTGTCTGCACAGCCCGGGCACGGCTGCGACTGTCCCAGGGCATTGCTTTACATGTAGGCTGGTGTCAGTGCTATGGAATATTATATTTTAGCCCTGTGACTTCCCCTTTACATGCCTTTTTAATCTGTAATTTCAAAGGGCAAGCAGCGACCTGCCCTCCATGGGGGAAGGTTGCAGAGAAGGGTAAAGGTGCTGCTCTGGCAACAGAGTGCAACTGCAAACAGAAATGAAGTCACAAAAAATAAACAGAAGTTAACCATGAAAGCAGCTGGCAAGCCACTAAAGCAGAAATAGTGCTCACAGAGTATCATAAAGAACTGTAAAAGGAAGAGCACATGTAACAGGGACAATCCCTATGGGAGGTTACAAAAGGCCAAAAGGAGGGATTAGTAAGCTATTTAACCAATCAAAAGCCAGCATTTACGAAGGACAGAAAGAGGAACTAACTGTGGTGCCCCAAACCCATATTCTAGATACAGCATGCCTCGCAGCACATGCTCTATCTAGGCTCTATCTAATAAAAGTATACAGGGAGGGGCTCTGGAATGTTGGTTAGCCTCATTACAGAGGTCGCATAGGGAGAAAGGTAATTCTTACTAACAACAGCTTTAACACTCTGTCAGAGGTCACGTGATGAACAAAAAAAGTAAACGCACAGAGGAACGATCTGGGTCAGTCCTTAACAGCCTAAAGAACAGAGGGGACCACACCAGCAACCATAACTGTAATAGCAGGGACCACAGTAGTGACAGTAGCCAAAAAAGCAGTGGTCACAGCTGTTACACTAATCAGGACAATAGCAATGAAGACAGCTACCACCAAAGCATGAGCAACATCGGGCTTACAGCAGCAGCCACATTTGCAACCCAGCAAAATACACAGAGGCTACCATAGCAGTTACAACAAAAGCATCAAGTGCTTTCGTCACAGCAGCTAACACATCTGTTACAGGAGAAACCACAGTAGAAACAACAGCTGTCACAAAAATGGTGACAGCCTCTGCTACAGGAGTTACCACAGCTAAACAACACCAACAATTGCTGCCAGCAAGACAAGGACAGCAGCAATTATCACAGTTGCAGCACAGCAGGGACAGTGGGAGCAACAACAGAAGAAACTACAGTGCTAAAACCGCAGCAAGGACAGCAGAAGGAACAACAAATGGCACCTATACAGTCACAGCAACAAAGGTTACTTGGCACATCAGCAACACACACGTAACAGCTGTAAGCCTATCTTTCAGTATGGCAGGGATCTCAACAATGGCCACAGTGGAATGACAGCAGTGATCAAAGCAGTGGCTACAGCTACCACCACAGTAGGGAAAAGAGCAGTGATGACATCTGCCATAACCAAAGGGAAAAAAGTACTGAACACAAATGGAATCTCACCAGAAACTACAACATCAACCTCAGCTGACGCACCAGCAAGAAACAAGAGCAAACAGAAAGTGTATAACACAAAGGTGACCACAGAAGGCACAGCTATATTAGCCATACAGCTTGAACATAGCCACCATTATAGCAACAACAACAGCTGTAGCAATACTGGCATGAAAAGCAGTAACAAAGGCTTTATCACATCAATGAGCACAACAGCTACCACAACTGCCATTATGACTAACACAACATCAGCAGCTACATCTATAACCACATAAAAGACAACAGAAGGGCAACATAAGCCACATCAGCAGGAATCACAACAGATAACACAGTTGTATCCACTGCAAGGGCCACAGCAACAATGACATCTACCACCGTAGCTGAGCCCACAGCAACAACAGCTGTCACAACAGCAGGAACCACAACTACCACAACAGGAACCACAGCAGCCATTACATCATGGCAGACACAACAGTAGCAACAACGTCAAAATGCAAGGTGAGGGACAACAGCAGTGACAATACTTGTAACAACATAAGGGAAAACAGCAAACATACCAGCAACAACAGCCAACAGCATCTAGAACAGCAGCAACAAAAGTACAAGCTTGGCAAGGAGCAGGGCGTGGCTTAGCCGAGCAGCAAGATGGCCACTTGATAAGTGGGCTCGGTCGGCCGAACACGAAATCCGGCATTTATCCTGGCGATTGGGGCTGGTTGCTACACCGAGACAAGCGGCATTGCCAGTGGACGTAACCAGACTCAGCTCCTGATATTATTGGACCTGGGGGCGGCGCGCAGCTCAGGCTGCTGGGATTGAGCAGACCTACGCCTATCAATCGCCATAGCTACGGCCTCCCTGTTGCGAGGAGCGAGGCCTGTGCAGCCCGGAACTCACCGGCCCGAGGTGGGAGACGGCGGCTGGTGCAGAGGAGATACCGTTGCAGAGGACCATGAGTAAGATGTAATAAAGCCCCTCCCCAAAAATAGTAACGTACAGCAGGGTGGCTCCAGCGGCTAGAGATGCAGGGAATCGCTGTGTGGAACCCCGAAGCACAATTCTCCTCAACTGACCGGAGGGACCCGGTGACTTCTGCTGGGAAAGACCTGGGGTGACCTCTGGTGGCGTACGCTCCAGAGTGCCGGACCGGAGACCCAGCCCTGCCCAAGCAAGAGGCAGCAGCCCAGGAGGTCCCAAGAAAGCGCTGCCTCGGATAACCCTTCAAACATGCTGATTTCCGCTATTGCTGCACCAGGTCGAGCCAGAGTGCCGCCCAGCCTGAAGACAAATGCTGAACCGCCTGGGGGGGCCGAAACCAGATGCTACGTATTCAAAAGGATGCGGATGAGGCGAGTTTGAGCGACTGGCGCAATTTTGCAACGATAACGAATAATTAACGCGAGTCACTTCAGCCTGTACTGCGTGCGCTGGGAAACTCGGAGCGTGAATGATTAGTGCTAGCTCCGTGGAAGTGTGTCTCTGCAGGCTATTTTATAAGTATAAGTAGACAGAACAGCTGATTAAGACATTATCCCCTACGCAGCTCTTTGTGACTTGGGCAGGTGAATCACCCGCGCTGACGCCAAAGTGTAGCTGAATGATCCTGAGACTGAGAGCTGGTGGTGATCAGATGCCCACTTGGTGATGTACCCACTCTAGCAGAGGATAGCTGACAATTTTACTAAGAGACACGATACTAACACCCCCGACAGAGGTAAATACTGGGGCAAGGGAATGCGATCCTGTGCAGCAACTGGTCAAGCTACCTGATCCAACCCCTATGCAATAAGTTGCTAACAGCTCCCTGAAATTAAAATGGATTGGGATAGAGGCAAGACCCTTTGGTGAAAGGAGTGAGATACACAGTGGGCTCGTGTTAACGCAGGCACCCAGAGTCTGATCAAACCACCATCTTGAAGACTTTTTAAAGTCTGTGAGACACGCGCACGCTGGGAGTGGGGATTCCACTGTTGCTGGGATTCTGCTCATGCACAGAACTATGTGCAGGAAACCAGGACCTCAGTGAATTGCGGTGTACCAAAAACTCACCTCAGTACCCAGAACCCCTATCCGACCAGCATCAGTGTCTCATTCGTTCTTCATACCATATAGAAGCTACCAATGATTAGACAACCCAGAACATGCAACTTTAGAGTACTCTCAGGAATGGTGGGAATCAGAAATGCCTGTTCGTTATTATATCAGTCCACAACAAGAGTATTTAGAGACATAGTAAAGTTTAAAATGTTTTTTTATAAACTACGTGTCCGAAGATGCAGTACTTTGGCTAACATAAGCAGACAAATGATTAAAATTAAAACCATCAGCATTGTTACAATACCATAGAAAATGAAGGGAGAAATCATATTACAAATGATAGTGGAATACAACCACCCTCCCTTCACTAGTAAGCTAGTATTATTAGACTAATAGAAGGTCTCTAGGTTTGAATGGGGAACCCCATACCGTAAAGATCAGCTTAGGTGAATCACATCACAGGATCAGCTTTGCTCTGCGCCTGGAAAAGTTCTTCTCCAGAATGTGTGTCTAATGCATGCAAAACTCCAATATTAAAGGCTCTCGACTTTCAGATATTTGCAGCTGTGTGCGTGTTATGGCTAGAGTGTGGGCCGATCAACCTGAACTCAAAAACATACATTGTTTGGTGGCTCAGACTGTTTCTACACACAATGTTCAGACCAAGGTTGCAGTGCACGTCTAGGGATGTGAACAACAGACAGTTCTCATGTGAAGAAAAGGCAAGCAAGCAGTTTTCAAATAACAACATCTATCTGCAGTGTCGTGTGCAAAAGCAGCAAAAGTGGCAAGATGGCGTTTCTAACATCTAAGGCGCTTATGCTAACATAGCAATGTATGTATCTAAAACGCTGCCTCCACTACACCCTCCCTTGATCGGACCACGAACTATTAGGGATACAACTAAAAGAACGCAGAGTTCAAGTTCGACAGAGCGGAACCAAGTGCATGTATTGAAAATCCAAATAAAGGGGAGTGAAAGTTCGAAGAAAAAAAACGTTAAAAAAAAACAAAATGAAGGGGGGGAAAAAAGGAAATGGAAAATCGTAACATCTTGCAAAGGCGCAGCGAGCCCAAATGTCGAATCGAAAAAAAAAATATATATATATGTGTGGGTCGTACAAGGAAAGTTGGACGACATCCAAGTTAATCCATCAACGTGTAAGCACAGTAAGTAGCGACAGCTTCCAAGAGGAAGTCATTGGAATGTTCTGTAAAAGTTTCCGCCATCCAGTCTAACAAGGTAAACGAACATACATGTTCCTCGACAACTGGGGCCTCTAGCACAATCAGAGGACAACTGGCGTGTCCTTCAAGATAACTTCTTGCCAAGAAGTCATAAGCTGCCGTACAGATGACCCAATTCCCTAGGACTCCATGTGCCGCTCCACAGGCCATAATCCTGATACCAGAACAGTCCAACTCATGAGCCACTAAGGGACTCATCAGTCGATCATAATATGGGGCAGGAGACACCAAGTTTGACAATCACAAATCCAGAGCCCATTCGAATGGACAATCTAGGCAATGAAAAACAGGTTGCACGCACATAAAGTAGGAAAACCGGAAGGACAATCCATAGGCTATGCTTAAGGTGGCCAGAGGTAATGTTCCATAATATTCAAGCATCCGGTTACGAAGATGGAGCAGCCGGGACAGGCTGTCGTGTGACACAAATTGTGCTGTCATTGCGCAGTAAGCAGATCAACAACAGCACACCAGCCGTGAGGGCGAGAATCAACGGGAGCCCGCCAAAGACGCTGGAAAAAATAAAATGAAAAAATGCCGGTATCACACCAAAAATAGTTTGGAAGGAGGTCACGAGGCCCGAGCCCACAATTTTGAAAAAATGCGCCTAGCCAGTCGTTGACGAGGCATTAAATATAGTTTGAATCAGGGCACTGAAATGAAGTGGGAGATCAGTATTTAAAAGCGCATGCACCTCGGTGCGGGTATTTGCTACGTGAAGGACAAATGTTTCACGGGAAGAAGTCAGAGCGACTTCTTTTTGAGACAATAGAGCCCTTATTCTGCTCATCTTGTTGAACTCTACTTTCAAGGTTGGAATGGAAGGACAGATGGATACATCCAGCCGCCCATGCGGGGGTGGGAAAAGGACATTTTTACAGCAGACTACCCTCTGTGATACAGTCACAATGTAGGGAATTCCCACTAGCATCCCGCAGCAAGCCTCGTTATTTAAAAGCAAATAACTACCGTTAGCTAGCAACGTGAAAGAGGGTGTAATAGCTGGCACTGGAATCCCTTTCAGGACGCATGCTAGATTTGGTGCCTGAACGTTGCACGCGCCATGCAACTGGATGTGCCTACAGACTACTGAGTGATCAGGTGTGGAAGTGCAGTCTTCACCTTTCAAATAAACTTCCCTGCCGTCTCTCATGCATCTGTATGTAAATGGGAGTGACCAAACTTCATGCAGGAAAGCGGTATCCAACAGTTCATATCTACCCAGGGCATAATCCAAGGCAGGTGGTTTGAAAAATAGTGTAATTTAAAAACAACATGTGGTTTGGGGTGAGGCAGGCACGATGCAGAGCTTCTGTTCCTCGTACCTGCCATGGCTAAGAATCCCAAACAGATTTAAGATCAATAGTAGCTTTCCACAGATCATAACCCTTGATAGCCAAATCATCCATAAAGGATTTGGAATACAACAATTTAGTGTGTGTCAGCCTAACCTTCGAGGCAGACTCTGCTGCTACTTTAAAATGAAAGGTGGCAGGTCTTGAAACACTGAAATCAGTAAAATATGCAAACTTGTTCACCAGTGTGTTGGAGCTGCCATGCATTGGCGTCGGACAATGTTCCCATTGCGTATAATTTACAAAATTTCGAAATGTATTGGCCTTAATGTAGGAAATGATTGCCATAATGTTGATAGCAAAACAGTTCCCCATAATTAGCAGTGTCTAAATACAAATCTTCAAAATCAGAAAATAATGCCTCTATGGCCTGAACGTCCCAATCATCAGAGCGGATGTTTTGTTTTACATCATCACCCATAGAAACACGAAGAACATTCGGAACATTAATAACCTCAGTGGGTCCATGAATTTGAAATTTAACAGCATCCCACACAATCCCATCTAACACAGGCTAGGCAGTAATATTCATAAAAGTCTGGTCCCTCTTCATGATGTGTGATGAGGAGTGGGGGGCTAAAGTTCCATCAATTAGTCTAATTGTAGATCTTTCCTTCAGGTAGTGTCCATTTACAAGACGAAAAAATACCACCACAAATCCGATGGACATAAACAAAAAAATGCATATGAGCACCAGCCAAATGTAAGTCTAAGGGGGAATTAAAAAATGTCTTTTAAACCAAACAGCAAAAATAGAAACTTTTGATGGAGCACTGGAAGTCATAGAGTTAGTGTCAAAGGAGAAACGTGACTGGTTAACTGCGGTTGATTGTAAAACAGGCAATGATACATCTGCGGGACCAGGTGGTGGACCACCAGCCGGTGGTGGCAACAAAGGATTAGTAACTGTATGCATCTCGATGGCAACATCAGGCATGGTGGTAGAAGCCGGAGCCAAAACAGAATTTCTCAGCATCGCAGGGCAAGAAACCGCTGGAGTCCTACTAAGAAGAATCGGCCACTCGCTGTAGTTTGACATTGTCAATGGAGATGTACCTGTTATCCTTGCGACCAGGAAGTGGAGGTAAAATGACTGTTCTTGTACCCTGCACGCCAAGCACTGGAACCGGGTCACGATAAGAGGGGCCAAACTCCTTCTTGTTCTCCACCTTCTCACGGACCAGGTCTCCCACTCGAGGTAGCCAGCCGACTACTGGAATCTGAAGCGCAGCATCAGACGTGGAGGGCAAGTGTTCTTTTGCAAGACTGTCTCTGGTCTCTTGTAGATTCTGCAATACAGCACAGTGATCATCTACGTCAAAGGGTGCGGCAGACGCCGCTATGTCTAGACCATCAAGGTCCGGGACAAACATTTTTATGCCAAAGAGCATCATGTATGGGGTCCGCCCACCCAGAGACCTTATAGGGATATTATTAAGTGCACGTTGAACGTTATACAGATGGGTTAACCAGTTCCGGCCAGTGCCTAAAAACCTAGCTGTCAGGGATTGCTTTAAGTCACGGTTCATTCGTTCCACAACACTATTGCCCTCAGGCCGGTATGGAGACGAAAATTTGACTTGGACCACCAAAGATCGCATGGCTTCTTTGTACGCCTTAGAGGCGAACGCAGGGCCCTGGTCAGAATGAAAGGTACCACATGCAAAAATTCCCACAAAGACACGCAAATCCCTGATGACAGTATGAGTATCAGCCCTCCTTTGTGGCCATACCCAAAGAAAACGTGTGCACGAATCCACTGCAACTAAGATATACTTGTACGCAGTATCGGAGGAGAAAGGACCGCAGTGATCTAGATAAACACACCCAAGTGGTTTATTAGATATGTACAACTGAGTCTGTGGTGGGCGCGCAGCAGTCGAAGGTTTAATCTGCTGGCAAATGGCACAATCAAGAACATAAGTGCGAGTTTGTTTATACAACCCGCACCACCAGTAACAGTAGCTGAAACGCCGGCATGGGCAGAGGCCATACCCTCGTGAGCCGCTGTTATCAAGGAAGGTCTGCAGTCCGCGTTGGGAATCAATCTGTCACCAACGTCGTTAATTCTCACATAGGGGACGTTATCAGAACTTAAATGATAAGAGTACCGACAAGGGAAACCTCTCGGTTAATTACTTACCTTCTCTGTTGCAGCAATAGCTGCCAAGATGTCATCATCGATCTTACTTTTGGATCTTGTAACTGCTGCTACTGCTGGAGTAAGGTTTTTCCTAAGAATCGTATACCTCCTCTGTTAGACCTGTCAGCCCTTTGGGTGGTCCCTCCTCATCATTATTTATTTTGTCCCACTTTTGCCTCAAACCCTGTTTGAATTTTTCCTTTTTGGGAACCACCAGATTTTTTAGTGTTGCTACAGATTCAGGGAGCCATTTTAGCTACCCCTGAAACTTCTGTCTGAGGGCCTGAAGCACAAAATGGTGGCCTCCTGTGACATCACCAGCATCCACTGGAACCTACCAGCACCTTCCAGAACATTCCAGGAGATTCCAGAACTGTGTGACAGTTGGAAACCGTTTAGAATGTTGGGAGGATAAGAGAGGCAGTTGGCAGTTGGAGCTGGCAGTTGGCACCTGACTGGTGAAGAGAGAGGAGCACAACAGTGAAGGAGGAAGGAGTGAAGCAGCAGGGGTGGAAACTTGTGCCTGGAGTGGGGTCCATAAACCCACCCTTGATACTTGTCCCTACTGATGGATCCCAGCCTATAGCCCTGTGTGGGAGGAAGACAGAAGAACACCATCCTAAGGACCTGGACAGCAGGAACAGGCCTTAGAACCAAGAAAGCAGCAAGATTCTGACCTGAGAACTGGTTTCCCTGGAGCCTGGCGTCGAGTAGCCGAAGACCTGGAGCCCGGGGTGGAGAAGCGGCGCTGACTGAGGTAGCAGACGTCGTACCCGGAGCCGCCTGAGGTCGTAAGAGGGCGCCGGCGGAGGTCGAGAGGAATACCAAGGGTCGAGAAGGAGGTGAACCGAGGTCGAGTGAGCGGCGTCATCGGAAGGGTGAAGTCCGCCCTCCGGAGTCGTCGGAGACCGAGGTAGAGGAGCACCGGAGGTCGGGAGTGAGGATCGCACTCCGGAGTCGCCCGGAACCTGTGAGGAAGAGCACCGGAGGTCGGGGGTGAGGATCGCACCCCGGAGTCGCCGGAAGTCGACAGCGAGGCCAGGCCGGCCGACGTCATCGGAGCCGAGAGCGCCATCGGACCGGAGCCGCCCGAAGTCGACATCGTGAAGAGACTGCCCGACGCCATCGAATCGGAGGTCGAGATCGAACCGAGGCCACCGACATCGGACCGGAACCGCCTACCGGCGTCGACAAAGAACTGACACTGTGCCGAGGCCGCCGAGACCGAACCGGAACCGCCTCACGGCGTCGACACGACTCCAGCGGCGTCGGAACATCAGAAAAGGGCAGTAAGTGGAGTAGAGGGCGCCTAAGGCCCTGTGGAGACCTGAGAGACTACTCTAAGGGGCTAGGGAGGTGCTGAAACCCACCTGACTGTGCCTGGGGGTGAACTGGGACTAACCTAGAGAGGTTGTGTGGAGAGGAAAGCCAGGGCATTGGAATTCCCCCCTTTGATCTACCTCAGTTTAGGCCTCAGCCTTTGCCTCAGCCAGGGAGTAGGACCCCCCAAGCCTTCCACACCCTACAAGCTGTGCCTGGGCCAAATCAGCCCTTAAGTATTGAAGTGTCATCTGATTCATGAGTGCTACTGTATACTTCTAATTATTTATTGAGGAAACTGTATTTATTAAGTTCTTATCTATTTAATGCTGCACTGTATTTATAGGTCCACAGGACTTGTTGGTGTACAGTATTTATTGGTACAGTATTTATTGGTACAGTATTTATTACCTCAAAGTATTTAATTGTCTGTATATATTGCACTTGTATTTATGCCCTGTTATTTATGATCACCCCTATTTATTTCAGCAAACAGCAAATATTTATTTGACCTGCTCTATTTAAGAATTTGTATATTGTGATTGTTATTTATTTTCCCAATCAGCAACTAAGAGAAAAAGATAAAGAAAGAATATTTTCATAATTTTTACGGTGTAGAGTCGTTTTTGGAACGGATGCACGCATGGTTATTGTATGGGTATATTGTATGCTTAGCACTGCGCCTGTTTCCTGACCACTCGAGCCAAGCTACCCCATTGTGTCGGGAAGGCCCTCCACCACCCTGCGGAGTGGGAGTGGGGCTGTTTCCAACATAAATTGGTGTTCAGTGGTGGGATAGAGCTGTGCCTACATATACTCAACAATAACTGTGGGTAGTCCATAGGCCTACACCGGGAGTTTTCTCAAAGCGGCCTTCCTAATTGTGGGTTTTTGTTTTTTCCAAATTTACTCTGGTGGTGGGAGGAGGTATTATTAAAGGTACCCCCCTGCATTGTTACTGCACAAAACCTGTCCTCTAACCTGAGTGGGCAAGATGGAGTTTGTTCTTGAAAATCTAGACACGTACACTGTGGCCCAACTCAGGGAGTTTTGCCAGCGAGAGGGGGTGTACTGTCCCCCAGGAGCAAAGAAGGGTGCACTTCAAACCAGCTTAAGGGCTTGGGGGGAGGCACGCAGGGAAAGCAAGGCTGAGGAGGAAGACAGGGATGGAGAGCCTGACCCCGAGGGGGCTGAGATGTACCAACCTGAGGTGGGGAACCTGTCAGCAGGGCCCAGGACACTTTCTAGGAAGGGCAGCACTGTCTCTAGTGGGGGCTTATCCGAAGTGGAGTTAGCAGACCGGAGAGAGAAGAGACAGCTCACATGGGACTTAGCAAGGCTGGAAAAGGAGAAAGAGGAGCAAAGGATGGCCCATGAATTGCGACTGAAAGAAATAGATCTTCAGATTCTGAGAATCGGGGCACAACCTGCTCCTAATGGTGGCAGCCAAAACCAAGAGTCCACCAGGGAATCCAAACCTTACCTGCCAAAGGACATTGTAGCGAGCTATGGGGCGGGTGACGACATCGCCAAGTGGCTAGCAGCCTATGAGGTCTCATTGAGGGCCCATGGGGTTCCAGTGAAGTACTGGGGAGGGGGATTGTATAAGTACATGCCTCCAGCTGGTAGGGATGCTTTATTGGCCCTCGAAGAGGATGAGCAGACCCACTACCCCACCATGAAACTGGCGCTCATCAGAAAGTTTGGACTAACACCTGAAAAGTACAGACAGAAGTTCAGGGGTAGTCACAAACTGGGCACACAGAATTGGGTGGACTTCCTGGACTATGCAAAGAAGGCACTGGAAGGTTGGATTCAAGGCAGTGAAGTAAGGAACTACGAGGAGCTGTTTGACCTAGTATTGAAGGAACACCTACTCGAGAAATGTTTCCCTGAACTGCGGCAACACCTGGTGGATAGCAAGCTGACCAGTCCCCGGAAGCTTGCTGAGGAGGCGGACATTTGGGCTAGTACCCGGGTGTCCACCAGGGGACTGGAGGGGATACTCAAAAGGCCGGACAGGGCGCCCCCCAGAAGAAAGAAGGAGGGGAAAAGAAAAAGGAGTTCTCCAAAGGCCCCCAAAATAACTTCCAAGGGAAGGGAACAGGATTCACCTCTAAGGCTAACCCACCCAGAAACCCTAATCCTGGCCAGAGCCAGCAGCCAAGGGTTGTCCATTGCTATGAGTGCGGTGGCGTTGGACACTATAAAGGAGATCCGAAGTGTCAGAAACGATCACCCCCTCCCACTGGAGGAAAGCCCCCCGGAGTAGCTAGTGTAGTGCTCGGGGAGGAGATGCCCTTAACTAAGGGAAGGGAGTGGGCGGGTGTCACTTTAGTGTCCCTGGGAGAACGGGAGATGGTTCCTAAGATCCAGGTGCCCGCAAATACTGCAAAGTATGGGCAGTGGATCACCATCAATGGCCAAAGAGGGGAGGCTCTGAGAGACACAGGAGCCAGTATGACTATGGTACGTAGCCAACTGGTGTCTCCAGAGCAAGTAATTCCCGATGTACTCCACCCAGCCGCGATGGCTGACGGCAGAACCGGCCACTATCCCGTGGCTGAGGTTCCCTTTGAATGGGGGGGGGTTGCAGGTTCACTTCGAGTTGCCGTAAGCCCTGCCGTGCCAGTCGATTGTCTACTGGGCAATGACATGGAGCACAACGCTTGGAAGGAGGTGGAATACCGGACTCACACCGAGATGCTGGGTACACCTGACTGGGCCTGTGTTAGCACAAGGTCCGTGACTACCCGAAGAGGGAGTTCATTCCGGCTGGAGCCTGGAACAAAGGCCCAGCCAGCTGCCAGTCAAGGGAAGAACCGAGGACAGGAGGAGCCTGCCTCGGCGTCTCCACCCCGTAGGACGGATAGGCCACCGGAGGTGGTGGACCAGGAGTCTGCGGAGGGGGACGTTACCAACCTGGAGGACTTACCCATCCCGGCCGAGTGGCACGTGGAGGGAGGCCCGTCCAGGGAGGAATTCTGCCAGGGCCAGAGGGAGTGCCCTACCCTTGAGGGGCTGAGGCGACAGGCCGAAGCCCAGGCAGCAGGGAACGTTGAAGGGAACTACAGTGTTTACTGGGAGGATGGCCTCCTCTACAGTGAACCCAAGGCACCCCTACATGGATCGTCACGAGCCTTGGTAGTTCCTCAACGTTATCGAGCCTTCCTTTTAGAGTTGGCTCACGAGATCCCCTTGGCAGGACACCTGGGGCAAGACAAGACCTTCGCCCGTCTTGTCCCACACTTTTATTGGCCTCAGATGAAAGTGTCGTCCGATACCTACTGCCGGACATGTGTGTCTTGCCAAGCCAGTGGGAAAACAGGGGTGAAGCTGAAAGCTCCCCTGGAACCACTTCCTGTCGTTAGCACCCCCTTTGAAAGGGTGGGCATCGACATTGTGGGTCCGTTAGATCCGCCAACATCAGCTGGTCACAGGTTTATCCTGGTTCTGGTGGATCATGCCACACGGTACCCAGAGGCAATACCTCTGAGGACCATAACAGCACCTGTTGTGGCAAGGGCCCTGATGGGAATCTTTACCCGAGTGGGTTTTCCCAAGGAAGTTGTGTCCGACAGGGGGACCAACTTCATGTCAGCGTATATGCGGGCGATGTGGAAGGAGTGTGGAGTGACATACCGGTTCACCACTCCTTACCACCCCCAGACCAATGGTCTGGTGGAGAGGTTTAATAAAACCTTGAAGGGCATGATCAGAAGTCTGCCTGAAAGCCTGCGGAGGAAATGGGACGTCCTCCTACCCTGTTTACTTTTTTCTTACAGGGAAGTGCCACAGAAGGGAGTGGGCTTCAGCCCCTTCGAGCTTCTGTATGGGCACCCTGTACGTGGACCTCTTAACCTGGTGAGAGACGGATGGGAAAGAACTCCCAGAAAGCTCCCTCAGGATGTGGTGAGCTACATGCTGGCCTTCCGGAGCCAAATGGCTAAGTTGTGGAAGCAAGCTTCTGACAACTTGGAAGCCAGCCAAGCAGTAATGAAGGCGTGGTATGACCACAATGCTCACCCGGTGGAGTTGGAGCCTGGCCAGAAGGTGTGGGTGATCGAACCAGGAGAGCTTAGTGCCCTCCAGGATCGCTGGTCAGGACCCTTTGAGGTGTTGGAGAAGAAGGGTAAGGCTACCTACTTGGTGGACCTGAAGACCCCTCGTCAGCCCCTGCGGGTGCTGCATGCCAACCGCCTCAAACCCCACCACGAGAGGCCCGAAGTCATCTTGATGATGGTGACTGACGGAGGAGAGGACGTGGAAAGCGAGCCTCTCCCTGATCTGTTTGCGTCTCAAGAAAAGGATGGGTCGGTGGAGGGAGTGATTCTCTCCCCATCTCTAACTCCTGAACAGCAGGAGGACTGTCGCCAGGTCCTGGGGCAGTACTCTTCGTTGTTCTCCCTTGTCCCGGGTAGGACTCACCTGTGCGTCCATGACGTGGACACAGGAGACAGCCCACCTGTGAAGTCCAAGATCTACCGGATGTCAGACAAGGTGAAGGCCAGCATTCATAGTGAGGTCACTAAGATGCTGGAGCTAGGAGTGATTGAACCTTCTAGCAGCCCCTGGTCCAGTCCGGTGGTGTTAGTACCAAAAGCTGCACCACCGGGTGCCCAACCAGAACTGAGGTTCTGTGTGGACTACCGGGGACTGAATTCAGTGACCAAAACTGATGCTCATCCGATCCCTAGGGCGGATGAATTGATTGACCGGCTGGGAGCTGCCCAATATCTAAGTACCTTTGACCTTACTTCAGGGTACTGGCAGATCTCTTTGACTGATGGAGCAAGGGAAAGGTCAGCCTTCTCCACGCCCAATGGCCACTACCAGTTCTGTGTGATGCCCTTTGGGCTCAAGAACGCACCTGCCACGTTTCAGCGCCTGGTAAACCAGATCCTCACCGGAATGGAGAGTTTCTCTGCTGCTTATCTGGATGACATAGCCGTCTTCAGTAACAGCTGGGAGGATCACTTGCGTCACCTGCAAGCTGTTCTCCAGGCCCTGAGACAAGCTGGATTGACGATCAAGGCCAGCAAGTGCCAGATCGGGCAGGGGTCGGTAGTGTACCTTGGACACTTGGTGGGTAGGGGAGCGGTGCAACCCCTCCAGGCGAAGATCGAGGCCATCATGGCCTGGGAACCCCCCAAGACACAGACTGAGGTCCGAGCATTTTTGGGCCTCACAGGATACTACCGCCGCTTCGTGAAGGGGTACGGTACCATCGTAGCCCCCCTCACGGAGCTCACGTCCAAGAAACAACCTCGACGGGTAGTCTGGACGGAGGCTTGTCAGCAAGCCTTTGAGAGATTGAAGAAAGCCATGTGCGAGGCCCCGGTCTTAAGGGCCCCAGACTTTTCCAAGGAGTTCATTGTCCAGACAGATGCATCAGAACATGGCATTGGGGCAGTGTTATCGCAACTCAACGAAGAGGGTCTGGATCAACCCGTGGTCTTCCTATCCCGGAGACTACTTCCCAGGGAACAGAAGTGGAGTGCAATAGAGCGTGAAGCCTTTGCAGTGGTATGGGCTCTGAAGAAGTTGCGGCCATACTTGTTTGGCTCGCACTTCCTAGTTCAGACCGACCACAGACCCCTTCGTTGGCTGATGCAAATGAAGGGGGAGAATCCCAAGTTGTTGAGGTGGTCTATTTCCCTACAGGGGATGGACTTTCAGGTGGAACATCGGCCTGGAGTGGACCACGCCAATGCAGACGGTCTCTCAAGGTATTTCCGCCTTAGTGATGAGAACTCCCAAGGGGTTGGGTAGCTCTCCCCACTTTCAGCTGGGGGGGACGCGTGTTAGACCTGTCAGCCCTTTGGGTGGTCCCTCCTCATCATTATTTATTTTGTCCCACTTTTGCCTCAAACCCTGTTTGAATTTTTCCTTTTTGGGAACCACCAGATTTTTTAGTGTTGCTACAGATTCAGGGAGCCATTTTAGCTACCCCTGAAACTTCTGTCTGAGGGCCTGAAGCACAAAATGGTGGCCTCCTGTGACATCACCAGCATCCACTGGAACCTACCAGCACCTTCCAGAACATTCCAGGAGATTCCAGAACTGTGTGACAGTTGGAAACCGTTTAGAATGTTGGGAGGATAAGAGAGGCAGTTGGCAGTTGGAGCTGGCAGTTGGCACCTGACTGGTGAAGAGAGAGGAGCACAACAGTGAAGGAGGAAGGAGTGAAGCAGCAGGGGTGGAAACTTGTGCCTGGAGTGGGGTCCATAAACCCACCCTTGATACTTGTCCCTACTGATGGATCCCAGCCTATAGCCCTGTGTGGGAGGAAGACAGAAGAACACCATCCTAAGGACCTGGACAGCAGGAACAGGCCTTAGAACCAAGAAAGCAGCAAGATTCTGACCTGAGAACTGGTTTCCCTGGAGCCTGGCGTCGAGTAGCCGAAGACCTGGAGCCCGAGGTGGAGAAGCGGCGCTGACTGAGGTAGCAGACGTCGTACCCGGAGCCGCCTGAGGTCGTAAGAGGGCGCCGGCGGAGGTCGAGAGGAATACCAAGGGTCGAGAAGGAGGTGAACCGAGGTCGAGTGAGCGGCGTCATCGGAAGGGTGAAGTCCGCCCTCCGGAGTCGTCGGAGACCGAGGTAGAGGAGCACCGGAGGTCGGGAGTGAGGATCGCACTCCGGAGTCGCCCGGAACCTGTGAGGAAGAGCACCGGAGGTCGGGGGTGAGGATCGCACCCCGGAGTCGCCGGAAGTCGACAGCGAGGCCAGGCCGGCCGACGTCATCGGAGCCGAGAGCGCCATCGGACCGGAGCCGCCCGAAGTCGACATCGTGAAGAGACTGCCCGACGCCATCGAATCGGAGGTCGAGATCGAACCGAGGCCACCGACATCGGACCGGAACCGCCTACCGGCGTCGACAAAGAACTGACACTGTGCCGAGGCCGCCGAGACCGAACCGGAACCGCCTCACGGCGTCGACACGACTCCAGCGGCGTCGGAACATCAGAAAAGGGCAGTAAGTGGAGTAGAGGGCGCCTAAGGCCCTGTGGAGACCTGAGAGACTACTCTAAGGGGCTAGGGAGGTGCTGAAACCCACCTGACTGTGCCTGGGGGTGAACTGGGACTAACCTAGAGAGGTTGTGTGGAGAGGAAAGCCAGGGCATTGGAATTCCCCCCTTTGATCTACCTCAGTTTAGGCCTCAGCCTTTGCCTCAGCCAGGGAGTAGGACCCCCCAAGCCTTCCACACCCTACAAGCTGTGCCTGGGCCAAATCAGCCCTTAAGTATTGAAGTGTCATCTGATTCATGAGTGCTACTGTATACTTCTAATTATTTATTGAGGAAACTGTATTTATTAAGTTCTTATCTATTTAATGCTGCACTGTATTTATAGGTCCACAGGACTTGTTGGTGTACAGTATTTATTGGTACAGTATTTATTGGTACAGTATTTATTACCTCAAAGTATTTAATTGTCTGTATATATTGCACTTGTATTTATGCCCTGTTATTTATGATCACCCCTATTTATTTCAGCAAACAGCAAATATTTATTTGACCTGCTCTATTTAAGAATTTGTATATTGTGATTGTTATTTATTTTCCCAATCAGCAACTAAGAGAAAAAGATAAAGAAAGAATATTTTCATAATTTTTACGGTGTAGAGTCGTTTTTGGAACGGATGCACGCATGGTTATTGTATGGGTATATTGTATGCTTAGCACTGCGCCTGTTTCCTGACCACTCGAGCCAAGCTACCCCATTGTGTCGGGAAGGCCCTCCACCACCCTGCGGAGTGGGAGTGGGGCTGTTTCCAACATCCTCCATATTATCATTTTGAATTAACATGAATAATTGATTAACATTAATGGTATTAATGGTTTGCTGTGGGTTTGATTAATCAACATTACTAAATATAAAATACACGTGGGAATCGCATTTGCATGGCTTGATTGATACGTAAACTAATTTTGTACGCATACTAATGTCAGATATTTAGAATTTGCATGATATATGTTGCTTTTGTGATGTGATTTGTGAATAGTGCTTTAAATTGTGAGTATAAACTCAATGCGTGTTGCTTTTGCTAGATAAATACACACACATAGAGGGGTTAGTGAGGGAATAACATTTTGATAGTCATTTCCATGTATTAATTACGTTTTATGTCTCTTTGCTTAAGTTGACCTTTCGGGAGTGGCCATAAAATGGCTGCCATCCCTATTTTGACGCCCCGACAAGACACAGAAGTCACTGAGTGAAGTGCGCCTGCGCTAAAAGATGAGCAACAATTACCTTGTCCTGACCCCAGGCAGACTGTACCCGTGAAGGACATCCTGGGAGGAGTGCCAAGCATCAAACAAAGGACTTTCTTAAACCATGAACGGTTATAATTGATGACACTAAGGACACAACCCCGCATGGGAATCAACATGCCCTGAATGGACTAGAAACTGTTGCTAATTTATTCATAAATTGAGAAGCTGCATCTAATGCAACATTTAATGTATGGGAATCAGGAAGAATGATCCTGGTTCAACCAATCATAATTGTTCTAAAACATGTATTGAAACATTTGCTGATAAAATTTATTATAAAAGTAGACTAGAGAGAGTAGGACATGTTATTCCGCACCTTCCCTTACACTTTACCAGATTGCCCGACGTTATGCTGACGGAGAGGACGGTGACACTGCTGGACAGCTGCTTACCAGAGACTCTGATGGATTGATCTGATGCCTAATTAACTTACGAACTGATTCTTTGATTTATGGGCATAGA
The DNA here is from genome assembly GCF_964204655.1 of Triturus cristatus. Lineage (NCBI taxonomy): Eukaryota > Metazoa > Chordata > Amphibia > Caudata > Salamandridae > Triturus > Triturus cristatus. The sequence goes on along the minus strand of NC_140588.1, from coordinate 716,011,008 downwards.
GACGAAAAGATCTGAACTTGACATAGAGGACGCCATTTAGCCAGATTAGGTAAATATGCGAACTAAAATATTGAATGCTATATGACTTTCTTATGCTTTAATTAGATAAACATATTATTGCACTTAAAGAACTGTGTCGGGTTATTATTTGAAGTATTTCAATGTATATTGTTTTAGCAGAATTAAGTGTTGCTATTCCCAGCAACTGGCTGATCCATGGCCAATAGTATGGGAGGAACTGCTAGGTTATAATGTATTGAGATCCTGGTGAGGTAGGGAGGTATAGGTAAACTTGTTGTTACTCATCAGGTGATTGGTGTAATCTTCCTCCCAATTCCAGCGCATGAAATAAAGAAAAGACTCCCCACTCTCTCGAGGACCATTGATCTGAAAGTAGAATGAATGATTGGTGTTATGGGACCCACCAGTGAATGAGTGAATGAAATGTGGTCTGGTCTGTAGCGAGGGGATTTGTGGTACTCCGCGCTGGAGCACTACTAGATAGTTCGCCACTGCTGTTTTCGCTGCTTCGTCAGCTAAGCTGTTGCCGACAGCGTGGACACCAACTCGCTGGTGACCAAGAGTATGAATTACATTCACGAGTGGCAGATGCTGTTTAAGTTCTGCCACCCGAACCTAAAGCATTTTATGCTTGATTGTGCTACCTTTGGAATCGCGATATTCATTCTGAGACCAAAAGAATAGATTGTCGTTAAAAGACTGAACACAGTAAAACGAGTCACTCACTATAAGAGTAGTAACCCGAGGATCAGCAAACTCCAGTGCAAGTACCAGAGCACGGAGCTCTGCCAACTGTGCGGTACAATCACCCAATGACTGCGTATGCACGACATCGGACTTGAATTCTCCATTCACGAAAGTACCCGCTACAATTGCGCAGGCCACTGAATAGGCATGCTTCGATTCCGTCGCCGGTTGCGCCGAACCGTCAGTGTAAATGACACAATGGTAATCTTCAAGCGGGCGCAAAGACAGAGGAGCCGGATGAACGAATTCATACTGCAAGTACTCCTGAGCCTGCAATGACGCATCAAAGATATAGGTGGCATCTGGCGAGTGGCCCATTGTATCCAACGTGGTTGCAAAGCTTTAGAATTGGGTACACTGGCTTTCGTCACTGCCTCTAGAGCAGGATATGGTGTAACCACCAACATGCGTTTCCTGTGCGACAGCGCTCGTTCTTTAAGAATCGCCATCTGCACTGCAGTTAATACTTTTTCGATTGTGGAAAAGCGCAGTTCAGCCGAAGTGTACAGGTGTGATTTGTAGGCAATGGGGACGGTGTCGCCCTCATTGAACGCCGAGTACGTGAAACCCACAGCACCCGGCACAATTCTTATTACCAGGTTAGTGTGGTTATCACGTGTCAGTAAGTATTTCGGAGCAAGAAGATCAGCCTGCAAAGATTGCAAAATAGCCGAATGCTCTGTCAGCCAGCTCGATTTGGAAAAAGTAGGTTGTACCAAGGCATATAGCGGCTTGATACGCTGGGCATAATCGGGAATGTAAGTACGACCGAAATTCAGAAAGCCCAGCAAAGACTGTAATTTTTTCAGTGTTGTAGGAGCACACAAGCATGCGCACTTCTCCAGAAAGTGAGGAGCTAATCCTCGACCCTCATTGTTGAGCTCGTAGCCCAAAAACAACACTGTATACTCTGCAATGTGAGACTTCGTAAAGTTGAATTTGTAACCGAAGTCTGCAAACATAACAATGATGCGATCAACGCAACACAGATGCGGCCATATCTTGTCGTCTGAGATAGATATCATCAACATACGAGTACGCATACAGAGAGACAACACATGCGACAAAGACGCCAGGGCTGTTTTTATAGCCCATGGCTAATCTCTTAAACTGTTTTTGTTTTTCGCCAGAAGTAAACTCTGTCCACTGACTACTAATAGAGGACAGGTTATGGCTGTAAAAGCCATTGGATATGTCAAGTGTGGTCTTAAACCTTTTTCCTCACGAGACTATCATCGAGGGCAGAACTGTGGTTATTCTGTACAGCACACGTCCGACAATGAGAGTTCAAATGCCGGGAATCCAAAACTAGGCGGTACGACCCATCAGGCATCGTTACAGTGAATAAAGGATTATTCATCGGTGACACACGTTTCAATAACACCCTGATATTCCAATTGGTCAAGGATTTCCCCAACGTGAGATCTAGCTTCGCGGCGCATGGGATATTGGGGCTGTGGCTGGGGCATAGACCGTAAAGGAATCTCATGGCTTGGAGACAATTTATCCCACCCAACCTGAGTACGTTACAATGTCGGAGCAAGCACCTGAGCCCACTCTTCGGCAAACCTTTCAGCGTGCTCCTTTGGCACAGTGTGCGCAAAGGACGGGAGGATTACCTCCTCCCCTCTAGGAGCATCCAAAATTAAAGCCGGGGGCCAGTCCGCCTCCGCTAAGAGAATATCATAGGAAGAGGTCAGATTATCCCAAAAAATCCCCTGCATTGTACGTTGTATGTCACCTTCAATTAAAAGGACTATGTCATATAGTCTGTCAGGGGGAGCCACTCTAGTATCAGCAGTTTCTACAGTTATGAACGTATCAGTTGCTGTCGCCTCCAGATATGGACGCAGTGCTTGCAGCACTACTGTAACCTCCGCTGCGCTGTCGAGCAGCGTTAGCGCCCATGTCCGGTTCCGAAGCTGCGTTCTCACTATCTGTGGCATACCTCGCTGTTAGCGCAGCAACTTTCTTCTTCTGAAACGGGGGACGTTGACGTGCAAACTCGTCTTGCTTGCCTTTACCGTCAGACTGACGGGGTTGCTCACGTCCTTGTTGGGCACCCCGACCTTTGCCACGTTCTCCGCCACCAGACTGTGAGGCCGATGTTTCCTGTGAAGAACGAAGAGAACGTTGTTCAGTAACCTGAAATCTATCAGGTGACCTAATACTAGTGCGATCGCGCAAATCATATGTGCGTTCACCAGTCGCCTGTACCGGTGACGCAGGACGAGACCCCTGTTTCTGCTGCTGCTTTCCCTGTTTCTTTGTTCTCCAATTTTGTTTAGGAAAACTTGGCCAATCGTCTTTTACAGACAAACTCACCTTAGTTTGCTGTTGTATGTCTGGAATGACAATAGTAGGCGTAATCCCTAAACTACTGCGGCCAATAGTTCTATAAGCCTCCACAATAATTTTAGGCAACTCTCGGGGCTTATAGAGTTCGTCGACGAGGGCTAAACCATTTGCCACTTGAAAGTGTACCGCATCTCCCTTGAGATAACCAAGGATGAGAGAGGCCACTACGTCGAACACACCGACAAGCCGCATCCCCAACTCGACCGCCGCCTCCGGTCCGTGTTGATCTTGAACACGCTTGATGACGGAGGGAAGAACAGCCATAGATAGGGTGCCGAAGCACTTCGAGTAGACCGCTGCAAAAACCTTACCCCAGCTGGTCACAATCGGACACCTCCGGGACTAAGTCTTTCTGCAAACTAATGGTGAGTACCCTGTGTTTCTCCACAGGAGTAGAGTGTGGAAATACTGCCTCCAGCTGGTCAAATTTCTCAGCAAGCCAATAAGGCAAATCGTCCTTATTCTGGGGGCGCTTGCCCATTACCGAATTAACCATGACGGGACTAATGACAATCCCGGCCTGGCCAGCTGGTTGTCCCGCAACAGCAGGTGCCCCCACCTGCACGTTACGTGAAACGTATTGCACTATAGCCCTATATACAGTAATCAAGGCTGTATGGAGGGCACGCAACTCATCCACCGCAACATTCAAATAACGAGGATGAGGTGTAAATCCGGCCAGTACCGGCCAAGTGGCCCCTGGAATTGATAAAGGGCCCATTCGAACCGGTGTAACCGTATGGGGAAGGGCGCCATTAAACCAAATGCGATGCTGCCAAGCAGAAATAGGAATTTCTTGCGTCGTATATGGCGTATAATTTGCCGGGATCTGCGTGGGAGTATAGGTGTGAAACGTATTATCACCCGCATTCACCGCCGGCATTGTCACCCAAGAGTAAAACAACTCGTAGGGATATGATGCATCGCCACTCACCACAAAAATAACGGCCATCCCATCGTTCGGCACCCCAAACTGCGTCAAATGACGCCGCAGAGGTGTTCGGCTATGCGCTGCAATATCGACCACCATAAGGACACAGAGAAGAACAACAATGGATATTACAGTAGCACACGGGTTCAGAAATATAAAAACTTTTTTAATTAACAAGATTGAGGGAACCTATCGTACAAACAGGTAGGTTAAAATCGTCACTCCCGCTAACCGGAAACAAGAGTGAGGGTGTTGTGGACTAATATAAGCACTACTAAGGCGTTCCAAATCAGAAGACCAAATGTTAGGTGCGCCATGTTGCAGGGATTCTGCTCATGCACAGAACTATGTGCAGGAAACCAGGACCTCAGTGAATTGCGGTGTACCAAAAACTCACCTCAGTACCCAGAACCCCTATCCGACCAGCATCAGTGTCTCATTCGCTCTTCATACCATATAGAAGCTACCAATGATTAGACAACCCAGAACATGCGACTTTAGAGTACTCTCAGGAATGGTGGGAATCAGAAATGCCTGTTCGTTATTATTCTCATATCAGTCCACAACAAGAGTATTTAGAGATACAGTAAAGTTTAAAATGTTTATTTTATAAACTACGTGTCCGAAGATGCAGTACTTTGGCTAACATAAGCAGACAAATGATTAAAATTAAAACCATCAGCATTGTTACAATACCATAGAAAATGAAGGGAGAAATCATATTACAAATGATAGTGGAATACAACCACCCTCCCTTCACTAGTAAGCTAGACTAATAGAAGGTCTCTAGGTTTGAATGGGGAACCCCATACAGTAAAGATCAGCTTAGGTGAATCACATCACAGGATCAGCTTTGCTCTGCGCCTGGAAAAGTTCTTCTCCAGAATGTGTGTCTAATGCATGCAAAACTGCAATATTAAAGGCTCTCGACATTCAGATATTTGCAGCTGTGTGCGTGTTATGGCTAGAGCGTGGGCCGATCAACCTGAACTCAAAAACATACATTGTTTGGTGGCTCAGACTGTTTCTGCACACAATGTTCAGACCAAGGTCGCAGTGCACGTCTAGGGATGTGAACAACAGACAGTTCTCATGTGAAGAAAAGGCAAGCAAGCAGTTTTCAAATAATAACATCTATCTGCAGTGTAGTGTGCAAAAGCAGCAAAAGTGGCAAGATGGCGTTTCTAACATCTAAGGCGCTTATGCTAACATAGCAATGTATGTATCTAAAACGCTGCCTCCACTACACCACTGCTGTGACTCACTGGAAATCGGGCCCAGGTTACAGAGCAACCACGTACACTCAACACGGTTTTAAAAATGGGGAAAAACGACGCAAAACAAACTAAATTGTCGTTCGACAACAAGAGGCTCACACGAAATGCTGACACGGGAGTTGAGCACGATAAAGACTTAGCCTCTAGAGAAGTGCCAGACAAGCAAGACGACGACCTATGGAACATTCTACTGGAAGTGAAGTCCAGTCTTAAAGTAATTGACACGAAACGCGATAAGCTCACTGCCCAAATTGACCAAGAGCAAAAACGTGTAGACACACACGAAACACGAATAGACCAACTAGAAAACAGAACGTCCAATGCTGATGATTATCAAGTCAAATCGAAGGAACATTTACTACAAATTGAGAAGGTCTTAAATATTATTAAAGCAAAGAATGAAGATTTAGAGGTCAGTTCCAGGAGGAACAAGATACGTATTACTGGCATACCAGAGTCCACCCCAATCTCTAAAATGGAGATGTATGTCGAGGACCTCCTGAGAGAACTATATGAACAAGAACTATCCACAATGTTTATCGTGGAAAAAGCACACCGGTCACTAGCCCCCAGACCTGTGGTGGGTGCCACTCCTAGACCTATTATCGCCCAGCTGATGTGGTCTTATGTAAATTCATAGAGAAGGGCAATATTAATCACCAGGGAAACAACATATCCTTTTACCCGGACTTTACTCCCACAGTACAAGCAGCCAGCCTACTACAACAATCCGGCACATCCAAGGTGATTTTCTATCCGGCAAAGCTGAGAGTCGCACACAAGGGGATGGCGCACTACTTTACTGATGCAAAATCTGCTCAAAAATTTGCTAGACACATTGGTAAGCCGGAACATAGCAACACATCCCAATCTGGCGGAAAGGCATCGGAAGCTACCCTCAGCGACAATGACTGAATTCTGATGGAACACCCATATGAGCTAAGTCACCTCCGCAGAACCTGCGGGTTGGCCATAGTAAGGTACTGGGAATGCAGGGGAGATGTCTTGGGTTCAGTTCTCCAATGATCTACTGGACATGGTCAGCTATGATCTGGAAATGCTACCCCATAGCCATTGACTCATGGTTTGGCCACCCTGATACATGGTATGGCAGTTCGCCGGTGATCCCATGCCCCCCGGGAGATCTCCCTTGGGATTGTACAAATGTTAACTGGACTGTTGGCAGTATATCTTCAATCGGACAACCTGATTGGGGGGTTGGTGGGGGTGGTGGGATGGGGTGGGTGGGGGTTTGTTATTATTCTTTTTGGAAGCGTACAGACAACACTCTACAGCAATTGTCACAAGGCCACTAACTGCTGCAGATACCAAACACACTAACCATGATGCAACCTCTCTCTGCACAGCACAAGATATAATATTCATGCTTGAAGTACTACTGATAATTGCCTCGTCAAGTATGTGGCGACTACATTTATCTGTGCTATACATGTGGAGATGACAGCTTACAAGTTTCTAACCTGGAATATAAGGGGTTTAAACAATCATAGGAAGGCACGCCTCATCAAAGCTTACGTCGCTAGACATAATGTGGACATATGTTTCCTCCAAGAAACACATTTAAACACCACTGTATCAAACAAACTGAAACATAAACGGTGGGGTGAAGTTTACTCCTCAATTTACTCAAACTATGCTATAGGGGTTGCGATCTTAATACGCCAGAAGGGTGGACTGGACACTCACTCAATCCCAAACGGACCCAGAGGGTCGATATATCCTCTTGAAAGGCACACTGGGTGGTACAAAGATAGTTATGGTTGCGATATACGGGCCAAATGTGGATAACCCAGACTTCTTTCATGATGTATAGGTTAAAGTGGTTACACTAGGCTGTGACACCATTGTGTGGGTGTCGACTTTAAAGACATTTTATGCGATGCTATGATAGACTGGGCTCTGCACGAACCTTGCACCGCCAATCATGTCATGCACTCAACACTATTATTTCCGACAATCATTTGATAGACATTTGGAGGCAAAGAAATCCTGGGAGAAGGGAAGGCACATGGGTCTTGACGTAGCACAAATCCTTGTCTAGACTAGACCACTGGCTGGTGTCGGGTGATGTTGCGACGTGGACAGAAATGCCGCACATTTGCCAAGAACATTATCTGATCATGCCCCATGCACCCTCAAAGTGAGATTCCCTACGTCAATTCGGCGAAAATTCACAAGGAGACTACCTCCCCATGCCTTGCTAAATACAGCATTCCGGGAAGAAATACGGAGGGACATAGTGGAATATTTCTTGTTAAATCAAGGATCATATCATCCTCCTCAATATTCTGGGAGACCTTCAAGGCTGTTATTAGAGGGAAGTGCATTGCACGACAAGCAGGGTTTCTAAAAGCCATAAGAGACACCATACAAAATTTGGAATCTAATATCAGGGATATGTAACTTGAATATTTCTAAACTAACGAGCCTTCTCACCTAGCTCCCATCCGGGGAACAGTTTCAGAATTTGAACAAGAGGCAAACAGTGAAGTTAGGTTCATGGGGAAATACGCCGCGGCCAGGCGATTTGGGGAAGGTGACCGTCCAGGCAGAACACTGGCCAATATTCTTAAACCTTCACATAGCTCTCCATATATAACATAATTACTTGATAGTAAAGGTAATTCAATTAGAGGGCCACAGGAGACACATGATCATTTTACTGACTTTTACTCCTCGCTATACATCTCTAATACAGCTCACTTAGATAGTGAACTCACTACCTACTTAGACTCACTTGAATTACTCTGGCTCAGCACAGCTCACAGGGAATACCTAAACGAACCATTTACCACTGATGATATTGTGCAAGTGATAAACAGTCTCCCAGCCGATAAAGCTCCGGGGCCAGATGGTCTGACGACCGCATTCCATAAATGCTATGCTTCGATTTTCGCACCTCATCTAATGGAAATTTATCAAGAGTCACTGCAAAATGGTTAAATCCCCCCACCACTCTGGAAGCAGTCATTCTAACGCTGCTTAAACCTGGCAATTCCACAAATCGGTGTGACTCATATAGACCCCTCTCACTCATCAATATCAACAACAAAATGTATGCAAAGCTCCTGGCAAATAGACTGCCACAACAAAGTATGCAGTTCCTAACTAAAGAGGCAAAAAAAAAATATAAGGACAAAATTCTAACTGTAAACAGGAATACCAGTGAACGACAGGAGAGTGATCTCCTTTTGTTGGAATAAAGCCCTCACACACCTGACAAGAAGGTGTCTTGCTTCATCATCGGGCCCTGCTCCTACTCGGGCCGGCGCTGCAATGCCCGATCAGGCGCCCGTGATGGGGCCTACTTATCGGAGATCTTTTTCCAAAGGCCGTTAGGTGAGATGTAAGTGAAGGTCTTGGTGTAGGTGAATGGGTGAGTATGTGAAGTGATTTAAAATAGGGGAACAAATCCAATCAAAACTATTTTAATGTACATGGTTCTTCCCCTAGTTAAAAAATGTAAAAACTTGCGCGTATGTACACACAATGTTGTGTTTTTATACGCTGATTTATGTGGTCAACATGTTTCATGCCTATTTAATCAAGTAGATGGCAATTCATCAGGACCTAACCAGTAATCCTACCTACACACATTTTTTGGTGGTGGACACAAAACACAGGAAGTGAGGAGTGACCACCCTTACAGCACCCTAAAAAAGTGTGAGGGTACCTCTGGTATAATCAAATCTAAATGTAACCTGTGGAAATAAAAAACAGTTAGAATAGTCAGGGATAAAAACCTTATCGTACCTCTTCACACAAACCACCATGATTGATTATGACAAGTGGTAGTGAATCACACGCGTGTAAAGCTCGTAGGCTGTGACATGCTGAATAAAAACACAACAACGTATTAGGTGATGGAGGGCAGTCAGGCAATCACAATGAGATTGATAAAAGACAAGAGAAAACTTACATAGTTAAAGGTATGTTTAAACGAGAGCTGCGTCCTTACCCATGTCTCTAATGATCCGGGCCAAGTCGGTACCGGTCGCTGCGGACACTCAATTCTAGTGCCCTGATTTAATAAAGGTATGTTAGTGAGAAATATAGACAGCAGAAAAAAGGGGGTGCACAAATATGCAGTGAACCCCATGAGGTTAAAGGAACTGACCAAAAACGGTCTTATGGGTCAGAGAAATGAAATAAATTAAACTAAAATGACAGAGGAAGTCATCTACACGCTTATTAGGATCATATAAGGTGCGGACCATCCAACTTATCTTACAAAGAGATGTGACAAGCACTCCAAAGTATAGGAGATGCTAGTCAAAACGTGCGTTTCCACAAGAAGCATTACCAAATGAGAACTCCAATAGCTAGGCGGAAAAGCGAGTGCTTTAGGAGTAATACGTATTTAAAAACCTCCCGCATGTAAGCCGCCCCGTAAGGGAAAGATTAAGAGGAAACACACTTGATGGCAGTGGGGAGTTTGAAGCCACTGGTATGGCGGGCTGCTGTTAGAGGATAAAACACAATATTGATGGGTAGTTACTCACGGTTCCCTTGGTGGAAGTCAACTGACATCCTACCCGAGCAGCGTCACCGGTCCGTGCGCGCTGTTCGAAGGACTCCCACGCCGACAGGAATATAAATAAAGGGCGTCAGGGGAAATGACCAAAGGTGGCCAATGAGACGGAGCGAAACTAGTAAGCACGCTGGAAACACGAGTAACGCGTAGTGGGAATGGCGGTCACCTGGCAACAAGACGGTCATGTGATCGCTTGGCCAGCCAATCGTGGTTGTCCTATTGTGTGGTCGTTGTCAAGGTGAACACGAGACGAACGATCAGCAATCCGGCCAGTTACGGGAAAATATAACGCTCCCCCCTTCCAGGGACCTCCCTTTTGGCAATATCCAATATCCAATATATCCACAGGGTCCACCTCCCTTCTTCCCAACTGGACCTGCACCTCCTTTTTTAGACAGAGGTTGGGGCAGAGGAAGAGGGCGCAGAAGAGGACAACAAAAAAGAGTACAATGGCAGGACCAACCGGCAGTGCCAGTAGAGACGAGGAGCCAAACCAAGGGGAAAAGAAATTGATTATCAATATTTCCTCCAGAGTGATTTCACCTATTGAGGAAATTGTGTTACAGAAGGGATTGGGCTTTGTCCCTACTCCCAAGACCGACACCTTTAGGGATCGATGCGAATTACAAAGCTTTTTCGCAAAATCCGTCTCCATGCCTTTTTCCATGACCAACCAACTTATTCCACTGATGATTCTGGACTACACAAACCATCAACATTTACCCCTACGTGTGCGATGGTTCCCAATGAGGTCCTTACTTTCGAGCAAGCTGTATTGAAGGAGTTCAATACTAAGGAGGTCCCCACCCCCTTCTTCAATCTCTCGAGTGATGAAACTAATGCCATCAGGGCTTTGGCCAGTGATGAATCCATTACGATCAAGCAAGCTGACAAAGGGGGAGCAACTGTAATAATGAACACAGTTGACTACAATACTGAATGTGAGAGACAACTGAGTGACAATAGATACTACACTCCGATAAGAGATAACCCCACACAGAGATTACAGAACATGATTTCAGTGATGACATTCTCGGCTGAATCAATGGGGTGGATCACAAAGAAGGAGGCTGAGTTCCTCACAACAAAAGAACCTGTGGTACCCTACTTCTATTGTCTCCCCAAAATTCACAAAGGAGTGACACCAGTACCTGGACGTCCCATCGTTTCAGGGATTGGTTCTGTACTTGAACCCCTCTCAAAATTCACTGACCATTTTATCCAACCTTTTGTGAAACAGACTCCGTCTTTTGTTAGAGACACTACTGATGTGTTGCGTCTTCTGGAGGGGGTCCAACATCCTAATGAGGTGAACCTCTTAGTCACCTTGGATGTTGAGGCCCTCTATACCAATATTCCACAGAGAGCAACATTGGAGGTCGTTGAAGACATTTTAAATGGTTCAGAATGGGTTTCGCCAACCCCGGTGTCATTCATTATGGAATGCGCGACCATGGCACTCACTGAGAACTATTTTCAGTTCGGTACCCAACTTTTTCACCAGACCCAAGGTACATCAATGGGTAGTACCTTTGCTCCCAGTCTGGCATGTCTGTACATGTCAGCCTTTGAGGAGCGCAAAATCTTTCACCCTGACAATCCATTCTCATCTAACATCTTATTGTGGAGAAGATTTATAGATGATATCCTGATTCTTTGGAAAGGCAACGCCATCAGATGCGGTGAATTCTGCACTTGGATAAATACCCTTAACCCTTACCTGAAATTCACCAACACAATTTCCACGAGTGAGATCCCCTTCCTTGATCTCCTCATCAGATTGGAAACAGGGTCCATTTCTACCACCCTATATCGGAAACCCACCGATAGAAACAGTCTTCTGTTGTTTAGCAGTCACCATCCCAAGGCACTTAGACAGAATTTACCAATCGGCCAATTCCTTCGTATTAGAAGGAACTGTAGTAGTATTGGTGACTATAAAAAAGAAGCTAACATCCTGAAAGAAGATTTGCTCCAACGTGAATACCCCAAACAGGTGGTTGCAGACGCTTACAAAAGAGCCAGGAATAATAACCGAGAGGCCCTTCTGGAGGATAAGATTAGAAATTCGGACACCAAGATTACTTGTGTCACTACGTACACCCCCCACTCTAATCAATTGAGGAAAATCATCAGAAAAAACTGGGGCATTCTCAATACTGGGTCATTGATTTTTCCCGTACCCAGTTTTGCATTCAAACGTACCAACAATATCAAAGATCTATTGATACATACCAGACCCAGAAAAGTTCAACCCCGACCACAGAATACACTTTGGGACCTTCCGCCAGTACAAGGCCACTACCCCTGCGGATCTTGTTCCGCGTGCCCGCAGACAAAGGTGTCCAAAGTTCTGAACCTTCCTAATGATACATGTTGGCGTTTAATGAAACACACTAACTGCAATACTACCAATTGTATTTATTTGGTTAAGTGCACCTGTAACCTTTACTATATAGGGATGACCACCAGACAAATAAAAGCACGCATAATGGAACACAGGAGCACTTTCAGATGTGAAAAAACAAATACTAGAATGACGACACATTTTTTTGAAAGACAACATCCCCCTGAGTCCTTTGAGTGGTACGTCTTAGAGGCGCATCCGGGTATGTCCAAAAACGCTTTATTTCGCTTAGAACAGCGATGGGTTCTGAGACTATCATGTGACAAAATAGGCCTGAATGAGGACATTCCCTGGAATCTCTTGACATAGTTACTTCATCGAAGTCGCCAGGACCATCATAGGGACTATACATAGATGGGCTTCAATCCAGTACCGTCGTAGTAAGACTACGAGCGCACCAACACCATCTTGCTAGATTACATACGCATAATTTTTATGCTTCGTACATCCTCTATACAAGGCTCTACCCAATGGAGTTGCTTTAATTAATGAATCTTAATACCAACTTTACACACTGTCACCATCAACAGAGTTTGCTGTGGTATTTGCATTTATATTTATTTTTATGTTTGTCTCAAACGTCCCTGATTGGTCTGGTCCACACTGACCTTCTTTGTTACTTCAGCATTGACTGCACTTGGGGGTCTGCCTCTCATGCTTCATATACCTTATATGCTTTTTTCATATTTTCCCGTAACTGGCCGGATTGCTGATCGTTCGTCTCGTGTTCACCTTGACAACGACCACACAATAGGACAACCACGATTGGCTGGCCAAGCGATCACATGACCGTCTTGTTGCCAGGTGACCGCCATTCCCACTACGCGTTACTCGTGTTTCCAGCGTGCTTACTAGTTTCGCTCCGTCTCATTGGCCACCTTTGGTCATTTCCCCTGACGCCCTTTATTTATATTCCTGTCGGCGTGGGAGTCCTTCGAACAGCGCGCACGGACCGGTGACGCTGCTCGGGTAGGATGTCAGTTGACTTCCACCAAGGGAACCGTGAGTAACTACCCATCAATATTGTGTTTTATCCTCTAACAGCAGCCCGCCATACCAGTGGCTTCAAACTCCCCACTGCCATCAAGTGTGTTTCCTCTTAATCTTTCCCTTACGGGGCGGCTTACATGCGGGAGGTTTTTAAATACGTATTACTCCTAAAGCACTCGCTTTTCCGCCTAGCTATTGGAGTTCTCATTTGGTAATGCTTCTTGTGGAAACGCACGTTTTGACTAGCATCTCCTATACTTTGGAGTGCTTGTCACATCTCTTTGTAGGATAAGTTGGATGGTCCGCACCTTATATGATCCTAATAAGCGTGTAGATGACTTCCTCTGTCATTTTAGTTTAATTTATTTCATTTCTCTGACCCATAAGACCGTTTTTGGTCTGTTCCTTTAACCTCATGGGGTTCACTGCATATTTGTGCACCCCCTTTTTTCTGCTGTCTATATTTCTCACTAACATACCTTTATTAAATCAGGGCACTAGAATTGAGTGTCCGCAGCGACCGGTACCGACTTGGCCCGGATCATTAGAGACATGGGTAAGGACGCAGCTCTCGTTTAAACATACCTTTAACTATGTAAGTTTTCTCTTGTCTTTTATCAATCTCATTGTGATTGCCTGACTGCCCTCCATCACCTTATCATCTCCTAATACGTTGTTGTGTTTTTATTCAGCATGTCACAGCCTACGAGCTTTACACGCGTGTGATTCACTACCACTTGTCATAATCAATCATGGTGGTTTGTGTGAAGAGGTACGATAAGGTTTTTATCCCTGACTATTCTAACTGTTTTTTATTTCCACAGGTTACATTTAGATTTGATTATACCAGAGGTACCCTCACACTTTTTTAGGGTGCTGTAAGGGTGGTCACTCCTCACTTCCTGTGTTTTGTGTCCACCACCAAAAAATGTGTGTAGGTAGGATTACTGGTTAGGTCCTGATGAATTGCCATCTACTTGATTAAATAGGCATGAAACATGTTGACCACATAAATCAGCGTATAAAAACACAACATTGTGTGTACATACGCGCAAGTTTTTACATTTTTTAACTAGGGGAAGAACCATGTACATTAAAATAGTTTTGATTGGATTTGTTCCCCTATTTTAAATCTCTTCACATACTCACCCATTCACCTACACCAAGACCTTCACTTACATCTCACCTAACGGCCTTTGGAAAAAGATCTCCGATAAGTAGGCCCCATCACGGGCGCCTGATCGGGCATTGCAGCGCCGGCCCGAGTAGGAGCAGGGCCCGATGATGAAGCAAGACACCTTCTTGTCAGGTGTGTGAGGGCTTTATTCCAACAAAAGGAGATCACTCTCCTGTCGTTCACTGGTATTCCTGTTTACAGTTAGAATTTTGTCCTTATATTTTTTTTGCCTCTTTAGTTAGGAACTGCATACTTTGTTGTTTATACTTAAGTACTGGGGTACGTATGCTGGACCTTAATATAACAAAACCCTAGATTCCTAATCCCCTCCCCTTTGAATACAAATAGACTGCCACCCCTCCTTCTGCTCATCGCCAGACCTGATCAATCTGGTTTTATACCGGAGTGTTCAACGTCACACAACCGAAGGACCTTTTTTCCAGTACTACATTATCTTGACCCCCGAACTCCAGCCTTGTTGGCGTTCTTTGACGCCACCAAGGCCTTTGATTCACTGGAATGGCCGTACCCGTTCTCCATTCTGGCCAGGCTGGGACTAAGCCCGCTCTTCATTAAGCAAATTAGGTTACTGTACTTGCAGCCGACTGCTAGACTGCACACAAATGGCTTAATATCGGCCCCGTTTGATATCACACTTGGCACTAGGCAGGGGTGTCCTCTATCACCCCTCCTTTTTGCCATAGCTAAGGAGCCACTAGCCACCAGATGCAGACACCACCACAAAACACAAGGCTTGGATTTCCCGGCTAGGGACCTAATCATCTCTCCCTATGTGGATGACATCACATTATATTTAAGAGACCCAAAGGAAAACCTAAAACCCGTACTTTGCGAACTCACCAAATTTGGTGGTCAATCAGGCATACAAATAAACTGAGCCAAATCTACCCTAATCCCGCTGACTCACTCGTTGGTCTCTTTCGAGTAGGACTATCCTACCCAGTGAGCGGAGGGCCCGATTCAATACATGGGGATCTGGCTAAGCAGCAGCATACAGGAACTTGGGGATATGAATTATGGGCGGATAACTACTTGACTAGAGGGGAAAATTTGTATCTGGTCTAACCTTCCAATCTCACTGGCCGGTCGTATTGCAATTGCCAAAATGATTGTCCTGCTCAACTTATTGTATATTTTTGCAAACCTGCCCTACAACTAACTCAATCTTTCTTGAAAACACTGAGGTCTTTAATGGTGTCTGTGGTGTGAGCGGGCAAGCAGCAGCGCATATTGTGGGAAATACTAACGCTTCCATTGGCTCAGGGTGGACTAGGCGCATAAGACCTAGCTCTATATGCATTCTGCGCACAAGCACTGTATCTACACCACTGGATAGTTCCGACTCCGTTCAAGCCTCATGTGGCTGTTGAATTTGATAGCGTGGCCCCGATACCATTAAATGTGGCTCTATACCAACCCTATAGTCTTCAAACGTCTACATTACACACAGCTGAAACACTACGATGGAACTGGGATAGGCTCTACAAAAGGGCAGGACATAAGATTCTTTATGCACAATCTATCATACTTGCTCAAAATCCACAGCTGCCAGTGCTTTGCGACAAGGGGACTATTGCGCGGGCGCATAGACTGGGTTTAGTCACATTCGCAGACTTGTATCCTAATGATACTTTTATAACCTCTCCTACAGTCGAAACTGGGTGTTTTCCAGTTTCTTGAATTTACTGTTAGATTATAGAATCAGGGGCACATGTTGCAAAATACATGACACATTTCCGACCCCTCCAGACACTCTCCCGGCCCTTGAACTCCCACTCTCCAACTCATCCCCCAGTAAGCTCATAACTCGATTATACAATACTACAATACTATGCAACGCACAACCCCGGTGGTGCAGCCAAAGGCCCTGGAGAGTTGGAACTCCCAACTGGAGGAACCTGCATTAGATGATCAGTGGCAGTTCTTCTGCAGCCAATTAGAGATGCTTTCACCCAATTACAAACTGTGCCTTATACATTTTAAGTACATATATCGCATTTATAGGGCGCCTAACCAATTTAAGCGCATGGGACTACTCCCTGAGGCGGACTGTTGGAGATGCAGAGCCCCTCAGGCTTCGTTCCTCCACATGGCCTGGAGCAGTCCATTTGTGGCGAAATTTTGGATTGAGGTCTTTCAAAAGAGTAGTAAAATTCTGGGAGTCATAATACCCCCTTGCCCCAAGATTGGACTCCTGTGATTCGTTCGGGAGACCCCAGCCGAGGGTCGCAGGTTATCGGCCATGCTTTTACTACTGGCAAAACGTTGGGTCGCTATACATTGGGGCAAATGAAACACTCCCGCCATTACGGCGTGGATCTTAGACATCACATTTCGCCAGGAACAGCTGAATATATTTTGGGGACTACTATCGCTGGCATCTAGACCCAGAGATAAATGGGAACCCTTTTGGACTTAGCTGTCTGCCTATAAAACAGCTCAAGAATGCACTGTACCACTAGCCCAAGACCCAGAACTAGACACCCGACAGGCAGGAAATTAGCCACCCCTTTAACGTAAATGTTAAGACAGCACTGATGTTTAATCTACAGAGGTATATCACATCCCTCTATACTGGGGGTTAGCGCGCTTTGCAATAACAACACTATGATGCAGTAGCGTGTACCCTAAAATGTAATTTAAATATGCGATCAAACTGTGTTGCTTCCCTTTGGTTTGTTGTTATGTTTGTTGTGATTTAACCAAATGGCTATAATATGATACAAGTTGTCACATGTACGACTGCTGAAAGTGTGTAATTTGTTCAAATGCCAATAAACAAATGTAAAAAAGAAAAAAGCTTGTCAAGGAGCTTTGCACTGACCACGGGTCCAACAGCAAAGAACTACAGATGCCACAGCAGCAGGGGCCACCAAAGTGACTACAACCTCCACCTTAAGGGTTAACATGCAAGCAACAACATTAGTTATGATATGTTCTACCACAGCAGCAACAAGAGCTATAATCACAGTCCCCACTGCAGTAACAGCAACAGCAGCAACGATGGTGGCAAGCATGGAAAGGACCACTTTACCAAAGTAGGGACCTCGTAAGCTACCACAACAGGAACAGCAGCAGCCTCTTGTAGTATTAGGAGTAGTAAGCGCTATATAAATACAATTCACAATTACATATTATAAATAGCCTTTGCACATTTTGTGCATGCATTCACAGATTAATGACATATCGATTGGCTTTGCAAATATAGGTTTTCTCAAACAGATCATCCCATGACAGTAACAGTGTTCTGCAGCAACATACATCTTAAATAACATGGCGACACAGAGAACTTTTCCTCCCTCAATAGATTTTAAGCTCATTCAATCTACATTGGAGCACAGTGCACATATCCTGTATGACTAATGTTAGGTGGCTGCTTAACAGTGTAGTTGCTCAAGGAGTGCTACTGCGCATACCATAGACAACTATCCTGAGGAAACATACTTAAGTAATCACATAGGCCTTAAGTGTGAATGATTTAGGTTGCTGTTCTTTCAAATTAGTAAATAGTTTGAGATTATAGATGTGAAATTACCCTAGTTGCCAACACAAACTGAGTCATATACATTTATTAAGTAGTTGTGTTGAAAACCTTCCCTTTATACATATGCCTTGCGTTAGAGCACTGTGATGTCAATATATTTTGTAAAGTAGCACTTTTTATTGCACATTTTAAATAGCCTTATCATTAAAACTAATCGTCTCTAGTGGATTGAGTCCCTGTATTGTTGGTTGTTCTCGCTCGCTCAACGGGAGCCTATGCGCCCAATCTTTCCTCCGGGCCCACCGAGGACCGTTTCATGGTATCTCCCCCTCCCTCCCTCCCTCCCCCATCACTGTCCTGAGGAAGACCCTGCCGTAAGGGACTCAATAACCTACTATCCTATAGGGATCGGAACGTCGACATCTGAAACACTAGCCAGTCTTAACAACAGCGATCACTCGCTGTGTTGTGTATCATTGCTTATGGCTTTGAAGAATGTTTTTCGATAAATGTTTGTTTATCTTGGCTTTGAATATGAGCCTTCGCACTTTGTAAATAGTGGATTTTGTGAATCACACTCACCTTCTATTCACTCCCTCATCCTCACTTCAATCACATTCCCCCCCCTCTCCTACTTCCCCCCTGGGGCACTGCCTTACCAGGGTGTTAAAATTGTTTTGAATTTTCAACAGTTCAGTGTGATTAAATAATACTGTTCAGTAAACTTAATACTGATTCCTTATTTCATTGTGAAGCATTATCTGTTTGGTATACTTGTTTTTCCACTGGGACCACTGTTCCAATGTACTGACCATATCAAGAGGAGCACGGTAGATGACTGCCATTGGCATTGCGCCTTCTGATGTTCATTACAACTATGGACTTTCCCGGTCCTCCCAACAATTACAATATGTTTTTGTTATAAATATCTGCCTGTAATTTAGGTCGGGGATCCAATCACTTAATCTCACCGTTCCCGTGGACAGAGCTGGGATACCCTCACAGGGATAAGCTGCACTATATTAAATCAGCTAAACATCATAATGTTCGGAATCATAACGGTTTGCACAGCCAGTTGGACATGAAACTCTTAATGTTAGATTCGAGGGTTTGAGCTCCATAATGGAAAGGAAATGGTAGCCGATTGGTAGCGAATGAAGTACGCAACAATAATACCTACCGGTGCAACACAGCAGTAGGTCAAGAGTGAAGAACTTTAGGCGTGAGGAGTTCTTCGATAGCGGTTTATATCCGGTTGCCTCCAGACTAAGGCGCTGAACACCGGCCTCAGCTCGTATAGCTGCCAACTATATCAATTTGAATTAACCCCACTAGATAGACTAACAATATTATATCATCTATAAATAATACTAAGAATGGGTCATTTTCACACAATTTAGGACTCTGTTTTAAGCGAGCATAACTCTCGGTTATCGCTAATCAGTGATGGTCATTTGTGGGTAATACGGGGAGTGCATCCTAGCTGGGGGTCAAGCTTCCGAGTTCCGCAGCTGGTAGCTTTTGGAAGACTGAATACTGGTTCCTGGGGTTGGCTTGCTGATTTTGCTGTGGAGGAGGGGCAGTTTAAAAGTTACAACGTGGTTGTTTTGTGCTCGTTTGCATGTACTCATGCTGTGCTTTCCTACATCCCAAGCCTTTGAACTTCCATGTGCTTATACTTTTATTACTTAATTGCTGATACGTTGAGATTACAAATGGCCATTGCTTTTGTGTTAAATGACTTTTGCTAGCCATGTTTAGAACAATGGCATATTTCCTAGTCTGCCTCCGCTCACCGAAACGTTTGCAAGGATGTCGGTATAGAAGTTATGTGTTTGGTGGGTCTCCACTATCTATGTTAGGCACAACAAACATTAGTAAAGACAATAGAAACATAACAATCAACAAAGTGTTTTATTGGTGTGTGGCACCATGAAGATCAATTAGGTACCCTGTTGTTGCTGCGCGCTGCTACATACACTGGTATAAGGTGCACTGAACACCATACTCTTTGTTTTCTTTCTGTTTCTATGTCTGTGGTAACGCAGAGGCACCTTGCTGGGAAGGAGGGCCACTGGGTCGCGGGAAGATGGACGACATATCTGGAGGGGGTATGGCTAGCTGCGGCATGAAGCTTGGTGAAAGCTTTCAGGAGACTCCCTCAGTGCGGGCACATATGGGTGGAAGGCTCCCGTTTTGTATATGAACTGTAAGTTGGCTTGATTTTAGAGGGAAATGTGTTATCATACCCCTTGCACACAAAGGTACACTTCACGCCACATGTCGCAGAAACACAAGGCCCATGTACAGCAACTGCACGCACGTTAGAAGTGGGCATTTTTTATGGGGCCGTACGCTAATTACTGCACCCTGTGCATTATGTGGGGGCAGTACACATGGGGCAATAACTCCAAAAATAACAATCATTAATCCCCCAAAAATACTGCGGGCATTGTTGGGGGCAGTTAATGGAGCAAATTTAATTAAGCTCCCATTCAAATGGGGAGGGCCAGGACTGGTGTTGCATTAAACAGATCTACTCCAGCCATAACCGGCCTATGCTGAGTTATGCTGTACTACTGCACCCAGAAATCCCATTGCACAATGATATGCTGTGCGCACTTAGACGCATTTGTGCCACTGGCTGTTTCCTTTACAGATTCTCTTGCAAAACCTACGGAATTTGGGCTCGCATTTCGTAGCATGAACGTACTACTTATAAATATCCCACTGGGAACATCTAGCATAACATGCAAGTAGTCTTATATTGGTCCTACCCAGGCAGTGGGATAGAGGCTATACTTGGAAATACTGTGAGCTAATACAGTCCAATGGTATTAGGATCAGGATGTGTCATTTCATCCAGACACGTTGGCTCTCATGTGGTACCTTTTGTAGGTCTTTAGTTAAATATACGGATAAATCTGTGTTTGTTTGCTGTGTAAAACAAACTAGTGTTCTGGGCCAGGCGACCCCATGTTCAGCATTATGTTGCTCTGTTATAGCTCGCCTGGTGCAATGCATATACGAGCGCTATCTAAAGTGTACACCTCGGAATGGGCTCTTGCAAGCCTGAGTGAGCAAACCTTTGCGCATTCATGCACTCATTTTTCTCATCTATAAAGATCCCTACTATTTGCCAACCTCTTGTTTTGCACCCAGCATTCAGTGTGCTGCCGGAGGAGTTCTCATCTCAAAAACTCCAGAAAAGTCATAGGAGGCAGGAATGCTTCAGCTAGAAGGCAGGGCACATCTTCGCTTCTCAGTCCATTCTAGCTTTGTAGTCACCCTCTGTAGCAATGAATTGCTTAAAGTCTCACCCGAGCCATCAACTACACATGTTAAACACCGACCCCAGGTAACACCACTGGGAGGATTGAGGCGGCATGGGGCCTCGGCACTGTAACGCGTACTCAGAAATCTGGATTTCTAAATTTTGAATCTCAGTTTTTCCCAGATGCAATGGGGGGGGGGGGGGGTCATGGGCATCCATCCCAGATGTGAAGTAGTGTCTATGGTCTGCCACTCAGGGTAACATGCAACCTGACAAATACTATAAATACATAGGAATGTTTTATTGATGCATACCTGTTCTTTTGACAAACTTCGCTTACAAGCAATTTTAAATGTTAATATGAATAAAAGGCTAAGCCGTGGAAACCACAAACTGGTTCTAATCTCTGTTCTTGAGCATTGCATGGATAGAATGTGGGGCGAGTTGCACGTGTGCGTGTACTAAGAGAGAGCACGCCAAGGTAACGCCAGAGTTAGCTACTGTACGAGATAAGAAGGAATCAGGAGCCGAGAAATTCTAAAGGAAAAAGGGCCAATCATAAACTTTTCTCTGCAGGCTCTCAAAGGGTAGAAAGAAATAGATCAGACCCTCGTCCATCTACCCGTTAAGTGATCTGAATAGAGCTCTCTGTGCTCAGGTAAGACACTCTTGGTTGTCTAAAGAATGAAGAATGCGAGTCATGGGTATTGCATTAAGGTTTCGTTTTTTTCCTCAAGGTAATGGGCAACCAGTTCCATGCCCAATATTTATTTAAACCCATTGTTCTCCCTATCCCCCTTCCCTCGGGGACATCACCTCACTGCCGCGTAAGATACTGAACCGGTGACGGTTATATGGTCATGAGGGCTAGGATGTCTCCGCACCACTTAAGAATTTGAAGAAACCAGATATTTCTGTGACAACCATCTTCTTATACTCGCCTTACATTAAATGGAAGTAATTACATCTGAACAGGGGCTTATAGTATTTATACATGAGAAGGAAACTTCAAGGTCTGTATAAATGGTGAGACTTTCATGCACGTCTCTAGCTTATCCTTCAAGGCTCATAGACTGTGGTGAAGGCCAAAGCAGCGCTCCTACATAAAGCATAAAAAAACATTAATCACCCTAACTCATATCAGCGCTGCCATCTTAAACCTTGAGCTGATCATAGTTGCTGTTATGACTAAGGCAGAAAATAGGTTTTCACAGTTTAAATTACAGTCGATAAACAATATTCATATGTTCAAATAAGCGTCTGTCTATATTTGCCTCCAGAAATCAGCAAGGTGTGCAGTGGAGATTTAAAGGAATGCTTGAGGCACCAAATTGTCCATGGGCAGGACAAGTTGCATCTACTTAAACTATTAAAACAGGACCCCAGAACATTTGTAACAAAATTAACTAAGAACACTGAATTCACTGTCTAATTAAGGGAGGGATGGGAATGTCAACTTAACCCAAGAAAGCCTAACTTCAAGGTTTTTTGCCTCGAGAGATAAATTTAGTACCCTATTTTTGTGTTTACTGTCAAATAAATCTTGTATTCTTATCTCTTTAACTTCAATGTCGTTCTGAACCTGTATATCTTAAAATTGCACGGATATATATTACTATGAAATAAATGTTATTTTCTTGGTAATTTGAAGTGCCCTTGAGCCTCAGTATGCACGCTCGGTTTCATAGTACGCATAAAAAGCCATTTTATTCGAGCAAGTTCATTTGCACATTTCTGGCATCTCTTAGCAAAGTGTAGCCTCACTTTCAACACTGGCAACCAGAAGTGTGATTTTAAGAAATTAACATAGTCAGCAGTGTATACATGTATTATGTGTCTGCTTCAATGGTGTCTCGCATTCTATCCCTGACAATATGCTGCCACCTGCTCATTAGATACATTTCACTGAAAGTAACAAGTTTAAATCACATGTTTAAGCTCCAGAGACCTGTGTTGGGGAACTTAATAAAATGCATTTATTTTTGCATGTTTTGGGCATTATATGCTCCCAACCGCTTGCTTTGGGCGTGATCTTTGGTTGAATGAACAATCGTCTCTTGATTATTTGGAATGTCGCCCGCTATTTTTTATGAAAACATATGCTAGACTTTTGGCTTCCAGACGGGTTGCATTTTATTTTAACATTACGTTTATATCATATGTGATACACAGATTCCATTAAAAATGTTGGTGAGCTTTTCCATGGGCAGCCCTAAAAATTGAGAAGAACCACACAAACAAGAATTTTTTTCTTTTCGTAGAGAACAATGCACTTCAATTATTTAGCATACACAGATCATGCACTTGTAGGCTTATATCTGTGTGATTTTTACAACTAGGGTGTGGAAAAAAAGTCAAGTAATGAAATGTCCGAAGGGGGCGTGGCCCAGGTGCCGAACATGGCAGACACGTGAGCTCGGAGCTCCGCACCGACATGTTAATTATCAGCGCTTCACCCATTGCTGGAGGCCGGGGAGAACCTGCAAACGGTGCCCTGTGGTGTGGAGACGCCGGGGGCTGGTTCTGGCACGGGGGGGGGGGGGGGGGGGAGGGGGAAGCTTCGGTCGTCGTCTCCGGGAGGAAGCACGCTAGAAGGCGACCCGCGAATGACTGACGCTGTGGCGAGAGCGGAGCCTGCTCCTGCCTGCGGCCCGCGCTCTTATGATTAAACTACTTTCACTGAAGTTATCCACTACTCGTATAACATTTGTTGCCAAGGATGGCCATCAGACAAGACTGCCTTTATGCCAGCGAATGCTGTAGTCTCAGAAGTGTACATTACAAGTGATTGACAGTCTATATATTCATCGCACAGCAAGCTTACATTTCACAAATGTGGAAAAGTTTTGAATTGCACACCAATTTAATGATCCAAATTTGGTGGTCAGCTTTACTCTGAGTTAATGGCTGTAGATCATACCCTCATTTTCATTTCTTACTGATGCTGCAGAAAAAACAAGCATTTGCATGCAATAGGTTTCACATTTACCTGGGTTTAAAGCTACTGTAAATGACAATGCGTTTTATTTAGGTTTTAAAAACCAAAACATAAATAAAAGGCATGGTCATTTACAATAACAATAGCTCAAACTTGTGCAAATGCGAGACCTATTGCATTGCAAATGGTAGGCATCACAGGCAGCGGGAGGACGGGGAGGGAGAAGGCACAGACAACGGGAGGGAGGGCGGTGGGGTAAACAAGGCACGACAACGGGGGTAAAGACAGCACCAAAGCACATTGTGCCTGCAGTAAGAGAAACTGAGTAAAGAAAATAGTGCTCACAGTCTAAATAACACGTACCGTGTAAAAACCAAAGTAAAGTGGCCAGTCGACATGGGAGGTAACAAATGAAGAGGGGGCGGTACTAAGGAGGGACTAACAAGCCTATTTCCGAATCAGAAGCCAGCATTTAGGACAGATAATAATACAAGCCAATGGCAAACATGGGCGGAGAATGGGTGGGGCTTCTATTCGTTACTTAACCACAACAAGTCTTGCAGAGCAGCGCCTGTGCGCTGGCTCTAGGCTCGACCTAAAAATGACTTTCAGCACCTCCTAAAATGTATTTATGTGAAAAGATAAGATACTGGCCACCTGCCCAAACCAAAGCGTTAATGTGAGCATCGGAGTCTCCGTGTTGGTTCGAAGAGATGGCTGCTACGTTTAGGACAAAAGCAATGGCAGCAATAAAGAAGCCTTCAGAGGTTTCCGCTGTGCCATGTGTTTGCAACGTTTGTGATCTTACCAATAAAGTTCAAACAACAGCATGTGAAGTTCTGCAGCATAGTGAGGGACACAGAAGCAGTTGTGTGCAAGAGGTTGAAGAGAAAGAAAAAACACATACCTACCTGTAGCCAGCTGTATCCTGACTTGCAGAAAGGTGAGACAGAATTTCTTGCAGAAAGCTTGCCTCTCAAGTTGTAATACCGACGTGTACCAGTCACTTATAGAACAAGCATTGCATTGTCAATAGGTCTAGCTTATACATTAAAATGTCACTCCAGAGACTGGTGAGTTAAAGCACTCCGTAAGTCAACATAAAGGGCACTCTGTCAATCAACCTTGTACTCAGGCACCCATTCACCCCACTGCCCATTCTTATATTAACCCACTTGCCCATCAACAATAAAACACACCAAAAATGCTGGGTCCAGTTGCTTAGTTCAATCCACTCCAGGAATCTGTGTTTGACTTCAGGTCACAGGTTGAAATCCCACTAAGTAAGCTCAGCCTTTCATCCTTCTAAGGATGAATTAAATAAGTTCTATTGAGTTGGGTAACAATACACAACTGTTACTGCAGCACCAAAAGACCCAAGGGTGAATACATGCTTTACACATGCACATTATCTCAACATAAATATGCAAGATAATATAAAAAATTCAAGTAAAAAAATAATAATAAAACATAATGCTGCCTAAGAGTGGTGGGTCTATGCTTGCAATAACAAACAAGCACTGAAAATGCAAGAGGTCTCACATTTGCTTGAGTTAGAGCTATTGGTGTTGTAAATGACAATGTCTTTTGCCCAGGTGTTGTGCAGTATAATAATAATCCACATTTGTAAAGCGCGAACAATCACCCGTAAGGGTCTCTAGGCACTGGTGGCCATCGGGAAGATTAAGCAAGCTATTGCCCAGAGTCACATGGTGCTGGGCTAATCTGCCGCCGGCGCCGGGGATCGAACCGTGATCCCCAGATTCCGGAGTCAGACGCCCTGGACGCGGCGCCACACCTCTTCCTCTTCGCAGTGTATGTTTGTGGTGTGTAGTGGAATTATGTGAGTTGGATTGGAATTTTTAGCTGTGAAACTGTGTGGTGTGGAGTTGATTTGTGCAGTTGAATTATGTAGCAGGGTGTGCAGTGGAAATATGTGGATAGTAATTATGTGGTATTGAGTGTACTAGAATTTTGTGGAGTGGTTTTGTGTTATGGAGTGTAATTATGTGGAATGGTATTTTGTGTTGTGGAGTGGTATGTAGTGGAGTTTAATTATGTGGTGCGCTATTGAATTTTGTGGCATGATGAGGAATTCCATGGTGTGGATTAGTTCTATGGGGTGTGTTGTTCAATTGTGTTGTTGAGTTGAATTATGTGGTTTGGTGTTGAATTATGTTGGGTGGATTGGAAATGCGTGGAGTTGAGTGGTGTGGAATTGTGTGGATAGCTTTGCCTTTTTAGTGATGAAAAAAACAAACAAACAGGTAGGAGGTAAGCTCCAGATGTGTTTCTTTTGGGTGTTAAAAAAAGGAAAGAAAAACTGAGGTCAGGACACATAACTGGAGCCTTTATGGGGCTCCTTGTCATCATGTTCATGGGCAGGATGAAGTAGCGACAGAGGCAAAAGGTTCCACCTACCAGAGGAGAGAAGGTATCGCAAGAGTAACCACAGAAAGAAAGAGGCAGATGGTCCCACCTACCAGAAGAGAGAAGCTATTACAAGAAGCCTGCCAAAGAAAGGCTGGTTCCTGTTGAGATTCACAAGCAAAATCACCAAAAGCCAGAATTAAAGACTGCAGCAAAATGATATCACATGCAAATCAAATAGCATCTACATAGCAGCCATCTTCATAACAAATTACACCCTAGAGGCTCGTGGGGGTATGAGGTACAACATGTGTCAAAAAGGGTTGAAACAAAGAACCTCTGCTACCACTGTTGAAAAAATAACATCGCTTTAAATGGACTAGTTCTGTGGCAGCAAACTGGTGATCGGGGACAGTGCGAAGAGGCACTTGTGGATACCACTAAACGAGAATTTGTCAGGATGGCTGGTCATTGAGTTATTAAGGTGAAGAAAACGAGCATCACACCCAAGAACTGTAACTAAAATCAGGAGGGTGGGACAACAGAAACCTATTAACAAGCACATTCATTGACATTATTAAAAACAAGCAGATGATGAGCACAAAGGGCAGTTTTTTTTTTATTCTTTGTAAATTTTCAACACTGAGGCCCTCATTACGAGAACTGGGTTCCTCAATGTAGAACTTCTTGATGGACAGTATTTGAGGTGTGCAGGGCAGTTGGGAGGGTGACGGTAGTCACCTGAGCACAGCATATGGTTTGTAAGAGCCGTCACGTCATGTATGTGCGGTTTTAAGCTAATTAAAAGTGTGTGGGCCCTCATGGGGCCAAAAATAGACATGGCGGCATTGCAAGCAAGTGGGCACAATTAAAGAATTAAGCACTTTTACACACGGCAAGTGAATCTGTACACCTACTGTGACTTTTACACTTTGGGTGCAATGGCTTATCACGTGGTTGGAGACCGGAATTGTCCAGCCCAGCAGAATCCGAAATAGATAGGACCACGTGGGCCAGGTGCAGTGTGTGAGACTATGAAAAGTGTAGTTAAGAGTCTAACTGAAATAATCTAATTAAAAATATTATCTCTAGAGCAGGGGTTTCCAATCGTTTCACCAACAAGAATGACTTATGTTCAGTTAAAATCATCCTGCGCTACTAATATTATTGGTAGTGAACACATCAGACACGATCAGTAAAAAAGGGTTAGTCAAATTTGAAATGTCTCTACAAGGGAACTACATAACAGCCACAGCTGCAATTCTCCCTGGCACCACGGTTATATTATTAGTAATATGTGTCCGAAGGTTGAATGACTTGTTATGCAAATACCAGCATTAAAAAGATGTTGGAAATGAGGTGTTCTGAAAATACACACATTTATACATTCAACACACTTTTGCATTTTGGTATACATATACTAATTCAACCAAACAAAAGCTTCTAATTTAGTAGGATGGGCAGCACACAGGAGAGCTACTCACAGGTAGATGGAGAACTACCTGTAGCAGACAAGCCTCTCGTCAGAGAAACCTGCTCAAGAGGGAGTCTCAAACCAGGACTTCATCCTGACATTCCAGGTACTTCTAACATGTGGGGAGGTGGATGTTCAATACGAGAGGAGGCAGGTGGATGATTGGCCATATAGGGAACTGGCTTTCCATTATAATGACCCGAGCACATAAAGAGAAAAGCGATGTTTTGAGGATCTCAGTTTCTTCAATGATGAATAACCTGGGTTGGGAGGCTAAAAGAAGATGGGAATGGGGTTTGTGGAATACAGCCACAGAGTGATTTGGGGTTCAGTGTTTAGAGTGCTCTATATCCAGGTACGTTAAAGCCATTAATAATAAAAATTCAACTATCCCAGGCAAGAAGCGCCTGGATGGGCGATAGTTTAGTACAGGTTTGCTTTATATACATGACACAAGGGCACACAATACAATGTGTATTTGTAAAGTGAGTGTTCATCCAAGTCGTAGGTCTCCTAGAACAAAAATAACAGATGTTTATTGTTACCCAACTCAATGATACTCATTTTATTGACGTTGAAAGGATGAGTGGACCTGCCGGGATTCGAACATGTTACCAGGATGTCAAACACAGATCCCTGGAGTGGATGCATTAGCCCACTCAGAAACCATCTCAGCACAAAGATAATCCTTACATGTACAGGAAGACAATTTGTGTTAAAGGGTAGGAGTTGGAGCTACTTGATCACTTTCCCAGAGTGCACCAAACGGAGGGGGGGAAAGAGGTACGAGGAGGTGGTGTTTCACTGAAGCTCTACACTTTTAAAGCCAAACTGTGCCGATTAAGAAGTACCAGCTCGTGGCGGCCTCAGTTTTCTGGTACCAGTAGTGATACCAATATCTTTGGTATTCTCAGGATGATTTACAGCAAGTTTAAGAAGAATTGGGGGAAACAGTGACATTTAATATCAGTAGAGATGAAAGCAATGTATTACACCTTAAATTAGAAGAGGAATGAGTATGAAGAGATAATTATGTAGTGAGTCTTAATGAAAAGGGTGCGATGCAAGGGGCCCTGTCTAGCCACCTTCCATTTAACCTGAATGATGACTATCTGGATTTCCTCTAGAGCATGCAGGTAAGTTCAGTCTTTGACATTCGCCTGCTCGTACTGCAAACAATATTGTGACCTAAACATCAGCCAGCAAATATGATTAAGGTAGGCCTACACAAGCAAGTATAGTTTTTATCTGTCGTTTAAAACATCCATACTTATTTTTATCATATTATATCAGTCAGGAAGGGGAATGTACGAGTCCATCTGTGCTCAGCATCACAGTTTCTACGAACTTATTAAAATCCAGCAATTCACAGTTGGGCAGTCAAATGTCGCATGCACACAGACTGCAATATCCCTTGCGCTGGTGATTTCCAAGGGAGGTGCAAACACACTGAAAGCGTGTTGATGGAAACATACTTGAAATGTACTACTGAGAAAATGAATGATGCGGGGAGGTGGCTGTCGAGATGGTGAGTAAGAGGGACCGACGAAAATTGGAGAGGGGGACAGAGAAAAAGAAACCGCAAGTGTCATGTGTGCTGGAGTGACTCTGAACCCAGGATATAAATCACTTTACAGTCCTAGGCTATTATCCAGAAAATCCTGCAGTCTTGTAGCGTCACAAAAGAAGCCCTAGTCCCGCATTAATTTAATTTATAGTTTAGGGTTTCAAAATGGTAGCTAAGAAAAGCTGCTCGGAAACTGACAGTGCTGAGAGGAGTTGCCGCAGGATCTCCTGGCTGCCATATTCATTAATAAATAAATTGTAACAGAAGCGATTTTGTGTTCGCATCGGCAGTGCATAACTAGATACTTGTGGTCACGGTTCTCTTCGGCAAAATGTTTTCATGTGGAGAAGATCTCACCTCCCCCCCCCCCCCCCCCCCGAACTCTAAACAAAAACGTGAAATAAGCGGCTGCCTGAAATCAGAGCTCATAGCAAATGAAAAAACCCAACGCTCTGTGAGGTGGGCTTAGACAAAGGAAAACTAAGTCTCTTTTACAGTTGCTTTAATGAGACACATGGAAGAGTACCAGTCCTGGGGCACTGCTCCCTCAGAGTTAACAAATGACTAAAAGGTGGGACACAGAGACAAGATTAACCACTTACAAACAAAAACTTTTTTAAGGACATGGAGACTGACAAATAAAAATTAGGGGGGTGGTTCTAGGCCCTCAAAAGAAATGACAAAGCATTATTGTACTCATCCAAGATAGCCGACATAATGCTTTTAAATGTTCTGAGTACTACCCATGCAGAATGCAGCGCACTGCAGATTAAATGAGCGGCAAGCAGCCCAGTAGCAGTGTCCGGGGAGTTGCAAGATGCTTTTTTTATTTTTTAAAAAGGGGGGGGAATGGAAGAGAGACATGAAAGGGGATCTGTTAAACAGAAAATGGAAAATTGAAAGACATCCCAATACACCGTGGCACTAAAGCGCCCTCATTTTCAGATGGATTTGCAAATGTGATCTAGTAAAATGCGGTCACTCTCAGGGCAAATAGAGCCAATAGTTGAACTGGGATATACATAAGGCTAGTAACCATATTTATTTACAAAGTAACAAATGATATCCAATCAGAATCTTTAAAAGCACATGATTAAATAGATTATTATTAGCTTTTCTATATAATTTAGACTGATCGTACATATAAGAACTTTGCATCACACTGAGCCTTGTCACCTCAAGATGTCACTACAAAATAATGGTTTGTTCTCTTCTTATTAAACTCTGAGGCTTTTTTTAAGTAGGAACTAGGAGTGTTTGGGTTTCTCCTTGAGAATCGAAACTTAGCTGTTTCATTTTGAGATGAATGTTTTTCATCAGATGCTTTAAATCGTACATACTGAAGTTCAGAGTATTCTATAATTCGACATGCTTTTTTATAAATGACAGTTAGCAACATGTTTTCTATCAAATACATTGACTTTGTACTGGAAAGCTCGACAATGTGATATGCATGTTTACATTGGAAATTGATTCAAAAGAATCACCTATTGTTTTATTTCATGGTCCCACAATGCCTTATTGTTTTTACTAGCTTAAAATGTATGAATTTATGTTGGTGTGAAAACTGGAAGTAATTAATGTTCTCTCTTTTTTCGCTCTCTTTTCTTATTTTAAGTGTGGTTTATGGGATTTTGATATATGAATATTTGATTTTTGGGGGATTAAGAAGCAACATTTTGAAAAAAAGATCGTTGCGAAACATGTGTTGGCTAATTGTGCTTTTGGTTGTTTTGCATAGATATGCACGTTTTTATTAATATTTTCCAAGAAGGAAATTTGGATACTAAATAAAGAATATCATTTTTGTAAGTACTTTTACCTAAAACTTCAATTCACCTCGTTTGACAGTTTTGCCATAGTTTGGCCTAGACACCAGCGGGATGCACCAATCCTACAGTAAATCAGGATCGGATGACATTATTTTCACAAATGCTTAGGGAAACATCAAGATTTATCTTTTACTTTTTCTCTATGACCTCAATTTTTCTTTTTGATATACACATTAACTAACCTTGGAGACAGGCTAAGCAACATGAGGTCACAGTTGTCAGTGTACTCTTCGGACCTTTATCTCGAATGTTAAATACTGTGGCAAAACTGTGCTTTGGTGTAGATTCTCCCAACAGTGTACAATACAGTGACACACTGTACATTTCAGTGAAGCACTAAAGATGAAAATACGCATATTATTAATCCTCACTCATACGATAAGAAATGCACAGGTTACCACAAACCCATGTAGGATCCCCTCTGTGACAGGCTACCTGTGTGCAGACACTGGTGTGAGTTAGACGGTTGTATCACATGATTAGCCTGCACACGTGTGTTCATGTACAATCAGCCTAGCACAGCAGCGGACCGTATCTGAAAAAGCAAACACTGGGGTTGGCACTCTCAGTCCATTTCAGCAGGGCTTACAGTGACACTCAGGCAGTGGGACTCAATCATGGCAGAAGTCCATAAACCGGAGAGTCCAAAAAACTAAAAAATCTTGTGAATTAAATGGGGCAGAACTCATTTCTCACAGTCATCATTTGTTTGCCACATGTACACCTGTGATTCGCTAATTTCTTTTAAAAAAATGTTCACATTTATAACTGGGTAATCTACATTTACTGAAGCACTGTTTTGTGCAGTTTAAATACATCATATCATTCTCTACAAATCATTTCTCAAGCTTTTTATAACAATTCTTGGGAAGGAAAAACTGAGCATGGGGAGTATTGGACATGGCGATTGCATATTTTTATAACACAAACTTTCAGACGTGGTCTAGCTAAACAAGTAGTCCTTTTTCTACTTTTAGAATGTAGGTCATCTAATAGGTATTGAGGGCACAGGCTCTAGTCTTTTCACCGTATTAGTGTTTCCTCTTATAAAATAGCGGCAACTACGGCAGTGGGCCAAAGGCAAGCCTGTCAGCACCAATTCCTGACCAGCAAAAAGCAAGTCTCGCCCCCTCCTCTAATGCTATCCATATGTGTAAGTAACAATCAAAAAGTATACTCTTTTTCAACACTATTAGCACTTTTCTCAAGAATCTGCCCCTACATCATCACATGACCTCAAAATTACAAAAAGGTTTTCTTTGCCATCACCCTCTTCAACATATTCCTCACCACTGTGCACAAAGAAATGTCACATATGTAAAGTTAATACTATGCAATGTTCAATCGGCTGTAGCACACAGTTATTTTATCCAAGAGATTTGAAAGCCTGATGCCTTAGATCTGTGGGGACATGGATCTCGGAGCACAAAAATGCAGTTCTTGAAGCCTTAATGCCTCCCGATTATGACATCTTTAGTACTGATCGGCAAGTTAGGCAGGATGATGATTGTTGTTACTATTATTGCTCAGATTCTGCTAACAGTGACAGCTGAAAGAGCTGAATTTGATTCTATTGTCAAAGCATTATACTTTAATGTTAAAATAACAACACTACTTTTGTTTTCATTTTAGAATATATCACACACCCCCACACCCAAAACACGACATACCTATTTTAATAAAATAATTTAGGACACTGGTATTAGAGCTTTGGAACACCAAAAGCTAACTTTTCTAGGAGATTTTAATAAATGGTTTGATCGGACAGTGAGCATCGCCTTTGATTGCAACTAAGTATGTACAATTTAACAGAGCTACCTAAATGAGAAACTGACACACAACTTCTTAAGACTCCATTTTTTCTTCAGTCAAATCTATTAGCACAGATGGCACAATTTAAGTCATCTGGAGCGATCACCTCGCTATCCCATTTAAGATTCCTAGTTTAGTGGAGGCTGAACGAAGGGAAAAAGGTAAGTAACATAAATGAATAGACTGCAATATGTGCCCCCAGAAGATACAGCTCCATTCTAGCAGATACATTAAAAACTTTTACTTCTAATAATAGTAATAACCGAATTGAGACTCTTCACAAGTAATTACTGAGGTAACAGAATGTTTCACTCCTGAAATTATCTAAATAATCTTCCAAAGACAAGCCATGGTTCAATACAGAATTTGCATATGTCAAACCGATAATGCATCACCTGTAGCGCATGTATAGTAGGGCCTGAAGGTGAAGAGATAAAACGTAAGTTAAGGAATAAGTCAAATTTGTAAAGGAAATTATC
Source organism: Triturus cristatus (assembly GCF_964204655.1). Lineage (NCBI taxonomy): Eukaryota > Metazoa > Chordata > Amphibia > Caudata > Salamandridae > Triturus > Triturus cristatus. Next base: position 715,977,294 of record NC_140588.1, on the reverse strand, counting down.
AAACAGACAATAAAAAAATACTTTTCTGCTAGAATAAACAACTCAACTACTTTATCCAAGGAAATGTAAAGAATTGTTGGCAAACTATAACACACACAATCACTAGCTGTTGTTTTGCCTGCTACAACATATATATGCAATCATCTTGAGACTTTCTTTCAAAAGAAAATTGGTAAATGTGTACAAAGTTACCTGCTGACCCCACTGAGGAGCCCCAGGTAACCAGAAGTAAAGTGACTAGTGAGGAAAGTAATTCATTAGCAGAATAACATTTTCTGACGCATTTTAACTCAATCACCTCCTCTCAACTAAAAGAGGTACCATCCACTATGCAGCCAGAAGGATCCCCAAATAACCCAGCCCAGGTTAAATTGCTTAAATTCCTCATATCCCTGAAACTAGATATTATATTGACTTTCTTTAACAGCAGCTTAAAGTATGGCTTAGTACTCACATTCTGGAAACAAGCAATGGTTAGTTCTCTTCTAAAAAAAAATAATAATCCAAATGTAAATATCATGAGCAACATCAGGCCCATGCCCCTCTTACCTTTTTTGGGAAAATATTTGAAATTTGGGCCGACATTCAGTTGCTCGAGTTGACAGACATAAACTATTAAATCAGACTGTGTTTTGGCCTGGTAGAAATACCTGGTTGTTGTCTCAGACCTTCATAACCTCAGAAAAGCAATAGATAAAGGAGAGGTTACATTTTTAGTTTTCCTTAACCTCTCTGCAGCTTTTGATACTTTAGAACATTCTATTTTGATGTCTAGACTGGAGAATATTGGTAATGGTGGCACGTCTCAAATGGTTTAAATCGTTTCCGGAAAACAGAAGTCTGCTAATAGCTCTTTTACCCTTCCTAGTCTATCTTAAAACTCTTAAGTGTGGCTTTCCCCAAAATGTTGATTCTGTCCCCTATTTTGTTTAAAATCTATCTGCGCCTTCTGGCTTTGGCCCGCCATAACAGGAGTAAGGTTTTTACATGTATGCGGATTACACACGTGTGTTCGGGCTAAAGAAAGTAAACTTTTCAAATTCTTACTTTAGTGCCGATCTACCCAACTGCCTCCACTAAAGTGGATGCTGGATGTCCAAAAATTCCTAAACTTAAACCCATCTACAATCGAAATCTTGTATTCCCCTGCTGGGTTACAAGATTCTAGCCTACAGTACTGACATCAGGAGATTGGAGCGAGTTCATCTTCACTAAAATCAGTCAGTAATCCAGGGATCATTATTGTCTTGGATACGCCTCTGAAAAAATCAATTAGCCTATGTTGCTAAATTGTGTTTCTGCCAACTAAAAACATTAAAATTTTACAATTCTTTTTGGAAAATAATCTTCAAATACATGTAACAAAGCATGAATACAATTAAGCCTCAATTATGGAAATGTTATTTATCTTGCATAACCTAATTCACTTATTCAAGAACTACAATTAGTACAAAATTTTGCTGCACTCATGACCAGAAAGGAATTAAGGAGAGAGCATATTGCTCCTCTCCTACTCAGAACACATTGGCTTCGAATGAAAAAGTATCATCTGCAAGTCTGCTGTCCGCATTTATAGAGCTATTTCCTGACACAGCTCAGACCTTTTAGCCGATAAATTTCAGGGGTACCTCCGAGTTCAAAATTTAGGAACTAGTCAGCAATTTCTAGTAACCACCCCTAAAACCAGGACAGCCATGGTGGATGATAAACTTTCACAGTGAATGTAGCTAAATTTTGATATACTCTTCCTCTACATCTGCAAGCTGAGTTGAAACCTTTAAGGTTTAAAAAGCTTTTAAAAACTTGCCTTTTTTAAAAAAGGTAACAGATTGTAGGTGATTAATGTGGAAAACGTCGGAGCCAAGAAGCTTTTGCAATAGTTATGCGTTTATAAATTCCCTACCACAGACATGAGGACAGCTGGTCCAACAGAGGGCAAGTAGGTGGGACTGCCAGATGAATGTGTGACTACAGGGGGTACCTCCCTTGAGAACAGACCATGAGGCAGCAATAACCCAGTGTTGTTACTTTTATTTTTAAATGGAGATGTAAGGTTCTTTTACCCACGTGTGAATGCCTTGAACAGAGTGAGTAACATAGATCCCTTAAGCCCTGATTGATGCCCCTGACCCAATATTGTGGCACTAGCGTGGGTAGGAACAAGTTGGCCATACATAGATGAACTGGTCATTATACCAGGGTATTATCCACTTTCGTTTTTAATAATACCTGCGGTACCAAATATTTGAGGTAATTCCTTAGGTTTACCTCAGGCTTCTGTTTTAAAAAAAAAACTTTTTCTGGATTCCACCTATCCAGTGTCTCTTTTATAAAGAAGACCCTCATACAGACGCTGAGCTTGCCCTGGTAGTATCATCTTACCAGGATGGGGTGAAGAAACGAATGATGAAGCATGCCACAAAACGTGGATGAGACTTCCTCATCTAGCATAACTGACACTAATACCGAACTACTAAGAGGCCCTATGCCAGGCACAACCACCATCACATTTTGTGTTTTTAAGTACTATATCAAGCAAAACTATTGACACAAAAGCAATCAGGTGAACAGTCATAATAATATGTACAAAATTACAGTTTGCAACAGTATACAACCTAGTCTTAATAGGGTTCGTCAAGGATAATCAGTGAATCTTCTATCTCTAGGTTTGTTTGCGATACAATGTGAGTTTCCATGGAAAATACCAATGCACCCTTAAAGGCCTATTGTATATATGTTAATCAATCTAAATAAATCAGGCTGACATGGGGCGGATTTCTGTCATACTACAACATCAGTGCCTATCATGAGATAGTGAATCCGTTTCCATCTTTGTTTCATGGACTAGGAAGACTTAAGACAATGACAGTGCAACTTCACATAAATTAGGACATCCGCCTTGTTGCTCAAAGACATCGTCCAATTGAGTTTCATTACAAAAGGCTGTTGAGAAAGACACTGATACATTATTGATCCACTAGTCCGACTCAATCGGTGTCCCCCATAGTGGAAGTTCCGAAGAAGGATAGCAGAGGTACTGTGCGCATCTGCTTTGATATGTGCCAAGCGAACAAGGAGACTGAAAGAGAATTACATCCAGTTCCACACATAGCTGACATGATTACGCAGCTGGATGGAGCCAAAGCTTTTCCTCCGCCTCGATTTGAACAAAGGGTATCACCAACTTGAACTGGAAGAAAATTGTAGGTACATTACTACCTTAGGTTGGGTTGTTTAGATATAAGAGGCTAAGTTTCAGAGTGTAATCAGCTGCAGAATTCTTTCAGGATGTCATTTGTCACATAATACAGCCAGTCACAAATACTTCAAATTACAGTGATGACATACTAGTTTTAGGGGCCACCATGAAAAGAACATGATAAAGCCCTTACACAAGGTGTTGTATAATTACAGATGCAGGACTCACTGTAAATGTAGAAAAGTGTTTGTTTCATTAAACAAACCTGAAGTTCTTCTGTCATATCTTTTCTAATGGGGATAGTGAATCCAGATCCAAATGAAGTAAAAGCCTCCTCATCCACTTCTCTCCCACAAGATGCAACTATGCTGCGATGCTTCCTTGGTATGGCCAGTTACTGTTCAAGGTATATACATGACTTTGCCACTCTGAGTGCCCCACTGAGTGACTTAACGAAACCAAATGTTCCATTTCGATGTGAACAAAGATTCAAGAAAATCAAACATACAATTGATAACACCTCTGAAATTGCATAAAACTGGACATCCCAATGCACCAAGACACATGTGGCATGTGCTAGCAGCAGTTTGTCATCGATGAAACAGGTCTATTTCCAACCTGAATAAGAAAGTCTTGCTGTGGTGTGGGCTTGTGAACATTTTCATATGTTCCTGTATGGGGAGCATTTACCGATCACAAAGCACTGCTCACCATTTTCGGCAATCCTAAAGCCAAGATCCCCCCTCGCATTGAGAGGTGAGAGTTGCACCTGCAGGAGTATGAATAAACGATTGTGCATCGTCCAAGAAACAAAATCAAAACCCTGCTGACTACTTCTCATGTGTACCAATACCATATCATGGCACCATTTTTAAAGCGGCTGATGCTTATGTTAACTTCATAGTGAAATCCAGTACACCTGCTGCCATATCAGTAGAACAAATCATTCCTGCCACAAGCATGGACAGAGATTTGCAAATCCTCAAAGACATTATTACCCATCAGTTGTGGAGAAAGCATGCTCAACCTCTTCATGATGACCGAGAATACCAGAAATTCTAAAATGTGCAGGAATACTTTTCAGTCACTCCAGAAGGCATCATCTTAGAAGGGTAGAGAATTGTCATACCTGAGAGTCTAAGACAACAAGTCATTGAACTGGCACATGAGTGACATCATGGAATCATTCCTACTAAATAAGCTCTAAAGGACCGAGTGTGATTCCCTCATCTTGATGAAAGAGTTGAAAAAGAATTAAGGGCCTGTCATTAGTGCAACTGCTGGTTATCAAAACCTCCCCGCATCCATTAAACATGTCTGATCTCTCAAAGCATGCATGGAAGAAGACTGCAATTTATTTCTTTAGACTCCTTGACAACGGACATCATCTACTAGTCATTGTTAATTAATACTCCCGTTTTATCCTTGTGAAAGATCTGTCATCAACTACTCTTGACAGAGTCCTGAGAGTTTAGAAAGCATTTTTGCAACGTGGGTTGTTCCTTCCATTTTTAAATCGGACAATGGCCATCCTTTCAATAGTCGAGAATTCAAAGATTTTCTCACTCATCCAAATGTCAAGCATCAGAAAAGTACAGCTCTCAGGCTACAGGTGAATGGTGTTGTCAAGAGGTTTAAGAGCACCCTCGCAAAGAACCTTCAGCTTGACCTTATATCTGTTCTTCAGTCTACGCTTCGTGCATACAGGTCAACTCCCCGTTCCACCATGGGTGGAAGCCCTCCCACTTTAATGTTTGGGAGAGCCATAGGAATTAGGTTGCAACAATGGACCATTGAAAGATCTGTTGACATTTATAAACTTTGCACTACTGAGTCATCTCACAAACGGAAAATGAAGACATATGGGTATAAGTATCGCTGTGCCTGGAGCACTGTGTTCAAAAGAGGACACCACATCATTATCAGGCGGAAACGGAAAAGCAAGTCTGATGCTCCATTTGATGTTGGCCTACTGAGGATTGCGACAAGTAAAGGACACATAGTGAATGCCCATCATGCTGGAAAGTCCATTACGCAAGACTGGTCGCATTTCATGCACATGTCTCAACATTCGCTAACTCCAGATGTCAAAAAAGAGGCTTACCCACCTGAGAATTCGGAGAGCTCAATGACTGTACCATTGTCTTTGTCACCAGTGCCAGTCATGGACACTTCTCCTGTATGTCCGCAGCCTCACATGACAAGATATGGGCGATTGTTTCAACCTCCAAAAAAGACTTATTGAAGAGTTGTGATGTATATATAGATTATTTGTACTTTTTTAGTTAACAAAGGGGGAGATGTAGTGTCTTGTGAGTTAGAGATGACGGGGCCTTTTTGGTCCCTGACGGACTCTGTAGAACAGTCACATAAATGCTTGGGTGTGGGGATAGAATTCATGCTGCAGAATGTTTACAAGCTGGGGAATAAAGACATGCAATACCAAGCTCTGTGTGTGGCATGATCCTTTACATGTACCCAGGCTGGGGAGGGTGCTACACCCGAAAGACTTCTAGATATTGTGATACAATGGGAGATTGAGCAATTTAGATACAGCTCATACATCAGACAAATATATACTTATAATATGAGTAGACTGCTACAGGGATTCCAGAAATCGATCAGCTTTGGGAACACTCTCCCTATTATAGGTCGCATCGCTCTTGCGAAGATGGTGTTCTTGTTACACTAGTGCTGGTGTTAGCAAAATGCTGCATTGCTATTCAGTAGTTCAAGTCTAGTGGCCAGATAATCGCCTACTGGGAGAAGGATCTCTTGGAATGGGCAACTACAGAGGATATGAGAAGAATTTTTTTAGAAAAAGATGATACACTTCCAGAAGCTCTGTAAATATGATCTGCAATGCTTCACACATTGATGCTGGGAGTTGAGGGCAGGAAACAGAAGTAGTAATGAAAATGAATGATTTGAGTCATGAAATAATATCTTTTTTTTCACCGGCTGATACAGCAGTTTATTTTAAATGTATAAAGTTTTCAAAAAAATATATATGATTTCATAATAAATAAGTCAGGCCCTCTGCCTTTTTGCTTTAATCCGTTTATTGCAATCTACTATTTTATTTTAAACATTTCCATACAACACAATAGCAGGGCAATGGAAGTTAGTATTCCATACAATTACATCACAGTGCAATATGGTTTTAGTCAGCTATACAATGGTGTCATGTCGACTACTTGCATTAACTTGCCCATGTGGGGGAGAAACTCGATGCAGAGTTTCCCAGCAAGACATGTGATCCAGCCATATGTACGTGCACAAGAAAAGGGACTCTGTCAGGGTAACGTCTGCAATAAACTACAAGACCAGCAGAGTGTTGTGGCGCCATTCCAGACAGCATAAACAGAGCCATACATTTTAATAAACGTATAGTAGTAAACCCACACAGAACAAAGTAGTAATCCCCATAACTCAACAGCACAGCACCAACCCGCCGGCAACCATGCCTGATAAAAAGGTATGCAGCGCAGTCATCCCCACAGTGCTCAAGGAATCAGGCAGGAGTGTACATGAGGGGTGTAAGTAGAACTACTGCGAGCAATGTCAGTTCACAGCTGTCGTTTGCTAAACTGATATGTCTTCCACTGTAGCTGGGCTAATGCCAATTGCGGAAGAGTGATTAAATTGCAAATCAGTTGAAATGGTGCTTTAATAAGTAGTAATAGGGTATTTGCGCAGCCCTAGCATGGCCTCCCTGTGCAGGGCCACACTCTCAGCTTGCGCCCAGCTGAGCTTTGATTGCTTATAAGGTGCAACACGTGGGGGCTCAGGGGCTTTCCACCTGCAAGTGGCGAGACGCTTGGCAACTATGAAGCTCAGATCTAGAAAGCGGGACGTAACCCTATTCTTCTTCCTCCTGCGGAGTAGTCCCAGGAGACTTCCCACCTGTGCAGATCAGGGTGCTCAGTGCTATTACATCGCATGCGATGTTACAACGCGGGGTAAAACCACGCATACCATTACATCGCATGTGCTTTTACTACGCATGCGATGTAATGTGGTGGCTATCCAAGTCGTTGTGAGGAAACTCAGGCTGTTTCCTCACAACGACGTGAAGCAAGTAGAAAGGAGAAAGCAGGATCCGATGGCGACGCTGGAGAGGAGAGAGGTAAGGGGGTTTGCTCTTGGGGTGGGAGTTAATTGTTTGGGTTTAGGGTAGTGTAAAAGTAGTGTTCTGTGTGGTTTTTTTTTAACGTTTTAGTGTGTTTTTGTAGTGTAATGTAGTGTATTAGGGTTTAGGGTAGTGTTGTAGTGATTTAGGGTAGTGTTGTAGAGTTTGTGTAGTGTAGTGATTTAGTGTTTTAGGGTTTAGGGTAGTGTAGTAGTGTAGTGTTTTTTTGGGTTTAGGCTCTTGTCGTTTTTTAGGGTTTAGGGTAGAGTAGTAGTGTTTGCGTAGAGTAGTGTTTTAGGGTTTAGGGTAGTGTAGTGTTTGTGTATTGTGGTGCTGTAAGGTTTAGGGTACTGTAGTGTTTTAGGGTTTAGGGTAGTGTAGTGTTTGTGTAGTATTTTAAGGGTAAAGGATAGTGTCGTTTTTTAGGGTTTAGGGTAGAGTAGTAGTGCTTGTGTAGTGTTTTACGGTTTATGGTAGTGTTTGTGTAGTGTTAGGGGGTCGTGTAGTGTAATGTAATTGTAGGGAGAGGACTGGGGCGGGGAAGGGATGTGTAGGGGTAGGGTAGTCACTTACTTTCCAAACTAACCACGAATATAGCTTTACTACGCATGCCTTTGCGTTGTAATGGCATGCGTGGTAAAGGCATATTCGTGGTAATAGTTTGCGATGTAATGGCATGCGATGTCATTGACATCGCGTAGTAATACCCGCATTGTAATGGCATGTGTGGTATTACTATGAGATGTAATGACATACATTCATCAGAGGACTGGTATATAAGAATTTCACTAGGTGGAGAAAACAATGACCAATACCACATCAGACCAGTACAGCGAAGAGATACCCCCATTCTAACAAGTCAAAGTCCTTTTCAAGGTCTAAGACCTGGCATCTTGCACGGGGGCACGCTTGTCATGCATGACTCCAGCCTGCCTTCTACTAACCCGTGCCATGAAACAAGAGGGTTGCAAAAACCTCCACCTTCACATTTCGCACTCCCAGCAAAAGAAATAGAGGAACAAATGGGTTTGACATCGCAGAACAAAACAACAAAGGAAAAGGAGAAGACAATGCAGCAAAACCCAGCTGCCATGTGTAGAATGATGTCATGAGATGGACACCACCAGGCTTATCAAGAATCAGATAATGTCAACTGATGTCTGTGGTGTGCTTAGAGGAGCACCGATAAGTCTTTTCCGGAGGGCCAAATACTCAAGGAGTAGAGACGCTTAGAGATCTATCCGAATCATCGTCCAGTTCACAACTGTGACCCATCTCGGTCGATGCAGCAGCATTCCGTAAGGCCTGGCATCTCTCCTGAATGACCTCTTCCAGGTCCAATGCAGCCATTGGTCGAGGCGAGCGGTGCGACCGTGAACATCCACTGCGGCGTCTCTGGGTTCCCCCAGCAAGGGTTGTGGTGACAGCGCACCGTGCTCGCACCGCCGTCGAATGCCCTGCCCCCTCAAGCCAATCCCACACGTCCTCTGGGGAGTTGAAGACATGCGTCTTCCCCTCTGCCATTTCCTGGAATCATGCTGGGAAGAAGAGGACATAACTGATGTCAAGTACCCGGAGCCACGTTTCACCACAAGAAAGGAGTTTCACTGTGTCTGTACATGGATTGTATACTCTGGGAAAAACAATATCTTTGCATTGTCCACTGCGATCTCCTGCTGCTTCCGTGCCTCACACTAGGCAGCATCTCTGTCCCAGTAGTGTAGAAGGCAAAACAATGGCCTGGGATTGGAGCCTGGGGGCAGCCAGCGCTACAGGACACAGTAAGCGCACCTCACAAAGAAGAACTACAAAAAAGTATCCTGGGGTTGCAGCTAGCACAACCATTCCTCCACCTAAGCCATGGCATCTGTCCCCTCCCCACCCTCCAGGAGTCCCATGACGCAGACATTGTTGCGGTGCGAGCACCCCTCTGCGTCTTCCATGTGGCGCTCTAGTACCTCCACGCGCTCCACCATTAGGCACATTGAAGAGTCAAGTTCATGGGCCTTGCCTGTATCTCCGTAAGGGTCAGCTCAGTGATATGCAGTCTATTCGCCAGTTTGCGATGATCCGCATGGAGAAATGTTATATCTGTCATTACCACATTGATTTTACTTTCCAAGGACTTGCGTGTCCTCTCAGGTGCAGTACCAATTTTTTCATAGTTGCAAGGACAGCATTAGGTTTGTCGCTTATAGAAGGCACTTGAGTGGAGTCATCACCATGACCAGTGTTGCCTGGTAACCAGCCCCATTCAGCGGAGGACTTCAAGAGTGTGCCCCAAGTGCCCGTGCGTAGACGCCCAATTGCTTCCAGCTCCAGAAATCTGTGCTACACAACTTTACTCCACTGGCCAGGGTCTACTTGCCAGCAGCATGCAAGGAGATGCACAAGGCAGCACGAGCTGCCCTAGGATCTCAGGAACGCAAACGTGACTGCTGCATACAAAAACTGGGGTGGAGCCGTGGTGAGGCCAGCGAGGAAGGCCGCGGGGCATTCAACTCCTACAGCAGTCCATGCACCGCACCAGTATTACTGTAGCAGCCGTCAAGATATGGTAGTTGAAGAGAGCCCTATTACCTGCATCATTTTACAACAATGAGCACGGTAGCATGAGCAGCCTCAAGCAAGTGCAGCACAACAGGACCCTCTAGCAAGTATAGCAGCCAGGAGAGGTAGTAGTTCACAGAAGGATGCAGCAGGTGATAAGTCGTGAGGGCACCGGGTGAACATCCCATATGTGGCAGCACAGCAGGGATTACGTTGATACAGTGTAGCTATCAGCAGAGCCCCCAGCAGTTTAATACCCCTATGTGCTAACCCTCTGTTAGGGAGTACTGTCTGGGCAAAATGCACTCGTGGTTAGGGCCCAATCGATTCCAGCCCCGTTCAGGGGCAAGCGTGACACATGTCTCTCTTCCCCGCTGCATGGAGCACCAGCGACCTCCATTCACGGGCACACCAGTCCCAAGATCACTTCAGCCGTGCGACAGTCACTGGGGAGTGCCGCTATGAACAGCACAACGACTCCAGAGGCAAGAGTCTCTCACAGTAAGTGCCGCTCTCATGTAGGCCCCCCATGGGCGGGCCCCGTGTCCCGCTAGCAGTGTCAGGGGAGGGGTACCTTCTACCACACACTGGGAAGCTCCAATGGCAAACCTTTCAGTCCATGAAAGCCGCACTCCTCCGTGGGTCTCATGGGAGCAGACAAAGCGACTCTGCTCTCCAGCACACCTCCCCTCCAGTCTTTCCTGGCCACTGAACGACAGTCTACCATTGGGTTAGCCGCCAAGTCCTCCGCTACTCTGCCTCAGGAGTACGCAACCCAAGACAGTAATCCCACCACGCCAGCCGCAGGCCCGGCCCCCAGCTCAGTAAACCGAGGCCTATACCTCCAGAGCACCACTCACAGCGGAATTTACGGCTGCAGGCACAGCGGGACGATCAGGGAGCACAGTATGGTATCCCCAGGTGACGGATGTTCGGCTCACCCCAGGATAAACAACGAATAGGGTTGAATGCGGAGCTCCTTTAGAGCATATCCGTCATGTTGGATGCGCAAGCCACACCCAGTCAGGCCTTCTGCCTTTATTGTAACTTTTCACAATAAACAGATTAGGCCTATGCCATTGATCAATGGCTTCTCACAGTAACCAACTCAATCCTCCTGTATTGAGCATAAGCTTTCCTACAGGGCAAAAAGCGCAATGAAAGCACTCTTTCCCAGTAAAAGCATACATACAACTTATGCACATTGAAAATCTGTACTAAAACAATCAACATTTGGTTGGGGCCAGCGCACTTCTCAGTAGTGCTTAATAAAGTTATGTTTCTGTAGATCACATATGGTGTGTCGAAAGCTGAGCTGTCAAGCAGGACCTAAAACGCTTCTGCCGCTAATATTGCTGTCCCTTCCACCTAGGCATACCTGGACATGCCAGGAAAACAGTAAGTTATTGAAAGACATCCACCTACGTTTGTCACACAGTCATCCTTGGAGAGGCCAAAAATCTTGCAGATTGCCCACTGGATTAAACTCGTGTTCTAGGAGAATCGGCAGGAGGCAGAATTCTGCATATTCAGTCATCCTGAAATAGTCGATTGGCAGGGTTTATGGGAATAGGAATGCGATTGGTTTTGTTAAGATCCATCCTCATACCCAAATAGCGCCCTCCAGACCCTCATGTGAAACCTGAAGTTAATTTGGCTGCGTTACAGACTACCCTTGCTCCACAACGATCTCTTTAACATCAGTGCCTTACAAACACAAAATAATTTCTGGCCACACGATCTAGCTTCAGCTCTTCAGTTACAACACGATATGAGGTCTTGAAAAATAATGAGCAATGACAATGAGGATTCGCATATTTTTGAAACAGACACAAAACCCAACAAGTTGTGGGATACTGCTTGGATAAAGCTGAAGTCCCTACCTATTCAGATTCTCAAACATACCATTCCTGCTTTCAAAACCACCTACAAAAGTACTGGACAGTCAGCTAATGTTTGATTTCTAAGTCATGCACTGATGTCAAGTGGCCACGCGCCCAAAGGATGAGCTTGTGACAGTCCTAGTTTTTCAGCCAATAGAAACAAGTGTGGTGTTACTTGAAGGCCATAATTTGAAAACAGTCAAGGGGGACTGTGAGACAGTATGTGGTTGGTTAGTACTACAGTCTGAAAAACGCGACTAACTTGTCGCGCTCGCAACTTCGGCCCGATAGACATCTATGACAATATTACATGCAGAGATTTCCTGTAATACTAAGAGGCAGTAATCCCCAAGTTACATGTAAAGTACACCAGTGGTTAACCTATAGCATGCACTATCTGAAAGATACAGGGGAGCGGCTGTATGAGGGTTTTATAATGCCTCAATGTAAGCCAGTACCATTACTACACACACTGCCACCCTATTGTTGCCCGATTTTGGCATTGGCCCTTTTTCTCTCCCATTGCTTAACGCTCACGCTAGATCTGTGTTAGGCCTAGCTCTGAAAGCATACATACACGTGGGCGTTAGTGGAAACCATGACCACGTGAGGCAGGAGCTTTTTTTGGGCTGACGCCTACTTTTTACAAACAAGTTTCAGAGGGATCGTCTGCGTGTAGCACATACATTAACCATCCTACTAAAACAGTGAAAAAAACAACACACCCCACCCACGCATTAAGCCCCATCCGCTCCTGAGGACTGAAACCCCCAAAACAGTGAGAAGCCAGAACCCTCAAGTCCCTTTGTTGTTATGCAGGATGAGGTCTCCTGGTGTCGGAGTTCTCCTACACAACATACCTCTTATCTATTCCACCACAAACAGAATTATAAATATATTAAATTGTAGCCATGCTACCCCGGCGAAGAATAGTTATCTCCCCCGTCACTGTCCACGGGCAGTTTGGAGTCCATCCTCCCCCAGGACTTCAGATCTATGGGCACCTCATCTCTGAATGGGAACATTTCCAAAGGGGCGACCGTGTGCATCCCCGCCCTCTAAGCACTGCAGGACAGCACAGTGGCCTGTTCCTCCTCCCCTAACCCACACCGGACAAAAAGTGTGCATTCCTCATCTCTCAGGACTGCACCCTCTCTCCAATGCGGACAGATATCTGGGCTGCTGCGTGCTTGCTCCCGCCTCCCTAAATAACAAGGCTGCAGCTCTGTTATGCTCCTCCGCCCCCTCACGCATGCACCCCTGTCATACACTGCTCAGGACTGTGGGACCATACATTCGCATCTACCACCCAAAAACGGTGCAGTACTATAGCTTTGTTCACCGCGCCGAAAAGGATAGCAATGTTGTTGGTGTATGCATCCCTCACGAGACAGGGGTCACTTCATTTAACGCACCCTCCATCCTATTCGTACAAGTACTGCCTGAGTTTGCTCTACCATAGACCCCAGGGAAGAGCCAGCTCCCTGTGACTCTCCTCTTCCCCTGCACCAACAATGCAGTAATCATCTATTGACATTACTAAATACACAAGTACTCTCAAAGCTGGCTGTATACAATTCTTCCTTAGCATATTCGTGAGATGTAATTACACTGTGTGATGAGAAGGGGCGGTCGGATGACGCACGCGCAACTTGTTTGCAGCAGCAGGAGCTCTGAGGGCATCATCCACCCCTCGGAGAGAAAACAGTCTGACAGCACTGAGAAGAGGGAACGGGCCAACGTATCCACTCTACAAAGTGCATGTGCTGCCCGTGTTCGGGCAGCAGGTACTCTACAGCAGAGCAGAAAGGATGCTCCATAGACACGTTTTTCAAACTTGTCCCTCCACCAAATACACAGACACATGTATCGCAAACACTTGCTGGCGGGAGGGCCTTCTTGCTGAGACACTTGACAGAGGATGTCCACAGGGATTTCTCAATGGGTACCAAGATTATACCACTATCTGTGGCTCGGGTGGGGTGAAGCAAAAACAGACGTCACAACAAAACAATCCCCGGGGACGGGCGGCAACCCCTCCAGGATGCCACAAAGCTACAGCGGGATGCGGCTTCCAAACAGCCCTCCCCACAGCCCCATGAACCCCTGAACCAAGCACCTACCTCACCACCGCTGGAATACACCTCCATTTTCGGCCAGGGATCCTCCAGCCCAGCAATCGGCATCCCATTCAGGGCTGGCCAGGCATCGCCGCTGCTGCTCCCCGCTGCCGCCTCCTCCGGTCCCTGAAGCAACAGCCGTGCAGCACCCAGAAGCAACCGCCACCCGAGGGGGTGTGTACATAGAGTGGGCTGCAAGAGCCGCCTACGCTTCCTTCCGCCGGGGCCCCGCAGCTGTCTCCAGCCGTTTTCCCTAGCCGAGCCCCCGCTGAACGCTCAATATGGCCGCGGCGCTGCTACCTGTGCAGCATGGAAAGCGAGTGGCGCCCGGCGTCACGCACACGTCACCGAGCGGAGGAGATCCCCAGCCTGGAGACCGGAGGATAAAAAAGGAAACAGAGTGACAGCGCCGGGGCTAGGCTGCACCCTGAATACCAATGCTGAGCCACCGGGACCTGAGAAACCAAACTACGCAGGAGCTGCATGCTACACACTTTAAAGCACATAGAACTAGCGCTGTCACAACTAGGAACCTCCTCGGACATGCTGTTATTTTTTAGACAGTCGCTCTCCGCGGGATCTTTATTTACTGCAGTATTTCTGTTCCGAATCAAAAAAGCAGGGGCAGGCAGCAAGTTGTCAGATGCGATGCCGCGTTACTATGCGACTGGAAAAAATTGTAAACAAGAGCATTTTCGCTTCGTGAAAGTGAGGAATGTTTGGTGCGATATCACTTTTGAACGGGCTTTTATGGTTTACAGTTCACTGGCGTATCTAGAAGGGTGCGAGATGGGGCTCATGGCCCAGCTTTGTTTGTCCTGCACCCCCAGGCCTTGTACCACCAGCACAGTTGCTGAATGTGCCAGAAGGCGATTCAACAACAAACACGCACTCGCAATGCAATAGTTCTCGCATTTGTGAAAACTAGAGCTCTTGTCTTGGTGTTAAAAATGGCAATGTTTTTTACTTTTGTTTTAAGTACGTAGTGGAATGATGATATTTGCATAGCGTCATGGCCATTCGTATGAGCTCCTTGCGCTGGAGAACCAGAACATGGGAAATATGTTATAAGGGAGGGGAGACAAGAATAATATGCTGGCTAGGAAAAAAAAAGTAACAACAATGGAATGATATGCTCCTGAAGCCACACGTTTTTAAACAAGACATCGTATTTCACAAACAAGACACACAATCTACAACCTTCTGCATAATCTCATAGTACAACAACAAACACATGGTAGCTCAAACAAAGGCAAAAAAAGCATGACAAGGTGCTGGGCACTAGCACGTTCTCTCCAAAGTTAAAACTATCACCGTACAGTTGCTGAGTCTTAAATTCAAGTACTAAAGTGGTACTATTGAGGTTAATATTTTCTGCAACCAGTAGTTATTGTCTCAGATATTGTTTTTAGTAAAGTGCTCTTACCCACCCCCTGGGCCTTTCTATGTGCCTAAAAAAACCTTCAAAATAAACATAGATGCACAGATAGACACACACACAAATGTGGAAGTACAGATACAAAGAAATACACAGACACAAATGCACATATAGACATGCACACATTTGGAAACAGCCACCTGCAGCCACATACACAGATAGATGCAACCATATAAGCATACATACACATACACACACTCATGCATACATACGCATGCAGGCTGGAGCACATACAAACACAGACGCGCACACAGACATCTACATAAGGCAGCATGCACAATTATATACAGCATTACCAAGAGGAGATACATTTACACACTCACACATGCATGCACATATATACAAGAACACACTCACAGGCACTCCTACATCCCTATGCATATGTGCACACTTAGACACATATGTATCCAGTTATGCACATGCACATATACATGCACACACTTTTTTTCTTCTCACCCCTGTGAGATGCCTTGAATGAAATATTTAATTTACATGTTTGGAAAATGAAAGCTTTTGAAGTGCTCTGATGGAGGCAGCAGGCCGATGAAGATAAGAGGCAGATAGGGTGGCAGACAAAGAAACAAGAGACAGATGAACAGATGGAGATAAAAGGCAGATATGGCGGCAGACAGAAACAAAAGACAGAGATGAGTGTGTGAGACTGTGGAGAGCGATACGGAAAACACAGACAGGAGGAACAGAGATACAGATGTGAAGAAGCAAGAGATATTAAGGACAGAGAGCTAGATGAGGCACCATGGGTAATGACAGAGTGCAAGAGAGAAAGGGGAGAGAGAGAGAGAGATGAAGATTAAGGCAAGTGTGCAAGGTGAGAAAGAAAGAAAAAGGGGAAAGAGGTGAAGACACAGGTGAGTGGGTAAGGTGAGAGAGAAGGGGGGAGGGAGAGATGGGGTGACGGGTGAAGAAGTAATACACGGAGAGAAAATGAGAGAGGGGAAGAAAAAATATAACACTAACAGCACAAATGCAAGCACAGTTCAAGCATCACACGCACAGGCAGACGCGCGCACACATATACACACAAGCGCACTCACATAACCCAATTAGACACAAGAGGAAAAAAAAGGCATACACTGAAAACATCTTAATAACATACGGATGACCTTTAAACTGAAAGAGGCTGACGTACAAACACTGAACTCGTTTTACTGATTATTATGTAACACATAAAACAAATCAAAAGCAAGTTCCTGTGTGTATCTTTTAAAATTAAAGTTTAAAAGAATTACCTTGAAATGTACACATCGTCATGTACAAGCAGCTGAGCCCGGGATCACCAGGAGGCACTTAACCACCGCCCGTGTCTCCGCTGCGGCAGCCTACCATATTAAGAGGAAACGGTACAGCAGATCTTTAGTGGGGGAACTGGAAATAACTCAGGAGCCAGGTCATGCTAGCACCTTGATGTATTCTAGTGGGCACTATTAGCAGAGATTTGACAAACAATGATCGCAGACCAAAGGTAAATCAAGAGGCTCAAAAGGTGACTCGAATGTGCCAGAATAGGGCTCTCACACCCACAAATAACCCCAGGATGTCCGAGATTCTGATGCACAACAGAGCATATCAAAAAAGAAAGCGCAACACTATCAATAAAAATCCTAGCCTCTGACAATCCCTTCCCTCTCCCTGCTAGGTCAGAGACGGAAGCACTCGGAAGCAGTCTGTCAGCGTCTCCTTTGACAAGTGTGCTGATGAAGTGCGTGTTTGCCATGTAATTTCATGTGTTCTCTCGCTGTCACTTTCACTCTGACCTGCACTCATCTCACCCACAGAAATGCGCAATAATAAGCCACAGCGGCAGGGGCCCGCCTTCACGATGGAGACTATGGTATCCAGGCTTCTCGCGCCGCCTCGGAGCCACTTACGGACTAATGGAGTTTGTTGGACTTGGCCCTTCTGGCAGGTTCACCCCTGAACTTTTTGCTTTTTATTGGTGACTTGGTGTGGTGATTTTTGGTTTCTGCGCACTTTCCCTGTGTCCCAGGGTAAAGTGCGTGCGCGCTCTGAGTGTATGTGGTGAGATAGGCCTGCCCTCCCATAGGAATGCATGGGGAATGTATGTGTCCCTAGTAGTTCCTGATGCGTGGGGTGTGCAGGCCCCAGTTTGGTATGTGCGGACTCGTGGGAGTGAATGCTGCGCGATGATGTGTGCGGCGTGCATGTACCTAGTATGGAAGTGCCACTTCTAGAGGTGGGCACTTCTGTGTGCAGTGTGTCTGTCGCGTGATTGGCTGGTCATGTCATGTGACGGGCTAGGGATTCCCCAGAGTCGTGATGAGTCACCCAGTGGTGAATGGGGAGATCAGCAGCTAGATGGGTGGGAGGAGTACACCTGGGTCCTGAATAGGACAGGGTTTTCCACACACAATGCTGGCCCCGCCCCCTGCGGTGCGACTGACGACCCTAGCCCTGCCAATGAATAGAGTGAGGGGCTGAGCACATCAAGGGTGCTCCCCAACCAGCTACGACTGGTTTTCCCCCTCACCCTGAACCCAGAACAAAGGGATTTGGTGTATAAAAAGGGGCTGTGTCCCCTTACAAAATGTTCTTGTTCTGTACTTGAATCTGCCAGGGGCGTGCTGCTGCTGGGGCTCAGGGGAAGGCTTGCCTCCCTGGGCCCTGCCCAGCCCCTGATGCCCTGGACGCTGGAGGACTTCTGGGACCATTCTTTGCCATTGCCCCATACTTTCTAAAGGCCTCTTTGCTGGGAGCTTTTTGCTCCATCTCTTTGTGCCTCCAGGACTTTAGAGACTTCAGGCAGCCGTTTTTAGCGCCCTGGGAGCGCTGTGGTGCTTTATTTCTTTTAGGAAGCGCTGGATTGTCGCAGCACCGGGCTGCACCTCACCGTAGAGGGAGGGAATCCCCAGCGTAGGGATTCCCCCGCATTTGCCTGGTCGAGCGGGAGCCCACCCCGCTTCATCCTGTTTCTAAATTGCGGGTGCCCACCCCGCGATAGTGCTCCTAGCGAGAGCCCACCTCGCTTCATCTTTATCTGCGGGTGCCCACCCCGCATCTGAGCCGTGATGGAGTCATCGCCGCGGCCCGAGCCGCCTTTGAAAATCACCACTGCCGTCCGCGGCCCGCCTGGTTGTGGGCGGGGCCGCGGGACGGAAGCGGAAGTGCCGCCATTGTCCCCGGAGCCTCGCAGGCTACACCAGAGAAGTCCCAGTCCCGGAAGAGGGACCGGGCGAAGAGAGGAAGCCCGAGACCCGGGTTTACTGAGAGCACAGCGCGGGGCTCCCATCTGCGAGGGAAGCCCCGCGCCGCATGAGAAGTGCTGCCGCCGCCTCCCGAAGAGGAGTCCTGCCTGAAGCCCGGTAAGTGAAGCAGGGCTGGGACGGGACTCCGCCGGTGTTGGGAGTGCCGGTGAAGGCACGGGTTGTAGAGTTCTAGGGGCGGCCCCATCTGATAGCGGGCCGCTCCCAATGGGGGCATAAGTATTTCCAAGACCCACCCCGGTGCAAGTTGTTTCCCGAGCCCCGTGAGGCTCCCAGGTGAAAAGGGGGCATGAGTATTTAGGGCCGTGAAGGCTCCAACGAACGGGGGTATTTTGTTTCTCGAGTCCCCGAGGAGGACTCCAACGTTGGGGACATATTTGTTTTAGGGCGCCCCTGCGCTCCAACGCTATGGGGGCCTATTGGTTTCAGGAGCCAGTGTGCTCCAGGGGACATGATTCCCAGAGCCAGATGGCTCCCACGTTTGGCACAGTTTGTTCTAGAGCCTAGAGGGCTCCAAGGTTTGGCGCAGTTTGTTTTGAAGGGCTAATGAGAGCCCCCTGCCGCTATTTGCCTTCCCCAGCTGCGCAGCACTTAGTGCCAGCTGCAGCGTTTAGGCCCTGTGCTTGTCCCCAGCTGCCCAGCAAGTAGTGGGCAGCTGCTACGTTTAGGTTCTGGCGCAACCTGGACTCTGATGTGATTTTGGTGCTAGGAAATGTACGGTGTAGTATGTTTTGCGCACCCTGTGTTCATGCTTTTGGTGCTAGGAAATGTACTGTGTATAGTATGTTTGGCGCACCCTGTGTCTTATACCTCTAAATGTGGTTATTTCTGCCTAGAAGGTTGTTTTACCTGCTTAGGTTGATGGTAGGGAGAATGTACTTCCCTGTGCGATGTGCGCCCCTAGTATAGTTATACCTAGGTGGTTAGGTCTAATGAGTTAGACCAATGAGAATTGCATAATGTGATTTATGCCCCTGTGATAGATGCAGGATAGGTTTTATACCTGATGCTAGTGTGATGACGCTGAGGTCATTATTGCGCCAGTAGAGACTGGTTGTGCTCTACAGTTACTTTGTGTTATGTTCTACGTTTACTATTGGTGATTTGTGCTATGTTCTAAGTGCTAATTCCTGACAGCAGTCCATGTGGCCCTGTCCCCTGTATATATAATCCCTTGTAAATTCTGCCCGTGCCTGTTGGCACATTGTAGAGTGTGTGTTTTTATCTAATGTGTTGTGTATAATACAAAGGCTATTTTTATAGAATACCTTGTGTGGAGTTTCCTTTGTGGTGGGCCTTGGGTGTGTTGCTGGGTGCGCGCGCAAACGCTTTACACATCGCCTCAGGGATAAGCCTGTCTGCTCGTGCCAAGCTACCAAGGGGGTGAGCAGGGGTTATCTTTGGCGTGTAACTCCCCAGCCCTGACTAGAGTGGTGGTTTCTGCCTGACTTTGGCGCAAGCCTTAGCCAACCAGAAATCCCATTTCTAACATTGGTGATCAGCGGTGGGATTTGGACTTGCGTTTGCGCTGTACCGCAGCAGCAACTGGCCGCACTACAAAACTCTGCATTTAGACAAATCACATGGTATAGGGATTATTGTTTTAAAGTTTGCTTTTAAATGTAATTTCTTTGGAAATGTGTTCTTGTGCACTGTGAGTTAGGTGTCCCTAGCTCGGGAGGGTAGATCATCCCCCTTAGTGCATTGTGTTTTCTGGATTCACCAGAGGGTGGGATCCAGTGGTGGCAGCAGATGTGTGTCCAGTGCATGTATTGCCATTCCCAGTTCCCGGGGTAGTGGTACCTGTGTCACGTGGTGGTCAGGTTGAGAAATCAGGGGCGGTAGAAACTGTCTTACCAGTCTTGGGAGGGGTGGGGATGAATGTGTAATGCGCTGGATGAATGTGAATGTCCCATTCCCAGTTCCCAGAGTAATAGTACCTGTGTCACGTGGTGGTCAGGTTGAGAAATCAGGGGCGGTAGAAACTGTCTTACTAGTCTGGGGGGTGTGTGTGTGGATGAAGGGTGTGAGTTCTCTGAAATAAGGAGCTTGCTGAATACTTTGGTGTGAGTTCTCTGAAATAAGGAGCTTGCTGGTTGATTGGGTGTGAGTTCTCTGGGAAAGGGAACTTGCATTGGGGAGTGATTCCAAAAGTAGTGGCTGAGGTGTCTTCCAGCCCAGCGGGGTGGAAGAGGTTCAGAGTAGCCCAGCTAGGTCTCGGTGTAGGGGCTCACGTCCTGTCTCTGCGGAGAAGGAGTGGGTGGGACTGCGTGTCTCCAGGTGCCCGAAACCCAGTGTCAGGGCCTGGATGGTTTCTTTAGGGAACATCAGGTCGGGGGCCTAGGCTGTACCAATAGGTCGTTTGAGGAGGATCTCCCAGTGTCTAGAGGGCGTGGAGCGTCTGTAGTCAGAGCTCCAGTAGTCCTGGTGTCTGGCGGTACCGCTCCAGTTGGGAGGGTGCGGAAGTCCAGAGGGAGGGGTGAGAGGGGGAGGGATTCCCCAGTGGGAACCAGTAGGTCAGGGACCAGCCGGGAGGGCTGTGTCGCCACTGAGTGACCGTGGTGTCGCCACTTCTGTCCTGGGGGGTCTGCACGCACTGTCAGATGGACAGGAGGTCGTGAGATCAGCGCCAGGCAGACTGTCACACGACCCATTAGTTATGTGTCACCCTCGTTAAGTCCTGGTTCGCCAGGCATCTGACCAAAGGGTACGTCCCTCGGTTGGGGAGCCAGTAGTCGGTGTTTCCGGATCTGGACGTAAGGGCGGCTGTAGTCCTGAGGGCAGGTGGGGCTCATCTTAAGTGAAGAGACCCTGCTCTACAGTGGAAGGGGGTGCAGAGGGAGGGAGTCCTCGCCTCTGACCCCTTGGATCCCAGGTGGTAGACCAGTTGGTGGAGAGAGGTCCTGAACTGGTGGGAGAGTTGTGTTCTGGTGGGTGCTTCCCTGGGAGGGTGCGGAACCCCAGAAGTAGAGGTAGGGTGGGGCATTCTTGCCCGTGACCTCTGGTCAGCCTGAGGGTGCGGACCCTAGGTTGAAGGATCAGTGGTAGTTGGGAACTACACTGAGAGGGAGAGTGGAGAAGGGCTTGTATGCCAGGGGTTACTACCCCCCACTCTGGGTTTGGCAAGGACCAGTGGTATCTGGGTGGCCTAGGGCCTGGTCCTGGCCGTGGACAACTAGGTAGTACCAGTGGGGTAGCCTAGTTGGGCCTGAGTTCTTTTCGGTTGTTTTTTTTTTCTTTTCAGATGGAACCATGTTGATTGAGAATGGCGTAGAACCGGAGAGGGTCCCTGCAGTGCGGGCCTGCGTCCGTGTTCTATCGCCCCAAGCAGGGAAGTCCATCACGGTGGTGATTGGTCTGCCCTGCGTTTTGGCTGGAAGGGGGTTGTGTTGGACTTGGCCCTTCTGGCAGGTTCACCCCTGAACTTTTTGCTTTTTATTGGTGACTTGGTGTGGTGATTTTTGGTTTCTGCGCACTTTCCCTGTGTCCCAGGGTAAAGTGCGTGCGCGCTCTGAGTGTATGTGGTGAGATAGGCCTGCCCTCCCATAGGAATGCATGGGGAATGTATGTGTCCCTAGTAGTTCCTGATGCGTGGGGTGTGCAGGCCCCAGTTTGTATGTGCGGACTCGTGGGAGTGAATGCTGCGCGATGATGTGTGCGGCGTGCATGTACCTAGTATGGAAGTGCCACTTCTAGAGGTGGGCACTTCTGTGTGCAGTGTGTCTGTCGCGTGATTGGTTGGTCATGTCATGTGACGGGCTAGGGATTCCCCAGAGTCAGGATGAGTCACCCAGTGGTGAATGGGGAGATCAGCAGCTAGATGGGTGGGAGGAGTACACCTGGGTCCTGAATAGGACAGGGTTTTCCACACACAATGCTGGCCCCGCCCCCTGCGGTGCGACTGACGACCCTAGCCCTGCCAATGAATAGAGTGAGGGGCTGAGCACA
Organism: Triturus cristatus; assembly: GCF_964204655.1. Classification (NCBI taxonomy): domain Eukaryota; kingdom Metazoa; phylum Chordata; class Amphibia; order Caudata; family Salamandridae; genus Triturus; species Triturus cristatus. The sequence goes on along the minus strand of NC_140588.1, from coordinate 715,954,782 downwards.
TCAAGGGTGCTCCCCAACCAGCTGCGACTGGTTTTCCCCCTCACCCTGAACCCAGAACAAAGGGATTTGGTGTATAAAAAGGGGCTGTGTCCCCTTACAAAATGTTCTTGTTCTGTACTTGAATCTTCCAGGGGCGTGCTGCTGCTGGGGCTCAGGGGAAGGCTTGCCTCCCTGGGCCCTGCCCAGCCCCTGATGCCCTGGACGCTGGAGGACTTCTGGGACCATTCTTTGCCATTGCCCCATACTTTCTAAAGGCCTCTTTGCTGGGAGCTTTTTGCTCCATCTCTTTGTGCCTCCAGGACTTTAGAGACTTCAGGCAGCCGTTTTTAGCGCCCTGGGAGCGCTGTGGTGCTTTATTTCTTTTAGGAAGCGCTGGATTGTCGCAGCACTGGGCTGCACCTCACCGTAGAGGGAGGGAATCCCCAGCGTAGGGATTCCCCCGCATTTGCCCGGTCGAGCGGGAGCCCACCCCGCTTCATCCTGTTTCTAAATTGCGGGTGCCCACCCCGCGATAGTGCTCCTAGCGAGAGCCCACCTCGCTTCATCTTTATCTGCGGGTGCCCACCCCGCATCTGAGCCGTGATGGAGTCACCGCCGCGGCCCGAGCCGCCTTTGAAAATCACCGCTGCCGTCCGCGGCCCGCCTGGTTGTGGGCGGGGCCGCGGGACGGAAGCGGAAGTGCCGCCATTGTCCCCGGAGCCTCGCAGGCTACACCAGAGAAGTCCCGGTCCCGGAAGAGGGACCGGGCGAAGAGAGGAAGCCCGAGACCCGGGTTTACTGAGAGCACAGCGCGGGGCTCCCATCTGCGAGGGAAGCCCCGCGCCGCATGAGAAGTGCTGCCGCCGCCTCCCGAAGAGGAGTCCTGCCTGAAGCCCGGTAAGTGAAGCAGGGCTGGGACGGGACTCCGCCGGTGTTGGGAGTGCCGGTGAAGGCACGGGTTGTAGAGTTCTAGGGGCGGCCCCATCTGATAGCGGGCCGCTCCCAATGGGGGCATAAGTATTTCCAAGACCCACCCCGGTGCAAGTTGTTTCCCGAGCCCCGTGAGGCTCCCAGGTGAAAAGGGGGCATGAGTATTTAGGGCCGTGAAGGCTCCAACGAACGGGGGTATTTTGTTTCTCGAGTCCCCGAGGAGGACTCCAACGTTGGGGACATATTTGTTTTAGGGCGCCCCTGCGCTCCAACGCTATGGGGGCCTATTGGTTTCAGGAGCCAGTGTGCTCCAGGGGACATGATTCCCAGAGCCAGATGGCTCCCACGTTTGGCACAGTTTGTTCTAGAGCCTAGAGGGCTCCAAGGTTTGGCGCAGTTTGTTTTGAAGGGCTAATGAGAGCCCCCTGCCGCTATTTGCCTTCCCCAGCTGCGCAGCACTTAGTGCCAGCTGCAGCGTTTAGGCCCTGTGCTTGTCCCCAGCTGCCCAGCAAGTAGTGGGCAGCTGCTACGTTTAGGTTCTGGCGCAACCTGGACTCTGATGTGATTTTGGTGCTAGGAAATGTACGGTGTAGTATGTTTTGCGCACCCTGTGTTCATGCTTTTGGTGCTAGGAAATGTACTGTGTATAGTATGTTTGGCGCACTCTGTGTCTTATACCTCTAAATGTGGTTATTTCTGCCTAGAAGGTTGTTTTACCTGCTTAGGTTGATGGTAGGGAGAATGTACTTCCCTGTGCGATGTGCGCCCCTAGTATAGTTATACCTAGGTGGTTAGGTCTAATGAGTTAGACCAATGAGAATTGCATAATGTGATTTATGCCCCTGTGATAGATGCAGGATAGGTTTTATACCTGATGCTAGTGTGATGACGCTGAGGTCATTATTGCGCCAGTAGAGACTGGTTGTGCTCTACAGTTACTTTGTGTTATGTTCTACGTTTACTATTGGTGATTTGTGCTATGTTCTAAGTGCTAATTCCTGACAGCAGTCCATGTGGCCCTGTCCCCTGTATATATAATCCCTTGTAAATTCTGCCCGTGCCTGTTGGCACATTGTAGAGTGTGTGTTTTTATCTAATGTGTTGTGTATAATACAAAGGCTATTTTTATAGAATACCTTGTGTGGAGTTTCCTTTGTGGTGGGCCTTGGGTGTGTTGCTGGGTGCGCGCGCAAACGCTTTACACATCGCCTCAGGGATAAGCCTGTCTGCTCGTGCCAAGCTACCAAGGGGGTGAGCAGGGGTTATCTTTGGCGTGTAACTCCCCAGCCCTGACTAGAGTGGTGGTTTCTGCCTGACTTTGGCGCAAGCCTTAGCCAACCAGAAATCCCATTTCTAACAGAGTTCAATCTGTGTGTGTGCGGTCCAGCTCATGCACAGAATGCGGGAAAGTGCTACTTAAACTGCATAGCTTACAAACATCAGCTCTGAACAGGGTTAATCTTGAGAGGCGGAAATAGAAAACAGAATTCAAAATGGCTCACTATCCAAAACAAGAACATTTCTAAATAAAAAAATAGCCCAAGGTGATGGTATAAGCAATAAGAGACAAACTGTCATTCGGCATGTGTGGAAAGGTGAATCTCTGCATCCGCCTGAAAACACAGACGCCATGGTGAAACAAAGCATGGCGCCCATCTATATAAAACGTATGCGCTTGGCAGCGTGTGAAGTGGGCATAATAAGGATAAAAAAAAAAACATAAAAGCTGGCACCGTGCTCAATATAAAGCGCAGTGCCCAAATACATACAATTTACATGCACAGCTAAAAAAAAACCCAAAAAGCGAGCACTGTGCACAATATAAAGTAGGGCACACAAATACATAATATGGAAAAATAAACAGCCCAAAGGAATACTAGTATGAAATTAAGTACACAAGTAGTCCCCAAAGAACACATAACACTTACAAGTGTAAGGAAACTGTAGTTGGCCGGTGCTCCTCACGGAAAACAAGAAATGATGTATCGGAGCAATAACCAATAAGGAGCGAGGAAATTAAAGCGACGAAGGAGTGAACCAATTTCAAGCAGCAGGCAGGATTCCACTCCGTAAAGTGATTACAGCAGGGCTCTGATGCTCGACCTAAAAAGACACTGCACTTTACCACGCATTAATTTATCAACCTATCTTTTACATCAAACCAGTGTTGTGTTGATGTTGGCTTAAAATGTTTAAATATGCGAGTATATATATATATATATTTTACCTACTGGCTGTCACCAGAAAAAATTGGCGGGTTTCGCAGTGGATCTGCAAATCCGTCACAAAAAAATAAAAAAAAGCACTGGCTCCTGCGCTCCATTTCCTTTAGGCCCCCGGGTAGGCCAGGTCCCGGGGACAATAATAAAAAGTGATGCGGAGGCCCCCGCAGCGCCAGGGACTGCCACCTCTCTGGGGCTTATGCATTGAATGCGGGGAGCTACGCGGTTCCCCCAGCAGCCCTGGGGACCACCACAGATGACCGCTACCCCCCAGGGCCAGCCCCAGCAATATCCCCGGGTGCCCACCCCTAGCACATTGCAGTATGCTTTGGATGGAGGGAGCACTGCTCCCGCCAGCCCATCCATCGCAAACTGTGCTTGCTTTGAACAAGCAGGAGCACTTTGCTCTCGCTTGTTCAAAGCAAGCACACTTTGCTTTTTACCCCCAGGGTGCTGCATGTCGGCAGCTCCCTGGGGGTAAAAAGCCATGCCGGCTTCCACATAATATTTCATTTTCCCTTTTTTGCTATTCTCAGATTCCACTTAACTTCACTATACAACGTGATGTCAATGTAGTATCATCATGAAACAGCGAGAAAAAAACCAATCAACTAGATTGTTAAAAAAAAAAATTAGCGTACAACATTATTTTCAACATCTGTACCTATATGTGTTCCTCCTTACAATTTTGTCATTACATCCTTCTTCTACAGGATGTCTTTCATTTATCTCAAGAACATTTTCAAAATGTACACTCAATTACATCTCCTACAATATACAGAACAAATATGTAAACTATTTGCATTTCAACGCAATTTTTTCCCAATGCAATACCAATCAGCACAAATAATAGTCCCAACACCAGTTATAATTAGTAATTGTTTCCAGCACTCTCTACTTTCTGTTCACATCTCCCCAAAAGGCAGAAAAATGTATTCAAACTTTGGTTTGTAAAATATCCAATATGAATATGTTAAAGCATGTTTACATCTTCCCAATAGGCCAAATGATGTATTCAAAACTTTGGCTTCAAGAATATCAAATATGAATATGGTAATTCGTTGGGCAATCTGGGTTTTATTTCCAAGTGTGCATCATTGCAATGTGTCTTACACTTTAAATACACAGTATAGTGTCCAGATGTTGTAGTAGGCCCAGCATAGAAAATAATAGCCACTGTTGTAAAAGTTCTTCCAGAAATAGATATTTGACTGGCAACAACATTTTTAATTCTGGTTTCCAGTTTCTTCCATTTGCTCTACAACGTTGTAGCATTAAAATCAGATATTTTCCTTATCTTTCTATGTGTATTGTAGATAACATCTCTGATTTGCAATGAGAACATTTCATCTAATGATTTGCTGCTTTTACTAATTTGTTAAAAGCTACAGATTTGCAGTTTGGTGTTGTTAAGTATATGAATCGGTCTGTGTCGACTTCAGTGCTTGAAGTTAATGTACACTGTTCACATTTATGATCCCATTTGTAACTTAGGGCAAATAAGTTTTCAATCTGTATTCCTTCATCTTCTAATACTCCAAGCATAAGCATTAGAAATTCTTGTGCATCGTGTTGTATATTAAGACTGAAGGTCAAAGGACCAGTACATATATCCAAGAGATGGTGAATACCACAAGCAGTTGTCAATTGTTGAAATACATTATGTAGTCCAGAACATAATCTTTTTTCATGATTTTCCATGATTTCATGATAAAGACCTTGTAGATAAAATACAACATTCAGAACCACATTAGCGTAACAGTTGGTACCTGAACTATTTTCCAATTGGTATCCCACAACATCATCAACACTTTCCTTTTTCTGTCTCTTTATACCTCTTCCTTTCTCTTCAATTTTGTTTAAAGGTTTTCAACCACACTTGATTCTTTAACATATTTTCATTTTGAACACACAACACGTTTCTCATAAATGGGATATTCACCTAAATTTGGTGTATAAAGTCTTCGTAAACGATTATATTCTCTTACACAATTTACATCAGCACTAATCTTCTTGTCATCGAAATCAATCAAATACAAACCAGACAATGTTCTTATTCGAGATAATGCAACATATGCCATTCCCTCTTTGAACACAGTACTTCCAATATTTACCAAAGCACTGTCTATACTTGAACCTTGAGATTTATGAATAGTTACTGCATATGCTAAAGACAAAGGAAACTGTTTTCTGCGAACATACAAGTCTTTTACAAGCAAAAAACGTACAGCACAACGCCCAGTCTGTCTTACCTCTGTAATCTGATCAAATTTTATTTTCAAGAATTCTATTCCGTCTCTGTTCTGATACTTTACAAAATCAAAAACTTTCCCCGTTGCTTCATTTACTAAACCTTCTTTTACATTCAAATTACGCCGCAAATTTACCCAACAGTTTATACATACATCTAAAGTTTTTTCTAAGCCAGCTGTTTCAGATACAGACTTTTCCAAAGAGTGCAATTTAGTCTAGTTTCTCTGTAAGAAGAATAGTCACTCCCTGGTGCTGTATTTTATCAATAGCTTCAATGTGAACTATTTCTTGTTTTTCTAATTTCAGAAGCTCTTGGTTAAATGTACAACACTCTTGCAGTGTAGGCATTAGGCAAACTATGGACTTATGTTCTCCAATCTTCTTGTACATTACTTCTGCTGCTCTATTTTCAGTTGCAAAGAAGTTCCTTTATAGCCGATTTTATAAAGCTTGTTTACCATGTTTTGTTAGGACACCAATTCTTATATCTTTGAGAATATTTCCATAATCTTCATCACTTGCTTGTCGCATATTCTTTATAAGTTCTATATATTCAAAATGTAACCACATGTTCACATTTCCAATTCTTCCCAAACATTTCCTAATGTCTTCATGCACACGTGTTTTAAAAACTGGTTGTCCTTTTACAGGAGTTAGTTGTAGTAGATCTCCAAATATAATTAAATGTTTTCCTCCAAACAGAACATCGTAATCTGTTTTTAAAAACTGTTGCATTCTCAAGTGTATGAAGGCAAGCATTACGTTTGAGACCATGCTCACTTCATCAATTAATAAACGTTTCATTTTCTTCAGCACTCTTGACACTTCATAACAAGCATCTCCAGAAAGCTTCTGATATTCCAATTTATTATCATGTTCAACTGGTAGCATAAGTAATCTATGTAAAGTAATGCCTTTAATATTGTGCGCTGCTAATCCAGTAGGAGCTGGTACAACACAAGATAAATGTGCATCTGTAGTTTTTTGAAGATAACTGGTCAAAACTTTAATAAAAAAACGTTTACCTGTTCCAGCTTTACCACTGATGTACATAAAAATAGGTTTAAATGATGAACATACACATTCTTTTTTTCATGCAACAAACCATGTTGTATCTGTTCTGTTTCTTGTAGATATATTTCTTCCTGTTCAATATTTAGTTGTTATTCTAAGTTTTTCAACATAGTATTCTCCTGTTGTGCTTGTTGCATTGCAATTACTACTTCATTCATGGCTATTGCTGCTTAATTTTCAATTATTGGTTGTCAAAGTGGATCTTGACTAGGTGGACCAGAACTTTGACTATCTTGAGAACTGTTGTTAGCTATTTCAGCTGCAATAGTCTTTTCTTGTTCAATTTCATCATTTAACATTTGTAGACATGTAGGGAAAATTGTACATGCAATGCTATCTTTACATGCATTAAAGGAATCATTATGTTGATAGAGTGCACTGGCACACACTGCAGTATACAGAGATGAGGGTGGGCACTGGGCTCGGATGTGCATTCCCTTATTTCCCTAACAGGTGGACTGACAATAGATACTGAAGGATTGTTCTGCACTTATTGTGTTCAAATGTGTTGAATTTTGAGATGGAAATCATGTCTTTCCACAACGCTCTGCGGGCTGTGTTCTCTGTCTTGTTGTGATGTAATAAAATTTGTTTACAAAAATTAAAAGAATCTTCATAGCAGTCGAAATGTCCAAGTAATTCAGTTTCGCTGTGCCATGGCTTGAACAGTTACAGAAGTGCTAAATAGAAAAATTATTTCTTATCTGGAGTTTCGCAACTGAGTTTTCTGTGGTTAATAAGATTTCCTTTGGCATGTTTTACTAAACAACCGTCACATTCAATTACTGCACATTTTCGTTGTTTTATATTTGGTGTAACATATTTTTTTAAAGCTGTAATGTTGAAGTATTTCATACAGACATAGCTCTTCCAGATGTGGACTCCTTTTGGGATAGTATGTATCCAACATATTAGTTTTAAGAATTTCTGTACTTTCTGGTTCATTCACTGGTAAGTATTCAATTTCTTCTAATGTTTTCAACACTCTAGTTCGGGTGCAGGCAAGACCTACACTTACCAAAATGATTCCCCATGACTTTGAATATAAACTGGAAGAGCAGAAGTGATCCAAACATTCATAGGATCCAATTTCTCTGTGGGAAACCATTTTCTAGCTAAAGCTGTACAATGTTTTGCTAAGGTTCTTCTCTTGTGAAATTTCTTTCCACATTTGTTTCATCGCTGTCTTTTCTGATTTCGTTATATATGATGTAACATAGCGTGCAACGGCAATTGAGTTATCTGTAACATACTGAATGTCCATGATTGCATTCCACATTTTCAAAATAACTGGATTGTAGTCATTAATGTACTTTGACTGTTCTGTTCTTTTTAAGTTGTACGTATTCTTCGGAGATTTCTGAGTTAATGTATGCCTTAGAGCAGACGAAAAAGAATTTACTCTTCCTTTAGAAATTACTGGAAGTGGGAATCCAAAGCGACACTTGGGGGCCGATTCCGATCCTGTGTGGTTTTTTTTCCGTACGACTCGTATCCGTAATTTTTCCCGTATCAATCGTACAAGTCCCGTCCCACCCGTGAAGTACGATTCGTACGGGAAAAATACATACGGATTAGCCCGATCCGTTCAAATTAGATCGGGAAAAGTTGTACGAGACGGACCCGGACACTTTTTCGTACGAAACCTAAAAATACAGTCCGACCGTACAAGTACGATCCGGACGGCTTTCCAATTTAGGATTCGTATTAAAAATGTCCCGTACACGGGGAATGACTTTACCCGGTACAAAGCAAACTTTGTACGACTCGTATCCCGGGAAAAGTAGTTCCCGGGGTGTGAGTCGTACAGGCCCCCCATGCATATGTACGCACCTCACAACAACATCGCGTATGTACACACCTTACAACAACATCATCACGTATGTACGGTGCGTACCCCAACATCACAACATCATCGCGTATGTACGGTGCGTACCCCAACATCGCATATGTACGCACCCCACAACAACATCATCACGTATGTACGATGCGTACCCCAACATCGCGTATGTACGCACCCCACAACAACATCATCACGTATGTACGCACCTCACAACAACATCATCGCGTATGTACGGTGCGTACCCCAACATCGCGTATGTATGCACCCCACAACAACATCATCACGTATGTACGCACCTCACAACAACATCATCGCGTATACGGTGCGTACCCCAACATCGCGTATGTACGCACCCCACAACAACATCATCGCGTATGTATGTTGCGTACCCCAACATTGCGTATGTACGCACCCCACAACAACATCATCACATATGTCCGCACCTCACAACAACATCATCGCGTATGTACGGTACGTACCCCAACATCGCGTATGTACGCACCTCACAACAACACCGTACATAGGCAATGTAAAACAGCACAAGGAGGGTCTATTCGACTCGCACAACACCACAAAACATGTCTATAGTGCACAAAACATGGAAATGACTGACCTGGCCACATCCAAACAGGCAAACAGAGGGGCAAACTCACAACCACCCCTTATAACACACCCACCAAAAATTCAAACTAAGGCCCACCCACAAATGGACCAATAAAAAGGGCCCACACACACAAACCATGAGCCTTTGCAACAGACTAACTGCAGCTAGAGGGCACACACCAACAGCTGCACCCATCCACCTTAACATATACACCTTCACACAACCTCCTTCACACATACCCCCTCTTCACATTCAGACCCACAACTTCACATTCACACCCACAACCATCCACCCCCTCACCCCACACCATGCCCACAGACAAGAATCCAAAGTTCACAAGGGAGGAGCTGGTGATCCTTGTCAATGAAGTCATCAGAGTCGAGCCACAGCTGTTTGGAACATTGGTCAGACAGACCAGCATAGCCGAAAAATCACGCCTGTGGCAGAGGATCGTCGATAGGGTGAATGCTGTTGCACCCATCAGAAGGACCAGGACTGAATGCCAAGCCAGGTGGTACGATCTGCGGAGGGTGGTCAAGCGGAAAATGAAGGACGACTACGCCCAGAGCAACATCACTTGAGGGGGTGGGCCCCGCAGACCAGTAAATTTTTATCCCTGGGAGGAGAAGGTGATGGCCCTGCTTCTGCCGGTGGGAGTACACGGACTTCAAGGACTTCCAGAGCCTGGTGAGTACACAAACAACTCACGCAACATGGGGTAATGGCATCCACACCCCAACTACACAAAATGCACGCAACTACCCCCAAGCCCTCACCGGCCAGAACCACAGTCAAAAACAACTCTAATGCCAATAACGTGTATGCCCCATTGAGAAAGCAAGGCCATGCTATGTCCCATGCTACACGAAGCACCAACCCAAGAATGGATGTCCCGTATGCTGGGAGGGTGGGTGTCACTAAACGCTTTGTTGAACTCCAAATCAAACACAATTGCCCTCATCTCATATGGCCCAGGTACATACCCATGCACCATGCGCAATGCACAGGGATTGGGAAAGTACTGACAAGATAGCTGACACTTGGCCCGGGTTTAGGCAGCACAAGGCTCTCCTGTGACCAGTGCAAACACAAATACCAAGACAACAAGGTCAGATATCTAGGACAGGAACTCACACTCACTGTCATGGCAGCATGCTCCATGGGGGGACAGCTACATCACCTGGGAGCACCAGTGCCAAATCACACTACATCCACCAGCAGGCCCTGTCACACACACCCCTTACACAAGCAGACACCCCCGGGACAGGCAATGGATTTACCCACTGTCACAATGGACATGTAACACAACAACACCAATACATAGCCGAAGAAGCATTCAAGCCAAAAATCTACATGTCAAAGACTCAGGAGAACATATCAATCTGTCCCCCGCAACATACCCATCCACAAGTGAACATTGAGGAGAATGCTAGGCACATACAACTACCTGGAGGAACATTGCCAACTTGAATGTGTATGAAACATGGATGTTGCATGAAACAGCATTAACATTGTCTGTCTCTCACACACAGGGCAACGTGATGATTCTCCCCCCAACAATGGGGGTGAACAATCACAGTCCCAGGCTCGGGAGGAAGCTGTTCCCACCGGCAGCGACGCCTCTCAACACTCCGTGGATGACCCCCACCGACCTGGACCCTCTGGTGTCCAAGCCCCTGCAGCACCTGGTTCAGGAACATCTGTGCCAACCACCACCCCCATTCCTGCCACATCCCAGGAGACACCGAGGAGCCCTGCCCACAGTGAACACCTGAGCCAGTCTGACCAGGAGGGACAAGGTGCGCCGGGCACCCAGGAGAAGACAGACAACACTGCCACTGCCATCCCTCAGGGGTCCCGTAGACCCGATGTGCCCACAACGGCAGCCCAGGCTAATGTGGGCAGGGGTGGTGGGAGTGGAGGCAGGCGGAAGCGAGAACCTGACCAGCCAGCTGAAGGGACCGGTATGTCACACATAGACAACATCATGGACGCATACCGGCGTGACACCAGGGAGTTCAGCCAGGTAGTGATGACCCTCACAGAGATGAAGAACCAGCATGCCGAGCAACACGCCAGTCAACAAGAACACCAAGGACGGATGGAGGCAAGACTGCCTGAGCTCCTGGCGGTGCAAAGAGACATAAGCCATTCACTCCATCGGATCGCCGACAACATGGGCAACCCTCCCTGTGCCACCAGGCGAAGACCACCACCAGCCACAGGGAAGGAGGAGGAGGATTCGTCCGACGGAGCGTCCCAAGCATCGTCAAGGCCTGCATCGGAGGAAGGTGGGTCATCAACGGAAAAGACCGTGAGAGGCAGCGGACCATCCACTTCTCCCAGGTCACCTGGCGTGGCACCTTCACTCCATGTGCGACAGCATCACCTCATTGACTGACATCATCTGCCACATGGACTTGCTGGTCACAGTCTGACCAATGATGCCAAACACTGTGGCCTGGACTCTGATGACTTCAAATGCCAAGGATCCCATCTCCCCCTGTGAACTTTGGATTCTATGGTTCCTGTATTGCACCTTTTTCTGTGCACAAATCACGCCACAGACCTATAATAAAAAAATGTATAATTGTAATTTTATGTTGCAGTCATTTAGCACGAGTCCACAACATACGTGTGGGGATATGTCAAAGTATGCCTGAGTGTGGAACTAACTCCAGCCATCCATACACTTGGATCTGAGTCCGGTCGAGGACACACATGGGTCAAAATGTATCACCAAATACAGACATGGAGCCCAATCCTCACCCGTGATGGCCTCAAGCTGCTGAGGGGGGGCTTGCAATACTGCTCAGACAGACCAATTTGCCAGAGTATCATAAAGGTGTAGAGGTCATGGGTCATGTTGAGGTGCCCGGGGAGGGAGTCCCAGGTCTGTTTTGCGAGGTGGGAGAACTATCTCCTGCATGCAGTTGTTCTGTGGATGTGATGAATGGTGGCCAGGGCAAGGTGGGCTGCACGGAGTTGGATGACAGACGTCCAATGTCGGTTTTGGGTCTGGGGTTGTGGACTGCCTCCTGAGTGTGGTTCAGGAGTCTGAAGGTGATCCTGCAGCAGACAGTGAGCTATTCTAGCTATCTCAGGTGGACGGTGATGTGGCTGGGGCGGGGGATGTTGAAGATGAGGTGTGCGGATGCACCCTGGATGTGGACAACTTCTCCTGCAGTTTTGCTGTTGTTCCTCCGTAGAGGGCGTTGCTGTAGTTGACCCGGCTGGTGTCGTGGACCTGGGGGACGGTCTGTCTTGCCTTGGAGTGGATCTATCTGTGGATCATTTGCAGCATGCAGAGGGTGTTGCAGCATGAGGTACAGATGGTGTTGAGTTGCATGGTAATTGTGAGCGATGAGTCCATGATGAACACCAGCTTGCGTGTGTGGCCACTGGGTGCTGGTGTGGTGCCCAGGCCGGTGGGACACAAGGAGTTGACCCAGCCGTAAGGGGACAATCCTCACATGATGACCTCAGTCCTGTCCAAGTGCAGCCTCAGGTGGCTGATGGCCAGCCATTCATCAACGGATCTCATGCCTTCTTGAAGGTTGGATCTGGCAATGGCTGGGTCTTTGGTGAGGTTGAGGAGCAGCTGGGTGTCAATGGCATACGAGATGATGATGAGGTCGTATGCGCATGTGATGGTGGAGAGGGGGGTCATGGAGACATTGAAGATCGTCACGCTGAGAGATTAGCCCTGGGGCATGGGCCACATGACCCCAGTGTACTACATGCTGCAGGGTGAAGGCCGACTCCCTGGGCCTTGCTGGTGAGCTACTTGGTGATTTAATCCTGGGCCCTCCTCTGGATACCAGTGTTGGAGATGTGTGAGCTGACAGTGTGGTAGCACATGGTGTAGAATGCCGTTGAGAGGTCAAGGGGGGTGGTCTCACCATTGTTGAGCAGGGCTAAGTTGTCGTTGGTGGTGGCAATGATGACGGTTGCAGTGGTGTGATTACTGTGGAAGATGTTCTGGTGCCGGTTGCCTGGAGCTGTTTGCACGGAGGAAGTTTGTCAGTCACTCGTTGAGTGTCTTCCTGATGACATTTGCTGGGTAGGGAAGCAGGGTGATGTTCCAGGAGATCCTGCGGTACTGCCATCCGTTGTTGAAGAAGGACTTGGGTCTCTGCATGCCTCCAGCTCCCATGGAATGTGGCAAACTCAAATGAGACATTCAGGACGCCCTGGACGTGGGCTTCAAGGATGGGGAATGATGTGGTTGAGATGTTGTGTGGGAAGGGACCTGATGGAGAGCCAGAGTGGATGGTGCACTTGAGCCAGGTGGTGTAGTTGTTGCTGACGGGAGTCCAGAACCTGAGGGGGGTTTGTCACGTGGATAATAGTGCTGTCTGCCTCTGTGTGCCAAGGCTGTCGTGTATGGCCATGAGCTTCCAGTGGTAGAAAGTTGCAAGGGATGTGATCTGCCTTGCAAGGGTGGGGTGTCTTTTGGATGGAGATCTGCTGTCAGTTCACTCACAATGCTGATGAGCTCCTTGAAGTCGTGTGTTTTGGTGCCTCGGCCCTATCTGAAGGATTTCCACTTGTCCTTGCTGATGATATGGTGATGGCTGTGTGTGGCGTTTTCCAGGGCTGCAAGGTAAATTAAGGTACTTTGTGTTGCAAGGTTTGCACAAGAGTCCGGCTCGATCTGTATGAGTCCAGTAGGTCTGCCTTGTCCCAGGTGGCTTAACTGTTGTTGTGCTTCACAGGAAAGTCTGTCAATGTGGCAAGATTGTTGGATCAGTAGCTGATCCAGTGTGTGAGGTTGCAGGGTGTGGCGGTGGTGTTGGTTCGAGTGTCCCACACAGCTTGTCTGTGGTGACTTACATCAAGCATCTTTGGGGGATCGGTAGCTGGGTGTGGGGCAGTGTGTTACTTGTCGGAGACGTGGATGCAAATGTTGATGGACCAATGTTGGATGGTGGTGTGGTTCTCCTCCAGCAAGAAGTTACTGGCCCCCAGCCACATGTAGCCTGTGGAGGTGAGGGCGTGCGTGCAGATGTACGTGTTGATGGCTTTGCAGATTGTGGATGTAGGCCTGGAGATCTGTAGATGAGTGTTACTCTGAGGGTTGCCAGGTGGTTGGAGCAAAACCGGATTTGTGACTCTGAGGGTGTACTTGGAAATAAATTGCAATTCATCCTCCAGGATTGCTGTTGCCGTCCCTGCGGGTGATCTTGTATCCGTCTGAGATGGCAATGAAGAAGTTGTGTGCTGAGGATGGTTTTAGCCAGGTTACTGTCATGAAGGTGATGTGTGGGGCCATTGTGTTGAGGAGGTAACAGAGTCCAATGGCGTGCTTGTGGACGGAGCAGGTGTGGAGTAGGAGGCACATGACCTGGTTGTTCTGACAGGGTCTGGTAGGCGGGGCAGCGCTGTGTAGGCAGTTGGAGTTGCACACTCAGCATGCAAAGGTGTCGTGTGTGGGCTTAGGGGTTGCCTGATAGCAGGCGGTTGATTGTCTGGAGGACATTGCTTGGAGGGTGGCTGCAGCATGAGCCTGTTGTGTGACGTGGGTCATGCAAGGACCAGAGGGTCGTGCACTGTGCACATTGCAGGTGCAGACAGTCCTGCCTTTGGCACGGCGTTTGTGCAACAGTGGCACAGACAAGCTGCTGGCTGCATTTAGAATGGGTGGAGGGGGAAGGGAGGAGCATTTTGTAGGCGTGTGGGTTGCCGAATCAGGGCACTCGGTGGGGCGGTGCCGCAGGTGAGGCAGCAGCAGGCGGAAGGGGTGAGAAACTAGGCAAAAAGTAGCACACAAAGACAAGGAGGTCAGAAAGGCACAGTGCAACAGGTGTATGTAAAGGAAGGAGTGTCAGGTTACTCATGGGTCACTCCGAGAAAATGTATGAAGAATCAACAAAAATGACGGCCACAGGATCAGGCAACAAAATGCGGAGCTGCGCACAGGAGATACGCCGTCAGCAGGCGTTGACGTCCCGTTGTGGGGAGCAACCTGCACAAATACATACACAACCAGGTACTTCATGCACAATAGAGATTATTAGCCATGAAGAAATGCATGCATGTTGCCGAAGTACACATACACTCATATGCTCAATCTTTGACAATTATGCCATAGATGACGCATGCAAACTGGCAAGAGATCTGCAGTGACAGAGATGAGGCACTTTGGATTGTGCAGAACACCTTTATTGCACAAACTCACACAAAGGGAAATGCATCCATACGAACAGACTCACAGGTCAGTTGACAGAACATGTGGGACATACGCTGGACCCCCGCTTCACAACACGGATGTTGTAAATCCCAATAAACTGGCACACAAGTCAAGGGGATGAGCCAAACACATCCTGCTGCACACGGAGATGCTGCAAATCACCATAGAGCCAGTTGTTGTGATGTCCCACACTATGTCCACTCGTAGCATCAGCAATGTTTCAGAGGCAAGGTTTACGCACATTGATGCCTTCATCAGACTCCACACTCCACTACAGATGTCTGTCAAGAAGGGTGACTATCATGTCATGGGAGTGATGCTACATGTTATATGCTCCATGGTGAGAAGACATGTATGCATGGTACCACAACATGCACAGAAGCAGTCCCCACACATTCCCAACCCGTACCACCACCAAAAAGCCTTGCTGCAATCCTTACCCAAACTGACATTTCCACATGTCCGTGCATGGAACGCTGATTCAGCACACGTTGCAATCCTCATGAGGAATAGCAGGAGGACAACGATGACACGAGCAGACAACAGGCGCAAATACCTGGGAATGACAGACACACAAGAAGTCACCTAAAATAAATCTCGCCACACACATGGTCAGTTACGAAACATGAACAATGTTGGACACATGCAAATTTCAAAGAAAGTCTCTCCGCAAAACTGTGTGGCATGACATCATCACTTGAGTGACACATCAGTACACACATCAAAGTCACTTTGCATTCAGTCAGCTGGACACACACATTGCAACACATGCCACTCAATGCTACAAGCTTGCACACTCACACCCAGTGACTCACCATTATGAGAAGAAGTTGCGTATGAGCTGACTCTGGATATCATCCTCCTCCTCCTCATCACTTGCCTCGTGACCAAGCCCTGGTTCCTCCACGGGTGGGTGTTGCTCCTCATGAGGATCAAGGAAGAGTGGCACTGCCTTCTCAACGGCCATGTTGTGCAGCATGCAGCACACAATGAAGATTTTGCACACCTTCTCCGGTGCATATGGGAGGGACCCGCCTGTCTTGTCAAGGCACCGGAATCGGCTCTTCAGGAGGCCAAACGTCCTCTCAATCACTTGCCTGGTCTGCCCGTGTGCATTGTTGTACCTGTGATCTGCAGCTATTCTTGGGTTGCAGAGAGGTGTCATTAGCCATGGCATGTTGGGATATCCAGAGTCATCTACATGGAAATATCATGTAAATAAGTGGGTCAGGAGATGCTGTAAGAGACAAAGATACCGCAACACACAGGACCAACAGAGTATACCCACCAACAAGACATGCTCGTTCGTTGTGCAGCCGCAGCATAATTTGTGGCACCCTGCTACGCCTCATGATGTAGGCATCGTGTGCTGATCCTGGAAAACATGCACAGATATGGGAAATCAGCATGTTAGCAAGACACACCACAAGGGCATTTATTGAGTGGTAATGTTTACGGTTGCGATAGGCTTGCTCCTGTGCCTATGGTGGTACCAAAGCACCATGTGTCCCATCAATGGACCCAATGACATGGGGCATCCCTCCCAGGGCATAGATATCACCCTTGACATCTGTCAACTCCTCAGGAGTAGGAAATTTGATGAATTCATCAAGGTGCTCCAACATGGCTGCAAAAACATCACGCAGGACACGGCTGAACATTGTCTGTGACATCCCACCAACATCAGCTATGGTCAATTGAAACGTGCCTGTGGCAAAAAAATGTAGGGCTGCCATCACCTTCATCTTTGGGGTCAGCGCAGTAGGATACCTGTGTCGTGGTTGGAGGTGTGGTGCCAGCCTGTCGGTCAAGTCCTCAATCAACTGTTGAGTGAATCTGTAACGTCGGATGCAGGCATGATCCCTCATGGCAGCCAAGTCTGGCATTGTTCTTGGGACAGGTGGTGCCCTCCAAGACATTGTTACGAATCATGAAGATTGAGAGTCTGCCAACATCAATGTCAATGAACATAGCACATGCTAAACTGCTACTACACATCAGGTAACTATGGAGTCTGGTGTGTGCAATACATCCAGGACACATATGCCACCTTGCTGGCACTCCTACGAAAAGCCAGATACACCTGTTGATTGTCAAGTCTACATGACAGGCCCTGAAATGAGCTGGGGGCAAGTCTGAGTGAACAGCCAGAGATATCACCGGAGTGACACACATCCACATAGCTGCATTGGAAGGATGTCATCTCATCCAGACAGTTGACTGCAAGGCACACGCACAAGTCACATGGAATGTCAAATGTACATATGACACACATTGCGATGAAGGGGTACACGTGACAACAATTAAACACAGCCATTGAGATGACGCAGACATGTATGCCTGGGAAAATATGATGTCCGATGCACACAGACCCTACAGCCGTGGGAATCCACATGTGGCATGGTGTGAGTAGATGTGTGCCATGCCCATCACCACACAGACCCATGTTGGCTGCACCAACAGCAGATGTAGTTGACGGAACACTAACAGCAAGCTCATGGGAACACATGACACACACCTGACATAGTCACACAGGGGCACGCTGATCGTGACATCTCAGTTGAGAGAGTGTCCCTGTCCCTGGCATCAGGAGACAGGTGCGGGTGGTGATGACTGTGCCATCCCACTGCTGCTGTGCATGACACAGTTGGACTACAGACACACATGTGGCAAGTGTCAAGGTGATGTGTGCCACATAGTGCCCCATCACACATGACGTGTACACAGGTCATCACACATCAATTGTGCAACTAGATGAGATGACATGTGCAATATCAATGACTGACACACCTAGGGCATGCACATGAAAGTATGCAATGACAAGTACTTGATGGACATCCTTGTGTGACTCGTAGCCCTCCATTCCTGGCATGTGGACGCCTGTATTACCATTGTAAGCGTGTGAAACGCACCGTACACCCGCAATCATCGCGTGTGTACGCTTCGTTTCACTATTGTACTTGTGCCGTAGGGGTACGTGTGAAATACACGTACACCCGCAATCATCGTGTGTGTATGCTTCGTTTCACCATTGTACTTGTGCCGTAGGGGTACGTGTGAAACACACTGTACACCCGCAATCATCACGTGTGTACGCTTCGTTTCACTATTGTACTTGTGCCGTAGGGGTACGTGTGAAATGCACCGTACACCCGCAATCATCGCGTGTGTACGCTTCGTTTCACCATTGTACTTGTGCCGTAGGGGTACGTGTGAAACGCACCGTACACCCGCAATCATCGTGTGTGTATGCTTCGTTTCACTATTGTACTTGTGCCGTCGGGGTACGTGTGAAAAACACCGTACACCCGCAATCATCTTGTGTGTACGCTTCGTTTCACTATTGTACTTGTGCCGTAGAGGTACGTGTGAAACGCACCGTACACCCGCAATCATCGCGTGTGTACGCTTCATTTCACTATTGTACTTGTGCCGTAGGGGTACGTGTGAAACGCGCCATACACCCGCAATCATCGCGTGTGTACGCTTCGTTTCACTATTGTATTTGTGCCGTAGGGGTACGTGTGAAACGCACCGTACACCCGCAATCATCACGTGTGTACACTTCGTTTCACCATTGTACTTGTGCCGTAGGGATACGTGGGAAACGCACCGTACACCCGCAATCATCGCGTGTGTACGCTTCATTTCACTATTGTACTAGTGCCGTAGGGGTACGTGTGAAACGTGCCGTACACCCGTAATCATCGCGTGTGTACGCTTCGTTTCACCATTGTACTTGTGCCGTAGGGGTACGTGTGAAACGTGCCGTACACCCGCAATCATCGCGTGTGTACGCTTTGTTTCACTATTGTACTTGTGCCATAGGGTTACGTGTGAAACGTGCCATACACCCGCAATCATCGCGTGTGTACGCTTCGTTTCACTTATGTACTTGTGCTGTAGGGGTACGTGTAAAACGCACCGTACACCCGCAATCATCGCGTGTGTATGCTTCGTTTCACCATTGTACTTATGCCTTAGGGGTACGTGTGAAACGCACCGTACACCCGCAATCATCGCGTGTGTACGCTTCGTTTCACCATTGTACTTGTGCCGTAGGGGTACGTGTGAAATGCACCGTACACCCGCAATCATCGCGTGTGTACGCCCGCAATCATCGCGTGTGTACGCTTCGATTCACTATTGTGCTTGTGCCGTAGGGGTACGTGTGAAACACACTGTACCTGTGTGTGGATTTCAAAATTACATAGGGGACATATAAGGGACAAGTATTAGGCCCTAAATGCATGCTTGTTGTCATGGATACTGAGTTTTCAGTTGAAATGTGTCCATCAGGTGTCCTGGGACAGTTAGTTGGCCACAAAATACAATGTTGCAAAGTGGTTGTTGACTTGACATGATGCTCAAAATTTGAACGATGAGAATGCGTGTCATAGGTGTATGTTTAAAGGGATTGGAGTAAACGTACGATGCAAATGTGTCTGACCAATCACTATGAATGCCCCTCAGCAAGACAGATATAAGGCAGCCAGAACCCATGAGAGGGCACTAGCCTGCACAACTTTCCAGTCGACCACACTGCTGCTGTCTCTGCTTCCTCTGGACCATGTCATGTACTGTGGAGAGGGCCCAGCCATTCACCCTGGAGGAGAATGAGGCATTGCTGGACGTCCTCCTCCCACAGTACCCCAAGCTGTATGGGAGACCAGGGGAGCAGGTGAGTGCTGACTCCACTACCTTTCCCTATGCACCTGTTGTGTGACTGTCACTTCTGGCCTTGTGTCCAGGTATGACAGACATGCAATGTTGTTTAGAGTGGGTCCAAGGGGGTGACATGCTTATGTCTCTCATGCAGAGCATGAGGTAGTTCCTGTGTGCACTCCTCACTTGCAGTGTGCTTACTGTGACATTCACTGCATAGTGAATGACACATTCAGCCTGGCAAATCCTTGGTGGCTTTTTTCCCTATTGTCCTGAGGTGATTCAGTGGTTCCCCCGGTGTGACAGGTGACTGTACCCACAGATATGTATGAGTTGAGTGGACCTGTGGTGAGAGTGTCCAAATGATGTGTACGACCTCATGGACATTGATGTGTGTGAATGTTCCTTGTCATGTGGGTGAGTGTCTATGTGAAGTGTTGCACCACAGCTGCATGGAGGAGGCAACAGATCTACCCATCTGATGTGACAAGTAAGCCGTGCTATGTGTCTGACTTGCAGAGCTGGCACAATACCTGTGACACCCCACTGGCAAGTGGCACATGTACAGAGTGAGGGTTGTATCCGCTGTTGTGACTGCCAGGCGAGTGATCTGTGCCTGGGTGTGTCTGTCTAGTCTGCTGAGGGTGCGTCAGTGGAGTGGGACATGTGACTGCTTGACACGTGCTGGCCATCAGCCTGCTGTTGCATGTGCTGCACAGTGTGTGCCATGATCAGTGAGTGTGTCACACCCCTCATGCCACCTGTTGACTCTCAATGCCATGTAGTGCATTGGGGCTTGCACACAGGCCAATTTCTTATTGTGAATGATGCAATTCCTGTCAGCATCCTATGCCCTGTTCAACATTTTAAAGATGTTCAAATGTGTGTCCCTGGTACATGGAGCAGGTGTATTGATGTTGTGTCACTTTGTCATCCTGACAGGTAACTGCCTACGAGAAGGGGGAGATCTGGAGGGACATCGTCAGGGCCGTGAGAACTGCGGGGGAGCGTAGTCGGAGCCTGCCCCAGGTCCGCAAAAGGTGGCAGGACATCTGGTACTGGACCCGGCGGATCGCCCGGGTCCAGCTGGGGATCGACCCTCCTCGCCCCCACGGCAGGCGCCGACGCCTGACCCCCACATGAGTCGTGTCTAGGCGGTGGTATTCCCTGACCTCGATAGGCAGTTACAGGAGAGACTGCAGCAACGAGGGGGTAGGTACATGGCTGTTTGTTGTGTTATGTGTCACCAGCTTTTGGAAGTGCTCTGTAGCCTGGATACACTCCCAGAGTGTATATGTGCAGTGCATTTTCTGTTCCCCAATGTCAACTGGTGCTCTTTTTTATCCCTTCCCCTCCTTGACATGTGTCCCCTGGTCTGTGTGTAATCACATTTGCACATGGTCATCTAAGGTTCCAGTAAATCTAAGTGCACATTGCTTTCTGCATCATGTGGGAGGGTGGTCTGTGACTTTTGTTGGTACCTTGCCTGTGCCATGACATATTCACTATGTTGGGGGTCCATATTTGTTGGCACTGATGATGATTCTCAACATAGGAGTGTGAGGTTTCAAATGAACACCCTTGCACCATGCATGACCAATGTTGTGGCCTCAGACATGATGTGCATGAGTGTGAGATATGCATAGTGCCATGACGGTTGCTCATGGTACAGTCAGCTCATTCCAGGAACACGGAGCAGTGTGACCACTACAGTCCCCTGAGACTCCCTGGCCTCCTATTCATGTGTGTCATCCAACACTGTGCACATTCTCTGTGGGTTCAGCATAGGTCTGCCTCTGTGGCATTGTTCCCTGGCCTAGTTTGTATTTTTCTAATGTGTGCTACATGTGTCCACTGGACAGGGGTATACCATTTTGCTTGTGCATACTCACACTGGGCAGTGCCTGTGTGGCTATTCACAAAAATCTGTTGCTGGTTGTTTGTCACAAATATGTGTTGCCAGCCCCAGGAGGTGATGTTGTGTCAATCTAGCAATTTCTGCTGCACAGTTTTTGTTACCCTGATTAAGAGGTGTCACTTCTTGATCTGTATCAATCACATTGACTCAGGTATGGGTGGTTGTGCGGGAGAGGCCTACATGGGCACCCCTGATTTTTCCTTGCCAGGTCTGACCTGTGTGTGAGATTGGCTGTACACAGAATCACCGTGCAGTGCCCCTGTGATGCTGGCCAGTGCTTAATGTTCGTGCTTTGCAGCCTGTGTCATTTTTTCAAAAACATGATTACTGCTCATACATTTTTGGCACCTGTGTGTGGTTCAGATGCAACGCAGTTTGGACTTTGTGTGCTGAAAACTGTGTGGACATTCTGGCTTGCCATGAGGGTGTCTCCACAGTACAGCTATGCTTTTTAACAACCCAATTGCAGGCACAGTAGCTTATGCATTGTCCTGGGTGTGGACATTGGTGCCACTCCAGATGACAGGCAGTAGGTCATATGTGTAACCAACTGTGTAATCAGGTGACGGATGGCCATGTGACAACTGACATAATTCAAGTTGTTACTCAAAAGAAATTGTACCTTGGCACTCACAGCACTTGTCAACAGTTCTTCATGTTTTAAATGTGGTAATTTGATGATTTGTGTTGAGAACACTGATGTGCCTGCATGAAAGATGTCTCCCAAGGAAGTGCACACCAAACGACATTTCCACTTTCATGGAACACGCTGGCACCTTTGCAAAGAAGCCACTGTTAGAATTAAATGGTGTTGCAGATTCTCCATATACATGTTCCCACAGTGGTCTTGATTTTGTGAGACTCCTTTGTTGTTGGTGATACAAACTATGAAGTCTCAAGACATCCAGACCTCCGTGGGCCCATGTATATGTACTTTCTGCAACACCATTCATTTCTAACAGAGGCTTCTTAGAAAAGGTGCCAGCTTCTTCAATGACAGTGTAAATGTAGTTTTGTGTGCACTGCTTGTGAGACATATTTCATGCAGGCACATGAGTGTTCTTTTCACGAAATGGCGAATTGGCACATTCTATACATGTCGATTGTGTAAAGTATTGTGAGTCCCAAGGTACCAACATTTTTTCGTTTTTTGTTCCAAAGTACTTACAGGTCTCTGAGTGTGGTGACACCTTGAGTATTGAGGTGTGTCAGTTTAGGTTGGGTGCACCACTACTGTTTCTTTCAGGGTAAACAAGAGGTGGCATGACTTCATTGTATTGCTGTGCTCACCAGTTCACAGACACTAGCTTCTCAGTGTATTTCTCATTCAAGTAGTGGCCTGGTGTGTTATTTTTTTCCTTGTGTCCAAGTGGCATAGTCGGTCTACCAACTGGGCAGTACAGGGCTTACATATGTGCGGAGTAATCTAGCTGTTACTCATGGTGCATTGCCTGATATGCACTGTGACCAATTGTTTTTGTGCTCATGTGTCAGATGTATACAGGTGACTGATGCATTTCGGTTTCTTCTCCTTGCCCACAGCATCATCATCCGCAACGGAGGGAGACACCTGCACGGACCTGGAGGAGGGACCCATCGGCAGTGCCACCAGTGCTGTAGAGTCAGGAGGAGCCAGTGGCATGGAGGGCGAGGGGAGTCAGTCAGAGGACCTGTCTGGACACGATACCAGCTACAACGCCAACGGGTCCGATGCTGGGGGAGGCGGAGGCTGCAACACCACCTGGCAGCATCCCCACATCTGTCCCCGCCTCCTCCGTTACCATCTTCGCCCTCCCAGTTGCTCCCATCCCTTCTGTCTGTGCAGAGGCCCACCCTGTCTCCTTCGGCCCAGGCACCGCACCCCCTACCCCTGTCACCCCTGCTGCCCTCAGTGAAGAGTCTGTGGACATACTGCGGCAGTTGCAGGTTGGGCAGGCATCGGTGCTGAATGTCCTCCATGGACACACTAAACTGCTCTCACAGATGGTGTCGTTCATGGAGGGCATGTCAGCAACAATGTCTGACCAATGCAGGATTCTGCGGTCCATGAACTCTTCCCTGATGGCAGCAGTTAGTCTCCTGCAGCGCTCCGTCCCCCCTACCCCAGACCCATCCGATCCACACTTCCCTCTCCCATGCCTGTCCAACGCACACACAGTCACGGGCACGCACCCCACCAGACACAGCCAGCACACCCCCAAGTAAGGCAAAGCGCACACCTCCTGGCATGCACACTCAGGGGGATGTAGGCACACCCACAGGGTCTGAGGACAGACGACATACACGCAGCCACAGTCGCAGTCCGCAGTCCTCACAACCCTGTTCCTCCAAAGCCACTCCCCTTGGCTCCCCTGCCAAACTCTCACCAAAGAATATCTTTATGGGTGAGCTGGACCTCGCCCCCACTGAGCGACCACCCCACAAGCGGGTGAGGATTTCCCCGGGCACGGGAGTTGAGTCCCCCACCAGGTCGACCCCCTCCCCCAAGAGTGCTGCACCCCATCCCTCACCCACCACACCCTCTGTTGACCCTGGGTGCAGGGGTTCGGATGGAGGCACTGGCAGCGGGGTGCAGCGCCGAGCTCACCTCCGCCTTCGGCGCTGCCCCACCCCCTGTGGTGGAGACATCCCCCCCTGCACCCGCAACACCTACCCTTCCCCCTCCTTTCCCTGCGGTGCCTGGTACTGCCACAGATGATGCCCTCCCCGGTCGACAAACCTTGAGGTTCCTTTGTGCAGGCAAGCTAGGGGTAGACGCAGTCCCCTACGTCCCCCCTTGGACTTGAAATATGGACTGGCCATTGGCCTCTGTACATAGTCTGTTTTTCGTTGTTTTTTTTTTAGTGCTGAATAAAGCCTTTATTTTTACTTTCAACACTATTGCATTTCAGGTACTTGATGTTGGTGCTGAGGCTCCTGGAGTTGGTGTTCTGGTAATGTGTTAGGGTTCAGAGAAAAGTTTTTGTATGATGGTCATGAGGTGGACCATGGTATCTGTGTGCCATCACAATGTCTCTGCAAAGAATCATTGGTAGTGTGTGTTAATTTTGTTTAGAGACATTGTCCCAAGGAGTGTTCCTTCCTCTGTGGCACCTGACATCTTCCCTGCAAACAGTTGCACAATTGTTGTGCTGACCTGTGTGAACATTTCCTTTGTTGGTGACGGATCCCTTCAACAATGGCCATGCCTGCTCACCGATGTCTCCTGCTGAATCGTCTGTGCCATCCTTGCTAGTCACTGTACTTGTGTTTTGAGTATGTCGAAATGCCTTCATGGACAAATTCCCCCTTTTCAGCACTATGCATGTGTGTAATCACGGCCTACCACACAAATGATACTTGTTATGCAGGGTATTTGGGCACCTGACTGACAATTGTGGGCATTGCATCTAGGGGAATTCCACCCTATTCCTTCCATGAGAGACAACATCTTGGTGGCTGGACCAGTACCTGGACATTCCTATCAGTCCTGGGATGTGCGTGACAGTGTGTGTTCCCTTTGGCTATCTTAGTTTTGTAGGCAGTTACATGACTATACAGTCTTGTGGCATGATATCAGGGTGTGTATTGTGCTGCATCCGCCATGGGTGGGTATGCATGTGTTATATGTCCTCACACCCACATGTGGTGTGTCATGCAGTGTGTGAAATACATCCATCCTCCTGGGAGTGGGACACTGCTGTCAGTGATGTGTTGTTATAGCACTATCATCATAGTCCAAAGTTAGGGATGCGTCCATACCACCATGTAGGTGTGGTCATCTGATAATGATGTACACCCCCCATATCTCTATCCAATGCTGGGAGTCGTCTGCACCCACCCCCATGTCTCTGTCCACTGCTGGGAGTCCTGTGCACTCACCTCCATATGTCTGGACATTGTTGGTATTCATCTGCACCCACCCCCATGTCTCTGTCCACTGCTAGGAGTCCTCTGCGCCCACCCCCATATCTCTGTCCACTGCTGGGAGTTCTCTGCACCCACCCCCATATGTCTGGACACTGCTGGTATTCATCTGCACACACCTCTCATATTGCAGGCCACTGCTGGGAGACCTGTACACCCACCCCCATATGTCTGGACACTGCTGGTATTCATCTGCAAACACCCCTCATATTGAAGGCCACTGCTGGGAGTCCTGTGCACCTACCCCATATGTCTGGAAACTGCTGGTATTCATCTGCACCCACCCCCATGTCTCTGAACACTGCTGTGAGTCCTCTGCACCCACCCCAATGTCTCTGTCCACTGCTGGTATTAATCTGCACCCACCCCTATATGTGTGGCCACTGCTGGGAATCCTCTGCACCCACCCACCCACCCCCCTGGAGCAGTACACTGCTGGCCTGGAGCTACACACACACCAATATGAAAGTAACATGCAGGGCCAATCTGTAAGCCCTCATTCCTGTACGCCTTGTATCCCAAATGTACTGGTGCCGTAGGGGTACGTGTGAAACGCACCATACCCACGCATTCATTCCGTGTGTACGGTCTGTATCACTGTTCTACTGGTGCCGTAGGGGTACGTGTGCCTCGCACCGTACCCACGCATTCATTGCGTGTGTACGGTCCGTATCACTGTTCTACTGGTGCCGTAGGGGTACGTGTGGAACACACCGTACCCACTCATTCATTGCGTGTGTACGGTCCGTATCACTGTTCTACTAGTGCCATAGGGGTACGTGTGGAACGCAATGTACCCACGCATTCATTGCATGTGTACGGTCCGTATGACTGTTCTACTGGTGCCGTAGGGGTATGTGTGGAACGCACCGTACCCACGCATTCATTGTGTGTGTACAGTCCGTATGACTGTTCTACTGGTGCCGTAGGGGTACGTGTGGAACGCACCGTACCCACGCATTCATTGCATGTGTACGGTCCGTATGACTGTTCTACTGGTGCCGTAGGGGTACGTGTGCAACGCAACATACACGTCCACTTCTGTTGCGGTACGCAGGGGTTGCTGGCCACGCCCCCTAAGTGACCAGACCCTGGTGGTAATGTATGGGCTCCATATTATAGGTTTTGCTTTGGGTATGGGGTATGTTTCCTACCCCTCACCCCCCCTTGGCCCCTGGGTGTTGTTCTCACCTTCTGCGGCGTGTGCGTCGGGTCCGGTGCACCAGGTCGTAGGCTAGGAGGACTGGGATGACACGTACGATGGGGTTCATGGCGTGTACGTCGTGTACCGGGGCTCCGTTGCATAGCGGTTCGCGTCGGACTCTGCTTTTCCGGCTGTGTTTGGCTCCCGTAAAAAAAGAGCCATACGGAGTGACGTAGGGACGAATCGTACTTGCTGGGCCAGAAACCGCTGCTTGAATGCGTCCGGACGTCGCGTTCAAGCTGTTCTCGATCAGAATCGTTGTTTTTTTTTTACCCGTACGGTCTTTTGTACGAAACGCACAGAAATAGGTTTTCTGTACGATTCGTACTTCCTAGGTTGTACGGACAGTTTACCGGGTACGAGTTGTACGGAGAAAATGCTCCGTACAACGATTCGTGCAGCCTTTTCCCAGGATTGGAATCGGCCCCTTGGTATGAAATTTTCCTTTAGACTTGTATTTTCGTCGACAGTACTTTCCACAACGGTGACTTTAGAAACGTAAAACTTGTCTCAAGCTGTTTTCTCCTCCTTCTCTTGGAATCTCACAGGTAACATACTGTTCAATGAAAGACAATACTGTTTCATCAGTATCCGTTCCAAATTTCGGAGCATTCCTTATCCATAATAGCATGTGTATATGTGGAGCACCTCTCACTTGATACTCTTTTCGCCCAAAAAAATCAATAACTTCTCCAAGAGGACAATTATTTTATTGCAGATAAAAGACATCATAGTTAGAAATTTTCATCTATTCGTTGAACTCTGTCCATGAATTCTTTGGCTGAAACAAGTGATTGATAAACTCCCATTTTAAGTATGTGGTTCACTGCATACGAAAGAGAAGACAAATCACTTTCAAACATAAGGTGAAATATATATGGAATGCACTGTCGAAATCTAGGATCTTCAGAGTATAATGTTGTTTAGCGATATTCTGAAGCTGGAATCCGTAGAGGTCACTCATCAAAGCGTCCACTATGTCCAGTGGGGAACAGCTGTGGAAAACAACGAGTTTCTAAGCATTTCTCCCATACACGCATTGGAGTTCCCTTTGCTTTTTTAATTTGAAATAATTCAATGCTATTTCCTATTACTTCTTTTGAATGTAGAGGACATATTGTGTAATGTTCATAAATCTCTTCACTCCTCGACTTGTCCACTTTCTCTATTTGACCACTTGGAAATTTCTGATTCATCTTCTAAACATATTACCTGTTCATCAACATTTACACTTTTATAATGACTATTGTTCTCTACAAGATATAACGTAGCCTTTTGAAGTTTATTAACATCTACAAACTCTTGCCATATTTTCTGACTCTTTGTTAGTACACCGTTTACTAGAATAACTACTGGCTCATTTTCCTTTCTGTCTCCACCAACAGTTTCAATATTTTTCTTAAAATCTAAAGGTAAGTACACAACTCTTCCTTTCAGACCTCTTTGTAAATCTGTTGGTGGCAGTTTACCTGTTTTAGGCTCCATATGAATTATAGCTTGAAATGGATGAACAGATTGAATAAGAACTGACTTATATGTATTCAAATCTGCCAGTTCCTCTGGAATAACTACTAATTCTAAGTTGTTATGTACTCCTCTAGCTGGCATTTTGTTATCTTCCAATTTGTTGTAACAATATTTACAAATATGTTGATCAGTACCCAACTCAAATCAACCTTCCACCAACAGGTAAGCTCCAAATTGCTGACACCTATTATTGTTCTGCTTTTCACTTTTTAAATATAAATTAACATTCCTAGTTTGACTTTTATAATGAGAACGTCGACAACATATACAAACTAAGGGGCCGATTATGTTGGCGGGCAAATCGCCACCGCCCGTATGGCGGTGGCGATCCGCCCGCCTACCTTTTCCCCCCCGCCACATTATGATGGCGGGGAGACCCCGGCAGACGGGAAGACCGTCCACCGGTTTTCCGCCGGTCGATGAGTCGACCGGGCGGAAAAGGGGCTTAACATGGTGGCGGTGTCTGCAAGACACCGCCATCCATATTAAGATGCAGGCGGTCACTCTTCTTTCCATGGCGGCATTTCCGCCATGGAAAGGCTTGCGGACTTTGCTGTTGGGGGCCCGTAGCGGGCCCCCAGGGTGTTGGGGGGTGGGAGGTGCACACACGCCCCTGCATTTTGCATGCACAAGGTGGCAGGCAACACACAACATGCCTTTTTCACATTGCGGATGGTGCTGCTGACAGCACCACCTGCCGCAATGTAAAAAATGCGGGATGCACCCGGCTGTGTGCCGGGCGCATCCTAATTGCAATCACGGGACCGCCGCTCATATGGCAGATGGTCCCTTTTGCCGTTACGGTGGAGGGCGGACTTTGTCCACCCATCATAATGGACCCCATAGTTTGGTCTTTCAGAACACACTGGTGCCAATTATGATCCGGTAAAAATATTCCCCGTGCGACTCGTATCCAGTCTTTTTACCGTACGAATCGTACAAGTGCCGTACGAACTGGCAATCACGATTCGCATGGTAAAAAGTCCATACGAACCGCATTGGGAATATTTCCCCACACGTCCTTGGGTCGGAAAATGTGTCCGACATGTCCTCGTACGATTTACCGTACAAATGTGAAAGGTGAAGTCCGACCGAGGAATCACGATCCATCCCGTGCGTCCGAGGCCACAACCGTATGGAAAAAACACCGTCCGCACCGAACTCCCATAGCAACCATGGAGACATGTGCCCGCATATGCGCCCAACACTCCCCCCAGCCCCCGTACGTCCGACACGTACCCCCCGTGTATGTACACCCCCACCCGTGTATGTACACCCCTGTATGTTCGAGTCGTACCCCCACCCCTGTACGTGTCGTACCACCGTCTATGTACACCCCCCACCCCTGTACGTGTCGTACCACCATCTATGTACACCCCAGTACGTTCGAGTCGTACCCCCACCCCTGTACGAGTCGTACCACCGTCTATGTACACCCCAGTACGTTCGAGTCAAACCCCCACCCCTGTACGTGTCGTACCACCGTCTATGTACACCCCAGTACGTTCGAGTCGTACCCCCACCCCTGTACGTGTCGTACCACCGTCTATGTACACCCCAGTACGTTCGAGTCGTACCCCCACCCCTGTACGTGTCGTACCACCGTCTATGTATACCCCAGTACGTTCGAGTCGTACCCCCACCCCTGTACGTGTCGTACCACCGTGTACCTACACCCCAGTACGTTCGAGTCGTACCCCCACCCCTGTACGTGTCGTACCACCGTCTATGTACACCCCCCACCCCTGTACGTGTCGTACCACCGTCTATGTACACCCCCCCACCCCTGTACGTGTCGTACCACCGTCAATGTACACCCCAGTACGTTCGAGTTGTACCCCCACCCCTGTACGTGTCGTACCACCGTCTATGTACACCCCCCACCCCTGTACATGTCGTACCACCGTCTATGTACACCCCCCCACCCCTGTACGTGTCGTACCACCGTCTATGTACACCCCAGTACGTTCGAGTCGTACCCCCACCCCTGTACGAGTCGTACCACCGTCTATGTACACCCCAGTACGTTCGAGTCGAACCCCCACCCCTGTACGTGTCGTACCACCATCTATGTACACCCCAGTACGTTCGAGTCGTACCCCCACCCCTGTACGTGTCGTACCACCGTGTACCTACACCCCAGTACGTTCGAGTCATACCCCCACCCCTGTACGTGTAGTACCACCGTCTATGTACACCCCCCCACCCCTGTACGTGTCGTACCACCGTCAATGTACACCCCAGTACGTTCGAGTCGAACCCCCACCCCTGTACGTGTCGTACCACCGTCTATGTACACCCCAGTACGTTTGAGTCGTACCCCCACCCCTGTACGTGTCGTACCACCGTGTACCTACACCCCAGTACGTTTGAGTCGTACCCCCACCCCTGTACGTGTAGTACCACCGTCTATGTACACCCCCCCACCCCTGTACGTGTCGTACCACCGTCAATGTACACCCCAGTACGTTTGAGTCGAACCCCCACCCCTGTACGTGTCGTACCACCATCTATGTACACCCCCCCACCCCTGTACGTGTCGTACCACCGTCTATGTACACCCCAGTACGTTCGAGTCGTACCCCCACCCCTGTACGAGTCGTACCACCGTCTATGTACACCCCAGTACGTTCGAGTCGAACCCCCACCCCTGTACGTGTCGTACCACCGTCTATGTACACCCCAGTACGTTCGAGTCGTACCCCCACCCCTGTAAGTGTCGTACCACCGTCTATGTACACCCCCCCACCCCTGTACGTGTCGTACCACCGTCTATGTACACCCCAGTACGTTCGAGTCGTACCCCCACCCCTGTACGTGTCGTACCACCGTGTACCTACACCCTAGTACGTTCGAGTCGTACCCCCACCCCTGTACGTGTAGTACCACCGTCTATGTACACCCCCCCACCCCTGTACATGTCGTATCACCGTCAATGTACACCCCAGTACGTTCGAGTCGAACCCCCACCCCTGTACGTGTCGTACCACCGTCTATGTACACCCCAGTACGTTCGAGTCGTACCCCCACCCCTGTACGTGTCGTACCACCGTGTACCTACACCCCAGTACGTTCGAGTCGTACCCCCACCCCTGTACGTGTCGTACCACCGTCTATGTACACCCCCCACCCCTGTACGTGTCGTACCACCGTCTATGTATACCCCCCCACCCCTGTACGTGTCGTACCACCGTCAATGTACACCCCAGTACGTTCCCGTTGCACCCCCAACACAACCTCCTAAGTACGGAGCGCACCCCAGGCCCCAACATCACAACCGCATGTACGAGTCGTACCAAGCCACACACAAGGACAGCACCGTACAACCAAATGGCCCATGTACACACCGTACGCACGCTCAAAACGCACGTACACAACCAGGACAAAACTAAACAACACAAGAATACACTATACGAATGGCACAAAGCCACTAAACATGGCCAACAAACACTACAAAAACACCTTCACTGACCTGCAACTGCCAAAAACAAACAGAGGCCCAAAACACCACCACTCCTTATAACACACCCACCCAAACTTCAAACACAGCCACACCCACCCATGGACCAATAAAAAGGGCCCACACACACAAACCATGAGCCTTTGCAACAGACTCACTGCTACCAGACACCACAGAACCATACTACAAGCTTCACCACACCTTACACTTGCACACCTTCACACAACCACCTTCACAAACACCCCCTCATCACATTCACACACACACACACCTGCACAACCACACCCACACACCCACAACCATCCACACCCCCCCACCACCATCCACACCCACACCCCTCACCATGCCCACTAACAAGAATCCAAAGTTCAGTAACCGAGAGTTGGAGGTTCTTGTTGATGAAATCCTCAGAGTCGAGCCACAGCTCTTTGGAACATTGGTCAGACAGACCAGCATGGCAGCAAAAACAGCCATGTGGCAGACCATCGTCGATGCTGTGAATGCTGTTGCGGACACCAGAAGGACCAGGCAGGAATGCCAATCCAGGTGGTACGATCTGCGGAGGAGGGTCCGAGCCAAGATGCAGGAGGAACACAACCAGGCCAACGCCACTGGAGGAGGGCCCTCCCGCAGACCCGTACACTACCAGCCCTGGGAGGAGAGGGTGATGGCCATACTGCCGGTGGAGGCAGTGGAGGGATTAGAAGGACTCCGAGACCCGGGTGAGTACACAAACAACGCACCTTACATGGGGGGAACGTCATCCACAACCAAAATCACTAACAGGCACGCAACCACCCCAAGCTATCGCATGACTCAACCACACTCCATGAACACGCACATGCCACTACCGCCACCATGCCCCATGCACCCAGCTGGACAATGTCAAGTCACAGGCCACAGAAGACAACAACACATGACACGGTAACCCGGATGGCGGGAGGGTGGGCCCCAAAAAATCACATAGTGCAACTCAGAAGCAGACAACAATGCCCTCTGCCCATATGGCCGAGGTCACAGCCAAACACTGTGTCCCCACACAGGAAATACTCGCCAGCAAATGGCGGACGCCTTGCATCAACACATGGGGGTGAAGGCACTGTTTTGCACATGACAGCAGCTAACATTGTGAAAGAGTGGCAGCACACACCACCACAGCAGCAGCGCACACACAGACACTACACCCAATGGGTGCCTGGAGATCAGAAACAAACTCACATCAACAAGCCAAGGGCCATTCAAAGATCTGCTAACAGTGTGTGCACAGGAAGCTGGGCTGAGGTGACAGAGGGTGAGACACAGAGGGAGGGAGAGGGGGATAGAGAGGGAGGGAGACACAGGGAGACGGACAGAGGGAGGAGGCTGACACACGGAGGGAGGGAGAGGGGGACAGAGAGGGAGGGAGACACAGGGACACGGACAGAGGGAGGAGGCTGACACACGGAGGGAGGGAGAGGGGGACAGAGAGGGAGGGAGACACAGGGACACGGACAGAGGGAGGAGGCTGACACACGGAGGGAGGGAGAGGGGGACAGAGAGGGAGGGAGACACAGGGACACAGACAGAGGGAGGAGGCTGACACACGGAGGGAGGGAGAGGGGGACAGAGAGGGAGGGAGACACAGGGACACGGACAGAGGGAGGAGGCTGACACACGGAGGGAGGGAGAGGGGGACAGAGAGGGAGGGAGACACAGGGACACGGACAGAGGGAGGAGGCTGACACACGGAGGGAGGGAGAGGGGGACAGAGAGGGAGGGAGACACAGGGACACGGACTGAGGGAGGAGGCTGACACACGGAGGGAGGGAGAGGGGGACAGAGAGGGAGGGAGACACAGGGACACGGACAGAGGGAGGAGGCTGACACACGGAGGGAGGGAGAGGGGGACAGAGAGGGAGGGAGACACAGGGACACGGACAGAGGGAGGAGGCTGACACACGGAGGGAGGGAGAGGGGGACAGAGAGGGAGGGAGACACAGGGACACGGACAGAGGGAGGAGGCTGACACACGGAGGGAGGGAGAGGGGGACAGAGAGGGAGGGAGACACAGGGACACGGACAGAGGGAGGAGGCTGACACACGGAGGGAGGGAGAGGGGGACAGAGAGGGAGGGAGACACAGGGACACGGACAGAGGGAGGAGGCTGACACACGGAGGGAGGGAGAGGGGGACAGAGAGAGAGGGAGACACAGGGACATGGACAGAGGGAGGAGGCTGACACACGGAGGGAGGGAGAGGGGGACAGAGAGGGAGGGAGACACAGGGACACGGACAGAGGGAGGAGGCTGACACACGGAGGGAGGGAGAGGGAGACAGAGAGGGAGGGAGAGGGGGACAGAGAGGGAGGGAGACACAGGGAGAGCAAATCAGCCGTGTGGTGTGTGGGAATGTCTGCTCGTCAGCAGGTAGACAGCGTGCATGTAGCCAAGGGTGGCCAGTGCCAGGACCCCCCTCTTCTCCATAGCCAAACACAGGGCCATGTCACAACCTGTTCACAAGCACAACGACAGCTACCTGCATTATATAAGTGTGTGGATCCACTCCATGTGCACATGTACAGTGCTACACGGAAGGCGCCAATGCATGGCTCGCCACACCTGCCCACTCCACTGCTGACTGCAGTCACACTTGACGCAGCAAGTAAGACTGTGCCACACATAGTGAAAGGGGCCAAAGTGATGCCCAAGGGACACACCCATGCACAAGTGCACTGTGAGTGGAATGCAAGACAGATCCTCATTCCAAGAGGAAAAGTGCCAACTTTGAAACTGATGAAACATGGATGTTGCATGGCCCAAAATTAACATTGTCTCTCTCACACACAGGTCAACGTCGTGGTTCACCCCCCAACACTGGGGGGGAAGACTCACAGGACCCGGATCTGCGGGAGCCCGATCCCACCGGCAGCGACGACTCTCACCACTCTGTGGACGACCCCGACCGACCTGGCACCTCTGGTGTCCAACCACCTGCAGCACCTGCGTCAGGTACAACTGTGCCAACCACCACCCCCACTCCTGCCACATCCCAGGAGACACCCAGGATCCCTGCCCCACCACCACAATGCAGCCAGGCTGGCCAGGAGGGACACGGTGTCCCGGGCACCCAGGAGGAGGCAGGCGACAACGCCAATGCCACCTCTCAGGGGTCCCGGAGACCCGATGTACCCACAAGGGCAGGCCAGGTGCAAGTGGGCAGGGGTGGTGGGAGTGGAGGACGGCGGAGGCGCGAGCCTGATCAGTTGGCTGGGGAACCGGTATTTGCCCATGTCCGTAACATCATGGACACATACCGGCAGGACACCACGGGCATGGCCCAGGTTGTGTCCATCCTCGAGGGGATCAAGACCCAGCAGGCCCAGCAACATGCCTGTCTACTGCAACACCAACGGAGGATGGAGGACAGACAGGCTGAGCAAGTGACGGTGTTCAAGGGGATTCACGATACACTCCGTCGGATGGCCGACAACATGGCCGACCCTCCCTGTGCCAGAAGGCGGAGAACATCACCACCCACAGGGAGGGAGCAGGAGGAGGAGGAGGAAACATCCGATGGAGCATCCCAGACGTCGTCACGGCCTGCTTCTGAGGGTCCCCGCAGGAGGGCGGGTCGTCCACGGAAAAGACCGTGAGGGTCGGCGCAACATCACCATCTCCCAGGACACCTGGCCTGGCACCTGGCCCACTGGAGCAACAGCATCACAGCATCAAGAGACATTCTCTGCCACATGGCCCTGCTGGTCACTGTCTGACCAATGTTGACAAAGACTGTGGCATGGACTCTGAGGATTTCAAATGGCAAGGACACCAACTCCCCTACTGAACTTTGGATTCAAAACTCCCGGAAAGCCCCTCACTTCATCCCCCCCCCCCAATAAAAATTCACACCATGAAGAGAAGATGCCTGCTGGTTGAATTATTACCTTACATGTGTGTTGTAAAGTCTACACATGCCTGAGCTCTCTTTTGACTCCAACCATCCACACCCTGGGGCCTGAGTCTGGCACAGGACACACGGGTCACAGTGTATTAGGCAAGACAGACATGGAGCACCATACACACCCGTGATGGGCCAAACCAGCTGAGGGGGTGGCCGCACAACCGTGCTGACAGACACATTGAGTACAGCAACAGTCATGCGCAGAGGTCAGGGATCATGTCCAGGGTCCTGGGGGGCACCCAGGTATGTGTAGACAGGTGGCAGAACCATGTCCTGCAAGCTTGAGTCCGGTGAATGCAGAGAATGGGGGCCTGGCCAACGTTGGATGCATGGGGATGGCACATGTCACAATACCCACACAGTCATGGACATCATGCCCAATACACAGTCTCAGCCCACACACACAGCTTGCATCTTGCTACTCGACACATCGACACATAGCCACTATTAGGGAAAACCATGCCAGACATGCTGGATGCACCGTGGCAACACACCAGCATTGACGGAGAAGAGGCACCTTGGAGGCATAGGGACACCTTTATTAGTCATGTTTTCGGGATTGCAGAGGCAACTTGAAGTACACATGAACACATCTGGTGGAGTAACATGTGGGTCCAACACTGGCACCCCCCTTCTACAGCACAAATGCGTGTTAGCCATGGAACTGGCACACAATTGTCGGCTAACAGCTAAACACCCACAGCTGCTCACGGAGAGACTGCCATACACCATTGATCCGCTGATGTGGAAGTCCCACACCATGTCAAGCCAATGCTAACCGTATGTGTCTGAGGGCAGTGTCACACACATTGATGCCATCATCACAATCCACTATCCCATCACTGATGACTGTCAACCAGGCAGACCATCTATTCAGGTGTACACAGCTGCATGTCGTGTCCCATGGGGATGCTACATGGCTGCAGAGGAACCAAACATCGACAGGGGCAGTGTGCCTACATCGTGAACAACTGCCACACCCAATACACCCCTGATGCATCCCTTACCCTATGGAGACTTCCAAACGTGTCCGTGCCTGTAACGCTGAGTCAGCCCACGATGACGTGTCCATGAGGAATAGCAGTGCCACAACAATGCAAGCAGCAGACGGCATGCGCAAGTACCTGGGTAAGAGAGACACACAAGAAGTCAGCCACAAAAAGCACAGCCACTTGCATGTGCATTTACTCGACACATGTCTGGATGACAACATGCTAGATCACAATTATGACTGGGGAAATACAACCATCACTGCCACCATCACTCCAGTGACACACCCACACACACCTCTGACTCACGTGCCATAGATGCAGGTGGAGACACACATCACAACACATGCCACACGGGGACCAATGCGTGCACACTCACACACTGGTACTCACCACTAAGCAAAGAAGTCGCGTATGAGCCGAGTCCAGATGTCCTCTTGCGGCTCCACAGCCTCCACATCACTAGCCCCATTGCCAAGCCCTTCGTCCTCCACGCGTGGATGGTCCTCGTCATGTTGATCCAGGATGAGTGGCACAGCTCTCTCAACTGCCATGTTGTGCAGCATGCAGCAGACCATGAAGATTTTGCAGACCTTCGCAGGGGCATATGGGAGCGCGCCGCCGGTCTTGTGGAGGCACCTAAATCGGCTCTTCAGCAGCCCAAACGTCCTCTCTATCACTCGCCTTGTCCGGCCATGGGCGGTGTTGTAGCGGAGCTGGGCCGGCGTGATGGGGTTGCGGAGAGGTGTGAGCAGCCATGGCATGTTGGGATAGCCAGCGTCCCCTACATGGGAAGCACATGGACATCGTTAGAACTGGTGAAGCGGTCGTGCTGGTAGGCTATGCAAATTACAGGACAGACAGACTGTACCCACCAACAACACATGCTCTTTCGTTGCGCAGCTGCATCATCATTTCAGGCATCCTGCTACGCCTCATGATGTAGGCATCGTGTGCTGATCCTGGAAAACGAGCACAGACATGTGAAATCACCATGTTGGACTGACACACCACAAGGGCATTGATGGAGTGGTAGTGCTTCCGATTG
This sequence comes from Triturus cristatus, assembly GCF_964204655.1. Classification (NCBI taxonomy): domain Eukaryota; kingdom Metazoa; phylum Chordata; class Amphibia; order Caudata; family Salamandridae; genus Triturus; species Triturus cristatus. Next base: position 715,917,028 of record NC_140588.1, on the reverse strand, counting down.
CAGTACGCCACCTCCCTATCCCTACCTCTGTGCCGCCTGTCACCACTGTGATGTGTGAAAACCTCTGTACTGCTGCGAAGAGGGCCTGTGTACGTTCCCATATCACTATGGGAGTGCTGCCGTATGTGTACCCATCGTGATGGCGAGCGTACAGGCATGTGTACGGCCCGTACCACTACGAGTAGGCATACGCAAGAACACCCATAGTGGTACGGGCCGTACACACGCCTGTACGCTCCCTATCACTATGGGTGTCCTCGCGTATGCGTACTCGTAGTGGTACGGGCCGTACACACGCCTGTACGCTCCCTATCACTATGGGTGTCCTCGCGTATGCGTACTCGTAGTGGTACGGGCCGTACACACGCCTGTACGCTCCCTATCACTATGGGTGTCCTCGCGTATGCGTAATCGTAGTGGTACGGGCCGTACACACGCCTGTACACTCCCTATCACTATGGGTGTCCTAGCGTATGCGTACACGTAGTGATAGGGAGCGTACAGGCGTGTGTACGGCCCGTACCACTACGAGTACGCATACGCGAGGACACCCATAGTGATAGGGAGCGGCCCGTACCACTACGAGTACGCATACGCGAGGACACCCATAGTGATAGGGAGCGTACAGGCGTGTGTACGGCCCGTACCACTACGAGTACGCATACGCGAGGACACCCATAGTGATAGTGAACGTAGGCACGCGTGTACGGTCCGTTGCAATGCATTTGGGGTGCCCTAGGGCCCCGGAACGCACCGTACCTGTGTGTGGAGCTCCAAATTACATAGGGGACACATGAGGGACAAGTATTAAGGCCTACATGCATGCTGGTTGTCATGGAGACCAAGTTCAAAATTTGAATGTGTTCTGGAAGGTGCACAGCAGTAGTCAGTTGGAATGAATCTACTTTGTTGCAATGTGTTTGTGGGGCTGACATCATGCAGGAGAATGAAACCGATAGAGAACACACAGACTGCTAGGTTTGAAGGGATTGGAGGAAACATAGGATGCAAATGTGAGTGACCAATCACTCTGTACTCCTGTGCATGAGATGGGCCAGCAAGGCAGATATAAGGCAGCCAGGTCCCATGAGGGAGCACTTGCCTGCACATCTTTGTATTCCACGACCCAGCTGCTGCTACTGATTCCCTGGAACCATGTCAAGGGCTGTGGAGAGGTCACAGCCATTCACCCTGGAGGAGAACATGGATTTGGTGGATGTGATCCTCCCACGGTACCCCATGCTGTATGGGCGACCAGGTTATCAGGTGAGTTCAGTGTCCACTGGCACAGACTGTGTCCCTTTTTAGTGACTGTGACTTCTGCCATTGTGTCCAGGTGTGACACACATGCTTTGTACTGTAGGGGGGGTCCCAGGGGGGGAATGCCTGATGTCTCCCAGCAGTGCCCTGAGACAGGAGGGGTGGGGGCCTATCACTCCCAGCAGTGCCCTGAGACAGGAGGGGTGGGGGCCTATCACTCCCAGCAGTGCCCTGAGACAGGAGGGGAGTGTGCAGAGTCCTCCCAGCAGTGCCCTGAGACAGGAGGGGTGGGGGCCTATCACTCCCAGCAGTGCCCTGAGATGGGAGGGGAGTGTGCAGAGTCCTCCCAGCAGTGCCCTGAGACAGGAGGGGTGGGGGCCTATCACTCCCAGCAGTGCCCTGAGACAGGAGGGGTGGGGGCCTATCACTCCCAGCAGTGCCCTGAGACAGGAGGGGTGGGTGTGATGCACAGTGTGAGCCTGGATCATTGATTGTGTAGTTGCCCTCATTCCACCTGTGTCCTTTCAATGGCACGTACTGCTTTTGGCCTTCCCCCACAGGATCATGTCCCTATGACAAAGTTGCAATGCGTTGGATGCATACTATGCCTTGTTGTAAACAGCAAATGTGTTCTAATCTGTGTCCCCGTGACATGTGCAAGGTGTATTGATTTAGTGTCACTTGTTCATCCTCACAGGTAGACGCCTCTGCCAAGGAGCAGATATGGCTGGACGCCGTCAGCGCCGTGAGGAGTGCGGATGGTCGGAGGCGGCACCTGTCCCAGGTGAGGAAACGCTGGCAGGATATCCGGTGCTGGACGCGGAGGATCGCACGGCTCCTGCTGGGGGACTCACCTGAGAGCCACAAGAACCGCGGGCGCCGCCGTCTCTCCCACATCCAGAAACGTGTGCTGGCGGTGGTCTTTCCTGACTTGGACAGGCGTCTACAGGACATGCAGCAGCCGGAAGGGGGTAGGTACATGTGTGTGTTTGTTGTGTTTCACCAGCATTTGTAAGTGCACTGTTCCATGGATACACTTCCAGGGTTTATGGTGCTGTGACGATCCTGTTACCCACAGTGTTGCAGGCCTCTCCTGCCTCCCTTCCCCACCTTGCAATGTGTTCCCTGGTCTCTATGTAGTCACTCCATCACAAAGTTATGTAGCCTGACACCTTCTCCAAGTGTACAATGCCTGCAGCATCATGTGTGGGGGTGGTGTGTAAGAGGTTTAGTGACCTTGCCTGTGCCCTGTCCAGTTCTGGACTTGTGGGTTCCATGTCAGTTGGCACTAATGCTGATTTCAGACATGGGAGTTAATCTCTTGAGTGCGAGGCCTTCCAGCAGGCATGTCCCATGTGGTGGCCTGTCACATGATGTGCATGAGTGTGCGTTACGCGTAGTGCTGGGATGTTAGCGTGTGTTGCAGTCATTTCCATTCAGGAGCATGGAGTTGTGTGGCCACTACTGTCCCCAGGGGCATCTTTTCCTAGGTATCATGTGTGTAATCCGAGAATGCCGACAATCTCTGTGTCTACAGCATAGGTTGTGCTCTGTGCCATTGTCCCCTGGCACCATGTTTATTGACGTGAGATGTATTACAAGTGTCCACTGTCCAGCCTGACATGATTTTCCAAGTATATACTCACGGTGGCCATTGCCTGCGTGTCTTGTAGCAATCATTTGATGATGCCCATTTGTACATGATTCTTTGGACAGGCGCACCTTGGGTATTTGGTGTGCAATCTTGAATTATTGCATCCCATGTGTATTTCACCCAGACTAAGAGATGTAAGTGCTTCCTGTGTCTCCACAGATGTGTCTCATGTAGGGGGTGGGTGGGGCGGCCATGGCCTACATGTCAAGACCTGTCATCTCCTTGCTCGGACTGGCCAGTGTGTGATGTTTGTCTGGACATACACTCAAGGTGCAGCGTGCCAGTCAGGGTGGGCATGTTCTCATTATTACCTATGCTGCATGTGCCTCTAGTTCCTGGATTTGGTCCCTGCTCATCCCAATTTCCTGCCACGCTGTGTGGTGCAGATGCAGTGCTGTATTGTCCCCAGGGCCTTGCTCCTCAGTCAGATTGCCATGTCATCTCATTTGCTATTGTGTCATGCTCTCCATAGTTTTTCCATGGCATGGTGGGTCACACAACTGTGTCTTGCAGGGCCTACGTATGTACCTTGTTTTGTAGTTGTAACTCATCCTTTGTTTCAGGCTATGCACTGTAACCTACGTAGATTGTACGCATGTGACATATGTATACAGGTGTATGATTACTTTCTGTCTCTTCACCCTGCCCACAGCATCGTCGGGGGACACGGTGGGAGACATGGACACAGACGGCGTGGAGGGACCGAGCACCAGTGCCAGCGGTGACATCGGGGCTGGCACTTCGAGTGGGACAGAGGCGGTGGAGAGTGACCCCAGGGACCTGTCGACTGGCACAACAGACTATGAAGCGGACGGGTCCGAGGATGATCACTCCGAGTGGGCGGTGGCTGCACCACCATCTGACAGCAGCCCTACATCTGGCACCGCCCCCTCCATTGCCATCAGCCGCCTCCCACGTGCTCGTGTCCCTTCCCAACGTGCCCGGTCACCACATGTCTCCTTCCTGCCAGGCACCGCACCCCCTGCCCCTGTCTCCACTGCTGCCGCCAATGCTGAGTCTGTGGACATCCAGCGGCAGTTGCAGATTGGTCAGACTGCGATCCTTAATGTCCTCCATGGCCACAGCAAGGTCCTCAACAACATGGAGGCATACTTGGAGGGCATTCATTCATCGCAGGCTGACCAACGCAACTTGCTGAGGTCCATAGACTCCACACTGACTGCAGCAGTGGGTCTCCTGCAGCGCTACGTCCCACCCCCTACCTCTGCTCCTTCCACACTTCCCACTCCCATGCCTGTCCAACATACACCCAGACGTAAGCATGCACCCACCACAACAGACACAAGCACCACACCAGCAGGGAAGGTCCGCCGCACACCTCCTGACACGCACACACAGGGTGCAGTAGGCACACCCACTGGGTCGGGGGGCAAACGTGTGACACGCAGCCAGAGTGGGAGTCCGCATTCCACCCAATCCACTCCCTCCAAATCCCCTCCCCTCAGCTCTCCTGGCCACATCTCCCCCAAAGACTCCTTCATGGCCGCTCTGTCCCTGAGCCCCACAGTGACACCACCCCGCAAGCGGTCAAGGAGGTCCCCGGTCAGGGTGCTTGATTCCCCCCCCCCTGTCCACACCCTCCCACAGTGGCGCTGCGACCCATCCCTCTGACCCCCCCCTCCTTGGGGCCTGTGGTTCCTTCGGGTGCAGGGGAGTCCCTGGAGGACCTTGCTAAGGTGTGCAGCGAGATCCTGGCCTCCGCCTTTGGTCCTGCCCCACCCCCTGTGGTGGAGTCCTCCATCCCTGCACCCACGACACCTACCCTTCACCCTCCTGTCCCTGCGGTGCCTGTTTCTTCCCCCCCACATGATGCCCTGACCCCTGTGGAAGACAACGGATTGTAACTGTGCAGGCAAGCTAGGGGACACGCATCCCACTGTTTCCCCCATCCAGCTGGGACTCCTGGACTGCCCTATGGCCTTTGTTAAAATTGGACTCACGTCATACTAGTTTTTTTCTCATGCTGAATAAAGCTATTTATTTTTGCCCTTGGAACACTCCTGCATAGCTGGCCTTGCTGTTGGTGGGGCTGCTACATGGTTGTGGGTGTTGGTCATGTGTTGGGTGTGTGGGAAATGTAGTAGTGTGCTGCTCATAGGGGGGACCCTGGGATCTGTGTGCCATCACACGGTGTTAGCTACCTTTCTCCATTCATGTAAGCAGTTGCTGCATGTTGCAATTGTCCCAAGCTGTATTCCTTCCTCTGTGTACCCTGACTTCTTCCCTGCAGGGTGTCCCCTGACTTTGGCACAAAGCTGTGTGTCCATTAGCTGGGTGTGTGACGTAGTCCTTCAACTTTGCACATGCATGCTGAGCGATGTCTCCACCTGCGTCATTCGTGGCATCCTTGGTAGTCATTGTACTTGTGTATGTGGCCTATTGACATGACTTCATGTGTACATGTTTTCTTTTCTGCGCTATGCATGCGTATACTCCCAGCCTCGAACACATGTGGTACATGTACTGCAGGGTCTTTGTGCACCTGACTGACATTTGTGGGCATGGTATCTGTGACTACTCCACCCTTTGTGTTCCATGGGCACTGCTGGGAGTGATGGGCCCCCACCCCTCCTGTCTCAGGGCACTGCTGGGAGTGATAGGCACCCACCCCTCCTGTCTCAGGGCACTGCTGGGAGTGATAGGCCCCCACCCCTCCTGTCTCAGGGCACTGCTGGGAGTGATAGGCCCCCACCCCTCCTGTCTCAGGGCACTGCTGGGAGAGATAGGCCCCCACCCTTCCTGTCTCAGGGCACTGCTGGGAGTGATAGGCCCCCACCCCTCCTGTCTCAGGGCACTGCTGGGAGGACTCTGCACACACCCCTCCTGTCTCAGGGCACTGCTGGGAGGACTCTGCACACACCCCTCCTGTGTCTGGGCACTGCTGGGAGGTCTCTGCACACACCCCTCCTGTCACAGGGCACTGCTGGGAGGACTCTGCACACACCCCTCCTGTCTCAGGCCACTGCTGGGAGGACTCTGCACACACCCCTCCTGTCTCAGGGCACTGCTGGGAGGACTCTGCACACACCCCTCCTGTGTCTGGGCACTGCTGGGAGGACTCTGCACACACCCCTCCTGTCACAGGGCACTGCTGGGAGGACTCTGCACACACCCCTCCTGTGTCTGGACACTGCTGGGAGGACTCTGCACACACCCCTCCTGTCACAGGGCACTGCTGGGAGGACTCTGCACACACCCCTCCTGTGTCTGGGCACTGCTGGGAGGACTCTGCACACACCCCTCCTGTCACAGGGCACTGCTGGGAGGACTCTGCACACACCCCTCCTGTCTCAGGCCACTGCTGGGAGGACTCTGCACACACCCCTCCTGTCTCAGGGCACTGCTGGGAGGACTCTGCACACACCCCTCCTGTGTCTGGGCACTGCTGGGAGGACTCTGCACACACCCCTCCTGTCACAGGGCACTGCTGGGAGGACTCTGCACACACCCCTCCTGTCTCAGGGCACTGCTGGGAGGACTCTGCACACACCCCTCCTGTGTCTGGGCACTGCTGGGAGGACTCTGCACCCACCCCTCCTGTGTCTGGGCACTGCTGGGAGGACTCTGCACACACCCCTCCTGTCTCAGGGCACTGCTGGGAGGACTCTGCACACACCCCTCCTGTCACAGGGCACTGCTGGGAGGACTCTGCACACACCCCTCCTGTGTCTGGGCACTGCTGGGAGGACTCTGCACACACCCCTCCTGTGTCTGGGCACTGCTGGGAGGACTCTGCACACACCCCTCCTGTCTCAGGGCACTGCTGGGTGGACTCTGCACACACCCCTCCTGTGTCTGGGCACTGCTGGGAGGACTCTGCACACACCCCTCCTGTCTCAGGCCACTGCTGGGAGGACTCTGCACACACCCCTCCTGTCTCAGGGCACTGCTGGGAGGACTCTGCACACACCCCTCCTGTCACAGGGCACTGCTGGGAGGACTCTGCACACACCCCTCCTGTCACAGGGCACTGCTGGGAGGACTCTGCACCCACCTCTCCAATTTCACAATATGTACGCTCATGACATTCACGGATGTGGGTACGCTCCATGCATTCGAGGTGGGGGTACGTGTCGTACTTACACTGTTGGGGTGGGGCTACGCTCCATGCATTCGAGGTGAGGGTACGAGTCGTACTTACACTGTTGGGGTGGGGGTACGCTCCATACGTACGCGGGTGGGTACGGGTCGTACTTACACTGTTGGGGTGGGGGTACGCTCCATACGTACGCGGGTGTGTGTACGGGTCGTACTTACACTGTTGGGGTGGGGCTACGCTCCATACGTACGCGGGTGTGGGTACGGGTCGTACTTACACTGTTGGGGTGGGGCTACGCTCCATACGTACGCGGGTGGGGGTACGAGTCGTACTTACACTGTTGGGGTGGGTGTACGCTCCATACGTACACGGGTGGGGGTACGAGTCGTACTTACACTGTTGGGGTGGGGGTACGCTCCATACGTATGCGGGTGGGGGTACGAGTCGTACTTACACTGTTGGGGTGGGGGTACGCTCCATACGTACGCGGGTGGGTACGGGTCGTACTTACACTGTTGGGGTGGGGCTACGCTCCATACGTACGCTGGTGTGGGTACGGGTCATACTTACACTGTTGGGGTGGGGCTACGCTCCATACGTACGCGGGTGGGGGTACGAGTCGTACTTACACTGTTGGGGTGGGTGTACGCTCCATACGTACGCGGGTGGGGGTACGAGTCGTACTTACACTGTTGGGGTAGGGGTACGCTCCATACGTACGCGGGTGGGGGTACGAGTCGTACTTACACTGTTGGGGTGGGGGTACGCTCCATATGTACGCGGGTGGGGGTACGAGTCGTACTTACACTGTTGGGGTGGGTGTACGCTCCATACGTACGCGGGTGGGGGTACGAGTCGTACTTACACTGTTGGGGTGGGGGTATGCTCCATACGTACGCGGGTGGGGGTACAAGTCGTACTTACACTGTTGGGGTGGGGGTACGCTCCATACGTACGCGGGTGGGTACGGGTCGTACTTACACTGTTGGGGTGGGGGTACGCTCCATACGTACGCGGGTGTGGGCACGGGTCGTACTTACGCTGTTGGGGTGGGGGTACGCTCCATACGTACGCGGGTGTGGGTATGTGTCGCACTTACACTGTTGGGGTGGGGGGTACGCTCCATGCATACGGGGTGGGGGTAGGGTCCGTACATATCCGTCCCCACGCTATGTGATGCTTGTGCGGGCCGTACCCAGGCCTTTGCCACGTGGGTACGAGCCGTCCCGCCATTGTTGGGGTGACGTGGGTGTGGGCGTGGTTCGACTCGTACCCACGCTCTTCAGGCGTGGGTACGGGACGTACCTGTCTGGTTGTGTTGCCTGTTCGCATCGTGACGGACTTCCGTTGTGGCGGTCGCTGGCTTATCTGGACACGCCCCCACCCCCTCGTAGTGACCAGGGCCTGGGAGTCAGGTATGTCCAGGGCATGTGTGCTGTGTGACTTTGGTGGGGGGTTTGTGGCCTGCCCTGGTCCTGCCACCCCCCCCCCCCACCCCACTTTCCCCCCTCCCTTAGTTGTTCTGACCTTCTGCGGCGTCTGCGTCCGAACCTGTGGAGGAGGTCGACTGCTATGAGGGCCGGGATGACTCGTAGGTTCGGGTCCATGTCTGTCCGTCGCGTACTGGTCCTCCTTGTTCGCGTCGTCCTGTCGCGTACTGGTCCTCCTTGTTCGCGTCGTCCTGTCGCGTACTGGTCCTCCTTGTTCGCGTCGTCCTGTCTGTCCGTCGCGTACTGGTAGTCCTTGTTCGCGTCGTCCTGATTTCCCGGCAGTTTTTGGCTGCCGGAAAATATTCACCGTGCGGGATGACGTCGGTGCGAATCGTAATTCCTGGTTCGTGAATGGCAGGCTGCGAGCGTCCCGACGTCAGGTCGGCGCTTTCCCGGATCGCATTTGTAGGTTTCTTTTGTTCGGTCGGGGTTTTTTACGATTTGTACGGAAATGGTGTTCCCGTGCGAATCATAATTCCATGTTTGTATATTTTGACGACCGGGTACGCGTCGGACGGAGAATATGCTCCGTCTGACGGTTCGTACCCGGTTTTTACAGGATCGTGATCGGCGCCTTGGTCTTAAACCTTCTAATTACTTCAACAAACTGATCAATGCTAATCTCTTTCCCATATTCTTCAACATCTGCACTTGTCAAGCTTTCACTTTCTACACACTGCTATTCTGAACCAAAAATCGAAACTCAGTTTTCTCACACTTTTTCTACATCTGATAAACAACCATGTAAAAGAGCTCTGTTCAAGTCACTCAAACATAATGCTGGAGTTTTTACTTAGTACACTTTCCTTACAAATTTCCGCATTCCTGAATGGTGTACTGCTAACATTCTGAAGTGATGAAAAGTACTTTTACACACTTTTCTTGAAAGACAAACCAGAGAATGTCCGTGCTTCTTAGTATATTGTCTTACCTCACATGGATCTAGTCCTTGTATCAACCTAATCTTCTGTTTAACACTTTTGTTTGCATATTGTCGTAAAAAAGTTTACATTGTGTCAATAGATTCCTGTCGAATACTGCAAATACTGCTACAATCCCACTTATATACAGGAGCTTGTGTGCGATTCCCTTGCGCTTCTTCAGCAATTAATTCTTCTGCATACCTAACAACTATTTCTTCTTTTGCAATAAGACAACCATTGCGAAATTCATAACAGCGTCCTCCAGCATCAACTGCAAAGGCTCACTAGTAGAAGTGTGTTTCCATTCACCACTGAAACGTTTACAAAAGTTACTCCTATTAACAAGTCTTTTTCTTTTGCTTTTGTCTCTCAGAAACTTCATTGTTCGTCCAATGATTTCATTCTCTTCAATATTAAAATTAAGAGTTTTCGTTTCAAAGTAAAAGCAGCATCTACTACAGTTTCAATCTGTTAGTTCTGCCTATATGCTAGTAATCTTCTATTATACTTCTTACAATCTTTCAATACATTCTGAATTACTCTACTTCGAAAGATTCATTGTCGAATCTGTTGAAATTGTTTTTGTCTTCGTGTAACGTGTTGTTTTCCCAAAAACTATGTTTTTTACCATTTGAAGTGTCATTCTCCTTCTCTTTAGTTGAAAAACTCTTTTTTTCCCTTTCATTCCTATTCTGTTCATGTAATTTCTCCACAACTTTTTAAAGAAAGTCTTTAGTGCTCTTACCTAAACAAACTTTATCCTTAGTAACATTCTCATTTGTTTTACTTTTCTTTAAGTAGATCTCTTTTTTTTCTTTTCATCTTTTCTTGGCATCTTGAATTTCTGATCCAAACTAAACAATTTTCTGAAAAACAAAGAACAGTTTCAATAGTTTCTTACATCTATACAATATTTTAAAATAATTACATATGATTACTGATATTAACTACCAAGACATTATTTAGATTACTATTTTCTTGATTTCAAATATCAAAACACTACTCATTCCACTTAAATATATAGTGCGTACTTCAACAATTCCTTCCTAAACACTCATACAAAGTACCATAACCACTAATTCCTTTTCCACCATGCCTTTAACCTCATTCACCTGTTGCATCTTCACTACTCAGCAACTACTAACAATGTTTGGCCTACCCTAATGCAAACCAGAAATCCTTTACATGTTACAGTTGAAAGTCTCACCATATTACTGAAAGGATGCATGGATCTCCCTCTTCCTTTTCCTAGTGGCATCATACTTAACACAAACATACAAATAGATCTATACCTGTGTTTTATAGGTATTGAATCTTCCAATACATAACTCGTGTGAAAATACAAGTTGAAGCATAGACATACCACAGCAAAGTTAAACTGTTAAGACGAATCGTCGAGCAATGTAAATTGGGGCGATATGTAAGTTGCAACTGTGTTCAGCTTTTTTGTATAGCATTGAAGTCGATTATGACTTTCCCTGTGCTTGTCAGATTCCCCTAGCAGCCCAGTGAGGGTCAACGCAGATGGGATGCTGTTACCTTACTTTTACAAATGAGGGGAGAGGAACTGTTAGAGAGCGGGAAGAAGGAGGGGCAGGTCAAGGGACGTGTCATTCCCAGTCTCTCGATCTGCCGCCCCTGTGATGTACTGAGCTTCAGCATGAGCAGGAAGCCTGACAAATACCTTAACTTGTATTCACGTGTGCTTCACCAGTGTGAACAAACCCGTGCACTTAGGGGTCTACTAGTATGTCGGGTGGATCGCCACCGCCTGCATGGTGGTGGTGATCCGCCTGACATAATCCCCCGCCCGCCTCTCATTTCCCCGCCATATTATGGTGGCGGGGGGTACCGCAGCGACGAGTCGACTGGGTCGAAAAAGGTTGCATATGGTGGCGGTGTCTGCCATCCATATTACTATGGCAGTGGAAAGCAGCCTTTCCGTGGCGGCAACGAAAGGCATGCGGTCCTCTCAGTTGGGGGCCTGTTGCGGGCCCCCAGGGTATTGGGGGGCTGGGGGGTGCATATGCAGGGTACCTATGGTACCCCCTGCATTTGCATGCACAAGGTGGCAGGCACCGCATGGTGCCTGCCACGTTGTGCATGCAAATGCGCGACACGCATATATTGCATTGTGGCGGGTGCTGCTTCCAGCACCGCCTGCCACAATGCAATGTATGCGGGATGACACCGCTACTGTGGCAGTGGCATCCTAATTGCCGGTGCGGGACCGCCGCACCACTGGCGGCCGGTCCCAGCACCGCTAGGGTCATCCGCTCGCCATCCTAATAGGCTCCTAAGTGTGCAGGCAACATTTTATTTTTTCATCTCCCTTAAGTTAATAAAGCATGTCCTTGTTAAAGCCCCCCACCAGTATTTTCCCACAAGGTTCAATCTCCAGAAGGCCATTTCTTTTTTTTTTTACATTTCCCTAGCCGACTTTGAACCCCAATTCATCCCTGTACCTTAGTCACAAGACCATGTAGTCCTTGCAACATGACACACTGCACTCGTGTAGCATTGAAACTGATTGTGACTTTCTCTGTGCTGTACAGATGCCACCAACAGGCCAGTGAAGGTCAAAGTGCTATTTTTCATGGTAGGTGGGCCTCTGTTACCTTCCTTTTACAAACAATGGGAGAGGAACCGTTAGAGAGCGGGAGGAAGGAGGGGGGTCAACGAAGGTGTCATTCCCAGTCTCTCCATCTGCCGCCCCTGTGATGTATGCAACTTCAGCACCAGCAGGAATACTGACAACTACCTTAACTTATATTCATGTATGCTTAACGAGTGTGCACAAACCAGGCATCTCCCTGAAGTTAGTAAAGCATGTCCCTGTTAAAGGCCCCTCCAGTATTTTCCCACAAGGTTCAATCTGCAGAAGGCCATTCCTTTTACATTTCCCTGGCCGATTTTGGACCAAAATGTAGCCCTGTACCTTAGTCACAACACCATGTAGTCCTTGCAACATGACACACTGCACTCGTGTAGCATTGAAACCAATTACGACTTTCTCTGTGCTCTACGGATGCCACCAACTGGCCAGTGAAGGTCTAAGTGCTATTTTTCACGGTAGATGGGCCTCTGTTACTTTCTTTTTAGTAAGAGAAGAGGGAGGAACCATTGGGGGTGAGAAACGGGGAGGCGGGGATTAAAGGGACGTGTCATTCCCAAAGTCTTGATCTGCCAGTCCTCTAATATACGCAGATTCAGCACAGGGAGAGAACCTGACAATCACCTTCACTTATATTCACATGTACTTCACCGGTGTGAAGAAATCCGTACACAATATGTGTATGGAACATTTCCATTTCTATTTTTATCTCCCAGACATTCATAAAACATACCTTTTGTAAGGAAGCCCCCCCACCCCTGTGTTTTCCGACAAGGCACACGCGTGGCCATTTCTCTAATGTTGACCAGGCCAATTTTGGATCTTAAATAAGGTGCGCAGTCAAAATATCGATTTTTTTATATCGACCTGCACTAATATGGAATTTTTAATATCGTAGGGACAGAATATTGATGTCAAGAATATCGGTAAGTAATATCATTTTTTTTATATCGAAGTAAGTAATATCGAAGTAGGTAATTTCAAAGTAAGTAATATCCGTAGCAAAGATATCGTTGTTAATAATATCAATATTTATATTAGTGTTATATATTTTAGTATGTATTTTATATGTATGTTTAACATTTTTTTTAATGTATTTTTATTATTATTATATATATGTATTAAATGTTTTGAAATTAGTTTAAAAAAATTAAGTACATTTTGCATTTTAGTATCAGAGCGGGTTGTGGGTTTATAGGGGAATAGGGTTGGCGGTAATTTAATTATAATTAATTAATTAATATGTTTTATTTATTTTTATTGATGATTCATTTATTTTTCTAATTAATTATTAATTGGAAATTCGTTTTTAATTGATTAATTTATCATTATATTAATTGTCATTCATTTACTATTATTTTTTTATTTATTGTTATTGTTAAATAATTTATTGTTAAGTAATTATTAATTGGTAAATAATTTTTATTAATTGATTAATTGTTAATTAAATTAATTATGTTATTTTTTATGTGTAGCGGGTTATGGGTTTATAGGGGAATAGGGTGTGAAGTAATTTAATTATAAATAATAAATTAATTATTACGTTTTTATTTATTATCATTGATTATTAATCTATTTTTTATTTTTTTATTTATTTTTTTTTTTTAAACCGTTTATTACAGGTCTTAAAAGTATACAAGTATGGGCCCACAACCTTCCGGCCGGCCGCTAGCAATAGTAGGAACATACGACATATATTCATGGAACACGTGTTATTACAGGAGGAGCATTTCTCCATAGATAACAATGTCAAAAAACCACATCATCCAGGCCCTATTATGCGGTTTCATTTTAAATTAAGAACAACAAAAATTAAAACCACACCCACAAGGCAACCCACAATCAAAAATAGCAGCACGTGCTCCCCAAGAGGGGGGATCCCAACTATACACAGAAGTGTGAAGAGGGGGAAGAGAGCAAAGCAAAGACTGGGGGAACCCAATACCCGGTAGCGGGGGAATGAGTCGGCTAAGGGGATGGGGCTGGCGAGGGATCAGGCAGCAGCGGTGGCGCGCAGATACCCCCTCGGTAGGCGTTCCAGGGGCCCCATACTTTCACCCATGTCCCAGGCTTACCCCTCGCCACATACACCACTTTTTCACGAAACATGCACCAGTCCATGTGTTCTTTCCAGGCCGAGACCGTCGGGGGCCTCTGGGATCCCCACAGTTGAGCAATATCACGCTTGGCTACCATATATCCCAGAGTCACCCACCACGTCTGCGGCGCTGAGTAATCAGTCGGTTCCCACACATTCAACAGGCATCTCCTCGCTTCAGGCAACAGCGCCACATGCGTAACCAGACGCAGCACCTCATGTATACCACGCCAGAACCCCTCTACCTCCGGGCACTCCCACAAAATATGCATAAAGGTCCCCAAAGCACCACACCCACGCTTACATAACCCATCTCCGGCATAGCCCATACGCAGAAGCTTTGGCCCCGTCATGTAGACCCGGTGGAGTATCTTGAGCTGGACGAAGCGAAGGCGAGCCGGTATGGCCACCTCCTTCGGGGAGGCCACCGCGGAGGTCCAGTCCTCGTCGTCCAACTCCAGCCCGTCGGCAACCCAAGCCGCACGAAGGGCAGTCAACAGGCCCGAGCGGTCGTTTATCAGCTTTTTGTATATAAGTGAGATCGTGCTGTCCGGGACGTGTCCATCCAGCACTCTATCTTCCAGGGGGGAATATTCCGGGATGGAGGCAACGTCCGTGAAGACGGAACCCAGCGCATGACGGACCTGCAAATACCGGAAGTATTCACTGCCCTGCAACTGGAATTCCGTCTGCAGCATATCGAACGTTTTAAATCCTCCCCTCGTCCAGAGATCCCCCACTTTGCTGATACCTATCATGTCCCACTTCTCGAACCCCTTAGAGGTCCACAGGGAACCCAACCGCTCAGACGCATATAGCGGTGACGCCCGGGTCAAACGGTCCTTCCACCCCATAGCTGCATTGGCCGCGTGCCAGACCTGCACCATGACACGCGTGGGGCACGTCAGACGAGCGTCGGGCGCGCCAGAGTAGAGCGCTCGATTGTAATCGCCACCTGGCAGGAGCATCTTGTCCATTTCAAATGCCGGGTTTAAGGCGGGCCCGTAGAAGCCATGGTTAATGGCAGCGAGCTGGGAGGCCCAATAGTACCGTTTAATGTCCGGGAGGGCGATCCCCCCATCAAACCATGGGAGCGTCAGCTTAGCCAGAGCAATACGCGGCCTCCCGTCCCAGAACAGGCGGCGCTGCAGACTCTCCACCTCACGGAAGTAGCGCGCCGGGACCAAGTCCATAGTGTTCTGCAGAGCGTACAGAAAACGCGGCAGAAACATCATTTTGAACAGTGCCGCCCGACCGAGCGGCGAAAGCGGCAGGCGCCGCCAGCGTGCGACATCTACCCGCAAACGCTGGAGGGGGGGAAGCAGATTACGTTCACACCGGGCCTCCGGGTCCAGAGTAATGAAGACACCCAAGTACCGAAATCCCAGCGGGGCGATCTGGATCGGACAGCCCCGCGGGAGAATAGGAGCCTCCCCAGATAGAACATACACACACGATTTAGCTCAGTTGATGACGAGACCGGAGTTACGACCAAACGAGTGTAAAACATCAACTAGGACTATGAGTGATTTGCGTGGGGAGGCTAGGTACAGAAGGATGTCATCAGCGTATAGGGATACGCGATCCTCATACTCGGGGGTCCAACGGAGACCACGGATGGAAGGCTCCCACCGCAGCCACTCCGCCAGGGGCTCCAAGGCAAGCGCAAAAAGAAGCGGCGACAGGGGACAGCCCTGCCGCGTGCCCCGGCCCAGCTCGAACGGGGCCGATACTCTTCCGTTCACGACCACCTGTGCCAATGGGCCCGCGTACAACAATTTGACCCAACTGATGAATCCTGGGCCAAACCCGAACTTAGCAAGCATCGCCCAGATGTATGGCCACTCAAGCGTATCAAACGCCATGGTGGCGTCTAAGGACGCCAAAATGGCCGGTTCCCGTATGAATGGGACGCGCGCAAGCACCCCATGCAAACGCCGCAGATTAAGGGCTGTATTGCGATGGGGAATGAAGCCAGACTGGTCCTGATGAACCAGATCTCCCACCACACCGACCAGCCGATTGGCGAGTACCTTAGCGAGAATTTTGGGCTCCGCATTCAGTAGTGAGATAGGCCGATAAGAAGTAACCCGATCCCGAGGTCTCCCCTCCTTGTGGATCACCACGATTGTAGCCAAACGCTGGTCAAGCGGGAGGGAGCCCACCGAGTGGGCCGCGAGGAACATTGCGCGGAGGTGAGGCGCCAATGTATCCGGTCGCAGCTTATACAGCTCGATAGGGATACCATTCGGGCCCATGGCCTTGCCAGAAGCGATCGAGCGTATGGCGAGGGCGATTTCGTCGGAGGTGGGAGCGGCGTCCAGCGACACCCTGTCCTCCCCGGACAGGGAAGGCAGTGCGATATCTCTGAGCAGGGCACGGGAATCCTCTTCCGAGCAAGAAGAGACCGGGGAATACACCTCGCGGAAATACTCCGCGAAGCAGGAGACAATTTCTTCTGGTTCAGTTACACACACACCATTCGTTTTCTCAATCAGCGGGACCACACGATTCGCTCTTTCCTTTTTATCCAACCACGCTATCAGTTTACCAGCCTTATCACCCACATCATACAGCCGCCCCTGTTGCTCTCTACTAAGGCCCCTGGCCGCCTCCGTAACGAGGGCCCTATAAGCCGCCTGCTTGAGCTGGAGGACATGTAGTGCAGCGTCCGTCACCCCATCTTCTAGATTAGCCTCCAGCTCCGCTATTTCAGCCTCCACCCGGGTCACCTCCTCCCGCTCACGCCTCCGGGCGTGGGAAATAAGGGATAGGGCCTCCCCTCTAAGTACTGTTTTGAAGGCCTCCCACAGGGAGATAGCTGAAGGCACTGACCCCACGTTCTCCTCAAAATAGCGCTGTAGGGATTTAATCAAGTCAGCGCGAATGGTGGGGTCGCGCAGGTACCAGGAATTGATTGGGACCACCCTGCTCTCAGCCCTCGGAAAGACATCAACATGCAACAATAGCGGGGAGTGGTCCGAGATACCCCGTGCCAAATGGCGCACCTCCCCCACCCTCCCGACATGGGCCGCCGGGACAAGGACATAATCAAGCCGTGAGAGACTACCATGGGCCCCCGAGTGGAAAGTGTATTGCAACTGCGTGGGATGTTTTAAGCGCCAGCAGTCCACCAATCCCAGCGTATCCAAGAGGCCAGATAGCCACGCCTGTGCCCGGGGGAGGTCCCTAGGGGGGTGACGATCCAAAGTTCCAGAAACCACCGCGTTGAAATCCCCCCCCACCACCAGAAGCCCCCCCGGAAGGCCAAGGAGGAGGCGCCCGAGATCTGCAAAGGTGGTCGACTGCAACCCCGGTGGGACGTACACTGACACAAAGACAATCACTTTGCCCTCCATTCTCCCCACCAAGACAGTGTAACGTCCCCTGTCATCATGGAGCACCTCATCAATTTCTAACGGGAGCGAGCTCTTTACCATGATACCCACACCCCTCGAGCCTGACGTGAAGCCCGAGTGGGCCACAAGGCGGTAGCCACGCCGATTCATGGCGCAGAAGGAATTGCCAATAAGATGTGTCTCCTGCAGGAAGACCACATCAGGCGAGAGTCGCTTCAGATACTGTAGGACCACACCTCGTTTGATCCTGTCCCCCAGTCCATTGACGTTCCAAGACAACAAAGTCAATTCCCTACCCCCCATCATACACAAGAACCATCATTCGTCCCCCCGAGAGCACAGTAGAGTCTACACAAAAAAAGGGTTGCCTTGTGATAATAACAAACAACGCCCCATCCCTGCCCACCCACCCCAACAAAACTCCCCCCTCCCTGCACTCCTGCATGAGCCCAGACAGCCCCCCCAATGTGCAGTGTGCCTGTCGCCCCATAGATAGTTAAACTAACTAGACCCCCAGAGGAGGAGGGAGAACCCCCAAGAGACCCCACACAACCTCCATAGGAGGGGAAATTAAGCAATCCGACGTATAGTCAAAAGTGGCATCATTTTTGTCCCGAGCGAGGCCTAATATTAGTCCCTCAGTCTTGATCCGGCGAGCCCTCTCCCCCGGCCGCTCCCCCCTCGCCACCCCGATCCCGATCTCCAGACAGAGTATCCAGCCAGTCCCCGGCCGCTTCGGGACGATCAAAAAAGTGTGTGCGACCTTCCACCTCCACTCGCAGCTTAGCTGGGAAGAGCATGGCGTACTTGATATTTAGGTCCCGAAGACGGCGCTTGACACCAAGGAAGCTCAGTCTCTGCTTCTGGACCGCAGGGGTGAAATCAGGATAAAAATTAATATCCATATTATCAAGTCTAATCGGTCCCTGTAGTCTGGAGGATTGCAGGATAGCGTCTCTGTCCCGAAAATTAAAAATCCGGGCGATGAGAGGTCTCGGAGCGGCTCCGACCTTAGGCCTTCCCCCGGGAACCCTGTGGGCTCTCTCCATAGCAAAGAATTTACTCAGCCCCCGTGGCTGGAGATGGGTGACGATCAGGTCTTCCACGAAAAGGTCCGCCGCCGCTTCCTCACGTCCCTCAGGCACCCCGATGATACGGATGTTGTTACGCCGGGCCCGACTCTCGGAGTCCTCCAGGCGACGATCCATCAGCGCACTCGCCCGAGCAAGCCGGCGCACCTCCGTTTGCAGGGCCGCCACATCTGTCGTAAGGCCCGATGCGGTGTGGGCCAAAGAATCAACTCGGTCGTTGGTCTTGGAGAGATCGGCCCTTATCAGGCCAACATCCACGAGGACCGAGTCGATCTTCTGCGCCAGTGTGTCAAAACGCTGGCCCACAGAGGCCTTCATCTCGGCGATGGCGCCCATGACATCCCGCAGAGTCAGATCCGTGGGCAGATCGGGGGCATCAGTAGGGCCCTCAGGGGACTTGCGTGGCACCTCAGGGGATCCCTTCTGGAGGGTATAGCTATCCATGCTGTTGGACTGTTGGGCTGCGCCACGCCGGGTCGATTTTACCTTTGCCCGATCGCCATCTTGTTTCGTGGCCATGGTCCCAGTCTCCCGATCGCACCAGCCACGTCGTGAAGGGCAGGCAAGCCGGTCCACGGGCTCCGGGGGGGTGCCACCCCAGATCTGCGGGGCGGATCACAGCCGGCGGGCAGGCGGGGTCCCCCAGAAAGGCCACACCAACACACAAAGCCCCGTGACCCAACCTCGCATAGGCAGCAAGGAGGGTACGAAAGCGAAAGTGAAAGTGCGGGTTCCGCGAGCCACCAAGCCCTGCCCGCCGCTGTTATTCACTTCAGCACTGGATCGCCCCACAACGCAAATCCGGGGTTCGGCTAGGAGAAGGCCGCAAACCTCAATCGGTGGTAAAGTCGGTGTCCGAGGTCCGATTTGGAAGCGGAAAACGGGCGCCCCCTCAGCTCGGGCTCACCAACACAGTCCCCTCATCTGGGACAGGATATGGTCAGGATAGTGATAGGAGGTCGCGGAGGTCCTCGGGAGCCTCGCACCTACGCGGCCATCTTGGTTGCGCGCTAGGCTCCTCCTCCTATTAATCTATTGTTAAGTAATTATTAATTGGTGATTAATTTTTATTAATTGATTAATTTATCATGATATCAATTATATTTTTTTCTTATTTATTTATTGTTATTGTTAATTCATTTATTGTAAATGTATTATTGATTGGTAATTAATTTTTATTATTTGATTAATTGATAATTAAATTAATTGTGTTAGTTTTTTATTTGTAGTGGGTTGTGGGTTCATAGGGGAATAGGATGGAAAGTAATTTATTATAATTAAGTAATTATTAATTTTTCTTAATTGGTATTGATTATTAATGTATTGTTAATTATGAATTGATTAATTGATAATTACATTAATTGTGTTATTTTTTATGTGTAGCGGGTTGTGTGTTTATTGGGGTATTGGGTAGGAAGTAATTTAATGTTATTTAAGTAAATATTAATTTAAATGTATTGGTTTTTATTATTAATTTTTTGGTTAATTCTTAATGTTATTCATTTGACTAAAATTATTTAACTAACAAGTATGATAATTTAACCCCTATGCTATACACTGTTACACTCACTGGAGTTGGAATAGTAATTTTAACCCCTACACTATCCAACACTTTCTCTACTGTTGCACTCACTGGAGTGGGAATAGTAATTTTTACCCCTAAGCTATCAAACACGTTACCTACTGTTGCACTCACTCGAGTGGGAATAGTAATTTTTACCCCCATGCTATCCAACACTTTCCATACTGTTGCACTCCCTGGAGTGGGAATAGTAATTTTAACCCCTACGCTATCCAACACTTTCCCTACTGTTGCACTCACTGGAGTGTGAATAGTAATTTTTACACCCACACTATCCAACACTTTCTCTACTGTTGTACTCCGTGGAGTTGGAATAGTAATTTTAAACCCTACGCTATCCAACACTTTCCCTACTGTTGCACTCACTGGAGTGGGAATAGTACTTTTTACCCTTACGCTATCCAACACTGTCTCTACTGTTGCACTCACTGGAGTGGGAATAGTAATTTTTACCCCTACGCTTTCCAACACTTTCCCACTGTTCCACTGTTTGGAGGTGGAATAGTAATATGTATCCTTACACTATCCAACACTTTCCCTACTGTTGCAATTACTGCAGTCGGAATACTAATTTTTACCCCTACTCTATCCAACACTTTCCCTATTGCTGCACTGTTTGGAGGTGGAATAGTAATTTTATTCCCTCCGCTATCTAATAATTTTTGTATTATCTTAGTTAATGTAGTATATAATTAATTTAAAAAAGATTACAAATAATTTTAATGTTTTTTAATTTGTTATAAATATTTACTTAATTTTTATTTATATTATTGTTTTATGCATATAGATGTATTTATAATTTATAAGATATTTTAAACAATTTATAAGTTATTAAAATAATTATTAAAAAATATTAATAAGTAAGTATATATAATATATATTATATGTATCAGTTTAATGTATTTTACATTATATATATTACTTACAATTTTTAATGTTTTGAAATATTTTTAACTATGTTTATATTAATTATATGTATTATTTACTTTATTTTACATTAGTTTTTTAACGTTAATAAAAAACGATATTTTTAACAACAATATTTTTTACATCGATATTTTTTTCCCGATATTTTTGTACTTACCATAATGTAGATAGGATGTCGATATTCTTGACTTCGATATTCTTGGGTCGATATTTCTGTAGGTCGGTAGTGATTCTTTAAATCAACCTTGTACCTCACTCAAACATCAGAAACTGCATTCCTCATTACACAAAGACACATAAGTTATACAGCCCACTTCAACTATACCTTCCCAAAAACTCATACGAACTACCATAATCACTATTCCTTTCCCAGCATGTCTTTGACCTCATTTCTCTTTTGCACCTTAACTACTCAGCAACTACTAACAGTGTTGTTTCTACCCAAATACAAAGCAGAAAGCCTTTCCATGTCACACTTGAAAATCTCACCATATTACTGAAAACATGCATGCATCTCTCTGTGCCTTTTCCTAGTGTTATCATACTTAAAAGAAACATACAAATATATGTATACTTGTGTTTTATACGTATTGCATATTTCGATGCATAACAGTGTGAAAATACATGTAGAAGCATAGACATATCTCAGCAAAATCAAAGTGTTAAAACAAACACTAGAGCAATATACAATAGGCAACTATGTAACTTGCAACAGTGTGCGTTTTTTATGTATACCACTGAAAGCGATTGCAACTTTTCTGTGCTGGTCAGATGCCACCAGCAGCCCAATGAACGCAGTTGGACCTGTGTTACCGTCCTTTTACAAACACGAGGACAGAAAGCGTTAGGAAGGAGAAGGTGGGGTGGTGGGGGTCAAGGGATGTATAATTCCCAGTCTCTCGATCTGCCGGCCCTGTAATATGCGCTAATTCACCACAAGCAGGAAGCCTAACAACTACCTTCACTTATATTCACGTGTGCTTCACAAGTGTGAGCAAACCTGTGCACCAAGTGTCCTAGCAACATTACATTTTTTTCTATCTCCCTGAAATTAATAAAACATGTGTCTTACAAAACTCCCTCCCTCCTGCCCCCACCAAATATTTCCAGACAACGAACAATCTGCAAACTTGGGCCATTTCCTTTACGGTCCCCGAACCGATTTTGGACCCCAATTCATCCCAGTACCTCAGACAAAAGACCATAAAGTTCTTTCAACATGACACACTACACTCATGTATCATTGAAACTTGTATTTGTTGAAATTTACAACTTAAAAACAAATTTAGGAAGAAAATATTCAACCTATTTTTTTACTATTATTTGATAGATCCAACTGTCCATAATTACTTTTAAAAATATGAAAGGGAGGTGAGGCATTATTCAGTGATTGCATAGGCTCTTTTATACTTCTGTAAGGCATTATCTGACTATAATAAACTGTGTTGCAGATTACATAAATACATACATACTCCAGTAGTGAAAAAATGACTGTAACGGTACTGCCTCACAGTTTCTAGGAGTCGTACTGTATTGCCAGAATAATTGGAGAAATCCTTCGATTGTACATCACTGAATGGATAACTTCATAGATAGTACTTCAAGAAATGCATCTCTGCATACATAGTCCCTCAGTGAATGCTTGAGTGCAAAAGTACTCCCTCACTCATTGCATGACTGCATAAGTAATCCATGATTGATTTAATTTGTGTGGTAGTAGTGCCTACTTGATTGTATGAGTCCATGGCTACTGCCTAAGTGACTATATCAGTGAAAAGGTAATACCTACCTGTTTACAACACTGCATGGAAACTGCCTGAGTAAAAAGATGACTTCAAGAGTAATTTCGGGGTCATTGTGAGAGTGCATGAGTAGTACCTGGGGAAATCGATGAGTGCTTTAGTACTGCCTGAGTCCTTAATTAAGTGCAAGAATTGAAACGGGGGGATTGCATAAATGTGTTGGTAATGTCTGATTGATTGATGTCTGTATAGCACAGCCTCCATGATTGCATAAAACATTACCCCGTTCATACATTTAACTACCTTGAAACTACTTTTATTCATGTTTTGGATTCCTTGGTTTTGCATTTTGCTGTCAGAATGAAGATGAGTAAGTTTTCCTAACAGAGAACCACACTGTTTGTTCCGTTCAATATTCTTTTGTTTGTACACAAGCTAAATTAAACGGAAATTGTAACTTTCCGAACATAATTTAAACAGTTTTTTTAAACAAACTCCAGTAGCTGCTGTTATTCTCATGCTCAGTGTGCTTTTCAAAAGCAGTTGTCTTATTTCAAATAACTGCAAGTGCTGTAGCCTACAAGCAGGCGCCCCGTACATACCAACTCTTTTACAATGTGTAACATGTTGCACCAATGTCTTCTATCCTCCCCCACATGCATTTGGAGATAGTTTGGTCTCGCCTTCCATTCCTACTTTGAAAACGGATTTTAATAGCGAACACTATCTCAAAGCGCTACTGTTTCAACAACAAGTGGCTCACACATCAGCTCGTGAGACCTTCAAATAGCAGGTGGCTGAACCACCAAGTGCCATTGACTCACTCCTCTATACAAATATCCCACTACATTTTGCACAATTTATACACCAGGGTGCCGATTCCGATCCGGGAAAAAAAATTGGCGTACAACTCGCATCCGTATATTTTCACGTACGAATCGTACAACTACCGTACAAACTGCGAAGTACGATTCGTCCGTGAAAAATACATACAAATTGCGTCGGGAAAATGGTCCGAGAGGGAGCCGGAAATTTTTACATCCGAATATCGTCGGGAAAAGTGTACGATAGGGAGCCGGACATTTTTACGTGCAAATTGTAAAACAGAAATCCGAGCGCGCAAGTACGATCCGTCCCGTCCGTCCGAATACACAACCGCATGTAAAAGGCCCCGTACGGAGCGAACGCTGTAGCACACATGTACACGGGTAAACTTGTGCCCGGATACGAGTCTTACAGCCCCCCCCTCACCCCACATATGTCAGCACCGTACCCCCGTATGTCAGCACCATACCCCCCTCTGCACCGTACCCCAGGACCGTACCCCAGCCCCGCACCTGTACGTGCCGCACCCCAGGCCCGTCTCCCAGCCCCGCACCTGTACACACCGTAATCCAGGACCATACCCCAGCCCCCCACCTGTACGCGCCGCACCCCAGGCCCGTCTCCCAGCCCCGTACCTGTACGCACCGTACCCCAACACCGTAGCCCAGCCCCGTACCTGTATGCACCGTACCCCAACACCGTAGCCCAGCCCCGTACCTGTACGCACCGTACCCCAACACCGTAGCACAGCCCCGCACCTGTACGCACAGTACCCCAACACCGTAGCACAGCCCCGCACCTGTACGCACCGTACCCCAACACCGCAGCACATCCCCGCACCTGTACGCACCGTACCCCAACACCGTAGCACAGCCCGCACCTGTACGTGCCGCACCCCAACACCGTAGCACAGCCCCCCACCTGTACGCGCCGCATCCCAGGCTCGTACCACAGCCCCGTACCTGTACGCACCGTACCCCAACACCGTAGCACAGCCCGCACCTGTATGCGCCGCACCCCAACACCGTAGCACAGCCCCCCACCTGTACGTGCCGCATCCCAGGCTTGTACCACAGCCCCGTACCTGTACGCACCGTACCCCAACACCGTAGTACAGCCCCGCACCTGTACGCACCGTACCCCAACACCGTAGCCCAGCCCCCCACCTGTACGCGCCGCACCCCAGGCTCGTACCCCAGCCCCGTACCTGTACGCACCGTACCCCAACACCGTACCCCAGCACTCTCACCCAGCATCGCATATGTACGGACCTTACCTACGCGAAAAATACTCGTACAGAACAAGGACACTGTAAAACAGCACAAGGAGGGTCAATTTGACTCGCACACCACA
Organism: Triturus cristatus; assembly: GCF_964204655.1. Lineage (NCBI taxonomy): Eukaryota > Metazoa > Chordata > Amphibia > Caudata > Salamandridae > Triturus > Triturus cristatus. Next base: position 715,892,050 of record NC_140588.1, on the reverse strand, counting down.
AAACACGTCTACATGACAACATGCATCTCTATGACTGACCTGGCACATCCAAACAGGCAAACAGAGGCCCTAAATCACAACCACCTCTTATAACATACCCACCACAAATTCAAACCCAGCCACACCCACAATTGGACCAATAAAAAGGGCCCACACACACAACCCATGAGCCTTTGTAACAGACCCACTGCTGCCAGACCCCACAGACAAACAACTGCACCTTACTTACACCTTAACTGCACCTTAACTTACACACCTTCACACAACCTCCTTCACAAACACCCCCTCTTCACATTCACACACACACCGTCACATTCACACCCACACACCCACAACCATCCACACCCACACCCCACACCATGCCCACAGACAAGAATCCAAAGTTCACAAGGGCGGAGCTGGACCTCCTTGTCAACGAAGTTATCAGAGTCGAGCCACAGCTGTTTGGAACATTGGTCAGACAGACCAGCATAGCCCAAAAAACAAGCCTGTGGGAGAGGATCGTCGGTAAGGTGAATGCTGTTGCGCCCATCCGAAGGACCAGGCATGAATGCCAAGCCAGGTGGTACAATCTGCGCAGGGCAGTCAAGAAGAAAATGAACGATGAATGCGCCCAGAGTAACATCACCGGAGGTGGGCTGCCCGCAGACCCGTACATTACCATCCCTGGGAGGAGAAGGTGATGGCCATGCTTCCGCCGGTGTGAGTACATGGAGTCGAAGGAGTCGCAGAGCCTGGTGAGTACACAAACAACTCACATAACATGGGGGTAATGGCATCCACACCACAAATACACAAAATGCACGCAACTTCCCCCAAGCCCTCACTGCACACAACCACACTCAAAAACCACGCTCATGCCACTAACGTCTCCATGCCCCATTCACAAATAAAGGCAATGCCATGTTCCAGGCCACACCAACCACAAACCCAAGACTGGATGTTCGGGATGCTGGGAGGGTGGGGCTCACACAACACATTGTGCAACTCAGAAGCAGACACCAATGCCCTCAGCCCATATGGCCTAGGTACATACCCATGCACCATGCCCAATGCACAGGAACTGGCAAAGTACTGACAAGGTAGCTGACACTTGGCCCTGCTGTATGCAGCACAAGGCCCTCCTGTGACCACTGTACACTCAAACACCAACTCCACAAGCTCAGATATCTAGCACAGGAACTCAAACTCACTGTCATGCCAGCATGCACCATGAGGGGACAGACACATCACCTGGGAGACTCAATGACAAATCACACTACACCCAACAGCAGGCCCGGTCACACACTCCCCCTCACACAAGCACACAACCCCGGGGCAGGCAATGGATTTACCCACTCTCACAATGGACATGTGACACAACAAGACCAATCCATCGCCAAATAAGCATCCGAGCCAAAATTCTACTGGTCAAACACTCAGGAGAGCATACCAATCTGTCCCCCGCAACATACCCATCCCCAAGTGTACATTAAGAGGAATGCTAGGCACATCCAACTACCTGGAGGAACTGTGACAACTTGTATATGTATGAAACATGGATGTGGCATGAAACAGCATTAACATTGTCTCACTCTCACACACAGGGCAACGTCATCGACCTCCCCCCAACAATGGGGGGGAACAATCACAGTCCCAGGCTCAGCGTGAAGATGATCCCACCGGCAGCGACGGCTCTCACCACTCCGTGGATGACCCCGACCAACCTGGCCCCTCTGGTGCCCAAGCCCCTGCAGCACCTGCGTCAGGTATATCTGTGCCAACCACCACCCCCATTCCTGCCACATCCCAGGAGACACCCACGAGCCCTGCTCGCACTGAACAACACAGCCAGTCTGACCAGGAGGGACAAGGTGCTCCGGGCACCCAGGAGGAGGCAGACAACCCCGATAATGCCATCCCTCAGGGGTCCCTTAGACCCGATGTGCCCACAACGGCAGGCCAGGCTCGTGTGGGCAGGGGTGGTGGGATTGGAGGCAGGCGGAGGCGAGAACCTGACCAGGCAGCTGAGGGAACCAGTATGTCACACATACGCCACATCCTGGACACATACCGGCGTGACACCAGGGGCATCAGCCAGGTAGTGTCGAGCCTCACAGAGATGAAGGGGACCCTCGATGAGATGAAGAACCTGCAGGCCGAGCAACATGCCAGTCAACAACAACACCAAGGATGGATGGAGGCAAGACTGGCTGAGCTCCTGGCGGTGCAAACGGACATGAGCCGTTCACTCCGTCGGATCGCCGACAACATGGGCAACCCTCCCTGTGCCACCAGGCGAAGACCACCACCAGCCACAGGGAGGGAGGAGGAGAAGGAGGACTCGTCCGACGGAGCATCACAGACATCGTCAAGGCCTGCATCTGAGGGTCACCCCAGGAAGGTGGGTCATCCACGGAAAAGACCGTGAGAGTCAGCGGACCATCCACATCTCCCAGGTCACCTGGCCTGGCATCTGGCCCACTGGCGCAACAGCAGCACCTCACCCAATGACATTCTCTGCCACATGGACTTGCTGGTCACAGTCTGACCAATGATGACCAACACTGTGGTCTGGACTCTGATGTCTCCAACTCACAAGCATGCTATCTCCCCCTGTGAACTTTGGATTCTATGCGCCCGGTAGAGCACCTTAGTACATCTACCAAAAGACTTACCCCACCAAAAATAAAATCTTTTTTTTGTCATGAGATGTTGCTGTCATTTGGCATTAGTCCACAACATATGTGTGTGTAAATGTCAAACTATGCCTGAGTGTTGAACTATCTCCACCCATCCATACCCTGGGATCTGAGTCTGGTACAGGACACACATGGGTCACAATTTATCAGTCAATGCAGACATGGAGCACAATACTCACCTGTGATGGCCTCAAGCTGCTGAGGGGGTGCTTGCAATACTGTGCGGACAGACCTATTTTGAAGAGTATCATTAAGGCGTAGAGGTCATGACTCATTTGGAGGTTCCCGGGGAGGGAGTCCCAGGTATGTGTTCCCAGGTGGGAGAACTATGTCCTGCATGCTGGAGTAGAGTGGATCTGAAGAATGGTGGCCAGGTCAAGGTTGGATGCACGGAGATGGCACTACGGGGTCTCGGATGACAGTGGTACAAGGTTGGTTTTGGGTCGGGGTTGTGGCCAGCCTCCTGAGTGTGGGTGGGGAGTCTGAAGGTCATCCTGCAGCACACAGTGATCCATTGCAGCTATCTCTGCTGGACGGTGATGTGGCTGGGGCGCTGGATGTTGCAGCTGAGGTGTGCAGATGCAGCCTGGATGTGGACAAGTATCCCAGGAGTTTGGATGTGGCTGCTCCGTAGAGGGCAGGGCAGTATTTGACACGGATGTTGTCGTGGACCTGGGGGATGGCCCGTCTTTCCTTGGAGTGGATCTATCTGGATATCATGTGCATAATGCAGAGGTTGTTGCAGTCTGAGGTACAAATGCTGGTGATTACCATGGCAAATGTGAGCAAGCAATCCATGATGCACACCATCTTGTGTGCATGGACACTGGGTGCTTGTGCGGGGCTTCTGCGGGTGGGACACAAGCAGTTGACCCAGCTGTAAGGGGACAATCCTCAGATGTTGACCTCAGTCCTGTACAAATCCAGCCTCAGGTGGCAGCTGTTCTGCCATTCATCAATGGATCTCATGCAATCTTGAATATTGGAACTGGCAATGTCTGCGTCCTTGGTGAGGGTGAGGAGCACCTGGCTGTCAATGGCATACGAGTTGATGATGAGGTTGTGTGTGCATGTGATGGTGGAGAGGGGGGTCCTGGACACATTGTAGATTGACACGCTGAGAGATGATACCTGTGCCATGTGCCTCACAACGACAGCATACTACATGCAGAAGCCTTGAGTCTCACTCCCATGGCCTTGCCGGGGTACAGAGCCGGTGGGGAGTAGCAGGGACATGACCTGGTGGGTGTGACAGGGCCTGGAAGGCGTGGCAGCGCTGTGTAGGCAGTCGGAGTTGCACACTCATCATGCAAAGGTGTTGTGTGTGCGCTTAGTGTATGCCTGAGAGCAGGCGGGAGATGTGTGGCTGGACATTGCTTGGAGGGTGGCTGCAACATCAGACTGTAGTGTGATGTGGGTCATGCAAGGACCTGAGGGTCGTGCAATGTGCACGTTGCATGTGCAGACGGTCCAGCCTTTGGCACCGCGTGGCCGCAACTGTGGCACAGGCAAGCTGATGACAGCCAAATGAATGGGTTGAGGGAGGAAGGGAGGAGCATCTTTGATGTGTGTGTGTTGCCAAATCAGGAAACTTCGTGTGCCCTTGCTGCAGTGGCTGCAACAGCAGGCGGCATGTCCTGGGAACTATGCCACAATTTCCACACAAAGACTAGGATGTCAGAAAGGACTACTGCAACAGGTGTATGTCAAGGAAGGAGTGACCGGTTTTCAATGGCACACCCAGAGACAAAGGATGCACAATCACCAAAGATGATTGACACCGGATCATGAAACTGAAGGCCGAGCTGCGCACAGGAAACACACCCCAGAAGGTGTTGATGGCCCGTTGTGGGGACCAACATACCAAAACACATACACAGCCATGGACTTCATGCACAATAGAGAATCAAATACATGAAGACAGCATGCAGGTTGCTAATCTACACATAGACTCATATGCACAATCCTTGACAACCATGCCAGAGATGGTGCATGCACAGTGGCAAGAGACCTGCATTGCCAGAGATGATGCACCTTGGAGGCTGAGGAACACCTTTATTACTCAGGCTCACACCTATGGAAATGCATCAATATTAACAGACTCACAGGTCTTTTGGATTAACATGTGGGACCTACACTGGACACCCCCTTCGCACCACAGATGCTGTAAATCCATTGGAGTGGCACACAAGTGAAGGGGGTGAGCCAAACATCCCCTGCTGCAATGGAGAGGCTGCAATTCCCCATTGAGCCTCTTATGGGGATGTCCCGCAATATGTCCACCCGTAGCCTCCCGTATGTTTCCGAGGGAAGTTGTACACACATTGATGCCTTCATCAAAATCCACAATCCCTTAACAGATGACTGTCACGAAGTGTGACTAACAATTCATGTGAGTCATGCTACATGTCATGTGCCCCATGGTGAGTCGACATGTATGCATAGTAACAAAACCTGCACAGGAGCAGTGCCCACACATTCCAAACAACTACCACACCCAAAATGCCTTGCTGCAATCCTTACCCAAAGGAGACTTTTCACCATGTCCGTGCCTGTAACGCTGATTCAGCACACGTTGCAATACTCATGAGGAATAGCCGGAGCACAACGATGCCACGAGCAGACAGCATGCGCAACTACCTGGGGATGAGAGACACACAAGAAGTCAGGAAAAACATAGTCATCCGCATGCATGGTCATGTACTCTACATGACTAAGGTTGACACCATGCTAGTTGTCAATTGAGTGTGTCAGGTAAAATGTATGGAATGACATCAGCACTCGAGTGACACATCAGAACACACCTCAAAGTCACTTAGCATACAGTCAGCTGGACACAGACATTGCAACACATGCCACACAAGGCTCCAAGCGTGCACACTCAGACCCAGGGACTCACCATTATGAGAAGAAGTTGCGTATGAGCTGACTCCGGATGTCCTCCTCCTCCTCCTCCTCCTCCTCACTTGCCTCGTGACCCAGGCCGTAATCCTCCACGGGTGGATGTTCCTGCTCATCGGGATCCAGGATGAGTGGCACAGCTTTCTCCACTGCCATGTTGTGCAGCATGCAGCACACGAGGAAGATTTTGCAGACCTTCACCGGTGCATATGGGAGGGACCCGCCTGTCTTGTGGAAGCAACGGAATCAGCTCTTCAGGAGGCCAAACATCCTCTCAATCACCCGCCTGGTCTGCCCATGGGCGTTGTTGTAACAGTGATCTGCAGCTGTTCTCGGGTTGCGGAGAGGTGTCACCAGCCATGGCATGTTGGGATAGCCAGAGTCCCCTACATGGAAACATCATGTAAAGAAGTGGGTCAGGAGATGCCGTCACAAACTAAGATACCGCTAAATACTGGACAAACAGAGTCTACCCACCAACAAGACATGCTCGTTCGTTGTGCAGCTGCAGCATCATTTCTGGCACCCTGCTACGCCTCATGATGTAGGCATCGTGTGCTGACCCTGGAAAACGTGCACAGACATGGGAAATCAGCATGTTAGCAAGACACACCACAAGGGCATTAATGGAGTGATAATGTTTACGGTTTCGATAGGCTACCTCCTGTGCCTGTGGTGGTACCAAAGCCACATGTGTCCCATCAATGGACCCAATTACATGGGGCATCCCTCCCAGGGCATAGAAGTCACCCTTGACACCTGTCAACTGCTCACGAGTTGGAAAATGGATGAATTCATCCAGGTGCTCCAAAATGGCTTCTAAAACATCATGCAGGACACGGCTGAACATGGTCTGGGACATGCCACCCACATCAGCTATGGTGAATTGAAACGTACCGGTGGCAAAGAAATGTAGGGCTGACATCACCTTCATCTTGGGGGTCAGCGCAGTTGGATAACTGTGTCGCGGTTGGAGGTGTGGTGCCAGCCTGTTTGTCAGGTCCTCAATTAACTGTTGGGGGAATCTGTAGCGGCGTATGCAGTCACGTTCCCTCATGGCACCCAAGTCTGGCATTGGTCGGGGGAGAGGCGGTGCCCTGCAGAAATTTGGAAGGAATAACTAAGATTGAGTACATTACTACACCAATGTCAATGAACTGAGCACATGTTCAACAGCTAATACACATATGCTACATACAGAGTCTGGTCTGTGCAATACATCCTGCACATGTATGCCAGCCAGGTGATACTCCTACCAAGAGCCAGCTACAAACGTGGATTGTCAAGGTCTACATGACATGCCATGAAAGTAGCTGTGGGCCAGTGTGAGTGAACAGCTAGACACATTACAGAAGTGACATACATCCACATATGTGCATTTGAAGGATGTTATCTCATACAGACAGCTGGCGGCAAGCTAGACGCACAGGTCACATGTCATTGAAAAAGGACAGACCACACACCTTGCCATGAAGGGGTACATGTCAAAACTGATCACACAGACATTGAGACTACGCAGATATGTCCTCAGCTCGCAAGTCCCTGTTGGATGCATACAGACACATGTTACGTGTGATTCCACATGTGGCCTGGTGTGCGTAATAGTGTGACATGGGCATCTACACACAGACACATGTTGGATGCAGCTACAGCAGATGCAGTTGACGGAACACCAACAGCAAGCTCATGGGAACACATGACACACACATGACATAGTCACATCATGGCACGCTGGTAGTTAGATGTCAGGTGTCATCATCCGTGTACCTGGTATCAGAGGACAGTTGCGGGTGTTGGTGACTGTGCCATGCCAGTGATGCAGTGCTTGACAAGTTTGTACTACATGCACACATGTAAAAGGTGTGAAGGGGAAGTGTGCCACATAGTGCCCCATCACACATGACATGTGTACACAGGTCATCACACAACTATTGGGTTAAAACATGAGGAGACATGTGCCACATCACTGCCTGACACACCTAGGCCCTACACATGAAGGACTGCACTGACAATGACTTGATGTCTATTCCTGTGCGAGTCTGACGCCTCCATTCCTTTCCTGTGCGCCTCCTATCACCAGTGTAAGCTGTGAAATGCACCGTACACACGCTCTGAGGGCGTGTGTACATTCGTATCACTATATAGGGGTTGGGCAGGAGTACGCGTGTGTGTACGGACCGTACACACGTACGTGTACACACTGGTCCTATCCCTATGGTAGTGTTGCCGTAGGTGTATGCCATAGTGATTCGGCCCGTACACGCGTGTGTAGGGGTCGTACCCCTATGGTAGTGTTGCCGTAGGCGTACGCCATAGAGATACGGCCCGTACACGCGTGCGTAGGGGTCGTAACCCTATGGTAGTGTTGCCGTAAGCGTACGCCATAGAGATACGAGCCGTACACGCGTGTGTAGGGGTCGTATCCCTATGGTAGTGTTGCCGTAGGCGTACACCATAGAGATACGGGCCGTACACGCGTGTGTAGGGGTCGTATCCCTATGGTAGTGTTGCCGTAGGCGTACGCCATAGAGATACGGCCCGTACACACGTGTGTAGGGGTCGTATCCCTATGGTAGTGTTGCCATAGGCGTACGCCATAGAGATACAGCCCGTACACACGCGTGTAGGAGCCGTATCACTATGGCGTACGCCTACGGCAACATTCCCATAGGGATAGGACCCATACACACGCGTGTACGGGCCGTATCACTATGGCGTACGCCTACGGCAACACTCCCATGGGGATAGGACCCCTACACACGTGTGTACGGGCCGTATCACTATGGCGTACGCCTACGGCAACACTCCCATAGGGATAGGACCCCTACACACGCGTGTACGGCCCGTATCACTAGAGTAGTGGTGCCCTAGGGGTAAGTGTGAAACGCACCGTACCGGTGTGGGTATTTGAAAATCACAATGGGGACACATAAGGGACAAGTATTAGGGCCTAAATGCATGCTGGTTGTCATGGATACCCAGTTTCAAGATCAAATATTTCCATCATGTGGCCTGGAAAAAGCAGTTGGCCAGCTTATACATTGTTGCAAAGTGGTTGTTGACTTGACATGATGCATCAAATTTGAAAAAATGCTAATGCTGTCACTGGTGTATGTTCAAAGGGATTGGAGGAAACGTAGGATGCTAATGAGTCTGACCAATCACTCGGTACTCCTGTAAAGGAAATAGCCCAGCAAGGCAGATATAAGTCAGCCAGAACCCATGAGAGGGCACTTGCCTGCACAACCTTTCATCGACACCACTGCTGCTGTTTGGCTTCCCCTGGCACCATGTCAAGGACTGTGGAGAGGGCCCAGCCTTTCACCCAGGAGGAGAATGAGGCGTTGCTGGACGTCATCCTCCCACAGTTCCCCAGCCTGCATGGTAGACCAGGGCAGCAGGTGAGTGCTGACTCCGCTCCCTTTGACTGTGCCCCTTCTTTTTGTGACTGGCACTTCTGGCATTGTGTCCAGGTGTGACAGACATGCAATGTTGTTTAGAGTGGGTCCCGGGGGGGGGGGGGGAATGGCTTAGGTCTGTCATGCAGAACATGATGTGGTTCATGTGTGCACTCCTCACTTGCATTGTGCTTACTGTGACATTCACTGCATGGTGCATGGCACATTCTGCATGGCTAATCCTCTTGGCCATTCTTGTTCTATAGTCCTGAGGTGATTCAGTGTTCCCCCCGGTGTGACAGGTGACTGTACCCACAGATGTGTGTGAGTTTAGTGGAGCTGTGGTGAGAGTGACCAAATGGTGTGTACGCCCCCTGGACATTGATGTGTGTGAATGTTCCTTGTCATGTGGGTGAGTGTCTATGTGGAGTGTTGCACCACAGCTGCATGGAGGAGGCAACTGCTCAACCCATCTGATGTAAGTAGTAAGCCGTGCTGCGTGTCTGACTAGCTGGGCTAGCCCCATGCCTGTGACACCCCTCAGGCAAGTGGCACATGTGCAGAGTGAGGTTTGTATCCGCTGTTGCCACTGGCAGGTGATTTATCTGTGCCTGTGTGTGTCTGTGTACTCTGCTGAGGTTGGGTCAGTGGCCTGGGGCATGTGACTGCTTGGAGGTGCTGTCCATCAGCCTTGTGTTGCTTGTGATGTACAGTGTGTGCCATGATCATGGAGTGTGTTGCACCCCTCATGCCACCTGTGTACTTTCAATGCCATGTAGTGCATTGGGGCTTACACAGAGGCGAAATTCCCTATGACGAAGGTGCTATTAGTTTGCAGCATGCTATGCCCTGTTCAACAAATCAAAGATGTTCTAATGTGTGTCTCTGTGACATGGAGCAGGTGTAGTGATCTATTCTCACTTTGTCATCCTCACAGGTAACCACCTACGAGAAGGGGAAGATGTGGAAGCAGGCCGTCAGGGCCGTGATCTCCGTGGAGGGTCGCAGTCGGTGCCTGGCCCAGGTGAGGAAACGCTGGCAGGACATCCGGTGCTGGACCAGGATGATCGCCCGGGTCCTGCTGGGGGACTCACCAGCACGAAAACACGGCGGGCGCCGGCGCCTGACCCACCAACTGAAGCGTGTCATTGCGGTGGTCTTCCCTGACATGGATAGGCGGTTACAGAAGCAGCAGCAGCAAGGGGGTAGGTACATGTGTGTCTGTTCTGTGTCACAAGCTTTTGGAAGTGCTCAGTTGCATGGATACACTGCCAGGGTTTATATGTGCAGTGCATCTCCTGTTCCCCCTAGTCAACCGCTGCTGTTCTTCCTCCCTTCCCCTCCTTGACATGTGTTCCCTGGTATGTGTGTAATCACTATTGCACATGGTCATCTAGGCTGCAAGTTCATCACGGTGCACAATGCTTTCTGCATCATGTGTGGGGGTGGTCTGTGACATGTGTTGGTACCTTGCCTGTGCCCTGTCCTGTCCACTCATTTGGCGGTCCATAATTGTTGGCACTGTCCTGAGGCTCCACATAGGAGTGTGAGGTTTTAAATACACACCCTTGCAGCATGCATGATCAATGTAGTGGCCTCAGACATGATGTGCATGAGTGGGAGATATGCATAGGGCCGGGACGGTTGCTCCAGTTACAGTCAGATCATTCCAGGGCCATGGAGCAGTGTGCCCACTACTGTCCCATGAGACACCTTATCCTAGGAATCATGTGTGGCATCACACACTGTGGCCAGTCTCTGTGTGTGCAGCATAGTTTGGCCTCTGTGGCATTGTTCCCTGCCCTAATTTGTATTAACGTAAAGTGTGCTACATGTGTCCACTGTACAGGGTGACCCCCATTAGGCTTGTGCATACTCACACTGGGCAGTGCCTGTGTGTCTATGTACAACTATCAGTTGATGGTTGTTTGTCACAGATATATGTGTGGTCTGCCTCACGAGGTGATGTTGAGTACATTTAGGAGTTCTTGATTCCCCTTTTAGTAAACACAGATTGAGAGGTGTAACTACTTGCTCTGTCTCAATCACATTCTCTCATGTATGGGGGGTTTGTGCAGGAAAGGCATACATGTCAAAACCTTATGTCTCCTTGCCAGGTCTGACCTGTGTGTGCTAATTGTCTGGACTGACACTCAATGTGCAGTGACCCAGACATGTTGTGCAGGGTGTCATGTTTGTGCTTTGCAGCATGTGTCAAAAGTTACAATACATGTTTCAAGCTCATCCATGTGCTCCCGCTGCTCTGTGGTTTGGTCTGTGTGTGCTGACATCTGTGTGGACATTCTTCGTTCCTATCAGGGTGTCTCCTCAGTAGGCCTGGGCTAAATTTCCATTCCGCTCGTGGAAATTGCAATAATTTAACATTTTCGCGTTCCCCGGAGAGCGCGAAAATGTCAAAATTTCCGCAGTCCGCAGCTTAGCGATAATTTGTTTCTTGCTCGCGCTGTAAAATAATACATTCTCGCACGCGCGCAATTGCCTTACCTGAATCCCCGCGCTCGCCGACAAGTTTTCCCGATCCGGTCACGTTCTCCACGAGATGTTGGATTGTTGGTAGCCATTTGCGCTGTCTCGCGACAGTTCGTGCCCGCAGTAATGTCATTGGTTGCGCGATCACGTCTTTCTTCTCGCGATCATGCACCGCGAGAAGAGTGAAAACAAGATGGCCGCGCCCGCGAGCAACCGCATGGGTAATTTGGCGAGCCGCGACCACGCAGAAAATACCGCGAACGGGCGGGGAAAAAACTTCTGCATCTTCGCGATATTTCTGCGTTTTTGCGGAGATTTTTAACATTTTCGCGATAATTTGCGAAAGTCACTTTCGCAAATTCCGCCCACCCCTATTCCAACACTATTTCAGGGCCATTGGCTAATGCATTGTCCTGTGTCTGGACATGTGTGCCAATCCACATGCCAGGTAGTGGGTCAGATGTGTTGCCAACTGTGTCATCATGGTACAGATGGCCATGTGACAGGTGGCATGTTTTAAGTTGTCATTCAAGAAGTCTTGTACCTTGGCACTCACTACACTTGTCAACATGTCCCAATAGTTTCGATGCTTCACTTTGATTATTGTGAAGGGCAATAATGTGCCTGCATGACAGATGTCTCCCAAGGAAGTGCACAAGAAACCACCTTTACACTTTGGGGGAACACGCTGGCACATTTCACACAAAGGCACAGTTCTGTCCAAATTTTGTTCTGGAATTATACATGTCCATGTTCCCACAGTGTGTTTGCATTAGGGTTAGTCCTTGGTTGTTGCTGATGCCAACTTACCGGTGTCCAGTCATCCGGACCACCGTGGTGCCATGTATATGTACTTCCTGATACCACATTTCTTCTTAACAATGGCTTCTTGGCATTAGGCTGGCAGCTCATACAATGACTGTGTAAATGTAGTTTTGTGTGCACCTCCTTGTGTGACTTCTGATATTCATGCACATGTGTGTTCAGTTCCACAAGTGGAACATTCACACATTCCAAACTTGTCAATTGTGTGAAGTTTTGTGATTCCCAATGAATCAGAATGTATTTCTTTGGATTTTCTAAAGTACTCACAGGTCTATGAATGTGGGTACACATTCAGCATTGGCGTATGTAATTTGGCATTGGGTGCACCAATACTGTTTCGGTCACAGTGAGCAAGGGGTGGCATGCCTTCATAGTCTGGCTGTGCTCCACTGTTCACAGACACTAGCTTCTCTGTATAATTTGATCTCCAGTTATTTGCTGTTGTGTCCTGATTTTCATTATTTAAGGTGGCATGGTGGGTGAACCAACTGGGGAGTGCAGGGCTTACATATGTGCGGAGTCATCTAGATGTTACTCATGATGCATTTCATGATATGCACTGTGACCTATTATGTTTGGACTCATGTGTCAGATGTACACAGGTGACTGATTATTTCCTGTCTCTTCACCTTGCCCACAGCATCATCGGGGGACACCGAGGGAGACACCTGCACGGACGTGGAGGAGGGATCCAGCACCAGTGCCACCACTCCTGGCGAGTCGGCAGCATCAAGTGGCACGGAGGGCGAGGGGAGTGCGTTGGTGGACCTGGGTAGTACCAACACAGACTACGACGCTGACGGGTCCGAGGCTGAACTCCCTGAGGGGGCGGAGGCTGCTCCAACAGCTGGCAGCAGCACTACAACTGTCACCGCCCCTCCATTCCCATCACCGCCCTCCCAGTTGCTCCGGTCCCTTCTGTCCGTGTACGGCAACAACGTGTCTCCTTCGTGCCAGGCACCGCACCCCCTGCCCCTGTCTCCCCTGCTGCCCTCACTTCCGAGTCTGTGGACATTCAGCGGCAGTTGCAGGTTTGGCAGACATCGATCCTGACTGTCCTCCATGGCCACACCACACTGCTGACACAGATGGTGTCGTACATGGAGGGCATGTCATCAGCGATGTCTGACCAACGGATGTTGCTGAGGTCCATGGACTCGTCACTGACGGCAGCAGTGGGTCTCCTGCAGCGCTTGGTCCCCCCACCTACCTCTGCACCATCCACACTTCCCACTCCCATGCCTGTCCCAAGCACACACACACATTCCCAGGCAGGCACCACACCAGACACAGCCAGCACACCAACAGGGAAGGGCAAGCGCACACCTCCAGTCACGCACACTCAGGGGGTAGAAGGCACACCCACTGGGTCTAAGGCACACAGGCAGACAAGCAGCCACAGTCGGAGTCCACATGCCTCACTCCCCAGTCCCTCCAATGTCACTCCCCTCGGCTCCCCTGCCCCACAATCTGAGAAGGAGGCCTACTTGGCTGTGCTGGGCCTCAGCCCCACAGCTTCACCATCGCGCAAACGGGCAAGGCACTCCACGGGTAGGGGAGTTGAGTCCCCCCCTGTCCACCACCTCCCCCAGTAGCGCTGCAACCCATCCCTCCGCCCCCCCCTCCTTGGGGCCTGTGGTTCATTCGGGTGCAGGGGAGACGCTGGCAGACCTTGCAGACGTGTGCAGCGCCATACTAACCTCCACCTTTGCCGCTGCCCCACCCCCTGTGATGGAGTCGTCCGTCCCTGCACCCACAACACCTACCCTTCCCCCTCCTGTTCCTGCGGTGCCTGGTCCTTCCCCACATGATGCCCCCACCCCAGTCAATGAACCAAAGGTTTCGAATGTGCAGGCAAGCTAGGGGAGATGCATGGACATGTCCCCCCCCCCCCAGGACATCGCATGTGGACTAGCCTATGGCCTTTGTACATAGTGTCCTTTCATACATTTTATTTTACTGCTGAATAAAGCATTTTATTTTCCCTTTGAACACAATTGCTTTTCAGGTATTGATGTTGGTGCTGATGCTCCATGAGTTGAGGTGGTGATCATGTGTTAGGTGTCTGGGAAATGTTGTAGTATGGTGCTCATGGGGTGGACCCTGGTATCTGCGTGCCATCACAAGGTCTCTGCAAAGATTCTTTGCTCGTGTATGCTCTTTGTGATTGGAGACATTGTCCCAAGGAGTGTTCCTTCCTCTGTGGCACCTGACATCTTCCCTGCAGGGAGTTGCACAATTGTTGTGCTGACCTGTGTCTACATTTCCTTGGTGGCAGACGGATCACTTCAACTAGGCCCATGCCTGCTCAGCAATGTCTCTGGCTGCATCGTCTGTGCCATCCTTGGTAGTCACTGTACTTGTGTATAGAGTATGTTGCCATGCCTCCATGTGGAAATTGTCACTTTTCCGCACTATGCATGTATGTACTCCCAGCCTAGCACACAATTGGTACTTGTTCTGCAGGGTATTTGGTCACCTGACTGACAATTGTGGTCATTGTATCTGTGGGAAGTCCACCCTATTCCTTCCATGGGAGACAACTACTTAGTGGCTGTGCCAGCACCTGTACATTCCTATCAGTCCTGGAATGTGCGTGACAGTGTGTATTCCCTTTGGCTCTCTTAGTTTACTAGGCTTTCACATAACTATGCAGTCTTGTGACATGTTCTCAGTGTGTGTATTGTGCTGCATCCGCCAGGGGTGGATATGCATGTGTCATTTGTCCTCACACCCACATGTGGTGTGTCATGCCGTGGGGGAAAGACGTCCATCCTCATGGGAGTGGGACAGTGCTTGTCAGTGATGTGTTGATATGGCACTCTCAACATTTTCACACATTGGGGATGCGTTAATGAAGCCATGGAGGTGTGGTCATCTGAGGATGATGCACCCACCACTCATATGTCAGGACTATGCTGGGAATCCTCTGCACCCACCCCCATGTCTCTGTCCACTACTGGTGTTCCTCTGCACCCACCCCTCACATGTCTCTGTCCACTGCTGGGAGTCCTGGGCACCCACCTCCATGTCTCTGTCCACTGCTGGGAGTGATTGGCACCCACCCCTCACATGTCTCTGTCCACTGCTGGGAGTCCTCTGCAGAAACCAACCCACCCACCACCCCTTGGGGCAGTACACTGCTGTCCTGTGCATACACTGCTTATATGCTGCACCAGGCACTAAGCCAACATTCGTGGCGTGTGTACGCCTTGTATCCATTCTGTACTAGTGCCGTAGGGGTACGGGTGGGACGGACCGTACCCCCACATTCATGGTGTGTTCGAGCCGTACCCACGCTCTGGGGGCGT
Source organism: Triturus cristatus (assembly GCF_964204655.1). Lineage (NCBI taxonomy): Eukaryota > Metazoa > Chordata > Amphibia > Caudata > Salamandridae > Triturus > Triturus cristatus. Next base: position 715,876,444 of record NC_140588.1, on the reverse strand, counting down.
GTGTACGGTCCGTACCACACGTACCCCTACATCCCCACTCCAATGGTGGTATGGGCCGTACCCACGCTCCTGGTGCGTGGGTATGGCGCGTACCCCTACATTGCCACTCCAATGGTGGTACAGACCGTACCCATGCCCCCAGTGCGTGGGTACGGCCCATACCACCATTGGAGTGGGGATGTAGGGGTACGCGCCGTACCCACGCCCCCAGAGCGTGGATACGGCCCGTACCACCATTGGAGTGTTGATGTAGGGGTACGCACCGTACCCACGCCCCCAGAGTATGGGTACGGCCTGTACCACCATTATCGTGGTGACGGGTACGCGTCCACGTCCACTTCCGTTGCGCGTACCCCTACGTCACCACTCCAATGGTGGTACAGGCCGTACCCATACTCTGGGGGCGTGGGTACAACGCGTACCCCTACATCAACACTCCAATGCAGGAAGGAAAGCTGTGCCATCTACATTTACAAAGTGATGAAGTAGGTGCACCCGGACACCGGCATCTCCCCCAAGGCCATGGGCATCATGAACTCCTTCGTGAACGACATCTTCGAGCGCATCACCGGGGAGGCTTCCCGCCTGGCCCACTACAACCAGCGGCGCACCATCACCTCCCGGGAGATCCAGACGGCAGTGCGTCTGCTGCTGCCCAGAGAGCTGGCCAAGCACGCCGTGTCCGAGGGCACCAAGGCCGTCACCAAGTACACCAGCGCCAAGTAAGGCTTCGAGGCGCATCCCCAACAAACTCAACGGCTCTTTTAAGGGCCACCACGTCCTCCCCTAAGAGCTAATGTGCTTCTATTATGACCGGAGAAATAAGTGTTTTAAAAGGTAATGTTGAGCGCACAAGACCCCCTCTCACGGGGCTTGCTGCAGACCGAGGGACGATGGAGCAGGCAACCCGTTTTGCCTGTTTAATTAAACATGTTTAAATGAATGAGCCCTCTCTTTGGGACCAAGTGTCACATAAGCACTGTAATGTAACAATGACGTTAAATAAGCCCACGGGCTTATTGTTTTCCATGTTTTGGGCGACCAGTTTTAGTGTGTGCGGGTGTCACGTTGTGTTTGTACTTTAAAACCAAGGGCAACGGCTATAATCCGCCCCTGGGCAAACGCTCCCGAAATCGGACACATGAACCCGATGTACCCGGAGCACAGATGCCCCACAGTGCTGGCTTGTGACCAGCGGATCCCAGCACGACCCTCTACCCAAACAAAGCTCTTTATTAATTGAAGAGGTGGTTGTGCACTGTGAACACGGAGTGCTCTGGTTTCCCAGTGCCGGTAGAAGTTACCCAGTACTCGTGGTACTCTCAGCCAGCCAGCCCACCCACCCTACCTTGTAGAACATGCCATGGCAGATAAGAGAAGCTCGTAGGTGACAGGGTAGTGGCCCTTAAAAGAGCCGTTGTGGTGGTTGTTCGGGTCGGTGTGTCTCCTTAGGCCCTCTCACCTCGGATACGACGGGCCAGCTGGATGTCCTTGGGCATGATGGTCACCCTCTTGGCATGGATGGCGCACAGGTTGGTGTCCTCGAAGAGCCCGACCAGGTAGGCCTCGCTGGCCTCTTGCAGGGCCATGACGGCGGAGTTCTGGAAGCGCAGGTCGGTCTTGAAGTCCTGGGCAATCTCCCTCACCAAGCGCTGGAAGTGCAGCTTGCGGATAAGGAGCTTGGTGGACTTCTGGTAGCGGCGGATCTCGTGGAGAGCCACGGTGCCGGGTCGGTAGCGGTGAGGCTTCTTGACGCCGCCGGTGGCAGGCGCGTTCTTGCGGGCAGCCTTGGGGGCCAGCTGCTTGCGAGGCGCTTTGCCGCCGGTGGACTTGCGGGCTGTCTGCTTGGTGCGGGCCATGGCGGGAGCGGTCTCTCTCAGCGACGAGCGAGGAAGAATGGAGTTCAAGCAGGCAAGAGCCCTATTTATGCACTCGAAGACGGAGGGCTGCTCTGGTTGGCTGAAGCTCCCGCCCCACGTTCGAAAATAGCCCGCAGTGTGCAACGATTGGCTACTGAACCGGAGGCTGCAGCCTGTCTCTCCAATGAGCTGTGGAGAAAAAGACACCCTCCGATTGGATGATGTACGTTGGAGCCGAAGACCGCGCTTCGGTCAGCCTTTGTCTCCGTGTCCATCCATAGTCACACGAACCACTCGCCCCCGGTCAACTGGGCGAGGAGCCCAGGATGTTATAAGTGTACCGCCCTGGGTCAGCCTGGAACACGCCGCCGTTAACTGAGCTCGATTTCACGTTCACAATCGTCTGCTTTATGCAGACACCATTTCGAGTCTGCCCGGATACAGTGAGAGCACCAAGGCACACTGTGGAAAAGCAGCCAGTTACTGTCGAACGCCCAGGCTGTTGGCGCAAGGACGCCTCTAATTTCCCATAGCAAATAGTTACTAAATAAAGAGACAGGCGCTGGAAGCTGGAACGCAAGAACAGGGTTTATTTCTCATGAGGAGAGCCTGTCATTTCGGACATGCACACAGAATGTCTTCGGGAGGTGCTCTAACCACATCTCTGAGGCCTGGCCTCTTATACACAGGTTTATTGCTTTATTACACGTGACACATTCTTGTTAAGACTTTGATGTACGGAAAGACATCCTTGGAATCCCCACTTCAAGCTCGTTCCCACACATATCTACAGTAAGTGATGGCTATTCCACAGCAGGATACTCTGTCGATTCCCGGAACGGGGTATCTGATCGGATCGCACGGGGTGGGAGGCCTTTGATTAGTCGGAGATCCTTTGAATCGGGGCAACTGCTTACAGGAAGGGGGCCAATAAATAGCAGCTGCAGGACCAGGTGGTGGCTTGGGAGCGGGGCAGGGCAGAGGAAGGGGGTTCATCAAAGGACGGGGAGGTGCTGGCCCGGGGGGGGGGGTTTTCGCTTCCGAGGTAGGGTCGCGCTGGGGAGGGGTGTATGGTCAATTCACGAGAGAGCGGGGGGTGTTCGCAGCGCCAAGGGAACGCGCTGGTGATCGGCGAGGGGCAGACGGGCCATGACGCTTTCAAAATGGCTACTGCTTAAGTGAGCGTACGGGCCTGAGAGGGGACAAGGTGGCGCCGATTATGTTGACATCGCAAACCAGATTTTAACAGTCCTCCCTTTTCAACATATCTAGCCAGCTTGTCTAGCTGACATCCACCTTCGTTAAATTCTTAGCCACGACATCGTAAATGCTTTCATGCGTTCCTGTTTTCAAAGTACAGAGTCTTAGGACAGACAGGAATAATCTGACACAATTGTACATAATTACATGTAGTTGATGTGATAGGCGAGGAGGTAGCGCATACAAAATTACATCAGCTGCGTCATATGTCAGACCCGGAGATAGGAGGAGGGAAGCTCGCTTGAACACAAACATGATACCGTAAAAAATGTTCTGGCAAAACAAGGAATATTACGTACATTACTTAAGGCCTAGACTTCGTGTGGATCAAACTAGACAGCATAGTCATGTGCACGGCTGATGTTATACAATTGTCATTATACAAAGTTAATGTTTCTTAACTATCAGTTTACAGTTGGAAGTGACCGATGTAATATCTTGAAAACTCGATTGGAAGATAGTCAATACGAAAGTGGTTGGGAGAGGAATTCAACTCAACATGAGTTACAGTCAGAGGGGGGGGGAGCAATGTCCAAAAGGGAGTTCTTCTTTCCAGTGTCCTATTACAGCGAGCCATCACTGGTAAGCTCTCATTGTTCTTCTTCTTTTGTTGGCACTGTTGAGCACCGGCGGTGGAGCTAAGGTCCAGCTCAAATCCAGGTTTTCACGTTGCAGGGTGTGACCATTCTTTGCTCTCGGATCACAGTCCTGTTTTGTCCTGTTCCCTAACTGATCTTATCATAGGTACCTTGAGACGGGGTACCCGCATTTCGTTCTTCTTTTGTCAAGTCAAGTTCAAAATCCCATATGAAAAAAAAGGGGGGGGGGATAGGGGCGTGCTTTGGGAGGCCGAGGGAAGAGGGGGTGGAGTGGGATCGGATCAAAAAGCGGACCAAGGAGAGCAGAATCTTTAGCACTGAGCCCATCAATCGGGCTCGACGGGCTGGGACTTCAGGCACGAGCTGATCAGTGAGCAGGGGGGCTTCGGGATAGCCCTTCTTTCTATCGCTTTCCATGCTGAGAATGGTGCCTCGTCCCGCATCTTTTTGCTCCGTGGCTCCCCCTTGGTCGAGGCCATTGATGTTCCATGATCCGCAGCCAGGCTGTGCGTCACGTCCGACCCCTCTCCTCCGATGACCGCATGTTATCTTTGAATGAGTACAAGAAACAAAATCTTAGAGAACTGGTAGGGAAGACGTTTACACACTTCATTCTCTCTCCCAACCCCAAGTAGTCGGGGGAACGTTTATCGGTCACTCTATGGTGGATGTCTATTAACTCTTATGTCGGTGTATGCTACTAACTCATTAATCATTGCTGTGGTGCAGGTTTGCGAGTGTTCCTGCAAATTTCCATCATCAGGTCTGCTAGGTGTTGATTCCTGTACCTTATAATCGTGGCAAGAAGTCTGACATCTATCAACTTCCTGGTCTATCAAAATTCGAACCGGCTTCTCCGGTAGAGACTCGTCTTTCTAACACAAGCCCTGTTGATTCATATTTTTCTCCAGGGACTGCTAAGTTTATGAAAAAGTGCGAGGTGCTACTGTCATGGGCTCACAAATATCTGTTTCGGGGAGGAACACAAGCTAAACATTTTTTCTTGCTGGAGACAATAGTTAACCTTTATCAGTTTTAGGCGATGTATCTTTAAAAACAATGTCATCAGCTGTATTGCTTAAAATATCCAGGGACGGCTAGTACAGAACTGGGACTATTCTGGAAGGACGGGGTGCTTAGACGCTCTATTTCTGTGCAATGGGCGGGGCGATTCTGAGCGATGGAGGTGGAGTCGTTAGAGCCCTAAAACAACAAAAACCACTGACATATAGTTCCCGTTATAAGGGCCAGATTGGGAGACATCAGTCGTCTTACCTGTCCTTTCTTTCTCAGCCAATTAAGTTCCATCATTTTACAGAAAGGAGAGGTAGTAGTGTGGCAAAATACAGTCGTTTTGCTTCTGTCAATTTGTTCGAACACTGTCGTGTTTAGGCCAATTATACATATACTGAGGAGGTACAGTGTCGTCATCTATTCAAAAAGAGGGCAAGGGAGCCATCAGCGAGGGAGAGAGAGAGAGAGAGAGAGAGAGAGAGAGAGAGAGAGAGACGTGCGCATCAAGTAGGCTATTTGGTACACGTACGACATAAAACGAGAGAGAGCGAGAGAGACAAACGTGTACGATAATAGGCTACTTGGTGTACACACAACATAGAGCAGCACGGGTCAGTTTTACGTACAAAAACACAAGCTGGGGGAAAACATAAATTCAACGTTCACGTACACACAAATACCGGATAGGGTGTAACAGTACATACATCAAGCACAGAAACCTAAGACGAAGACAAGAGCTATTTTGGGTAAGGGGGCCTTTCCTTTCCTGTCCTTTTTCTATGCGTGCTGCGTATTTTCAGTATTTTCCGTAATTCATTTTGGGGGGGGAAGGGGTCGGACTTTTTACTCCCCTCCCTTTCTGGGCAATTTTGTTGGAGGCCTCATTTAAAAAAAATACTTACTCCTCTTTTTCCGGTCGGACATTAGTCCAGTCGTGTTTATACTCACGGTGGAGCCTTCCAACCCCTGGGCAGGCGGTGATCCAAACTGAGGCAGAGGAGGGGTATCGGTCGGACGTTCAATGGTACAACTCTTATTTTCTAAGTGGATGGAAGAAGAAGTGGTGAATCTAAAACATGCCAGTATCCCTAACTTCTGGGCTGAGGGAGGGGGTTTGGGTGAACCCCGACCTGGGGTATTCTTAACTTCTCTTATTTAGTCAGCACACGAATCGACTCACTGGTGGTACATTTGGGTTATCAGTTGGAGTCGGGTTCGTCGTACTGAAATGACCCTTCAAGTTTCTGGTGTAAGTCACCCTCCAATTTACTAGCTTCCGGGAGAGGGAGAGTCGTTTCTTCAAACGAGGAGTTACCATATTCGGGCTTATTTTCCCATCCCCTTGATCGATAGACAAGCATTTCAGTCATACAAAGACGTTCTCTCCAGCGACCCAGGCATATGCAATACATACACATTCATTCCGGACAATCAGGGCACGTACGCACAGTCATACCATACAGTTTTTCACGTTCCCAGTGATGGTCTGCACTCCATGCACCATCTCACAGCGCTTGTCTATGTCTTTCCCTACATGGAGCACGGTGCGGTCCATGTCCACTCCATTCTTCAGTCGGAACTCCGATGTAACCTACAGAGAAGAAAAGTAGGGGGGGGGGGCAGCATTCAAAGCACATCAGCGCGCATAAACACGAAAAAGTTCTACTTACCACGTACCAGACTAGCTCCAGGAACGTATAATACCACAGATCTTGACTATCCTTTTCGCATTTTTTTTTTCTGTGTACTATATCCTTCCTTTCTACTATACCAAAAATGCTTCATTTTATTTGTCCCTAAATTCGAGTTCCCTCTTTGTGCATTTGTTTCTCAATTAGTCGTATATTATGGGACAAAATACCATACCTTACATTCGGCAGATACCTTAAGCTACAGTCAACCATTTTCTAACAACTCTGGAAAAAGACAGGTGTGATGGATACAAATTTTCATCAATCCAAAATTCAGGCAAAGGGTCTGCATTATCTGTCTTCTATTGTTTGGGAATGACAGCCATTATTCAAAACCTTACCAACCTAGACGATTGTTATGACGCTGATTCCATAATTCCTTCGAAAACCCTTTATTGTGAAAATGTCAGTATACAAATACGGGCCTACAACCGTATAGGCCGGCCACGGTGCAAGAGGCGTCGAGTATCATGAGCAACACTACCTTAACGCGAAAATAAAAATAATCAATAATGAGAAAACCAGCATCAATAAGGTTGTTCGCATGCCCAGTCAGTACCCTCCCCGTCCCCCGCCCGCCATGTGCAAAAAGACCGTATACATATCCCTTAACATCAATGCCAAGTAACCGGAACGCCATAAGGAGTTGTAGGTCCCTCCTACATCGGCGCCATTTTGGGGCGAGGTCGGGTGGGTCCAGGGTACAGTCTAAACGTTTCCACTAACTAGCGGCCGGACCAGAATCCCTTTCGGCAGTTCAAAAAATTTTCATTAACGCCAACAGAAAGAACAGACAACATGAACCGTGACTCGAAGGTGGGGAAAGCAACGTTTGTTTTTCCTACCGGGTCATGCTGAGGTTCCCACGGAACTGATTCGAGTTGGTAGTCTACAGTGTCTCCTGGTAATTCAAACAGAAGCTGGCGTCAGCATGAGGGCACCACCATCTCGCAGCAACGCCGTGGTCCTTTCAGAGAACGGGACAGCAGGCGTGTCTCTCTGCCGACGCCCTGAATCAGTCTCTCTCACGGCACCAAATGGGGACTAGGTGGCTGCCGACCGGGTCAAAGACAAGTTAATGTGGAATGATCGAGCAATAGTGGCGGTTGCCCCCACCGGAAGTCCGCGGGAGTCGAGGGCCAATGACTCCCGTAGAATCTGCAAAGCTGAGAGGACGTCTTCAAGGGTGGGGCCCATGCCCGAGCAGGCAAGCTTCCGAGTTCCAAGGTAGCCCAGAGCCATCTTAGTGGACCAGGCCCGAATCCGAAGAGCCGGCCGCCATTTTGAGAGTCCTGTGGCAGCAGCAGTTCTCCACCACAGCCACCGGAGTGGGTCCCCCGACCAACCAACTGCGGGGGCCCACTTCTTGGGTGGAACGCTAATGGAAACTTGGTGCAGAAAGGAACCTCCGCCTGGGTGGTCGTCCGGCAGGTGAAACGTTAATGGCTGTCCTGCTGCAGCTGGCCGGCGAGGGAAATCATAAGGGGCGCTCTCTCAGCTGGTCGGAGAGTGAAACGCTAAGGGGTGCCCTACTGCAACTGAGGAGCCTCCACCTGGGGAGGCGGGGGAGGCCCAATTGGGTCGTCTCCCCCCAGGGCACCCCACGCCGTCTTTCGGCGCAGCATTGTAGGATGGCCAGACCAGCGCAACAACTTGCTGGACACCACCTCGGTGCCGTCCGGATCTCAGCGCGCCGTGTTGCCTCCGGCCTATTCGCACAACAGTCCGCCACTGATGCCGCCTCATAGGCCGATGGATTTTGTAGGCTTTTTTTATAGCCCAAAGCCTACTAAAAGACAGACCAAAGCAGCCCAATGTTGCTACTCCGAGGAAGGAGGGACAGGGACTGTGTCAAGCGGACGGTGAATGCTTTGGGATGGATGTTGCAGCAGGCTGCCATGTAAATAGTTGTATAAAAAGAGTGTTTTAACGTGTTTACCCTGTTGGAGTGTTGCATATACCTACAAGTTTTTAAAGCGTTTTAATCATACTACTTTGTTGGAGTGTTGTACATATTTGTAATCTGGCAACGAGCACAAAGGCTGATGTCCAAGATTTTATAACTGAAAAACTATTAAAGAAGTTAAAATTGGAAAACACATGGACTAATTTGACTTTATGCTGGTGCACCATCTTTTTTTCAAATTTGTATCTATCTGGTTTCCAGTGGGGTATAAGTACGACGTACTCCGGATGCGATTGCACAGAATATATATGAATTCCTGTACTTAATCTTCTGATGTGCTTAGCCTGTGGTCAGTCGTACGATTGTTTGCTTTTGTATAACGAGCACAAAGATGTTACTGCATAACCAGAAAAAGACATAGCCCAATTGTGCGCGATCTAGCCCAGTTCGGCGACGCCGATGGTGGGTATCAGCAGACTTCCATTTGTGTAGGGTTTTGTCGTTTTATTGGGCGGGGTGGGTGGTAGGGCAGACATGCTTAGGCAGCGAGAGCGACGGAGCAGAGCTACCTCGTGGTCATCTCGACTGTGAGCTTGGCTCCTTCCCCTATTTTCATATTTTTCGCGAAGGGCTATTTCCTAGTGTTTCTTATTTTTGCAGGGTCAAAAGGATCCCATCAGTGGCCTACTGGTTGTGCTCGATTCCTTTTGTTTTTCTATAGCGATTTTTATGCCATAGTTTGCTAGAAAGGTACAGCGGCTAATCCGTATTTTATATATATGTCCTCTTTATTAGGGGTGCCCTCCGGTGGGGCCGGACGAGCTACCGCTAATAAATGGTCCGGGTAGAACCAAAGAACCAATTACCAATCAGTGGGGAGAAGATAGGCATGACGGGTTACAACGGGGACAAAAGTCTGCACTACCTATCTTTTCACTGCTTGCAAAGACTAGACAGAATATCTCTATTCCACGTTATTTGTAAGCAGAGAATACCTCCAAAGAACCAATATCGAACAACCAGTGTTCGGACAATCAAACAATCAAATGGTGAGAAAGAGATAGGCACGACGGGTTACAACGGGGGACAAAAGTCCGCGTTACCTACCCCTCACTACCTGCAAAGGAAGAGAGAATCTTCGTATTCTTCTCCGTTTGCAGACAGAGAATCTCCAAAGGGAACCAATGTATCAAGTAGCAACCAAAGCTAAATGGACCAATCAATGAAAAATACTAGTATTTCCAAACAATTCCAATACAAACAATCAATCAAATAGTCAAATCAGATGGATAAAACCATTCTGCCAATCAGACGTATAAAACGTCCTACTTAACCTTACCCGGACCACTTGGACAGTTCTTCACCTTCCCCTTCCAGCGCCCGATCGTCCTCTTACTCCAGTTTTAACACAGCACTCCTGTGGGGTCCCAGTCAGGACAGCGGGTCACTCGAGAGAGGTCCGTTCAGAATTGGTGAAGTTCACTCGATCGGCAGCCAGACGGGGGTCCTCTCCAGGTAGGTATACTCCAATCGTTTAGACGTTCACCCCATCGTCAGGACCTCTCTTACTGAACCCACATGTCGCTGATGGGCCCCGCGTTGGGACGCCAATTGTGGAAAAGCAGCCAGTTACTGTCGAACGCCCAGGCTGTTGGCGCAAGGACGCCTCTAATTTCCCATAGCAAATAGTTACCAAATAAAGAGACAGGCGCTGGAAGCTGGAACGCAAGAACAGGGTTTATTTCTCATGAGGAGAGCCTGTCATTTCGGACATGCACACAGAATGTCTTCGGGAGGTGCTCTAACCACATCTCTGAGGCCTGGCCTCTTATACACAGGTTTATTGCTTTATTACACGTGACACATTCTTGTTAAGACTTTGATGTACGGAAAGACATCCTTGGAATCCCCACTTCAAGCTCGTTCCCACACATATCTACAGTAAGTGATGGCTATTCCACAGCAGGATACTCTGTCGATTCCCGGAACGGGGTATCTGATCGGATCGCACGGGGTGGGAGGCCTTTGATTAGTCGGAGATCCTTTGAATCGGGGCAACTGCTTACAGGAAGGGGGCCAATAAATGGCAGCTGCAGGACCAGGTGGTGGCTTGGGACCGGGGCAGGGCAGAGGAAGGGGGTTCATCAAAGGACGGGGAGGTGCTGGCCCCGGGGGAGGGGGGTTTCGCTTCCGAGGTAGGGTCGCTCTGGGGAGGGGTGTATGGTCAATGCACGAGAGAGCGGGGGGTGTTCGCAGCGCCAAGGGAACGCGCTGGTGATCGGCGAGGGGCAGAGGGGCCATGGCGCTTTCAAAATGGCTACTGCTTAAGTGAGCGTACGGGCCTGAGAGGGGACAAGGTGGCGCCGATTATGTTGACATCGCAAACCAGATTTTAACAACACGTTATCTCACATTTATTATAAACGGAGGTCTAATAACTCCCAGACCCCCTTCTTTCTTTGGTACAAAGATTTCAATCCATGCAGCACCAAAAGAGCCGTTTATATGACCAAGATCACACACGGCACTCGCGTGTGGAAAGGTGTGCTATGGATTTACTGTGCCGTTTATTATTATAGAGAAGTGTGCACGCGGGGTGCAAGGGTGGGGACGAACAAGCTCTCTTCTAGACCGGGTGGATGGCTCTTAAAAGAGCCGTTGTGTTTGCAGTGTCTCGGTGCAAGCCCTTACTTCTTTGGCGCTGCCTTCTTGGGCTTGGCTGCTTTGGGCTTGGATGCCTTGGGTTTGACTACCTTGGCAGGGCTTTTCTTGGCCACTTTGGGCTTGGCCGCCTTGGCTTTCGCTGGGCTCTTGGCAGTCTTCTTGGCGGGGGCAGCCTTGGGCTTCTTGGGGCTCTTTGCTGCCGCTGGCTTCTTGACCTTCTTGGGGCTCTTCTTGACCCCCACGGGAGCCTTTTTGGGCTTCTTGGCGGCAGGTGCAGCTTTCTTGGCCGCTGGTTTCTTGGTATTGGCGGCCGCCTTCTTGCCCTCCAGCTGCTTCTTGTTCACCTTGAAGGATCCGGAGGCCCCGGTGCCCTTCAGCTGGGCCAGGGCGCCTTTGCTGACCAGGCTCTTGAGGGAGGCCTTAACCCGGCTCTTGTTCTTGTCCGCATCGTAGCCGACGGCGATCAGCCCCTTCTTCATGGCCACCAGGGAGACTCCCTTCCTCTCGGCAGAGGCGGCCACCACCTTCAAGATCAGATCGGATACGCTGGGGCCGGAAGGCTTCTTGGCCTTGGAGGCCCCCGCTGTCTTCTTCTGCTGCTTCTTCTTGGGGGCGACCTCAGCGGGAGGAGCCGCGGCGGCTGGAGCGGTTTCGGCCATTGTAATGCAAGTCTCGGCGCGGGCGCTGTCACGGAACAGAAATGTCCCTCCCGGCCCGAGCCCCGTGAATATATACAGGGAGGAGCCAGCCTCTGATTGGTCCGGAGCAGACAGGGTTGTGCGAGGCACACTCGGCTCTCTGCTCCAAGCTGACTTTTGTGTTTCCTACCTTCGGATAATCCACGTTTTAAAACACAATCAGTTAAACACGCGCTTCCACGCATACATGACAAGGAGCCCAGCTTTGGCCCTCTCCTGGGCCTGCCCCCATTTTGGATGCACCCCTTGTCCCTGGCTTGTAATCTGCGGGGAGACTCGGCGCTCCTCCGATGGCGGACGCCTCCATGCCTGAAATCCCGGGCTCCGGGCCCCTTTTCCCCGGTCCACTCTCGCCTCCTGCGGCAGGGAGCGGCGGCCCGCGGGAGGGAGGGGGCTACTGCAGGGAGCGGGCCTTGTGGCATCACAGTGGGGCTGCGGGGGCCGCGGGGAGCGCGTGCTGGAACGGGCCGAAGTAACACAGGGCTCCGCCGGACGAGCGTGGGGTGGAAACAATGCCAGGGAGCCCCCGGCCCGGGGACCAGGGGGCCCTCCCCGCGCGCCTGCACCCTCGGCTGTGGCACCCACCGGGGCACGGCCCTGGCTCCAGCCTCGCATGCATCACCAGGCGGCCGTGTGCTGGCAGCTTCACATGCAGCCAGAGGGCATTCACTGCCGAGCGCCGAGCAGGAGGAGACGGGTGCAGACTCAATACAATAAATACACAGTGACACAATGAAGGAAGGCGGCCGAGTTAGGCCTACATGTTTAAAGACACCCCAAGTGAGAGCAGAGGGTGTGAATGCACCTGAAATGGTGACCCCAGTACCGGCATGGAGGGACTCTGCTGAGCTGCTTTTTACAGCTGGAGCTAGGTTTACATCTGAGGTGACATCTGTAGACCGAGTGAGTTACTGTATGTCAGACGCTGAGACTATGACCGGGGTGAGGCCCACTGAGGAACTGAATAGTACAGTACAGAGTGAGTCCTTGGACTACCACTGTTCTACTGAGCCCCATCGCTGGAGTGGGGACCACTCCTGAATCCAATGGTATGTCACGAGGGAGACCTGAGACCAGAAATCATATTCTGCGCCCTGTAGCCTGATCGAGGCCTGCTTCTAATTTGGATGGAGATAGAGGAAGAAAACAAAACACTTCACAAAGTCCAGAACGTACATGAACACCATTCACAGTATCAGATCTTAGCCTTCAGGATCTCCGACCCATCCCTAGCTTCCAGGTACCTGTTTTAGTAATATTTGTGACATTTGGAGGTTTAGAGCTTCAAGGGGATGAAGTCGCACCTTCTACCCGGGGTTATGGAGCTCAGCGCAGGGTGAGATTTCAGGGTTCACCCTTGGCTGGAGGTGTGAAAACAAAACAATCCACATAGTCACACCTCCAGCCAGGGGTGAACCCTGAAATCTTACCCTGCGCCGAGCTCCATAACCCTGGGTAGAAGGTGCGACTTCATCCCCTTGAAGCTTATCTCCTCCAAAGGTCACAAAGTATCAGTAAAACAGGTGCCTGGAGGCTGGAAACACACCCACGGCCTGGCAGGCCTTGTTCTGATACTGTAAAGGAGTTAAATACACTCTCCTGAGTATGTGAAGTGTTTTGTTTTCACACCTCCAGCCGGGGGTGAAACCTGAAATCTCACCCTGTGCGGAGCTCCATCACCCTGGGTAGAAGGTTTGACTTTGTTCCCTTGAAGCTTGACACCTCCAAGTGTCACAAGTATCAGTAAAACTGGTGACTGGAGGCTGGAAACACACCCAAGGCCAGGCAGGCCTTGTTCTGATACTGTAAAGGAGTTAAATACACTTGTTTTCACCCCTCCAGCCAGGGATGAACCCTGAAATCTCACCCAGCGCAGAGCTCCATAACCCTGGGTAGAAGGTGCAACTTCATCCCCTTGAAGCTTCACACCTTAAAATGTCACAAAATATCAGTAAAACTGGTGCCTGGAGGCTGGAAACACACCCAAGGCCTTGCAGGCCCTAATCTGATACTGTAAAGGAGTTAAATATACTTTCCTCAGTATGTGAAGTGTTTTATTTTCACACCTCCAGCCAGGGGTGAGCCCTGAAATCTCACCCTGCGCGGAGCTCCATAACCCTGGGTAGAAGGTGCGACTTCATCCCCTTGAAGCCTAACACCTGCAAATGTCACAAGTATCAGTAAATTGGTGCCAGGAGGCTGGAAGTAGGCCCAAGGCCTTGCAGGCCTTGTTCTAATACTGTGAAGGAGGTAAATACACTTTACTGAGTCTGTGAAGTGTTTTGATTTCACACCTCCAGCCAGGGTTACAACCTGAAATCAAACCCTGCGCGAAGGTCCATAACCCTGGGTAGAAGGTGCGACTTCATCCCCTTGAAGCCTAACACCTGCAAATGTCACAAGTATCAGTAAAACTGGTGCCAGGAGGCTGGAAGTAGGCCCAATTGCTCTGTAAACCAAGGGGCAGGGGGGCGGTGGTTATGTTTCTTTTTCGTAGATGGTAGAAGGCAGCATTCAACTGCATCCGAAATCCACTCATGTATAGTACTCAATGAATTAGTTGATATATGCTCAATAATATGGGCATTATCAACGGGAGTCTTATTAAAGATTTCCAAGTCCAATTTACTCCAGTTCCGAGATCTTTGTGGACTACTAACAGAGACAGCAATTGAAGTCAGTGAAAAAGTACACTGAAATTTAGTTGCAAAATGATCAGACCAACATAAAGGGAGAGCAGTATCGCACCGAAGACAAGTTAAATTGGAAAAGATGGGATCCAACAAACGCCCAGCCACATGTGTAGGGCTGCTATTGCAGAGTAAAAGATTTAATGCTGCAAAATCCGCAATCAGAGTACTACTAGTCGTGCATTCCGATTTGTCAAGATGTAAGTTAAAATCACCCAATATAGTAAAATTCGCCGCTTTGAGAAGATGTGGTGTAACTAAATCTGGCAGTGAAGAAACCCAGGAGCTAGAAGGTCCAGGGGGACGATAGCCAAGAATGCCTGAAAAATTAATTTGCGGTGTCATTGTGATTTTAAATAAGGCTGCTTCAGAGTTTGAAAAAGATAAGTCTTCCAGTTTACATTGATAAGACTTATCATAAATTATAGCAATTCCTCCACCCTTTCCACTGACCCTGTCCCTTCTAGCTATAGCATAATTAGGTGGTAAAGCTGAAGGAACATCAGGGCCTGAACTGGTATGTAGTCAAGTTTCAGTAAGAAAGATAGCTTCTGGATGTTCACTGTTTAAAAGGTCAAATATATAAATTTTATGTTTGGGAAGGGAACGACAATTAACATTCCAAAATGTAAAAACTTTACTAGCAGCATTCTTACCCAACAACAAAGCGTTATTTTAAAGGAAGGCGGGAGGGGCTAGTCAGAGTTTCATAAATCTTATCTTTGAGAAGTACTGTACAAAACAAAAAATTACAACAAGGGCAGCAAAAAACATCGTTAAATACAGAGTTGACATTACAATCAGGATCTATACAGGGGCGGTATTTCATTAATTGTTCAAATGAATATTTTATTAATACAACCAAATTGCCAGATAATTAGCCAGGGTTCGTGGCTCCTGGTCCCGGAAGGGCGTGGACGGATGCGGACAGGTGCAGACGGGCTTGCCTTTGGCGCGCCTGCTGCACGCGTGCGCTGCGTGTCCGCTTACTGCTCATTTAAATAGGGAATGAGGCAGTGCGGCGTGCAACAACCAGTGCGCTGATCAGGGAAAACGCGTGGCACACTCAAAAGGGCCGCTGCAAAAAAATGTATCATTAAAACGAGCAAAGTTTAAGATAATCAGTGCGAAGTATCAATATTCAGTTTTAAAAGCAACATAGATTTCCATAAGCAAATCAGAAAAGTACAGTACAATTAATGTCTCTGGAAAGGTTTTCTCCAAGTGCTGTTAACTTGCAACCCGTGCAATATTAAAAGCACCCGAAAAGTCAGAAGTGCAGCTGTGTTCCATGTTATGTCTATATGTGTGTGGGACGGAACAAAGCTGATTAACCAGTGGAGTTGTTTTCTGGCCTTGAACACGATGTACAGAGGAGACCTCAGAGCACAACAGAAATAGTGAAAGGCAGACAGTTCCCATGTGAAGCAGCACGAGCAAAAGTGTTTACAGGAACCAGGGCATGTAGTGTCGTGTGCATAAGCGGCAAGATGGCGGTGATGCAAAGCACAAACTAATGCCAATTTAGCAACGTCCGCTGGCACCCCTAAACCCTCATGACATAACCAATCAGAAGCATGCTTTTTCACTAAACTAACATGCACCCTAGTTTTCACTGCACAGCCAATCAGTTATGGTTTCTAAAAAATAAAGCTTCTCCACCTTTCAACACATCTCTCATTCTACCAACAGACTACATGAGCTACAGACATCTTTTGATTCCTTCTAGCCATACCTTCAAAATGCTAGTATGGATCAAAGGACACAGCTATGTTTTATGGTGCCAAAGGTATGCTGAACACACGTATTGACAAAGACCTAGGTTTACAAAATGTGGACATTAAATGGTTTGCACAGAGAGGATTAAAGTGGCACCAATTGTTGCATTTGGTTAAAACCTCTTTGCATCTCCAACACCCTGACCTCATGATTGTGCACTGTGGTGGCAATGACCTAGGCACATTGACTGGGGTAGGTCTAGAAATGCTCATGAAGGATACCTTTGCACAATTGGTGTTGCTTTTGCCTCAAACTGTCTTTCTATACTCCAATATATGCCAAAGACAGAAGTGGAAATGGTCAAATCAATTCTGTCCTCAGATTGAGAAAGCTAGGAAGAATGTCAGTAAAGCTGTGTCTGCATACCTCAGAGATCATAGAATGGGGTCCATCTACGTTTTGATATGGATGACATATACAGAAGTGATGGAGTTCATTTCACAGATCCAGGAAACAGAGTTTTTCTCAACAACCTGAAGCTGTGCATCCGCACTTACATGTAGCTCCAACAAACTCATGAAAACAAGGGCTCTTTTTAGAGCCATCCCATAACTCAGAACTCAGCCGGGCCATTTTAGGCCCAGGTATCCGCCTCCCCCGGAGCTTGGCCACAATGTTTGGAAACCGCACAAGGAGTCTCAATCCCCCGCACTCCCTGCCACTTCCCCGCCTCCTGCGGCAGCTGGCAATAATTTTGAACAAAGCCAGCTGCTCCATGCAAGCTCCCTTTGCCCAAGAGCAAATCTACTTCACTTCATAAAAGCGAGAGCAAATTTCCTCCTTTCGCTTCCATGAAGCAAAGCAGAAATTTGCTATGACAGAGTGGGAACTCTGCACAGATCCTGCCCTGCCATAGCAAACTATAATGTCCCAGGGGTAGCCACCACGGGTCATTGTTGAAAATGGGCATTGGAGATAACGATACCCAGGACCATGGAAAGCTCCTCAAGGGAAATTGGACGATATGCCTCCATCCAATTTAAAGGCCCGCGAACATTGTACTCCCCGGGGACGGCAGTCCACAACAGACCCCTGCATTTTAATTCATAAATGCCTGGGGAAGTAGTGCCCCCCAAGACATTATGGGGGAAGCTTCACCCCTCCACACTTAAATTTTACCTATACCTTCAAAGACATGCTGCTTTTCGGAGCGGAAGGGGAGGGAAGACGCTTATCCCCCCATATCATTATATTTGCTGCGAGGAAGTGGCGGTCCCCATGACAGAAGTAAAACCCCCATCATAACTAAACATTCCTCCTGGGAACTGGCCCACCTGTGCACTTAATTAAACAAAGCGCCCAACACTTCAGTTCATTTTTCTTTTTCCCGCCGTGATTTCCATGCCCTACGCAAATCACGTGAATCCCCCCTAAAACATAGAAAAATGTTTTTTTTTACCTTCGGACTCCCTGTGCCACCCCCTGAGCACCCTAGGGAGGTCACCGTGTTCCTACCCTGCCCTCTTCTACTTTTTTCACCCTTTCCCCCTACACGTTTCAACCGAGTCACAAGATGGCTGCCAACGCTTCCTAGTCTGAAGTGTTAGCAGCCAATCACAGGCAAGCTCATGCTCAGAACGATTCAGCCAATCAGATCTCACAATGCTCATATATCTGTAAATCTTTAAATATCTCAAACACTACTGAACGGATATACACCATTTAAAGAAAAGCGTGCTTTCTGGACCAAGAGCTATCTTTGGTGTAATTCCGTTCAGCAGTTCGGGCTGTAGCCGTGTCTAAATTTTGTTTAAATGTTTTTATTGACTGCAAACTAGGCACAGTAATGTACATATCCGTGAGCCACCAACCTGAGGCCCGCCACCTTTTCTCATATCGCAACCAACAGTATCGGCTATCCCACATCCCGGAGGTCGGGCATCGCCGTGCATGACTGATTTAATACCCACTGCTTCTCGAGTGTCCCTCCATCTTGACGCTCGTGTGCGGGGCAGACCCCCTGTCGGCGGCCAGGCTCTAGCGTGTTCCTTCCCCCAGACCGTAGGGCACAGTCACGCATTTTCTGGCCATAAACTCCAAACCCCCTTCCTCCCCCCACGATTCCCCCCACCTCCCCTAACCCACCCACCCCAACTAAACAATTGAGGTCCTAAGTCAGTCGCAGCCCCAGTCGCTTCCCGCACTCAGCCGCCACTCATCTTCATCATGCGTCCCCCACACAAACACCTCTCCCGGGAGCCTCCTCTACTGCAATCTCCGTATCAGGACCCCCATCAGGGCTCCCCGCTGCAGTCTCCCGCCCGCTCAGGTAGTCTACGTACAATTCCCAGAAGTTTTTAGGCCGGCTACGCGGTGGCAGCAACTCGCTGAACCTCTCCGCTTGGGTGCAGCAGTATAGCACATCTCGCTTCCACTGCTCCACCGTGGGCAAGGGGCCACGCATCCAGCTCATCGCAACTCGTCGTTTCGCAACGAGCATCCCCATATCCACCAGGCGTCGGGCCGCCTTCGGCACCACCCTGGAATGCCCCTATAACGCCACTGCCGGGTCCGGAGCCAACACTACTCCCGTCACCCCTACTATCTGGTGGTATACCGCTTCCCAGTAGTTGTATATGCCCGGGCATTGCCACGCTAGGTGAAGGAAGTCCGCCGCCGGGTGTTTGCACCGTTCACATACAGGGTCTTCACGCAGCCCATATCTATGTAAGCGCTCTGGTGTGTAGTAGTACCTGTTGAGGAACTTGAAATGGACGAGTCGATGTCTGCCATGCAGAGAGATGCGTTTGATCCCCGTGCAGCAGTACGCCCACATAGCATCGTCAATGGTGATCCCTAAGTCTCTTTGCCAGTCCAATCTGCATTTTGCAAACTCGTGCACCCTATGAGATTGCGCCATTCGGTACAGCTTAGAGATCAACCCGCGGGGGTTGTCATTCTTAATTATGTATGTCAGTTCCTGAATCTCCGCCGGCTCCTCCATGTCACACCCCAACAACTGTTTCCAGGCATGCCTAACTCTGTGATACTGAAAACGCTGCAACTGCGTGCCCTCCATGCCCGAGGCTGCCACCGCCTCCCACGTCTTGACTTGGCCGTCAGCAAACATGTCACCCATGGTGTGTACACCTATCTCGTTAAGCGATCGCCGCACTGCTTCCTCATTACAAGGGGCCAGCCACACCGCCCAAGCAATTGACATTGCCGGTGAATATAGCTGCGCCCCCGACTCGCGCTGTAGTATACAGTTCCAGGCATGCCTAGTGGAGTTCAAGGAATCAAGAAATCCCGTGCGACGGTCCGGATGCTCAAAAATGACCGCGGGGAGCGGCAGCGGCGCCGCAAACAATGTCTCTAACTTGAGATACGGGACAGTCTCACCCCCGTGTATCCAGCTATGCGCCTGAGCCCCCTGCGCCACCCGATAGTACAGCTCCATGTCGGGTGCCCCCAGGCCACCCATCTGGTAAGGTAGCGTCAGTACTCTCCAGCTGGTCCGCGCCTGCTTGCCAGCCCACGCCAGCTTTAGCATTGACGCCTGTAGCCGCGCGAAGAAAGCACGTGACAGCACCATGGGGATGTTCGCAAACAGAAACAGAAACCGAGGGAGTACCACCATCTTCATGATGGATATGCGCCCCAATAACGAAAGGGGCAGCTTGATCCAGGTCTCCACGTCATCCTCCAGTTTGCTGATGGCCCTTCCGTAATTCTCAGACAGCACCACCTCTGAGTCCCTATGTAGCTGGATCCCCAGGTATCGGACCGGTTCCTCCGACCATTGCAACGGGTATTCCATATCAAATGGGGTCGTGACCGGTGTCAGCGGGAACACGATAGACTTGTCCCAGTTAACCTTCAGCCCGGAGAGCGCTCCAAATTGAACAACCTCCCGCAACACTGGGGCCAGGTTATTTTCTGGGTCCCTGACATACAGCAGGGTGTCATCTGCATACGTGGATACTGTTATCCTGTAAGTTGGAAAATTAATACCTCGTAGGCTGTGGTATTCACGCATAGCGCACGCCAGCGGTTCCGCCACCAGGGCGTACAGCAGAGGCGATAGGGGGCAGCCCTGCCTCGTGCCCCTCGAGATTGTTATCGGTTCCGTGACTCGTTCGCCCAATCGTATTCTCGCCGTGGGGCCACTATACAGCACCCCTATCATTTGAAGGAAGATCGGGCCTAGCCCCATTCTCGTCAGGACCTGTCGCATGAATGGCCACTCGACAGAGTCAAAGGCCTTTTCCATGTCGAGGAAGACAGCGAGCGCGCGCACGTCAGGGCGAACATGTTGCATGACGCCAAACACTGTCCGCAAATTGTATGTGAGGTTCCTGCCCGGCATGAACCCCGCCTGCTCTGGGGCGACCAGTTCGGGAGCGAGAAGGGCTAACCGCGTGGCCAGGACCTTGGCATATAATTTCGCATCCACGTTGAGCAGCGATAATGGTCGATAGGAGCTGCACTCATCGGGTGGTTTGCCCGGCTTCGGTATAGCGACCAAGAGCGCCTCGCGCATGGACGGCGGCATATGTCCCTTGATGCACATATCGTCGAACAGCGCCGACAAGTTCGGCAAAAGCTGGTCTATAAAAGCGCGGTAGAACGCGACAGTGAGGCCATCAGCTCCAGGGGCGCTCTGCGCCTTCATGCTCGCAAGGGCCTCTAGAATTTCATCCCTCTCGATAGGCAGGGATAGAAACTCCCTGTGTTCATTCGCTAGGAACGGCAATTTGATATAGTCCAGATAGTCCCCTATGCTGTCTTCCATCCCGGCTTGCTGAGAAGCGTAGAGCCTGGCGTAATACGACCTAAATCGCTCCACCACCTCCTCCTCCGCCGTGAGCAGCGAGCCATCTCCCGACTTGATCTGCGTGACGGCGGTTCTGCGTCTGCGAGCCTTGAGCAGATTAGCTAACACCGACCCCGGTCTGTCACCCTCACCATAAACCCTGGCCGTAGCGTACTTCCCTAGATGCAGCACCTCTGCATCAGCAGTTTTGTGGTACTCTGCCAGGAGAGTTTTTATCTCCTCAGTAGCGTCCTCTCCGCCCGTCTCTAGCAGTCTGGTCTCCAGTGCAGTCAGATTGCGCTCCTGCGTCGCAAGGCGCCGCCGGATATCTCGGAGTACCCCCGAGTGTTTGGCCATCGCCACTCCGCGAATGTAGACCTTAAAGGTCTCCCAGACAGTCTGGAAATCCTCCACGGAGCCCAGATTGGTGGCAAAGAATAGTTCGATTGCAGCCGTCAGCTCCTCCTTAAATAGGGGGTCCAGCAGCGAGTAAGGGGGAAATCGCCAAAGAAACGGCGGGGGGACCTTCCTGGGCGCCGCCAGGGAGACCAGTATCGGCGAATGGTCGGAAAGCGTGCGCGGGAGTACCGCGCACTCGCGTATCTGCGGTAGGAGGGGCGCAGATAGTAGCCAGTAATCTATCCGCGTATGCAGGTTATGGTATGCTGAGTAATGTGTGTAGCCCCCTATTGCCGGGTTACGAGTTCTCCACAAATCCACGAGATCCAAACAAAGCATACCTCGAGCAATCGCCTTCGCTGCCGCTGGTTGCGCTCGTTTCGGGCCGCCTGATCTATCCAGCTCCGGGTCTAACACTACATTAAAGTCGCCGCCCCAAAGCACATGCCGCGCGCCTGCATCCCCCACCACTCCTGTCAGCGCTGTGAAAAACTCAGGGCAGTCATAGTTCGGCCCATAACAATTAACCAGGAGTAAATCCATGCCCTTTCCCTGGAAGCGTGTGAGCGCAAACCTGCCCGCGTTGTCTGTGGCACTGTACTGCAATCTGTGCTCCACCCGCGCGCTTACCCATGTCAGCACCCCTCTAGAGTGTGTAGTGAACCCCGCCGCATGTGCCTCCCGCAGGTCCCTAGTGCGTAGGATAGGGCTGTTATTAGGAAGATGCGTCTCCTGTAGGAAAGCAATATCTATCTTATGCCTCTTAAGATAGTGCATTACTTTACGGGCTTTGCGGTAATCATTAAGTCCCCTTACATTCCAAGTGAGGATTCTTAGTGTGTCGTGCCTCTCAGGTATGGCCGCTTCGGTGTTCGCCATAGCTTGCTCTAGGGTGCAAATCCCTCAACTGAGCGTGTCTCCAAGCGCAGGAGCATACTAGCAGATCAAACCGCGCACCCCGACCTAGTGACCTCAAACCCCCGTAACCCAAACCCCTCCCTCCCCCCCACCCACAGAAGACCCACCTCAACTCGGCCTTACAGATTCCCAAACTTGGGTGCCCCATACCTCCCGCCACCCCACCCATAACTTTTGAACCCTCAAAGGTGTGGGGCGCGCATGCGGGCGGAGGTCGCTCAGCGCTCACACACTAGTGTGGAAGCGCCTTGTACCTAACTGCCGCCGCCCGGCCCAGCGAGCCACTGTTGTGTCTCCCGTCCCCTCCCAGCGCACCGTTACTACCACTCAGCGGCCCTCTCAGATGGTAGGCCCCGGCAGCGTCCTCGATAACCATATAAAGGATTGGAGCAATTGGGGGATGAGTCACTGTCCATGTGCCTCCCTTTTGCGCCTAGTCAGGGGGGGGGTGCTTCTCACAATGTACCGTACCCCATAACGATATCGTCCAAACGCCCCCCACCCGCGCCCCCCAAAGCCTACATCCCGTCAGCCAAGCATGTCCCGCCAAAAAAACCAGCTCGGTGAGTCCTGCACTCATGGTCAGTCCTGTGCGTCCAGGTCGCCGTCTCTCTCGTCCCCCCGTGGTGACGTCGCTGGGCTCCGGCGCTGCTCCTTCGCCCAGTCCTTCAGCGCCTTTTGGAGTGCTTTAGGGTCTTGGAAGATGTGCGACTTGCCCTGCCGGTTGACTCGCAGCTTAGCCGGGTACAGCATTGCATAGTCCACTCCTAGTTCCCGGAGCTGCTTTTTGGCAGGGGCAAACTGTCGCCTGGCCTCCTGCACCCGGGCCGTGAAGTCCGGGTAGAGCGAGATGGGCGACCCTTCGTAGGACAATGTCTTCTTTTCCCGGGCAACTCTCAGCGCTGCATCTCGGTCCCTGTAGTTCAATAGTTTAGCTATAACCGGTCGGGGCGGTGCACCCGGCGGGGGCCCTGGGCCCAGGGACCTGTGCGCTCTCTCTACCACGAACATCCCGGAGAACACCTCTTTCCCCAGCAGCGCAATCAGCAGTGTTTCCACGAAGGTCTCCATTCGGCCCGTGGCAGTGGACTCCGGCAGGCCAGTGATTCGCAAGTTGCACCGCCGAGAACGGGCCTCTAAGTCCTCCGTTTTGTCCTGCAGCATCTGCATTTGGCGCTCGAGCTTCTTGTGGTCGCGATCCAGTGTCGTCTGCGCGCCCTCCACCTCCGATATGCGACTGTCAGCTTGGTCTAGGCGCTCCGAGTGCTTGTCCAGGCGCTCCCCCATGCGGTCCATTCGGTAGGAGAGCGCGTCAATCTTAGCGCCCAGGGCGGTGATGCTGCTCTGCAACCCCTTCTCCATGGACAACAAGAGGCCCCTCAAGTCCCGGTCGTCCTCCGCGGGCTCGGATCCACCTCCCGTAGCATCCTCCTGCGGTGTTTGCGTTTGCGTCTGGGGGCGCCGCTGCTCGAACTTCAGTTTTGACTGGGTTTTGTCGGATTTACCCATCTTGTACCCACACACCGTTCAGCGCGATGCCGTTCGGCCTGGGCACGCTCCCGCCGCCACGTAGCTGTGGCGCAATCGCAGGCAGCCCTCCGCGAGCGTCCTGGTGGCTTGCTCAGCACCCGTTGGCACCACCTGGCGTACCAGCCGTCTGCAGTCTTCACCGTGCTGCCGTTAGGCCGCCCGCTCTGCCTCAGCTTCTCACACTCCCAGCTCGTGGCGTTCGCGCCCAGCTCTATCCCGGAGGCACCTCGCCCGTGGTTTCTCCTGTCCTGTTGCCTCCTCCGCACTGCCGCTGCCGGGTACACCAGCGCCCCCAGCCCAGGCCGCCACTTCAACGAGGCCCGGAAATGCCCCCAACGTTACTCACTCCAAGCCGCTCTGCCACTTATCCTGCTCGCCTCGGGGTTTGAAGGGGGTGCTGCTGACCTTCCGCGCTCCGAGCGCCGCGGGGCTCACCCAGGGCCTCCCAGCGTGCTCTCCGCCGATCTCGCTCGCTCCTTCTCGGCGCCTCACTCACGGCGCTATCTGCTGCCTCTGTGCTCGCCGCGGGTCACCACATCCGATCTCTGCTGTCCGCCACTATGCGCCTCGGGTCCCCCCCTCGCGGCCGCCGCCGGCCGCACGTTGCCTCACGTCGTCGGCCGTCCTTCTCACTCGAGGCTGGGGATCTGCGGCCTAGGACGCTTCCCGAGTTGCCGGCTCCGGAGGTCGCCCCTTCGCTCGAGCGAGCTGGAAATTACGCCGGTCGACTGCCCAGCACCTCCGGATGTTCCGCTGGGGCCAACCGTTGTTCTGGGAGACGTTGGGATCAGGATAATTGGCGAATATATGGCGTGGCTCGCCGAGCTCCGAGCTCAAGCAGCCATCTTCGTTGCGAGCTAAGCTCCGCCCCCAGCCGTGTCTAAATTTTCCTATGGATTCTCAGCCCCGCTTGACGAATCGCCCCGAAACTTTCAAGACAGGAGCTGATCTGAGTGAACAATTAGTTTAAAAAATGTCTCTGAGATTGTCAAACGACGCCAAAGATATCGGCAAAAGAAAAAATCCTATGGAAACTAGGTCCTAACTATAACTTAAAACAAAAGCGACTGCCAGTAGGTAATATATATATATTCACTGAAAAACCATAGGTTTCAGGGGCGTTATAGTTAGTTGGACATTTCGCTCGTACAAAACCATTGAAATTCCCCCGTCATAATTAGTTCAGCTAACTATAACTCGTGCGCCCGCAATGCACTGCTGATGACGTCACATATTACATCACTCATGACATGGTAAGTGACATCACTCATGACATCACTGATGACATCTCAAATGACATCACTGATGACATCATCCAGTGACTGAGTTTTTCTGAAAATTAAATATGTTTTATATATGTATATCTCAAGGTCGATGGAAGAATAAATGGGTATATAAGTGTCTAAATGGATGATTATTTTTTTGAAAAATTGATTGTATAACTGACTGATTAAGTATATCTTAGTGAATACATGGCTTAGTGAGTAATGTTTAAATATGTAAATATCTGTATCAGTCTCTCACTTTGTGTATAAGTGGCTGCATGGGTTGGTGAGTAGCTACATGTGTGTCTATATAGGTTATGATTGGTTTTTTTGAGTATCAGTATGAGTGTCCGAGTGTATGTATGGTTCATGTATGGTTCATTGGGGGTCGTAGTGCATAGATACATGAATGAGTGACTCACTGCTTGTATGTGTTGAAAACAACATGTGTGCAGGACTGTATGGGTGGATGAGTGTGTGTATGGGTGTGTTAGTGAATGAATGACTGTCTCAATAGTGTCTTTATGAGTAACTACATATGTTTTAAACTAGTATATGTGAGTATTGGTTTATATAAGTGAGTATATGTGAGAGTGAGAGATTGGAAGAGTCCCTGTATAAATTAGTATGTGTTTATATAAGTGATTTCTTAACAGATTAAGTATGTGTAAGGTTCTGTAGCAGTAAGTGTGGTGGTGTCTGTATAACTGTCTATGGAATTTAATGGATGTTTAAAACTTTGTTTGCATGTGTGACTATGTGTGTGAGTAACTCTATGGATGAGTGTCATTGTGTAACAGGATGTATAGGTGTATGAGTACATATGAGTGAGTACATGTATGAGTGACTGTATAGGACTGTTGCTGAATGAGTGGATGTGGGTGTAGATCTTGGAATTACTAAATAGGTGTGTTGTAAGTGGTATTGGTATGCCCATTGTTTTGAAAATGTTAGTTTCTATTTTTGATTGTGTGTATCAAAGGTTATATTAGGGTGAGAGGAGGTCTGCCACTCTATCACAAGGATGATGTAATCAGTGATGTCATCAGTGATGTCACTGACCATGTCATGAGTGATGTAATTTGTGAGCAGCAGCAGTGCATTGCGGGCACGCGAGTTATAGTTAGGTGAACTAACTATGATGGGGGAATTTCAATGGTTTTGTACGAGCAAAATGTCTAACTAACTATAACGCCCCTGAAACCTATGGTTTTTTCAGTGAATTTCAAAGGTTTTTTAAATGCTAATTTGTAAGTATAACGTGCCTGAAACCTATGGCTTTTTCAGTTAATTTCAAAGGTTTTTTAAATGCTAATTTCTAACTATGCCTACAGAGATAGGACATGTGAAGAAAGAAGAAAAAACGCACGGAAAGAGAAAAAAGAAATGCAGAAAGAATCAACAGAAATCCTCAAAGACGAAGGAAAACGTGCAGAAAGAACAAACAGAAGAGCAGAAAGAAGCCTTGTTGCAAAATCATCCTGTACCCTCAACTTTTTCAGACGGATACTGGTGGTAACTGAGTCTGACTAACCAGTCCTAGAGCCAGTGCTATGTTAAAAGACACTTAGAATACAGTGAAAACACCTCCATACGCTAGGGAACACTATGCTTTGGGGTCTCCCTGTGATTAGCATGACCTCCTCTGTTAGCCCCTAATATATAATAGGGCAGGGGGATTAAAACTACCTCTTAAAACACGCCACAGGGTGTGTTTGCACATGTCACCTGTGGCCCGTTCCCTCCCTTCACCACTGTGTAATTGCGCCCTGTAGCCGTTCTAAGTTGAGAGATTAAGTCCCCTAGAATCCTAAGGGTCCCTAAGGTCAAACTAGCCCACCAGGTACCTCCAGTATGCGCCACAGAGCTGCATTGCAGAGAGGTGTTCAGAGGCCACGCCCCTTTTGACAACACTCTGCAATGCAGCTCCGTGGCGCTTACTGGAAGTACCTGGTGGGCTAGTTGGCCCCCAGGGACCCTCAGGATTGAAGATTAATTACTTCCCCAACAAACTGCGCCACAGGGTGTGTTTGCACACATGTCAACTCAGGCCCCGCCCCCTCCCTTCACCACTGTGCAAACGCGCCCGTGGCGCGTTTTAAGTTGGGGGATTAACTCCCCTTGAATACTGAGGGTCCCTGGGGTGCAACTAGCCCACCAGATACCTCCATTAAGCGCCACAGAGCTGCGTTGCAGAGAGGTGTAAAAAGGGGCGTGGCCTCAGAACACCTCTCTGCAAGGCAGCCCCCTACTGGAGGTTCCTGGTGGGCTAGTTGGCCCCCAGGGATCCCCAGTATTCAAGGGGAATTCGTTCCCCATCTGCAAACACTCCTGGGGGCGTGTTTGCAGAGTGCTGAAAGGAGGGGGTGTGGCCTCTGGCGCCATGCCGGTCTTTTTTTTTTTTAAGAAGGGGGGCTGTGTGGCCACCTTCTTTTCCTAATATTCTTGGCCCTGGGGACCCCATCCCCCAGGGCCTGCCCCCCAATTTTTTTTTTTAATCAAAAAATTGGGACGGGGGCCGCGTGGCACTCCTCCCGAGGCCATAATCTGCAACAGGGACCCCATCCCCCGGGCCAAGGGCATTTTTTAAATTCTTTTTTATTTTGGAGGGGGGCTGCCTTGCCCCCCTCCTTAGGCCATTTATGGCCCCGGGGACCCCATCCCGCGGGCCGGCCTTTGTTTTTTGTTGTTGTAATTTTTAATATTTGAGGAGGGGGGGCACGTGGCCCCCCTCCCAGGCCACTAATAGCCCCGTGGACCCCATCCCCCGGGGCTGGCCCTCTCTGTTGGGGACCGTGGGGGGTCCCTAATCCCTCCATGGTCCCGTCGGCTCCCCGCGTCCCTCGGGAGCCGGCATTGCTTTTCCACATGGGGAGCTGCTAAGATGCAGCTCCCCGTGTGGAAAAGCAATTTGGTTTGCATTTTGTAAGAGAGCGCAGGTTTCCCTGCTCTCTCTTTCAAACTCCAAACCAAGTTTGCTATGGCAGGACGTAAGCCGCGGGGCGCTCCGTCATCGTTTGGCTACTTATGGAGTGCCCGACGCGGGTATCTCACTTATTTTTGTGGTTGGAGCTGATCCTGCTCACCACTTCGAGGTGTTTTATTCTTGGGTAACCGTTCCGGGAGTGAATGGAGATGATAACTTGTTCCATGTATACACTCCCACTGCAACACCTAATGCATATCGGCCATATAGGACTCTTGAGGTTCCAAGTTCGGCATGGCAACACCGTATTTGGTTTAATGGCGCCCTACCCCACACCGTGACTCCGGTCCAGTTAGGCCCTTTATCGATTCCTGGGGCCACTTGGCCAGTTTTGGCCGGGTACACACCACATCCACGTTATCTAGCAGTCACTGTAGACGAGTTACGCGTCTTACACACCTCCTTGATTGAGGTGCACAGGGCTCTAGTACAGTACGTCTCACGCAATGTCCAGGTGGGAGCACCTGGGGTTGCTGTGCAACCAGCTGCACCTGTAGGGCTGACTTTTAGTCCGGTTATGGGTAATTCGGATATGGAATTACCATACTGGCTTGCTGAGAAATTTGACCAGCTGGAAGCAGTATTTCCGAATACAACTCCTGTGGAAAAACACAGGATTCTTACTATAAGTTTGCAGAAAGACTTAATACCTGAAGTAACTGATTGTTAAAATTGGGGTAAAGTGTTTGTGACGGTGTATGCGAAATGTTTTGGCACACCATCTATGACTGTGCTCCCCTCCGTGATTAAGCGTGGTCAGGATGAACACGGACCAGAGGCGGCTGTGGAGTTAGGGATGAGGTTAGTTGGAGTGTTCGACGTAGATGCTGATCTAATCCTTGCTAATTTCAAGGGAGATGTGGTTAACTTTCAGGTGTCTAATGCTTTGCGCCTTGTCTGGGATAAAGAGAAGCTCCGCAAATTACCAAAAATTATTGCAGCAGCTTATAGGACAATTGGGCACAATAGTTTGGGTGTTAAGCCTTTTGCTAGAATACCAGCACAACAGCAAACACAGACGGCACATTCTTCTAAAGACGACCGTCTAATCTTTCCTAAAAAGAATTGGAAAAATAAAAAACTGGGGAAGCAGCAACAGAAACAAGGGTCATGTGCAGCGTCACCGGTACCCGAGTCTTCTGAGCGCACTTATGATTTGCGGGACCACACGAGAATTAGGTCTCCTGACAGGTTTCAGGTTCCTGATCAGCGTTCTCCTCGTTCTTCACAGGAAACATCAGGCTTACAGGCACACAAGGTGGAGGGGAACGCCAGGATCGCGGCAGAGGTCGAGGTGCCCTGCAAGGACGAGAGCAGCCTCGACAGGCTGGCGGCAAAGGGAAACAAGACGATTTTCCTCGTCAACACCCACAGTTTCAGGAAAAGAAGTTTGCTGCATTAACAGCGAGATATGCCACAGATGGTGAGAACCCGGCTCCGGAACCTAACATAGGTAGTAACGCTGCTAGACAGCACAGCGAAGCTTACAATAGTGCGTCAAGCACTGCGTCCATTTCTGGAGGCGACAGCAACTGAAACTTTCATTACAGTTGAAATGGCTGATACCCGAGTGGCTCCCCCTGACAGACTATATGATATAGTTCTTCAGATTGAAGGTGACATACAACATGTTATAAAAGGAATTTTGGGGGAAAATCTGAATTCTTCTTATGACATACTGTTGGCAGAGGCAGATTGTCCCCCACCTTTTGTTCTAGCCACTCCCCGGGGAGAGGAGGTTATACTCCCAAGTTTTTCACATGACGTCTCTAAGGAGCAAGCAAAGACGTTTGCAGAAGAGTGGGCTTTGGTGCTTGCACCGGCTCTGTACTGAAACCAGGTGTGCTGGGATAAAGATTCTCCCCCGCATGAGATACCATTACGGTCTATGCCACAACCACAACCCCAATATCCTCTGAGGCGGGAGGCAAAAGCTCCCGTTTCTGCAATTCTGGAGCAACTAGAATATCAAGGAGTAATTGAGTCATGTGTGTTACCGATGAATAACCCTCTTTTGACAGTAGCAAAACTTGATGGGTCGTACCGCTTAGTTTTGAATTACCAACATTTGAACTCGCGTTGTCGGACCTTTGCGGTGCAGAATACCCATAGTTCTGCGTTAGTCAACAGTATTGTTCGTAAAAAATACAAAACTACACTAGACATTTCCGACGCCTTTTTTTACATACAATCTGTCCCCTGAAAGCAGTCAATGGATCGCCATCACTGCAGGCAGAAAACAAAAAAAATGTAAGCGTTTGGCCATGGGCTACATGTCTCTTTGTTAGACAGCATTGACGAAGATGCATACTCGTACGTTGATGATATGTAACTAACTGACGACGAGTTATGGCCGAATCTTTGTCGCGTGGATCACATCATTGTATTGTTTGCGGACTACGGTTATAAATTTAACTTTGCAAAATCACACATTGCAGAGTACACAGTGTTGTTTTTGGGCTACGAGCTCAACAATGAAGTAAGAGGCTTAGCGCCTCACTTCTTGAAAAAATGCGCACGTTTGCACCCTCCAACTACACTGAAGAAATTACAGTCTTTGCTGGGTTTTTTAAATTTCGGTCGAACTTACATTCCCGATTATGCCCAGCGTATCAAGCCTTTGTATGCTTTAATACAACCTACTTTTTCAAAAGCCTGCTGGCTTCCAGAACATTCTACTATACTGCAATATTTGCAGTCTGATCTTGTTGAATCAAAATTTTTGTTGACTCGTGATAACCATACAAACCTGGTGATACAAATCGTCAAGTGGGTTTCACTTACTTAACGTTTAATGGAGGTGGCACAGTACCAATTGCTTACAAATCACATTTGGACACTTTAGCAGAATTGCGGTTTTCCTCTATAAAAAAAATATTAACTGCCGTCCAGATGGCGATCCTGAAGGAACGCGCACTGGCGCGGGGAAACAGATTTTGGTTGTAACAACATGTCCCGCTCTTGAAGCGGTCACAAAGACGAGTGTAACAAACTCAAAGGCTTTGCATCCCCGTTGGATACACTGGGCCACATCGTTGACCTCTCCGGATGTCACGTTTCTTTTTGACTCGTCATTACGTACACAGAATTTCTTGCAGTATGAACTTGTTCATCCTCCTCCTCTGTCAATGCACACCCTTGAGCAGTACCAATGTATCATTTACACCGGCGGTTCAGCGCAACCGGCGACCGGGTCGAAGCATTCTTACTCAGCAGCCTGTGCTATAGTGGCAGGTACCATAGTGAATGGAGAGTTCAAGTCCAGTGTTGTCCATACGCAGGCACTAGGTGACTGTACAGCCCAATTAGCGGAGCTGCACGCTTTGGTACTAGCACTGGAGTTTGCAGATCCAAATGTGACTACTTTAATTGTAAGCGATTCTTACTACTGTGTTCAGTCTTTCAATGACAACTTATTCTTTTGGTCTCAAAATTACTACTGTGATTCTAAAGGCAGTGCAATTAAACATAAAATGCTTTGGGTTCTAGTCGAAGATCTTAAAGACCGTCTGCCTCTCACACAGTTAATTCATACTCTTGGTCACCAGCGTGTAGGAGTACACGCAGTCGGCAACAGTTTGGCAGATGAAGCTGCCAAATCAGCAGTAGCCACGTGTTCAGTTGCAGCAGTTACAAGATCCATGCCTAAGATTGATAATGACATTTTGGTAGCAATAGCTGCTACTGCGAAGGTTGATAATTACCCGCAGGGTTTCCCTTCCAAATACTCTTATCATTTAAGTCCCGATAATGTTCCTTATGTGAGAATTAACGACGTTGGTGACAGGTTGATACCCAACGCAGACCGCAGACCTTCACTGATACAGCCGCACACGAAGGCATGGCTTTGGCGCATGCTGGGGTGTCTGCTACTGTTTCTATCACGCAGCTCCGTTACTGGTGGCGCTGCTTATACAAACAAACCGTCTACGGCATCGCGCCCATTACAAACACAGTTGTACATTTCTAAGAAACCTTTCGGTTGTGTTTATTTAGAACATTGCGGTCCTTTATCTTCAGATACTGCCTATAAATTCATCTTAGTTGCAGTTGATTCATGCACACGCTTTCTATGGGTTTTGCCACAATGCAGTGCTGACGCACGAACTGTCATCAGGGATTTGCGTGTCTTTGTGGAAATCTTTGCATGTGGCACCTTCCATTCGGACCAGGGTCCGGCGTTCGCCTCTAAGGCGTACAAGGATACCATGAGGTCTTTGGGGGTGCAGATCAAATTTTTGTCGTCATACAGGCCTGAGGGCAATTTAGTTGTGGAGCTAATGAACCGTGACTTAAAGCAATCCTTGACAGCTAGGGTCCTAGGGACTGGCAAGAACTGGTTTGCCCATTTGTATAGCGTACAACGTGCACTTAATAATCTCCCTAGAAGATCTCTGGGTGGGCGGACCCCATCTGAAATGCTTTTCAGCATGGAAATGTTTGTGCCAGACCTTGATGGTCTAGACATGGCGGCATCTGCCGCATCCTTTGACGTAGATAATCATTCTGCTGTATTACAGAAACCACAAGAGACCCGTGACAGTTTTGCAAAGGAACATTTACCCTCTCCGACTGATGCTGCTCTGCAGATACCGGTAGTCGGCTGGCTACCCAGAATCAGAGACCTGGTCTGAGAGAAGGTGGAGAACAAGAAAGAGTTTGGCCCCTCTTATCGTGCACCAGTCCCAGTGCTTGGTGTGAAGGATACACGTAGAGTCATTTTACCACCACTTCCTGGTCGGAAAGACAACAGATACATCTCAGTGGACAATGTCAAGCTAGAACATCTGGCCGATCCTGAATAGCATCACACCAGTAGTGTCCACCACTGCAGTATCGAGAGATCCAGGCTTACCCGCTTCTAACAACACGCAGGGTGACACTGCCATTGAGATGGACTCTGTTAATAATCCTTTGCTATCGCGCCTGCTTCCACTCATAATGAAGAAACTGAATATGCTAATCCCACTACCGAGTCATTGCCTGGGGTGAGACCAGAGGCCATTAATGAATCACGTTTTTCCTTTGACTCGCATTTCACATCATCATTGGCCCCTTCCAAATTTTCTATTTTTGTTGCCTGGTTTAAACAAACTTATTTGGTTCCGCCTTGGACATACATCTGGTTGGTGCTCATCGCCATTTTTTTGTTCATGTCCATTGGTTTTGTGACATTTTTTTTCCTTCTAATCAATGGTCACTACCTTCCTGAATGCTTTGCTGTCAAACTGGTTGATGGAACTTTGGCTCTGCACTCTTCTTCTAACATCATGAAAAGAGACCAGACTTTTGTAAACATCACTGCCTGGCCAGTTATAGACGGCATAGTTTGGGATGCTGTAGATTTTCAAATCTATGGCCCTACAGAGATAATTAGTGTACCAAATGTACTTTGTAATTCAATGGGTGATGTAGTGAAACATAACATACGGTCTGATGATTGGGACGTACACGCCGTTCAATCTTTGTTCTCTGATTTGAAATACTATGCTGCATTTGATGCTGAAGATATGTATTTGAATACCGCGAATTATGCCGATTTATTTTGCTATCAGCATTATGGTCATCATTATCTGCATAAAGCTAACACATTTAGAAATGTTTTTAATTACACACAGTGGGAACATTGCCCGGCTCCTTTGGAAGGCAGCTCAAAAACGTTTTTGAAAAAATGTACATATTTTATAGATTTTGATAAGTCAAACCCCGAGTCATTCTATTTTAAATTAAATGCTTCATATAATTCTAAGGTGATGCTCACCCACACTAAATTATTATATTCCAAATACTTTATTGATAAATTGTCGGTGTGTGGATATGATCTGTGGATGTCCACAATAGATCTTAAATCTGTTTGGGGTTCTAAATCCTGGCAGTAAGAGGCACAGAGCCGTTACACAGCACATGCCTCATCCCAACACAGATTTTGTTTTTAAATTAATCGATTTATCAAACTACTTATTTTGGATTGGCTACTTCGAAGCAAATGAATGCCCCTGCTATTCCTGCTCTAGCTGCATATCTGAACTGGAGCAGTTATACTAATCATTCCATTGCTGAATTACATTCCAATATTTAACAATGACACCTTTAATTTTTCTAGTCTTTACGCCCTAGGTTGGTTCGTTTGGCAGACTAGTTTGGATGCTTGCTAACTTTGTTTCCATGACAAGGCTCCTGGTTACTCACAGGATAGGCCTGATCCTTGTTTTTCTAACTCCCATTCAGTTACTACCTATTCTGTTGAGAAGTTATGTCAAAACTGGTTACAACCCTCAACACTAACTTCAGTAAAACAACATTTGTCATTATTATCGGGTGACATTGATTTGACAGATTTTATAAAAGGCCCTGCTGGTCCAAGATCAAAAAGATTTATTTATGCAGCTTACAATGAAATCTGGAAGCTATCCCAAATTGAAGCAGCTTCACGTTTAAGGGCAATAGATCAGGCTAATCTTGAAAAAGTTCTTGCTATTGTTGATAATAGTATTAACACACTTTCTTCCTGCATTTACACATTGGACAATATTGTTTCATCTGTTGTTGACATCGTACAAGATGAGGTTTCTGTTTTGCATCATGGTCAAAATCAATTGTGTTCAGTTATGCAATTTGCGTGGACTTTATAGACTCTAAAGATGGGGAAAGTTCCTTGGGATTATTTGAACGCTTCATCTTTATTTTTGCCTTTTAACTTGACAAACAAAC
The DNA here is from genome assembly GCF_964204655.1 of Triturus cristatus. Taxonomy (NCBI): domain Eukaryota; kingdom Metazoa; phylum Chordata; class Amphibia; order Caudata; family Salamandridae; genus Triturus; species Triturus cristatus. Next base: position 715,841,719 of record NC_140588.1, on the reverse strand, counting down.
AGCAGTTTATGTCCATGAAAGATGCTACATATACTCTTTTACATATTGAAAAGTTAGATCCGTTACCATTCTCTGTGGCCGAAACAGACTCAGCTATCTGGCTCATCCATGGGGTTATAACTCTTCCAATTTCCTTGTTTAAATTTACCTCATGCATGAAACATTATCCACTAGGCCGCTTCGAACCCTTAGGCAGTGCATTTTTACATGAAGTTTGGTCATTACCATTCAAATACAGATGCCTACGGGATGACAAGAAGGTATACCTAACTGGGGAATCATGTGATACAACAATAGGTCACTCTCTTGTTTGCAAAAATATACAATTGCATGTGTTTTGAAAGGTATTCCAGTGCCAGCTATTACACCAACCTTCACTCTGCTTGTAAACGGTAGTTATTTGCTTTTAAATAATGAGGAATGCTGTGGCATGCTGGCCAGAATCCCTTACATTGTGACGGTTTGACAGCGTGTGGTTTGCTGTAAAAATTAGCTTTTTCCACCCCCACACGGGAGGCTCGATAACTCGATTTGGCCTTCCATTCTGACCTTTAAGGCAGACTTCAACAAGTTGAGCAGAATAGAGCATTAGTATCCCAAAAAGAAGATTCACTCACATCTGCCTGTGAGACATTTGTTCTTCAAGTGGCTAATAACCGTACAGAAGTACAAGCCCTTCTTAATACTGACCTCCCACTATATTACGGTGCATTGCTTCACACTATCTTCAATGCTTCTAACACTGCAGGCTTGGCCCATTTTTTTAAGTTGTGGGCTCTAGCCTTGTGACCTCTTTCCAAACTATATTTGGTGTGATACCGGCATTTATTCATTCTATTTTTTCCAGAGTCTTCGATGGCTTGCCACTATTACTTACCTTAGCCACTGGAATTCTGCTGGTGATTTGCCTACTGCGAAATGGATGCTCTTCCTGTGGCCCAGCACAGCCAAGACCGGCTGCAGATGCTCCGTAACCGTATGCTTGAATGCTACGGTACTCTGCCCCTGGCCACACTCAGCGTGGCTTATGGATTATCTTTTCGCTATGCTTACTACACTTACGTGCAGCCTGTCTTCAACTGCTTGGATTGTTCCTTTCAATGGGCATTGGATCTTTGCCTCTCCAATACGGCATTTCCACCACCGGATTTTGAAATGCTAATGAGTCCCTTAGTGGCCTATGAGCAAGAATGTTCTTGTGTTGGTATTATGGCCTGCGCGGCTGCGCTGGGACTTTTGGCAGAATGGGATATCTGTGCGGCGGCACAGGATTTCCTACAACGGAGTTACTTCAAGTATCATGCAAGTTGTCCTTTGATGGTGCTGGAAGCGGCCATTGTTGAGGAACATATATGTTCATTCACTTTGCTTAATTGGGTGGCATCTCTTTTTTCGGACGATAACAATGACTTCCTCTTGGAGGCTATTGCAACCTACTGTTCATACATTCTACTGGATTAACTCGGCTAGCACTCGTCCCTGTTGGATTTATTTCTTTTTTGTGTACCTTTTTTAGACACAAGAAGTTTTTTTTTCTTTTTCTTTACCCGCTCTCCACTTTCAAGCCGTCTTTAATCGCCAATTGAGAGGTTGCATTGATATGGATGCTCTTGATTCTTGCTCAAACTTCTTGAAAGCTGTGTTCTCGGCATACCACTGTCCGTTGGACTGACCAAGGGTAGGGTGTAGTGAGGATATGGGCTCACCTGCGGACATTACTAAATTAGCATAAGCTAGTATATGCTTGGCCACCATTTTGCTGCTTTTTGCTCACGTTACTACATGGCACGTTTATCGTAAACACTTTGCTTGCTAGCTTTCACATGAGAACTGTCCGCCTTTCACATATCTAGCTGTACACTGTGCTCCTAGTCTGCACAGCGTGTTCAAGGTCGAAAAAAAATGAGCTCCATTGAATTGCTTTGGTCAGCCTCACGTCCATCACAATAACATAGAACACAGCTGCGACACTGAAAATCTGGTGCTTTTAATATGTCCTTGCATGCATGTTAGGGCACTTGGAGAAACGCTTTCCAGGATAGAAGAGCTGTGCTTGTCCGGAGATGTCAATTCCTGCATCTGAACTCGGAGGTATGGGGTCCCCCTGACAATGCCTGGAGGTCTTCTATAATTATAATAAACTAGCTTCTAGCATGGGGAGGGTAGTAAGGCGCTATAGTCCTGTTTCCACTATCATCATAATATGATTACCCCTTTTGTTCTATATGGAATTGTAACAATGCTGATTTGTTTGATCTTATGCATTTTGCTGCTAGTATTGGCTCGTGTACTGCATTATAGAGCACGTTAGTTAAAATAAACATTTTAAACTATACTTTGGCTCTATTTACTCATGTTGTGGATAAGTACGCGAGTTTGAACAAAAGAGTGTTCCTGTTCCCACGTATCCTTAGAGGGATGGAGCAACATGTTCTAGGATGTCTAATCATTGGTAGCTTCACGGTAGTACGGAGAATGAATAAGACACTATAGCTAGTCGGATTGGGGTTCTGGGCACCGAGGTGGGTATTTTGGTACAGCACTACACACTTTGGTCCTGGTTTCCTGCGCATAGTTCTGTGAATGTGCAGAATCCCTGCAACAGGTGGGGTGTGGGTGACTGTGCATAGATGTGTGAGTGGGTAATTCACTGGGTGTATGGGTTCAAGAGTACATCTGTGAAGGGCTGTATGGGTGGGTGAGTGTGTGTATGGGTGTGTTGGTGAGTGAATGGATGTCTCAGTGGTACACGTGTGAGTAACTGCATATGTGAAAGGCAGTATATGTGAGTGTTGGCGTATATAAACTACTATATGTGAGAGTGAGTGATTGTGAGAGTGACTGTATGGATGAGTGTGTGCTTGTATCAGTGATTGTATAACAGAGTAAGTACGTGTTAGTATCTGTATGTATATGTGAGGTGGTGTGTGTATAACTGTATAGGTGAGTAAATGGGAGTGTGAATGATTCTTTGCTTGATTGACTAGGTGTGTGAGTAACTGTTGAGTGGTGATGTGTGATGTCTGTATAGGTGTATGAGAGCATATGATAATGCTGTATTGATGAGTGACTGCATGTATGAGTGACTGTATGGGTGAATGAGTAGATGTGTGTGTAGACATAGGAATCATTGAGTGGGTATGTAGTAACTGGTATTGGTGTGTCTATGGTTTTGAAAATAGTAGTCTGTATTTTAGAGTGGGTGTATCAAAGGTTATATTAGAGTGTGAGGAGGTGCATCAGATTATCATGTGGATGATGTCATCAGTGATGTCATCAGTGATGTCATTTGAGATGTCATCAATGATGTCTTCAGTGATGTCACTGACCATTTCATGAATGATGTAATATGTGACCTCATCAACAGTGCATTGGGGGTGTGTGAGTTATAGTTAGATTAACTAACTATAACGGCTGAATTTCTCTGGTTTTGTATGAGTGAAATGTCCAACTAACTATAACGTCCCTGAAACCTATGTTTTTTTCAGTGAATTTCAAAGGTTTTTTAAATGATAATTTCTAACTATAACGTCCCTGAAACCTGTGTTTTTTTCTGTGAATTTCAAAGGTTTTTTAAATGCTAATTTCTAACTATAACGTCCCTGAAACCTGTGTTTTTTTCAAAGAATTCCTAAGGTTTTTTAAATGCTAATTTCCTATTACAATGTTAAAAAAAAACTTTTTATAAAATTTTAAACTTTTTTAAAAATAAGGTAATATTTCTGCTTTGTAAAATATGCTTTTATTTTTTTTTTTAAAAAGAATACTGGATTTGCGTACCGATCGTGTACCAGTCACGTTGGTTGCGCAAATCCAAGAATTTTGCCGCCATATTGGTTAAGTCGTGTACAATCCGCGCTTGGTATGCGACGGGTGCGCGGTTCTTGGCCCCGCGTAACGTTACGTATGTATTTCCAGGGGTTGCGCCGGCTGCGCGAACCCATTGTAAATCTTTAAGTTTTAAAAGTATATGTATATTACTTTAAATATATATTATACCAAGAGATCATTTAACAAAGTTGTAAATATCATATATTTGTACCTGGAATAAAGATAAATTATTGTATATATTTTTCCGCGATCGCGTCGGGTGTGCGCTGGTTGCGCGCCGGCTGCATGAACCCATTTGACTTCAAAAGAAAGCATTTGATTGGTTAAGAAGCTTTTTATTCTAGAAATTACAGTACCACACTCAAATGTCTTATTCTTCCAACAGCCTTGCCAGGAGAGACACCATTTCTGTTGAGTGCTCTTCTAGCATTTTTTAGGTGTATTTAAAAAAAAATTCAGAAATGGCATCTTCAAATCCAGCAGAAGACATCATTGCTGAAGATGAGGAGTTGGAAGAACCCAGAAAAAAAGGAAGGAAAGCATTGTCTGGGCTTTTTTTATATTTCCTGCAGGTGAAAAAAAGGTGAACGCAAGGAAGGTTACGTGCAGTATTTGTGAAACAATTTTATCTTGGGGCTCTGAGAAGAAATACTCGTGCAGAACTTTGTCCATGCTCAGGCACCTCCAAACAATGCACCTTCGTTGCCTAGCACGGGGACAGCATCGACGAGACGTAGCTCTACGAGCCCAGCAAGGTGATGAAGATGCTGGACCATGCACCTCAACTGGTACCTCGAATTCCAACAAAGGACCTGATATTAGGCCAGAGTTTGCTGGTCTCAAACAAAGGTGCATAAAGTGCAAAAAAGTTGTTTGTTACAGAGAGCAGTCTGTTGATGCAGTTGTTCTTGCTGCAAGAAGCCATGTTTGGTATTTTTTTGCAGTAATTGTTTAATTGCAAAATGTTATAGAAAACTTTTCTCAGTTTTTTCTGTTGTTTGTTCATTTAATAAAAACCCCACAAAAATACAAAAAAGAGTTGAAAAAACACAAAAAATATAGAAGAAAAAATGGTTCTTTTCAGAACCTCCTAATTGGTTTAAAAAAGAAGAAATTTGTAAGTGTTGTATGATTTGTGGTAAGTGGAATATATGGAGAAGTGTACAGGTAGTGTATATATGATTGAAGGAGTGCATGGGTAATACCTGCGTGATTGCAACATTGCAGGACTAATGTCTGGGTGATTGCAGGTGTGCATAATTAGTGTCTCAGTGTTTGCATGAGTAGAGAGGTAATGTGTAGGTGATTGGAAGAGTACATGAGTAATGCCTGAGTGATTGCATGATTGCAAGGGTAGTGTCTGGGTGATTGGAGGAGTGCAAGGGTAGTGTGTGGTGATTTTGTAAATGCATGGGTTATGCCTGCGTGATTGCATGACTGCAGACGTAATGTGTGGGTGATTGGAGGAGTGCATGAGTAATGCCTGAGAGATTACATGAGTGCAATGGTAGTGCCTTGGTGATTGGAGTAGTGAAAGGGTAGTGCATGGTGATTTTGTAAGTGCATGGTTTAGGCCTGGGTGATTGCATGAGTGCAGAGGTAATGTGTGGGTGATTGGAGTGTCAGGGCCTGACAAGTCTTACCTTCAGCTTGTGAAGCAATCTCGCTGAGATGACATGAACAACCACCACCATCTCCCACCGTACCCTAAGAAATAGGTGTGCACTGACCAGGATGAAGATGGGACCGGGGGAGGAAGTTATTGGTATGAATGGTATCCTCCTGAAGACCTGAATGGTGACATTACTGTGTCCCCGGGATCCCTCGGACCCACCGTCTGGAAGGAGAAATGTAAGGGAAACACTCTAACCACTGAAACATACAAATGTGCCCATACATCATACACATCAATGCTCAACGAACTGTGTAGTCACCTTAGATGAGGTACCATGAAGGGGGTACTAGATGTCTTCAGCAAGGATTGATAAATGTAGAGGCGTTCCTGTGCGTGATACAGAGGAAATGGAAAGCACTCCTGCGCTTGACACAAAGGAAAAGGAAAACGCTCCTGCGTGTGGTGCAGAGAAATGGAAAGCGCTCCTGTGCTTGACACAAAGGAAAAGGAAAGTGCTCCTGCGTGTGGTACAAGGAAAAGGAAAGCGCTCCTGCGCTTGACACAAAGGAAAAGGAAAGCGCTCCTCCGCATGGTGCAGGGAAATGGAAAGCGCTCCTGCACTTGACACAAAGGAAAAGGAAAGTGCTCCTGCACGTGATGCAAATGAAAGGGAAAGCGCTCCTGCACGAGTAGCTATGGGAAGTGGTATTGTGCTCGCTTGCTCTAATGGTCTTGCAAAGGAAAGGAAAAGATGAGCGCTCCTGCGCATTGTGCAAGGTAATGGAAACCGCTCCTGCGCGTGACACAAATAAAGGGGAAGCGCTCCTGCGTGAGTGGCTCTGGCAAGTGGACAGTGCTCACTTGCTCTTATGGTCCCGCAAAGGAAAGGCTAAGTACGCCAGCACTGGTTACTGAGGATTCAAGGAACAAGCGCTCCTGCCTGTGCTCCGTGGTACAGTGATACGCAAGTGTACCAATGAGGTACAAAGGCAAGACGGAAACCAGTGCTCCAGGGCGGATGAATTACCTGCAGAGGTGGAGCTGCTGGGACAGGAAGAGCAGATTTCCAGGCAATCCAAAGCGCTTGTCCGGCAGGCACAGCAGGCAGTTATGTGGTTTCCCCCAGAAGCGCTGATAGGTGCACTGATGTCAGCTTCTGGTGATTTGGAAGCTAGACCGCTAACCAGCACCATACGTCCTGACGTCACCAAGCGCTAACGAGCGCTCAGGAAGCACGCATCTGCATACACTCGTCAGGAATGCCTGCTCGTCCTGAACCATGACATGGAGGAGTGCATGGGTAATGCCTGAGTGATTGTATGACTACAAGGGTAGTGCCTGGGTGATTGGAGTAGTGCAAGGGTAGTGCGTGCTGATTTGATAAGTGCATGGGTAATGCCAGGCTGACTGTGTGAGTGCAGAGGTAATGTGTGGGTGATTAGAGGAGTGTATGGGTAATGCATGAGTGATTCCATGAGTGCATGAGAAATGCCTGGCTGATTGCATGAATGCATGAGTAGTGCCTGGCTGATTGGAAGAGTGCATGGGTACTGCATGAGTGATTGAATAAATGCATGGGTTATGCCTTAGGGATTGAATGAGAGCATGTATGATGATTTTGTAAATGCATGGGTTATGCTTGGGTCATTGCATGATTGCAGACGTAATGTGTGGGTGATTGGAGGAGTGCACGAGCAATGCCTGAGTGATTAAATAAGTGCATAGGTAGTGCCTGGGTGATTGGAGTAGTGAAAGGGTAGTGCATGGTGATTTTGTAAGCGCATGGGTTATGCCTGAATGATTGCATGAGTGCAGAAGTAATGTATGTGTTATTGGAGGAGTGCATGTGTAATGCCTGAGTGATTACATGACTACAAGGGTAGTGTCTGGATGATTGGAATAGTGCAAGGGTCCTAGTGGTGATTTGATAAGTGCATGAGTAATGCCAGGCTGACTGTGTGAGTGCAGAGAATATATTTAGGTAATTGCAGGAGTGTATGGGTAATGCGTGATGATTTAGTCAGTGCATAAGTAACAGCAGACTGACTGTATGAGTGCAGAGGTAATATGTTGGTTATTGGAGGAGTGTATGGGTAATGTCTGGCTGATTGTATAAGTGCATAGGTAGTGCCTGGATGATTGGAGGACTGTATAGGCACTGCCTGAGAGATTGAAGGAGTGTATGGGTAGTATGTGGGTGATTGCATGAATGGAGGGATAAGGTCTGGCTAAATGGAAGAGTGTATGGGTAGAGTCTAGGTGATTAGACAAGTGCATAGGTAGTGCTTCAGTGTTTCTATAAATGCATGGGTAGTGGCTGGTCGATTGGAAGAGTGCATGAATAGTGTTTGTGTGATTGAATTAGTGCAAGGGTAATATCTGGGTCATTAAAAGAGTGGATAGGTAATGCCTAAGTGATTGTACGACTAACTGTATGAGTGCAGGGGTAATGTCTGGGTGATTGAAGAAGTGCATGGGTAATGCCTAAGTGCATGCAAGACTGCATCGGTTGTGCCTGTCTGCATGTAGCACTGCATGGGTAGTTCCTTCGTAAATGGAGAAGTGCATGACTAGTAGTAGAGTGATTCCATGAGTGCAGTAGTAGTGGATGATTGGAATACTGCATGGATAGTGCCTGGGTTATTGCATGAGTGCATGAGTAGTGCCTGGGTGATTGGAGGAGTGCATGGGTAGTGCCTGGGTGATTGGAGGAGTGTATGGGTAGTGCCTGAGTGATTGAAGAAGTGTAGTAACAATGGAAATGGTGGTATAGGTGATAGGTAAAGGCGCCTAAAGGTAAATCCACCAAATATTACAAATAATAACTCTAATTGTAATGGTGCTTAAAGGTTAGAGAGAACCACCCGCCTCTCTAAAATTTTAATTAAAAACAAAGAAACGTACATTAGATACCCAAGAACACATAAGTTATCACTGAGAATTTTCATAACGTAGTAACATGTAAGGTACAAAAAATAAATTCAATCCATTTCTTTCTGTTTCTTTCTTTCTTTCTATTTTTAATGGATCTTCATGTTTTCAAACAGTATGCAGTTCCCAAGCCAACACGTGTTTCGTTGCCTCAGTAGGTAGTACATGCGACTTGATCATGGCTAGGTAGAGAATAATATATACTACATTTAGTTGCATAACTTGTTACCGAAACAACACCTCTGAAATAAGTAGCAGGTCTTATAGTCATTAATGGTTCAAATACCACCTAACACCCAGTATCTCACTGACCTGAAAAGCTACCCTACACTTAAAACTAAAGACAATTGGTTGACAACACGTATGGTGGGTTTTTATGGGTGCGGACACTGCTCAGTATGCAAATGGGCAAGGAGTAAAACGGTGGATTTTATAGGCCCGGGTAACAAATGCTACAAAATTACCTTCAACATAAATTGCAGCACCAATTTTGTGGTTTACGTAATTGAATGCCGCTGCGACAAGAAATATGTGGGGAGTACTATTTGACCATTACGAGAAAGGATTGGGGAACACATGAGGGCGGTCAAACAGAACAACCTTAGGCACCCCATTGCGACGCATATTGCAGAATGACATGCGCAGGCACCACATAAAGATTTTTCCTTTTATGGAATAGAGCAAACTTTGAGGGAGCCAAAGGGCGGCAACAGAGAACTGATGTTACGCAGAAATGAGGCCTCTTGGATTCTTAAATTGCGGACGACAGATGTTGAGATGAATGTTGACAATGAGATGCACTATTTCCTTGGTAAATGAGAACTACTGGGTGAATGCTCGTTTGTAAATGCATTTTCAATGTTGTTTATGACCATGATGTGATCTGATGTAAATATAAGAATATGTATGGCATTTCCATTAACTAAAGTGTAAACCACATTCGCAGGAGATGTCAACATGAATAATTTACATTTTTGATGGGATCTAACGTATACAAATATTATCAAAATATAAAACAACGTAAATTGAGATTATTATGTTGGCATGTGTGAATTAAGTCACAAATATTGATGTCACTTATACACAATAGTCACTATCTATGATCCTAAATTATTGAACTGAGCCAGATACCCGTTTGGCGGTGTCCAGACACCTGGGGAATCTTATATATCAGATAAGCTTATGCGATTATCCTTCAAGTATATACGAAATAATTACCCTATATAGAATCATAGGAGAACATAGACTGGACGTCTACAGATAAACAAACAGCAGATTCCTTCTTTTTGTTATGATCTCATGGGCTACAGAAGATATACTATGTTTATAGACCCAGTTATTAATTTTTGAAGAGGCCCTTTTAATGGAACGCATACTTGAAAATCGCGTTTAAAACCACTTTATACCATATGTATATATCCCTGTAACGGAGGGATTGACCTTTTCCAATATGGCCGCCGGCCCCGCAATAACCGCTCCTAATAGGGTGCTAGCACTACAACTACATAATAAATTACTAATGATGGTAGTGTCCACCTCATTTTTCCGGACACAGACTACTAGCCATTTGCCTATACACTCTATCGATCGCTACTCTAATATACATTTTGTGGCGACACATTCGTCAAATCATACGCGGTATTTAGATTCCACCCACAATTAATGACTATGGTTTCGGGAACAATAATTGTAATATGGTCGTTGTTTTTGGGACTTTTTAATTAACCCTAATCGGAGTTTGGGTTTTTAATAATCCACGATACCTTTAAGTACAACTATACTTCCCACTTTCCAAGATGGGGGCCTTGCTTCCTCTTAACACTCGTGACCACGCACGGGTTACGCGATCACGTGTTTTTTCAAACTGTCATAGCAAGAGGCTTCTCTGCTCACCGGCGCTTGCATTTTGGAGTCCGGCGTGAGGAGGGGAGTACGCGTATCGGCGGCTCAAGCATTCATCTAATACAGGTATTCACAACTTTGATTGTTCCTTTTTCTGTTAAGTGCTATGGCCCGATTGGCCAGGTTTTCTTCGAAAACTTTACAGTAACATAATGTTGGCTTCTTCTAAGAAACTATGCCATTGCCCTATACTAAAATGAGGTACGTTTCTGTTTTTTGTCTTGCCTATTCCCTCAATAGATTGGAATTCTTTCCGCTAAGTAAAGTAAACATAACGGAAATCGGACTTAAAGTCACTACAGATTTTTCTCCTCACGCCACAGAATTAGTGTGGCTTGGAATTATCGCCTCACTACAAGTAGGTTCTAATTTTGAATCGTTGGAAATTGATTAAAATTTTACGCATAAATTTTACACAGAGGTTTTGCCTGTCGACATATTTTTATTTATCCAGTGTCTAATATATACCCGCTGGGTTTTGCGTTTTTTGTTCTCCGCACAGATCTACATATACCGATTCTTTTCAGGTCAGTAAGATACTGGGTGTTAGGTGGTATTTGAACCATTAATGACTATGAGACCTGCTACTTATTTCAGAGGTGTTGTTTCGGTTTTTGTCACTGGGTGACATCACAGGTTTAGAATGAAGTATATTAGTGCAGTGACCCATTGGAATTGAACTTTCATCATAAATCAATCACCGTCACGTGCACTTTCACTTTGTAAAAACTATTTTAATTGTGCTCTTACTGCATATATACATGTATAAATAAAACCTGAAAAACGTTTTTCCTTTTCTAAAAACTTGATTTTGATGTCACAAATGGCACTATGTGCATGATTGAACACTTGACTACATTTGATTGGCACCGCGTCACTCCAATTCCCCTGGTAGCACTTTTTGTTGTGTGGTTTATCAAATAGTAATGAACAATTGCGAGTAACGAGTTATGCAACTAAATGTAGTATATATTATTCTCTACCTAGCCGTGATCAAGTCGCATGTACTACCTACTGAGGCGACGAAACACGTGTTGGCTTGGGAACTGCATACTGACTGAAAACATGAAGATCCATTAAAAATAGAAAGAAAGAAACAGAAAGAAATGGATTGAATTTTTTTTTTGTACCTTACATGTTACTACGTTATGAAAATTCTCAGTGATAATTTATGTGTGCTTGGGTATCTAATGAGTGAAGAAGTGCATGGGTAGTGCTTCTATGATTCCATGAGTGCTAGGGTAGTGCCTACATGATTCAAAGAGGGTAAGAATAGTGCTTGGTAATTTTATAAGTGCATGGGTAGTGGCAGGATGATTGGTGGAGTGCATGGCTACTGGCTGGGTAATTGGAGGAGTGCATGAGTAGTGTCTACGTGATTGGAGGAGTGTATAGGAAGTGACTGGGTTATTGCATTAGTGCATGAGTAGAGCCTGGGAGAGTGCAGGAGTGGAAGGATAGTGCATGGGTAGTGACTGGATGATTGGAGGAGTGCATGGCTACTGGCTGGGTAGTCAAAGGAGTGAATGAGTAATGTCTGGGTGATTAGAGGAGTGCATGAGTAGTGCATGAATGATTGGAGGAGTGCACGAGTAGTGCCCGGGTTATTGCATGAGTGGATGAGTAGTGCCTGGGTGATTGGATGAGTGCATGGGTAGAGCCTGGGTGATTTTGTAAGTGCATGGGTATTGCTTGGTTGATTTTGTAAGTGTATGGATAATGCCTGAGTAATTACATGAGTTTATGGTTAATGTATGGATCATTACAAGAGTGCATGGTTAGTCTCTGGGTGTTTGGAGGAGTGTAGGGATACCGCATGCTGATTTCATAAGTGCTTGGGTATTGGTGGAGTGATTGGGTAAGTACATGGTACTGGCTTGGTGATTGCAGGAGTGCATGGGAAATAACCGGGTGATTATAGGACTGCTAGAATAGTGGATGGTGATTTTATAAGTGCGTGGGTATTGGCAGAGTGATTGGATAAGTGCATGTCTAGAGGTTGGGGGATTAGAGGAGTGCATGGGTAGGGCCTGGGTAATCGAAAGAGTAAATGAGTAGTGTCCAGATGATTAGAGAACTGCATGGTTAGTTGATAGATTATTGGAGCAGTGCATGGGTAATGCCTGAGTTACTGCATGAGTGGATGACTAGTGCCTGGGTGATTGCAGGAGTACATGGGTTGTGCCTGGCTAATTTTGTAAGTGCACGGGTATTCCTTGGGTGATTTTGTAAGTGAATGGCTAATGCCTGGGTAATTACATGAGTTTATAGTTAATGCATGGATCATTGCAAAAGTGCATGGTTAGTATCTGGGTGATTGGAGGAGTACACAGATACTGCATGGTGATTTCATAAGTGCTTGGGTATTGGTGGAGTGATTGGGTAAGTACATGGTACTGCCTGGGTGATTGTAGGAGAGCATGGGGTAGTGCACGGGTTATTGAAGCACTGCATGGATGGTACCTAGGTTATTGCATAAGTACATGAGTAGTGCCTGGGAAATAGCAGAAGTACATGTGTAGTGCCTGCATGATTTTCTAAGTGTATGGGTATTGTTTGGTTGATTCTACAACTGCATGCTTAATGCTTGAGTAATTACATGAGTTTATAGGTAATGTCTGGATGATTGCTTGAATACATGGTTAGTGCCTGGGTCATTGCATGAATACATGGGTACTTCCTGGATGATTAGAGGACTGCAAGGATAGTGCATGGGGATTTTATAAGTGGATGGGTATTCACAGAGTGATTGGATAAGTGTATGGGTACTGACTGGGTGACAGGAGGAGTGCATGGGTAGTGCCTGCATTATTGCATGAGTGGATGAGTAGTGCCTGGGTGATTAGAGGAGTGCGGGGACACTGCATGGTGATTTCATAAGTGCTTAGGTATTGGAGGAGGGATTGGGTAAGTACATGGCACTGGCTTGGTGATTGCAGGAGTGCATGGGTAATAACTGGGTGATTGGAGGACTGGTAGAATAGTTGATGGTGATTTTATAAGTGCATGGGTATTGGCAGAGTGATTGGATAAGTGCATGTCTAGTGGTTGGGGGATTAGAGGAGTGCATGTGTAGGGCCTGGGTAATCAAAAGAGTAAATGAGTAGTGTCCAGATGATTAGAGAACTGCATGGGTAGTTGATAGATGATTGTAGCAGTGCATGGGTAATGCCTGAGTTATTGCATGGGTGGATGACTAGTGCCTGGGTAATTGCAGGAGTACATGGGTTGTGCCTGGCTAATTTTGTAAGTGCACTGGTTTCCTTGGTTGCTTTTGTAATTGCATGGCTAATGTCTGGGTAATTACATAACTTTATAGTTAATGCATGGATCATTGCAAGAGTGCATGGTTAGTATCAGGGTGATTGCAGGAGTGCACAGCTACTGCATGGTGATTTCATAAGTGCTTGGGTATTGGTGGAGTGATTGGGTAAGTACATACTACTGGCTGGGTGATTGTAGGAGTGCATGGGGTAGTGCACGGGTGATTTGAGCAGTGCATGGGTAGTACCTGGGTTATTGCATATGTACATGTGTAGTGACTGGGTGATTGGAGGAGTACATGGGTAGTGGTAGGGTGATTTGATAAGTGCATAAGTATTGATTGGATGATTGCATGAATACATTGCTACTGCTCAGGTGTTTGTATAAGTGGAGGAGAAATGTCTGGATGATTAAAGGACTGCATAGGTAATACTTGGTTTATTGCAACATTCTACAAGTATTGTGTGGGTGATTACAGAGCTGTATCGCTACTGCCGTAGTGAATAAAGCTGTATATTGGTAATGCATAGCTGATTTTGTAAGTACAGAGATTATATTTCAGAGATTGAAGAAGAGCATGGGTTCTGGTAAAGTGCTTTTATGAGTGAGGTAATTTAGTTTGGAAAAATTAATTACTGCAATAAAAGTGACTGTAAATATTAATTAATAACATTATGCTTATTACATTACTTTGTCTTACATTCTTTATTGAAGTACATATAAAACCATTGTAACAATTTTGCAGTTGCTTCATTATAATCTACATTTAAAATATTTTCAAACTTTAGAATTGCTTTCTGTAAAAGAGAAGAAAAAAACTGTTATTGCATATAATATTATGGCTTTAAGAACACAACATAATTTTAGAATTACATAACATATTCAGTTTGCCTTGTTTGCTCTTTTTCAGATTCTATTGAATTTCACCAGACACAGTGATTTCAATGTTGATCAACATGTAACAGCGGGCAAAAAATACAATCAATAAGATTGTTAAAAAACAAATCTGTGTTCAAAATATTTACAACAAAATCAACTATTTGTTTATATTTTCAAAAATAAACACTCTCATTAACATTGCATATAAAACAAAGATCAAATATATGAACGGCTTCTTTCAAAAACTATTTTCTAAATACAATATCAAAGCACAAAAACCATAATTCATGGCCGAATGATGTTTAGTTCATCTAATTTCTGCTTTTGTCTCTCCTTTAAATAGTACTCTTTTCGTTGTTCTTTTTTCTTTTGCGATTTTTTTGTCATGGTGAATCTTTCTTAATAATAATGGAGAATATCTGAAAAAAGAATTTTTAAAATAATTTAATATTATTAAAATAATTATATATGAAAGAGGTACAGAAATAAGGAACAGGTGGTCAGAGTAACACAAAAGAGGTGCATTAAGAGGGAAGAAGGGTACAGAAAAAGGAAAGAGGGTTGCAGAAATTTGGAACAGAGGTAAAGTAAGAAGCCAAAGCAGTGCAGAAAGAACCAACAGAGCTGCAGAAAGAGGCAAGAGGGGTGCAGAAAAAGGCAAGTGAAGTACAGAACGGAACAAAAGATGTGCAGAAAGAACCAACAGAGCTGGAAAAAGAGGTAAGAAGAGTGCAGAACGGGTTAGGAGAAATGCACAATGATGCAAGAGGGGAACATAAAGAGGCAGGAGGGGTGCAGAAAGAGGAAAACGACTGCAGAAACAGGAAAAGGGGTGCATAAAGAAGCAAGTGAAGCGTAGAAGGAGGAAAGAGAGGTGCACAAAGAGGCAAGAGAGTTACAGAAAGAGGCAAGTTAAGTGCCCAAGAAGACAACAGAACTGCAGAAAGAGGCAATATGGATGCAAAAAGAAGCAAGACAGGTGCAGAAATAAACAAAAGAAGTGCAGAAAGAAGGAATAAAGGTGCAGAAAGATGCAAAAACAGTGCAGAGAGTTGTAAGACAGGTACCGAAAATAACAAATGAGGTGCATAAAGAGGCAACAGACGGCTAGAGACTGCCTAAATGATTGCATCAGTGTAGCAGTAATGCCTGAGTGATTACAGCACTGCATATGTAACACCTGCATCATTGTAAGACTGCATGGCGAGTACTTGGATGTTTTTATATGTGCATGAGAGTTCAGCCTAGTCAAAAATAAAGCAGTACACTATTACACAACTCAACTATAAGTGTCTCCATATTGTTAAAACCAAGCATACATATCTCTCTATGTTATCAAATTATAATGATATGTAAAAGAAATATGTATACAATATTTCTGAAATATGTTGAAACCTAGAAACTGAGACACGTGATAGGTCTCAATAACTAATTCCAACACTCAATAGGTGCTCCTTGGATAATTGTAGGAGTGCAAGGGTAGTCACTGGGTAAGTACAGGACAATATGAAAAGTGACTGGCTAATTTCATGAGTGTACACATACACATTGAGTGCCTGGATAAGTTTATAAATAGCACCTGAAGGCATAGATGAGTCATTGAGTACTGCCTAGGCGAATACATGAGAGCAACAGAAAGGCATGGGTGATTCGATGACTGTAAGGGTTGTGTGTAGGTAATTACGTGACTGCACAGCAACAGCCTGCATGATTGCATAACTGTAGGGGTAGTACATAACTAGACCCTGAGTGATTCCTTGCCTGCAAGGATAATATCTGGGGTATTACTGAAGTAGACAGCTAGTGAGTGGGTGATTTTATAAGTTCATGAGTACCGCCTGGCTGAACTACTAAGATACAGCCTGAGTGATTACAGGTGTGGAAAGGTAGTGACTGGGTGATTTTAAAAGTACATGACTACTGGCTGAGTGATTACATAAGTACAAGAAAAGTACGTATGTCAATGAAAGAGTACAAGGGGGTTAAAGGACTACATGGATAACATCCTATTGATTGCATGACTACCGGGAGAATGTCTAGGGATTGACATGACTAAATACCAAGTGACTGGGTGATTTTATAAGTGCATGGGTACTTCCTGGGTGATTGCAGGACCACTGAGGTAGAGCCTGAGTAAATAAAAGTGTGTGAAAGTAGTGCCTGGGTGATTTCATAACAGCATTACTACTGGCCGAGTGATTACATGAATACAAAGGTGGTGCCTCCATAATTTAGGGAGTGCAGCAGTAGTGCTTGGGTGATTACGTAAGTACATGAGTAATATCTTACTGATTGAATAACCACGTAGATGTTCTCTAAATGATTGTATCTTTCAAACCACACTTTTGTGCTGCATCTTCACAATTGTTTCTAAAATTATGCAGCATCATTCAACTATACCTTTCTACAGACTACAAAATAGAAGCCATATTATTAACACCTTATGTAAACATCTTTTAATCCACAGTTTTACGCTTCATCTTCACTATTATGTCTAAAATGATGCGACATCATCCAACTATATCTTCTTACATACTACATAAAACAAGCCTAATCAATAACACCTGATATGAGCATCTTTCAAACCACACTTGTTTTACAGCTTCATCACCATTCCATCTAAAATGATGTGCCATCATTCAACTATACCTTTCTACAGACTACAAAATAGAAGCATAATTAGCAACAGCTTATGTGAACATCTTTCAAACCACACTTTTGTGTGTGCATCGTCACCATTCTATCCAAAATTATGGAGCATCAGTCAACTATACCTTCCTACAGACTAAAAAAGAAGCCTAATTAATAACACCTGATATGAGCATCTTTCAAACCACACTTTTATACAGCATCATCACCATTCTATCCAAAATTATGTGGCGTCATTCAACTATACCTTTCTAAACACTAGTAAAAAGATCCCTAATTAATAACACCTTATGTGAACATCTTTCAAACCACACTTTTGTGCTGCATCTTCACCATTCTATCTACAATTATGCGGCATCATTCAACTATACTTTTCTAAACACTAGTAAAAAGATGCCTAATTAATAACACGTTATGTGAAGATCTTTCAAACCACACTTTTGTGCTGCATCATCACTATTCTACTAGTACTCACAGTCTTGACTCTACCACAGAAAAAGCAACAACAGCTCTTTGTTATACATCATGCATCTTAAAGTGGATAAAACATATGAAAATACATATACAAGTAGAAACATAATTAGGACAGAAAGCCATGCAAACCTTAAAACTTCACAGACTCCACCTCCAAATTTAAACCAACAGCTAAAATGATGCGGTATACTACAAATGTACATATCCAAACACTAAAACAAACTATCATAATCACTCATCCATATTCCAATATACACATAATACTATACAGAATCTTTTTCAAACAACATTTAACTACAATAAAACAAACTACAATAAACATCTCTACATTTACTAATATATTTCAAACATCAAGGTTTTTGAATAATTATTTAACTAAAAAAAAACACATAATACACCTCACAAATTTATAACTCACCTTCCAAATTGATTTGTAGAATTTAAAATATCAGAAAGTCATAAAAGATTTTCTTATACACACAATCAATGTAATGCACTCCTCTCAGCAAAGCAAAACCAGTAATGGCAATGTTTCCCTCTCTTTCTCTACACAAATAAATGTAAGTAACAAATCACATTGCTTCCCACATTTTTTCTAATTCAAAAATACATTTCTATTGGTTAGACATACTAACCCTTTCCAACTGACTTCTAAAAGTGCCCAAACTGGTTCTGGAATTTTTTGGAGTCGCAACTCCACCGTGCAGCAAAGCGATGGAGCAGCGAATCCATATGGGAGTTCAAAAATATATTACAAATAAAAACATGACTACTTTTTAACAACACACCACTTCTAAACATACTACTGACTTGGGAAATCTTACATTTATAAGATTTCACTTATATATAAATTACAATTTCAACATTTTAAGTACACAGTAAACTTTCAACCCTTCCCCCATTCTGCTTAATGCCAGTTTCCATAGTAACAGTTCATGGAATATTCAACTTAACCAACAAGTCACAAGTTCACCATATTTTCAAGTTCACCACACAATGTTGCAAATGCAAACAGCAGGTGTGGTTGACTTAGCAAAATATGATCTTATCCTTTCTATTGTACCTTTCAAACATTTTTTACTAACCCATAAGAAATATGCTTTAAAAAAAAAGTTAAATACACCCTATTTTTGAATGTACAATCAGGCACATGCATCAAGCAAAATACCGGTCGCAAACGGGCAGATTCTCAGAATCTGACCCTTTGCTCCCGGTATTTTTGCATTTGGGATGCATCATCCCAAATGCAAAAATCGCTATTTAAGGAATCTCAAAATTGGGATTCCTTAAATAGCGATTGCATTTAAGGAATCCCTAATTGAGATTCCTTAAATGCAATGCATTACAGTTTAAAAAATAGCGATTTCGCTATTAGCGTGAGCAAATTACCATGAGGCTGGACCTCATGGTAATTTGCGAAAACTTAGAAAAATGCACTTATTTGCATTTTTCTAAGTTTCATGTTGCCCACACACATGCCCTTAGAGCATGTGTGTATGCAACATTTGTGCAGAGTGAACATACATGGGTGCAATAGGGTGTCATTTTGACACCCTTGCACCATCGAAATTGCGGGAGCAATTTGCGAGTACCTACTGGTACTCGCAAATTGCTCCCGCAATCTCTAATTCATTCCTATGGGCCTGGAGGCCCATAGGAATGAATGGGAAGACATTCCTTAATTGCGACTCGCAATTTGCTAGTCGCAATTAAGGAATTTGTGGGAATCGCTATTTCTTTAGCGATTCCTACATGCATAGGGTTTTGCTATTCCTTAATTGCGATTCCTTAATAATCGCTATTAAGGAATCGCAAAACCCTATGATGATGCATGTGCCTGAATGTTCTTAAACAGCCAATCAATTCTCTACTTTTTAAAAAACTGCATCTTGTCCACCATTTTACATACCTCTCATTCTACCAACTGACTACCTCAGCTACAGACATCTTTTCATTACTTCCAGACATCCCTTCAAGATGCTTACAGTGTGGATTGTTGGGCACAGCTATGTTTTCTGGTGCAAAAGGTATGCTGAACGCTGAGGTATTGACAAAGACCTAGCTTTGCAAAATGTGGACATTAACCCCGCGCTGTGCCCATGACGAGACCATCTCGTCATGGGACCCACCCTTGGGGAAAGCGCTGGCGCTCCCCCCGTGATTCCTCGATCTTTTTTTTTTTTGCTGGGGAGGCAGGGGAAGACCTTCCCCTGCCTCCCCCCGCCCACCCCGCCCGCGTCATCAATGACGTCAGCGCGCGAGGCGTGCTGACGTCATCGGAGGCTTCCCCTTTGCTCTCCGAGGCGCAGGAAGCCATTTGCTTCCTGCGCGTCGGAGAGTAAAGGTCAGTTTCGGGGCTGGGGAGGGGGGCTATTTTGTGATCGGTGGGTGCTGGTCACGTAGGGGGGTGGGGGGAATCTAAATAAGTGCGAGGGGTTGCAAAGTGCCCTGATTTTTTTTGTTTTACTATAAAAATACACAGAGTTTGCCAGTGAAATTTACTCGTGTAACGTTGAAGAGCATTGTTGTGCCCAGGGGGGGGCCAAATAAAGTGAGACAGAGGGGTTGCAAAGTGGCCAGATTGATTTTATTTGCTTCCAAGTACACCAGCATCAGAGTTTGCCAGTGCACTGCGACTTTCGTTGTCTCGTCTAACTTTGAACAGCATTGTTGTACCAAGGGGGGGCGAAAGAAAGTAAGACAGAGGGGTTGCAAAGTGGCCAGATTGATTTTATTTGCTTCCAAGTACACCAGCATCAGAGTTTGCCAGTGATGTGCTTCTTTCGTTTTTTTGTCTTCCTTTGAACAGTATTGTTGTTCCCAGGGGGGGGGGGCGAAATAAAGTAAGACAGAGGGGTTGCAAAGTGACCAGATTGATTTTATTTGCATCCAAGTACACCAGCATCAGAGTTTGCCAGTGCAGTGCGACTTTCGTTTTCTCGTCTAACTTTGAACAGCATTGTTGTACCAAGGGGGGGGCGAAAGAAAGTAAGACAGAGGGGTTGCAAAGTGGCCAGATTGATTTTATTTGCTTCCAAGTACACCAGCATCAGAGTTTGCCAGTGATGTGCTTCTTTCGTTTTTTTGTCTTCCTTTGAACAGTATTGTTGTTCCCAGGGGGGGCGAAATAAAGTAAGACAGAGGGGTTGCAAAGTGGCCAGATTGATTTTATTTGCATCCAAGTACACCAGCATCAGAGTTTGCCAGTGCAGTGCGACTTTCGTTTTCTCGTCTAACTTTGAGCAGCATTGTTGTTCCCAGGGGGGGGCGAAATAAAGTAAGACAGAGGGGTTGCAAAGTGGCCAGATTGATTTTATTTGCATCCAAGTACACCAGCATCAGAGTTTGCCAGTGAAGTGCTACTTTTGTTTTCTCGTCTTCCTTTGAACAGTATTGTTGTTCCCAGGGGGGGCGAAATAAAGTAAGACAGAGGGGTTGCAAAGTGGCCTGATTGATTTTATTTGCATCCAAGTACACCAGCATCAGAGTTTGCCAGTGCAGTGCGACTTTCGTTTTCTCGTCTAACTTTGAACAGCATTGTTGTACCAAGGGGGGGCTAAATAAAGTAAGACAGAGGGGTTGCAAAGTGGCCAGATTGATTTTATTTGCATCCAAGTACACCAGCATCAGAGTTTGCCAGTGTAGTGCTACTTTAGTTTTCTCGTCTTCCTTTGAACAGCATTGTTGTTTCCAGGGTGGGAGAGTGTACCATTTCTGGAGGTACTGCAATACCTGGTTGATGGGTGAATTGGAAAACACAATGTGCACCATGGTTGTGTGTTTATGGATGTGGTCTACCATACTGCTTATGTTTTGTAAGGATGTAAGCAATGGACAGTGAAACGGTTCCCTTCAGGGCCCTCTAGTCATGTCCATAACTTTTCAGGTGAAACCACTCGCTGATTTCTGAATAGTTAGTGAGAGATCGTTTAGGTAACCATGTTGTTTCTGCTTACATTTCATATGCTTTGCATTCCCTAGGAGTGTTTTTTTTTTTTTTTTAGGCGGGCGTATTACTCTTATCAAGTGCATAATTTGAATTGAGCCACATCCAAGTGTTTATAGCGGGCACAATTAGGTTATAGCTGAAGGCAGTGCGAGTTTCTCTCAGTGGGCAAGTATGGCGTTCAGTGGGGATGTGGCACTATGGCCGGAGCTGTTGAATTTGGAAATGGGGAACCGGGTTCAGCATTCATGACCAGTCCACCACACCACTGTACTTTCCCATGCTAGACCATAGAAGGCCCCACTAGACCTTAGAAGGCTTGATGTCTTAGCACAAGCAGGTGTACTGTAGTGGTGTCAACTTACAAAAGAGTACAAAGTACAAGTAGAGGTATAAAAGTGCAATAAATGGCAGACACGCAAAACACAGGAACACACTGGGTAGGCACTTCTACGGGCATGGAGAACAGAATTTCCTATAATGTAAAGACTTCCTTCACACAATAGAGGGTGTGAATTAAGTTTGGAAGTGTCTTTGCAGGAGGAGAACTTTGAGGTTAGTTTTGAAGGACTGGGAAGAGGGAAGGGGTGGTCCGGAGCTGTGGCTCAGTTCCAGATTCTCGCCGCTTTGCTTGTAAAGGATTGGGCCATCGATCTTTTCTTTTTGAAAGTGGGAGGTTCAAGCAATATATTTTGCGCAGTATGTGATGGTATAGGGCATTATATGCATATGTTACAATAAAGTTTTTTTTCTTCTTTTTATTCTAGTCTAAAGCTTTTCGACGGTGGCTGTTCTGCAGTTTTGTGTAGTTGCATTGTGTTGGTAAGAATTTTTTTGTTGTTGTATTTACACCAAATGAGTAATAATATAATGTCTGAATGAATTTTTTTGTAAGTGATGTCATAATGGCAGCATATTTAGTTAGTGGTTTGAGCATGAAATTCTTTGCGATGTGTTTTGCATAGTCTTATGTGTAATTGCTTTTCTCTTTCTTTTTTAGTGGGATATTGTTGATCCATACTGTGTCTGTACAGAGTTGGTGGTGGTGAGTAGTTTAGCTGCCTCTGGCAAGTGAGTGGTATTGTTTTGGAGTATATTTGAGTTTTTGATAAAGGTGCTTTTTGTTTATTACTTATTTCACAAAGAGTTTGTTGTTGTTGACTTGTTTGACAAGTTACCTTTATTAGTAAGCAATATGGCTAGCCGTAGAATGACTGCTCAACAGGTGGTCGGTATGCTTCTTGAATCTTCCTCTGAGCATGATTATGAGACTGACAGTGCGTCTGAGGGAGAGGAGGGATGGGAAGATTCTGGCAGTGAGTTTTCACTCAACATGGAATCATCGGATGATGAAGGTATTCTCAGTGCAGATGAAGGTACTCTTGGTGTGGATGAAGCAACTCTCAGTGCGGATGAAGTGCCTGTCTTAGAGGAGGAAACTGCTGTGCCGATGGTGCAAGAGGCATCTGGATTGCAGTCTGAGGCTGCTAGGCTTCCTACTGGAAGTGCTGGACTTTGGGTTGATCCAAACATGGTGCAGCCGGTGTTGCCTGCCTTTAGCGGTGATGCAGGGTGTACAGTGAATTGTGAAAACTTTTTGCCTATACAGTTTTTTCAGTTGTTTATGGATGATGTATTTTTGGGTGAGATTGTTGAGCAGACGAATTTGTATGCTGAACAGTTTTTGAGGAACAACAGCGACAAACTTAGGCCCCAGTCTAGAGCTACCCGGTGGACTCCCACATATCTGGAAGAGATTAAGAAGTTTTTGGGTTTGACTTTATTGATGGGTGTGGTAAGGAAGCCAACCTTGGCTTCATATTGGTCTACTAGCCCCTTGTTGGCAACTGCCATATTTCCTGCAGTTATGACTCGTGATCGGTATTTACTTTTGCTACGTATGCTGCATTTTGTTGATAATTCTATGGCGTTGCCACGAGATCACCCTGACTGTGACCGTCTTTTTAAGATTCGGCCCGTTCTTGATCACTTTGTGGATCGATTTTCTGAGATCTATACTCCAGGGAAAGAAATATCTATTGATGAGTCTTTGGTCTTTTTCAAGGGCCGTTTGGTTTTTAGGCAGTACATCCCTAGCAAGAGGGCACGCTATGGAATTAAGCTGTATATGTTGTCTGAGAGTAGGACAGGATATGTTTTTAATTTTCGTGTGTACACTGGTAAAGATTCTACTATTGACCCCCCAGGTTGTCCGTCCACTTTTGGAGTTGCAGAGAAAATTGTGTGGGATCTTGCTAGGAGACTGTTTAACAGAGGCCACCATTTGTACCTTGATAACTTCTATACTGCTGTGCAATTATTTAAAGAATTGTATAAAGTGGACACTTTTGCATGTGGCACAATCCGCTCTAACCGTAAAGCTTATCCGAAAGAGCTTGTTTGCAAAAAACTTCAGAGGGGGCAGTGCAGTTCCTTGCGTAGTGATGAACTACTAGCTGTAAAATTTGTGGACAGGAGGGATGTGTACATGCTGACTAACATCCATGATGAGAGTACTTCACCTGTGGCTGTTTGGGGTCAGGTTGCTGAAGTGCGCAAACCTGTGTGCATTCTAGACTACAATAAGCACATGGGTGGTGTTGACAGAGTAGATCAGAGGTTGGAACCTTACTCTGCTATTCGGAAGGCTTATGTTTGGTATAAGAAGTTGTCCATCCATTTCTTCGAATTAGCAATGTTCAATGCTTTTATTGTGTTCAAGGAGTGTTCTCCTGCGTCAAAGTTGACATTTCTTCAGTTTCAGCACTCTGTGATAGCTAGCCTTGTTGTTGTGGAACAGGCAAGTGTTCCTAGATTTGGAGTGGTGGAGGATGTGGTTCGATTGAAAGATCGCCACTTTCCTGATTTCATCCCTCCCACACCGGCAAAAGATTTTCCCACTAGGAGATGCAGAGTCTGTTGGCGAAGAGGTACGCGGAAGGAGATTCGTATGTACTGCCCCGACTGTCCATCTAAACCTGGGCTGTGTGTCCCTGCTTGTTTTAGAGCGTACCATACGCAAAAGAATTTTTGGGAGCATTCATGAGTGGTAAAGTTAACTGATTGGTTTGTATTCTTTGAAAAATTTGATTCTGTTTCAAGGTTGGCGTTAGTGCAATGTGTTTAGTTTCTGATTTTGTGTTTGTAGATTTGTATCTATTTGTGATTTGTTTGTGTTTTTATGTTTGTCTAAAAAAATCCTAAATGTGTTGGCAGTGTGTGTGGACTGGCACTTCTTTGGCGGTGTACGTGGAATGGTGCTTGGCTGGCGGTGTGCATGGACTGGTGCTTGGCTGGTGGTGTGCTGGTGCTTGGCTGGCGGTGTGCGTGGACTGGTGCTTGGCTGGCGGTGTGCATGGACTGGTGCTTGGCTGGTGGTGTGCGTGGACTGGTGCTTGGCTGGTGGTGTGCGTGGACTGGTGCTTGGCTGGTGGTGTGCGTGGACTGGTGCTTGGCTGGCGGTGTGCGTGGACTGGTGCTTGGCTGGCGGTGTGTGTGGACTGGTGCTTGGCTGGCGGTGTGCGTGGACTGGTGCTTGGCTGGCGGTGTGCGTGGACTGGCGATTGGCTGGTGGTGTGCCTGCACTGGCGCTTAGCTAGCGGTGTGCGTGGACTGGTGTTTAGCTAGCGGTGTGCGTGGACTGGTGCTCGGCTAGCGGTGTGCGTGGACTGGCGCTCGGCTGGCTGTGTGTGAGTAGTGACTTGCTGCTGGTCACTACACACACTGCTGCTAGCTGAGTGCCACTCCACGCAATCCATCTGCTTGTGTAGTTGCTGTGTCAGGAATGTGGGCGTGTGAAAGTGATGGGCCCTTGAATGGCGCTGTGTGCTAGTGTGAGTTTTGTTATGTGATGGGCCCGCGGCTGGCGGTATGAATGGTTTTGTATGTCTCACGCGTATGAAAGGTGTATGAATGGCCTGTAAAGAGGTTGGTGCCTTGTCGTGGCTTTACAGCTCACGAGCTGTGAGTCAATGGTTCAGTTTCTCGCCCTTTCAATTATTAACAGTGCATTTCATTTTTGTGAAATCACTTGCTAATACAATTGTATATTCTGAACCATCACTCACTCTCGTGCCAAATCCAACCAGTATGTGTGTGTGCTTGAGGATTAGATGGCTGTGCAGTAATATTTGCCTTTCTGGAGCAGGTTGTACCTTGTCCCTTTTGTGAATTTTGTAATGTGTTGTTTTTGTGCCTGGTGGTGCGAATGGTCTTGTGTGTATCACGTATGAAAGGTGTGTGAATGGCCTGTAAAGCGGTTGGTGCCTTGCCGTGGCTTTACAGCTCACGAGCTGTGAGTCATTGGTTCAGTTTTTTCTCCACTGAATTATTGACAGTGCATTTCATTTTTGTGAAATCTCTTGTTAATAAAATTTAATATACTGAACCATCACTCGCCCTCATGCCAAATCCAACCAGTATGTGTGTGCGTTTGAGGAATAGGTGGCTGTGCAGGATTCTTTGTCTTTTTAGTTTCTCTGCCAAGGTGTATGTTCCATGTAAAAATAACCCACCAACTGTAGATATTGTCGTAAACCCATGGGAGTTCATGGTGATGTCTCTCTTGTGAATTCCAAAAAGGTTTTTTATCCTCAATGTCCTGCAAACCTCAAAATATCTGTCACATTGTCCATGCAATATTGTGCCGAAATTCTCACGTTGTAGAAACAATGGCAAAACGTTCTGGTTTTGCAAGGGGGTCAACTGTCTTTTTGGCCCGTGCTCGGCGGCCATCTAGGGAAACCTACCAAACCCATACATTTCTGAAAACTAGACACCCGGGGGCTTCCTGGGAGGTATGGCTTGTGTGGATCTCCCAACGTTTCCTTACCCAGAATCCCCTGCAAACCTCAATTTTTGCTCAAAAAATCACTTTTTTCACACATTTTGGGGTGGGAAAGTAGTGGCATCACCGGGCTCACACAAATTTACCACCACCCAGCGTTCCCCCGGGTCTCCCGGTAAAAATGGTGCCTCACTTGTGTGGGAGGCCCAAGTACCCGCGGCAGGCAAGGGCCCAAAACGTAGTGAGGCGACATCAAAATGGCCTATCGCAAAACCACCTGGTTTTGCAAGGGGGGTCACTTAGGTTTTTGGCCCGGTGCTCGGCGGCCATCTAGGGAAACCTACCAAACCCATGCATTTCTGAAAACTAGACACCCGGCGGCTTCCAGGGAGGTATGGCTTGCGTGGATCCCCCAACGTTTCCTTACCCAGAATCCCCTGCAAACCTCAATTTTTGCTGAACAAATCACTTTTTTCACACATTTTGGGGTGGGAAAGTAGTGGCATCACTGGGCTCACACAAATTTACCACCACCCAGCGTTCCCCCAGGTCTCCCGGTAAAAATGGTGCCTCACTTGTGTGGGAGGCCCAAGTACCCGCGGCAGGCAAGGGCCCAAAACGTAGTGAGGCGACATCAAAATGGCCTATCGCAAAACCACCTGGTTTTGCAAGGGGGTCACTTAGGTTTTTGGCCTGGTGCTCGGCAGCCATCTAGGGAAACCTACCAAACCCATGCATTTCTGAAAACTAGACACCCGGCGGCTTCCAGGGAGGTATAGCTTGCGTGGATCCCCCAACGTTTCCTTACCCAGAATCCCCTGCAAACCTCAATTTTTGCTGAAAAAATCACTTTTTTCACACATTTTGGGGTGGGAAAGTAGTGGCATCACCGGGCTCACACAAATTTACCACCACCCAGCGTTCCCCCAGGTCTCCCAGTAAAAATGGTGCCTCACTTGTGTGGGAGGCCCAAGTACCCGCGGCAGGCAAGGGCCCAAAACGTAGTGAGGCGACATCAAAATGGCCTATCGCAAAACCACCTGGTTTTGCAAGGGGGGTCACTTAGGTTTTTGGCCCGGTGCTCGGCGGCCATCTAGGGAAACCTACCAAACCCATGCATTTCTGAAAACTAGACACCCGGCGGCTTCCAGGGAGGTATGGCTTGCGTGGATCCCCCAACGTTTCCTTACCCAGAATCCCCTGCAAACCTCAATTTTTGCTGAAAAAATCACTTTTTTCACACATTTTGAGGTGGGAAAGTAGTGGCATCACCGGGCTCACACAAATTTACCACCACCCAGCGTTCCCCCAGGTCTCCCGGTAAAAATGGTGCCTCACTTGTGTGGGAGGCCCAAGTACCCGCGGCAGGCAAGGGCCCAAAACGTAGTGAGGCGACATCAAAATGGCCTATCGCAAAACCACCTGCCTATCCCAAATGTCGCCTCACTACGTTTGTGTGAAAAAAGTGATTTTTTCAGCAAAAATCGAGGTTTGCAGGGGATTCTGGGTAAGGAAACATTGGGGGATCCACGCAAGCCATACCTCCTTGGAAGCCGCCGGGTTTCTAGTTTTCAGAAATGCATGGGTTTGGTAGGTTTCCCTAGATGGCCGCCGAGCACCGGGCCAAAAACCTAAGTGACCCCCTTGCAAAACCAGGTGGTTTTGCGATAGGCCATTTTGATGTCGCCTCACTACGTTTTGGGCCCTTGCCTGCCGCGGGTACTTGGGCCTCCCACACAAGTGAGGCACCATTTTTACCGGGAGACCTGGGGGAACGCTGGGTGGTGGTATATTTGTGTGAGCCCGGTGATGCCACTACTTTCCCACCCCAAAATGTGTGAAAAAAGTGATTTTTCAGCAAAAATTGAGGTTTGCAGGGGATTCTGGGTAAGGAAACGTCGGGGGATCCACGCAAGCCATACCTCCCTGGAAGCCGCCGGGTGTCTAGTTTTCAGAAATGCGTGGGTTTGGTAGGTTTCCCTAGGTGCCGGCAGGGCTAGGGTTCAAAAACTACAGCTAGTCACTTTGCCAAAAAGGGGTCATTTTTCACTGCAAAATTGAGGTGTGACCACGTTGCGTTTTGCGCCGTTTCCTGTCACGGGCACTAGGCCGACCCGCACAAGTGAGGTACCATTTTTCTCGTAGGACTTTGGGGAACGCGGGGTGGGTGGAAATTTGTGGATCCACGCAGATTCCAGAACTTTCCATCCCAGAAATGTGGGGAAAATGTGTTTTTTTTGTCATTTTTTTATGTTTGCAAGGGATTCTGGGTAACAGACCATGGTGGGAGGCAGTCAAGTCACCCCATCCTGGATTCCCCTGGGTGTCTAGTTTTCAAAAATGTATAGGTTTGCTAGGTTTCCCTAGGTGCCGGCAGGGCTAGGGTTAAAAAACTACAGCTAGTCACTTTGCCAAAAAAGGGTCATTTTTTAATGCAAAATTGAGGTGTGACCACGTTGCGTTTTGCGCCGTTTCCTGTCGCGGGCACTAGGCCGACCCGCACAAGTGAGGTACCATTTTTCTCGTAGGACTTTGGGGAACGCGGGGTGGGTGGAAATTTGTGGATCCACGCAGATTCCAGAACTTTCCATCCCAGAAATGTGGGGAAAATGTGTTTTTTTTGTGATTTTTTTACGTTTGCAAGGGATTCTGGGTAACAGACCATGGTGGGAGGCAGTCAAGTCACCCCATCCTGGATTCCCCTGGGTGTCTAGTTTTCAAAAATGTATAGGTTTGCTAGGTTTCCCTAGGTGCCGGCAGGACTAGGGTTCAAAAACTACAGCTAGTCACTTTGCCAAAAAGGGGTCATTTTTCACTGCAAAATGGAGGTGTGACCACGTTGCGTTTTGCGCCGTTTCCTGTCGCGGGCACTAGGCCGACCCGCACAAGTGAGGTACCATTTTTCTCGTAGGACTTTGGGGAACGCGGGGTTGGTGGAAATTTGTGGATCCATGCAGATTCCAGAACTTTCCATCCCAGAAATGTGGGGAAAATGTGTTTTTTTGTCATTTTTTTATGTTTGCAAGGGATTCTGGGTAACAGACCATGGTGGGAGGCAGTCAAGTCACCCCATCCTGGATTCCCCTGGGTGTCTAGTTTTTAAAAATGTATAGGTTTGCTAGGTTTCCCTAGGTGCCGGCAGGGCTAGGGTTAAAAAACTACAGCTAGTCACTTTGCCAAAAAAGGGTCATTTTTCAATTTTTCACTGCAAAATTGAGGTGTGACCACGTTGCGTTTTGCGCCGTTTCCTGTCGCGGGCACTAGGCCGACCCGCACAAGTGAGGTACCATTTTTCTCGTAGGACTTTGGGGAACGCGGGGTGGGTGGAAATTTGTGGATCCACGCAGATTCCAGAACTTTCCATCCCAGAAATGTGGGGAAAATGTGTTTTTTTTTTGTCATTTTTTTACATTTGCAAGGGATTCTGGGTAACAGACCATGGTGGGTGGCAGTCAAGTCACCCATCCTGGATTCCCCTGGGTGTCTAGTTTTCAAAAATGTATAGGTTTGCTAGGTTTCCCTAGGTGCCGGCAGGGCTAGGGTTCAAAAACTACAGTTAGTCACTTTGCCAAAAAGGGGTCATTTTTCACTGCAAAATTGTGGTGTGACCACGTTGCGTTTTGCGCCGTTTCCTGTCGCGGGCACTAGGCCGACCCGCACAAGTGAGGTACCATTTTTCTCGTAGGACTTTGGGGAACGCGGGGTGGGTGGAAATTTGTGGATCCACGCAGATTCCAGAACTTTCCATCCCAGAAATGTGGGGAAAATGTGTTTTTTTGGTCATTTTTTTACGTTTGCAAGGGATTCTGGGTAACCGACCATGGTGGGAGGCAGTCAAGTCACCCCATCCTGGATTCCCCTGGGTGTCTAGTTTTCAGAAATGCGTGGGTTTGGTAGGTTTCCCTAGGTGCCGGCAGGGCTAGGGTTCAAAAACTACAGCTAGTCACTTTGCCCAAAAAGGGTCATTTTTCACTGCAAAATTGAGGTGTGACCACGTTGCGTTTTGCGCCGTTTCCTGTTGCGGGCACTAGGCCGACCCACACAAGAGAGGTACCATTTTTCTCGTAGGACTTTGGGGAACGCGGGGTGGGTGGAAATTTGTGGATCCACGCAGATTCAAGAACTTTCCATCCCAGAAATGTGGGGAAAATGTGTTTTTTTTGTCATTTGTTTACGTTTGCAAGGGATTCTGGGTAACAGACCATGGTGGGAGGCAGTCAAGTCACCCCATCCTGGATTCCCCTGGGTGTCTAGTTTTCAGAAATGTATAGGTTTGCTAGGTTTTCCTAGGTGCCGGCAGGGCTAGGGTTCAAAAACTACAGCTAGTCACTTTGCCAAAAAGGGGTCATTTTTCACTGCAAAATGGAGGTGTGACCATGTTGCGTTTTGCGCCGTTTCCTGTTGCGGGCACTAGGCCAACCCGCACAAGTGAGGTACCATTTTTCTCGTAGGACTTTGGGGAACGCGGGGTGGGTGGAAATTTGTGGATCCACGCAGATTCCAGAACTTTCCATCCCAGAAATGTGGGGAAAATGTGTTTTTTTTGTCATTTTTTTACGTTTGCAAGGGATTCTGGGTAACAGACCATGGTGGGAGGCAGTCAAGTCACCCCATCCTGGATTCCCCTGGGTGTCTAGTTTTCAGAAATGCGTGGGTTTGGTAGGTTTCCCTAGGTGCCGGCAGGGCTAGGGTTCAAAAACTACAGCTAGTCACTTTGCCAAAAAGGGGTCATTTTTCACTGCAAAATTGAGGTGTGACCACGTTGCGTTTTGCGCCGTTTCCTGTCACGGGCACT
This sequence comes from Triturus cristatus, assembly GCF_964204655.1. Classification (NCBI taxonomy): domain Eukaryota; kingdom Metazoa; phylum Chordata; class Amphibia; order Caudata; family Salamandridae; genus Triturus; species Triturus cristatus. Next base: position 715,810,647 of record NC_140588.1, on the reverse strand, counting down.
AGGCCGACCCGCACAAGTGAGGTACCATTTTTCTCGTAGGACTTTGGGGAACGCGGGGTGGGTGGAAATTTGTGGATCCACGCAGATTCCAGAACTTTTCATCCCAGAAATGTGGGGAAAATGTGTTTTTTTTGTCATTTTTTTATGTTTGCAAGGGATTCTGGGTAACAGACCATGGTGGGAGGCAGTCAAGTCACCCCATCCTGGATTCCCCTGGGTGTCTAGTTTTCAAAAATGTATAGGTTTGCTAGGTTTCCCTAGGTGCCGGCAGGGCTAGGGTTCAAAAACTACAGCTAGTCACTTTGCCAAAAAAGGGTCATTTTTCACTGCAAAATTGTGGTGTGACCACGTTGCGTTTTGCGCCGTTTCCTGTCGCGGGCACTAGGCCGACCCGCACAAGTGAGGTACCATTTTTCTCGTAGGACTTTGGGGAACGCGGGGTGGGTGTAAATTTGTGGATCCACGCAGATTCCAGAACTTTCCATCCCAGAAATGTGGGGAAAATGTGTTTTTTTTGTCATTTTTTTACGTTTGCAAGGGATTCTGGGTAACCGACCATGGTGGGAGGCAGTCAAGTCACCCCATCCTGGATTCCCCTGGGTGTCTAGTTTTTAAAAATGTATAGGTTTGCTAGGTTTCCCTAGGTGCCGGCAGGGCTAGGGTTCAAAAACTACAGCTAGTCACTTTGCCTAAAAAGGGTCATTTTTCACTGCAAAATTGAGGTGTGACCACGTTGCGTTTTGCGCCGTTTCCTGTTGCGGGCACTAGGCCGACCCACACAAGAGAGGTACCATTTTTCTCGTAGGACTTTGGGGAACGCGGGGTGGGTGGAAATTTGTGGATCCACGCAGATTCAAGAACTTTCCATCCCAGAAATGTGGGGAAAATGTGTTTTTTTTGTAATTTTTTTACGTTTGCAAGGGATTCTGGGTAACAGACCATGGTGGGAGGCAGTCAAGTCACCCCATCCTGGATTCCCCTGGGTGTCTAGTTTTCAAAAAGTATAGGTTTGCTAGGTTTCCCTAGGTGCCGGCAGGGCTAGGGTTAAAAAACTACAGCTAGTCACTTTGCCAAAAAAGGGTCATTTTTCACTGCAAAATTGAGGTGTGACCACGTTGCGTTTTTTGCCGTTTCCTGTCGCGGGCACTAGGCCGACCCGCACAAGTGAGGTACCATTTTTCTTGTAGGACTTTGGGGAACGCGGGGTGGGTGGAAATTTGTGGATCCACGCAGATTCCAGAACTTTCCATCCCAGAAATGTGGGGAAAATGTGTTTTTTTTTGTCATTGTTTTACGTTTGCAAGGGATTCTGGGTAACTGACCATGGTGGGAGGCAGTCAAGTCACCCCATCCTGGATTCCCCTGGGTGTCTAGTTTTTAAAAATGTATAGGTTTGCTAGGTTTCCCTAGGTGCCGGCAGGGCTAGGGTTCAAAAACTACAGCTAGTCACTTTGCCAAAAAAGGGTCATTTTTCACTGCAAAATTGAGGTGTGACCACGTTGCGTTTTGCGCCGTTTCCTGTCGCGGGCACTAGGCCGACCCGCACAAGTGAGGTACCATTTTTCTCGTAGGACTTTGGGGAACGCGGGGTGGGTGGAAATTTGTGGATCCACGCAGATTCCAGAACTTTCCATCCCAGAAATGTGGGGAAAATGTGTTTTTTTTGTCATTGTTTTACGTTTGCAAGGGATTCTGGGTAACAGACCATGGTGGGTGGCAGTCAAGTCACCCCATCCTGGATTCCCCTGGGTGTCTAGTTTTCAAAAATGTATAGGTTTGCTAGGTTTCCCTAGGTGCCGGCAGGGCAAGGGTTCAAAAACTACAGCTAGTCACTGTGCCAAAAAGGGGTCATTTTTCACTGCAAAATTGTGGTGTGACCACGTTGCGTTTTGCGCCGTTTCCTGTCGCGGGCACTAGGCCGACCCGCACAAGTGAGGTACCATTTTTCTCGTAGGACTTTGGGGAACGCGGGGTGAGTGGAAATTTGTGGATCCACGCAGATTCCAGAACTTTCCATCCCAGAAATGTGGGGAAAATGTGTTTTTTTTGTCATTTTTTTATGTTTGCAAGGGATTCTGGGTAACAGACCATGGTGGGAGGCAGTCAAGTCACCCCATCCTGGATTCCCCTGGGTGTCTAGTGTTCAAAAATGTATAGGTTCGCTAGGTTTACCTAGGTGCCGGCAGGGCTAGGGTTAAAAAACTACAGCTAGTCACTTTGCCAAAAACGGTCATTTTTCACTGCAAAATTGAGGTGTGACCACGTTGCGTTTTGCGCCGTTTCCTGTCGCGGGCACTAGGCCGACCCGCACAAGTGAGGTACCATTTTTCTCGTAGGACTTTGGGGAACGCGGGGTGGGTGGAAATTTGTGGATCCACGCAGATTCCAGAACTTTCCATCCCAGAAATGTGGGGAAAATGTGGTTTTTTTTTGTCATTTTTTTACGTTTGCAAGGGATTCTGGGTAACAGACCATGGTGGGTGGCAGTCAAGTCACCCATCCTGGATTCCCCTGGGTGTCTAGTTTTCAAAAATGTATAGGTTTGCTAGGTTTCCCTAGGTGCCGGCAGGGCTAGGGTTCAAAAACTACAGTTAGTCACTTTGCCAAAAAGGGGTCATTTTTCACTGCAAAATTGTGGTGTGACCACGTTGCGTTTTGCGCCGTTTCCTGTCGCGGGCACTAGGCCGACCCGCACAAGTGAGGTACCATTTTTCTCGTAGGACTTTGGGGAACGCGGGGTGGGTGGAAATTTGTGGATCCACGCAGATTCCAGAACTTTCCATCCCAGAAATGTGGGGAAAATGTGTTTTTTTTGTCATTTTTTTACGTTTGCAAGGGATTCTGGGTAACCGACCATGGTGGGAGGCAGTCAAGTCACCCCATCCTGGATTCCCCTGGGTGTCTAGTTTTCAGAAATGCGTGGGTTTGGTAGGTTTCCCTAGGTGCCGGCAGGGCTAGGGTTCAAAAACTACAGCTAGTCACTTTGCCTAAAAAGGGTCATTTTTCACTGCAAAATTGAGGTGTGACCACGTTGCGTTTTGCGCCGTTTCCTGTTGCGGGCACTAGGCCGACCCACACAAGAGAGGTACCATTTTTCTCGTAGGACTTTGGGGAACGCGGGGTGGGTGGAAATTTGTGGATCCACGCAGATTCAAGAACTTTCCATCCCAGAAATGTGGGGAAAATGTGTTTTTTTTGTCATTTTTTTACGTTTGCAAGGGATTCTGGGTAACAGACCATGGTGGGAGGCAGTCAAGTCACCCCATCCTGGATTCCCCTGGGTGTCTAGTTTTCAAAAATGTATAGGTTTGCTAGGTTTCCCTAGGTGCCGGCAGGGCTAGGGTTCAAAAACTACAGCTAGTCACTTTGCCAAAAAGGGGTCATTTTTCACTGCAAAATGGAGGTGTGACCATGTTGCGTTTTGCGCCGTTTCCTGTCGCGGGCACTAGGCCAACCCGCACAAGTGAGGTACCATTTTTCTCGTAGGACTTTGGGGAACGCGGGGTGGGTGGAAATTTGTGGATCCACGCAGATTCCAGAACTTTCCATCCCAGAAATGTGGGGAAAATGTGTTTTTTTTGTCATTTTTTTACGTTTGCAGGGGATTCTGGGTAACAGACCATGGTGGGAGGCAGTCAAGTCACCCCATCCTGGATTCCCCTGGGTGTCTAGTTTTCAAAAATGTATAGGTTTGCTAGGTTTCCCTAGGTGCCGGCAGGGCAAGGGTTCAAAAACTACAGCTAGTCACTGTGCCAAAAAGGGGTCATTTTTCACTGCAAAATTGTGGTGTGACCACGTTGCGTTTTGCGCCGTTTCCTGTCGCGGGCACTAGGCCGACCCGCACAAGTGAGGTACCATTTTTCTCGTAGGACTTTGGGGAACGCGGGGTGAGTGGAAATTTGTGGATCCACGCAGATTCCAGAACTTTCCATCCCAGAAATGTGGGGAAAATGTGTTTTTTTTGTCATTTTTTTATGTTTGCAAGGGATTCTGGGTAACAGACCATGGTGGGAGGCAGTCAAGTCACCCCATCCTGGATTCCCCTGGGTCTCTAGTGTTCAAAAATGTATAGGTTCGCTAGGTTTACCTAGGTGCCGGCAGGGCTAGGGTTAAAAAACTACAGCTAGTCACTTTGCCAAAAAAGGGTCATTTTTCACTGCAAAATTGAGGTGTGACCACGTTGCATTTTGCGCCGTTTCCTGTCGCGGGCACTAGGCCGACCCGCACAAGTGAGGTACCATTTTTCTCGTAGGACTTTGGGGAACGCGGGGTGGGTGGAAATTTGTGGATCCACGCAGATTCCAGAACTTTCCATCCCAGAAATGTGGGGAAAATGTGTTTTTTTTTTGTCATTTTTTTACGTTTGCAAGGGATTCTGGGTAACAGACCATGGTGGGTGGCAGTCAAGTCACCCATCCTGGATTCCCCTGGGTGTCTAGTTTTCAAAAATGTATAGGTTTGCTAGGTTTCCCTAGGTGCCGGCAGGGCTAGGGTTCAAAAACTACAGTTAGTCACTTTGCCAAAAAGGGGTCATTTTTCACTGCAAAATTGTGGTGTGACCACGTTGCGTTTTGCGCCGTTTCCTGTCGCGGGCACTAGGCCGACCCGCACAAGTGAGGTACCATTTTTCTCGTAGGACTTTGGGGAACGCGGGGTGGGTGGAAATTTGTGGATCCACGCAGATTCCAGAACTTTCCATCCCAGAAATGTGGGGAAAATGTGTTTTTTTTGTCATTTTTTTACGTTTGCAAGGGATTCTGGGTAACCGACCATGGTGGGAGGCAGTCAAGTCACCCCATCCTGGATTCCCCTGGGTGTCTAGTTTTCAGAAATGCGTGGGTTTGGTAGGTTTCCCTAGGTGCCGGCAGGGCTAGGGTTCAAAAACTACAGCTAGTCACTTTGCCTAAAAAGGGTCATTTTTCACTGCAAAATTGAGGTGTGACCACGTTGCGTTTTGCGCCGTTTCCTGTTGCGGGCACTAGGCCGACCCACACAAGAGAGGTACCATTTTTCTCGTAGGACTTTGGGGAACGCGGGGTGGGTGGAAATTTGTGGATCCACGCAGATTCAAGAACTTTCCATCCCAGAAATGTGGGGAAAATGTGTTTTTTTTGTCATTTTTTTACGTTTGCAAGGGATTCTGGGTAACAGACCATGGTGGGAGGCAGTCAAGTCACCCCATCCTGGATTCCCCTGGGTGTCTAGTTTTCAAAAATGTATAGGTTTGCTAGGTTTCCCTAGGTGCCGGCAGGGCTAGGGTTCAAAAACTACAGCTAGTCACTTTGCCAAAAAGGGGTCATTTTTCACTGCAAAATGGAGGTGTGACCATGTTGCGTTTTGCACCGTTTCCTGTCGCGGGCACTAGGCCAACCCGCACAAGTGAGGTACCATTTTTCTCGTAGGACTTTGGGGAACGCGGGGTGGGTGGAAATTTGTGGATCCACGCAGATTCCAGAACTTTCCATCCCAGAAATGTGGGGAAAATGTGTTTTTTTTGTCATTTTTTTACGTTTGCAGGGGATTCTGGGTAACAGACCATGGTGGGAGGCAGTCAAGTCACCCCATCCTGGATTCCCCTGGGTGTCTAGTTTTCAAAAATGTATAGGTTTGCTAGGTTTCCCTAGGTGCCGGCAGGGCTAGGGTTCAAAAACTACAGCTAGTCACTTTGCGAAAAAGTGGTCATTTTTCACTGCAAAATGGAGGTGTGACCACGATGCCTTTTGCGCCGTTTCCTGTCGCGGGCACTAGGCCGACCCGCACAAGTGAGGTACCATTTTTCTCGTAGGACTTTGGGGAACGCGGGGTGGGTGGAAATTTGTGGATCCACGCAGATTCCAGAACTTTCCATCCCAGAAATGTGGGGAAAATGTGTTTTTTTTGTCATTTTTTTACGTTTGCAAGGGATTCTGGGTAACAGACCATGGTGGGAGGCAGTCAAGTCACCCCATCCTGGATTCCCCTGGGTGTCTAGTTTTCAAAAAGTATAGGTTTGCTAGGTTTCCCTAGGTGCCGGCAGGGCTAGGGTTAAAAAACTACAGCTAGTCACTTTGCCAAAAAAGGGTCATTTTTCACTGCAAAATTGAGGTGTGACCACGTTGCGTTTTTTGCCGTTTCCTGTCGCGGGCACTAGGCCGACCCGCACAAGTGAGGTACCATTTTTCTTGTAGGACTTTGGGGAACGCGGGTGGGTGGAAATTTGTGGATCCACGCAGATTCCAGAACTTTCCATCCCAGAAATGTGGGGAAAATGTGTTTTTTTTTGTCATTGTTTTACGTTTGCAAGGGATTCTGGGTAACTGACCATGGTGGGAGGCAGTCAAGTCACCCCATCCTGGATTCCCCTGGGTGTCTAGTTTTTAAAAATGTATAGGTTTGCTAGGTTTCCCTAGGTGCCGGCAGGGCTAGGGTTCAAAAACTACAGCTAGTCACTTTGCCAAAAAAGGGTCATTTTTCACTGCAAAATTGAGGTGTGACCACGTTGCGTTTTGCGCCGTTTCCTGTCGCGGGCACTAGGCCGACCCGCACAAGTGATGTACCATTTTTCTCGTAGGACTTTGGGGAACGCGGGGTGGGTGGAAATTTGTGGATCCACGCAGATTCCAGAACTTTCCATCCCAGAAATGTGGGGAAAATGTGTTTTTTTTGTCATTTTTTTATGTTTGCAAGGGATTCTGGGTAACAGACCATGGTGGGTGGCAGTCAAGTCACCCCATCCTGGATTCCCCTGGGTGTCTAGTGTTCAAAAATGTATAGGTTTGCTAGGTTTACCTAGGTGCCGGCAGGGCTAGGGTTCAAAAACTACAGCTAGTCACTTTGCCAAAAAGGGGTCATTTTAAACTGCAAAATTGAGGTGTGACCACGTTGCGTTTTGCGCCGTTTCCTGTCGCGGGCACTAGGCCGACCCCCACAAGTGAGGTACCCTTTTTCTCGTAGGACTTTGGGGAACGCGGGGTGGGTGGAAATTTGTGGATCCACGCAGATTCCGGAACTTTCCATCCCAGAAATGTGGGGAAAATGTGTTTTTTTTGTCATTTTTTTACATTTGCAAGGGATTCTGGGTAACAGACCATGGTGGGAGGCAGTCAAGTCACCCCATCCTGGATTCCCCTGGGTGTCTAGTTTTCAAAAATGTATAGGTTTGCTAGGTTTCCCTAGGTGCCGGCAGGGCTAGGGTTCAAAAACTACAGCTAGTCACTTTGCCAAAAAAGGGTCATTTTTCACTGCAAAATGGAGGTGTGACCACGTTGCGTTTTGCGCCGTTTCCTGTCGCGGGCACTAGGCCGACCCGCACAAGTGAGGTACCATTTTTCTCGTAGGACTTTGGGGAACGTGGGGTGGGTGGAAATTTGTGGATCCACGCAGATTCCAGAACTTTCCATCCCAGAAATGTGGGGAAAATGTGTTTTTTTTGTCATTTTTTTACGTTTGCAAGGGATTCTGGGTAACAGACCATGGTGGGTGGCAGTCAAGTCACCCATCCTGGATTCCCCTGGGTGTCTAGTTTTCAAAAATGTATAGGTTTGCTAGGTTTCCCTAGGTGCCGGCAGGGCTAGGGTTCAAAAACTACAGTTAGTCACTTTGCCAAAAAGGGGTCATTTTTCACTGCAAAATTGTGGTGTGACCACGTTGCGTTTTGCGCCGTTTCCTGTCGCGGGCACTAGGCCGACCCGCACAAGTGAGGTACCATTTTTCTCGTAGGACTTTGGGGAACGCGGGGTGGGTGGAAATTTGTGGATCCACGCAGATTCCAGAACTTTCCATCCCAGAAATGTGGGGAAAATGTGTTTTTTTTGTCATTTTTTTACGTTTGCAAGGGATTCTGGGTAACAGACCATGGTGGGAGGCAGTCAAGTCACCCGATCCTGGATTCCCCTGGGTGTCTAGTTTTCAAAAATGTATAGGTTTGCTAGGTTTCCCTAGGTGCCGGCAGGGCTAGGGTTCAAAAACTACAGCTAGTCACTTTGCCAAAAAGGGGTCATTTTTCACTGCAAAATTGAGGTGTGACCAAGTTGCGTTTTGCGCCGTTTCCTGTCGCGGGCACTAGGCCGACCCGCACAAGTGAGGTACCATTTTTCTCGTAGGACTTTGGGGAACGCGGGGTGGGTGGAAATTTGTGGATCCACGCAGATTCCAGAACTTTCCATCCCAGAAATGTGGGGAAAATGTGTTTTTTTTGTCATTTTTTTACGTTTGCAAGAGATTCTGGGTAACAGACCATGGTGGGAGGCAGTCAAGTCACCCCATCCTGGATTCCCCTGGGTGTCTAGTTTTCAAAAATGTATAGGTTTGCTAGCTTTCCCTAGGTGCCGGCAGGGCTAGGGTTCAAAAACTACAGCTAGTCACTTTGCCAAAAAGGGGTCATTTTTCACTGCAAAATAGAGGTGTGACCACGTTGCCTTTTGCGCCGTTTCCTGTCGCGGGCACTAGGCCGACCCGCACAAGTGAGGTACCATTTTTCTCGTAGGACTTTGGGGAACGCGGGGTGGGTGGAAATTTGTGGATCCACGCAGATTCCAGAACTTTCCATCCCAGAAATGTGGGGAAAATGTGGTTTTTTTGTCATTTTTTTACGTTTTCAAGGGATTCTGGGTAACAGACCATGGTGGGAGGCAGTCAAGTCACCCCATCCTGGATTCCCCTGGGTGTCTAGTTTTCAAAAATGTATAGGTTTGCTAGGTTTCCCTTGGTGCCGGCAGGGCTAGGGTTAAAAAACTACAGCTAGTCACTTTGCCAAAAAAGGGTCATTTTTCACTGCAAAATTAAGGTGTGACCACGTTGCGTTTTTTGCCGTTTCCTGTCGCGGGCACTAGGCCGACCCGCACAAGTGAGGTACCATTTTTCTTGTAGGACTTTGGGGAACGCGGGGTGGGTGGAAATTTGTGGATCCACGCAGATTCCAGAACTTTCCATCCCAGAAATGTGGGGAAAATGTGTTTTTTTTGTCATTGTTTTACGTTTGCAAGGGATTCTGGGTAACTGACCATGGTGGGAGGCAGTCAAGTCACCCCATCCTGGATTCCCCTGGGTGTCTAGTTTTCAAAAATGTATAGGTTTGCTAGGTTTCCCTAGGTGCCGGCAGGGCTAGGGTTCAAAAACTACAGCTAGTCACTTTGCCAAAAAGGGGTCATTTTTCACTGCAAAATTGTGGTGTGACCACGTTGCGTTTTGCGCCGTTTCCTGTCGCGGGCACTAGGCCGACCCACACAAGTGAGGTACCATTTTTCTCGTAGGACTTTGGGGAACGCGGGGTGGGTGGAAATTTGTGGATCCACGCAGATTCCAGAACTTTCCATCCCAGAAATGTGGGGAAAATGTGTTTTTTTTGTCATTTTTTTACGTTTGCAAGGGATTCTGGGTAACAGACCATGGTGGGAGGCAGTCAAGTCACCCCATCCTGGATTCCCCTGGGTGTCTAGTTTTCAAAAATGTATAGGTTTGCTAGGTTTCCTTAGGTGCCGGCAGGGCTAGGGTTCAAAAAGTACAGCTAGTCACTTTGCCAAAAAAGGGTCATTTTTCACTGCAAAATTGAGGTGTGACCACGTTGCGTTTTGCGCCGTTTCCTGTCGCGGGCACTAGGCCGACCCGCACAAGTGAGGTACCATTTTTCTCGTAGGACTTTGGGGAACGCGGGGTGGGTGGAAATTTGTGGATCCACGCAGATTCCAGAACTTTCCATCCCAGAAATGTGGGGAAAATGTGTTTTTTTTGTCATTTTTTGACGTTTGCAAGGGATTCTGGGTAACAGACCATGGTGGGAGGCAGTCAAGTCAACCCATCCTGGATTTCCCTGGGTGTCTAGTTTTCAAAAATGTATAGGTTTGCTAGGTTTCCCTAGGTGCCGGCAGGGCTAGGGTTCAAAAACTACAGCTAGTCACTTTGCCAAAAAGGGGTCATTTTTCACTGCAAAATGGAGGTGTGACCACGTTGCGTTTTGCGCCGTTTCCTGTCGCGGGCACTAGGCCCACCCGCACAAGTGAGGTACCATTTTTCTCATAGGACTTTGGGGAACGCGGGGTGGGTGGAAATTTGTGGATCCACGCAGATTCCAGAACTTTCCATCCCAGAAATGTGGGGAAAATGTGTTTTTTTTGTCATTTTTTTACGTTTGCAAGGGATTCTGGGTAACTGACCATGGTGGGAGGCAGTCAAGTCACCCCATCCTGGATTCCCCTGGGTGTCTAGTTTTCAAAAATGTATAGGTTTGCTAGGTTTCCCTAGGTGCCGGCAGGGCTAGGGTTCAAAAACTACAGTTAGTCACTTTGCCAAAAAGGGGTCATTTTTCACTGCAAAATTGTGGTGTGACCACGTTGCGTTTTGCGCCGTTTCCTGTCGCGGGCACTAGGCCGACCCGCACAAGTGAGGTACCATTTTTCTCGTAGGACTTTGGGGAACGCGGGGTGGGTGGAAATTTGTGGATCCACGCAGATTCCAGAACTTTCCATCCCAGAAATGTGGGGAAAATGTGTTTTTTTTGTCATTTTTTTACGTTTGCAAGGGATTCTGGGTAACCGACCATGGTGGGAGGCAGTCAAGTCACCCCATCCTGGATTCCCCTGGGTGTCTAGTTTTTAAAAATGTATAGGTTTGCTAGGTTTCCCTAGGTGCCGGCAGGGCTAGGGTTCAAAAACTACAGCTAGTCACTTTGCCTAAAAAGGGTCATTTTTCACTGCAAAATTGAGGTGTGACCACGTTGCGTTTTGCGCCGTTTCCTGTTGCGGGCACTAGGCCGACCCACACAAGAGAGGTACCATTTTTCTCGTAGGACTTTGGGGAACGCGGGGTGGGTGGAAATTTGTGGATCCACGCAGATTCAAGAACTTTCCATCCCAGAAATGTGGGGAAAATGCGTTTTTTTTGTCATTTATTTACGTTTGCAAGGGATTCTGGGTAACAGACCATGGTGGGAGGCAGTCAAGTCACCCCATCCTGGATTCCCCTGGGTGTCTAGTTTTCAAAAATGTATAGGTTTGCTAGGTTTCCCTAGGTGCCGGCAGGGCTAGGGTTCAAAAACTACAGCTAGTCACTTTGCCAAAAAGGGGTCATTTTTCACTGCAAAATGGAGGTGTGACCATGTTGCGTTTTGCGCCGCTTCCTGTCGCGGGCACTAGGCCAACCCGCACATGTGAGGTACCATTTTTCTCGTAGGACTTTGGGGAACGCGGGGTGGGTGGAAATTTGTGGATCCACGCAGATTCCAGAACTTTCCATCCCAGAAATGTGGGGAAAATGTGTTTTTTTTGTCATTGTTTTACGTTTGCAAGGGATTCTGGGTAACAGACCATGGTGGGAGGCAGTCAAGTCACCCCATCCTGGATTCCCCTGGGTGTCTAGTTTTCAAAAATGTATAGGTTTGCTAGGTTTCCCTAGGTGCCGGCAGGGCTAGGGTTCAAAAACTACAGCTAGTCACTTTGCGAAAAAGTGGTCATTTTTCACTGCAAAATGGAGGTGTGACCACGATGCCTTTTGCGCCGTTTCCTGTCGCTGGCACTAGGCCGACCCGCACAAGTGAGGTACCATTTTTCTCGTAGGACTTTGGGGAACGCGGGGTGGGTGGAAATTTGTGGATCCACGCAGATTCCAGAACTTTCCATCCCAGAAATGTGGGGAAAATGTGTTTTTTTTGTCATTTTTTTACGTTTGCAAGGGATTCTGGGTAACAGACCATGGTGGGAGGCAGTCAAGTCACCCCATCCTGGATTCCCCTGGGTGTCTAGTTTTCAAAAAGTATAGGTTTGCTAGGTTTCCCTAGGTGCTGGCAGGGCTAGGGTTAAAAAACTACAGCTAGTCACTTTGCCAAAAAAGGGTCATTTTTCACTGCAAAATTGAGGTGTGACCACGTTGCGTTTTTTGCCGTTTCCTGTCGCGGGCACTAGGCCGACCCGCACAAGTGAGGTACCATTTTTCTTGTAGGACTTTGGGGAACGCGGGGTGGGTGGAAATTTGTGGATCCACGCAGATTCCAGAACTTTCCATCCCAGAAATGTGGGGAAAATGTGTTTTTTTTTGTCATTGTTTTACGTTTGCAAGGGATTCTGGGTAACTGACCATGGTGGGAGGCAGTCAAGTCACCCCATCCTGGATTCCCCTGGGTGTCTAGTTTTTAAAAATGTATAGGTTTGCTAGGTTTCCCTAGGTGCCGGCAGGGCTAGGGTTCAAAAACTACAGCTAGTCACTTTGCCAAAAAAGGGTCATTTTTCACTGCAAAATTGAGGTGTGACCACGTTGCGTTTTGCGCCGTTTCCTGTCGCGGGCACTAGGCCGACCCGCACAAGTGAGGTACCATTTTTCTCGTAGGACTTTGGGGAACGCGGGGTGGGTGGAAATTTGTGGATCCACGCAGATTCCAGAACTTTCCATCCCAGAAATGTGGGGAAAATGTGTTTTTTTTGTCATTTTTTTACGTTTGCAAGGGATTCTGGGTAACCGACCATGGTGGGAGGCAGTCAAGTCACCCCATCCTGGATTCCCCTGGGTGTCTAGTTTTCAGAAATGCGTGGGTTTGGTAGGTTTCCCTAGGTGCCGGCAGGGCTAGGGTTCAAAAACTACAGCTAGTCACTTTGCCTAAAAAGGGTCATTTTTCACTGCAAAATTGAGGTGTGACCACGTTGCGTTTTGCGCCGTTTCCTGTTGCGGGCACTAGGCCGACCCACACAAGAGAGGTACCATTTTTCTCGTAGGACTTTGGGGAACGCGGGGTGGGTGGAAATTTGTGGATCCACGCAGATTCCAGAACTTTCCATCCCAGAAATGTGGGGAAAATGTGTTTTTTTTGTCATTTTTTTACGTTTGCAAGGGATTCTGGGTAACAGACCATGGTGGGTGGCAGTCAAGTCACCCCATCCTGGATTCCCCTGGGTGTCTAGTTTTCAAAAATGTATAGGTTTGCTAGGTTTCCCTAGGTGCCGGCAGGGCAAGGGTTCAAAAACTACAGCTAGTCACTGTGCCAAAAAGGGGTCATTTTTCACTGCAAAATTGTGGTGTGACCACGTTGCGTTTTGCGCCGTTTCCTGTCGCGGGCACTAGGCCGACCCGCACAAGTGAGGTACCATTTTTCTCGTAGGACTTTGGGGAATGCGGGGTGAGTGGAAATTTGTGGATCCACGCAGATTCCAGAACTTTCCATCCCAGAAATGTGGGGAAAATGTGTTTTTTTTGTCATTTTTTTATGTTTGCAAGGGATTCTGGGTAACAGACCATGGTGGGAGGCAGTCAAGTCACCCCATCCTGGATTCCCCTGGGTGTCTAGTGTTCAAAAATGTATAGGTTTGCTAGGTTTACCTAGGTGCCGGCAGGGCTAGGATTCAAAAACTACAGCTAGTCACTTTGCCAAAAAGGGGTCATTTTAAACTGCAAAATTGAGGTGTGACCACGTTGCGTTTTGCGCCGTTTCCTGTCGCGGGCACTAGGCCGACCCGCACAAGTGAGGTACCATTTTTCTCGTAGGACTTTGGGGAACGCGGGGTGAGTGGAAATTTGTGGATCCACGCAGATTCCAGAACTTTCCATCCCAGAAATGTGGGGAAAATGTGTTTTTTTTGTCATTTTTTTATGTTTGCAAGGGATTCTGGGTAACAGACCATGGTGGGAGGCAGTCAAGTCACCCCATCCTGGATTCCCCTGGGTGTCTAGTGTTCAAAAATGTATAGGTTCGCTAGGTTTACCTAGGTGCCGGCAGGGCTAGGGTTAAAAACTACAGCTAGTCACTTTGCCAAAAAAGGGTCATTTTTCACTGCAAAATTGAGGTGTGACCACGTTGCGTTTTGCGCCGTTTCCTGTCGCGGGCACTAGGCCGACCCGCACAAGTGAGGTACCATTTTTCTCGTAGGACTTTGGGGAACGCGGGGTGGGTGGAAATTTGTGGATCCACGCAGATTCCAGAACTTTCCATCCCAGAAATGTGGGGAAAATGTGGTTTTTTTTTGTCATTTTTTTACGTTTGCAAGGGATTCTGGGTAACAGACCATGGTGGGTGGCAGTCAAGTCACCCATCCTGGATTCCCCTGGGTGTCTAGTTTTCAAAAATGTATAGGTTTGCTAGGTTTCCCTAGGTGCCGGCAGGGCTAGGGTTAAAAAACTACAGTTAGTCACTTTGCCAAAAAGGGGTCATTTTTCACTGCAAAATTGTGGTGTGACCACGTTGCGTTTTGCGCCGTTTCCTGTCGCGGGCACTAGGCCGACCCGCACAAGTGAGGTACCATTTTTCTCGTAGGACTTTGGGGAACGCGGGGTGGGTGGAAATTTGTGGATCCACGCAGATTCCAGAACTTTCCATCCCAGAAATGTGGGGAAAATGTGTTTTTTTTGTCATTTTTTTACGTTTGCAAGGGATTCTGGGTAACCGACCATGGTGGGAGGCAGTCAAGTCACCCCATCCTGGATTCCCCTGGGTGTCTAGTTTTCAGAAATGCGTGGGTTTGGTAGGTTTCCCTAGGTGCCGGCAGGGCTAGGGTTCAAAAACTACAGCTAGTCACTTTGCCTAAAAAGGGTCATTTTTCACTGCAAAATTGAGGTGTGACCACGTTGCGTTTTGCGCCGTTTCCTGTTGCGGGCACTAGGCCGACCCACACAAGAGAGGTACCATTTTTCTCGTAGGACTTTGGGGAACGCGGGGTGGGTGGAAATTTGTGGATCCACGCAGATTCAAGAACTTTCCATCCCAGAAATGTGGGGAAAATGTGTTTTTTTTGTCATTTTTTTACGTTTGCAAGGGATTCTGGGTAACAGACCACGGTGGGAGGCAGTCAAGTCACCCCATCCTGGATTCCCCTGGGTGTCTAGTTTTCAAAAATGTATAGGTTTGCTAGGTTTCCCTAGGTGCCGGCAGGGCTAGGGTTCAAAAACTACAGCTAGTCACTTTGCCAAAAAGGGGTCATTTTTCACTGCAAAATGGAGGTGTGACCATGTTGCGTTTTGCGCCGTTTCCTGTCGCGGGCACTAGGCCAACCCGCACAAGTGAGGTACCATTTTTCTCGTAGGACTTTGGGGAACGCGGGGTGGGTGGAAATTTGTGGATCCACGCAGATTCCAGAACTTTCCATCCCAGAAATGTGGGGAAAATGTGTTTTTTTTGTCATTTTTTTACGTTTGCAGGGGATTCTGGGTAACAGACCATGGTGGGAGGCAGTCAAGTCACCCCATCCTGGATTCCCCTGGGTGTCTAGTTTTCAAAAATGTATAGGTTTGCTAGGTTTCCCTAGGTGCCGGCAGGGCAAGGGTTCAAAAACTACAGCTAGTCACTGTGCCAAAAAGGGGTCATTTTTCACTGCAAAATTGTGGTGTGACCACGTTGCGTTTTGCGCCGTTTCCTGTCGCGGGCACTAGGCCGACCCGCACAAGTGAGGTACCATTTTTCTCGTAGGACTTTGGGGAACGCGGGGTGAGTGGAAATTTGTGGATCCACGCAGATTCCAGAACTTTCCATCCCAGAAATGTGGGGAAAATGTGTTTTTTTTTGTCATTTTTTTACGTTTGCAAGGGATTCTGGGTAACAGACCATGGTGGGTGGCAGTCAAGTCACCCATCCTGGATTCCCCTGGGTGTCTAGTTTTCAAAAATGTATAGGTTTGCTAGGTTTCCCTAGGTGCCGGCAGGGCTAGGGTTCAAAAACTACAGTTAGTCACTTTGCCAAAAAGGGGTCATTTTTCACTGCAAAATTGTGGTGTGACCACGTTGCGTTTTGTGCCGTTTCCTGTCGCGGGCACTAGGCCGACCCGCACAAGTGAGGTACCATTTTTCTCGTAGGACTTTGGGGAACGCGGGGTGGGTGGAAATTTGTGGATCCACGCAGATTCCAGAACTTTCCATCCCAGAAATGTGGGGAAAATGTGTTTTTTTTGTCATTTTTTTACGTTTGCAAGGGATTCTGGGTAACCGACCATGGTGGGAGGCAGTCAAGTCACCCCATCCTGGATTCCCCTGGGTGTCTAGTTTTCAGAAATGCGTGGGTTTGGTAGGTTTCCCTAGGTGCCGGCAGGGCTAGGGTTCAAAAACTACAGCTAGTCACTTTGCCTAAAAAGGGTCATTTTTCACTGCAAAATTGAGGTGTGACCACGTTGCGTTTTGCGCCGTTTCCTGTTGCGGGCACTAGGCCGACCCACACAAGAGAGGTACCATTTTTCTCGTAGGACTTTGGGGAACGCGGGGTGGGTGGAAATTTGTGGATCCACGCAGATTCAAGAACTTTCCATCCCAGAAATGTGGGGAAAATGTGTTTTTTTTGTCATTTTTTTACGTTTGCAAGGGATTCTGGGTAACAGACCATGGTGGGAGGCAGTCAAGTCACCCCATCCTGGATTCCCCTGGGTGTCTAGTTTTCAAAAATGTATAGGTTTGCTAGGTTTCCCTAGGTGCCGGCAGGGCTAGGGTTCAAAAACTACAGCTAGTCACTTTGCCAAAAAGGGGTCATTTTTCACTGCAAAATGGAGGTGTGACCATGTTGCGTTTTGCGCCGTTTCCTGTCGCGGGCACTAGGCCAACCCGCACAAGTGAGGTACCATTTTTCTCGTAGGACTTTGGGGAACGCGGGGTGGGTGGAAATTTGTGGATCCACGCAGATTCCAGAACTTTCCATCCCAGAAATGTGGGGAAAATGTGTTTTTTTTGTCATTTTTTTACGTTTGCAGGGGATTCTGGGTAACAGACCATGGTGGGAGGCAGTCAAGTCACCCCATCCTGGATTCCCCTGGGTGTCTAGTTTTCAAAAATGTATAGGTTTGCTAGGTTTCCCTAGGTGCCGGCAGGGCTAGGGTTCAAAAACTACAGCTAGTCACTTTGCGAAAAAGTGGTCATTTTTCACTGCAAAATGGAGGTGTGACCACGATGCCTTTTGCGCCGTTTCCTGTCGCGGGCACTAGGCCGACCCGCACAAGTGAGGTACCATTTTTCTCGTAGGACTTTGGGGAACGCGGGGTGGGTGGAAATTTGTGGATCCACGCAGATTCCAGAACTTTCCATCCCAGAAATGTGGGGAAAATGTGTTTTTTTTGTCATTTTTTTACGTTTGCAAGGGATTCTGGGTAACAGACCATGGTGGGAGGCAGTCAAGTCACCCCATCCTGGATTCCCCTGGGTGTCTAGTTTTCAAAAAGTATAGGTTTGCTAGGTTTCCCTAGGTGCCGGCAGGGCTAGGGTTAAAAAACTACAGCTAGTCACTTTGCCAAAAAAGGGTCATTTTTCACTGCAAAATTGAGGTGTGACCACGTTGCGTTTTTTGCCGTTTCCTGTCGCGGGCACTAGGCCGACCCGCACAAGTGAGGTACCATTTTTCTCGTAGGACTTTGGGGAACGCGGGGTGGGTGGAAATTTGTGGATCCACGCAGATTCCAGAACTTTCCATCCCAGAAATGTGGGGAAAATGTGTTTTTTTTGTCATTTTTTTACGTTTGCAAGGGATTCTGGGTAACCGACCATGGTGGGAGGCAGTCAAGTCACCCCATCCTGGATTCCCCTGGGTGTCTAGTTTTTAAAAATGTATAGGTTTGCTAGGTTTCCCTAGGTGCCGGCAGGGCTAGGGTTCAAAAACTACAGCTAGTCACTTTGCCAAAAAAGGGTCATTTTTCACTGCAAAATTGAGGTGTGACCACGTTGCGTTTTGCGCCGTTTCCTGTCGCGGGCACTAGGCCGACCCGCACAAGTGATGTACCATTTTTCTCGTAGGACTTTGGGGAACGCGGGGTGGGTGGAAATTTGTGGATCCACGCAGATTCCAGAACTTTCCATCCCAGAAATGTGGGGAAAATGTGTTTTTTTTGTCATTTTTTTATGTTTGCAAGGGATTCTGGGTAACAGACCATGGTGGGTGGCAGTCAAGTCACCCCATCCTGGATTCCCCTGGGTGTCTAGTGTTCAAAAATGTATAGGTTTGCTAGGTTTACCTAGGTGCCGGCAGGGCTAGGGTTCAAAAACTACAGCTAGTCACTTTGCCAAAAAGGGGTCATTTTAAACTGCAAAATTGAGGTGTGACCACGTTGCGTTTTGCGCCGTTTCCTGTCGCGGGCACTAGGCCGACCCCCACAAGTGAGGTACCCTTTTTCTCGTAGGACTTTGGGGAACGCGGGGTGGGTGGAAATTTGTGGATCCACGCAGATTCCGGAACTTTCCATCCCAGAAATGTGGGGAAAATGTGTTTTTTTTGTCATTTTTTTACATTTGCAAGGGATTCTGGGTAACAGACCATGGTGGGAGGCAGTCAAGTCACCCCATCCTGGATTCCCCTGGGTGTCTAGTTTTCAAAAATGTATAGGTTTGCTAGGTTTCCCTAGGTGCCGGCAGGGCTAGGGTTCAAAAACTACAGCTAGTCACTTTGCCAAAAAAGGGTCATTTTTCACTGCAAAATGGAGGTGTGACCACGTTGCGTTTTGCGCCGTTTCCTGTCGCGGGCACTAGGCCGACCCGCACAAGTGAGGTACCATTTTTCTCGTAGGACTTTGGGGAACGTGGGGTGGGTGGAAATTTGTGGATCCACGCAGATTCCAGAACTTTCCATCCCAGAAATGTGGGGAAAATGTGTTTTTTTTGTCATTTTTTTACGTTTGCAAGGGATTCTGGGTAACAGACCATGGTGGGTGGCAGTCAAGTCACCCATCCTGGATTCCCCTGGGTGTCTAGTTTTCAAAAATGTATAGGTTTGCTAGGTTTCCCTAGGTGCCGGCAGGGCTAGGGTTCAAAAACTACAGTTAGTCACTTTGCCAAAAAGGGGTCATTTTTCACTGCAAAATTGTGGTGTGACCACGTTGCGTTTTGCGCCGTTTCCTGTCGCGGGCACTAGGCCGACCCGCACAAGTGAGGTACCATTTTTCTCGTAGGACTTTGGGGAACGCGGGGTGGGTGGAAATTTGTGGATCCACGCAGATTCCAGAACTTTCCATCCCAGAAATGTGGGGAAAATGTGTTTTTTTTGTCATTTTTTTACGTTTGCAAGGGATTCTTGGTAACAGACCATGGTGGGAGGCAGTCAAGTCACCCGATCCTGGATTCCCCTGGGTGTCTAGTTTTCAAAAATGTATAGGTTTGCTAGGTTTCCCTAGGTGCCGGCAGGGCTAGGGTTCAAAAACTACAGCTAGTCACTTTGCCAAAAAGGGGTCATTTTTCACTGCAAAATTGAGGTGTGACCAAGTTGCGTTTTGCGCCGTTTCCTGTCGCGGGCACTAGGCCGACCCGCACAAGTGAGGTACCATTTTTCTCGTAGGACTTTGGGGAACGCGGGGTGGGTGGAAATTTGTGGATCCACGCAGATTCCAGAACTTTCCATCCCAGAAATGTGGGGAAAATGTGTTTTTTTTGTCATTTTTTTACGTTTGCAAGAGATTCTGGGTAACAGACCATGGTGGGAGGCAGTCAAGTCACCCCATCCTGGATTCCCCTGGGTGTCTAGTTTTCAAAAATGTATAGGTTTGCTAGCTTTCCCTAGGTGCCGGCAGGGCTAGGGTTCAAAAACTACAGCTAGTCACTTTGCCAAAAAGGGGTCATTTTTCACTGCAAAATAGAGGTGTGACCACGTTGCCTTTTGCGCCGTTTCCTGTCGCGGGCACTAGGCCTACCCGCACAAGTGAGGTACCATTTTTCTCGTAGGACTTTGGGGAACGCGGGGTGGGTGGAAATTTGTGGATCCACGCAGATTCCAGAACTTTCCATCCCAGAAATGTGGGGAAAATGTGTTTTTTTTGTCATTTTTTTACGTTTTCAAGGGATTCTGGGTAACAGACCATGGTGGGAGGCAGTCAAGTCACCCCATCCTGGATTCCCCTGGGTGTCTAGTTTTCAAAAATGTATAGGTTTGCTAGGTTTCCCTTGGTGCCGGCAGGGCTAGGGTTAAAAAACTACAGCTAGTCACTCTGCCAAAAAAGGGTCATTTTTCACTGCAAAATTGAGGTGTGACCACGTTGCGTTTTTTGCCGTTTCCTGTCGCGGGCACTAGGCCGACCCGCACAAGTGAGGTACCATTTTTCTTGTAGGACTTTGGGGAACGCGGGGTTGGTGGAAATTTGTGGATCCACGCAGATTCCAGAACTTTCCATCCCAGAAATGTGGGGAAAATGTGTTTTTTTTGTCATTGTTTTACGTTTGCAAGGGATTCTGGGTAACTGACCATGGTGGGAGGCAGTCAAGTCACCCCATCCTGGATTCCCCTGGGTGTCTAGTTTTCAAAAATGTATAGGTTTGCTAGGTTTCCCTAGGTGCCGGCAGGGCTAGGGTTCAAAAACTACAGCTAGTCACTTTGCCAAAAAGGGGTCATTTTTCACTGCAAAATTGTGGTGTGACCACGTTGCGTTTTGCGCCGTTTCCTGTCGCGGGCACTAGGCCGACCCACACAAGTGAGGTACCATTTTTCTCGTAGGACTTTGGGGAACGCGGGGTGGGTGGAAATTTGTGGATCCACGCAGATTCCAGAACTTTCCATCCCAGAAATGTGGGGAAAATGTGTTTTTTTTGTCATTTTTTTACGTTTGCAAGGGATTCTGGGTAACAGACCATGGTGGGAGGCAGTCAAGTCACCCCATCCTGGATTCCCCTGGGTGTCTAGTTTTCAAAAATGTATAGGTTTGCTAGGTTTCCTTAGGTGCCGGCAGGGCTAGGGTTCAAAAAGTACAGCTAGTCACTTTGCCAAAAAAGGGTCATTTTTCACTGCAAAATTGAGGTGTGACCACGTTGCGTTTTGCGCCGTTTCCTGTCGCGGGCACTAGGCCGACCCGCACAAGTGAGGTACCATTTTTCTCGTAGGACTTTGGGGAACGCGGGGTGGGTGGAAATTTGTGGATCCACGCAGATTCCAGAACTTTCCATCCCAGAAATGTGGGGAAAATGTGTTTTTTTTGTCATTTTTTGACGTTTGCAAGGGATTCTGGGTAACAGACCATGGTGGGAGGCAGTCAAGTCAACCCATCCTGGATTCCCCTGGGTGTCTAGTTTTCAAAAATGTATAGGTTTGCTAGATTTCCCTAGGTGCCGGCAGGGCTAGGGTTCAAAAACTACAGCTAGTCACTTTGCCAAAAAGGGGTCATTTTTCACTGCAAAATGGAGGTGTGACCACGTTGCGTTTTGCGCCGTTTCCTGTCGCGGGCACTAGGCCCACCCGCACAAGTGAGGTACCATTTTTCTCGTAGGACTTTGGGGAACGCGGGGTGGGTGGAAATTTGTGGATCCACGCAGATTCCAGAACTTTCCATCCCAGAAATGTGGGGAAAATGTGTTTTTTTTGTCATTTTTTTACGTTTGCAAGGGATTCTGGGTAACTGACCATGGTGGGAGGCAGTCAAGTCACCCCATCCTGGATTCCCCTGGGTGTCTAGTTTTCAAAAATGTATAGGTTTGCTAGGTTTCCCTAGGTGCCGGCAGGGCTAGGGTTCAAAAACTACAGCTAGTCACTTTGCCAAAAAGGGGTCATTTTTCACTGCAAAATTGAGGTGTGACCACGTTGCGTTTTGCGCCGTTTCCTGTCGCGGACACTAGGCCGACCCGCACAAGTGAGGTACCATTTTTCTCGTAGGACTTTGGGGAACGCGGGGTGGGTAGAAATTTGTGGATCCATGCAGATTCCAGAACTTTCCATCCCAGAAATGTGGGGAAAATGTGTTTTTTTTGTCATTTTTTTACGTTTGCAAGGGATTCTGGGTAACAGACCATGGTGGGAGGCAGTCAAGTCACCCATCCTGGATTCCCCTGGGTGTCTAGTTTTCAAAAATGTATAGGTTTGCTAGGTTTCCCTAGGTGCCGGCAGGGCTAGGGTTCAAAAACTACAGTTAGTCACTTTGCCAAAAAGGGGTCATTTTTCACTGCAAAATTGTGGTGTGACCACGTTGCGTTTTGCACCGTTTCCTGTCGCGGGCACTAGGCCGACCCGCACAAGTGAGGTACCATTTTTCTCGTAGGACTTTGGGGAACGCGGGGTGGGTGGAAATTTGTGGATCCACGCAGATTCCAGAACTTTCCATCCCAGAAATGTGGGGAAAATGTGTTTTTTTTGTCATTTTTTTACGTTTGCAAGGGATTCTGGGTAACCGACCATGGTGGGAGGCAGTCAAGTCACCCCATCCTGGATTCCCCTGGGTGTCTAGTTTTTAAAAATGTATAGGTTTGCTAGGTTTCCCTAGGTGCCGGCAGGGCTAGGGTTCAAAAACTACAGCTAGTCACTTTGCCTAAAAAGGGTCATTTTTCACTGCAAAATTGAGGTGTGACCACGTTGCGTTTTGCGCCGTTTCCTGTTGCGGGCACTAGGCCGACCCACACAAGAGAGGTACCATTTTTCTCGTAGGACTTTGGGGAACGCGGGGTGGGTGGAAATTTGTGGATCCACGCAGATTCAAGAACTTTCCATCCCAGAAATGTGGGGAAAATGCGTTTTTTTTGTCATTTATTTACGTTTGCAAGGGATTCTGGGTAACAGACCATGGTGGGAGGCAGTCAAGTCACCCCATCCTGGATTCCCCTGGGTGTCTAGTTTTCAAAAATGTATAGGTTTGCTAGGTTTCCCTAGGTGCCGGCAGGGCTAGGGTTCAAAAACTACAGATAGTCACTTTGCCAAAAAGGGGTCATTTTTCACTGCAAAATGGAGGTGTGACCATGTTGCGTTTTGCGCCGTTTCCTGTCGCGGGCACTAGGCCAACCCGCACATGTGAGGTACCATTTTTCTCGTAGGACTTTGGGGAACGCGGGGTGGGTGGAAATTTGTGGATCCACGCAGATTCCAGAACTTTCCATCCCAGAAATGTGGGGAAAATGTGTTTTTTTTGTCATTGTTTTACGTTTGCAAGGGATTCTGGGTAACAGACCATGGTGGGAGGCAGTCAAGTCACCCCATCCTGGATTCCCCTGGGTGTCTAGTTTTCAAAAATGTATAGGTTTGCTAGGTTTCCCTAGGTGCCGGCAGGGCTAGGGTTCAAAAACTACAGCTAGTCACTTTGCGAAAAAGTGGTCATTTTTCACTGCAAAATGGAGGTGTGACCACGATGCCTTTTGCGCCGTTTCCTGTCGCTGGCACTAGGCCGACCCGCACAAGTGAGGTACCATTTTTCTCGTAGGACTTTGGGGAACGCGGGGTGGGTGGAAATTTGTGGATCCACGCAGATTCCAGAACTTTCCATCCCAGAAATGTGGGGAAAATGTGTTTTTTTTGTCATTTTTTTACGTTTGCAAGGGATTCTGGGTAACAGACCATGGTGGGAGGCAGTCAAGTCACCCCATCCTGGATTCCCCTGGGTGTCTAGTTTTCAAAAAGTATAGGTTTGCTAGGTTTCCCTAGGTGCTGGCAGGGCTAGGGTTAAAAAACTACAGCTAGTCACTTTGCCAAAAAAGGGTCATTTTTCACTGCAAAATTGAGGTGTGACCACGTTGCGTTTTTTGCCGTTTCCTGTCGCGGGCACTAGGCCGACCCGCACAAGTGAGGTACCATTTTTCTTGTAGGACTTTGGGGAACGCGGGGTGGGTGGAAATTTGTGGATCCACGCAGATTCCAGAACTTTCCATCCCAGAAATGTGGGGAAAATGTGTTTTTTTTTGTCATTGTTTTACGTTTGCAAGGGATTCTGGGTAACTGACCATGGTGGGAGGCAGTCAAGTCACCCCATCCTGGATTCCCCTGGGTGTCTAGTTTTTAAAAATGTATAGGTTTGCTAGGTTTCCCTAGGTGCCGGCAGGGCTAGGGTTCAAAAACTACAGCTAGTCACTTTGCCAAAAAAGGGTCATTTTTCACTGCAAAATTGAGGTGTGACCACGTTGCGTTTTGCGCCGTTTCCTGTCGCGGGCACTAGGCCGACCCGCACAAGTGAGGTACCATTTTTCTCGTAGGACTTTGGGGAACGCGGGGTGGGTGGAAATTTGTGGATCCACGCAGATTCCAGAACTTTCCATCCCAGAAATGTGGGGAAAATGTGTTTTTTTTGTCATTTTTTTACGTTTGCAAGGGATTCTGGGTAACAGACCATGGTGGGTGGCAGTCAAGTCACCCCATCCTGGATTCCCCTGGGTGTCTAGTTTTCAAAAATGTATAGGTTTGCTAGGTTTCCCTAGGTGCCGGCAGGGCAAGGGTTCAAAAACTACAGCTAGTCACTGTGCCAAAAAGGGGTCATTTTTCACTGCAAAATTGTGGTGTGACCACGTTGCGTTTTGCGCCGTTTCCTGTCGCGGGCACTAGGCCGACCCGCACAAGTGAGGTACCATTTTTCTCGTAGGACTTTGGGGAACGCGGGGTGAGTGGAAATTTGTGGATCCACGCAGATTCCAGAACTTTCCATCCCAGAAATGTGGGGAAAATGTGTTTTTTTTGTCATTTTTTTATGTTTGCAAGGGATTCTGGGTAACAGACCATGGTGGGAGGCAGTCAAGTCACCCCATCCTGGATTCCCCTGGGTGTCTAGTGTTCAAAAATGTATAGGTTTGCTAGGTTTACCTAGGTGCCGGCAGGGCTAGGATTCAAAAACTACAGCTAGTCACTTTGCCAAAAAGGGGTCATTTTAAACTGCAAAATTGAGGTGTGACCACGTTGCGTTTTGCGCCGTTTCCTGTCGCGGGCACTAGGCCGACCCGCACAAGTGAGGTACCATTTTTCTCGTAGGACTTTGGGGAACGCGGGGTGGGTGGAAATTTGTGGATCCACGCAGATTCCAGAACTTTCCATCCCAGAAATGTGGGGAAAATGTGTTTTTTTGTCATTTTTTTACGTTTGCAAGGGATTCTGGGTAACAGACCATGGTGGGAGGCAGTCAAGTCACCCCATCCTGGATTCCCCTGGGTGTCTAGTTTTTAAAAATGTATAGGTTTGCTAGGTTTCCCTAGGTGCCGGCAGGGCTAGGGTTAAAAAACTACAGCTAGTCACTTTGCCAAAAAAGGGTCATTTTTCACTGCAAAATTGAGGTGTGACCACGTTGCGTTTTGCGCCGTTTCCTGTCGCGGGCACTAGGCCGACCCGCACAAGTGAGGTACCATTTTTCTCGTAGGACTTTGGGGAACGCGGGGTGGGTGGAAATTTGTGGATCCACGCAGATTCCAGAACTTTCCATCCCAGAAATGTGGGGAAAATGTGTTTTTTTTTTGTCATTTTTTTACGTTTGCAAGGGATTCTGGGTAACAGACCATGGTGGGTGGCAGTCAAGTCACCCATCCTGGATTCCCCTGGGTGTCTAGTTTTCAAAAATGTATAGGTTTGCTAGGTTTCCCTAGGTGCCGGCAGGGCTAGGGTTCAAAAACTACAGTTAGTCACTTTGCCAAAAAGGGGTCATTTTTCACTGCAAAATTGTGGTGTGACCACGTTGCGTTTTGCGCCGTTTCCTGTCGCGGGCACTAGGCCGACCCGCACAAGTGAGGTACCATTTTTCTCGTAGGACTTTGGGGAACGCGGGGTGGGTGGAAATTTGTGGATCCACGCAGATTCCAGAACTTTCCATCCCAGAAATGTGGGGAAAATGTGTTTTTTTTGTCATTTTTTTACGTTTGCAAGGGATTCTGGGTAACCGACCATGGTGGGAGGCAGTCAAGTCACCCCATCCTGGATTCCCCTGGGTGTCTAGTTTTCAGAAATGCGTGGGTTTGGTAGGTTTCCCTAGGTGCCGGCAGGGCTAGGGTTCAAAAACTACAGCTAGTCACTTTGCCTAAAAAGGGTCATTTTTCACTGCAAAATTGAGGTGTGACCACGTTGCGTTTTGCGCCGTTTCCTGTTGCGGGCACTAGGCCGACCCACACAAGAGAGGTACCATTTTTCTCGTAGGACTTTGGGGAACGCGGGGAGGGTGGAAATTTGTGGATCCACGCAGATTCAAGAACTTTCCATCCCAGAAATGTGGGGAAAATGTGTTTTTTTTGTCATTTTTTTACGTTTGCAAGGGATTCTGGGTAACAGACCATGGTGGGAGGCAGTCAAGTCACCCCATCCTGGATTCCCCTGGGTGTCTAGTTTTCAAAAATGTATAGGTTTGCTAGGTTTCCCTAGGTGCCGGCAGGGCTAGGGTTCAAAAACTACAGCTAGTCACTTTGCCAAAAAGGGGTCATTTTTCACTGCAAAATGGAGGTGTGACCATGTTGCGTTTTGCGCCGTTTCCTGTCGCGGGCACTAGGCCAACCCGCACAAGTGAGGTACCATTTTTCTCGTAGGACTTTGGGGAACGCGGGGTGGGTGGAAATTTGTGGATCCACGCAGATTCCAGAACTTTCCATCCCAGAAATGTGGGGAAAATGTGTTTTTTTTGTCATTTTTTTACGTTTGCAGGGGATTCTGGGTAACAGACCATGGTGGGAGGCAGTCAAGTCACCCCATCCTGGATTCCCCTGGGTGTCTAGTTTTCAAAAATGTATAGGTTTGCTAGGTTTCCCTAGGTGCCGGCAGGGCTAGGGTTCAAAAACTACAGCTAGTCACTTTGCGAAAAAGTGGTCATTTTTCACTGCAAAATGGAGGTGTGACCACGATGCCTTTTGCGCCGTTTCCTGTCGCGGGCACTAGGCCGACCCGCACAAGTGAGGTACCATTTTTCTCGTAGGACTTTGGGGAACGCGGGGTGGGTGGAAATTTGTGGATCCACGCAGATTCCAGAACTTTCCATCCCAGAAATGTGGGGAAAATGTGTTTTTTTTGTCATTTTTTTACGTTTGCAAGGGATTCTGGGTAACAGACCATGGTGGGAGGCAGTCAAGTCACCCCATCCTGGATTCCCCTGGGTGTCTAGTTTTCAAAAAGTATAGGTTTGCTAGGTTTCCCTAGGTGCCGGCAGGGCTAGGGTTAAAAAACTACAGCTAGTCACTTTGCCAAAAAAGGGTCATTTTTCACTGCAAAATTGAGGTGTGACCACGTTGCGTTTTTTGCCGTTTCCTGTCGCGGGCACTAGGCCGACCCGCACAAGTGAGGTACCATTTTTCTTGTAGGACTTTGGGGAACGCGGGGTGGGTGGAAATTTGTGGATCCACGCAGATTCCAGAACTTTCCATCCCAGAAATGTGGGGAAAATGTGTTTTTTTTTGTCATTGTTTTACGTTTGCAAGGGATTCTGGGTAACTGACCATGGTGGGAGGCAGTCAAGTCACCCCATCCTGGATTCCCCTGGGTGTCTAGTTTTCAAAAATGTATAGGTTTGCTAGGTTTCCCTAGGTGCCGGCAGGGCTAGGGTTCAAAAACTACAGCTAGTCACTTTGCCAAAAAGGGGTCATTTTTCACTGCAAAATTGAGGTGTGACCAAGTTGCGTTTTGCGCCGTTTCCTGTCGCGGGCACTAGGCCGACCCGCACAAGTGAGGTACCATTTTTCTCGTAGGACTTTGGGGAACGCGGGGTGGGTGGAAATTTGTGGATCCACGCAGATTCCAGAACTTTCCATCCCAGAAATGTGGGGAAAATGTGTTTTTTTTGTCATTTTTTTACGTTTGCAAGAGATTCTGGGTAACAGACCATGGTGGGAGGCAGTCAAGTCACCCCATCCTGGATTCCCCTGGGTGTCTAGTTTTCAAAAATGTATAGGTTTGCTAGCTTTCCCTAGGTGCCGGCAGGGCTAGGGTTCAAAAACTACAGCTAGTCACTTTGCCAAAAAGGGGTCATTTTTCACTGCAAAATAGAGGTGTGACCACGTTGCCTTTTGCGCCGTTTCCTGTCGCGGGCACTAGGCCGACCCGCACAAGTGAGGTACCATTTTTCTCGTAGGACTTTGGGGAACGCGGGGTGGGTGGAAATTTGTGGATCCACGCAGATTCCAGAACTTTCCATCCCAGAAATGTGGGGAAAATGTGTTTTTTTTGTCATTTTTTTACGTTTTCAAGGGATTCTGGGTAACAGACCATGGTGGGAGGCAGTCAAGTCACCCCATCCTGGATTCCCCTGGGTGTCTAGTTTTCAAAAATGTATAGGTTTGCTAGGTTTCCCTTGGTGCCGGCAGGGCTAGGGTTAAAAAACTACAGCTAGTCACTTTGCCAAAAAAGGGTCATTTTTCACTGCAAAATTGAGGTGTGACCACGTTGCGTTTTTTGCCGTTTCCTGTCGCGGGCACTAGGCCGACCCGCACAAGTGAGGTACCATTTTTCTTGTAGGACTTTGGGGAACGCGGGGTGGGTGGAAATTTGTGGATCCACGCAGATTCCAGAACTTTCCATCCCAGAAATGTGGGGAAAATGTATTTTTTTTGTCATTGTTTTACGTTTGCAAGGGATTCTGGGTAACTGACCATGGTGGGAGGCAGTCAAGTCACCCCATCCTGGATTCCCCTGGGTGTCTAGTTTTCAAAAATGTATAGGTTTGCTAGGTTTCCCTAGGTGCCGGCAGGGCTAGGGTTCAAAAACTACAGCTAGTCACTTTGCCAAAAAGGGGTCATTTTTCACTGCAAAATTGTGGTGTGACCACGTTGCGTTTTGCGCCGTTTCCTGTCGCGGGCACTAGGCCGACCCACACAAGTGAGGTACCATTTTTCTCGTAGGACTTTGGGGAACGCGGGGTGGGTGGAAATTTGTGGATCCACGCAGATTCCAGAACTTTCCATCCCAGAAATGTGGGGAAAATGTGTTTTTTTTGTCATTTTTTTACGTTTGCAAGGGATTCTGGGTAACAGACCATGGTGGGAGGCAGTCAAGTCACCCCATCCTGGATTCCCCTGGGTGTCTAGTTTTCAAAAATGTATAGGTTTGCTAGGTTTCCTTAGGTGCCGGCAGGGCTAGGGTTCAAAAAGTACAGCTAGTCACTTTGCCAAAAAAGGGTCATTTTTCACTGCAAAATTGAGGTGTGACCACGTTGCGTTTTGCGCCGTTTCCTGTCGCGGGCACTAGGCCGACCCGCACAAGTGAGGTACCATTTTTCTCGTAGGACTTTGGGGAACGCGGGGTGGGTGGAAATTTGTGGATCCACGCAGATTCCAGAACTTTCCATCCCAGAAATGTGGGGAAAATGTGTTTTTTTTGTCATTTTTTTATGTTTGCAAGGGATTCTGGGTAACAGACCATGGTGGGAGGCAGTCAAGTCAACCCATCCTGGATTCCCCTGGGTGTCTAGTTTTCAAAAATGTATAGGTTTGCTAGGTTTTCCTAGGTGCCGGCAGGGCTAGGGTTCAAAAACTACAGCTAGTCACTTTGCCAAAAAGGGGTCATTTTTCACTGCAAAATGGAGGTGTGACCAAGTTGCGTTTTGCGCCGTTTCCTGTCGCGGGCACTAGGCCCACCCGCACAAGTGAGGTACCATTTTTCTCGTAGGACTTTGGGGAACGCGGGGTGGGTGGAAATTTGTGGATCCACGCAGATTCCAGAACTTTCCATCCCAGAAATGTGGGGAAAATGTGTTTTTTTTGTCATTTTTTTACGTTTGCAAGGGATTCTGGGTAACTGACCATGGTGGGAGGCAGTCAAGTCACCCCATCCTGGATTCCCCTGGGTGTCTAGTTTTCAAAAATGTATAGGTTTGCTAGGTTTCCCTAGGTGCCGGCAGGGCTAGGGTTCAAAAACTACAGCTAGTCACTTTGCCAAAAAGGGGTCATTTTTCACTGCAAAATTGAGGTGTGACCACGTTGCGTTTTGCGCCGTTTCCTGTCGCGGACACTAGGCCGACCCGCACAAGTGAGGTACCATTTTTCTCGTAGGACTTTGGGGAACGCGGGGTGGGTAGAAATTTGTGGATCCATGCAGATTCCAGAACTTTCCATCCCAGAAATGTGGGGAAAATGTGTTTTTTTTGTCATTTTTTTACGTTTGCAAGGGATTCTGGGTAACAGACCATGGTGGGAGGCAGTCAAGTCACCCATCCTGGATTCCCCTGGGTGTCTAGTTTTCAAAAATGTATAGGTTTGCTAGGTTTCCCTAGGTGCCGGCAGGGCTAGGGTTCAAAAACTACAGTTAGTCACTTTGCCAAAAAGGGGTCATTTTTCACTGCAAAATTGTGGTGTGACCACGTTGCGTTTTGCGCCGTTTCCTGTCGCGGGCACTAGGCCGACCCGCACAAGTGAGGTACCATTTTTCTCGTAGGACTTTGGGGAACGCGGGGTGGGTGGAAATTTGTGGATCCACGCAGATTCCAGAACTTTCCATCCCAGAAATGTGGGGAAAATGTGTTTTTTTTGTCATTTTTTTACGTTTGCAAGGGATTCTGGGTAACCGACCATGGTGGGAGGCAGTCAAGTCACCCCATCCTGGATTCCCCTGGGTGTCTAGTTTTTAAAAATGTATAGGTTTGCTAGGTTTCCCTAGGTGCCGGCAGGGCTAGGGTTCAAAAACTACAGCTAGTCACTTTGCCTAAAAAGGGTCATTTTTCACTGCAAAATTGAGGTGTGACCACGTTGCGTTTTGCGCCGTTTCCTGTTGCGGGCACTAGGCCGACCCACACAAGAGAGGTACCATTTTTCTTGTAGGACTTTGGGGAACGCGGGGTGGGTGGAAATTTGTGGATCCACGCAGATTCAAGAACTTTCCATCCCAGAAATGTGGGGAAAATGCGTTTTTTTTGTCATTTATTTACGTTTGCAAGGGATTCTGGGTAACAGACCATGGTGGGAGGCAGTCAAGTCACCCCATCCTGGATTCCCCTGGGTGTCTAGTTTTCAAAAATGTATAGGTTTGCTAGGTTTCCCTAGGTGCCGGCAGGGCTAGGGTTCAAAAACTACAGCTAGTCACTTTGCCAAAAAGGGGTCATTTTTCACTGCAAAATGGAGGTGTGACCATGTTGCGTTTTGCGCCGTTTCCTGTCGCGGGCACTAGGCCAACCCGCACATGTGAGGTACCATTTTTCTCGTAGGACTTTGGGGAACGCGGGGTGGGTGGAAATTTGTGGATCCACGCAGATTCCAGAACTTTCCATCCCAGAAATGTGGGGAAAATGTGTTTTTTTTGTCATTGTTTTACGTTTGCAAGGGATTCTGGGTAACAGACCATGGTGGGAGGCAGTCAAGTCACCCCATCCTGGATTCCCCTGGGTGTCTAGTTTTCAAAAATGTATAGGTTTGCTAGGTTTCCCTAGGTGCCGGCAGGGCTAGGGTTCAAAAACTACAGCTAGTTACTTTGCGAAAAAGTGGTCATTTTTCACTGCAAAATGGAGGTGTGACCACGATGCCTTTTGCGCCGTTTCCTGTCGCTGGCACTAGGCCGACCCGCACAAGTGAGGTACCATTTTTCTCGTAGGACTTTGGGGAACGCGGGGTGGGTGGAAATTTGTGGATCCACGCAGATTCCAGAACTTTCCATCCCAGAAATGTGGGGAAAATGTGTTTTTTTTGTCATTTTTTTACGTTTGCAAGGGATTCTGGGTAACAGACCATGGTGGGAGGCAGTCAAGTCACCCCATCCTGGATTCCCCTGGGTGTCTAGTTTTCAAAAAGTATAGGTTTGCTAGGTTTCCCTAGGTGCTGGCAGGGCTAGGGTTAAAAAACTACAGCTAGTCACTTTGCCAAAAAAGGGTCATTTTTCACTGCAAAATTGAGGTGTGACCACGTTGCGTTTTTTGCCATTTCCTGTCGCGGGCACTAGGCCGACCCGCACAAGTGAGGTACCATTTTTCTTGTAGGACTTTGGGGAACGCGGGGTGGGTGGAAATTTGTGGATCCACGCAGATTCCAGAACTTTCCATCCCAGAAATGTGGGGAAAATGTGTTTTTTTTTGTCATTGTTTTACGTTTGCAAGGGATTCTGGGTAACTGACCATGGTGGGAGGCAGTCAAGTCACCCCATCCTGGATTCCCCTGGGTGTCTAGTTTTTAAAAATGTATAGGTTTGCTAGGTTTCCCTAGGTGCCGGCAGGGCTAGGGTTCAAAAACTACAGCTAGTCACTTTGCCAAAAAAGGGTCATTTTTCACTGCAAAATTGAGGTGTGACCACGTTGCGTTTTGCGCCGTTTCCTGTCGCGGGCACTAGGCCGACCCGCACAAGTGAGGTACCATTTTTCTCGTAGGACTTTGGGGAACGCGGGGTGGGTGGAAATTTGTGGATTCACGCAGATTCCAGAACTTTCCATCCCAGAAATGTGGGGAAAATGTGTTTTTTTTGTCATTTTTTTACGTTTGCAAGGGATTCTGGGTAACAGACCATGGTGGGTGGCAGTCAAGTCACCCCATCCTGGATTCCCCTGGGTGTCTAGTTTTCAAAAATGTATAGGTTTGCTAGGTTTCCCTAGGTGCCGGCAGGGCAAGGGTTCAAAAACTACAGCTAGTCACTGTGCCAAAAAGGGGTCATTTTTCACTGCAAAATTGTGGTGTGACCACGTTGCGTTTTGCGCCGTTTCCTGTCGCGGGCACTAGGCCGACCCGCACAAGTGAGGTACCATTTTTCTCGTAGGACTTTGGGGAACGCGGGGTGGGTGGAAATTTGTGGATCCACGCAGATTCCAGAACTTTCCATCCCAGAAATGTGGGGAAAATGTGTTTTTTTTGTCATTTTTTTACGTTTGCAAGAGATTCTGGGTAACAGACCATGGTGGGAGGCAGTCAAGTCACCCCATCCTGGATTCCCCTGGGTGTCTAGTTTTCAAAAATGTATAGGTTTGCTAGCTTTCCCTAGGTGCCGGCAGGGCTAGGGTTCAAAAACTACAGCTAGTCACTTTGCCAAAAAGGGGTCATTTTTCACTGCAAAATAGAGGTGTGACCACGTTGCCTTTTGCGCCGTTTCCTGTCGCGGGCACTAGGCCGACCCGCACAAGTGAGGTACCATTTTTCTCATAGGACTTTGGGGAACGCGGGGTGGGTGGAAATTTGTGGATCCACGCAGATTCCAGAACTTTCCATCCCAGAAATGTGGGGAAAATGTGGTTTTTTTGTCATTTTTTTACGTTTTCAAGGGATTCTGGGTAACAGACCATGGTGGGAGGCAGTCAAGTCACCCCATCCTGGATTCCCCTGGGTGTCTAGTTTTCAAAAATGTATAGGTTTGCTAGGTTTCCCTTGGTGCCGGCAGGGCTAGGGTTAAAAAACTACAGCTAGTCACTTTGCCAAAAAAGGGTCATTTTTCACTGCAAAATTGAGGTGTGACCACGTTGCGTTTTTTGCCGTTTCCTGTCGCGGGCACTAGGCCGACCCGCACAAGTGAGGTACCATTTTTCTTGTAGGACTTTGGGGAACGCGGGGTGGGTGGAAATTTGTGGATCCACGCAGATTCCAGAACTTTCCATCCCAGAAATGTGGGGAAAATGTGTTTTTTTTGTCATTGTTTTACGTTTGCAAGGGATTCTGGGTAACTGACCATGGTGGGAGGCAGTCAAGTCACCCCATCCTGGATTCCCCTGGGTGTCTAGTTTTCAAAAATGTATAGGTTTGCTAGGTTTCCTGTTAGAATCCGGGGTCTCTGGTTGGCGCAGGTATGCACTTGCGACAAGCAGGGACCCTTTTCATCTAAGTCAGGGCAAAGGATCACCTCTTTAAAAATAACCCCTGCTCACCCTCTAGGTAACGTGGCGCGAGCAGTCAGGCTAAATTTCCAGAGGGCATATAGGTTAAGCGTTCAAGTTGTCCCACACAATAATCACCACCCCACCACACAAAGACACAAGGCTGTATTTATGTCCAAAATATAATTCCTTATATAAAAGGTTTTCTTTCAGGCAGGTTGCATAAATACAGTTCTCTTGGTAAAATAATCCAGTTACTCTCAAAATGCTTTACGGGCAGTCCACAGTTGTAAAAATGGCACAGTTCTCTTTAAAATAGGTTTCTTAGGTCTTCTGGGCACTTCGTAGCGCCTTTGGGGTGCCTTTGGCAAGGTTTTTACAGTGCCTTGCCGTTTCCCACGCTTCTCGCCTGAGCCGGAGTACGCTTGCCGAGTCTCACTCTTCTCGAGTGAGCACCGGTAATGCTTTTCAATGCAGTACGGTTAAAACGTAGGTACGGTTCGAACCTTGCTGTTCCCAGGGTAAGTACGGGTCGAACCAAGGCTGTTACGGCTCGAACTCAGCCAAAAGGAGCACTTTTCAAAGCGCCATTATTTCAGCTGGCAGTACGGTGCGAACCAGGCACAAGTATTTACAAGGCGGGTACGAACCAAGGCACTTCACAGGCAGTACGGTGCGAACCAGGCACAAGTATTTACAAGGCGGGTACGAACCAAGGCACTTCACAGGCAGTACGGTGCGAACCAGGCACCCGTAGTTACAGGGCAGGTACGGTTCGTACAAAGGCAAGTACGGGCCGTACTTTTCACGCGCTGGCACAATACCTTGCAGATTTCACGGGGAAGGTTCGTGGCGGCCTCGCGGTCCAGTCCAGGGGTGTCCCACGTCGCGCTGGTGTCCCCAGTGTCCAGGGGACGGCGGAGCTTCGTGGGGCGCTCGGGCAGGATGCAGGTTGCCACGAAGGGGGTCAGAAGCAGGAGGGCAGCCTCGGGGTGAGATCACAGCGCCGCGCGCTGTTAGCTTCGGCCGGAGACGCGAACCAGGGCACTTTAGTCCTTTGCAGAAGCCTCTACAACCCGGCAGGGGTCACAGGGACTCGGCGCTCAGGCGCGGAGATCTCCACCTTACTTTGCGAGCTACGGCTCGAGGGGGCAACTGTTCACGGTGCTCGGGCTGTCAGGCCTTTACGTTGTTTGCAGCCACGCCAGCAGCAGAAGTCGCGTTGCTCAGCGAGATCAGGGGATGCACAGGTTCTCCGGGGTCAGCTTGCTGAATCACTTCAAGGCACTTCT
This sequence comes from Triturus cristatus, assembly GCF_964204655.1. Lineage (NCBI taxonomy): Eukaryota > Metazoa > Chordata > Amphibia > Caudata > Salamandridae > Triturus > Triturus cristatus. The sequence continues at coordinate 715,776,104 of NC_140588.1, read as the reverse complement.
CCTCTTCTTTCAGGATGGTAGCGCCCACTGTTCCTGGGGCGCAGGTCAGGGGGCAAGTTCACACGCAAGCCCTTGGAGATTGTTTTAAAGGCACAAGTTGAATCAAAGTCCTTTTCTTCAGGCTTTCCCTCTCCTTCCAGCAGACAGGCACCCACTGCAGGCCAGTCTCTCAGGCAGAGAGACAGTATTCCTCCTTCAGCTTCTCCAGGTCCTTCTCCTTCAGGCAGAGTTTCTTCTTGGCGCAAACAGGATCTAATTTCTTAGGAGCCAGGCTCCTACTTTTATACACCAATTCTTTTGTTCTTTAGCGCCAGGGGGCCTGGGCCTGGCTCAGTCCAGTTTTTGGGAGCACTTTGTTGTGGTGACTCTGCGCTTCCCTTTCAGCAGCAGGGCAGAGACATCAGCCGCTCCACAGGGGGCGGCGCCGGCTTTGTGCTGGCAGAGCACAGGTCTATTCAAGAGTCAAGGTGTACTCCTCCCACCCATCCTGGTGTAATCTCTCTACCCACCACCTGGCAGCCAGCCTGTCTCCTGGAATTCCCCAGCCCTGCTCCTTACTGTTGCTAGGCAGAACACACACACACACAGCGCAGAGGCGGACTGAATGGCCAGATCAGTAAATACTAACTTTCTAAAAGTAGTATTTACAAACACAGGATATTAAAATAAACTTTACTAAAAGAAGTATTTTATTATTCTGAGTCCAGGCATACTAAACATGACTTTCTACCATGCTCTATGAGTCCACTGGGGTCACAGCGTGTAGTGACTCCAGCAGCCCATTCTGGCCTATGGAGAGCAGGTAGCCTTCAATAGTGAAAAACGAAAATGGCTGTAATTCACTATTAAGACATGCCACACACATCAGGGCATGTCCTACCTTATGCCTACAATGCACCCTGCCCTTGGGCCTACCAGAGGGGTGACTAATATGTAGTTAAGGGAAGGTTTAGGGACTGGCAAGTGGGTGCACTTGCGCAGTCAGCGCGACGGTACCAGACCGCACGCAGGTTCTGCAGTGGCAGATCCTAGACACATTTTACTAGGCCGCTTCTGTGGGTGGCACAACCAGTGCTGCAAGCCCACTAGCGGCATTTGTATTTACAAGCCCTGGCACTCCTGGTGCACTCTACTAGGGGCTGACAGTAAACCAAATGAACCAATCATGGACACCAATCAATGTATACATTTTACCATAGGGAGAGCATATGCACCTTAGCACTGGTCAGCAGTGGTAAGGTGCCCAGAGTCATAAATCAGCCAACACCAGGTCAGAAAAAATACAGGAGGAAGGCAAAAAGTTTAGGGATGACCCTTCAAAAAGGGCCAGGTCCAACACAACCCCCTTCCAGCCAAAACGCAGGGTAGACCAATCACCACCGTGATGGTCTTCCCTGCTTGGGGCGATAGAACAAGGACCTGGCCCGCAACTGCAGGGGCAGACTCCAGTTCTACGCCAATCTGAACCTATTGGACTCCCTCTGTCCATACTCTCAGGGCCCACCAAGCCAATCCATGGGGAACCCTTCTCCTCACCTGTGGACACCACCTGTGCAGCACCTAACCTTAACTGGCCCACAGGTGTGTCCCACCAGAGAGACAGCAAAATGCTACAGTGGCCACTGACAGTAGTCAGGGATGAGACCCAGGCCGTATGCCTCTCAGGGCTCTCAATCCTCTGTGGTGCCAGGGAGCAGGGGCCAGTAGCCCCAGGTGCTTGGCACCCTTTGTCCATTCTCCCCCTTGTCAGGTCAGGTATGACATCCTGGCACTGACCCACCAGCCCCGGGACTGTACCCAGCGGCTGGACCAAAGACTGGGGTGGCCTCTCCCACACCCGGTCCTCCTCCTTGGGGCTCTGTACCCTCCCACCTGGAGTGGCACCCCCTTCCAGAATTGCCACGGCACCTGTGGCAGGTGTCCTGCGCAATTCGCCCACCAGTTCAGGGGTTCTATCCTGCAACTGGGTGCCCAGGTCAGGGGGGACACCCTGAACCTGGCCCTTCAACCTAGGGTCTAAACCCTTCAGTTGAGCCGGGGTCAGAGGCGAGGACTCCCTCCCTCTGCACCCCCTTCCAGAGTACTGCCCACTCCCAACTGGCGTGGTACCCCCAGAAGCAACATGGGTCAGGACACTGATTACAGTAGTCCCACCCTCCAGGTCAGACAACACCTGAACCTGGCTTCCCAACCCTGGGACCAACCCATGCGGTTGAACGCTCGCCTGGCGCACCAGGACTTCCCGGGGAGCACGCATGCCCCCCCTGAGGGTGACACATAACTCATGTGTCATGTGACAGTCTGCCTGGCGCTGATCTCCCGACCCCTGTCCATCTGACAGTGCCTGAAGATCCCCCAGGACAGAAGTGGTGTCACCATGGTCACTCACGGGGAACGCAGCCCTTCTGGCTGGCCCCTGACCCACTGGTTCTTCCACTGGGGACTCTTTCCCCCTCTCACCCCTCAATCTGGACCTCTGCACCCTCCCAACTGGAGCGGTACTGCCAGACACCAGAACTGATGGAGGCCTGCTTACAGACACTCCCAGCTCACCAGACACTAGGGGATCCCCCTCAACGGGCGGCCCATCAGGACAGCCTAGGCTCCCCGCCTGGTGTTCCCTTAAAGAACCATCCAGGCTCTGAGACTGGGTTTCGGGCACCTGGGGGAACGCAGCCCCACGCTCACTCTTTCTCCACTGAGACAGGACGTGAGCCCCTACACCCCTCCCACTACCATGGGACCTAGCTGGGCTACTCTGCACCACTTCCACCACTCGGGGTTGGAAGATACCTGAGCCACTCCCCACGGGGTCACTCCCCAATGCCTCTCCAGACCCTCTGGAATCCACCAAAAGGTCTGCCTCCAATGTGAGTTCCCTGCGGTCAGAGAACTCACCCTCCCACAGGTGTTGGCCTAGCTCTGGAAAACAGGGACTTAAAATATGCTCTCCCACAATTGGATCACACAGCCCCCTAGCAGGGTTAACCAAACTAGCCTTCACCTTACCATCCAGTGCCTCAGACACATACTCCACACCACTCTCCTGAGACTGGCAAGACAGTATCTGACTGTCTCTGTCACACAACCCACACTCTTCTGGGCGGTCTTCACACTCACCTACCAGGACTTCGATTTTGGGGGAACCCCTCTCCCTGCGCCTCTCATCTAGAGTCAGTAGAGTGTCCCTCCCGCCACTAGGACCATGAACCCCTGCGCCAGTTACCCTATTCCCTTCAGGGATACTGCGCACTACTGGAGCTACCTCATGCCCTTGAACCTCCTGGTGTGTGTTAACCACCTCCTTCAAGTCAGGCGCCACATCTCTGGGTGTGCGTACTACTCTTTCAGCACTAGAGAATTCTATACTGCTGCCACCATCTGAGCTGGATTCCTCCTCCCACTCAGAAAAGCTCAATCTCTGAGCTACGCACCTTTCTTGCTGCTGGGCTGAGACACTCATGGCCTCAAGCCTCTCGAGCTCCATATCATATTTCTTCATTAGGAAGTCATGCTCCATCTGAATCTTTCTTTCTTCAAGAGCCATTTTCTTTTCTTCCAGAGCCAGCTTTCTGCTTTCTAGCTCCAATTGGATTTTTAATTCCAGCTTTGCCAATAACACTTCGTGATCCCTGGCGGCCTGTCTGTCTGCCAGCTCCTCTGGCAACAGGCCTCTGCCAAAACTGCGAACGCTTTCCGCTGGTTTCAATGGTGTAACTTCCTTAGTTGCACCCCTTGATTCAATCCAGGCTTTCAGCATCTTGTAGAGATCTGATCTGTTCTTGCATCCTGCATGTGGAACCTTGAGCTTCCTGCAGAAGTACTTGAGTTCAGTTCTCTTGTAGCTGTTCAGTTTTGACTCATCCAATTCAACCTCTCCAGCCTCAGAGGCTTCAGACGCGGTTTTCTCTATGCTGTTTGAGCCCGGCATGGCTTCAAACGCAAGGGATCTTCTTTACTTGGCAAGCGAAATTAAATCATAAAAAGTTCTGTGGCTTAAGCTACTGGACCGTCTACTGTGCAATGGTTAGTAATCACTGCGCAGACACCAAGAACGCAAATCCGTAAATCCCACCGCTGCCACCAATGTTAGAATCCGGGGTCTCTGGTTGGCGCAGGTATGCACTTGCGACAAGCAGGGACCCTTTTCATCTAAGTCAGGGCAAAGGATCACCTCTTTAAAAATAACCCCTGCTCACCCTCTAGGTAACGTGGCGCGAGCAGTCAGGCTAAATTTCCAGAGGGCATATAGGTTAAGCGTTCAAGTTGTCCCACACAATAATCACCACCCCACCACACAAAGACACAAGGCTGTATTTATGTCCAAAATATAATTCCTTATATAAAAGGTTTTCTTTCAGGCAGGTTGCATAAATACAGTTCTCTTGGTAAAATAATCCAGTTACTCTCAAAATGCTTTACGGGCAGTCCACAGTTGTAAAAATGGCACAGTTCTCTTTAAAATAGGTTTCTTAGGTCTTCTGGGCACTTCGTAGCGCCTTTGGGGTGCCTTTGGCAAGGTTTTTACAGTGCCTTGCCGTTTCCCACGCTTCTCGCGTGAGCCGGAGTACGCTTGCCGAGTCTCACTCTTCTCGAGTGAGCACCGGTAATGCTTTTCAATGCAGTACGGTTAAAACGTAGGTACGGTTCGAACCTTGCTGTTCCCAGGGTAAGTACGGGTCGAACCAAGGCTGTTACGGCTCGAACTCAGCCAAAAGGAGCACTTTTCAAAGCGCCATTATTTCAGCTGGCAGTACGGTGCGAACCAGGCACAAGTATTTACAAGGCGGGTACGAACCAAGGCACTTCACAGGCAGTACGGTGCGAACCAGGCACAAGTATTTACAAGGCGGGTACGAACCAAGGCACTTCACAGGCAGTACGGTGCGAACCAGGCACCCGTAGTTACAGGGCAGGTACGGTTCGTACAAAGGCAAGTACGGGCCGTACTTTTCACGCGCTGGCACAATACCTTGCAGATTTCACGGGGAAGGTTCGTGGCGGCCTCGCGGTCCAGTCCAGGGGTGTCCCACGTCGCGCTGGTGTCCCCAGTGTCCAGGGGACGGCGGAGCTTCGTGGGGCGCTCGGGCAGGATGCAGGTTGCCACGAAGGGGGTCAGAAGCAGGAGGGCAGCCTCGGGGTGAGATCACAGCGCCGCGCGCTGTTAGCTTCGGCCGGAGACGCGAACCAGGGCACTTTAGTCCTTTGCAGAAGCCTCTACAACCCGGCAGGGGTCACAGGGACTCGGCGCTCAGGCGCGGAGATCTCCACCTTACTTTGCGAGCTACGGCTCGAGGGGGCAACTGTTCACGGTGCTCGGGCTGTCAGGCCTTTACGTTGTTTGCAGCCACGCCAGCAGCAGAAGTCGCGTTGCTCAGCGAGATCAGGGGATGCACAGGTTCTCCGGGGTCAGCTTGCTGAATCACTTCAAGGCACTTCTCCTCTTCTTTCAGGATGGTAGCGCCCACTGTTCCTGGGGCGCAGGTCAGGGGGCAAGTTCACACGCAAGCCCTTGGAGATTGTTTTAAAGGCACAAGTTGAATCAAAGTCCTTTTCTTCAGGCTTTCCCTCTCCTTCCAGCAGACAGGCACCCACTGCAGGCCAGTCTCTCAGGCAGAGAGACAGTATTCCTCCTTCAGCTTCTCCAGGTCCTTCTCCTTCAGGCAGAGTTTCTTCTTGGCGCAAACAGGATCTAATTTCTTAGGAGCCAGGCTCCTACTTTTATACACCAATTCTTTTGTTCTTTAGCGCCAGGGGGCCTGGGCCTGGCTCAGTCCAGTTTTTGGGAGCACTTTGTTGTGGTGACTCTGCGCTTCCCTTTCAGCAGCAGGGCAGAGACATCAGCCGCTCCACAGGGGGCGGCGCCGGCTTTGTGCTGGCAGAGCACAGGTCTATTCAAGAGTCAAGGTGTACTCCTCCCACCCATCCTGGTGTAATCTCTCTACCCACCACCTGGCAGCCAGCCTGTCTCCTGGAATTCCCCAGCCCTTCTCCTTACTGTTGCTAGGCAGAACACACACACACACAGCGCAGAGGCGGACTGAATGGCCAGATCAGTAAATACTAACTTTCTAAAAGTAGTATTTACAAACACAGGATATTAAAATAAACTTTACTAAAAGAAGTATTTTATTATTCTGAGTCCAGGCATACTAAACATGACTTTCTACCATGCTCTATGAGTCCACTGGGGTCACAGCGTGTAGTGACTCCAGCAGCCCATTCTGGCCTATGGAGAGCAGGTAGCCTTCAATAGTGAAAAACGAAAATGGCTGTAATTCACTATTAAGACATGCCACACACATCAGGGCATGTCCTACCTTATGCCTACAATGCACCCTGCCCTTGGGCCTACCAGAGGGGTGACTAATATGTAGTTAAGGGAAGGTTTAGGGACTGGCAAGTGGGTGCACTTGCGCAGTCAGCGCGACGGTACCAGACCGCACGCAGGTTCTGCAGTGGCAGATCCTAGACACATTTTACTAGGCCGCTTCTGTGGGTGGCACAACCAGTGCTGCAAGCCCACTAGCGGCATTTGTATTTACAAGCCCTGGCACTCCTGGTGCACTCTACTAGGGGCTGACAGTAAACCAAATGAACCAATCATGGACACCAATCAATGTATACATTTTACCATAGGGAGAGCATATGCACCTTAGCACTGGTCAGCAGTGGTAAGGTGCCCAGAGTCATAAATCAGCCAACACCAGGTCAGAAAAAATACAGGAGGAAGGCAAAAAGTTTAGGGATGACCCTTCAAAAAGGGCCAGGTCCAACATTTCCCTAGGTGCCGGCAGGGCTAGGGTTCAAAAACTACAGCTAGTCACTTTGCCAAAAAGGGGTCATTTTTCACTGCAAAATTGTGGTGTGACCACGTTGCGTTTTGCGCCGTTTCCTGTCGCGGGCACTAGGCCGACCCACACAAGTGAGGTACCATTTTTCTCGTAGGACTTTGGGGAACGCGGGGTGGGTGGAAATTTGTGGATCCACGCAGATTCCAGAACTTTCCATCCCAGAAATGTGGGGAAAATGTGTTTTTTTTGTCATTTTTTTACGTTTGCAAGGGATTCTGGGTAACAGACCATGGTGGGAGGCAGTCAAGTCACCCCATCCTGGATTCCCCTGGGTGTCTAGTTTTCAAAAATGTATAGGTTTGCTAGGTTTCCTTAGGTGCCGGCAGGGCTAGGGTTCAAAAAGTACAGCTAGTCACTTTGCCAAAAAAGGGTCATTTTTCACTGCAACATTGAGGTGTGACCACGTTGCGTTTTGCGCCGTTTCCTGTCGCGGGCACTAGGCCGACCCGCACAAGTGAGGTACCATTTTTCTCGTAGGACTTTGGGGAACGCGGGGTGGGTGGAAATTTGTGGATCCACGCAGATTCCAGAACTTTCCATCCCAGAAATGTGGGGAAAATGTGTTTTTTTTGTCATTTTTTGACGTTTGCAAGGGATTCTGGGTAACAGACCATGGTGGGAGGCAGTCAAGTCAACCCATCCTGGATTCCCCTGGGTGTCTAGTTTTCAAAAATGTATAGGTTTGCTAGGTTTCCCTAGGTGCCGGCAGGGCTAGGGTTCAAAAACTACAGCTAGTCACTTTGCCAAAAAGGGGTCATTTTTCACTGCAAAATGGAGGTGTGACCACGTTGCGTTTTGCGCCGTTTCCTGTCGCGGGCACTAGGCCCACCCGCACAAGTGAGGTACCATTTTTCTCGTAGGACTTTGGGGAACGCGGGGTGGGTGGAAATTTGTGGATCCACGCAGATTCCAGAACTTTCCATCCCAGAAATGTGGGGAAAATGTGTTTTTTTTGTCATTTTTTTACGTTTGCAAGGGATTCTGGGTAACTGACCATGGTGGGAGGCAGTCAAGTCACCCCATCCTGGATTCCCCTGGGTGTCTAGTTTTCAAAAATGTATAGGTTTGCTAGGTTTCCCTAGGTGCCGGCAGGGCTAGGGTTCAAAAACTACAGCTAGTCACTTTGCCAAAAAGGGGTCATTTTTCACTGCAAAATTGAGGTGTGACCACGTTGCGTTTTGCGCCGTTTCCTGTCGCGGACACTAGGCCGACCCGCACAAGTGAGGTACCATTTTTCTCGTAGGACTTTGGGGAACGCGGGGTGGGTAGAAATTTGTGGATCCATGCAGATTCCAGAACTTTCCATCCCAGAAATGTGGGGAAAATGTGTTTTTTTTGTCATTTTTTTACGTTTGCAAGGGATTCTGGGTAACAGACCATGGTGGGAGGCAGTCAAGTCACCCATCCTGGATTCCCCTGGGTGTCTAGTTTTCAAAAATGTATAGGTTTGCTAGGTTTCCCTAGGTGCCGGCAGGGCTAGGGTTCAAAAACTACAGTTAGTCACTTTGCCAAAAAGGGGTCATTTTTCACTGCAAAATTGTGGTGTGACCACGTTGCGTTTTGCGCCGTTTCCTGTCGCGGGCACTAGGCCGACCCGCACAAGTGAGGTACCATTTTTCTCGTAGGACTTTGGGGAACGCGGGGTGGGTGGAAATTTGTGGATCCACGCAGATTCCAGAACTTTCCATCCCAGAAATGTGGGGAAAATGTGTTTTTTTTGTCATTTTTTTACGTTTGCAAGGGATTCTGGGTAACCGACCATGGTGGGAGGCAGTCAAGTCACCCCATCCTGGATTCCCCTGGGTGTCTAGTTTTTAAAAATGTATAGGTTTGCTAGGTTTCCCTAGGTGCCGGCAGGGCTAGGGTTCAAAAACTACAGCTAGTCACTTTGCCTAAAAAGGGTCATTTTTCACTGCAAAATTGAGGTGTGACCACGTTGCGTTTTGCGCCGTTTCCTGTCGCTGGCACTAGGCCGACCCGCACAAGTGAGGTACCATTTTTCTCGTAGGACTTTGGGGAACGCGGGGTGGGTGGAAATTTGTGGATCCACGCAGATTCCAGAACTTTCCATCCCAGAAATGTGGGGAAAATGTGTTTTTTTTGTCATTTTTTTACGTTTGCAAGGGATTCTGGGTAACAGACCATGGTGGGAGGCAGTCAAGTCACCCCATCCTGGATTCCCCTGGGTGTCTAGTTTTCAAAAAGTATAGGTTTGCTAGGTTTCCCTAGGTGCTGGCAGGGCTAGGGTTAAAAAACTACAGCTAGTCACTTTGCCAAAAAAGGGTCATTTTTCACTGCAAAATTGAGGTGTGACCACGTTGCGTTTTTTGCCGTTTCCTGTCGCGGGCACTAGGCCGACCCGCACAAGTGAGGTACCATTTTTCTTGTAGGACTTTGGGGAACGCGGGGTGGGTGGAAATTTGTGGATCCACGCAGATTCCAGAACTTTCCATCCCAGAAATGTGGGGAAAATGTGTTTTTTTTGTCATTTTTTTACGTTTGCAAGGGATTCTGGGTAACAGACCATGGTGGGAGGCAGTCAAGTCACCCCATCCTGGATTCCCCTGGGTGTCTAGTTTTCAAAAATGTATAGGTTTGCTAGGTTTCCTTAGGTGCCGGCAGGGCTAGGGTTCAAAAAGTACAGCTAGTCACTTTGCCAAAAAAGGGTCATTTTTCACTGCAAAATTGAGGTGTGACCACGTTGCGTTTTGCGCCGTTTCCTGTCGCGGGCACTAGGCCGACCCGCACAAGTGAGGTACCATTTTTCTCGTAGGACTTTGGGGAACGCGGGGTGGGTGGAAATTTGTGGATCCACGCAGATTCCAGAACTTTCCATCCCAGAAATGTGGGGAAAATGTGTTTTTTTTGTCATTTTTTGACGTTTGCAAGGGATTCTGGGTAACAGACCATGGTGGGAGGCAGTCAAGTCAACCCATCCTGGATTCCCCTGGGTGTCTAGTTTTCAAAAATGTATAGGTTTGCTAGGTTTCCCTAGGTGCCGGCAGGGCTAGGGTTCAAAAACTACAGCTAGTCACTTTGCCAAAAAGGGGTCATTTTTCACTGCAAAATGGAGGTGTGACCACGTTGCGTTTTGCGCCGTTTCCTGTCGCGGGCACTAGGCCCACCCGCACAAGTGAGGTACCATTTTTCTCGTAGGACTTTGGGGAACGCGGGGTGGGTGGAAATTTGTGGATCCACGCAGATTCCAGAACTTTCCATCCCAGAAATGTGGGGAAAATGTGTTTTTTTTGTCATTTTTTTACGTTTGCAAGGGATTCTGGGTAACTGACCATGGTGGGAGGCAGTCAAGTCACCCCATCCTGGATTCCCCTGGGTGTCTAGTTTTCAAAAATGTATAGGTTTGCTAGGTTTCCCTAGGTGCCGGCAGGGCTAGGGTTCAAAAACTACAGCTAGTCACTTTGCCAAAAAGGGGTCATTTTTCACTGCAAAATTGAGGTGTGACCACGTTGCGTTTTGCGCCGTTTCCTGTCGCGGACACTAGGCCGACCCGCACAAGTGAGGTACCATTTTTCTCGTAGGACTTTGGGGAACGCGGGGTGGGTAGAAATTTGTGGATCCATGCAGATTCCAGAACTTTCCATCCCAGAAATGTGGGGAAAATGTGTTTTTTTTGTCATTTTTTTACGTTTGCAAGGGATTCTGGGTAACAGACCATGGTGGGAGGCAGTCAAGTCACCCATCCTGGATTCCCCTGGGTGTCTAGTTTTCAAAAATGTATAGGTTTGCTAGGTTTCCCTAGGTGCCGGCAGGGCTAGGGTTCAAAAACTACAGTTAGTCACTTTGCCAAAAAGGGGTCATTTTTCACTGCAAAATTGTGGTGTGACCACGTTGCGTTTTGCGCCGTTTCCTGTCGCGGGCACTAGGCCGACCCGCACAAGTGAGGTACCATTTTTCTCGTAGGACTTTGGGGAACGCGGGGTGGGTGGAAATTTGTGGATCCACGCAGATTCCAGAACTTTCCATCCCAGAAATGTGGGGAAAATGTGTTTTTTTTGTCATTTTTTTACGTTTGCAAGGGATTCTGGGTAACCGACCATGGTGGGAGGCAGTCAAGTCACCCCATCCTGGATTCCCCTGGGTGTCTAGTTTTTAAAAATGTATAGGTTTGCTAGGTTTCCCTAGGTGCCGGCAGGGCTAGGGTTCAAAAACTACAGCTAGTCACTTTGCCTAAAAAGGGTCATTTTTCACTGCAAAATTGAGGTGTGACCACGTTGCGTTTTGCGCCGTTTCCTGTTGCGGGCACTAGGCCGACCCACACAAGAGAGGTACCATTTTTCTCGTAGGACTTTGGGGAACGCGGGGTGGGTGGAAATTTGTGGATCCACGCAGATTCAAGAACTTTCCATCCCAGAAATGTGGGGAAAATGCGTTTTTTTTGTCATTTATTTACGTTTGCAAGGGATTCTGGGTAACAGACCATGGTGGGAGGCAGTCAAGTCACCCCATCCTGGATTCCCCTGGGTGTCTAGTTTTCAAAAATGTATAGGTTTGCTAGGTTTCCCTAGGTGCCGGCAGGGCTAGGGTTCAAAAACTACAGATAGTCACTTTGCCAAAAAGGGGTCATTTTTCACTGCAAAATGGAGGTGTGACCATGTTGCGTTTTGCGCCGTTTCCTGTCGCGGGCACTAGGCCAACCCGCACATGTGAGGTACCATTTTTCTCGTAGGACTTTGGGGAACGCGGGGTGGGTGGAAATTTGTGGATCCACGCAGATTCCAGAACTTTCCATCCCAGAAATGTGGGGAAAATGTGTTTTTTTTGTCATTGTTTTACGTTTGCAAGGGATTCTGGGTAACAGACCATGGTGGGAGGCAGTCAAGTCACCCCATCCTGGATTCCCCTGGGTGTCTAGTTTTCAAAAATGTATAGGTTTGCTAGGTTTCCCTAGGTGCCGGCAGGGCTAGGGTTCAAAAACTACAGCTAGTCACTTTGCGAAAAAGTGGTCATTTTTCACTGCAAAATGGAGGTGTGACCACGATGCCTTTTGCGCCGTTTCCTGTCGCTGGCACTAGGCCGACCCGCACAAGTGAGGTACCATTTTTCTCGTAGGACTTTGGGGAACGCGGGGTGGGTGGAAATTTGTGGATCCACGCAGATTCCAGAACTTTCCATCCCAGAAATGTGGGGAAAATGTGTTTTTTTTGTCATTTTTTTACGTTTGCAAGGGATTCTGGGTAACAGACCATGGTGGGAGGCAGTCAAGTCACCCCATCCTGGATTCCCCTGGGTGTCTAGTTTTCAAAAAGTATAGGTTTGCTAGGTTTCCCTAGGTGCTGGCAGGGCTAGGGTTAAAAAACTACAGCTAGTCACTTTGCCAAAAAAGGGTCATTTTTCACTGCAAAATTGAGGTGTGACCACGTTGCGTTTTTTGCCGTTTCCTGTCGCGGGCACTAGGCCGACCCGCACAAGTGAGGTACCATTTTTCTTGTAGGACTTTGGGGAACGCGGGGTGGGTGGAAATTTGTGGATCCACGCAGATTCCAGAACTTTCCATCCCAGAAATGTGGGGAAAATGTGTTTTTTTTTGTCATTGTTTTACGTTTGCAAGGGATTCTGGGTAACTGACCATGGTGGGAGGCAGTCAAGTCACCCCATCCTGGATTCCCCTGGGTGTCTAGTTTTTAAAAATGTATAGGTTTGCTAGGTTTCCCTAGGTGCCGGCAGGGCTAGGGTTCAAAAACTACAGCTAGTCACTTTGCCAAAAAAGGGTCATTTTTCACTGCAAAATTGAGGTGTGACCACGTTGCGTTTTGCGCCGTTTCCTGTCGCGGGCACTAGGCCGACCCGCACAAGTGAGGTACCATTTTTCTCGTAGGACTTTGGGGAACGCGGGGTGGGTGGAAATTTGTGGATCCACGCAGATTCCAGAACTTTCCATCCCAGAAATGTGGGGAAAATGTGTTTTTTTTGTCATTTTTTTACGTTTGCAAGGGATTCTGGGTAACAGACCATGGTGGGTGGCAGTCAAGTCACCCCATCCTGGATTCCCCTGGGTGTCTAGTTTTCAAAAATGTATAGGTTTGCTAGGTTTCCCTAGGTGCCGGCAGGGCAAGGGTTCAAAAACTACAGCTAGTCACTGTGCCAAAAAGGGGTCATTTTTCACTGCAAAATTGTGGTGTGACCACGTTGCGTTTTGCGCCGTTTCCTGTCGCGGGCACTAGGCCGACCCGCACAAGTGAGGTACCATTTTTCTCGTAGGACTTTGGGGAACGCGGGGTGAGTGGAAATTTGTGGATCCACGCAGATTCCAGAACTTTCCATCCCAGAAATGTGGGGAAAATGTGTTTTTTTTGTCATTTTTTTATGTTTGCAAGGGATTCTGGGTAACAGACCATGGTGGGAGGCAGTCAAGTCACCCCATCCTGGATTCCCCTGGGTGTCTAGTGTTCAAAAATGTATAGGTTTGCTAGGTTTACCTAGGTGCCGGCAGGGCTAGGATTCAAAAACTACAGCTAGTCACTTTGCCAAAAAGGGGTCATTTTAAACTGCAAAATTGAGGTGTGACCACGTTGCGTTTTGCGCCGTTTCCTGTCGCGGGCACTAGGCCGACCCGCACAAGTGAGGTACAATTTTTCTCGTAGGACTTTGGGGAACGCGGGGTGGGTGGAAATTTGTGGATCCACGCAGATTCCAGAACTTTCCATCCCAGAAATGTGGGGAAAATGTGTTTTTTTGTCATTTTTTTACGTTTGCAAGGGATTCTGGGTAACAGACCATGGTGGGAGGCAGTCAAGTCACCCCATCCTGGATTCCCCTGGGTGTCTAGTTTTTAAAAATGTATAGGTTTGCTAGGTTTCCCTAGGTGCCGGCAGGGCTAGGGTTAAAAAACTACAGCTAGTCACTTTGCCAAAAAAGGGTCATTTTTCACTGCAAAATTGAGGTGTGACCACGTTGCGTTTTGCGCCGTTTCCTGTCGCGGGCACTAGGCCGACCCGCACAAGTGAGGTACCATTTTTCTCGTAGGACTTTGGGGAACGCGGGGTGGGTGGAAATTTGTGGATCCACGCAGATTCCAGAACTTTCCATCCCAGAAATGTGGGGAAAATGTGTTTTTTTTTTGTCATTTTTTTACGTTTGCAAGGGATTCTGGGTAACAGACCATGGTGGGTGGCAGTCAAGTCACCCATCCTGGATTCCCCTGGGTGTCTAGTTTTCAAAAATGTATAGGTTTGCTAGGTTTCCCTAGGTGCCGGCAGGGCTAGGGTTCAAAAACTACAGTTAGTCACTTTGCCAAAAAGGGGTCATTTTTCACTGCAAAATTGTGGTGTGACCACGTTGCGTTTTGCGCCGTTTCCTGTCGCGGGCACTAGGCCGACCCGCACAAGTGAGGTACCATTTTTCTCGTAGGACTTTGGGGAACGCGGGGTGGGTGGAAATTTGTGGATCCACGCAGATTCCAGAACTTTCCATCCCAGAAATGTGGGGAAAATGTGTTTTTTTTGTCATTTTTTTACGTTTGCAAGGGATTCTGGGTAACCGACCATGGTGGGAGGCAGTCAAGTCACCCCATCCTGGATTCCCCTGGGTGTCTAGTTTTCAGAAATGCGTGGGTTTGGTAGGTTTCCCTAGGTGCCGGCAGGGCTAGGGTTCAAAAACTACAGCTAGTCACTTTGCCTAAAAAGGGTCATTTTTCACTGCAAAATTGAGGTGTGACCACGTTGCGTTTTGCGCCGTTTCCTGTTGCGGGCACTAGGCCGACCCACACAAGAGAGGTACCATTTTTCTCGTAGGACTTTGGGGAACGCGGGGAGGGTGGAAATTTGTGGATCCACGCAGATTCAAGAACTTTCCATCCCAGAAATGTGGGGAAAATGTGTTTTTTTTGTCATTTTTTTACGTTTGCAAGGGATTCTGGGTAACAGACCATGGTGGGAGGCAGTCAAGTCACCCCATCCTGGATTCCCCTGGGTGTCTAGTTTTCAAAAATGTATAGGTTTGCTAGGTTTCCCTAGGTGCCGGCAGGGCTAGGGTTCAAAAACTACAGCTAGTCACTTTGCCAAAAAGGGGTCATTTTTCACTGCAAAATGGAGGTGTGACCATGTTGCGTTTTGCGCCGTTTCCTGTCGCGGGCACTAGGCCAACCCGCACAAGTGAGGTACCATTTTTCTCGTAGGACTTTGGGGAACGCGGGGTGGGTGGAAATTTGTGGATCCACGCAGATTCCAGAACTTTCCATCCCAGAAATGTGGGGAAAATGTGTTTTTTTTGTCATTTTTTTACGTTTGCAGGGGATTCTGGGTAACAGACCATGGTGGGAGGCAGTCAAGTCACCCCATCCTGGATTCCCCTGGGTGTCTAGTTTTCAAAAATGTATAGGTTTGCTAGGTTTCCCTAGGTGCCGGCAGGGCTAGGGTTCAAAAACTACAGCTAGTCACTTTGCGAAAAAGTGGTCATTTTTCACTGCAAAATGGAGGTGTGACCACGATGCCTTTTGCGCCGTTTCCTGTCGCGGGCACTAGGCCGACCCGCACAAGTGAGGTACCATTTTTCTCGTAGGACTTTGGGGAACGCGGGGTGGGTGGAAATTTGTGGATCTACGCAGATTCCAGAACTTTCCATCCCAGAAATGTGGGGAAAATGTGTTTTTTTTGTCATTTTTTTACGTTTGCAAGGGATTCTGGGTAACAGACCATGGTGGGAGGCAGTCAAGTCACCCCATCCTGGATTCCCCTGGGTGTCTAGTTTTCAAAAAGTATAGGTTTGCTAGGTTTCCCTAGGTGCCGGCAGGGCTAGGGTTAAAAAACTACAGCTAGTCACTTTGCCAAAAAAGGGTCATTTTTCACTGCAAAATTGAGGTGTGACCACGTTGCGTTTTTTGCCGTTTCCTGTCGCGGGCACTAGGCCGACACGCACAAGTGAGGTACCATTTTTCTTGTAGGACTTTGGGGAACGCGGGGTGGGTGGAAATTTGTGGATCCACGCAGATTCCAGAACTTTCCATCCCAGAAATGTGGGGAAAATGTGTTTTTTTTTGTCATTGTTTTACGTTTGCAAGGGATTCTGGGTAACTGACCATGGTGGGAGGCAGTCAAGTCACCCCATCCTGGATTCCCCTGGGTGCCTAGTTTTTAAAAATGTATAGGTTTGCTAGGTTTCCCTAGGTGCCGGCAGGGCTAGGGTTCAAAAACTACAGCTAGTCACTTTGCCAAAAAAGGGTCATTTTTCACTGCAAAATTGAGGTGTGACCACGTTGCGTTTTGTGCCGTTTCCTGTCGCGGGCACTAGGCCGACCCGCACAAGTGATGTACCATTTTTCTCGTAGGACTTTGGGGAACGCGGGGTGGGTGGAAATTTGTGGATCCACGCAGATTCCAGAACTTTCCATCCCAGAAATGTGGGGAAAATGTGTTTTTTTTGTCATTTTTTTATGTTTGCAAGGGATTCTGGGTAACAGACCATGGTGGGTGGCAGTCAAGTCACCCCATCCTGGATTCCCCTGGGTGTCTAGTGTTCAAAAATGTATAGGTTTGCTAGGTTTACCTAGGTGCCGGCAGGGCTAGGGTTCAAAAACTACAGCTAGTCACTTTGCCAAAAAGGGGTCATTTTAAACTGCAAAATTGAGGTGTGACCACGTTGCGTTTTGCGCCGTTTCCTGTCGCGGGCACTAGGCCGACCCCCACAAGTGAGGTACCCTTTTTCTCGTAGGACTTTGGGGAACGCGGGGTGGGTGGAAATTTGTGGATCCACGCAGATTCCGGAACTTTCCATCCCAGAAATGTGGGGAAAATGTGTTTTTTTTGTCATTTTTTTACATTTGCAAGGGATTCTGGGTAACAGACCATGGTGGGAGGCAGTCAAGTCACCCCATCCTGGATTCCCCTGGGTGTCTAGTTTTCAAAAATGTATAGGTTTGCTAGGTTTCCCTAGGTGCCGGCAGGGCTAGGGTTCAAAAACTACAGCTAGTCACTTTGCCAAAAAAGGGTCATTTTTCACTGCAAAATGGAGGTGTGACCACGTTGCGTTTTGCGCCGTTTCCTGTCGCGGGCACTAGGCCGACCCACACAAGTGAGGTACCATTTTTCTCGTAGGACTTTGGGGAACGTGGGGTGGGTGGAAATTTGTGGATCCACGCAGATTCCAGAACTTTCCATCCCAGAAATGTGGGGAAAATGTGTTTTTTTTGTCATTTTTTTACGTTTGCAAGGGATTCTGGGTAACAGACCATGGTGGGTGGCAGTCAAGTCACCCATCCTGGATTCCCCTGGGTGTCTAGTTTTCAAAAATGTGTAGGTTTGCTAGGTTTCCCTAGGTGCCGGCAGGGCTAGGGTTCAAAAACTACAGTTAGTCACTTTGCCAAAAAGGGGTCATTTTTCACTGCAAAATTGTGGTGTGACCACGTTGCGTTTTGCGCCGTTTCCTGTCGCGGGCACTAGGCCGACCCGCACAAGTGAGGTACCATTTTTCTCGTAGGACTTTGGGGAACGCGGGGTGGGTGGAAATTTGTGGATCCACGCAGATTCCAGAACTTTCCATCCCAGAAATGTGGGGAAAATGTGTTTTTTTTGTCATTTTTTTACGTTTGCAAGGGATTCTAGGTAACAGACCATGGTGGGAGGCAGTCAAGTCACCCGATCCTGGATTCCTCTGGGTGTCTAGTTTTCAAAAATGTATAGGTTTGCTAGGTTTCCCTAGGTGCCGGCAGGGCTAGGGTTCAAAAACTACAGCTAGTCACTTTGCCAAAAAGGGGTCATTTTTCACTGCAAAATTGAGGTGTGACCAAGTTGCGTTTTGCGCCGTTTCCTGTCGCGGGCACTAGGCCGACCCGCACAAGTGAGGTACCATTTTTCTCGTAGGACTTTGGGGAACGCGGGGTGGGTGGAAATTTATGGATCCACGCAGATTCCAGAACTTTCCATCCCAGAAATGTGGGGAAAATGTGTTTTTTTTGTCATTTTTTTACGTTTGCAAGAGATTCTGGGTAACAGACCATGGTGGGAGGCAGTCAAGTCACCCCATCCTGGATTCCCCTGGGTGTCTAGTTTTCAAAAATGTATAGGTTTGCTAGCTTTCCCTAGGTGCCGGCAGGGCTAGGGTTCAAAAACTACAGCTAGTCACTTTGCCAAAAAGGGGTCATTTTTCACTGCAAAATAGAGGTGTGACCACGTTGCCTTTTGCGCCGTTTCCTGTCGCGGGCACTAGGCCGACCCGCACAAGTGAGGTACCATTTTTCTCGTAGGACTTTGGGGAACGCGGGGTGGGTGGAAATTTGTGGATCCACGCAGATTCCAGAACTTTCCATCCCAGAAATGTGGGGAAAATGTGGTTTTTTTGTCATTTTTTTACGTTTTCAAGGGATTCTGGGTAACAGACCATGGTGGGAGGCAGTCAAGTCACCCCATCCTGGATTCCCCTGGGTGTCTAGTTTTCAAAAATGTATAGGTTTGCTAGGTTTCCCTTGGTGCCGGCAGGGCTAGGGTTAAAAAACTACAGCTAGTCACTTTGCCAAAAAAGGGTCATTTTTCACTGCAAAATTGAGGTGTGACCACGTTGCGTTTTTTGCCGTTTCCTGTCGCGGGCACTAGGCCGACCCGCACAAGTGAGGTACCATTTTTCTTGTAGGACTTTGGGGAACGCGGGGTGGGTGGAAATTTGTGGATCCACGCAGATTCCAGAACTTTCCATCCCAGAAATGTGGGGAAAATGTGTTTTTTTTGTCATTGTTTTACGTTTGCAAGGGATTCTGGGTAACTGACCATGGTGGGAGGCAGTCAAGTCACCCCATCCTGGATTCCCCTGGGTGTCTAGTTTTCAAAAATGTATAGGTTTGCTAGGTTTCCCTCGGTGCCGGCAGGGCTAGGGTTCAAAAACTACAGCTAGTCACTTTGCCAAAAAGGGGTCATTTTTCACTGCAAAATTGTGGTGTGACCACGTTGCGTTTTGCGCCGTTTCCTGTCGCGGGCACTAGGCCGACCCACACAAGTGAGGTACCATTTTTCTCGTAGGACTTTGGGGAACGCGGGGTGGGTGGAAATTTGTGGATCCACGCAGATTCCAGAACTTTCCATCCCAGAAATGTGGGGAAAATGTGTTTTTTTTGTCATTTTTTTACGTTTGCAAGGGATTCTGGGTAACAGACCATGGTGGGAGGCAGTCAAGTCACCCCATCCTGGATTCCCCTGGGTGTCTAGTTTTCAAAAATGTATAGGTTTGCTAGGTTTCCTTAGGTGCCGGCAGGGCTAGGGTTCAAAAAGTACAGCTAGTCACTTTGCCAAAAAAGGGTCATTTTTCACTGCAAAATTGAGGTGTGACCACGTTGCGTTTTGCGCCGTTTCCTGTCGCGGGCACTAGGCCGACCCGCACAAGTGAGGTACCATTTTTCTCGTAGGACTTTGGGGAACGCGGGGTGGGTGGAAATTTGTGGATCCACGCAGATTCCAGAACTTTCCATCCCAGAAATGTGGGGAAAATGTGTTTTTTTTGTCATTTTTTAACGTTTGCAAGGGATTCTGGGTAACAGACCATGGTGGGAGGCAGTCAAGTCAACCCATCCTGGATTCCCCTGGGTGTCTAGTTTTCAAAAATGTATAGGTTTGCTAGGTTTTCCTAGGTGCCGGCAGGGCTAGGGTTCAAAAACTACAGCTAGTCACTTTGCCAAAAAGGGGTCATTTTTCACTGCAAAATGGAGGTGTGACCACGTTGCGTTTTGCGCCGTTTCCTGTCGCGGGCACTAGGCCCACCCGCACAAGTGAGGTACCATTTTTCTCGTAGGACTTTGGGGAACGCGGGGTGGGTGGAAATTTGTGGATCCACGCAGATTCCAGAACTTTCCATCCCAGAAATGTGGGGAAAATGTGTTTTTTTTGTCATTTTTTTACGTTTGCAAGGGATTCTGGGTAACTGACCATGGTGGGAGGCAGTCAAGTCACCCCATCCTGGATTCCCCTGGGTGTCTAGTTTTCAAAAATGTATAGGTTTGCTAGGTTTCCCTAGGTGCCGGCAGGGCTAGGGTTCAAAAACTACAGCTAGTCACTTTGCCAAAAAGGGGTCATTTTTCACTGCAAAATTGAGGTGTGACCACGTTGCGTTTTGCGCCGTTTCCTGTCGCGGACACTAGGCCGACCCGCACAAGTGAGGTACCATTTTTCTCGTAGGACTTTGGGGAACGCGGGGTGGGTAGAAATTTGTGGATCCATGCAGATTCCAGAACTTTCCATCCCAGAAATGTGGGGAAAATGTGTTTTTTTTGTCATTTTTTTACGTTTGCAAGGGATTCTGGGTAACAGACCATGGTGGGAGGCAGTCAAGTCACCCATCCTGGATTCCCCTGGGTGTCTAGCTTTCAAAAATGTATAGGTTTGCTAGGTTTCCCTAGGTGCCGGCAGGGCTAGGGTTCAAAAACTACAGTTAGTCACTTTGCCAAAAAGGGGTCATTTTTCACTGCAAAATTGTGGTGTGACCACGTTGCGTTTTGCGCCGTTTCCTGTCGCGGGCACTAGGCCGACCCGCACAAGTGAGGTACCATTTTTCTCGTAGGACTTTGGGGAACGCGGGGTGGGTGGAAATTTGTGGATCCACGCAGATTCCAGAACTTTCCATCCCAGAAATGTGGGGAAAATGTGGTTTTTTTGTCATTTTTTTACGTTTGCAAGGGATTCTGGGTAACCGACCATGGTGGGAGGCAGTCAAGTCACCCCATCCTGGATTCCCCTGGGTGTCTAGTTTTTAAAAATGTATAGGTTTGCTAGGTTTCCCTAGGTGCCGGCAGGGCTAGGGTTAAAAAACTACAGCTAGTCACTTTGCCTAAAAAGGGTCATTTTTCACTGCAAAATTGAGGTGTGACCACGTTGCGTTTTGCGCCGTTTCCTGTTGCGGGCACTAGGCCGACCCACACAAGAGAGGTACCATTTTTCTCGTAGGACTTTGGGGAACGCGGGGTGGGTGGAAATTTGTGGATCCACGCAGATTCAAGAACTTTCCATCCCAGAAATGTGGGGAAAATGCGTTTTTTTTGTCATTTATTTACGTTTGCAAGGGATTCTGGGTAACAGACCATGGTGGGAGGCAGTCAAGTCACCCCATCCTGGATTCCCCTGGGTGTCTAGTTTTCAAAAATGTATAGGTTTGCTAGGTTTCCCTAGGTGCCGGCAGGGCTAGGGTTCAAAAACTACAGCTAGTCACTTTGCCAAAAAGGGGTCATTTTTCACTGCAAAATGGAGGTGTGACCATGTTGCGTTTTGCGCCGTTTCCTGTCGCGGGCACTAGGCCAACCCGCACATGTGAGGTACCATTTTTCTCGTAGGACTTTGGGGAACGCGGGGTGGGTGGAAATTTGTGGATCCACGCAGATTCCAGAACTTTCCATCCCAGAAATGTGGGGAAAATGTGTTTTTTTTGTCATTGTTTTACGTTTGCAAGGGATTCTGGGTAACAGACCATGGTGGGAGGCAGTCAAGTCACCCCATCCTGGATTCCCCTGGGTGTCTAGTTTTCAAAAATGTATAGGTTTGCTAGGTTTCCCTAGGTGCCGGCAGGGCTAGGGTTCAAAAACTACAGCTAGTCACTTTGCGAAAAAGTGGTCATTTTTCACTGCAAAATGGAGGTGTGACCACGATGCCTTTTGCGCCGTTTCCTGTCGCTGGCACTAGGCCGACCCGCACAAGTGAGGTACCATTTTTCTCGTAGGACTTTGGGGAACGCGGGGTGGGTGGAAATTTGTGGATCCACGCAGATTCCAGAACTTTCCATCCCAGAAATGTGGGGAAAATGTGTTTTTTTTGTCATTTTTTTACGTTTGCAAGGGATTCTGGGTAACAGACCATGGTGGGAGGCAGTCAAGTCACCCCATCCTGGATTCCCCTGGGTGTCTAGTTTTCAAAAAGTATAGGTTTGCTAGGTTTCCCTAGGTGCTGGCAGGGCTAGGGTTAAAAAACTACAGCTAGTCACTTTGCCAAAAAAGGGTCATTTTTCACTGCAAAATTGAGGTGTGACCACGTTGCGTTTTTTGCCATTTCCTGTCGCGGGCACTAGGCCGACCCGCACAAGTGAGGTACCATTTTTCTTGTAGGACTTTGGGGAACGCGGGGTGGGTGGAAATTTGTGGATCCACGCAGATTCCAGAACTTTCCATCCCAGAAATGTGGGGAAAATGTGTTTTTTTTTGTCATTGTTTTACGTTTGCAAGGGATTCTGGGTAACTGACCATGGTGGGAGGCAGTCAAGTCACCCCATCCTGGATTCCCCTGGGTGTCTAGTTTTTAAAAATGTATAGGTTTGCTAGGTTTCCCTAGGTGCCGGCAGGGCTAGGGTTCAAAAACTACAGCTAGTCACTTTGCCAAAAAAGGGTCATTTTTCACTGCAAAATTGAGGTGTGACCACGTTGCGTTTTGCGCCGTTTCCTGTCGCGGGCACTAGGCCGACCCGCACAAGTGAGGTACCATTTTTCTCGTAGGACTTTGGGGAACGCGGGGTGGGTGGAAATTTGTGGATCCACGCAGATTCCAGAACTTTCCATCCCAGAAATGTGGGGAAAATGTGTTTTTTTGTCATTTTTTTACGTTTGCAAGGGATTCTGGGTAACAGACCATGGTGGGAGGCAGTCAAGTCACCCCATCCTGGATTCCCCTGGGTGTCTAGTTTTTAAAAATGTATAGGTTTGCTAGGTTTCCCTAGGTGCCGGCAGGGCTAGGGTTAAAAAACTACAGCTAGTCACTTTGCCAAAAAAGGGTCATTTTTCACTGCAAAATTGAGGTGTGACCACGTTGCGTTTTGCGCCGTTTCCTGTCGCGGGCACTAGGCCGACCCGCACAAGTGAGGTACCATTTTTCTCGTAGGACTTTGGGGAACGCGGGGTGGGTGGAAATTTGTGGATCCACGCAGATTCCAGAACTTTCCATCCCAGAAATGTGGGGAAAATGTGTTTTTTTTTGTCATTTTTTTACGTTTGCAAGGGATTCTGGGTAACAGACCATGGTGGGTGGCAGTCAAGTCACCCATCCTGGATTCCCCTGGGTGTCTAGTTTTCAAAAATGTATAGGTTTGCTAGGTTTCCCTAGGTGCCGGCAGGGCTAGGGTTCAAAAACTACAGTTAGTCACTTTGCCAAAAAGGGGTCATTTTTCACTGCAAAATTGTGGTGTGACCACGTTGCGTTTTGCGCCGTTTCCTGTCGCGGGCACTAGGCCGACCCGCACAAGTGAGGTACCATTTTTCTCGTAGGACTTTGGGGAACGCGGGGTGGGTGGAAATTTGTGGATCCACGCAGATTCCAGAACTTTCCATCCCAGAAATGTGGGGAAAATGTGTTTTTTTTGTCATTTTTTTACGTTTGCAAGGGATTCTGGGTAACCGACCATGGTGGGAGGCAGTCAAGTCACCCCATCCTGGATTCCCCTGGGTGTCTAGTTTTCAGAAATGCGTGGGTTTGGTAGGTTTCCCTAGGTGCCGGCAGGGCTAGGGTTCAAAAACTACAGCTAGTCACTTTGCCTAAAAAGGGTCATTTTTCACTGCAAAATTGAGGTGTGACCACGTTGCGTTTTGCGCCGTTTCCTGTTGCGGGCACTAGGCCGACCCACACAAGAGAGGTACCATTTTTCTCGTAGGACTTTGGGGAACGCGGGGAGGGTGGAAATTTGTGGATCCACGCAGATTCAAGAACTTTCCATCCCAGAAATGTGGGGAAAATGTGTTTTTTTTGTCATTTTTTTACGTTTGCAAGGGATTCTGGGTAACAGACCATGGTGGGAGGCAGTCAAGTCACCCCATCCTGGATTCCCCTGGGTGTCTAGTTTTCAAAAATGTATAGGTTTGCTAGGTTTCCCTAGGTGCCGGCAGGGCTAGGGTTCAAAAACTACAGCTAGTCACTTTGCCAAAAAGGGGTCATTTTTCACTGCAAAATGGAGGTGTGACCATGTTGCGTTTTGCGCCGTTTCCTGTCGCGGGCACTAGGCCAACCCGCACAAGTGAGGTACCATTTTTCTCGTAGGACTTTGGGGAACGCGGGGTGGGTGGAAATTTGTGGATCCACGCAGATTCCAGAACTTTCCATCCCAGAAATGTGGGGAAAATGTGTTTTTTTTGTCATTTTTTTACGTTTGCAAGGGATTCTGGGTAACAGACCATGGTGGGAGGCAGTCAAGTCACCCCATCCTGGATTCCCCTGGGTGTCTAGTTTTCAAAAATGTATAGGTTTGCTAGGTTTCCCTAGGTGCCGGCAGGGCTAGGGTTTAAAAACTACAGCTAGTCACTTTGCCAAAAAGGGGTCATTTTTCACTGCAAAATGGAGGTGTGACCACGATGCCTTTTGCGCCGTTTCCTGTCGCGGGCACTAGGCCGACCTGCACAAGTGAGGTACCATTTTTCTCGTAGGACTTTGGGGAACGCGGGGTGGGTGGAAATTTGTGGATCCACGCAGATTCCAGAACTTTCCATCCCAGAAATGTGGGGAAAATGTGTTTTTTTTGTCATTTTTTTACGTTTGCAAGGGATTCTGGGTAACAGACCATGGTGGGAGGCAGTCAAGTCACCCCATCCTGGATTCCCCTGGGTGTCTAGTTTTCAAAAAGTATAGGTTTGCTAGGTTTCCCTAGGTGCCGGCAGGGCTAGGGTTAAAAAACTACAGCTAGTCACTTTGCCAAAAAAGGGTCATTTTTCACTGCAAAATTGAGGTGTGACCACGTTGCGTTTTTTGCCGTTTCCTGTCGCGGGCACTAGGCCGACCCGCACAAGTGAGGTACCATTTTTCTTGTAGGACTTTGGGGAACGCGGGGTGGGTGGAAATTTGTGGATCCACGCAGATTCCAGAACTTTCCATCCCAGAAATGTGGGGAAAATGTGTTTTTTTTTGTCATTGTTTTACGTTTGCAAGGGATTCTGGGTAACTGACCATGGTGGGAGGCAGTCAAGTCACCCCATCCTGGATTCCCCTGGGTGTCTAGTTTTTAAAAATGTATAGGTTTGCTAGGTTTCCCTAGGTGCCGGCAGGGCTAGGGTTCAAAAACTACAGCTAGTCACTTTGCCAAAAAAGGGTCATTTTTCAATGCAAAATTGAGGTGTGACCACGTTGCGTTTTGCGCCGTTTCCTGTCGCGGGCACTAGGCCGACCCGCACAAGTGAGGTACCATTTTTCTCGTAGGACTTTGGGAAACGCGGGGTGGGTGGAAATTTGTGGATCCACGCAGATTCCAGAACTTTCCATCCCAGAAATGTGGGGAAAATGTGTTTTTTTTGTCATTTTTTTATGTTTGCAAGGGATTCTGGGTAACAGACCATGGTGGGTGGCAGTCAAGTCACCCCATCCTGGATTCCCCTGGGTGTCTAGTGTTCAAACATGTATAGGTTTGCTAGGTTTACCTAGGTGCCGGCAGGGCTAGGGTTCAAAAACTACAGCTAGTCACTTTGCCAAAAAGGGGTCATTTTAAACTGCAAAATTGAGGTGTGACCACGTTGCGTTTTGCGCCGTTTCCTGTCGCGGGCACTAGGCCGACCCCCACAAGTGAGGTACCCTTTTTCTCGTAGGACTTTGGGGAACGCGGGGTGGGTGGAAATTTGTGGATCCACGCAGATTCCAGAACTTTCCATCCCAGAAATGTGGGGAAAATGTGTTTTTTTTGTCATTTTTTTACATTTGCAAGGGATTCTGGGTAACAGACCATGGTGGGAGGCAGTCAAGTCACCCCATCCTGGATTCCCCTGGGTGTCTAGTTTTCAAAAATGTATAGGTTTGCTAGGTTTCCCTAGGTGCCGGCAGGGCTAGGGTTCAAAAACTACAGCTAGTCACTTTGCCAAAAAAGGGTCATTTTTCACTGCAAAATGGAGGTGTGACCACGTTGCGTTTTGCGCCGTTTCCTGTCGCGGGCACTAGGCCGACCCGCACAAGTGAGGTACCATTTTTCTCGTAGGACTTTGGGGAACGTGGGGTGGGTGGAAATTTGTGGATCCACGCAGATTCCAGAACTTTCCATCCCAGAAATGTGGGGAAAATGTGTTTTTTTTGTCATTTTTTTACGTTTGCAAGGGATTCTGGGTAACAGACCATGGTGGGTGGCAGTCAAGTCACCCATCCTGGATTCCCCTGGGTGTCTAGTTTTCAAAAATGTATAGGTTTGCTAGGTTTCCCTAGGTGCCGGCAGGGCTAGGGTTCAAAAACTACAGTTAGTCACTTTGCCAAAAAGGGGTCATTTTTCACTGCAAAATTGTGGTGTGACCACGTTGCGTTTTGCGCCGTTTCCTGTCGCGGGCACTAGGCCGACCCCCACAAGTGAGGTACCATTTTTCTCGTAGGACTTTGGGGAACGCGGGGTGGGTGGAAATTTGTGGATCCACGCAGATTCAAGAACTTTCCATCCCAGAAATGTGGGGAAAATGCGTTTTTTTTGTCATTTATTTACGTTTGCAAGGGATTCTGGGTAACAGACCATGGTGGGAGGCAGTCAAGTCACCCGATCCTGGATTCCCCTGGGTGTCTAGTTTTCAAAAATGTATAGGTTTGCTAGGTTTCCCTAGGTGCCGGCAGGGCTAGGGTTCAAAAACTACAGCTAGTCACTTTGCCAAAAAGGGGTCATTTTTCACTGCAAAATTGAGGTGTGACCACGTTGCGTTTTGCGCCGTTTCCTGTCGCGGGCACTAGGCCGACCCGCACAAGTGAGGTACCATTTTTCTCGTAGGACTTTGGGGAACGCGGGGTGGGTGGAAATTTGTGGATCCACGCAGATTCCAGAACTTTCCATCCCAGAAATGTGGGGAAAATGTGTTTTTTTTGTCATTTTTTTACGTTTGCAAGAGATTCTGGGTAACAGACCATGGTGGGAGGCAGTCAAGTCACCCCATCCTGGATTCCCCATGGGTGTCTAGTTTTCAAAAATGTATAGGTTTGCTAGCTTTCCCTAGGTGCCGGCAGGGCTAGGGTTCAAAAACTACAGCTAGTCACTTTGCCAAAAAGGGGTCATTTTTCACTGCAAAATGGAGGTGTGACCACGTTGCCTTTTGCGCCGTTTCCTGTCGCGGGCACTAGGCCGACCCGCACAAGTGAGGTACCATTTTTCTCGTAGGACTTTGGGGAACGCGGGGTGGGTGGAAATTTGTGGATCCACGCAGATTCCAGAACTTTCCATCCCAGAAATGTGGGGAAAATGTGTTTTTTTTGTCATTTTTTTACGTTTGCAAGGGATTCTGGGTAACAGACCATGGTGGGTGGCAGACAAGTCACCCCATCCTGGATTCCCCTGGGTGTCTAGTTTTCAAAAATGTATAGGTTTGCTAGGTTTCCCTAGGTGCCGGCAGGGCTAGGGTTCAAAAACTACAGCTAGTCACTTTGCCAAAAAGGGGTCATTTTTCACTGCAAAATTGTGGTGTGACCACGTTGCGTTTTGCGCCGTTTCCTGTCGCGGGCACTAGGCCGACCCACACAAGTGAGGTACCATTTTTCTCGTAGGACTTTGGGGAACGCGGGGTGGGTGGAAATTTGTGGATCCACGCAGATTCCAGAACTTTCCATCCCAGAAATGTGGGGAAAATGTGTTTTTTTTGTCATTTTTTTACGTTTGCAAGGGATTCTGGGTAACAGACCATGGTGGGAGGCAGTCAAGTCACCCCATCCTGGATTCCCCTGGGTGTCTAGTTTTCAAAAATGTATAGGTTTGCTAGGTTTCCTTAGGTGCCGGCAGGGCTAGGGTTCAAAAAGTACAGCTAGTCACTTTGCCAAAAAAGGGTCATTTTTCACTGCAAAATTGAGGTGTGACCACGTTGCGTTTTGCGCCGTTTCCTGTCGCGGGCACTAGGCCGACCCGCACAAGTGAGGTACCATTTTTCTCGTAGGACTTTGGGGAACGCGGGGTGGGTGGAAATTTGTGGATCCACGCAGATTCCAGAACTTTCCATCCCAGAAATGTGGGGAAAATGTGTTTTTTTTGTCATTTTTTGACGTTTGCAAGGGATTCTGGGTAACAGACCATGGTGGGAGGCAGTCAAGTCACCCCATCCTGGATTCCCCTGGGTGTCTAGTTTTCAAAAATGTATAGGTTTGCTAGGTTTCCCTAGGTGCCGGCAGGGCTAGGGTTCAAAAACTACAGCTAGTCACTTTGCCAAAAAGGGGTCATTTTTCACTGCAAAATGGAGGTGTGACCACGTTGCGTTTTGCGCCGTTTCCTGTCACGGACACTAGGCCGACCCGCACAAGTGAGGTACCATTTTTCTCGTAGGACTTTGGGGAACGCGGGGTGGGTGGAAATTTGTGGATCCATGCAGATTCCAGAACTTTCCATCCCAGAAATGTGGGGAAAATGTGTTTTTTTTGTCATTTTTTTATGTTTGCAAGGGATTCTGGGTAACAGACCATGGTGGGAGGCAGTCAAGTCACCCCATCCTGGATTCCCCTGGGTGTCTAGTTTTCAAAAATGTATAGGTTTGCTAGGTTTCCCTAGGTGCCGGCAGGGCTAGGGTTCAAAAACTACAGCTAGTCACTTTGCCAAAAAGGGGTCATTTTTCACTGCAAAATTGAGGTGTGACCACGTTGCGTTTTGCGCCGTTTCCTGTCGCGGGCACTAGGCCGACCCGCACAAGTGAGGTACCATTTTTCTCGTAGGACTTTGGGGAACGCGGGGTGGGTGGAAATTTGTGGATCCACGCAGATTCCAGAACTTTCCATCCCAGAAATGTGGGGAAAATGTGTTTTTTTTGTCATTTTTTTACGTTTGCAAGGGATTCTGGGTAACAGACCAAGGTGGGAGTCAGTCAAGTCACCCCATCCTGGATTCCCCAGGGTGTCTAGTTTTCAAAAATGTATAGGTTTGCTAGGTTTCCCTAGGTGCCGGCAGGGCTAGGGTTCGAAAACTACAGCTAGTCACTTTGCCAAAAAGGGGTCAATTTTCACTGCAAAATGGATGTGTGGCCACGTTGCGTTTTGCGCCTTTTCCTGTCGCGGGCACTAGGCCGACCCGCACAAGTGAGGTACCATTTTTCTCGTAGGACTTTGGGGAACGCGGGGTGGGTGGAAATTTGTGGATCCACGCAGATTCCAGAACTTTCCATCCCAGAAATGTGGGGAAAATGTGTTTTTTTTGTCATTTTTTTACGTTTGCAAGGGATTCTGGGTCACAGACCATGGTGGGAGGCAGTCAAGTCACCCCATCCTGGATTCCCCTGCGTGTCTAGTTTTCAAAAATGTATAGGTTTGCTAGGTTTCCCTAGGTGCCGGCAGGGCTAGGGTTAAAAAACTACAGCTAGACTCTTCGCAAAAAAAGTGTAAATTTTCTGTGTGAAAATGTGGTGTGTTCAGCTTAGGTTTTGAGCCACTTCCTGTCGTGGGCACTATGCCTACCCACACAAGTGAGGTACCATTTTTATCGGGAGACTTAGGGTAGTTCAGATTTGTAAAGCAACTGTTATTACCTATTGATTTTGGATGCATTTCTCCCTTCCAAATGAAAGACATTGTGTAAAAAAATAGTCATTTTGAAAAATGACCAATAATTGTCATGCAAGTATGAGTGTTCCCAATTTCGAAAATGTGCAAATATGCACTGTTTCTAAACTCTGTAATTTGTTCCCATTTCAGAAATACATAGGTGTCTTTCATACCAATTTTTCCATGTATACATTTTCCAACAATAATTGCTATATACCCGGAACAAAAAAAAAAAATTACAAAATGCTGCTCAGTTTTTTAGTCTGGGTTCGTTGGGCTCTTGGTGAACCTACAAGTCCTATATATCCCCACAACCAGTAATATCCAGCAGATGCAACGGTATATTGCTTTCAAAGAGCTGTCATAATTAGAAGAAGTTACAGGTGAAAACGTTGACACAAAAGGCTGTTTTTTTCAACTAAATTTCAATTTATCCTACATTTAACTGTTTGTTTCTATAAAAAAACCTTGATGGATCTACACAAATGACCCCTTGCTGAATTCAGAATGTTATCTTCTTTTCGAAAAGGTATAGCTTTCCAGGATCCACTATTGCTTTTGTACCCATTTCTGCCACTAACTGGAAGGAGGTCAAAAGCACAAAAAATAGCAAAAATAGGCTATGTCCCAGAAAAATGCCAAAACTGTGTAAAAAATGTTGGGTTTCTGACAAAAGTCAAGTATCCCCGAAAAGCTGGGAAAATGGTGATTTCAACCCCACAAACCCTTTTTTGATAACATTTGCAGGGAAAAACCCAGATGCTTTCATTTGCAGCCCGTTTTTCCAATTTTTCCCAAAAAACCCCCAAAATTTTGCTGTATTTTGGCTCTTTTCTGTGACCCCTCCAGGGGAATCCACAAACCCTGAGTACCTTTAGAATCCCCATGATGTTGGAAGAAAAGGACGCAAATTTGGCGTGGCTACCTAATGCGGTCAAAAAGTTACAGGGGCCTAAGCGTGCACTACCCCAAATAGCCAAAAAAAGGCCTGGCACAGGAGGGGGAAAAGGCCTGGCAGCGAAGGGGTTAAATGGATTGGACAGAGAGGATTAAAGTGGCACCAATTGATGCCTTTGGTTAAAACCTTTTTGCATCTCCAACCCCCTGACCTCATGATTGTGCACTGTGGTGGCAATGACCTAGGCACATTGACTGAGGTAGGTCTGGAAATGCAATTGATGGACACCTTTGCACAATTAATGTTGCTTTTTCCTCAAACTGTATACTCTAACATATGCCAAAGACAGAAATGGAAGTGGTCAAATAAATTCTGTCCACAGATTGAGAAAGCTAGAAAAAATGTAAATAAAGCTGTTTCTGCTTACCTTAGAGACAATAGGATGGATAACAACAATCTAGGTTTTGATATGGAGGGCATCTATAGGAGTGATGGAGTGCACTTTATAGATCAGGGTAACAGACTATTTCTCAACAACCTAAAGCTCTGTATCCGCACCTACATGTAGCTGCAACAAACTCATAATAACCACAAGGGCTCTTTTTAGAGCCACCTTATAACCCAAAAGTGAATCTTACCTATTAAATACATACATATTATTTTTTATAAAATTTTGCTTGGAGTCGCGAACCCATCGTTTTTACACTGGGGGGTTGCCCAGGATGCGATGGAGTCGCGACTCCAAACGCGCGAAAGAAAAAAAATGGCCCTATTCTAAATTGTTTAATTCTGCCTGAGGCCCCATCCCCTGAGGCATGCCCTTGGGGACTGTGGGGGGAGCCCCAATGCCCCCACAGTCCCTGCCAGCTCCCCGCCTCCTGCGGGAGCCGGCATTGCTTTTGGACAAGGGGAGCTGCTTATATGCAGCTCCCCTTCCCCAAAAGCAATACTGCATTGCTTCTTGGAAGCGAGAGCAGGTTTCCTGCTCTCGCTTCCAAGAACCAAACCAGTGTTTGCAATGACAGGGCGGGAGCCACACGGCTCGCATCCTGTCACTGCAAACAGCAATGTCCCGGGGGTGGGCACCCGGGACATTGCAGGAGCTGGCCCTGGGATGTGGAAGTCCCCAGGGACATCAAGGGCTCCAGGAGCGGGGGCCACACACCTCCCGGGGAGGTGGTGGTCCCTGGGGATTGGGGGGCCCGTGAGGCCCCCCTCATTATTTAAAGAAGCCCCAGGAGGTGGTGGTCCCTGGGGTTTGGGGGGCCCAACAAGACCCCCCTTACAATTAGAAATGCCCCGGGGAGGTGGCGGTCCCCGGTGCTGTGGGGACCCCCGCAGGCCACCGCAAATTAATTACTGATTGCCCACAGGACCTGGCCCACCTGGGGGCTTATTTTATCTGCTGGATTCGCTCAGCCAGCGCGACTTCAGACGTTTAAAAGAAAAATGCTTTTTTGGGACTTGGGGGTCGATCTGGGATCCCCTGACCAGGCCTAGGGGGTCAGGGTCTTTCTACCCTGCCTCTAGTCCCTTGTATGGTATCCGTCACTAGGTTGCCAATCCTGACTCTAGCTGTGGGTGCATTATATAGTACCCCTATCAGCTGTAGGAAGACACTTCCCAACCCATCCTCGTCAGGACTTGCCGCATGAAGGGCCATTCAACAGAGTTGAAGGCTTTCTCCATGTCGAGGAAAACAGATATTGTGTGTACCTCCGGTCGAGTGTGCTGTGTCGCACCAAACACCGTTCTCAGATTGTAAGTTAAGTTTCTACTTGGAACGAAACCCACTTGCTCCAGCGTGACCAGCAGCGGGGCCGGAGGGACTAGTCGATTCGCAAAAATGTCCATAACATTTTTTGTGTCCACATTAATCAACAATAAAGGGCGATAGGATGCGCACTCGTCCGAAGTCTTGCCCGGCTTAAGTATAGCAACAAAAATGGCCTCTCTCATCAAGGGAGGCATAGCACCTGTCACGCACATTTCGTCAAAGAGTGTAGCTAAATGCGGCACTAGTAAATCCTTGAATGCCTTGTAAAAAGTTACTGCGAGGCCGTCCACCCATGGTGCACTATCTGATTTCATGCCCGACAATGCTGTGATGATTTCATCTACTTCCAGAGGTTGCATAAGATATTCACGATGTTTGTCCGTTAGCCAGGGAAGCTTTATATTTGTTAAGTAGTCTAAGATTTCCGCCTCAGTGCCACTACTAAGAGAGGAGTATAGTTTGGAATAATATTGCTGAAATCTGCTTGCTATGGCAGTTTCTTCTGTCAGTGTGTCTCCCTCAGGTGTTTTAACCTGAGCGACTATTGTTTTGTTCCGTCACTTTTTGAGAAGTTGAGCCAAGATTGCATCCGGCCATTCACCCTCACCATACGTGCGAGCTGTGGCATATTTAATAAGGTGATTTATTTCAGCGTAAGATGCGTCATGATATTCTTCTAATTGTGTTTTGAACTCCTGCATGATATTATCAGCAGCCCTTGTCAGGAGTTGTTCTTCTAGTTTCATGAGTGAACACTCCAGGTCTGCAAGTTGTTTGCATAGCGCTCCAAGTACCCCAGAATGCTTGGTCATAGTGATACCACGGATATATACTTTGAACGCGTCCCAGACCACTTGCAAGCTGTCTAACGACCCTATGTTATTGACAAAGAACGTTTCAATCGATTCCGCCAGTTCTTCCTGAAAGACTGTGTCTAGTAGAGAGTAGGGTGGGAATCTTCACGTAAAGAGAGGAATAATTTTCTTTGGGATACTAGTAGTATTGGGGAA
The DNA here is from genome assembly GCF_964204655.1 of Triturus cristatus. Lineage (NCBI taxonomy): Eukaryota > Metazoa > Chordata > Amphibia > Caudata > Salamandridae > Triturus > Triturus cristatus. The sequence goes on along the minus strand of NC_140588.1, from coordinate 715,743,207 downwards.
TGATCCGAAAGCGTGCGAGGGAGTACCTCATAGGCCCGGGTCCGCTCCTGTAATTGTCTGGCTGCTAGCCAGTAGTCTATTCTGGTATGTAAGTCATGATACGCTGAGTAATGAATATACCCCCCTTGTACGGATATCTCTAGCGCCACACATCATACAAGTCAAACTGTACCATTGCATCCTCTACTGTACGTGCTACCGCCGTGATATGCCTCTCTGGGCCTCCTGATCTGTCCTTCATGGATTCATTGCTAAATTGAGGTCCCCTCCCCAATTCTGATGCCCTCACCACATGTTTGTACCTTGTCTGACAATGCTGTGTAATAGTTTGCATTGGCAAAATTCGGGCTGTATATGTTGACTATAAGTAGTTCCATTCCTTTCCCCCTACATCTGGAGATCACATAATGCTCTTCCTGGTCTGTGTCTAATGGTTCAAGTTTAAGAGTCGTCTTAGGATTCACCCATGTTAGCACTCCTCGCACATGTGTGGTGAAACCTGTTGCGTGTATATTTCCCTGCAGTCCCCTGCTGCGCAGCATAGGGCTATTGAGGGAGAGGTGTGTCTCCTGCAGTAGTGCAACATCAATTTCATGTCTTGCCTAGTAGGCCAGGACCTTTCTGAGTTTCCTGTGGTCATTGACACCTCGCACATTTCAAGTGAGTGCGCGAACCGTGCTACACGCTGCTCTAGTACTGGACCCACCGTGGTCTGTCATGGGGGTGTGTGGTTTCTGCATAGTGGTACCTGCTGCATATACATATAGTCTGTTGGATTACCATGAATAAGAATAGATACTGTGTGAAAATTGCCATACATCCTTAGTCTCCGTCCCCTTACTCCCCCCTCCCATGCCAGGCGTGCGCCAACTGTGCCAAACGATTCCCCATTCAACAGCCCAAAACATAAAAACACCGAACAGAAGCCCCCCTTCAGTACTACTCCCCAGGTGTGTGGCACACTCGCGGGCGAATGTTGCCCGTCCAACAGGGTAGGAGGACCTAACCGGACTGGATTTCCCCCCGCCCGCCATCAATCAAATTTAGTGCGTCTGCTATAGAATGCCCCCGCCTCCCCACATCGCTTTGTCTTTTTGTACACAAAATAACGCATCGTAACTCTCACTAAGTGCTGACCACTCTGCATATAACGTTGTTGCTTAACTGTCTCTGTGGCCCCCTCTAAGTGTCCGTTGTACATTCAATTAAGCCTGCGCTATGGATGTCCTATGGCACCCCTTACTTGTCCCCCCCAGACACCCCCAGAAGTGGCACTCTTATCTGTAAAACATGCTGTCCAGTGCTCAGTCCTAGTCGTCCAGTGCACCGCCAGTCGCCCCCTCCAATGAGCTCCGCTCCAGGCTGCAACACTTTTCTTTGGGCCACTCCTTCAGGGCTTTCTGTAGGGCTTTAGGATCTGTGAAGATTTGTGACTGGCCCTGCCGATTGATACAGAGTATTGCCGGATACAGCATGGCGTAGTCCAAATTTTTATCCCGTAGTTGGCACTTCAGTGGCGCAAACTGTCTGCGCACCTCCTGTACACGCATCGTGAAGTCTGGAAATAAAGAGATACTGGAACCCTCATACTGCAAAGTCTGTTTCTCCCTGGCCACCCTCAGTGCCGAGTCCCTATCTCGGTAGTTCAGCAGTTTCGCTATTATAGGCCTCGAGGGAGCACATGGAGTGGGGCGAGGGCCCAGGGAGCGGTGTCCTCTCTTGACCACGAATATGGAAGAGAACGATTCATTTCCCAATAGTGTTACCAGCAGGTTCTCAACAGATTTTTCCATGTTGCCGGTCTGGGTCGACTCCGGAAGGCCTATGATTCTTTGAGGTCCTCAGCCTTGTCCTGCAGAACTTGTAGCACCTTTCCCATCTGTTTTTGTTCAGTGTCCATTGTCGTCTGTGCTTCCTCCACCTCTGTGACCCTGCACTCCGTCATATCCAACCCACTCCAAGTTATTCCCACTGCGTCCACCTGCTGCCACAAGCTAGTGAACTTACTAGAACATGCCAGGAGCGCAGCAGCCTACCGGATGGGCCCCACCGCAGGACAACTCTCGTCAGCTACCACGACCAGGGCACCGACCAAGCGACACAACTTCTTAGTCCTCACAGGTAAATAAACTAGCCCAGGAGTGCCAGAGGTAGATCTAGAACATGGGGGGAGACTCCCGGTGTGCAACCGCAGCCAGCGCCACCTTCTTTTACTCTGACCAGGAGATTCCGCCGCCCCAGATAGTGTGCTGTGTACGCTCTGTCAGCGGGACATGCAGTTGTAGAGGCCCTCAGCCAGCCTCTCCTGGTGCGAACAACAGGCACCTCTCCCTCGACCAGCCACACCGTGTGCCTGCTTGTTCAGTCCCAATCTCACATTGCTTTTGGCGTGCTGGTGCTGCTGTCCCCAGGTCTCCACACCAAGCACCACTACAGTCGCCAATCAACTCTGGGTGCCAATCCACAGCGACGCGCCACCTGTGCCAGCGGGCGCGGGGGTATATGCAGTGCTCCCCAATCCCCCAATGTCAATTTCGCCGCCAAACAACCGTTTCCCAAGGCTGCCGCAATTGCCACAATGTTCAGCGGATGGTCCGCATTGTCTGCAGGCTTCAAAATGGCCGGCCTCACCAGCCGCTCTACCACCAAGGTCGCGGGCCCACGTCTGCACTCACCGCATTCGGGGGTATCTCTTCAGTCCTTACGACCCCGCCACGGGTCTCCTCAGGGCACCGTATCAGGTTGGATTGGCCTCCGCGTTCTCATACAGGGAGAGAGCCCCCGCCGAGCACAGCGCCAGGCCCCACACCCCTGCCGGCCCGCCTGTCAGGCCTCCCGGGTGTCTCACACTCTCTCTTCGCTGCAGGTCGCAGCACCTCGCAGGCACATCACTTTCCAGGCAGCGATACGTCCCGCAGCCACTACCAGCTCCGTCGGCCCACTCTGTGTTCGTCTCCCCATCGGTGGCGCCCGGAAGGGGAGCAGTTGCTGAATCTCGGGTCGCCGCTCACCTCCCACGCTAGTCCAGGGATCGCGGCCCAAGGGCAGAGGCACAGTAGGCAGCGTCAATCAGCACGAACACAAGTGAGGCTTGGGGCTCAAATTGGCTCACAAGGCTCCTGTTACACTCCGGAGCAGGCCACACCTCAATTCAGGTCAAATAGGCGCGCAGATGCAGGATATTTGCAGGATTGTGTGATGGCAATATGGAGCTTACTGATCAAGCAGCCATCTTTGTTGCGAGCAAGCTCCGCCCCCAAAATTTTCTCCATTCTTACAAGCTTTGCATTTTGAACTCTTCTTAAAAACTTCTCTGGGTGTGAGATATTTTCTATTAGTTTTGTAGGAAGAGAAATCACTTTTAACTAGGTAGCCCCTTAAAGGTTTAGATTTCCTATAGGTAACTTGTGGTCGTTTAATGTTATGTTATGTTATGTTATGTTATGTTATGTTATGTTAAAAGCACTTTTATAGCGCACAGCTGCCCCAGCTAAGGGGCGTCCCGGCGCTTGGAGAAAAGGTCCCAACACAACAAGGCTAAAAAAGGGCAGACAAGCGCAGAACAGAATACTAACCTGAGGGAGGAAACAGATGCGTCTTGATGCCCTCCTAAACATCAGAAGCTCATCCATTTCACGCATGTGGGGTGGAAGAGAATTCCACAACTTTGCGGCCAAAACCCGAAAGGACCGGCCTCCGGCCCTACATAGCCTGAACCGAGGAACCACCACCAGGTTTTGACCTAGAGATCTAAGAGGACGGGAAGGCACATAGGGCACCAAAAAAGTGGAGAGGATCTGAGGGGAGGCCTTCCGGAGGATCTTAAACGAGAGGCACAAAGTCTTAAAATGGATCCTCTGTACCATAGGCAGCCAGTGCAAAGCACGGATGGTACTTTCCGCAGAACAGAACCTCGGTAATCCTACCAGGGCTCTCGCTGCGGCATTCAGGACACGGTGCATCCGTGCAATTTCAGCCTGATTAGCTCCCAACAAGAGCGAGCTGGCATAGTCAAGCCGCGATATTATGGATGCCTGAATAACCAGCTGTCTGGTAGGGGCATCAAAGAATCTCAGGATGGGTCACAACCCTCGCAGAATGCCAAAGCAGGTGGCTGCCACTTTTTTTGTGTGGACACTGAAGCTCAAAACAGAGTCTATCCATACCCCCAAGTTCTTTACCTCTGACACTGGCACAGGAGTCACACCCAATTCCGGGGGCCACCACCTATCGCCCCAAAGGTCCGTCCGCTTACCCACAATCAGGACCTCAGTTTTTTGAGCATTTAATTGGAGGCAATTGGCATTCATCCAACTAGCCACTGCTGAGAGCCCATCCCGGAATCTGGGGGCCTCAAGGTCGGAGTCACCACTCAGGGCGACCGCCAGCTGCGTGTCATCCGCATAGGAGACCATAGTCAGGCCCCAGTGCTTGACGACATCCGCTAGCGGTCTCACATATAGATTAAACAAAGTGGGACTTAATGACGAGCCCTGAGGCACACCCATCTCCAGCGAGTAGAACTTGGACTCAAAAGGCGGCATGGCAACCTTAAAGGTCCGACCAGTTAGAAAAGAGCGGAACCACTCGAGAGCAATGCCCATAACACCCGCCTCCCTAAGCCGTTGAAGTAGAATCCCATGCGACACCGTGTCAAATGCTGCACTGAGATCCAGTAATATCAGTTCCGTAGTCTGACCAGAGTCGAGCATAGTGCGCAGATGTTCTGTCATAAAGAGCAAGGCGGTCTCGGTGCTGTGACCAGCCCGGAAGCCATTCTGGGAAGAATCGAGAATATTTGCCTTTACAAAATGTTCGGTCAGCACCTTGTTCACGTGGGACTCAACAACTTTAGAGGCCCAAGGGAGGAGAGAGATCGGGCGGTAGCTCTCGAGTTTCGAGGGGTCCATTGTGGGCTTTTTCAGAATAGGTGTTACGACAGCCTGTTTCCATTTAAGAGGGACAACAGCAGTGGCAAGAGAGAGATTTAAAAGATGACAAAGTGGAGGGAGGCAGATAGTAGCGGAATCTCTAAACTGAGCTGGCCTCATAGGATCTGTAGGCGAACCCGATTTAGTCTTCCGGGCTAGTTCTAGAAATCTTTCCATCGAGAGACTAGGGAATACCACCAAAGGCCCACCTGTAGTTGGAATGGGGCTGATGTGCTCAACGGTTGGCTCAGTATTGGAAAAGGCACGGTAGATGGCTTGAACCTTTCGAAGAAAGAAAGAGGCCAGATCTTCACAGTGGGCCACAGAACAGATTTCAGCCACAAGAACTCTTTTAGCCAGCAGGTCCTTTAGGACCTTGAAAATTAGCTTAGATGGGTTGAGACTTGTTCTGAATTCTTGTGAATAGTAGGCCGCCCGGGCTCTGCACACAGCTCTATGATATTTTTTAACTTTAGAGAGATACCTAGATTTTTTCTCGGCCTCATAAGATTTTCGCCAATCCCTTTCTGCCTGTTTACAGGCTTTTTTTAACAGCCTCAGGGAACTATCGTACCATGGGCTGTATTCTCTGGGACGGCATTTCGACCAAGCCGCGGGGATCAATACGTCCAAGGCCCGGGAGACCCAATCACAAAAGAGGTCATACCCAGAATCGACATTGGGATAAGGGCCTAGCGGGTTCAATTCCAGCAAATGGTGAAAGTCCTCCAACTTGAGTTTATTCCAGTGGCGTTTGTACACCACTTTATCCAGGGGCTTAAAAGGGTGTTCAGCAAATGCAAGAGAAATTTTAACCAAAAAGTGATCAGACCAGACAACCGGGCTGGGCGTAGCCACTATAGCCCCTACCAAGTTAGTAAACAGCGGTTCAAGTATGTGCCCCCCACATGCGTGGGGGAAGTAACCAGCTGATTAAGCTGAAAAGCCTCCAGGTCCGCCAAAGTGCTGCTAATGGCCGAGATTTGAGGGCAATCGAAATGAAGATTAAGGTCTCCCAGGATGCTAAAATTAGCGCACCCCAGTGCCAGCGAGCTGACACATTCCGGGAGGGCCTTTCGAAAGGCAGTATCGCATCCAGGAGGACGATAGATGAGAAGACCAGAAAGAGCAAAATGATGGTTAATAGAGATCTTAAAGAATGCACTTTCGCAACCTACCAAATTGACTACCCTCCAATTGCAAGGGTAGCAAGACTTGACAACCATGGCAATGCCACCACCCCTAGAAGCCCGATTATGAGTAAAAATGGAATAATCTGGGGGGAGAGCCAAGTTCACCACTGCCGTATCAGCTTCCTGAAGCCAGGTCTCCGTCATAAAAAACACATCAGGTGTCTCTTCACGTAGGAGATCAAAAACTTCTAAATAATGCTTAGACAGGGACCTAATATTAAGATTCCAGATAATAATATTTCGGGGGGCAGAAGGACTACTACACGAAGGCTTGCACGGAGGAGGCTCCGTCAGAGCAGAGATTAAGGTAGGAGCATTGAGCGACCAATTGCCACAGGCGCACGTATACCGACCACAGAGGGGGCTGACAGGCTCAAACGCACAACGTGGGACCGCCTGTCCGAAAAACACCAACTCTTCCCTCGAATATCCCCTGAATATTTTACCCAAAACTGGGTCCTGCTTCACAAGATGCCAGTGTTTATTTAACTTTAACATTTCTATAACTTTACTGTGTTAAGAATTGTATGTGGTTATTAACCTATGTGGCCCATTCTTTGTGGATATTTTTTTCCTCTCTGTATTGGAGGGTTCATAGAGGGCAGCTTCCCTATTAAGCTTTTTTAGATGCTACTTCCAAGATTGCGCTAGGAGATCCTCTCTGTATAAAATTATTTCTCATTTCTCCCTCTATCCTATCATATTCCCCCACAGGGCTACAAGCTCTTTTGGTTCGATTAAATTCACCAAAAGCTATACTTTTAATCAGTGGGGCAGGATGTGAACTATGTGCATGTAAAATAGTATTGCCTGCTGTTGGTTTTCTGAATTTGGTTGTCTCTAATTTCTCATTTCCAACCCAGATCAGGATGTCTAAGAACTCTATTGACGCGGTTCTTCTTTATCCTAAAATGTCAAATTTAGGGTATTCGCATTGAGGTCCTATATAAGCAGTTTAGCCTCTGTCTCTGTGCACTGCCACAGCACAGAGACATCATCTATAAACCCAAGCAACATTATGGCATTTGCGGCCCAATTTTCGATGGTCGGGCCTCCGAGCACCTACTCCTCCCAACACCCCATATGCAAATTAGCAAACCTGGTGGCAAAGCAGGAGCCCATGGACGTTCATTGGTCCTGTTGAAATAATTCATTGTCAAACATAAAAATGTTTTTTGTCAGGCACCCCTGCATCATTTCAATGAGCATTTGATTATGTAGTATAAAGCTTATTGGTCTCATCCTCAAAAAATGCTGAGTTGCCCATAGACCATCCTGGTACCTAATACTGGTATACAATGTGGTGACATCCAATGTCATCAAAAGTATATCAATTTTCCATTTCACATCATATATAGGTCTTAAAAAGTCAGCAGAATCTTTTATGTAGGATGACAGAGTGGTCACAATAGGGTTTAAAAAATAATCTATATTCCTAGATACATTTTCAAAGATACTATTTTGAGCAGCAATAATAGGTCTACCAGGGGGTGTCTGAAGATCTCTGTGCACTTTGGGCATCATGTAGAACACAGGAATCATGGGGTGATCTTGTTTTAAGAAGCTATATTCATCCCAGCTGATCAGTTCTTTCTCTCTCCAATATTTCAATTTCTCTACAAACTGCTCTATGACATGGACATATTCCTCTATCATAATACGTTTGTAACATTGCAAATTATTTATTTGTTGGAGGGCTTCCATTTTATATAGTTCTTTATCCCATAAAACTATGTTCCCTCCTTTATCTGAAGGTTTTACTACAACGTCTTTACAGTTATTAATCAGTTTGATGGTAGTAAGCAAGGTTTTATCTCTCCAAGGAATGCTCTTTTTATTATTCCTTGATGGAGTGTGATATAGTGACCGTAGATCTTTTATCACATTCTCAGAAACAATGTCTAAATTGTCCTTTGTTGTTGGTGGGTTATATTTGGACTTCAATATTAAGGGTGTCATCCCCTCAGTTTTGATACTAAGGTTACTCAACTCGATGTTTGATGTACACATATTTTCTTGTGTGGAGTTACTTCCTTCCTCTAAGGAACGTAGGTCTTCCAGTATGTCCAGGTCTGATACTGTAAGGTTGGTGTTTCCATTTTCCCTGATGATGTCTATATTTGCTAGTTGTATACTGTTACCCTCTTTCATCAAATATATTTTAGTCAACTTCAATTTTCTTACATATTTGTAGAAATCTATTCTGCTTTGTGGATAATTATATTCATAGGCAGGGCAATAGGACAGTCCCAAGCTTAAACAGGGATTCTCTTCCTCTGAAAGATCTATTTGACTTAGGTTAACTACTGTTCTATTTTCTTCTAATCTCGGGATGTTTGCTTGGAGTTCGAACAAGTTGATCTTGTTATTGATTCTCCTTGTATCTTTTTTGTCCCTGGCCACCCCTCCTATGTTGCCTCTTCCTCGGGGTCTTCATCTCCCCATCGCTGATTTTTGGTCCGTTCTCTGGTCCAGCTATAAACAAAATAAAACAGTTTATCCATTACTGAAGGGCTCATCATTACTCCATCTTGTCTATTTATTTCATCCATTTTCACTTCAGAGCCTGTGTCTGATCTCATTTCAATTTGGGAGGTCTCCTGCTGCTGTTTATCCACATCCTGTTTTTGTTGGGTTTTCTGTATTTTTTGTCCTCTAATGGCATCAAACCTCTTGGCAGAGGTATAGATCTGGCCTCTCTCATAATCTAGGTGTGAGAAGTTGGCCTGGTATATGCTGTTCACTAGTTCTAGTGACCACCTTGTACCATGCCAAGCAACCCTTATGGTGTGGTTGTAAGTCAACCTTTTTGGACTAGCTGCCCTAGTGGTAGCGTAGGCTAAGCAGTCTTTGAGGCTAAACTCGTGAAGCGTGTTAAGCAAGCTGTTTTACCAATAGTAACCCCCTTTTATACCAATGAAAGGACACCACACAGATATATATTCAAAATATATATATATTTATTTCTCAAAGTAACCCCTAGTCTCTTTATGAGCACAGGAGCACAAATCGTCAAACAAGATTATCACAGAATACACAGAAGTTGCACTTTATATGGATAGGCCCTGGTGGCCACTCGAACCATATACTAAAATAGTGGTATAAGTACCACGAACAGAAAAGGGAAAAGGCCTAGGGCCTCTAGAATCGCTGGGCCTACAAGGAGCTAACGTCAGTTAGTGACCAGGAGGTCCACGGGTGGCGTGTGCAGAGCAAATAGTCACACGCGGGCTCCCATAGGTTTCAATGGGTGCGTAAAAGGTACAAAGTTACTGCAAAAGGAATCTTCCGGATGACCTAGGAACTTAAGATTTGGAACACAGGCACTAGAGATGTAATACTACACTTGGGCACAGGTGTGCCAGCTTTACCTCACCCACAGGAAGCGGGTGCATAGGCCTCGAAGTGCGTCGGGTTTCTTCTATCTGTTCCGTGGGGCCTGTAGACAAAAGTGCTGCAGGCGGTCGGTCGGGAAGAGATGCAGTGGATCCAAGAGTGGATCGGAGATGTTGAAGACCTGTAAGCAGAGGGGACAGTGTTCACAGTCACTAGCCAGTGACCAGCGTGGCACCAGGTGGGTACCAGGCGATGTCGGGTGCAAACAGGTGATGAGGGGTAGCTTGTCTCCGCAGCCACGTGGTCCCTGAAGGTCGACGACGTCCAGGAGTCGGCTCACGAGCTGTCCCACGCAGGCTCTCGCTGTCGGCGGTGTCGGCGACTTGATCGAAGCAAACAAGCCTTGGCAAAAGCAATTGTACAAGGATTCGGAAATCAGCTGTTGGTTCTGACCAGCAAGGTCAGAGGGATTGCTCCTTTGGAGGGGAGCAAGGGCCAGTCTGGAGCAACCAGACCAGCGGTGTTTGTCGTAGATTTCGTCGCCAAGATGGCCACTAGCCAGCGGGCCAGCAACCGGTTAGGCGCGTCGAGTGGCAAAATGCAGAAGGGCCCCACGCAGATCGTGGAGATGCTGGAGGGCTCACCTTTGGTGCAGATGCTGCTCGAGGGTTGGGCTTCTCAGGACCCAAAGCACAACTTGGAGGGAGCCTCGGTTGTTGCACTTGTCAGCTTGTCGTAGTCGTTCCAAGATGGCTGGCTCCACGGGTCTCGGTGCCTCCACGGGTCTCTTCTTTGCAGGGACTGTGGATCGGGCGGTGAGAGGTCTGGAGGTCCAGGTCTTGTCAGTCTCTGGGCTCGGGCTCCGGCGGGAGGCGGCGGCAAAGCAGACGGTGATTCGCTGGATGGTGCTTGCGTTAGCAAGGTGGTCACTCCCTGACCACAGGGGAGATTTTCTTCAGTCTTCTGTGCAGCAGAATGTCGAAGTTCCCGTCTTCTTCTTAGTTTCAAGTTGATTCCAGGATGTCTGAAGTCTTAGGACACAGCTCCTACCTTTATTCGGATTCTAGGGGCCGGACTACCTGCTAGGTCCCTCCCTATGGGTGGGACCAGGAAGGGGGGTGGTTACACCCCCAATCCTTTGTCCAGCTCGCCCCAGGCCCGGGACTGGTGTGCCCCAGGACCGGTTTGAACTGGCATATGCCCCGAGGCTCCTTGTGAGCCACAGGCATGTCTGGTTTCTTTCAAGCCCTACCTGACCAATACACAAAATCCTGTCTGGGGTGGTGCATGCACCTCCCCTGGCAGGAAACCCTTTGTCCACACCTCCCAAGCTGGAAGGACTCCCAGCAGCAGGAGGGCAGACTTGTGTCTGTGGTGGCAGCATCCATTTTGTGGAGCTGAGGCTATGTCTGATTTTACCCGGGTTTCAGGCACTGTACATGTCGTGTCCCTCTAGAAGGGTGGAATGCTAACCCCGTCGCCAGAATTGGCGAGGGGTTAGTATTCCAATTCGTATGACACCTTACTCGACATGTTTTGATAAAGCCAAACCAAAGATAGCATTTAACCGCGAGGTTCATAATGCACTTAAGAGTATATGGTATGACGATATCTGGAAACAGTAGAAGGAAGTTGTTCCGACCACTGCAGACAGGCTCAGCTCATGCCAGAGCACCATCTCACATGGAACCAAGCACTCTGCCTTCAGGATTGTTAAGGCCTGCCATAGGAGTGACTTATAGGTTACCAGGTGTCCCATTTAAGTTTAGGTATAGGTATACTACACCTAAGTAAGAGGTGATTACACCAACTTACCCCAGCTGAGTGATCAGCCAGTTGTGTCAGATTGTTAGGCCAAGCCTGGGGTGGCATAATACATGCTTCAGCCCCTGGCAGGCCTTGGATACACCAATGCCCTGGGTACCTAGTGTACACTGGTACAGGGGCTGACAGGGTGATCCAACCAATTGGGTATGTACCTAGGGTACATGGAGTCCATTTTACAGAGAGAGCAGATAGCCTGAGAGCCTGAATGGCAGGATCTCAGGCCAATTAAGTCGAAAAACCAGCTAGACACTAGGCAAAAATTTGGGGGTAACCATAGTCAGATATCCACCTTCCTACACAACCCCCCCCCAAACGAAGGGAGATAAGGCTGACCTTGACCAGGTAAGCCTATATTGCCCAAGTGGCCATATAAGGAGGAACCAGCACTGGCATGGTTACCCCCTGTCTCATGGTCCACTAAGCAATCCCTCACCCTAAGGGTATCAGAGGGTCTCCACCATAGGGAATCTCTACCTGTGGTGTGTCTTGGCAAAGTAAAAGGCTGGTGTTGAGATGGAGTACTGAAGTGAGTGTCCTCAAAGTGAGGCCTCAGCTTCCTCCAATCATCCTCCACCATGGATGCCTTTCTTTCTTTAACTGAGTTGCACTGTGCTCTCAGGGTCAGCCTCTGGCTACCTAAAGCTGGAGGCTGGGTCCCTTTTGTGGGCTTACTGGAGGGACAGGTCAGGTTTGGGGCCCCAAGGTCCCATGTTTGCCTGTGCCCAACAGAATCCCCCTGGGGGAGGTCCCTAACTACCTGTAAAGGAGATCCCTCAGGAATGTTTTTACCCATCACCTGACTAGGGCTACTAGCCAGGCAATCCTCATTCTTTTGATGGGGGGGTTCTTGTGGACAGGGGCCCTCTGGGGGTCCACTGGCCTCCCTGACCTCTGCAGCCCTGGGCTGACTGAGGCAGGGTAGAGAGAGGCAGGCTACCTGCACCAGACTGGATCCCACCTTGGAAGGGGCCACTGACATCAGAGGCTCTGCCAGGCCAGGCCTGGCTACCTCTGGGGCAGTTCCTTCACAAGGGGTGAGGTCAGATCCCTGAGGAGGCTGACCTTTTCCTAATGTCTGGGGAGAGGGAGACTTTTCTTCCTCCCCACTACTCTCAGTTTGTGTGGAGTGATCCATTGTTTCAGGCTTCACTACACCTATGTCAGTCTGAGTATAGGCTGAGACCATTACAGCCTTGCCAACCTTTTCAGGGGGGCACTCAGTTTGTGTTTGAGCTGTGACTGTCACAGCTCTGCCAGTCCCTACAGGGAAGTCTGTCTGTGCCTGGGCTGTGGCTACCACTGCCCTTCCAACCTTTTCAGGGAGGAAATCTATTTGGACAGGGGTTGTGAATGGCACAACCCCCCTACCCTTTTGTGAAAGGCCTACCATTTTAGAATGGGTGTCTTGTTCAACTCCAGCCCAAGCTGAGAGTTCTAAGTCATTCCCCAGTAAGCAGTCTACAGGCAAGGTTGGGGACACTGCTACCCTTTTAGGGCCAGTGACCCCTCCCCAGCTGAGACATACCTCTGCCATGGGATGACTGTTCTGTTTGCCATCAATGTTAGTCACCTGGTAGGAGAAACCGGGCAAAAGCTGCTCAGAGGGAACTAGCCAATGGGCCACCATTGTGATGCTAGCCCCAGTGTCTCTGTAGGCCTCAGCTTTTGTACCATTGATGTAGGGCTCCTGTCTGTACCTACCCAAAGTGTTGGGACAGGCAGTGAAGTTGGCAAACCCCATGCCACCATCACAGACAAGAGTGGTTGCTGTAGGGGAATTGGCTAAGCCAGGGTCCCCCTGTGTTCCCCAAGTAAACCCACCCAGATTTCTGGGGGCACTCCCACCACCTGGGGGATTACTGCTGACAGTAATAGGTGGTGTGACAGGAGTAATTGGAGGAACAGTTTTGTTTTTAGCCCTTGGGCAACCGCTGTCAGTTTTCCAATGCCCAGGAGTTTTACACTCATGGCAGTAGGGCTTTTTAGCTGTGGTAGAGGAGGGAGCTTGGGACCCACCACCCTGTGTGGAGTTTTGGGGCCCTGAGGAAGGTTTCTCTTTTTCTTTATCCCCACCCTTCTCTTGAGGCTTGGTGGTATCTTTCTTTTGGTCACCACCCTGGTTTTTAGGCCTGATCCTGGTCCTGACCCATTTATCTGCCCTCTTTCCCAATTCTTGGGGAGAGGTCAAATCTGAGTCTACCAGGTGTTGATGGAGAAGCTGGTTTTGACAATTACTTAAAATCTGCTCTCTCATCATCAAATTGTACAATCCTGTATAATCAGACACCTTACTTCCCAGCAACCAACCCTCCAAAGCCTTAGTGGCACATTCCACATATTCAGACCAGTCCTGAGTCTGTGTCTTCTGGGTGTCTCTGAACATTAACCTGTACTGTTCAGTGGTTAAGCCTAACCCATCAACTAGGACACTCTTCAGGACTCTGTAATTTCTGACATCCTCTTCTCTAACAGTGAGGAGTCTATCTCTGCCTCTCCCCTCAAAGGAGAGCCATAAGATTGCTGCCCACTGGTCTTCAGGAACCTGCTGCACTTTGCAGGCTCTCTCAAGAGCAGTCATCCATTTGTGGATGTCATCCCCACTTTTGTAGGGGGGCACAATCTTGGACAGGTTCCTATTGTCAAAGACCCTATCTTTGTCCCTAGGGACATTGCTGCCACCAGTGGGTATAGACCCACTCTCTCTATGCTGCCTAGCCTTGCTCAGTTTTTCTTCCATCAGGGCTACTTCTAGCTCCTGCTTCCTGATCCTCAGCTGGGCTTCCTGCATTCTGGCCTCATGTTCCCTTCTCTGAGGGGTGGTCAGTCTCCTTCTGGAGTGACCTTGAGAGCCTCTAGAGCCATGGGAAGCATTGGAGTCACCTGAGCGATTCCTTTGCCTTCCAAGCCCTGTGTTAAGTCCACTGGGGAGATCCAATGGGGTGAACCCACTGTCAGTCCCCAATAGCCTTAGTTTAGCTGGGCCAAGTATAACACTTGGCACTGGGCTAGTTCTCCCTTCATCCCCACTCACATCTGTATCCCCATCACTTTCTTCCTCTGTGGTAGGCATCCCATCTAAGGGGTGACTATTGAAAGGGGGTACCTCTGTGGCATCTTCAGAAGGGGGGCCTCCTGTTCCTGACCCTAAGGGGGCTAACTGGGAAGCTTTCCTGAGTTCTCTCTGATTCTCATCATTTTGTAAGAGTTCTCTGAGCTCAGCAGAGGTAGGGTTCTTGGGCTGTTTAAGGCCTCTAAGAGTTGCCAAATGCCTGAGCTCATTCTGGTTAAGGGTAGCAAAGCTGGATGTTGCCCTCTGGGGGTCACTCTCAACAGAGATGGGTACAGTGGACCCCTCTGCCCCGGCCATTGCTCTTAAGTGTGGGTGGATGTGTTGCAATCTACCTACACTTGTGTTTACCTACTAAACCTATCTAGTAGTTGTAGTCAGGGTGTGCTACTCCCTTTGCTCTACAACAACTAAGTTCAGTAGAACTTAAGTATATCTAATCTTGTTTTATATGTACCTACAGGTACCTATGTGATCTTTCAATTGGTAACCAAGAGATTACAATGGTAAAACACAGCAAGCTCAAATCCAACCGCTGCTCACCAATGTGAGAAGTTGGCCTGGTATATGCTGTTCACTAGTTCTAGTGACCACCTTGTACCATGCCAAGCAACCCTTATGGTGTGGTTGTAAGTCAACCTTTTTGGACTAGCTGCCCTAGTGGTAGCGTAGGCTAAGCAGTCTTTGAGGCTAAACTCGTGAAGCGTGTTAAGCAAGCTGTTTTACCAATAGTAACCCCCTTTTATACCAATGAAAGGACACCACACAGATATATATTCAAAATATATATATATTTATTTCTCAAAGTAACCCCTAGTCTCTTTATGAGCACAGGAGCACAAATCGTCAAACAAGATTATCACAGAATACACAGAAGTTGCACTTTATATGGATAGGCCCTGGTGGCCACTCGAACCATATACTAAAATAGTGGTATAAGTACCACGAACAGAAAAGGGAAAAGGCCTAGGGCCTCTAGAATCGCTGGGCCTACAAGGAGCTAACGTCAGTTAGTGACCAGGAGGTCCACGGGTGGCGTGTGCAGAGCAAATAGTCACACGCGGGCTCCCATAGGTTTCAATGGGTGCGTAAAAGGTACAAAGTTACTGCAAAAGGAATCTTCCGGATGACCTAGGAACTTAAGATTTGGAACACAGGCACTAGAGATGTAATACTACACTTGGGCACAGGTGTGCCAGCTTTACCTCACCCACAGGAAGCGGGTGCATAGGCCTCGAAGTGCGTCGGGTTTCTTCTATCTGTTCCGTGGGGCCTGTAGACAAAAGTGCTGCAGGCGGTCGGTCGGGAAGAGATGCAGTGGATCCAAGAGTGGATCGGAGATGTTGAAGACCTGTAAGCAGAGGGGACAGTGTTCACAGTCACTAGCCAGTGACCAGCGTGGCACCAGGTGGGTACCAGGCGATGTCGGGTGCAAACAGGTGATGAGGGGTAGCTTGTCTCCGCAGCCACGTGGTCCCTGAAGGTCGACGACGTCCAGGAGTCGGCTCACGAGCTGTCCCACGCAGGCTCTCGCTGTCGGCGGTGTCGGCGACTTGATCGAAGCAAACAAGCCTTGGCAAAAGCAATTGTACAAGGATTCGGAAATCAGCTGTTGGTTCTGACCAGCAAGGTCAGAGGGATTGCTCCTTTGGAGGGGAGCAAGGGCCAGTCTGGAGCAACCAGACCAGCGGTGTTTGTCGTAGATTTCGTCGCCAAGATGGCCACTAGCCAGCGGGCCAGCAACCGGTTAGGCGCGTCGAGTGGCAAAATGCAGAAGGGCCCCACGCAGATCGTGGAGATGCTGGAGGGCTCACCTTTGGTGCAGATGCTGCTCGAGGGTTGGGCTTCTCAGGACCCAAAGCACAACTTGGAGGGAGCCTCGGTTGTTGCACTTGTCAGCTTGTCGTAGTCGTTCCAAGATGGCTGGCTCCACGGGTCTCGGTGCCTCCACGGGTCTCTTCTTTGCAGGGACTGTGGATCGGGCGGTGAGAGGTCTGGAGGTCCAGGTCTTGTCAGTCTCTGGGCTCGGGCTCCGGCGGGAGGCGGCGGCAAAGCAGACGGTGATTCGCTGGATGGTGCTTGCGTTAGCAAGGTGGTCACTCCCTGACCACAGGGGAGATTTTCTTCAGTCTTCTGTGCAGCAGAATGTCGAAGTTCCCGTCTTCTTCTTAGTTTCAAGTTGATTCCAGGATGTCTGAAGTCTTAGGACACAGCTCCTACCTTTATTCGGATTCTAGGGGCCGGACTACCTGCTAGGTCCCTCCCTATGGGTGGGACCAGGAAGGGGGGTGGTTACACCCCCAATCCTTTGTCCAGCTCGCCCCAGGCCCGGGACTGGTGTGCCCCAGGACCGGTTTGAACTGGCATATGCCCCGAGGCTCCTTGTGAGCCACAGGCATGTCTGGTTTCTTTCAAGCCCTACCTGACCAATACACAAAATCCTGTCTGGGGTGGTGCATGCACCTCCCCTGGCAGGAAACCCTTTGTCCACACCTCCCAAGCTGGAAGGACTCCCAGCAGCAGGAGGGCAGACTTGTGTCTGTGGTGGCAGCATCCATTTTGTGGAGCTGAGGCTATGTCTGATTTTACCCGGGTTTCAGGCACTGTACATGTCGTGTCCCTCTAGAAGGGTGGAATGCTAACCCCGTCGCCAGAATTGGCGAGGGGTTAGTATTCCAATTCGTATGACACCTTACTCGACATGTTTTGATAAAGCCAAACCAAAGATAGCATTTAACCGCGAGGTTCATAATGCACTTAAGAGTATATGGTATGACGATATCTGGAAACAGTAGAAGGAAGTTGTTCCGACCACTGCAGACAGGCTCAGCTCATGCCAGAGCACCATCTCACATGGAACCAAGCACTCTGCCTTCAGGATTGTTAAGGCCTGCCATAGGAGTGACTTATAGGTTACCAGGTGTCCCATTTAAGTTTAGGTATAGGTATACTACACCTAAGTAAGAGGTGATTACACCAACTTACCCCAGCTGAGTGATCAGCCAGTTGTGTCAGATTGTTAGGCCAAGCCTGGGGTGGCATAATACATGCTTCAGCCCCTGGCAGGCCTTGGATACACCAATGCCCTGGGTACCTAGTGTACACTGGTACAGGGGCTGACAGGGTGATCCAACCAATTGGGTATGTACCTAGGGTACATGGAGTCCATTTTACAGAGAGAGCAGATAGCCTGAGAGCCTGAATGGCAGGATCTCAGGCCAATTAAGTCGAAAAACCAGCTAGACACTAGGCAAAAATTTGGGGGTAACCATAGTCAGATATCCACCTTCCTACACTAGGCAATCAAGTAAAGTTATTGTGACCTTCCTATCCTTTATCCATTGCTGATATTTTGTCAGGCATCCTTTTAGTTAATCTTTAAACTTGATGATTTTACCTTGATCCGGCTCTTCAACGAGGATATCCATTAACTCCTTAATTTGTTTGATTATATTCATTCTCTCAATTTTAGCATATATGATAAGCATATTTATCATTCCCATCGAGCTCTGAGCACTGTGCTCAGCCCATTCCTTCAATAACTCGGGGTTTGGATTTTCATATGTGGGGATGTTCGGAACAAGACCAACTTGTATGTATTCTTTCAACAAGGCACACTCCTACCACCATGAGATTTCCCTCTTCTTTAGTCTCTCCCATAATTGCAAGTTCTTCCACAAGTTGTTGCCACTACCCGTTATCACATTATTTGCATCACTCAGTGCATCGAGATATATATATATATTTTCACTGAAAAAAACATAGGTTTCACACGTTATAGTTAGCTGGACATTTCACTCGTAAAACACCATTAAAATTCCCCCGTTATAGTTAGTTCAGCTAACTATAACTCGCGTGACTGCAATCCACTGCTGCTGACGTCACTGATGACGTCATCCAATGAGTGTGTGTTTCTGTAAAGTTTAAATATGTATAATATATATAGGGAAAGGCCTGTGGAAGAATGAGTGGCTGTACAAGTGTGTGAATGGATGATTTTCTAGGTGCGTAACTGACTCTATAAGTGAGTCATTTGAGATGTCATCAGTGATGTCATGAGTGATGTCACTGACCATGTCATGAGTGATGTAATATGTGACGTCATCAGCAGTGGATTGCGGTCGCGCGAGTTATAGTTAGCTGAACTAACTATAACGGGGAAATTTCAATAGTTTTTTACGAGTGAAATGTCCAGCTAACTATAACATGTGTGAAACCTATGGTTTTTTCAGTGAATTTGCAAGGTTTTTTAAATGCTAATTCCTAACTATAACGTGTGTGAAACCGTTGGTTTTTTCAGTGAATTTGCAAGGTTTTTTAAATGCTAATTCCTAACTATAACGTGTGTGAAACCTATGGTTTTTTCAGTGAATTTGCAAGGTTTTTTAAATGCTAATTCCTAACTATAACGTGTGTGAAACCTATGTTTTTTTAAGTGAATTTGCAAGGTTTTTTAAATGCTAATTTCTAACTATAATGTGTGTGAAGCCTATGTTTTTTTTAGTGAATTTGTAAGGTTTTTTAAATGCTAATTCATGTATGTATTATTATATTTTTTATATATTTATTTTACAATAAACTACCTATGTATATAGTTATAGATTAACTGTATCCTTTAATATGGAATGGCTGAGCTCTTTTATTTTGAATTTGGATAAAGTTGAACAGCATAGTTAATATCTTCTATAAACTTATAAACAGTTGAACATTTTTGTTTTTTTTTAAGGGTTTTTCACGGTGCGCGCACCGTGCGTGCACCCCGCGATTTTTTGAAAAAAAATAAAATGTTTTTTTCACCCTTCGGGGTCCTTCAGGGACCCCTTGACAAAGGCTAGGGGTCAGGAACTCTCTAACCCTGCCCCCTTTTCGTGTTCTCTACCTTTCTTTTTCACTGTCACACACAAAATGGCGTCCGACACTTCCTGATTTCTCCCGACCGTGCGCGCACCCCGCGATTTTTTGAAAAAAAATAAAATGTTTTTTTCACCCTTCGGGGTCCTTCAGGGACCCCCTGACAAAGGCTAGGGGGTCAGGAACTCTCTACCCTGCCCCCTTTTCACGTTCTCCACCTTTCTTTTTCACTGTCACACACAAAATGGCGTCCGACACTTTCTGATTTCGACCGATTGGAATGTTGACTGACATCTAACTACCAATCAGAATTACGCTCGCGGACATTTGGTGCGCGCACCGTGCGCGCATATAGATATTTATGTACTTTTAACTGTAATTTTCTCAGGAACTACTGAACAGATTGACACCATATATGCAAGAGGCACATGCGTGACCTGAGGACTACCTCTTTGGCAAATTTCATGTAATTCTGTTCAGCCGTTCGGGCTGCACCTTCGACTAAAGGTCCTATGGGAAAATGCATGGGGAAAACGCGTTTTGGGACCCCCCTTTTTTCTCAGCCCCCGCTTGACGAATCACCCCGAGACTTTCAGGGTAGGAGCTGAGTGGAGCGCCCCATTAGTTTTGAAAATGTCACGAAGATAAGTCAACCGGCGCCAAAGTTATTCAAAATAGAATTTTCAGATTTCCTATGGGAACTCGGTCCTAACTATAACTATCTACTGGCGACCGCCAGTAGATAATATTATATATATTATATATACATATATGTGCAATTAAAGCAAAACTTTGGGGCGTGACACACCAAGCAATGGAGGTGGAGTTAATACTTAAAACAATTGGGAGTGGAATGATCCTCAGAGTGGATACAACAGAATTGTGATAGACAATGTATTTTACACATATTTGACAAACCCAGTAATAATAGAACTAACAAGATTTTGAGGATTCAACAACGTTTATAGACTACTCATACAGAACCTTAAACAAGGAGTTGAGAGAGATGAAGTAACAAGCAGTCTGAACAGATTTCAGTCCAAAGCACAATAAACAAGTTTTCGTAAAGTTTTTCAAAATCTTGGCCCTTTTTGCCAATTCTCAGACAATTCCGTCCTGGCAGGATAACGTGCTCATTAATTATTTATTATTGTATGTCGAGAAAGGCACTCTTCCCGATTGTTGGCCTTCTGTCTACTGTCTTCTCATCAGGACATTGCAACATATGCTTGTTATAGTCTGGACTCATGCACATGTAAAAAAAAACAGAGGTTAGTAGGTTAACACACCTGGTTGAGGAGTATGATTGTCAAGTGACAGGCTTGATTTCTGATCCATCATTCATGTCTTCTGAAATAGACTGAATACCACTCAATCGCTAATATTATAACATGTTATTTGCCCTGCCATGAATCTGCACTATCATAAACATAACACAGTTGTTGTAAGCACCCCACATTAACCAGTTCTTATATGTGATGCATGATTGAGCGTCATCAATGTAGTAAGCCACCAAGGTGGTGCTTTATCCTGTGATTACGCCACTCCAAAGAAAACAAAATAGTGTCTCCTAATAACATACTATATAACAACCAACTTTCAATTCTCTTCAGAAGACCCACAGTACATACAGTGTCAAAAGCACTAAAATACATTAGTGTTAAATTTTAGATGGGCAATGTCCTTGATGAAATGCATAATTTGTTAATAATTTCTTCAGATCGCCTTCTGGGAGAATGACTACATTCTCTGTAAAGGTGATTCTTAACTGTCTGCAGTAATTACAAAAGGGTGATGTACACATTGAAGCACTGGAACGTGTTGTGCACAAAGAGGTGTGTTTTCTAAGTGTAATGATTTTGTATTAGTAATCCATTATGCACAGAGTTATACTGCATTTAACAGCCCCTAGTTTATTTTGACAGCACAGGAGCCAGAAAAGCACAACACAGTGATACAATACCTACAGATGGGATGTGTTGCTGTTACGCTGTACTCCCTCTCTATCAACACCATTCCAGCATTTACCACATTTGTTTGCACTATAAGGAACTGATCATAGTGGTTCTTGCTTTAGGCAACAGAGATGTGCTTCAGGTTACACATACATTTTATATACAGCATTCACATATCCAAGCTGTCTCTCAGTCTGCCTAGAGGTCCTGCTCCAAACACCTGAGCTATACCTCATGGATCAATGCTTCTTCACCAAAAGGCAAGAGCCACAACCTACTATTATTGCTTGATTTCCTCCAAAATTTGGGCCAGCCCTTCATTTAGCACCTGTAGGCAACCACTAAACACAATGCAAACCCATGCATGCCACTTATTACCACAAAGGCCCACTGCATAGAAAGAGTGCTCATCACCGCCACAGATGACATAAGGATGATCCTGGACAGAGGAAACATGGTGGCCCTTATTGTCAGGAGCTCACCTGTGCTTCTGCAGAAGCGCCCAGGAACTGAAGACAAGGTCCGCTACCTCCCCCAACTACCTATCGTGCCTATCAAACCCTAAGCAACAATGGTGATCAGGGGAAGAAGGGAGACAAAACAAGGAAAAAGGGGAAGAAATCCCTTGACGTGGTTCACCTTCCATGGGGCTTTCGTCTGAAAAAAGAAGGGGCTGTGTTAGATGGCAATGTGTGTATTCTTTATGCAACAACTCTAAACCTTTCTCTAAGTACCTTAATGCTCCCTTCTTCTGATTGGGGCTGGGGAAGATGAAGTATAGTCCAGGATACTGTGCTGTGTGGAAGGAGTAGAGTACATAAACACTTAACACTTAAATCTGTAATAAATGCACAACTAAGTTTATAGATGTAAAACTACTGCTCACCAGTCTTGCTAAACTACGGGCCAGTAAATAATGAGTTGAGGTAATTGGAACTTCTTGATTCCTTAAGCTTTCATAAAAGACACATGGCTTTGTAGAACTTCTATGCATTTAGAGAATAATATCCCCTGTCTTCATGTAAGAGGTTCTTGAGTAAATAGTAAACAAAAAGGGCAGCGCCAAAACGCTGTTACCATATTCCTCGGTTTCGACTTATTTTCAGTCTCTGATCGTAAATGAAGTCTCGACCAGCAGTAAAGGGAAGCAGACTGGTGACCATCAGGAGTAGGGGCTTAGGAGGGCAGCTGAGCAGAACTACAGTGTAGGGGTAGTCCGGCTGACAGGCAGAACCAACAGCCAGAAGTCCGGCCGACGGGCGGAACCCAGAAGCTATCGTCCCACCTGCCAGCGGAACCAACCCCCTCTGCTCTCCGGCTCGGTAAATTAGGGCAAAAATTCAGGCAGTCCACAAAGGTAGGGAAATCACTGAGAAAGGGAACCAGCACGCCGTCAGAGGTCCCGGGAGAGAATGGCAGCCAAAGGTACTGGGAAGTGCAAGCTAGAGGAATACTGCAGACAGGAACCGCCGACGGAAGTGCGGGACTCGACGCGAACCGGAAGTGCAGAACCTAAACGGGAACACTAGAACGCAAAGCGCGGTATCAGGGGAGAGTCAGGCTTTTAAGCTTGCCTGACTTCCTCGCGCATGCGTGTTCCCGAGCCGCCATCTTGAATCAGTGTTGCCGGCAATCGTGACAGTACACCCCTCCTAACGATCCCCCCACAGGTCTGGGTTTATCCGGATGTCTCCTGTGAAAGATACGCAACAACCGGGGCGCGTGCACGTTACTAGTGGGTTCCCATGTGCTTTCTTCGACTCCGAACCCTTTCCAATGTATCAGGTATTGTAGTTTGCGTCTGACTCTCCTTGAATCAATGATCGCCTCAACCTCATATTCTGGTTCATCATCAAGGACCACTGCAGCAGGAATAACAGGAAGGCGAGTCCCTGGTTCTACTGGTTTCAATAGGGAAACATGGAATACTGGGTGTATTTTCAGTGAGGCGGGAAGGTCCAGTTTCATAGCTACCGGGTTCACTACCTTGAGTATTTTGTAAGGGCCGATGTATTTGGGTTTAAACTTGCATGCCCCTCTCAGTGTCAGATTCTTAGAAGATAACCACACCTCGTCTCCCTGTCTGTACTCAGGTTCTGGCCTTCTGTGTGCGTCTGCCCCCTTTTTTTAACCTAGTCTTAGCTTGTTCTAGACTCACTTGTGTTGTTTTGTGAAGTGTTTGGAGTTCTTGTATTAACTCAACTACAGCGGGCGTCGAACAAGAAGAATACATGGGACTAGGTATAGTCCGTGGATGATAACCATATGTGCAAATAAATGGTGTGTAAGTAGTTGAAAAATGGTAGCTATTGTATGAGATTTCGGCTAACCAAACCAGATAATCCCAATCGTTAGGAGAGTGTAAGACCTGACATCTAATGTATTGCTCGAAACACTGGATCACCCTCTCTGTCTGCCCGTCTGTCTGGGGGTGGTGACTGGAAGACAAGCGTGCGTCTATCTGTAGTAAGGCACACAACCCTCTCCAGAACTTAGAAATAAATTGACCCCCCCTATCCGAAATCAGAACTGGTGGAAGTCCATGTAAGCAAGCTACCTGTTGCAGGAACACTGAGGCTAGCTTCTGTGAGGTAGGGAGTCTTGTCAAAGGAACAAAGTGAGCCATCTTAGTGAATAAATCTACCACTACCAACAAGGTGTTATGTCCTTTCGCCGTGGGTGGTAAGTCCACTATAAAATCTAGGGATACCATATGCCAGGGACGAAGGGGTGTAGGTAACGGTTGCAGTAATCCTACCGGCTTTTGCTGGGAAACCTTACTTTGAGTACATACATGACATTGCTGGATGAATTGCATGGTGTCTTTTTCCATCTCGGGCCACCAGAAGTATCTCTGTAGGAATTCCAGTGTCTTTTTAAATCCTGGGTGTCCTGCAAGGGGATGCGAGTGACACCACTCCAGAGCTTGTGCTTGTAACTCCTGGGTTGGGAGAAGTATACCTCCTTGTATGTAAAGACACCCATGAGCTTTGGTAACTTCGTGTGTACCTATCATTTTCTCCATTTCTACAGCGGCTTGTTTTTCTTTGATCTTTGCTAGGAAGTCTTCTTCAGAACACACCCCTCCGATTATTCTTTCCCTAGCTATAATGGGGGGTGGTTCGACTAGGGTCTCCTCGTGAACATAGCCCAGACGAGACAATGCATCCGCTTTTCCATTCTTTTTTCCAGCTTGGTATTGAATAACAAAGTCGTACTCACTAAAAAACTGAGTCCATCGCAACTGTCTCATAGATAGGGCTCTTGCGGATCTTAGGAACTGTAGGTTTTGGTGATCTATTAACACGGTGATGGTGTGATTGGCGCCTAATAAATGTTGCCTCCACTCCTCAAAAACCTTTTTTATGGCCAGCAGTTCCTTGTCCCTATGATATAGTTGATTTCAGCTGGGTTAGTTTGCGTGAAAAAAGGCCACCGAGTGAAGGATTCCTGTGTTAGGGTCGGCCTGCGAAAGGACTCCCCCAACTGCCACTTGGGAGGCGTCGGCTTCAACCACGAAAGCATAAGCAGGTTTCGGATGTCGCAATATGGGAGCTTATGTGAACACTTTTTTCAATTTACAAAAGGCCTCTTCTGCCTCGAGAGTCCAGGAAATGTTACTCATTTTCTTAACAGTTTGGTGATAGGGGAGACTAAGTCAGAGAAGTTGCAGATGAACCGTCTATAAAAGTTGGCAAAGCCAAGAAAGCTCTGCGTCTCCTTAACGGTTTGTGGGGCCGGCCAACGGTGAATCGCTGCCACCTTTTGAGGATCCATACTAAGACCCTGCGGGGAAATGATGAACCCTAGAAAGGCGACTTGCTGTGCATGAAACAGACATTTCTATCATTTGCAGTATAGCTTATTGTCTCTTAGGCGTTCTAAAATGTTTCTTACATGTCCACTTGTTCTTGCATAGATGAGGAAAAGATCAACAAGTCATCGATGTAGGCTATGACATATTCGTCCATCATCTCCTTCAGGACTTCGTTAATAAAGAATTGAAAGGCTGAAGGGGCATCACAGAGCCCAAAGGGCATCACTAAATATTCGTATAACCCGTATTTAGTGCAAAAAGCCGTCTTCCATTCATCTTCCTCCTTGACACGCACAAAGTGATATGCCCCACGCAAGTCTAATTTGGTAAAGACCTGTGCGTTCTTTACTCGGTCAAGGAGGGAGGAAATCAGAGGCAAAGGATACCTGTTCTTAATGGTAATGTTGTTTAGGCCCCTATAATCAATACAGCATCTAAGACCGCCTTCACTCTTCGGAATAATAAAAAGAGAAGAAGAGGCAGGAGACCGGGAAGGGCGGATAAAGCCTATTTGGAGCATGTTGTCTAGGTACTCTCGAAGGTATATGTTTTCCTTCTCCTTAATGGAATATACCGTACTGCAGGGAATACAAGCTCCTGCCTGCAGGTCAATCTGACAGTCATAGACTCTGTGCGGGGGAAGACTTGTGGCTTCTTCAGCATCAAATATGGACCGGAGATCCTGATAGACTAAGGGCAAGGATCCTTCTTCAACAGTAGCAGAGGCTACCTGATTTGGTACATTGTCCTTGAGACGAGGAACATGGTTACTACATGGGCCAGGCCGAAATTCCAGAGTCATTTCTTTCCATTCGATGAGTGGGTTGTGCAGCCGTATCCAAGGTAACCCTAATATAACCGGAAACTGGGGTGAGCTTATTAGATCAAATTCCAAATGTTCTTGATGTTTCCGTTCTATGTCTAATCGTAAGGGAATAGTATGGTGAGTAATGGGACCTGATTTTAAGGCACTGCCATTTATAGTAGTTACTTCTTCCCAGGTAGCCGTAGATATCCGGTCAATGTTATACTTCTGGGCCCATTGGTTGTCCATAAAATTACCTGAAGCACCTGAGTCTATCATGACCCGGACCTCGAGTACCTGTTGTTCCCAAGACAGACAGGTAGCGACAAAGAAATGATGAGAATGGCATAATAATATATCCAAGGAAGAGACAATTAACCCAGAATTACCCGAGGACCCTGTCTCATAAGGCCTCGGGCTTATTAGTTTTCCGACTTCCTTGTCTGTTTTGGCTTTACAGGACAGTCTCTAAGGAAATGGCCTTGTTTCCCACAATATAAACACAGCTTGTTGTCTCTTCTCTTCTGTCTTTCTTCGCTGCTTAAAGGTCCCCTCAATATTCCAATTTGCATGGGTTCTGGGTCTTACGAAGTCTTTTCTGTTTCAGGTTTCTTTTCTCGATACGCCATCCATCTACTGTCTAGGTTTCCCTTTTTCGCTCGCTTAATCGATAGTCTAATTTGACTACCAAATCTATTAAGGCTGAACACGATTCGGGAGGGTCAACCACCTGAGCCAAGGCATCCTTTATCTCATCCCTTGAACCCTTGTAAAACAGGGCGCTTCGTTTCTCCTCGGGCCACCCTGCTTCTGCGACTAATCTATGAAACGTGGTGATATACGTGGCTAACTCCTTAGTTCCCTGCTTCAAGTTCAATAACTCAGTGTCTGCCGAATGAGTGCAGGTGTGCCTGTTGAACAGTTTTCTAAGCTCTCTTCGGAAAGCATTGTAGTCATGTAATAAGGGATCATCTCTCTCAATCAGAGGTATGTTCCAATTAGCGGCAAAACCCCCAAGATAAGAAATAACAAAAGCCACCTTTGCTTGGTCTGTGGGAAAACAGGCAGCCTTGCACATAAAATGTAATTGACATTGGCTTATGAACGCTGCGGATCTAGCCGTATCGCCTAAGAAACGTTCAGGGGGGGGCTAAGGGGATGGACTGGGGAGTGGATACGTGTATAACAGGATTAGACACACTAGAACCAGGTCTACTTAAATCGGCGTCCACTCTTCTTTCTCTCTGCAAGGCATCTACTCGTGTTGCTAGGGACTGGGTTTCTACTTGTAGGGTCCCAATCATGTTGGCTAAATCAGCCAACGTCACTTGGTTCAGTTCCATGATGCTTGGGCAGAATATATAACTTTTTCTTTTGGGCTTTGCGTTCTGTCAGGAGCTCACCTGTGTTTCTGCAGAAGCGCCCAGGAACTGAAGACAAGGTCCACTACCTCCCCCAACCACCTATCATGCCTATCAAACCCTAAGCAACAATGGTGATCAGGGGAAGAAGGGAGACAAAACAAGGAAAAAGGGGAAGAAATCCCTCGACGTGGTTCACCTTCCACGGGGCTTCCGTCTTAAACAAAACTGAAAAAAGAAGGGGCTGTGTTAGATGGCAATGTGTGTATTCTTTATGCAACAACTGTAAACCTTTCTCTAAGTAACTTAATGCTCCCTTCATCTGATTGGGGCTGGGGAAGATGAAGTATAGTCCAGGATACTGTGCAGTGTGGAAGGTGTAGAGTACATAAACACTTAAATCTGTAATAAATGCACAACTAAGTTTATAAATGTAAAACTACTGCTCACCAGTCTTGCTAAACTACGGGCCGGTAAATAATGAGTTGAGGTAATTGGAACTTCTTGATTCCTTAAGCTTTCATAAAATACACATGGCTTTGTAGAACTTCTATGCATTTAGAGAATAATATCCCCTGTCTTCATGTAAGAGGTTCTTGAGTAAATAGTAAACAAAAAGGGCAGCGCCAAAACGCTGTTTCCATATTCTTCGGTTTCCTCTCATTTTCAGTCTCTGATGGTGAATGAAATCTCGACCAGCAGTAAAGGGAAGCAGACTGGTGACCATCAGGAGTAGGGGCTTAGGAGGGCAGCTGAGCGGAACTACAGTGTCGGGGTTGTCCGGCCGACAGGCAGAACCAACAGCCAGAAGTCTGGCCGGCGGAACCATCGAAGTCCGGCCGACGGCCAGAAACCAGAAGCTATCGTCCCGCCTGCCAGCGGAACCAACCCCCTCTGCTGTCCGGCTCGGTAAATTAGGGCAAAAATTCAGGCAGTCCACAAAAGTAAGGAAATCACTAAGAAAGGGAACCAGCACGCCGTCAGAGGTCACGGGAGAGAACGGCAGCCAAAGGTACCGGGGAGTGCAAGAAAGAGGAAGACTGCAGACAGGAACCGCCAACGGGAGTGAGGGACTCGACGCGAACCGGAAGTGCAGAACCTAAACGGGAACACTAGAACGCAAAGCGCGATGTCAGGGGAGAGTCAGGCTTTTAAGCTTGCCTGATTTCCTCGCGCATGCGTGTTCACGAGCTGCCATCTTGAATCAGTGTTGCCAGCAATCGTGACACTTATCCTTCTGAACTTCTCGACAGCATTTGACAAAGTTTACCATCCCATCCTTATCTGACTCCTGCAGGAGATTGGCATCCTGTTCTCCTCTAAATCTGCTCCTTTCTGACAGGCAGAACATAAGCTGTCAGCCTGGCATAGTGCTCATCGAAAACACAGACTTGTCTGTGGAGTGTCACAAGGCTTGTCCTTCAGCCTTACCCTCTTCAATGCTTACATGATCCCTCTAGCCAGGGTCCTCCACACCGTCAACATCAACATCTTCTCCTATGCCGATCACAAGCAACTCAAAATCTCCCTCTCAGACAAGACCCACAACGCGTGGAACAAGTTCACAGCCTGCATGACCAAAGTCACCAACTGGGTGAAGTCAACTATCTCAAACTAAACACTGACAAGACAGTAGAAGTGAATTTTCTGCAAGAACAACTCTCCATGGGACTTCACCTAGTGGCTGTCCAACCTTAGACCTGGGACCTTGGGATCATCATTGACATCAAACTGTACATGACTGCACAAGTCAAAGCCATCACAGCATCCTGCTTCCATGCCCTCAACATACAGAGAAAAATCTGCAAATGGTTCACAAGCAACACACAAGCAACGCTGAAAATGTCACATATGCCATAATCACCATTAAACTGGAAAACAGGAACTCCAGAACTTGGCAGCCAGACTCACACTACACCTATCATGTGCTACCCAGATCACACTACACTTCGTGGAGCTCCACTGCCTCCCTATACTCAAAGTGCCTATTCACTCTTTCAAGGAACTACACAACATCGTCCCCGCCTACCTAAACAGTTACATCTCCATCCGCAAAACCTTCAGAGACCTCTTGTTAGAAATGTGGTTTCTCGTTGACAGAGTGTGGATCCTCTACAAGCAGGAACCACGACTCTAGTCAGGGTAAGCTAGATACACACTAAAGGATAACCTATGCTCACCCTCTGATAGTTTGGCATAGAGTAGTCAGTCTTATCTAAAAAGGCAATGTTAAAGTATTTGTGCAACACACACAAACTAACGCAATGAAAACACCACAAAAAGACTACACACAGGGTTACAATAATATATTATTTTTTATATGAGTAAAACAAGACCAAAATGATGAAAATCCAATAAATAGAACTGGAGTTATGGATTTTTAAAGATTAAATCAAATTATAGTGCTTAGAGTCATGCAGCGCCAACCGGGGACATCTAGTTGCGTTAGACCAGGGTAAATCCAAAGTTCAAACTGACTGCGATGGAGGACAGGCCGGCTACAGGACTCACGCAGGTCCCGCTGAAAAATACCTTGGATAGAGGAAGCATCGATAGCGAAAACTCGATGCAAGAAGCAGAGGCGACGATATGCCATCGTTGATCCCATGGATGCAGGCGATACGTCGGTTTTTGATCTGCACAGTTGATGAGGGCTTGTCAATAAACCACTTTACAATGCAGGTGATGCGTCTCCGTCAAGCCGCACAGTCCATTGAAGCGATGTCATCAAGCAGTAGCCATGTCGGCATGGAAGGGCGATGTGTCGGTTCTGATCGGCACAAAGTCGTTGATGCGTTGTTTTTAATGGATCTGCAAAGCAGAAATCAAGTTCCCAAGACTGGATTGGCACCACTTGGCAGGGCAGGAACTCACAGATGACAGAGTCCAGGTGCTGTTACAGGGTTGAAGGGAGTTTTTGATGGCCATGACAGGGAAAAAGCGAGCAAGCCCTTGGAGTCACTGTGGGTTCAAGTGAGATGGGACCAGTCCTTGTCCTCAGCAGGGCAGGGATCAGCAGGGCAGGACAGAAAATCAGAAAAGCAGTTCTTCCAGAGCAGCAATCAAGCAGGGTGCCAATCCTTGAGCACTGCAGTATTTACTTCTGAAAGAGTTTGTCAGAGGTCTAGAAGTGTCTTGTCTTGGTAGGAACAGAGCCCCAGTACTTATACCCAGCTGTGCCTTTGAAGTGGGGGTGACTTTAAAAAAGGGTCTTTGAAGTGCACACAAGCCCTTTCTTCCCAACCCTAGCTGTAGACTCTCAGTAGGAGGTAATCAGCCCTTTGTGTGGGAAACAGGACACTGCCTATTCAGGTGTAATTGTCAGCTTTCCTCCTCTCTTCCTGCCCAGGAGGAGCTGTCAGAATGCAGATGAGCTCTCTGTCACACCTACCCTTCCATGTCTAGAGGGAAGCACAAAGTGTAGCTGTCACCCACCCCAGACGTGCATTGAAGACATGTTGCAGGCACACAGAGCAGTATGTGCAGAGAAATGCTCACTTTCTAAAGTGGTTTTTCTAAAATAGTAATGTTAAATTCAACTTTACAATTAAAGAGAATTTATCATTACCATTCCAAAGATATGAGACATCAAGTAGCTAATCATTTCTAAATAGGAATTAAAGCTGAAAAGGGTATTAATTAATTCCCAATGTTAACCTATGAGAGGAGTAGACCTCACAGTAGTGAACAACAAATGTGGGTATTTGTCACTACCAGGGGATGCAAAACTTATAAGTAAATGTCCTAACTTTTACTTACACAGCACCCTGCCATATGGGCTACCTAGGGCCTACCTTAAGGGTAACTTATGTGTTATAAAAGGGGAGTTTAAGGCTTGTCAAGTAGTTTTAAATTCCAAGTCAAAGTGGCTGTAAACTGCACGCACTGGTAGGCAGGTGTGAGACAGGTTTGAAAAGCTACTTGTGTGGGTGGCACAATCAGTGTTGCAGTATGTGGTATACCACTTTACAAGGGACTTAGAGGAAAACTAAATATGTCTACTGTGTATACACCAATGTTACCATGTTTAGGGGAGAAGCACATGCACTTTAGCACTAGTCAGCAGTGATAAAGTGCTCAGAGTCCTAAGGCCAACAACATGATACGGTAAAATGAGGAGGTAAGCAGGCAAAAGGTTTGGGGAAGACCACCCTAAGGATGATGGGTCTCTCAATTTTGTAGCCTGGCGGGTGGGTGGTCCTGTTTAAAGGCTCATTGTGAGCCTTAAACAGCACCGCTGCTGGATCGTCAGTGCACGTTCTTGCACTGGAAGGAATGCACCATATCATACACTCCTACCTGGGCAGGAACTGGGGGTGCAAAACTACCCCATGCACAGGGGCAAGTTGCCTCACCAACACTCTTTTCATGGCAGTGCGACTGCCATGAAAAGGGTGGTGAAGAGACAACTCAAAATATGCTTGGCGTTGCTGCAGCCAGACTGCTGCAGGATTCTTGATCCGTGGCAGTAGCAACGGCTCAGTGTCGGCCCGACCACCACACCTATAATACTGCAGGTGGTCCCGCAGTGTGGCGGTGGTCGGACTGCCACCTCGACTACGGCGGTCCAATGGACAGCCATAGTGGTAAATGGCCATAAGAAAACATGGCACACATTTCAGTTACATCTTGAGCGTTTAACTGGAGAAGATTCAGCACAAGTCCACATTCCCGAAGTTTACCAAATTTGTAATACAGACAGCTCCTGACATCGTGTCTCCACACAAATTAGTGGATCCTACCTATAACCCCTTTAAATTTTGATGGCTGACAGTAGTCATTGTAAG
Source organism: Triturus cristatus (assembly GCF_964204655.1). Classification (NCBI taxonomy): domain Eukaryota; kingdom Metazoa; phylum Chordata; class Amphibia; order Caudata; family Salamandridae; genus Triturus; species Triturus cristatus. The sequence continues at coordinate 715,711,277 of NC_140588.1, read as the reverse complement.
TATGGAGCTTACACTGGGTTACTCTCCGCGTCTGAAGGGGATATCACCCATAACTCTGAAGCTTGCAGCATGGACATAGTTAGATGTAGCTTTCCAGTTCTTTGTTGTGTCCGTATGTAGGTGGTAAACGGACAGCACTTTGTGTCAAATTTAGCAACTCTGTCCATTATGACTGCCTTAAACTTCTACATGGCATAGATAGACCCACCTTTCCCCACCACAAGTTTGGTGAGGATGCTAGCTGTTTTTTCAATATCTGGGCAATGCTCAATCTCACTGCTAGAAGGAGGTGGGTGAATAGCCACCCCTGCAGAGTCATTGTGGGAAAAAGTCTGCCCACCCCCAGGTCTCCCAAGAGGACTAAAAGCGGCTCATGTGGTATTTATATGCTAGTGATGGAGTGCATCGTGTTAAGGACCTTGACCAAAAAAAGCTGTATCGCTGTGCGTGTCCACCATGTGTGAAAGAAAGTGCCCCTTTCCCTGCACCCTTCCAACAGAGCTCTGAGCCCCCAAACATTCTGTGAAGACATACAGGTGTGAGGTACCATCGTGTTAGGATTTTATAAGAGTTCTCTTTCTATCAGAGGCAAATGGAGGAATTGGAGGCCCTGGGTCATTTTGTCCCCGAAGTTTAATCCAAAATGTCAGTGGCCAACTTCCTTTCCCATAATTTTGCATAGGCATGTGTCCTGGGGGTGGGGGAGTGAGTTTGAGGATATAATGATATAATCATGATATGCCTCTATGGCGAATGTTATTGAGGTATAAGGTTTTTATGGGGGTTTCTTCTCTTTGTATAGCTGAGCGGGTAGGGGTCTTCCGGGCCAGTGTAGGACCTGTCCAATCTTGTAGGCGTCCCTCCTGGTCAGGGCGTACTTCTCGGGCGGGCCCCTATTTGTCCTCAAATCACCATCTGTGTAGAAGCCTCAGAGATTGGGAGGTCGGCCTTGATCCGAATTAAAGGAACCTGGGAGTACCGTGCACGAGGGAAAGTTTGGGTTGTTGGCCAGGGGAGTGAGAGGAGAGGAAAGAGGTGTGGCGGAAACAGGTGTTGCCCTCGGACCTCTTTCCAATAAACTAGGAGCGTAAATGTCAATGGTAGGGGTTGGAGTCGACTGCCCTAGCTGACATGGGAAGCCACAAGAACCTGCCCAGGGGAGACGGAGAAAAGCCCTGCTCCACCTGTACCCAAGTTTTGTTGTCTGGATTGTGGTTTCAGTCCAGTGAAGGATGAAGATGCGCTGCCAGTATGTATGTGGCACCATCAGGAAATCCTAAGCCGCCCTCGGCCGTTGGTTGAAAGAGGGTCGCCCGTGACTTGCCCCTCCAGACGAAGCTATGCATTTTGTATGGTATTTCAGTCAGCATAATTTTCGGGATAGTAAGGAGGAGGAGCTGAAGGGCATATATTAATAAGGGCATAAAGTTCATTTTAAGCAGTTCAGCTGGCCTAGCCAGGGGCCTGCGCTGCGAGGGGGGCTGCGGCCCCTTTGTCCTCTACCTTACCCCATCTGTAGAGTTCTTTGAAGTGAGCAAGGGGGGAATTTTATTATCATACAATGCATGCATTTGTTGCGGAAGTTGAACCCCGATATCTGATCGGTAATGTCATCCATTGGGGCTGTCATGCGGGTCTGCTACTCCTATGCCCCATGATTTTGAGAAATTAATTTTGAAGACCGAATCTTGAGCAAACAAATTGAGCCCCCTCATCAACGCTGGAATGGTTGAGTCCGGATTGGTGATGAAGCACAAAATATCATCGGCCATATTATACTCTCTGTCATCTACCATCACGCTCCAGATTTTGGGATTGATCTGGATTTTGGTTATTAAGGGCTCCATTGTCAAGGTAAAGACCAGGGGTAAGAGAGGGCACCCTTGGCACGTGCCCCTGGTTAGTGTAATGGCAGGTGAGAAATAGGCATTGATTTTTAGGTTGGCAGGAGTTTTTTTTTTTAAATTAGTCTCCATAAATATTTTTATCTTGGTTCCTAGACGAGGTTTGTCTAGTACTTGTGATAGGAATGTCTAATCCACCTTATCGAACGCCTTGTAGTGTCTAAAGAGAGAAGCGCCATTGGCTCTCCCGCCGTTCTGCAGCCTCCATGAGTGCAATGGCAACCCGAGTATTGCCATTAGCCTGCATGTTGTGAATGAAGCCTGATTGCTAGGGAGCAGTGAGCGCTGGCCAGATATGGTGGAGACAAGCCACAAGTATGGATGAGTATTTAATTATTTGTAGATTTATTGAGCACATAAATCATTCCTGAGGGGATCTCTCTGCGCTTGAGCAGCTCGCACAGGTCACAGTTCGATGATAGTCTTAAAGATTAAATAACAATGTTTTCAGAGATTTCTTCAATGAAGGTAGGTTCGGACAAATCCATAGCTGTAGGGGTAACTGATTATAGTGATTATAGTGTTTGGGGGCCAATAAAGAAAAAGAACGGCCCCCATACCTAGCTGTACGGACACAAGTAGGAAGTAACTGTAATAACTAGCTAGATCTAAGTTGGTGAGCCGGGATATACGGCTGCAGCTTGTTTTTAAGAGAGCATGGACGATTCCCATGCAAAGATTTGAAAACTAAAGGAAGAACTTTAAAAAGAGCACACTTTTTTATAGGAAGCCAATGCAGGAAATGTAATGAAGGTTTAGAAGGAGACTGAGAAGGAAGGTTACAGACAAGGCGTGTCGTGTAGTTTCTATAAACATACATAGGATCTGCGCATTAAGACAACATAGACTGTGGGATTGGTGTCCAGGCTGATTCCAGACACCCCCACAGGGTATGTTCGCTTGAATACCTAGCTAACTCACAGTGCCACTGTAAATTCCTATTACCAAGGACAGAATAGTTCTTGGCAACTATCGAACATGACAACTCTGTCCCATCAGGGATCGTGGAAACAGTACAGTACTTTTCGCTCAGAGACTCGTGCTCACTTTTCTCCCAGAGAGATACACAGAAATAAACCAGCGTCATTCTAGTATAAAGTAGGTGTGCTGAAACAATCATAAACAGAAACAGAAATAAACGATATTAAGACTATGTGACTTTACATCGCATGCCAGTGTAACACAACCCTTTACTCCGACTTACTGTCGGGGGGGACGCTGGAAGTTGGAATAGAATAATTTTCTATTCCAACTCCAGTGTGTGCAACAGTAGGGATGGTGTTGGTGTTAAATCCAACACCTTGTACCCACTGCTGCACACCTTTTGCGTTGCAATGACATGCAATATAATGGCATGCGTTGTAATAGTTGCGTTGTGAAGGTTGTTACCTGATATTAGGCACCAACAGAGTAAATGGATACTAATACAATGGATATATGCAAGCATAAAAATACATGACGATAATAATGCGTAGTTCTACAATGCAAACATAAATAGATGTACCTAAGTGTGCCTAGCATGCATGTAGGTCAAGAATCCCCCTAGGCTGAAGCCAACCCCATTACCTGATGTGAGGGACTGTGGGACTCTGTCATGGTCTCGAGATGGACACCCCGCGAGGGATGTCAGACCACTGCGAGCTGGAGTATCTGCGTGCAGGAACCTCAGCATCTTGCGTCTGTTTGTCAGCATGGAAGTATTTCTCCTCTGCCTGCCTTGGCAAAGATATGGTGTATATATACCCAAAACGTACCCTTATGCTATTGTAATTGCTGTGTCATGTCGGTCGAAGATAAGGGAAGGGATGACCCTTATACATAGTTATTATGCAGAAGATGGTAATCCTGCTGTGAGTCTGAAAATCTTCATGCATAATTAAGCTTTCGGGAAAAACCACACAACATTTTATGCAGTGCTTAACTAGGTAAAAGTTCAATACCAAAACCTGTTATGTAGTGTAATGGTATGGTAAATGTATGCGAAGGGTCAGGAAACTACTCATGCCTCTATTGGGGTACCCTATGAAACATAACAGGCGGGCATCTGTGTTCTGTACCACCTGGAGTTTGAGGTAAAGGCCTTCGTTCATCGCCACCATAAGGGAGTTCCCATAGTCAAGGAGGCACTCTATCAGTGCCTGGACTAGTGTTTTCCTTGTCTGCAAAGGAAACTAATTAAATGCCTTTCTGAGCATGCAAAACACGCCAAAACATGTCCCAGAGATTGAATTGACATGCTCATTCATGGAAAGGTTGTCATCTAAGAGAACACCTAGATTTTAGCCAGTTTTTGGGGAGTAGGAGTTCAGACGGCTACCAATCGGTGGACTAGACTGCATGTGCCTTCCCAATGAGCAAAATGTCCATCTTACTGGAATCAAGCTGAAGATTTTAAGGCAATTTTTAACATGCAGTCCCAAAATTTGTGTTTGGTGGATTACAGATTTGGCCCCATTGTGATGGCAAGATGGGTGTCATAAGCATATGAAATGGTATCAAAGCCACATGACCTGATAACCTTAGTCAGGGGAGCCACATATATATAAAATTGCGTAGGACTCATAATGGATCCCTGTAGGACTCCTTGATCCAGGACCATGGTTCCAGAGTTAAAGAGGTCCACTTGTACCATGTGAGTTTGCTCCAGCAGAAAGTTTTTTAGCCATCCCAGGACTTTGCCACTGAAACCAATCTCCCCTAATCTATGGGTTAGGGTTGAAAGAGAGACGTATCAAAAGCTGCAGATGGATCCAGGAGAACCAGCATGGCAGGGTTCCCCAGACGAAGTAAAGCCTGATTGTGTCAGTGGCCTCCACCAAGGCTGTCTCCATGCTATCTGAAGTACAGAAACCTGACTGGGATAGGTCTAATAGTGAATGGGTTTCTAGAAAAGAAACAATTTTTTGGTTAAGTAGGGACTCAGTAACTTTCCCAAGAAAGGGAATTTATGCTATTGGTCTATAATCGATCAAATCTGTGGGTTTGGCCGTGGGTTTTTTAAGAATGGGTCTAACCCGGGCCGCTTTCAATTTGGTTGGAAGAACTTCCAGAATGAGAGAAAGGTTCCATAGGGCCGTAATTGGAGCAAGGGTTATTGGGTCCAAAGTAACGATAATGTGAGGAGGGGAAGAATCATTAGGAGATCCAGTTTTATTCCTGTTAAGCAGGACTAATTCTTGCTTAGGAGATTGAAAGACTACAACGTTATAGAAAGAGAGCTAGCCAAAGATCCTAGTGGGGCTTGCCCTATCGATTCTGCATTATTTGAAATGGATTGGTAAATGTTATCAATCTTTTGTTCAAAATGGGCTGCAAGATTATCATACAATGCCCGAGATGCTGGAATGGTAGGAATACAAATCGTCGGGTTGGTAAATTATTTTAGGATTTTATAAAGCTTTTTTAAAGAATTTCCTGCAGTGTTGATTCTATCAACTATATGAATCTTTCTTGCCACATTGATATTTTTTAAATATTTTCTTAATGCAGATTTATAGATTAATTTATCCTAAGCAGATATGGAAGTTCTTCAGTTACTAAGGGCCTTATTACGATGGCCAAGGGACCGCCACCGACTGGCTGTTGGTTGCGGTCCCTCGGCCATCGTAACAGGGATCTTCGTCTGCCATATTACAAAGGGGTCTGGACAGGTGGCGGTCAGAAATACCAACCACCACAGTCCCGACAGGCGGTCTTTATCCCACCGCCTGTCGGACCTCCCTGTAGTCCCAGAATGGCGGTGGTGCCCGTAGGGATTGCAATATGCATTTCTGCTGGTCGTTCTGTGGTGGTCAACTTGCAGCAAAATGGCAGGCGGAAACGGATTTTGGACTGGCTGGACTGGACTGGACTGGCTGGGTCAGGAACATAGGCCCTCGGGGGGCACCTATCCAGGAGGTGCTAACACGTTGGAACTCAACTTATTACATGCTTGATCGTCTGTTTGAGCAGTACAGACCAATCAATGAATATGCCATGCAAAGACTAAGGGATGCTGCTGTGAAAGGCAAGACCATTGAGATGGGCCAATGGGGCCTAGTTAAATGCCTGACATAGATGCTACTTCCTTTCGAGCTCTTCACACGTGAAATCAGCAAGGAGGACTGTACCAAGGGCCAAGCTATCCCATTGTTACACATGCTAGAGCGACAGCTGAAGGTGGTGTCTGCAACGTACACAGATGTGGAGGAAAAAAAAGAAACATATGAGTTGGTGGAGAGCTTAGCCCTTCGCTTAGCTGAAAATACAAGGGTGCAAACTAAGATTGTGTCAGCCAAACATTACATTTCTGCCACAATTCTGGATCCACGGTACAAAGCAGGGCTGAACACTAAGACATTAATTCCTTTTTCAGAAGTGGATGTTGCCAAGTACAAAACTTGGATAGCTGAGGCAGCCAGTGATTTTGAAAAAGAACGGCTGGGAATTAGAGGCACGCTACTCCAGCCCACAACAAGTAGTACAGGGCAGCCGGTGCCAAGTTCAACTTCAGAGCCTGAAGGCAGTGCATTTGGCTCACAGCAGTCAAAAGAACCATCAATAACAGCAAGAACAGGATCATCAACCCCAGTCAAATCGGCACAGGAATGGTTTCTACAGCAAGAGTTTGTTAGGTTCAGTGCTGATGCAAAGGTAAAAGAGGCCGAGCAAAGCGGAGCACCCCTGAGCATTGAATGGACGGTCCAGGCCTTTCTGGATGACCCAACAGAAGTCTATATTGATCAAAACCCATTGTTGTCTTGGTATGGGAAAAGGTGCCAATGGCCAGTGCTCAGCAGGCTCGTGATAAACTATCTGGCTTGCCCTGTCGCAAGTGTCTCTTCTGGACATGTTTTCAGTGCAGCTTGTGCCATTGTAATAGTGAAAAGGACCAGTCTCTCACCCAAAAACGTGGAGAGGTTAACCATGATCAAAATGAATCAGCACTTTATACCACAGAATTACAATACCTGAAGCACATCAGGAAGATGAGGACAGTGACTTAGGTGATGCAAGTAATGTGTTCGATGATGACCTACTTCTGATTGACCCGCCAGAGTTTGAGGACGAGCTCTACTTCCCTGACAACTAGGCTTTCAATTTCTAACTTTCTTTCTTCCTTATTTACTTTTATTATTTGTGTGTGTCTCTGTCTTTCTGGTTTGAATCATATTCACAACAAATCCATCACCACTGTCTTGTCTTTATTGCCATATTGGAGTTGCAGCTGTGTGTATTTATTAAAGAAGTCCACTCCTCCTGACTCGCCCCTAAATCCATTTCCCTCAAGCCAGACATTGGATGGAGAATAGTACAAGAAATGTTGCCTCATCAAGTCCCTCCAAAAGAAGTGGAACATGACTATAGCTTTCCTCCTTTCCGAGCTGAGAGGGACTGCCCCTTAACTTATGATGAGAACAGGTAATGAATGATGGCATGCATTGGACGCTGACTCTGAGTGATTGGTGTCTGTGTTGTTGTGCATGAAGTGTTATACTATTTAATCTACACACTAAAAGTGACTCAAGTCAATGTTTCCCTTCTGGTTGTTTAGTAACAAAATTGTACTTCTACTGCAGCGCGATCCATTGCATTTTTGAATATGGAATCTGGACTCACTCGGTACACTACACCATGATGATGATGACCAGTATTCTTTGCAGTCAGTCAGTAGGATCGGAGATGATTGATGGAATAACTCGGGGCGTTTCATGAAGTGGCATAAAATAAAGGTAAACAAGTCAACAACAACCACAGCAGACCTACATGTCTGTGTAGAGGTGAAGTCGAGTGTAGTGGTTAACATGACAGACAGCGGTGCATTGATTTAGTTAGTTACTTAATTTTGAAAATACTATGTTGCTAGTGTTATGTGTGCTCTGTCTGGCTCTGTCAAAATCTAAGCTATGTGGAGGTTGGGTGGGCGCTGTGGGCCTGCTCTGCCCTGTTGCTGTTGTAGGTTAATGCTGGAAACAGAGTAGGAATGATTTAGCCATGCCGCCTCTGAAAGTGTTTGCACTCCTCTGTAATTTATGCATTTTTTTCCTCCTAGATTTTTCAATATCCCTTTTGTTTTTCCATCTACACTTACAGGCCGGCCTTTACCCTGTGCTAAACAGAGAAAAACAACTCACACTCAACTACCAATCCGCTCCGCCAGGCAGGCAGTGGCACCCAAGATTGACGCACGTAGCGTCAATGGAAGTGAGGACCAAGAGGAATGCCGAGATGCAACTCCCCAATTTGACCAGGATAATACAGTAACTTTTATCATCTTTTAATTAATTTGATTCATTTTTTCTCTTCAATCATTATGACTGTGTGTTGTTGTTACTATGTGTACTCTTTGCTTATAATTGATCCCTACAGCTATTTTTTAATTTTCTTAGCTAGCTTTAAAAGGAAGCCCGGTACAACAGAACATAAAATGTATGTAATTTGGGTCTCTCTGAGGGCAGACAGGCAAGGCAAATCGCATAATAATAATTAATATTATATACTGCTGCCCTGTACTATCTACTAGTCTAGTTAGTAAGTACTACTTATCATTATTAATTAACCATCAAGTCATCATCATCATGCATGCATTTCCTTTTTCTCCCTTAACAGATTTATGAATATGATGGTTGTCTGCCAAGATTGTGTGTGTTGTGTTGTCCATGTGTAGTGTTTGTCTTTGTCAAACCTTTCCCTCAAAAACTCCTCCCCAGCCATCCAGCAAACCTTAACCCTCTTCCCCCGGGCTGTGTGATTTATATTGAGATGTGACTAAATTAAATTTACACCAATAATTGATCACACACTTGCTGGGGCGGATGTGGTGAAAGCAACACTAATTCAATTTCAACAAGGCAAGGCAAGGATCTTCTTCTGCTTGCCCACCCAATTGTTTTTCCAAAGGAACATAAACCATCATAATTAATTGTCGACATTGATAGGATTCATCATCCTCCTTACAGCAGTAACAGCACTAAAGGTTACGCTTGTGTCAAGTGTCTTCGAGTCATCTACATTTTGCAACTTGTTGTACTAGGCCATCCCCGCCACCATTATTTTTTATTTTACTTTAGCATTGCTAATCAACATCATTATGGTTTCTTGTTTGGCAGTCTTCTTGTGTACTGTACTGTACTTAGTTCTACTACTCCTTCTAGAGTCTCTCTCAGGCGACTGACTGTCTCATATCTTTTTTTGCAAATGCTATTGCCAGTGTCTACTACTACCACCACAACCATGGCATCTTGGGAAACCAAACCATCATCACCAAGCAACCATCACTTTGCCTAAGTTTAAACATCAATTACAGGTAAGAGATGAAGTTTGGGGGAGGCATAATTAATTATGGAAAATAATTCATTAATTCACACACCCACACCCTTGAGTCCAGTTGCAGACTGCATAGACTAGGAGGAGAGACTGACAGTACTGGTAGGACAAGTCACTCAGTCAGGGTACCGCATCTATCTGTTCGTGTGTTACAAAATCGGCAGATTATTTAAATCAAAAACTGGCTGCGACCCTGCAGCAGCAAAGGAAACTGTGTGACGTAAAAGAGTGACCCCCCCACAAAACAGTTACATCGTTTGTAAATTTTAAGTATAAATATAATTGAATGCCCTAACAAAATAAACTAATTTGAAAAATCCCACAACACCTGACCCACCCCTCTCCCTAACCCCAATCAATGTCCAAAAAGATAAAGAAAGAGTCCAACCAATGTCTGTTAAATTCAAAAATAAAATTGTCCATAAATATATAAACCCCAACTTCTTCCTAACGTACTCCCAATGACCACCCACCAAAAAAAGGAATAAAAAAGAGGCAATCCAACGGGATCTCTATCGGCGGGCTCACAGTCGCTGGTTAATCGCCAAGACCTCCTTTACCTGCTCCTCTAGGCGCGCCATTCGGAGGAGCTTGCGGTGCTTGAAAGCTCGAAAATTGCAACCACGGGGGCAGCAGTGTTGGATGAAGTGCGGCGGGCGGCTGCCAGACCGCTGCACCGTACCACGCGAGGGACCTGGCTGGGGCCCGGGGCATTGGAGGAGGCTGCAGCTTCTGCCGCCTCCTCCTCCGCCAGAGCCACCAGCCACCGATATTTCATGCAGATGGCCTCCAGCTTCCGGCTCCGGGCCATGGCTGCCAGTTCCTTCCTGTCCGGTTTCGATGATTTTATTGGTTGGGAAGGAGTAGCTATATCAAGAAGAAAAAAGACTATTGTAACCAATATACTCTTAGCAAAACAGTAAGACAAATGAATTCTACACATAGTGGCACAGTAGCACTAGCAAGCACAGTACATAATATTTGTGGCATCTATACTCCCACTTCTTTGGCCTCTAACATTTGTGGGAGTTTCAGGCATTATACTGGCACTATGGACTTGAGTACACCAGTCTTCTTCTTCTCTCTTGTTTAGTTAAATTAAGTAACCTTGTTGTAGCCGGCATACCAGCTCAGTCAGCTTGCGCCCAAGACAAACATACTTGTGACGCAGACTCACATTATTTTTATTTACTACTGTCTGCAGGTGGGGAAGCTGACTACACAATAATCTTATTTTTTTATTATGGGTGGCACTGGCCATACTCTGTTACATCAAGGGCAACTGCTCAATTTCACTTTCACCCTGCCCTGACTACTACAACAAGGCAGATGATATCTGATCCAAATGATCATTGCTTATATTATATATGGGACGGCATGAGGTACTTTGTTGTGATTGATTGTGTAACCATGCAGCCGATAGGCCACCCATGGCAGGCTGACACAGTCGAAAATAAATTAACATAAGTAAGGAATGGGCCTCGGAGTCAGAGGGAGGCGCTTGATAACAACATACATACACAATATATATGCTGTGCTTGCAAACTTCTGTGAGTCAAAGGAGTATTCTGAAAATACAACTTCTATTCTCCTTGGCTTTGCTACTCTGGCGCGGTTTATTTTTCTTTTACATTATTTTCAAAGACTCTTCATCCAGTGACAGTCTCCACCTATGCTATGGTGAATACCATCCAGGCATCCATCCATTCAAAGTAAACATGTCTATCATTCTTCTTAATCTCTCAACAAACCTTAGTTTGTTTTACCAACAACAATCATTTTTTTTAAACCACCACCCATGCCTCCTTCCTTCCATGCTTGCCTTTGAGTTTGACCCATGAAACACCCCGGATGATTCTTGCTATCACCCATACAGTTTCATCCACCCAGGCATGCATCTTTTCTTTCACCTCCCACCCATCCTTCAACCACCCATGCATCTGATTCCTATCAGCCACCTATGCATGCATCCCACGTATTCTCTGCCAGTCATAAATATTACACCTCGCCTGTCCTTCCTCCTTCCATCCTTTTTTCCCTTTTCGTTCAACCCATCCATCAAGGACATCTGATCTGGCTCCTAGTCTTCTCCATAAAACTTTCCCAGCTGAGTTGAAGTCAGATAGAAGAGGCTATTAGTTATTCAACTACTCCTGCCACTAATGCTATTGCTATAATGCTAAGTAAAGTGTGTCTTCTTCAACCGTTGCTCACAACAACTTAGTCTCTCTCAACATACAGTGTACCCCCTTGCAGTGAGTGTGTAACTATTGTCAATAAGTAAGGAAAATAAGTATATAGTTACCACCGCCCGCCACTTATGCTAGCTCACCCACCTCTGTGGCAGCTGCCACATCCAATGCTCCCTCCTTGCTGGCTTCGCCTGCCCCCCCGCTGGCCCTGGCACTGGTGGTTGGTATGCCTAGAAAAAACATTACACATTTTTTAGATGCCATATACACCGCCCCCATTTATTCTTTTTCACCAGCAAGATTGAAAAAAAAGTTAAAATACATACATATACCACATACATCACTAGTACAAATCGGGTACACTAGTAGTGGTATATCCTATCCTATCAAAAATAGTAAAATATCTGGTTGGGCATTTTGTTGGTGGGAATTGTCGAAAAGCCTCTCAGGATTAAGAAGACTAGAAGAGGACAACCCAAAGGACTGGATTCAGTGGCTAGAGCTATTGGTGAATCTGAGTTTTAAAACCTTTTCAATAAAAATAAAGAGTGGCCAACTGGGCAAGCTTAGCTACAGACAGCCCAATATAGTAGTAGTACAGAGAGTCAGAGCAAAGGCAGTTAAAGGCAGGGATAACAAGAATTTAGAAACAGATAGTCTAGCTCAAAGAGGATTTGGTAAAAAATAGAATTAGGAAACGGAAATAATAGTTCGGAAAAAATAAGGTGCAGTAAAAGTTAGGGAAATATAATTATTAATATTAACAACTGGAGGACTTACTGGGGCCAGCAGCAGAGCCCTGGGTAGAGGAGCGGTCCTGGCCCTGAGAGGCATCTTGTTCTTGTTCCGCCGACTCTGACCCCAACTTCTTGCCCCTGGGTGCTGATGATCATGTAAGATTTAATAAAGAAAGAGACAAACATTGATGATTGGTGTGAAACAAATAAAATATTTTTAAAAAAGCTCAAAAAAACATTTTTAGAATCAACAATTCCAATAAAATTGACCTATCTAATCTGATCGATTAGTAGTATCGTGGGATTTGCAGACCGTCTAGTTATTATTTATGAACACTAATCCAGTGTTCCATTCTGTTTCCAGAATCCTAAGCCTAAAACAGTACCACCTGACCTAGCCCACCTATTCCAGACAAGCCAATTGTTCACTAAGTCTACATTTACATTTATTTTAGTACTCAAAATGCATAGATAGAGGACGCATGCATACATTTTTGCATACACCAAATTGTTGGTTGGTTGCTGCTGATATTCTGCTAAGCCTATTACTCACTCACTAACTAACTACAAAAGGTTCTACTAAGGACTGGAGTAAGCAGCACTCAGCAGCATGTGACGTGACAGATGATGCTTCAGGCAGACTGCAAAAAAATTACCAATTAATACTAAGTAACTAAACTACTTATCAATCCACCACTATCTTAGTGACAGGAGGACAAAGGAAGGATTAGCTTTAGCATTACCTAACTTAATTTCTCTAAAGTAAACTCTCTTACATAATCAGCCCAAGCGAGCGCAAAGTTGCAAACAAGTAAGATTAGTAGCACCGAGCACCTGTGTCTAGAAGAATAACAATCACAGAAGATTTTTAAATGTAATTTACCTGCAATGTAAGCAGCAGCATTCTTGCTATTCGGAAAAAAATTATATTCGCAATAACAGTAACACAGTCTACAGAACACACAGTACTACTAGTATTAGCTACTCACCAAGCCCCACGACCTCAACACCTAGCAGATCTAGCAGGTCCTGCTCCCGGTCCAAGATGTCTGACCACCGGTGAGTCAGCTGGTTATGGGTGCGCCGGACCCCAGAGCAGCGAAACACTGCCCGGCGCACCCTCGCCCACTGGCGGTAACGCTCCTGGGTAGGGTACCTGGAGCCAGGCCTGCCGCCTGCTGCCAAGGTTAAGGGGAGGTGGCACTGCACAAAAAAAACAAGGGCGGCCACCTCCTCCTCGCTAAAAAGGGACCAGGCCTGCACCCCTTCTGGACGCAGTCTGCCACAAGGAAGGCGGCTCTTCTTCTTGGGCGCTGGCACCTTCCACTTGGAGCCAGTACCCTTAATCATGGTTCTAGGGTAGGCGGGGGGGCCGGAAAAGAAAATGTAGGCGTTAAAATGAAAGTCAGGAGAAGAAGTAGGAGAGTAAAAAAGGGAGTAATATAAAACAGTAGAAAAAAGTTTAAAAAACGCTATAAAAGTAGAAATAAAATGCAAAACATACACTTAGGGACAGAGAGGGATAGATAATAATTTGCAAAAAATCAGAAAAACAGTGTAAAAAACAAAGGATTGAAAAGATTAAAGAGGGATTGAAAAACAGGCCCCAGAACCATGCAAAGAATAGGAAAACAAGATGGCCGTGCCCATTGGCGACCACGTGGTGAAGTTCGCGCAATATTTCCTCCGAACCCGTATTCCGCGTTGCCGAACGTCAAAAACCTCTCGCGAGCACACGCGAGCATGCGGAAACAAGCAACTCTGCATGCTCGCATAACTCCGCATAGTGTTGCGGAGTTTTTGTGCCGCTTCGCGTAGCCTCTCGTAGCACGGCTACGCGAACTCCGCCCAGGGTTACATAATATTCTCATATTTATTTGTGTTAAAAAAAACGGAATCAAAACCAGGATGCATGGGGAGAGGCCGCTTTGCCGTAAAAGAGTTGTTTCCAAGTGTAAAGCATTTGTAATATGGAATCTCCTGCAGCTCCCATGAGTTTTTAATTTTAAAAAGAAAACCTCTATTCATTGGGGTTTGGGATGGCAATTTTCTTGCTGGTCCATCAAGTGAGGACAAATGGGGATGGGTCCAAAAAAGTAAAAATAGTGAGGTTTTTCATTTTAATTCTTACAGGAAACTGTTGACATATATAAAAAACTGATGAACGGAACTACACCAAACTTGGAATGAAAGTAGAACTTTACTTAAGGAAGTACCTTTGCTTAATTTGGTGTAAGTATGTTTAGTAGTTTTTGAGAAACTGGCATTAGAAAAGTGATATTGAAGGCCTCAGTCAAGCTTTGGAGGATAGACTTATCGGACTATTGGTTCATGGATGGTCTATGAACCTGAGTTTGCAAAACACCTGAAAGGTCCCAAAAAAATATATCAAATCCAATTGGACAAGCAGCATTTTCTCCCATTGTCTTTTTTGGGTCTGCGATCCTAAAGCTGTGTTTTCCGACTCAATGCTCTCTGACTTGCTGGCTGCAACTTGAACAAAAGTATTGCAGCTTTCATCACAGAACATGGAGACTCAGTCCTGGCATCCTGAAAAAATAAAGGTGGGTAAGGGACAGGGACAGCGTCCTCTGACCCTCTGGCTCAGGTGGAGGGCCCCAAAGGGAACCTCCCATGTTATATATATTTTTTTTATTAGAATTTTGCCACAATGTTGCAGACCATAAGGCTGGGTTTGCGGCCATCCTTAAAACAGCTCCTGTGGTCCACAAACCGACATATATATCTGTAGTGTTATGTACCTTAAATATATCACCATAATACAAAAATAAAGGGCCTGATTATGATGACAGGCCATTGGTGGCGGTGTGACCGACCAACAGCCCCTTCGGCCTGACAGCCGGATTACAATCCAGGCGGTCGGACTCTGAAGTGTCGCAGGTAAGACCGCTGCCTTCAACAGCATCACTGATCCCGTCGGGGTGGTTGTCGGAATCGCACTCACGAATGGAGGGGGTGCCGAGGCAGGCACTGCCATCGTGATTACAACATTCCTTTCCGACAGCCTTTACATGCCAGAAAGATCGCCATGAAAAGGCTGTCAGAAATGGATTTTGGGGGCCCCAAACAGGGCCTCCTTCCATTGTGGGCCACTGTAAAGTTGCACAGGGGGCACATGTAATTCCCCACACACCTCCATGCATGGAGGTTCAAGAGGTGCTCCTTTACACAGCGGCATATGCTGCGGTCCCTTTTCCTGGGCCACAGCACAAGTCGCCATGTAAAGGAGCACTTTGTGACCGGCAGCCAGGGTGGTCGCATCATAATGCGCTGGTCAGAATGCCATCATAATAAGGCCTAAAGACAGAGTTGGAGATTTAAACTCTGATTCTTGGGACCCGATTCCGATGCGGTTTGGAAATCTTCCTGGCCGAATCGGATTGGGAATGGTTTCCAGCCGACTCGGAATGGACGAGTTAGACCGACCGATTACGATGCATCCGGATGCTTCCAGATTCGATTTGGTTGATGGGAGCCTATGTTCAGACCGAATGCATAGTTTCCCATTGAAGAAAGGGGTGGCTGTGGAAAATCGAGCACCCTGTGGCAAGCACCCCCTGGTGCCTGCCACACTGTGAATGGCTGGTAAGGGGCGACACATGGGTACTTCCATGGGCCTGATTGGGCAGGCTCAGAGTGCAGGGGGGCCCGCTAAGGGCCCCCAAAGTTTGATTCCGACTGCTGATTAGAGTTGGACGGCAAGATTCGGAAAGGCTGTCTAAATCCAGCATTGTAATCAGTTGTTCAGAAACGCAGCCCGTAGAAACGTGCAATTCTGCTCCGTATGGCTTGGTCATTCCGAATGCCGTCGCGTTCGGATTGGAATATTCCTAACACCTAAAACGCATCGTATTCGGTCGGTCTGAAACCTTTCCGATTCGTGGCCCGATTCCGATGCGGTTAGGAAGGTCTCCTAACGGCATTTGCTCCGTTGGAATCAGATCAGGAACGTGTCTTTCTGACCGAATCGGAAAAGATTCCGACCGACTGAGTATGACGCGAGTTAGGCGTTAGGAATATCCCACTCTGAACCCGACGGCATTTGGAATGACCAGCCGTACGGAGTAGAATCGTACGTATCTACAGGCCGCGTTTCCGAACATCCAATTATGATGCTGGATTCAGACAGCCTTTCCGAATCGTGCTGTCTGACTTGAATCGGCCGTCGGAATCAGACTTTGCGGACCTGTAGCAGGCCCCCCTGCACCCAGAGCCTTTCCAATCTGGCCCGTGGGGGTACCCATGGGTCCTTCCTTACCAGCCATGCACAGTGTTAGCAAAGTCTGTCAAGGGAAAATTGTGCAGTATAGTTATAGGTACACAATTAAGAATCTGATTGGTACACAAACTTCTATTTGTACTCTGATGGAAATTAAAAACACAACTTGGGCCTGTGTAAAGTCTGTAAAGTTATAGAAGGGAGGGATAGGTTATGTTCACAGAGAATTGTTCATTTCTGTGTTGCTATTATTATAGCCCAATAGTGCTTTAGGGTTAAAGTATATTGTACTGTAGTTTAATTTATTTTCTATAAGGCCTGCTTCTCCTTACGTGACACTGAAGCTCTCTGCTCGGTGGGAGTGCTGTGGATGGAGTGCCTTTGTCATTCGACCTATAAAGGTTGTGGACATATTACGCATGATGTTCAGAGTTGTGCTCTTGCCATGTGTTGTCACTAGAGGTGGGCAATCCATTTACAGGGAGAACTCAAAAAGGACCGCCAAGGGCCTGTTTGGATCTTAGAGCCCATGCACGAGTCGAGCCATGAAAACGTTTGCTATGTGAATCACACAAAAAATATCACATAAATATGATAAAGTTATTCAAAATTCAAAAAGCGTATTTCTTTAACATGGGACACTTTGACATTACTACGTCTCATTATAGCACTGCATTGAGAAGTATTTATTAAAAGATATGAAGAAAAAAGAGTTTTGGTGCAATAAAATATTTGCTTAAGTTCGCACAATTTAAGCAGTGAAGTTGCGATTTATCCAGGTTTTCTGGTTTCACTTTGTACAAATGAGCCAGGAAATGGGTATCTCTTTGTCTTTTCTAATGTTAAGGCTTAGTTTTTACCTGTTTGTGACCTACACCCAAAGATAGAATTGGAGCGCTTTAGATGGCCACTAGTTACATTACACAAGATCACATTGATTGCTTATAGGCATGGAGAGATTAAGTTATTTGCTCAGAATCACAGGATTTTTAGATGATGCTCAGACTCGAACCTGGTTCCCCAGTTTCAAAGTCGGAAGCACTGGCCATAACACCACATCCTGGCTAGGGGGGAGGAAGACAGAAGCTGCATGAAATCCCCCCTCGTTAAGTGCTTGAGGTTCCAACAAGACATCGAGCTGAGTAAGAACTAGGCTTCAGACTTGAGTCAGGCTCAAGCTTTCAGTGGCTTACTCACCTCTAGTTATCGCTGCTGTTGTGCATGAATATGAACTGAAAAGGAGTGAGAGACAGGTGCTCTCGACTGATTCTAATGTATGGATGAATAGACATGTGAGTGCATGGTGGCCTATGTTTGGAATGTTTTGGTATGAGGTGAAGGGTTCTGTCCTTCAAAGGTGCAAAAATAGTTATTCAAGCTGTTAAAGGATACAAAGGTTTACCCAATTACACCCAAAGCTGCCTCTATGGAAGGAAAATGCCATATGCACTTCACAGTACAACCTAACTTACTGCACCCACAATAAACTGTGCTAAAAGCAACAATTACCAGGAATGAGAAGAGCTGATGAATATGGAGGGCTGAGCCATGAAATAAAATCATTCATAGCACCTAATGGCACGATGCAACTTTTTCATTTAAGATTCCATTTAAATGGTGCCTTATGTTAGAAATAGTTTCAAGGCACTAAGAAAAAACGTTCATTAACATTTATATTCTACTGTCATAAATATTTTACTTTTGATTGACATGTAATATCTTTCTTAAATCGTTTCTGAAGTAATAGCGCCTTGGGCCTTACAAGTAGTGAGAAAGCACTATAGAAATGACAATATAACACAATATTACCGTGTTGCTCAATTACATTTTAAAGCAAGGGTATGCATGTTATTTCCCCTTTTTTAGAAGTTAAGCTGTGACAAGGTACTGCTGCAGTGTTTTTGTGAATGGGGAGAGGTGCGCAATGTGCTAACGGAGGCCGTTCATCTGGAGGCAGCAGCAGCCTGGCCTACGGAACACAACGGGGGAGGGCCCTTTTAGTCCAATGGGGGTTGTGTGGTGACTATACATATATGTATATATATATTCAGTGAAAAAACCATGGGTTTCACACACGTTATAGTTAGGAATTAGCATTTAAAAAACCTTGCAAATTCAGTGAAAAAACCATAGGTTTCACACACGTTATAGTTAGCTGGACATTTCACTCGTAAAAAACCAATGAAATTCCCCCGTTATAGTTAGTTAAGCTAACTATAACTCGCGCACCCGCAATCCACTGCTGATGACGTCACATATTACATCACTCATGACATGGTCAATGACATCACTCATGACATCACTGATGACATCTCAAATGACATCACTGATGACATCATCCAGTGAATGTGTATTTTTCTGAAAATTAAATATGTTTTATATATGTATATCTCACGGACGATGGAAGAATAAATGGTTATATAAGTGTCTAAATGGATGATTTGTTTTTGAAAAATTGATTGTATAACTGACTGATTAAGTGTATCTTAGTGATATACTATTGCAAGGTTTTTTAAATGCTAATTCCTAACTATAACGTGTGTGAAACCCATGGTTTTTTCACTGAATTTGCAAGGTTTTTTAAATGCTAATTCCTAACTATAACGTGTGTGAAACCCATGGTTTTTTCACTGAATTTGCAAGGTTTTTTAAATGCTAATTCCTAACTATAACGTGTGTGAAACCCATGGTTTTTTCAGTGAATTTGTATGGTTTTTTAAATGCTAATTCTTACCTATAACGTGTGTGAAACCCATGGTTTTTTCAGTGATTTTGTATGGTTTTTTAAATACAAATTCTTATATTAAACGTGTGATTTTTTTTTTTTTGCAAGGTTTTTTACATCTTTTTATTTTTACTTTATATTCTCTTTAAACACTATGCTTAAATTTTAAAAATTCTGCAATATATTATTTTTTCTCATTTTTTTTTACCAAACAGGTAAGATATATTAGTATAACATAGTGATTCTTTTTTTCCATTTTTTTTTTTTTTCACGTGCGCGTACGGTAAGCGTACGTTTTGCGTAATGTACGTAATATTTCTACTCCTTTTGCGTATGGTTACGCAATTTACGTAGACGTGCGTACTGCGTACGCGGCGCGTAAGCGCATACGTTACACGCGTACGTTACGCGGAAGTGTTGGGGCATGCCTGTTATGCGCATGCGCGCGTGTCTTTTATACGCGCATGCGTACTTTTACCGTAAGCGCTCCGTAAGCGCTCCATAAGCGCTCCGTAAGCGCAACGTAAGCGTAACGTAAGCGTAACGTACGTGCACGGTGGGTCATGTGATCAAGAAACAAAACTTTTGATTGGTTTAAAGTACTTTCAGTTCTAGAACTCTCCTACACCACACCCATTCCCCTCATTTCTGCTTGTGATCCCTTAGGAGAAGGAGCTGAGTTGTCTTTGGGATACGATGGCAGACCAGCACTCCTCTTCTGAGAGTGAGGCTAGCAGCACCCCCATCAGGCAGAGAAGGAGGAAACAGAAGAGCTCTTTTATATGGGAGTATTTTACGTTTCCTGAGGGCCAGAAAAAAGTAAATGCTGCTTTAGTGACTTGCAAGCTTTGCCAGCGTGTACTTTCTAGAGGTAATCCTAACAAGAAGTATTCCTTCGGGAATCACACTATGTTAAGACACCTTGAGGATGTACACCCTAGGACACATGCTCGACATACTGGAGGAAACCCTTCAGTAAGTCGACCAAGCACATCCACAGCAGCTCAGCCGAGTCCATCTTCGGCAGCTCAGCTGAGCCCTTCATCTGTGGGGGGAGATTCACCTTTTTCTGGTCCTCTGGAAACTAACCATCAATTTGCGAGGGTTACAATGCGGTGCTCAAATTGCCATGGTCTAATTGTTCGTGGGGAGACCAGTGTTCCCCTAATTAACAACAGAATAGAACAGCACATTTGTCCTACCAGCTAATATTCCCATTCTTCCTTTCCTCTGTCCCTGCATGAACACAACGGCTCTTTTAAGAGCCAACCTTACCTCTCAACTTTTTTTAATTTTTTCTTAAAAACTTTTTTTTTTACCGTACGGTAAGCGTATTTTTTTTTTTTTTTTTTTAAAACACTAAAAAACAATTACCACATTACAAGGTCCTTGAGGGATTAATAACGAAATACTGAAAATCTGTTTGAGGAGAAGTGGAAAAAAGGGACCATCAAATTTCTGACTTACCTGACCCACCCAAAAATTTAATTATCAATTTAAATTTTATTGAAATTGCTTGAAAAAATGGTTTTATTTTTCGAAAATTTTCTTTCTCAATCTGAAAAAAAAGAAAAAAGTATTAATATTTAATAAAACATTTTATAATACAGTACACGTATTTACATATTTTCCAAAAACAATTTTTTGCCATTTTTTTGCTGTTTTCAGAATATATTGTATTTCACTATAAATCGTGAAAGCAATTGCATTCATCACTTAACAGCGGGCAAAAAAAAATAACAATCTAAAAGATTGTTTTAAAAAAGCCCAGAACCTCTTCTCACTTAAACATAACATTATAGAAATGCAAAATATTCAAAAAAAATATCATCTAATAACAATACCTATTTCTAAAAAATACCGTCTGACAATTTTGTTACAGAAGCATAATCACAAAAATAATATATCTCAAATAACTCCACAATACATCTGGTTACCTTTCCTTTAGGCCAAATGATAATTTTAAAATTCTTTTTTGATTAAATTTCCAATGGTAATCCAATAAAATTCCAAAATTTAAATTGTACAGATGTTACCGATTCTCTCTAAAATTTTGGTTTCCGAAAGATTAATTAGGAATTAAATAAGTCCACAATACAATTGGTTACCTTTCCTTTAGGCCAAATGGTAATTTTAAAAATCTTTTTATTTGAAAATTCCAATGGTAATCCAATAAAATGGTAAAATTGTTTTGTACAGATGTTGCCAATTCTCTCTAAAATTTAGGTTTCAGGAAGATTAGATAGGAATTTGCTAAATCAAAAGGCAAACGTTGCTTAAAAACCAATTGACAATCATTACACATTGTCCAGCCTTTTTTACATTTTAGATAAACTGTGTAATGACCAGAAGTTACAGTAGGTCCATCATGGAAAATTATTGCAACTGTTACAAAAGTTTTTCCTGAAATTGATAATTGCTGTCCTGTAAACTTCTTTATTAAAGTATCCAATTTTGAACCATCAGCTCTACATCGTTGCATCATTAAAATTATTCCTTTAAAATTAACGTTGAAAACATGTCAGATTTACACTCACTGCATTCCATGCTATGATTAGCATCTTTAACTAATTTAGCAAAAGTGACTGTTTTACTCTCTGGCAATGTTAAATAAATAAACCTTTCAGAATCAACATTAGAGCCACATGTATTGAAACAGTTTTCACAACTATGTTCCCATTTATAAGAGAGACCAAACATATTTTCAATTTGTACCCCTTCTTCTTCCAGTACCTGAAGAAAATACATCAAGAATTCCTGTGCGTCTTGCTGTACATTTTGAGAACACTGTGTACATCCTGAACATACATCTAAAAGTTTTCTAATTTCAGTAGCACTTTCTATTTTAGTTTTATCATTACTCAGCTTTTCAAAAAGGAGACTCAACTCAGAACAGAATCTTTTTCTCTGATTTACTATTATCTGCTCTTGCAAACTTTCAAGATAAAATACAACATTCAGCACTACATTAGCGTAGCAGTTGACACCAGAGCTATTTTCAAAATGACAACCAACAACCTCTTCAACATTTTCCTTTTTGCTTGCAATTACATCACTCTTCTTTTTTTTTCTCCCCTCTACATCCTCATTACAGATATTCTCAATTCTCCTTTTTCGAGAAACAACACGTTTTTCCAACACAGGATACTGACCTAAATGAGGAGCATAGGTTCTTCTTAATCTATTATACTCCTTTACACAATTTGCATCAGCACTAACTTTTGAGTCATCAAAGTCTATCATAAATAAACCAGATAATGTTTTCACTCGTGACAAAGCAACATAAGCCATACCTTCTTTGAACACAGTTGAACCAATGTTCACAAAAGCACAATCTACAGTCAATCCTTGAGACTTGTGAATAGTTACAGCATATGCTAGAGAAAACGGAAACTGCTTCCTACGTACATATAAGTCTTTCACAAGCATGAAACAAACTGTACAACGACAAATGTCTATAACTTCTTCTATCTGATCAAATTTTATTTTTAAACATTCAATTCCATCTTTTTTCTGGTAATTAATAAAACCCACAACACTTCCCATAGCTCCATTCACTAAACCTTTTTCAACATCCAAATTTCTCCTTAAAAATACTCTACAGTTCATGCAAACATATAGATTTATTTCTAATCCAGCAGTTTTGGAAATGTTCTTCTCTAGTGAATCCAATTTATTTTTCAGTTTGCCTGTTAATGTAATAGTAATTCTTTCATGCTGAATTTTGTCCACTGCTTCCAATTTCCTAATCTCTTCCTTTTCCAATTTCAAAAGTTCCTCATTGAATATTGAGCATTCACGTAGAGTTGGCATTAAGCAGATTACACTTTTCTTTTCTGCAATGTTCTTGTATATTTTCTCTGCAACTATTTCTTCCTTTGGGAATAAATTATGTAGCATCCGACTCTGTAATGCTTTCGTGCCAGCTTCAGTGAGTAGTCCAATTCTGATATCTTTCAGAATACTTCCATATTCTTCATCGTTTGCTTGCCTCATATTAGTAGTAGGTTCCTTGTACTCGAAGAAGGACCAAATATTTGCATTACCAATGCTTCCCAAGCACTATAGAAATGACAATATAACACAATATTACCGTGTTGCTCAATTACATTTTAAAGCAAGGGTATGCATGTTATTTCCCCTTTTTTAGAAGTTAAGCTGTGACAAGGTACTGCTGCAGTGTTTTTGTGAATGGGGAGAGGTGCGCAATGTGCTAACGGAGGCCGTTCATCTGGAGGCAGCAGCAGCCTGGCCTACGGAACACAACGGGGGAGGGCCCTTTTAGTCCAATGGGGGTTGTGTGGTGACTATACATATATGTATATATATATTCAGTGAAAAAACCATGGGTTTCACACACGTTATAGTTAGGAATTAGCATTTAAAAAACCTTGCAAATTCAGTGAAAAAACCATAGGTTTCACACACGTTATAGTTAGCTGGACATTTCACTCGTAAAAAACCAATGAAATTCCCCCGTTATAGTTAGTTAAGCTAACTATAACTCGCGCACCCGCAATCCACTGCTGATGACGTCACATATTACATCACTCATGACATGGTCAATGACATCACTCATGACATCACTGATGACATCTCAAATGACATCACTGATGACATCATCCAGTGAATGTGTATTTTTCTGAAAATTAAATATGTTTTATATATGTATATCTCACGGACGATGGAAGAATAAATGGGTATATAAGTGTCTAAATGGATGATTTGTTTTTGAAAAATTGATTGTATAACTGACTGATTAAGTGTATCTTAGTGATATACTATTGCAAGGTTTTTTAAATGCTAATTCCTAACTATAACGTGTGTGAAACCCATGGTTTTTTCACTGAATTTGCAAGGTTTTTTAAATGCTAATTCCTAACTATAACGTGTGTGAAACCCATGGTTTTTTCACTGAATTTGCAAGGTTTTTTAAATGCTAATTCCTAACTATAACGTGTGTGAAACCCATGGTTTTTTCAGTGAATTTGTATGGTTTTTTAAATGCTAATTCTTACCTATAACGTGTGTGAAACCCATGGTTTTTTCAGTGATTTTGTATGGTTTTTTAAATACAAATTCTTATATTAAACGTGTGATTTTTTTTTTTTTGCAAGGTTTTTTACATCTTTTTATTTTTACTTTATATTCTCTTTAAACACTATGCTTAAATTTTAAAAATTCTGCAATATATTATTTTTTCTCATTTTTTTTTACCAAACAGGTAAGATATATTAGTATAACATAGTGATTCTTTTTTTCCATTTTTTTTTTTTTTCACGTGCGCGTACGGTAAGCGTACGTTTTGCGTAATGTACGTAATATTTCTACTCCTTTTGCGTATGGTTACGCAATTTACGTAGACGTGCGTACTGCGTACGCGGCGCGTAAGCGCATACGTTACACGCGTACGTTACGCGGAAGTGTTGGGGCATGCCTGTTATGCGCATGCGCGCGTGTCTTTTATACGCGCATGCGTACTTTTACCGTAAGCGCTCCGTAAGCGCTCCATAAGCGCTCCGTAAGCGCAACGTAAGCGTAACGTAAGCGTAACGTACGTGCACGGTGGGTCATGTGATCAAGAAACAAAACTTTTGATTGGTTTAAAGTACTTTCAGTTCTAGAACTCTCCTACACCACACCCATTCCCCTCATTTCTGCTTGTGATCCCTTAGGAGAAGGAGCTGAGTTGTCTTTGGGATACGATGGCAGACCAGCACTCCTCTTCTGAGAGTGAGGCTAGCAGCACCCCCATCAGGCAGAGAAGGAGGAAACAGAAGAGCTCTTTTATATGGGAGTATTTTACGTTTCCTGAGGGCCAGAAAAAAGTAAATGCTGCTTTAGTGACTTGCAAGCTTTGCCAGCGTGTACTTTCTAGAGGTAATCCTAACAAGAAGTATTCCTTCGGGAATCACACTATGTTAAGACACCTTGAGGATGTACACCCTAGGACACATGCTCGACATACTGGAGGAAACCCTTCAGTAAGTCGACCAAGCACATCCACAGCAGCTCAGCCGAGTCCATCTTCGGCAGCTCAGCTGAGCCCTTCATCTGTGGGGGGAGATTCACCTTTTTCTGGTCCTCTGGAAACTAACCATCAATTTGCGAGGGTTACAATGCGGTGCTCAAATTGCCATGGTCTAATTGTTCGTGGGGAGACCAGTGTTCCCCTAATTAACAACAGAATAGAACAGCACATTTGTCCTACCAGCTAATATTCCCATTCTTCCTTTCCTCTGTCCCTGCATGAACACAACGGCTCTTTTAAGAGCCAACCTTACCTCTCAACTTTTTTTAATTTTTTCTTAAAAACTTTTTTTTTTACCGTACGGTAAGCGTATTTTTTTTTTTTTTTTTTTAAAACACTAAAAAACAATTACCACATTACAAGGTCCTTGAGGGATTAATAACGAAATACTGAAAATCTGTTTGAGGAGAAGTGGAAAAAAGGGACCATCAAATTTCTGACTTACCTGACCCACCCAAAAATTTAATTATCAATTTAAATTTTATTGAAATTGCTTGAAAAAATGGTTTTATTTTTCGAAAATTTTCTTTCTCAATCTGAAAAAAAAGAAAAAAGTATTAATATTTAATAAAACATTTTATAATACAGTACACGTATTTACATATTTTCCAAAAACAATTTTTTGCCATTTTTTTGCTGTTTTCAGAATATATTGTATTTCACTATAAATCGTGAAAGCAATTGCATTCATCACTTAACAGCGGGCAAAAAAAAATAACAATCTAAAAGATTGTTTTAAAAAAGCCCAGAACCTCTTCTCACTTAAACATAACATTATAGAAATGCAAAATATTCAAAAAAAATATCATCTAATAACAATACCTATTTCTAAAAAATACCGTCTGACAATTTTGTTACAGAAGCATAATCACAAAAATAATATATCTCAAATAACTCCACAATACATCTGGTTACCTTTCCTTTAGGCCAAATGATAATTTTAAAATTCTTTTTTGATTAAATTTCCAATGGTAATCCAATAAAATTCCAAAATTTAAATTGTACAGATGTTACCGATTCTCTCTAAAATTTTGGTTTCCGAAAGATTAATTAGGAATTAAATAAGTCCACAATACAATTGGTTACCTTTCCTTTAGGCCAAATGGTAATTTTAAAAATCTTTTTATTTGAAAATTCCAATGGTAATCCAATAAAATGGTAAAATTGTTTTGTACAGATGTTGCCAATTCTCTCTAAAATTTAGGTTTCAGGAAGATTAGATAGGAATTTGCTAAATCAAAAGGCAAACGTTGCTTAAAAACCAATTGACAATCATTACACATTGTCCAGCCTTTTTTACATTTTAGATAAACTGTGTAATGACCAGAAGTTACAGTAGGTCCATCATGGAAAATTATTGCAACTGTTACAAAAGTTTTTCCTGAAATTGATAATTGCTGTCCTGTAAACTTCTTTATTAAAGTATCCAATTTTGAACCATCAGCTCTACATCGTTGCATCATTAAAATTATTCCTTTAAAATTAACGTTGAAAACATGTCAGATTTACACTCACTGCATTCCATGCTATGATTAGCATCTTTAACTAATTTAGCAAAAGTGACTGTTTTACTCTCTGGCAATGTTAAATAAATAAACCTTTCAGAATCAACATTAGAGCCACATGTATTGAAACAGTTTTCACAACTATGTTCCCATTTATAAGAGAGACCAAACATATTTTCAATTTGTACCCCTTCTTCTTCCAGTACCTGAAGAAAATACATCAAGAATTCCTGTGCGTCTTGCTGTACATTTTGAGAACACTGTGTACATCCTGAACATACATCTAAAAGTTTTCTAATTTCAGTAGCACTTTCTATTTTAGTTTTATCATTACTCAGCTTTTCAAAAAGGAGACTCAACTCAGAACAGAATCTTTTTCTCTGATTTACTATTATCTGCTCTTGCAAACTTTCAAGATAAAATACAACATTCAGCACTACATTAGCGTAGCAGTTGACACCAGAGCTATTTTCAAAATGACAACCAACAACCTCTTCAACATTTTCCTTTTTCTTTTTGCTTGCAATTACATCACTCTTCTTTTTTTTTCTCCCCTCTACATCCTCATTACAGATATTCTCAATTCTCCTTTTTCGAGAAACAACACGTTTTTCCAACACAGGATACTGACCTAAATGAGGAGCATAGGTTCTTCTTAATCTATTATACTCCTTTACACAATTTGCATCAGCACTAACTTTTGAGTCATCAAAGTCTATCATAAATAAACCAGATAATGTTTTCACTCGTGACAAAGCAACATAAGCCATACCTTCTTTGAACACAGTTGAACCAATGTTCACAAAAGCACAATCTACAGTCAATCCTTGAGACTTGTGAATAGTTACAGCATATGCTAGAGAAAACGGAAACTGCTTCCTACGTACATATAAGTCTTTCACAAGCATGAAACAAACTGTACAACGACAAATGTCTATAACTTCTTCTATCTGATCAAATTTTATTTTTAAACATTCAATTCCATCTTTTTTCTGGTAATTAATAAAACCCACAACACTTCCCATAGCTCCATTCACTAAACCTTTTTCAACATCCAAATTTCTCCTTAAAAATACTCTACAGTTCATGCAAACATATAGATTTATTTCTAATCCAGCAGTTTTGGAAATGTTCTTCTCTAGTGAATCCAATTTATTTTTCAGTTTGCCTGTTAATGTAATAGTAATTCTTTCATGCTGAATTTTGTCCACTGCTTCCAATTTCCTAATCTCTTCCTTTTCCAATTTCAAAAGTTCCTCATTGAATATTGAGCATTCACGTAGAGTTGGCATTAAGCAGATTACACTTTTCTTTTCTGCAATGTTCTTGTATATTTTCTCTGCAACTATTTCTTCCTTTGGGAATAAATTATGTAGCATCCGACTCTGTAATGCTTTCGTGCCAGCTTCAGTGAGTAGTCCAATTCTGATATCTTTCAGAATACTTCCATATTCTTCATCGTTTGCTTGCCTCATATTAGTAGTAGGTTCCTTGTACTCGAAGAAGGACCAAATATTTGCATTACCAATGCTTCCCAATGACTTCTTTGTGTCTTCATGTCTCACAGTATTAAACACTGGTTGTCCTTTAACTGGAGTAAGCTGTAGAAGATCCCCAAAAACTATGACATGTTTTCCACCAAATAACACGTCATAGTCTCTCCTTAGAATTTGCTGCATTCTTAAATGCACAAAGGCAAGCATTAAGTTTGATACCATGCTCACCTCATCAATAATGAGAACTTGCATCTTCTTTAATACTCTTGAAACTTCCAAGCATGCTTCTCCAGTTAGCTTGTGGTATTGTATTTTGTTCTCATGCTCCACTGGTAACATTAGCAAACGATGTAAGGTGATTCCTTTTATGTTATATGCTGCTAACCCAGTTGGAGCAGTAACCACACAAGACAAAGTTGAATCCGTTTTTTGCTGTAGGTAGCTTCTGATGACTTTTATTAAGAAACTTTTTCCAGTTCCAGCTTGTCCGCTTACATACATCCTGATTGGTTGAAATGATGTGCATGAGCACTCTTTTTTTTCATGTAGTAATCCGTGATCAATTTTGTTTCTGATCTCTTCATAAATTTGTTGCTGCTCTTCATTCAGTTGTCTTTCCAAATTTGGTAAGTCTATTAATTCTTCTTGAGCTTGATTCATAGCCGTTTCCACTTCAGTCATAGCTATTGCAGCTTCATTTTCTACGATTGGTTGTCCTAGGGGATCTTGACTGAGTGTTCCAGAACTTTGGCTGTCTTGAGAACTGTCTCTAGCTACTTCAGCTGCAATTGTAGTTTCCTGTTCAATTTCTTCATTTAACATTTGGACATAAGTTATGAAAGTACTGCATTCTATGCTGTCTTTGCAAGCATTAAAGGAATCTTCATAGCTTTGAAATTCTCCCAGTAGTTCGTCCTCTGAACGCCATGGTTTAAACAGCTGTAAAAGAGCCAAGTAGTAAAATTCCTTTTTGTCAGTAGTGTCACAACTCAGCTTCCTGTGATTTATCAAACTTCCTTTTGTTTGCTTCACCAAACATCCTTCCTCACCAATGACTTTATATTTTCCATTGTTGATGTCTTCTGTGGCTTTCCGTGAATAAATGTAGTTCTGCAGCACTTCATAGAGACACATGTTCTCAAGATGATGACTTCTCTTTGGGTAATATGTGTCCAACATGTTTGATTTCAAAATATCTGTACTTTCTGGGTCATTCTCGGCCAAATATTCAATTTCTCCAACAGATTTCAGTACCCGATTTCTCATTGCTGCAAGGCCTAAACTTGCCCAAATTATTCTTCTTGATTTCGAGTAGAGACTTGCAGAAGATAACCTATCTGAACATTCGTAGGATCCAATTTCTCGATGCGATAACATCTTTAAACTGAAACTGTATAGCTTCTTACTGACAGTCTTCTCGTGAGAAATCTCTTCCCACATTTCTTTCAATTCAGTTTTTTCTGATTTAGTAATGTAAGACGTTACATATCGAGCAACAGCAATGGAATTGTCAGCTACATACTGTATATCCATGTTAGCATTCCACATGGATAAAATGACTGGGTTGTAGTCATTTATATTTTTTGATTCTTCTTTTCTTTTTAGGTTGTAGGTATTCTTAGGTGATTTTCTTGTAATAGTATGTCTCACAGCTGACATAAAACTGTTTTCTCTTCCTTTTTAAAGAACAGGTCTAGGAAATCCAAATCGACATTTAGTGTAGAATTTATCTTTGCTCTTGTATTTCCGTCGACAGTATTTTCCACACCGATGACTTTGGAAACGTAAAACTTGCTCCTTTAACTTTTTCTCTTCTGTGCTTTTTGGTATAGCACATGTTGCATATTCTTCAATGAAAGATAACACTGCTTCATCAGCATCTGTTCCAAACTTTGGGGCATCCTTGATCCACAACAGCATATGAATATGAGGAGCACCTCTTGCTTGGTACTCTTTTCTCCAAAAGAAATCCACAACTTCTCCAAGAGGTGGATTTTTTTTATTGCAGATGAAGCACATCATGGCCTCAAATCTATGATTGAAATATCTGCAAACATTAACCGGATCCTATGAGCACAGTTCTCCTGCTGTCTTGTATTCGATGTTTTTAATGTTTGAATTTGCCTCTCGTAGAAAATCCAGTAAATCATCCCAAGCGTACTCGGCACAGCTTAGGGTAAGGAACCATGTTGGAGTTCCTAAATTCCGTAACATGCATTTTAATTCACCATGGCGTCGGTACCAATATTCATTTGTCCCACGCTGACAAGCCATCAGATTGATCAGTTGTGTTTCCAAATGATCATCTCGGTGCTGCACTTTCTCCATAAAATCCTTAGCAGACACATTTTGTAAATGTACTCCACTTTTTAAAATGTGATTTACTACATAAGATAATGCAGACAAGTCGCTTTCAAATAAAAGATGGAACAAATAAGGAATACTTTGTCGAAATCTTGGATCTTCTGCATATAGTCTTGTAGTCCGATACTCAGAAGCTGGAATCTGTTCTGGACGTTCATCGTATCGTCCTCCTTTTCCTGTAGGAAACAGCTGGGGAAAACATCGAGCTTCCAAGCTCTCCTCCCATACACTCACGGGAGTTCCTTTTGCTTTCTTCATCTGAAACAGATCAATAGTGTCTCCCATAACTTCTTTTGAATGAAGAGGATGTATGCTAAAATGTTCATAAATTTCTTCTTCCTTTGACTTATCCACTTTTTCAATTTGTCCAGTTGGTGTTTCTGTGTCTTCTTGTAAATCTTCTTCTTCTATATAAATTGATTCATACCATTTGTTATTCCTTTTCAAATACAAATTTGCTCTTTGTACTTTCCGTACATCTACCAGCCCCTGCAAAATCTTCTTATTCTTTGTAGGTACACCATTAACCAGAATAACTAATGGTTCACTTTCCAAAGTATCTGCATCAATAGTTTCCATATTTTTTTTCAAATCCAAGGGCAAATACACCACTCTACCTTTTAAACCTCTCAGTAAATCTGAAGGAGGTAATTTACCAGTTTTGGGCTCCATACGTACTATGGTCTGGAACGGATGAACACATTGAATGAGTATAGACTCATATGTATTTAATTCAGAAAGTTCGGCAGGAATAGCATCCAATTCTAAATTATTATGTACAGCTCTGGTCGGCATACTATGTTCTTCTAACTTATTATAACAGTATTTACAAATACGCTGATCTTCACCCAATTCAAAACAATTTTCAAGAAATATATATGTTGCAAAATCCTTCCACTTATAATTATCTTCATTTTCACTTTTTCTGTAGAGATCAACATTCCTGGTTTGTTTTCTATAATGAGTTCTGCGGCAACAAATACAAGTAATATTTGGTCTTTCATTACAGATTATTGCAACAGAGGGTTCTACATTCTCTTCCACATCTTCCTCAATAACTGTGTCATTACCTGCACTGTCTTGTTCTGGACCAAAGTAACTAAACTGAATTTCATCAGTAACCTTCTCTACATCTGATACCGATCCACGGAACAGAGCCCTATTCAATTCATCTAACTTTATTGCTGGACTTTTAGCAAAATACAATCGTCTCACAAACTTTCTCATTTCAGTATGATGAACAGCCAGCATCCTAAAATGATGAAAAACACTTTTACACACTTTTCTAGATAGACAAGCCAGAGAATGTCCCTGCAAACCAGTATTCTCTCTCACTCTGCATGGATCTAGACTTTGAAGCACCTTAATCTTCTGTTTAACACTTTTTTTACTATATTCTCTTAGAAACTCACGAAATTTATCAATAGATTCCTGACGCACAGTGCAAATACTACTACAATTCCAAGTATACACTGGGGCTTTAGGACGTCTCCCCATAACCTCATCCGCCATCACTTGTTCCTTATCTCTTGGAACCATTTTCTCCTTCTCCATTATACAACCATTTTTCACTTCATAAGCACGACCTCTGGTGTCAACTGCATGCAGCAAACTATTACTTTGAAGATAACTCTCTTCATTAAAAAAAGGTTCACTACTTGAACTATGCATCCATTCTCCTAAAAACACTTTACAAAAGTTTGTTCTTTTCACTAGTCTTTTCCTTTTGCTTTGTGATTTCAGTACATTGACCATTTTATCTAATGTACGCATCCTGTTCAAAATTAAAATGAATAGTTTCCTTTTTAATTCTAAAGCCTTTACTACAATGGCTTCAATTTCTTTTTTTCTCTTATAAAATTTTGCTTTTTTCTTATATTTCTTCACATCCTTTATCAAATTGGACATAACTCTTCTCTGAAACATTTTTCTACGAATCTCTTTAAGTTAATCTTTATTGTTTCTGAAGGTATATTTGCATTAACTAAATGCTCAATTTTTTCCTGTTGTTTTCTATTTAAAACATTATTTCCAGTACAGACATTTTGTACATTTTTCCTTTTTTTGAAGATATTTTAAAAAAAATCTTTTGTCTGCTTACCAGAAGACTTTTTCTTTTTCCCAACATGAGCATCTCCAACTAACTTAGGTCCTCCAGTTGTCTTCAAATATAGATTTTTTTGTGGTTTTTCCTTAGTCTGGATTTTGTAGGCATCTTAAATTTTGTTCACTGCTCTTCAGCAATACCTGAAAAAAACTAAAAAAAATTCCTTTATTTTATTTAAATATATTACTATATTTTTTATGATCTTTTCAAATCTTAAAATACTATGTACCCCTTTCCTACAAGTGAAAATCACAATAAAACCATCACAAATTAAATATCTAAAAACAATTCCTGTGTGCACACAGAGTCATGGTTTGATATTAAGCAGAAAACGAAATTTCTTTGCCAATTTGAAAGCACACTTACTACTCTTTTTTTGGCAAGTGATAAGTACTTTTACAGTCTGACACATTTTCAATCCACTTTTCAGATTCTGAAAACAGCACATGTCCAAACAGGTTTTTGAGACCAGGAACATGTGTAACCTGGGTGAATGACTACACTGCAGCAAGGGCAACCAGCCTTAGTGATGCTGAATGTATTTGCATTACTCACTGCAACCTCAAACCCCACTCGGTTGTGAATACTATGCATGATTCTACTGGGTAAGCAGCTTGGTGTGTGCTAAGAGTCTGCTTCTGCAGAAAAATAGCTGCCCCTTTCCTACTAATGCAAATCTAAAATTACCAGAGTAATACGCAATAAATCTCTGTCAACAATTCCTCTTTGCACACAGAGTCATGGTTTGATATTAGGCAGAAAACGAAATTTCTTTGCCAATTTGAAAGCACACTTACTACTCTTTTTTTGGCAAGTGATAAGTACTTTTACAGTCTGACACATTTTCAATCCACTTTTCAGATTCTGAAAACAGCACATGTCCAAACAGGTTTTTGAGACCAGGAACATGTGTAACCTGGGTGAATGACTACACTGCAGCAAGGGCAACCAGCCTTAGTGATGCTGAATGTATTTGCATTACTCACTGCAACCTCAAACCCCACTCGGTTGTGAATACTATGCATGATTCTACAGGGTAAGCAGCTGGGTGTGTGCTAAGAGTCTGCTTCTGCAGAAAAATAGCTGCCCCTTTCCTACTAATGCAAATCTAAAATTACCAGAGTAATACGCAATAAATCTCTGTCAACAATTCCTCTTTGCACACAGAGTCATGGTTAGAAATTAGGCAGAAAACGAAATTTCTTTGCCAATTTGAAAGCACACTTACTACTCATTTTTTGGTAAGTGATAAGTACTTTTACTGTCTGACACATTTTCAATTCACTTTTCAGAATCTGAAAACAGCACATGTCCAAACAGCTTTTTGAGACCAGGAACATGTGTAACCTGGGTGAATGACTACACTCCAGCATGGGCAACCAGCCTTAGTGATGTTGAATGTATTTGCATTACTCACTGCAACCTCAAACCCCACTCGGTTGTGAATACTACGCATGATTCTACAGGGTAAGCAGCTGGGTGTGTGCGAAGAGTCTGCTTCTGCAGAAAAATAGCTGCCCCTTTCCTACTAATGCAAATGTAAAATTACCAGAGTAATACGCAATAAATCTCTGTCAACAATTCCTCTTTGCACACAGAGTCATGGTTTGATATTAGGCAGAAAACGAAATTTCTTTGCCAATTTGAAAGCACACTTACTACTCTTTTTTTGGCAAGTGATAAGTACTTTTACAGTCTGACACATTTTCAATCCACTTTTCAGATTCTGAAAACAGCACATGTCCAAACAGGTTTTTGAGACCAGGAACATGTGTAACCTGGTGAATGACTACACTGCAGCAAGGGCAACCAGCCTTAGTGATGCTGAATGTATTTGCATTACTCACTGCAACCTCAAACCCCACTCGGTTGTGAATACTATGCATGATTCTACAGGATAAGCAGCTGGGTGTGTGCAAAGAGTCTGCTTCTGCAGAAAAATAGCTGCCCCTTTCCTACTAATACAAATGTAAAATTACCAGAGTAATACGCAATAAATCTCTGTCAACAATTCCTCTTTGCACACAGAGTCATGGTTTGATATTAGGCAGAAAACGAAATTTCTTTGCCAATTTGAAAGCACACTTACTACTCTTTTTTTGGCAAGTGATAAGTACTTTTACAGTCTGACACATTTTCAATCCACTTTTCAGATTCTGAAAACAGCACATGTCCAAACAGCTTTTTAAGTCCAGGACCATGTGTAACCTGGGTGAATGACTACACTCCAGCAAAGGCAACCAGCCTTAGTGATGTTGAATGTATTTGCATTACTCACTGCAACCTCAAACCCCATTCGGTTGTGAATACTATGCATGTTTCTACAGGATAAGCAGCTGGGTGTGTGCAAAGAGTCTGCTTCTGCAGAAAAATAGCTGCCCCTTTCCTACTAATGCAAATCTAAAATTACCAGAGTAATACGCAATAAATCTCTGTCAACAATTCCTCTTTGCACACAGAGTCATGGTTAGAAATTAGGCAGAAAACGAAATTTCTTTGCCAATTTGAAAGCACACTTACTACTCATTTTTTGGTAAGTGATAAGTACTTTTACTGTCTGACACATTTTCAATTCACTTTTCAGAATCTGAAAACAGCACATGTCCAAACAGCTTTTTGAGACCAGGAACATGTGTAACCTGGGTGAATGACTACACTCCAGCAAGGGCAACCAGCCTTAGTGATGTTGAATGTATTTGCATTACTCACTGCAACCTCAAACCCCACTCGGTTGTGAATACTATGCATGATTCTACAGGGTAAGCAGCTAGGTGTGTGCGAAGAGTCTGCTTCTGCAGAAAAATAGCTGCCCCTTTCCTACTAATGCAAATGTAAAATTACCAGAGTAATACGCAATAAATCTCTGTCAACAATTCCTCTTTGCACACAGAGTCATGGTTTGATATTAGGCAGAAAACGAAATTTCTTTGCCAATTTGAAAGCACACTTACTACTCTTTTTTTGGCAAGTGATAAGTACTTTTACAGTCTGACACATTTTCAATCCACTTTTCAGATTCTGAAAACAGCACATGTCCAAACAGGTTTTTGAGACCAGGAACATGTGTAACCTGGTGAATGACTACACTGCAGCAAGGGCAACCAGCCTTAGTGATGCTGAATGTATTTGCATTACTCACTGCAACCTCAAACCCCACTCGGTTGTGAATACTATGCATGATTCTACAGGATAAGCAGCTGGGTGTGTGCAAAGAGTCTGCTTCTGCAGAAAAATAGCTGCCCCTTTCCTACTAATACAAATGTAAAATTACCAGAGTAATACGCAATAAATCTCTGTCAACAATTCCTCTTTGCACACAGAGTCATGGTTTGATATTAGGCAGAAAAAGAAATTTCTTTGCCAATTTGAAAGCACACTTACTACTCTTTTTTTGGCAAGTGATAAGTACTTTTACAGTCTGACACATTTTCAATCCACTTTTCAGATTCTGAAAACAGCACATGTCCAAACAGCTTTTTGAGTCCAGGAACATGTGTAACCTGGGTGAATGACTACACTCCAGCAAAGGCAACCAGCCTTAGTGATGTTGAATGTATTTGCATTACTCACTGCAACCTCAAACCCCATTCGGTTGTGAATACTATGCATGTTTCTACAGGATAAGCAGCTGGGTGTGTGCAAAGAGTCTGCTTCTGCAGAAAAATAGCTGCCCCTTTCCTACTAATGCAAATCTAAAATTACCAGAGTAATACGCAATAAATCTCTGACAACAATTCCTCTTTGCACACAGAGTCATCTTCTGATTCTATGCAGAAAACAGTATTCCTCATTTATACCAGTACACCTTAGTTTATGGTGAAAACATAGTCCATAATATTTTACATGTTCCTTACATTTAAATTTCTCCCAAAACACAAAATGATAAACACAACTTCAACAAAAGGAATTCCAATTCTATTATTCATTTCTTAATTTACCACATACATCCCCTCTCAAACTCATAACTCACCTTTAAAATTAGTTAGTTGTGAAAGAAATGTGGCACTCAAACAGCAGATTATCAGAGCCAGGATCTCTGTTCTGTACACCTCTCTCCTCTCAGCAGAACCAGATAATGGCAATGTTTCCCTCTCTTTTTCCACACATATACATGTTAATTTCAAATCTCAGTGCTTCCCCCTTTTTTTCAAATGTAATCACACATTTCTATTGGTTGAAAACCAACCCTTTTCCAAAAGTACCCTTCCCCCAACTTGACTTCTGCCTAGTACCCTTCCCCCAACTTGACTTCTGCCTGCTACCATAGCAACAGCTCATGGAACACTGCTGTGTGGAGTCAGGTCAGAAGTTCACCACCCAATGTTTCATTTTCAAAGTGCAAGAGTGCTTGACTTTTCAAACCTAACAGCAAATCCATAGTAATGTTCTTTGGTAACACATTTTTCTGTACCAATACAAAACATGCTTCTATAAATTTACACATACAGCCTAGTTTTTAGTGTAGAATGGTGTGAAACAGCCAATGAGTTCGTTTTATTTTAAAAAAAATATGTATGCCTCCATTTCCAAACTGTCTTTCATTTCTTTTTCCCATTCTACTGAAATACACCTCCTGAGTGCATCCAGATCTCCTTTGAAGATGTTCACAGTGTGGATTGTAGGGCACAGCTATGTCTTCTGGAGTGAAAAGTATGCAGAGAAAACAGGTATGGTGAGAGACCTTGCTTTGCCAAATGTAGACATTAAATGGATTGGTCAGAGAGGGTTAAAGTGGCACCAATTGATGCCATTGGTGAAATCCTTCATGCAAATCCAACACCCTGACCTCATAATAGTGCACTGTGGTGGCAATGACCTAGGCACTTTGACTGGGGTAGGTCTGGAAATGCTTATGAAGGAGACCTTTGCACAACTGTTTTCACTTTTCCCTAAAACTGCCTTTGCGTATTCTAACATATGCCAAAGGCAAAAATGGAACTGGTCCAATCATTTTTGTCCACAGATTGACAAAGCAAGAAAGCACGTCAACAAATCTGTTTCTGCTTTCCTCCGAGACTATGGTATGGGTTCCATTTACCACAACAACTTGCGTTACAACATGCAAGACATTTATAGAG
Organism: Triturus cristatus; assembly: GCF_964204655.1. Taxonomy (NCBI): domain Eukaryota; kingdom Metazoa; phylum Chordata; class Amphibia; order Caudata; family Salamandridae; genus Triturus; species Triturus cristatus. The sequence goes on along the minus strand of NC_140588.1, from coordinate 715,673,593 downwards.
GAGATGGTGTACACTTCACTGATGAAGGGAACAGAGTCTTCCTCTTGAACCTTAGACTCTGCATCGGTACTTACTTGTAGGTACCACTAAAAAATCACTTCATAAACACAACGGCTCTTTTTAGAGCCCCCTAATATCTAAACACTTAAATCTGAATTTTATTTCTTTTTTTATTTTTTTTTTCTACCGTACGCGTACGGTAAGCTTACCGTACGCGTACCCCGCGATTTTTTTTTTAAAATTAATAAATGTTTTTTTCGTACTTTTGTGTCCTTATTTGACCCCCTTTCAAATGTTAGGGGGTCTGTAACTCTCTTCCTTGCCCCCTTTTCACGTTATCTCCCTTTTTTTTCTGTGTGAAACACACGAAATGGCGTCCGACACTTCCTGATTTCGTCCGATTCGAATGTTTACAGTCATGTGACAACCAATCAGATTTAAGCTCGCGCACGGCACCGTACGCGTACGGTAAGCTTACGGTAAGCGCACGGAGCGCGCTTACAGATATATATATTGATTTAAATGCTATTTTCTCAGGAACTACTGAACAGATTTACACCAGACCTACAAAAGGCACATCCTTGACCTGCGGACTACCTCTCTGCCAAATTACAAGTAATTCTGTTCGGCCGTTCGGGCTGTAGCTATGTCTAAAGGTCCTATGGAAAAATGCATGGGGAAAACACGTTTTGGGACCCCCCTTCTTTCTCAGCCCCCGCTTGACGAATCACCCCGAGACTTTCAGGGTAGGAGCGGAGCGGAGCGCCCCATTAGTTCTGTAAATTTCGCGAGGATTCGTCAACCGGTGCCAAAGTTATTCAAAATAGAATTTTGAGATTTCTTATGGAAACACGGTCCTAACTATAACTACCTACTGGCGACCGCCAGTAGGTAATATATATATATATATTTATTCCAAATCTACATTGCATTACTCCGTTCCAAAAGAAACAACACTTCACGGCACCAAATGCTTTTAAGGCAGAGTTTTTAATTTGGCACCAACAACTCTACGCGTTTCGGGAAACTTGTTCCCTTGTTCACGAGTGTTAAGGCATAGTGAAACAAACAGATAAGTAGTACCAGTCACGTGACCTGTAATGGAAGTTGAAGGTGAGATTCATGTGCATTTGGGGGAGTGGGGGGCTAACATTAAAAGCAGGCAGCGGATCTCCCCACTAGACGACCGTACTTGTAAGAACTGTAACGATGTACCATATGGTTCAGTGGTGCCGCCCAGCCTCCGGGATGTGGGCAATACGGCTGTGTATGCTGCACGGACAAATGGCTAAGGGGGGAGAGAAACCTGCATTAATGACATTTATCCTGAGTGTTGTACGATATATTTGGTCCTGCAATTAAAATGGTTTGACAAAAACCAGTCACGTGACCTGTGACTTCCAAGTAAAGAAAAGTGAAAGCAGACTTTGCCACATAATAACGTGTTCGAAAAGAACATTCTTATCACAACACATTGCCTGCCCTCTCCCGTAATTTATGTTTAATAAACAAAATACATTTTTTCCAAATTAATGCACCCTCGAGTCATCTTAACTCTTAATTAAAACGGGTCCGATTTCTCGATTTTACTTTCTGCATTGAAAAAACTTTATCAACCAGCCACGCTTAACACAATAAGCTTCAGGCATACGGGAGCTACCCAATGTGTTCTCATTTCAACTCCTTTATATATCGTGCTATGTATCTTGTGCCGGTTCCTTTTACATTGTCGAGATTGTTTTAACACTTACTGCACCAGTGCGCAAATCTCCCTGACATTCTAGTAACCTGAAAAATTAATGTCCACAAAAATTCTAGCCCATGTGTGCAAAATATTTTTAGGAGGTCTCATTAGCCTCATAATTGTGTACTCAGATCGTGTTCTTCATATTATTCATAATGCAGATGAACACCAACGCTTATCCTTATTCTTCTTATTGTTCATCTCGATAACTAATCATTGTTTCACAAGATGGTGCCAATCTGCAAAAATACACATAATAAAAAACAGTGTCCCAACTCTAATTAAATATTCTTAATTAAAATCATACAAGCATAACAGATGAGGCATAAATGACATCTAATAAAAAAGAAGAAAGAGAAGAAGAAGAAGAGGAAAAGGGGAATCCAGAAACTCTAAAATGTAATTAATCTTAACCCAGATGGACAGCAAGTTCTTCGTCAATATTATGTCCCAGTGGTTTCACTGTCTGATATTGAATTATCATTCTCGACTCCAGTCGTCTCAATTCCAGGACTCTGTTCCCACCTCTTTCTCTCAGAGGGACTGTATCTAGGACACAGAAAGAGAGCAGACTGGTGTTTTGGTGATGTTCAGCTTTAAAGTGTCTGGCTATTGGATACTGTCTATCGTTCTTAGTTATGGGCCTTAGGTGTTCGAGGACTCTCTTTTTGGCAGGGTGGATTGTGCTGCCAATATAGCATTTGTTGCAAGGGCATTTCAATGCATAGACCGCATGGTCAGTATTGCAGGAAACATGCTTAGTTATCAGGAATGGTTTAGTATTCTTGGATAGAGTCACCGCCTTACAATTTTTACTGTACTTGCATGCCTTACATTTCTGGCAAGTATAAAACCCCTGGATGGGATTGTTATTTTTTAGCGGCCTTACCACACTCTGACACAGTGTATCTTTCAGGGATCTAGCCTTACGGTATGTCACCTGTGGATAATGTTCAATTATTGGTTCTATGTCTTTGTCAGTCTTGAGTACATCCCAAAACTTAAAGAGACATTCTTTGACCTCACGTGCCTGGTTGGAGTATGTGGTGATGAATCTGATTTTATTCTCTAAATTATCAGTCTCAGGTTCCGCAGATCTAGTTTGGAGAAGTGTATTTCTTGTTCTATTGCTTACTTCCTTGCAGGCTTTAAGAATGTCTTTCATATTATAGCCCCTTTCAAGGAAGGGTTTTGTTATGATCTCCTTTTCAATTGCAAAACCTGATTCATTACTGCAATTTCTTTTGGCTCGCAGTAATTCTCCTAGCGGAATGCTCCATATGAGATTGTTAGGGTGGCAACGCTCTGCATGTAATAAGCTGTTGCCAGCCGTTTCTTTCCGAAACAGTTGACTTTCTAGTCGCTGTCCTGAGACTGATATTTTAAGATCCAGAAATTCGATAGTTTCTTTCTCAATTCTTCTACTGAACTGAAGATTAAAATCATTTTCATTAATGGTGTCAACAAACTGGTTTGCCTGCTCTATGCTTCCCTTCCACACCACGAAGATATCGTCTATATATCTTGCCCATACAACGACACATTCTTTGTACAGTGGTAATGCGATGGCGACCTGCTCCTCCCACCAGCCGAGGTACAATCCTGCAAAGCTGGGAGCGAAGCAGGTCCCCATCGCAGTCCCAAGTATCTAACGATAAATGATTTTATCAAAAATGAAAAAGTTTTGCGTGAGACATTTGAAGATCATATCAATGATCATTTCTGTGTGAAAGAGATGAGAAATTGATCTTTGCTTTAAAAAGTGACGGCAAGCCTTAATACCTGCCTCGTGGGGAATGCACGTATATAGACTTGTTACGTCAAGGGTTAGTAGTAGAAAGCTGTCTTCCCATACAATCTGCTCAATCAATCTCAAGAAATCACTTGAGTACTTAATGAAAGATGGAAGTTTTTGGACTAGGGGCTGTAGATAAAAACCTACATACCGCGATGTGTTCTCCAGGCAACTTCCCCTGGAGGACACAATCGGTCTTCCTGGGGGGTTAAACTCATCTTTATGTAGTTTTGGGAGAAGGTAAAAAGCTGGGAGTTTGGGATATCTGCAATTAAGGAAATCATGTTCCTCTTTTTCAAGCAGCCCTCTCTCTTTCCATTCACCCAAAAGTTCTCTATATTCATTGTTGGCTTGTACATATTAGGCTTTGGTGGTGACCTCATAGTTGTTTGTATCGTTCAGTTGGCGAAGTCCCTCTTGGAGATACATCTCCCTAGATAAGACCACCACATTCCCACCCTTATCAGAATTTTTAAGTATAATGTTGTCATCATTTTTCAGTGTTTCAATTGCATTATACTGTTCTTGACTTAAGTTATAGTTTTTTATGGTGTTATATATATATGTATATATTGTGAGCACTCCACCCGCCGCATGACGAATTCTTTCAAAACGATGGAGCATGGACCACAAAGTTGGTGCTGATAAGTTTTCTTTCATTCCATTACCATACAGCAGCCATAATATGTTTCAGCCACGAAGGACCTTGATCACATGACGCGCATCGCAGCCCCCATTTGCTTTTTCAAACATTTTTTTGCAATTTTCTTAAAGTGACATGTGCGGCTTAAAATCGTAGTCATAAACATAGATAAGATACTACCGGCCCTATTCGTATAGCGGGTGGAGGCACAACCGCGGTGCTGGCAGTGGTGGAAAATGCAATTTTCCGCACGCCAGTAGCGGTCCTCACGGCCGCCATATTAGTATGGTCAAACATAGCCCATTTCCCGTCCGCCGCAGTGTGACGCAAACCGCCATAAAAATGCACCAGTCACCGTGACGGTGGGAGCCAATGAAGATGCACCGCCATGCGGAATGATGTCCCGACCCATACAAATCAGAATGCCCCAAACAGCCCGTCACACCACAGCGGAGAAACCGCCCAACTAGAGACAGCGTAAGCACGGCTGCGGAGTGCGAAACCAGATCCCCGATCCCCTCCACCCTTTCCCGACCACAATAGATCTAGCTCTACACATCTTTTACGGTGCTGTACCTGATACACTACCAGCAAGTCGTGCACCATCGCAGACGCCGCCACAGGTACGCAATCACACAACTCCGCACACAACCACAACACACAACTAATGAGCTGATATACAACGGAATGCGTTGTAACATCATACAACCGTCAAGGGGAAACGGCCACTACAACGCGGCCGTTTCCACGCATAACATTAACCACGTATGCATTACTAAGCATGCGTGGTTAACACGAATAGCCTTTACCACGCATACCTTTACTACCAGATACGTAGTAAAGGCATGTTTGGTAAAGGCTAAAATTAAAAAAGGGGGCTTGGGGGGTTTCCCCCCCCCCCAATAAAAATGCGTGCGAAAAGAAAAGGGGGCTTGGGGGGTCTCCCCCCCTAAAAAATGCACCTGATAAAGTACCGATCATGGAGGCAATCGGGAGGCATTCGACGTCGTTAGAGGAAACGGAAAGACACTTCTGCTTCCTCTTTATGACGTGCGACATCAACAACGAAGATCATGGAGAAGAGACGACAGACGAGACGACGAGGAGAGGTAAGGGGAATTTTAGATTTTAAAAAAAACGAAGGGGTCTGATTTAGGGCAGGGGAGGGGTATTTGTAAGAAGGGTTTAAGGGTGGGGGAATAATCTTTACCAAGAGTATGCCCTTACCATGCATGAATTTACAACGAAAATCGTTGTAATAATATGCGTGGTAAAGGAATATTCGTGGTAAAGGTTATGCGTGGGAATGGCATTCGCGTTGTAACGCATGCGTGGTAAAGGCATGCGTTGCAACGGAATGCGTTGTAACATCATACAACCATAGGGTTCCTGTCCACACCAGACACCCTGGTGGGGACAGGAACACATCCACAAGTGTACCCACCTGTCACCAAATCACCCCTCCGCACCCAGGTCACCCACCAACCACGATATCAATGCAATTTCCCGGTAACGTCACCACAGCGGTGAATACACTACACTCATGTCAAGCAAACTGAGTCCAAACACAAAATGAACACTGACACTGAATATGAACAATCACTCAACTGGACACACTGCCTGTCAAGTCACACAGACACACCCCACACTGACACACAGCCACATACACAGACCAGATGTCAGCAGCAATGTAGGACAACAAATGGGCAAGACCAAAGTGAGGTGGACACTAATGGAAAGCCAAAGAGCTAGCCACAAAGCATGTGTACATCCAATGCAAGAGAAGGAACATATCACAACACCTTAGGCCATCAATTCACACATGGCTGGCACAGTGAGCGAAATTAAACCACAGTTACCTCTATGCAACGACTCAGGGAGACAGCAAGGCAACCCATGCATAGGCACAGGGATGATAGGAAGTCTCTGAAGTCAAACAGTGATCAGTCACACACCTGTATCCAACAACTTGACAGGTGTATGTCATCAGCACACACACAGGGCCCACTGACACACTCCATGACTGTCAAACACAAGTTGGATCCTTCACACATACCCCTCCCCACCCATCTCACACCTGCAACACTTAACACCAGTGCCAAACACACAGAATGGATCCAATAATGTCCAGAGAATACACTGACAAAAAATCACACACCCTGGGGGGCATCCACAAACATCACACACACACACTCTGGGATGCCTGAACCAATGCTGGCACAAAAACAACAGCCAAACACAAAACTCAATAACATACACAGAAGCACAACAAGCCCAGACCTGTGCAGTGAAACAGTGGACAGGCAATGGGAGCCCAGACAGAACAGGAGTACACAACATCATCACTCAGGAACAATGCACAGACAACATACCCCAACACAGACAAGAAGTGCATCATCTCAAAACAATCATGGACACAAACTGGGAGAAAACCCAGACAGACATACCACACTACCCATCAAGTCAACATGGTGTAATAGTGTACCACATGCTTGCACATGCACAATCTTGACAAGTGACTGGTCAAATATAAGAGGAGTAAACCCCAAGGATGCACCCAAAACAAGCCCAGGAACTAGAATAGCCCAAGTGCATGTGACAGACACACAAGTAATGCACACTACACTTGCAACACACATCTCAATGTATCACAATGCACAAACAAATCACACACAATGACATGCAAATAGAACATCACACACGGAGCATCTGTCAGCTGTTAGAGACAACACAGGCCAAACACTGCACACATCCAAATCAAAAATACAACAGATGCACATGCCAATTCATCACATTGCAAACACAGCTGGACATCCGGGGATGCACACCAGGCAATTACAAGGCAACATACACTCACGGCACTGCATGCACAACAAGCAGTGTGTGCACACCAACCAAAACAGTAGCACATATATCTGAGTGTCACAACATGAACCCCCACAACACAAATCACCACAGCAGACAGACAACATCACACTCAGAAAGGGTAGCACTACCTCAGCAAACACACATATAGCTTTACCATCACCCACAAATGCACAAGTCTGGGACACCCAGGTGAAAACAACATGACCAGAGGACTGTGCAGCACAAACAGTTGAACTGCATATACGCAACCATGACTAAAAACAGTACAAGAAATTCACATTTAACCAATTGGGAAACTGTCCTTAAAGCACCATTGGTCCTGTGCACAGATCAGCACCACAAAGCAAAGCATAGTGTAACAAATAAAGTGGTGGGGAGGCACACACACTGCCAACCCAAGGGGACAGCTGACATGAGAGTGAAGTGTTGTGTACATCAGTAGTGGACATGTCTGGAGTGCACCATACACAAATAGTGCTCACTCACAATGGGTAGGCATCAGAAGCGTAGACAGTGGATGTTATAACTCCACATGCCTTACTGGAGCCAAAAAAAGCCTCAAGTGACAGCAATGCATGAGAAAACATACCCATAATGTCAGTGTGACTGAGCAGGTCTGCACAGTGAGCACAAACAGTAACAAGACACATGGCTAATCAACAAAACACATCACTGACTTGCCAGGCACACACTCTGCCTACTCACAATTGGCACCAACAAGTAGGTGTCCCCCAGAAGTGCAAGGACAAACCAACACACCACACAGTGCGCAACCTACAACTCCCACATGTGCACACAATCACAAGCACAGGGCTGATCAATCAAACTAACAGGCACTCCATTCCAGGTAGACACGTGTGCAGTTTCCATCTCAGGGGCACACACACATCAACACTACTGACAAAGTCACCCCCTTCACACTACATACTTCATGACCACCCAAGTGCACACACTGAAATCTAACCAAGTGACTGTGATGACTGGCCATCACAAGATGACCATACACCAACACTGCTGGTTACACATCAAGAAAGATCACACAGACATGATGGACCCTGGCCAGCCTGCCTGCAATACTGTGGATAGAATCCCACTCTGTTCTGGCAGTGCATCCAAACATGCTATGTGTACAATTTAGCTAATATCACCATAGATCGATTAGGATAACAGTAGCTCATCACAAACAACCATCATTGAACCCCCAAGCCTCAGTCAAGTAGAACTGAAGTGCCTGTCACCTCTGCAAAACCCTGAAAAAGTCAAAACAGCCATTGGCAATGTTAAAGTGGCATACAGAGCATGTGTCACATTAAAGCATACCCACACATAAAACCCTTTAAGGACACTGACAAAGCAGACAACAAGACTAACTGTCTTTATTCACATATTACACAGATAGGCATAGAAAATAGCAAAGAGCATGACCAGTGGCCTGTGCAAAGTGCAGAGGAGGTACATGAGAGGCTGCACAGGGACAGGGCAAACACAGCAAGGAACATCAAGGCCAGTCCAAAGTGCAGAGTAGGTACATGTGTGCATTAGATCCTGCACAGGGAATGGGTGAGACTGTACCCTGCCATGGTCAGCAACACAGTTAGGGGGATAACAATGGGCAGTCCAGGCACTGCTGTGGGAGAGACAGGTGTGTGAGGGGGAGTTTGACTTACACTTGGCTGTCAGTCGGACTGGGAGGTGGCTGAGTGTCGGTGCCAGTTGGAGGACTGGACCAGGGAGAGAGAGGCCCAGCTGAGGTAGAGGCATCAGTGGCTTCAGAAGCCGGAGGGCTGCTTGGACCAGTGGTGTGGTGGCACGTGGAGGTGGAGACATGCTGCCGTGAGACAAAGTGTGGGAGGGAGAATGTGGAGGGGTGCCTATCCACTTCTTGGGGAGTCTAAATGGAGGTTTGTTCTTGGTAGGAGTGGTAGGTGTTGCGGCCACAACAGGTACACTCTCCACCAAAGCTGCACCCGGTACAGATGGTGGCCCTCCCTCTGGGGACCTGCTGGATCCTGGGGTCGCTTGGGCTGGCCTTGCCTTTTCTCCCCATCACCTGTTAAACTGGTGAATCCCCTACACTGACCACCTTCCCCTGCTTCACAGGGCTCGGGATGGGAGTTGAGGTTGTGGGTGAATCTGCCTTAGCGGTCTTTTTCTGTGGACCTTTAGCTGGCACCAGCTTCACAGCAGGAACGGGAACTGACTGCTTCTCTTTGTGAGACGTTTTTGGGATAGGAGAGTCCTTGGCTGGGGATGCCTCTGAGGCATGTGAGCTTGAGGCCTGCTTCTTGGCTTTGTGCCCCTGAGTGTCACCTGAAGGGCTTTTGCCTTTGCGCTCTGGAGTGGCTTTGGTTTTTTGGGGGGATGGTGTCTGCGCTCTGGCCCACTTGGGCTGCTGCTGATGTGTGCTGCGTGTGCTGTATCTTGAGCTTGAGGTCTGTGGTGTGTGGTCACTATCGTCAGATGTAGCCACTGGCAGGGGGGGTGGCCAAAGGGACTGGAGCTGGACTCTGAGACTGTGCCAGCTGAATGGCTGCCATCACTGCGGAGGACAAAGACTGGACAGTCCGGTGTAGCCCACCCACGTTTGAATGAATGCCCTCCATGAAAGCAACTACCTGTGCCAACTTTTTGTCGTGGTCTAGGAAGGCATTAATGAGAGTTGTCTGCCCCACACACAGCTGGTGCAAAAGGTCCACAGACTCAACACTGATGGCAGCAGGGGAGACTGGGGCAGGGGCAGTGGTGCCTGGGGTGAAGGACACTCTTCCCTTCTTACTGGTGCGAACACGGGCAGCACTAGTGGAAGTAGCTGGGAGGATGGGCACTGGACGCTGTGTGGTGGAAGAGGAGGCCGAGTTCCCGCTCCCTGTGCCCGCAAACATAGATGTGTCAATGCTGGCGTCAGATGACATTAAGGTTGGTGTCTCTGGCTGTGATTCCTCAAGCAGACTCCTGTCCCCCTCCGAGGCGCTGGTCACATCAGTGTCACCGTGCTCGTGTGTAGCAGTCGTGCTTGATGCCTCACCACTGGTGTCCGTCCCCTGTCCTTCTGTACCCACGGTAGATGCTGCAAGAGACAGAGACATACATCGTGGCATAGGCGTACTCGCCGTTGCCACTACATCTACCACAGTTCCTTGGGGCAACTTGCTGGTGTGACGAGCAGAGTGCGACCAACTTTTGAATCATTTATTACGGCTCCCTTGAGCCAACGGGCTGACGAGCCTTGGACCTGCACCTGCGCGCCATGAGAGGTACTTCACCTGTTTTAATTACATTTTGGCAGTCCACGCGGCACCCCTTTACACTGACCTGCTCCCTGCTGACGAGAGGCAACTACCTCGAAACACGTGTCCAGGGATGGCTAATGCATACACATACTTTTCTACATACATCGTGGCATAGGCGTACTCGCCGTCGCCACTACATCTACCACAGTTCCTTGGGGCAACTTGCTGGTGTGACGAGCAGAGTGCGACCAACTTTTGAATCATTTATTACGGCTCCCTTGAGCCAACGGGCTGACGAGCCTTGGACCTGCACCTGCGCGCAATGAGAGGTACTTCACCTGTTTTAATTACATTTTGGCAGTCCACGCGGCACCCCTTTACACTGACCTGCTCCCTGCTGACGAGAGGCAACTACCTCGAAACACGTGTCCAGGGATGGCTAATGCATACACATACTTTTCTACATACATCGTGGCATAGGCGTACTCGCCGTCGCCACTACATCTACCACAGTTCCTTGGGACAACTTGCTGGTGTGACGAGCAGAGTGCGACCAACTTTTGAATCATTTATTACGGCTCCCTTGAGCCAACGGGCTGACGAGCCTTGGACCTGCACCTGCGCGCCATGAGAGGTACTTCACCTGTTTTAATTACATTTTGGCAGTCCACGCGGCACCCCTTTACACTGACCTGCTCCCTGCTGACGAGAGGCAACTACCTCGAAACACGTGTCCAGGGATGGCTAATGCATACACATACTTTTCTACATACATCGTGGCATAGGCGTACTCGCTGTCGCCACTACATCTACCACAGTTCCTTGGGGCAACTTGCTGGTGTGACGAGCAGAGTGCGACCAACTTTTGAATCATTTATTACGGCTCCCTTGAGCCAACGGGCTGACGAGCCTTGGACCTGCACCTGCGCGCCATGAGAGGTACTTCACCTGTTTTGATTACATTTTGGCAGTCCACGCGGCACCCCTTTACACTGACCTGCTCCCTGCTGACGAGAGGCAACTACCTCGAAACATGTGTCCAGGGATGGCTAATGCATACACATACTTTTCTACATACATCGTGGCATAGGCGTACTCGCCATCGCCACTACATCTACCACAGTTCCTTGGGGCAACTTGCTGGTGTGACGAGCAGAGTGCGACCAACTTTTGAATCATTTATTACGGCTCCCTTGAGCCAACGGGCTGACGAGCCTTGGACCTGCACCTGCGCGCCATGAGAGGTTCTTCACCTGTTTTAATTACATTTTGGCAGTCCACGCGGCACCCCTTTACACTGACCTGCTCCCTGCTGACGAGAGGCAACTACCTCGAAACACGTGTCCAGGGATGGCTAATGCATACACATACTTTTCTACATACATCGTGGCATAGGTGTACTCGCCGTCGCCACTACATCTACCACAGTTCCTTGGGGCAACTTGCTGGTGTGACGAGCAGAGTGCGACCAACTTTTGAATCATTTATTATGGCTCCCTTGAGCCAACGGGCTGACGAGCCTTGGACCTGCACCTGCACGCCATGAGAGGTACTTCACCTGTTTTAATTACATTTTGGCAGTCCACGCGGCACCCCTTTACACTGACCTGCTCCCTGCTGACGAGAGGCAACTACCTCGAAACACGTGTCCAGGGATGGCTAATGCATACACATACTTTCCTACATACATCGTGGCATAGGCGTACTCGCCGTCGCCACTACATCTACCACAGTTCCTTGGGGCAACTTGCTGGTGTGACGAGCAGAGTGCGACCAACTTTTGAATCATTTATTACGGCTCCCTTGAGCCAACGGGCTGACGAGCCTTGGACCTGCACCTGCGCGCCATGAGAGGTACTTCACCTGTTTTAATTACATTTTGGCAGTCCACGCGGCACCCCTTTACACTGACCTGCTCCCTGCTGACGAGAGGCAACTACCTCGAAACACGTGTCCAGGGATGGCTAATGCATACACATACTTTTCTACATACATCGTGGCATAGGCGTACTCGCCGTCGCCACTACATCTACCACAGTTCCTTGGGGCAACTTGCTGGTGTGACGAGCAGAGTGCGACCAACTTTTGAATCATTTATTACGGCTCCCTTGAGCCAACGGGCTGACGAGCCTTGGACCTGCACCTGCGCGCCATGAGAGGTACTTCACCTGTTTTAATTACATTTTGGCAGTCCACGCGGCACCCCTTTACACTGACCTGCTCCCTGCTGACGAGAGGCAACTACCTCGAAACACGTGTCCAGGGATGGCTAATGCATACACATACTTTTCTACATACATCGTGGCATAGGCGTACTCGCCGTCGCCACTACATCTACCACAGTTCCTTGGGGCAACTTGCTGGTGTGACGAGCAGAGTGCGACCAACTTTTGAATCATTTATTACGGCTCCCTTGAGCCAACGGACTGACGAGCCTTGGACCTGCACCTGCGCGCCATGAGAGGTACTTCACCTGTTTTAATTACATTTTGGCAATCCACGCGGCACCCCTTTACACTGACCTGCTCCCTGCTGACGAGAGGCAACTACCTCGAAACACGTGTCCAGGGATGGCTGATGCATACACAAACTTTTCTACATACATCATGGCATAGGCGTACTTGCCGTCGCCACTACATCTACCACAGTTCCTTGGGGCAACTTGCTGGTGTGACGAGCAGAGTGCGACCAACTTTTGAATCGAGACGTAGGGTTAGTTCAGTGGCATTAACACAAACATCATATACAAGCAAAGCACTAAACAAGATGATGACATACCCATGTTGCACACCACCCTGTGCTGCAACATTGTGTGACCATAATTCCAAACTCGGATTTTGCGTGTGATCATGAAAACTTGGCATAAGTGACCCATGTGATGACCACACAGCCAAATAGCCTGCCGGTGGATCAGTGCAACCAGACACACAGATCCCTCTGAGCACAGCTAGAGCCCTGAGGGGGGTAAAGGTGTACCTCCCAACATGTTGCCACTGTCACATCTGGAGCGAGCAGAAGGGACAACACAGATACAGACTCCAACATAACATTCCACAATGGCCATGAGCTCATGCCATCCACCATGTCGTACTTTGGGGCACAACTACAGTTGCACATTGGTGTCAGATGTGTAGTCCTCATAATTCTGACGTCAGGCAATGCACACATTGATGAAAGCACACTCAGATGATGCACACTGCCGTTCCCTTCCATGGGATGTCCCTGACCACCCAAATTTAGATGATGCCAGAAGGCCACAACTCAGAATGCAAGGTCATGGGCTATTACTCCAATGACATGATAAAGTAGAGGTAGGGAAAATGCATGACAGCTGCACCCAACACAGAGGCCACCTACAAGCCACTGCATCACATTAGCAACATCACAGAGCCCAGCACTGGCCCAGGCTTGGGACACATGCAGCCACTCACAACCAAAGTCACCCTTCCCAGAATACTCACCCCCAGCTTGCTGCTGATGCTCCTTCAAATGTGCATCCAGCTCAGGCTGTGTCACAGCTAAGATGTGGGCCATTAGTGGTGTCATGCTCCTGCATACCAACCTGCCAGTCCGAGGGAGCAGCCCCAGCGTCATCTCTGCCACGTTTTTGCTCAGCCGGCAGATGTCATCCCACCTCTGTGTGCGCCGTCATTGGAGACACCCAGAGCCTGCACCTTGCATGCAATGGCCCTCCACACGGCCTTATGCTGGTGGACTTTGAGCTGCAGGCATGGGAGACAAGAGGGGGAAAAATCAGTGACACAGTGTTATGTACCACTATTTCTCAGTACAGGAGCATGATACTAACTCAGCACAATGTCACAGATATGTCCAGCAGAGACAATACAGCACCTCACATAGTACATTAGCATGGGAGAATTATACGAAAATGCATGCAGGTATGAGGCTGGGCACAGTGCCTGCCCATCTCATACACATGCAGGATGCCAGCACAGAAAGCTGTCTGTAGGCTGCCCACATCTACTATCCAGATTGCGGGTAAGCAAGACATACATTACATAGAAAATTATGTTTTGGGGCAGACTCACTGTGTCCAACACTGTGCAGCCCACAATGTCCTTGCCCTGTGAATGACTCACTGTGTCATGGAGATCACATTTAGGGACATGATCTTACAATCTCACACCCTTCTCACAAGGCCTGTCTGTCGTGTGCAATCTACAGGACTGAGATGGCTAATTGGTAGATAGTCTAGCAGACAACCCATATGTTTCACTCGGTACATTCAGTGATGTGTCCTTGTCAGATTGGGCAGTGACTGTGCAGGACAGGTGGGCTCACACTGAGGTCCAACGTGGGACATCAGAAATGTCATATGAAGGGACAAATTGAGAGCATAAACAGTGCCTACACATGCGAGTCAGTACACATGCTTGTGGAAATGGAAGGGGCTCTGTACAAAAGTACAACAATCTGCTGTGTCATAGGTGAATTACCACCAAGAGTGTCACCCTCTGACATTTAAGTCTTGAGCATAGTGCTGACATGATGTCAATTTTGAGTCAGACACACTTCCATCAGTACCCTCTAGACGTAAACCCTTGCTAAGGCCACAGAGGAGCCTGTGAAGAACATCATGGACTCACTTATCCATTCACACAGGCAATTTCTGTCGTGACTCCTGCATTACCGACTTGCTGCATCACTGTATGGCTGACAAAACAATACATGTCCTTCCAATTTTGATGTGCAAGCAGGAAAACGTGAAAAATAGGCTTAACACCCCTTTCCACTGGGGACAGTATGCTAGGCAGTGTATGACACTAAAACACGAAAGAACCAACTTTAGTTCCGAGCAAGTCGCACAGCCTTATGACTGAATGAATCCAATGAATCAAATTTGTGTCCTTAATCCAGTCTATCCATATTTGTCTAAAAATGCTTTTTTAGACCTTCTTGTTTTGTTCTCTTCAATTCGTTTTACTCATTCATATATTTTGCAACAATGTTCACATGAAGCACAGGAGAAGTGATTGGTTCCACAAGTCACGACTTTTATTAAAAATGACCCAATGCATTTCGGGATAAATCCCTTCATCAGGGGTATCTATAATACAAAAAGATGCATACACATCACTGTCAGCATTGTCATTACACTCCGAATTAATTAAAAAACGTACTACGACTGGTTAACTCACAATATATGCTAATAGACAAAAAGTGCAACCCTGCATCTTTATATAACCGACTGCATTTAACTTGCATTGAACATTCGTAAATTAAAACATTAATCCCTTGTCACAACACCCGTTTGATAGTACTACGTGACCCTAGATAGCGTTCCCAAATTCAACAAACGCCTTTCCCTTGTTAATTACTGTCACTTATACTTTGTCTCTCGATCTACTGTGGTCTTACATGCGCTTACCGTGACATATGTGGAATTGCATCCCTTAAAAAACAAAACTCGTAAAATGCCGACTGCTTTCGACAGCATGTTATGGTCCATTACGTTAAATTAGTATTTCCTCATGTGCCGAAGCACACATCTCCTTTCTAGTAGTCGCTAAAAAAAACTGCTCAAAATCAGCGAGTTATTTATCACCCTCCTAACTACCCACAGGTGCATTATCACGTGTGTTTGTAAAGAAATGTGAAGAAACTTCCCAGATAGCGCACCAGTGACTGTGATTTGGGTTGCGGAGCATGTCAACCGCCATTTGGCAATAAACATATATGTATCAATACCGCAAGTGTGGCTTGGGTATTGGCGGTGACACACCGCTGGGGCCATGCGGTCGCTACCGCGTTATGGCTGCCATCCATTGGTGCCAATGACCGTGATTTGGGTGGCAGAGCACACCAACGCCATTTGGCAATACACATATATGTATCAGTACCGCAAGTGTGGCTTGGGCATTGGCGGTGACACACTGCTGGGGCCAGGTGGCCACTACCGCAGTATGGCTTCCATACATTTGTGCCAGTGACCGTGATTTGGGTGGCGGAGCATGCCAACCGCCATTTGGCAATACACATATATGTATCAGTACCACGAGTGTGGCTTGGGCATTGGCAGTGACACACCACTGGGGCCATGCGGTCGCTACCACGGTATGACTGCTATACATTCGTGCCAATGACCATAATTTGGGTGGCGGAGCATGCCAACCACCATTTGGCAATACACATATATGTATCAGTACCGCAAGTGTTGCTTGGGCATTGGCGGTGACACAACGCTGGGGCCAGGTGGTCGCTACTGCGTTATGGCTGCCATACATTGGTGCCAGTGACTGTGATTTGGATGGTGGAGCATTTTGACAGCACCTATGTACACGTCATGCTGTGTGAATAGCCAGAGGCCAGTTCTCAACAGTGCACAGTTGACACATGATTCATGGCACAAGATTGTGCACTCAATGCCAATGTAATATTTACACCACTGCTGACTACACATCCCATGTTGTTGTATATGATTGAAAACATTGGCATGTACTCACTCACATGTCACTTGTGATATTGCTGGGCATGTACAGAGAACAGTGTTGTGATGGACTCTCCAATGGGTACACACGTCAATGTGTGAAAGGGCTGAGCAACTCACAGTGATGAATGTCTTACTACACAATGTGCATATTTGACTGTCAAGTTTCCTTGGCTCATGCACATACTTGTTTTTTACTCAAAGACTGGGCTCATTGTGTGGTTGATGTGTGCCCTGTTCGACTTACTCAAGAAGGTGTTGCAGGTACAGCAGCTAGGTAGGAGACAGTGGTGTTGCTGCTTCACACATATGCTGCCAATACTACTCTCAGGGCTGCTCATGCAAGATGTGGCTATATCCCTCTGGTCATTCACATAGTCAATATTGTTTGGGAGGTGCTAGCTGTGAGAAATAGTGGACAGGTGTACGGATGGTGTAGCTGGTGGTGTCCCTACATTTAAGTTGTGCTGTAAGCTGAACTGTGATGCTAATCATTGTTGGCGTTGTGTCAGTCAAAACGTAAGATGTCAGACACATCTCCTGGTGTATTGCATTGATATGTGTCCGCTTTCATCTCACCTAGGAGGAGACCAAATGTGCATCATCCCTTCACAGTTCTGGCAGATATGGAGGATGAGGAGGTCATAAGGAAATTCCATCTGGATCGACCCACCCTATAAGACCTATGTGCTGTGTTGGAGCCCCACCTGCAGCCTCGCAGGACTAATCTGAGTGCTTTCACACCAACATCTAAGGTGATGGCGGCCCTGCAGTTTTTTGCTTCTGGATCATTCCAGACAACGGTGTCCAGGTGGGATGTCGCAACCTATTTTCAGCATGGTGCTACGTGATGTCCTGTCCGCTATGATGATTTACAAGGACAGATATATCAATTTCCCCAGGATGCATGAATTGGCGGCTGTGAAGGGAGAATTTTATGCCCTTGGGCACATCCCCAATGTTATTGGTGCCATTGACTGCACACGTGTTGGCCTGGTTTCACCACAGGCACGTGAGCACATCTATAGGAACAGGAAGCATTTCTATTCCATCAATGTGCAAGTGGTGTGCCAGGCGGATATGATCATCTCACATGTCTGTGCCAAATTCCCTGGCTCGGCCCATGACTCGTACATCATGCGTAACAGCATTGTGCCACAGCTGATGGATAATCTGCTTCCGGAGCATACATGGATTGTGGGTGAGTACGAAGAGTCAGCTAGCGTGCTGTGTGTGTGACATGGTGTCCTCTGCCACAGTTACATTACAAAGTAGCTCTGTGTATCTCCCACCTAGGTGATTCTGCATATCCCAAACGTCCTTGGTTGCTAAGCCCACTGCGGAATCCCAGGACCCCGGGTGAAGTCTGCTACAATGATGCCCATGGGAGGACACGTCGTGTGGTTGAGCGTACTTTTGGTCTCCTGAAGTCACGATTTCGCTGCCTGGACAAGACCGGAGGTGCACTAATGTACTCGCCCAAAAAGGTGTGTTAGATTGTAGTTGCATGCTGCATGCTGCATGCTCCACAACCTGGCATTGCGCAAGGAGATCCCCCTGCTCCTGGATGCTGATGAGCAGCACAACCCATGTCCAGTGACAAGGATAGTGGAGAGGAAGAAGTTGTCGACCTGCGTCAACAGCTCATCAACCGCTACTTCACTTGAAGGTGAGTGACAATGTACAACGGAGCCATTGTCTGCTGATGTCGTTGTTGGTGGAAAGGTGTATGTGAGCTTTGTGACTGCAGCTTGTTGTTGACTCAGTGCTGGGGGCCAATGTTTCTGGGACAGGGTAGTTTGGCACAGATACAGGATGTTTATGTCGGTACTGTTGCTCATTGTAATGTGTGTAGATTGGAGTACCCTGATGACAAATGTTGTGTGAAGGCTGTGATGCCACCACTAGTGAATATTGTTCTGTTGTGTTTTCCTAGGTCCCTTCAGCCTCTACTTGTCTACAAACAATCCGTACTCCAGGTACATTGTCATCATGGTGATGATTGCACATCCTGTAATAAACACGGAGCAGACACAACGACATGTGTGTGTAAGGAGTGCTTATTTACCATGGGTACATGTGACATGCCCCACATGTAGATTCTGAGGACATGTTGTCATCTGACAACTGGCGGCAATACAACTTGATGTGAGGCATCTTTGCTGATTACTCTGCCTGTCAGGCGTTATATCTGCGCATGTACTTGGCATTGTCAGCTCATGGATACCTTTGTCATGTCCTGGGCTTAGATGTATTGGCTCGACAGACCATGCTTGGTTTGTTTTCATATGGTCCTTCAAGCTCAGCCCCCATGTAACTTACATTCAGTGCTGTGCATGTTTGTGCCCTGATTTGCTTTGAGATGGGATTTGGTGAGTCACACTTCTATTTCTGTGACAGTTCCATACGCCTAACTGTCTGCACACTGTAAGTGGCAATTGTATCTGGGTCAATTTTGGTGGGATGTGAGGGCTGGTGTTGTCATTTGGATCCATGCTTTTTGAGAGGAATGACGAGGTGCATGCACTGTCTACTTACCTGTTCTGTTGTCACATTTGGGTGGAATTTGTGACACATCTCCCTGGGTATGTGGTTGAGTGCTCCATCCTGCTTAAGACAAGAGAGCATAAGATGTCTACCTACCTGTTAGGTGAAGGTGAACAATACAATGGCTGCCACATGCATCTGGGTGGGTGGGGAGTGCTCCATCCTGCTCAGGGGTGGGATAAGGGGGACTGTTGGGAGTTGTAGTGCTGGCCTCCCACACACATACACCCCTCCCTGTTAAGATGGCTACCTACCTGTTAGGTGAAGGTGAACAATGCAATGGCTGCCGCATGCTTCTGGATGGGTGGGGAATGCCCCAGCTTGCTAAGCTTGGGAACAAGGGGGCATGGTGGGAGTGGTAGTTCAGTCCTCCCACCCCCAAACAGCACAACCTGGGAAGATGGCTACCTACCTGTTAGATAAAGGTGAACAATACAATGACTGCCACATGCTCCTGAGTGGGAGGGAGTGTCACATCCTGCTCAGGGGTGGGACAAGGGGGACTGTTGGGAGTTGTAGTGCTGGCCTCCTACACACACACACACACACCCCCCTCCCTGTTAAGATGGCTACCTATCTCTTAGATGAAGGTGAACAATACAATGACTGCCACATGCTCCTGGGTGGGAGGGAGTGCCACATCCTGCTCAGGGGTGGAACAGGGGTGCCTGGTGGGATTTGTTGTGCAGGCCTCCCACCACCAAACACCCCTCCCTGTTAAGATGGCTACCTACCTGTTAGATGAAGGTGAACAATGCAATGGCTGCCACATGCTTCTGGGTGGGGAGTGCTACATCTTGCTAAGCTGGGGAACAAGGGGGCATGGTGGGAGTTGTTTTGCAGGCCACCCACCCCCAAACACTACTCCCTGTTAAGATGGCTACCTTCCTGTTAGGTGAGGGTGAACAATGCAATGGCTGACACATGCTCTGGGGGGAGTGCTCCATCCTGCTCAAGGGTGGGACAGGGCTGCCTGGTGGGAGTTGTAGTGCTGGCTGCCTATGCACATGCAACCCTGGGAATGTTGCAGGCTACCTTTGGGGTGATTTAGATGGAGTGGATGTTATATCTGTGAGACCTGTGTTGGTATTGTGGTGCATATGAATGGACTTGCGCCTAGGAGGTGTAGCTTTTTACATGGCTATGTAATGGTTTACATTTGTTTGTACTTACCAGCCTGCACTCCCCCGGCTATTGGTTGCAGTATGGCAAGCACCTTCTCCTCCCATGCAGTGAATGTTTTTGGTGGGATGGGAGGGCCACCGCCAGTCCTCTGAGCCAGCTCACGGTTCTTGTTCCTCTTTTGTTTCGCAACCCTCTTCAGGTCATGCCACCGCTTCATGATTTCATTTCTGGAGCGTGGGGTGGTCCCTACTGCATTGACCTCGTCAACTATCCTTGCCCACATTTGTGATTTTGTGTCTAATGGTGTCTGTTGGACTAGATGACCAAACACTTGTGGTTCTACTCTGATTATCTCATCTACCTTGACTGACAACTCACTCTCTGTGAATTTGGGCATTTTCTGTGGTGCCATGGTGTGTGATGTGCTTATGTTTTGAGGTGAAGTTGTGAGGGTGGTGGGGATGGTGTGGGTGGTGTGTGTGTGTTGTTGTGCAGGTGAGATGTGTGGTGTTTTGCTTATCCAATGTGCTGCAGGGTTGGGTTCCTTCAGTGCTGGAGTAGTGCAAGGGATTCTGGTCAGGGAAGGGGCTCGTTTTATACTCAGCTGTGTGGGTGTGTCACAATGGAGTATTGCTGTCAGGTGTGTTGTGTGGGTTGTCCTGGGATTTGTATTTTTGAAGTTGCCATGGGGATGTGTCATTGGGATGTGTTAGGTGTTTTGGGGGGCAGGGCTTGTTTGGTGTGTGCACTTGGTGGCCTTATTGTGATTTTTTTTGTCGACTGCCATATTTGTCCTGGAGCATCCGCAGCGATGGCTATGCTACAGCCCTTCCACCGGCTCTCCCATTTATCACTGCTTGCGACCGCGGCAGTCGGAAACAGTGGAACTTCTCACCGTCACATCGGGGGAATCCTAATTTGTTGTGCGGCCTCTCCGCTGGCCTGGAGGCGGTTTGGTGTGTTTCCACCACGAATCCGACCACCGCGGACAGATTTCCACCTGCTCTGCATGCTACGGGCAGTCTTTGGTGGCCTCATTCCACCGCGGTTGGAATTTTTGGGCGGTTGATCACAATCGGACCACCGGTTTTGCTGCGGGACTGGCGGGCGCTTGATTTCCACTGCCATGGCAGTCGGGGAGATTTTTCGACCACCATCCTAATAGACCCCTACATGTTTACATGTTTCCTTGTATTGCACTAACCATATATAAATGGCCAATATTTTGCCTGTGCACCCATATTCACAACAGACTATAATGTCATATCTATTTCCCGAATTCAGGTATAAATACCCACATTCTAAAAACGGGTTTGACTTGCCAGCAATTGCTGTTGTCCTCAATGAGAAATATAAGGTGACACAAAACTGTAAAAGCGACCTGCAACATACCTGTCTAATAAAACTTGTGCAAATATTGCCAAATACAGTACTGAAAATCCGGTGTCATTGTCTATCTCATCATGACTCCGTAAAGTGCATGTGCCAATTAATATTTGTACATTACATGTTGTAAACATACTGACTACATAAAGTTCTAGCTAAATATATATATATCACAGAAAAAAAACACTGATTACAGGAAAGTTATAGTCAGGATGACATTTTACTTGTGCAAAAACTGTGAAATTCAGCTGTTATAGTTAGCTAAGCTAAGCATAACTCGCGCCCCCGCAATGCACTGCAAAACATACCTTGGGAATCAAAATTCTTACTGGTAACTATGAATGTCACATCCTTGTGCACATGCATTGAGCACACACAAGGGATAAGCCCATCTCAAAGTTTGATCACACTACAATGTTACTAACTATGCTGGAATTTTGTCTCAATAACAACGTTTTCATTTTCAGGGACCTGTGGTTTAGGCAATTGGTCGGAACTGCGATGGGCAGTTGCTTCGCACTGAGCTATGCCTGTATCTTCATGGGATGGTGGGAGGCAAATTGTGTGTGTACAGATGCAAATGAGAATTGGACCAAACACATAACATTATGGACTTTATACATTGGTTATTTATTCATCATCTGGGAGGGTCCCTAATGCCATCTTTGGAGAATTGTTGTCACTCATAGGGAGCAACGAATTGAACCTAGCCTTCACACATAAGATACATCCCACATGCGTGGATTTTTTAGATGTGACAGTTATGGTTAGTGAAGGGCAGCTTAACACCAGATTGTTCCACAAAGAGACAGTGCGAAACAGTATCTTACACACTGGTAGCCAACATCCCCGTAATCTAAAGTGGAGCATACCTTATGGCGAGTTGCTGCAGGCTAAACGCAACTGCAGTACGACAGCGAGTTTTGAGGAGGAACAGAAAAAGATTCTGGGTTGTTTTAGAGCAAGGGGTTACCCGACCAAAGTTTGGAAAACAGCGGTTGAGAAAGTCTCCAGGGTGGCAAGGGACACCTTACTTACATGTAAAGAGAAGAATACGGATGAGGGCCAGGCACTGATACAACTGATTACCACTTTCAACAACAACAGCCTTGTTGTCAGGAGAGTGTTATCACGTCACTGGCATTTGGTTAAAAGTGATCCCACGATAGGTAAATTAGTCAGTAAATATCCACAGATTACCTACCGTTAGCCCAAATCACTACGTGATATTTTGGTACACAGCGACACTGGGGCAGACAACAGGAGAGAGGGCTGGTTACATGAACAGAAAGGGTTCTATAAATGTGGCAGGTGCAAGGTGTGTAGAAAGAGCAGTAACAATTGCCACAGGCAAGCAAAGACGTATTAACAAACGTATAACTTTCACAAGAGACTTTTGCATTTATGTCCTGGTTTGCCCATGTGGGCTCAGATATGTCGGAAGTACAATTTGCCCGGTCAAGAAACACATCTTGGAACACTACAGGGCTATCAAGAATGTTGACCAGACATATACTGTAGAGAGACATTGGGCCAGTCAACATCATGAAAATTCTGACCTTCTTGTTTTCTTTACAATTGAAAGGGTTGAGAAAACAGCCAGAGGTGGCAACAGGGAGAGGCGTTTGCAGCAAAAGGAGTTGGAATATGTTATTCTACTCGGCAGCAAGTACCCTGGATGTCCTTCATTAGAGTGAGGAGCTTCACATACACATCGGCTGATGTGGTACTTTACTGAAGTCTTTCTCCCTCCCCTCTCTCCCTCCCCCCCAGATATTTAATAGTAATGCTACCTTTGATCCCTATACATGCTATATGCTTTCATGTGTTTTCACTCTTTTTTCTACTCTCTTCACTGCTCCTGTTCATTCTTACACTTTTTCTCTATCTGAATTTACCGTTTAACCCATTATCGATAACACTGTTATGTCCATAACTAATTGATGCATCTCTGTTATTGGTTACAATGTTTTAAATTCCGCCTGTATTGCCTATTACTATGATAATATTGTGTTCTTTCATTATATAGCCTTTTATTTCCCCTTCATTGACTTCTCAGCCTGAGCAGGAAATCACATATTGTATATTGTCGGTCTGCATATGAGTAATTATACATGAGACTGGCAGATATATATGTATTTACAAAGTTGTTTATTCATTGCATGCAAAACTATGAAGATGCGAATTAGTGCATTAGGCCACTTGGCTGGAATTTGGTTTGGTTTTGATACATTCGCTTTGGTCCTCCAAATTGTCACATGACTGCAATTGTACCAGGTCGTTGTACATTGAATGTTAGTAGCCATTTGGCTTATACTCCTAACACGGCTTGATTACTATATTTGACCATTAGCAATGTAACTTACATTACTGGGTTGCGCAATTTGCTGTGAGCCACTTGGCAAGCAATGTCGCTTAAGTTGCATGAATAGCATCCACAGTAACCTGTCTGTGATATGCTAAATCACTTACAATTTACCTTAAATTAATTCTTTGATTGTTTAATCATGCATTAAAATTATGTCAAAAACTTGCTGCATTAATTTGTACAAATCGCAGCTTTCATTGTAACTCAATCTATTTTCATAGCCTTCTTTGCATCAGACGACATGGTGTTAGTGTTTTCTCACTGTTTATAACCTTTGAGATTATTTCTAAGGTTGGTTGGGAACTATTGGTAACTGGCTGTGATGAACACCTTTTCAGGTTCAAAAGCGTTGCCAAATAAAACTTTATTGACTGTGGACATATATATATATATATTACCTACTGGCGGTCGCAAGTAGGTAGTTATAGTTAGGACCTAGTTACTATAGGAAAATGGCAACATTCTATTCCCAATAACTTTGGTGCCGATTGACGAATCTTCGCAACATTTTCAAAACTAATTCTTTGTTGAGATCAGCTCCTATGTTGAAAGTTTGAGGGTGATTTGTCAAGAAAAGGTGTTTTCTCCATGTTAATTTCCATAGGAAACTTTAGACAAGGCTACAGTTCGAACGGGTGAACGGAATTACCCCAAATTTGGCAGGGAGAAGGGTCTTGGTCTAGAAAGCACGCTTTTGTTTATTTGGTGTACATTTGTTCAGTAGATTTTGAGAAATATCGAAATTTACAGATATCGATATTTGGGAATTCTGCCATCTGATTGGCTGAGGCGTTACGAGCACGAGCTTGTTGCTGATTGGTTGCGAGCGGTGCAAGCGGTTGCAACTAGGAAGTGTTGGCTGCCATTTTGTGATTCCGTTGAAGTGAGTAAGGTGAAAAAAGGGGGAAAAAAGTGGGAAATAGGAGGGTAGGAGCACTGTAACCTCTGTGGGGTGTTTAGGGTGTGCTATAGAGGCGGTACGAAGCAAAGTATTTACCCCTACCAGTGAGTAAGTGGTGGGCTACGGAAATTAAGTGAGGTATTGGGTAAAGTCTGATGCGGGTAAGGTGAGCTGGTGCGGGATTCGGGGATTGAAGCGTGAGCCCAAATTGTGTGTCTTATGCTGTGAAGTCATGTGCCGTGGCCGCTGCACTACAGTTGTGGAAGTAGTGTCCGGATGTGTTTATAACTGCTAGGACGAACTACTGACCCGTACAGGTATGAAAGTCCTGGGGTACGGAATATATGTGAGGTATTGTCTAGAGTCTCATGTTGCTAAGCTGAGCTGCTGCCGGAGTCGGAGATTAAAGCTTGAGCCCAAACTGTGTGTTATATTCTGTAAAGTCATGTGGTCAGGCCGCTGTGCCACATCTGTGCAAGTAGTGTCAGCATGTAGTTATAGGTACTTGGATGAACTTTTGTTTAGAACATTGTAGCTTGTGTATGGTGGTTAGGTGGTGTTGTATAGGGAGTGCGAAGGTAAATCAATATGGTATTTGTAGAGCGCAAACTACTCACCCCTATGGGTGAGTAGAGCTGGGGATCAAAGCGAGAGGTCTGTGCTGCAAAGTGAGATGGTCTGGCCGCTTTGCCACAGCTGTGTGGAGAATACATTTTGGCGAGGGTGCGGGAGTTGGCGTTATCTGGCCCTAAAATAGCGGGCCTAAGTTGTAAGTAATAGCCTTTGTGTTCATTAGTTGGAGCTACATATAAGTGCAGATGCACAGCTTCAAGTTATTCAGGAAAACTCGGTTTCCCTGATCTGTGAAGTGTACTTCATCACTTCTGTATATATCCGCCATATCAAAACGTATGTTGTTGTTGTATATGGACCCCATTTTGTGGTCTCTGAGGTATGCAGAGACAGCTTTGTAGACTTTTTTCAGAGATTTTTCAATCTGAGGACAAAATTGTTTGGACCATTTCCACTTCTGTCTTTGGCATATATTGGAATATACAAAGACAGTTTGAGGCAAAAGTAACATCATTTGTCCAAATGTGTCCTTCATAAGCATTTCCAAATCTACCCCAGTCCATGTGCCTAGGTAGTTTCCACCACAGTGCACAATCATGAGGTCAGGGTGTTGGAGATGCAAACAGGTTTTAACCAAAGGCAAAATTGGTGCCACTTCAATCCTCTCTGTCCAAACCATTTCATGTCCACATTTTGTAAACCTAGGTCTAAGTCAATACGTCTCTGTTCTGCATACCTCTTGCACCAGAAAACATAGCTATGTCCTATGATCCACACTAGCATTTTGAAGGTATGGCTGGAAGGTATGGAAAGATGTCTGTAGCACATGTAGTTCCTTCGTAGAATAAGAGATATGTTTAAAGATAGGGAACTTGTTTCTTTTCGCATACAAAACGGTACCTGATTGGGAGATGAAAAGCATTGTTTTTTAAAAGTAGGGTGCACATTCGTTTTGTGGAAAGGTATGTTTGTGATTGGTTAAAAAAAGCAGTTTGCATGTACATATTATAGTACATATTATAGGATAAAATTTGCTCAACTCAACCACACCTGCTACTTGCATTTGGAAGGCACTGTTCAAACTTAAAACAATCGGGCACTTTTAACCTGCATGTGCTGTTAAATGTTCGAAAAAATATTGCAAAAAAATATCGTTAAGTTTAAAAAAATTGATGAACTTTTAACCTCCACGTGTTGTAGAATGTTCTAGAACGTGTTGATAGAATACGTTGCATTTATGACTTCGATGTGTACTTGAATATTTAAAAAACTATTTATATGGAAAAGTAGAAAGATAGTAATAGAGAGAATTTTTGAAAGCTAAAAGAATCAAGGAACTATTGTAATTTGTTCTGGATTACCTACTGGCGGTCGACAGTAGGTAGTTATCACTGTTAACGGTCTGAAAGTGCGGTGTTGCTCAGAGTGGCATGGTGGTGATATGATATGGTGCTACACTCGGGTATGAAACCGAGAGTCTAAACCGTGAGGTCATTGCTGTAAAGTGATGTGGTCTGGCGTTTGTAGCATACGTGTGCAAGTAGTGTTAGTAGGCATTTATACCATACAGGGAGTGGGAAGCGAACTACTGACCGTTACTGTGTGTTGATAGTATACCGGAAGCGGGAAGCGAAGTAGTTATGCCTACCGGTGTGAAGACTTGGGGATGAAACCGAGCTGATTGCTGTAAAGTGATGGGCTCTGGGTGGTGTAAGATACTAGCCGCTGTAGTATAAGTGTTTAAGTAGTGTTAGTATGCGTTTATAGTATATGGGGAGTGGGAAGCGAACTACTCATCCCTATGGGTGTGAAGACTTGGGGATTAAACCGTGAGCCTATATTGTGAGCTCATTGCTGTAAAGTGATGTGCTCTGGGCGCTGAAGCATATTTGTGGAAGAAGTGTTAGTTTACGTTTATACAATATAGGGAGTGGGAAGCGAAAGTCTTACCCCTACCGGTGTCAAGACTCGTGGATGAAACTATGAGCTCATTGCTGTAAAGTCATGTGCTCTGTGTAGTATTCCATTGCAAGTCATAGTAGAATGTTAGTATGTAATACTACTAGAATCTAAGGGGCATATTATCAAGGAACGGCGTTAAAATTATTGCCGCTTTAGGTCAGTGGCATCACTCATGACATCACTGATGACATCATCCTTGTGATAGAGTGGCGGTCGCGCGAGTTATAGTTATCTGAACTAACTATAACGGGGGAATTTCAATGGTTTTTTATGAGTGAAATGTCCAGCTAACTATAACATGTGTGAAACCTATGGTTTTTTAAGTGAATTTGCAAGGTTTTTTAAATGCTAATTCCTAACTATAACGTGTGTGAAACCTATGGTTTTTTAAGTGAATTTGTAAGGTTTTTTAAATGCTAAGTTATGTATGTATTATTATATTTTTTATATATTTATTTTACAATAAGCTACCTATGTATATAGTTATAGATTGACTGTATCCTGTAATATGGAATGGCTCGTTTTTTTTAAGGTTTTTCACCGTGCGCGCACGGTGCGCGAACCGTGCGCGCACCCCGCGATTTTTTGAAAAAAAAAAAAATGTTTTCTACACCCTTCGGGGTCCTTCAGGGACCCCCTGACAAATGCTAGGGGGTCATGAACTCTCTACCCTGCCCCCTTTTCACGTTCTCCACCTTTCTTTTTCACTGTCACACACAAAACACACAAAATGGCGTCCGACACTTCCTGATTTCGACCGATTCGAATGTTGACTGACATGTAACCACCAATCAGAATTACACTCGCGCACGTTATGGTGCGCGCACGGTGCGCGCACGGTGCGCGCTTATAGATATTTATGTACATTTAACTGCAATTTTCTCAGGAACTACTGAACAGATTGACACAATATATGCAAAAGGCACATGCCTGACCTGAGGACTACCTCTTTGCCAAATTTCAAGTAATTCTGTTTAGCCGTTCGGGCTGTACCTTCGACTAAAGGTCCTATGGGAAAATGCATGGGGAAAACACGTTTTGGGACCCCCCTTTTTTCTCAGCCCCCGCTTGACGAATCACCCCGAGACTTTCAGGGTAGGAGCTGAGCGAGCGCCCCATTAGTTTTGAACATTTCGTGAGGATTCGTCAACCGGCGCCAAAGTTATTCAAAATAGAATTTTCAGATTTCCTATGGAAACTCGGTCCTAACTATAACTATCTACTGGCGACCGCCAGTAGATAATATGTATATATATATATATGTGTATATTAATATGTATATGTATATATATATGAGTTATTCCGTAGAAAAGCTGCAATTGTAACTCCACCCCGTCACAGCATATACGGACACGGACCATGAGTAAGTGCTGAATTATTTTATTCTGTGCCTTTTTGCTGCCATAACGTTTCGGCTCCTCCGAGCCTTGATCACATGATATACATATATCCAAAAAAGATGCACTCCTGCCGGAGAGTTTAGCCCTTTGAGGGGTGGCACAGCGCCGGTGGAGTAAGCCGGTAATAATTTCTTTCAAAAACGGAGTTCCAACTGTGCTCTTAGGTCGTAAGAAAAAGACACCACAACGCTCCAAGGACACTTCAAAGGGGGTTTATTTACTTCATAAACCCAACGTGACGCGTTTCACCCTCCTCGGGCTTGCTCACACAACGTTATGCTACCGGACCATCGTTAACATACATTGTCCGTACCCTCATGGACATGGAAAGAGGACTATCGCATTAGTTTTTCTGCGCCATATTGAGAAGGTGAAATTGTATCTAATAGTGAAACTCAGTGTGCGCCATATAATAACGGTATACAACAACGTACAACGTGGCAAACAATCTTTTAGGGTCAACACATTGTCAAACAAATACATTTGTGTATTGATAATATCCCTCGTTGTGAACGTAGCGCATCAAACCTAGCCACTGTTTAATGTGCTTGTGCATGTTTTAATATACAACGGAGGCACCAACGGGGACACGTGGCCTGCAACAGATCTTTTCTTTAGCGACCTGGCCTCTCGTGACATTCTTCAGTAGTGGGTGAGTTTCTATTAAAAAATAGTGTTGATGGCCAAATAGCAAAGGGTCTCTTGACTAGTATGTACTAGTTAGTAAGAAAGAGATACGTAGTTTGCCCATGTACGTTACGTATTGCACCCAGACTGCCTTAACGTACTCCCATAGTGGGTACAGCCATTATTGGAAATAATGTCAGTAACATTTGTATAGATATTACTGGGTCTCTTAACTGTTGCATAGTAACCATCACCTGTTAGTTTGATCTCCTATTGTCAGGTATCATTATGTATTAATGTTCTTCTACAAAGTCTCTCGGATAGTGTATCCTGCTTGTACACCAATGGGAGCAAGAAAAGAGGCTGCCTGCAATTGTAACCCCGTTCAAACATTTGGAAGTCCATGCAATAGTATCTATTTTGTCCAGATGCAAAATACAAAACATTGGTCCACTGGTGCATCCTTTTACCCAAAATCAAAATCAAACTCGAAATGTGCTTAAATCAAATTACAAAGATACAATTGAAATTGATCTTATCTGTTCACTGGAGAGCAGCATGGGAAGAAAAGGGTAGGGATCCTGTGTCGCGGGCCCGAGACGGAGTCCCTTCCTTTCTTCCTGTAAAGATAAAACATAGTCCGCTTAATCAAAATGCAATAGACATGCTGGAGTTAAAGAATCAGAATATAATCATTCATTAGAATAACAATTCAACGTTGACCCTTCTGGGCCAATATACATACACCCTCAATGTCCATCCTCCTTAGAGTATCCCACCTATTCTTAATTGTGATCATGTTTGCAACCTGGCTACCATGGATGAAATCTATTGCCCCGTTAGTCGCCATATAAGTGTATGGCCATCTCCTCGTCCATGTTGTGGCCATTAGGATATCAGGTCCCCATCCCAATTATGTGTCGTGATTCACGTTGCCTTAGTTTTAGAGTGCTGTCGCCTCCTCTTTTATTAGGTGTTACCCTTTCTATGGCATAGTAGGACAATTTGGTGTAATCCGAAAAATGCTTTGTTTCAAAATGACAGGCAATGGGGTACTGCTGGTCCTTGTTAGTGATTGCCCTCATAGGACCCGTTTCTTCGCCATATGTGTGGTGCTTCCTACGTATCTAAGTTGGCACGGCCATTCAAGCACGTAAACTACATTTGTGCTACTGCATGTGAGGAACTGTTTAATACTAATCATGCTGTTAGTACTGCTGTTCCAAAATTCTTTACGCATGCGGCTGTTGCCGCATGCCTTGCAGTGTCCGCATGGGTAGAAGCCTTGTAGGTCGATGTTATTGCTTCTTTCCTTGCTGGGTAACTCACTGTGGACTAACAGATCTTTTAAGCTGCGTCCCTTCCTATAATTCAGGCAACAAAACTGGGCCAAGAAAATGCAAACCTTTAAACACAATCTTAGCCTTTCACAGATGAGGGCTGTACAAGAACTAGCTGAGGATGACAGTATTGTAATTCGACCCGCTGACAAGGGGGGTAATATTGTCATTCTGTCTAGAGAAATGTACGTAGCAGAAGCCACAAGACAACTGAGTGACACGAGTACATACACCAGATCTAACCGTGTAGACTATAATAACAGTATTGTACAGATCTGGGAAAAAGTAGGCGAATGGAAGGATAGGGGTTTGATCGAATGGGAAGAGTACTGTTATCTGAAGAAAGATTTCCCTATCCTCCCTGTTATGTACCTGCTTCCCAAAATACACAAGAATAAGGACATTCCCCCGGGTAGACCCATCATCTCTTCCAGAGGATGTGTCTTGGAAAATCTATCTCGCTATGCTGAACACTTCTTCAGGGAGTTTGTAATCACTCTCCCTTCATATGTCAAGGACACGAAGGACTTTTTAATCAAAATTCATGATTTAATCTGGGAAGAAGATTTCTTATTGGTAACCATGGATGTTAATTCCCTCTAAACCATCATTAATCATGAACAAGGTATAGAAGCATGCGAGAGATTCCTTAAACGCAGACACATAAGATTTAGGGAACACACATTGATGATACTGGAAATTATCAAACATTGTATGGAGAATAACTTCTTCACGTTTGACAATTTGATTTACAAACAATCCCTTGGTACGGCGATGGGGACCAGCTTTGCACCCAGCTTTGCAAACCTCTTCATGGGAGCATGGGAGGAGGATATCAGGAAGGAAACTAGGTTGCAGCACGACTTCACAAAGGTCATACTCTGGCTACGATACATCGACGACTTGTTTGTTATCTGGAAAGGTAGCAAACAAGAAGTCCATAACTTTATCACCAGACTCAACCAGAATAACAACAACCTAACCCTCACATACACTGCGAGTAATCAAAAGGTCGAATATCTCGACACTTGTGTAGAAATTGTGAACAACAAATTGACAACAGTGTTGTTTCGCAAACCCACAGCGGGAAATACATTACTACATGCTCTAAGCAGTCATCCTAACACACTCAAATGGAGCATCCCCTATGGGGAACTGCTCCGAGCAAAGAGAAATTGCAGCACAGAGGAAGGTTTTCGAAAGGAACAAACGATTATGACACAAAGATTTAAAGAAAGAGGATATCCCATGTGGGTACTCAAAAAGGCTATGGAAAGGGTTAAGGAAATAGACAGAGGCACCATTCTGGAGCTCTCCCCTGACTCCAACCCACAAAAAGACAGTGAGAATCCAGAAACCAGGCTGATACTAACATACAATGGACACTCAGACCAAATAAAGAAAATGATCTCCCGTAATTGGAATCTCCTCAAAGGAGATCCTGTTATAGGTAAGATGATACCAACATATCCATCAATAAGTTACAGGAAGGGACGCAGCTTAAAAGATCTGTTAGTCCACAGTGAGTTACCCAGCAAGGAAAGAAGCAATAACATCGACCTACAAGGCTTGTACCCATGCGGACACTGCAAGGCATGCGGCAACAGCCGCATGCGTAAAGAATTTTGGAACAGCAGTACTAACAGCATGATTAGTATTAAACAGTTCCTCACATGCAGTAGAACGAATGTAGTTTACGTGCTTGAATGCCCGTGCCAACTTAGATACGTAGGAAGCACCACACATATGGTGAAAAAACGGGTCCTCGAACATATTAGGGCAATCACTAACAAGGACCAGCAGTACCCCATTGCCCGTCATTTTGAAACAAAGCATTTTTTGGATTACACCAAATTGTCCTACTATGCCATAGAAAGGGTAACACCTAATAAAAGAGGAGGCAACAGCACTCTAAAACTAAGGCAACGTGAATCACGACACATAATTGGGATGGGGACCCGATATCTTAATGGCCACAACATGGACGAGGAGATGGCCATACACTTATATGGCGACTAACGGGGCAATAGATTTCATCCATGGTAGCCAGGTGGCAAACATTATCACAATTAAGAATAGGGGGGATACTCTAAGGAGGATGGACATTGAGGGTGTATGTATATTGGCCCAGAAGGGTCAACGTTGAATTGTTATTCTAATGAATGATTAGTATTATGATTCTTTAACTCCAGCATGTCTATTGCATTTTGATTAAGCGGACTTTGTTTTATCTTTACAGGAAGAAAGGAAGGGACTCCGTCTCGGGCCCGCGACACAGGATCCCTACCCTTTTCTTCCCATGCTGCTCTCCAGTGAACAGATAAGATCAATTTCAATTTTATCTTTGTAATTTGATTTTAGCACATTTCGAGTCTGATTTTGATTTTGGGTAAAAGGATGCACCAGTGGACCAATGTTTTGTATTTTGCATCTGGACAAAATAGATACTATTGCATGGACTTCCAAATGTTTGAACGGGGTTACAATTGCAGGCAGCCTCTTTTCTTGCTCCCGTTGGTGTACAAGCAGGATACACTATAGGAGAGACTTTGTAGAAGAACATTAATACATAATGATACCTGACAATAGGAGATCAAACTAATAGGTGATGGTTACTATGCAACAGTTAAGAGACCCAGTAATATCTATACAAATGTTACTGACATTATTTCCAATAATGGCTGTACCCACTATGGGAGTACGTTAAGGCTGTCTGGGTGCAATACGAAACGAACATGGGCAAACTACGTATCTCTTTGTTACTAACTAGTACATACTAGTCAAGAGACCCTTTGCTATTTGGCCATCAACACTATTTTTTAATAGAAACTCACCCACTACGGGAGAATGTCACGAGAGGCCAGGTCGCTAAAGAAAAGATCTGTTGCAGTGCACGTGTCCCCGTTGATGCCTCCGTTGTATATTCAAACATGCACAAGCACATTAAGCAGTGGCTAGGTTTGATGCGCTACGTTCACAACGAGGGATATTATCAATACACAAATGTATTTGTTTGACAATGTGTTGACCCTAAAAGATTGTTTGCCACGTTGTACGTTGTTGTATACCGTTCTTAAATGGCGCACACTGAGTTTCACTATCAGATACAATTTCACCTTCTCAATATGGCGCAGAAAAACTAATGCGATAGTCCTCTTTCCATGTCCATGAGGGTACGGACAATGTATGTTAACGATGGTCCGGTAGCATAACGTGGTGTGAGCAAGCCCGAGGAGGATGAAACGCGTCACGTTGGGTTTATGAAGTAAATAAACCCCCTTTGAAGTGTCCTTGGAGCGTTGTGGTGTCTTTTTCTTACGGCCTAAGAGCACAGTTGGAACTCCGTTTTTGAAAGATATATACATATATATAGATACATATATATATGGTATTTGGACAAAATATTGAGTTAAAAATATCGAGACGCAGAAATATTGGATTTTAATATCTTGATCCACAAAAATCAAAATGCAGGAATATCGTTGACAAGAAATTACATTTTCTAAGGTAAGTAATATTATGACAAAAATATCTATGTTGTTAAAATCGTTTACAAAAATATAGCTGTAAAAATATCATTTTTTAATTATCTTTATGTATTTTGCTATTTGTTTTAATTGTATGTGTTATACATTTTGTTTTATTATTGATAATCATTTTAAATATATTTTGTACATTTGTAGTTCTAGGGTTAAAGGATGGGAAGTAAACTAATTATAGTTAATTGATTTTAACTAATTGTGTAAATTGTGTAATTAATTCATTTTTTAAGTTTTATTTTAGGAGCAGGTTGTGGGATTTATAGGGCAAAAGGATGGGAAGTAAATTAATTATAATAATTAATAATTAATTTTAATTGGAATTCATTATTTAATTGATAATTATGTAAATTGTGTAACTAAATCATTAAGGTTTTTTCAGTTACGGGTTGTGGGATTTGTAGAGGTAAAGAGTGGGAAGTAAATTAATGATAAATAATACATTTTAATCAACATTAATTATTTAATTTATAATTATGTAAATGGTGTCATTAATTTATTTTGTACGTTTATTTTAGGTGTGGGCTGTGGTATTTGCAGGTGCAAAGGGTAAGAAGTAATTTATTTATCAATAATTAATCATTAATTTAATTACAATTAATAGTTTAATTGCTATTAGTTATGTAAATTGTGTAAATATAATTTTTAAGATATATTTAGGGTGCAGGTTGTTGGGTTTTGGGGGTATAGTGTGGGAAGTTAATTAAGAAATAATTTATTTATAATCAATTAATATATATTTAATTGATAATTATGTAAATTGTGAAATTATATTTGTTAAGTTATATTTTAGGTGTGTGTTCATTGTAGAGGAATAGGGTGGGAAGTTAATTTAGTAATAATTAATGATTGATTTTTTAATTGAAATATTTAATTTATTTATACTTCTGTAAAAATAAAATATTATTTATTTTTCTATGTTAAATATTAGTTTCCAAAGAGAGTTTCCGCCCAACGCCGTATGCCTGCCAGTATGTGCCGGTGCCTGCCATGATGGCGGTCAGCCACAAATGTAGAAACTTAGTCAAAACAAAGGAATGAGGCGGCACACCGACCAAGTATTACGAGTGTTTAATCACTCAAAAACAACGCGTTTCAGCCGTGGAGGCCTTTGTCAAGTTCCCAGAGTGCTAGCAGGTAAACATTTAAATAATAATACGTCATGATAGAAATAGAAAAGTTACCCTGTCACTCAGAATTCATCAGGGATATCAGTGCAATGGTTCAGACCTCCTAAACAACAATTTTGAATGCTATACAACGATAAATATCATATTCACAAAATTAATGATAAAAATAATTAAAAACGTGTGTACATGTAAATTACATAAATAAGTGTCACACATCTCTACATTGCCATAGATATAGAAGAATTACTCTGAAATGTAGTTCATCACATAATTCAATGCAAAGAATTTAGCTTGATGGATTACAATTGAAAATAATCTTAAACAATACATATCGCAATAGTAAAAAATGATGAGGAACGTATGTACATGTAAATGAAAAACAAAAAATGAAAATAAAAATAAAAATGAAAATATTGCATGGTAAATCACATCTTCAATTCGTTAGCAATTTATAGGTCCAACTTTCCTGGATTCGTGTACGGTCATAGAGCAAAGGGTAACATTTGCCACATATTACATATATACATTTCAATCCTAATTGAAACACTCTGGACAAAAAGAATGCAGTGTCGCATTTGCATGAAAAATGAATAATTTAGTGACAGAAAGGAGGTATGAACACAAATAATCAGGTACCTGCCTGATGAAACCATATGTTGATAACTACTGAAACATATGTTTCTGATCTGATACATGTGAAAGAAACATCGCATTTAGACGCTATTGTCCTCGATAGGACAGAAAGAGGAACCTAAATAATAACCTCCTAATCACAGGCCAGTGCCCAAATGCGAAAGCATCGTTACGTGTACAGATCAGACAACATTTTGAAATCTCCATATATTTGAAACCATAATTCAGGACAAATGTCCAGATATAAGGCTGCACCCAAGATCATGTCATAACCAATGTGAGTGTGCACCCAATTTATAAAAATATAATGTCACGGGGAAAAGATATCTCCTACCACAAAGTAGACAAAATAGATATGAGAAGAAGAAAAACAGATAAGAAATGCTTCAGAAAAATAAAATGGACAGATGTGCTAGATACAGAATAAACATCGTAACGGACACATGTGTGCATATCAGGCATGGCATCAGAGACCAATATGGGTGCTCAATTCTTCTTCCCTGTTTAAGCCATAAGGCATCCTGGTATTCAGATCAATAATATATTTTGAGTCAAGAACTCATAACTGTTTCTCCCTGTCCCCACCAAGAATATTTTTCATTATTCTGTCGATGCCACAGAAGCAAAGCAGTTTATTATTGCTACTATGTGAGTTGTAGAAATGTAGCGCCACAGGATAACTGCAATCCATGTTGGTTATGGCCCTTTGAAGTTCTAGGATGCGTCTCTTGAGCTGATGTTTCGTGCTTCCCACATATCGCATGCCACATGGACATTCCAACATTACATATTTTGTTGTGCATGTGATAAATTCTTTGATAGTTCTATCCCTGCCATCGTGTGTCTTGAAAGTTTTTCAGCTAGTTGTGTATCTACAGGCTTTACAGGAGTTACATTTGTGAAAGCCCTCCTTCCATTGTAACCAAGTTATGGTTGGTTGAATCTGTTGATGACTCTGGCCCAACCTATCCTTTAAGGACATGGGTCGCCTATAAGTTATCGTGGGCGATTCCCTCACTTTGTTGGCAATCACTGGATCCGCCATGATATGGCCCCGGTGTTTTTTTATCATCGCTCTGAGTTTACAAGATCTTGCATTATATGTGATAATCATGTGGGGGCTGCTGGTTGACATGTCTCTTTTGCATGAAGTATCACTGTTACCAAACAGAACATCAATTTGTTTAACACTGCCCAATTTATCATTGGCTTGTTTCAGTATTTTGTCAGTATACCCACGTTGTTTAAATCTTTTAATCATATTGCTTTCAGCATTGAAGCCCTTCTCTGTGCTGCAATTCCTACGAGCGCGTAATAGCTCCCCATAGGGGATGCTATTAATCAGAGAGGTGGGATGGTGGCTGCGTGCATGTAATAAAGCATTACCTGCAGTGTCTTTCTTGAAAAGGGCAGTTGTAAGTCTGTTCTTGTTGACCGTGAACCTAATATCCATGAAATCACATGAGGTTTCACTCATGGAATCATTGGTGGACAAGACATCGATGAACTCCCTGACCAGATCCAAATCTCCATCCCAAATGATAAAGAGATCATCGACGTATCTCAGCCACAATGGTACGTGTTCAGTATATTTCTCATAGGCATCGGTCCATACCAACTGCTCCTCCCACCAGCCCAGAAATAAATTCGCCAAGCTGGGGGTGAAGCAGGTGTCCAATGCCGTGCCAGACCTCTGCCAATACAATGTCTTTTCAAACAGAAAAATATTCTCCTGTAGACAGAAAAGCATCATTTGTTTTATCATCAAAGTGTGATTTAGCATATCTATAGGCTGACGTTGTAGATAATACATACAAGCTTCAACCCCCCTACATTGATCAATACATGTGTACAGGTAGCACACATCTAAAGAAATCATGACAAAGCCCTTTTCCCACTTGATGTTGTGGATTCTCTTTAGAAACTCTGTACTGTCTTTACAATATGATATAAGGTCCGTGACATATGGAGATAAAAAATAATCCAAAAAGATAGAGGTATTTTCTTAAAGGCCACCATTGGACGAGACAATTTGGCCTCCCTGGTGGCTTCGTGGGATGCTTGTGCACCTTGGATAAAAGGTACAGACACAGTACTCTGGGATTTTTATTCTTTAAGAATTTGAACTCATCATCGTCCAGGAGTCCATCCTTCCACCATTCCTTCAGGAGATTGTGATATTTAGACACCGTTCCTTCATATGTTTTCCAGCTGAGAACCTCGTAACAATTTTCGTCACTTAACTGTCGTAGAGCTTCACTTTTATAATCTTCCACATTCATTATTACAACATTCCCACCTTTGTCCGAGGGTTTGATCGTTATTGTGGGATCCCCTATTAGATATTTCCGTGCGTCTCTCTGTCCCTTGGTGAGGTTATCTCTGATGCAATAGCTCTGATCATTCCTTAATTTGGTCAATTCATGAGTTAATACAGAGTGAAACACCTCAATATTGTCATGCGCTACATTAGGGTTGAATTTGGATTTCACTTTGAAGCCACTCTTGCGAGTCGTATCCACAGGAAAACCTAAGGTTTGCAGTCGTGATGCCGCAGTTTTATCACTGCTGTGTGTACTGTTTGTTTCTAATTCATGAATTTCTAAAATGGTTTCAATTTCCTCCATAGTAAAGTTGTGTTTGTAGGTGAATAGGGTGGGAAGTTATTTAAGTAATAATAAATCAAACAATATGTAAGTATTTATTACAAATTAAATTATTTATTACTTAATTTGTCAATTGTGTTATATTTTTTTTTACTTCAATGACATTTGAATTGTTGGTTGTGATGTTTGTGAGAATTTAGAGGGTCATTACGATGCAGGTCGGACTCGCTTCTACAGTACTGTTGGAGGCGGACGGACCACTGCGGTCATGTCGGAAGCGGTCAATCCGACCGCCGGATTACAATGCATGCTTATGTACAGAAATCCGACCACCACGGTCCATCAGACATTTACAACCATGATGGTCCCGGAACAGACCAATGGAGGCAGGCGGAGAGCACACCAGCATACGGCGCGCCTGCCTAATTATGATGCATCATTCAGACGAGCCCACTGTAGCAGTCCAACCTCCTCATCAGAGCAGGTGGAAAGGAAGGGATAATAGCACAACAAGCACCTAAACGCAGCTTCCCACTTCCTGCACTGAAATGGAGCCTATTCTACACATCATGCCGATACTGTACCTGATTGCTCACGGCCCAAATGTATACCTTCGTGGATGCAACCACCGGTAAGTGACACATCGAGCCTCATGTATATAGTCCACAACAAAATTAAGCGACCGCCATGTTCGAGCAGGCCCGTACTGTGGTACATAAGAATGGGGGGATGCGAACATTGTGTGCCCAATTTAACATGTGCGGGCATATACCCAATACAAAATATATGAGAACCCGGAAATGACAGGGCCAGAAGGGACCTTTGAAAGTACGAGTAGTGACACACGTGTTGCAGTTTTTGAAGTTTTCCAGGGTTGTCGGTGGTCATCCATGTCAGGTGTTAAAAGATGATGCAGATAAGGGTCCCAAAGGAGTCTCCATATCATCCCCTCACTCAGCGTGTGAACTATAACCAACTCAGCAGCAGTACTACCTACCACTGTCTCACATGGAACAGCAAATGAGACTAAGTCAATTAGCAGTGTTGATAGGTCAGATAAGGAGCTGCACCATAGATATATTGCTAAAAAATCTGAGTAGAAACTCCTAGTACCAATGCAAGTAACACCTAATGGCAAAAAGTACATCACTGAATCCCTGTAGATGCAATGCAAATACTCTTTACAGATACCATGCTGTTTTGCAATGGCACAATACCAAATATTTTGAATGAGTGTGACAGTATGGCAATTAGATATGTACAGCTTACATGGTTGTCAGCCACATTCTCATGGACCTCACCTACACACCTGGAACCGTTCCACCAGGACACTCATCACACTCAAAGTACTGTTGTGGAGGACATCAAAATCACATACAAACATACATTTCACAAAATCAACCATAAAAAGTGGGAGAGATGGTGTGTATTTGTCAGTGTGTGTTTATGTGAAGCATCCCTGGTGAAAATGAACAGACACTGCACATCACCTGACTGAAAACATTAGCAGACAACTTTCACCGACACTGTACATCAAGAATGTGTTCCACACACTACACCCCCCAACTCTACACTGTGAATAAGGTTAGGGGCGTTGAATCCAAGCACCAAATATAACTAGTTGGCACCTGTATGTAATATCACTGAATGTATGTTCCGATCACATCTGCATGATGTAGTCTATATCGACAACAGTGACAATCTACACCCACCCACTCACATAATCTACATTTGTGGACAGTTCAGAAACAGGTGAGAACCAGAGTGCAATAGAAAGTGGCACAAAAGAGCACCTCATCATGAAGGACATAACTCTCAAACGTTGTGATAACCTCACATTATACAAAAGCTAACTCTTGTAGAGACATAGATAATACAACTATATGGAGGTCTGTGCCAAAATATGAAGTACTACGCTACAAAAGCACTGTAGTGCACCTTCCTGCATCACAGACATAAATAGAATAAGTCAGGTTAATGGGATTGTCAAGAACTATAGTCAAAAGAATCTTACCTGATAGTTAAAGAACTGTTAAACATCCCAATAACACCCTCCTCTCACTCCCCTCCTCCAGACAGAAGTACGGATCTGGCCAACTACTTCGACTCCAAAATCTCGAGGATATTGGACTCCCTTCCAACCATCAGCCCACCTATCCACACGGATATAGAGGCCGGCAACAACAGCCCACGGCTGTCCACTTTCAGAGCAGTTTCCCTTACCGAGGTATCGTCCACGCTGGATAAAATGAAAAGCGGATCTCCCCTTGACCCAGCCCCGGTTAGATTCCTGAAAACCGTGTCGACCAACATAGCCCCTACCATCAGGGATCTTATCAACACCTCTCTTTCCCAAGGAACGGTGCCCTCCAACTGTAAGAATGCGGTTGTCAGGGCCCTGTTGAAAAAGCCCCAACTTAACCCGGACGACATGGCCAACTACAGACCTATTTCGCTGCTCCCATGTGTCAGCAAAATTGCGGAGAAACTAGTGAATGCGCAATTGTCACAATTTCTTGAGACAAACAATCTTCTGCGTCAATCCCAAACAGGATTCCGGCCCGGCCATGGCACGGACACTGCCCTCCTCTCCGTCATCGAGGAGGCAAGGTGTATCCTGGATTCAGGAGGA
This sequence comes from Triturus cristatus, assembly GCF_964204655.1. Classification (NCBI taxonomy): domain Eukaryota; kingdom Metazoa; phylum Chordata; class Amphibia; order Caudata; family Salamandridae; genus Triturus; species Triturus cristatus. The sequence goes on along the minus strand of NC_140588.1, from coordinate 715,632,096 downwards.
TCAGTGGCAGTGATCCTCCTGGACCTCAGTGCCGCCTTTGATACGGTGGACCACCGTGTCCTTCTTCATCGCCTGGCCAGGGCAGGAATTGTGGGAACTGCACAAGCATGGATTGAATCCTTCCTATCCGGCCGCTCTTTTCAGGTGTGGGATGGTAACTCACGTTCAGACTCACTATCACTCAAGAACGGAGTTCCCCAGGGATCATCGCTTAGTCCCACCCTGTTTAATGTATACATGGCCCCGCTAGAAGATGTCGTGACCCCATACGGGATAAAAATAATAAACTATGCTGACGACACTCAACTCGTCGTTTCCTTGTCCCACCTGGATAACCACCCAGACAGCCTGCTGAACTGTCTCCAGGACATCCACACCTGGATGTGTGAATCCTCCCTGAGGTTGAATGGTGCAAAAACCAAAATCATGCTCCTGGGCAATAAATGGACGTCCATCCCTCCATCAGTTTGGCCGGACGCCTTCGGTGAAATTCCCACACCAAAAAAAGATATCAAAACATTAGGAGTATGGTTGGAACCTGACCTCACCATGAGGACTCAAAACAGCTGGCACCTGTTTTGGTCTCTTGCGATCTGTTCGCAAGATCCTCCCTCTTCTCCCCCTCCCATCCAGGAAACTACTGGTCCAGGGGCTCATCTTAGCCAGGCTCGACTACAGCAATTCCATCTATCTTGGGGCACCGGAATTCACCCTCGCTAAACTCCAACGCACCCAAAATGCGGCGGCTAGGCTCATTATGAACCTCCCACCCAGAGCCTCAGCCAAGTCGGCTCTTAAGGCCCTACATTGGCTCCCTGTCCGCCAGAGAGTAGAGTTTAAAGCCTTGTGTACCACCCATAAGCTCATCAACGGGGTTGGTCCGGCCGCTCTGAAAGACCTGGTTATCCCCTACAAAGCCCCCAGACTCCTTCGCTCCGACGCCGAACATCTGGCCACTGTACCAAAATTCAAGAAGGCTCGCACCGGTGGTCGCCGCTTCTCGGTCAAAGCTTCCACAGGATGGAATTCTCTTCCACGCAGTCTACGTCTGGAATCCTGTCACGCTCTATTCCGAAAAAAACTTAAAACCTTCCTGTTTCCCAAATAGTCCATCCCCTCCTCCCCCTCTCCTGGTCCACATAGATTTATAGCGCGGGGATGCCTACGGGTCACCAGGCGCTTTAGAAATCGCAAAAAAAAAAAAAAAATGTGCAAGTGGTTTGTTTAGCTGATTTATACATCTTACACGTCTGTGCCAGTTTCCCTGGTTCTGCCCATGACTCCTTCATAATGCAGAACAGCACTGTACCCCAGCTGATTTCACGACTACTACCCGAGAGGGCCAGACTTGATGGTGAGTACGACATGTCCAACCTTTGTGAGTGTGATATCATGTCGTATGGTAAGTAAATGTGTTACACATTTATTGCGCATCTGTCGGTCTTCCAACTAAGAGACTCAGCATATCCTAACCAACCATGGTTATTAACACCACTGAGGAATTTAATAATGCAAAGCGAAGTCTGATTTTTGTTTTGTTTTATATAGCATGAACTTAGGATATTGAGCGTCCCGGTCGAGACTCGAACCCAGTTCCCCAGCTTCGAGGTCGACCGCTCCAGCTGTTAGGCCGTGGAAGAACACAGTGGCCTGTGGATTGGGCTTTTGGGCTCCTGAAGGCCCTGGAAGGTGTGTCAGATCACTATTTCATGCTGTATGTGCCACAACCCACTCACTGCGACGGAACATCCCGCTCATAGGAGAGGATGGAGACCAGCAGGAGCCATCAGATGAGGATCCAGAAATGCCAAATGATGATGATAGTGGTGAAGAGGAAGTAGTTGACATTCATGGTGGTTATCAACCACTTCTTCTCATGAGCGTAAGTTTGATGTGTGTTGTAGTTACTTAGCCTGCTTCAGTGACTACTGTTGTGATGATGTGAGGAGATTGTTGCTGGTGAACTGTTTGCTATGCACAGATGTGGGACAATCCGTGCACAGTAAGTTTGTGGAGGTAGCTCTTAACACATGTGGACATTCTTCATGGCATTGGTTGATGCCTTGCCATCAAAATCTCCTGGAGGTTTACGAGGACGACCTAGACAGCAATGGATCTGCTGCTACAGGGTCAGGGGTGTCTGAGGAGTCCTCTAAAGTCAGGGCCTGCCTTTCTGTGGCAGCCGCAGATGTTGATGGGTGAAATGTTGTAGAACCAGATGAAGGGGCAATTGCTAGAGGAAAAGCCCTGCTGAGTGTGGTACTCATCTCCCTCAGCATCCCGATCAGCTCAACAGTGTGCTCATTGTGGGCCTCATTCGGCTGATCTATGAATCTCTGTTTCTTCTTCATTCACGGGAGGTCCCCCACTATCTGGCCCATCTCTCCTTGGTTGTCCTCATAAACACCAAGGAGTCTCTGAAGGTTGGCAGGGGCTTCACTGACAGCAGTGGCCTCACTTAGCTGGTCACCTGTAACCCACCCACCAACCTAGCCCCCAAGGGCCTGTGTCCTTGGCACAGCCTGCACCCTCCCACTGCCCCATACAGCCTCACAGGGAGGGTTGTTAATCCTCACCTCCTCAGGTTGGACTGGGTGACCGAAGATTTTGCCGGCTGTGCTAGATGCAAAGGTTGTCGGGGCAGAGGTCAGCACAGATGTTTCCGCTGGGGTGGGAGATGTGGTTGTGGGCGTGCTGAGAGTCACTGCTGCTGTCTGCCAAGGCCCACAAGATGGGCCAGCTCAGTCCTTCACATCCACTCATCCAGGAGAATCAGCATCACTGAAGGCTTGATCATGGGTTGGAGATGGAGACTGGGGTGTGTCTTTACTCTGGGCAGTTGTACCAGATCCCCCTGTTTAAAGAAAAAGTACAATGTCAATTTTGTTTTGGACAGCCACATCATCATTGACACAGTGGGTTTGAACCTTTGGAGAATATTAGGTGTGTTGAATTACTTTGCAAAACATTCCCTGGGGAATTATTAAGACATAGATGACAAGTGGGTCTGGACAAACAGCAGTGTGTATCTTTTTGTTGCTCATAGACCAAGGCCTGGTGGTAGATGTAGTCAGTTCAGCCTCCCAGCCACCCAGAATTGAATAATAGCTAGCTGTATGTGAGCTGAGCTTCAGCTGCATGATGGCGGACAAGTGGGTATGGACAGACAGCAGTAGTGCATCTTGTTTAGTGCTTGAAGACCAGGGCCTGGTGGTAGACGTAGTCAGGTCAGTCTCCCATGCCCCCCGGACTTGAACAATGGCTACCTGAATGTGCGCTGAAGTTCAGCTGTAAGATGGCTGACAAGTGAGTATGGAGGTAGAAAACGGGGCTCTTGTTGAGTGTCCAGAGAACAGGGCCTGATGGTAGATGTAGTCACTTCAGTCTCCCATCCCCCCAAACTTGAGCAATAGCTACCTGCATGAAAGCTGAAGTTCAGCTGCAAGATGGCTGACAAGTGGGTCTGGACAGATAGCAGTAGTACATCTTGTTTCGTGGGCAAACAACAGGGACTCATGGTAGATGTAGTCAGTTCAGTCTCCCATCCCCCCAGACATGAGCAATGGCTACCTGCATGTGAGCTGAGTTTCAGCTGCAAGATGGCTGACCAATGGGTCTGGACAGACAGCAGTAGTACATCTTGTTTAGTGGGCAAACAACAGGGCCTCATGGTAGATGTAGTCAGTTCAGTCTCCCATCCCCCCAGACATGAGCAATGGCTACCTGCATGTGAGCTGAGCTTCAGCTGCAAGATGGCTGACCAATGGGTCTGTACAGACAGCAGTGGTACATTTTGTTTAGTGCTCAAACATCAGGACATAATGCATGTTTGTACAGCAAATGAACATTAATATGGCAATAGCTGTGATATGTGCATTTAAACAGTGAAAATGTGTGTGAGTTGTTGAGGTGTTACTTACCAGTCTCCTATCCCCCAGGTATTTCAATCAAGTCCTCTGACTGAAGGATGATGTGCACCCTTTTCTCCCAGGCAGTGAGTTACATTGGTGGTCCAGGAGGACCACTGCCAGTCTTGGGGGCATAAGGTGGTGCCTGGAGGCCATTCTCTTGACCCTCATCTTCAGGTCATGCCACATTTTCCTGATGTCCTCCTTTGTACGAACAGTGGTACCAACAGCATTCACCTTATTGACAATCCGGTCCCACATTGCATTTCTTCGATTTTTGAAAAGTTTGTTGGACTTGGGATCTAAAGATTTGTGGTTCTACTCGGATTATATCATCAACCAACACTGTCAACTCTGTGTCCGAAAAACGTGCTGACATGTTGCAAATAAAAAAGAAAATGAGGTGTGTGACAGAGCTGATTTGTTGTATTCTTTTGAGTGGCAGCCTGTGATCAAGGACAAATGTTCGAAATGCAATAGGCGGCATGCAAATCCCTGACCTGCACTCTCCCCAATAGGTGGATGTGGCCGGTACCTGTGTGAGGATCTTTTCAAATATATATATATATTTGAAAAGATCCTCACACAGGTACCGGCCACATCCACCTATTGGGGAGAGTGCAGGTCAGTGGGTGTGAGTGCTGCTCACAATTCAAAAGTAGGTAAACCTTGTTCAGATTGCAAGATAAGCAGCCTGCACACACCGGCATGCTGTGTGCTGTGTGCATTCTGCTTATCTTGCAATCTGAACAAGGTTTGCCTACTTTTGATATATATATTTATTCCTGTTTGCCAAAGATGGCCGAAAAACAGCAGGCACTCCAGTTTGTGTTTTTTTGTGGAAACTTTATTTTTCAATTTGCATTATATAAATACAAAAACAAATCGCCATCAATACAGCGTACATAGACATACTATTGGTGTTATCATTGGCATGTAGAACAGATGGTCGTATCAGGGAGGGGAAAAAATACCATGGGGTCTCATAAGTATTCAGAAGCATTCTACAGTGAGGTAAAACATGGGGCATAACATCAATCTCCAGTTTGTGTTTAAATTATTATTTTACTATTGCATCCAGTTTCCAACCACTAACGCGCTTCATCTTACACAGAAGCCTTTCTCAAAGTGAGTGAGCCCACCACCATTCCAAACAAATACCAACAATTCCCTTACCATGAAAGACATACCATCAACTATTCCATTATTTTATTTTTTTCAAACATAACAATTAAAAAATATACAAATTTTATTAATTAATTTTAAAAGATTAAATCCTCTATAATAAATATGGCAAAAACTGAGACATTCTGGATAAACTTACATCTAATAAAAACGAGTACAAAAGATTTACGAATAATTTGATGAATAAATACTGGATTAATAAAATATCACAATATTACTCTTTAATTCATATTACTATAGGGAAATCCACTGACTCCCCTTACACAAGTATAATTATCCATGGCTCTAGTTTCAAACCACATTAAGAGAGCGAGACTCTATTTGGTCCGGTTGAGGCAGTAGCAATATTAAACGTAATTATATATATATATATATAATAATTATATATATATATATTATCTAGTACAAATCCAATATCAATCAATTGCCAATAAATGTAACCTTCTATTTTCTCAGTATTCAGTACACATCATTCTATTCATACTCTCTCTCTCATTTTCCCAAACCACAACCTCAAATCAATCAGCATTTCCTATCAACATTGGATGGACCCAGTTTAGTACATATACGCTACAGTCAATTCATCCCACATGGACTTCCATCTCTTCATCCCTATTCAATCCTATGGGGGCCTTTGTTTGTAAGACCAAAATATACCTTGACTCTAAACGTCAAAGCCATTTCACTTGATCGCCCCCTATCCGGTCTATTGTAAAAATCTCAATTTGGAGACATCACTGTTATGAAAGTTATAAAAATGTCTTGCAACCGTATATGTAAAATTAAGATTTTTTGTAGTTCTTTGGTGTTCTAAAATCCATTTTTGTAGGGGGAAAATGGTACTGCCCACTTACATCAATTGGCATGGACACATCAATACATATACACAATGATCCAATCCACAATTATAAGAAGCATTGGCATAGCCAATAAGTCTCGCTTTTGGGACCTTATAAGTATTTAGTTATGCAGCACAATATACTTGGTGCAACAACAACTGTTGCATAGCTAAACACTTATAAGGTCCCAAAGGCGAGACCTATTGGCTATGCCAATGCTTGTTTTTCTAGCAAGGCGCCAAAGCTGTTGCGACGCTGTATTGCATGACTAAACAATATTGGCAATGCCATTAGGTCTTTCTTATAGGCAAAACCTATTTGCTTTGCCAATGCTTTTTTAGCTTGTTCTGCCCCCAGAGGTGGTCTTGTCGTTGGGGAACTCTTGAAACTACTCAGCAAATTCGGTACCTCTTATGACCAGTGTGGCTGAGGTAGTGAATTGAAATTGAATGAAAACATTTCCACTGCTTTTCTCGTCAGACATAGAAATAATCAAATGCCTCGCTCAGCCTGATGCGGCTGAGACTGCCCTGCTCAGCTTGACTTTTAAAGGCACCAGCGCAATGTCCTAATCGGTCCATTTCTCTTGTACAAGCCAATAACATCATTGGCAGCTCCTGTCCAGTCAATGTTTTTCCCTTTTTTGCGTGGCTTCCCAGTAGCCTTCAGTGCGGCTAGACCACAGTGGTGCTCTGTTGGGAAGTGGAAAGATAACCAATGGCAAATAAATATTTATTTCTCAGAAATGCCTTTATATTTCACCAAGGGGACCAAGGATTAAAACATGAAAATAATGGAAAAAGATGTAACACTTCTTAGAAACGGTGGTATGGTCTGTTTTGTCGTCTCTCTTTGATCGAAGTGTTGCAAGTGTAGTTTTATGGGTGAAGGAGGATTCTAAAAAGTATTTTTAAAACCATGTCTGCTTCTTACAAGTCCAGAACAAGCATTGGCCGAGCACGCGAGAACAAGCATCGCGGCACTGCCGCTTTACTTTGAACATTAAAAGTAAAGCGCGGGTGCCGCGATTATAGCAAAAGTAAAGAAATAGATGTTTTTTTCTATTTCTTTACTTTTGCGAAAGTGAAAGTCATCACGGTTCTAATGACCCGTGAAAGACTGCTGGCGGCTGGCTGCGTGCGTGAACTTAAGCGCTAGGCCAGCCAGCAGCACTTTGAAAACTCATCTACTAAATGTCTCTCCGAGAAGTGCATGCGCACTGACTCAGCGAGACCTAAAAACTACATATTTTCCTCCTAAAACCTCTAGCAGTTATATATTAATCACCAGAGTTATCAGCCTCCACTAGTCCCAGGAAGAGTCGACCGAAGAGTGGTGGCCACCACTGTAGGATGCTGGTTGGCCCGCTGCAACTCGGGTGAGTGACTCAAGAGAGGGAGCAGGAGGCTGTATGGGGTGGGGAAACCTGTGCTGTATTATTTGCCTTTTCCTCATCCACCACTTGTAGCTTGGTCACATGCCTCAAGGCAAAACCGACTTTTGGTATTATGGTATGGTATGTATACTTTATTCGATAAAAAGAATTCATCATAAAAGTAAATATACAATAGTCATGACCTATATGAACATCACAATATAAAAGTACAATTAAATCATTAAAATTGCTCTACTTGTAACATCATGATACATCATAATACAAGGGGATACAATTAAAACTCATCAAGCTTGTTCTGCATTAATCAACATAACTACACATTTCCCCTGCTGTATAAATGGCTGTGGCAACTATCCTAACCCTAGGAGCATTCCTTCATAAAGACGCTCCGACCTGCAAGGTGTGTTGGGTCTTGAGTCTTCTCATACGTATCATCCAAGCACTTCCAATAAATTTGGCAACACCACACACCAACGAGGGAGAGGATGTCTCGGTACAGAGGACACGCAGGGCCATTACATGACATCTAAGGCCCAAGCCCTTGCATAGGGGTTTTAGCCATCTTCTCCTAGCCACCTTGTAGGCTGGGCAAGCAAACATAAGGTGCGCCACGGACACAATAGGGGCTACACAGCACGGACAGGCCTTTGATAAGCCACTTTGAACGTTCCACCCAGAAGTAAAAGCATTTACAGGAAGGATTCCAAACCTGATTTTTAAATATAGTGATCTATCCAGGGGTTTCTCAATAAAGTCAAGGAGTGGTTCAAATAACCTAATCCCCTTAAACTCTAGGAAGCGCTCAGTGAGAGAACCCCCTACACCTCTACAGGAAGTCTCCTGCTGGACCCACTCCCAGTACATCTTCTTGATAACTAGTTTGGGTGGCGGGGATTGGCTCTTCCAAAGGTCACTTAGGCCTATGTATCCGACCAGCTGCCTCAAGTTACTCAGCCACTTAATCCTATTACCTTTATCTAGCAAGATGAGTTCGTCCAAAGCAGCTGCATAGTTCTTGAGCTCCTCAGTCCTTCTCAGTCGGACCCAAAAGAGTAAAGGGCGAAGGCGCACTATTTCTCTAAGAGGGCGCCTGCCCATATCTAAACGTAGTGGTATTAATGGGGTGGAAACTGGTAAGGCAACCAGTTCTCTCAAGAACTTGTTTTCTGAAGTAATTAGGTCCGGGGTATTCTCGAACCCCCAGAGTTCAGAGCCATACAGGGCAGTTTGTAGTATTTGGCCTTCATAAATTGCGAGGGCAGGAGCCACAGGTTTACTCGCAGACGCCCTATGCTCTCGCATTACCACCCCTGCAACTCTTTTGAAATTTATTAGCATTTTGGCCAGATGATCATTCCAGCGCATCCGGCTATTCACCCTAACACCCAAGTAGTCAAAGGAGTCCACCATCTCCAAAGACTCACCATTAAGCGTAAGACTATTCTTAAATCTTTTGGAAGGGGAGAGGGCCATAAGTTTGGTTTTAGAGGTGTTAATTGTGAGTCCCCTATCATTACAAAACTCACTGAAGCGGTGTAATAACTTTTGGAGGCCTGCTGGGGTTTTCGAGATCAGAATAGTATCGTCCGCGAAGAGGAGGGTAGGTGTTTTTTCCCCTGCCAGGGATGGCGCATCCGCCGACTCTTCTCTCAGATGGTCCACCACACCATTCACAAATAAAGAGAAAAGGGTCGGCGCCATAACACATCCCTGGCGAACTCCCCTTCTCACGGGCACCCTCTCGGTCAATTGGCCTTGGGTACCCCATCTGATTCTCGCATAGTTACCCTCGTGGAGCTTCACTATAAGGTCCAAAAGAGGGCCCGGAAAGCCCATCTTCTCCAAAATATCCCACAGCCTAGCTCGGGGGACCAGGTCAAACGCCATCCTGAGATCCATGAACGCCAGGTAGAGACTACCGTTGTTAATTGACACAGTTTTCCAGTAGATCGCAAAGAAGCGGAAGACCTGGTCCATCGTGCCCACTTTTTTCCGAAACCCGGCCTGGAAATGGGAGAGGACCTGCTCCTTCTCCATCCATACACCAACTCGCAATATGATGACCCTGCCAACCACTTTCTGAATCACGTCAATCAGACTGATTGGTCTGTAGTTGGCAGGGTCATCACTGTCACCCTTTTTATAAACAGTGATCACTTCTGCACCCTTCCATGAATCTGGGACAGGATGTCCCTTAGAAATTAAATTCATTATTAATGCAATGAGTGTGGCCCAGGCAATGGGTTCTTTCAAAAGAAGATCCCCCGGGATACCATCTTGGCCAGCAGCCTTCTTCGGGGTAAGATGTCTTATGGCCAATACTACCTCCGAAATCACGAATGGCTCCTCAAGCGTCGATAAAATAGGGGTCCGATTGGCTGGATCATAAAGAGAAGATTCAATTGCATCTTGTCCGCCGTATAGGGCTGAGAAATGGGAATACCATTGTTGGCTAGTAATGTAATTAGCCAATAATGGCCTATTGTAATTTCTGACCTTATTAATCAAATCCCAAAACAGCGAAGCATTTTTCATTTTAGATGCGTGTTTAAGGTCCTGCCAATACTGTTCCTCCCACTCTTTTTTAGCCCGCACTTGTTCATTCGCGTACTCCCTCCTGACTACTCTAACTAAAGGTTGATTCTTTTTGCGGAGGGCAACAGTTAGCTCCCGTCTTTTAGCCCGGCACTTTGCAGAATACCAGGGATTACTGGGTTTAGGGGGTTTGGTTTTAGAGCTCTGGGTTGAAAAGTGTTTACCAACTTCCTCAATAGCATTTTTGTATATATGAGGAAAAAGCGACTCCTGAGCAACCCCTGTTCCCGAGGCTAATCCCGCCAACTCTCTAGTCAGCTCATCAATATGCATCTTAATCTTTGCTAATTTGTCAGGATGGGTGCTAACCTTGTCCCATTTCAATCTTCGATTGCCATTGTATGGGACCACCTCCCTTGTTAACCTCGATGGAGCTGGTTTTGGACCACCTTTTAAGTTGCTCCACCCTAACATCAAACATAACGGGTTGTGGTCACTATCCTGCGAGTGAACTACCTCCATATCAACTAGGTCACACCACATAGTAACGTCCAATAAGATATAATCAATTCGGGACGGGCTACTAAGTCTATTAAATGTCATGGCTCCCTCCCGATCAGAAAGTGATCTACCATTTACTGCTCTTAGATTAAAATCCACAGTAAGAGCATTAATCTGTAATGCCTTAGCGGACCACTTTTTGATCGGGGGTAATAACAAAGCTGGAATGGACCAACTAGCATCCTCCTCCTCTATACCGAGGGGATCATCCCCACTTAGGGGTTCAAATGTGCAGTTGAAGTCCCCCCCCACAATTATTTTAGAGTTTGAGGGACAATTAACTAATGCCTGTTCCAGAATCGTAAAAGTACAAGACGTTTTATCTCCCCAAGTCCCTCTAGCATAAATATTAAATAACTCAATCTTACTACCCTTGGTCTGGCCTTCAAAACAAAGGTATTGAATGTCCCTACATTCCAAATCATAAGTTGAAATGTTCCAATTTAAATCTATTTTTATCCATATGTGTAAACCCCCAGAAGGTCTGCCCTTACCACAACTATAAGCAGGAACCCAAAAGGTTGCATATCCAGTTTTGTATACTGGTAATAGGCTCCAAGTTTCTTGGAACATACATATATCGAATTTTTCAATAAAGTTGTTCCATTCAGGAAGAGCAAATTTTTTTTTCTAACCCAGCTATATTCCAAGATACCAGACGGATAACCTCTCTACCACTAATGGGTGGAGCAGAAATAACTCCATTTTGACCATCCAATACCCCTGAGTTAGGTTCATTGGAAGTTACAGAATGATCTCTAATATTTAAAAAAGAACTTTCATCACTACTACCTACCACAGGTAGTAAGTGAGTAATGGCGAGGGACCTAGTAACAGTCATACTTTTAGGATCCAAAAGAACCCTATCTCTGCTAGGGGATTCATTGACCTCACCAGAGATCTCAATTACATTCCCCACTAGCCTGGTAGCACTTAGACTGCCCCAATTACCCTTCCTAGACTGTAAACTTCAATCGCAGTCATCCATGCCCGTAAAAACATCAAACCTATTCCCTAGCTCCAGTGGCGTAAAGGGCCTCAAGTTCTCCATTCTCTGGTTGCTATTCCTGGTGGTTCTAAAGGGAATCATATTCCAATCTTGGGGATCGGAACGCAAATTCTTGCCATGTAATACTATAGGAATAACTGGGTGAGCTCTAGCATTATTCCTGGCATGGGTTGGGAGGAACACCAAAGACCTAGGGTAAAAATAAGTCAAGGCTCGAGGGCTAATTCGACTATTACCATTACCTAAGGACCAATTCAATATAAAATCGACCGCATCTGGATCTCTAAAATTAATCAGAACTATATCTCCCTCGACATCTTTACTTCTACCACCAAGCCAGGTGAGACGTCTGACATGCAATATCTCACCATTTAATTTCTTATTTATGGGTCTATATAAACTTAACCAATGTATAATTTTATTTTTCAGCTGATAATAGTCTTCTCTCTTATTGTCAGCCAATATAGGAACCCCCGTCAAAACCACCACCAGGGGCACAGCTTTGGGAGGTAAATCAACCTGTGGCCCATGGTTCCCTAAGCCCCCATTCCGACTGGAGCTTCCCTATTCCTGTCGTGTAATCCCCATTGGTGCAATGGTAGTCCCTTCCAAGGGGTTAATAACGGGCTTACTAGTTGAATGTTTCACAGTCGTTGGAGGCCCCTTTCTGAGACGGTCAAGTACTAAGTGATTAGGTTCCTGTGGTGCATTTTTGCTAAGGTCGAGAGTTTCCTGAGGAGCATTAATAGAGTGTACCGGGGCCTGGGGAATTGCCTTATTCACTTGGACCTTATCCGCAGCAATCAAATTACTCAGTGCGGATTCAATGTCCTCTAACCTGTGTTCCAACCTCCTCAAACTGTACGTGATGGGCAATATAAAAGTACTAAACAAATCTCCCAGTTTGGTTTGGAGAGCAGTAGAAAGAACAGCCGGCTGCAGGGGGACATCAGCGGGCAAATCTGTCTCAAGGTTATTCACAACTAATTCAGGGCCTACAGAAAGGGAAGGAGAGGCCGGTTTTAACCTAACATCTGGCCCAGTTGCCAACCCCAAATCTTTTCCATTTACAATCTTTGTGTGTTGGCCAAAGTCTGAATGGCTAATCCTAGAGTTAGCCAGGACCGCCCCCTCCTTGCGTCTTATTTTCCTAGGGGGAGAACCATGAATTTTCCCCTTAACCACTTTCCTGGCCTTTTTCCCTGTTTGTTTTCCACGGCATAGGAGCCGCGTATTAGGGACCTTATGGCTTTCCCTATCAATTAAAGGGAGAGAATCACTAATGACATGAACACTAGGAGCATAATTTATAGGAGAACAATCACGTAGTAATAAAGGAACACTATCTTGAGAAAAAGGGACATCATGGCTACCACAACTACCACAATCACCTAAGGGGACCTGGAGAATAGAGTCCTCGGGAACCCTACGTTTCATATTCTCATCTGAGCGACGGCGCTCAGATCTGCGCTCAGCCATTAAAATACCCCTATCATCATCCGTTCCGATCTTCTTAAAATAACTATCTAAAGGGCCATTTGGCACGCCCCCCAGTTTGTCCCCTACCACTTTATTTTCAGACAAGGCCATTGCAATGGTGAAATAACGCGGTAATTACGATGTCAATACCCGGGCCCTGTCCGGCCTCGTTCGGCCTCGGAGGGCCTTAGAGGGCCCGCTCTTTGCCCGGTCTTCGCCCCGGACTACGACCCGCACGCGACCCGCTCACGCGGTGGGGGGCGTGACTTTATCAACGGGAGGAGGAGGGGCCAGGAAGAGGCATCAGGTGCGATGTACGAGAGCACCCTGGGCCTCGCAGTCCCAGCGTCCGATGTCAGCCTTCAAGGGTAAGATTCGCCAGATGTATCAATGTCCCCACAGCTCCTCGAGGGTTTTAAAGCACAATGAAAGCAGATTACAACCTCCACGCCTACGAACGGCGCCCGCGAAGCGGGGGCCGTGAGGCGTTTTCAAGGCAAAGGTAATAAGGGGGAGGGGCCAGGAAGAGGCACCAAGTGCGATGTACGAGAGCACCCTGGGCCTCGCAGTCCCAGCGTCCGATGTCAGCCTTCAAGGGCAAGATTCACCAGATGTATCAATGTCCCCACAGCTCCTCGAGGGTTTTAAAGCACAATGAAAGCAGATTACAACCTCCGCGCCTACGAACGGCACCCACGAAGCGGGGGCCGTGAGGCGTTTTCAAGGCAAAGTTAATAAGGGGGAGGGGCCAGGAAGAGGCACCAGGTGCGATGTACGAGAGCACCCTGGGCCTCGCAGTCCCAGCGTCCGATGTCAGCCTTCAAGGGTAAGATTCGCCAGATGTATCAATGTCCCCACAGCTCCTCGAGGGTTTTAAAGCACAATGAAAGCAGATTACAACCTCCGCGCCTACGAACGGCGCCCGCGAAGCGGGGGCCATGAGGCGTTTTCAAGGCAAAGTTAATAAGGGGGAGGGGCCAGGAAGAGGCACCAGGTGCGATGTACGAGAGCACCCTGGGCCTCGCAGTCCCAGCGTCCGATGTCAGCCTTCAAGGGTAAGATTCGCCAGATGTATCAATGTCCCCACAGCTCCTCGAGGGTTTTAAAGCACAATGAAAGCAGATTACAACCTCCGCGCCTACGAACGGCTCCCGCGAAGCGGGGGCCGTGAGGCGTTTTCAAGGCAAAGTTAATAAGGGGGAGGGACCAGGAAGAGGCACGAGGTACGATGTACGAGAGCACCCTGGGCCTCGCAGTCCCAGCGTCCGATGTCAGCCTTCAAGGGTAAGATTCGCCAGATGTATCAATGTCCCCACAGCTCCTCGAGGGTTTTAAAGCACAATGAAAGCAGATTACAACCTCCGCGCCTACGAACCGAAGAGTGGTGGCCACCACTGTATGATGCTGGTTGGCCCGCTGCAACTCGGGTGAGTGACTCAAGAGAGGGAGCAGGAGGCTGTATGGGGTGGGGAAACCTGCGCTGTATTATTTGCCTTTTCCTCATCCACCACTTGTAGCTTGGTCACATGCCTCAAGGCAAAACCGACTTTTGGTATTAGGAAACAACAGGCACTTATGTTTTTCGATAAAGACACATTAATTTGATTAAAGTGGCGGGGAGCTTTCAGTATGAGCAGTAATGTTTGATTTTAGATGTCCTCTCGTGCAAGGTGATACCGCTTGTGCCGCGAAGAACATTATCAGAGCAGCTGAGGGGAAATCAGTGGCCTTTCTGAAGGGAGTCTATCCTAATTAAAGGTGGACCAACAAAACCTCTCGGGACCCATAGAAAGAAACACCCCGACATTCTCAGCAAGCGAGTGTTCAAAAAGGGGCTGTTTCAGACACTGGTTGGGTCATGTATGTTCATTCCTGCACTTAACATTATCACTGGTGAGATGATGGCTTAGAACATACCACAGAGGAAAATACGAATCTCATACTTACCGCTCTTTTCCTTGTCCCGACAATCCTGGTGGTGCCATCCTGTTGTGGGGGGGGAACACCTGGAGGATAGAAAGAGAGCCGAACATCAGCCATATTTTGGAGAAAATGGAGACTGGCAACTCAAGATACTTTACTAAAGCCCTAGAGACATACCCATATTACCTCCTTTTCCGTCTTCCCGTCCCGTTCCTTATCAGAGAGCAGCTTGTCTGCTCCACAGAAACCCTATACCTAGCAGAGCTTTAACACTTCCCACAATATGGCGCCACTTAGTCAGTGTGCAGAGAGGGGGAAGTGCGTCATGAAGACATCCTGTTCATTTTTCCTGCCTTTGTTAGTTTCCGTGTGCCTAGCAGTGCGGGATGTCGGGTAAGTGTTTGTAACTTCGTTATTGCTTACTTGTGTATTTCTTACTGGCCTGCTATAGCGGCTGCATTTCTTTGATGTTTTCCTTCGCGCCCAGCTTTAGCGGGTGCTGGTTTTCAGGCTCTGCCTGTTTTCCTTTCGTGCCTCCTCCTCCAATGGTGTTCCCTGCTCGGCTGGCTCCTATTTGTGGTGCCTGGCACTTCCTGCTTGCGTCGCCTCCCATGAGAGGTTGGGGGCCGCGGGACTTAGTTACCTCATAGCGAGTCGGTTGCAGGAAGCGCCCGTCTTCTATATTTGACTGCCATGGAGCAAGGTGCTTCTTGCTCTGCTGTCCCTACTGTGGATGCCCTGTACCTCCTTATTAATGATGCTGTTGCAGCTGCTTTCAGGGAACGGGAAGCGGACGGTCCTCCTGTTAATGTGCCTCACCATGTTCCCTTGCCTAATGTTGTGGACCCCGAGGAGGAGGATCGTGTATGTGGTTGTTTTGTCCAGGGAGCTGAGCTCTCTGATTTGTTCAGCCATGTCAGGGGTAATTTGGGGTTCTCTCCTGTGATTGATGTCCTGGAGGATGTTTTTTCACGCAGTATCATCAGGCTGATCCAGACTCTGCCCCTGCACGGCGCTGTGTGCAAGGTACTTACCCATGAGTGGCAGGATGTTGACAAATCCGTTTTCCCTCGCTTTTTGAGTAAGCATTTTCCGTGGGAGTGTTTTATGAAGAGTTCCCTCAGTCGGTCAAGGCTGATAATTTGATAGCTGGCCTTTCCTCGCAGGGCATGGTTCTGTCGGATGATGCCCTTCCTTCCGACCCTGTCGATAAGAGGGTGGTGGAGGCTGTGAAGCGTTCATGCTGCTTCCAACTTTGCTATCCGGGCTACGACCTAATCCAACTATATGGTCCAGTCCCTGTTGAATGATATCCAGGCTCTGGCTCTGGCTTTTCAATTGCAGGAGGGGGAGGATACCTCCTCTCTCTTGGGTCTCATGGAACTGCAGGTGTGATATTTCTCTGACATTTCCTTTGATAATTTGTGTGCAGTGGTGGCTGCTTCTGGAGCTTCCATTGCTGCACGTTGTCATGTATGGGTAAGGACAGGAAGGCAGAGTCCTCTCAGAAATCTGTTCTGCTTAAGTGGCCGTTTGTCAGTTCCAAGGTGTTTGGGCCCCAGCTGGAGAACTTGTTCAATCAGATGGCTGAGAATCATAAGCTTGTGGCTCCCGTTTACCCTCCTTCTTGGGGGCGTAGGTTTGGTTATCGCCATGCTTTTGGCTTTCCTTATGCCAGGGGTACTCAGCAGCCCTTTCGGGAGCAGAGGTCGTGGCCGGGGTCCCCTGGTGGGGACAAGTCCTGATCCCAGTCCAGTGGTTCCACCTCCGCTCCTTCTCCAAAGCAATGACTATCTGCCTTATCCGGTTAGAGTTCCCCTTCGCTTCTTTTGTCATCACTGGCTGAGTCTTTCCAATGCCTGGACTATCCAGCCGATGTCCTCCGGTTACCTGATCGAGTTTTCCTCTCACCCCCCTCCGGTGTTCCGGAACACTCCTCTGCTGTGTCATCCTCTGAGGCGGGCGGCCTTGCTGGCGGGTGTTCGGCTTCTCTTGGTGCAGGCTGCTTTTGTGGAAGTCCCTGCTCTGCAGAAGGGCCTGGGTTGTTATTCCATCCTCTCCATCCTCTTTCTGGTCTCCAAAAATGACACGACTGACTTTCGCCCTGTGTTGGATCTAAAAAGGGTCAGTCTCTACATTCCTCGTCGTCATTTCAAGATGGTGACTTTGCTGTCTATCTTGCAAGAGGTGCTGCTGGGGTGCTTCCTTGCCTCCCTCGACCCGATGGACGCCTATCTACATGTGCCCATCCATCCTGCAGATCAGCAGTTTCTTCACTTTGCAGTGGACTCCCACCACTTTCATTGGCGCCAAGGGTTTTATGAAGTTCTTGGACCCTCTGGTGGGTATTCTCTATGCCAGGAGAATTCAGGTTTTTTCCTACCTTGATGTTTGGTTGATTGTTTCTCCTTCTTTCTCTCAGGCACAAAAGGATGTGGACCCGGGCTACTCTTCAATGGTGGTTGTCCCCTCAGAATCTCTCTTTGGGTTTCGACCTTCTTCCACCTCTGGCCCTGGTGGTGTTGTCGACCAATGCCAGTGCCGTGGGATGGGGTGTGGTTGTGGGGGTTTCCAAGGCTCAGTATCCGTGGTCCCAGATTGAGGCTCTCCAGTTGTCGAACTGGCAGGAGTTGAGGGCAGTTTGGTTGGCCCTTCTGTGGTTTGCTCCCCTCCTTCTGGACTGTGCTGTTTCTGTTCAGACCGACAACCAGGTTGTTCTGGCTTATGTGAATTGGCAGGAGGGTATGGGCCGGTCTCTGTTTTTCCTTTCCAGGAGGATCGGTCCATGGACCGAGCAGAATCTCCTTTCGCTGACGGATGCCTATCTTCCGGGGAGTTGAGTCGGGTGTTTACTTTCTCGTGACCATGTGTCTGTCCCCTCTTCTGTTCAGTCAGATTATCTCCCGGTCCGGCCTTCCTTGGCTGGATCTCTTTGCCTCGGAGGCCTCTGACCTTCTTCCTCATTTTTGCAGCCTTGTTCCATCTCGGCTGGCCTGGGCGATCAAATCTTTCTCCGTACCGTGGTCCCAGGGACTCCTGTTTGCTTTCGCGCCCTTTGCCTTGATTCCCAGGGTCCTCCGGAAAATTCGGGTGGATCATGCAGAGGTTCTTCTGGTTGTGCCGTAGTGGTCCTGGCGGCCTTGGTTTCCCCTTCTGCTGAACTTGTGGATATGCCCCCATTGGCAGTTTCCCTTGTGTCCCTCTCAGCTGCATGCTCCTCTTCTCAGGGCGTCCTCTCTGCGTTGCCTCCGGCTGGGGGTATGGCACTTTAGAGGTTAGGTTTGTTGGGCCAGGGTTGTTCTCTCGAGGTGGCCCATAGCATCCAATTGTCTCACAGGCCCTCAACCCTGAACTCTTATGGCAGTCATTGGAAGCACTTTACCTCCTGGTGCCTGGGGAAGGGTCTGTCTTCCTCCTCCTGTGCTGCTGTGCGGACATTGGACTTTTTGCGTGATGGCTTTGTCATGAGTCTGGCTGTCTCCACTCTCCGTGCTCAGTGGGCTGCCATACATGCCTTCCCGGGTTCTATTGTGGCTTCTGTCTCCCCCTTGGTGGCTCACCTTTTATGGAGCTTTTTGCTTTACCATCCTGTTTCGTGCTCTCCTGTTCCAGCCTAGGATCTTCCCGTGGTCCTGCAGGCTTTGACTTATCCCCTTTTGAGCCTTTGCTCTCTGTTGACCTTAAGTTTCTTTCATCGAAGGTTCTGTTTTTGGTGGCCGTTTCTTCTGGGCAGCTGGTTGGTGAGCTTGGTGCTTTGCTTGCTCCCCCCCCCCTTTTTGTGCTTTTGCTCTGACAAGGTGACTTTGTGTCCTAGTCAGTTTTTTCTGCACAAGGTTTTGTCTTCTTTCCACTGTCAGGAGGATATTGCCCTTCCTGTTTTTTTTCCTGACCCCTCTTCCCCTGAGGAGGAGGAGCTGCATTCTTTGGATCTGTTGAGGGCTCTCCACATCTATCTGGATTAGACCCATGCTTTTCGGAAGGTGGATTCCTTATTTGTTACGTACAGCCTCTCTCTGGGAATGGTCTTCGTCCTTCCATGTCCACTTTGACTCGTTGGGTGAAGTGTGCTGTTCTTTTGGCTTATGAGTCTGCTCACTGTCTTCTACCTACTGCTGTTGAGGGTAGATCCACCTGGGGTGTCTCCTCCTCCTGGGCCATGTTTAAGGGTGCTCCCTTATGTGACATTTGTAATGCTGCCACATGGGCCTCTCTCCATACCTTTGTTTCCCATTACTTCAGGTGGGGATGGCGGCCTCGGCTGCCTTTGGCACTCATGTTTTGTCTGATGTACATGATTTGTAAATTGTACTGCTTTCCTTGTTATTAAATGGACCTGTTCTATGATGCACTTACTGGTGTTTGTTTTACAATCGCCGTGCGCTTGGGTATGTGCTCACTGTCAAGGAATGGGATGGGAAAACGGACGAGGAGGTAATGCTGGTTACTCACCGGTAATATTAATTACTCTGAGTCGTGGTCTTCCCGTTCTATTCCTGAGCCCTTCCCTCCCTCCCTGTTTTTTTTCAGGTGACTGCTATGTGTTTGGTTTTCTTCTCTGGGTTTCTTTGATATTCTCAGGAAGTCTTCATGACGCACTTCCCCCTTTATGCACACTGACTAGGTGGCGCCATATTGGGGGAAAAGTTAAAGCTCTGCTAGGTATAGGGTTTTGGTGGAGCAGATGAGCTTCTCACTGTTAAGGAATGGAACGGGAAGACCAGGACTCAGAGTAATGAATATTACCGTTTGAGACGTTATTTTATTCATCTTTCAAGAGTCATTAGATGGAGAGAACCAAAAAGCGTGACATTTTTATTTTGCATCTTCTTTTTTTTCTGAGACATTGGTGCCCTTCGTTAAATTTCTGCCTGTTGAGAAGCACATGCTTTCTGCTACGTTACTTTGATCTAAATGTTTTTCTGGCAACATGATGTGGTAGCCTTGTTATGCCAAAAAATCAATTAGTCATTTAATGGGAAATTCAAAGTGCTTTTTGTTTTCCCCAGTGTGTGTCACCAATTAGTTGAGGTGTGGGCAGAGTGAAACATATCGTCTGTAAAAATCAATAATATGCAGATGAGATCATTTGGGAAACGTCAGCTAAAAGTTTCCCTGAAGTGTGGCTCAGGACTAACTTGGTGAGGGTGAATAAAGAAGGAAGGATGTTTGCAGTGGGTCAAGTTGTCGAAGTTCTGGAGCAGCCAGTTAACCAGAATGTGGTGTTATAGTAACCTGTGAAAGAGAGTAGTTTGGGACGCCTTTTCGAATTGACAGTAGGAGTGCATTATAAGCACAGTTAGTCTGCACTCACATATACTTTGTGTGGCTAATGTATGAAAAGAAGAAGGAGGAATACAAGATGTTTAAGTAATCTTCATGATTAACGCAAATCTCATGTGTACTTTAGAGATGTAGATAACAAAAGTGTGCATTAATACTTTGTTAATGGATAACAAACTACCTGTGTTTGCTACTTTTGTTTAACATTTTCCTTGTGATGCTATTATTTTAAGAGAGGACTTTTATAAGTATATGCTGAAAATATGACTTACTTGCTTATAGAAGGGCACACATAATGTAACCTGTGCATTTCTAATTTAGCCTAACTGTATGCATTCTCAATGTATTTTTTAGCTAACATTTGAATTCACATTTGCTTTCACCGTGGATTATTGCATGTATCTTGTTTTGCCACTGCAGGTGGACAAGGCTGCGATAGTTGAGAGAAAGAGTTATTGTTCCTGATAGATAGAGAGGCCTGAGAAGAAGAAATACGATAATGGATGGGGGACGAGTTCTCTTGGAAGATGGAGGTGGCACCAAGGGCGTTCTAAATATATCAACGTGTGAACATGGAGGCGTAGAGAGGAAGTTAGAGGACGCTAGAATAATGGAAAACTGCTAGTAGATCTGTTGAGGTGCCTTCATTCAGCAATAGCTTATATTGTAATGTAGTTAGGGACAGCTGACACTTTTGGTTTAGAAACCTTGAAGTACACAGCTCATCTTTGGCTTTGTGGCTTCATGCAACATGACCCCGGTTGGAGTACTTCTTAGGAGGGCTCTAATGGCTGACACCTTTTCCCATCTTTGCTGACACTTCCTTCAGGTTAGGATAGGAT
Organism: Triturus cristatus; assembly: GCF_964204655.1. Classification (NCBI taxonomy): domain Eukaryota; kingdom Metazoa; phylum Chordata; class Amphibia; order Caudata; family Salamandridae; genus Triturus; species Triturus cristatus. Next base: position 715,611,139 of record NC_140588.1, on the reverse strand, counting down.
TTTCACTTTAAGGAAGTGTAGGAACAGTTAGGGATTTGTTGAGCTTATACTTGGAATTTTGATGCAATGCAACATGCATTTTTGTCTCCAGATAACATATGTTGCAGTGATCGAGTTAGTTGTTTTCTTTTTGTTATATAGGGTGAATCGGTTCTGGAGATTTCGCTTCATTCTATTTACTTTGTATTTCTACACCATAATGCTTAGATTGGTGTATATTAATCCGTTTCAGTTTTTGAAATAAAGATACGAATCTGAATTTAGCTGTCAACTTGAGTTTTTACTAACTAGTTTGCATACTTTGAAATTTAGATATTGTGAAAGGAGTTTTCTCTTTACTTCTCATGCTGCACAAAAAGAACCATCAACCAGATTGTTAAGGAGTATGGGTTCCACCTTCCCCAGATGGTTTCTACAGAGGATGCACTTGAAGTAAGGGGAAACTTAGAAACAAATCTAGAATAGCTTTAGAGCCTTACCCCAACGTACCTAGTCTAGAGCCTACGATTGAGAATTGGAGGACAAGCGGAGTACCAGTGATGTGAGGCAAACCCAGAGGGGGAGGAGAAGTGACTATTAGTAGGGTTTGTATACATGACAGTTATGCTAGATTGTGGTGAACAATTGGTTGTGTGATGTCTGGTGGAGATCTTGTGAATGTGGTGATAAGTTGTTGTCGAAGGTGTTATCGGGTCCAAGGTGGCCTAAGATCCCGGTATATTTAGTAAGATGCAGAAAACACCGTGTTGTATTTGTCTGCTGTGTTTTGTGGAGGTTTGTTCTGAGAAGTCGTCGATGGCCCCAATTGAGATAGGGAACTTTCTGTGAATGGGACAATTGTGAATAGTGTGGTGGACCTTTTTGAGCAGTAGGGAAACAATATCAATTTAGGCGATTCCTAGCTGGTCGAGGTTTTCATTTGCAAGTGGGTGTTCTTTGAGTGGTTGAATTCTATTGATTCTTTTAGTGAAGCAGACAATTGTTGTTCGAAAGAAAACGTGTGTGTGTGAAGAAATTGTGAAGGAGGGTGAGCTGTTGTGAGGAGTGAAAGTAATGTCAGAGTGTACAGCACTGGGTTAGGTTGCATCAAAAAATAGAACTGTATTGTTGGAAGTCCAAGGATTTAAATTCAGAGTTGAATTGTGTATTGCGAACGAGAAAGGTAAAATTAGGTGTTTTAAAGTGATCAGAGAGATTTTTAGAGAAGGTGCGCATGTTCCTACTAGAATGGGTGAAGAGGCATCCCCAGAAGAAATGTCATCTCACTATATGGCAACAAACGTAGGGATGCACACCATCATTTGGCTTAGGAATTGGCATAAGTTCACAGAGAAAGAGGGTGCATTGACATTGCAATGGTATGGCACATTTAATTTGAGAGAAATCAATCAATTAAGAGGAATGTTTTTTGCAATTAAACCAATAGCTAGACCTGCACAGTTTGAAGCGCTCAATTCATGGGAGCGAGCAGCACATGTCAAAATGAGGGACCACTACATGGGTAGAATGACTAAAGCAATGCAAGCATATGCAGATGCGAGGTGGGACGATCTAGAAAAGAGGTGGAGAGGAGACATGATTGAGGGAGTAAGATTGTACCTTGCATTAGTGACTGATGGGGATGATATAGGTGAAGAAGGAAAGAAAGGACAAAAGTGTAAAGGAGAAGAGGGACGAGAGGACAGAGACAGTGATGTTGGTGATAGTCTGTTGGATGGGTTGTTGGCAGAACGTCCACCCCCGTAAAGCCAGTCATACCCTGGGAACGGGGAAAGTCTGAATGCCACTAATAACACTGTAAGTGCTTCAGCTCCAGTATCTCACAACCCAAATGTCATAGGGATCCTTTCGACAGGGATGTCCCAAGCTGGGAGGAGGTAAGAGATGCGAATGGGTGTCCCAGGAGATTCAGGATGTTGTGATTCGAATCCTGCTTTAAGGATTCTGGGGACATCACTGGAAAGAGTAGAGGATCCTCACACAAGGTTTGTTCCCTTAAAACCGATGAATTCCAAGTACCCCTTGTGCAGTGACTGCGGATTCTTCGGCAGTCCAAATTGGTCCTGGAACATAAAAGCACGCCCGAGAAACCAGGAACACAGAGAAATCACCCAAGAGCCAGAACCTATTTGATGTCCTTTACTGTGGTTGAAAGTATGTAGCAACCCTAACAAGAGCCAGAGTACAGAGCCAAGTACCGGAACTATTAAGTCTGCCATAAAGGTTGATTTGGTGGATGTGCTCAAGTTGAAGACTGTGTTGGATTCAATGATAAGTGGAACATTGGAGCTTTATCGAATAGACTCTTACCAACAGAATGAATTGTTGTTCATGAGTAAAGATGTTACTAGAAGAGCGAGAGAGACGCAAGCAAAGTTATCTGAATTGGCTAATAAGTTTGAGGTTCACAATGAATGGACTATGGCATTGCAAAAGAATCATCGGCCTGCCCTAAGTAATCAAGACATAGAGTACTTCAGAGTGTCAGGACTCAAAACACAGATTTGGGAACTAATATTATGCATTCAAATTTGGAGTGCTTTGGATACCTGGGAAGAGAGATGGGTGAAAAGGAAAGCTTCTAAAGAGAAGGGAGCGAGTTCTCAAGCCTTTCCTTTACAAGAGGTGCCAAGAAGAGGATATACGTATGTGCCTTGGAGCAGGGGTGATCGGATCACTGACATAATATCGACTACAAAAATATAGACTTACAATAATATCGATGCCAAAATATAGAATGCCAAAATATCGAAGTCCTATCTCCAAACAGGAAATTACAAAAATATCGAATCCAAAATATCGTTGTAAATAATATAGTCAGTCAAAATATCGAATTTTTTAAATGTTTTAAAAGTAATGTTAAATTAATTAAATAATACATATAATTAACTGACACATACTTAAAAATACTTAAATAACAGTAAACTTAATGAATAATTAAAGTAAGTAAAAAAAAACATTTAATGCATATATCTTAACGTGATATTAATTAAAAATATTCTATATTTTCTGTGTAGGATAGCGGGCGCGTAAAATTTACTATTACCACTCCAGTAAGTGCAATAGTAGGGAAAGCGTTGCATAGCGGGAGGGTAAAAATTACTATTCCCACTCCAGAGAATGCAACAATAGGGAAAGCGTTGGATAGCGGGAGGGTAAAAATTACTATTCCCACTCCAGAGAGTGCAACAGTAGGGAAAGCATTGGATAGCGGGAGGGTAACATTTACTATTCCCACTACAGTGAGTGCAACAGTAGGGAAAGCGTTGGATAGCGTAGGGGTAAAAATTACTATTCCCACTCCAGAGAGTGCAACAGTAGGGAAAGCGTTGGATAGCGGGAGGGTAAAAATTACTATTCCCACTCCAGAGAGTGCAACAGTAGGGAAAGCGTTGGATAGCGGGAGGGTAAAAATTACTATTCCCACTCCAGAGAGTGCAATAATAGGGAAAACATTGGATAGCGTAGGGGTAAAAATTACTATTCCCACTCCAGAGAGTGCAACAGTAGGGAAAGCGTTGGATAGCGGGAGGGTAACATTTACTATTCCCACTCCAGTGAGTGCAACAGTAGGGAAAGCGTTGGATAGCGTAGGGGTAAAAATTACTATTCCCACTCCAGAGAGTGCAACAGTAGGAAAAGCGTTGGATAGCGGGAGGGTAACATTTACTATTCCCACTCCAGTGAGTGCAACAGTAGGAAAAGCGTTGGATAGCGTAGGGGTAAAAATTACTATTCCCACTCCAGAGAGTGCAACAGTAGGGAAAGCGTTGGATAGCGGGAGGGTAAAAATTACTATTCCCACTCCAGAGAGTGCAACAGTAGGGAAAGCGTTGGATAGCGGGAGGTTAACATTTACTATTCCCACTCCAGTGAGTGCAACAGTAGGGAAAGCGTTGGATAGCGTAGGGGTAAAAATTACTATTCCCACTCCAAAGAGTGCAACAGTAGGGAAAGCGTTGGATAGCGGGAGGGTAACATTTACTATTCCCACTCCAGTGAGTGCAACAGTAGGGAAAGCGTTGGATAGCATAGGGGTAAAAATTACTATTCCCACTCCAGAGAGTGCAACAGTAGGGAAAGCGTTGGATAGCGGGAGTGTCAAATTTACTATTCCCACTCCAGTGACTGCAACAGTAGGGAAAGCGTTGGATAGCGTAGGGGTAAAAATTACTATTCCCACTCAAGTAAGTGCAATAGTAGAGAAAATAATAAATGTATTTTTATTTTTAAATTAATTAATTATTAATACAAAAACAAGTATTACAATTAATTACCAATCACACAAGAATTGATTATTTATTAATACCAATACATTTTTGTTTAATTAATTAACAATTAATAATTAATTAACAAACAATTGTTTTTCAATAACAAACATTATTAAATGCAAATAATACCAATTAATAATTAATTTATAATATATTAATTAAGGATATACACAAATTATTTAAATAATTATTTTTTTCCAATTATATTACTTCCCAACATATTCCCGTATAAACACAATACCCACTACAAATATTAATTGAATACAATTAACATAATTATCAATTTACCTATTAATACTAATTAATTACCAATTAATACTAATTATTTACCAATTAATAATTAATCAACAACCAATTAATTTGCAATACCAATTAATAATTAACTAATAACAATTAAATTACTTCCCACCCTATTCCCCTATAAACCCACAACCCGCTACAGAAGTAAAATGCAAAATTAAATTAAAGATATATTAATTAACAATATACACAAATAAATTAAATAATTATTTATTTACAATTATATTACTTGCCACCATATTCCCCTATAAACACACTGCCCGCTACAAATATTAAATGAATACAATTAACATAATTATCAATTAAACAATTAATACAAATTAATTACCAATTAATACTAATTATTTACCAATTAATAATTAATCAACAACCAATTAATTTGCAATACCAATTAATAATTAACTAATAACAATTAAATTACTTCCCACCCTATTCCCCTATAAACCCACTACCCGCTACAGAAGTAAAACGCAAAATTAAATTAAAAATAATTAATAATTCCTATAAATTATTATTTAATAATCTATAATTAAATTACTTCCCACCCTATTCCCCTATAAACCCACAACCCGCTACAGAAGTAAAACGCAAAATTAAATTAAAAATTATTAATAATTCCTAAAAATTATTATTTAATGTACTATAATTAAATTACTTCCCACCCTACTCCCCTATAAACCCACAACCCGCTACGGAATTAAATTACAAAAAAATAAAAAAACATAAAATTCAATAATTTAAAAATATTCTAACATACATTCCAATAATAATACATACTTTTCACACATATACTAACACTTAAAACACTATAAAAAATTCGATATTTTTAACAACTATATTATGACTGTCGATATTACTTACTTCTATATTATTGCAATCGATATTTCTTACCTGTTTTTCGATATTCTTCACCACTATATTTTTGCAAGTCGATATTCTGTCCATTCGATATTTAAAACTCGATATTCTGGCTACTCGATATTTTTTTTTCGATATTATGTCTAGTTACCGGGGTGATCTATCCACATTTACCAATGACTTCCAGAGACTGAGAGAAAAACCTGAAGAGTGGTACAAATAGGTCGATCATTTTGTAAATCTCTCGAAAGGATTATGGATTGACCTTAATACACTGTTTGAAATTGTAGTTCCGAGCGATTTGTGGTTGGCATGTACAATTGCTAAAGAATGGTCAGACGGTGAGCCTGAAAGAGATACAGTGACGCATGGTCATCACCGATGGTGATGAAAAAATATGATCAGGTGATTACATGGTAGAAGGCCAAGATGGCTCTGCAGGATGTTGATTGGGTTAAGATTGACAGAACCACACAGGAACCTAAGGAGACAATCCATGCTTACTATGAGAGGCTGTTGCAGGCTTTTAAGCAGTACAGTGGGATAGATTCTCTTGAGTCGAAGGACATGGGACAGTTTGTATCTAAATTTGTGACAGAGTTGCAAACTGAAATTAGCTTAGTGATCCAACAGCATTTAATTTGTTGGCAGAACAAGTCTATTGACTAAATTCTGAGCTATGCCAAATATTACAGCGATTAAATTGACACGATAAATAAAAGGAGAACCTGATGTTAGTGCAGATGAAGGCTGTTCAGAAAGGGGGTCAGGTTCAATCCTAAAGCAGAAATGTTGTTTCTACAACCAGATCATATCAACAAGTAATTCAGATGCAACAGGATGAAGGAATGCAGGGGCAAGGTATAGGCAGGGGTGTTCGAGTAGATCCAAAAACTGGAGGGGATGTGGCTACCTTAAAGAAAACTAGCCTGTGTCACTATTGTAATAGGTTGGGGCACTGGAAGTGCAAATGTCATCTAAATCATGCAATCAAGAAAAGAATGGTGGGTCTAATCAACCACAGGTCAATGTTCCACCATCTCAGAGTGTGACTAGACTGAGATCTTAAAATATGGGAGGACCACAAGGCCCTGTGATGCCGGAGCAGCAGCCATCGATGCCACCGCAAGCTTCACAGAATGTCTCTTCTAGTAATGTTCCGTGTCAGCACTAATATATGCTTGAGGCTTTCAATGATTCTGGCATCAATCAGTCTTTATGATGTGAGAGGGGAGGAACACTGTACGCTTGGCGCAGTCTTAGAGGTAGATCGCAGTAGACCTTATGTCGATGCTGATGTAGATGGTCACAATGTCACCTTTTTGGTGGACACTGGTGCTACGCGCTCTACTGTGAGAACAGCAGAAGCTCCCAACCTAGACCTCTCTGGAAAAATAATCTAAGTTGTAAGTGTGGCAAATAGGAAGTTATCAAACCCCTTGACTGAAGAAGTGCCTGTGAAGATAGAAATCTTTGAGGATCATCATCAGTTTGTGGTGTGTGATTCGAGCCCTCGAGTCTGTTGGGGCAAGATTTGTTGTGCAAGTTAAACTGCACCATTTATTGAACAGCAAGGGGCATTGAAATTCAGAAGAATTATGAGGATGTTGTGTTCAAATTGGCAAATTAAGATCTGGGTGTTTCATTGTTTCCCTTACTGACGATAGAAGACCTGCCGCTAGATCTTAGGGAGACATTGGCAAGTGATTTACTCCCCGCCATATTATAACGGCGGGGGGTATTGAAGCGGACGCAAAATGCGTCCGCCTCTTTTCCACCGGTTGACAATCATTACGATTGCCGGCCGTGCGGACTTGGGCCACAATATGGTGGCGGTGCCTACTAGGCACCGCCATCCATATTAGGATGCTGGGATTCAAAGGCCTTTCCATGGCGGCTTTGCTGATGCTTGTTTTACAGGGTTACGATGGTACTTTCTAATACTGTTAAACAATAGGCTGCTTTTAAACATCCAGGTTCTAAGAAACAGTTAATTTCCAGTTACAAATTACCCGCTCTAGATTTGGTTATGTCTGCAAAGGCTTTTGAAAACTGGACTGAACCGCTCTTTTCTGAAAAATGGTCTAGGTACCCATGTCCACACGATCATGAAGAGGAATTGTCTACATTAGCTTTCTTTTATCCTCAACTTAAATAGGTTATGTTTTATCATGTCACATCCAGTCATGCTGTGTTATGTTATGCAAAGCAATCATGCACGTAACAATGCCTTTAAAGAAACAGCTTCCAGAGCAGCTGAACAAAAAGCTGGACATGTCTCTCCAGAATCACCGAAGCAAAGTGAAACGTGTTGCATGTCCGCGCCCAGCTATGTTTGAAACCTTTCAGAGGCACTGCTGTATTGTTAAGAAATACGCAAGTAATTCATTAGAAGCAGTAACCCCAGAGGCACCATTGTAACAAGCCTCCTTTTTAAGGGCCCACGCCATTCCCTGTGCCGCAGTAAGAACCATTCATTTGGGACCAGAGGTCTCATGCTCCTTTTCCAACAATTCAAATCTCTGCATGAAGCAGGAACTCGGTAATGTGAGACCCAGTCTTCCTAGCTGTGCATCTGTCTCCCTGGTGCACTATTATTCTGTCCTGAAGTGATGGTGTTAAGCCAACACTGCAAGAGCAGGGAGATGTAACACTGCATCAGCCTGTGTGATGTGACTACAGGCCAGATAATGCCACCCTAGTCTCAGAAGAGCAGCTGCATTTTTTACGTACTTTGGCAGTGGGAGCCCCGTCTCCACATCAGAGACACTTCGGGAAAGGGAAAGCGAGAGAGGAGAAAAGACAGACGGGGAGAGAAAAACAGTCGAGAGGACCGGAAACAAGAGGGAGGGGAAACAGAAAAAGAGAAGGAAGGGTGACAGAAAAAAACAAGCATTTGTGCGCGGCGCCGCTTCAAGGAAACCACGCTCAGTTTCTTTTTTTTTTTTACTTTAACACTGAGTACGGTGTCCTTGAAGCGGGCGCCACGCTCACCAATAAAATAAAAAAATAAAAGAACGAAACAAAGCACACTGCACATCTCTATTCTGGATCCGAGAGGAAGATTCCAGCCACGAGACAAACTCTTTCTGCCTCAGGGCCAAATTCAGCGGCATCTAAATGCAGAGCGCACGCTCACCAATAAAGTTTTTAAAAAAACAAACGAACAAAGCACGGTGTCCCTGAACCGGGCGCCGCGCTGAATCTTTAGCAAGCAAAAAAACAAGTAGAATCTTTTTTAATATTATATACAAGCCATAGTTGCTGCTTATTTATCTTATGTAACTAACAACCTTTGACAATGCCAATAGCCCCGACTTCTTGTAGGTATGATACTACTTGTTGTATCATATATCTGGATATAATGACAGAAACAGCAAAATACAAGTCGGGTGGCACACTATGCTATGCACAGATTTTTTAGCGGACGTGTATTAAGCCACGCCCTTAATTACATTGGCTACGCCCCTTTGCCAGGCACACCCCCCCGTTTTTCCATCCCACTCAAAGCCCTGCATGTAGTATATAAATGTAATGCTGCACAAAAAAAACACCCAAAAACAAAACATCTTGAGAATAGCTAACACTCAAGTGGAGTGCAAGATTTAGTAAAACATGGGAAATATAAACGGAATCTTAGTCCTTGACTTGGATTACTTGAAAAGTCATTACATTAATTGCTTATAATCATCAGTAAAGTTAAGGACATAAATATACTACTCGACCCGAGACCCGGAGGGACCCGGCCCACTTAAAGCTCTGCCCCTGTCATGCAATGCACCTAACAGGGAGCAACGCTGCATTTCATGATGCGTTTCTAAACCTGGGCCACCATGTCTCATGTTAGCGCTGCCGGGGCTCACTTATATGACACGCTTGTCTCAGGGTTTCTCTGCTTTAAACACACATTTGAACAATCTAGCTTTGCAGTACTCACAGGGCTGTGCACAATACCGGCGGCCAGTCGCTTGTTTCTGCTTTGATCCCCCTCGTGGTTGTTCTTGGCTGATGAAATTGCACTTTCGTGGACTCTCCTTGGAGAATATCCACGCGCTGCTACGCTGATCACTGCAATCACACAGAGAAGCAACACAGCTGGCAGCAAGCAAGCCATATCCGTTACCTGATCAAGCGGGAGCCAGAATGAACACCCTGCTTGGACACAGAGTCGGTTAGACGAGGACGTCACTTCCTTTGCTTAACTTTATAGGGAGGCTTTCGGAACTACGCCTTTTAATTGGGAAACCAAACCACCTCCAGTATAGTGAATTTCTCCCTGAAACTTTACAAGAATCTCAGGGTAACAAGCATTGGCCGCACGCGCGCCTCGCGCTTGAAGTTTAAAAAAAAAAGAAAACAAGCCCGGCGGAGTGTGGCGCGCGCGCGCGCCTGGGGGCGGGGGAGCGAACCCTTTGAAGTGCTCCCAAAAGGCGGATTGCATGGCGGCACGATGCGCGTGATTGTGTGCGTGCTAGCCATGCAATCCGCTTTTTGGGAGCACTTTTGAAACCCGTATTCTATAGTCTCGCTTTGCAATCGCTTACGCGATAGCAAGGCGAGATCTAAAAAACGATATTTTTACAACCATGGGGTCGATTCCGATCCGGGTCGGACAGCTCTCCAAAAGCTGTTCGTAGCCTTACCGTGCGACCGACCCGTACCCGGAGTCAGTCCGTCCTGTTGATGAAGTACGATGCGCATAACTGCCAAAATCCCGACCGACACGTAGACTGTGACTCAAGCTCCATTCTCCGTCCGAGCCGTAACTCCTAATGCCGAACCGAGTCGCCCGGAAGCAGTATCCATAGCAGTTTCCGCCCTGACAAGTACGATGCGTACTTCCTACGCGCCAGACGGGTCCCCACGTACGGCACGTCACAGCATCCGGAAAAGAAGCATATCAGCTACGATTCGCGCCACAACTCAATCCACGGCTACGAGACGGACCAGCTTGCAACGGGTACGAGACGGAGCAACAAGAAGCGTGTACGAGATAAACACATCATGAATCTCATCGCGCTGGTCATACCAGTACTCTACATCTATGACCGGATCAGGAACAGACGCGGACGGTGCAGACGGTAAGTCAGACACCTACAACACAAACAAATGACACGTACCCGCAAAATGGCACACACACAGGGGATCCACATCCTGGCCACTAACAACAGGCCACCATAGGGGTTGTATGGCCAGCACCACTACCACCCCCACCCATAGGGCTTATGTTGCCCAGCACCCCTGCCACCCCCACCCATAGTGGACCTGTTGCTCATCACCACTGTCACCCCCACCCATAGGGGACCTGTTGCCCAGCACCCCTGCCACCCCCACTCATAGGGGACCTGTTGCCCATCACCCCTGCCACCCCCACTCATATGGGACCTGTTGCCCATCACTACTGCCACCCCCACCCATAGGGCTTATGTTGCCCATCACCACTGCAACCCCCGTCCATAGGGGACCTGTTGCCCAGCACTACTGCCACCCCCACCCATAGGGGACCTGTTGCCCATCACCCCTGCCACCCCCACTCATAGGGGACCTGTTGCCCAGCAGTACTGCCACCCCCACTCATAGGGCTTATGTTGCCCAGCACTACTGCCACCCCCACCCATAGGGGACCTGTTGCCCAGCACTACTGCCACCCCCACCCATAGGGGACCTGTTGCCCATCACCCCTGCCACCCCCACTCATAGGGGACCTGTTGCCCATCACTACTGCCACCCCCACCCATAGGGCTTATGTTGCCCATCACCAATGCCACCCCCACCCATAGGATGGGTGATGCGCCACACATCCATCATACTCCAACATTAGGTATGTCAGCAAAATACATCCCCCCTAACATCATGACAACAGTGTGTAGTCTGTAACAAATGCCCACAACAGTGATTATGACTTCGAACATACAATGTAACTACCGTCACATGTGTGACCAGAAAATGAGTGTGGCCTACACAAGGCAAGCATCACTATAGCACTGTGTCAATGAAAAATAAAACCCCCTCACTGTGTAGAACAAAAGTTAAGTGTAGGGTTCCAAACTGCAGCAAATGTCGAGCATTGTGGTGATGGGGTCTAAACCCCCCCTCATCACAGTGACCAAAAGGTAAGTGTCATCATGGTCAAAGCTGCAAATGCCAAACAGCATGTATGATTCCCGGTCCCAACACATGAAACACTTTTGTGGCAAACTAGTGGTTGTGTCCCATACCCACAGAGATATGGTGAGGCTAACAGTGCTGTGAAAACATAACATACTCTCGGCCATGTGCAGACAAGCACCACCCATGGGGGCTGACAATGCATACAGTGTACAATGACACAAAAGCAGAAGTGACCATCACAAAGCATACACACATCTCGAAAATATACACACTAATCAAAACAACTTGTGTAGACTGTAGGTGTCAGGTCACAAACTCCCATTCCATGCCAGCAATGGGACCTAACAACCAGGATGAATGTGCAGAATGATGTGATATGACTCACAGGGACAGCAGGGTAAATCACATAAACAGTAGCCAGACAATGGCCCACAACAGCAATACCAATGCACTGGTGCAGATGCACAAATACAAACAGGCAACCTCACACTGCACATCTGACATAACGTGTGTGTGTGTGTGTCTCAGTATCCCCAGGCAACTACATAACACATGAGGGGGGCTGAACCACAGTGACACAGATGTAGACACAGTGCCATACAAAAATAACCCATCATTGGGACCCCTTAGTGGGCAATCAGGGATTGTGAGATGAGAGGAAGCACAACAGACACATGTGACACAAGCTGGAATGAACACAAACTAACACAGCAAGAGACTGACACACAACAGCACTACCCCCAGGGACTAGACATTGGGGTGACACAAGCATGCATGACACCTCCACTGTGATGACAAAGGTAGATGTCGTACAAACTGTGAAACCCGGACATGTGTCCTGTGCCACAAAGGTACATCACATCTACACAAATCACTCAGCATGGCCCATCATCCAAGGACAAACGGGAGCTAGAGGCCCATCCATGCAAACATTTACATCAGCCCACCCTCAACACCACACACCCTGAACTGCACCAATGTGCATCTGTGAAGCCCACATGGACAGGTGACATTGCACATGCACCCATGACAAACACAGGAATGTTGGGAGGAACTAAGGTGCACAGACTCATCACACAAGGACAGTTCACAACCCTGGTGAATGACAGACACACTGCACAGTATGCAGTACATGGCCATGATGTCAAAGCTCACGTAACCTTCAGAATACCTGCCACAGTCCCAGGACAATGCAGAAGCCAAGGCGAACCACAAGCTGACACCTGCAAACATTGCAGCCCTGAACCGGACAAGTGGGAGCAGTCACACACACATACACATGTCTCAATCACTGAAAGGTATCATCTAGGGACAACTACATGATATTGTGAACAAATAAGTGCCTTGGAGACCCCTGACTGTGTCCCATCTGCGTCTGACAACATCATCACCACCCAGAACTGACAAATCCCGATAATGAAACACCAATTAACAGTAGTGTGTCATGCACCCACACATCTGGTAGCCCATGGCAAAGTTGTGGGATGAACACAGTACCACTCAGCAAGCATAGACAACAGGAACATATCAAGGGAACACTGCCTGTGCATGAAAAGGGATGTGGACACACACACACATGCTCACACAACACACACCATGGGCCCAGGCTATGTCATGGAACAACACACTTACTTGAGGGGAACCCAACTCCAGTGGAAGCCCAGCTGTGCCAAACATAGTCACAGCACGTCTCAGTCATGTCAACAGAACACTTGGTCATTCAGCCATCAGTTACCACAAAATGAAGGCTCTAGTCACAACAGCCTGGGTACGGGAGTCTCCCTTAAGTCATCTGCACATACTCAACACATATGTACAGCAAGTTGCACAGAGGACCCAGTTGCTCCTACACCAATGATGCCCACACCTGTAGGTCCAGTGGTGATGCGCCCAAAGTCAGGGAAATAGACAGATTGGACAATGGGAAGCACATCATGTGCGCATGTGTGCAAGCCACAGATGTGACCATGCAAATGAAATGTTCACAGAGATGTCCACAAATTGTTGATCATGACACACCCAGTTCGCTGTAAAGGATGACATGGATACCAACCAGAATAGGATACATATCTCATGGACAACATGGAATACCTTACATCAACACCTCAGTATTCAACATTGGAAATCAAGCATTACAGGTGCAAGGTCATGCTAAACATCATCAACATAATGTATAGCTAAATCAAGTTCACAAGGATAAAGAAAAAAGCTTTATTCAGCAGATGAAAATTTAAACGTCCGTTCAAAACAAAGGCCAATGGCCAGTCCATTATCAAATAACAATGAGTGAACTTGGGTGACAACTGTCACACGTTGCTTGCCTGCACTGCTAAGAACAGGGGACATCCCCTCGGAGGGGCATACAAGGGGGCAGGCCAGGCACCGCAGGGACAGGATCAGGGTGCAGCAGGAGGCAGTGAAGGGGTGGTGGATGCAGGAGAGTCACTTGCAACTGCAGTGGAGCTGACTGAAGTGGTGGGTGCAGTCACAACTGTGGGGCACAAGTCAGATGGGGTGGGTGCCGGCACAACTTCAGTGGGCAGGTCAGATGGAGTGGATTGGGTCCCCACTGCAGTGCCCAAGTCCGACGGGGTGGTCGTGGACTCCACTGCAGTGCCTAAATCCATGTGAGCAGAATGGGATGCAGGTGATGTCGGTAGGACAGAGGGTGGGGCACACGGTCTCCACATCAGTGGCACTAACCGTCTGAACGGGTGTGGAGGAGCAAGTGGTGGGGAGGAGGGCCTTAGCATTTTGGGGATGGTGTATCTGTGGGTGGGGGAACCCGGGCAGGGTGTGATGGGGAACCTCTGGAGTGTTGGCCTGGGGGATGGAGGACGGGGACTTCGTCGTGGAGCTGCGTGGCGGGGGTGGGGTCTTGCTCTTTGGGCTCTGGCGGGACTTGCAGGTGCAGGCCTCAGTCTGACTGCGCCTGGGGGACGGTGTCCGGGTGTGAGGGGCACTCCCCTCTGTGTGTGGGGACTTCCTCTTCCCCTTGTAATCTGGATCTGCTGGGTCAGTGGGGAAGAGCCCAAGGTCACAGAGGAAGAGCTTCTGAGGAGATGGGGTTGCAGGTGAGGCAAGGGAAGGGAGCTGGGAGGGAGAGGTTTCGGAGGACTGCAGAGTGGTTGTGGATGACTGTGAGTGTGTCTGCAAACCATCCCCTGTGAGTGTGGTATAAGTCCCCTGCGCTTGCTTGTGTGCACGTCTAGACCTTGGTTTGGGTGTTTTTGTGCTGCCCGTGTCTGTGGCTTTGTGAGAATGTGCAGGTGTGTGTGTGCCTGGGGTAGGTAGGGTGCTAGGAATCGTGGGTGGTGCAGGGGTAGGAGGGGTGTGGGACTGTTCGAGGAGGGACACTGCTGCCATCAGTGAGGAGGCCACGGACTGATGCCCGATGAAATGCCCTCCAAGAACGACACCAGTTGGGTCAACAGACTGGTGTGTGCATGCAGGACACTCAGCATTGATGTCTGGCCTTCATGGATCTGTCTAATTAAGTCCACAGACTCCTCACTCAGGGCAGCAGGGGACACAGGGGCAGGAGGTGCGGTGCCTGGCACAAAGGAGACATGCTCCCGAACACGGGAGCCTCCACAGACCTCTGGGATGGGAGGTGGTGATGGTGGTGGTGGGGGCGGTGGCAGGGACAGCCTCACTAGCTTGGGTTTGGTGGCTGCTGACACCCGCCTCCACAAGGGAGTCATCCTCAGAGCTGCTGTGGTCCTCAGCTGGGGTGGATGGTGCTGAGGACTCCAAGGTGTGGCTCCACTCGCCCTCTGTGCAACTGGGTTCCCCCGCCGACCCCTCTCCTTCTGTCCCAGTCAGGCTCTATGGCTCCTCCTGGTCCGTGGAGCTGTCCCCTCCTGTGGCCATGGATGTATCTGGATAGAAATAGGAAAAAAGAGAACAACATCAGTCACCTGCACTGACTGCACACACCACAGTGAGTACATCACATCACAGGGCAAGGCCTGGCATCATCAGCTGAACACTGCTCAAAGTGCCAACACTGTTTAGAATAAGCCAATTGTCATTCTCACCATCAACCATGGCACACATATCCCTCCTGGACTTGCACCCATATGTCTGTTGCATGTTGGATGCTAATACCCCAATGTGCTGACATGCACCACCTACATATTTGTTGGACATGCAAGTGAACATGTAGGAGTATGTCACTATACACGCAGCACATCTCTTGCCACTGACTCAGTACAGGTGTCAGGATGAAGAAATGGGCAGAGACTCATTTCACATGCTTGTGATGCATGCCAGCAACACACACTATGATGTTCTCATGTCCTGATAGTCAATGCCACACTGGGGTGCATGGAGCACACTTGAACACAATGCAGGATCACTCATAGCAAGTTAAATGCCATGGCACTGGCATGCATGGAAAGTCAGTCAACATTGTCTCCTGTCACAGGGGCAGGGCATCTAGACAACAGTATGCACTGTGTCACAATCATAGCTCAGGGGTAAAGCAAACTCTGCAGATGACAAGTGCACTTGCCCATCCCCTGCAAACAACATATCCAGGACCCAGAAGACCCCACATCATGCAAATCAGACATATGAGTCTCTGCAAACACAACTCCCTCTACATTAGCACATCACAGTCTGCTGTGCATGTAACCCCGCTGCCTGAATTGCACAGTTGCATACACCATTGTGGGCTGTCAAATGATCCCACACCTATATGTCACACAGGTCTTGTCTCTCAGTCTCACAGTCACATCTCAGATGACCTGCTGACCCTTAAATTCATGAACACCCCAGTTGTATGTAACAGGAAGCCACACCATAATGACACAGAGGCAGACACCTGAAAGCACATGTCACTAAGCACAACCTGTAAGTTGATACACAGGAGTGGGATTACAGAGTGTTTCTAAATGCCCTTGAGTAGGCATGACTGCCCAGGTCTACGTGAAACAGTGTTTGGCCCTGGACAGTAGTCAGGTGGCTAAGCAAGTGTGACATACTTGATATACATACGTCTGACGCCCACAAATTGGAGTCCCCTGCTGCATGGGTTTGTTTGAAATACCCCAGCCACATGTGGCAACTCAGACCAGCAAAACGAACACATATCAAGGGCACACACAGATCACATGTCAGATCCCAGGCATTGGGTAAACAATTGACCCACCCATGAAACACACAACAGAGTCACGGGAACAGATGCTGTCCGGAAGCTGAAGCATAGCTGACTGCAGGGACACAGTGCCCTAGTGACACAAACAACAGACTGTAGGGGCCACACCTGTGGAACAGATGAGGACGGTGCATCACACAATTGAGGGACCTGAGTATTGGACTACAAGCCCTACGTAATGTGGAAGTGTGGCCAGGCCAAAAGACTGCAATTAGCATGTCAGACATAGTACACAGATTAGGCATGGACTTACCCCCTCCTTGCTGCTGTCTGGCCTTCAGCTGCCTATGCAGGTCCGGGAAGACCATCACCAGGATCTTGTGCATGTGGGGGGGTCAGGGTCCGGTGTCCACCCCTCCTGCGAGGAGGTGACAGCTTCAGCTGGACTCTTGCGATCCCCCGGGTCCAGCTCCGAAGGTCATGCCACCTCTTCTGGCAGTTGCCGATCCGGCGCTTGTAGACCCCCACCGAATGAACTGCCCGGGCGATGGTCAGCCATATCTCCTGCTTCTGGTGGGCATCAACCTGTGAGGATGACCAAGTAAAAAGTCCATTAACACACAAGCCCCATATTTGTGCTACACACATTGGGATATACATGTCATCATCACAAAGGGAGATGAGTGACACAGGTAGTGCACCCATGGAAAAGGACAAATGCCCAGCATGTCTGACATGTTAACAATGCCTGGGAAGTTTAATCAAGCACAAATACACTTTAGCAGCAGAACACCTGTTCATTACACGTACCTACACACTTTGGGGGATGAAGGTACTCAGTGAGAATGCTTGCCACTGGTGTACACACTGCTAGTACTGCTAGTCAGACAACATTCATAATTAGGAAGGCAGTGGACTGCACACTCACCTGCTCCCCTGGTTTCCCATACAGCTTGCTGTACTGTGGAAGGAGCCCATCCAGCAGGGCCTGGTTCTCCTCAGTGAAGGCCGGGGCCCTCTCCAGAGTACGTGCCATAGCAGGAGCCAGAGGATGCAGAGACAGCAGCAGTGGTAGCAGGGATGTGGTCCATGTAGTGCAGGTAAGTGAGCTCCCTGGGGGCCAGCCAGCCTTATATCTGTGCTGCAGAGGCAGACTCTGTGCCATGTGTCCCCAGTGATAGGTCCAACACGGTTGCATTCTATGAATATGGCTAATCTATGGAAATGTAAGATTTGTACACGTCTTCCGCATCGTTCAAATCTTCACCTTCATAAAACCCTAGGAATTGCAACATTGTTGAAGGCATCCAACTGAATTTCCAGCGCACAACTCGTACAAGTTTTTAATCCGCATCCGTCTCCATGACAGTCCAGAGCCAATGGGTGCGCACGGATCGGTCAACTGACTGTACGTTTATTTTGAAAATACACATGCACCCGTCTCCATACGTTCCAATGGCCAAGGCGTACGCCTGTCTCGGAACATGCCTGCCCGACGCGCATGCATGATAGTCACCAGCGTCGGACCTCATTGCAGTCAATGGCAAAGCGTACGCATGGCTCGGTCATGAACCATGCAATGCGTACGTATTGTCACCCGCGTCGGACCTCATTGCAGTCAATGGCAAAGCGTACGCACGGCTCGGTCATGAACCGTGCCATGCGTACGCATTGTCACCCGTGTCGGACCTCATTGCAGTCAATGGCAAAGCGCACGCACGCCTCGGTCATGAACCGTGCAATGCGTACGCATTGTCACCCGCGTGGGACCTCATTGCAGTCAATGGCAAAGCGTACGCAGGGCTCGGTTATGAACCGTGCAATGCGTACGCATTGTCACCCGCGTGGGACCTCATTGGTGTGACTATTTGACGGCTTCAACACACAATTACTTGCCAGGGACACATGTGCACACCTAACACACTACAGCATTGGCCACACAGTGTCCCATGGCATGTAAGGCTGCATTCCCTGTGTGTTGGGTCGACAACATTTGGTTTGTTGTGTGGCACTTTTGTTCAGCCACTCCCAGGCTGTGCACGTGTTCATGGGGGCATAATCTTTAGTGTGTTGTGCACATTATCACTGTGATGTGCAACTGTACAGTAATGGGCATGAGTCATGGACACAGTTGCAGGTTGGATATGTTTAGGACATGTCACATACACCCTGAGTCCTGGGGGTGATGGCATGTACGTCACAGTGAGACCTGTAGCCACAATTCTGATGTGCACCCACAGTCTGTGTGCATTTTGTGTCTCAGATGTGGATGATCAAATGTGCCAAATGGGAGACAGTCTCCACATCCATGTGGTATGTGCAGCAACCTTGATGGTGTGTGTGTGTCTAAGAGATGTACACGTAGGGCCTGCAGAGACAACAGTGGCCACTACCTGTGGGACTCACACCTTGCCTTGTGGCGTGTACGTGATACGCCATGTCATACCAGTGTTGATGTGGCAATACAGGGACCCTGGGTCTCTGCATGGCAAAGATCTGTGATGCCTGGGAGACATCAGGCCTCACTTGTCACTGTGGTGTGTGTTTGTAACGTCACAGCAGTACATAGGTAGGGTGACACAGCCCAATGATTGGCCATTGCACTACATGGGACTTATGTGGACATGTGGAATTGAGATTTGAGGTGATGGTCATGTAGGTGACATATGTGTCCATGCCCAACAGCACACACCTCAGTACATTGTGTAATGTCATGATGTATCATGTGATATTGATCCTGGTCATGGCCACATGGGTGGATGAAGCAACAATCTTCCTTTGTGCATCTCTGTTCTGCAGGGCACCAGCTGTCCATCGACCGTTCCCAGACCTTGGTACCATGCAGGAACGCGACTGCATCCGACGGTACCGTTTCACCAGGCCACTGGGTGAGGAGTTGGCGGAGCAGTTGGTGCCACATCTGCTACCTGGCCGGACATACCCTACAGCACTGACCCCAGAGGTGAAGGTGATGGCAGCCCTGCACTTATTTGCTAATGGTACCTTCCAGTACACTGTGGCTACTGCTGGTGGGATGTCGCAAACTATGTTTAGTCGTGTGCTACGCGATGTCTTGGAGGGGATGTTGCATTTCCTTGACCTGTACATCAAGTTCCCTAGCCCAGCTGAACTCCCTGAAATAATGCCTTTTATACACTGGGGAGGATGCAGAACGTCATCGGATCTATTGATGGTACACATGTGGCCCTGATACCACCACAGGCACATGAGCAGGCATACCGTAACAGGAAACATTTCCACTCGATAAATGCCCTGGTGGTATGTCTTGCAGACATGTGTATCACACATGTGTGTGCACGGTTCCCCGGTTCTGGGCACGATGCCTACATAATGAAGAGTAGTCACATTGCAATGCTGATGTCACAGATGCCAGATCAGCGTGCCTGGCTTGTCGGTGTGTACTGACTGTTTACCATTGTGTGTGTTTGGCAATGTTGTATTCCGCACTCCTACAAAACTCAGCTAATTGTTCATTTTTTTTGTGTGTAGGGGACTCCGGATACCCCAGCATGCCGTGGTTGCTGACACCCCTCAGGAACCCTGTGACACCAGCCGAGATGCGCTACAATGAAGTACATGGTCGGAGCAGGTGGGTGATTGAGCGGACATATGGCCTCCTGAAAAGCCACTTTCGCTGCCTGGACAAGACCGGAGGGGCCCTCCCATATGAGCCTGCAAAGGTGTGCAAAATAATCCTTGTATGCTGCATGCTACACATCATGGCAGTGCGGAAGAAGATGCCTCTCATCCAGGATGACGATGACCAACCTCCGCCACCTGTGGAGGATCCTGGCCTGGGCCACGATGCCAGTGATGATGAAGATGAGGGTGACTTCCGCTCACAGCTCATCAACAACTTCTTCACCTGAATGTGAGTTTACAGGGTTGTTATGTCAATGTATGGAGTTAGTCTGGAATGTGTTGTGGCTGCTCTGTTGCTGTCTGAGTGTGTCTGTGTGCCACTTGACTGGATGCGTGCAGTGATGTGTCCATTCAGGTGGTGTGTACTCCACAATAGGATAGTACTGCTAACTTGTTTCTGTGTAGGTTTCTTGTGACATGTTTTGTGCATGTGTATTGCATTTCTCTCCTGTTCTGCTGTGCCTTTGACTGTGTCTTGTGTCTGTCCTTCCCAGGTTACTCTCCCTGTTGTTTGGTCAGCACTGACCCCCAACACCCAAAATCCAACACCAGTGTGGGAGTAGTCAATTGCCATCAAGCCACACACCCCTGGACTTCAATTCTCAGACACTCTGTGACCGTGTGTCCACTGTAACGTACAATTGCCTTGCAACTATTTTTGAATAAACATGTTGCTGATGTGTAATGAACCTGTGCTATGCTTTGTTAGGTGTGTTGTCTGTCTTCCCAAATCTGAGTGACATTTGCTTACCTCACCTGTGGACTTGTTACCACTGACTGTGGATAGGTGTTGTGTCTGTGCATACCTATGTGTTTCAGGTCAACATCATTGTGTGGGATGAGTAACATGGCCATGGTGAGTATGTGTTGTGTTGCCAAAGTGGTGTGTCTCCCTCACATGTGTCACATCACCATGACTCACCTAACGGTGGACACATTGTTGTAGTATGTGGCATGCACTGTGTTGTTTAGCAGATCGACATCTCCATGACACATGACAAGTTGGAAACACAACAGAGGCAAGTATGGTGTACTGGTGAGTTTATTTTCAAACATATGTGGGGAAAGTGCAAAGGATGGTGGGTGCTGTACATTGGTTTTTGAATCCAAAGTTCACATTAGAGTTAGAAGTGTTGGTAGATGAAACGTCCAGAGTAAAGTCCACAGTCATCTGCTACATTGGACCAACATGAACCCTCCATGTCATGTGGGCGAGTTGTGTGCGATTGGACAAGGTGAACGGGTTGCGCACAAAGAACATTGTCCAGAACAGGTTTAGAGGCCCTGGGGGATGTGCTGGGACATCTGCCTCTCACATGTCCTTCTTCGGACGACCCCTCTTCTTCTTGGGGGGGATCCTCAGGTGCAGGCCTCTGTGGTGCAGGGGACTCTCCGCCAGAGTCCTCCTCCCTCCCTGTGCCACTGGCAGATGGTGTTGCAACAGATGTTGTGGCCACACAGGGAGGTGTGGACATGTTTGTGGTGATCTGGCGGAGGCATTGGAGTATGTCCCGATGCACCGCAGTTAGGGCATCCCACTTTGCCTCCATTTGGGCATGGTGGGCAGCCTGCTCCTGTTGTATGTCCTTGAGGATCCCCACTACCTGGCCAAATCCTCCAGTGCTATCCTGGTACGCATCTATTATGCGTGCCAGTTGGGGGTCATCATGCAGTCCAGACCCCTCTGCAAAGCGCGCCCTCTGCCTCCCACCCCTCCCAGCACCCCTATCCACATGGGCAGGACCAGCGGCGGACCGCACAGGTGACACTGGGACCCCTTGGGTGGTGTTGGCTGTAGCTTCCGGGGGGTCCTGTGTCCCTGTGCTGTGGGTGTTCAGTGGCCTTGGTCTGTCCGTGTTGGCGGGGGTGCCCTGTCGGTTTCCAGATCCGAAGAGGACAGAGACAGCGCCAAACCAGAGAGCTCAGTGTCCACCAGAGTCTGGGACTGGGAATCCTCTTCATTTGGTGCTGTGTCCCCAGCACCACCTGTGTTTGGAAGAGACACACAATGTAAGTTATGTTTCTACAGGCATCAATGGTTCACAAACATGACATATTCTACTGTACGAACGGATGCCTGCCTGTACACTGCTTTTTTCAGGCTTGTCACGGACAGAGATTGATATTGTTGTTGCACATTGCCCAGCCATAAAGAAACATTTAATGTGCATGTCGAAGTGTGTGCATGCCCAGCTCATGGATAGATGTGTCTGTACATGACCATTACTACTCAAGGGCCATCACGTTGCTGACACATGTGTGTCATCCCTGAACACATGTGAGCTTTAACAAGGACATACGTGCTATTCCACTGGGGATATGTTGTACTATTGGGGCATGTGTGGTAGCAGAGTATGCTAGTCTTTGTGTGCCACATTGGTGTATTGGTACGACCTGGTCACAGTCTGGTATGCCTGTGATCTCTTTGGAGGAAGTGTTTTCTTCCAGTGTTCCTATTTCCCATCTCATTTCATACAAGTGATGATGTCACCATGGTTAATGAGTCTAGTGCTGAGTTTTGTACGTGCATATGTGATTTGACTTGTCAATGTTCCCCATGTTGACATGGATTGGGCAAGGTAGCACTCTGGCTTTTCAATGTTCATGACGGTAGGGCCATTGGTGTGTGTGTGTTGCAGTTTGGCTGCTGTGAGTAGCATGTCTCCTCCAATGCTGTCCAGGTTTGACCTTGTGTCTACAGTGTCTATGTCAGTGAGTGGTGTGTTGTGTGAAGTATGCCTATGTTTCAGCACGATGTAGGGATGGAATGCAGCTCACAACAGCACCGAGTGTGAATGAGACCATGCTATGTGTCGGCTATATTGGTGTGTCCATTCCACTCACTGTCAGATGTCCACTGTCAATGATGTATATGTGAGTTCCTGTGTGTTATGAACAATGTACCATATATATGGCTCTCAACATTTGTCATCTGCAAGACACACCTCCCCTGCCCGGCCAGGGGGCACCCCTGGACACTGCATCCCCAAGCAATGATTTTGAACATATGGTTGCAATGGCTGTGTGTGTGACCGGGTTTTGTTTGGCCAGTGCATATGTGTGATTGTCAGCCACATCATTTCTCAGGCCCAGTGTCAGACATCTTGTCAGTCCCTTCCCACTCCCTGTGGGGCGAGCATGTTTCAGTGTGAGCTTGCTGGGCCATGTGGGTGGGTGGGGATTGTCTGTGACTGCAACTCCCATCATGCTCTTCGCTACACCCCCCTTCCCAGCATGCCCATACTTCCTCCCTCTTGACTCTGCTTCCCTGTGAGGGGGTGTGAAAGCAATGGCAAGATGGCTGACTGTGAAGTTGTGGTGTTTGCTATTGCCCAGTTCCCAGCATGGCCTTGTGTTCCCCACAACACAGCTCAGTGTCAGACATCTTGACAGTCCCTTCCCACTCCCAGTGGGGCAAGCATGTGTCAGTGTGAGCTTGCTGGGCCATGTGGGTGGGTAAGGATTGTCTGTGACTGCAACTCCCATCATGCTCTTGGCTGCACCCCCCTTCCCAGCATGCCCATACTTCCTCCCTCTTGAATCTGCTTCCCTGTGAGGGGGTGTGACAGCAATGGCAAGATGTCGGACAGTGAAATCCTGGTGTTTGTTTGGCTACAAGTCCAAATAGAGCCCCTGTGCTTCACACAGCAGCACCTAGTACAGGGTATCTTTTGCTGATATTTCACTGAGGTGTGGGTCAATGCATTCTACCCGGTGAGTTGTGTGGAGTTTGTGTTGAGGGGTGTGTGTGTCTCCACATGCTGGTAAGTATGGTCAGAGCTGTCAGTCCTCCTTACCACCCGGCCAGACATCCCACCATGAAACGTGCTTTCATTGGGGGGCGTGCAAGTTGTCTTTCAGGATGTCAGCCAGTGGTGTCCTGCTTCTGATTTGCACACAACCCCTACCAGGGCCTTGTGCTCCCCACAGCAGGACCCAGTGTCAGGCATCTTGGCAGTCATTTTCCACTCCCTGTGATGTGGGCATGTTTCTGAGAGGTCTTGATGGGCCAATTTGGAGGGGGAGCATTATCTGTGACTACAAACCCCATCATGCTTTTGGCTACACTCACTTCACCTGCATGCCCACTATTCCATCCTGTCAGTCAGCTGCACTGTGAGATAGTGTGTTTGTGTTGGCAAACTGTCTGGCAGTGTTTATTTGGATTTGTGCCACTGCCTTGCTCTATTTGTTTGTAGGTTGGTACATGTCATGACACAGTTCCAAGTCACTATGAGATGGCAGGTATTGTGTTTGTCTGACTAGCATACACATCTTGGGATGATTATCTATTAGTTACTGTGGCTTTGCTTGCGGTGCATGGTTTCACTGTCTCCTTGCCACACAATATTGGGTATGTTGTTTGTGTACTCACCAGGCTCTGGTATGTCTGTTAGACCATGGACGCTCTCTGGTGGTAGGATGTCCCGCACCTTCTCCTCCCAGGTTCTGAAGTAGACTGGTTTGGCAGGAGGGCCACCGTCGGTGCACTGACTCAAGGCGTGATCTTTTTCAATGAGTTTCTTGACCCTCCTGCGCACGTCATACCACCTGCTCTGGATATCGTCCTTTGTGCGCCTTGCTGGTGCTTGTGCGTTCACCTTATCCACAATCCTCGCCCACATCTTGGTTTTCTGTGACATGGGGGTCCTTTGGACCAATGTACCAAACAAATGTGGCTCTACTCTGATGATCTCGTCTACCAGCACTTCTAGATTTTTCTTTGGGGGCATGGTGATGGGTGGTGGTTAGTGATGTGTGTGTGAGGGTTAGTGTTGGTTTAGCTAGCTGTATGTGTGAGTGCTTTTGGTGAGGTGCTGATGGTGTGTGAGTTGTGTGATGGGTGAGTTGTGAGTGTGTCTGTGGTTGCTGTGTGATGGTGTTTGCTGCTGGCTGTGTCTCCTATTTGCAAAGGATCATGGTAGTGATTAATGTCCTTTATATAGGTGGAGTTGTGGGTGTGTCTTTGTCCCAGGTTTTTTTTTTTTATATTTATTGGCTTTGTCATTGCTTGTTTGGTCCTTTTTTTGTCTTTTTTCCTTTGGGTTTTCTAGGCACGAAGGAGACGTTCTTCTGACCGAGACGGACGCTGATGTTGGCTCGTGCGGGATTCTCCGCCTCGTTCACGCTGACTATCTCCTGTGTTTCATACGCGTCGGTCGCGGAGATCTCTATTACTTGTGGGCCCGGTTTTCTGTGCGTGTCGGTCATGCGGCTTGGGCTCCGTGCGAGTCGGTCTGGTTTTACACGCATTGCATCGTACTGCGTGGGTCAGACATCACGGGTACGTGTTGGTCGGGTTCATTCCGGGTTCGTGTCGGACGGTGAAACTCACGTCGGTTTTCCGGCCGGATCACTATTTTCCCTACGGCTTGGTCGTACTGCTTGTATTCCGTACGTGACGGTTGTAATTCACACGCGTTGCATCGTACTGCACGGGTCGTACGGAGAAGGTCCGTGTCGGTCGGTCTCCGGTCCAGGTCCGTGTAGGCCAGCACTTCTAACTCACGATCTGTGAACTTTGGATTTTTCTTTGGGAGCATGGTGATGGGTGGTGGTGGTGAGTGATGTGTGTGTGAGGGTTAGTGTTGGTTTAGCTAGCTGTATGTGTGAGTGCTTTTGGTGAGGTGCTGATGGTGTGTGAGTTGTGTGATGGGTGAGTTGTGAGTGTGTCTGTGGTTGCTGTGTGATGGTGTTTGCTGCTGGCTGTGTCTCCTATTTGCAAAGGATCATGGTAGTGATTAATGTCCTTTATATAGGTGGAGTTGTGGGTGTGTCTTTGTCCCAGGTTTTTTTTTTAAATATTAATTGGCTTTGTCATTGCTTGTTTGGTCCTTTTTTTGTCTTTTTTCCTTTGGGTTTTCTAGGCATGAAGGAGACGTTCTTCTGACCGAGACGGACGCTGATGTTGGCTCGTGCGGGATTCTCCGCCTCGTTCACGCTGACTATCTCCTGTGTTTCATACGCGTCGGTCGCGGAGATCTCTATTACTTGTGGGCCCGGTTTTCTGTGCGTGTCGGTCATGCGGCTTGGGCTCCGTGTGAGTCGGTCTGGTTTTACACGCATTGCATTGTACTGCATGGGTCAGACATCACGGGTACGTGTTGGTCGGGTTCATTCCGGGTTCGTGTCGGTCGGTGAAACTCACGTCGGTTTTCCGGCCGGATCACTATTTTCCCTACGGCTTGGTCGTACTGCTTGTATTCCGTACGTGACGGTTGTAATTCACACGCGTTGCATCGCACTGCACGGGTCGTACGGAGAAGGTCCGTGTCGGTCGGTCTCCGGTCCGGGTCCGTGTAGGTCAGTACGTGTTGTGACCGGAATCGGAATCGGCCTCTATATTTTTGCAAACGAGATTAATGACTTCAAATTTTAGAAAACTATATTTCTTACCTGAAACTTGCTATTGTTGATCACGATATTCTTGCAGTAGATATTTATGTTTCTCACGATTTTGCACTCGATATTAGTGCAAGTCGACATTTTCTACTCAATATTCTGACTCTTTACCGGTGAGACCTGGGGGCGGCGAGCACAGCTGCCATTAGTGGGCGGCTGCTGAGTGTGAGCCATGGTGCAGCCGCACAAGTGACCCAGCTAAGTTGGGTGCGGCTTGCAACCTCACCTAGAGTGCCCTACTTGCATAGTCCTCCAAGTCCCCCCCCAGGAGACAGCACAAGGGACTTGGGGAATGCTGGGGAGGATTCAACTTAGCCAGCACAGTGGAAAAAGGGTGGCAGGCAAATTCCAAATCCCCCCTCCACTGTGCATCCTATTCCCTTCAGGACCGGCTCGGCTGTCGTGTACTGGGTGTTGAGGGAGAGCATTGTTGCTAGAAGTGTTGGGGGGGAGCACAGGAGCAGCGAGCCACAGGAGCCACAGGAACCAGGATTTAACAACCCGACCGACAGCAGCATCATAGTGAGTGGCAGCAGCACCAATCAGTCAATTATCAGCCATCAGTACTGAGCCCAAGCCCATACAGAAGTAACTCGCTAGGCAAGGTGGGGGAGCACAAAAAAAATTCCAACTAATAAAACAAGAAATAAGCACACCAGCACTAAAAAGTGGCATAAAAAAGGCCTCAATCCATCCCTGTGATTTAACTAGCTAGTTCACCTTGCCACTCATTCACCCCAGTAAGAAATGATATCAGGCAAGGTAAAGAAGCAAAGGGTGCAAAGAAATTTAAAACAAAACTCAAAACAGAAGCAAAACACAAAAAGCGTCAAGACATCTCCGGCAAACTAGTCAAAATTAACTCAATCTCCTTTTGCAACATTAATATCAGCAATATACTCCATCTTTGGATCAATGAACCCCACTGGAAAATTCACATTTTTAAAGGATCCCACTGCAGTTATTTATTTGACACCGAACAAAATTTCAGGACTTCCTAAACCCTTGACACCGCAAAAAACAGATTTTGTATAGGACGAGGAGATAGCACTAAGCCTAGGGCAGACCTCAACAACAACACAATGATCACATAAAAACACCACCTTCCCTCCTAACGAAAAGACTAAAGAATCGTGCTAGGAAGGCTAGAAAGCACCTCCAGAATAACAAGAAGACAGACCAACAGGTGCACAGATTGTACCCAATCTTTAACTTTAAAGAGGAAAAAAATCAGAGCTCAATGCCCTCTGCAAGAAATAGAGATCATAAAAAAGAAGGGGAGGAGCATCGCAATGATCAATTGGCGCTATTGGAGACTCCAGCCTCATTATCTGGCAATCTGAAGGGCCCACTTGATCCAAACAAAACAAATGAGAAGAACTCGAGCAGAGGGCCCCCGCCTAATACAACTCAAGCTGTAATAACGACTTGCCCAGACAGTGTAAAACTGCCCACAATGAGGAATGCACACCGACCGGAGGATACAATGAATAAAAAAAGCAGAGGATTGACAAACCTCCAACAACAAATCTTAAAACATACAAATGAGGTGCAATCAATATATAAAATCCCAGGGGATGACCTGCCTTCTCCTAGTGAAAACATTAACCCTGCTCGAGGTGGTCGAGAAATCACATTACAGAGATGCCACCATCCCAGTAGAGAACTACTTCATATAAAAGTAAATCTGCATCTCGACAAGCGGAGAGGGCAAGATTCGAATTGAAAGTCCGAAAATCATATCCTCACCCAAGCTTCGGCATCATAGTTACAAACTGTCGAGCCAGCAAAACCTTTAAACAACCAAATTTTACTTACTCCACATTACATATCACAAGGACCACAAGATTACTTAAATAGAGGAAATGTCCTAAGTCTAATGACAGCCATTCCAACATTGAAACATCTCTCTTCATCAGACCTACTAGCAGTTGAGTCCATTGAACAGGTAAATAGTAACAACTTGGAAAAAACTCTCTCAACTTGGAAGAACGAAGAAATGGCTCTAGCAATACGAAAAACTGCACCCAAGTTTGACGCCTAGGATATATCTCTGGCTAAGCCTGTAAAGCAACATTACCCAACTCCTCTGCTATCCTCACACAACACTAAGCTTAATCATCCCAGTATTAAGCCTGTTCATTCAGAACTACACAGTGCGAGAGGCAAAGAGGTGGACAAGGCATCAACATTGAACACACAAAATACAATTCACAGAGAACAAGGCAGATCATGGCCTGACAAACGAAGAGAATGACCCTTAAAAACACCTACTATATTGGAGCTCCCACCAATTAATATCTTATCATGGAACAAAGCAGGTGCAAAGCATAACCTGCAGGACAACGTACCACCTGAGAGCTGGAAAAACTACCAAATTATTGCCCTTCAAGAAACATGGTTAATAGCCCCTGGACACATCCCAGGGCACATTCTCCACCACGTAAAAGCAGTAAAAATCCAGCGGTACAGCAGACCAAAGGGCGGCCTCGCCGTATATATCTCCACAACGTTAAACATTACATCAACCCAACTGTCCACTACAAAAAAAGGGATATGCAACTAATAAAAATGGATTTGGGTCCTAACACAGTGGCAAGTACTATCATTCTTATTAACGTATATATGCACATCCGAAACATGAGACTAAAAAAGCACTATTTAAATTACTGATTGCAACTATAGCAGAACTTCGCTTTGAAGATCCTACATGGGAAATAATACGAATGGGTGATTTAACTCAAATTTGATATACACCCCGGAGGAAGACGATAACATAACAGCAGCAAATGCAGCCTGGTCAGTGCAATTTCAATCTCCCCCAATGTTTAACCGATCAGACCTAGGGGGGCAAAAGCTAGTGACGGATCTTGAAAACCTAGGGATGAGAGTACTAAACGGCAGAGCTGCACAGGATAGACCTCCGGCTTGCACATATCATGGTCTCAACGCATGTTCGACTATAGATTATACAATCGTCTCCCGGCGGCTGCTCACCAAAAAAAAATCGTTTTCGATTGTATATACTACTGATAGTGACCACTCGTGCCAATGTCTTGAATTGATAATTTCCTTTCCAAGGCACATGATAGCACCAACAGAGATAGGGTCAATAATGTTGATAAATCTTAACCACTTAGGGGCTTATTAGGATGGCGGACGGACTTTAGTTCGCCTGCCACCCTAGCGGTGCAGGGACCTGCCACCAGGTTTGCGGCGGTCCCGCACCCGCCATGGTGGCATCCTCGATTTCCAGCATTGCACCGCCCGCCACAATGCTGGGAATGCACGTTGTGCATTGTCATGGACAAGGTGACAGGCACCGCGCGGTGCCTGCCGCCTTGTCCGTGACAATGTAGGGGGGTACCATAGGTACCCCCATGTGCACCCCTCACACCCCCAATACCCTGGGGGCCCGCAACGGGGCCCCGTAAGCAACATCCGCATGGCTTTCCATGACGGGGTCTCCGCCATGGAAAGCCCTGCACCGCTGCCCATGCTCATATGGATGGCGGTGTCTAGCAGACACCGCCACCATATCCAGCCCCTTTTCGCCCGGTCGACTGGTCGACCGGCGGAAAACCAGCTGGCGGTCTTTCCGTGGGGGGGAAATGGGTGGCGGGCGGGGTATGATGTAGAGCAGATCGCCACCGCCATGCGGACGGTGGCGATCCGCCCTACAACATAACTGACCCCTTAATTTGGACAAATAGTACACTTCCCCAAATTGCATCAAGGGCAAAGGAACTGATAATAATATATGAATTTCAGAAAGGTATTGTAGTAGAATCTTGGGCCACCTTCTTAACAAACTTATTACAGGAGGCCCCGTTAAACTCATGCCAAAGTACGAAAGGTGACCAAAGCAGTACCCGGAGAAGAACAGCCAGAAATTAAGAGGAGCGACTCGATCCGCAAGAGGCCCAAATCCACTCAAAATGAACTGGGCACAAATACAATTATAAACAAAAAAGGGGGGAGATGGAGGTAGACGTTAGGTTCATCCTCCAGACTGTATATAGTTATTAACAAATCTGTAAATGACAGATCAGAGAACCTAACCAAAGGGAAGGGCTTCTCTTAAATGTATGAAACAACGCCCCGAATCTATGAAGAGAAAATTCTCTTCTTGAATCCCCTCACTCACCAAGGGTTGCCCCTAGGTGACATGCTTCATCATTGGGGCCATCCCAGACAGCTACTGTCTGGAGTGTGCTGCAACTTGGGGTGTAGGGAGAACTTTTTGTGAAAAAATGTGTAGTGCAGTATATGGGGGAGTGGTGATGGTGATGTTAAAAATACCTAGCTAGTGAGCGATTAATTTATTCCTGCTCCTAGTTGGTATGGATGAAAAGGGGTTAATAGTAGGGAGGAAATGTAAATGTTATGTGTATACTGTCCCTAGTATTTGGTCGATATGTTTCGAGGTGTCCCCATAGGGTAGTCTGGCCCATGGTCTGAGATGTGGGTAGTAGGGACTTAACCAAGTGCTCCCTTATGTTTTTGCCTTTTCTAAAAAGCATGTAGAGGGGTTGGCATATTCCCCAATTCATCAGCTACAAGGTGCCAGTGTTGGTTAATAGCCTTTTTGATGGCATTACTTTTCATGCTGAAAGTATCCTCATTGGTACTTGTTCTGGATTTAGGGATCAGTAAGAATTCTCTATGGTTGTGCCAAGCACGCTTCCGTGCTTTTTTTAAAAGTCTAATCGGGATCCTCATTGGTACTTGTTCTGGATTTAGGGATCAGTAAGAATTCTCTATGGTTGTGCCAAGCACGCTTCCGTGCTTTTTTTTAAAAGTCTAATCGGGTAACCACGGTCCAGTAGTCTAGCTAGAAGCCCAGCTGATTCCTCAAAATAGTCTTCTTTTTTAGAACCCTAAATCCAGAACAAGTACCAATG
Source organism: Triturus cristatus (assembly GCF_964204655.1). Taxonomy (NCBI): domain Eukaryota; kingdom Metazoa; phylum Chordata; class Amphibia; order Caudata; family Salamandridae; genus Triturus; species Triturus cristatus. Next base: position 715,579,529 of record NC_140588.1, on the reverse strand, counting down.
AGGATCGTCTGGTATGTGTTACTACTTTCAGCACGAAAAGTTTGGCACTGTGACTGTGGAATGTTTGTTAATCGTTTGATTAAGTGCTGTAAATACGTTTTTGTTTTGTTTTTTGTCAATGTGTGTAATGTTTTTTACTTCTCGAATTTCTTCGCGACTAGAGCAGCGAGACGCCTCACGGACGCTGAATAGAACGGTCCAAGCTTGACTTCACTTCCAGCTGGCAGTCACTCGCACACGTCTGTAAACGTATTCCGCGCTATATCTGAAGGTAAAAACTCCCGCGTTCTCTTTATATCTATGTCATTCAGCTTGAATGGAAAGTACTTTTATGTACTGTACTGAAAGTCCTTCCGGTTTTAACTTTCAGATACCTACGAATGGACACAGTTACTAAGCACCTGAGTCCTCATGGTTTCCATTAATGGGATTCCGCTCTTTTAATTGAACGGGTAAGCCTATATTTTCTTAGGCCCTTTTCTATAATTATTTACAGCAACGTCCTTATCACCTTCCTTTTATTACCTCTAGGCACACGAACAAGTCTCATACTCATTCAGGTTGTCCCCCCCATGTCCTGTTGAAGATCCGCACGGCCAAGGTTTAAACCACCCTCAAGGCCAATTAGACGGATCGAAACGTCGACGCCCCCTGCTCATTTGACTGGGACACGCAACTCTCTTACGTGCTACACTAAGAATTGTTCTCTAGTTTCCAAATGTGCAACTAAGTTTACGTACTTTGATATGTGACCAGGCCCTCTTGGACGGTGATTGACAACCGGTCCATTTGTGAATCAGTTTAATTCTCTATGCAACTACGTTCTGAATTCCTTTCTTTACTCACTCACTCTTTAGCACCCTTGCTACTTGCACGTATCTCTTGGAGCAACCTTGTCAACTACAAAGTTTAATTGCAAAGATATACAAAATAAATGTATGGTGATTTTGAATTTGGTTTGTTGCTTTTTTCGTTGAAATATTGTATTTAGTACAGAGAGCTGTTAATCATTTGTTTTCCCTCTAGACCTTTCTAGTAGTCATGGCTACATAGTGTAGTTTACAGCTACACGTGATAATGTATATCACCCCTGAGCTGTTGCATGTGGTGAACTTTCTTAGTTCCCAAGTTGTTCCTGTGTTGAAACTCACCTTCTTCGTGGTAGCAGTTAGGTGGCACACACTGCAGTTGCCACATGGGTGATGGCCTGCAGGCAACCCTTGTTGAGTGAGGGGACTCAAGAAGAGAATTTCTCTTCTTAAATTCGGAGCGTTGTTTCACACAAATACAATTACTCACAAAGCAGTACAAAAACAAATTTTGGAGGAGAACAGATTGCAGCTGGATACTTTTTGGGCCAAACTCCTATACAACGCTAAACGATTAAATGCAAGAGCCTTTTGGGAACAAGTCAATTTGCTTGTAAGATATTCAAAAGTCATAAACACAACCTGTGTCACAGAGACTGCATGGATACACCATATAGCCACCACCTTCTCAATAACAGCTGAGGAAAAAAACTAAGTTGCAGGAAATATCGAACTATTCCCAGGTCAAGGGCCAAACCGCAATAATGCAATCAACACTAGAAACTTCAGCAGAGTTTACAGCACCTGCAGAATTAAAAGGATTAACAAAGCTCAACCAAGTGCATAAAACACTTATGACCTTCAATGAGCCAGGAAGCAACATGAAGAGTACCATCACAAGAGGTCAACCATTTACACAATATTTTGAAGAACAAAGAGTCAAGGGCAGACTAGATGGGGCGCCAGGCCCAAATGATATGCCGCAATCAATTTACAAGGAAGATCCTGACTTTTGGGCAGCCAAGTTGTTCTGCCTATTTCACGAGGTAAATACTACAAACAATTTTCGAGACATCTTGTAGAGGCTCTATAATCAATCCGGTTTATGAGGGTGGGGACCGAACCGACCCAGCTAATTACCGTCTGATGGCCTTAATATATGCTGAAGCAAAATATTATGCCTCGTTGATTCTGGTGGATTCAATAGAGTGGTCTGAGAGTGAAAACAAAATCCCCGTCAATCAGGCTGGCTTTCGAAGGGGCACTGGTGCCTACCACAAACATTCTCGCCCTACATCTAATGGCAGACAAATGCTTCAACAACGACAAAATCTGTTTCTATGTTTCGTAGATTTTGCATTTGATCAAGTTAATAGAAGCATTCTATGGCATAAGTTGAAGCAGTGGGGCCTTCCGGAAACAATATTGCGACCTATAATGCAATTGTATACCAACACGTGGATGCAAGTAAAAATTGCCAATGGAAAGAGGTTATCCAGGAAAATCTACACGGACGAAGGCTGTGTGTTAGCACCCCACTTGTTTAATCTTTTCATGCCCAACTTTTCACCAAGGCTAGAAGGAACGAACTCATGCCCTCCACATTTGGGCACGCTGCCTATAACACACCTCTATTATGCAGATGACATTGTACTCTTAAGCCACACAAGAACTGGTCTGCAAAGAGCAATTAATGAATTGGGGACCTTTGCCAAGGCACATCTGCTCTAAATAAACCTTCACAAAAGCCATGATAATAAGTTGCCGCCTTCAGACACAATCACCATTTAACATTAGTAATACAAAGCTGGAAGTGGTCAGTAGTAATAAATACTTAGGGGTTCAGATAGACAGTCAATTATCTTTTCAAAAGCAGAACGAAGCCTTGCTGAAAAAGGGGAATGCTCTAATATTCGTGTTTTGCTCGATGTCAAAGAGGTTGAAAGGTCCAACATTCACTCCACTTTTAATGGTAACGAAAGCAAAACTTTTGCCAACAGTAGCCTACGGAAATCAAGTTCAGCACGGTAAAGATGCAGCACTCTTAGACTCCCTCCAATCACGGGTATACAAAAAGGTATTCTCTCTGCCCTGTAACTCCTCACTACCACAAATTCAATTAGAATTCGGGTTGCACCAGAAGATATGTAACGATAAAAACTTGGTATAAAAGTTTGGTGCAACTGTGAAAATCAGCTCCATAAAAAGCTTTGGAATGCACTACAAGGTGATTCCCATTCCGCTTATACAAGTATCTACATTCATCATTAAAACTTACAAATATGCTTGATGTGTGTCAGCGAAACCTACCATTTCCTGCCTTTCAACAGCTACTAAAGAAGGCCTTAAAGTAGCATTCACTAACAGAGGACAAAGCCAGGCTAAGTAAACAAACACATGCATTGATGGCTTTGCAATCATATACAGAACTGCAACCTGCAACATACTTGGGTCTGTCATTTTCTCCCCATTTAAAGACTAAGGGGCTCATTATGACGGCGGGCGGACTTGGTCCGCCTGCCACCGTAGCAGTGATTGGGTCCGACCGCTATGCATGCGGCGGTCCCGCATATACGATTATGATGGGACCGCCACCGCTGCGGTCGGATTCCGCAACCTTTAACATTGCTGACAGCAGCACCGCCGTGATGTTAAAAAGAGCATTTTGTGCATATCACTACGTGGCAGGCACTACACTGTGCCTGCCACTTGGTGCAGTAAAATGTAGGGGGGTAATGGTACTCCCCGGTGCACCCACACCTCCCCCAACACAAGGGGGGCCCGCAACAGGCCCCTGAAGACATTCTCCGCCAGCCTTTCAATGGCAGTTCAACCGCCATGGAAAGGCTGGCTTCCGCCGGCATCATAATTGTGCCAGCAGAGCCTGCTAGGCTCCGCCGCCATTGTGAGCATGTTGACTGCTGCGACAGGCAAACGTGACTATTGCTACCGGCGGAAAGCAGCAGACGGACTTTCCATCCGCCTCGATACCCACCGCCATCATAATGTGGTAGGGGTGAATCTCATGACGATGGTGGAAAGATCGCCACCGGCGGGCCGGCCGTGGCTATTTTTCCGCCATCGTAATGAGCACTTAAGTTGCTGGCAATATGATTTCGAGTGCTACTGTCTAATGCAGACCTGCCAGGCTGGATGTATCAGGGTCCAAAGTCATGCAGCCTTTGTGGATCTCCAACGCAGGACTTTATTCACTTAGTATGCATCTGCCCATCTCCAAGTCTAGACCGTCAACAACTACTTAAGAACCTGTTTAATGCAAGAGGCATTCGTACCTGTTGAACAGCTATATTAAGATGTCTCGATCCGAATGACCCTCAGCTTAGTTGCCATTTAGTAAAAAGTTTAACAAATTATGAGAAGTTTTTAAAACATAGTTGGAGGCGAAATGCAAATGCACTTTAGAGACTACGCCTGATGTCTCCTCTCTGCAGCATACGCTCAATATATGGGTAAAGCGCAATGGCACTCTAGGGACTAGTTTTCAAGACTCTCTTTGTTACCTCATGTATCAAATACTCCTTAGTCCTCATTCTCAAATGATGTACTTCAGATCCTGCTGCAATTCACAATCTTTATTAGGCACATTTTCTCTTATGCACATTTTAATGGTTTTTGTATTTAAACTTGATGATATATTGCATTGATTTTAGAGACTATGGGGCCTATTACAATGGTGGGCGGACTTTGTCCTCCCATCACCGTACCGGGAAACGGGACTGCCCGCCATTGTTGGGGCGGTCCCGCCGATGGCATTAAGATGCGCCCGCCACACTGGCGGGCACATCCTGCATTTTTTACATTGCGGCGGGCTGTGCTGCAAGCAGCACCCGCCGCAATGTGAGAAATGCATGTTGTGCATTTTAATGCACGTGACTGGCACTGCGCGGTGCCTGCCACCTTGTGCATTCAAAAACCCCCCGAGTGCACCCCCCACCCACCGAACACCCTGGGGGCCCGCAACGGGCCCCCAAAGAAAAGACCGCATGCCTTTACATGGCGGAGTCTCCGCCATGGAAAGGCAATTTACCACCATCATCCTAATATGGATGGCGGTGCCTGCAAGGCACAGCCACCATATTGCTGGCCTTTTCCGCGATTGCCTACCGGCGGAAAACCAGCGGACAGTCTTTCTGTCTGCCGGGGTCCCACCGCCTTCATAATATGTCGGGGAGAAATGGTAGGCGGGCGGTAGGAATTGGTGGGTGGATCGCCACCGCCCGCTATGTTAATGACCCCCTTAGTCTGATGTTTCCTCTTCGTATCATACGCATAATATATAGGTAAAGCACAACAGCACCTTAGGGACTAGTTCTCATGCACATCTCTGTTACCTTATGTATTGCATAATGTTGCTAGTCCTGATTTTCAAATTATGTGCTCAGGTCCTGTGGTAACTCGTAATTTTAATAGACTTATTTTTGTATGTATACTTTAATGGTGTTTTGTATTTAAATTTGCTGGTACCTTTTTATGGTTTTCATCAACTAAACAATAAAATATATTTTGATTCTGATTCCTTGGCTACTAAGTCCAGGAACTTCACTGCCTTGCATGCTGACTGGACCAATCAGCCTCCTAGCAGCTGTATTACTGCCAATCGGCATGATCTTGTTTTCAACTGTTTTAATGTTGGCCGTATTAGATTTTTCCTGAGTCATAGAAGCGCTGGACAAACACATAGTAGGTGGAGTAATGATTCGCTTCTATGTCTGCAGAGATGGCACTCTATTGTTGGCCAGGTCTGGTTCCATGCCGTAGTTAGCTCTTTCGATGGAAAGACTCCCAAACATAGCAACATCAGATTGTGCTTTTTTAACTCTGAAAAGTATTCCAAAAGATATGGTTGAGGTTTTAATACTTTATATGTTGGCAGAAGCACCCAGGCATGCCTTTTGTTTGCCACAGCTGCTTTGTCTGTTGAGAATGGTTGTTGTCTGGTTGCTTTGTTGATTATCTGTTTAAACTCTGGGTATTCAGACCTCTTCTGACTTTGAGGCTAAAATTGACTGCTGTAGCGAAGTATAGACTGAGTTCTTTGAACTGGCTTGTTTGTCTGTTTTGAGCCAACATTGATGAGCCTGTGAATGTGTCTCTGCTGCCTTCATTCTCCAATAGTATTTTTTAGGGCACCTTGTTTGACTGTGATCTGGTTGTACAGTCCAAAATCCAACCTAATGTGGGCTTGTGATATGTTTAGACGAATCCTGAATAATTTCTGGGAAATACTAGATAGTAAAGTGTTCAGATTTGTTGCGTCTTTGCTTTTGAGCAGTTCTGATCCGTACGAAATTGAGGGCATGTATTTTCCTGCTATGACCTTCAAATGATGATTTGTTGAGCAGTCTCTTAACTTTTGTTGCAGGATTTTGAATGCAAATAACAATTTGTTTGCTTTTACTTGCCTGGATAGTACATGCTGTTTGTAGTTCAGATGACGATCTAGATACACCCTAGATATTTGTTAAACCTGTTCCAAGGTGTGACTGTTTGCCTTCCAGATGAATCTGGGTTGTCTTTTGTGTGCACTCGAGAAGCACAGAACCTTGGTTTTGTTGTAGTTGAGGTCCAATTGTACCTTTGTTGTATAATCCAATAATTGGGCGATCAACCGCTGTAAACAAAATGGGGTTTCCTGTGCAAGACTGTCGTATGCATATTGCATACTTCTTTTTGTTTCCTACCGAACTTTGGAGGGTCTCCCTGTACTTGGCATAGATGATTCCCTAGGTCGACTGTACAGATATTAAACAGGCAGTGTGCCAAAACGCACCCTTGCTTTAAGCCGTTGTTGGTGAGGATTTTGTTGGTAATGCTTCTAACGTCTACTAGTTTTATTTGAACCTATGTGTTTTGAGTAGAGACTTGCTAGCAGTTTCACTGGGACTCCCCAACGTTCCCATTTTTTTCCATAACATGACCCTGGAGCCCTTATCAAAAGCTGCTTTTAGGTCGTTAACACATGCATGAAGTATGCTTGAATTTGTTATTGCTTGCTCAGCCATGAGAGTGAGAGCTGGTTAAGTTGGTTAGAGTACTCATTCCTGCACGAAATTCTGTTTGCATTTTGGGAACTAGGTTAATGTCTGTCGCCCATGCCTCTAATTCAGACAGCAGATTTGAGGCATACAACTTGGCCTCAACGTCTATTAGTACAATTAGTCTGTAGTTGTTGGGCTTTGAACACTCCCCTGATTTATATATTGGTTGAATATACTGCCTCGCAATGAGTCTGGATTGTTGCCAGTAACCAGTGGGTAGGTGTACAAGGGAGTTGAGGGTGTTGACCAAAAACTTGGGGCTTCATTTACTAAAGCCTTGGGTAAGCTGTTTGGCCCTGGTGCCCCCACAGACCTTAGTTTTTTTATGGTGTGCATAACCTGCTTTTGAGCAAACTGAGGGCTGTCATTCTTAGAGATTGCCTGCATTGTTGAGACACTATTTGAGTTAGCGTCTCTTGCTGTAAGGCTAGCTCGATCCACTGGGTCTTTGTCAACTAGTGATAGAGGGTGAGCGCTGTTTGATTTTGCTGAGGTGGTTAAAATGCTGCTGGATTTTACGTTGCTTGTTGGGGAGCTGATCTCGGCTGCTTGAACATTATCGATGGTGATTTCAATAGCCCTGACTGCTTCCATGAGATTGGTGTTGTTGTGTTCTGCCAACCTTTGTTCTGTTTGTGGATGCTCTGTGTTGAATGTTATTGAAGCTGGTGGGCCCTTCGATGCTCTGCATATCTTATCATTGTGCTGTGCTGAGCCACCTCATTAGATCCCATCATTATATGGTTTGTCCAATCGGTTTCTGTAATATCTGAGTTGTAGTGCCGATTGTGCCTGTTTATTAGGCAGTTTATTTTGGCCCAGAAATGTTTAGTATTTCTTTGCTGGAAAGCATTTAGTAGATGCATCCAGATTGCCTAGTTATGTTTGTATTTTGCCACCCTGATTGCTTTTTTGTTCGCTCGTGTCATTTCTGCAGTTTTGGAAATTGAATACTGACTTGGTTGGTAACCGCGTGAACGCGTCTTTCTAAATTCTTGGTTGAGTTGTTTTTTATGTTCCGTAAATGTTGAGTACACCCTACTGCCCCGGTGTTTCCTGCTACTTTGTTGCTTGAAAGTTTGGTCGGGAATTTTGAGATTACGGTTTAAGCAAATTCCTCCCAAGCCTGCATCAAATTCAGCTTGTCATCGCCATGTGACAAGTAGATGGTACTGGCCTCCATGATGGTGTCTATCGTCTCATCGTTCCATTTTCGACGCTTGTGATTATAAGGCTGTACTGCTGAGAAAATAATTTGGGCTTTTGGAGCCATGGCCGGAGTGAGGTCCAGGATGAAGGTTAGGGTGAAATGATCACTGTCCGATCTTTCTTTTATATTAAAATGTGAGGTGTAATTGTACAAATCTGATTCTACCAGGGTGAAATCTATGGTTGAGCAGGTCCGGTCAGTTACTCTTGTGAAGGATGCTGGGCATTCAGTAATACGGCATACATTTAGGTGCCGATTCCGATCCGGTAAAACCCGGGTACAAATGGTCGTACGGAGCGTTTTTTCCGTCCGACTCGTACCCGGGAAAAACACCTTACAAACTCGCAAGTACGATTCGCACAGAAATACCATTTCCGTACGAGTCGTAAAAAACACCGACCGGCAAAAAAATACATACAAATCTGATTCTGGACGGTGCATACGTGACGTCCGGACGGAGTCAGGCAGCGTTTTACAGACCAGCAAGTACGATTCGTGCCAACGTCACTCCGCACGTAACATTTTTTACGAGAGCCAAAAACTGCCGGGAAATTGAGGACGCTGCGAACAAGGAGCACCGGTACGCGACGGACAGCGATGGACCCCAACCTACGCGTCATCCCGGCCCTCATAGCCTACGACCTCATGTTCAGAAACCGACGCAGACGCCGCAGAAGGTCAGAACAACCCCCAGGGGCTAAGGGGGGGGGGGGGTGCAAGGGGCAGGAAACACAAGACACACCCCACAAAATAATAATACATCCTGCACATTAATTACCTCTATGGTCTGGTCACTTCGGGGGGCGTGTCCACCAATCCCACGTCCCGCCACAACGGAAGTGGACGTGGAAGCGTATCCATCACCACCACAATGGTGGTACGGGATGTACCCACGCCCCTCAGAGCGTGGGTACGGACCGTACCCACGCCCCCCAGGGCGTGGGTACGGCCCGTACCACCATTGTAGTGGTGATGTAGGGGTATGCGTGTACGGACCGTACCCACGCTCCCAGAGCGTGGTTACGGTCCGTACACGCGTACCCCTACATCACCACTACAATGGTGGTACGGACCGTACCCACGGCCCCAGAGTGTGGGTACGGTCCGTACACGCGTACCCCTACATCACCACTACAATGTTGGTACGGACCGTACCCATGCCCCCAGAGCGTGGGTACGGTCCGTACACGCGTACCCCTACATCACCACTACAATGGTGGTACGGACCGTACCCACGCCCCCAGAGCGTGGGTACGGTCCATACACGCCTACCCCTACATCACCACTACAATGGTGGTACGGACCGTACCCACGCCCCACAGAGCGTGGGTACGGGCCGTACCACCATTGTAGGTGTGATGTAGGGGTACACGTGTACGGACCGTACCCACCCCCCCCAGAGTGTAGGTACGGGCCGTACCACGCATACCCCTACAGCCCCATTACATGATGGATACAAGGCGTACACATGCCACGGATGTAGGTGTACGGCTTGGTGCAGCACATCAGCTGTAAATTGGGGGTGGTGTATGCCCAGGACAGCAGTGTACCACAGCAAGGGCGCAAGTGGGTGGGTGCAGAGGACTCCCAGCAGTGCCCAGACATATGAGGGGTGGGTGCCTATCACTCCCAGCAGTGCCCAGACATATGAGGGGTGGGTGCCTATCACTCCCAGCAGTGCCCAGACATATGAGGGGTGGGTGCCTATCACTCCCAGCAGTGCCCAGACATATGAGGGGTGGGTGCAGAGGACTCCCAGCAGTGCCCAGACATATGAGGGGTGGGTGCCTATCACTCCCAGCAGTGCCCAGACATATGAGGGGTGGGTGCCTATCACTCCCAGCAGTGCCCAGGCATATGAGGGGTGGGTGTAGAGGACTCCCAGCAGTGCCCAGACATATAAGGGGTGGGTGCCTATCACTCCCAGCAGTGCCCAGACATATGAGGGGTGGGTGCCTATCACTCCCAGCAGTGCCCAGACATATGAGGGGTGGGTGCCTATCACTCCCAGCAGTGCCCAGACATATGAGGGGTGGGTGCAGAGGACTCCCAGCAGTGCCCAGACATATGTGGGGTGGGTGCAGAGGACTCCCAGCAGTGCCCAGACATATGAGGGGTGGGTACCTATCACTCCCAGCAGTGCCCAGACATATGAGGGGTGGGTGCAGAGGACTCCCAGCAGTGCCCAGACATATGAGGGGTGGGTGCAGAGGACTCCCAGCAGTGCCCAGACATATGAGGGGTGGGTGCCTATCACTCCCAGCAGTGCCCAGACATATGAGGGGTGGGTGCAGAGGACTCCCAGCAGTGCCCAGACATATGAGGGGTGGGTGCCTATCACTCCCAGCAGTGCCCAGACATATGAGTGGTGGGTGCAGAGGACTCCCAGCAGTGCCCAGACATATGAGGTGTGGGTGCCTATCACTCCCAGCAGTGCCCAGACATATGAGGGGTGGGTGCAGAGGACTCCCAGCAGTGCCCAGACATATGAGGTGTGGGTTCAGAGGGCTCCCAGCAGTGCCCAGACATATGAGGGGTGGGTGCCTATAACTCCCAGCAGTGCCCAGACATATGAGGGGTGGGTGCCTATCACTCCCAGCAGTGCCCAGACATATGAGGGGTGGGTGCCTATCTCTCCCAGCAGTGCCCAGACATATGAGGGGTGGGTGCCTATCACTCCCAGCAGTGCCCAGACATATGAGGGGTGGGTGCCTATCACTCCCAGCAGTGCCCAGACATATAATGGGTGGGTGCCTATCACTCCCAGCAGTGCCCAGACATATGAGGGGTGGGTGCAGAGGACTCCCAGCAGTGCCCAGACATATGAGGGGTGGGTGCCTATCACTCCCAGCAGTGCCCAGACATATGAGGGGTGGGTGCCTATCACTCCCAGCAGTGCCCAGACATATGAGGGGTGGGTGCAGAGGACTCCCAGCAGTGCCCAGACATATGAGGGGTGGGTGCCTATCACTCCCAGCAGTGCCCAGACATATGAGGGGGTGGGTGCCTTTCACTCCCAGCAGTGCCCAGACATATGAGGGGTGGGTGCCTATCACTCCCAGCAGTGCCCAGACATATGAGGGGTGGGTGCCTATCACTCCCAGCAGTGCCCAGCAGTGCCCAGACATATGAGGGGTGGGTGCCTATCACTCCCAGCAGTGCCCAGACATATGAGGGGTGGGTGCAGAGGAATCCCAGCAGTGCCCAGACATATGAGGGGTGGGTGCAGAGGACTCCCAGCAGTGCCCAGACATATGAGGGGTGGGTACCTATCACTCCCAGCAGTGCCCAGACATATGAGGGGTGGGTGCAGAGGACTCCCAGCAGTGCCCAGACATATGAGGGGTGGGTGCAGAGGACTCCCAGCAGTGCCCAGACATATGAGGGGTAGGTGCCTATCACTCCCAGCAGTGCCCAGACATATGAGGGGTGGGTGCAGAGGACTCCCAGCAGTGCCCAGACATATGAGGGGTGGGTGCTTATCACTCCCAGCAGTGCCCAGACATATGAGGGGTGGGTGCAGAGGACTCCCAGCAGTGCCCAGACATATGAGGTGTGGGTTCAGAGGGCTCCCAGCACTGCCCAGACATATGAGGGGTGGGTGCCTGTTAGACGGACCGGGAGGGTCGGCCGAGGACAAGGGGAGAGGTCTCCGGGGAGAGCCGTCTCCAGCGATCGTACAGACAAATAACTTCCCCCCCACGGACAGATACCACACAAGGAGATGAGTTAGCGTTCTTTATAAGCACTTCTTAAGGTACGATAACAAGGTACAAGGAGGTCTGGACTCAGGGGTCCCCTCGATTCAAGTCTCTCAAGATGGGAAAAGGGGGTAGCGGGACAGTCTGGTTACCAGTCTGGTAGTTGAGATGGTATGGTGGGTAGCTCACAATCCTCGAGCTTGGTGGTCTAGCTGGTACAGGCCGCGGCAGCGCCAGCAGGTCCCGGTGAAGATGGTCGATACACGGTCCGCGGCAGCGCCAGCAGGTCCCAGTGAAGATGGTCGAGGTACGGTCCGCGGCAGCGCCAGCAGGTCCCGGTGAAGGTGGTCGTTACAACGGGCCGCGGCAGCGCCAGCAGGTCCCGACGAGGATGGATGTTGCAGAAGGCCGCGGCAGCGCCAGCAGGCAGGACGATAGTTCACAAGATAGGGCTACGGCAGCGCCAGTAGTCCGTCAAGGCTGAGTTCTCTCGGTGTCTCTCGACTCCAGGATACAACTGCCTTCCTGCTCCGGAGCTGCCCCAGTTATAGGGCAGGTGCCCTTTGATGTCCGGACCCTCGCACTTGGAGGTCGGAGGGTCCGGGATGAAGGTGTCCAGACACCCAGCGGGAGGGTGGAGCCGGTGCCTGGGGGAGCTGGAGGCGATCGTCACCTGGCGGGGGAGAGTCCTTGGCGCTTCGTTCTCCCATTGACCTGCCAAGTGGTCCCCTCACCTCCTGGGTGGATGGTGGTGCCGGGATGTCGGGGCCGGCCAGGCCCAGGGTTAGGGTCGGGGGGAGGCCACGCGGCCTCGCGGCGCAGGGCCCAAGATGGCGGCTTGACCCGGCCGAGGGAGCCGGTGGTGGCTTGGGCCCGTGATACATGGAGGTCCGAGGGCAGGAGTTCCGTCGGGAGACGGGGTGCGGGTGATTCTCGTGGGTCACGCCTGGCGGGCCGGGGCTTGGGCCCTGTCATGCGGGGAGGGAGCAAGCCCTTCGTGTGGCCTGTCCAACATGCGTCCCCCCCAGCTGAAGGCGGGGAGAGTCACCCATCTTCTTGGGGACTCTCCTCGTCGAGGCGGAAGAAGCGTGACAGGCCATCTGCGTTGGCGTGGTCTTGGCCCGGTCGGTGCTCCACGGTGAAGTCCATTCCCTGCAGGGAGATGGACCAGCGCAATAGTTTTGGGTTCTCCCCCCGCATCTGCATCAGCCACTGCAGGGGTCTATGGTCGGTTTGTACCCGTAAGTGGGTACCGAAGAGATAGGGCCGGAGCTTCTTGAGGGCCCACACCACTGCGAAGGCCTCCCTCTCGATTGTGCTCCAGCGCTGTTCTCGGGCCAGGAGACGTCGGCTGATGAAGGCCACCGGCTGGTCGTGACCCTCGGGGTTCACTTGGGAAAGAACCGCCCCGATGCCGTGGTCGAAGGCGTCTGTCTGCACCACGAATTCCCGACTGTAATCGGGGGCCTGGAGCACAGGGGCGGTGCACAGGGTGGCCTTCAGCCTTTCGAAGGCCGCTTGACAATCGGGGGTCCAGTTAATCCGCTTCGGTTGGTTCTTGGACGTGAGACCCGTGAGGGGCCCCACAATGCTGCCGTAGTCCCTCACGAACCGCCGGTAGTAGCCGGTGAGCCCCAAGAAGGCTCGGACTTCGGTCTGGGTGACGGGGGGCTGCCAGGACTGGATGGCAGCAATTTTAAGTTGCAGTGGGGCCACCAGCCCACTTCCCACCTGGTGCCCCAGGTAGGTCACGGACCCTTGGCCAATTTGGCATTTGCCGGCCTTAATCGTGAGGCCGGCCCGCTGGAGGGCCTGTAGGACCTCCTGGAGGTGGCGGAGGTGGTCAGACCAGTGGCGGCTGTATACGGCGATATCGTCCAGGTAGGCAGCGCTGAACTCTTCGAGCCCCGCCAAGACCTGGTTCACAAGACGTTGAAATGTAGCGGGGGCGTTCTTCATGCCGATGGGCATGACCTTGAAGTGGTAGTGGCCATCGGGGGTAGAGAAGGCGGACCGTTCCTGAGCCCGGGGTGTGAGACCGATCTGCCAGTAGCCCGCTGTTAGGTCGAAGATACTGAGGTAGCGGGCGGCCCCCAGCCGGTCGATCAATTCATCCGCTCGGGGGATAGGATGAGCGTCGGTTCGGGTGACAGCGTTCAAGCCCCGGTAGTCGACGCAGAATCTCAGTTCAGGTGTGGTGCCGGGGGCAGCGGCTTTGGGGACCAGTACAACCGGGCTGGCCCAGGGACTGTCCGAGGGCTCGATGACCCCGATCGTGAGCATTTTGGCCACTTCCTCTTGTATGCAGGCCCGTACCCGATCTGGTACGCGGTAGGCCCGGTGTCGGATAGGGGGACTGTCCCCGGTGTCGACGTCGTGCAAGCACCAAGGGGTGACCCCGGGAGTGAGGGAAAACAGTGAAGCGAACCGCAGCAGGAGGTCCCGGCAGCCCTGGCGTTGCTCTGGGGTGAGGGCATCGGAGAGCCGGACTCCGTCCACGGAACCGTCGTTCTCCTGAGTCTTCAGGAGATCCGGGAGGGGTTCGGAGTCCTCCTCTGCCCCACTGTCCGTAGCCATCAGGAGGCTGAGTTCTGAGCGCACAAAGTGTGGTTTGAGTCTGTTGGTGTGGAGGACCCGAAGGGGGTTCCGGGGGGTCCCCATGTCGATGAGGTAAGTGACGGGGCTTTTGCGCTCGACCACCTTGAAGGGCCCCGTCCACTTATCTTGCAAGGCACATGGTTCGGTGGGGGACATCACCCACACTTGTTGACCAGGTTCGAACTCGACGGAGGAGGCATTGTGATCATACCACCTCTTCATGTCTTCCTGGCTGGCCTCGAGGTTCGCCTTGGCCATCTCCCTGAAGCGCCGGGTCTGATTGCGTAGGGCCAGGAGGTACTTGAAGACGTCTGGAGGGGTCTTTAGGGGGGCCATCTCCCAACCTTCTTTGACTAGGCTGAGGGGCCCTCGCACAGGGTGCCCGTACAGGAGTTCGAAAGGGCTAAAGCCGAGGGACTTCTGGGGAACTTCTCGGTAGGCGAAGAGGAGGCACGGGAGTAGTACATCTCACTGGCGACGGAGGGGCTCTTCCAATCCCCCAATCATCCCCTTGAGAGTGCGGTTGAATCGCTCCACTAGTCCGTTCCCTTGGGGGTGATAGGGGGTCGTGAATCGGTAGGTGACCCCGCACTGTTGCCAGAGGGACTTCATGTATTTTGAGATGAAGTTCGTGCCTCGGTCGCTGACGACTTCTCGGGGGAAGCCCACCCGGGAGAAGATCCCCATTAGGGCCCGGCCAACCACCGGAGCTGTTACAGTTCGTAGAGGCACCGCCTCGGGGTAGCGGGTGGCGTGATCCACCAGTACCAGGATGAACCTATGTCCTTGTGCCGTGCGGGGGTCCAGGGGCCCCACAATGTCTATTCCTACCCTCTCGAACGGGGTGGTGACCACTGGGAAGGGCTGTAGAGGGGCTTTCAGCTTACGGCCACTCTTCCCGCTGGCCTGGCACGTGGGGCAGGACCGGCAGTGGTTCAGGACGTCGTTCCGCATCTTCGGCCAGAAAAAGTGGGTCACTAGGCGACTGTAAGTCTTGTCTTGGCCCAGGTGTCCAGCCAGGGGGACATCGTGGGCCAGGTTGAGCAGGAAGTCTCTGAAGCGGAGAGGTACCACCAGTACTCGACCGGCCCCTAGCTCTGCGATTCTCTGTTCGCTGTATAGCAGGTCGTTCTCCCAGTAGACCCAGTGAGTTCCGGTGGAGTCCCCTGCGCTCTGGGCGCTGGCTTGTTGGCGGAGTCCCTCGAGGGAGGGGCAGGTCTTTTGCTCCTGGCGGAACTGTTCTTGGGTGGGCCCCCCTTCTTGACGCCACTGAGCCAGGCCGGGGAAGTCCTGGGGTTGCGCGTCCCCTTCGGTCGTTGGTCCCGGGGGGTTGGCCTCGCCGTTGTCTTCTACTGGGGCGACCGGGGGCGGAGGTGCCGGCCATTCCGGTTCTTCTGGTCGGGGGACGGCACGGGCGGCCATGGACCGGGTGGTTACGCAGGCCCAGTCCGGGAGGCCCAGCATCCCCAGGTGCTCTCTTCTCTCGACGGTGGCCCACGGGGAACTCTCCAGGTCATTCCCCAGGAGGCAGTCCACGGGGGCATCATCCCGGACCGTCACTTTCAACAGGCCGGAGAGCCCTCCCCATTCGAAGGGGACGCAGGCCATTTGACACAGACTTTCGGAATTGTCGGCTGAGCGGACGGGGCAGAGAATGTTCGGCAGGATCTGCTCGGGTTTCACCAGGTGACAGCGGACGGCCGTCACACTGGCGCCTGTGTCACGTAAGGCCTCGGCCCGATGCCCATTAATGGTCACCCACTGACCGTATTTCCTGGTGTTGGCGGGTAGGGGAGCCCGCGGGACTATGTCTTTTCCCCCTAGGCACGCTAGAACCATGGCGGCCGGTTCCCACTCTTGCTGGGCCGGCTCATACTCTTCCTGTTCCTCCGATAGTCGTTCTTCCCCCAGGGCGGCGGCAGCTACCTGGCGGGGCTTGGGCGTTTGGTTCTGCGGGCAGCTCGGGTCATTGGCGTAATGGCCGACTCGCTGGCATCGGTGGCATGTGACATTGGCTCGGAACCCTGGACGCATCGGGGGGTTTCCCCGGCCGGCCGGGGGCAGGGTGCTGGCCACGGGTGTTGCCGGGAGGGTGTCTCTCCCTCGCCCCTGGCCTCCTCCTCCTCCCCGAGGACGGTGCTGGCCTTGGTTGCTTCGGTTCTGCTCGTGTGGTCCTCTCCGGCCCACTCGGGTGCTTTCCCATCGGTCAGCTTCAGCGGCGAGCTGCCGGGGGTCAGTCAATTTACTGTCGAGGAGGTGCTGCCTGAGCTCGACGAAACAGTTGTTCGACAGGTGTTCCCATACCATAAGGTTAAAGAGTTGTTCGTAGGTCGTTACATGGCTCCCCTTGATCCAACCCTCGAAGGCTCGGCTGAAATAGTTTACGTACTCCACCCAAGTTGTACCCGGGATCCGGGTGCAATCTCTGAACCTCTGACAGTACATCTCGGGTGTGAGACCGTAGCGGGTGAGGAGGGCAGCCTTCATGTGGTCGTAGGACGTCATTTGGTGATCTGGGAGCTGCAACAGGGCATCGCGACCTTCGTTGACGAACCTCCCCCATAGTCCGGCTCCCCAATCACTCCGGTCGATCCGGTGGGAGGTCATGGCGATCTCGTAGGCTTTGAACCACTGCTGTATGTCGTCTTCTCGGACATACTCTCGGACAACATCCTTGGGGATGTGGACTTTTTTCTCGGTTGCCCCTGGGGTGTGTGGTCGCTCAGGCACCCCCGGTTCTTTATTCTGTTTCCGAAGTTTTATTTCCGCCAGTTTGCGCTCGTGTTCGAGTGTTATTCTTTTTTCCTCAAGCTCTCTCTGTCTCTGTTTTTCTTCTCGTTCCTCTCGGAGCCGCAGGTGCTCTAGATTTAGTTTCTGCTCGGCCAACTTTAGTTCACCGTCCATCTTGAGTCGTGCCATTTCTAACTCGTGTAATCTGGTCCTTTCTCTTTCCTGGATCTCTTCCTGCGAGAGGCCCGTTCCCCGCTCCTCGGGAGCCGTGGCGTTCCCCTCTGGTGCGACACTGTTTTGGTCGGAGGATCCGGCGATCCCAGTTTCTGCCCACGACTCAAGGGCGCGCTTCAAATCATCTTTGGTACTCAGGCCGGTGGTAGCAATGCCTAGTTCCATGCAGAATTGTTTAAGTTCGCTGTGGCTATATTCTTCCAACTTATCCATTTGGAACTTTTCAGTGGAACCGCTATCTTTGGCTGACATCGTGGTTTTGTCGTGGGGTGAGCTACTCTCTGTACGATTACGCGTTGATTCGGATCGCGCCGCTGGCCACCAATGTTAGACGGACCGGGAGGGTCGGCCGAGGACAAGGGGAGAGGTCTCCGGGGAGAGCCGTCTCCAGCGATCGTACAGACAAATAACTTCCCCCCCACAGACAGATACCACACAAGGAGATGAGTTAGCGTTCTTTATAAGCACTTCTTAAGGTACGATAACAAGGTACAAGGAGGTCTGGACTCAGGGGTCCCCTCGATTCAAGTCTCTCAAGATGGGAAAAGGGGGTAGCGGGATAGTCTGGTTACCAGTCTGGTAGTTGAGATGGTATGGTGGGTAGCTCACAATCCTCGAGCTTGGTGGTCTAGCTGGTACGGGCCGCGGCAGCGCCAGCAGGTCCCGGTGAAGATGGTCGATACACGGTCCGCGGCAGCGCCAGCAGGTCCCAGTGAAGATGGTCGAGGTACGGTCCGCGGCAGCGCCAGCAGGTCCCGGTGAAGGTGGTCGTTACAACGGGCCGCGGCAGCGCCAGCAGGTCCCGACGAGGATGGATGTTGCAGAAGGCCGCGGCAGCGCCAGCAGGCAGGACGATAGTTCACAAGATAGGGCTACGGCAGCGCCAGTAGTCCGTCAAGGCTGAGTTCTCTCGGTGTCTCTCGACTCCAGGATACAACTGCCTTCCTGCTCCGGAGCTGCCCCAGTTATAGGGCAGGTGCCCTTTGATGTCCGGACCCTCGCACTTGGAGGTCGGAGGGTCCGGGATGAAGGTGTCCAGACACCCAGCGGGAGGGTGGAGCCGGTGCCTGGGGGAGCTGGAGGCGATCGTCACCTGGCGGGGGAGAGTCCTTGGCGCTTCGTTCTCCCATTGACCTGCCAAGTGGTCCGCTCACCTCCTGGGTGGATGGTGGTGCCGGGATGTCGGGGCCGGCCAGGCCCAGGGTTAGGGTCGGGGGGAGGCCACGCGGCCTCGCGGCGCAGGGCCCAAGATGGCGGCTTGACCCGGCCGAGGGAGCCGGTGGTGGCTTGGGCCCGTGATACATGGAGGTCCGAGGGCAGGAGTTCCGTCGGGAGACGGGGTGCGGGTGATTCTCGTGGGTCACGCCTGGCGGGCCGGGGCTTGGGCCCTGTCATGCGGGGAGGGAGCAAGCCCTTCGTGTGGCCTGTCCAACAGTGCCTATAACTCCCAGCAGTGCCCAGACATATGAGGGGTGGGTGCCTATCACTCCCAGCAGTGCCCAGACATATGAGAGGTGGGTGCCTATCACTCCCAGCAGTGCCCAGACATATGAGAGGTGGGTGCCTATCACTCCCAGCAGTGGCCAGACATATGAGGGGTGGGTGCCTATCACTCCCAGCAGTGCCCAGACATATGAGGGGTGGGTGCAGAGGACTCCCAGCAGTGCCCAGACATATGAGGGGTGGGTGCCTATCACTCCCAGCAGTGCCCAGACATATGAGGGGTGGGTGCCTATCACTCCCAGCAGTGCCCAGCAGTGCACAGACATATGAGGGGTGGGTGCCTATCACTCCCAGCAGTGCCCAGACATATGAGGGGTGGGTGCAGAGGACTCCCAGCAGTGCCCAGACATATGAGGGGTGGGTGCAGAGGACTCCCAGCAGTGCCCAGACATATGAGGTGTGGGTTCAGAGGGCTCCCAGCACTGCCCAGACATATGAGGGGTGGGTGCCTATCACTCCCAGCAGTGCCCAGACATATGAGGGGTGGGTGCAGAGGACTCCCAGCAGTGCCCAGACATATGAGGTGTGGGTTCAGAGGGCTCCCAGCACTGCCCAGACATATGAGGGGTGGGTGCCTATAACTCCCAGCAGTGCCCAAACATATGAGGGGTGGGCGCAGAGGACTCCCAGCAGTGCCCAGACATATGAGGGGTAGGTGCCTATCACTCCCAGCAGTGCCCAGACATATGAGGGGTGGGTGCAGAGGACTCCCAGCAGTGCCCAGACATATGAGGTGTGGGTTCAGAGGGCTCCCAGCAGTGCCCAGACATATGAGGGGTGGGTGCCTATAACTCCCAGCAGTGCCCAGACATATGAGGGGTGGGTGCCTATCACTCCCAGCAGTGCCCAAACATATGAGGGGTGGGTGCCTATCACTCCCAGCAGTGCCCAGACATATGAGAGGTGGGTGCCTATCACTCCCAGCAGTGCCCAGACATATGAGGGGTGGGTGCCTATCACTCCCAGCAGTGCCCAGACATATGAGGGGTGGGTGCAGAGGACTCCCAGCAGTGCCCAGACATATGAGGGGTGGGTGCCTATCACTCCCTAGCAGTGCCCAGACATATGAGGGGTGGGTGCCTATCACTCCCAGCAGTGCCCAGACATATGAGGGGTGGGTGCCTATCACTCCCAGCAGTGCCCAGACATATGAGGGGTGGGTGCAGAGGTCTCCCAGCAGTGCCCAGACATATGAGGGGTGGGTGCCTATCCCTCCCAGCAGTGCCCAGACATATGAGGGGTGGGTGCCTATCACTCCCAGCAGTGCCCAGACATATGAGGGGTGGGTGCCTATCACTCCCAGCAGTGCCCAGACATAGACATATGAGGGGTGGGTGCCTATCACTCCCAGCAGTGCCCAGACATATGAGGGGTGGGTGCAGAGGACTCCCAGCAGTGCCCAGACATATGAGGTGTGGGTTCAGAGGGCTCCCAGCAGTGCCCAGACATATGAGGGGTGGGTGCCTATCACTCCCAGCAGTGCCCAGACATATGAGGGGTGGGTGCCTATCACTCCCAGCAGTGCCCAGACATATGAGGGGTGGGTGCCTATCACTCCCAGCAGTGCCCAGACATATAATGGGTGGGTGCCTATCACTCCCAGCAGTGCCCAGACATATGAGGGGTGGGTGCAGAGGACTCCCAGCAGTGCCCAGACATATGAGGGGTGGGTGCCTATCACTCCCAGCAGTGCCCAGACATATGAGGGGTGGGTGCCTATCACTCCCAGCAGTGCCCAGACATATGAGGGGTGGGTGCAGAGGACTCCAAGCAGTGCCCAGACATATGAGGGGTGGGTGCCTATCACTCCCAGCAGTGCCCAGACATATGAGGGGTGGGTGCCTATCACTCCCAGCAGTGCCCAGACATATGAGGGGTGGGTGCCTATCACTCCCAGCAGTGCCCAGACATATGAGGGGTGGGTGCCTATCACTCCCAGCAGTGCCCAGCAGTGCCCAGACATATGAGGGGTGGGTGCCTATCACTCCCAGCAGTGCCCAGACATATGAGGGGTGGGTGCAGAGGAATCCCAGCAGTGCCCAGACATATGAGGGGTGGGTGCAGAGGACTCCCAGCAGTGCCCAGACATATGAGGGGTGGGTACCTATCACTCCCAGCAGTGCCCAGACATATGAGGGGTGGGTGCAGAGGACTCCCAGCAGTGCCCAGACATATGAGGGGTGGGTGCAGAGGACTCCCAGCAGTGCCCAGACATATGAGGGGTAGGTGCCTATCACTCCCAGCAGTGCCCAGACATATGAGGGGTGGTTGCAGAGGACTCCCAGCAGTGCCCAGACATATGAGGGGTGGGTGCCTATCACTCCCAGCAGTGCCCAGACATATGAGGGGTGGGTGCAGAGGACTCCCAGCAGTGCCAAGACATATGAGGTGTGGGTTCAGAGGGCTCCCAGCACTGCCCAGACATATGAGGGGTGGGTGCCTATAACTCCCAGCAGTGCCCAGACATATGAGGGGTGGGTGCCTATCACTCCCAGCAGTGCCCAGACATATGAGAGGTGGGTGCCTATCACTCCCAGCAGTGCCCAGACATATGAGAGGTGGGTGCCTATCACTCCCAGCAGTGCCCAGACATATGAGGGGTGGGTGCCTATCACTCCCAGCAGTGCCCAGACATATGAGGGGTGGGTGCAAAGGACTCCCAGCAGTGCCCAGACATATGAGGGGTGGGTGCCTATCACTCCCAGCAGTGCCCAGACATATGAGGGGTGGGTGCCTATCACTCCCAGCAGTGCCCAGCAGTGCACAGACATATGAGGGGTGGGTGCCTATCACTCCCAGCAGTGCCCAGACATATGAGGGGTGGGTGCAGAGGACTCCCAGCAGTGCCCAGACATATGAGGGGTGGGTGCAGAAGACTCCCAGCAGTGCCCAGACATATGAGGGGTGGGTACCTATCACTCCCAGCAGTGCCCAGACATATGAGGGGTGGGTGCAGAGGACTCCCAGCAGTGCCCAGACATATGAGGGGTGCGTGCAGAGGACTCCCAGCAGTGCCCAGACATATGAGGGGTAGGTGCCTATCACTCCCAGCAGTGCCCAGACATATGAGGGGTGGGTGCAGAGGACTCCCAGCAGTGCCCAGACATATGAGGTGTGGGTTCAGAGGGCTCCCAGCAGTGCCCAGACATATGAGGGGTGGGTGCCTATAACTCCCAGCAGTGCCCAGACATATGAGGGGTGGGTGCCTATCACTCCCAGCAGTGCCCAGACATATGAGGGGTGGGTGCCTATCACTCCCAGCAGTGCCCAGACATATGAGAGGTGGGTGCCTATCACTCCCAGCAGTGCCCAGACATATGAGGGGTGGGTGCCTATCACTCCCAGCAGTGCCCATACATATGAGGGGTGGGTGCAGAGGACTCCCAGCAGTGCCCAGACATATGAGGGGTGGGTGCCTATCACTCCCAGCAGTGCCCAGACATATGAGGGGTGGGTGCAGAGGACTCCCAGCAGTGCCCAGACATACGAGGGGTGGGTGCCTATCACTCCCAGCAGTGCCCAGACATATGAGGGGTGGGTGCCTATCACTCCCAGCAGTGCCCAGACATATGAGGGGTGGGTGCCTATCACTCCCAGCAGTGCCCAGACATAGACATATGAGGGGTGGGTGCCTATCACTCCCAGCAGTGCCCAGACATATGAGGGGTGGGTGCAGAGGACTCCCAGCAGTGCCCAGACATATGAGGTGTGGGTTCAGAGGGCTCCCAGCAGTGCCCAGACATATGAGGGGTGGGTGCCTATAACTCCCAGCAGTGCCCAGACATATGAGGGGTGGGTGCCTATCACTCCCAGCAGTGCCCAGACATATGAGGGGTGGGTGCCTATCACTCCCAGCAGTGCCCAGACATATGAGAGGTGGGTGCCTATCACTCCCAGCAGTGCCCAGACATATGAGGGGTGGGTGCCTATCACTCCCAGCAGTGCCCAGACATATTAGGGGTGGGTGCAGAGGACTCCCAGCAGTGCCCAGACATATGAGGGGTGGGTGCCTATCACTCCCAGCAGTGCCCAGACATATGAGGGGTGGGTGCCTATCACTCCCAGCAGTGCCCAGACATATGAGGGGTGGGTGCAGAGGACTCCCAGCAGTGCCCAGACATATGAGGGGTGGGTGCAGAGGACTCCCAGCAGTGCCCAGACATATGAGGGGTGGGTGCCTATCACTCCCAGCAGTGCCCAGACATATGAGGGGTGGGTGCAGAGGACTCCCAGCAGTGGACAGAGACATGGGAGGGTGCACATCATTATCAGATTACCACAGCTCCATGGGTGAATGTACGTATCCCTAACTTAGGACAATGATGATAGTGCCATAACAACACATCACTGACAGCAGTGTCCCACTCCCAGGAGGAAGGATGTCTTTCCCCCACTGCATGACACACCACATGTGGGTGTGAGGACAAATAACACATGCATATCCACCCCTGGCAGATGCAGCACAATACACACACTGAGATCATGCCACAAGACTTTATAGTCTTGTCACTGCCTAATAAACTAAGAGAGTCAAAGAGAACACACACTGTCACGCACATCCCAGGACTGATTGGAATGTTCAGGTGCTGTGCTAGCCACCAAGATGTTGTCTGTCATGGAAGGAATAGGGTGGAGTTCCCACAGATACAATGCCCACAATTGTGAGTCAGGTGTTCAAATACCCAGCAGAACAAGTACCATAGGTGTACTAGGCTGGGATTACACACACATGCATTGTGCGGAAAAGGGACAATTTATCCATGAAGGCATGGCAAAATACGCTATACACAAGTACAGTGAGTACCAAGGATGGCACAGACGATGCAGCCGGACACATTGCTGACCAGGCATGGCCAGAGTTGAAGGGATCCATCACCAACAAAGGACATGTAGACACAGGGCAACACAACAATTGTGCAACTCTCTGCAGGGGAGATGTCAGGTGCCACAGAGGAAGGAACACACCTTGGGACAATGTCTCCAAACACAAAGAGCATACACGACAAAGAATCTTTGCAGAGACCTTGTGATGGCACGCAGATACCAGGTTCCACCCCATGAGCAGCAAACTACAACATTTCCCTGAAACATAACACATGCCCACAACCCCAACTCCTGAAGCATCAGCATCAACATCAATACCTGAAATGCAAGACTTTTCAAACGAAAAAGAAAATGCTTTATTCAGCATGAAAATAATAATGTGTAAACGAGACTATTCACAAAGGCCAATGGCCAGTCCATATCATCAGTCCTTGGGGGGGGGGACACATGGCCATGCGTCTCCCCTAGCTTGCCTGCACATCACAAGACTGTGTCGTCGACTGGGGGGGGGGGGGCATCATGTGTGGAAGGACCAGGCACCGCAGGGACAGGAGGGGGAAGGGTAGGTGTGGTGGATGCAGGGACGGACGACTTCACCACAGGGGGTGGGCAGCGCCAAAGGTGGAGGCGAGCTCGGCGCTGCACACTTCTGCCAGTTCTTCAAGCGTCTCCCCTGCACCCGGAGAAACAACAGGCCCCAAGGAGGGGGGGGGGGTCGGAGGGATGGGTTGCAGCACTACTGGGGGAGGTGGTGGACGGGCTGGGGGACTTAACTCCCATACCTGTGGAGTGCCTTGACCGTTTGCGTCAAGGTGAACTAGTGGGGCTGAGGCCCAGCCCAGCAAAGTAGGCCTCCTTCTCCGAATCTGGGGCAGGGGAGCCAAGGGGAGTGACATCGGAGGGACTGGGGAGTGAGTCATGTGGACGAGGACTGTGGCTGCGTGCCTGCCTGTGTGCCCCAGACCCAGTGGGTGTGCCTGCTTCCCCCTGAGTGTGCGTGTCAGGAGGTGTGTGCTTGACCTTACGTGGTGGTGTCCTGCTTCTGTCTGGTGGGGTGCGTGTGTGTGGATGTCTTGGTGTGCTTGGGACAGGCATGGGTGTGGGACTTGTGGATGGGGCAGGGGTAGGGGGGGAGGCAGCGCTGCAGGTGACTCGCTACTGCCGTCAGTGACGAGTCCAGGGACCTCAGCAACATCCGTTGGTCAGACATCGCTGATGACATGCCCTCCATGTACGACACCATCTGGGTCAGCAGTCTGGTGCAGCCATGGAGGACAGTCAGGATCGATGTCTGCCCAACTTGCAACTGCCGCTGAATGTCGACAGACTCGGCAGTGAGGGCAGCACGGAGGACAGGGGCAGGGGGTGCGGTGCCTGGCACGAAGGAGACACGGTGTGGCCTAGCACGGACAGAAGGGACCCGAACAAGTGGGAGGGCGGTGATGGGAATGGAGGGGGCGGCGAGAGATGTACTGCTGCTTTCAGCTGTGGGAGCAGCCTCCGCCCCCTCTGGGAGCTCAGCCTCGGACCCGTCTGCCTCGTAGTCTGTGTTGGTACTGGGCAGGTCCTCCGCCTCACTCCCCTCGCCCTCTGTGCCACTAGATTCCACCGACTCCTCAGCAGTGGTGGCACCACTGCTCGATCCCTCCTCCACGTTCGTGCCGGTGTCTCCCTCGGTGTCCTCCGATGATGCTGTGGGCAAGGTGAAGAGACAGGAAAAATCAGTCACCTGTATACATCTGACACATGAGTCCAAACAAATAGGCTACAGTGCATATCAGGAAAGGCATCATGAGTAACATCTAGGATACTCCCCACATATGTAAGCCCTGCACTCCCCAGTTGCTTGACCCACCATGCCACTTGGAAACAATGAAAATTAGGACACAACAGTAAATAACTTGAAATCACAAGATCATGAGAAGGTAGTGTCTGGGATCAGTTGAGCACAGCAAGACTATGAAGGCATGCCACCTCTTGTTCACTGTGAAACAAACAGTATTGTCGCACCCAAGGCCAAATACCACATGCCAATGCAGAAGGTGTCCCCACACTCAGAGACCTGTGAGTACTTTTGACACCCCAAAGAAATACATTGTGACTCCTGGAGAATCACAACCCTTTACACAATGGACATGTCTAGCATGTGTGAATGTGGCACTCTGTGAACACAACACACATGTGTCTGTATAGCAAAAGTCACACAAGGAGGTGCACACCAAACTACATGTACACAGTCATTGTCTGAGCTGCCAGACTCATTCAAAGCAGCCACTGTTAGGCAGAAATGGCGTATCAGTAGGTACATATACATGGCACCAGGGTGGTCTGGATGACTTGACACTCGTAAGTTGGTATCAGCAACAACCAAGGACTAATCCAAATGCTAGCACACTGTGGGAACATGTATATGTAGGAACTCCAAACACGTTTTGTTCAAACTGTGCCTTACTTTAAAATGTGCCAGCGTGTCCCTGGAAAGTGTAAAGGTGGTGTCTTGTGCACTTCCTTGGGAGACATATGTCATGCAGGCACATCATTGTCCTTCACAACCAAACAACAAGGTCAAGCATATGAAACATTGAGACATGTTGACAGGTGTAGTGGGTGCCAATGGACATTTTCTCTGAGTAACAACTTGAATAATGTCATTTGTCACATGGCTATCCGTCACCTGATCACACAGTTGGCTACACATATGACCTACTGACTGTCATCTGGAGCGGCACACATGTCCACACCCAGGACAATGCATAAGCTAATGGGCCTGCAATTGTTTTGCAAAAAAGCCTAGCTGTACTGTAGGTTCCCCCTCATGGCAAGCCAGAATGTGCCCACAGATGTCAGCACACAAAGTCACAACTGTGTAGCATCTGAACCACGCACAGGTGCCAAAAATGTACAAGCAGGATACATGATTGTCAAAAACTGATACAGGCAATGAAGCACGAACATTAAGCACTGGCAAACATCACGGGGGAACTGCACGATGACTTTCTGTACTGCGAATCATCACACACAAGTCAGAACTGGCAATGAAACATCAGGGTTGAACATGTACGCCCCTCCCGCACACACCCACCCATACCTGAGTCAATGTGACTGATACCGATCAAGAAGTGAAACCTCTTATTCAGGGTTACAATAACTGTGCTTGAAAACTTGCTTCATTAATACGACATCACCTTGTAGGGCTGCCAAAACATATTGGTCACAAACAAACATCAACAGATTGTTGTGAATAGCAACACAGGCACTGCCCAGTGTGAGTATGCACAACCAAACTGGTGTATCCCTGTCCAGTGGACAAATGTATCACACATGTGAAAACTACTACCTAGGCCAGGGAACAATGCCACAGAGGCAGAGCCATGATCAACCCACAGTGAATGTGCACAGTGTTGGATGACACACATGAGTAGGAGGGCAGGCTGTGTCAGGGGACTGTAGTGTGCACACTGCTCCATGGTCCTGGAATGAGCTGACTGTGACAGGAGCAACCGTCCCGGCACTATGCATATATCCCACTCATGCACATCATGTCTGAGGCCACAACATTGGTAATGCATGCAGCAAGTCTGTTCATTTGAACCCTCACACTCCTATGTTGGGACTCAGCATCAGTGCCAACTTTTATGCACCCCCAAATGACTGAACAGGACAGGGCACAGGCAGACCACCCCCACACATGATGCTGAAAGCAGTGTGCACCTTGATAAACTGGCAGCCTAGATGACCATGTGCAATAGTGATTACACACAGACCAGGTAACACATGCCAAGGAGGGGAAGGGAGGAAGAACAGCACAGGTGGACTTTGGGGTACAGGATATGCACTGCACATATATAGCCTGGCAATGTATCCAGGCGACTGAGCAGCTCCAAAAGCTGGCGACACACAACAAACACACATGTACCTACCCCCTTCCTGCAGCTGTAACTCCTGTATCCGCCTATCCAGGTCAGGGAAGACCACCGCCAGGACACGCCGCATCTGGTGGGTCAGGCGCCGGCGCCCGCCATGCTTGCGAGGAGCCTCCTCCTTCAGCATGACCCGGGCGATCCTCCAGCTCCAGCACCGGATGTCCTGCCATCTCTTCCTCACTTGTGGCAGGCGCCGACTGCGACCCTCCACCGATTGCACAGCCTTGACGGCATCCTTCCAGATCTTCCCCTTGTGGTAGGGGGATACCTGTGTGGATGACAAAGTGGGACAACATCACTACACCTGCACCATGTCACAGAGACACACATTTGAACATCTTAGATTTGTTGAACAGGGCATAGTATGCTGGCAAGTAATAGCACCTTAGTCATAGTGACTTTTTCCACTGGGGACGTACCAATGCACTACATGGCATATTAAGTACACAGGTGGCATGAGGGGTGCGAAACAATCCCTAAACATGGCACACACTGTGCATCCCAAGCAACACAAGGCTGATGGACAGCACCGCAAAGCAGTTACATGCCCCAGGCCACTGACGAAACCTCAGCAGAGTACACAGACACACACAGGCACACTTAAATCACCTGCCATTGGCAACAGCGGATGCAAACCTCACTCTGCACATGTGACACTTGCCAGGGGGGGGGGTGTCACAGGTGTGGGGCTAGCTCAGCAAGTCAGACACACAGCACGGCTTACTTCACACATCAGATGGATTGAGCAGTTGCCTCCTCCATGCAGCTGTGGTGCAACACTCCACATAGACACTCACCCACATGACAAGAAACATTCACACACATCAATGTCCAGGGGGCGTACACATCATTTGGACACTCTCACCACTTTCACCACAGCTCCACTCAACTCTCACACACATCTGTGGGTGCAGTCACCTGTCACACTGGGGTGACCACTGAATCACCGCAGGACAATAGAACAAGAATGCCCAAGAGGATTAGGCTGGCGGAATGTGCCATGCACTATGCAGTGAATGTCACAGTAAGCACAATGCAAGTGAGGAGTGCACACATGAACTACATCAAGCCCTACATGAGAGACATAAGCCACCCCCCCCCCCCGGGACCCACTCCACCCAACATTGCATGTCTGTCACACCTGGCCACAATGCCAGAAGTGACAGACACAATAAAGGTGCACAGGCAAAGGTAGTGGAGTCAGCACTCACCTGCTCCCCTGGTCGACCATACAGCATGGGGTACCGTGGGAGGATCACATCCAGCAGGGCCTGGTTCTCCTCCTGGGTGAAAGGCTGGGCCCTCTCCACAGTCCTTGACATGGTGCCAGAGGGAGACAATATAGCAGCAGTGGTATCGACTGACATGTTGTGCAGGCAAGTGCCCTCTCATGGGTTCTGCCTGCCTTATATCTGCCTTGCTGGCCTATTTCATGTACAGGAGTACAGAGTGATTGGTCAGACTCATTTGCATCCTACGTTTCCTCCAATCCCTTTAAACATACACCAGTGACAGCCTTTGCATCTTTCGATTTTGCAGCATCATGTCAAGTCAACAACCACTTTGTAACAATGTTAAATGTGGCCAACTGCTTTTTCCAGACCACATGATGTAAAATTTTGAACTTGAAACTCGGTATCCATGACAACCAGCATGCATTTAGGCCCTAATACTTGTCCCTCATGTGTCCCCATTGTAATTCTTAAATCCCCACACAGGTACGGCGCGTTTCACACGTACCCCTAGGGCACCATTACTACAGTGATACGGCACGTACTCACGCGTGTACGGCCCGTACACGCGTGAGTACGTGCCTATCACTATAGTCGTGTTACTGTAGGTCCGAGTGATACGGCACGTACTCACGCGTGTACGGCCCGTACACACGGGCGTACGTGCCTATCACTATAGTTGGAGGTACCGTAGGGCCTAGTGATACGGCACGTACTCACGCGTGTACGGTCCTTACACGCGTGAGTACGTGCCTATCACTATAGTCGTTGTACTGTAGGTCCGAGTGATACGGCACGTACTCACGCGTGTACGGCCCGTACACGTGTGAGTACGTGCCTATCACTATAGTTGGGGGTACCGTAGGGCCTAGTGATATGGCACATACTCACGCGTGTACGGTCCATACACGTGTGAGTATGTGCCTATCACTATAGTCGTGTTACTGTAGGTCTGAGTGATACGGCACGTACTCACGCGTGTACGGGCTGTACACGCGTGAGTACGTGCCTATCACTATAGTCGTGTTACTGTAGGTCCGAGTGATACGGCACGTACTCACGCGTGTACGGGCCTGTTCTGCTTGGGTTTTTAGATCGGGTGGAACCTGCTCTACAGAGCCCTTCTAACCCAAATGCAGAACGTTACCCCCTCCCTAGGGCCTTTTTACACCTAAATAACCACATATATGCGTACCACCTAAGGACAGGGAATTCCTATTATAATTATATATGGAGGCCTCACAGCCTCGCAATCTCAGACCCAAAATCTCCTACCCATTCGGCAGTGACACCCACAGTCTCGCGGCCCTTGTTAGACCCAGAACCTCCTACCCATTCGGCAGCGACACTCAAAGTCTCGCGGCCTTTGTTAGACCCAGAATCTCCTACCCATTCGGCAGCGACACTCAAAGTCTCGCGGCCTGTGTTAGACCCAGAACCTCCTACCCATTCGGCAGCGACACTCAAAGTCTCGCGGCCTGTGTTAGACCCAGAACCTCCTACCCATTCGGCAGCGACACTCAAAGTCTCGCGGCCTTTGTTAGACCCAGAACCTCCTACCCATTCGGCAGCGACACTCAAAGTCTCGCGGCCTTTGTTAGACCCAGAATCTCCTACCCATTCGGCAGCGACACTCAAAGTCTCGCGGCCTTTGTTAGACCCAGAACCTCCTACCCATTCGGCAGCGACACTCAAAGTCTCGCGGCCGTTGTTAGACCCAGAATCTCCTACCCATTCGGCAGCCTTACTCAAAGTCTCGCGGCCTGTGTTAGACCCAGAACCTCCTACCCATTCGGCAGCGACACTCAAAGTCTCGCGGCCTGTGTTAGACCCAGAACCTCCTACCCATTCGGCAGCGACACTCAAAGTCTCGCGGCCGTTGTTAGACCCAGAATCTCCTACCCATTCGGCAGCCTTACTCAAAGTCTCGCGGCCTGTGTTAGACCCAGAACCTCCTACCCATTCGGCAGCGACACTCAAAGTCTCGCGGCCTGTGTTAGACCCAGAACCTCCTACCCATTCGGCAGCGACACTCAAAGTCTCGCGGCCGTTGTTAGACCCAGAATCTCCTACCCATTCGGCAGCCTTAGCACGAGCTTATCCTATTATAATTATAGTACACGACAGGGGAGTTAGGATTACCACATATCCGATCACACAAAGACTACCAGTTGAGCACAACCTGTTCTCTTAGTTCGAGGGGCTTGTCTTTCCCCTCATCCAGTTACCCCTTACCTGACCAGGATTAGTCTCTGTTCACTTTGAAGTAACTCCGACTAAAGAATAGACTGTTCTCCTATACAAAAGTACACAACACATGCTAACGTACAACAAGCTAAATACTTTATTCAAATGGCACATGCATAGTTATAGAACATACCATACATATGGAACCTGCAAGGAAAGTGAAAGGTTAAGTTATATACTTCAAAGAAGAAAAAGGGATCGACTGCACCTTATATCTGTGTAGGCTGTGCTCGATGGACATCTGGGTTCCCTTCTCGTCTATGCCTCGGTTTAGCCTGGAAGTTACCCCTCGGCAGTTGTGGGTCTGCTTCCTTCTCCCTCTCCGAGTCACTAGAACCTTGTCCTCCTTGACTACTCCCTTCTCTTTGGATTTGAGTTTGCCATCAGTCTTCCCTGAAACAAGCAATAGCTTTTCTGCTAACGGCCAGATGCCGCCTACGGTCTAGAAGCAAGTGTCTTATCTCACTCAGACTTTCACTAATATGGACGTGCATTCCCTCATGGAAATTTCCAGCTCAAGACCTGCCGCCCACCAAATTCCTGTACCTCCCCGTACCAAGGACACTTTCCCAGCCGGCCGGCCTGTTGTAGTGTCTTCGGCATGAAGAAAAATACAATCCTTCGATAAGGGCCGGCCCGAACCAGTTCTCTCCGAGCGAATAACACTTTATAACTAAAACATCCCCCTCCCTCTGGGAAGGTCCCGGGCTGCCGGAGCAGAAAGAAAGATGGAGTCTCTCCCGTTTGAGGCCTACCAGGCCTGGATTCAGTACAACTCTACGAAATACCCTCACCATAGGGCAAGTTATCCTCAATACTAACGAATCTATCCCCTAGGCTATGTGTATAGGCCCTAGGCTATGGGTAGAAGCACGGAATTGTGTCGAAGTGTCTAACAAACAGGCTCTACTCACTACTCCAGACTTGAGACTTAGATGGAAATAGACTGAAGTCATATGGACCGCCCTGCAGCACCAGAAAGCCGGGAAAATCAAGCAGTACATTCCACCCTTGACTTTAGTCTATTTACATATACTAAACGGAGCTAACATCTGTGGAAGAGTAATAAGAAACAAAACTAACCGATCTGTGTCTAGTACCAGATGTGCAGAATTGAAGCAGTGAAGGAATACATTGAATAAGACAACAGATAGAAATCAAAACAGCAATAGTAATCAAAATGCCACCTAATGCTTGACGTAGCATCTTCAGGTCTGGCAACCAGTTGAAGAGCCAGTCAAACCAACCCTGATCAATGTGTTTCTTAACTTCGTTAGTTAGATCATGCAATTTATCTATGTGTGCACGAATGGATTGTGTATGATCAGATAAGTTAAAACAACAGAGGCCTTCAAAATCTGAACAGCCATGTCCATGCTTAAGTAAAAGATAATCAATGGCTGCTCTGTTTTGCAAGATAGCCCTACGTTCACCCTGGGCATCTAATAGTAAGTCAGATAGGACTGTGGAAGTATGATTAATAGACTTAACCATCCAGCAAGCCATTTTTCCAATGGATTTAGCATTATAAACCGCCAAAGCAGGGACACCAATAATTGAGACAGCTAGACTAAGGTATTCAGACTTGGAATATAAATACACAGATGAGTCACAATCCTCTTGTAACATAACTGCATCTCGGAGCACACGAGAGTTGGCATTCGGATGTGAGGAAAACATAAGCAGACTAAGTCTAGTAATGGCACACGGACCTCCGGAAATATTTGCAGGGACATAGGGCCAGGAAGTATTACCACATGAGAAAAGCCATCCGGCAGGTAGCAACATTGCGCGATAGTGACTAGGAGTAACTACCAAGCTATTACAAGTCATATTATTTTGTATGGAAGCACATGAGGTCGGTGTCCTCTGGAGGCACAAAGTTCGCTCATGGGGTGTGAATGAAACAGCACCTCTTAACTTGAGACGTAGACATTCAGAGATTGCATTTGGATTACATGTGAGGAAAAAGCACAGGTCACCCTGTGTGATGTTATACGTAGTTATTTGGGATTGGATAGGAAGTTGTTCATTCGGCAGTTCAGTACATAAAGGACAATATGCATGGGTAGCAAAATCACCCAGAATAATATTCGAACGAGCTTTTGAAACGTTAAAAATGCTCGTTAAGGTTTCCAGCGAAGCGGGG
Source organism: Triturus cristatus (assembly GCF_964204655.1). Lineage (NCBI taxonomy): Eukaryota > Metazoa > Chordata > Amphibia > Caudata > Salamandridae > Triturus > Triturus cristatus. The sequence goes on along the minus strand of NC_140588.1, from coordinate 715,546,310 downwards.
ACAGCAACTAGGCATGTCGCCAGAATGTCATGTACAGATCTCATCGGTGTCAAACAGAAGTGAGGGGCATCAGTCACTCTTTTCGCCAGCAGTGTCCAAAAGTTCGATGACGAGTCCCACGCATTGAAGGAACGCAACACTCTGGTTCCCAATTCATCCCGGGTTAATGGGATCCCTCCTTTCTCTCCGAAGTAGACCGAAGGGTGTCCAGTACCGACACATCCCGCAACAACAATCCAAAGAATGATCTGAAAAAGAACCAAACACGGGCATTAATCATTCTCGTAAATAACATTTATCAGCTGGGACAGCTTCCCAGCTATCTTTCCCTGGCCTCATAACCAAAATGGTGTTATCCTGACCGGTGGCAATAACCTCTGCTTGTTCAGGGGGATTCTTAGGCGATTGCACCCAAATCTTGGCTCCAGGATTATCCGTAGAGCCAAAGCCTTTCTGGCCTCGTACAGTTAGCAAAGTTGGGGCAGTGCCTTTTATTATTCCACCACTGAAAACAGGCATAATGAGTAATTGAGCCACTCGGTCGGTGCGGTGTATCAGTAGGTCATCCTCACTGCTATTTAGCAGAAGTATTTTAATTTCTCCCTGATAATCACTATCAATTACACCTCCAAGTACCTGGATGCCTTTTACAGCCAACCCCGATCTAGGGGCGATCAATCCAAAATTTCCCGGTGGTATATGAATACCAACACCGGTAGAAATGATGACCCGATTTTTGCTTTTTAAAACGGTGTCATCCATAGCATGCAAGTCCAAGCCTGCCGACCCTGGGGTCGCTCTGCATGGAGCTAGAGCTCCGGAAGTAATTTCCCAATACATCACAGTTTCATTTATTATATTAGGCATTGTTTCAACCTGTGGGGGGAACAAACGCATAAGTGGAGATTCAGCATTTAAAAAAGGACGATTATTCAAGATCAATAATGCTTGAGGTAAAAAGTCTCGCCAATTTTTATACTTGTCATCTGTTAGTTTGCGCAACTGGTCCTTTAGCAGACCATTCAATCTTTCCACCAGGCCTGAGGCCTGCGGGTAATAGGGTATATGAAAGATCCACTCAATGTGATGTTCCACACAGAATTCCTGTACCAATCTTCCACGAAAATGGGATGCATTATCAGATTGAATTTGGAATGGCACACCATAATACATCATAATTAATTCCAATGTTTTTATGGTGTTCAATTGGGTGGCTTGCTTACATGGAAAAGCTACCAGCAACCCACTATATGTATCGACAATTGTGCAAACATATTGACAATTTCTACTCATGGGAAGGGGTCCGATGTAATCAATCTGCCAGATTTGAGCGGGCAATTTCCCGCGATGTAAATGGCCTCTAACAATTTGGGGTACTTTACGCTGCCTGATATGTTGACAGACGGGACAATGTAGAATAACATCTTTAATTAGATCTAGGGGAATATAGATTCCTCTGTCAGCAGCCCACCTGCTAGTGGCCTTCTCTCCAAAGTGTCCTGCCTTCTGGTGTGCCCATTTCGCCAATCCCGCAATGTCAGGATCTTGTCTGTCCACCACTGCCTCGGCAATTTTAGATTTCTCATCTGCAATGTTATGAAAAAATTTGTCAAGGGAGTCTATCGGGGTGTGAGCATCCACATGGAAGATGGTAACAGTACTCTGTGGGAGCATTTCCCAAATTTCTTGCCATAACTCCTTTCCCCATAACTCTTTAGAGTGTAATTTCCAATTACGAGAATGCCAGGTTGGTAACCAAACAGCCAGTCCATTTGCAGTAGACCAGGAGTCAGTGAAAATATGGCATACGCCAGGTAACTCCTGTTTCAGGACTTGATAAACAGCATATAGCTCTGCGAATTGACTACTTTTTCCTTCACCAGTTGTGCTCAATAGTCTCTGTGTGATCGGATTATAAGACACCGCCTTCCAGTGCCGTGTATTTCCAATAAATTTTGCTGACCCATCTGTGAACCACACATGGTTCCTGTCCTCGACGGACAAATCATCAAAAGGTTTACCCCACTTGACAGGAGACTCCTGTTCTAAAGGTACAGAACACTCACTCTCAGTCTCAGTCGATGGTACTTGCGCCACCTGCTCATGTAAGGACGCAACTCCTTTCGGACCCACACGTGCCCTGTCTTGTATGTACCATTTCCATTTAATCACACTCGCCTCCTGAGCATGCCCAATTCGATGAGTTTTTGGTGAACTCAAAACCCACTGCATAATAGGAATTTCAGGACGCAAGAATATGTCATGTCCCAATGTTAATTGCTCGGTATCCACCAAAGCCCAATAACAAGCAAGTAGCTGTTTCTCAAAAGGTGTGTAACGCTCACCAGCATCAGGTAGCTTTTTGGTCCAGAATCCTAATGGTACTTTGCACCTACCCTGTTTCTGCCACAGACTCCAGTTTGCATAAGGGCCTTGCACAGACACATTCAAATCCACATCACCATCACATACAGGCCAAAGATCCATAGCATGTTGAATCGCCTCTTTTGCTAGGCTAAATGCATCTTGCTGTTGTTTACCCCATTCGAATGCATTCTTCTTACGTGTAACACGATACAATGGGGCCAATATTTGACTCAGATGAGGAATATGCTGGCGCCAAAAACCAAATAAACCAATAAAGCTTTGGGCTTCCTTCCTATTCCTCGGAACCGAAAAATCAAGAATCTTCTGTTTTACCTGAGGGATCACCTCACGGTGTCCCTCATGCCAATTAATACCTAAAAATTTTACAGCTTGGGATGGACCCTGTAATTTGTCCGGATTGATCTCCCAACCTTTCTCACGCAGACATTCAATGACTTTATCTAATTGTATCTGAACATCCTCTTGTGTTTCGCCTTGAATCAGCACATCATCAATATAATGACATATCTGAATTTTGGGATGAACTGGTACCTCAGTCAAGTGTTCTGCCACCAGCCGGTGACAGATCGTAGGGCTATGCACATAGCCCTGAGGAAGACTTCTGAACGTCATCTGACGCCCGTTCCACGTAAAACTGAACTGTTCCTGACACTCAGGGGCAATTGGAATAGAAAAGAAAGCATTAGCAATATCAAGGGACGCATACCATGTACCTGGGTGTGTTTGGATTCTTTCAATCAGAGTAATAACATCCGGTACTGCAGCCGTCAAAGAGGGCGTGTGTTTGTTCAATTCTCGATAATCAACAGTCATGCGCCAAGAATTATCACTTTTACGCACCGGCCAAACAGGATTATTCCAAGCAGAAGTAACTGGAGTTATAACACCTGCATTAACCAACTCCTGAATGGTGGTACTAATCTCTTCATGACCACCCGGAATACGATACTGCTTCTGACAAACCACCTTTGTCGCCTGGGGAACTTGTATGGGGGGCATCCTTAAACGACCAACCCGTATAGGTCTGGACGAGATATAATGCGTCGTTCCAAATTGGTAACACCCATCATCAAGATGCAACGTCATTCCTTTCAAAATATCAATTCCAATTATGAATTCTAGGAGTGGCACCACTAATACAGAATATTCCTTTCTAGGAATTCTACCTATTCTCATTTCAAGCAAAGTTTGAACTGCGGGGGTTTCTTTTCCTCCTAATCCAGTAATAGTAAAAGGCTGCCCTGTAAATTTCCTCGATTTTCCATGAATAAGAGTGGCCTCCGCTCCTGTATCAACTAATGCTCGGGCCCTTTGGATATTACGATGTCTCCAATAAATTTCAATATCTACATAGGGTCTATTATCTCTGTGAGCCCATCTGTGTACCGGAGCTTGACCTATTTCCTAGTCATTCTTATTGCATTCTGTGTACCAGGACAAATCAGGATAAAGACTCTCACGTTTTTTAGGTATCAGTGCTTCCTGTTCATATCCATCTCTATTGCGAAATGGATTCCTGTCCTCTGCACTGCACTGCAAATTTCGATCGTTAAAACTGTGTCTATCCTCCCTTCTTCTCAGCTCAGGGGAGTGATCCCTATCATCTCTACGTCTGTTGTAGGCATAATCATTTCTCCCCCTTTCCCTTTCCCCCTCTCTCTCCCTGTCCCGCTCTCGACGGGGGGACAGATCACGTACAGGACGCCGATCATCACGACGATCAGAGCGCCCACGGCGATCATCATCACCGCTACCATCAGAACAACCATGATCACACTCAGTCATTCGAACACGCCGGGCACCCTCCTTCCGATCCAAGCCCCGTTTGCGAAACATCTCCCACAAACGGGCAGTAGTCTCACCATCAATGTCTTCCCGACGCACACCATCAGCCAAAAGACCAGTAAAGATGTCACGTCTAGTAAATTTATATTCACCAGGAGTACGAGTGTCAGGCCGGGACTGACGTTCAGGTTTAAACCACTCACCCAACTCACCGAGTTGGCGTACCGACTCCAACACCGTAGATAGAACATTACCAGTCTGGTTAATCAACAAAGTCATCATGACCTGCTTGTAGGCAACAGGAGAAGAGCGAATGATACGATTCCGCACAGAAGAAGTCAACATCCCATCAAGCAACCTGTCAGCAGTGCCCAGAAAAATAGCCGTTTTCATCACCTCCTCCTTAAGACGTTGCGCAGCATCACGCAGGGTATACCACGGCTTGTCATTGACAGGCCAGTCAGATTCAGTAGGATACTTCAAATTACAGCCCTCAGTCGCCAATTGGAGCAAAGAAATCTGACCACCACCATTATAGTTACGAAAATGATCTTGTACAGAAGAATCTAAACTCAAAGAACAAAACTTCAAACAATCGCCAGTATCCAACATAATACCAGCAGCGCCTAGTTCATAAAGGCGCACCATCCAAGTGAGCAAAGCCTCACCAGTCCGCTGCCGAAAGCGCTGCAAAATATCACTAATTTCTTGTTGGGTAAAATCCTCCAAGCAGTCTAAAGAAACACCCTGCGGAGCATTGGGAGACTGCTGCAACTTCCGACGAAAAACCGGATGCGCAGCAACCACAGGACGAGCATCAGAAGGAGCCCGAGTAGTACTAGTAGAGGGACAATCAGTGTAAGAAGCATCGATGCCGCCCGAAGGACGAGCGCAATCACGGGGTGCACCATCAGAGGTGCGGGAAGTAGACTTACTGTCATGACGGGAACGAGAAAACTCATGCACAGCACAGTCCTCACCCGAGGAACAAGACGTAGCCGAGTCCCAGATATTACCATCCCATTCATCAGGATTCCAATCCAGTCCAGCCTTTGCCACGGCCAGACGCACCTTACGCGACGAAACTCGACCACGCCTGTGTTTGTATTTGTAACGAGCAATCCGCACAGCCGCCCGTTCAGCAACCGTTTGGTAAGTGTCAATTTTGTCGGAAAGCAACTTGTTTTGACAGCGCAATAAAGTATTGGAATTTTGAACCTCAACAAAGTGCGAATCCGCATCCTTAAGAGCGATCTGCAATTTCAGCAACTTCTCATGCAAAATCCGATACGCAGATAGAATAACCCAACCTCTGCGCCCTAAAGCGGGAACCTCCTCTCCCTTCAAGACAGGTGCCGTCTGCAAACAAGTAATCACGTCAGCCGGTTCCGCCGACTCCAAAGAAGAGGTCCAATTTTCACTCAAACCAGTAGAATCAGCCCACTCTCGGGCCAAGGCACCATAAGGCGTTGAATCCCATCCGGGAATATCAACGGACAATTTAAGAGTAGCTTTAGATTTCCTAGAAAACATCGCGAAAAAGAAAGAGAAAGAGACGCAGAGAAAAGAAAGAAAGAGAGAAAGAAAGAGAGAAAAAAAAAAAAAAAACTATACACGCAAATATACAAAAAAGAAAACCACGCACACGCTGAAAGCAAACACAAGACAAACACAACGCACACAGGTTTCGTAAACAGTTCGTGACGCCAAATGTTCTGCTTGGGTTTTTAGATCGGGTGGAACCTGCTCTACAGAGCCCTTCTAACCCAAATGCAGAACGTTACCCCCTCCCTAGGGCCTTTTTACACCTAAATAACCACATATATGCGTACCACCTAAGGACAGGGAATTCCTATTATAATTATATATGGAGGCCTCACAGCCTCGCAATCTCAGACCCAAAATCTCCTACCCATTCGGCAGTGACACCCACAGTCTCGCGGCCCTTGTTAGACCCAGAACCTCCTACCCATTCGGCAGCGACACTCAAAGTCTCGCGGCCTTTGTTAGACCCAGAATCTCCTACCCATTCGGCAGCGACACTCAAAGTCTCGCGGCCTGTGTTAGACCCAGAACCTCCTACCCATTCGGCAGCGACACTCAAAGTCTCGCGGCCTGTGTTAGACCCAGAACCTCCTACCCATTCGGCAGCGACACTCAAAGTCTCGCGGCCTTTGTTAGACCCAGAACCTCCTACCCATTCGGCAGCGACACTCAAAGTCTCGCGGCCTTTGTTAGACCCAGAATCTCCTACCCATTCGGCAGCGACACTCAAAGTCTCGCGGCCTTTGTTAGACCCAGAACCTCCTACCCATTCGGCAGCGACACTCAAAGTCTCGCGGCCGTTGTTAGACCCAGAATCTCCTACCCATTCGGCAGCCTTACTCAAAGTCTCGCGGCCTGTGTTAGACCCAGAACCTCCTACCCATTCGGCAGCGACACTCAAAGTCTCGCGGCCTGTGTTAGACCCAGAACCTCCTACCCATTCGGCAGCGACACTCAAAGTCTCGCGGCCGTTGTTAGACCCAGAATCTCCTACCCATTCGGCAGCCTTAGCACGAGCTTATCCTATTATAATTATAGTACACGACAGGGGAGTTAGGATTACCACATATCCGATCACACAAAGACTACCAGTTGAGCACAACCTGTTCTCTTAGTTCGAGGGGCTTGTCTTTCCCCTCATCCAGTTACCCCTTACCTGACCAGGATTAGTCTCTGTTCACTTTGAAGTAACTCCGACTAAAGAATAGACTGTTCTCCTATACAAAAGTACACAACACATGCTAACGTACAACAAGCTAAATACTTTATTCAAATGGCACATGCATAGTTATAGAACATACCATACATATGGAACCTGCAAGGAAAGTGAAAGGTTAAGTTATATACTTCAAAGAAGAAAAAGGGATCGACTGCACCTTATATCTGTGTAGGCTGTGCTCGATGGACATCTGGGTTCCCTTCTCGTCTATGCCTCGGTTTAGCCTGGAAGTTACCCCTCGGCAGTTGTGGGTCTGCTTCCTTCTCCCTCTCCGAGTCACTAGAACCTTGTCCTCCTTGACTACTCCCTTCTCTTTGGATTTGAGTTTGCCATCAGTCTTCCCTGAAACAAGCAATAGCTTTTCTGCTAACGGCCAGATGCCGCCTACGGTCTAGAAGCAAGTGTCTTATCTCACTCAGACTTTCACTAATATGGACGTGCATTCCCTCATGGAAATTTCCAGCTCAAGACCTGCCGCCCACCAAATTCCTGTACCTCCCCGTACCAAGGACACTTTCCCAGCCGGCCGGCCTGTTGTAGTGTCTTCGGCATGAAGAAAAATACAATCCTTCGATAAGGGCCGGCCCGAACCAGTTCTCTCCGAGCGAATAACACTTTATAACTAAAACATCCCCCTCCCTCTGGGAAGGTCCCGGGCTGCCGGAGCAGAAAGAAAGATGGAGTCTCTCCCGTTTGAGGCCTACCAGGCCTGGATTCAGTACAACTCTACGAAATACCCTCACCATAGGGCAAGTTATCCTCAATACTAACGAATCTATCCCCTAGGCTATGTGTATAGGCCCTAGGCTATGGGTAGAAGCACGGAATTGTGTCGAAGTGTCTAACAAACAGGCTCTACTCACTACTCCAGACTTGAGACTTAGATGGAAATAGACTGAAGTCATATGGACCGCCCTGCAGCACCAGAAAGCCGGGAAAATCAAGCAGTACAGGGCCGTATCACTCGGACCTACAGTAACACAACTATAGTGATAGGCACGTACTCACGCGTGTACGGCAGGTACTCACGCGTGAGTACGGGCCCTACACACGCCCTCAGAGCGTGTGTACTGCGTTTCACAGCTTACACTGGTGATAGGAGGCGCACACGAAAGGAATGGAGGTGTCAGACTCGCACAAGGCTGTACATCAAGTCATTGTCCGTGCAGTCCTTCATGTGCAGGGCCTAGGCGTGTCAGGCAGTGATGTGGCACATGTCTCCTCATGCTGTGGCACAATAGATGTGTGATGAGCTGTTTACACATGTCATGTGTGATGGGGCACTAAGTGGCACACTTCCCCTTCACACTTTGCACATGTGTGCATGTACGACACACGTGTCAAGCACTGCATCACTGGTATGGCACAGTCAGCAACACCCGCAACTGTCCCCTGATGCCAGGTACATGGATAATTACACCTGACATGTGACTCCCAGCGTGCCAAGATGTGACTATGTCATGTGTGTGTCATGTGTTCCCATGAGCTTTCCGTTGGTGTTCCGTCAACTCCATCTGCTGTTGCAGCATCCAACATGTGTCTGTGTGCATATGTGCATGACACACATATATGCACACCATGCCACATGTGGACTCACACGTTACATGTGTCATGATGGTTCGAAGATAACTTCCTGACATGAGGCAATATCTGCGTTCTCTCAATGTCTGTGTCATCAGTTTTTGACATGGACCCCTTAATGGAAATGTGTGTAATCTGTCCATTTCTAGATGACCTGTGCGTCTAGACTCCCGCCAGCTGTCTGTATGAGATGACATCCTTCAAATGCTGATATGTGGATGTCTGTCACTCATGTAATGTGTCTGACTTGTCACTTACACTGGCCCACAGCTATTGTAATGGCATGTCACGTCAACATTGCCATGCAACTATTGTGGCTGGCTCTTCGTAGGAGTTTCACCTGGCTGGCCCACGTGTCCTGGATGTATTGCACAGCACAGACTCTGTATTAAGCAGATGTGTATTAGCTGTTGAACATATGCTCACCTCAGTGACATTGGTGTGGTAATGTACTTACTCTTCGTTATTCCTTCCAAATCTCTGCAGGGCACCGCCTCTCCCCAGACGAATGCCAGACCTGGATGCCATGCGTGAACATGACTGCATATGCAGATACCGCTTCTCGCAAGAGTTGATAGAGGACTTGACCCGCCGGCTTGCACCACACCTCCAACCACAACACAGGTATCCTACAGCTCTGACCCCCAAGGTGAAGGTGATGGCAGCCCTACATTTCTTTGCCACCGGCACGTTTAAATTGACCATAGCTGATGTCGGCGGCATGTCTCAGACAATGTTCAGCCATGTCCTGCATGATGTTATAGAAGCCATGTTGGTGCACCTGGATGAATTCATCCATTTTCCCACTCGTGAGCAGTTGACAGGTGTCAAGGGTGAGTTCTATGCCCTGGGAGGGATGCCTCATGTAATTGGGGCCATTGATGGGACACATGTGGCTTTGGTGCCTGTTCTGCTTGGGTTTTTAGATCGGGTGGAACCTGCTCTACAGAGCCCTTCTAACCCAAATGCAGAACGTTACCCCCTCCCTAGGGCCTTTTTACACCTAAATAACCACATATATGCGTACCACCTAAGGACAGGGAATTCCTATTATAATTATATATGGAGGCCTCACAGCCTCGCAATCTCAGACCCAAAATCTCCTACCCGTTCGGCAGTGACACCCACAGTCTCGCGGCCCTTGTTAGACCCAGAACCTCCTACCCATTCGGCAGCGACACTCAAAGTCTCGCGGCCTTTGTTAGACCCAGAATCTCCTACCCATTCGGCAGCGATACTCAAAGTCTCGCGGCCTTTGTTAGACCCAGAACCTCCTACCCATTCGGCAGCGACACTCAAAGTCTCGCGGCCTTTGTTAGACCCAGAATCTCCTACCCATTCGGCAGCGACACTCAAAGTCTCGCGGCCTGTGTTAGACCCAGAACCTCCTACCCCTTCGGCAGCGACACTCAAAGTCTCGCGGCCTGTGTTAGACCCAGAACCTCCTACCCATTCGGCAGCGATACTCAAAGTCTCGCGGCCTTTGTTAGACCCAGAACCTCCTACCCAGTCGGCAGCGACACTCAAAGTCTCGCGGCCTTTGTTAGACCCAGAATCTCCTACCCATTCGGCAGCGACACTCAAAGTCTCGCGGCCTGTGTTAGACCCAGAACCTCCTACCCATTCGGCAGCGACACTCAAAGTCTCGCGGCCTGTGTTAGACCCAGAACCTCCTACCCATTCGGCAGCGACACTCAAAGTCTCGCGGCCTGTGTTAGACCCAGAACCTCCTACCCATTCGGCAGCGACACTCAAAGTCTCGCGGCCGTTGTTAGACCCAGAATCTCCTACCCATTCGGCAGCCTTAGCACGAGCTTATCCTATTATAATTATAGTACACGACAGGGGAGTTAGGATTACCACATATCCGATCACACAAAGACTACCAGTTGAGCACAACCTGTTCTCTTAGTTCGAGGGGCTTGTCTTTCCCCTCATCCAGTTACCCCTTACCTGACCAGGATTAGTCTCTGTTCACTTTGAAGTAACTCCGACTAAAGAATAGACTGTTCTCCTATACAAAAGTACACAACACATGCTAACGTACAACAAGCTAAATACTTTATTCAAATGGCACATGCATAGTTATAGAACATACCATACATATGGAACCTGCAAGGAAAGTGAAAGGTTAAGTTATATACTTCAAAGGAGAAAAAGGGATCGACTGCACCTTATATCTGTGTAGGCTGTGCTCGATGGACATCTGGGTTCCCTTCTCGTCTATGCCTCGGTTTAGCCTGGAAGTTACCCCTCGGCAGTTGTGGGTCTGCTTCCTTCTCTTTCTCCGAGTCACTAGAACCTTGTCCTCCTTGACTACTCCCTTCTCTTTGGATTTGAGTTTGCCATCAGTCTTCCCTGAAACAAGCAATAGCTTTTCTGCTAACGGCCAGATGCCGCCTACGGTCTAGAAGCAAGTGTCTTATCTCACTCAGACTTTCACTAATATGGACGTGCATTCCCTCATGGAAATTTCCAGCTCAAGACCTGCCGCCCACCAAATTCCTGTACCTCCCCGTACCAAGGACACTTTCCCAGCCGGCCGGCCTGTTGTAGTGTCTTCGGCATGAAGAAAAATACAATCCTTCGATAAGGGCCGGCCCGAACCAGTTCTCTCCGAGCGAATAACACTTTATAACTAAAACATCCCCCTCCCTCTGGGAAGGTCCCGGGCTGCCGGAGCAGAAAGAAAGATGGAGTCTCTCCCGTTTGAGGCCTACCAGGCCTGGATTCAGTACAACTCTACGAAATACCCTCACCATAGGGCAAGTTATCCTCAATACTAACGAATCTATCCCCTAGGCTATGTGTATAGGCCCTAGGCTATGGGTAGAAGCACGGAATTGTGTCGAAGTGTCTAACAAACAGGCTCTACTCACTACTCCAGACTTGAGACTTAGATGGAAATAGACTGAAGTCATATGGACCGCCCTGCAGCACCAGAAAGCCGGGAAAATCAAGCAGTACATTCCACCCTTGACTTTAGTCTATTTACATATACTAAACGGAGCTAACATCTGTGGAAGAGTAATAAGAAACAAAACTAACCGATCTGTGTCTAGTACCAGATGTGCAGAATTGAAGCAGTGAAGGAATACATTGAATAAGACAACAGATAGAAATCAAAACAGCAATAGTAATCAAAATGCCACCTAATGCTTGACGTAGCATCTTCAGGTCTGGCAACCAGTTGAAGAGCCAGTCAAACCAACCCTGATCAATGTGTTTCTTAACTTCGTTAGTTAGATCATGCAATTTATCTATGTGTGCACGAATGGATTGTGTATGATCAGATAAGTTAAAACAACAGAGGCCTTCAAAATCTGAACAACCATGTCCATGCTTAAGTAAAAGATAATCAATGGCTGCTCTGTTTTGCAAGATAGCCCTACGTTCACCCTGGGCATCTAATAGTAAGTCAGATAGGACTGTGGAAGTATGATTAATAGACTTAACCATCCAGCAAGCCATTTTTCCAATGGATTTAGCATTATAAACCGCCAAAGCAGGGACACCAATAATTGAGACAGCTAGACTAAGGTATTCAGACTTGGAATATAAATACACAGATGAGTCACAATCCTCTTGTAACATAACTGCATCTCGGAGCACACGAGAGTTGGCATTCGGATGTGAGGAAAACATAAGCAGACTAAGTCTAGTAATGGCACACGGACCTCCGGAAATATTTGCAGGGACATAGGGCCAGGAAGTATTACCACATGAGAAAAGCCATCCGGCAGGTAGCAACATTGCGCGATAGTGACTAGGAGTAACTACCAAACTATTACAAGTCATATTATTTTGTATGGAAGCACATGAGGTCGGTGTCCTCTGGAGGCACAAAGTTCGCTCATGGGGTGTGAATGAAACAGCACCTCTTAACTTGAGACGTAGACATTCAGAGATTGCATTTGGATTACATGTGAGGAAAAAGCACAGGTCACCCTGTGTGATGTTATACGTAGTTATTTGGGATTGGATAGGAAGTTGTTCATTCGGCAGTTCAGTACATAAAGGACAATATGCATGGGTAGCAAAATCACCCAGAATAATATTCGAACGAGCTTTTGAAACGTTAAAAATGCTCGTTAAGGTTTCCAGCGAAGCGGGGACAGCAACCAGGCATGTCGCCAGAATGTCATGTACAGATCTCATCGGTGTCAAACAGAAGTGAGGGGCATCAGTCACTCTTTTCGCCAGCAGTGTCCAAAAGTTCGATGACGAGTCCCACGCATTGAAGGAACGCAACCCTCTGGTTCCCAATTCATCCCGGGTTAATGGGATCCCTCCTTTCTCTCCGAAGTAGACCGAAGGGTGTCCAGTACCGACACATCCCGCAACAACAATCCAAAGAATGATCTGAAAAAGAACCAAACACGGGCATTAATCATTCTCGTAAATAACATTTATCAGCTGGGACAGCTTCCCAGCTATCTTTCCCTGGCCTCATAACCAAAATGGTGTTATCCTGACCGGTGGCAATAACCTCTGCTTGTTCAGGGGGATTCTTAGGCGATTGCACCCAAATCTTGGCTCCAGGATTATCCGTAGAGCCAAAGCCTTTCTGGCCTCGTACAGTTAGCAAAGTTGGGGCAGTGCCTTTTATTATTCCACCACTGAAAACAGGCATAATGAGTAATTGAGCCACTCGGTCGGTGCGGTGTATCAGTAGGTCATCCTCACTGCTATTTAGCAGAAGTATTTTAATTTCTCCCTGATAATCACTATCAATTACACCTCCAAGTACCTGGATGCCTTTTACAGCCAACCCCGATCTAGGGGCGATCAATCCAAAATTTCCCGGTGGTATATGAATACCAACACCGGTAGAAATGATGACCCGATTTTTGCTTTTTAAAACGGTGTCATCCATAGCATGCAAGTCCAAGCCTGCCGACCCTGGGGTCGCTCTGCATGGAGCTAGAGCTCCGGAAGTAATTTCCCAATACATCACAGTTTCATTTATTATATTAGGCATTGTTTCAACCTGTGGGGGGAACAAACGCATAAGTGGAGATTCAGCATTTAAAAAAGGACGATTATTCAAGATCAATAATGCTTGAGGTAAAAAGTCTCGCCAATTTTTATACTTGTCATCTGTTAGTTTGCGCAACTGGTCCTTTAGCAGACCATTCAATCTTTCCACCAGGCCTGAGGCCTGCGGGTAATAGGGTATATGAAAGATCCACTCAATGTGATGTTCCACACAGAATTCCTGTACCAATCTTCCACGAAAATGGGATGCATTATCAGATTGAATTTGGAATGGCACACCATAATACATCATAATTAATTCCAATGTTTTTATGGTGTTCAATTGGGTGGCTTGCTTACATGGAAAAGCTACCAGCAACCCACTATATGTATCGACAATTGTGCAAACATATTGACAATTTCTACTCATGGGAAGGGGTCCGATGTAATCAATCTGCCAGATTTGAGCGGGCAATTTCCCGCGATGTAAATGGCCTCTAACAATTTGGGGTACTTTACGCTGCCTGATATGTTGACAGACGGGACAATGTAGAATAACATCTTTAATTAGATCTAGGGGAATATAGATTCCTCTGTCAGCAGCCCACCTGCTAGTGGCCTTCTCTCCAAAGTGTCCTGCCTTCTGGTGTGCCCATTTCGCCAATCCCGCAATGTCAGGATCTTGTCTGTCCACCACTGCCTCGGCAATTTTAGATTTCTCATCTGCAATGTTATGAAAAAATTTGTCAAGGGAGTCTATCGGGGTGTGAGCATCCACATGGAAGATGGTAACAGTACTCTGTGGGAGCATTTCCCAAATTTCTTGCCATAACTCCTTTCCCCATAACTCTTTAGAGTGTAATTTCCAATTACGAGAATGCCAGGTTGGTAACCAAACAGCCAGTCCATTTGCAGTAGACCAGGAGTCAGTGAAAATATGGCATACGCCAGGTAACTCCTGTTTCAGGACTTGATAAACAGCATATAGCTCTGCGAATTGACTACTTTTTCCTTCACCAGTTGTGCTCAATAGTCTCTGTGTGATCGGATTATAAGACACCGCCTTCCAGTGCCGTGTATTTCCAATAAATTTTGCTGACCCATCTGTGAACCACACATGGTTCCTGTCCTCGACGGACAAATCATCAAAAGGTTTACCCCACTTGACAGGAGACTCCTGTTCTAAAGGTACAGAACACTCACTCTCAGTCTCAGTCGATGGTACTTGCGCCACCTGCTCATGTAAGGACGCAACTCCTTTCGGACCCACACGTGCCCTGTCTTGTATGTACCATTTCCATTTAATCACACTCGCCTCCTGAGCATGCCCAATTCGATGAGTTTTTGGTGAACTCAAAACCCACTGCATAATAGGAATTTCAGGACGCAAGAATATGTCATGTCCCAATGTTAATTGCTCGGTATCCACCAAAGCCCAATAACAAGCAAGTAGCTGTTTCTCAAAAGGTGTGTAACGCTCACCAGCATCAGGTAGCTTTTTGGTCCAGAATCCTAATGGTACTTTGCATCTACCCTGTTTCTGCCACAGACTCCAGTTTGCATAAGGGCCTTGCACAGACACATTCAAATCCACATCACCATCACATACAGGCCAAAGATCCATAGCATGTTGAATCGCCTCTTTTGCTAGGCTAAATGCATCTTGCTGTTGTTTACCCCATTCGAATGCATTCTTCTTACGTGTAACACGATACAATGGGGCCAATATTTGACTCAGATGAGGAATATGCTGGCGCCAAAAACCAAATAAACCAATAAAGCTTTGGGCTTCCTTCCTATTCCTCGGAACCGAAAAATCAAGAATCTTCTGTTTTACCTGAGGGATCACCTCACGGTGTCCCTCATGCCAATTAATACCTAAAAATTTTACAGCTTGGGATGGACCCTGTAATTTGTCCGGATTGATCTCCCAACCTTTCTCACGCAGACATTCAATGACTTTATCTAATTGTATCTGAACATCCTCTTGTGTTTCGCCTTGAATCAGCACATCATCAATATAATGACATATCTGAATTTTGGGATGAACTGGTACCTCAGTCAAGTGTTCTGCCACCAGCCGGTGACAGATCGTAGGGCTATGCACATAGCCCTGAGGAAGACTTCTGAACGTCATCTGACGCCCGTTCCACGTAAAACTGAACTGTTCCTGACACTCAGGGGCAATTGGAATAGAAAAGAAAGCATTAGCAATATCAAGGGACGCATACCATGTACCTGGGTGTGTTTGGATTCTTTCAATCAGAGTAATAACATCCGGTACTGCAGCCGTCAAAGAGGGCGTGTGTTTGTTCAATTCTCGATAATCAACAGTCATGCGCCAAGAATTATCACTTTTACGCACCGGCCAAACAGGATTATTCCAAGCAGAAGTAACTGGAGTTATAACACCTGCATTAACCAACTCCTGAATGGTGGTACTAATCTCTTCATGACCACCCGGAATACGATACTGCTTCTGACAAACCACCTTTGTCGCCTGGGGAACTTGTATGGGGGGCATCCTTAAACGACCAACCCGTATAGGTCTGGACGAGATATAATGCGTCGTTCCAAATTGGTAATACCCATCATCAAGATGCAACGTCATTCCTTTCAAAATATCAATTCCAATTATGAATTCTAGGAGTGGCACCACTAATACAGAATATTCCTTTCTAGGAATTCTACCTATTCTCATTTCAAGCAAAGTTTGAACTGCGGGGGTTTCTTTTCCTCCTAATCCAGTAATAGTAAAAGGCTGCCCTGTAAATTTCCTCGATTTTCCATGAATAAGAGTGGCCTCCGCTCCTGTATCAACTAATGCTCGGGCCCTTTGGATATTACGATGTCTCCAATAAATTTCAATATCTACATAGGGTCTATTATCTCTGTGAGCCCATCTGTGTACCGGAGCTTGACCTATTTCCTAGTCATTCTTATTGCATTCTGTGTACCAGGACAAATCAGGATAAAGACTCTCACGTTTTTTAGGTATCAGTGCTTCCTGTTCATATCCATCTCTATTGCGAAATGGATTCCTGTCCTCTGCACTGCACTGCAAATTTCGATCGTTAAAACTGTGTCTATCCTCCCTTCTTCTCAGCTCAGGGGAGTGATCCCTATAATCTCTACGTCTGTTGTAGGCATAATCATTTCTCCCCCTTTCCCTTTCCCCCTCTCTCTCCCTGTCCCGCTCTCGACGGGGGGACAGATCACGTACAGGACGCCGATCATCACGACGATCAGAGCGCCCACGGCGATCATCATCACCGCTACCATCAGAACAACCATGATCACACTCAGTCGTTCGAACACGCCGGGCACCCTCCTTCCGATCCAAGCCCCGTTTGCGAAACATCTCCCACAAACGGGCAGTAGTCTCACCATCAATGTCTTCCCGACGCACACCATCAGCCAAAAGACCAGTAAAGATGTCACGTCTAGTAAATTTATATTCACCAGGAGTACGAGTGTCAGGCCGGGACTGACGTTCAGGTTTAAACCACTCACCCAACTCACCGAGTTGGCGTACCGACTCCAACACCGTAGATAGAACATTACCAGTCTGGTTAATCAACAAAGTCATCATGACCTGCTTGTAGGCAACAGGAGAAGAGCGAATGATACGATTCCGCACAGAAGAAGTCAACATCCCATCAAGCAACCTGTCAGCAGTGCCCAGAAAAATAGCCGTTTTCATCACCTCCTCCTTAAGACGTTGCGCAGCATCACGCAGGGTATACCACGGCTTGTCATTGACAGGCCAGTCAGATTCAGTAGGATACTTTAAATTACAGCCCTCAGTCGCCAATTGGAGCAAAGAAATCTGACCACCACCATTATAGTTACGAAAATGATCTTGTACAGAAGAATCTAAACTCAAAGAACAAAACTTCAAACAATCGCCAGTATCCAACATAATACCAGCAGCGCCTAGTTCATAAAGGCGCACCATCCAAGTGAGCAAAGCCTCACCAGTCCGCTGCCGAAAGCGCTGCAAAATATCACTAATTTCTTGTTGGGTAAAATCCTCCAAGCAGTCTAAAGAAACACCCTGCGGAGCATTGGGAGACTGCTGCAACTTCCGACGAAAAACCGGATGCGCAGCAACCACAGGACGAGCATCAGAAGGAGCCCGAGTAGTACTAATAGAGGGACAATCAGTGTAAGAAGCATCGATGCCGCCCGAAGGACGAGCGCAATCACGGGGTGCACCATCAGAGGTGCGGGAAGTAGACTTACTGTCATGACGGGAACGAGAAAACTCATGCACAGCACAGTCCTCACCCGAGGAACAAGACGTAGCCGAGTCCCAGATATTACCATCCCATTCATCAGGATTCCAATCCAGTCCAGCCTTTGCCACGGCCAGACGCACCTTACGCGACGAAACTCGACCACGCCTGTGTTTGTATTTGTAACGAGCAATCCGCACAGCCGCCCGTTCAGCAACCGTTTGGTAAGTGTCAATTTTGTCGGAAAGCAACTTGTTTTGACAGCGCAATAAAGTATTGGAATTTTGAACCTCAACAAAGTGCGAATCCGCATCCTTAAGAGCGATCTGCAATTTCAGCAACTTCTCATGCAAAATCCGATACGCAGATAGAATAACCCAACCTCTGCGCCCTAAAGCGGGAACCTCCTCTCCCTTCAAGACAGGTGCCGTCTGCAAACAAGTAATCACGTCAGCCGGTTCCGCCGACTCCAAAGAAGAGGTCCAATTTTCACTCAAACCAGTAGAATCAGCCCACTCTCGGGCCAAGGCACCATAAGGCGTTGAATCCCATCCGGGAATATCAACGGACAATTTAAGAGTAGCTTTAGATTTCCTAGAAAACATCGCGAAAAAGAAAGAGAAAGAGACGCAGAGAAAAGAAAGGAAGAGAGAAAGAAAGAGAAAAAAAAACTATACACGCAAATATACAAAAAAGAAAACCACGCACACGCTGAAAGCAAACACAAGACAAACACAACGCACACAGGTTTCGTAAACAGTTCGTGACGCCAAATGTTCTGCTTGGGTTTTTAGATCGGGTGGAACCTGCTCTACAGAGCCCTTCTAACCCAAATGCAGAACGTTACCCCCTCCCTAGGGCCTTTTTACACCTAAATAACCACATATATGCGTACCACCTAAGGACAGGGAATTCCTATTATAATTATATATGGAGGCCTCACAGCCTCGCAATCTCAGACCCAAAATCTCCTACCCGTTCGGCAGTGACACCCACAGTCTCGCGGCCCTTGTTAGACCCAGAACCTCCTACCCATTCGGCAGCGACACTCAAAGTCTCGCGGCCTTTGTTAGACCCAGAATCTCCTACCCATTCGGCAGCGATACTCAAAGTCTCGCGGCCTTTGTTAGACCCAGAACCTCCTACCCATTCGGCAGCGACACTCAAAGTCTCGCGGCCTTTGTTAGACCCAGAATCTCCTACCCATTCGGCAGCGACACTCAAAGTCTCGCGGCCTGTGTTAGACCCAGAACCTCCTACCCCTTCGGCAGCGACACTCAAAGTCTCGCGGCCTGTGTTAGACCCAGAACCTCCTACCCATTCGGCAGCGATACTCAAAGTCTCGCGGCCTTTGTTAGACCCAGAACCTCCTACCCAGTCGGCAGCGACACTCAAAGTCTCGCGGCCTTTGTTAGACCCAGAATCTCCTACCCATTCGGCAGCGACACTCAAAGTCTCGCGGCCTGTGTTAGACCCAGAACCTCCTACCCATTCGGCAGCGACACTCAAAGTCTCGCGGCCTGTGTTAGACCCAGAACCTCCTACCCATTCGGCAGCGACACTCAAAGTCTCGCGGCCTGTGTTAGACCCAGAACCTCCTACCCATTCGGCAGCGACACTCAAAGTCTCGCGGCCGTTGTTAGACCCAGAATCTCCTACCCATTCGGCAGCCTTAGCACGAGCTTATCCTATTATAATTATAGTACACGACAGGGGAGTTAGGATTACCACATATCCGATCACACAAAGACTACCAGTTGAGCACAACCTGTTCTCTTAGTTCGAGGGGCTTGTCTTTCCCCTCATCCAGTTACCCCTTACCTGACCAGGATTAGTCTCTGTTCACTTTGAAGTAACTCCGACTAAAGAATAGACTGTTCTCCTATACAAAAGTACACAACACATGCTAACGTACAACAAGCTAAATACTTTATTCAAATGGCACATGCATAGTTATAGAACATACCATACATATGGAACCTGCAAGGAAAGTGAAAGGTTAAGTTATATACTTCAAAGGAGAAAAAGGGATCGACTGCACCTTATATCTGTGTAGGCTGTGCTCGATGGACATCTGGGTTCCCTTCTCGTCTATGCCTCGGTTTAGCCTGGAAGTTACCCCTCGGCAGTTGTGGGTCTGCTTCCTTCTCTTTCTCCGAGTCACTAGAACCTTGTCCTCCTTGACTACTCCCTTCTCTTTGGATTTGAGTTTGCCATCAGTCTTCCCTGAAACAAGCAATAGCTTTTCTGCTAACGGCCAGATGCCGCCTACGGTCTAGAAGCAAGTGTCTTATCTCACTCAGACTTTCACTAATATGGACGTGCATTCCCTCATGGAAATTTCCAGCTCAAGACCTGCCGCCCACCAAATTCCTGTACCTCCCCGTACCAAGGACACTTTCCCAGCCGGCCGGCCTGTTGTAGTGTCTTCGGCATGAAGAAAAATACAATCCTTCGATAAGGGCCGGCCCGAACCAGTTCTCTCCGAGCGAATAACACTTTATAACTAAAACATCCCCCTCCCTCTGGGAAGGTCCCGGGCTGCCGGAGCAGAAAGAAAGATGGAGTCTCTCCCGTTTGAGGCCTACCAGGCCTGGATTCAGTACAACTCTACGAAATACCCTCACCATAGGGCAAGTTATCCTCAATACTAACGAATCTATCCCCTAGGCTATGTGTATAGGCCCTAGGCTATGGGTAGAAGCACGGAATTGTGTCGAAGTGTCTAACAAACAGGCTCTACTCACTACTCCAGACTTGAGACTTAGATGGAAATAGACTGAAGTCATATGGACCGCCCTGCAGCACCAGAAAGCCGGGAAAATCAAGCAGTACAGTGCCACCACAGGCCCAGGAGGTAGCCTATAGAAACAGAAAACATTACCCCTCCATTAATGCCCTTGTGGTGTGTCTTGCTAACATGCTGATTTCCCATGTCTGTGCACGTTTTCCAGGGTCCGCACACGATGCATACATCGTGAGGCGTAGCAGGGTGCCAGAAATGATGCTGCAGCTGCACGCGGAACGAGCATGTCTTGTTGGTGGGTATACTCTGTCAGTCCTGTGTTCAGCGCTATCTTTGTATCTTACGGCATCTCCTGACCCACTTCTTCACATGATGTTTCCATGTAGGGGACTCTGGCTCTCCCAACATGCCATGGCTGATGACGCCTCTCCGCAACCCCGGAACAGCCGCAGAACACCGGTACAACGACACCCATGGGCAGACGAGGCGCATGATTGAGAGGACGTTTGGACTCCTGAAGAGCAGATTCCGGTGCCGCCACAAGACCGGCGGCGCCCTCCCATATGCCCCGGTGAAGGTCTGCAAAATCTTCATTGTGTGCTGCATGCTGCACAACATGGCAGTGGAGAAGGCCGTGCCACTCATCCTTGATCCGGATGAGCAGGATCATCCACCCGTGGAGGATGAAGGGCTCGGGCACGGGGCAAGTGAGGATGAGGATGAGGACATCCGGAGTCAGCTTATCCGCAACTTCTTATCATGATGGTGAGTCCCTGTGTATGAGTGTGCACGCTTTGAGCCTTGTGTGGCATGTGTTGTAATGTGTGTGTCGAGCTGACTGTGTGCTAAGTGACTTGGAGGTGTGTTCTGATGTGTCATTCAAGTGATGATGTCATTCCACACATATTAGCTGGGACACTCAATTTATTAAGGGCATGGTGACAACATCATTCCTGTGGAGTACATGTACATGTCTGAGGATTACTAGCTCTTCGCTGACTTGTTGTGTGTCTGGCCTCCACAGGTTCTTGCGGCTGTCGTCTGCTCATGTCATCATTGCCCTACTGCTATTCCTCATGGGTATTGCAATATGTGCTGGATCAGAGTTACATGCACAGACATGGTGAAAAGTCATTTGGGGTAAGGAGTGCAGCAAGGCATTTTGTGGGTGGTACGTGTTTGTGATATGTGGGGACTGCTCCTGTGCATGTTGTGTTACCATGCATACATGTCGACTCACCATGGGCCACATGCCGTGTTGCATGGCTCCCATGAATTGATGGTCACCCTTCATGACCGTCATCTGTAATGGTTTGTGGATTCTGATGAAGGCATCAATGTGTGTATAACGTCCCTCAGGAACATACGGGATGCTAATGGTGGACATAGTGTGGGACATCCCCATATGAGGCTCAATGGGGAATTGTAGACTCTCCGTGTGCAGCAAGGGGTGTTAGGCTCAACCCCTTCCCTTGTGTGCCAGCTCAGTAGGATTACAACAAACAAATGATGGACGGAATGCTGACAATGCATACATTCTCCCCCAGTCAAGAGATCTGGGTTAAATCCATCGTTCTTTTGCCCACTACACCACCCCAGTTTAGACATGGCCATATGCAAATCAGTCTTGACCCTGTGCCTCATGGGAACAGTCCAGCCCGAACTGCCAAGCCATGTCTTCCCTGGACCGGAATCAAGCATCCTAGGACCGGTTTCTGGCTATCAGCCGTCATCAGCCAGGATAGCTTGACTCCAGTGGCGTAGTGAGCACGGGTCCCACGTCTGGGGAATACCCATCCCACTTAGGGCGAAAAGCGTTACAACAAACAAATGATGGACGGAATGCTGACAATGCATACATTCTCCCCCAGTCAAGAGATCTGGGTTAAATCCATCGTTCTTTTGCCCACTACACCGCCCCAGTTTAGACATGGCCATATGCAAATCAGTCTTGACCCTGTGCCTCATGGGAACAGTCCAGCCCGAACTGCCAAGCCATGTCTTCCCTGGACCGGAATCAAGCATCCTAGGACCGGTTTCTGGCTATCAGCCGTCATCAGCCAGGATAGCTTGACTCCAGTGGCGTAGTGAGCACGGGTCCCACGTCTGGGAATACCCATCCCACTTAGGGCGAAAAGCGTTACAACAAACAAATGATGGACGGAATGCTGACAATGCATACATTCTCCCCCAGTCAAGAGATCTGGGTTAAATCCATTGTTCTTTTGCCCACTACACCACCCCAATTTAGACATGGCCATATGCAAATCAGTCTTGACCCTGTGCCTCATGGGAACAGTCCAGCCCGAACTGCCAAGCCATGTCTTCCCTGGACCGGAATCAAGCATCCTAGGACCGGTTTCTGGCTATCAGCCGTCATCAGCCAGGATAGCTTGACTCCAGTGGCGTAGTGAGCACGGGTCCCACGTCTGTTTGTTGTAACGCTTTTCACCCTAAGTGGGATGGGTATTCCCAGACGTGGGACCCGTGCTCACTACGCCACTGGAGTCAAGCTATCCTGGCTGATGACGGCTGATAGCCAAAAACCGGTCCTAGGATGCTTGATTCCGGTCCAGGGAAGACATGGCTTGGCAGTTCGGGCTGGACTGTTCCCATGAGGCACAGGGTCAAGACTGATTTGCATATGGCCATGTCTGAACTGGGGTGGCGTAGTGGGCAAAAGAACGATGGATTTAACCCAGATCTCTTGACTGGGGGAGAATGTCTGCATTGTCAGCATTCCGTCCATCATTTGTTTGTTGTAACGCTTTTCGCCCTAAGTGGGATGGGTATTCCCAGACGTGGGACCCGTGCTCACTACGCCACTGGAGTCAAGCTATCCTGGCTGATGACGGCTGATAGCCAGAAACCGGTCCTAGGATGCTTGATTCCGGTCCAGGGAAGACATGGCTTGGCAGTTCGGGCTGGACTGTTCCCATGAGGCACAGGGTCAAGACTGATTTGCATATGGCCATGTCTGAACTGGGGTGGCGTAGTGGGCAAAAGAACGATGGATTTAACCCAGATCTCTTGACTGGGGGAGAATGTCTGCATTGTCAGCATTCCGTCCATCATTTGTTTGTTGTAACGCTTTTCGCCCTAAGTGGGATGGGTATTCCCAGACGTGGGACCCGTGCTCACTACGCCACTGGAGTCAAGCTATCCTGGCTGATGACGGCTGATAGCCAGAAACCGGTCCTAGGATGCTTGATTCCGGTCCAGGGAAGACATGGCTTGGCAGTTCGGGCTGGACTGTTCCCATGAGGCACAGGGTCAAGACTGATTTGCATATGGCCATGTCTGAACTGGGGTGGCGTAGTGGGCAAAAGAACGATGGATTTAACCCAGATCTCTTGACTGGGGGAGAATGTCTGCATTGTCAGCATTCCGTCCATCATTTGTTTGTTGTAAAGCTCAGTAGGATTGACACATCTGTGTGTTGAAGGTGGTGTCCAGTGTAGGTCCCACATGGTCAGCCACATGACCTGTGAGTCTGTTCCAATTGATGCATTTCCCCTAGTGTGAGGCTGAGTAATAAAGGTGTTTGTCACACTCCAAGGTGCCTCATCTCTGTCAATGCAGGTCTCTTGCCACTTTGCATGCGGCATATCTGGCATAGCTGTGGAAGATTATGCATAGGAGTCCATGTGTAGTTTAGCAACATGCATGCAGTTGCTCATGGGTTAGGCTCCCTATTGGGCATGAAGTACATGGTCGTGTATGTTTTTTGGCATGTTGGTCCACACAATGGGCCATCAACAGCTGCTGAGGGTGTGTCTCCTGTGCGCAGGTCGGCCTTCAGTTTCCTGATCCGGTGTCATGCTTCTTTGGTGATTGTGCATGCATTGTCTCTGGGTGTGCCATGTGACACTGGACACTCCTTACTTTACACACGCACCTGTTGCAGTTGTCCTTCTGACATCCTAGTCTATGTGTGCAAATTCTGTCATTTTGCAAGGAGATGCCGCCTGCTGCTGCGGCCCCTGCAGCAAGGGCCCACAGAGTATCCAGATTTGGCAACACACACGCCTCCAAGATGCTCCTCATTTCCTCCCTCCAGCCATTCATTTGGCTGTCCTCAGCTTGTCTATGCCACTGTTGCCGCCATGCGGTGCCAAAGGCTTGACCATCCGCACATGCAAGGTGCACATTGCACCACCATCCTGTCCTTGCATAACCCACATCACACTACAGTCTGATGTATCAGCCACACTCCGAGCTATGTCCATCCGCACATCTAACGCCTGCTGTCAGACATACCCTGGGCACACACACGACACCTTTGCATGCTGAGTGTGCAACTCGAACTGCCTACACTGCGCTGCCCCGCCTTCCAGGCCCTGTCACACCAACCAGGTCACGTCCCTAATACTCCCCACAGGCTCTGTAGCCCAGCAAGGGCATGGGAGTGGGACTCAAGGCTTCAGCATGTAGTATGGTGTCTTCGTCTGGGACATGGCACAGGTATAATCTCTCAGCATGTCAATCTACAGAGTGTCCAGGACCCCCCTCTCCACCATCACATGCGCACAGCACCTCATCATCAGCTCGTATTCCATTGACAGCCAGGTGCTCCTCACCCTCAACAAAGACACAGGCATTGGCAGTTCCATCATTCAAGTATGCATGAGATCCATTGATGAATGGCTGAACACGAGCCACCTGAGGCTGGACTTGTACAGGACTGAGGTGATCATCTGAGGATTGTCCCCTTCCAGCTGGGTCAAGTGCCTGTGTCCCACCCGCAAGAGCCCTGCACAAGCACCCAGTGGCCACACACACAAGATGGTGTGCATCATGTTTGGCTCGCTCACATATGCCATGCTAGTCATCACCATCTGTACCTTATGCTGCAACGACCTCTGCATTATGCACATGATCCACAGATAGATCCACTCCAAGTAAAGACAGACCATCCCCCAGGTCCATGACAACATCCGTGTCAAATACTGCCCTGCCCTCTACGGAGCAAGTATATCCAAACTCCCAGGAAACTTGTCCACTTCCAGGGTGCATCTGCACACCTCAGATTCAACACCCTGCGCCCCAGCCACCTCACCATACACCATAGATAGCTGCAATGGATCACTGTCTGCTGCAGGATGACCTCCACACTCCCCACCCACACTCAGGAGGCAGTCCACAACCCCGACCCCAAACCAACCTTGTATGTCTGTCATCCTAGATCCCGTTTGGCCATCTCCGTGCATCCAACCTTGCCCTGGCCACCGTTCTTCACATCCACCGTACTCCAGCATGCAGGACATTGTTCTCCCACCTGGCCACACATACCTGGGACTCCCTCCCCGGGAACCTCCACATGAGCCATGTCCTCTACGCCTTGATGATAATCTCCCAAATAGGTCTGTCCGCACAGTTTAGCAAGCCCCCCCTCAGCAGCCGGAGGCCATCACAGGTGAGTGCTGTGCTCCATGCCTACATTGAATGATACCTTGTGACCCATGTGTGTCCTGTACCAGACTCTGATCCCAGGGTATGGATGGCTGGAGTTAGTTCAACACTCAGGCATAGTTTGACATTTCCACACACATATGTCGTTGAATAATGCAAAATGACAGGAACGTCTCATGTCAAAAGTGATATATTTATTTGCGGTGGGGTAAGTGGTTTGGTAGATGCAATTAGGTGCTCTACCGGGGGAATAGAATCCAAAGTTCACAGGGGGAGATGGTATCCTTGGCATTGGAAGTCATCAGAGTCCAGGGCACAGTGTTGGTCATCATTGGTCAGACTGTGACCAGCAAGTCCATGTGGCAGAGAATGTCATTGGATGAGGTGCTGCTGTTGCGCCAGAGGGCCAGGTGACCTGGGAGATGTGGATGGTCCGCTGACTCTCACGGTCTTTTCCGTGGACGACCCACCTTCCTCCGGGGACCCTCAGATGCAGGCCTTGACGATGCTGGGGACGCTCCGTCAGACGAATCCTCCTCCTCCTCCTCCTCCTCCTCCCTCCCTGTGTCTGGTGCTGGTCTACGCCTGGCGGCACAGGGAGGGTTGCAGATGCTTTGGGCGATCTGACGGAGTGATTGGCTCACGTCCCTGTGCACCGCCAGGAGCTCAGCCAGTCTTGCCTCCATCCGTCCTTGGTGTTGTTGATGACTGGCATGATGCTCGACCTGCAGGTTCTTAATGTCATCGAGGGTCCCCTGCATCTCGGAGAGTCTGGACACGACCTGGTTGATGCCTCTGGTGTCATGCCGGTATGAGTCCAGGATGTTGCGTATGTCACATACAGGTGTCCTGAGCTGGCTGGTCAGGTTCGCGCCTCCGCCTGCCTCCACTCCCACCACCCCTGCCCACTTGAGCCTGGCCTGCCCTTGTGGGCACATCGGGTCTACGGGACCCCTGAGGGATGGCATTTGCAGGGTTGCCTGCCTCCTCCTGGGTGCCCGGAGAACCTTGTCCCTCCTGGTCAGACTGGCTCTGTTGTTCAGTGCGAGCAGGGCTCCTGGGTGTGTCCTGGGATGTTAGAATTGAGGGTGGTGGTTGGCACAGATGTACCCGACGCAGGTGCTGCAGGGGCTTGGGCACCAGAGGGTCCAGTTTGGTCGGGGTCCTCCACAGAGTGGTGAGAGTCGTCGCTGCCGGTGGGATCGTCTTCACACGGAGCCTGGGACTGTGAATCTTCCCCCCCCCAGTGTTGGGGGGAGATCGTCAACGTTGCCCTGTGTGTGAGAGAAAGACAATGTTAATGGTGTTTCATCTCATGCGACATCTATGTTTCATACATATTCAAGTTGACACAGTTCCTCCAGGTAGTTGGATGTGCCTAGCATTCCTCTCAATGTCCACTTGGGGATGGGTATGTTGCGGGGGACAGATTGGGATGTTCTCCTGAGTGTTTGACCTGTAGATTGTTTGCTCTGATGCTTATTTGGCTCTGGATTGGTCTTGTTGTGTCACATGTCCATTGTGGGAGTGTGTAAATCCGTTGCCTGCCCCGGGGGTGTGTGCTTGTGTTAGGGGGGGGTTGTGACCGGGCCTGCTGTTGTGTGTAGTGTGAGTTGTCATTGGGTCTCCCAGGTGATGTGTGTGTCCCCTCATGGTGCATGCTGGCATGACAGTGAGTGTGAGTTCCTGTGCGAGATACCTGTGCTTGTGGAGTTGGTGTTTGAGTGTACAGTGGTCCCAGCAGGGCCAAGTGTCAGCTACCTTGTCAGTACTTTGCCAGTCCCTGTGCATTGTGCATGGGTATGTACCTATGCCATATGGGCTGAGGGCATTGGTGTCTGCGTCTCATTTTCACAATGCGATGCTGGGTGAGGGTGCTGGGGTATGGTGTTGTAGTGCGGCACGTACATGCGGTGGGGGTTCGGTGCGTACACGTGCGGCCCTGGGGTATGGCGCGTACATGCGGAGGTACGGTGCGTACATGGGGGGGGTAAGGTGCGTACATGGGGGGGAGGGCGTGTACATGGGGGGAGGGCGCGCACATGCGGTGGGGGTACGGTGCGTACAGGTGCGGCCCTGGGGTACGGCGCATACATGCGGAGGTGTGGCGCGTACATGGGGGGTAAGGCGCGTACATGCGGTGGGGGTACGGTGCGTACACATCCGGCCCTGGGGTACGGCGCGTACATGCGGAGGTACGGCGCGTACATGCGGGGGTGATGCGCGTACAGGGGGAAAGGCGCGTACATGGGGGTATGGCGCGTACAGGTGCGGGGCTGGGGTACAGTGCAGACAGGGTGGTGTACGGTGCTGACATATTTGGGGGTAGGGGGGCTGTACCGCTCGTACACGGGCATAAGTTTACCTGTGTACATGTGTGCTACTGCGTTGGCTCCGTACGGGCCATTTTACGTGCGAATGTGTATTCGGACGGACGGTCGGGATCGTACTTGCGCGCTCGGACTTGTGTTTTACGATTTGCACGTAACAATGTCCGGCTATTCGTAGTTATTTTTCACGGACGAATCGTACTTGGCAGTTTGTACGGTACTTGTACGGTACTTAAGTCCTCAAGTGCTAAGATGCATTTCCAGACAGATTGCGTCGTGTTTGGTTACCCTGTTTTTCCTGTATTTTTCCAGGTAGTTAGCTGTCTGGGCCCTGTAATAGATTCATATTGAAGTCCCCCTGACAGAATTGCGTGTGGATACATGGATTTCAGTGCTGGATTTTTATTCCCTATGCTTAAGTGTTGGGTGTATGTATACGTTCAGGATTAATAGAGTAAAATGAGGTTCAGCTTCTAGTTTGTCGAACGGCATCCATTATGTTTCCAGATCCACCTCTTCGTGATCCCAGAGGATGTCAGTGGAAATGTAAATTGATAGGCCTCCCTTTGATCTCCCTGAACTTGCTTCTTTCATGGCTTTGTTATGGTATTTCTTGCAGCCCAGTATTGATGTACTTTTGAGCTACCAAGCTTCCTGCAGTAGCAAGACCTCATGTTCTTGGAGGCATTTTAAGAAATCGTCCACATCCGCCTTGCTGCTTAAGCCATTCTCATTTCAAGAACAGATTTTACAAGGCTGAGCTGGAGTGTTGGAGCATGAAAGCTTCTCTCATACTTTTCTGTTATTTATACTTCTATATGACCTGACAGACTGATATTCTTAAAGTTTGCTGTTTGATATGGTTGACCTTTGATGAGGATATGCCTGGTTATTTGCAGTCCCTTGCTTGTTATGCTGAGATGGTCCGGTCTTGTTGAGCTCTTCAAAAAGCTTAGCGTTGGTTTTGGCTGTTGTAATGGGCTTGGGTAATGTGTTGGCTCCACCTTGGTAAGCTCCGTGCCCCATGTTGCAAAGGATTCTCTATGCTGCCATATTTGTTCTGCTATAGTCGCATCTGACCAGTTTGTAAATGTGATGTCGGTCTCTGGCTGTTCGCAGTTTGGCTTGAACTCAATTCTCTATAGGATTCTTAATCTAATATGGGTCAGACCTAGTAGTGCTTCTAGTAGTCTTAGTATTGCGCTTCAGTTTAGGAGATTTAGGCTTTGGAGATTCCTCGCCTGTATCCAGTTTTCATATGTTGGGGTCAGAACTGATGCCTCAAGTGGCCCTCGATAGGTTATTAAAGCATATGATATTTGCTCCATGAGAAGCATTTGTGTAGATTGGGGATCTGTTACTTGCTTCTTATTTGGGAATTTCTTATGTCCGGCCCTGTTAGAAATGGGATTTCTCATTGGCTAGGGCAAGCGCCTATGCCAGGCAGAAACCACCACTCTAGTCAGGGCAAGGGAGTTACACACTGAAAACAACGCCTGCTAACCCGCTTGGTAGCTTGGCACAAGCAGTAAGGCTTTTTCCGGAGGCAAATGCCCCAAATGGAAGTTCCTCCTGATGCACCTCAATCCTCTAGTACTGCATGTAGAGCCAGCAGCTTCTAGCTTCAAGTCCACACGGTGTCTAGGGAAGCCAAAGTCAGGGAGCAGTTGGCAGCAGGCCAACAAGCAAGACAGCAATCCAATGGGTCCTTTAGGCCACCCAGCCAGTTGCAGATAGCAGGGCAACAGCAGAAGAGCAGTTCAGGTGAGTCCTTTGTGCAGCGCAGGCAGTTCTTCTGACAGATGTTCAGTCCCAGTCCGCAAAGTGCTCAAAAGTGTAGAGTCAGAGCCCCTTTATTTATACTCCAAGGCCTGGCTTCTAGAAGGTGGGAGAAGGTTCTAGCAAGATATGGTCAGGCCCAGGAGTTTCCCTCCACCCTTGCACTGGCTCCAGACATCAGTAGGGGGGTAAACAAGCCCTTTGTGTGAGGGCAGGACACAGCCTATACAAATGTTAAGTGTTAACGCCTCTCACTCTCTCAGCACAGGAAGACCATTCAAAATGCAGATGCAACCCTGTTACCCTACCTGTGTGATGGCGGTCAGGAAAGTATGCACAAGCTGAGCTATAACTCTGCCCTAGAAGTGGATTGGAGTCAGGCTGCAAAGCACAGAAGAGTTCTGGGCACAGAGAAATGCATACCTTCTAAAAGTTGCATTCCTAAAATAGTAATGAAAAATCTACCAACACCAGTAAGCATAATATTTCACTATCATTCCAAATATACCAAAAATGGCAGCGCTACTCCTCTCAAATCAGAAATTACCACTGAAAGATATATCAGGGAATTTCCAATGAAAACCTATGAGAGGAGCAGGCCTCACAGCAGTGAGAAACCAAAATGGCTGTTAGTCACTACTAGGACATGCCACACAGTTAAAGCACATGCCCTAACTTTTACCTACATTGCACACTGACCATAGGACTAGCTAGGGCCTACCTTAGGGGTGACCAATATGTAGTAAAAGGGGAGTCACAGATGTGGCACCTACTTTATGGGCCACGTCACAGCTGCAGTAAACTGCGCATGCTGGTCCTACAATGGCAGAGGCCTGAGACAGGTATGAAAGGCTACTTTGGTGGGTGGCACAAGCAGCGCTGTAAGCCCACCAGTAGCATTACATTTACTGGCCCCGGGTATATGAGATACCACTTTACAGGGGACTGATAGGTAAATTAAATACAAAGGTGTAGACCCATCTTACCACGTTTTACCATAGAGAGCTTATGCAGTTTACATTGGACAGCAGTGGTAAAGTGCTCAGAGTCCTAAAACCACCAACACCAGGTCAGAAAAAATAGGAGGAAGGCAAAAAGTTCAGGGATGACCCTGCAAAAAGGGCCAACTCCAACACAACCCCCTTCCAGCCAGGGTAGATCAATCAATACCTTGATGGGCTTCCCTGCTGGGGGCGATAGAACACAGACGCAGGCCCGCAACTGCAGGGGCACACTCCAGTTCTACGCCAATGTTAACCCATGTGGTTCCCTCTGTCAAAGCTCCCAGGACCAACTAAGCTACCCCACTGGGACTCCCTAGCTGTTCGCAGCCAGGACCAGTCCCTAGGCCATCCAAATGTCTCTGGTCCTTGCCATCTCACAGAGTGGGGGGGTGGTAGCCCCATGTATATAATATCCATTCTCCACTGTACCTCTCATCAGTGCAGTTCTAAACTGCCACTAATCCTCAAACCCAGGGTCTGCAC
Organism: Triturus cristatus; assembly: GCF_964204655.1. NCBI lineage: Eukaryota > Metazoa > Chordata > Amphibia > Caudata > Salamandridae > Triturus > Triturus cristatus. Next base: position 715,514,823 of record NC_140588.1, on the reverse strand, counting down.
CCGCAGGCTGAGCAGGAGTCACAGGTGAGGTTCTCCTACCGCTCCTTCTGGGGTTCCGCATTCTCCTCCTAGGGGAGGCACCCTTAGAACACAACTCTACCACCAGTTCAGGACCTCTCTCCTGCAACTGGTCTCCCAACCTAGGATCTAAAACCTCAGGTTGAACTGGGGCCAGAGGCAAGGACTCCCTCCCTCTACACCCCCTTCCAGATTTCTGCACCCTCCCACCTGGAGGGGTACCCCAGAAGACAAAACGGTAGGGACACTGGTTACAGATGTCCTTCCCTCCAGGTCAGGCAGAACCTGAACCTGGCCTCCCAACCCAGGGACAAAACCCTCAGGTTGAACCGGGGTCAGAGGCGAGGACTCCCTCCCTCTACATCCCCCTTCCAGAGTTTTGCATCCTTCCACCTGGAGTGGTACCCCTAGAAGACAAACCGGTCAGGAAACTGCTTACAGATGTTCTTCTGGCGCGTTTGCAGAGGGGGAACTAATTCCCCTTGAATACTGGGGGTCCCTGGGGGCCAACTAGCCCACCAGGAACCTCCAGTATGCGCCAGGGGGCCGCGCTGCAGAGAGGTGTAATGAGCCACACCCGTTTTTACACCTCTCTGCAAGGCAGCTCCGTGGCGCTTACTGGAGGTACCTGGTGGCCTAGTTGGCCGCTAGGGAACCTCAGGATTCAAGGGGACTTAAAACGCCCCACGGTGCGCGTTTACACAGTGGTGAAGGTAGGGGGCGGGGCCTGAGGTGATACTGTGCAAACACGCCCTGTGGCGCGTTTTAAGTTGGGGAATTCATTCCTCGTCAATCGAGAGGTCCCCTAGGGGCCAACTAGCCCACCAGCTACCTCCAGTAAGCGCCACGGAGCTGCGTTGCAGAGTTTTGTAAAAAGGGGCGTGGCCTCTGAACACCTCTCTGCAACGCAGCTCCCTGGCGCATACTGGAGGTACCTGGTGGGCAAGTTGGCTGCCAGGGGACCTCAGGATTCAAGGGGACTTAATCCCGCAACTTAAAACATGCCACGGGGCGCGTTTGCACAGTGGTGAAGGTAGGGGGCGGGACCTGAGGTGATATGTATGCAAACACGCCCTGTGGCGCGTTTTAAGTTGGGGAATTAATTTGTCTTCAATCCAGAGGTCCCCTTGGGGCCAACTAGCCCATCAGGTACCTCCAGGAAGCACCACGGAGCTGTGTTGCAGAGTGTTGTAAAAAGGGGCATGGCCTCTGAACACCGCTCTGCAACGCAGCTCCCTGGCGCATACTGGAGGTACCTGGTGGGTTAGTTGGCCCCCAGGGGACCGCAGGATTGAAGAGGAATAAACTCCCCAACTTAAAATGCGCCACAGGGCGTGTTTGCACACGTCACGTCAGGCCCCGCCACCTTCCGTTACCATTGTACAAATATTCCTCTAAAATCAGCCGAACTACGAATTCCGATTTACTCACCTGTTATCAGGAGAGAACCCAGGGCTGCATCTTTTAGACCAGCACTGACCCTGAAAAGTAATTCTAAGCGTACTTACCAGTAACTTGTATTTCCTTCCATAGGAATCCATTGTGTGGTTTTCAGCAGAAAAGGGTGTCCATTTTTGAAACGAACAAATATTCCTCTAAAATCAGCCGAACTACGAATTACGATTTACTCACCTGTTATCAGGAGAGAACCCAGGGCTGCATCTTTTAGACCAGCACTGACACTGAAAAGTAATTCTAAGCATACTTAACAGTAACTTGTATTTCCTTCCATAGGAATCCACTGTGTGCTTTTAAGTAGAAAAGTTTCCAAGTGTCTATTTTCACAAACTAAAAATATTCCTAAAAAATCGTCTGTATGACTTAAACACATTATTTCAACTGTTTACAGGAGATTCGCCTGTGCTGGATCCAGGATCCACCACTGAGTAAGAAAAAGTAATGATAACACTACCTACCTGCTAAGTGAATTTTCTGCTATAGTATAACAAGTGCCAGCTATTAAAATACAATAATAATCCTTAAAAATCACTAATTCCTAACTATATCAGGCCTGAAACCTATGTTTTTTTTGTGAATATATATATATATATATATATATATATATGTATATATATATTACCTGCTGGCGGTCGCCAGTAGGTAGTTATAGTTAGGACCACGTTTCCATAGGAAATCCGCAACATTCTATTTTGAATAACTTTGGCGCCGGTCGACGAATCCTCGCGAATTTTTTAAAATAGGTGGGGAGCTACGCTCCGCTCCTACCCTGAAAGTCTCGGGGGGATTCGTCAAGCGGGGGCTGAGATAAAAGGGGGGTCCCAAAACGTGTTTTTCCCATGCATTTTTCCATAGGACCTTTAGACACAGCTACAGCCCGAACGGCTGAACAGAATTACTAGAAATTTGGCAGAGAGGTAGTCCTCAGGTCAAGGAAGTGCCTTTTGTAGGTTTGGTGTAAATCTGTTCAGTAGATTCTGAGAAAATAGCCTTTAAATCAATATATATATCTGAGCCAGCTTACGGTGCGCTTACGGTACGCTTACCGTACGCGTACGGTGGCGTGCGCGGGCGCGATTCTGATTGGCTCTTAGATCTTAGTAAACATTCGAATCGGACGAAACCAGGAAGCGGCGGCCGCCATTTTCTCTCTCGCACTGAGAGTGATGATTAAAATACAAAGACCAAAAACATGTAAAGGGGCTGTTTGGACAGCTCCAAAACACCTAGCCATGTTGAGGGAGTCCCCAAAGATCCCCCAAGGCCAAAAACGGAATTTTTATTTTTTCGCTAATTTCGCCGATTACGCTTACCGTACGCGTACGGTAAAAAAATATATAAAAAAAAAAAATATCCACACTCACCCCACCCCGTGTGCAAATGGTGCCCGAAGGGCACCATTTGTGCATGGCTTCTATGTGGTGCGAAAAATTAAAATATTACCTTTCAAAACGAAGTGCATCATATGTCCTCCATGTGCGCACGGTGCGCGAAGCGCATCGTGCGTACATGGCCCATCTAGCGTAATGTGGGCACGCGGTGCGCGTAGCGAACCGCGTGCCCACCGTGCGTGCACGGCACTAACTGCGTAAAGTGGGCACGCGGTGCGCGAAGCGCACCGTGCGCGCACGGAACGAACTGCGTTAAGTGGGCGCGCACGCCACGAATGGCGTAAAGTAACTTAGCATTTAAAAAACCGTACAAATTCACTGAAAAAACCATAGGTTTCACACACGTTATAGTTAGGAATTAGCATTTAAAAAACCTTGCAAATTCACTGAAAAAACCATAGGTTTCACACATGTTATAGTTAGCGGAAATTTTACTGATAAAAAACCAATGAAATTCCCCCGTTATAGTTAGTGCAGGCAACTATAACTCACGCGACCGCAATCTTCTGCTGATGACATATGTGTCTTTATGAAAAAAAAATATTTGTAATATATGTATAGCTAAAAATGTATGGAAGAAGACATGGGCAAATAAGTGTCTAAATACAGTATTAGCATCAGCAGAGGATTGCGGTCGCGTGAGTTATAGTTGCCTGCACTAACTATAACGGGGGAATTTCATTGGTTTTTTATCAGTAAAATTTCCGCTAACTATAACATGTGTGAAACCTATGGTTTTTTCAGTGAATTATATATATATATATATATGTATATATATATTCACAAAAAAAAACATAGATTTCAGGCACGTTATAGTTAGAAATTAGCATTTAAAAAACCTTAGAAATTCACTGAAAAAAACATCGGTTTCAGGGGCGTTATAGTTAGTTGGACATTTCACTCGTACAAAACCATAGAAATTCCCCCGTTATAGTTAGTTCAGCTAACTAGAACTCGTGCCCCCACAATGCACTGCTGAAACGTCACATATTACATCACTCATGACTTGGTCAGTGACATCACTCATGACATCACTGATGACATCTCAAATGACATCACTGATGACATCACTGATGACATCATCCAGTGAATGTGTGTTTTTGTGAAAGTTAAATATGTTTATATATGTATATGTCGAGGTCGATGGAAGAATAAGTGGGTATATAAGTGTCTAAATGGATGATTTTATTTGTGTGAAACTGATTGTATAAATGACTAATTAAGTGTATCTTAGTGAATACATGGGTTAGTGAGTAATCTTTTAAATGTGTAAATATCTGTATCAGTCTCTCACTTTGTGTATAACTAGCAGCATGGGTTGGTGAGTAGCTACACGAGTGTCTATATGGGTTATTAGTTGTTTTTTTGAGTATCAATAGGAGTGTCTGTGTGGTTCGTTGGGGGTATTACTTTGTGCATAGATGCATGAATGAGTGAGTCACTGTTTGTATGTGTTGAAGACAGCATGTGTGCAGGACTGTATGGGTGGATGAGTGTGTGTATGGGTGTGTTGGTGAGTGAATGACTGTCTCAGTAGTGTCTTTATGAGTAACTACATATGTTTTAAACTAGTATATGTGAGTATTGGTGTATGTAAGTGAGTATATGTGAGAGTGAGAGATTGGAAAAGTACCTGTATAAATGAATATGTGTTTCTATAAGTGATTGTTTAAGAGAGTAGGTATGTGTTAGTTTCTGTAGAAGTAAGTGTGGTTGTGTGTGCATAACTGTATACGCAAGTAAATGGATGTTTGATACTTTCTTTGCATGTGTGACTGTGTGTGAGTAACTCTATGGATGAGTGGTGGTGTGTAAGTGTATGTATAGGTGTATGAGTACATATGATGAGTGAGTGCATGTATGAGTGACTGTATAGGACTTTTGGTGAATGAGTGGATGTGTGTGTAGATCTTGGAATTAGTGAATTGGTATGTTGTAACTAGTATTGGTGTGTCCATTGTTTTGAAAATGGTATTTTGTATTTTAGAGTGTGTGTATCAAAGGTTATATTAGGGTGAGAGGTGGTCTGCCACTCTATCACAAGGATGATGTCATTTGAGATGTGATCAGTGATGTCATCAGTGATGTCACTGATCATGTCATGAGTGATGTAATATGTGACGTCATCAGCAGTGCATTGCGGGGGCGCGAGTTATAGTTAGCTGAAATAACTATAACGGGGAATTTCTATGGTTTTGTACGAGTGAAATGTCCAACTAACTATAACGCCCCTGAAACCTATATTTTTTTCAGTGAATTACTAAGGTTTTTAAAATGCTAATTTCTAACTATAACGTGCCTGAAACCTATGTTTTTTTTAAGTGAATTTCAAAGGTTTTTTAAATGCTAATTTCTAACTATGCCTACAGAGGTAGGACATGTGAAGAAAGAAGATAAAATGCACAGAAAGAAGCAAAAGAAATGCAGAAAGAAGCAACAGAAGTCCACAAAGACAAAGAAAAGTGCAGGAAGAAGCAAGACATGTGCAGAAAGAACCAACAGAGGAGCAGAAAGAGGCCTTGTTGCAAAATCATCCTGTGCCCACAACTTTTTCTGACGGGTACTGGTGATAACTGACTCTGACTAACCAGGCCTAGAGCCAGTGCTATGCTAAAAGACACTTAGAATACAGTGAAAACACCTACATACACTAGGGAACACTATGCGTTGGGGTACACCTGTGATTAGCATGACCTCCTCTGTAAGCCCCTAGTACATAATAGGGCAGGGGGATTAAATTTACCTCTAAGTCAGAGGAGCAGAAAAATGCTACTTTAACTGGTAGTCGCATTTGCAGAGTGGTGGAGAAAGGGTGCTGGGCGTCCAACCAACGCTCAGGAATTCCGCTGCGTAGGACCAGGAGGGATTCTTGGCCCCCAAACTCCCTAAGGACTAAATTGGACTTCATCCCCCATCCCGTAGTCTGCCACGAGGCACGTTTGCAGAGTGGTAGAGAAAGGGGGCCATGGCCTCTGAAGACGTCTTAGCAAACCCTCTGTGTGGGACTTATTGTAGGTAACAAAAGGGGTAGTTGGCCCCCAAGGTCATCCTTGAGGGCCAACTTCCCAAACTATAACCTCCAGTCAGTCCCACACAGCAGCATTGTTAAGTACTCGTACAAGGCCATGCCAACTGTGCCACCACTCTACAAATGCACTCCCTGGCACGCTCTTGGATGGGGATTGAAGTCCCCTTCACTGCTGGGGGTCCTTTAGGGGCCACCTAGCCTACCTTTTACCTTCAGTAAGCCCCACCCAGTGGGATTGGTGAGAGGTAGACAAAGGCCAGTCTCCCTTTCTCCACCACCCTGCAAACAAGCCCCCTGGTGCGTTGTAAATTGGGGGATTAAGTCCCCTTGAATCCTGTGGGTCCCTAGGGTGCAACTAGCCCTCCAGGTACCTCCAGTAAGCACCACAGAGCTGCGTTGCAGAGAGGTGTAAAAACGGGCTTGGCCTGAGCCACTTCTCTGCAACGCAGACCTGTGGCGCTTACTGGAGGTACCTGGTGGGCTAGTTGGCCCCCAGGGGTCCTCAGGATTGAAGGGAAATTAATTCCCCAACTTAAAATGTGCCACGGGGTGTGTTTGCACACATGTCACCTCTGGCCCCGCCCCCTCCCTTCACCACTGTGCAAACGCGCCCAGTGGGGCATTTTAAGTTGGGGGATTAAGTCTCATTGAATCTTGAGGGTCCCTGGGGTCCAACTAGCCCACCAGGTACCTCCAGTATGCGCCAGGGAGTTGCGTTGCAGAGAGGTGTTCAGAGGCCCGCCCCTTTTTACACCACTTTGCAACGCAGCTCTGTGGCGCTTACTGGAGGTACCTGGTGGGCTCATTGGACCCCAGGGACCCTCAGGATTCAAGGGGACTTAATCCCCCAACTTAAAACGTGCCACAGGGCGTGTTTGCACACATGTCACCTCAGGCCCCGCCCCCTCCCTTCACCACTGTGCAAACGCGCCCCGGGATTGAGCCCAAGCTTCATTTTTTTTATTTTCGCAGCAGGATCCGCGGATCCTCTGCAACTTTTGCCGATTTTCCTTAAAAAAATGCTTTTTTGGGCCCTGGGGGTCCTTGTGAGACCCCCTGAGCAGGCCTCAGGGGTCAGGGTATTTCTACCATGCCCCCTTTTCTTGTTTTACGCCGTTGTTTCCCTGTTTTCTTGTGCCTCAGTTACCGAGGCACAAGATGGCTGCCAACACTTCCTGGTCTGGAGTGTTGACAGCCAATTAGAATAAAGCTCGTGGTCGGGAGGGTCCGCGGATCCTCAGTGCCTCTAAATATTGAAACGTTTATTTTTTTATTTTCTCAGCAACTACTGAACGGATTTACACCATTTAAAAAAAAAGGTCTCTTTCTGAGCCAAGGGCTACCTTTGTGCCAAATTTGGTGTAATTCCGTTCAGCAGTTTCGGCTGTAACCGTTTCTAAAGTTTCCTATGGGAAATTGATTTTCCGACCTCTATTTTTTGAATTTCTCAGGAACTACTGAACGGATTTACACCATTTAAAAAAAGGTCTCTTTCTGAACCAAGGGCTACCTTTTTGCCAAATATGGTGTAATTCCGTTCAGCAGTTCGGGCTGTAGCCGTGTCTAAGGTTTCCTACGGGAATTAACATGGAGAAAACACGTTTTAGGACCCTCCTTTTTTCTTGGCCCCCGCTTGCCGAATCAGTCCGAAACTTTCAAGATAGGAGGTGACCGGAGCGCCCCACTAGTTTTGAACATTTCGCGAAGATTCATCAACCGGTGCCAAAGTTATTGGGAAAAGAAAAAATGCTTTTTGAGTAGAAACAAGGTCCTAATTATAACTGCCTACTGGGGACTGCCAGTAGGTGTAATATATATATATTTATTCCATAAGCAAACCATACCGCAGTTGCAGCAAGTAGAAGCCCACTATTCGGAGAAATAAGTATCAAAGTTGCTTTTATTTTCAAGTACAGCAGTCACAGAATGCAGCATAACGCGTTTCGAGCGTACAACGCCCTTAATCATATGCAATCCAGAGGCTCAGCTGTTCCCACCTTAAATATGCTGTGGTAGTAAACAGCGAAGGGGGACCACACGCACCTGCGGTTTCAAAGTAACCTTCATCAATGTTATTGTTTAGTTTAAATACACGCACTTTGGCAATCAGAGTACATATAGTAGCTGAACTCCCACATTTATTGCATTGTGCAATCATTTCTAGACAGAGTTCCAACTTTGCATCTCCGTTGTCAGTGCTATCCGTAATCGGACCACATAGCCATAATACTTCATAATGGTGTTCAAGTTACAGTGCGGCCTTCCCCTTAATTCCGACATTTAAAGTATTAAAGTCTTGGATGATTGAGGAAAAGTTGTTTATCTTTCTTTGAAAGGAAGAGTTTCCATATCCTTCTTACTTGTGGGGAATTATTCCATTGATGGTAACAGTCCTTCCTCCGTTCAGTCCACGAACGCTCAGCCTCACAACAGGAACCATCCAGTAAGTATCTTGCTTCCCTGGTGTCCTTTCTTTTTGCCTTTTGTTTCTCCTAAGTGCGGAGGTCACCCTCCACAAACCCTGACTGCAACAAAAAATGTTCCACGGTATCACGGCCAGCAGGCCTTCCCTCGAATCAGTGGCTGAGCCTCCCGTTTCATTGGTGGCACCGCAAGAACCATCCATCCTGGGCCATAGTAGATGCAGCCGGCGGGCGCCTTTTACTAATAAATCCAAATGAACCTTGACGAAAAAGGCGCCCTTCGAGGCGGGTCGGGGCTTCTTGGCGTCGTCACCGCCTCAATATTCCATAAGCAAACCATACCGCAGTTGCAGCAAATAGAAGCCCACCATTCGGAGAAATAAGTATTAAGGTTGCTTTTATTTTCAAGGACAGCAGTCACAGAATGCAGCATAACGCGTTTTGAGCATACAACGCCCTTAATCATATGCAATCCAGAGGCTCAGCTGTTCCCACCTTAAATATGCTGTGGTAGTAAACAGCGAAGGGGGACCACACGCACCTGCGGTTTCAAAGTAACCTTCATCAATGTATATATGTTTATACTGAACTCTGAACAAGAGACTGTTTTGGTCTTTTCACAGGTGGAGAACAACAGAGGAAATTCTGTATCTGTTGCTTTTCTGCCGAGCTTGGTCTGAATCTAAAGTGGAATGGAAACTAATGGTTCTAATTTTAGGCAAAAATGCAAATGTGTGGTTACATAACACTTATAGTAATAGGATTAATAGTGTTAGTTGTGCTATGTTTGAAGCCTGCTGGTGGCATAGAGGAGACACTTACGCAGACACCCTCACCTGAGTCAAAGGGGGAATTAGCAATGTTAGGAGCGCAACACTTGCATACCCATTTGTCTAGAGGGGATTTACCATAAACGCTTATGCGTACCTCCTCTATGAGTATGTGGACACTATGGAGGTGAGGGATTGTTATGTTTGCATGCAATTACCCGCCTCAGTAGCTGAGGGCATCATTTACCATCACCTTCCTTTGACACATGGTATTAGTTGTTGTTTGTTTTTAAGTATATTTTATAACAAGGGTCAGTTTGAGTACTATTTTTCAAATTATGATTTGGTCCTTTCTGAGGTGCCACTATTCAATCAGCTGAATAAACACGCAAATGCTAAAATGGCTGATGTTGCCGGAAAATATTTAATTTTATCACAATCAATAGATACTGCTTATGCACACCAACACAACTTAACATGTACACACACAGGAATTGAAAAGAAATTCATTGATCAGGTAGAAGATAGATGTAGGGCAGTGGTAGCTAATGCTGAGACTATATTTTGTGTTCAGGAGTGGACACAAGAGGAAAGTGACCATCAGACGACAGGAAAAACTGGATCATTGTCATTAGATTGGCAACATAGGGGGAGATTAAATGTACAACACGACAGAAGTGACTACAATTCCATAATTATAGGCAAGAGTGAATCTGATCACACCTTTGAAGTCTGTGGATCTTGGAAGTTGTTTGTGGATGAAAGAGATCCAGTGATTCCTGGAGTTTATTTTGTCTGTGGGAAAATTACCAAGGAGATGAAATGGCACTAGTTATCTTGGTGTGCTATTTCCAGACATTTATCATGTGGAAAAATTTTCTCAACCTGTTTGGGAGGAGAAGTTGAGACATCAACAGGGTTTGAGTGCAGGAGAAATTGTGGTAGACATTTTTGGAGCTGTAATACCTAGTGTTAGTGTGATACAGAACAACATCAAGATTAGAAAACTGTCTACTGTGGTCGATAAGTTGTCCACTAGTACTGCTGGTTCTTTGCTGCTCATGAATACTGAAATGGTTGCTATTAGATCATTGGTTTTACAGAACCGTCTTGCTTTAGATGTCCTGCTTGCAAAGGAAGTTGGGGTCTGTAGGATGCTAAAAGTTTAGCAGTGTTGAACTTATGTCACTGATAAGAGTAGTGACTTACAAAAATACATTAAGAACATTACTGATATTCAGAAAGATTTAAGTGGATTGGCAGTTGAAGGTTTTTGGGATTCAGTCAGAAATGGATTTAGTGATATAGGCAGATGGTTTGCAAACCTGGGAAGTGGTATAGTTGGACCTGTCCTGAAGCCTTGCTTATAATTTCCATTTGTGCACTTACCGTAGTGGGTTTTGTCATAGGGTACAAGAAGTATCAAGAAAGGAAAGCATCGGAAATCAGGAAGGATACAATTAGAAAGGGCACAAGATGAGTATTATCATGTGAAATGATTGGAAGAGTTTACTAGAAAGAGAATTGCAACAACAACAGTTTAGGTCAGTCTATATAGAAAGATCATCTGATATGATGATAAGATTAGGTTATGGATCGATACCCCATAAGAGGGGTGATTGAAGGAGAGTAGAGACCCGTGTTTGAATTGACTGTAGGAGTGCGTTATAATCATGGTTAGTCTGCATATACATATTTCTGTGTGACTAATGTATGAAAAGAAGAAGGAGGAGGAATTCAAGATGTTTAAGTAATCCTCATTATTACAGCAAATCTCATGTGTACTCTAGAGATGTAACTGACAAAAGAGTGCATTAATACTTTGTTAATTGATAACAAACTACATGTGTTAGTTAACTTTGTTTAACATTTCACTCATGACGCTATTATTTTAAGGGTTGACTTTTATAACTGTTGAAGTATATGCTGAAAGTATGGCTTACTTTCTTGTAGAAGGGCGCACATAATGTAACCTGTGCGTTGTTAATTTAGCCTAACTGTAGGCCTGAAAAGCATTCTAAATGTATTTTTCAGCTAACGTTTGAAAACGCATTTGCTTGCACATTTGGAATTTTGCATGTATCTTGTGTTCCCACTGCAGGTGGGCAAGGCTTCCTTAGTTGAGAGAAAGAGTTATTGTTCCTAGTAGATAGAGAGGCCTGAGAAGAAGAAATGCGAAAACGGATGGGGGACGAGTTCTCGCGGGAGAAGGAGATGACACCAAGGTCGTACAAAATATCTCAACAAGTGAGCATGGAGGCAAAGAGAGGAAGCTGGGGAATACATGAATTATGGAAAAATACTAGTAGCTCAGTGGGAGGTGTCTTAATTCAGCGATTGCTTATGTTGTAATGTAGTTAGGGACAGCTGACACTTTTGCTTTAGGACGCCTTGAGGTACAAACCTCATCTTTGGCTTTGTGGCTTCATGATACATGTTCCTGGTTAGAGTACTTATTAGGAGGGCTCTAACGGCTGACACCTTTTTCCATCTTTGCTGAAACTTGCTTTAGGTTAGAATTTCAACTTTAAGGTAGGGTTGGGACAGTTAGTGATTTGCAGGGCTAATGCATGGAATTTTAATGAAATGAAATTAAATGAAATTTAGATTTGTTACACGCACTAATACCTAAGGGTGTCTAGACCTGGCAGCTCGGCAGTATTGGCTAACCAGAAGGGGATGCTGGAATGGTGCCTTCGGGCTAGTTATTGAACAGCAAGATTTTCAAGAGCTTGCAGAACTCCAGAAGATTGCTTTCATTCTTAAGTGCCAGAGGGAATGAGTTCCACAGGCTAGCTGTGTCCACAACTAAGCTTATCCCCCCCCGCATGAGGCAGTTTTGGCCCTAGGGATTACCAGATTGGAGGATGCCACTGAGCGGAGCTGCCTCTCTAGGGCATCCACCTGAAACTGCATGTGAAACATTCGGGGCCTGTTGGACCCGGCCTCGTAGTATGGCCCTACGTGCCCCCGCACCACCGAAACCTGGTACCTGCAGCCCCAAGCTCACGGCCCAGCCGACCCTCCCCACCAGGACACACGCACCCGACCCGGACATCCCCGTCCATGGCCTCTCTTCTTTCGGCCACCCCGGGCCCGCGTGCCCACTTCATGCACCAAGATGGCCGCCCGGCCCCAGCGCGACACGGGCCTAGAGGCGCCACTCCGGCTGGAGGACATCACGCTTCCAGGGGATGAGAGAGGGAGGAGCAGTTTCTATCGCACCTCTGGACTCCCCTGGGACGATGGGTTTCGATCGGCCCTCCGGCCTCCCTGAGGGCTGGCTCCATGCCTGCTGGGTGTCTGGGACTCCTCCCGACCCGGCCCTGAAAGGATCAAAAGACAATGACAGGAAATCCCGACAAGCGACCCCCAGGTGACAAGACCCCTGCCTGCACAGACTCCGGACATCAAAGAGGGGTCGACCTATAACAAGGGGTGCTCTGGGTCTGTCCGGCAGATTCGACGCTGGAACAACGAGAGCCTGCCGACGTGGTCGCGGCTCCTGGAACTTGGACCCTCCTGAGCCCTGCTGAGTGACTCGCGGCTCCCTGAAGATCGTAAGACCTCCGAACTTGTACCTGAGCCCTGCTGAGTGACTCGCGGCTCCCTGAAGATCGTAAGACCTCCGAACTTGTACCTGAGCCTGCTGAGTGACTCGCGGCTCCTTGAAGATCGTAAGACCTCCGAACTTGTACCTGAGCCTGCTGAGTGACTCGCGGCTCCTTGAAGATCGTAAGACCTCCGAACTTGTACCTGAGCCTGCTGAGTGACTCGCGGCTCCGACAGACTCTCATGGTCCCGCCGGACCCCGACTACAACAACGTATCCCCCAGCTCGAGGATTGTGAGCTGTGCGCCGGGTACGTCCCTGCCTTGAACCTTTGCCAGAGACTGTCCCGCTACCCCCTACCCCTTCCGAGACTCATTGAGCCCGTGCTCTCCTTGTACATATTTGCAGTGATAACCTACTTGATAAAGATTGATTTCTAAGAAACCACGGTGTGGTCACTCTGTGTCGTGTGGTACCAGAAGTACGATCCTAGATACGAGATTCCTCCCCTTGGGGAGTCTCCCGCCAGTGCCCGGCTACGATACTTCGAGGGTGGGCCTCAGGGTAGTCAGGACCCCTTTCCGGGCTCCTCTGAGGTCGCCGTCTAACATTGGTGGCAAGCGACGGGATTCGGGCCCATCACCTAGAGATCGTACCGTGAACGACGGACGCACTACCGACAAAGATGGCAGAAGGAAGCGCCATGAGCCCCGCAGAAACCAACGCCAACAGGGTGTTCCAGGTGGAGCATCTAGAAGAATACACACACAAAGAGCTAAAGCAATTTTGCAAAGAACTTAAAATCGCTACCACCGGTCTCAACACTAAAGAAGATTTGCAGAAAGCACTGAAAACTTGGGTGGATACCGGGGCCTCCCGCCCGGAAGGCACGGGGGAGCGCCCCGACGAAACCGAACCCCCCCAAAGTGAAAGCAGCAGCAATCAGGTGCGAGGCATCGTACCAGACGGGGGCCTATCCCCGGAAGAACTCGCGGACAGAGAGAGAAGTCGCAATCATGAACTCGAGCTAGCCAAACTCAAAATCGAAGGTGAATTGACGTTAGCGGAAAAAAAGCTAGCAGTAGAGCAAATGCGTGTACAAGGCGAACTGGAAGAAAAGAAGCTCCAACGGGAGCACGAAGGAAGGAAGCTCCAACTGGAGCACGAACGCAGCTTGAAGGAACTTGAGCTCAAGGCCAGAAACGAGGAAGGGAGGCCCCCGGGAAACCGAGAGACGGCCTCCCCAGCGGAACAGAAGGTCCACATCCCCAAGGACGTGGTCAAAGAATATTATAAAAACGATGACATTCAACAATGGTTCAGGGCCTACGAGGTCGCCATGACCTCCCATCGGGTCCCGCAGAAGGACTGGGGGGCGGGGTTGTGGGGGCGGTTTCTGAGCGAAGGAAGGGACACCCTGCTCGACCTTCCCCTCTCCCTGCAGACCTCCTACAGCCACATGAAAGAGGCTCTACTCACAAGATACGGCCTCACCCCAGAAATGTACCGTCAGCGATTCCGGGACTGCAGGAAGATCCCGGGCACCACCTGGGTGGAGTATGTAAACTTTTTCAGTCGGGCCTTCGATGGGTGGATCAAGGGCAGCAAAGTCACCACCCTTGCCGAACTCACCGACCTCATGTTGTGGGAACACCTGGCTGCGAACTGCTTCATAGAACTACGTCAGCATCTGCTTGACAGCAAGCTCACAGATCCCAGGAAGCTGGCTGTGGAGGCCGACCGCTGGGCCAACACCCGGGTCTCCCGGGGCATGGTAGGAGAGTACCCCCGAGCCAGTCAGGGACCACCCCGCCAGAGAGGGGGAGGGAACCAGGGAGGGCCGAGAGAGTCCCAGCCTAGCCCCCCGAAAACACAACCTCCACCTTTCCCGGCGCCCCCCCCACCAGTGACAGGGCCCCCTGGGAGACGGGGACACCGGGTGACCGTCACGTGTTTCCGTTGCCAGAAACCCGGGCACTACGCCAATGACCCAGAGTGCCCCATGGCCACCCAAGTCTCCCCTACCACCCCTGCGAGACAGATAGCCAACGTAGCCCTGGGGGAGGAGGTTGAGGAAACCGAGGAGTGGGAACCCGCAGCGATGGCCCTAGTATCCCTGGGAGATAGGGAGATGATCCCTGGTAGCCTCCTACCCTCCAACACAAAGAAATACGGGCAGCTCGTCAAGATCAATGGCCACCAAGTAGAGGCCCTGCGGGACACCGGGGCCAGTATCACCGGTGTCCTCAGGCACCTAGTCCCCGAGGAACAGATCCTCCCCAACGTCTTTTGCCCCGTAATTTCCGCAGACAATAGAGAAAGTATGTGTCAGGTAGCCCTGGTGCCGTTTGAGTGGGGAGGGGTGATAGGTAAACTCAAGGTTGCCGTAAGAACCTCCCAGCCGGTCGACTGCCTCTTAGGGAACGACCTGGAGAGTTCTCCCTGGAAGCACGTCGAGCGCAAGGCCCACCTAGGAATGATGGGACTCCCCGAGTGGGTGTGCGCCACCACCCGATCTATGTCAGCCCGACTCACTCCCCGGGGAGAAGTCGAAAGCACCCCGATCGAAGAGACCAGAACAGTCCCCGCCGAGGGTCCTCCCGTCCCCCCATCAGAAGGGTCCGTCGCCAGCGACGAACCCGCACCATCCGACCCCGCCCCGGTCCCCGAGTTGGGAGATCTACCCGAATTGGCCCAATGGCGCCACGAGGGCGGGCCCACCCGGGAAGAATTTTGCCGGGAGCAAGCCACTTGTCCTTCCCTGGTCGGGCTGCGGCGCCAGGCCGAGGGCCAAGCCGCAGGTGACCAGACCGGGACGCACCGAATCTATTGGGAAAATAACATCTTGTACATTGAGCAGAAGGCAGTGGAGCTGGGATCCGGACGGGTACTGGTGGTACCCCTCCGCTTCCGAGACTTCCTCCTGGGCTTAGCCCCCGACGTCCCCCTCGCCGGCCACCTGGGTCAGGACAAGACCTACAGCCGTCTCGTGACCCATTTTTACTGGCCTAGAATGAGAGCAGCGGTAGAAGCCCACTGCAAGTCCTGCCCCACGTGCCAGGCTAGTGGGAAGAGTGGGGGGAAGCGCAAGGCTCCCCTCCAACCCTTCCCGGTCGTCAGTACCCCTTTCGAACGAGTCGGAATCGACATCGTGGGACCACTGGACCCCCCCACCTCCCAAGGTCACCGTTTCATCTTGGTCCTAGTGGATCACGCCACCCGCTATCCTGAGGCTATTCCCCTACGCACCATCACGGCCCCCGTGGTGGGCCGGGCCCTGATGGGGATCTTTTCCAGGGTGGGTTTTCCCCGCGAGGTCGTGAGCGATCGCGGCACTAATTTTATCTCGAAATATATGACGTCCCTGTGGCAACAATGTGGGGTGTCCTATAAGTTCACCACCCCGTACCATCCCCAAGGGAACGGCCTAGTAGAAAGGTTTAATAGGACTTTGAAAGGGATGATCGCTGGCCTAGAAGAGCCCCTCCGGCGTAAGTGGGACGTCCTGCTCCCCTGCCTCTTGTTCGCTTACCGGGAGGTCCCCCAGAAGTCCTTAGGGTTCAGCCCGTTTGAATTACTCTATGGACACCCCGTCCGAGGTCCCCTCAGTTTGGTTAAGGAAGGATGGGAGGCAGCACCCCAGACCACCCCCCATGATGTGTTCCAGTACGTCCTGGCCCTCCGGAACCAGACCAGGAAGTTCCGAGAACTGGCCGAGGCCAACCTGGAGGCAAGCCAAGAAGAGATGAAGCGCTGGTACGACCAGAATGCCACTCTGGTCGAGTTCCAGCCGGGCCAGCAGGTGTGGGTCATGGCCCCCGTGAAGCCTGGCGCCCTCCAGGACAGGTGGACTGGGCCCTACAAAGTGGTTGAGCGGAAGAGTCAAGTCACATATTTGGTGGACGTCCAGTCGCCTCGGGATCCCCTCCGGGTCCTTCACGTGAACCGCCTCAAGCCTCACTTCGTGCGGACAGAACTGAGCCTCCTGCTGGCCACCGATGACGGGGCCGAAGATGAGTCTGATCCCCTCCCGGACCTCCTGTGTGTCAAGGAGCAGGATGGCTCCGTGGAAGGAGTGAACCTCTCCCCAGCCCTCACTGCCCAGCAACAAGCGGACTGCCGCCAGCTCCTAAGACAATTTTCCGACCTCTTCTCCCTGACCCCCCGGGTCACCGACTGGTGTGTTCATGACGTGGACACCGGGGACAGCCCGCCGGTGAGACACCGAGCCTACCGAGTTCCTGATCGGGTCCGGTCCTGCATTCAAGCTGAAGTCTCGAAGATGTTGACCCTGGGGGTGATCGAGCCATCTGACAGTCCCTGGGCCAGCCCCGTGGTCCTGGTCCCGAAGGCAGCGGCCCCCGGTGTCGCCCCCGAGCTCCGATTCTGCGTGGACTACCGGGGGCTCAATGACGTTACCCGGGCCGATGCCCACCCCATTCCACGAGCCGACGAACTCATTGACCGACTAGGGGCAGCCCGGTTCCTCAGCACATTCGACCTCACCTGCGGATACTGGCAGATTGCGCTCACCGAGGGGGCCAAGGAGCGGTCCGCCTTCTCCACCCCCGATGGGCACTACCGCTTCTGCGTAATGCCCTTCGGAATGAAAAATGCCCCGGCCACGTTCCAGCGACTGGTGAATAGAGTCCTGGCCGGGCTAGAGCAGTTCAGCGCGGCATATCTGGACGACATCGCTGTTTTCAGTTCAGAATGGAGTGAGCACCTCCAACACCGCCGGAGGGTGCTAACCGCCCTGCGCCAGGCAGGCCTCACAGTAAAAGCCAGCAAGTGCCAGATCGGGCAAGGATCCGTAGTCTACCTGGGGCACCAGGTCGGGAGCGGCCAGGTCGCCCCTCTACAGCCAAAGATCGACGCCATCCTGGCCTGGGAAACCCATCACCCAAACGGAGGTCCGAGCCTTTCTGGGACTCACTGGCTACTACCGAAGATTCATTCGGGGGTATGGCAGCCTGGTCGGCCCCCTCACAGAACTCACGTCTAAAAAACAGCCAAAGAAAGTGCAGTGGACGGCTGCCTGCCAGGAAGCTTTCGATGCCCTAAAGAAAGCCATGTGTACTGCCCCCGTCCTCCAGGCTCCCGACTACTCCAAGGAGTTTATAGTCCAGACCGATGCCTCCGAGCATGGCATTGGGGCCGTCCTGTCCCAAGTGAATGACCAAGGCCTAGACCAGCCCGTCGCCTTCCTCAGTCGGCGGCTGTTGCCCCGAGAACAGAGATGGAGCACCATAGAGCACGAAGCCTTTGCCGTGGTCTGGGCACTCAAAAAGCTACGACCCTACCTGTTCGGCACCCATTTCAGAGTCCAAACTGACCATCGGCCCTTGCGATGGCTCATGCAGATGCGAGGAGAAAACCCCAAGCTACTGCGGTGGTCAATCTCCCTCCAGGGGATGGATTTCACCGTAGAACATCGCCCTGGTACGGACCATGCCAACGCTGACGGCCTCTCCCGGTTCTTCCGCCTCAGCGAAGAGTACCCCCCAAGATGATGGGCAGTTCTCTCCGGCTTTCAGCTGGGGGGGACGCGTGTTGGACCCGGCCTCGTAGTATGGCCCTACGTGCCCCCGCACCACCGAAACCTGGTACCTGCAGCCCCAAGCTCACGGCCCAGCCGACCCTCCCCACCAGGACACACGCACCCGACCCGGACATCCCCGTCCATGGCCTCTCTCCTTTCGGCCACCCCGGGCCCGTGTGCCCACTTCATGCACCAAGATGGCCGCCCGGCCCCAGCGCGACACGGGCCTAGAGGCGCCACTCCGGCTGGAGGACATCACGCTTCCAGGGGATGAGAGAGGGAGGAGCAGTTTCTATCGCACCTCTGGACTCCCCTGGGACGATGGGTTTCGATCGGCCCTCCGGCCTCCCTGAGGGCTGGCTCCATGCCTGGTGGGTGTCTGGGACTCCTCCCGACCCGGCCCTGAAAGGATCAAAAGACAATGACAGGAAATCCCGACAAGCGACCCCCAGGTGACAAGACCCCTGCCTGCACAGACTCCGGACATCAAAGAGGGGTCGACCTATAACAAGGGGTGCTCTGGGTCTGTCCGGCAGATTCGACGCTGGAACAACGAGAGCCTGCCGACGTGGTCGCGGCTCCTGGAACTTGGACCCTCCTGAGCCCTGCTGCTTGACTCGCGGCTCCCTGAAGATCGTAAGACCTCTGAACTTGTACCTGAGCCCTGCTGAGTGACTCGCGGCTCCCTTAAGATCGTAAGACCTCCGAACTTGTACCTGAGCCTGCTGAGTGACTCGCGGCTCCTTGAAGATCGTAAGACCTCCGAACTTGTACCTGAGCCTGCTGAGTGACTCGCGGCTCCTTGAAGATCGTAAGACCTCCGAACTTGTACCTGAGCCTGCTGAGTGACTCGCGGCTCCGACAGACTCTCACGGTCCCGCCGGACCCCGACTACAACAACGTATCCCCCAGCTCGAGGATTGAGAGCTGTGCGCCGGGTACGTCCCTGCCTTGAACCTTTGCCAGAGACTGTCCCGCTACCCCCTACCCCTTCCGAGACTCATTGAGCCCGTGCTCTCCTTGTACATATTTGCAGTGATAACCTACTTGATAAAGATTGATTTCTAAGAAACCACGGTGTGGTCACTCTGTGTCGTGTGGTACCAGAAGTACGATCCTAGATACGAGATTCCTCCCCCTGGGGAGTCTCCCGCCAGTGCCCGGCTACGATACTTCGAGGGTGGGCCTCAGGGTAGTCAGGACCCCTTTCCGGGCTCCTCTGAGGTCGCCGTCTAACAGGGCCAAATCCATGTAGAGCTTTAAAGGTGATGCAAAGGGCCTTAAATTTGATTAGTCTTTTGACTGTTAGCCAGTACCAAATTGGGAGGACATGAGCCACTGATTTATATTTCTGTATGGCAAGCGGCAGAAGAGCTGCTGCATTTTGGAGGACCTGTATTTTGTTGAGGAATCGTGATTGTATATTGAGAAATAGCCTACTGCAGTAATCAATTCTTGAAAGGATAAGTGCCGCAACCACACCTTTCTGAAGCTCTAATGGAATAAAAGGTAATATTTTCCTGAGAGTTTTGATCATAAAAAAACAGGAAGAGGTGATCACATTAATTTGCCCTTCGAAGGACAGCTTGGTGTTGAAGTGGACTGAGTTTTTCACCTTCATGACTGGATTGGGGATTTCTCCCAGTTCCTGTGGCCACCAGCTTGGTGTCAAAAAGGAGATATCCCATCCACGAGAAGCACCTCAGTTTTCCCTGTGTTCAGCTTAAGACAGTTTTGGGACATCCAGTTTCCAACTTCACGCATACAGTCGTGAAATCTCGACACGGTGTTTGTTGGGTCCCTTGTAAACAAGATTTTACAGATTTGCGTATCGTCGGCAAATTACACCATCTTAAAATCAAAGGACTTTATAAGTGAGCAGAGGGGGGTGACATGGAGGTTAAACATGGTCGGACTCTACAAGAAACCCTGCGGCACCCCGTAAGGAAAAGAGAACAAAGGGGACCTGAGTCCACCAAACTCCACCAGTTGCTCCGTATCACTGAGAAAGCCAAAACCCTACCCCAAATGCCCAAGGTGCCATCATGCTTGTTTGTCTCCTGATAACATATGTTGGTGTGATAGAGTTAGTCATTTTTTTTGTTATATAGGGTGAATCGGTTCCGGAGATTTGGCTTCATCCTATTTACTCTGTATTTCTACACCATAATGCTTAGATTAGTGTACATTAATCTGTTTGAGAATTGGAAATAAAGAAACTAATCTGAATTTAGCTATGAACCAGAGTTCTTACTTAATAGTTTGGATAGTTTGAAATTTAGACATTGTGATAGGAGTTTACTCTTTACCTCTCACTCTGTATAACAAGAACCATCGACCAGATTGTCGAGGAGTACGAGTTCCAGCTTTCCCACCTGCCCAATTAAAGAATCTCTGCACATTATAAAATATTGAATTAATTCTTACCTGAGAGGTTTTGCAGAAAGTGAAAAAAACACTCCTACTTAGATGAGAGTGATTCTAATCCACTAAAAGGCCCTAATCTAGAGTTATGTTTGGATATGCATTACGGACACTTTCACAACCAGATGGGCAAGCAAAAAACGCCATCTTCTTATTACAGACACATGGAATGAGGAACTCAGTTGCCTGTGAATAAATTACTGTGTCTATATTTTTGAGAATGTTGAGGCAGTGGAAATATCCCTCAATACAAATAAAAACATAAATTGTAACCTATGGCATTTTAAAATACAATCAGAAAGCAACACAAAAAAGCCATTTGTGAAGTAATTTCCAACTCTAGTCAAGGCTCATCTCTTGCTGCTGTGAGCTTTGCAGTTTACCCACAGCACATGCTAGGTACATTTGAAGTAGCAGAGTGCTTATTAAGCCTGCCTGATTGTTAGACCTGGTACCACTGGCGTGAGTCTCCCTTCCATTTTTTCTAATTGCCTCCTCTGTTTTTAATATATGTTTTGCTGGTTTAGATGCGTTGGGCACTGTGTCACTGCTATTCAGTGCCACAGTGCAAGTGCTCCCTATGTAAAATTGATGTATTGATTAGTGACTCCATGATTGGGTTATTTGATTTACCTGTCAGACCCTAGTAGAGTGCACCATGGGTGCCCAGGGCTTGTAAATCATATGCTGCTGGTGGGCTTGCAACACTGGTTGTGCCACTCACAAAAGCAGCTTGTAAAGTATGTCTCAGGCCTGCCACTGCAGAGCCTGTGTGCAGTCTCTGACTGCCATGTTGACTGGCCAAGTGCACCCACTTGCCAGTCCCTAAACCTTCCCTTTTCTTCATATCAGACACCCCTATGGTAGGCCCAAGGGCAGGGTGCATTGTAAGTATAAGGTAGGACATGCCCTGGTGTGTGTGGCATGTCCTAATAGTGAATTACAGCCATTTTTGTTTTTCACTATTGCAAGGCTACCTGTTTCCCATAGGCCAGAATGGGCATCTTATAATCCTAACTGACTCAGGGAACTAGGTGGAAATTCGAGTTTAGTATGCCTGAACTCAGAATGATAAAATACATCTTTTAGTGAAGTTGGTTTTAACATTCTGGGGCCGATTCCGATCCGGGTCGGAAAGCACTCCGACCGAGTCAGATCCGGAGTGTTTTCCGACCGAGCCGGACCCCAACAGTCTGACCGAGCGAGTACGATGCACACGTATGCTGTCGGACTCGGTTCGGTCAGACTCCCTTAGAAGTCAATGGGAGCCAGTTGAACGACGCGTACATGCGCTCCCATTGACTGAATGGGCACGTCTCGAACAAGTGCGCCCCCTACAGTGGGTACGCATTGGTTCCATCCGCACCATACATGCCTGTGTTGGGGAGACCCATAGGTCTCCCCCTGTGTGCGAGTCGTACGGCTGTGGGTGTCGGGGGGTCCGACGCGGTCCCCCGAAGTACGACTCCAGGAGCTTTTGCAAGCCAGAAACTCCGGCTCGCACAGGCTGTCCGACGCGTGCATCATACTGGCTCGGTCGTGAATCGCATCCATTGCACGCCACGGTTAGCTTACGACAGAGAAGTACGGAGCGGTTCAGACCCGGAAACGACTCGGTTGGTGAATTTCATGTAGCTCGCATCGTACTGGCTCGCTCGTACAGCTGTACGAGTCGGCCGGAAAACACGCGTACGGCTCCTAGTTTTTCCGGCCGGATCGCGTTCGGTGCCCTTCCGACCCAGATTTGAATCGGCCCCTCTGTGTTTGAAAATACCACTTTTAGAAGGTAGGTATTTTCTTGTCTAACTATCCAAGCCTGCCTCTGCTAGGTTGTGTATTCCTTGTCTGGAGTTTGAGTGACAGGGGCTGGGGGATTCCAGGAGGCACGGTGAGTCAGCACAGGGCTGAATAGAGAGATCTGCATGTAGATGGGTGGGAGGAGTTGCACCTGGGACCTGAATAGGGATGTGCCTTCCCTCCACAATGCTGGCTCCACCTCCTGTGGTGCATCTGATGTCTCTGCCCTGCGAAAGGAAAGAAGGAGTCTTGTCAACAAAGTGCTCCAGGACTGACCAGAACTGGTTTGGACTAGGAAAAGGCCTCTCTGCCTTCAGAGAACAAAGAGAATAGTAGTATAAATATGGGGACCCAGACCCCAAGACTTTAGATCACTTCTGGAACAACAAGACAAACCTCTGCCAAGGAGAAGAACCAAAGGAAGCAGTAGGAGTTGTACTGCCCCCCTGCCAGTGTGCTGGGTTGCAGTGTTGGCCTACAGTGGTGTCTTCAGTGCCAAGGAGAGAAGGAATTTTCAAAGGACTTTAATCATCTTGCAGGATTTTACTCTAAGGGCTTGAACTTGTACTTGCCTCCTGCTGAAGTCTCAGGGGCAAAAGACTTCACCACCAGCTCCCCTCTGAATTTCTTTGCTGGGAATTCTATCTGCAGAAGCCTGCGTGTCGCTGGGAGCTGGAAGCACGACATCTCCCAAAAAGTGTGTCTTCGTCGCAGCTGTCTGCCGTCGCATCACCGTAGAAGCGTGTCGCCACCGCGATGGTCGCCGTCGCATCACCGGAGAAGCGTGTCGCAGGGCCTGTCGTGGCTCCAAAGTACAGAGTTCGCCGCACGGCTGCCCGGGCATGCACGCATCGTCTTCACATCGTCGCATCAAGGGCTCCATCGTATCTCATTGCACCGGATTGTCGCATCGCATCGAGGCACCATCTTGCTGCATCGAAACCGGGCCGCAGTACGAGAATCTATGCATGACCTCCTCTCCAATAAGGATCAAGACGCATCCCCTACTCTGCGCAAGCATTGAGGCGCGACGCATCCTCTCCCACGAAGCAAGGAACCAACGCATCTCCAACATTGCGAGTCTTTTGTTTATTTTGCGTTACGCATCCAGGTACTTTTGTGAGAACTTTGTCGCATTTATCACCAACTTGAACTAAGTTAATTCTACCATCTTTAATTCAATTTTGAGTACAGTATTGTGGATCTTTGTCGTTTGTGGTCTTGTGTTAAGTCTATATAAAGAATACTTATTTTTATAAAACCTGTGTCGTGTCCACCTGTAGTGTTTTCACTGTATTACTGTATGTGTTCACAAATGCTTAACACACTGCCTCTGAGATAAGCCTGTCTGCTCGTGCCAAGCTACCAAGGGTGTGAGCAAGGGTTATTCAGTAGTGTAATCCCCTTTCCCTGACTTTGAAGCAAGGGTCCCTATTTGGTCAAAGGTACCTACCTGTGCCAACTAGAGACCCCCAGTTCTAACACTGATTATATGGCAGCATTGCCACTGCTTGGCACACTTGTATATATATCATACGTCTGTTTTGATTTCATCATTCAAAAATGTAATTTCATTGTAATAAAATGGCAGGAGGCTTTTCTTTAATTAGCTGTGTGTCACACCCCATCACCATGGACCCTGTCACGCACAACAGAGACATATAATTTATCACACCCCATTATATTGCTACATTAGTAAACAATGGTATCCGCCTGTTGCTTTTTCTTTTCCTAATAACGAATAGACATTAATTTACTCTCATTAGGCATGGTAAAATGTTTCATATTATGGTGGAATACTGATCTCACGAAAAAACTGTAGCTAATGGAATGAAAGAAAAACAGACATGAATACTGGGTACTTAGGGGCATATTATCAAGACCGGCGATAAAATTATCACCGCTTTAGCGGCAGAAAACTGCCGCTAAAACGGTGATAATGGGCTTGATAATATGCTCTATGGAATTCCAATTGAAGCCCATGTTAGATGTGAAGGACATCTAACCTGAGCTTCAATTGGAATTTTGTAGAGCATATTATCAAGCCCATTATCGCCGTTTTAGAGGCAGTTTTCTGCCGCTAAAGTGGCGATAATTTTATTGCCTGTCTTGATAATATGCCCCTTACTTTTTTGAGATAACTTTCCAAGTGGAAAAATGTTACTCTTACATGTTGTAATAGTTTACCCTTCACCTGTTTATATTTTAGCTATGACATTTGTATTTGTTAAATACCTTTGTTATGTTACGTTAAATGGTTTATAAAGCGCTCAACTCACC
The DNA here is from genome assembly GCF_964204655.1 of Triturus cristatus. NCBI lineage: Eukaryota > Metazoa > Chordata > Amphibia > Caudata > Salamandridae > Triturus > Triturus cristatus. Next base: position 715,490,140 of record NC_140588.1, on the reverse strand, counting down.
CTGGGGCATCTCAGTGCTGATTAGTAAACTAACATCCTGGACAAAAAACAGCAAAGTGAACTAAAGTGAAAGTTCAGAACAGGAAGGCTTTCAGCTGTTTCCTAAAAAGTTCATACTTAGGAATTGATCACAGAGTCTGGGGAAGCTGATTCCAAAATTTTGGAGCAAGATATGAAAAGCTCTGCCTCCCGTCCGGGTAAGACGGAAACCAGGGACCTGAAAGAGGCCTCGCAAACTATATCTAAAGACTCCTAGATTGACAGTATTTAAAGAGTTTTTTTTGTAGATAGAGGGGACCTCTGTTGTTTAGAGCATTATAGGTGAAACAGCAAATCTTGAAAAAATATCTCTTTTTCACCGTTAACCAGTGTAATTCTCTGAGCAATGGAAGAGAGGAGGAGCCTGCCGGTTGGTTAAAGATCCTTCTCGCTGCTGTGTTCTGAACCACCTGCAGCTTAGCTAGATGGGTCTCTCCTACTTCTGCCAGCAGTGCATTACCGTAATCCAAACGGCTGGTTACCAAAGCTTGCACTAAGGTCCTTCGATGACAGGTAGGCATATATGGAAGGATTTTTCGCAGTAGCCGGAGGCTATAATAGCATGAGGTGGATGTGGCCGCGATATGGTCCTTCATAGACAACAACCGATCTATTTTTATGCCCAGGTTTTTTACTGAAAATTTGGGAGTGGGGCAGAGCCCAATTGAACAGGCCACCAATCGTCGGACCAGACATCAGTTGCTTTACCCAACAGCATAATGTCTGATTTATCTGGATTCAGCTGCAGGAAATTGTCCGTCATCCAGTCATATATCATCTTCATGCCATTTGCAAAGCGAATGTTCTCATTCTCTAAGTTGTCTCCAATGGTGAACATAAGCTGCGTATCATCTGCATAAGAGATGATCTCGAAGCCCAACTGTTCAGCTATCCTCGCCAAAGGGGACATGTAAATATTGAAGAGGGTAGGGCTGAGACAGGAGCCCTGCGGAACACCCCTCTTCAAAGGCATTTTGGCCGAGGTATAGGGACCCAGTATGGCTGTTTGGGTTCTGTCAGCCAAGAACTGTTGTCGCCACTTCAGGGCAGTCCCTTTGATACCACCGGAGGCTAATCTCTCCACCAGCTTTATGTGCGAGATGGTATCAAAAGCTGCGGAGAGATCGAAGACAATCAGTATCGCTGAACCCACCGAGTCTACTGTTCGTCTGAGCGAATCTGTCACTGCCAATATGGCGGTTTCCATACTGAAGCCTTGCCGGAAACCCGATTGTGAAGGGTCCAAGATTTCATTTTGTTCCAATTAAGAACAAAGTTGTCTATTTATAGTACCTTCCAACAGTTTTCCCAAGAGTGGTAGTAGGGAAATAGGCCGGTAGTTTGAAAGGATTGAAGGATCCCCCGAAGGTTTCTTCAATATAGGGCGGACAAATGCCTCTTTCCAAGCAGTGGGAATAGTGCCCGTTTTTATGGAACAGTTGAAGATATCACTAATTGCCGGGGCACAGCTTGTGGCTAAAAGGGCCATAATTTTTGGAGGGCACAAATCATTAGAGGACCCAGATTTCGCTTTAGAGAGGCCTTTTATGACCTCTTCAGTAGTGGTCAGTTCAAAGTGCTCCAGAAAGCCACTAACTGCCTGACCCCCATCCTTCATTTTGGGCATAAAATCCAAAATTGAGGAGGTTACCGGAGGGAAGCTATTGTAAATTTTGGATATCTTGTCCTGAAAAAAAGATGCCAAAGAGTTACATAGGTCCTGAGATTCTATAAGTGGCTGAGTGCAAGCTTTAGGAGATGAGAAGTCTTTAACTATGGAGAACAAGGCTTTCAAAGAATTACTGGCTTGTTCTATCTGCTTAATGATGAAGGAGCGTCTCGCTGCTTTTAAATTTAGATGATAGGTAGCCAAAGACTGTCTATACAAAAGTCTGTTTTGATGTTCCCTATTTGCCCGCCAAGTTCTTTCGAGGCGCCTACATTTGGCTTTTTCCATCTTAAGTCTCTCTGTGTACCAAGGAGTCGAGATTCGTCGTATAGCCGAGCTCCGTTTTCTTGGTATAGTTACATCAAAAGCAGATTGTAGAGCAGCGTTAAAAGCTTCCAGTTTTTTGGAAGCCTAGGTTAGGTTGTTTCCCAAGTCCAGAGAGTATGCCTTATTAAAGGTTAATAAGGTGAGATTAGGCCAGGCCCCATGTTCTCCCAATGCTTTTCTTTTGTGTAGTTCCCCCTTTTTTCCCCAAGTCTGATTGAAAGTAAAAGAGATCATTGAATGATCTGTCCAAGTCAGGGGATCAGGGAGGTCGCAACTCAATTGGTCATAATTAGTAAACACTAGATCTAATAAATGACCAGCTCGATGTGTTGGGCCAACCACTCGTTGTGTGAGACCTATTGATTCCAGCGAAGCAAAAAGTTTGTCAACCTCTAAATTAGAGGTGTTTTCTCCATTAAAATTAAAGTCCCCAAGTAGAAGAAACTTATTTTCCGCAAGTGCATGCAACGCTATATATTCAACCAGGAGGTAGGAGAAATTAGCTTTGGGTCCTGGGGGTCGATACAATAAAGCGCCATGCCAGCAGTCTGTGGGAGATACAGCAACCTTAAAGATTCCTAGTTCCAGTCATTCATTTTTTACCGTAAACACCCAATTCATTCATTCAGGTGATTCTGGAAGGCAATGGCAATACCACCACCTGTTTTACCTTCCCTATCCAAATGTAAAAATTGATCATTTTCTGGGATCGCCAGATTTATCGAGGAGGGGTTTAACCAAGTTTCTGTAAGGAAACATAGTGCGGGGGAGTGACAACCATATCCCAAATTTCAAATGGATGCTTAGCAAGAGACCTAACATTACACAGGATATTTTTTGACCCTATGGTAGAAAGGTCTGGGGGCTTTTTGCGTGGAATGCGGTCCTCTGGAGGCATAATCGTAGGGAATTGACAATGCTTACACACAACAGGTCCTTCTAATGTCCTGGGAAAAATCTGGTTACAATTAATGTAACTTTGCCTCTTAGAGGTTCCAGTGTCTCTTATGGCCCACAATGATTCAACTGAATAATTAATAAGGCTATTACAGTCAGTTACCTGGGGGGTGACAGCATCTCTGGCCCCTGGGCCCGGCTGGGCGCGGACGGGCGCAGACGGGCCTGCCTTAGGCGCGCCTTTGGCGGGCATCCACTGCGCGCTGTCATCCTCTTGCGGCGCTAAGTAAAATAACAATACCAACAATTAAAAAGGCTCCCGGCTTCCGCCTCAGGAGTCAGTTTACAGTGCTGCGAGCACGCGCTGTCGTCCACTTTTTCAAGACAGCGGAGAACAACAACTAGCGCACTGCCCGCAATCCCTGCCCAATATGTCCGCCCGCTCCTGTGTTTGCCAGGTAAGTATGGAAAAGACAGCTCCCAAGCAACTACTTTGCTCAGAGTGAGTGAGCGTAAGGGTGAAACACACTAAAAACCAAGGTGCAACCCAGATTGGAGGGAGAAAAGAATGCGGCGCTAAGTAAAATAACAATACCAACAATTAAAAAGGCTCCCGGCTTCCGCCTCAGGAGTCAGCCTACAGTGCTCCGAGTCAGAAAATTACTTAGGCACTTACCATTGCACACACAGTAATATGGTTTTATATAGCTTCTCTGAGTACTTAAGCAACTTTTCAATGCAAATCATGATTTGCGTTGGACATTTAGGGACATATTTACAAGGGTCATGCGCCATGCTTGCACTACGCAACGTGGTACATGCATGGTGCAATGTGGTAGATGCACGGCGCAAAGCTCCAAGTCATTTTTATGAAGCCACGCAAAGCCACTTTGTGTGGCTTTGAATGGTTTCATACATATGGAGTAATGCAACGCAGCGCAAATCACTGCGCTGCATTTCTGTGCCATGGCGGAATTCCATGGGCGTTGTGGTGGGTGTTCCCAAGCAAATCCCATTTTTTTTACGCATTCTCAGATTTACCAAACCTGGTAAACCTGGGAATGCGCCAAAAAAAACTGCCATCACAGGCGAGGTGTAACAAGGAGAAATACCTTTATTTTTCCTCATCTTTTTCTCTTTCTACGTGTGCTGCATTCTGCAGCACACATGGAAAGAGGAAAATGCCACTATGGATTGTTTTTGTGCAGGAAGGTACCCCTTCCTGCACAAAAATAATCCTGCATACAACACAGGCAGCCTTGCATGGAGCAAGGGGTCCTGCAATGGTGCTAGGCTGCTGAAACTGAGCCGGCGCATGGGGAAAGGACAGGAGTGCACCGTATTGGTAACATACGGTGCAATCCTGCTCTTTCCCTGTGACGCCGGGCAGTGCAGCAAGGTAACTTGTTGTGCTGCCCTGCGCCACAATTCCCCTAAATGTGCCCCTCCCACCATAACACTTAGCACTGGGTTTGCGTCACTTTTGTAATGCAAACCCAGCACAAAGTGTTAGTAGATCTGGGCCAGAGTATTTACTGGATGGTAAGTGTTAAATCCGTAGGAATGGAGGGATGAAAGAACACTGTAGATGGTGACTGTGTAGTCTCCATACCAAGAAGCAGAAGAAGAAGAAGACAATGGAAACTGGAGAATAAGAGGAGAAGAACGAAAAAAGTGACCAAAATGGTTGGAGCAGGGGAACTGAGGAAAGGAACAAGAATCAGGAATCAGATATCAGTGCTAAACGTAGCAAGTGCTTAGAAGCTTCCAACAGATCCAGGGAAGGACAGCTGTGGAACAGTTTTTTGAAGGAAAGCACCCCTTTATAGTCCCATGGGCTCATGTATGAGGAATAGAAGCATGAAGAATACCACTACTGCCAGGAGCACGCACGTGCATGCCCTGTACTGTTACCTGATGTTTGGAAGTGTCCATCTTCCCACAATACATACCTCTTTCAGCCAGCACCATTACACGTGTGACGATTCGACTTGTTTTCTCTCTTTCAGATTTCTTTCTGCATGCGTTGAAGTTCCACATATGACACTCTACTGGGCCACTCTTAGCACGAGTCCGTATAGGTAGGCGGATTCCAAGACCTGCTGCTACAAAGGTTGCGGTTGCAGGGCTGTCCTTGCTGAAGTGAAGTCCCTGATGGCCAGTCTCTAAGAGGAGCTGCAGAATAGAGCGTATCCTGGGAACAAAATAGCCTATCCACCCTAAGGTGCCCCCACTGAATGCCGTATTTTAAGAAAGTAATTCACTGGATTGCTCTTATATTTTCCCTACTGTTTTGGTTGTCTAAACCGCAGTCCTTTTTTTGATCCTGAACATGTTTTTGAACTTCTTTAGATTCCGTTTCTACTTCAGAAGTTGGGACTAAGACCTTTCCTTTTTTGTCACTACCACAGATTACCACTATACTGAAAACTGGAAACTTCTTTTGATTAGCCCACAACTGTGCCTACATGCCTACTGCTTTCACAGGGTCTTCTACAATCCCGAATTTGGCAGACCACCACTAGCTGGGAACCGAGACCTGCTAAAATGGGATTCTCAAGCAGCCCAGAGCTGATATACCACAACGTGTACATTTCCTAGCAATAGAAAGGGCATTATATCTGTGAAAATGGATGTTGATGTTGCTCCACTGCTTATAAATCCTTGCTGTAGTCATTCTCATTTGAATTATTGAAACCGTTAATACATATGCCCAGTGCTTAATTTGAGCCTGTGGTTTCAGGTGCTCGGCACTGGCACTTAATTCTCGTTACTAGCGCTTAATTGTCAACACCAGCACTTATGACAGTCTGGCATATGGTGGCACTGTTTGTTTAATTTAGAGACACGCATCACAAGAGTTGCTTATTAATAAAAAATACATTACAATTGACTAATACCTACGACCCAAACTATTCATATAGCTTTGGGGGCTTGGAATAGTCTGAATTATCACACTTGTAGAAGTGTGATGGTTAGTAGTTGTGTTGGTACTTTCATTTGGCGTGCCTGACCGGGGCAATGGATGGTACAGGCTGCCAAAGCCACCTGTCAAGAACCCTGGCACTTATATTTTTAAAGATTACACACTGCATATGCCTCACCCATGCATTCTGCTCTGAACTATGCTGGGCCTAAAATTATACTTCCAGCTCACTCCAGCTCTGACAGCTTTCCATTGGCTCCCTGCGAAAGAAAGAGTGACCTTCAAAATTCTCTGTCAAGTACATAGGGTGCTCCATGGTTGATCACCAATTTTCCTCACACAGCTGTTCATCAGGTACCTACCAACAAGAACACTCGGGTCTGCCAACAGCTGTCTCTTGACTACCAGTCCTACTAGAAACAAGAGATTTGGCGGTCGAACTCATCACAATCTAGGCTCCTCTCTGAGGAACTCCTTACCACTACATCTGGGACTCGAGGGTGACTTAGGCAAGTTCAGAAACTTCTCTGTGGCATTTAGTTAATCCAATACTCTTCTGTTTCTTGCCCCTTAGTTGGCCTATTTAGACCTGGCTGGCAGTTCGGGCTGGACTGTTACCATGTTTAACAGGGTGAAGACTGATTCGCATATGGCTGGGTCTAAACTGGAATGGCATGGGGAGCAAAACAAAAGATAGATTTAGGCCCAGATCGCTGCACTGGCGTGAATGTTTGACATTGTGCAGCATTCTGTCCATCAATTGATCTTTTTGCATTTGCCAGTGCTTAAGGCAAGAGTTCTCCTCAACGCTAGCTGTCAGAACGTTGTTCTTTTAAGGCTTTGTTATCATCTTGTTGGGAGGTATTTATCAGTGAGCTTCCGCTGTACCCATTTCTGATTAGCTACCTGGTTCTTGATCACATGGTTCACATCAGAGCACCATCCTTTGACTCATTCCCCGAGTACCTTAAGGGCACCCTTGGGAGGTTAGTAGCACTGTGCAAAAACCCTAAGTTGATAAATAAGCTACTTGTAGGGGCCACATACAGTCATTTTTTTAACCAATACAGTCAGTAGGACAAACGTGAAGAAGTAAGTTGCATAACATGGGCCCAGTTCTGCAGCTGAGGACGAAGCAATCCCAACAGCAAAAGAGATGTTTGTCAAAGAACCTGGAGAGCACAATTATCACTGCATATAGGAGCTTGCCCATAACTCGGACTGCTGAAACTGAAGAGGATGTTGGGCAATTTGATTTGATTTCTTCTATAGCATATGTGCAGCAAAAGATTTCATCTCACTGAATAACAGCATCAAGCAAAGAAATGGATCAAATCAGAGACAAAGTGAAAACATGCACTCATGCCCTCTTTGGCCAGGTCATTGACAGTGCACAAGCACTCTGGCCAAATTCTAAATGTGTGTGCATCTAATATTCAGGGGTAGTGACTTGTGTTTTCAATATTGTAACACAGCAGCAGCTCACAAACATTACTGCAAATAGTCTCTGTGACACCCTACCACTCCGAGAGAACGGATTTTAGGTTTCTTTTTTTGTGTGTTTGTTAATAATATAAACAGGCTTCCTGCGTGTGTTTATTGCTATTATTCTACCAGGCGTTGAAGAGTTATCGGTATAGGCTGTGCATGGAGCTGTGTAAGCTGTGGTAGTCACTCTCAATAAAGCGGTCCCATAGCTGCACGCTTGGCTAGTATAGGCTGTGTGAGAGGCTCGCTAAGCTTTCACTTATTTTGATATTAAAGTTGTGGTTTAGATGTGAATTGCTTTCCTTTTGCTGTACTGTGTCCTTCAGAGTAACATATTTCATGCGTTTGCTAACTCCACACTAGCTCCTATAATGCAGTTATAAGACACAATCTGCCCATTGTCAGTGGGTCTAGGTCTCGCTGGTGGGAGGTAACTTTATTCAAAGTGCATTTACTGTTCATTTTTCATAGGACCCATGCAGCTAGTACTTAACAACAAATTTGGGGTTATACAACTAGATGTATACTCGATAAGGGCAACTCCTAATGAATTAGCTTTGCAGAGTCAACTTTTTTTGAGCAAATAACTGTTTTGTTTGATTTCTCCATGATGTACTTTGATTAATCATAAAAATAATTTACACGTCCTCTGTTGAAGCTTTTAGCCATGCTGCATACAGTGCCAAGCGAGCGTGATAGTTTTCTTTTGCACAGCCATGCTTTCTCAGCAGCATGGTACCTGGCTGTTTGTACAGCCACATGTTTAAACCTTGTCTCTCAAAAGCCTTTTACTTCAATGGAGTTTGCGTCTGTTCATCACCACTAGATATAACGTCCCTTTAACCCTGGTTTTGTTTCAGTGAACAAAACTATATCATTTTAAATTAATATTTAATTTAATGATATATTTTTGATTTATTTTTGGTCTGGAAAACCCCCAAATCCCTCATTTTTAATTTACTTCTAAGTCTCCCTTTACCACTACTCATCCCTAAACCCTACATTTACTCTTACCTTCCTTTACCACTACCCATCCCACAACCTTAAAAGTATTCTTGCCTCCCTTTACAACTCTCAACCCCTAACCCCTAAAAATACCTTTACTTCCCTTTACTGCTACTCACTCCTCAACCTTAAAAATAGCCCTTTTTAAATATTTTGTTATTTAAAAAAAAGTATAGATACTTAATCTCAAATTACCCTTTCTTCCCTTTACCGCTACCCACCCCTGAAGCTTAAAATTACCTCCCTTTACACATACCGTTATTTAAAAAAATATATGTACATGGATATTTACCTTATCCATACTTACCATGAGTGGCGAAGGCATGTGCGTCGTAAAGTGTGTTTTCCTAATGCTTGTGTATAGGTATTGAATTAGACTAACAGGAAGACTTTGAGCAGGAATTGGACTTTTCACAAAAGCAGCCTCGACCTGGAAAGGGAGTAGTACCGATGCTTCAATCACAACCCTTTCTTATGTTCAGCGATGTGGAGTTTAGCATCCAGGTCGAATCCCCTTAGGTTGCATGCCACACATGTCATTCAACTTAGAGTCAGGGTCTGAGCTCAAGCAGCACTGCCAGACCTCCTGTGGGTCTGTGAGCATCATTGGCTTCCTACAGCCGCGTCATGACTTGAATACGGCTGTTTTAGTGGGGCATCGTTTCTTAGAACACTGTGATAAGTGTTTTGGAGTCGTCGAAAAACTGACAAATTTGTGAGGAGTACTCCAGATATGCATCAAAGGGCACGCAAATTACGGAACTGATATCGGCGCAGAGTGACGCGCACATGTAGCTCCGTGCTATCACTCCCTGGGCAGAATGGAACTACAATGGAGCCACACGGTGCCACCTACCAGTGTACTGGAGCAGTACTGCAAGAATTCTTCAGATCTAGACTGGTGCCTAGAAACAGTCTAAGGGTAAGGAATCTACAGTTAGAAATAGCCATCAGAACCCTAGTTACTATTAAGGTATGTCTACATAATCATGTGCAGTTTGCCTTTGCTGTCTGGTGGACAGAATCTAGAAATGCCCATCAGCCACCTCTTCACGTGCAGAGACCAGATCTAAGACCACAAATACAAAGCATATTTCCCGTCCAAAGTGTCCGGATTCACAGAAGCGGTAGTTTTGCGACTGGAAAAATACTTTTCAAATGTAAGGAATGCAAAATGGGATTTGGTTACTTGTTACTGAATCACATTTTGCATTTGCAATTCAGTATTTGGAAGTGGCGTGTTTAGGGCATCCCTTCCAAATACCAAATCAGGATGGTATGTATTACTGTTTTGCGACCAAATTATGGTCGCAAAACAGTAATATTTTACCACCAGTTTAAAACTGGTGGTAACCCACTCCCCTTTGAGACTGTAAATAATAATATTTTGTAAGAGTCGTCAGTGGTCTCAAGAAAAAATGGCTGAATTGAAAAAAACATTGCTTTATTAGGAAGCAATTATAGATATGGTGGTCTCAGCAGGCCACCATCCCTGTGATGGCTGTGATTCCTAATGGGTCACAGAGCGCGACCTACTTCATTATTATTCATGAGGTAGGTCGATTTGCGACCCACAAGGAATCCTTAAATGAAAGTCTATTTGTTTTCTACATTATGAAAACCGATTTCCTAATTGCGATTCGTAGAGAATCGCCTTTATGAAATCAGTATTCTTAATGCTTGCACATCTGGCCCCCAGTCTCAGTTTCAGGAGTAAATGTAAAATAAAAGTAGTTAATTCTCATGTACATATCATGTAAACAAGAAACAAAAGTAGATTCCCTCTCACATGGATGATCGATTTGCCATTTATCTGCTAGCAGTGAGTGCTCCACTATCAGATCTTCGATTATGTCTCTGCAGCTCTGTCAGGATTCCCAGATCTGTCCAGAATTGGAGCAAAGTCACAATCTCCACCATTTATTAACCAGGTTCTTCCAATATGTAAGCGGATGCTAGAGATTTGGGCGAAAAAGTCAGCCTTGTTGCCACTGGGTATATAGCCAGAGCAAGACAACAGTTCTTTGTGCAAGGTGTCAATCTTTGTGAATTAACAGCAGTCTTCAGTGTGAGTTGAGGTCTTCAGTATTCTGCATGGCAGTGTTTTCGAAAAAGCACAGCCACTGGTGTATAAGTCAGACGCTGCTTCTGTGCAGCAGAGGCTTATCACTTGGGCCAGTCTGCACCTACTACAGCAGTGCGAGTTTAGAAGTGGTAGAGGCAACATAGTTGAACATTTTGTTCCTCTTAATGTAGTGATTCTGGTCATTTTTATGTTTATCGGGAAGGGGGGTGTTATTACAAGAGGGGGTAGTCGTAGAGTAAGTATGTACTGAAGATTTTGTAACTGAGCACTTAACAAGCGGGCCACTGAGTATATGCCATTTGACAAGAGCACGGCATGTAGATGACGTGTGATTGTTAGGTAACAGAGGTGCAAAAGACAAAGATGGCTGTGTTTTTTACTGCATGTTCCCCTTTGTGTATTTTCATCATGCATTTTACTCACTGATGCATTTGCCCAATCATGCCCGTGGTATTTGAAGGTTTTCCTTTAGTTCGAGAGAGTCTTATAGTATTGAACCTATTTAAACCTGGGTGCTGGCATCAAACTAAAACAGCACTAAATCTCACCCCCACTGGCTCCTACCATGATCACTAGTGGAACTACCTCTTAATTGCATAGGTGACCAGACTGATCACCATGTTGATCTCCTGGTTGCTACTGTAAATGCATATTTGTGCAGGAGTGGTTTCAATGGGTCCCTTAGGCCAGAGGGATCACAGTAATGCTTGGGATAACATTCCTTGGAATGGAGAAACACGCTTGGCATAAGGGAAAACGCCTGGATTTCACTTTTGTTGGGGGATATGTGTGCATACCATCCCCATGGCCAAACAAATGATAATGACCTTGTGTAGTGTAACTGCTGTTTTTGTAAACTCCACAAATACCTTCTGGTTGAGTTTGCGCTATATAAAAATGTATTAAAAAAAATAACAGTTTGTTCTGCCCTTTCTGCACATCGGGCGACCTCCGGAGGGCATATTTGTTTTGGCCCTAGAGATATTTGCTTTTGCCTAGGGGGCACAATTGCCAACACCAATTCCTTTGAGTTGAGTTTGCACTATATAAAGCTTTGCAGGGAACAAAATCAGTATAGTGTATGGGTTTTGGCCCTTCCGGCATAAGGCCCTCCCCACCGTCCCCTAGGGGCATATCATAATTTTTTTTAATGTGTTTTCCCTGACAAAACACACATTCTCTAAACAAATGTTAGGTAGTTGGCCGTCATGACACACAGGGCAACCCCCTTTGTGCCCACAGACTCCCCCCAATAGTGAAGTTTTGCATAAACCATGACAAAACAAGCACTGGCAAATAAGTTTGGCGATCGCTGCCAGCCTTATGACTTTGCAAATGGTTGTTTCCATATCTGATTTGCTACTGGGGGATATGCTCAGGCCTAGTTTATGGCCCTGTCTTACTAAGACATGTTTTTGTTTAGTTGTCTCCCACTTAAAATGTTCTCTGATGCATGTCAGTCTCATAATAAATTAACAGTGGCTGGAGTGGGTTCAAAAGCTTTAACTTTGAAGTATGTTATGGTATTGGGTATGTGGCAAGGTGAAGTAAAACCTTGTGGGTTTTTTCGAGTCGTTGGAGAAGCTGCATTGATCCGATAAGTGTTTTTTGCTGTTGCTCACATCTCACAGTCACACACACCTACGCATCGATAAGTGCTTTTACACTTTGTCACACACATCTCAGTGCTGCACACACCAACAGACTGATTTAGAACCATACTTCTTCCGTTCTAAGTAGGACAGTGTTTTTGACCAAAGATTTTAGATAGTCAGCAGAGATGGATTATCGGTATCGGTGGATGATTGCTACCTAGACCCTTACTCAAAATATGGAGGACAGCTCAGAGGCAGTATCAGATACTGAGACAGCATCTGAGGGAGAGAAAAATGGAGCATATTCTGGAAGTGATTTTTCAGTTGGCACAGTTTCATCCGAAGACTCGTCTTTCCAGCGATTCTGATGGACATGATGATGGCAGTCATGTTGTCCCTTCACAAGCACAGTCTTTGCAGTGGAGCTGCCGTAGCAGGGTAGACCAACCCAGAGAGCAGGCATGTGCAATGGCAAGTACAGATGCCATGCTCTCTTGGTAGCCCACCAATATAGTGCAGCCCCAAACTCCCTCATTCACTGGTGATACAGGACGTAAAGTCGATAGAGCAATTCTTTTGCAGATGGACTACATCCATCTCTTTTTGGCTGTTGACTTCCTTGAGGAAATTGAGAAGCAAACACATTTGCGTGTAGAACAATTTCTGAGGGAGCTTGAAGGCACTCTAAGGCCTCATTGTGGGGCACACCAGTGGACTTCCACTTCACTTGAGGAGTTGAAGACATTTTTGGGCCTTACACTCAAAATGGGGTTAGTGCACAAACCAAGCTTGCAGTCCTACTGGTCTACTTGGGCGATTTGGGAAACACCCATCTTCGCACTGTACATGAGCAGAGACCTTTTTGCTTTTGCAGAGATGCTGCATTTCAATGATAATTCTGCTGCATTGCCCCGGGACCATCCAGACCATGACAGGTTGTTTAAAATTCAGCTTGCCGTGGAACATTTGGCTGCCAGGTTTCTAGAGATTTAGACTCCTGGAAAGAATATAGCCACTTATGAGTCCTTGATCCTGCATACAGCGCAGCTGCTGTTCAGGCAGCGCATGCAAACAAAATACCTCTCTAAGGCATGAAGTTGTACATGCTGTGTGACAGCTCTATTGGATACGCATACAGCTTGAGAGAGTATACAAGGAAGGACTCCACTTCAAACCCTGTAGGTTGCCCTTCCGCGCTAGGAGTCTCAGGAAAGATTGTATGGGAGCTTGTCTAGCCACTCCTTCACAAAGGTTATAACCTTTATATGGACAACTTCCATATGGAAGTAGAGATGTTCAGTAAACTGTGTGAAGCTGACACTGTGGTATGCGGTACAGTTCATTGTCGCCACAAAGGATTGCCGCAGGTGCTTGTATATAAGATGTTCCAAAAATCTCAGAGCACTGTTTTTGTGTTCCAAAGAACTGCTCGGAGTCAAGTTCTCTGACAGGCGTTGATGTGTATGTGGTTGCTACAATTCATGAAGAGAGCACTTCCTCCGTCACGGTTTGGGGTCAGATGGCTGAAGTTCACCAGCTCACCTGTATACTTAATTATGATAAGTGCATGGGTGGAGTGGAGAGGATTGGGTTCTTCAGTCAGACAGTGCAAGTCGCAAAACTCGTACTTGGTTTAAGAAGCTGGTTGCCCACCTGATCTAAAGGGCAATATACAATGCATACGTTGTTTATTTTCAGACCACTATGGGAAGACTCAGATCTTTCTGTGAATTTCAGTTGTCTATCATTGAAAGTCTTACTGCTGCAAAAGCAGCAGTCTCCCCTTCATATGCTCTGGAGGATGTGGCAAGGGAGCAGGATCAACTTTGCTGACTACATTCCTAAAATAGCTAAAAAGACTCAACTCGTCCTCATTGCAGAGCCTGCCTGTGCAAGGAAAGAGGTAGGAGAGTCATTTTTACAGTACCCAGTGCCCATCTCAGTCAGCCCTGTGTTTCCCTACTTGCTTTATGTTGTACCATACACAAGTGACGTATTGGGAGATTGACCAAGGTTGTACCATACACGAGTGAAGTATTGGGAGATTGACCATGGTGTAGCTTCTGTAACATATACCTTTCAACTGCTATGCATGGTTATCTACCTTCCATGGGCCACTAATTCACTGGGCAAGCAGCTGTGAAAATTTCTTCTCTCTATTTGAGGAGATCATGGACTTGCTATAGCCTGCTCAACACCTTTATCTGCTATCAGAACATGGTAGATGTTCTGTTCGCTGAATGACAAGTGCATTACAGTCAACACACTGCATATAATGGTGGACGGAACATAAGCCATGTTGTCACGGAATACCATGTTTGGCAAAAACAAAGTCTTCACTTATTTTTTGACGTGCGGTTTAGGGAACTTAGGCAGCCTTCCCCAGCATGTTTGCTTTAGTTTCAAAGGTAGATATGCTCACTCAGTTCGAGGATTGTGTGCCTCGCAAGACAGCCTTGGACACCCCCAAATTGCATCTACAAACTGAAAGGAGTTGAATTTAGCATAGTGAGTGCATTGAAGGTGCATTAAAGACTTTTTCTTGATCTTCAAGTGGCTAGCAATGGAAGGCATTATTAAAGGTTCCCTTGGCAAGTATATGTGATTAGTCAGGACTTTGAAGGTGATAAACATATGAACAGGTAGGAAATGTGTGCTTTCACAGGGATATTGCAAAGGCAGAAGGTAGATAGTCAAAGAAGTACAAATACACATGCCATCACTTCATCTTCACCAATGGACCCAACCCACTCGGTACCACGCTCACCCAGATACTGAATTTCTACCTCACTCAACTAAGCAGATGACTTGAAACCATACAGAACACAGTAGGCAGCCTTCTCCTTCAACCTCCCACCATGCACACACAATGCACATCAAACAGCTTCACTGGCTTCCCATCCACATCTTTTTTCAAACTCCTGACACACACATTTAAAGCCTTACACAGCACTGGCCGGACACCTTTGCTCAGCCAGCTCATACTGATAATAATAAACATTTGTAAAGCGCGAACAGTCACCCGTAAGGGTCTCTAGGCGCTGGGGGCCGTCGGGAAGATTAAGCAAGCTATTGCCCAGAGTCACATGGTGCTGGGCTAATCTGGCGCCGGGGATCGAACCGTGATCCCCAGATTCCGGTGTCAGTCGCCCTGGCCGCGGCGCCACACCTCTTCTGTACTAGTACACATTCCATGCATACGCAGCACCAGAACAGGGAGACGTTACTTAGCCTAACTTGCTATGAAAGGCTGGAATGACCTGCCCCTACACATCCGCACCACAAAATTAATGCATTCCACATGAAGATGAACACTATGCTCTTCAACTAGGTGAATCCATGGATCAACCCTGACTGCTCCCACTGTCTGCGACAGGATACTCTCCCGGGTGACATTGTAATTTTCAAAAATACAATACATTATAGAGAATTTTGCATCCAACGCTACACGTATGGGTGACATGTGCTTCCTACTTGCCATCTTCATCCTCCGTCTGAACTTAGTAGATGTTTATTTTGCTGTATGTGAAGTGATTTACAGTCAAAGCACAGCACAGCACAGCAAATAATGGTGAATGGGAAATATGTCACATTCTCACCGACTATACTAAACTAGATAAGCTCACTCAGTTCGAGAACGTCAACATGTCTGAACATATGTGTTTATAGAAGTTTGTTTGTGGTGTGTTTCTATGCAAATTGGTTGATGTCTGGTTGAGAGGTTGTTTTGAATGCAGATTCCATCCTGTGGAGTACGAATGTGATGGGCCCTTGAATGGCGGCAGTATGTTGATGTGGGTGCACTGATCTGTTGGATAGGGCCCGTGGCAGTTGGTATGAAAGTCTTGTGTGTGGCATGTGAATGGCTTGTAAATAGACCATAAAGCGGTTGGTGCTTTGACGTGGCTTTATGGCTCACCTTCAGTAGTCTTGGTTTCAATATTCAGATACTGTGATAAGTATTTGTTCTTAGAAGCTAGCATTTCTGGAGGTGCCAATACCAACCAGTGTAAGTGGGGATTAACTTTAAAAAATGAGGGCCAGGTTTATATCTGTGGCAGTGAGCATACTCCGTTGCAATGGCGAAAGAGTATCTTCACTGCCAAGATAATGGTATGTCTGCCTGATTTATATGCGGATGGACCCTTGGTGTAACCAAGACGAAGATTACTCCATCTCTGGCATGATCATGCTGCTCCACAAGGGCTCCCTTTGACCTAGGTTTGATGCGCTCCTGTAGCAGCCACTAGGCCCAGCCACACAAGTGGGGTAGCGTTATCGTCACAAGTGGGGTAATGATGGGGGGTAAGAATTTTGTGGATTCCTGCAGTTTCCATCACAGAAATGTAAGCAAAATTTGTGATTTCAGGTTTGACAGGCATTGGGGTAAGAAAACCTTGTAAGATCCATGCAGGAAAACCACCCTGGAATCCCCTGGTGGTCTAGTTTTAAAAAATGTCTGTGGTTCATAGGTTTGCATAGGTGGAGCCACTGCCTGGCCCCAAATACCACAGCTGCCCCTATTGCTTATCTCTCCACGTAGCGCTTTAGGGCCTTTTGTGCAGTGTTCTCTTGGCCCACCCACACAAGTTGGGTATTGTTCTTATTGGTAGATGTGTGGAAACCAAGGGTGGCAGGAAATTTGCAGCTCCCCACAGATTCCAAAACTTTTTGTCACAGAAATGTGAGGAAACTGTGTGTTTCTCACCAAAGTTTGACA
Source organism: Triturus cristatus (assembly GCF_964204655.1). Lineage (NCBI taxonomy): Eukaryota > Metazoa > Chordata > Amphibia > Caudata > Salamandridae > Triturus > Triturus cristatus. The sequence continues at coordinate 715,473,389 of NC_140588.1, read as the reverse complement.
TTTGCAAGGGCTTCTGGGTAAAATTACCTGGTGAGAGCCACACATGTCATGCTCCACCAGGAGTTCCCTGGTTGTATATATTTTTCAAAAATGTGCAGATTTGCCAGATTTCCCTAGGTGCCGGCTGAGCTAGGGCTCAAAATCCACAGCTACCCACATAGCAAACAAAAGGGTGCATTTTCAGTGTAAAAATGTGATCTGTTTGTGTTGCGTTTGGGGCCCTTTCCTGTCACGGGCACTAGGGCTACCCACACAAGTAAAGCCGACAAACAAATATACAAAAAGTGATGGATGGAATACTTAAATCAATCTAAGCCACTGGTTATTATTGGGGGTCGCATACCAGTAAATCATTTTTTTGCACACTATGCCACCTCAGCTTGAACCCAGCTATAGTCGTGACCCCGCTCCAATTGGGACAGTTCAGACCGAACTGCCAAGCCAGGTCCTCCCAGAACTGGAGTACAAACAACACAGGACCGGTTTCGCCCTAGTCATGGGCTCATCAGCCAGGTACAGATTGGTTCCACTGTCACAGTAAGCACGAAACCAACGTCTGGCATACGTGTCCCACTTAGGTAAGAAACTGATGTATACAAAAAGTGATGGTTGGAATGCTTGAATTAATCTCACCCACTGGTAATTACTCAGTGCCGCATCCCAGTCCATCGTTATTTTGCATGCCATGCTATCTCAGTTTGTACCAAGCTATATGTAAATCAGTCTTGACCCTGCTCCAAATGGAACAGTCCAGCCCGTACTACCAAACCAGGTCATCCCTGAACTAGGGCACAAGCAACCCAGCAGTGGTTTCACCTTAGTTATAGGCTCATCAGCCAGGAACAGCTTGGCTCCAGTGATACACTGTGCATGGAACTCACTTCCTGGCATACTCGTCCGACTTAGGGTGACACGCTGAAATATAATAGAAAGTGACGGATGGAATGCTTGAATTAATCTCAGCCAGTGGTAATTACTAGGGCCGCATCCCAGACTATTGTTATTTTGCACACCAAGCTGAAGAAATAAAAAACCTTTTTAGGGGTTCACTGATACACCTGGTCCTTTAACCCAACAAAGAAAAGATTGGCACAGAAGCTGTAATATCAAAAAGAAGTATTTATTAACCTCACATGAGGAAGACTGCATCATACAGTACCCTCAGGCCACTGTAGGAGACAGACTAAGGAGTGCAGAGAACAGGGGCCTTTTATGGCCAGTTTATTGCTGAGTGAGCATGAAGACTCAAAAAGAGGCAGTACAAGTATGCACATGAATAGCTAGTTACATATAAGGACTAACAGAAAATACTTAGTCGACAAAGTAGAAGGAGTAACAGAGTTGCTGACATTAGTTAAAACAGCCTGACAGTTACAGTCTAAGGCAGGTGCATTCTAGAAGCTAGGCCTTTCTGAGCACGTGCAAGGCTCTGGCTCAGTGCTGAAGGAGTTAACTATATCATATGACACAAGCAGAATACAAGGGCAGGCAATAGTGAAGAGGGAGAAACCACATGGCGAGCACATGGCCAACTAAAATGGCTGCCACAAATAAAATGGCTTCAGCAGATGCTAACAGCTATTGCAGCTAGTTTCCACAAAGCCACCTCAGATGGACCCAGCTATATAAAAATCAGTATTGACCCTGCTACAGTTGAAAAAATCCAATTTAAAAAGTCTAGCCTATGCTATCGAGCCTGGTCCCTTGGTAGGTTGAAAGCAGAAAAAATAGCAAAAATGGGCTAGCTCTTTGAAAAATTCAGAAACTGTGATGAAAATAGTTTTTTTGATTCAGCTCTGCATGTTTCTGAACACTGGGCAGATGGTGGGTGACTTTAGAACTGCAAACCTTTTGTTGATGCCATTTTTAGGGGAAAAAACTGGCACTTTTTGCAGAGCACTTTTTTCCTATGTTTTCCCTAGAAACTCAAAGATCAGTTATTTTGTGCCTATTTTCTAGGTGTCCACCGAGACAACCTATAAACCCTGGCTACCTTTACAACCCTCCAGCATGTTGGGAAAAAAGAATACAAATCTGGCGTGGATACATTATGTTGACAAAACGTAATGAAGGCTAACGGCGCACTACACCAAATAGTCACAAAAGGGCTTAGAACAGAGAGGGACCCAGTAATAACGGGGTTAATGGCTCCATCCTGCAAGGGAAATATAATGATGAAAGGGTAGAAAGCAAGAGTGTGGAGGTAAGAGTTCAACATTATTGAAAATGTGTGTGAAAAAGGACTGTGGATCACTAGAAAGAAATGCCAATAATGTAATGCAATATTCCCAGAGCAGACACCTGCTGTGAATGTGTGGTACGTAGGTGGGAGGAGCCGAATTGAGGAATGGAAAGTTACAACCAGGATAAGGGTTTGGACTTTTTATTCAGCTGGGAAAAAGTTCTTGATCACCAACCAAATCATGTTTACTTGATGTAAGCATTTTTTGCTAAAACCAGTTCAATCCTTGTCCGTAGGTGGACCTCTAACACCAAGGCTTTAAATGTTGGAGAGGTATTATCTTTCAAGCTTCCAGAAGTAATCAGGCCTGCTACTCTGCTTGATAGAATATTAAATATTGTATAGCCTTGGCACAGATTGAATAGATCCTCCATTGACCTTCTATCTCTGTGCCGCTTCCCCTGCCTGGCTCCTCAAGACCATGACTCAGTTCCCAATTCCAAAGCCTCCTTTTTCGAGCCTGAAGTCCTCTTACTAATTATTTGTGTGGTAATTTTGGGTTATCTTTTCCCATTTCATTTTGTATTTTGACTTGCATTTGTACTTGTATTTGGTTTGTTTTGGTTTCCTCTTGTCCAGTTGAGTTGTTGTTTTCACTGCTGTTCCTGCTATCCCCTTTTTTTTGCCTGATCCCCTGCCTGCCACACAGCTCCTCCCACCCCCAGAACAACTTATGGCACCTGCTGCGCGGCTCTGCCGCCGGCGCGCCAAAGTAAAGCCCATCTGTGCCCGTCCACGACTGCACCAGGCCCAGCACCAGAACCACTGGCCCTCCTGCCACCTGCTGATACACCGCCAGAGAGCTCCGGGAGCTGGACCCCAGTCACCGAAGTGCCAGCTGCTTCACCTCTGTACCATGATCAACCAAATGACCCTTTATCTGCCGACACTGTCACTTCTCCTAGAACACAGCCCATGCGTGATTCAATGCCACTCCTGCCAAAAAGATCACGAACAACCTGGAACTGCTCCAAAGTATCCTGCTCAACGCCCGCTCCCTCAGCAAGCACACCAAAAAAATCTGGGACAACATCACCACTTACGTCGCCTTCACCACCAAAACATGGTTCAACCCCAACATCACCATCACCAATCCTGACTACAAGATGATACATCGAGATATAACCAACAAACACGAGTGAGGTATTGTCATCCTCTTCAAGTAAACCATTGGATGCACCATTACCAACAACAACGCCATGCCTCTCAAGGAGCACATCAACTTCCAACTACAGGCAGATGCAAAGGCCATGATTAGAGTCACCCTAGCCTACAGACCATTGGGACCCGACCAACTTTCTGCAACGTGATCTTCAGCTTAATCGCCCCCATGGCCATCGAATCCCACCACTATGTCCTACTCGGTGACCTAGACTTCCACATCAATTACCTCAAAGACGCCAACTCCACCGCCCTTCTGTAGAGCCTGAGCAACATTGGCTGGACACAGACGTGGGTCCCTTGCTCACTTTGCTACTGGATTAAAGCTAGCCTGGCTGATGAGGAGTGTTACCCTGAAACAGGTCCCAGGATACTTGTTTCTGGTCCAGGGAACACCTGGCATAACAGTTCGGGCTAGACTGTTCCCATGTGAAATAGGGTCAAGACTGATTTGCATATGGCTAGGTCTGAACTGGGGTTGCGAAGTGAGCTAAAGGGCGAGGATGGATTCAACCAAGATCTGTGACTGGGGTTGAGTGTCTGAAAAGTTTCAGCGCTCCGTCCATCAACTCCTTGTGTTTGCTTTGTTTGCCCTAAGTTGGCAGGGTATGCCCAGATGTGGGTCTCTTGCTCACTTTGCCACTCGATTCAAGCTAGCCTGGCTGATGAGGGGGGTTACCCCAAAACCGGTCCCAGGATGTTTGTTTCCTGGCCAGGGAAGACCTGTCTTGGCAATTTGGGCTGGTCTGTTCCCATGAGGAACAGGGTCAAGACTGATTTGCATATAGTTGGGCCTGAACTGGGGTGGCGAAGTAAGCTACAGGACAATTGTTGGAGGCTGGCTTACTATATGGTGCTCACTTATGTAAGTGTAGCACCCTGCACTAATCCAGATAACCCTTATGGTGATTTTAGTGGTCTTAGACAACCTTAGGAAGCTGTTTAAGTAGTAGCTGTGGAGAGCAGCCTTCAGGCTTAGTACACAAGGAGTGTAAATCAGCTTGTTTTACCCATTACTCAATCTTATGGTGTAGGTTAAGTGAAAACCACACAGTGTAGTTATAAAAAAATGTATTTATTATAAAAACTCACTCACTAACACATTGCAATATCTCCTACCTGGAGATATAAGCACAATACACACAATACTTTGATAATAGAACACGTAAGTAGCACAAATACACAGTGGTCTCCAAGGGGAAAGCAAACCATATACTAAAATAGTGGAATGTGAACCACAAATTAAGTTGAGACTGTACCCAGAAGATGTAGAAGAGTCAAGGACCGAAGGAACCACCCAAGGTGAGTATCTAGGAACCCCACGGAGGTTGTGTGCAGAGTGGGACCACAATCGCGTGCTCAATATAAGTCAATAGGTAAGCTGCGGTTGCAGTTTTAAAGAAAAAGGACCCTTCCCAGCAGACCCTGAAGACACCCCGAGGAAGATGAAAGAATGGAGAGTCACCCCATCCGTGGATATCCCACGAACCAAGATACCTATACCAGGGAAGCCAGATGCATAGGTTCGAAGTGACGTTGGAAGCCGCCGCAGACCACAATGGAGGACTCCAGGAAAGATACCACTGGAGAAGAAGGCAAAATAGTTCGTGGAACCCAAAGTTGGATTCAAGTTGAGAGGTACCTGCAAGCAGAGGGGACAGAGTCTATGTCACTCAGGAGTGACCAGGAGGAACGGGAGACAAATGCCCACCGATGTTGAGAAATCAGGAGAGCTGACGGTGCCCTTGAAGTTGCAGCTGTGCAGACCAGGTGATGCTGTGGAAGACCAGGAGCCGTTCACGAGCTGTCCCACATCGGATGTCAAGAGCCAGGGGGTAAGTGTCCCGCAGGGGCACCAACAAGCCTTGGCACCGGCAACTAAAGTAGTAAGCGAAAAAAGGTGCAGTGTCGACTCACTACGAGCAGGTAATTCAGAGCAGGCCCCCAGCAAGGAGGGGAGTCCACAGGAGCCAATGAAGACCCTCAAGAGGACCCATGGGCTGAAGGCACAGGAGTCGCATGAGGACCTCGAGCAGCTCACAGAAGAATACAGACCCATGGTGCAAAGGATGCGGTGCAGGCGAAGCTCCTGGCTACAGGAGATGCTTGAGGCTGGAGATTCTTGGAGCCTGAAGATCTCTGGTGAAGAGAGTTAACAAGCCTTGGCAACAGCAAGTCAACGCGGTGTACAGGGGTACTGCTCCAGTGGTGCCGACGGGGGATACTGGCTTCAAACTTGCAATGAAGACAGTGTAGGCCTCAAGGGAGTTGCAGATCCACTACCTGTGTTGCTGAACCTTTGGGAGTCCATAGGAGCTCAGGAACACCAGACTGGTCAGCTTCGTTATGGTGCCTGCAGATGCAGAGGAGTGACTCCTTCAATACAAGGGAGATTCCTTTGGGTGACTCGGATGTCCACAGGCCTTGTGAAGAACCTGTATGGAGCACAGGCTCAGACGTTGCAGAAGACTTGCAGGACGACAAGACCAGGAGCAGCAGGAGTCTTCACAGTTGCAGTCTCGGTTTCCAAAGAGAAGTACAGCGAATGCCAAACTGCCCAGACGTTTGAAGATGAAGTGGTTTCGGATATGAATCTTGTTCCACGACGAATCTAGGGACCAACCCACAGGTAAGCCCTCGTTTCAGGGGTCCCTTCTAGAGGAGGGGTTGGACAGTGGGGAGGATACTACCATGTCCTTTGTCCAGGTTCACACCAGAGCACGAGCCAACGGCTCCCTGAACTGGTTTCAACTGGAGTATGCAAGGAGGGTACCAAATGTGCCCTTCAAAGCAGTCTAGTGGCACTGGCAAGCGTCCCCACCCTGTCCCAACACAATAAGTCATGTCTGGGAGGTGGTTACAACTCATGTCTGGGAGGTGGTTACACCTCCCTGTCACAGAAAACGTATTGTCCTGCTCGAGTTTGGCTCAGCAGCAGGAGGGCAGAATTGCGTCTCTGGTCGGCAGAAGTCATAGTTTGCTGTCTAAGTCTAGAAGACTGGTACCGGGAGCACTGTGGGCCTCCTGAAGGAGCTTTACAGTGCATGGAATCATACCTCCAACACTGTTTATGGTGTTGGGGTATGATTCCAACATGTGTGATACCAAACATTACAGGGTTCGTTACAGCCAGTTTATAGATAGCCATCACGTAATGACGCATGGCCACTCTATATATCGTAATGGCTGATGCACATACAACCCTGGGAGAATGGACTCCGAAGGTTGTAGGGGTGTCCTGCTCATGCAGGGGCACCCTCACACTTATAACCGAGCAACCTGCCTTCAGGATTGAAAGGCCTGCCTTAGGGGTGACTTTTGGTTTTAAGTGCAGTGACCTCCGATATAAGGAAACTTATATCTGTTGTAAGTGGTGCTAGCACCAGGTTACACAGGCTGCAATGGAAGGCCTGTAGTAACAATTTGAATGGTCTCCCATGGGTGGCACAATATATGCTTCAGCCCATGGGGCACCCCTGGTGCACCAATGCCCTGGGTACCTTGGTACCATATACTAGAAACTTACAAGGTTACATCAGTATCCAGTCTGGAGTTTACCTAAGTACTCACCATGTCCAATTTAGGGAAAAAGCACAGAGACTGGGGTCCTGATTAGCAAGATCCCTGTCAGCCTAGTCAGTGAAACATAATGACACCAGCAAAAAGTGGCGGTGACCATGAAAGCAGATCCTACTTTCCCACAACGATGATGGATTCAACCAAGATTTGTGATTGGGGGAAGTGTGTCTGAAAAGTTTCAATGCATCAGCTCCTTGTGTTTGCTTTCACACAAACAACCATAAACATAAAGTATCGCAGGGCATTAGCATGTTAATGCCATTTATAACGTGCTCGAATCACCCAGAGGGGGATCTCGGCGAGACCAGGCAGCCAAGCAGCATAGCGCAACCAGCTCAGAACAAAACTGTCTTCAGTAGTTTCCTGAAGCAAAAATGATCCGTACAGGTCGTAATATCGTGTGGTAGCTTATTTCAATATAAAAGGGACAAATAGGAGAAGAACCTGCCGCCTAAGCAGGCCTTCCTGATACGTGGGATACTTAACAGAGATTTGTCACTTAGTATCAACAGTCTAGGCAGGTGGTACTGTCTAAGTTTGGTGGCTAAGTAAACAGGGCCACATCCAGTTAAGGCTTTATGAGTGAGACAGCACAGTTTGAAAATAATTCTCTTAAGCACTGGAAGCCAATGAAGAGTTTGAAGGAGGGGCAAACTCACAGAGCAGAATAGACGAATATCATATAAACCTTGGTGTCATTCTATCTAGCAATTGGTTACAAAACAAACATATTTGTATATGCAGTGACCTCATCATAGGTACCATCTTACATAATGAGAATTTAATTGCCATTAATCATCTGTGAAATCTGCGTAGTAGTCTTCCCATTCATCCTAGACTTTACAATGCTTTTGGAGGACAGCCCATAACTTCATATATCAGCATCTCAAGAATACAGCATCTGTCCATACTCTACCTCCACCCTGTAACAATAAAGGGTGTTGGCTTCCTTCAGTCCTGCGCAATATCTCTTTTCCCAAGTGTTAACCCTAATCTCAGGAGGATCTTCTCAGCACTTGCAAAGCCCTTGTCCCCCCTTATCTTTAACAGGGCTATCATTGGGTTATGTTCTAATGGCTGTTTCAGTATGGCACAGAATGTGTGAAAGATCACTTCCCAGAATAATACAAAGACTGGGCAGGCCGAGTTCATATTGAGAAAATCTCCCACTTCAGGACTGCATCTCAAGCAGTCTGTCCCGGAGCTTCTCCAAAATCACTATCTTTCGAGGTCAAGTGGTTTCTGTGCAGAGATCTGAACTGTATAAGGTGACACCCTGTTCTTTATCACTGCTTCCTGCAGGGGCATGAGTTAAATTGTCCAATCCACATCCTTAAAGTGGACGGTGTATGTCTTCCAATTTTCTGTTAGTTTGTTTCAGCTATCAGGTAAGATAATGATCAGACATGTGCTTTGAGAGGACTCAACTCAAAGACATCCTCATGAGCTGTTGCACAGGGCCCGATCACATGTCACTGTTGGAGATATCCTTCATATTGAGTTTGAAGTTGCCTGAATTACTCTTTGATTTTTAAAAATGATTTTAACATACTCCCTGTTGCCACATCTACCAGCATAAAGATCCCTAAAGGGTCCCATGGCCTGAAGCCCTCAAGGGTAGCCACCAATGGGAAAGATGCACCCAGCTACAGAGAGGTATAGTGTATCAGTTTCCCAATTCACTCAGTTTGCTTGTTTTAGGCCTTTCATGTTTCTAAGACTACCTTTGTTGCTTGGGGAGCTCCACAAGGAAGCCTCCCTCCATACAAAAAATGAATTAGGGAGCTCTCCCCCATGACCCATAGTTCAAAGGATCAAGTGTGAGTGGAGTGGAGTCTTTTTGTGGTGTTTTCATTGTGTTCCTTTGCGTTTGCCTCTTTACCCAACTTATTGCCTCTTTAGATAAGCCTGACAGCTCTGTGCCAAGCTACCAGAGGGTGAGCACATGTTATCTTTTAGTATGTACCGGACATACCCTGACGAGGATTGTGGTTCATTCTTGGACAGGGTGCATACCTCTGCCAACCAAAAACCCAATTTTTAACATGTATGTGTCACCGACCCAAGTATCACACACGACTTAAGTGCTTGTATAAAAGCTTTATTGCTTTCACTTAGATCAGGAATTGCTGCGCGGGTATGACAACTTCTGTTCTTTATCTGTGTTCCTCTTCTTTGCAGATTGCGTTCTCCTCTTGCCCGTCGCCTGCGTCTTCTCCTGGCCCCTTCCCCGTACCTCGTCCCCTCGGGAAAAGAGAGAGCAAGGAGAGGCTGTCAGTGCTATGCACTTATCCCATAGTCCCTGTTGACAGTGAAGTAATACCCCCCTGTCTTATCCCTTTCCTTGCTTTTACTGGCAAAGAGAGGGGTTTGGTGTTTTCTTTCACACCGTTAGTGGAGTGTAGCCTAGAGGTGGACCTTAGCCATCAGGTGACCCCCTCCCTTGTGGGCCCTTCAAGGGAATAATGAGCCATCAACCCATCCAGAATCCCTGTGTGTCTTTTGCTAGAACCAACGCTGTGGTGCGCTGGATGTGACCCCCAGTGGTGCAAGACTAGGAAGTATGTTCCCTTCCCTCTCTGCTCACAACCCCGTGAACCCTGCTTGGGACCACCACCACCTCCCCACCAAGTGCCCTCTCCCTTGTAGCACTTGCCTGTAGCCGTGACCCGGGACGGGGTTGCGGCCGCCTCGTCCTTAAGGCCTTCCTCCAGGGACGTCTCCTCCCGGAGATGGCTTCTTCTTCCCTCTTCGTCGGGCCGCCCGTCTTCTCTTCCCCGTCCTCCTAGATGCTCGTCCCGTCTCCAACTCGCGAATCCGCCTCCTCTGTCTCCCGCACTGCTCCGCTTCTTTTCTCGTTCTCTCCGCCGTTTTCCTCCTTGTCTGGATCCTCTTTCTGGGAAACGACTGCATCCAGGCTCCGACCTCCTGACGTCATCAGAGATAGCTGCGGATGGGTTCCCTCGGTGCCTCCGGGGAGACCCAGTCCCAGAATGCTTCGGAAAGTTCTGGTGGGAGCCTACCCTGGTCTCTGGGACTTTTTAACACCTACAAGGCCAGTTGCACTAGGGGAGTAGCAAAACATTTCCATAACTCCATCGGGAATACGTTTAGACCTGGGGATTTATCAGTTTAATAGCTTCTATGATCTCAAGTTGGATGAAGGGTTTGCAGAGTTGTTCATTTTCTGTAGCTGATAATCTTAACATAAATACAGAGACCAGGTTAAAGAATGACACAGTCCAGTGGACACAAGGTCCTCCACTATTTATAGGGAGCTGTAGGATTAAGGAAATGTTAATCATTTCATCAGGTTAAGTTTGGAGACACCTGAACCCCAGAAGCCGATAAATATGTGTAGGCACCTCCTTCCTCCATGCCAGTCATTTGATCATATAACCTACTTCGTGCTGTCAGTCATGTCTTACGAGCCATATCCTTTGTAACCAGTTCATGGTGTAGCTTTGCTTGGGTGAGTCTATGTTGGGTGTTTTCTGTAGAGTTTGATATATAGTATCATTCAGCTTTAAGGACCTCTTTCTCCAGTTGTTGAAGTGTGGATTGTTGTTCTTTCTTTTAGTGTATTACTGAGCTAATAACCTTTCCTAGCAGTGCCACTTTATAGGCTTCCCACTACACAACAGGCGAGTTCACCGAAACCTGGTTAATCTCAAATTATTGCATTGTCTCATCTATTAAGGGATCCCTAATCTCTCGCTTTTTGAGCCACCATGGACTCATTCTACAAGTATTTAGGGTAACTGGAGGCTCACCGTAGAACTAAAGTTAAATAGGTGCATGACCGAAGAGGCCCCTAGCATGAAGAGCCACAGATTTAAAGAAATTCAAGTCTGAGGTGGGAGCTAAAACATAACCAATATAGGAGAAGGACCTATGTAAACCACTGTCCCATGAGTGATAATTTCACCACGTCACTCAATACCATAAATATAATGAAATCAGCCAGTAAAGTTGATTGAGGGGGGTAAAAGGGGGGATCGTTGTAATGGGGCGGGAACCTCAGTTCATTGAAGTCAGCACCTGTTGTCATTAATCCAGGTGGTGCCTCCAGTACGGTGGATCCAAGTTTGGACACACTTGGATACAAATTGTGGGGTGTTGGTCAAATTGAGCGCCTATAACCATAATAGACCTCCTACATGTGTCTTTCCATGTGTGCGTCACAATGAATAGAAGGTGTGTGTGTGCCAATATTGCTACCCATTGGGACCGCCTCTTCCAAATCTGGAGTGATTTGGAAAGGGGTTTTAGACAAAGAAAACGATATCTGTTAAAGCAGTGGGAGAAATCACCCCTTAAATGTGTCTCCTGAAATAAAAGTATATCAGCACTGTATTGTTAGGCAGTGCTAAGGACCGCACCCCTTTTAACCTTATTTAGGAGCCCATTTACAATGCAGGAGACACACCTCATGAGGGTTAGTGGTCTTGAGTGTGGAGGGCTATCTAACATGGAATGCTAAGATGTGTAGGCTTACATCTAGAAAAGCATGCTATGTTCGAGTGTGCAATCAACAATAACGTATGCCCGCCATATTTCAAAACCTGAAGCATTTACTGTGAAATGTTGGCCTAGATGCCAATTATGGTTGGCAGGGTAGGAAAAAGGGTGACAACCTCTCCTGAATGCTAACTTCCTCCCCAGTCCCCTTTACACACTGAGCAAGGAAGAGAAACAAGACAACAAAGTACTCCTCTGGCCGCCCAGGAGTGCTGTAGAGAAATATATGATCAACGGTTATAGAGATCCCTTTTGCCCTTAGCCCCTGGTAAAGACTGGGTGTGTATGGCAAGCACACCACTCTCCCCGGGAAAATGGGGTCTTCAGATATCGCTAAGCCAGTACAAAGCAAAGGATGACTCACCTCAGTCCTTTGTGCTCCATAGTGGCACCTGCTTCATCGTCTGTTGATGACGCTCTATTCGCTTCATCGTTGCATGCCACGAAGAAAGGTCAAGATGCTTAAGAGAGCCTTCTTGCTCAGTACACGTCAGCCTCTGAGTCAGGGAGCGTCATTCTGTCCACATTGGTATGTCTTGAGTGGGCTGGTGTCGCTCCCTCGGACGGGTGGAGGGCTGGTCCACCTCTGCAACCGTCCAAGTCTTCCGGAGTGGGCTTGGATGTTCCAGTCCTTGGTCTTTCCTCTACTCCGTCCCATTCCCCCTGAGAAGACTGAAAGATTACCTTAAGCTTGACAGAGAAGATCAACATATATTGAACGTTTATAGCCCATAGCTTATTCTTTACATCCTCAAAAGACTTTTGGAGTTTGGGGACATTTTTTGTATGTTCTTGAAGAACAAGTTACTTACCTTCGGTAACGATGTATCTGTGAGAAACATTAGTTAGTTAGATTCCTCACCTTAGAATATCCCCAGGCGTCAGACTGGATCCGGAAGATTTTTCGTCAGCAATATCCCTTGCGCGTCGCTAGGCGTCGTCTGCGGCTCCGCGTCCGTCGTCGTGCGCCGGAATGACGTCGGAGTACTTAGACGCCGCCCTCGCGCGCTGACGTCAGTTCTTGTACATAGCCTTCCGCGCCAGGAACGCAGAGCCATGCAAGATACCGACACTGGTGCCAAAAAATTCTAGGGCCCTGAAAGGGATAGCCTTAACACTAGATGTCAGTTCACAGAACGGGGAGGATGGGTGGGTCGGTGAGGAATCTAACTAACTAATGTTTCTCACAGATACATCGTTACCGAAGGTAAGTAACTTGTTCATCTGAAAGAAACACGTTAGTTAGATTCCTCACCTTAGAATAGATACTCAAGCAATACCAACCCCGGTGGTGGGTCTGCGAACCAAGATCACACCAGAAAGTCCTGGAGGACAGAACGGTCAAAGAAGCCATCCCTCCGGACTTGGCTGTCCAGGCAATAATGCCTGGCAAACGTGTGCAGCGAAGCCCACGTTGCCGCCTGACAGATGTCCTGCAAAGGGACCCCCCGTCCCAAAGCAGAAGTAGCCGCTGTGGCCCGAGTAGAATGGGCGCGCAGCCCAACAGGCGGTTCCTTTTTTGCCAAGGAATAACAGATTTTTATACACAAAACGACCCACCGGGAGATGGTCCGTTTGTGTACAGCTTTTCCCTTCTTTGCACCCACGTAGCCAACGAAAAGCTGGTCGTCCACCCGGAACTGTTTAGTGCGGTCCAAATAAAAGGAGAGCGCACGTTTTGGGTCCAGACGGTGGAGCCGCTCTTCCTCTTTGGAAGGATGCGGAGGCGGAAAGAAGGTGGGCAAGGTGACAGATTGCCCAAGATGAAAGGGGGTCACCACTTTCGGTAGAAAGGAAGGACGAGGCCGAAGGACAACCTTGTCCGGATGAACAGATAGAAAAGGAGGCTTGGACGATAGAGCCTGGAGCTCACTCACCCGTCTAGCCGAGGTGATGGTGACCAGGAAAGCAGTCTTAAGAGTTAGAAGACGAAGAGGACAATTGTGAAGAGGCTCAAAGGGAGCGCACATCAGGAATGTCAAGACAAGATTCAAGTCCCACTGAGGCATTACGAAAGGGACAGGAGGGAACGTGTGAGTAATGCCTTTAAGAAAGTGTGACACTACAGGGGACTTGAAAAGAGAGGGCTGATCAGGAAGCCGTAAGAAGGCAGAGAGAGCAGCAAGATAACCTTTCAAGGTGCCCAGGGCAGAGCCCTGCCGGGCCAAAGAAAGAAGAAAGAGGAGAACCTCAGAAAGAGGGGCGGAAAGGGGATCCACAGCCTTTGCTGTGCATCATGCCACAAATTTGTTCCACCGGCAGGTGTATACCGTCTTTGTGGAGGGACGCCTGGCTGCCAGAATGATATCACAGACTTCAGGAGGCAAGTCAAATGGCATCAACTGCCGCCGCTCAATCTCCACGCATGGAGGTGGAGGCTGGACAGGTTCGGGTGGAGGACCGTCCCCTGCTGCTGCGACAGAAGATCCTCCCGAAGGGGCAGACGTATCGGAGGATCGGTCAACATACTGAGTAGCTCGGGATACCAGTACCTTCGTGCCCAATCCGGAGCCACCAAGATGACTTGGGCCCGGTCGCGCTTGATCTTCTTCAGCACTCTGGGCAGAAGTGGTATAGGCGGAAAGGCGTACAACAGACCGCAACTCCACTCGCGACGAAAAGCGTCGCCGAGCGAGTGCCACCTTGGAATTTGCAACGCGCAGAACTGCTGACATTGCGCGTTCTCGTCGGTGGCGAATAGATCTAACCAAGGCTCTCCCCACTGCTGAAAGAGACCTTGCGCCACCTCGGAGTTCAGACGCCATTCGTGATCCATCATGCACCGGCGGCTGAGTTCGTCTGCTCTGGCGTTCAGAGAGCCCGCCAGATGTTGAACCACCAGGGTGATGCCCTGGTGTTCCAGCCATGTCCAGAGGCGCAGAGCCTCCTGACAAAGGGTCCACGACCCCACCCCGCCCTGTTTCTTGCAATACCACATGGCGGTGGTGTTGTCCGTGAACACCTGCACAACACTTCCCCGGACAGAGGGAAGGAAGGCTTTCAGTGCAAGTCGGATCGCTCTCAGCTCCAACAAGTTGATGTGGAGGCGAGATTCCGCCGGAGACCAGAGGCCTCTGATCTCCGCCTCTCCCATATGGCCACCCCATCCCAGGAGGGACGCATCCGTCACTACGACATGCTCCGGTAGGGGTAGGGAGAGGCTCTTGCCCGTGACCCAATCGTGGTCCGTGAGCCACCACTGCAACTGCTGTGCAGTGCCCTCCGAGATCAAGACATGGTCGGACAGGTTGCAGGAGGCCATCAGCCCCAGAAGCCGCAACACTAGCCTGACCGAAACCCAGGATAGAGGCCGAAAGATGGGAATCAGGGCCTGTATATCCCGGACCCGCTGGTCCGGTGGATGAACCCGGAACTGCGCCGAATCGAGAACCGCTCCGATGAAAACGAGCTTCTGAGAGGGACTCAGGTGTGACTTCGGCACGTTGATGGAAAACCCCAGCAAATGCAGTAGATCCGCCGTAGTCTGGAGGTGGGAGACGACCGTCTGGGGCGAGCCCGCCTTCAACAACCAGTCGTCGAGATAGGGGAAGACTGGAACCCCTGATCTGCACAGATGAGCTGCGACCACCGCCATCACTTTCGTGAACACCCGAGGGGCACTGGTAAGGCCGAAGGGGAGCACGGTAAACTGAAAGTGCTCCTGACCCACCGTGAACAGCAGGTAACGCTGGTGGGCCGGCAGGACGGGGATGTGGAAATATGCGTCCTGCAAGTCCAAAGCTACCATCCAGTCTCCAGGGTCGAGGGCAGCTAGAACCTGAGCCAAAGTTAACATTTTGAACCGTTCCTTCCGGAGGAAGGCATTGACGTTCCGGAGGTCCAAGATAGGGCCTAGGCCCCCTTTGCCCTTCTTGGGAACCAGAAAGTAGTGGGAATAAAAACCACGACCTACTTCTGGGTTCGGAACGCGCTCGATGGCCCCCTTGGCCAAGAGGGCCGAAACTTCCTCGTGGAGAAGATTCAAATGATCCCCCGAGATACGGTGGTGCTGCGGTGGCATGGCTGGAGGGGTCGTCTCGAAGGGGAGGGAGTAGCCCCTTCGGACGATTTGCAGCACCCACCTGTCCGATGTGATGGACCGCCAGTGGAGCAGGTGATGGCGAACTCTGCCGCCCACTGGCGTGGAATGGGCCTGAAAGCTCGGACTAGGAATGCTTTGAGGCGGATGCTGCCGGGGTGGATGTGGACTGACCGCGTTGTCCTCCAGTACCGCCTCGGCGGAAACCACGTCCGCGTGCAGGTTGGTTCTGCGGCCGGTGGCTAGGCGGACGTGAGGAGGAGGAGCCCCTTCCTTGGCCACGAAAGGAGCGAAAAGCGGAAGTTTGTGGCCGCGGGGCCGAGAGGCCCAAGGACGTGGCCGTAGCCCGGGAGTCCTTGAAGCGAGCCAGCGCACTGTCCGCTTTGTCACCAAAAAGGCGAGCGCCATCAAAAGGCATGTCCCTGAGGGTGCTCTGGACATCCCCTGAAAAGGACGTGGACCGCAGCCAGGCGTGACGTCGAAGCGCCACCGTGGTAGAAATCGCCCTACCCAGCGAGTCCGTAGTGTCAAGCCCACATCGGATTGCATGGCGCGCTGCATCTCTCCCATCGGCCAGGGCCGAGGAAAGCCGCGCCCGGGCCTCCTCTGGGCACAGTGGCAGCACGTCCTCCACCGCATCCCACAGAGAGTGGGAATAACGGTCCAAGAGACAGGCGGAGTTCATCGACCGCAGGCCCAAACTGAGCGAAGAGAACAGCTTCTTACCAAACTGTTCCAGTCTCTTGGAATCCCGGTCCGGAGGAGCGGACGGGAAGGAGGATTGGGAGGTAGAGGCCTGGATAACCAGACTCTCGGGGGTGGGGTGTTGGGACAGAAAACTGGGGTCGCCCGGAGCAGGGCGGTGGCGCCTGGCAACGTTCCTATCCACAGGAGGGACTGTGGAGGGCTTGGACCAGGTGCCCTGCAGAACGTCAGTGAGGGCTTCATTGAATGGCAGCAGAGGCTCAGTGGAGCATGCGGCAGACTGAAGCACCTCAGTGAGGATGTTAGTCCTCACAGCCACGGCAGGCAGCTCGAGCCCAAGGGCTTCGGCCGCCTTGCGCAGCACCACAGAAAAGGCTGCACCCTCCTCCGAAGCCACAGTCGGAGGAGAGATGAATCCAGTGTCTGGTGAGGTATCCAACCCACTGGCCTCCCCCAGTTCATCTGCCCAGTCCTGAGCAAGTTGGCTCTGAAGGGCCATAGGGTCATCAGACCCCTCCCAGTCGCCCCCGTCATCCGATTCCTGGTAAACAGGAGGAATGATCGGAGCCGGTCGATAGACAATATGTGTCTCTAGCGGCGTCGGATGCGGCGTCGGGCGGCGCCGCATCGGCGTCGGGACCGGACAGGGGCTGAACCGGGGATCGACGTCGACCAGAGCCGGCGTCGGGGGTGGTATCGGTGTCGGCGCCGGCGGAGGAGGCGTAACGAGGTTGACCGGCGTCGACGGGGGCCCCGGCTCGGGGCCCTTGGGGACTTGCGGCGTCGGGGCCGGAGCCTCCAACGGCGCCGGGGCCGGAGCCGCCGGCATGCGAGGTCGCCCAGTCGAGTCCGCGGGGCCCGAAGGCGCGCCAGCGAGCGTCAACGGCGGGGCCAGGTTCCTCATGGCCGAGAGGAAGGCACTGACCTCCGCCGGCGTCGCGTCAGTCCCAGGGACCGGCGGGTATGGGGACTTGCCCGGCGCCTGCGGCTCCTGCGGAGCCGCGGGGGTGGAACCACCCGGACCCTCGGGCGAGTCGCGCGACCGGCGAGGGGAGTCCGAAGAGCAGTGTCGCTTCTTGGACTCCTTGGAGTGCCTCGACTTACCCGAAGCCTTCGAGCCAGACGAGTGACGATGTCGAGTGCGGCTCCGCGACCGATCCTTGGACCTCCTCCTGGACCGGGATCGAGAGCGACGCAGAGCCGAGTGGCGAAGCTCGAGAAGCTTGCGGGACCGCTCCCGCCTAGCTTTCGAGGTCAGGGCCATACAGTCGGAGCACGACGCCGCGTCGTGGTCGAGGCCCAAGCAGTACAGGCACCGGCGGTGATGATCGGTCACCGACATCAGTCGGTGACAGTCGTCGCAGGCCTTGAAACCAGGCATCCTACCGGCACCAGAGTCGAGGATTGACCAAAAAGAGTCAAAAAAGTTAGTCAAAAATTGACTAAAGGGGTAGCTCTCCCGGATCTGCGCTTACTGGCGCGGAAAAAAGAACTGACGTCAGCGCGCGAGGGCGGCATCTAAGTACTCCGACGACGTCATTCCGGCGCACGACGCCGACGACGGACGCGGAGCCGCAGACGACGCCTAGCGACGCGCAAGGGGTATTGCTGACGAAAAATCTTCCGGATCCAGTCTGACGCCTGGGGATATTCTAAGGTGAGGAATCTAACTAACATGTTTCTTTCAGATATATTGAGGTGTGTTGGGTTTCACACTACTGTTCCTGTAATCCTTACAACAGGTAGGACTTTGTCTCTGTTTTTATAGTTGAGGACGTGTCCCATGATAAGTCAAGGTGGAGCACCTGGTGGCAGCCTCTGGTCCAGGGCACAATGGGCCCCCTCACTGATGAAACATTAAGACAAATTTGCCGCTGTGACCTGTTCTCAGATCCACCACTCAAGGAAACATGTGAGGCCTCTCACATCAATATTTTACTAAAATCCAAGGAAACTAAATTTGTTACACCTTCCCTCTGCGTCTTCAGTGTGCCCCAGATAGGAGGTTTACCTCCAAGAGGCCCACACTTATGCCCACCTCTCCTTGATGGATGTCCTGAATGGGGGGAGGGTTCTTCTGAGGATTCCTCTGTGCCAGGAGGTCAAGGAGGTGGACAGGTGAAGAAAGGGGGGAGGCAGGGTCCCCCACTCTACTCCAATGCAACCTGATGGAAGATCATCTTTCAGGGTGGCAAATACCGGGCCTGGTCAAGGCCCCAACCTATCTGGCCCATCGTGCAGTCCAACGACTGGGTCGCAAGCTCCACCAACTGTGACCTGCCATACACTAAATCAAGCAACGTGGCGGACCTACAAGGCCGCCTCACTCTCACCCATCCGGGGAAGTCTACTGGGGGAACCATCCCAGGCCACATCTGTGACTCACCTGCTCCAAGTCTCTGGACCCGGCCACTCACCAGGCAGTGTGGCAAGGAGATTAGGGACTCTTCCCTACCCGAAGACCTGGGAAAAATAAGCACAGATCACCCACCGCGCTGGAGCAGTTAAGTGCCATGCCGTCAACCTGGCACAGGTCCACCCATGCAGATGCCACCCGACAGCCTTTTACTGTCCACTGGTGAAAGCCTCACTGCCTGATGGCCGTTTCTCCGGGCATCTGTCAACATCACAGTGTATACCAGCAAGGAAGTTTCAGTATCCAGGAGGGGCAGGCTTAACATAAGAACATGTGTAAAGCATTTAGAAGTACCAAAACTGTTAAAAAGTCAAAAATAAAAGACAATAAAAACCCCACTCCGATTTAAACCTATAGAGAATATTTTAATGAACAATAAGGGAAACCAGAGATATGAATTTGCTAAATTTAAATAACAATAGTGGCAAAAAGCGTTAAGCGCCAACAGCAGTAATCTGGTCAAGCTTGACTGGGACAAAGTCATATGTTAAGGCTGACCGCGGTCGATCACCATTTGGATGCAGGAACTGGGTTCATCCTGGTAATAAAGATTTACCTTCTTTTCTTAGGAAACAGTTCTTGGACATGGACAAGTCACCGATGTGTTTGTCAGCATCAAAGGCAGCAGGCTGAAGCCAAAGTAGAGCTCGAAAGTGACATGTTGCAGTAAGACAGGGTTCTGATGTGGTTATCGACGTAGGCGGGAAGGTGCCGAGTGGGAGAAGTGCATGATTTATGTAAAAACTGGTATGGACGTCGATCAGAGGTCGGTCGGTTTCAGTGAAGTGGTTATTATTATTAAACATTTATAGAGCGCATGGCTACCCTCGGGCATCCCAGCGCTAAACAGCTGAGTAGAGAAACTGAGAAGTTTAAGAAGCTGTTTTTTGGAATAGCCATGTTTTCAAAAGCTTCCGGAATGGTAGGATGTGCATTTCAGTGCGGAGGTGTAATGGAAGCATGTTCCACAGTTTTGCCACATTGTAGGCGAAGCATCTTCCTCCGCTTCTTGTCCGCCTGATTTTGGGAACAACTGCGAGGTTAAGGTTAAGCAATCGCAGGTTCCTCTTAGGGCGATACAGAGTGATGAGGGGTTGTTTGATTGCCAGGCCTGTTCCCCACATGTTCTTGTGGGCGATGCACAAGGCCTTAAACTTTATTCTCTCGATGATCGGCAGCCAATGAAGGGTTATTAAGGCTGGTTTGGCTGACTGGGTTTTTGGGATTCCAAGTAGCATCCTTGCAGCGCAATTTTGAGCGACGTGAAGCTTTCTTAGAGTTGCCATGGGTGCACCCAAATAGAGGGAGTTACCATAATCCAGACGTGACAAAACCAACGCCTGGATAAGAATTCTCCTTGAGGCCATTGGGAGCAGTGGGAGGATTTTCCGGAGAGATCTGGGTACCAAAGCAAGCCCCGGTTACCTTCATTGCTTGATGGTCGAACTTGAGCGAGTTATCTAACCAGACACCCAGACTCTTTATCTTGATTTTGGGAGTGGGGGGCGAGTCTAGGCACTTAGGCCAGGTTTGAATGGGGCCTACACTGGGGTGGTTACCTAGGAACATCAACTCAGTTTTTCCTCCGTTGAGTCTGAGGCAAGAATGCTCCATCCACGAGGCGACTTTCTCTACACATAATTCAAAGACCGACGGGAGGTTGCCGGCCCTTTAAGAGTGATGACCAGCTGTGCGTCATCCGCGTAGATCACAATCTTAATTCTATGAAGCAGGATGATATAGGCCAATGGCCGCATGTATACATTAAAGAGAGTAGGGCTCAACGAGGATCCCTGTGGGACTCCACAGTTGAGCTCGAGTCTCTGAGATGTTGCATCTTCTGAAAAGACTTGGAAGGTTCTTTTGTCTAGGAAAGATTGTATCCAGGAGATAGCGTTATCTTGTATCCCCAGTCCCCTAAGTCTCTCTGCTAGAATGGAGAGGTTAACAGTGTCAAAGGCAGAGCTTAGATCAAGGAGGATGATGGCAACTGTTCCTCTCTGATCCAGGATCTGCTTGGCGTCCTTCACCACTGTAAGAAGGGCAGTTTCGGTACCATGTTTAGGACGAAACCCCGTCTGGGTGGCATGTAAAAGATCATGGGTCTCTAAGAAATTCGAGAGCAGAGTGTTCACATATTTCTCCAAAATGTTTACAGTTACCGGTAGCAGTGAGATTGGGCGGTAATTTCCTAGGTCGCTTGGGTCTAGGCTAGGTTTTTTCAATAAAGCCTTGACCATTGCATGCTTCCAGGGTCCTGGAACAAATCCTGTGGACAAGGAAAGATTTATCAATTCCAGGAGCCTTGGTAGAATCACCTTCCCTGCTTTGTGTAGAACATGTGGAGGAGCGGGCTCTAAAGGGGAGCCTGATTTAATTCGTGGAAAGATTTCTATCAGCTTGTCCAAAATCATGGCTGCAAATTCTTTAAGTACATGCTCTATATTGTGTACGGGCATCTCAGTATCTTCCAGATCAATAGGGCAAGGGGGCTTAGGGAATGTGTTATAAAGTTTATCAACTTTTCCCTGGTTGGCCTTTGAGGCTTCTCAGGATTCTCTCAGCGGAGCAAGGGTGCAGAGTAGAGCTGCTGAGGAGTTTGACATGGATGGCTGGGGCTTTGACGTTGGCCCTGGTGAAGAACGTAGTGGTGGCTGCAAGAAGTGCAATCTCACAGGCGATGCATCATAAGCAGATTGGCTGGTGGGTAGGTCCCGATCTTCCGTCGCTTCTCTTGAGGAAAAATGGTAAAAACATTTTTAAGTCTCAACTTTAGGGTTAGGCAGCAGGAGTATACTGACAACCGCCAATGGTGGTAGTCCGTCTGTCGTCCACAGGTCCAGCAGTGTTCTGAAGAGGGTACCTAAGGATGCCACATTTATGCCTGGTACCAACCTGTGGGTGGGGATGACTCCTGGTCCTCCCGAACCAACCGGGAAATAGTTTCCAAGGTTAAAACTACCCACTTTTGCAGCATTTCCTTTGTACCCTACTGCAAAAAATCCCTAAGTGCCCCTCTCTACCAAAATCCAGCAATGGGGAACCTTTCTTCCCTTGTGCAGAGATCCTGTGCTCACCCTAGAAGGGTGGCCAGGGAAATGATCAAAACCTTCCCTGTAGTCACTCAAAACGAGTTCTGGAGGCAGCTCCTTTCCCACTGGGATCAGTGCCTGGTAGGCTAGCAGGACAATAAAGAGGGCAGGCACAAGTGTGAGCTTTATCTGCCTCTGACAGGGCAGACCCCTTTGAAAACAACTGAATTACAGGGCAATGTTCAGATGGTCATCCGGTCAGAGAAACAGGACACCTCCCAACACCCAATCCTTTTCTCAGCTCTGAGAGCCAATTCACAACTAATCAAGGAGATATTCAGCTCCTGAGGGACAGCTGGAAGCTCATGCACCCTGGCTTATGGGCTTATTTATGGCCTTCTTAGTATTGACCTATTAACATTTAAAAGGAGGATATAGGCTTGTCAAAGGGGTTATTTCAACAGCTTGAATTTGCAGTTTAGACCTGCACAGCCAAATTACTAGTGGTAAGATTTGCAGTCATGGTTTGTATTGTCACTTTATTGGTGGTTATTCATATCCAATTGATGCTGAATAGACTGTATATCCAAGATCAAGTAGATATATTCTCCTAAGTGCATCAAAAAGATTTAACTTATACATATTATAAACAGTCTTCCGTGGTTTAGTTTGAACAGTGGCAACAGAGATCAATAAATAGACTACAATATGACATTCTAATCACCGCTAAATATATACGGGGCTGCCATCATCCCCTATTTGTTTTCAAAAGGCAGTATAGTGATTGGACTATCCAGATTCGGACCACATACACTGGTAAATGAAGAAGCTGTCAATCTTTCTCAAATGACCTGCTTTTGTAACAGTAATACAAATTTGGGAAGAATTCCTTAATAGAACTGAAGAAAAAGCTACTTACCTTTGGTAACGCTCTTTCTGGAGGAAACTATATTTACCTGCAGATTCCTTACGTTTTGAGGTTCCAATCTGGATCCGGAAGCTTTTCAATAGCTCTTCCATGCTGGTAGGGGGTGCGGGCTCCATCTCAGTAAAGCGCCCATGTCAGCATGATGACATCAATCGCAATCTACTTCTTTTTAAAACCCCATCGAAGCGATTGGATAACGCAAAAGTCCATAAGATAGGTGAGATTTCCACAGTATATTCAAGTACATAAAGTACATCTGTGGTATAACCACCCATGCAACTGGGAGGTAGGTGGGTCGGTGAGGAATCTGCAGGTACATATAGTATCCAGCAGAAAGAGCTTTACCAAAGGTAAGTATCTTTTTCTTCTAATGGATACTTCTACCTGAAGATTGCTCACCTCCAAGCAGTGCACCATATTAGG
Source organism: Triturus cristatus (assembly GCF_964204655.1). NCBI lineage: Eukaryota > Metazoa > Chordata > Amphibia > Caudata > Salamandridae > Triturus > Triturus cristatus. The sequence continues at coordinate 715,450,343 of NC_140588.1, read as the reverse complement.
AGGTGGGTGCATGGGTGCTTAAATGAAAAAGACTTGAATCACAGAGTGAGTGAAGTACCCTTCCCTCCTCACTTCAGCGTCCAAACAATAATGCATGCATTCGATGATGCACTGAATTATTCAACCTGACAAAGTTCTCGTATGCACTGCCTTACCCTTCAACTTTCCAACATATCCCACAAAGTCATCCAGCCTGAATTCACGGTTCCTGTTCAGACACTGACTGCTCTTTTCTGATCTAGATGAGAAAGCCTTTCTTTCTCCTACAGGTGGGGGAGGATAGAATGCTCGAAGGTTATGGACTGGGCTAGGTGTAAATGGGTAACCACCTTCGGCATGAAGACAGCCCTTATTTTTAATACTAGATTGTCTGGGAAGAAAGAGGTGAGTGGAGTTTTTACAGATAAGGTTTGTAATTCACTAATACATCCAGCAGACATAATAGTGATCAAAAAGACCATTTTAAAAATCAGTAACCTTAAGGGACAATTATGCAACTTTAAAGCAAGCAACACATAAGGAATGTGCGAACAAGGTTAAAGTAGCATTGTGGCATAATAAAGGGAGTAGGGGGAATCTTGTTAATAAGCCCTTTCAAGAATCTGATGATTATGGGTGAGTTAAAAGGGGACGGCTGATCAATTAAACGTAGAAAGGCTGATAAATAACCTTTAACAGTGTCCACTGGTAACCTGATGGTCCTAAGAGAGAAAGAATCAAAAGATGTCAGATAGAAGGGCCTAACAATTATCTATGAAATTTTCAAAACACTGAGGGCTAACTTTCCCTATCTACTTAAATAGAATGTTTTGATGGATTGTCTAGACTGTTTTGGTAGATTGTCCAAATGAAAATAAGACAACATCTACCACTTTTAGGGGCAAGGAGCAAGAGCTCAGATTGCACTGTTCAATTTCCAGGCATGCAGGTGAAGGCTCTAGAGGCAGGGGTGTAGAACATTCCTACCCTGTGAGGGAGAGGGAGTGGAGAGCATAGTTAGAGGTGAACTAGGTCTGCATACCACATCGTTTGTGGCCAGTTTAGGGGCAATGAGCTCCTGCCACGAAATCACCGGTCTCTAGGCCAGATTGGATAACCTGTTTTTCAGCCAATTGACAATCCCCAATCAGTTCTGTAAAATTGGACAGTAGGTCATTCAGTAGTGTGTGAATGACTGGTTGTGCTGAGAAAGCATGAATAACTCTGCCAAGGAGGCAAGTGTTGCTGATGGATTTAAGAGCCTTGCTCCCCTCTGAGAACATAATTTTTTTTGTCAAATCTCTTTTTATTAGGAACAAGCACATGCAGGAAAAGGCATTACATCGTATAATCAATCCCCACAGCCAACTCCATATCTAAAGAAGACACAGGATCTCAATGCACAGAGAAATGTAATACTTGGCATCTCATCATTCCCATACCATCCCGTTCAATTTTCTGCTTCGGAACTTTTGTAACCCCTTCTCAACTCCCCCACCCCTCTACCCCTTCCCCTGTACCCCTCTCTCCAACAAAAGTGGTGATGAGAAAAAGCAAATGATACATATGAGTAGTGAGTAGCTTAGGTGTCTAGGCATACGTCCTAAGGTGTAGATGGGTGTGGTGGCAGTTCTGTAAGCTCCATATGATAATAGGGGATCTGTTGGTTGTCCTGGGCGAGGTTTAAAACTGGAACAGATGCATGGCTCTAGTCATCGGAGGGCATGCCGCCAGCGGGAGGCCTCGTTAGAGATATGTCACTAGCGGGCCCCATCTATATTCAAAATTCTTGTATTCATCTCTAAAGATGTCTGATAGCCTTTCCATAATAAGTATTTCCCAAAAACGGTAGTGCCGCTGAGCCAACACTGGTGCTGATTTCTTTTTCCAGGCGCCCAGAATTGCCTTTTTGGCCACCCCAAAGCACGCCCACATGTTCGCCCTATCTGTCTTTGACTGGTTTTCCAGTCCAGGATGTCTGAGGCCCAGTAGTACTGCCTCTAGTGTGGTGAACATATTTTTTGCATACTGTTCCATCTTTGATTCCTGTTCAAATAGAATGGGGAGAAACACCCTGGAGTCAGCTTTGACGAATAAGAGGCTTGCACCACCAGGTTCTCAGGAGATAGATGAGCTGAAAACAATTCACAATCTCCTGGAACTGGTTTATAGCGGTAAGCAACAATTCTTGAGACAGCTGGGGAAGTGGTCAGCTTTACCCATATGGTCAGTTAGAGCTTAATTAGTATGGAAGTAGAGGTTCCATGTAATCTAAGATCTCAATGAGGTTATTTGACTTCACTTCAGTCAATGGTAGCTGTAGGTCAAGCATATCTGATGCCTTTCTCATCACAGTGTGATATGATGTCACTTCTGGTAGAAGGATTCCAGTGAAGGACATAAGCTCCCATTTTGGGTAGGTGTCAAGTTCACTTGCATTCCTTCGTCATCAAAATCCGGCTTAAGAGAAGTTTTTTATCCCCAGCAACATCTGCATTTGGTTCTTCCTGAGGATCAGTATAACCAAAGAAGCATCTGCCCTCTTCAATGAGCCTCTGTGCCTCTCCTCCAGAGTGTTGCGGGATCAGTGGGAGATTCACCAGTGGAGACACTTGTGGAGTCAGAGATAAAGGCTAAAGCATCGATGAAAAGGGCTGTAGCGGTGGTAAGGTCGCTTGCAGCACCTATGGTGTCATTTAGGGTGCCAGGGAAGTTGATTGTGGTGCCCTTACAGATCTTGAAATCGGGCACCGAAGAAGACAGGCTTGGAATGAGCAATGGTGATGGTCTCTGGTTTGTATTCACCCAAAAGACTTGAGGCAGAGGAAGAAATGGAGTGAAGGGTGTCGGTTGGTTGGACGTTGGTATTACCCCCCCCAGCAAACTGGTCATCTGGCCCTTGCAGCCAACTGGTGAACCAGAGAGGAGCGTAACACAACTGAACATTGCATTGAGAAAAGCTGATGGATCTGTCCAAGGTGCTGGGAACACTGGGTACAGTTTTCCAGTCTGGAGCGTTGGAGTTGGAGCCACAGGCAGTACAGTGTCTGGAGATGGCACTGGTCAGGTGGAATCTAGGCGCCGGATCTTCTGTCGGATGTTCTTAGTCCGATGCCGGACGAGGTGAAGCCGAGGATCTTCATTACCTACTTTAGGAGGACAGGTCTTCGAGATTCGTGCCTCCTCTTTTTCTTGTGTTTCTTCTTGGACGATCTTGAAAATGGTGGAGATGGAGACTCTAACTTTGGTCTGGATGGTGCGATGTCACTAGCATTCATCCAGCGCTCTTGTCCAACATTTTGTCTCTCCCATTCTTTACAGGCTTTGGGATGCATCTTCTGGCAAAATTTCCAGGCCTCAACTTCGTGGTCTGAAGCAAGGCGCCAGAGACAGATGTTGGGAGGATTAGTGATGTACATGCAATCCTCAGAGTCTCTACATGGTTTGAAACTAGATGGTTTTGGAGGTGTAACTGTGAAAGAAAACTGCACCTGAACAGTTTTATTAACAAAAAAAATCATCCAATAATGATATGCATTCCTGAAAAAAAGTGAGAGCTCCGAGCAGGTTGATGGCATGGAAAAAAGGAACTGATGTCATCACATCAACAGGTGTGCTTTGTGGCTCCACTGACGTCACAAGACATTGTGTGCAACACAGACGTGGAGCTGGTGTCCCCCACTGGCATGGGAGAGCTATTGAAACGTTTCTGGATCCAGCCTGGTGCTTGGGATATTCCAAATGTGAGGAATCTGTAGGTAGACGTAACCATCAGAAATTCCATGTATTGTAGATTGTCTACAAGCAAATTTCCACTTCAGCTCTGTGTGAGTAAAGCAAATTCATTCAGCTAACTAGGATATATAAAAGTGCAATATCGGAAACCTATTCTCCAGAATCTGGTTAATAACATTACTTTTTTAGAACCATGTAAAAACCTGTTAACATTCCAGGGGGAAGCGTCCAAATTAACCTCCTTTATCAAAAAATTAGCTAATTAGAATTTTACTGCGAGCATGTTTTACCTACTAGCTGAAGAATATGTTACTTACCCTGTAAGCATCTATTTGTAGAATGTAATGCAGTAGATTCATATGCTCTGCATATTCCTACTATCTAGTGTTGGGCTTGGGCGTTTGCAACTTTCTTTTCTTCAAAGAAGTATTTCGAGTCACAAGGTATGGTGTGATTCCTCCCTTAGTTAATAATGTGCATGGGCACCATCTCCACTGTTAAGATTGTTTTTTTGTACAGTGGGTGAGCATACGGGTAGAGCAGTAAGGCGAAACAGTATGGTGACCATGCATAAGCTTGTGCACAAGGAATTAAGCTACAAATTACGTTTTTATTACTTTCTTTTAAGGAGTCTCTGAATGTGATCAGGCCTAGCGAAGGGGCCACAGTGAATGCAATCATTAAAGAATTAGTTATAAATGAGTCTGAGTAAAGTAGATGGCCACTGATTTTTAACTATAGAAATGTGAAAAATGTGCTATGAATGGCATAACCGTCAGTAATTACCCATTTCTCAGCACAAAATCATAAAGCAGGGTTACAAGTGTACATCATGATAGCAGTAACCTAATTATGTATTCTAAAATAACTGATGGAGATGCTACTCCCTTATTCTAGCACATCTCCCCAGGCAAACATGCGGGTGACATCCTTTTTCCATTTAATTACATTGAGAAAGAAACGTCTCAGAGTAATTTAATCAAGGTCAAAAACATTTTATGAAAAAAAATCAGGTAGTACACAGGTAAGTTCTAAGGACAAATTAAACTACTTCTAGAAATGAAAGTATATGTTTTAGGGTAGAAAAGAAATGGAATGAATTTGGATATGGGGAAGAGGTGCAGGAACAACCAGATAAATAAAACATTGGGGGCCAGATGTACAACCATTTCATTTTGCGACTCGCAAATTGTGATTTTTGGCAACTTCTACTTAGCGAGTTGCGAAATGGAATGTACTAATGTATCTCAGACACATTTAGTGATTCCCAAAAGGGTCGCAATCAACCTACCTCATTAATATTCATGAGGTAGGTCGCAATTTTCGACCCATTGGGAATGGCCAGTAATTACAGTGATGGTGGCCTGGTGGGGTCAGCAGATCACCATGTCTGTGATTGCTTTTTAAATAAAGCTATTTTTTCTGAAATGCAGCCTGTTTTCCTTAAAGGAATATGTGATGCAGTTAAAAAAGAAACATTTAAAGTTTCTGTTTCATTTTGTAAGAGCAGGCAGTGGTCCATGAGACCACTGCCTGTTCTCAAAAAATGTTGGCATCCATATTCGCAAAGGGAAGGGGACCCCTTCCCATTTGCGAATGGGTTACCACCTCCTTCACAGAGCTCGGAAAATGTGAATGTTTTGCAACCGCATTCCCGTCAGAAAACATTCATACATGCCACTGCAACTCGCTATTAGGAAGGGACTCCCTTGAAACGAGAACCCCTTCCTAATAGTGAGTCGCAAACCCTATTTGGTGAGCCGGTAATTTGGGTTAGTACATTTCCAAAGCTGTTTTAGCGGTCGCAAACACCCCGATTCTCCCTTTGCGACCACTAAAACCAGCTGTATATCTGGCCCTGGAGCGCTAAAGGTAGGTAAGCATTTAGAGCAAACTAAACATTTTAACATAAAATGTACAAAAAATAGAAACCAGCAAGTAATACTTCCTAGTTTAATAATCCCCAAATAAATACACGGAACCAACCGCAGAAATTATTGTTACGTGTCTGGTCCTGGTTTTAAAGGAGATCTGAGGTCTGATACCTGGACTTAATCAGAAAAGCAGGAAAAATTCAAAGATGTCAGGATCTAATGAATGTTAGCTGCATTCCTATATCTGAATGAAGAGTACAGCTCATTAACAGGTTGGAATGTGCATTGTCGGTCAAACTTTGTTTCTTCTGGGAGCTTTAAAGACAATTATGACCACAAAATTAAGTGCCAGTGTTTGAGTCAACCCTTTAACCTGCAGAGAAGGATCATAGTTCTTTCTGGCATACTAAGTAATAAAGGACTCCAATGTATTGTATAATGATAATCATGCCAGCTCAGGAAACATGCCTTTTACTCTACTCCGAAAAGTGAGTTTGTTCCAATAGACTGGCATCATAATTCGACTGATTCTTTCACTTATTATACTTTACCTAAACTATATTAATTATGCCTAGTATTTACATTTATCGCAAGTACATCCTTCTAAAATACACATTTCAGAAAAGAGAACACACAAACTGCAAAAAAAATCTGTTGGAAATTGTTTATTGTCTATAAAAGGCAAAGAAAAACTACAAAAGTTCACATTACAGTTGATGTGGTGTTAAGAATGTTTTTTTTAATTTCAGAGGTAGTATTTGTAGAATGTAATGCACAATTTCTATGGCAATTATTATTACATTTTTATTATTAAATAATACAGTAAAAACATAGCAACACCTCCTATGTAACTGACCATAACAGTCCACTACCAGTATCCTTATCAATGGAATTCTGTGAAAATTATATATGGATAAACATATGTGGCTAGGTTTAGTTTTTGTACCGCCTAATTAAATAGGTGCATGCGAGGCACTGCTATAAGCTTTATAGTGTGCAACATTGTCTAGAGTGAAACTGGTGTGAAAAAAGTTACACTTATCTGTAACATTAGATACCTGAATACCATTATGGACATGGGATACCACCATTTTCAATCTTTCTCTGGTGTCTGCCCTCATGCTAATCCTACTGAGCCCGCAAAACTAACACTGCAACAAGGGACAATACCCAATGCTTACCTACTGGTTTCATAACCTTTTCACACCTATGAAATCTTATCATTGAGAATATCAAATGGTAGGATTTCACACTAGAAACATACCCATCCTCACAAATTTCAGTACTTGATAGAAAAAAAAAATACAATTACCGATATTTTAGATCAACTACATTCAGTCTATGATTTCATCACTCGAGAGCCTCTGGTTAAGTGTTTTCAGAGCAAATATTCAATATTTCTAAGTTTTGTAGCATCCAATCCAAAACTGAAATAGCTCTGTGGAATCCCAAAGTCCTGGTGATGAAGAATAAAAATTGTGGATGCCAAAATATGTATGTAGATGGGTCGGCAGTTGAGATGAAGGCTGACAGCATAGCCTCTGGCCCAGCAGCATCCCTCCAATGGCAACATCTGTGGTTACCATCAGTAAAAGAAAACTGCAGTAGGATAAAAGGCACGAAACGACCAAGCAAGACTGCTATTGATATGACCAGAAATAGAGAAGATATCCATCATCGTTTTCTAACCCTCCCACTAAAGTCACTTTGAGGACTTGCCACTTGAGGCTGGACCTGTGGATCTATCCCAAGATGCATCACCAGTTGCTATTTAGTCTCTTTGGCTAAGTTTACACAGTTGTTGTCTCATTAATAAAAAAGCACAATGCTTTCATGAATGGATTGAGGTGTTAACAAAGTTGTACAATTTCCCTATGCTATAAAGTTTTGCCTAAAAAAGTTATATACAACAATCCACAATGCTCAGTTACATTTGTCTACCATTGTGTTTAACACCCACAATGACTGGTCTATATTTTTTCATATTGTGCAGGAGTTATTTAGTAATAGTGGTGCTTATCAAAGGATTCACAAGTCTCTGACACACCTATTCTGGAAGTCTTCATGTAATTGCATTAAATATCAGAACTAAATAGGCTTTACTGATCACCAGTGAACACTCTTACTACCTGTACATGCCTTATAGTGAACTAGAATTTTAGCCACTTGGGAACCGCTTAAATGTCAGTGATGCCAGATAAAGATGAAGCTGCATCTGTTCTCTTTGTTGTTTGGCTGATTTGTTTGTATGTTGAATATATCAGATACCGGTCTTCTGAAGAAATGTATTGCATTTTTTAGCAGTTTGTACATTATGAATCTCCAGCCCCAAAGGAGTCTGGCAACAAGAACGTAGCCCGCACCAGAGAAGGCTTTATACAAATACATAGATAAACAAGAACAGTGATGCGAGGCAATGCAGAGATGCTGTGAAATGTAAACATGATCATAATTCACATACACGAAAGATGAAATATGAGTCAACAACAGAACAATAACCAATGCATCAACCTAGAGTGGCCTTACCTACAGCTACCTTCGTAAGCAATTACACCTTCACCAAGAGGTGGATTTAATTATTAGAAACACAACAAATAAATAAGAACAATACTTCTTGTGTTGGTTTTCTTCACTAAGAAATGATAAGCCCGTTGGGAAGGATTTCTCCTCAATGAACTTTGATTTTGAAAGTGTATCCAAAGGTTTGTTGGACTATAAAAATATGAATGATGTCATACCAGATGAATTCCGGGAAGAAAGGAGGATGACTAAAATTGGAGAACGTTGAATCTTTGCGAAGATTATAGCTTAATACAAAGTGTAACCTGATGTAAAGCTTCTGTCAAATGTGATGCCCTAGTACATTTTAAAATCAAGTCTCATAAGGGCAGTCATTAGTAAGCCCAAAGCAGAGCATTATTAAAGTGGACTGTACCAGAGAATAACTATATGAATAAAAATGATGGTCATGCGTTTTAAAACTGGCAAGAAAAATCCAAAGGTTTAAAGCTGCATCTCAATGATGTTTTCCGACATGTCCGAAACTGGACTGGGGTTGATTGGGTTCCTGTCTAATGTCTGCGTAGGCTTGCATTTCAGACTACACTCTTCCTATTGAAGTAGGACACAGTCTGATTTGACTATGGCTGATCACTGTCTGTGTAACATATTGGGCAAAACAACAATGGAATGGACTGCTGCCCGAGCAATCACCTATCACAGACACTTGTGCAAGCATTTCACAAATCATTTTGGGTTTTAAATATATTCCCCCAGCACATAAGGCACAAGACCGTCTTGCTAAAATACTCTACAATAAATAGTGGTTCTGCCCTTGACAAATGCAGTCAACAATGGGGAAAAAAAGAATCAATATGCTCTCTAAAACAGACAAGGAACCCAATACACAAAGGTGTTTATAGTACATACCAGCTAATCTCAATAACGTCTGTACAGTAATAACCATAAAGTATCATTCTCTAGGTTCTAATACTTCAGAAGTAGGCCAACAACTGCAAGACTTGATAGGGATGCAAACTCGAGCACCGAAATGGAGACAGAACATGATGGCATATTGGTAACCTGGTAGTAAGCTCCAGTACAATACTGAGAGCATTAATGGTAGACTTGTTTCTTGACATTTTCAAACTGTGTAAACTTCTAGAGAAGAATAGCCATTGAATTCCTTGATTCATATCGAAATCAAAGGGTACTTTTAAATAAAGGGGGCGGTCAAGCCCCATCTGTCACCGTTTTAATGTCCCAGGTTATTATTGATTTAAACTGTGATCATGCCAACATGGCACCACTGTACATGGGCCTCTGTTAAAGGGAAGCAACGTAAAAAGAAGGTCAAACTTTCAACAAATGTATTTCATTTAGAACCAGAAAGTCTGTTAAATTGTTTCTGTATGCTGCATTAGCAGCCAGACAATTTTAATATAATTCTTTTTACTTTTATGATGGTATCAGTAAGAAACAAAATGTTAAAGAGTTTATAACTACATTTTTAAACAGAATCATGTGTTCTCATACTGGAAACCAGTAAAATGTTTACATAGATGCTTTCTTTACTAGTCAATCTAACCAATGTTTCATGAACACGGCTTCCACAAATTAAGTGAGAGACAGCGAACTTAAACCTCTTCTTGGGAGGCAAGGCAACTCTCCTGAATCATGAAGTTTCCTGCCACTGGCCAAAACAAGTGAAGTCTCAGAACTGCAATCTGCTCCACATATGTGCAAACACTATCATATTAAACTGTCTGCACTACAGCCAGTCAAGGCCGGTGCAGGTAAGAGTGGTGGGGCGGGGCAGGGGCAGGGCAGGTGAGTTGACAGACGAGGGAAAAAAAATGAGTTTTAAAAACACTTAAGATGCGGCGAGCGCCAGGTGAGTGTTTTTTTGCTTTCAAAATTTTATTTACCCTCGGTGTCGTCTGTCCACTCACCACCCACCCCACCCACGCCCCGCAGCTTATTTATTTTATTTATTTAGTGTTTTCTATAGCGCGAACATGACCCTGCGTAGGGTATCAGAGCGCTTTACAGCTGAATTTCGGTGAAACAGAACCGAATACGTTACAAGTCATTAGATGCCTACCAAGTTTAGAACAGAGCATTAGGCAGCAAAAGATAATATATACACATATTGAATTACCATGAGTAGTTTAAAGTAAAAGACTACATTTTGAACATGTATATACAGGCCCATATAAGGTTAGTGAGCAGCTAGCGGGCACATGGAGTAGTCATGATAGGTTTGTAGACAGTGACAAAGATTTTGCTCTATGTACTTATGGGAGAAATTTCCTCATATAAAATGCTTTTGCTTCCTTTTTGAATGCCGTGATGGAAGGAATTCTTCTAATGTTAGGGGGGATAGCGTTCCAGATTCTTGGAGCTGCCCCGGAGAATGCTCTTTTCTGCACCGGCCGCGACTGACTACAGCTTAGTTAACAACTACCTGCATGAAAGTGCATCGAGAGAATTCCTTATCCATTTCTTCAGCACTCACACGGGGACTGACAGCATGTGCATGTTCTCCACCCAGGCTGTGCATTACAGCCGGTGGAGAACATGCTAAGTGCGCATGACGGTTTCATCATGCGCACTTAAGCAGCAGCAACCACTCCTCCTCCCACTAGCTTCACAGGAGCCCAGCCCGCCCGCCCTAACCTGGATACAAGATACTAAAAATAAAATGGCAATAACTTGCGTTATTATCATTTTATTTTTCCTTTTACACTGTTTGGAGAGCAGTGGGGCGATGCTCCTCCTTAGCCTTAGCAGAGGAGCCACCACTATTTGTGACAAGTGCTGAGGCATTTGAAGGTAGCATATTTGTAAAACGGGTGCCAGAGAAGATTAGGGAGTTCATTGGAAATATGGGGCCAGATGTACAAAAAGACTAGTTGAAGAAAGTGGTTGAAAAGAGAACATCGACTTTTTGTACCCAGTGATGCTTTAAAAACAACACTGTTTGGGTGCAGATCATTGGGAGTAGGTAGTCATCCTCTGGACAAGCTTGTTTATTATAGACTTGATATGGTGAGGCTCCGTCTTGCATGAATAGCGGCCTAGTGTTCCGGAAGACCATCTTCTACCACAACACTACTGCACGTGCCAATGCAGTTTCAAGAAAATTAGGAATTATGCTAAAATAATCCACCTCAGACTGCAGGTAGAAAAATGAAGGAATTCCAATCCTGTAATGGAGATTTGAGAGCGTCTTTATAAAATATCTGGTAATGTTACCATGATATACAGCTGCACAAACATTATCCAGTGTAGCAGTTGGTGGGTAGCGTGGGAGCTTGGAGTGCTTTTTTGATAGACTTGCACATGGTGTTCTTCCAGCCTAAAGCATTTTGGGCACAGAAACTTAAGGACAATCTTTAAGATACTTATATCTATTTTCTGAGTGTATAATATGTTCATATTTACACTGCAGTCTCTTCTGTGGAGGAATTCAGTGGCTTAGAAGGGAGGCAGGGTTTACAGTCAAGGCTGCTCCTCTATTGAATTGTTTGTTACAGTAAACCTGAGGCAGGCTGCAAGTCTGTAGCATATAAACATCCATCTGCCCTCTTCTGTGCAAAAGACTGTGTAGTAAAAATGTCTTATGGTGCCACGACCACGTGTTGTTCAGTATTTGTGGGGGGCATCAGAGAAGCTTTCTTTTGACCAGACAGCAAGCTCCTATGTTGTAGTCTCAAATGAGACAACTGTGGAATTCAAGTTTAGACTATATTCTTCCAAAGGTTTTAGCAGCATCCTCAGAAAGATTAGAAGTAAATCTGCGTAGCTACCATACATTTAATCAAAGTGCCCTCTTGTGTGAAAGCAAGCCTGGAATTTGGGAATCCGTTTAGGACTGTATCCAGTAACTAATATTCAAAAGATCAAAATATCCATTATTTGCATGGGAAATGGCTACTGTGGAGGCTTCAGGGTGTGTCAACGTTTTTTCGGTCAGGAACGTTGAACATGATCTCTAAAATAATTCAATGTGGCAAAATAATAGAAAGAAACAGTGTAAGTGAGAGACAGTGATTTGGGATCATCACAAGTTCACTGTCATAAATCGATTTCCTACCTGGCGTTGAGATGGCCAACACCCAGTGAAGTCCATGGAGCAGATTTAAGTGCTTGATGAACATTATTTTGAAATATTAAAAAATAATCATATAGTTCTTGGGTCACTCAAGTATAAGCTTAGCTACTATGTTGATGGGATATATAAGCCAAGACAAAGAATCATAAGCAGGACCAGGCGGCGTAGGCACTATTAGTACTGGCAAAAGTAATCAGTCTAGACTGCAGTACTCTGTCTTGTACATAGACCCATCCACCTCTACAGTGATTGTCAGTGACTTCCACACAGCCTAAAAATCCCATCATACGCTTCAGGTTTCACAGGGCCTACCAGGATATCTAAAAACAAATGGTAGAAAACTGATGTGAAAGGTGTCAAAGGCTGCAAAGTCAGACACACTCAGTCAAACACTGAGACAGGAATCCTACAAAATATTCACCCTGTACAGTCAGGGTCTAATCAACACAGATTGTGGGAGGAGTAAGGCACAGGTCGGGGTGTCAAAAGGTTTGCATTCTTGAGTTATGATTTATTCTGTCACTAAAAACATAACACACCAGGATTTTTTTTTAAACCTTTAGCGATGAGTGGCACAAAAGAAAATCGATTATCGGGAATGCATCTGAGGATGGAGGCAGGATGGGAAGTGGATGAATTATTATGCTTTGTTAAATGTTCTGTTAGCATTCTCAAGTTCATGTTCTTCCGTTACCAAGCGAATGGGAAAAAAAACTGATGAAAGTGTTCCAGGTGGAAAGATACAAAAGACACTTTACGCTGAACTCTTCTCTATCACTTCCAAAACATAGCTGTATAAAGGTAGCAATTAGCCCTAATGGAAAATGTAAATTTTCATTTTGGGGTTTGCGTCTAGCACTTCACCTGAGGGCGACTATGTTCTGTTATCATTTGACACAGAAAAGACTACCCCCCCCCCCCACACTCTCCTATAAAAATGCTAGCCAATTCATCATGTGTTATGTGAGTGGGTTTCTGCCAAGCCAAAGTAGGTTCATGGGAAAGGGGAAAGGGCTGAAATAATTCATCACCACTCTGAAAGTTAGCATCCTGACCTATAGGTTCCTGGATGAGAAAATATTTTATCCTTTATTCTCAAGTTTCGTAATATATATGGCAGGAGGCACTATGTACATCAAATCCATATGCCGCTGCCTATAGCTTAGAAAAGTAATTGCTACTACCTCAGAAATGTGTGCAGACACCGGCAAATAAGTGCCAGACCCTTGTTGGCAGCTTCCAAAGAAGATGGCATCACACAAGATACCTTTATAGGGGTTATACCCTTATTTTTGAGGCATCAAGCTCACCTACATGACAAACAGGAAAGCTTTGGATTACTGCTCTGAAAAAGCAAGCAGCAAATATTTTGTTAAGTGTTTTTGAAATGCCAAATAAATCTCCCATAAAGAAGGGGCAAGATAACAGTACATTCAGGAACGTGACTTCCTTGTGTGTGCTCTCTAATAAGTTCCCAAGTATTGATGGCATCCCAGGCCATTGAGCTCATCTATGGGAAAAAGCTTAAACAGAAGAAAAACACTAAGGCAGGAAAAGGTGCAGGAGAGAAGGCAAGATGGAAACTGAGGACAGATAGGGTAATAAACTATGGATGTAAGATACAGGGTCAAATATAAGCATCTCATGGAAAATGAAGCACCTACAAGTCTTCACAACATATACGTTCCAAATATCTCAAGGAAACAGAACACAAAAGGAAGTCCAGCTGGTCTACAGTAAAATCCTGCTCCGAGTAATGCCATGCTTCCAATCAACTGGCACTGACAGTAAACTCCCTACAAGATTCTGAAGTTTTCTCTTTATATTAATAATTTGTGTTTCAGCATCAAATCCAAAATAAGTGGAGTGTAAAGAGACGCTGTGTTTAAAGTTCATAGCTAACCTTTTTTTAATGGTCTGGGGGAAAAATGAAAACAATGTTTGCACTTTTTGTTTTCGAAAAGGGAAAAAAGATAGCAAGCAAGACATGTGAACTGTACTTATACATGTCTATTGTTTCGAGTAAGCCAATTCTGCACGTTTCAAATAGATTTGATACTAGTAACACATCAAGCTTTACTAATGTACATGTGAAGATTACACACAGGAAGCAACTTCTTAAAGTTCTCTTATGATGGTAGCAAAATTGAAAGGAGGCAAAGTGTCAGTTGTCACCTTTATCTATCTGGTGTGCTGGTAGGAGGGCGGTAGAGGGCAAGCAAAGAATGCTGATCATATTCTTATATTTGAATGCACCTTGGCTTTGACTGTTTCCATGCAAAGATTCAAAATGGTGGTACCTTTATGAGCATTAATAACCGATTCATAAATACATAAAGAACCAGAGGTCTTCGGGGACTCTGCATTATTACTTAACATTATGTAAAAGATAAAAACATTTCTATGACAAAAATCTACATATTTTTTAATAAAAAAGTTTCTACACCCAAGCACCATCATGGGTATGAGGATCAAAGAAACATAACAAATCATGTAGTAAAATTAGAACATTCCACTTACTTGATTTCCATACACTCAATCTGCAATTGAATATTTGCATTCTTCAACTCATGTTCTCAAACATTTTATGGAACATTTTAGTCAAAATTAGAGTATATTAATAATTTTCAGGTATAAATTAACAATCATTCGTAGATATTTCACAAAGTCATGCTTCAGTCGAAAACTCTCTTCTCAACCCACGATGTTCCCAGCCACGCCAATCGGTGCATAAACAAATTCCATTTCATTGAGTGCAGTAGGCCCCAAACTTGCCGAGAAAAAAGCTGATTGGGTCGGGGGTAGGAGTAGACGGAACTGAACTCTCCAAATCTCTTCGTTGGATGCTTTGTAATAATTTTGGGAAGCAGAGAACAACCCGCCAGGAGGTGATAATCCAAAAACCTGCTTTTATAATTTTTCAAATCTGAGAATGATAATGGTGCCGTACTTTCAATGCACACTATTGAGACAGGAAAGACTGGCGTGATCTGTCCGTGCAGAAGGGCATATCCTGCTGATCCATGATTGAAGATACTGGAGCGTACATCTATTTGAATAATGTTAACTGTAGCAAATTCATTCTTGCATGTGAAAAATTCTATAAAAAATCCATGACTGTACAATTTATCCAATATAAAAGAGCCTTCTTAAATCGCTTTCTGTAGTTCAATTTTGAAAAAAAACTAAAAAGGTTGGTGGTAACAAAATACAGCCTCCTGAGAAGCTCTCGAAGCAAGAAGTTACATTCTACTTTTTTCTTGTCAAATTCATAAACCATCTGAAGCATTATTCTCCGGCAATAAAGTCAAGCTTAATGAGGTATCCTCAAGATCTGAAGAGGCAAGATTGATATCAATTTCTTCTAAGCCAGGAGGTAAATCCGACAGTAGTGTCTGCATCACACACAAAAAGAAAAACATTTTTCATCATTATTACTTTTCTTAAGAGGCACATCTTTCAAAAACACATACACACCTGGATTAAGATTATTTTTAGTTCAAATTTGATAAAAACCGGCTACAAGTGCATTTCTTGATATGCATACCATTTCTATTCTTATTTGAACATTACTAGAAGACCAATAACGTTAACACCACAACAAAAACATTCTGAAAGGGCAAATGCCTCTGATAGACGGCGGCTGACCAATCCATGCCATTTTACAATTTTCCCTGAAGTTCCCTGTATTCTCTTCTCTTTTTATGCTGAATTTTAGGGGACCTAACAGGAATGAATCCCCTCAACTTCAAACAGAGAAAACCGCGGGGATACAGTAGGTGTATCTTGGACATTGGACAACTTTTTAACTTGTCTATCTCCCCACTGTAATCTCAAATAAGTAGCCTCAAGACAAATCTTTACCAAGTTTACTTCCGATGGCAGAATCAATATAGTTTTTGGAGTGCAGTAGGTGCATCCAGCAATGATATCTACAGCCCCCCTATGTAAATTAAGCCAACTGACTTCTGCGAAACAGGCCCCTTGAACTATAACTTTAATGAATGGGAGTGTTAAGGAACATTAACTGGACCTCATTGCATTAATGATGGTGAGCACTGAAATGAATGCTGACAAACGGGGGGGATACCATCATCAAACCACATCATTAACTCCTTACATGTGGAGTATGACTTGCTGACGTCCTCTGTGATGACTACAGTGCGGAGGATGTCAATTAGTTGTCCTGCTTGGGGATTGCGGGGAAGTTCCAGTGCTCACACAAGAAGCTTCCCTGCATGTCTGCATCTGCAGGGATTTACGCAGAATCGCTCTGCATTAGACCTTACCCATTGCAGCGCCCATCCATGATGCCTGTGAGCCGCACTGTGTGCTGACGCCACTGATCACAATGGAAGGCAGGTGAAGATAAGATTAACTCACTGCAAGTCCAGTGGGATCCCCCACCCCTCCTCCCGCCAGCTGTACCTCAGTATTGTAGAGGGGCATTGCTGAAATGTGGAGAGTCTATTCTTTCCAGCGAAGCCTTTAACAAACCGATCCCTGCCGGTGGATCATGGACGGACTATGATCAATGAGCTGGGGATCCACTAGCTACCAGGGATTTTTTTTTCAAATGAGGGGGTCCCCCCCCCCCCAAAAACATAGTTGACCCCACCCAGGGAGCAATCATTTATATATTTACATTTTCCCTTTCCATTCAAGCAATGCCTTTTTGAAACAGATCCCTTGTGGATCACAGATGGCCAACTTCTTGATAATAAAACCTTCTGAGAGCCACACAAGTCCACCACCCTAGACTCCTCTGAGTATCTATTTTTCAGAAATGTTTGGGTTTGGTAGGTTTCCGTGGGTGGCAGGTGAGCCCAGGCCCAAAAAGACCTACAAGCAAAAAAAGGGTAGGTTTTCAGTGTAAAGATTTTTCATGTTCAGGTTGTGTTTTGGGTCCTTTCCTGTCA
This sequence comes from Triturus cristatus, assembly GCF_964204655.1. Taxonomy (NCBI): domain Eukaryota; kingdom Metazoa; phylum Chordata; class Amphibia; order Caudata; family Salamandridae; genus Triturus; species Triturus cristatus. Next base: position 715,433,220 of record NC_140588.1, on the reverse strand, counting down.
CAAGCATTAAGCCACCCACGCAATTGAAGCATCATTTTTATCGAGAGCCATATGGGGATGCTGAGTGGTATGAAATTTGTGGCTCCCTGCAAATTCAGGAGCTTTTCTTCTTAGAACTGTGAGGAAAATGTGTATTTTTAGCCAAAGTTTGAAACTAGAAAGGGCTTCAGGGTCGGAAAACCTAATGAGATCCATGCAACCATGCACATGACCCAACTCTGAACGCTGGTTTTCATAAATGTCTAGGTTTAGTAGGTGACCTCGGGTGGCGGGCAAGTCCAGGCCCAAAAGCCATACCTACTACACCGAAAAAAAGGGCGTTTTCGATCAGTACCTATCACAGGACCTAGGCCCACCCACACAAGTGGGGTACCAATTTATCAGGAGATGTGGCTGAACTCTGGATGGCAAAACATTTGTGGATACCCACAACTTCCAGAACTGCATCTGCCAGAAATGTCTGAAAAATTTGAGTTTTTAGCCAATGTTTGATGGTTGCTGGGCTTCTGGGTAAGAATAAATCATGAGAACCACACAGGTCACACCACCTGGACACCTATGGGTATCTAGTTTTAAGAAATGTCTAGGTCTGGTTTGGTTCTCTGGGTTGGGGCTGAGTCCAGGCCCAAATTCCTTAGCTACCCACATAGTAAAAAATTGATGATTTTGCTGGGTGAAATATGATGTCTTCAGGTTGCTTTTTGTCTCTTTTTTTTGTGGCAGGCGCTGGACCCTGCCACACAAGTGGAGCACCATGTTTGCCAACAGATGTGTTGGAACACAGAATAGTAGAGTACCTGTTATCACTAATAGGATTTCCCTGCATTTGTGGCTTTCAAATGTAAGCCAGTGTGCAAGAAAGAATACATTTTGCAAAATGTTCTCTGAATCACAGGATCGTACGGGTAACCTCAAATCCAAAAGTGTAAGATAACCACTGTTCTTAAACTCACCATCTTGTGTACATTTTCAGAAATACATAGGTTTCCCTCATACCCATTTTTAATTCTTCATATTTCACCATCTGTTTTGCTTTATAGTGGGTACACAGTGAAAAATTATTTTAAGGTACAACTCAATTTTTGGCTCTGGGTATCACATGTTTTTGGGGAACCTACAATCCCTATATATCGCTGCGACCAGAAGGGTCTGTTGGACATAATAATGTGCTTTTGTAAATCAGCTACCAGGACAAGAAATTACTCATGAAAATGTTGTCACAAATTACTGTTTATTTCCTCAACCTTTTAATTTTTTTAATTTTTATTTTTTACACAAATGACCCCTTGCTTAATTCAGAGTTGTGTCTATTTTTCATAAATGTCAGCTTCCCTGGATCACACATATTTCACATCTGTTTCTACCACAAACTGCAAGTAGATCGAAACCACAACAATGGACCACCTCCTAGCACAAAAGCCCTTTTTTCGAAGCCTTTTGTAGAAAAAAGTGCTTCCATGAGCACTATTTATTTCCCATTTCTCCCCCCCCCCCCCCCAAAAAAACAAAATTTTGCTGTATTTTGGCTATTTTATCAATTTACCCCAGGGAATCCACAAGCCCTGGGTAATTTTAGAATCTAAGAATGTTGGGAAAAAAAGGCTTAATTTGGTGTGGATACCATATGTGAAAAAGAAGGCGTAAGCATGCAGTATCCCAAATACTATTAAAAGGGCTAAGCACTGGGGGTAGAAAAGCCTCAGCAGCCAAGGGGTTCAGACTCCGTGGATAATCACAAATATTGTTTTGCCTTATCTGTGGTGGAATCATGAACACCATAAGTATCTTGTACAAGGATCCTAGTCATTGTAATCACTAGTGAGCCACTGTGTGCATTTACATGCAGTCTTGGTTCATCAACCAGTCTTCAAGTACTGTCTTTCATGTCCAACAGATAGTATGTTTCACTGAACATCGTTTGATCAGACGATGATCAGCCAAAACGTGTTTAGCTCAGGCCACAACGCAGTGAGCTTTTGCAAGGCTGTAGAAACTGTGAGGGCAATACACAAACGTATCTACAATTGGAATATTCAAGGACTATTCATATACAATCAGTACAAATAGGAAAAGACTGCGCCTTCTTTTCACTTTTACTAATAGGGAGTTGGGAGATTTTGGGGTTGATTTGAAAGGCATGTAAGAGTACGTGAGAGAGTACTTTTGTACTACTACCCATACTTATCAATGCTTTTGTGAATCAGATCCATTAAGTGCTATAAAGCCAGTGTTATTTGCTAAACCTGAATAGAATAGTGCCCAATCTCCTTGCCATTAGAAGCTGAAAGGTCGATATTCAGCATGCATGTGAAATAGTAAAATAAATGATGGAGGTTTGTAAGTGCTGCTGAAGACCCTTACCGAGACATCTTAGTTTTTACCATGAATGATAATAGGGGAAGGAGAAGACGATGTAGCCCTTTCTCTGTTCTTATGATGTATAAATACACACAAAAATATTATTATTCCTGGCAGTGATAGGGTTCATAAAATATCAGGAAGAAACAGAAAGAATCCGAAAATTAAAGGTAACAATCGGGCAGAAATCAGTAGGAGAAATAAAGAAATATTCAAACGAATTATTGCTGAATAATAAGAAGAAACTATTCAAAGACATGAACATTTTTGAGGGGAAATGGGACTACACTCGAGCAGTTTACACTCTTGCTAAGATATTTTACAATATTACCACTACCCACCAGAAGTCTATTTTTCCATCAACTCCATACATACCGAAACCTCTAAATTGCGAACCAGCACTGCCACATCTCTCATCTAGCGAGGTTCATTTCATTTAGAACAACAGACAAGGTATAGATTCTTCAACAACAAAGGAGGAATACAACCAATACTACAGTAGTGAGGAAATTGTAAATCTGACAAACAAACACAGCCAGAGGAGAATTCAGAGCACATTTAACAGCACACGATGCTCGGTCAACAGCAGGAGGAATTGCTAGTAAAAAACCTTTCACAGTAACAACCCAGGAAGACTAACTACAACTTTTGAACAAATACGCATCTTTTGCCCAATTAGCACCTGGGACATTGTGGTTCCCGAAACTAACCGGTAGAATGGCTATACAATAACCAACTAATACCCCACATGGGGTATGTCACATCCCTATGAAAGCAAGGGAATAACTCTTGAGACTAGCTTTTAGACTAGCTGTCTAGCTCTACAGATCATCCGGGAAATGACAGCTTGAACCCAGAGACAGATACCAGAGAAAAGCAGCGACAATGCTGCAACCAATGCAAAAGAGATCAGAAGTCTGCAACAAAGAACGAGTTGCAACGTGACCCACGGAAACGCTGGGCAGCTGAGTCAGTATGACTGTCAAAAATGTGAGTCCCATCAAAGGGCAAATCTCGAAGACGCTCCTGAACATTTTCAGGAAAACTGCCATCGGTAAACAGCCATTACAACACAATTTTGACAACGAATACCATTACTCTGCATGCCAACACAACGCAACTACCATTACTCCTCAATGCCATTACAACGCATGACATTACAATGCATATGCATTAACCCTGCATGCCTTAACAACGAATTTAGTTGTAAAGGCATGAATGGTAAAGGCATATGGATTTTACATGCAAGTATAAGGTAAGTATAGGGTTTAGGGTGGGTTTTGGGGTGTAGGGGTATAGGCTTTGGGGTGCAGGGGTATTTTTAGGGTTGAGGGTGGGTTTAGGTTTTGTGGTGCCCAGGGTAATTTTAGGGTTCAGGGTTTGTTTGGGTTTTGGGGGGGCCTGGGGTAATTTTAGGGTTGAGGGTTGGTTTGGGTTTTGGGGTGGAGGGGTACTTTTAGGGTTGAGGGTGGTTTTGGGGTGCCCAGGGTAGTTTTAGGGTTCAGGGTGGGTTTGGGGATGCCCAGGGTAATTCTAGGGTTCAGGGTTTGTTTGGGTTTTGGGGTGGCCAGGGTAATTTTAGGGTTCAGGGTGGGTTTGGATGTTGGGGTGCCCAGGGTAATTTTAGGGTTTAGGGTTGGTTTGGGTTTTAGGGTGCAGGATAATTTTAGGGTTCAGGGCGGTTTTGGGGTGCAGGGGTATTTTTAGGGTTCAGGGTTTGTTTGGGTTTCAGAGTGTAGGGGTATTTCTAGAGTTCAGGGTGGGTTTGGGTTTTGGGGTGCACAGGGCAATTTTACGGTGGGTTTGGGTTTTGGGATGTAGGGGTATTATTAGGGTTCAGGGTGGTTTTGGGGTGCCCAGGGAAATTTTAGGGTTTGGGGGTATGGGTATTGGGGTGGTAAGGGTAATTTTAGAATTTTGGGGGTGTATAGTTATTGGGGTACAGGGGAAATTTTGGAGTTTTAGGGGGTATTTTAATATACATATACATCTGAAGACTGGAGAGCCCACAGCTGTGACATCCTCTCTTGCTGACACTTTATTAGGTCTGTGCATGGCAGCATCAACTCTTTTACCTTACGTGTTTCGGCGTGCATGCGCCTTGTTCACAGGTGAGTATCATAATGTCCCAGTGGTCTTATGGCTCAGTTAAAAACCACTTTGCCCAGAATGCATCAATAAAGTCCTCTGTGCACTCAGGTTATTAACATTTCAAGCATAGTGCTCTTAGCTGCGACACACAAAAATACTTGCTTGAGATGAAAAAAATCAGTCTGCTGGAAAACATCTGAAGGATTTACATAGGCTGTAGTCATCCACCCTCAGAACACCAAGTGCGATGGTGTTTTGGTAACAGACTCAGTGATAAGAATAGTAGTGAATAGTTTTATATCCTCCATTGTGTTCTACATTTAAGTAACCATACAAATTATTAAACAAAATGTGGGTTAAGATTTCAATGATGCACAAGAGTTAAAATTGCACAGAACAGAATTCTCATACGATAATACACAGAAGAGAAGGTTGACAAGCCCCAGCTTGTACCAGGAATCCTGCTCTGAGACTGGCAAATCCAAACAAGGACTCTAAAAAACAAGGCATAGAGTGCCAAGGAAAAGAGGTCAAGGAGACTTCAGTGGAAGCTGCAAAGGGAACAGACCTAGGAAAACGGGGAAAAAAACACGAATTGCAAAAAATGGCAAACAGTGATCAAAATATTAATAGCAGCAAGAACGATACAACCATTGAAGGTTGTGTGGTGTCGTAAAGTACGAGTTACTTACCTTCGGTAACGATGTATGTGGTAGAGACGATTCTAGCCGCAGATTCCTTCACGTAGAATTATCCCCAGGCGTGAGACTGGATCCGGAAACTTTTTGCCACAGCATCCCTGCGCGCCAGGGGGCGGGGCGACACCACGCGACTCCACTCATCGAGGTCACATAAGCCCCACCCTGGCGCGCCTACATCAGTTTTCTTCGGAGAACTTTTCCGTGCAGCAACGCGGAGCCACCAGGCAAACTGTGGGAGCAGGGGAACAGTGTGCGAAAGAGTAGAAACAAAAGAATGGAGACAAGCGACACCATAAGGAACGGTGCAACACTGCAGCCTCCAAAGGCAGGGGCGGAATAAAGAACAGAGCAGAGCCCCGAGCAACCACCCTGCAAGCATATAACCACCTCCCCCCCCTCTCCCCCGGAGCCAGGGAACATATGTGAAGGCAGGACACCTGTAGCAGGTCTACAACCCCCACCCGGAAATAGGGAAGGGGAGTCAGCCCCAGAACAGACAGGACAACAACAAAACAACAACCCTCAAAGCCACCCCATCACAGAGGGCAACCATCCTTCAAGGAACAAGGGCAGGGCATGGCCAGGTGACCCCCAGACAGAGGACGGCAGAGGGGCAGGGACCCCCAGCAGAAAGAGGAAGGGAGGGAGGGCAGTGATTGAAGGTAACCCCCCCCGCCCCAAACCTGGAGCAGCCCGAGTAGCGGGGCACAGGAGCACCATAACCCCATCCTCCAGAGAACCAAGGGGAGGAAGGATCAGCAACAAGACACAGCCCCCCACCATGAGGCGAGTGCCGAGATGTAACTCGTACATCTGAGAGACTACTAGCCGCAGATTCCTTCACATAGATTTAATACCCTAGCAATACCCACTGCGAAAGGACCCCCCCAGCCATAACAGGACAGAGGGTCACACAAGGGACCAGACCTGCGGACCGGGCAATAACCCAGCCCCTCCCAGGCAAGAGGAGCCCCCCACAAGCAGAACACCACCGACCACAGAGGGATGGAGGGAGAAGAAAAAAGGGGGGGCCTTCACACTCACGATAAGAGGAACCAGGGGCCAGGGCAGAGAGGCCGAAGTACCCCACACCCCTTCAAGGCAATAAGCTTCCCTCCAAAGCCAGGGGGAGAGCCCAGAGGGCCCAAGGAAACGAAGGAAAAGAAGGCTAAGCCACACCAGATGGAAGGCAACAGGCCAACCAGAGCGGCGCTAACAGACACGCCGCCAGAAACAAGAAAAAACAGCCCAGGGCCCCAGGAAGACCGAGTGGGCAACACCTGACAAGGGAGGGCACAGAATGATCCCAAGCAGGGAGAAGAGGAAAGGGCCGGACACACACCCACGAGGGGCCGCGCACACGCCCCCAAGAAGCAAAGCAACATACAGAAACGCCACGGAGAACAGGCACCAAAGGGCCACCAGAACTCCCAAGCAGAGCGCAAGCTGTATAACAGCTACCACTACCCCACACAGGGTACGTTAAGTCCCAAGACATGGGAACCCTCTTTGGAAAAACTTCCGCAACAGAGGAAAAACAAAAGAGCCACAGGGAAAACACCCCGCGAACGGCTTGGCAATCAGCCCAAAGAAAAACAGAAGGCCTAATCTCTGGGCCAAGTCTGCGTAACAGTTCTACCAAAAAACACACACACTGCGAACAAGGGCCGTCCAGCAGCCAACATTGCCAAAGTCCCCACAAGGAGGACTCAATGGCCAGAAAAGACTCCACCGCAAGAGTGACTGTCCCAGAAAGGACCAGAACCAGCTCAACTCCTTAATCACTGAGGAGGAGAAGGATGAGTATAAGGAGGAGGAGGAGGACGGAGCCCCGTCAGGAACCTTTGGATGGCGGAGTCAGCTGGGGCATAGAACAACAGGCTACCATCAAACGTGAGATCAATGAGCCATTCCCGAATATTTTCGGGGAAGACGCCGTCCCGAAGTCATTGCATGGCGACGGAGAGCAGCTGAGGAAGCCATGGCCCGGCCCAGCACCTTCGAGATGACCAGAGCGGAGTGAAGGATAAACGCCGCTAGCTCCCGGCCATCCAACGCATGACGCCGTAAGTCCACCTGAACAGTCTCCTGAGAAGCCGCGGACCCCAAAGACTCAACCGAGTCCTACAGACAAGAGGAGGCCATAGCCAGGACACACAAGGTGTTCAGGGCCCGCAGGGCCGCGCTGGTCGAGGCACACATGTTGCGCCCACAAGAGTCCTGCCAGCGGGCCTCCCGGGAGGGCGGAGTCAACAGCGGCGACAGGGAGGGAAAGGCAGTCTGCAAAAGAGGACTGGCGGCAGAGGGGTGGAGGGAAAGACACACAGGGTCACGCTGCGTTGAAAGGTGCCGGTGTAGAATTTGCTGAGGCACCGGATCCCCTGAGGCAGGACGCCCCCAAGCCCCTGTCAGGGACGAAAGAAGCGAACTCTCAAAGGGAAGCAAGATCTCCCTCCCACCAGAGCCCTAGTGGAGAACCTCCAAGAGATGATCCATCGGAAAATGAGCAATTGGGTCACCCATGCGCAGAATATCCACAGCCGTGGACACCGCGAGAGCAAAGGCTGCACCCGCCTCTGTAGGACCCCGAGGCAGAGAATGCAGCTCTTCCGTGGGCGACAGCTGTAGACTAAGGCGGCCGTCCCCCAAGCCAAGCAGGGGCCAGACCTGAAAGGGAGGAGGAGCCGAGGAATGGGGGACCTGCCGCTCCTCCGGCAAACACCGCGGCCTCAGAAACGGCGGGGAACCACCCTTTGACGATGCCAGTGAAAAAGACACCACTAGGCGGCCAGTCTCCGTGGAGGATGACACCAATATGCAGGCAGCCTCCGGAGAAGAGGGGGCGTCTGAAGACGAGTCCGCAACTCAATGCCTCTCAGGAGCCGTAGAGTCCGCCACCTGAGGCAGAACGGTAACGCCAGCCTGTGCCGAAGGAGACGCTGGATAGGGCTCCTCGAAGTCACACTGCGCCGGGGACTGGAGCGGGGCCGGAGTCGCAGTGGATGGGGGCGGCATCGGAATGGCGCCGACTCGACCTCCGCCGAGGCAGCCGCCTGCATGGAGGGACGAGAAGGACCAGGGGAGCGACACAAAGCCCTCCGCCAGCCTCGGCCCAGTATACGACAGAGGTGGTCCGGCGAGCCATGCGGCGCCGCCAGAGCCTACCCAACCTCCGACTTGCCCTCAGACGAGGCAGCTGCCTGCGTGGAGGGACGAGAAAGTCCTGGAGGAGGGCGAGGGGTTCGCGCCCAGCCTCGACCCGGAGCGGGACGAGGAGAGTCCACCAAACCCTGTGGCGCCACCCGGTCCAGCAGCCGCTGGCGCCGTAGCGGCGTCACTTCGGCCTTAGACACCTTGTCAAGGGACCGAGAGGGGCTCGGGGATGCGACCCGAGCCCCGGCGACCTCACGCGACACCACAGGGACTCCTGCGGGAGTTTGCGGTGAGGCAGAGACGCTGTGGTGTGAAGGAGGGACCCCAGAGGAGCCGCACCCCAACAGCACCTCATCCTCCAAGCCTGGATCTGACCCAGTCGGCGCCGCGGAAGGCCCCGCGCAAGGCAAGGGAACCGCTGACGGCCCAGGAGGGGAAGGAAAAGGAGGCGATGCCAGCGAGGCCTGCAAAGCTGCCGCGTATGTCTCCATCTGGACTCTCGACGCTCCATCACCGGAGAACGGTGGGTAGGAGGACACGCGGGCCGCATCTCCCGCGGAGAGTCCACGCCCCCGGCAGACCGAAACCCGGCCCCGGGGACAAACTGCGACACTTACCCACCGATGAGTGACGCTCTCGCGACATCAGGGAAGGGTGATGACGACGACCACGGCCGTATCTGAAGCCGTCTGCCGAGGCTGATCGAGGGGAGGAGGTCGACCTGGAGAGACGCGCCATTCGGCGCTCCCGCCGCGACTTTGGCTTCAACTGTTGGCACACCTCACAATCCGTGGTGCTGTGATCCTCCCCCAAACACCACATACAAATGCGATGAGGGTCCGTCGCCAACATAAGACGCCCACACGACGTGCAAGCTTTGAAGCCCGAAGGCATTCGCACACTGTTCCACCAAGAGAAGGACAATGATGAAGAAAAAAGGGCCCGAAACAGGCCCGCAGCAAGACCGGATCCGTGTTGCACGCGGAAAAGGAAAACAAACTGACGTAGGCGCGACTGGGTGGGGCTTATGGGACTTCGCTGATGTCACGTACGCGGACGATGCCTCGGCAGAGTCGCATGGTGTCGCCCCGCCCCCTGGCATGCAGGGATCCTGTGGCAAAAAGTTTCCGGATCCAGTCTCACGCCTGGGGATAAATCTACGTGAAGGAATCTGCGGCTAGTAGTCTCTATCAGATACCACTGTCGTGCACTGTCTGTTTCTTCGATCTGCCTCTACTTACACTGCTCCAGAACGTTTTGAAACTTTAATCACTGATGTATCTGTCTCCCTATTGCCCAGATGGCTCCGCCATACCTATAGTGACCCAGCCATCTGAGATCTGTCCTCAACACACCTTGCACCCAAATGATCTTGGACTTGGACTAAGTGATCGTATCCTACAGCTAGGTATCACTGTACTCCTAATTTGCTTGCATGCCCTTGTTCTTGCATGGAATCTGACTCCTTGGGGTAAGCCTCCCTTCAGGGGCCACTACCGGCATCACTTTTGAGGAGAGTTGAGGTGCCAATATTAAATGAAACAGTAGGACTGCAAATTGATAGTGGGCAAATACCACCATAAAGGCCAGATACCTCCAGTGTGAAAAGTACAGCTACCTGCAGGATCCGGTATGTGAAAATACGCGTCCTGCAAGTCTAGGGACACCATCCAGTCTTCGACTTCCAGAACAAAAAAAACCCACACCACATTTTTTAATTCTCCTTGGGGAGGAATGTGTGCAGTATGCGAAGGTGCAGAAAGCAAATTAGTCCTCAGTCTTTCTTGGGAACCAGAAAATAACAAGAATAGTATCGCTAGGCTATCTGGTTCTCTGGAACCAACTTTATGGCGTCTTTTCTCACAGAAGTCACAACCACCTGTTGTAAAATGCAAGCCTGGTGAGCCGAGGTGAATGAAGGGATGGGAGGTGGCAAGTCCTGGAATGGCATAGCTTCCCCCCATAATCAGCAGGACTCCACTGTCTGCTGTGATGGCCTGCCAAAGTGCCAAGTGATGGGGCACCCTTCTTGCCAGAGCCCACATCTCTCCACTCAAGGACATCTAGTCTACAGAGGTTTCAATGGATGGAGTAGCAGAGTGGATGAAAACCAACTGCCTCAAATTCAACTTCGACAAGATGTTGGTCTTTGGTAACAGGAGCTCCTTAGAGCTTTCACCTAGAGGCCGTCAGAGCTCGGCCCCACACCAACTCCCACCAGCCACGCAAGAAACATGCGCAGCACAGGAAACCGCAGCCAGCTCTTCCTGCTTCCATATAGTCGGCATGCTCAGAAAAATCTTCAAGTGGATTTCCAGAACACCAGATCAAGCCCTTGTCACAAGCAGACGAGGCTACGGCAACACTCTCTATGCCTGAAGCTCAAACCCCACCTCCACTGACTTCAGACTATCCAAAACACAGCAGCAAGACTTATCCTAGACCTCCCTCGTCACACACACATCACTCCACAACTCAGAGACATTCACTGGTTGCCAATGCACAAATGTTGCCAATTCACACTCCTCACAAACTCATTTGGGGTACTGCACAATATAGGACAAGCATGCCTCAACAGCTGTCCTCAATTCCATCAACCCACCAGACACTTGCACTCAGCCTCACTCACACACCTTCCCTTTATCCACAAAAGCAGAATGGGAACCCAGCATTCTCACACATTGCCCCCAAAACATCGAATGTCCTCCCACTACATATCAGGGCCTCCTCCTTGCTTAATGAACCTACAAGAAGCTAAAGACTTGGCTCTTCATCTAACCCCCTGCGGAATACTAACTCACTTCCTCCACAGACCCACACCAGTTTCAGAGCCTGCATACCTTATTGGGTGAAAAGCCGTGCTCTACAAATCCAGCTAACATAACAACAACATAACATAACATGTATCCAATCAAGAACACTGCATCCTGACCATCACGCCATGGTCACCAAGATGATATGGAAGATTCAGCATGACCAACTGTACTATTTTGCACAAGGGATGGGAGCTGCAGGCTACAATACAAGTCACATGTGTGGCATGAAGAGCAAGCCATCCTGAAGAAAAGAAGTTCCTCCTTAGTGCTTTAATTTTTTAGAAATTCCCTACTGGAGGAGATTCCAGAAAGAAGTCCGGTACAAGGCTCTCTGGGGAGGCATGAACCGTCAGATGCTTTGAGTCCTCAGGCACCAGAAGATCTATTTTGCCATGCCACTTAGATAAGGTTCAACAATGGCTCACTGAAGGAGCGCAACAGCCTGTCAACTGAAGAGGTAGGCTTTAAAATCTTGGTGAGCAAGTTGGCCAAGTTCTCTTTTACATGTAATGGAAGCTCAAAGATCTTCACTGCCTTGCATAGGACCGCCAAGAAAGAAGCAACTTCCTCAGCGGAGGACACCTCAAAGGGTACTCCAAATCCACCTCTGGAGATGTGGTCAGGGAACTAGAATTCTTTAAAGCCAAGTAATCGTATGCAACTGTGTCAGTGCATGCGAGAGAAGATGGTCCACCTCACTGTTGTCCTGATAGACAATATTTGCCATCTGAACAGGATCAGTGCTACGAAAGACAACCTACATATGTGTCATGAAGCAAAAGCCTGCAGGAAGCCTGCTCTAATAACTGCTGTGCCCTGCATCTGGACCTGACCAAGATGGTCATAGTCTTGGGAAAGTTCATCATAGTGTTCCATTGATCCAAAGAGGGCACCATAAACTCCACAGATGGCGCTGATGACGTGGCGACTGGCAAGCTTTGTGATTAGCAAAGGGATCTGTTGGGCTGGTCCTGGAACTGCGTCATACAGAATCCCAGAGGTCAAAAACCAGATGGGGTAGGAGCTGTTGGATGGGGTCTAGTCAGAAGCTCCAAAGCATCAATGTAGTCCTCAGGTGCACAAGAGAGCCGGGTTGGAGTTCATTTAAAGAGAGGCCAATGTGAGAAATTGGGTTGTTGGTTGAGGTGGGGTGAAACCCTACCCAAGCAACAGCCATAATCCTTGTCAAGGTGAACCACAAATTAACCTGTGCTTAACCTACTGGCAGCTTGCTACAAAAGCAGTCAGGCTTAACTTGGAGGCAATGTGTAAAATATTTATGCAGAAACCTAACAGTAATGAAGTGAAAACACAACAGAGGGAAAATCCCACACTAATTTAGAAAACGAGTAAAATCGAATGGATCGGACACGAAAGCAGCAAAAAGCTTATTAGTAGGACCAGAGTTATGAATTTTAATAGTTTAAAGTGTAAAATAGTACCTAAAAGAGCAAAGCACAACCCGTGGACAGCTAGTCGCACAAGAGAGGGGCAAAGTCAAGAGTTATTGCTGATCACAATGGAGCGTGGGCTGGAATCACGAAGTGGGGTGGGCCCGGTCTCCACTTACCTTTGAACTTAAAAGAAATTTTAAAGGAAAATGTCTGAGAAGGTAACGTTCAGTGGTAAAAGGCAGCCGTTGGTGCCCGAGGAAGAGGCATCGTTGTCAGGGAGCATCAGGAAGAAGTTGCGGTGAAGACCTCTAACTTCAGATGCAATCTCTTTTTTGCAAGTAAAAAATCTCCAGTGGGATGAAGCTGGAGGCTGTAGCCAATGTGGCCTCCATGACACTGAATACACCATCTGCAGCAACTAGTGGGAGCTACCGCAAAGGCAGACCGAATGGCGATACGCCCTAGGCGGAGCGGTGAGCAGGTATGTCCCAGTCTCCTCTCAGATCTCAGAGCACTTTTTGGCACAAAACTTTCTACACTTTTTGGCACAAAATGTTCGAAGTGCCAAGTTTTGGATTTGGGCTATTGGGCACCTTTAGCACCACTTCCAAAGTCCAAGACTGGAGGGGCACTACTTAGAGGGTCAAGAATCACTCAAACTGGGCCCAGGTACCGGTTCAATATTACTGGAGCCTTTTCTGTCCCTGAGGCTCTACATCAGGGGGGCAGCCAAATAGTCCTTGAACTCACTCTGGAAGTCTTGGGTTCAAGAAGGAAAGCAGGACTCCAGCAGCAGGGTATTCCTCTGAGGGCACAGGCACGCTTCAGGCAGCAGGGTAGTCTTCTTGGTGCAGCAAGGCAGTCCTCTGAAATACACAGCAGGCCACAGGCAGAAGGGCAGTCCTCTGAGAGTCCCCTTGCAGGTCCAGAAGTGGGTTGAAGAGTGGACCTGAGGGTCTAAGTTTTATACCTGATGCCAGCTTTGAAGTAGGAGAAGCTTATGAGTTTTCCTCCCACAGAATTGCCTGGAATTTCCTGTCTCTCTGCCCTGGACCCAGTCTGTCTGCAGGCACAATAAGCAAGTGGGCAAGAGTGAAGCTCTTTGTGTGTGAGCTTAATCAGAGTCTTTGAAGTATAAGTGGAGCTGTGCACAGCTCCTCTCCCCATCTCGCCTCGGATGACCCATCCTGCCAACACCTAATCCCTCTATTTTGTGGCTGTCTGGGAGGAGTATACAATAGCCAAATATCAACTACACCTAGTCTTGTGACACAGGCTACAAGCACCAAATGGTTAGGACAAGGAAATGCCAACTCTATAAAAGTGGCATCTTCTGAATTGTGACTTAAAATCTGATCTTAAAATTAAGTAAGATTTTAAATTACTATTATCTAGACACCAAACATGGTATTTGTACCCGATCGTAAACAAAATGTATCACTTAATGAATGCAATAAGGTAGTCCAATGTTATCCTATGGAAGCAGTAGGCCTCACAGTAGTGAAAAATGAATTTGTGAGTTTTTCACTACCAAGACGTGTAAAACTTAAAAGTACATGCCCTACCTTTTAAATACATTGTACTCTGCCTTATGGGCTTTTTAGGGCCTACTCTAGGGGTGACTCACATATATAAACAAGCATTTGCAATGCAATCGGTCTCACCTTTTGGACCTTATATGTATTTAGCTATGCAGCACATTAGCCTGGGTGCTGAAAATCTACTGTTCTGTAAAATAGAGGAAAATTAAGCACCAAACTGTGTGACACGCCAGGTATGGGAACACATGGAGAGAAATATTGCCTTTCACTGGGAAATGGTATAGTCCAAAACTCTGTTTTTAATATAAAATCAAGGCCTTTGGTGGTCATATCACTGAAAATACAAGATTTGAAAACATTTTTATTGTCTACGGGTGCTCATGGAGGACAATTTCTATGGACTGGAATCTAGAGAATGCTGAAGTGATTCTGGTATTTTACTGACCTCTGCTGGTCGTTTTCTATTAAAACAGTTAAATAGAGGCAGTTGAACAGAAAAGTCCTAGGGTTGATCTCCAGAGCCCACAAAGTACATACACATATAAGTATACACTAAAGTATATACAAGAGGTCTCAAATGCTCGACCTAAAAAGGCAGTTTTAGGCTTGGGAAATGGGTTATTTTGCCAAGACAAACTAGCAGTTTAAAACCGCATACAGCTGAAATAGAAGGCCTGGGACAAGTTTTAAGGTACTACTTAAGTGTGGCACAATAAGTGATGCAGGCCCACTAGCAGCATTTAATTTACCAGCCCTGGGAATATGGTATACCACGTTTCTAGGGACTTCCAAGTAAATTAAATATGCCACTCAGTTGTAAGCCAATTTTACCATGTTTCAGGGAGTGAGCACCAGCACTGGTTAGCAGTGTTTACTGGTGCACAGAGTCCTAGGGACAACAAAAACGAATTTAGGAAAAAATAGGAGGGGAGTAAGTATAACGTTTGTGGAAGACCACCCTAAGGCTGACAAGTCTAACTACCAGCATCATCTCAGGGGAGGCCCCAATCAAGGCAGAGTCAGCGCAGGAGCTGTAAAAGCCAGAAGCGATCAGGTGGGTCCATTTTGTGAGCGGGAGCTGAACCACATTGGACACTAGGCAGGAACAGCACCATCAACTCCAAGACCTACCCAAGGCACCGGAATGGCATTGGGGAGGCAAAATGTTCTCTTGCGCACTCTTTTGGGTGACCTATATCACTGGAAGAGGCCCACCTCAAGGACTTGCTCATCAAATACAATTTGGAGGGGGTACTGGAGCAATGCTGCTTACCCCAGTGCTTATATCAGGACTGCGCCTAAAAAGGTTTAGCCTATCAATCTTTGATGGCCTTGGAATGTACGTACCCGTACTTTTCTCATGCACAGGGTTGTGTTTGGGCCCCAGGCACTACATAGAAATGGTGTGCAGGTCAGAGAGCGACATCTATTGGTAACAAGAGTTGACCAAGTTGAAACCAGACATCTTCAGAGTAGACACTCTCCTATTTTAAACAGCAAAATCAAAACATTTTTTTAAAGCTTTCATCTGAGAACAATTCTAGGTCTGTGTCAAAAGGTGTGAAAAAAATGAACTGACATCAATGCTCTGGGGTGGTGCCTTGTGTGATGCAGTGATATCATGTCCAAGGTGGATTCCAGACCCGAGATGGAGTCATGGCGCTTCCTACCCGTTCTTGCAAAGTTTCCACATCCATTCCAGTGCCTAGAGAGATTGAAAAAGGCACAGAAGTATCTAAAAGAAATAAAGCTACCCTGTTTGCTAAGTGAGGTGTTGCAATGCACTGGAACGCCAAGGCAGTCCCAACCTTAGTCAAGTGGATTTGTGATCTAGTTTTTTGATAGGAACAGATGAATATCTATGCTGAAGAACTACCAGAGGCCTCTAGGCCTAAAGACTTTTGGGCGCCACTTACCATGTACTTATTAGAACACCCTGACCTAACATAAGTGTATGTCATAAAGTCAGATATTGGAGATAAATGTAGTGGTATGATGTGAAGGGGCATTGGGGTAGGGAGGGAGGAGGAGGGCCGAAGTTATATGAAAAAAAAACACCATTGTATACTAAGTGATTTGAAATCGCTGTTACACTATGACTTTAATAACTTCTCATTTGAACACTGATTCAATAAAAAAAAGCAACAAAAAAAACGTTGTCCATTATCAACCAAGCCTCCCCATATATACAGCTTATTCTATGTAAATTGATCAATTTTCCACATGCGACTAAAGAATGAAACCAAACCCCACCTTTACACAAATATGCCAGGCTGATAACATTATAGAATTATTCCACACAATTCTACAAAAGAATTTACGTGATCACTATTTGAACTTTGAGAAGAGAAGTACCTAACAATTTCATGATGAGGGAGAAGAGCCCCTTAAAATTTCCTTGAAACAATACCAATACCCTCACGAAACAAACCAATAAGCTGGCAACACAGGTATTGAAGTCCCTCAGAACTACATCATGGAGGCAATTAGACAAGTTACTGCTATGAAAACCAATCCCACTTCTAGATGAATGGCTACAACACTGGCAGTTTATTGACTGAAGAAATAAAATGTTAACTTTATATCCAATTTATGAACATCACATCTCATCCCTGCTACTCAAAGTAAAGAAAAAAAAACAAGGATTCAATCACCCTGAAGGCTGATCACTTTAGTAAGTGATCCACGACCACAACAATATCTGAATACCTGGACACTCAACTACAGCCTTTTGTATGTGCAGTCCAATCGTATATTTGGCAAAGTAAATATATTCTACTTACAGTTTATGTCATTCCTTGGCAAAAAGCTTGTCTATTAGCAACATTAGATGATATTCAAGCACTAAGCTTCATTTTTAAAACAATGCTAGTGCAATACATGGAAGCCAACTTAGTGATACTGAGACTAGTGAACATATTCTTGAGACAATCTGTTTACTTTCAATTGTGAACTTTACAAACAAATCCAAGGCAATGCCATGGGTGCCTACGTATGATGCAAATTCATTAATGGGTTTGCTTGACTGCAAATATAAATGGGAAAAGCACATCTTAGAATATCAGTATAGATCACATTCTGGGATAGATTTATAGATAACATAATATTAATACCCTAGGAACAAACTAAATACTACATCAACATCCAACTAACTTACAACATCATTCACAACTGCATAGCTTATTTGGACAGTTATAGCAAAAGTGGTTCCCCATAATCTACAATGTATTGAAAAGAAACTGTTACTAATGCATCATTACATGTGAGCAGTGGATATCCACTGCACCAGTAAAAAGGTCACCAAAGGGGCATATCCATGAGAGATGTCTGCATGCGCCATAAACCATAGTGCGTATCCAGGCATGACGACAGATCAAAATACCATTACCCATAGTGAGATCTACACATACTGTGTTATCCAGCCTAGCCCATGAAATATTTAGCCACGGTCTGTCCGTCGTGGACTGTTTATGCAATGGAGTTCTGAAACTGTTAAGGTTGGGTGGGCAAGATCTCACTCATCATACCCCAAAGGGCATGAGAGTATCAGCGCAGAACAGAGATTCTGCAATCAGAGAATGCAATGCCAAAATAATAGAGGAGAAAACCATCTTGGCAAGTGATCAATGCACTTCGATTCTTTATCACACTGAGTAGTAGGGAAGAGTCATATTGATTGACTTTGCTGACTGAAGCCTGCACCACAAGATTTTCTTGTATTGGGTTTTGAGTTTTGCCAAGTCGCAAAATTTCAATAAAGATTAGCCTTATTTCCACTATTGGATACTGCATTCCCAACACCTCAGTTGAGCTACACACTGCAGTAGAAAAAGGAGGCATATTTATCAGTCAGAGGCCCAAATTGAGAGTCCAATTCAGCCTCTCATATCCAGATCATTAGCATTTTGGAGGTCTACATATAATACATCATCAACGTAGGGAGGGGGGCAACAAAGTGGTCGCCCCCTCATCACCCACATCTGACCCAACAGAGAATGAACATTAGTATGCAAGACTTATTTAAGTTAACCACTATTTGTCCTCTAATATTATCAACAACATTCAAGATAAGTGGGTGATATTTTCATTGCAAACTACCAAAGAACAACTTTATTCTTGCTTGTGAATAACACACATCCATATATTTCACAGAAACACTGAAAATTAACTATATTACTACTATGAAGCCTGTGATGCATTGACCATAATTTTCTAATATATGTGGATTGAATAAATGACGCATAATACATTTTACCATTCTCTTTCTCAATTATAGCTTCTGCAACTAGTGGATACTACTTCACAATGTCAAACAAAGTTATCATTCACTGGATTTGACTTATTTCAACAAGAGTGCTAGGTGACCTTCCCTCACTATGATCTTCTGTGAGACAACATCAGACTTGCTTCAAAGGAGTCTTGCAAGACATAAATTCCATTGGGATTTAAATTAGAATAATAAATCTGATTAGCAGCAACATAAAGCACTACTTTAACATTTCTTCCTTGTGGACTTGCAACTTCCTTAACTATGTTATCATTCATCCATCGCCTCTGTGACACTGTTTGTAAGTCTAATACAAATACACTTAAAACACTTAGTTTGAATACACTTAAACACTTAGGGCCATATGTAGGTAGGCCAATACCGGTCGGTAACGGCCGATTTTCGGTAAATATACCGCTACCGACCGGTATTTAGGCTTTTGAGATGTAGGGGGTTCATTTCTGTATTCGGTAATTTACCGAATCGGTAATTTTACCGATTCGGTAAATACCGAATACAGAAATGAGGTGTAGGGGGAGTGTGTGGTGGGTGTGGGGATTCGTTATTTACCACCAACTGAAAGTTGGTGGTAAATGACGAATGTCCCTGGTAATGCATTATTTGGCCCTTATATGTGTGCAATGTGGCAGACACACATGCCCTCAGGGCATGTATGTGTGCCACATGTGCACACATGCAGGAATCAGGGGTGCAACAGGGTGTCAATGTGACACCCTGCCACCCTTGATTGAGCTCCCCCCATTACCGATTCGGTATTTACCGATTCGGTAATGTTACCTGGCTTCCCATTGATTCCTATGGGCCAGGAGGTACAGGTTACCATTACCGAATCGGTAAATACCGATTCTAAAATACTGACACTTACCGAATCGGTATTTTTTTACCTACATTACATTTACCGATTCATAAATACCGAATCGGTAAAATTCGGTATTTAAGAATCGGTAAATGTAATTTACCTACATAAGGCCCTTAGTATTCTAATAAAATTATGTGTAAAGCAAATAATCGAAATTTGGTGTTTTTTGATAATCTTTAACACAATGTGTATACCATAAATGAAACCAACTGGTGTGCACTTCCGAATAGGTTCACAGTTATCTATTGTGATATTGGAATTACAAAACAGGTTTCAACACAGCATGGATGTTTGGGAGCAAGAGTCCTCACCCACCAATTGGTGACATGACTCATCATTGGGCTTATGCTCCTAGTCAGGCTGGCGCTGCAATGCCCGAAAGGCCCCTTGAGGGGGCTCTTTGCCAGAGAGCTTTTAGCTAAAAAAAAATCAGTCAACAGTCCAACACCTGCACCAGGACTATGTTGAGTAGGTGGCTGAAGAGGTGAAAACAATTTTAAAATTAACTGAAGGAAACCCTAAATAGATGCTTTAATATTATGAGGGTCTCTGTGAAGGTTAAAAACAATTGGGATCTTGGGGAAGGAAAATGTTAGTTACCCTGAAGGTATCTGTTTGTGTCATGTAGTGCTGTAGATTCATATGCTGGGCATACTCCTGCCAGCTAGTATTGGGCACGGAAGTGTACAGTGTGTTTTGTTTAAATAAGTATTTTCAAGTCACGAGGTAGGGTTTCTCCACCTATCTCTGGTAATACACGTGGGCATCGGCTCTATTGTTATATTGCTTTTTCTCTGCCATCGGGTTTGGATGTGAATTCCGGTCTTATACAGTAAGGTGTTCTTGCCGAGCCATCAGATCCGTTCCTTGTCGGTTGAAACAGCAATCCTGCATACTTGTCTGTCCCCTTCGCCGCGTACTCCTTCCATTCTATTCCTCAGTCGACGACTTCTACAATTCGGGGCTCTGCCTCTCGGACCACCAAGAAATGTCCAAGCGATGGAAAGGACTCTTTCCCATTGCTGTCCCACTTGGCATGCAAAATATCAGAGGCAGACCTGCACGAAGTTTGCAACTTTTGTTTGTGCCCTGATCATCGAGATGACTCTTGTGTGGTGTGTCTCGCATTCCGAAATAAAAAGATGCTTCACAATCGATGGGTGCAAAGCATTGCTTTGGCTTCCACTGTGCTTCGGCGGGAGGAGGAAGATGCTTCTGCCCTTTTCGGTGAACGAGAAGATGACCTGGAACTGCTGGGCATTTCTGGTGCCAAGATGGAGGAGGCGTTCTCACCGGATAGCATGGATTTAACTTGCTGTAACTTCTAAATACAATAGATGTCAACTGAGATAGCGCATCATGTACCAGGCATAATATATTGATCAGAGTAGCACTGACTAAATAGACAAGTGTTTGTGGTCTTACGTTTTGTTTTTGTTTGGGGTATGTCTTTTTTCAAATATGTTTTTGCGTCGCATTTTAATGCCATTATTCACAGATGTTCTAATGATTTTAATCTGATTGTGAGGTTTTACTTATTTATTTTTAATCTGTGTGGGATTGAATAAGCAATCTATGTCTGGTGTCCATGAAATATCTTATTACAAATTTAAGATTACCGTACTTATTTGGTATTAGTCTAACTACTGGTTTTTGCTCCTTCCTGAGGTGTGGCTAATGAAAGGGGTGTATGCACAGATTCAGTGGTGTGCTAATAACAAGATAATTTTTCTGAGGGGACATATTTTTTACTGATTGCTAAAACATCAACAACTTTTTGGTGATATGGAAAGGACCTATACATTGTTCCGAAGAATGGGTCTATACTCTGGATCCTTGCCTTACGTTCACAAATAACTGCACCTCCAATTACATTTATTTTCTAGATTTGTCAATCAGTAATGAAAAGGGTGTTTCAGTAACAAAAACCCATAACAAAAAAACGGGTCACAACAGTCTTCTCAATGGGGGCCACCATCCAAGGGCTCTTTGAATAAATCGACAATACAGCCAGTTTCTGCACTTTTGACAGAACTGAAGTAAACTGGCAGATTTCAAGAAACAATAGTTGGATCTTGCGGCAAAATTGGGAAAATAGGTTTATCCCAATACCATAATCCGGAAAGCAAGAAAACCGGCAATAAACAATTACAGGAATGCACTTTTGGAAGACAGAACTAAGGAGGACTACTCCAGATTAGCCTGTGTGACTACCTTTATCCATCAGTCTAATAACATCCAGAAAATTATCAGAAAAAGATGGGGTATTTTGAATTCTGATCAATTATATTTTGAGGAATCCTAATTCTCCTTTAAAAGGTTAAGTAACTTTAAGACATGCTTGTGCATACTAGGCCTAGGAAAGCAAACATGAAAATGGGCAGTACGAAACCTAAGCTCTTCCATCAGTCATTAACTACTATTCTTGTGGCAATTGTAATGAGTGCAAACTCACAACCCAAAGCAAAGACATCAATCTGGGATTACAGAAGAAATGGCACCTCTTAAACACACAAACTGCGATGCCAGCAACCATGTATATCTGATTACCTGCCCCAGAGGCTTTAACTATGTAGGCATGCCAACCAAGCAAATTAAGACCAGAGTCAATGAACACAGCAGCAACATGCGTTGTGGCCAGACCTCTACGAAACTAACGAGTCATTTTTTTAAATTCTAATCACACTCCTGATATCATCAGATGTGTGGTCCTGGAAACAGTTGATGAAAATATAAAAAGATGTCTTTTTGAAAAACCGCATACATGGGTTTTTAAATTTCAGGCCCATAACATGAACACTCTTTTCGATATTGTTCTACGAACTGCAGTGATTCATCGCTTTGGGGATGGAGAATTCTCCACAAGATATTTGAATAATTCATATGATTACCACCTAACTTTACCTAAACAAGATTGACATTAAACCTTTAGGAATAACATTCCTGTTCTGCCTCATTTTATACTATAAATTAATAAATTAGTAATTTGAGCAATATATTTATCTCATTAGACTTGAGTACAGTAACAGCCATTTGCATATCCTTCTTTCTAAGAGGACTTTCTTCAAATGTCCTCTGCCTTCCCCTTTGCCAATCTTCCATTCAATATTTCTTTCAGTGCACTTATAATACAAGTCTGAAACGAAAATAAATATTGTTTTGACAATGTCCCCACTTAGGGATATCTCTTTTTTTCAATACACAATTATGTTCTAAGAATACATTTGTGGTCAGTTACCCTGGTTATGTCCAGGACAATGTCCTTGAATAGAATTACACCAGTCTTATATAGCGCCCAAATTAATTTTTAGAGAGACACGTCATTCAAACAACGCGCATGTTGCCAGCAGGTTAACAGTACAGTCTTTTACCAGAGCGGAGCACAAGAGCGGTGACACACTTGGCATGCGCCATATGCTCTAGATATCCTAACTGTTTATAGACACACGTCATCCAAACACCGTATGTGTTGTCAAAACCGCCAGCAGGTTAGCAGCACAGTCATTTACCAGCACAGAGTGCGGGGACGCACTTAGTACGCATCACATGTCACTTTACTTTCCTAACAAGGAGAGTTTTACAACAACTCCCTGTCTTTAGTCGATATCCATTCCAGATCCACGGAAGCGGGTAGGCTAAAGAAAGGGACACTCCTGTGAACAAGTAAGTGGCACTTTTACTGACCTTGGCTCAGCAAAACCCATTTGCACCGAATTACTTCTACAAGGTGAGCTCAATCTTATGTCTTTTTTGCTCACCCAGATCGTTCTTACCAGGGTCTCTCTTTGTGCCCTTCGACGGGAAAACACTTATGATTAGTCTCAGGGGAGACCTCTCACTCAAGCATTAACAACATATGACCACGACTACCACGTTCTATGGCATTAGTTGTTGCATGTTTAATACCTCAGTGTGAATAGCTTTGACCTGAATGTGCATGAGCTGGATCAGTGAAAAACAGCATATTTGGATGAGTTGAAATTACTGACTCCTTCTTTATGACATTATATACATATATATATATATGGTTTATGTTGTTTCGTTTCGTCCTCTTCCCTTTTCAGGTCCTATCTCAGCAACGTATCAAAACCCTTGATTAGAGGGGTAAATATTCTTTCAGTTGTGTAACAATAGATGGGGATCTACATAGGGGCACTTCTTCAATAAATCCTGAATAAGGCATAGCCCACCAAGTCGATTAGACACTATATTATTGGTCCTGATGAATTGTCACTTGTCAATTTAGGGAATTTATACGGTAAGAAACATGTTGACCCAGATAAGATCTTATGGAGCATAATTTCTCCAAGACCCCCATTATTTTTAACAGTAACAAAGTCCCTCATATAATAAAATAATCTATTTAGGGGGTTCCTTTAGTTAATTTTCATCTTCATTGTTTTCAACAGTAACAAAGACCCTCATAAGATTAAATAATCTATTTAGGGGTTCCTTTAGTTAATTTTAATCTAGTTTTCATCTATTCCGCCAATCTACTCTATACAATCCTGGTTCAGGTGGTTGGGCTGTTGGCTGACTTTTCAACTAAAAGTTGTCCGGCAAAAAGCCCCCACAAGGGGCCCATCGGACCTTGCAGAGCCAGTCCAAAGAGGAGCAGTAGACCAATGATGACACATGCCACCAATTGGTGGGTGAGGGCTCTTGAACCTAAAACATCCATGCTGTGTTGAGCTCTGTTTTGTAGTTCCAGTATCAAAACACATGACGGTGCACCTATTCGGAACTGCACACCAGATGATTTCATTTATATTTTGGGAGGTAGTGTGCTGGACCGATTCTATTCCTCTCCTCCCTTTTCATATGAATGTGCCAATTTGTATACCTCCAACATAATGCTTATTTTGACCCGACATGAAGGCACACAAAGAAGGCACTAGTGTCTCTTTCCAAAAACAGACAACGTATATGCATGTGGCAACACAACTTGCAAATCAACTAAAAACTTAAGACTGACTAGAAAACAAATATTTGGCGACTGGTGAGTTTTGATGTCACACCTTAATTAAAAATAATATGTTTATATTATAAATATAGATCTTGCTATATTGCTGTCTTTTCCTACTGAAACACAAATCCCTAGGACAGTTTAGCACAGTGACTAATATACTCACTGCCTTCAGAAGATAAACCAGTTTTAAGTTATTGTGGCTTGCCTGTTTTCTGTTTGGTATTGGGGGACACCTCATGGTATAGTGCGCTATATAAGTTCCAATAACATAACAGAATATAACATAAGAGCTTTACCACATAATCTATATTGTGGTAAATCATCAACAATATATGGGATTTACTTTGACTTGGCATTGCACGATGACATTAATATTAAGATCAATGCCTCCTAGTTTTTATTATGTATGTTATTACCACTAATATGTAAGAGGGTGTATAAACACACTGTGATATTTACAAACATTTGTTAGGGTATGGGGCGTCACAAAATAAACCAATAATCAATAAGAATGACTAAGTAAAATCCTCAAATCATGCCTCGTATCGGTCTCGTTGAGTTACCAGTCTACACTAAAGAAGTCAGGCTTTGCACATACTTGTCCTGGCAAATGTATCAGACTCCCTTGATGATACTGGTACAGGGATGTGAGAAAGTGCCTCTTTTGCGTGGTTAGCCTGCTAACTTTTGCCTGTTTTTATGTGGTTTCAAATGTAGGGAACGGGTCCCTGCCAACCAGGTCCCCTGTGCCAGCGCTTGTTCCCTAAAAAGAAATCCCCAATTGGTACTTGTGTCCCCTATATGTCCCTAGCAAATGGTACCAAGGGTGGCTAGAGCTTGGGAGCTGGAGAGGGTCCCCTGGGACCCCCAGCACTGGGACCATGACCCTGCCCCTGCAGCCTGCATGCCCCAGTGAGGGAGAACATCGACATGGCATCCTGCCTGGGTGCCATGCCAACCAGCACTGCCAGTAGGCAGGGGTAAGTCACCCCTCTAGCAGGCCTCACAGCTTTAAGGCAGGGTGCACTATACCACAGGTAAGGGCATATCTGCAGGAGAAGATATGCCCCATCTATATTGGCATCCATTCGTTGATATTGTAAACACCAGTGAAATCACAGAGAGTACAGGGGCTGGAACCTCGAGAACTCGAGTTCCACAGCACCATGATGGTTTCACTGAACACATAAGTGGTTGGTAACAAACTACTCCTTACAATAAATCCACACTGAAGCCAGTGTGGGATTTATTTTACCATGTACTCAGAGGGCACCTCAGAAGTGCCCCCTGAAAACCAACCAACCCTGGTCTGGTCCCTGACCGGCTGTAGGCAGCAAGCCATCACAAGACATGTTTCTGGGCCCCTGGGTAGAGAGCCCCTGCCCTATGGGGCCAGAAACAATGCACATCCTGGGCAGAGGTGTCGCGCCTCCTCCCTCAGGATGGGCCAGTGATCGAAGAGGGAAGCTTCAAAGGCCTGCCGCCTTTGTAATATGACCCCCAGCTTCTGCCGCTAGCAGCAGATGGCAGCCCATGGTTTATACTCCAACTTTGGGCAGGAAAACCGGTGGGAAAAATTCAAAACAATAGGTGTTCCCACCTCTGACAACCCCAGCCCTAAGGTGGGGACGACGAGGTGAAGCACAACTTTCGATCCGCGCCATTTTGATGATGGGGAGACCCCTCCAAAAAGGGCAAGGTCTATGCTGCCCTCCCACCGGAGGGTGTCATAATAGAGGATGTAGTCACCCCAGGTAAGGTGCCCATTGGCCCTACCTGCTACTCCCCTAAAACGCCTCCTAAAGTTAGTATTTAGGTGCTTTCCCAGACCTAGAAACTAGATCTGTGGCGACCTAAGAAGAAAGAAGATGACACTGCAGAGAAGACTGTAGATGACGACTGACTTGACCCCATCCTTATTGGCCTGTCTCCATCTTCTGTGAACCTGAGACCTGTTTTGCAGCCAGCGACCTCTGAAACCCCTGGGAGGACTGTTCCTTTGAAACCCCTGGGAGGACCTGTCCAAGAGGAAACAAGCTCCAAGGACATTGGCTGACCTTTTCTGCCCTCCACGACAGCACCTACAGTGTGAAGCCAGAGGCACCCCACAACTGTCCCCGGTACGAAGACTGAGATATCCAAAGATACCCCTGCACCAGAAGCCCCTGGGCCTTGAGGAGTTGAACTGACGGTGCTCCTACATCTCTACTTAACTCTGCTGTCATTGGTCTTCTTCCTGCAACCTCCGGTGCCACGCCTACAGCCTCTTGCCGAATAAAGAGACTCTTTGCCGAATGTGCTGCTTTGTGGGCCCCTCAGTGCTTAACATAACCCCCAAAGCTTGGCCCCTGCAATCGATCTACTTACCTGCAAGCAGTGTGGCTCCAGCACCTCCTGTCTCCATTGGAAAGCATTGGGTCAAACTCCGAGTTTGACCTCTGCACCTGGCCGTCCTTGTGCCGCTGGTGGTTCAGTTTTGGTAAACACCTGCAGTTTTGGTAATCACCTGGCCCTTGCTGACTTTAGGCTCCAAAGACTGGTATTGAAAGTGCAATACTTACCTGTTTTACTGCAATATTGTCTTCCCCATAGGATAACATTGGACTGTGCTGAACATTTTTTAAGTGTTGATTTTTTCAAAGTAAAAAGTATTTTTAATTTAAAACCTACTTAATTTATTACTAAGACATTGGTCTTAAAATAGAATAACAAAGTATAGTTTTCAAAAATTGGTCTGGATCTTCTTCTTGAGTCGTGTGTCCATTATTGATCATTGTTGTGCAATAAAGGTCTTACACTCCTCTGTGTTAGGCCTAAGACTGCTCGTCCACACTACCACTAATAGACCACTTTGGGCTTTACATTGAACTCTGTACACTCTTGGGGAACCCCTGGACTCTGTGCACGGTATTACTACTTAGTGGCAATATCATATACAGAGCCAGCTTCCTACAAGGGATTACAGACCATATACATCTCTGCAGTGCACCTTATATTTTGGTTTCTGGATAAACTGGTTTGATTCTGTTGATACAGGCACATAGATGCTTGAGAGCGAAGAGCATTGCATGCACCTTCTTGCTTCTCGTAGTATCTTTTTGTTTCACATTTTTGCCCACAAATCAAATGTCACAGCTAGACAAGTAACATTTTGGTTACTACTCCTTCAAGGTGCCATTATGTCATCTTACACTACTCTTGTCTTTAATCATCTTTTCTGTGATTATACAGATTCAGAGGAAAGCAGAACTTAAAATACTGTGCAACATTCATACTGCCATTTCATAAGCATGCTTAGTACTGAACTTCCAGGATAAAGGTAAATGATTTGGGAGCACCATTCAGTAAAAGTTTAACAGATTACACTGGCCTCTCAGATCTACTTTAACTCTATTTCCTTGAAAACGCTCAATGCTGTATTGGTCTGAGAAAAACACGTCTGCTGAACATTACTAGATGAAACAAAGCCTAATCAATGTTCAATAAAATATACAATCAGTTGGATAGGGATGGTAACAATTGAAGACTGATGAACCAAATATGTGCTGGATTTCTAAATCCAATGAATATGCAATAAAGAAGCTCAAGAACAATCACATTTATCGGTATCCTTATTTGTGATACATATAGTGTGCATAATGCTGCCCCACTTCAAATAAACTTACCTGGGACATGGTTTCAATACTCAGGACATCAAGAACTTAAGGAGTTATCTTTATTTCTTCAACCGTAAGGTACCGCCCAATCAATCACTGTTTGCCACTAACCCTCCGTCACGGCACAATTATTTTGTCAGAATGCTGAATACGGGAAAAATGGTGGCGACTGCACACAGAAAAACAAGAGACACAACTCACCCCTTCTACTCCATCCTGCTCCTTTGTCTCTAGGACCTACCTGAAGGCGGCAAGGGCTCACCCCTGGAAAATGTGCCTCTGTCGGGTCACACAATACAGACTGTATGCTGAAGATGACCTGCTCTTGACAGTATCCTCTTTGAGGAAAGACAATCTGACCCAAACTTCCTGGTTAAATTTTCGAACTTGAAAGAAACACTGGAACGAATTAGCAGTAGGCTGCTGTCCAACTGACGAGTACTGTGAATAGAAGCTGGATTTCCATATTGGCAATGGAAAGATGTACATCCACTTAGACATAAGTGGACTGCTTTGCTTCCCAAACATGCAGCTGTGCACTGCCTGTTCCTTCAACGCTAGGACTAAAGGTGCCCACAAAGTGTGTTTCTTTTGTAGTATATGAATGCTTTCTTTTATTTGCGTAATTTCATTTGTATAGTTCCTATTTTTGACGTACATGTATTTAAGATGTTAAAATGTTGCTCTTTTGATATATTATAACTGTCTACACACTGCATACCACAACTGTTTTAAAATTGCACATTTTAACATAACATCCCAGAAAAAGGGAAGCTCACTATAAGACAGTATCTGATTAATATCTTTGCCTAGCAAACCGTAACAAATTCTATCAAGGCAAAAGTAACCCTTGATGCAAAGAAGTGGCCTTTTAGGAGAGTTTAAGCACATTTGATGTGACTGTCCACATATTAAACCGTTTTAGGCTGAAATCATGCAACATGAAAAAGATATTGCGATATCCCAGCCCTTCAGTTCTCCAGCAATTGGTATCTTTCATAGATTCACATGCTTGAACCATTTCCCATCGTGAGAGTCCTACAGTAACTTTACAATAGAAGTATGAAGCAATACCTGCCAGAAAAGTCTTAAAATAGTGCTATTTGAGTAGCACATTTCTCTCACTGGTAAAAGACTGGAACTGCAGTCAATTAGGTGAAAGGGTCCCTAGCCTCAAACATTCCAGAGGATATCTCACACAACAGTTGAAAGTATTACAATACTAATAGAGCGATTCGGGTGAGCCTTTTCTGGGGAGGAGAAGGGTGAGCCACATGTGGATATATAAAAGATACTAACACTGGAGAAGTAAAATGTTACTTAGCCTGTAAGCATCTGTTCGTTGGCATGAAGAGTTGCAGATTCCCATGCTGTGCATACTCCTACCATCTAGTGTTGGGCCTGGTTGAGTGCAAGTTGTTTTTGTTCAAACATCTCTTTTCGAGTCACAAGATACTGTGACCCCACCTGCTGTTTGCAATGCACATGGTCATTGGCCCGATTGTTTGATTGTTTTTCCACAAGACGGATGAGGATGAAGTTGGAGCAAAACGACACAGGATAGAGAAAGAGAGAAAAAAAATAGGACCATACAAGAGAATTAAGAGGGTAATGGTAAATGTAACAGCCAGAGGAGCATGGGGAGGAGGTTGGGCACATGTAAATCTACAGTATTACATGCCACAAACAGATGCTTACGGGGCAAGTAACATTTTACGTTCAAGGCATGTGTGGCTGTAGATACAAAGGCTGTGCATAAACTGTAAAGCAGTCCTCCGGCAAATGGTGGCTTGCCAGTGGATGCTGAAGAAAACAGAAAAAGGGTATGAAGTACAGACTGACCAACATTCTCTTGTTGGTGGGCTAATACATCTACACGGTAGTGTTTAGTAAAAATGTGTGGATTAGACCAAGTAGCTGCTTTACAAACGTCTGCTATTGGGATGTTCCCCAGGAATGCCATAGAGTCTTCTTTCTTTTTGGTAAAGTGGGCCGTAGGAGGAACAGGCAAAACTCTTAGCTTTTGTGCAACAGGTTTGGATGCATCTAACAATCCACCTGGCTTGGCCTTTGATAAGACCTTCCTTTTATGTAGTTGATAAAAAGCAACAAACAGTTCAGTTTTTCGAAAGGGCTCCGTTCTGTTCACATAGTAAACTAAGGCTTGTTTTACATCGAGGTTTTGACGAGCCCTTTCTGCAAATGAGTCAGGTTGTGGAGAAAAAACTGGGCGTTCTATAGACTGGTTGAGGTGAAAAGAAGAGATCACCTAAGGAAGAAATTTAGGGTTGGTGCGAAGGACCACAAAGGTTCTTCCAAGGTTAAGGCCTGAAGCTCACTAACACGCTTTAGTGAGGTGATGGCTACTAGGGAAGCTACCTTCCCAAGAGAGTAATTGGAAGAGATATACCTGGAGGAGCACAACTGGGTGATCCATAAGTCTGGTGAGGACAATGTCAAGATTCCACACCGGGGCCAGAGGCACCTGGGGGTAATGACTCATTTGAGTCCCTCCATAAAAGCGTAAATGACCGGAATACTGAAGAGAGAGAGATGTTGCCTATTCTAGAGATAAGCAGCCATAGCCGCCAATACTTTGCATGCCAGTGAGGACAGTAACGAAACGGTGTCCATACCATCACTGTGAGGACATAGTGGGGTGGGGGGGGACGCAGTCGGGAGACGGAAGAAGGCTCCTAAAGGATGAAGGCTCACAAGGGACGCTAGGTGGCGCACCAGCGAATGGTCGCCTTCGTGTAAGGCTCCCGCAGTCCGGCGACACTTATCCTTACAGATCTCCTTAATTGGCGACCCAGAAGGCTGCGACCCCACCAATTGCATCCTTGAGAGGTCTGGCGTGGACTGTCCAAGTCCGGTCCCGCTAGCTACTACCGCGAGGAAGATAGGCGCCTTGGAAGATCCGGCGCCTGCTGCGGCAGGAAGACGGGTACCGGCCCGCTGGGAGACGTCCGCTACGCGAGGCCGAGGCTGCACTGACTGCCGTGGGCCGCTGCCGGCTGAAAAGTGGCGCGAAGCGGATTTTGATTGCCGACGCAGCGGGAGAGGCCGGAGCGAGCCCCCCCCCCCCCGGGATCGCAGATCGGAGGCCCTGTCCCCCCCCACTCCCGCCCCACCGGAGCTGCGGGGGAGCCGCGGACGCTGGCGACAGGGCCGGGCAGGTTGTGAGGGGCCCCACTGCGACTCACCCCTTAGGCGGACCTGCGGAGGCTGACCGGGAGATTGAGCATTATGTCCGGAAGGGGCTCGCAGGGCGGAACTGACCGCCGTATCTGATCGGGCTGGACACTCGGCGAGAAGGCGCTGCTCGCTGAGACAGGGGGCCTGCACGGCGTGTCCCCCCGACTGACACTGCACACCAGCGGAATAGTGGTGCCGGGGGGAGCAGCAGCAGAGGCGGCCCATATCCCCCCCCTTGGGAGCGGCGACAACCGCACCAGCAGAAGACGTCGGCCGGTCCGGCCCAGGCATTGGTGCTTTTGTCGGCGAGAGCAAGACGAGGGGTCATCCCTACCCCTCTCACGAGTCCTCAAAACAACGTGAGCCCAGACCTGCTGCGGAGGGGCCTGCGAAAGGGCCGAAGGAGCGGCCTGACCTGCCGGCGGATCGCGATGGGCAAGCCGGACGCGCGACAGCCCAAGCTGTCTTTCGATACCGGTAAGAAAGGGACCAAATCATCGGAGGTGGTGCAGGCCCCGGCTGGAGTGAGTGGAGCTGCAGTGGATTCCTCGGCTGCCTCGTCGGACATGCAGGAGATGCTGCGCGAGATGCGCCAGGGATTCGCGACGATCGCAGACAAAGTGGACAGGATCTCTTCGAGAATGGACGCTGTGGTGCATAAGCTGGATGCGCATGAAGAGAGGATAAAGGGTGCGGAACAACGGATATCAGACGCGGAAGACACGGTCTCGCAGCACACCTCACAGCTTACCAGGATGGATAACTTACTGCGTATCATAGCGTCCAAGAACGAGGATTTGGAGGCGAGAAGCCGGCGCAACAACGTTCGCATCCTAGGGATACCGGAGACGACCAACGTAGGCAAAATGGAGGAATATGTGGAACGAATGCTCCGCACAGCGATTGGCTCTGACGTGTTCTCGCCTCACTTTATTGTGGAGCGAGCGCACCGCTCCCTGGCCCCCAGACCGAAACCGGGGGCGACTCCCAGGCCCATCATTGCCCGGTTACTAAATTACCGAGATCGGGACGCAGCCCTGCGAGCGGCGAGGAGCACCCGGTCTCTATCGTATGAGGGCAATGCATTCACATTGTTTCCAGATTTCACGCCGATGGTCCAGGAGGAGCGCAGAAAATTTATGGCGGTGAAAGCTAAGCTGCGGACACTGCAACTGGACTACGCACTGCTCTACCCAGCGAAACTAAGGGTCACGTACCAAGGCCGTCAGCGGTTCTTCACGAATCCGCAGCAGGTGGAGGACTTCCTCAAGCACTACAAACGCTCCCGCAACTCGGGGGCGGAGGTGGACGATGAACAGGCACTGCGGCCCGGAGAGGGGCCGGACGGCGAACTGTAAGTAGTGTGGATGAACATTCACCACTATCCCCCGGGGTTGAAGAATTGAACTGCTGGCGCAATTGGAGAAAGCACAGCTTTGGACTGGTGCTCGGCGGCCCTCCCCGGGGCTGCGGGGCGGGAGGACATTGGGAGGACCATGGAAGGGCTGTAAGTGTTTGCTCTAGCACGAGATATTTGGGGATAATACTGGACGTGATTACGCCTTACGTTGTGGATTGCGGGGAGGTGGGGATAGCATGCTGGGGTTGCCAAGGTTTCTAACGCCGGACACCCCCTCTCGGACCTCGTGCTCGGCTGCCACATTGGTGGACGACCGGGGAGAATGAGGGGGAAGTAGTGAAGTCACCTAGGCGAACTCCCCGAAGGGAAATACCCGAGAACTTATGGGGAGCTCTGGGGATAGTTATCGCCCCTGTTCGGGGGGTGGTTGGGGGAGGGACGGGGAGGGAACATGGCTGGCAGATTGGGGTTTGCTTCAGTGGGTGGGGGGTGAGGGGGGGGGGTCGTTGGGGAGCGGGGAGTTCGGAGTTTCAGGTTGGAGGAGGGAGTGTTGGGGGGGGACGGGGGTATGTTGTTTGTGGAGAGTACTTGGGATGGAGGGATTGAAGTTGACTGTGCTGCTGCCTCTCTTGGGGCTCCTGCCGCTGCTGCGGAGGTGTGATCGGTTGACCGCAGGACTGTATGTGAAGGTGAGGGACTGGGAGATGGGATGCTGCCGGGAAAACGAGAGTGGGCCGAATGATGACTGAGACACCCAGGAGAGAACGGATTACGGTGCTATCGTGGAATGTACGGGGCCTAAACGACGCTAGAAAATGCAGGAAGGTGTTGGCGTACCTAGACCAGCACCATATACAGATAGCGCTGTTGCAGGAGACACATCTTGCCCCCCGAGCGCACTATGCGCTGGCTGGTAGATGGGCGGGGGTACGCAGTTTCTCGTCCTACTCAGGGTATGCTAGGGGGGTAGCGATCTGGATCAAGAGGACTGTGCCGTTTGTGAGGCTTGGTGAGCGTGTGGACGCGGAGGGTAGATATGCGCTGCTTTGGGGTAGGCTGGGCACTGACACCATCACGATCGTGAACTGCTACGGCCCCAATGTTGACTCGCCAGGGTTTTTCACGCACCTATGGGGACAGATGCTCCACGTAGGCTCTATGCATATTTTATGGGGAGGTGATTTTAATGTGGCTCTGCCCCCTGGATTGGACAGATCGGATAGTGGTGTTCACTACAATAAGAAAGCGAGGGAGGCGCTGGCGGGTATCTTGGAGGAAGGCCACTTCATAGACAGCTGGCGCTTCGTACACGGTGGGTTACGGGAGGGTACGCATTTCACAGCTTTTGCCAACTCCTGGGCTAGACTGGATTATTGTTTCGTGTCTCGGGGCATAGCGGTGGATCTGGGGAAGGTTGTGCATCTACCAAGGACATACTCAGATCATTGCCCGGTGCTGGCCCAGATAGCACTTCCGGGATATGGTGTAGCGCCCGCAAGATGGCGGCTGCAACCCACGGCCCTTCTGGACCCGCTATTTCAAGCAGAGCTGGGGGAGGAAATTGCAGAGTTCTTTCCCCGCAATAAAGACTCGGTAGATAGCGTAGAAAGCATCTGGGAGGCATTCAAAGTGACGGTTAGAGGCTACTACATGGCGAAAAGCTTTGGAGTCTTGAAAAACTTACGACAAACGCTCGCGAAACTGGAAGGGGAACTTAAAGGGTTGGAGACTAGGTTGAGTCAGGGACAGATGGGCCCCCTCCATGCAGAATTTAGGGAACGTCTTACGCAGTACGAAAAAGAGGCGGAAAGGGAGGCCCGGTTCTGTGGCAAATATTGGCAGGCTCGCAGGTATTGCGAAGGGGAGCGGCCTGGGCGCGCGCTGGCGGAAATCACTCGGCCGCCGCGCTACAACACCCACATACTGGAGCTGAGCACGTCGGAGGGGGGTACTAGTCGAGATACCCATGGAATCCTGGAGCAATTCACTGCACACTACAAGGATCTATATACCGCGTGCAGTGTAGGCGAGGTGGACTTCGGGGGGTTTCTCGACGATGTCGCCCTGTGCTGGTTGAGTGATGACCACAGACAGTTCCTAGGGGCACCGTTCGCATTAGACGAAATTCGGGAAGCCATTATGTCTCTTAGCAACGGAAAGGCGTCGGGCCTGGATGGGCTGCCGGCGGAATTCTATAAAAGCTACGTGGATATTATGGCCCCCGTTCTTAAGGAGGTCTACGAGGAATCTTTGGAAGTAGGAAAGTTGCCTGGGTCCATGAGAGAGGTGTTGATCACCTCGTTGTTGAAACCGGGCAAGGACCCTACCGACTGCGGTGCGTATAGGCCACTATCGCTGTTAAATTGCGACGCTAAAATCCTGGCGAAGGTGCTCGCTAATAGATTATCGCTCCTAATGCCCATAATAGCCCTCCCAGACCAATCCGGGTTTATCCCGGGGCGCTCCACGGCCAATAACTTGCGCACTCTTTTCTCCCTAATGCATACCATTGCGCCGGAGTTGCCGGTGGCGGCCGTGTTCCTCGACGCTACCAAAGCATTTCACTCCGTAGAGTGGAATTATCTATTTGCTATCCTATTTAGAATGGGGTTTCCGAAAATCTTTGTTGCTTGGGTGCGCTTGCTGTATACGGACCCGAGAGCGAGGGTCTTAATTAATGGTGAAATGTCGCGCCCGATCTCCTTGACCAGAGGTACGCGCCAGGGGTGCCCATTGTCCCCGTTGTTATTCGCTATTGCGATCGAACCACTGGCCTGCCGGATTCGACAATTGCACAAGCCGAGCGCTTTCAAATGCGTCCAACGTCAGATAGACGTGTCATTATATGCTGACGATTTGACGCTGTATGTGGTGGATCCGGAGACGCAACTTCACCCATTGCTCCGGGAATTCTTGGTATTCGGCCGGATATCCGGGGTGCAAATTAATTGGCAGAAATCGCAGTTCTTTCCTCTGACCCCTGCAGTACGTCGCTTCCCGCTGGAGTACCCACTCGATTGGTGTGATACCGATCTGCGGTACTTGGGGATACAGATCTCTCAGACTCGGGAAGAGACTGTGCGGTTAAATTATGGCACGGCGGTAGCAAAGTTGACGGAGGATGTGACAAGATGGATTTCCCTGCCCTTCACCATGGCTGGGAGGGCCTCACTCATTAAAATGGTAGTGCTGCCCCGGTTCTTATATTTCTTTCAGAATATCCCTTACTACCCGGGTGCATTTTTCTTCCGTACACTCCGCACGGAACTGATACGGTTGTTCTGGGCTGGAAAGCAGCCAAGATTAGCATGGTCTGTTATTACCCAGCCTTATGAGACAGGGGGGTTTGATGTCCCTGATTTTATGGCATACTACATTAGTGCTCAGGCCCAATTTGCGTACCACTGGTTTGCGCCCACGCCCTTTATGCCGCAGCTGGCTGTGGAGGACTGGACAGTTCGGCCGCTGCCACTGAAGGGCATTATTTACGGCCCGGTCGGAGCGCTCGACACTCCGGCGGCGACGGTTACAAGCACGATGGACGCATGGCAGCGGATTCTCCGCAAAGTCGCGCTCCCCCTCTTATATGCGCCTGGACTGCCCCTAGCTTATCACCCGGAGCTCTCCCTGTTGCGGGAGAAGGGGTTCCAGGAGATGTGCGCTGGATTGGGGGTTAAGACATGGGGGGATCTCTTCCTGGACGGGCGGTTTAAAACGCGGGAGCAGTGGTTCCAGGAGGCCCAGCATACCCCGCTGGAGATCTTTTATTATCTTCGTCTGCGGCAGGGGCTGAGGGTCATTCTTCCACACTTCCGAGAGGAGCCTGAGGTGGTAGGGCCTCTACAACTAGTGCTCACATCTGCGGATGGCAAACATCTGGTCTCCCGCCTCTACCGCAGTATTCGAGAGCATAGTGGCGATGGGGGCGGCAAAGCGCTCCGGCTGTGGAGTGCGGATCTAGGAAGGGACGTAACGGAGGACCAATGGGCGTACTGCTGCGGGATGACCTCGCAGATAGCGGCTAGCTGCAGGCTACGGCTGATCCATTATAAATTCCTGCAGCGCATGTATTATACGCCTGCGAGGAAGCTGCGGTTTCGCTTGGCAGAGGATGACAGGTGTGAGCGTTGTCACATGGAGGGGGCGGACTTCTTACATCTGGCCTGGCTCTGTCCGGTGGTGGCGGAATACTGGACACATGTCCACAGGGCGCTGACGACTATGATTGGAGACGCGGTTGAATGTGATCCGCTTACGATGCTGCTGGGCTACACCATGAAGATACCCAAGGCGCATCGGAAGTTTGGAGACATCGCCCTGTTGATGGCGAAACGGAGAGTCGCTTGTCGGTGGGGGAGGGGCCGGGCCCCGAAGTTTAAGGAGTGGATTGCTGACTTATTACACTGTCAGGAACAGAACCTAATCTATGCGGAAACACAACCAATGCGTAGTAGAGCCAAGGATATTTGGGACCCGCTCAGAGCATATTTAGGGGCAGAGAGCACTACTGAGCCGGACGGAACTCAGGGGGCGGGCGGGGGCGCGACTAGGGACTGATGTGGGTGGGGGGCGGTGGTATGACCTGGATTCGATGGAATGATGCTGTACAGAATGGACATGCGAGTTGCTCGGTCAGTGCACCGTAATGAACATAAGCTCAGGGTGCGCAGATCTGAATTGCGGCGGTAGAAGAGGGATTACTCCTCGCCACCGGGCCTCCGGGCTGTCGGATATATGGCTGTGTTTCATACAGATTATAGCAAGGATTGTGATGGACAGTGGCCGGCCCGAGAGGTTGTAGGCGTGAGGCTGTATTGTAGATGTACTCTCTCAAATAAAGGTTTTGAAAACTTAAAAAAAAAAAAAAAAAAAAAAAAGGATGAAGGCTCACATGACCCCGAGGTCGACAGAGCCACCCGGTCGAAGCATGAATCGACAACCTGAAACATAGGGTAAAGAGAACCTCGAACAAAAACAAGACAGAGGTAGGGAAGGAACCCACGTTAACCAAAGAGAATACCACGACGGGGTTGAAACCGAGGTACGGGAGCACATGTCAGAGTCAGATGGCAGGAAGCAAACAATCTAACAATGGAGCCAATGACCATGCGCACTACCAGCAAGAGGAGGAGGCCTTGTATCTCATGATATTGCCTCCACTGGACTTACTTTGCTTGCACTAACCAGGATACTTTCAGTAACAGAATGGTCATTGATGATATTGAGGCTGTGGTGCTAAATGTTTGTGATGGGACTTGTGATATTGTAAGGTGGCATAATATTTAAGAACCAAGTGGCAGGACATCACACATCCTGGCACAAACTAATCAAGGCAATACAGTCTAAGCACTGAAAATATGAATCATCTTAAGAAACGTTCCACTGCATAAACCATCACATGCCTTAAACTTCATTAAACAGAACCGTTTTTGTCGCTTGGGATCAATTGAAAGAACAAAATTACTATTCTCATTGGAGGATAGTCCAGAGAACATCCCCAGCATTATAGACTAATGGCTGAGATTATATTTTGGTTGATTTAATTCTGGATAAAGCTCTACGAAAACTCATGCACTCAAATGTTTAGGAAGAATCTAGTCGAAAAGAACACCTTGGTAGGGATCAATGTTGAACAGTGGTTCCCAAACTGTGCGCCGTGGCTCCCTGGGGAGGCATCAAACCTAGCCAGGGAAGCGTGCACCCAGAACGTTAATGAATTTTATGTTGAAAGGTCTGTTGGCTTCAGTTCAGCTAATTAATCTTAAATGCATGATGTAGATGATTTGTAAGTGACATGCCTAACTCTGTAAACATAGTGCTTAATTGATGGCATGTCAAGGGAGATGACCTCCATATTTCACTGGATCCCCATGTTCCAACACTCCCAAAGTATGCAGAAGATACCTGATTTATTTTGTTAGACTCGTTAATAGTTACGTTCTTTTCCAAATGCATTTTACACCAATGCAAGTTATCAGGAAAGTACTGTTGTCCAGTCTATTAAACACATTAAGTATTATTAAGTATTAACACTTGTACTTGAACCATAGGTACTACCAGTACACATTTCTTTCAGTACACACACACATTTCTAGACAGGCCTGCTCTCTATCTTTGAGCCACAGGGAAGTAAAACACCATATATGGCATAATGTCAACATTTGGAAGCCGAAAAGAGGGACCTTAAATTTTTTTTAAAAATCAGAGGAATTTATCTGGATGCATTGATTTGGAGGCAATTGTAGGGAGGAGACAGCAAAAATAAAGCTGTATGTGGTTTAAAAAATCGTGAGTCACCCTGCTGAGACAGGTGTGTTGGCACGTATGACATGGGTAGAAATGGAAGTGCATGCAAATATTCTTCAAGCGCAGAAACTTTGGCAATGGGGCCTACATGCATAGGAGTGCTAACTAGCACTGTAAGTGGGTGAGAGGGTACTCTAAAAAAGGCATGGGCAAAGAAGTGTAACTAGGAATATTTGATTAGAGGTGCCTTAGTAATACAAAACACCCTGCGTATATGACTATAATACCTTCATCAGCTTCATCCCAATGATTTTCAGGGAAAAAAATGCAAGTACTCCTGAGGCCGGGCTTACATCCCCCCTTCCCTCCAAAAAAAGTAAATGGAGCCACAGGTCGGAAAAGTTTGGGAACCACTGATGAAGATGCATGGGTAAGTGGGTAAAAGTAAGCTCAACGGAATGTAAGAAGTGCAGATTTTGTGTGACTTTTGTGCACAGACACTGTATCGACCTTTTTTTATAGGGATGTCACAGCCTGACGTGGGGGAGTACTGAAACAGTATGTTAACCTATGAAAGATACAATGCCGAAGAAATAGTGCTAGAAGTTGTGTAAAAAACACGTGTGCTGCTTCTTTTTGCAACAAACTAGATAGCAGCTGGCTGGGTAAAAGTGATACAATGTAGCTTGGCACAATCTTCAAGCCAGCTGTACATGATGGTTTAAGTCAGCAACAGTTTCAGTGAACTTCCCAGCATAGGTGCGCACATACATTTTCACAAGTGGGGCACAGGTGATGCAATATGGGTAGATGTAAGGGCAAGGAATGCCCCCCACCACCCCCAGTATTTCATGGAGGTTTGTGCTTAAGTGGTTCCACATGGAAAACATTCTTCATGTGGAGGCAGAACAAAAAACATAACGTTGCATTTACATGTTTGAAATAACACAAGTAATTCAGGGTGGATCAGAGTGCACCTAGCATGCTAGGAACATGCGAAGAACGTCACAAACAATCTGATGGTACACACTGGTCACTTTGTGAAATATAGCAATACTAAATCTACCCCTAAATCTACCCCTTTGTGGCAGTACTCATTTTTCAGTGAGCTGACTACATTGTTCTTAAAATAAAATGTAAATAAAAACATGCCAGGTAAACCTATTTTTGAATCAAAATAGAAACAAAGAAGTGAGAAAAACTCAAAGTGTTTTAATCGCTGTTGTGGGTATACTTGGTATCTCACCTGCAGCCTTTCTTCGTCGTTTGACCTTATCGCATGCACCAATTTTCTTGTGAAGTTCTGGAGTTTGGAATATTTTTGTTTCTGGTTTTCCAGATCACTTTCTATACATTTGACCTCTTCATTCTGAAAATAAAAGTCAATATTCAGAAACTTTACTCAAACCCTTCTGTGCAAATACCATGGTAAGAAAGAGGATATTTATTTGCAGGGTTTTCTCTGTAAAGACTCATACTATCTAATCTGTTGAAACACTCCAGGATAAAAGAATGCTTAACGTTTTACCAAGGGACTATGTAACAGCAGTCCTTATGAGAAAGGTTTTACATACAGAAATGTCCTAACATTTTTATTACAATAAAATACTAATTTGCTATGAAGCCAATACAATACAACTTATTTCAAAATATCTATGGAACATAGAGCTAAGGGCTACCAGTATATTTCAGTTTGACTGCTGTGTAACAGGCAATTTCCTGTCAATTTTAAAGCAAGAGAACAACATTGTTTTTTTAGTATACAAAAAAGGTCAGATCTGACATTATAAGTATATTTTGATACCGATATCTGTTCAGAGGTAAATATATACAATGGAGTACAACTGCACATTAACAGATCTTTGGTTTGAAGTAGTTTGCCCTGAACTGTTGCCCAGGGAATAGAGATTTAAAAAACACACAGGTCATATCCTGTAAGGAGGTGTGTAAGGGTATATACTCAATGAACATGGAACGCCCCAATATGACCGACCTAGAGATAAGGTTGAACTCCTGTAATCGGGTAGGTGGCTCCAAACCGAAAGAGGCATTTTGGCTAAGTAAAGAGGAGAAATTAACGGGTCGTGCAGTCCGAGAACAGCATGCAGGGAGTAGAAATGGAAGGGCCTGCAGGGAGGTATAGATCCAACAAGGAAGAGAGAATAACAGGCACACTAAAAGAAAATGCTAAACATTCCATGTCTCATTAGTGAGGGGACGGGGTCCTGGCTTTTGTTGAGAGTGGAGATTAAAGGCGCAGGGACCAACATGAACAGGAGGGTGTTGGTACAGAGGAGAACAGGGAAGACAGTAACCAATGGATACCTGGGAAGAGGAAGGGAAGAAGGAGCAAATATTAGGAAAGAAACAGAGGAATCAGTCAAGTGATGATGCAGACTAGGAACATTACCAATCCTTACCAGGGAAACCTCCATGTTTCAGGTGAAAGATTTCCCAATCCACTTTGAGACAATGAGAGGTCAAAAGTGATAGCTGGGTCTAACTGAACATTTGCATAAGGGACCAGAGACTAAAATTGGGAATATGAAACTTTAAAGACTGGAGTAACCTTTGAGAGAGGACTCTATTTTCAACACATACACTTAAACAATACTCAACAAGTGCTGGGTTAATTTGAGCAAGAGATGTAGATGATATTTATGAGGGAAGCTCACACTGCATTTGAGTTGTAGCTGTTATTTGAAATGAACGCACCCACTGCATTTGCTCATCTCTACTGGTTAAAAGAAAGCCTACCCTCAATTGCTCCAGCTCTACCTGTTAGGTCCAAGGAAAGCTTGTACTATCTTTGACACAGCTGTAGCTGTTAACTGTGTGGGAAGCTTTCACTGCATTTGCCTCTACTGTAACAGTTTCCTTGTAAGGGAAGCTTGCTCTGCTACTACCCATGCAGTACTTGTGAGGGAAGCTTGCACATCTCAGTCCCATGGTACAGTGCATCTGCTCAGGGAGGGACACTTGACCTACTGCAACATATGATATTCTTTTTGAGGGAAGCTCACAAAGAGCAGTCTGTATTATCTGCTGTTGCCTTTGCCATCTCTGTCCATATCTGTCATATTCATTATTTGTACTTAACCTCAGTATGAATCTATTGCACAATGGTATAGTACTTACTAGCATTCTACTTTTGTTTATAAATATCTCAGAGTCTATTTCGAGCTTAGCTTGAGTTTGGAGACCACTGCTCTATATTATCTAACAGGAGAGAAAGATCATGGAAAAAATTGTTTACCAGGGATGGCATTCAACAGACAGTAAGGGCCACATGTATGAAAGTTTTCCAAATGCAAACTCTGCATTTAGGAATTTGCAATTACCATCAACTTCAAGTTGATGGTAACCATGTGCAACTTTGAAAAATGCACAAAACTGCATTTATTAAAGTGCCATGTAGTGCACACAAGCCCCAAGGCCATTTGGGCACTTTACATATACATATTTATTTTTTTGGTGGTGCTTCAGGGGGGCCTTACGCCCTCGGGCACTCGTGGCTTTCCATTACTTAATTTGTGGTTACCAATCAGGCAATCACAAATTATCTATTGCAAAACCATTCGCAACTATGGCCCTATCAGGCCCATAGGAACGAATGGAGTAATACTACCTAACAGCGATTCGCCATTTACCGAATTGCTATTAGGTCATATTAAGGAATCGCAAACTCTGTGGCGACTCCTTACTTACATAGCATTTTCCTATTTACAAATAGCGATTCAGTAAAAATAGCTACTTGGTAATCGCAAAATGCTTATTTGATACATGTGGCCCTAAATTAATAGAAAAGTGCACCAATTACATGTAGTTAATGTAGAAACATATACTTCAGATTCACAATTTGCAGGGATCTTTGCTGTGTGAAAATAATGACTATAAACTGACTGCATTAGCTAACACGCATTAAATCTCGAGTGTGCTGCAGTGTCCCTGTGAATCGTGACCAAAGTATTTTGTGGTAGGCTACTTGGGGCCGTCGGATGTTCTCTAAATTGTAGACTACTTTTTACATTTCATTTTTAAAGCATGAACCTTCATCATTGGCAGCAAAGAAATGAAGAGAGCAGAAGGTTTGTATCATTTTAAGGAGTTATCAGTCACAAATTAAATATGAGGAGAGGAGTTGGCCTAATGGCTAGGGCGGTCGACCACGAATCTGGGGAACTGGGTTCGAGTCTCGGCAAAGACGCTGAACATCCTGTGATTCTGGGCAAATCACTTAATCTCCC
Source organism: Triturus cristatus (assembly GCF_964204655.1). Taxonomy (NCBI): domain Eukaryota; kingdom Metazoa; phylum Chordata; class Amphibia; order Caudata; family Salamandridae; genus Triturus; species Triturus cristatus. The sequence continues at coordinate 715,390,343 of NC_140588.1, read as the reverse complement.
CGTGCCTAACAAAAATGAATGTGTCCTCGTGTAACGTAACTGGTGCTAAGTAAAGCGCTCTGATACCCGATACCTTCAGGTCAAGTTCCAGAAGAACTTTCTTAAGGGTAGTTACAGTTTGTTTTGCTCATCAGACAATAACATACATTAAAAACCCTAAAAAACTGTTAAAATTGTACTATGGTTATGCAAGCCAGCACGGTATTGTGATAACAGGAGTTACCTGCCATTTTTGATAAAATGAATTGCCATGTAGCAGTACAGACTGAGACTCCGCAAGATACATGCCCAATCGAGTGAAGAAGGGTTATACAAGTGGGAAGCTGGTAGTTAGCAATACAACTGAGTAAAGAGTGAGCTGTAAAGTTCCCCAAGTCCTTGAAAAGCTTTTCAGTCAAAATTTACTCTTTGCGTTACTTGTAGCCCTGTTCAACCCATTACATTTTCAGGACTACATACACCAGGACGCAAAGAAACAAGATTGGACTTGTTCAGCTACAGCTGCACAGAAAAGGGAAACTTGAGAGCTCCGAGGATGTTGGACCAAGGGACAAACATAGGTGTCCAGTTTCACAGAGGCACTACAGAATAGAGATGTCTTCCTGCGCAATCTCTACACTAAAAAGGGGCATAGGACGCATGACATTGACAATGTGGTGTGACCGTCTTGTTCAGGCCTGTTAAGTCAGGCCAGGATGGTGTAGCAGGGCAAGAGCCAAACCTCCTCCTCAAAATTCTCAGAAATGATGCGAAAAACACTTTAATCACAGAATTCTCTTCCCTGCCTTCTGAGATTGAAACCGGTCAGTAGGGGAAAGTTATTTATGGTGTTTGCCCAGCCTCTTTAAATACTACCAACATACTGAGAACCTTACCTGACTGTATTCAAGTCACAAATGTTCTCACCTTGCTATGCGCCATTTACAGAATATGTTCCGATGCATGACGGCATTTTAAACAAATGGGATGTAAAACAAATTTCGTGGAATTTTAAGAGGCAAGGGTTACAAGTTATGGTTTTGTGATCTTTTTACATCAGTCAGCCAATGGGAACAGTTAAACAAAACTACCATTTTGGGGTAGGCGGTGGATCTTAGACCTGTTGGGAAGGGCCTTCTTGTTGTCCGCTATTTAACATGCCTTTTGAGCTTCTCATAAAATGACACAGTAAATAGACTTCAAATGGAATATAAAGGTTGGCCTTAATGTGGGACACATACACACATCACACAACTAGGATGCAGACCCAATATGCAATGTTTAATATTCTCCGCTGAACTCCTTGGAGAGCCTGCCACCAGTATCCAATATGCCCTTACCACTGGACATATCAAAAAGTGTAGTGCCGAAACTGTAATAATATATATATATACACAGTAAGCCATGCTTTACTGGGTTTATTCCTCAACATATTTTCAAACAGATCCTACTACTAGATCTATGTTATAGAGTTGGCTTAGCCTCATCTTGGAGGAAGTCACAGCCAGAATTCTCTGTCCAATGGATGTCCTGAGCAAGCATCTCACTAGCGACTGTGTGCCACCACAACTCTGTATCTAAAGCAGAGAGGCATTCTAATGAGAGGCAGCATTTGACTGTAGTGAGTCTAACCTTAAAAGCAGCTAAAATGTCCTGCCTGTGCCCTTTCTACAAAATAGCAGCTTTCTCTGACATCCCCTGCCACTTTTTCAGTGAAGGGGGGCAAGCACAAATAATTAGGGTAACAGCCTGCTTTCCCCAGCACACAGAGCCTCTTGCTTGTCAGCCTTTTGGCTACATTCTAGTAGACTCCATCTAACTTCCCCAGGCATCAGACTGGATCTGAAAAATGTTAAGCTGTACCCCTGTGTACCAGCAGAAGTCACCCACGGCTCTGCACTGTCTTTCCACATTGGATGTGACATGCGCAGACCTATGTAGGTACCACCCATGCAAGCTGACATAAGTTGCTTTCTTGATACTTCCACGCCCGCAGACATGGAGTCAAACAGATTGGTTGTGACCAGTGTGAAGATTCTTAATTTGGGATCTTTTTATGGGAAAAGACGAGTTCATGGAAAGGGGAGGTGGGAGAGACAGTGAGGAATCTGTGGTTAGACAGACTATCAGAAATAGTTTCCAGAGGTAAGTAATGTATTCTTCTGATAGAGAAGTGTAACCACAGATTCCCCGCCTTTAGAATAAATACTCAAGCACTACCTCCTAGGTGGTGGGTCCGTGAACTGGCTCAAACCAACAAGTCCTTAGGGTTGCCTTTCTCGGTCAACCTGGCTGTCCAGACAATAGTGCCTCGCGAATGTATGACGTGACGCCCACATAGGGGCTTGACAAATGTCTTGAACAGGCCCCCCCATGGGCCAAAACAGAAGTAACAGCCTTGCTCTAGTAGAATGAGGCTGCAAGCTCCCAGGGAGCTGCTTTCTGGCCAGTGTGTGGCAGACCTTGAAGCAGAGTACGATCCAGCCCGTGATGGCCCTTTTCTGCCCAGCCTTGCCTTTTTTCATTCCAGTCAACCTGCTAATGAGCTGATTGCCCACCCGGTGGTCTTAGATACTATGGATGTAGAAGTTGAGGACTTTTTTTGTATCCAACTGGTGAAGTCTTTCCTCCTGAGATGTTCAGACCAACAAGAAATGGAGCTACCACTTCAGTCTGTAAGGAAGCTCGAGTCTGGAGAACCAGCTTGTCTGGGTAGAAAATGGTATGGGTGGGCAGGTGAATAGAAAGGGCCTTTAGTTTACTGACCCGTTGTGCTGATGCTTTGGCAACAAAAACACCTCTCATGGGGGTAAGGAGTCTGAGAGCACAACTGTGGAGGGGCTCAAAAGCTATATATATATAAGGAATGTGGGGACCAACATATGTTGTAACCCTCCGAGGAACCGCAAAACAGGAGATTTAAATAATGATGGCTGCCAGCAAAAGGAAAAAGGCTGAAAGAGCCCAAAGCAAGGCCTTGCTGTGGTAGGGACAACACAAACTACAAAATATCAAACAGCTTGGCCTGGAGTGGGTCGAACGGTTTAGAAATGCACCAGGCCACAAACTTATCCCACCAGCAGGTATATACAGATTTGGGATGCCTGGCTGCCAAGGTGATATAAACCACTTCAGGAAGGTAGAAAGCACTCAGCGTTAGCCACTCAATCTCCTAGCCTAGAGTTGCAAGTTCCACAGGCCGGGTGCAGGACTCTGCACTGCTGCTGTGACAGGGGATTCACCAGAAGTGGCAGCCTGATCGCAGAACAGATGCTCATGCCTAAGAGTTTGGGATACCATAATCTCCATGCCCAATCCGGAGCCACTAGGATGACTTTGACCCGGTCGGTTCTGATCCTCAGAACTCTGGGAAGGGGCGGCATCAATATAAAGGCATGCATGAGTCCAGAGTTTCAATCGAAGCTAGTGAGGGACGCCGAAGAAATTCCAAAGCGCATATGTGCTGAAACTCCATATTCTCATTTATGGCAAAATGATCGAGCCAGATTTTTCCACATTTGCAGAAAAGCCCCTTTACTATCTTTGGATGTAACTGTCATTTTGTGTCTAATTCATTGATGGCTTAGCATGTCTGCTCTGGCATTCAGGCTAATCCACCAGGTAGCGTGTCACCAGTAAAATTCCTCGGTGGTCAAGCCTTCGATGGAGACTAAACGCCTCTGATCTCCACCTCGCCCAAATGGCCTCACCAACCCATGCTACAGCTCTACAAGCCAAGAACAGATGCTTACTGGGTAAGTAACATTATCCGTGTGAAGCACGTGAGCTGTAGATCACACGCTTTGCATAGACTATACAGCAGTAAACTCCCAAAGAGGTGGCTAACCTGTAGCTGTTGCAGTTGTTTGAAAAAGTGTTTTAAGTACTGCCTGGCCTACATTACCTTGTTGCTTTACTAACACATCTACACAATAGTGTTTCGTGAATGTGTGCGGTGTAGACCATGTTGCTGCCTTACAAACGTCAGCTAGGGGAATATTCCCTAAGAAGGCCATAGTAGCCCCTATTTTGCGGGTGGAATGAGCTCTAGGGGGTATTGTCAATGGTTCTTTTCGCTTTCACATAACATGTTTGGATACAGATTTTACGATCCAACTTGCAATGCTTGATGTAGAAATGGGATTGCCTTTATGTGGTGGCAAAGAAAAAGCAACAAAGAGCTGTTTTTTTTAACGAAAATCTTTTGTTCTTTCCACATAATATAGTAGAACTCTTCTAATATCAAGTGTGTAGAGCTCGTTCTAAAACAGAATCAGGTTGAGGAAAGAACACGGGTAACTCAACTGATTGACTGATGTGAAAAGCAGAAACCACTTTAGGAAGAAATTTGGGATTGGTTCGAAGAACCACTTAGTGTTTGTGAAGTTGAAAGAAAGGCTCTTGTATAGTTAGTGACTGGGGTTCACAAAACCTTCCTTAAGGAGGTGATTGCAATAAGAAAAGCAACCTTCCATGAGAGAAATTGTAGTTGACACTTGCGCATTGGTTCAAAGGGTGGACCCATTAACCTAGTAAATTCCATACTGCTGCAGGTGGAGCTCTTGGTGGTATTACTATTTTTAGTCCTTCCATAAAGGCTTTAATCACTGGTACTCTAAATAAAGAGAAGTGTTACCTGTTTTGTAAGTATGCAGCTACTGCTGCTAAATGCAATTGAATGGCTATGTAGGCTAACCCAGATTGCTGTAAGTGTAAGAGGTAGCAGATGATGTTTTGCACTGAAGCATCAAGGGGATTGATATTGTTATTGTTACAGTATTTAACAAATTGTTTCCACTTTGCTGCATAACATGCCCTAGTAGTAGGTTTTCTAGCCTCCTTTAGGATCCTAAGGCTGCTCGTGTGTAAGGGTAGTGTCAGACTACATTTTTAACATTTCCTGTTTTCTATTTTCTTTAATTGCTAATTTGCGCCGCTTTTCCCTGTTTTTATTCACCCTCTTCCTTGCACTATAAATTGGTTCCCTCACCGCTGCTTAGCGGGTTATCCCCAGCGCGTTAGGCACCCGGAATTGTGCTCTTTTTAACAGGCGCCATCTTGGATAGGGAAGGCTGCTAGTTTTCTAGGCGTCCCAGCGCTCCTGTTTGCAGGTGGTTCCTGAGCACAGGCAATTACATAGGGAGCCTTTATAAGGGGCCCTCTAGGTTGGTCAAGCATCCTAAGGCTGCTTGTGTGTAAGGGTAGTGTCAGACTACATTTTTAACATTTCCTGTTTTCTATTTTCTTTAATTGCTAATTTGCGCCGCTTTTCCCTGTTTTTATTCACCCTCTTCCTTGCACTATAAATTGGTTCCCTCACCGCTGCTTAGCGGGTTATCCCCAGCGCGTTAGGCGCCCGGAATTGTGCTCTTTTTAACAGGCGCCATCTTGGATAGGGAAGGCTGCTAGTTTTCTAGGCGTCCCAGCGCTCCTGTTTGCAGGTGGTTCCTGAGCACAGCCCTATATATTCCCGCCATGCTGACGCGCAGCGTGATCGCGCAGCGTGTTCGCCGTAATCCCGCCGGAGTCACGCCAGAGTCCAGCCCGTCTGCGCCCGTCCGCGCTGAGGACGGGCTGGATGGCGGAGGAGTAGATGACTGCGTGCGGGTGAAATTGAGGTCAGTATATACGAGGCAAGATCTTGCATTTTTAAAACCGTCCACACTCCCTTGCCACCATAGGTATGCCCCTGAGGGATTTTTGATATCCCCAACCTGTCCCTGTTTCGGTCCCCCTGTTCTGCGAGTATCTCCATCAGCTGAGGCCCAGAGGCCAAAATTCGACTCTAGGGCTAGGACTCACACGGGTTTCCTTTTGAATGCGAGGTCCTTGGTTAAAAATAACCTAGCTTTTAAGGATTTCGTATTGTCCAGAGCCCCGGACTGGGTTTTCATAACTGAGACCTGGGCAAAGGATTCCTCAGGTCCTGATCTCGTGGAGGCGGTTCCAGATGGCAATATTTTAGTCAGAATGGACAGAACGGGCCGGATGGGGGGAGGGATTGGTATCTTGCACAGGGACCATCTGACTTGTCACATCATTCCCCTAGATGATCATCAGGAGTCCTTTCAGGCTCTCCAATTTTCTATTAATGGGGATTATGGAGTGCCGTTTAAGGGCCTCCTGATCTACAGACCCCCAGGGAGCAAAGTAGACTTCTGTAGTCAAATGCTGGAGGTCCTAGAACCACACTTCGGCTGTGACCATCTCACCGTTCTGGGGGATGTAAATTTTCATCTAGAGAAGGAGGATTTGCCCGAAACCCAGTCTCTTCTGGATACTTTCTCGGGGTGCGGTTTGACACAGCTAGTCAGAGGCCCCACACATTTGGCTGGCCACACGCTGGATGGGGTTTTCTCCAACGACATGCGGTTGGTCACTGAACTGCCTATCCCCCTTTCATGGTCAGACCATTATGCAATTCCTCTGGTCCTTACAACCTCTCTGTCCAGCAATAGGGGTAATATGCCTTCCAAGTTTGAACGAAGACGTAACTTAAAAAAGTTATCCAATAATCTACTCGCTCCCAAGCTTGCAGGGCTTTTGATCGCCCCGGGGGAGGAGGTAACATCGGCGGTGGAAAGGTTGGAGAACGGGGTTACTATAGCCCTGGACGAACTTGCACCGGCCAACTTGTGCTATTCGGCCAGAAGAACTCCATCCGCCCCTTGGTTCTCGGAACCACTCAGACTACTTAGGCAGGGACTACGGCGCCAGGAGCGTCGTTGGCGGTCCAGTGGGTATGTGTGTGAAAGGGACAGACATAAAACTATGTTGAGGCTATATAAGAAGGAGGTAATAAAAACCAAACAAGAATATTTTACCTCTCTTACTGCCTCACTTTCCTCATCTAAAGATCTTTTTAAAATCGTGGACACGCTTACCTCACTTAAGATGCCAGACCCGGTGGTGAGCTCACAACAGCTGTGCAATGATATTGCACAATTTTTCAACACCAAGATTGTGGATATTTATTCAGCACTGGAGCTACAAAGGGTGACTCTATCTATCCACTTAGACTGTGTTCTGCCATCTTTATCTGAGGAGGTGCCCTCTGGAAGTTTGTCTAGTTTTCCCTCTCTTTCCCTACTGGATCTTGAAGGCCTCCTGACCAAGGTTAGGTCGGGTTCCCCATTAGACCCCTGCCCCCTTAAACTCCTCAAACAGTGTAAAGACTGTCTTCTTCCACCCTTATTGGGCGTGATGAATGGGGCAATTAAGGAAGGGACCTTCCCCCTTCAGTGGAAGAAAGCGGTAGTCAAACCTCTTTTAAAAAAACCCTCTCTTGACCCGGGTGTGCTTAAGAACTTCCGCCCTATCTCGTTGCTTCCAGCTCCTGCCAAGATGCTGGAAATCCATCTAAATAAGCATCTTGTTGATTTCCTGGAAACCCATGATAAGCTTGACCACTCGCAGCACGGCTTCAGGAGAGAACACAGTACCGAGTCTGCCCTTACTATCGTGCTCGACACCATTCGCACAAGGGTTGATAAGGGACTGACTACTCTCCTCATCCTCTTGGACCTCTCGGCTGCTTTTGATACCCTGTCTCCCTCAGTATTAACATCAAGGCTGAGGGAGATCGGGGTCAAGGGTACAGCACTTAGTCTGCTGACATCCTTTCTTAATCAGAGGGAACAGAGGGTAAAGCTGGGGGATTTTCTGTCTCCATCCCTTCCTGTGCTTTGTGGGGTCCCTCAGGGGTCGGCTCTAAGTCCGACCCTTTTTAACATCTATGTTACCCCACTGGCCAGGCTTATTAGATCTTTTGGGATGGAGGTTATCTCTTATGCTGACGACACACAGATTCTGCTGTCCTTTACCCAACCCACTATCCTGGCTGCCTCCAATTTTAAAAACTGTTTGACGGCAGTCGCTCAATGGATGGTGGGTAATTCATTGAAATTCAATGGGGATAAGACAGAGTTTCTGGTGTTCGGGGGGAAAGGAGGATTTCTGGTCAGCTGATTGGTGGCCGCCCTCTATGGGGGTGTGCCCTACACCGTCGACTCTGGCCAAAAATCTGGGCGTTTTGATCGATCCCCTTTTGAGGATGGATCAACAGGTAAGCAGGACCATCTCCACCTGCTGGGGACTGATAAACATCTTACGGAGGATCAGGCACTATCTGTCTTTCCAGGCCAGGAAACAAACTGTCCTGGCATTGATTGGGTCCAGACTTGATTATTGCAATGCTCTCTATTTGGGCATCAATAAGGGCCTGGTGACCCGTCTACAGATGGTGCAGAATGCTGCCGCTAGACTGGTCCTGGACCTGCCTAAACGGGCCAAGATTCATCAGGCAAGAAGGACCTTGCATTGGCTCCCTATTGAGTCCAGGATATCCTTTAAGTCCCTGACTTTGATTTATAGAGCCTTGGCAACAAATCGGTCTGGGGGTATGAAGGATTTGCTGGTCCCCTACATTCCCCCCAGAACTCTCCGGTCGTCAAATAAACTTCTGCTTTCAGTGCCCAGGATACGTAAGGCTAGGTGGGGAGGTAGAGCTTTCTCAACTCTTGCTCCCAGGCAGTGGAATTCCCTGCCTTTGGAGATAAGATCTCTTCCATCGGCTCTGGCTTTTAGGAAGGCCCTTAAGACCTGGCTTTTTGCCAAGGCCTACGCTTAGATACGATCTGCCTCTTTTTCGAACTGTTTTGTTTAGGCGCCTTGATGCCTTCGGGCTAAGTAGCGCGATTACAAGTTTCCATTCATTCATTCATTCATATTCATACAGTCTGGTGCTAATTGTAAATAACCAAACTCTGTGACTTCAGGAGCCAAATCGCTATGTTGAGTTTTTGGGATTTGGATGCCCGATTCCTCCATGGCTCTGAGAGAGTAGACTGGAGTTGAGATGCAGCTTTTGGTGTGGAACTACTGAGAGCTCTAGCAGGGTGGTGAACCAAGATTGACGTGCCCATGTGGGATCTATGAGAACGAATTTGAGGGATGATTGTCTGAGCTTCCGAACTACCAGCGGAATGAGTGGGAGAGGTGGAAAAGCGGAGGCAAATATCCTTGACCAGTTCATTCATAGGGCATTGCCTTTGGAGAGCGGGTGTGGGAACCTGGAGGCGAAGCATGGGCATTTTGAGCTGTGGCGAACAGGTCTATGTGAGGAAATCCCCTTTGCTGAAAGCAGGGAAAAGGAACCTGGGGATGAAGTTCTCACTCGTGGATTTACTGTCTCTGTCTGCTGGGAAGGTCTGCAATTTGATGGTTTACTCCGGGAAAAGGTTCTGCTAGGAGACACATTTTGTGATGTTTGGACCATTTCCAAATGGCTTGTGGTAGGCGTGACAGTTGTAGAGTGTGCCATCCCCTGTTTTTGTATATAGTACATAGCTGTCATGTTATCTGCGTGGACTAGGACAGTTTTGCCTATTAGGTGAGTTTGAAAGGATTTGAGTGCTAGAAACACTGCTAGTAGCTCTAGGTGATTTATATGGAGGCTCTTGTACTTTAGACTCCATTATTCTTGGATTGTGTGACTTTGTAGGTGAGTGCCCCAACCAGTGAGCGGTGCGTCTGCTGTAGCACCGTCTGTGGAACAGGGTCGAGAAAGGACCGCCCTGTGGATAGGTTTTGTGGGTTCCACCACTACAGAGAGCGATAGGTGCAGCCATCTACCAACACTAGATCCATCAACTGACCTTGTGACTGGTTCCACTAACTTGCTAAACATTCTTGAAGGGGGCACATGTGAAGTCTTGCGTGGAGAACAATTATAATGCAAGATGCCATCATCCCCAGCAGTTGCATGAATACTTTTGCTGGTAAGGATTGGTTGGGCTGAAAATGAGTGAGAAGGGACTGAATGCTGTGAATCCTGGCTGTATTGGGAGAGGCTAGAGCTTTCTGAGCGTTTATCGTGGCTTCCAGATAAATTTATGTGTTGGAAGGCTGTAGATGAGACTTCAACGCATTTACTGTAAACAGTAGTTGGTGAAGTAAGTGAATAATGGTTTGAGTGTGTTGGAGACAGATTTGGTAAATGCTGGCTTTGATGAGCCAGTCATCCAGGTATGGGAAGACATGAATGTGTTGTCTTCTCAGATGTGCTGCGACTACTGCCAGACATTGGGTAAATACCCTGGGAGCAGTGGTGACTCCAACCAGTAGTACTTTGAATTGGTAATGATGACCTGTTATCATGAATCTGAGGTATTTGCGATGAGTGGGATGAATTGGAATGTGGAAATGAATATGCGTCTTTCAAGTCTAGAGTAGACATAAAATCGCCCTGCTGTAGAAGTGGGAGCACTTGTTGAAGTGTCACCATGTGGAAATGCTCTGAAAGTATGTAGAGGTTTAGTTCTCTGAGGTCAATAATAGGTCTCAAGGAGTCGTCCTTTTTGGGGATGAGAAAGTACAGGGAGTACACGCCTGTTCCTTTATGTTGTAACGGTACAGGTTATATGGCTCCCTTGGACAGGAGAGATTGGACCTCTGGCTGAAGTAGATGTAAATGTGCTGGTGACATTTGGTGAGAACGTGGTGGAATGTTTTGAGAATTGTTGGTAAGCTCCAGGCAATAACCATGTTGAATAATTCCTAACACCCATTTGTCTGTGGTGATAGATTGTCAAATGAGGAGGAATTGTAGAAGACGTCCCCCAACAGGTGTTAAATGAGGGAAGTGTAGGCAAGTCACTTCTTGTTCGCGGAGGGGGAATTATGTGGTGTGGAACCCCTGCCTCGACCTTTGTTGTGGTTGCCTCTGTATCCTCCTCTAAAGAAGCCTCTTGAGGAGGAAAATTGATTGTTGCCTTTGTAGTAGGCAGCAGTATTGTCTGAGGCCATGGTTTTTGACCCTCCATGGTAGAAGGAGCGATGACAGGAGCCCCGATTAGAGGGAGACTGCAGAGCTCCCATTGACTTGGCCCCGTCTGTGTCTTATTTCATTTTTTATAATGACTTATCTACTTCGGGCCCGAAGAGATGTTCCTTCTCAAAAGGAGTATTTAAAATAAACTGTTATACTTCGGGTTTGAAACAAGAAATCCTCAACCACGCTTGTCTCCTTAATAACACACTAGTGTTGATCTCTAAAGCTGCGGTGTCCACAGCATCTAAATCGCATCTAATTGAGGAATTAGATATGAGTTTCCCTTCCTGAACTAAATCCTTGGCTTTTGCTTTGTGCTCATCGGGGAGGTGTTGTAGCAATTGCTCCATTTCGTCCCTGTGTGCCCTATCATATCTGGTTAGCAGGGCTTGGGTGTTGGCAATGCGCCAATGATTTGCTGCTTGGGAGTCTACTCGTTTACCGGAGGCATCTAATAGTTTTGACTCTTTGTCTGGATGGGGAGCATCCCCTGTAGTCTGTGAATTGGCCCGTTTACAGGCATTAGAGACCACCAAGAAGTCTAGTGGTAACTGTCCTTTAATAAAGACTGGATCTGAGGGATCAGGCTTATATTTTTTATCAACTCTATGGGTGAGAATGCGAGCACGCACTGGATCTTTAAAGATTTCATCGGCATGTCTTATCATACCTTTAAAGTGTGGCTAGCCCTTTGTGTGCTACTGAGCATTTCAAATAGGAAATCTTCCTCTAGAGATTCCTAGTGTAACTGTACCCCATGATATTCTGCAGCTGTAGCATAATTCTAGATATCCTTCATTTTCGTCAGGAGGGGAAGACTTTGCAGGGTAAAGATCTGGATTGTTATCTGTAGGTAAATTGGTGTTATAATCCTTCCAGGGGTCTATTGGTAAAATATTGTCCCCCCCCATCTCCATCATCATCGTCCGGTGGTGGTGGTGGAGAGTTAGTTGGTGTAATCAGTAAATGCTGCAAAGGTGGAGAAGTTGGTGTAGGGGAACGTGGCGGAGGAGGGGAGGGGTTAGTACCTACAGTCTTACTCTTCAAAGGAATATGGAAAAGGGCGTCCTCTGACTCAGGTTTGCGTTTCTGAGGTGATTTAGTAAGAACATGTCCTGTGTCTGGATGAATCTAAAGTTCCTTTTGTTTTGGGTATGATTTGGGTGTTGGGGAGTCGTAAATCGGATACTGCAGCTTCGGAGGAACAGTTTTAGGTTTCGGCACTGAGGATTTGGGTGCTGGGGTAGAATTACTTTTCGGCGCAGAAGGTTTCGGTGCCGAAGGAGGCTTCGTTTTTGTTAATTATTTCAGTTCCGAATCGGTTTTCAGCTTTGAGCCTGAAGGTTTCGGCTCTGTGCCACACTTTGGCCAACTCGATCCCGAGCCGGAAGGCTTAGTGACCTTTACGCTGCCAAGCCAGAAGTTGGGGCGTCAGAAACATCTCGTCAGTGCCGACCGTGGCCCGAAGGCAGGGGTGGGACCAAAGCCTTTTGTTTCAGGTGAGTTGGAGTTTGGGTCAAGGGGCGTTCGGTACTCACGGGACGTTGACCTTGTGGCAAGTCTTCTTCCATCCGACTCAGGAATGGAGGCAAGTTCTTCTTGTTCTTCCGCAGCCCCTTGTGCGTCAAATTCGTGCTCAGAGCCTTCGCCGAAGATGTCCGGCGTGTATTCGATGTTTTGACTCTGCATTTCGCGACGTTGAGCCAGACGCTCACCGAGCGTTTTCTTCAACCAGAACAATCTGCACGTGTCGCAGTCCTGTTCGTTGTGCTCCGGAGACAAGCAAAAGTTGCACACTTCGTCTGAGTCGGTGCGCGGATACTTGGCATGGCACCGAGGGCAGAATTTTAATGGAGTCTGTTCCATCGACTGCGAAGTGGACCGACGCGTTAATGCTGGACGGCATTGTTGAAGATCTTCGATTGAAATAGAGGTTTTTCTCGACGGGTACGATACGCGGAGAAGTGGGATACGCGTTCGAAACAATACCGACATGGGTAGAGTGGATTGGGCACCAAGGGGAACCCGAAAAAAAAGGTTTGGAAGCGGAGCGCAGCAATACACGCCCGAACCAGATGACAGAAAAAAACAATCTAAAAATGAAGTCGATGCCCATGCGCACTATTACTGAAACGAGGAGTCACCTACCTCGTGACTGGAAAGACTTCTTTGAAGAAAAACAACTTGCAAACATCCGGACCCAACACTAGATGGCAGGAGTATGCAAAGCATGTGATCTACAGCTCACATGCCTCAAACAGCCAGGTTTTCAAGTTTCTTCTAAAGTATAATAAATCAACTGCAGATCTGAGGAAGGTGGGTAGCTTATTCCAAAGCTGTGCGGCTGTAATGCTACATACAATTATATATTGTGAGATGTGTATCGACCATTGACTCTGTGTTGCTTTAACTACATCTGTCAGTACGGTCTCATCTTGTGTCTGTTTGACCCTGCCTTTCAGCTGTGAATGCAGGGAGGCCCAGGTTACTTTCAGACACAGATTGTTTATGTGTCTCACGTGATCTCGACGCAGAGATTGTACTCAGCACCTAAAGCGCAGATGTAGGGAGGGGAGCTTCTAGAAGTCCCTCTCTGTGTTAGTAAAGAGTATAAAGATGTAGATCTCTTGGCGCTTTCACAGGAACTTTCCTGGGAGTGGGCGCACTGCCCCGGGCTTTTGTGCCAGGCTGAGACCTCCCTGCCTGAGACTGCCAACGGGTTCCCCAGTCATGCTGGCAAGGATGATGGTAAACAGACAGCCGTTGAAGTATTCCAAGTTCTAATTACTTATTCTTGTGTACATGAAGTTATCTTTCTATGCATTTATACTTGTGTGCATACATTTACTATATGCATTTATTTTACATGTGCATTATTGCCATTTTATATATGAGAACTTGCAGCAATAAATATTCCCCTTTACTTGGCAAATGAGTGTTGACCTTTGTTTATGTTGTATATTGGTATTCTAAAGTGTGTAGAGTCCTATTTTGAAGAGTGTTCACGTTGTGTCCTGGTATTTTGAAGTCTTGCTCAGGTGTTCTGAAGAGAAAGCAAGACAGGTGCTCTGACCATGAAAGCTCTCCCGCCTTGTTTTGTTTTCCAATATTTGGCAATGCAAATAAGATTTGCTGTAGAGCTGGGGGAAGACATCTGCCTGAGGAATATCTTTTTAATTTGTTTTGCACTGACACTGGGCCCTTGCCATGCAAAGCTCTGAAGGCTATACATATTGTTTTAAAGACTATTCTCTGCTTCAGCAGCAGCCAATGGAGTTCCTTCATTACATTTGAGGAAGACGATCTCCTGGGTCTATTCAGTGCAAGTTTAGCGGCGTAAAGTTGGAATCTGTGTAGTCTGTTTAGCAGAAAATCTGGTGCACCTAGAAAAAGAGCATTACAGTAGTCTAGTCTACTCAAAACTACACTGCACATGATCAGGGTTTTAGCAGGAGCAGGCAGAACAGGGCCAGATCCCACAAGGTGAGAGAATCATGGCCAAAAAAGGCAGCTAACATTCACTGAACGAAGAGCCACATTTGTAGAGGAGAAAACTCTCATACCAACGGTGCCTTTCTTTTTCAATTACCTGTCAGGGACAGGTGTGGGAAATAAGTTTGGGTTTACTCTGCTGGCCGGAAGCCAGCACCACAAGATTTCAGAAGTTGGGTGCTGAGTGTGTAAGGCAGGGTCGCCAGGAGCAAGGCAATGGCGTCAAATGATCTAGCGGTACACAAGTGGGCCTGAGCAAAATTTTCCCCAGGAACCCAAGAGCCTACCTGTAACAGCCTAACTAAATGAGAGTAGAGATTCAGAACTCAATTAGCCAGGCTGCAACATCTCAGTTTCAACATTAGTTTCAAACTCCTGAGTGGGAAGTTAAAGGTCAAGGACCGCCGCTGCCCTTCGCACGACAATAACAAAGGAGGCACTTTGTTCCATGGGAGGCCCTAAGGGGGAAACTAGCCCAGTGCATGAGAAGATATCCAGACCAATAGCATCCTGGAGATGCTCATATCAGTTTCCTCAAAGTGTGGTTGGGCAATATCCCCAGCATAATAATCCCTCCTGCCTGAGTCTGTGCTGAATAGCTGATGAATAATCTGAGCCCTACTGGTAAGTGGTGGCACCGTGTCCTAATCAGAAGGGTGGTAAAGTGGTTGCAGCTCAGACAAAGGAGCACACGACCTCGGAGGTAGTCCAGAATCGATAGAGCCAGCGTCTGTGGATTGCGTTCCAGCATGGGTTGTAGCACTCAGGAGGGAACCAGTACCGAAGCCGGTCTGGTCCCCTGAGAGGATCCGGAGTACCAAATTGGTGCTGACGGCTGACCCATTGGCTGTAGAACGGATGGGAGGCCTCTCAGCTCCTTGGGGCCAGTCGACGCACCATAGGGAGCCAGTGATGTGCCAAAAACAGGAAGCATGGCATTGTGACATTTCTCAATTTGTTGTAGAGTCACAGACAGGCCCGGAAATTCCTGTTGCCGTGGGACCAGTGTCCGATAATGCTGCATAGCAGACCGATTTTGGGATTGCGACATGGAGGCACGATGAAGCCCTCGTGCCTTCTCCAGGGACCACGAGTGGCCGAATGGGGTAGAGTGAGTCTTGCTTGGACTTTTATTTTCAATCTTCCTGAGGACTTTGATAACGAAGAAGACTGGTCACAAGAGTGACCACAGGATCAGGATAGAGCTCCACCTTTAGAACTTGACAGATCCCAGTACGGGTCTTGCGGTGCTTCCTCACGAAGAGCTTAGCTTCCTGATCTCAAAAGGCCTTGGGGTGCATCAAGGCACAATCACTGCAGGCCTTAGAGTCATGATCTGACCACAAACACCACATGTGGGACAGTCAAAGACATCTGTTTGTGATATTCCCCTCAGGAATTAAACACTGTAGACTTTACAGGAGACATAAGTCCCTTGTACACTGAAAGTCTCGATAAGACAAGGGGTAGCTCCAGATCCATGTCTGTTGGCGCGAAAAGAAATTAGCTGATGTTAGTGCACATTGATGGAGCCTATATAGGTCCGGGCACGTTACCACTGGTGTGGAACAAAATCGATGTAGAGCTGTGAGCGCCACATGGCAGCGCGTGGTGGTACTGCTGAAAGTTTTTCAGCTCCAGTCTGACTCTTCGGGAAATATTTAAAAGGTCACTGGCAAAAAAAGCAAACTACACAATGGATGATCTACTGTAAGGAGTAGTTGTGTAACTGTGGTCAATACGTCAGCACTGACACGGACTAGGGTACATTGTGCTGTGAGATTTAGCGGAAAAAATAAATAAAACATTCTTTTATACCTCCTATTATGGCAATCAACTCAGCAAGATAATTTAAAACGTCACAAGTCCAAATGAAAGTTCTTGTAAACTCTTTAACTGCAAAGCAAGGGTAGCACTGCAGAGTGTTGCTAAGCTGCTTGAAGCAAAACATTGACAAGAGGAAGTGGAGTGAAATCACCACATTTCCTGCATTCTGCATGAAGTTTTCATCTGCAACTTTAGGAGAAGCTACTGCTCAAACTGTGTGAGTTAAATATTTAAATTTAACACAAATTAACCCCAGAAATCACAAACCGAATACAGCTATGAATCTTTTCGCACTTCCACAAAGCACATGCTATATTTACGCAAGCTCTTCCTATCACATCATGACCGCCTGATACATGGAACCTGTTCCGTGGTGAAATTGAGGATTCGACTATGGAATGCGCCCATTTACTGCTGTGCCATTTACATTAATATATGCAAAGAAATAAATAACTAATAATTATCACCACAGACACACATCGCTTACTGAATGAAGGCAGATACAGCCTTGATATGTAGGCATATAATTCAAGGCTTAACATATTTATTAAGCATCTCAAATGACTACAATAAATAGGCACTGCAGGAGAGAGAAGAAAAATAAAATTTGTATTGTAACAAGGATGCTGCTGCATGAATCTTGTAAGGCACTGAACAACCTATATGCAATTAAATGGTTTAATAGTTTCCAAATTGCTGATTGTGAAACAACTGCTACAGCGCTGTTTGCATTTTTCATTCATTGCAGAATCACTAAAACCTTCACGTCAAACTAGGGGCCCGATTCACAACACTCCCACTCTGAAGGTCGATGTAAATTTCTGTTGCTAGTGGAATTCTGAAAAGAATTCCATGCCCTCAATTATGTAATGGGCACACTGCTCTTGTTTGCATCACAGTCAGATGCAATGAGCTTACTAGACGCTCTGTGTTTCACAGAGCAGGCAGCAGCCACCTGAACCGTAAAATGAGGTGGGGGGGAGAGGGACAGAGATCCCCCTGCAACCAGGATGTCTGGGGGGTCCATAGGACCTCATTTTTCACCTCCAGTGGGCAGACCCATGTGGCGCGCTGTCAGTGTGCCACCTAAGGGTCTGTTTGCCTCTTCAATTGCATCTGTAGTAGGGAGAGGGTGCAGAGTCAAAGAGATTTCCTCATTAACATGAGGTCACGTCCACAAGCAAATGAGGAAACTTCCTCTGAAGATAGTGCTGGAGCTTTATGTGGGCTAGCCCCATCAGTAGTACTTGGGAGTGCATCGGATTTCCTGCAGCACTCCTATGAGCAGCCAGGTAAGCATACAAAACAGTTAAAACATATGTTTTAGCAATACACGCCATAAAGCCCAATGCCCCACCTCTTACAAATACATTAGATTCTCACCCTTTGTCACAGTTACCTTATTCTTCAACTCATGAGATAGGACACATCTTATATCTGATTATTGTAGCCAAGCTTTCTTGCATCTTTTTGCGGTGGCACCTTATTAGTTGGTCTCTAATCATTTGGTCAGCATAGTACTCAAACTCGCTGCCAAAACTCTTAAAAAGCCACATATGTTGTTTTTATGTGAAAAAAGTGTATGTCACCTCAGCACCAAATTTAGAGGTTTGCTTACCTGATTCTCCAACCTTGCTAGTACCTCCTCAAGTTTACTTTCACACTGGCAAACATTTAAGAAATATGCTGCTCTTCCATACCCAGCTATTATTCAAGCAGATATTTCTTCCTGGCTGTCTTAAATTTAAACCCATGTGTGTCTAGGTGGAGAATTGAAACCCTGAATAATGAAAGCAAAAGATATAAGCAAAATACGTAACAGTCATTGCGATCCCCCCCCACCCCCGCATCAGCTAAATACCTGAATCTACCAAAGTCCATTAAACATCAATGTCTAAAGTATATTTGGGGAGTAAAACCAATGCAAGGCTCTGGATTAGTGGATCTCTATCACAAGTAGGTGTAAGGTAAGTCAGAATAATTACCTACTGTGCAACTTGCGTGTGGTATATGATGAGCAACAACAAAGACTGATGGCACAACACTCTAAATAATCATGCTGCATGACCACAAAATGCATTGATGACCAGGAAACCTTTCCTGTATATTGGGGGCCAACAACCAACGTGCTCTGATAAATGGTACTCACTTAGATGAAAAAGCTGATAGTAATTCTACCCCTACATGGTAGGGTTGGCATTGTGCACCACTGGGCACCTTGATACAGTGAACTACATAAGATGCCCACTACACAGGGAATACACAATTCTCCAAATGATTACACATGATATGCCTGGTTTGACTGACCCTTGCGTCAGCAGACTCTACCTCCTCTTCAAAAAATGGCACACAGGTACTATATCCATTGGTCTTTTTCTCCATCTGGATGCAACCTTAGGATCTCAGCAGCACCAACTCCAACTGCCACCTCTATTGTTTTGCTCTGCATAACTAAGTCATCTCTGTCCATGCAACTAGAAGTATTCTCCATCCTCCTGACAGCTGTTGACAGGATTGCCTTACGAAGATCAAAGACAAAAATAGTGTGGGCCCAAAATATTAAGGCTTAAATGAGGAAGATGAAAATGCCACAGGTTGCAGCAGATGTTAGGCAAAAAGTGGTGGGTAACCTTGGCTGTATGTATGTATGTATGTATGTATGTATATGTTGCCCAGCCGTGGAATGAGGTCCGTGCTGGCTTTGAAGAGGTCAGCAATCACGGGAGACATGCAAGTTCGGCACCTCATGCAGGGTGGCGCCGCCTTGAAGCTTCCATTGGCGTCTGGAGAGCGGGGCAGGTCGCGGGCAAGACTTGACATCAACCCACTTGGGTAACAAACTTTTCATTTTGTTTGGGAGGAAACCATGCCCACTGGGGATAAGATAACTGCGCACCACAATGACCATGGCTGTGAGAGAGCCACGCCCATCGGGGCGGATATTTTCGATGAAACAGGTGTGCGGTGAACTTTGCTTTCTTTCATTGAACACACGCCATTGAGAAAGGAAGCTAGGACTACCGAAACACATCTGGCGTTGGACTACACAGATGCCTGTACTTTGCTGACTGCTTGCATTTTGCCAATAAACCAGTGAGCTGATCCTTTGTGTTTGAGGCCACTCGGGGAAACTATGGGAGCCGTTTATTGAACCAGTGCGACAAGATGCATTTCGGCGTTGCAGCCTTCTTCAGATGCCACTGCATCCACGATGTAGCTCCACCCACATCTTTTATGTGTCCTGTAACGCCCTCATTGGAAGGTAAGTGGACCCCACGTCACAAGATTGTTCTCCCGATGTGGCCCAGATACAACTACACCTCCCAGAAAGCAGCGCTCCCCGGTAAGTGTAACATGGAGAAGGAACATCTATGTTCAGGGTAGAGACGCGGTAATGAAGTGGAGTTAGGCGGTGAAAAATGAAATCAACGGGCTCCCTCGGCTCCCCTATACGTTCCAGCCCCCAGTATTAAGTCCAGCCGGGTCATGAAACGAACGTACAGTGACAACAACTCCTCGTGCAGTCACGAGCTGCACCTGGCAGTAGTTCCTGGCTGAACATACGCTTGAGGGGGGCAGAAGTTGTTCCGATCCCTCGGAAAGAAAAATCAAAGCTTCGTCAGCTGGTGCCAGCATCTCTCCTGCCGCTTAGTGGAACGGGGCCTCCAGCACATATCTGGCTAGTGTACAAAATGAATCCACAACGAAACACCCCTTCCGATGAAAAAGGAGAAGAGGCCACTCGGGGAAACTATGGGAGCCGTTTATTGAACCAGTGGGACAAGATGCATTTCGGCGTTGTAGCCTTCTACAGTTACCACTGCATCCGCGATGTAGCTCCACCCACGCCTTTTATGTGTCCTGTAATGCCCTCATTGGAAGGTAAGTGAGTTCCGACCCCACGTCACAAGATTGTTCTCCCGATGTGGCCCAGATACAACTACACCTCCCAGAAAGCACCGCTCCCCGGTAAGTGTAACATGGAGAAGGAACATATATGTTCAGGGTAGAGACACGGCAATGAAGTGGAGTTAGGCGGTAAAAAATGAAATCAACGGGCTCCCTTAGCTCTCCTATACGTTCCAGTATCTATATCTATATCCAAGTGCCCCTTTTTGCATGGTTACCCACCACTTTTTGCCTAACATCTGATGCAAACTGACTTGATGTGCCCTGTGTCTCTGCCAAGGAGGCTCCCAGGGCCTGTGTTCTTTCCCACAACTGCAGCACCTATTTTGCCACCCATAGTGGCTCTGTACCTTAACACCCACACACTGCCATTGCAGGCTACGTGTTTTGGTGAAGAATGAAGAATCTACATGGCATACATCCCTGTGTGCCATGCCCACAACCCACTGCCTGAGGTCTAGGTAAGCCACCCTTCTAGCAGGGTGCACTAGCCTCAGGTGAGGGTACAGTGGTGTGAGCCCTGCACACCTAGTGCCTAAGCCCATTATTAGACATTGTAAGTGTAGTAAAGCCATAAACAGAATATGGTTTGGGAGTTGGTCATTACAAACTCCACAGCTCCATAATGGCTTTACTTAAACCTGGGAAGTTTCATAGCAACCTTCTCAGCACATTAAACCCACACTGATGCCAGTGTGGGATTTAATGTAAAATGCACTCAGAGGGCATCTTAGAGATCCCACCTGAAAGACGACCAGCCCTGGTGTGGTTCCTAAATGGCTGCCTGCAATTTGCTACCACCAGAAAGGTTTCTGGACCCCTGGGTGGAGAGCCTCCAGTCTCTGGGTCCAGAAACAAAGGTCATCCTGGGCAGAGGTGTCATGCTTCCTCCCCAAGTATGGGCTGGGTGCACAAAGGGGAAGCTTCAAAGGCTTGCCGCCTTTGTGAGCTGTCCCAGCAACTAGCTCCCACCAGTTCTGCCCCCCACTTTGGGCGGGAAAATTGGTGGGAAAACCAAGCTAAGAGGAGAGGTGTTCCCACCTTTGCCAACCCCACCCCTCAGGAGGGGGAGGCGAGGTGAAGCACACATCTCAGTCCCCTTCATCTTGAAGATGAGGGGACCCAACCAATCAGGAAAGGCTCATGCCCCCTTCCCACTGGAGGGTTGCACAATACGGGATGCACTCACCCCAAGGAAGGGACTTATTGGTCCCGACCTGGACACTCCTTTTTAACGTCCCTAAATCTAGTATTCTGATAGATTCATCTGCCTGTAAATTCCTCACCTTGTGGATTCCTCACCTTATGAATATCCCCTGCGCCAGCATTCCGCGGAAACTGCTTCCTAACTCCCCACGGCGTGATGACGTCAGTTCCATTTTTGTCAACGCTAACGTTTTTTCTACGAACTCTCCAATACTTTCTCCTGGATACTTTCTATTTATCTGGTTTCGTTCTGTGGTTTCGACATGTCTGCTCCGAGAAAGTCGGGCCTCAAACCCTGTAAGTAGTGCGGGGGGCATATCTCGATCACTGACTGACTGTGGTGTCTATCGTCTGATCACGACGTCGAGAACTGTCTTTACTGTTGGAAAATTAACCCAAAGGCCTTGAAGGAACAAGAAGCCAAGCTGTACATGGCTAAAGTAAGAAAAGAAAAAAGGGGTCGAAAACGTTTGAAGTCGAGGTCGTCGACTTCACATGATTCGAGGAGGAATCAGGAATCAAGAAGAAGAGGCATAGATCTCGACGCCGTTCATTGAAGCCTGTGGCTTTGAGGTCGCCTTCGTCGGCTCCTCGACATCGTGTTAAGGACTTCGTCTCGCCTTCTCCTTCAGTGTCTCCTCAGGTGACTCTGGCCCATTCTCCTTCGAATTAGGGGACTCCGGTGCAGTCTCCGACGCCGAGATTCTCTCCGGCTCCGGATGATTCATCAAATCCGGCTGAAGCTGAGACACCTTCGGTTCCTGTGGCTCCGCCTGTGGCCCCGGTGATTCCGACTCCGGAGGCTCCTCGATCGGATCTCGAACCGACTCAGTATCCTTCATTCCCAGCGCCGGGTTCGGATCCATCGCATTTTTCAAATGCCATGTATGGTGTGTTTCACAGGGCCTCTTACCCTTCTGGTGCACCTTCGGGTCCCGTGGGTCCTCTGGCATTTAATTTGGGGGTGCCTCACCATTATACTCAGGCCCCCTTCGTGCCATTCATGCAGATGACGCCGTCATGGCAAATTACGGCTTCAAGAATGTCGACGTCGTATGGGCAGTCCCCGGCTCCATCCGGCGAACCTTCATCACGGATTCGTTCAACGCAGATTGCTGCTACGGATCCGCCTTCAAAGCCGCTCCTGGAGCTATTGACGCAGCGTGTGGCGCCATCGACGCCGCAACCGACGATGCGCTCGAGGAGAGAACCGCAGAGGTTGCTAGAGGAGGAACAGTACCAAACTGAAGATATGGAGGAAGGTGAAATCTATGAGCCTGAGGATATGTACGAGGATCTGTGTGAGGCAAGTGGACTTGATACCTCGCTGGAGTGGGACTTTGCTTCTCAAAAAGCTTATCCTTTGAAGGAAGTTGCACCTTACCATACTGTGATAAGGAAGGCTGCAGGGCTCTTGGATCTGCAGCTCCCTATGGCTCAGTATAAGCCTAATTTGCTTACAGAGATGCTTCATTTTTTTTTTTGTGTATTTTTTGTATTGAATTTGTAGGGCGCACAGCTACCCACAAGGGGTCTCCCGGCGCCAATAGATTCAAGAAACTACCCGTCAGAGGTATTGTGCAGAGAAAAGCCAAGTTTTCAGGACTTTGCGGAATTTGATGAGAGATGGTTCCAGTTTCAATATGGTCGCGAGAGAGTTCCACAATCTGGGGGCGATGTAAGAAAAGGAACAACCACCCATTCTAGACAGTTTGAAACGAGGAATCACGAAGTTACCCTGTGTGGACGATCTGAGGGTGCGTGGGGGGGAATAAGGTTGGACCAGGGCCAAAAGATAGCCAGGGGCACGCCCTTGCTTGATTTTGTGCAAAAAGCAAAGAGCCTTACATTTAATCCGGTTTGTAATGCGGAGCCAGTGAAGGTCACTAAGAAAAGGGGAGATTGAAGATTTCCACGGGACCTTGCAGAGGAGGCGAGCCGCGGAGTTCTGTACCAGCTGAAGTTTTCGCTGGAGCTCCTGGGTGATGCCAAGGTAGAGTACATTCCCATAGTCCAGGCGAGAGGTGACTAAGGCCTGGACCACCTGGCGTCAGGATCCTTCTGGAAACATCCATAAGATTTTACGCAGCCATCCTAAGATAGAGAAACATGTGGCCGCTAACTTTACCACCTGATGACGCATGGAGAGTGAATCATCCAATATGAAACCGATATTGCGGGCCTGAGTTGCTGGAACGGGCAGGGGGCCCATTCCAGCCGGCCAGTGTGAAGGACCCCAGAGATGTTTTTGCTTACCCAGAATGAGCACCTCAGTTTTGTCTCCGTTTAGTTTCAGGAGATTCGTCTGCATCCACTCTGCAACTCTCCCAAGTCCGAGTTTGAGAGCGGAAGGAGAATTGGCAGTAGCAGAGGAGAGAGAAAAAATGATCTGGGTGTCATCGGCGTATGAGTATAAGGAAAGACCAGAGTCTTCGACGATGGAGGCGAGGGGCTTCACATAAATGTTGAAAAGCAGTGGGCTAAGTGAAGACCCCTGCGGAACCCCATGCGCCGATAGACGAACCGAGGAGGAGGAGCCGGACGAGACAACCTGAAAGGTGCGATGGTCTAAAAACGAGGACAGCCAATCAAGGGCAGGGCCCGACACCCCTGCAGATCTCAGTACTCTCAAAAGGATGGTATGTGAGACCGTATCGAAAGCGGCGCTTAAATCTAAAAGAATAAGCGCCGTGGTCTGGCCAATATCGAGATGCATACGAAGGTTCTCAGTAACAGAGTGGTTTCAGTAGAAAACTGTGCGCGGAAGCCAGACTGGGAAGGATGTAAAAACCCAGTGGACTCCACGTGTGAAGTGAGGTGCAGATTGATATGTCGCTCCAGGATTTTAGAAAGCATGGGCAATAAGGAAATGGGCCGGTAGTTGGCGAGCGTTTTGGGATCAGCACCCGGTTTCTTCAAAAGTGGCACCACCAACGCCCTTTTCCATTCGTCAGGGACCGTGGATTCCCGCAGGGAAGAATTGAGAAGCTCTTGGATAATTGAAAGAGCATCAGGAGAGAGTTGACGAAGGATGCTAAATGGAATGGGATCCAAGGGGGAGCCTGAATTGACCTTAGCGAGACAGGCTGACAGTGAGTTAGAGTCCAGCAGAGGCCATTTGGAAATCAGCGTGTCCCGGGCTGATGGGATCGGTGGAGTCCGGATGGAAGGGTCGGACAGAGGTGTAGGGGAGGCAGGAGAGAATGTATTATAGATGGCCTCGACTTTAGATAAAAAAAGTCGGCTATTTCATTGCATTCCGCTTCCCCTAGCGCCGGAGGTGTGGGGGCAGTATTAGAGCCAGCCAATTTCTTGACCATGGCAAAGAGGGCTTTTGGTCGATTTATGGCCTTTGTAATTGACTGTGAGACATACAGTGCTTTTGCTTTACGGCAGGCTTGATGGTATTGCCTGAGAGCTGCACGATAGATTGATTTGTCGTTTGGAGCATATGCTTTCCGCCATAGCCTCTCCAGATGTTTGCATTTGGATTTAGTGACTTTTAAGGCCTCGGTAAACCATGGGGCGGGAACGAGATGAGAGGTAGGTGGCCTGAGACGTGGTGGGAGGTGATGATCTATATTAGATGTAAGCCAATGTGAGACTTCCTGAGCCAGAGCAGTGCACCCGAGATTGATATCTTGGCAACGGGCCATCAAGGAAGCGTTAAAGGCCGCGATGTCAAGCTTAGACCAAGCTCTGAAATGGTTTCTCGTCTCGGGAAGAGGCGGGCACCTATTGAAATCAGCGGGTAGAGTAAAATGAATGGCAAGGTGGTCGGACCAGTCAAGGGGAAGGGCAGGGTAGGTGCAGTCAAACGGGATATTAGAAAGGACAGGGTCGAGTAGGTGACCAGCCTGATGAGTGGGACCTTCATTAAGAAGTGTTAGGTTGATGGCTTCACAATCGGATAAAAGTGAGCTGCTCAGTCGATTCATTGGGTCTTCTAGGTGGAGGTTTAGGTCTCCTAGGATAGTGAAGTTAGCTGCCTTCATGACAAAGGGGGCAATGTGATCTGCGAATGAGGTTAACCACTCTGTGGATTTGTCGGGGGGAGGCGGTACATAAGTAAGCCTGATAAAGTTAGTTGGGGAGAAACAACTAACTTGAAGAGTGCAGCTTCACAATAAGGCAGGGGAACGGCATCCAAAGAGCCGGAATAATGTCCTCTGTGGTCGAGCCACTCTTGCCTGTCAATGATGCCCTGACGGAGCCGATCCTTGAGGTTTGGCACAATCCTCTTTCTGCTCCTGCAGTTTCAAGATCTGTGTCGAGAAGGTACAGGCCTGCCCCGGGAGACCCTGTGTTCCTTTCCTCTCATCCTTCGCCTGAGAGTTCGGTGGTGCAGGCTTCATGTTCAAAGCAGTCTACGGGTGCCTTTCCGCAAGCTCCTGCTGACAGGGATTCCAAGAAGCTTGAGCATTCTGCAAAGAAGGTCTTCTCGTCAGCGAGTATGGCTTTGAAGTCCACCAACGCTACCTGTTTGTTGTGTAGATACATTCCAGCCCTTATGGACTCTGCCAAGCAGCTTCTTCCGAAATTATCTGAGGAAGACCAGGGCAATTTGAGTGAGGTTCTGGCAGACTCTCAGGCTACTGCTCGCCAAGTCATCCAGTCTGGCCTGGACACAGCAGATTCGGTGGCCAGGGTGATGGGTTCATCCATTGCTACAAGAAGACATGCATGTCTGAGGTCTTCTGGGTTCTCACCCGATGTACAGGCTGCCCTTTTAGATCTTGCCTTTGACGGTTCTAGACTTTTAGGGGAAAAAGCTGACTCTGCTTTACAAAGGTTTAAGGACCTTAGCCACAGCGAAATCCTTGGGTCTACAGTCTCAGGCAAGGGGATATGGCTATAGAAGATACAGTGGCTTTGGGAAATCTTCCTTTTGTGATTCCCGTCAGCCGCAGCAATAGCAACAAAACCCCTTGTATAAGTCCTACAGGGGTAAAGGTAGAGGTCGCCTTTGTGGAGCGGGTCGTTAGCCTTCCTCATCCTCCTCCTCTACCTCCCCAACCCCTTCAGGTAATGCAGGAAAGCAGCCCTAGATCTGCCATCCTGGATCATGCTGGTCCTGTGGGGGGACGGCTTACCCATTTTCTACAGGATTAGAAATTGGTCACTTCGGACCTTTGGGTTTTAGATCTGGTAGAAAATAGGTACACCCTTCCCTTCAGGGAATTCCCTTCTCCTTACCCTCCTTGCCAAGGGTTTTGCACGGAGGATCATTTACTTCTTCTTCAGAAGGAGGTTCTTGTCCTGTTACAAAAAGGTGCAATAGAGGTGGTTCCGGGGCAGGAAAGGGGTCAAGGATGCTACTCTCGGTATTTCCTGATTCCCAAAAAGGATGGCAGGTTACGTCCCATCCTGGATCTCAGAATCTTGAATCTGTTTCTCAAGCAGGAGAGGTTCAAGATGCTCACCGTAGCGCAGGTTCTTCAGGCGCTGGAACAAGAGGACTGGATGGTGTCCATCGACTTGCAGGATGCGTATTTTCACATCCCAATCCTGAAGTCGCACAGGAAGTATCTCCAGTTTACAGTTGGTTTGCAGCATTACCAGTTTGCGTTCCTTCCCTTTGGTCTTACTACTGCACCTCGAGTCTTCACCAAGGTGATGGCTGCCCATCTCAGGAGGTCGGGGATCCCGGTTTTCCCCTACATGGACGACTGGCTTCTGAAGGCAGAGTTGCAAGAGATGGTGCGTCATCATCTGCAGGTAACAACTCAGCTGGTGTTCAGATTGGGTTTTTCGATAAATGTGCCCAAGTCTCACCTGGTGCACTCTCAGCGCGAACCTGTTCATTGGGGCAGTACTGGATACCACTGCGTGTCGAGCTTTTCCGCCTCCTCAAAGGATTCTTGACATTCAGGAAATGATCCCTTTATTCCACAATGGAATGGTTGTTCCAGTTCTGAAGCTCCTACGCCTGCTCGATCTGTTCGCCTCCTGCATTCTATTGGTCAACCATGCACGCTGGCACATGAGGGCTGTCCAGTGGTGTCTCTGCAGGCAGTGGTATCAGCACAACGGGGATCTCAGGGAGTCAGTCAGGATCTCCAGAGAAGCTGCAGCGGATCGGTCTTGGTGGAGCGTGGAGGGCAATCTGTCTCAAGGAAAGCCTTTTCATCTTCCTTCTTCGGTGGCCACAGTGATAACGGATGCCTCTACCCTAGGGTGGGGTGCTCATCTGGGGGATCTGGAGATCAAGGGTTTTTGGTCTCCAGAGGAGATTATCTCATATCAATCTTCTGGAATTGCGGGCAAAACGTTTGGCGCTCAAGGCCTTTCTCCCTTCCCTTCGCGGTCAGTCGGTTCAAGTCCTGACGGACAACACTGCCGCGATGTGGTACGTCAACAAGCAGGGAGGAGTAGGGTCGTACCGTCTCTGCAGGGAGGCGTTACGGCTTTGGTACTGGGCTCAGGACCATCGGATTTGCTTGATGGCAAATCATCTGTCCGGGGTGTTGAACGTGCATGCGGACAGTCTCAGTCGGCAGTTCTCCGCTGACCACTAGTGGAGGCTTCATCCTGAGGTAGTTCGACACATCTTCCGGACATGGGGGACTCCTCGGGTGGACCTTTTTGCCACTCTTGAGAACGCGCATTGCCCGTCATTCTGTAGTCTCCAGTTTTCGATGCAAGGAGGGTTGGGGGATGCGTTTCATTTGAGTTGGAGCTCACAACTCCTTTACGTGTTTCCTCCCATACCCTTGATTCCTCGGGTTCTGAGGAAGATTCGCCAAGACCGGGCCCAAGTCATATTGATCGCCCTGGATTGGCCAAGAAGGGTGTGGTACACAGATCTACACTCTCATCGCACGCTCCGTCTCCCTCTCAGGGTAGACCTCCTCTCGCAGTCGCAGGTTCTTCACCCCCACCTCCAGAGCCTGCACCTTCCTGCCTGGAGATTGATCGGGGCAACCTGAGTTCCTTCTCTCTCCCTCCTGACTTGGTGGATGTTATCTTATCGGCCAGGCGACACTCCACTAAGTCCATTTACTCCTACAGGTGGTCAAGATTTGTTAAATGGTGTGGAGAGAGATCTATTGATCCCTTAAAGGCTCATCTTTCTGATGTTCTTTGTTTTGTATTACATTTGGCCCAGCAGGGTTGTGCTGTGGCTACTGTTAAAGGTTATTAGTCAGCCATATCGGCCTTTCTTTGTTTGTCTGATCAGCTGTCTCTTTTCAAATCTCCGGTGGTTTTAAGGTTTATTAAGGGCCTTACTAATATTTTTCCGCTTACTTCCTTCTTTATGCCCCAGTGGGACTTAAATCTAGTTTTAACATTCTTAATGGGTTCCCCATTCAAACCTATGCATAGTTGTCCTTTGAGACTGCTATCATTCAAAACGGTCTTCCTTGTGGCTATCACCTCAGCTAGGAGGGTGAGTGAGCTTCAGGCTTTGAGTTCTAAGCATCCGTTTCTGACAATTCATGCTGAAAGGATGGTTCTCAGGACCAGGGCTGCTTTTCTGCTTAAGGTGGTAACTCCCTTCCATCTAGGGCAGTCCACTACCCTCCCTAATTTCTACCCCCCCCCCCACCCCTCCACCCTTCCGAGGAGGAGAGGCTGCAGCGCTTGGATCCTAGGAAGGCGGTTAGTTTCTATCTGGATAAAGTGAAGAACCTGCGATTAGACAATCAGCTCTTTGTGGGCTACGTTGGACGCATGAAGGGCAAGGCGGTGCACAAGCGCACTCTATCCAGGTGGATCATCTTGTGCATCAAGATCTGCTACGCTCTGTCTGATAAGGAGCCTCATGAAGGCATTAGATCTCATTCCACCAGGGCTAAATCAACTACTTCTGCCTTGTCCAGCGGTGTTCCTGTGATGGACATCTGTAAGGCCGCAACTTGGGCCTCCATCCACACTTTCGCGAAGCATTACTGCTTAGATTCCGAAGTGAGGAGGGACGGCCATTTTGCGCGCTCTGTTTTGCAGGACTTTTTGGTATAGAAGGGTGGACACCCTCCTCCGGGAGTAGGACTGCTGTGGGATTCTATTCATAAGGTGGAGAATCCACAGGCAGATGTAGCCATCAGAAGAACAAGTTACTTACCTTCGGTAATGCTTTTTCTGGTGGATACAGAATCTGCCTGTGGATTCCTCACTGACCCACCCGCCTCCCCGTTGTCCACCCTTTTATACCTTAAAAGAGGTTTTGGTTAATATGTTGCTTCATATTGTCATCATATTGTACTACCTCTGTTTGCCTTTGTGTGGGCTTATAGGAAATGCTTGCTTTGTTTTGCTTTCCTTTTTCACTTTACACTGTGTGTATTTGTGTGAATACTATGTACTGTGTATGCATTGTCTATATGGTCGGTTCGCCCGTTTTGCCTCGGTGGCATGGAAAAAATGGGTGGAACTGACGTCATCACGCCAATGTGGCCCTCTTATGGCTCCAGTGACGTCACGCGGAGCCGCGTGCGGAGCCATGGCATTGTGACGACATCGTCGGTGTGGGGAGCTAGGAAAAAGTTTCCGCGAAATGCTGGCGCAGGGGATATTCATAAGGTGAGGAATCCACATGGTGAGGAATCCACAGGCAGATACTGTATCCACCAGAAAAAAAGCGTTACTGAAGGTAAGTAACTTGTTCTTTAGGGGCCACCCTGAACCTTGCCTTCTCAGATTTGAGGAAGAAAGAAGGGACGAAGAGCCGTGCTACCCCAGGAAGAAGACGACAACAACTGCTTTGACTCCAACCCTACCCGCCTGTCCGCCTCTGACCTGCCTACAGCAAAGAACCCCGCGTGTCCTGCAGCCCCCCAGAGCCCAGAGGACCTGCCCTGCACTCACCTTACGGACTCTGTCTCCCGTGAGCACCGGATTTGCTCAACTAAGACTCCAAGACTAGAATCCGGATTCCAGAGACTTTGCGATTTTGCACAACTCTGAACCAGATGTCCACTGGCCCGATTTAGAGTGGCCCAACACTAAGAGGGCTCCTGATCTTGGATCTGGTAATCCCTGACCTCCCTCAAGCCTCAAGATGATGCCTATAGCCTCAACCTGAAGGGTCCCCCAGACCGCAACCAGAGCTGGTAAGAAAATCTGATGCCAGAAGACAGTCTTGCACCCGATGCCCCACGGCCTTGTGTGGCACAACCAACTGTGTCCAGGCATCCCCCAAGAGTCCAACTTATCTCCAGCTGGTGGTCGCCTTCAGGAAGTCTCCCTGCCCAAGCCTGCAGCAACTGTGCCGAACCGAAGGCCTCTATTGAGAAACACAGGGTCCTCGACATCTCCTTGGCACCCTGCACCCGGCTGCCCAACTTCCGCTGGTGGTGCCGCACTTATGCTGACTGTTGGCCCCTGCAGTGCTGACCTTACCGCCAGGAGCTTTGCTCCCACACCTGAGTGTCCTGCTCTTAAGCAGTCCCTAACCGAAGGCCCCCTCAGCCCCATTGGCTAACATTGGGTGGCTGTACTCAGCCACCCCAGTGCCGTTGATGGTGCAACTCAAGTGCCAACCTAGACCTTGTGGAACCTTGGTCTTAACTCCCACTTGTAAGATGTTTACTTAGATGTGCAACCGATAACCATTTTTCTCCATTAGGAACCCATGTTATAAGATTTTGGGCCTAAAAATGTTCAAGTGTCAAACTTTTGTTTTGTATGGGAAAAACAGTAACTTTAACTCAAGCCAAGAAATGTCTTACTTACCTTGTATTGAGAGATCCTTGTGTGTGGTATCCAGGCATATCACCCCCAGTACTCAAAGTAATTTTTAAGTAACTGAAAACAATTCTAAAAGTAATTATTGTGTAATGTGAACTGCTTTTTGAATCAATACCAATCTGTAACTATTGCAAATTCAACCACAACTGCATTTGAGAGTATATTTTACTTACCTGTGCCACATCCTGCTTTGTTCTACAAATATAATATAAGTATACCTTTGTTATGCTTACCCAATTGGTCTGGATTCAGTCTTTTGAGTGTGTGCCATCAGTCTTGATTGAGGGAATACATTTAACACACCCTCTGGATAAGCCTAACGTCTTGCCCACACTACCAGAAAAAGAGCTGTTAGTACTTACCTAATTTAGCCTCTGCTATACCTCTGGGGACTCCCTGAACTCTGTGCACACTATACCTTACTTTGGTATAGTATATACAGAGCCAGCTTCCTACACAAGGTACATATACATGTGGAGTTAAGTTTAGTAAACCTATGCTTAACTATAGAAACATAAAGTCACAATAGTTTGATCCTTTATTTTTTTGCCACGTTATTTTGATCCTGACATATTCTATAGTTGATATTATGGTGGAATACCATTGCCAGTATTGAGACGCAGAGACATGTGTGATAATAGCAAATCATTTAATGGTGCTAGCAGCAGAGGAATCCAGCAACAAAGTGCACAAAAGTTAACAACATTCTATTAACCTTGATTCTATATTCCAATATAGATAGAACCTTGCACATCCAATACTGAAATGCCTTAAATATGCAACATGGGAATATCAAGGCACACTGGACAAGTTACTTACCTTTGGTAACCCATTATCTGGTATTCGCAGAATCTAGCCGCAGATTCCTTACCTTTGAATTCCCCAGACCTCAGACTGGATATGGAAGGATTTTCTTCTAGCAATACCCCTGTGCACAAATGGTAGAAAGCCAGACGGCTCCGCATGGCGTCATTGGCTTAGTCCGTGCCGGAAGGGACGTCCACATCACCTATATAGGAGCCACCTCGGCGTGCTGACGTCACTTTTCATGACTTTCCACTTCAGAAACGCGGAGCCATGAAGAGTACTGACATTGGTGTGTTTAAAACCTAGGGCCCTGAAAGGGAACAACGTTGAACCTAGAAACTTTTCCACAGTGCGGGGAGGCTGGATGGGTCAATAGGGAATCTGCGGCTAGATACTGTCTCTACCAGATAAGATGTTACCGAAAGTAAGTAACTTGGCCATCTGATAGAAACATCTAGCTGCAGATTCCTTACCTTTGAATAGAATACCATGCCCGGAGGAGGCTGCGAACATGCTTCAGCCTAGAAAGTCATGGAGGACCAAACGGGCAAAATGACCGTCCCTGCAGATATGACTGTCCTGACAGTAATGCTTGGTAAACGTGTGCAGGGATACCCACGTTGCTGCCAGACAGATTTCCAGGACTGGGACTCTATGTGCTAATGCAGTGGTAGCAGCTTTAGCTCTGTTTGAAGGAGCTCTTAAGCATTCAGGAGGCTGATTCTTTGGCAAAGCATAGCAGATCTTGATGCAGAGAACGACCCATCATGACATGGACCTTTTCTGCACCTGCCGACCTTTCTTCGCACCAACATACCATATGAAGGGTTGGTTTGGCACCCGGAACTCTTTTACGCGGTCAAGGTAGAACAACAACACTCGTTTTGGGTACAGACGGTGGTGTCGCTCCTTTTCCTTACAGGGATGTGGAGAAGCGCAGAAAGCAGGCAACGTGACAGATTGTCCCACATGGAAAGGTGTTACCACATTGGGGAGGAAAGAGGCCCTAGTGTGAAGCATCAACTTGTCATTGAATATCGTAAAAAAAAAGAGGCTTGGGCAAAAGTGCCTGCAGTCTGCTTTCCCCTGGCAGATGTGATTGCCATGAAGAAGGCTGTTTTTAAAGAGCAGCTGGAGGGGGCAATTGTGCTGGCGCTTGAAAGCAACATGAGGAAGGTGGGAAACAAGTAAAAGATCCTACTGAGGCATAATGAAGGGGGAAGGTAGAAATATATGTACAAGACCTTTTAGGAATCTATGTACAATGGGTGACTTAAATAAAGAGGGTTGGTCTGATAGCCTCAAGAAAGCAGACAAATACCTTTCAGGGTGCCCATAGCAGAGCCCTGCAACCCCACAACCGGTGATTCCACTAACCACTATTTGTGCCAACGTCCCCACAATGCTGGCCACACGCCTTTAATCTGACCAAGATTTCTGGGGCTTCGCACAAGGCAATCCAGTCTCCAGGCACAGTTTAGTTGGGATACAGCAGATGATGTGCTCACTTAAGAGGTACAAAAAGGGGGTGGTGATGGACGGAGCATCAGAACCAATCAAACACTCACACCCAGTCAAAAGATCTGGGTTTTATCCATCACCGTTCTTTAGCCCACTCTGCCACCCAGTTCAGACATGGCCATATGCAAATCAGTCTGACCCTGTGCCTCATGGGAACAGTCCAGCCCGAACTGCCAAGCCATGCCTTCCCTGGACCGGAAACAAGCTTCCTAGGACCGGTTTCTGGCATTTCAGCCGTCTTCAGCCAGGCTTGCTTGAATCCAGTGGCAAAGTGAGCAAGGGACTCACGTCTGAGCATACCCTGCCAACTTATGGCGAACAAAGCGGTACAAAAAGGGGGTGGTGATGGACGGAGCATCAGAACCAATCAAACACTCACACCCAGTCGAAAGATCTGGGTTTGATCCATCACCATTCTTTAGCCCACTCTGCCACCCCAGTTCAGACATGGCCATATGCAAATCAGTCTGACCCTGTGCCTCATGGGTACAGTCCGGCCCAAACTGCCAAGCCATGCCTCCCCTGGACCGGAAACAAGCTTCCTAGGACCGGTTTCTGGCATTTCAGCCGTCTTCAGCCAGGCTTGCTTGAGTCCAGTGGCAAAGTGAGCAAGGGACTCACATCTGAGCATACCCTGCCAACTTATGGAGAACAAAGCGGTACAAAAAGGTGGTGGTGAAGAGAGCACCACTCTCCAGCTGTTACCAGTAGATGGTGTGGGTCCCTCATAGGAGATCTTTGATGTCCATGGGACCTCCGAAAGAATAGGGGGCAAGCCAACAAGCCCTTGGAGAGCACACTTCAGGGTGCCTCACAGCCCAGGCCAGCAACTATTCAGGAAGGCTGCGTGGTCCCTATCAATAGCAGTAATTCCTCTTGTGCACAACAGATTCCTCTGGCAATGTGCACCACGCAGTCCCAGGTTCTCCGGTCCCACATCCCCACAAGTGTATCTCTGCCCTGCTGAAGCATAGCACCAGTAGTGTGCCTTTGAAATGGGGGATGGTTTAGAGGATTTCCCTTTGCACCACAGATGCCTCCCCTAAAAGTTTGCCATGGGGCCGTGGAATGCAGATCTTAATCTTTAGTGGGGCCATCTGGCTACCAGAAGCTAAACCTCAAAACCTCTTCTTCCAATCTCAGAGAGGTCTGTCGTTCCAGTTGCATGTCCAATGTTTTATAGAAGTCACTGGGGAATGCCAATTTGTGCTTACCCAGCCTTTCTAGGAGAGGGATTTCTAAACTAGTAATAACAAAACCACCATTATCACAGGAAAGGGTTTGTCAATGTGAATCCAATAATAGGAAACATGATGAGGCTGCTCCCCTGCAATCCACTATTGCAGCTTGAAGTAATTCCAACCATTTCTGCATGTTAGCCTATGGAAAGAGCAAACCTCAAAGTGCACACACACAGACCTGCAATGGCAGGCTGGTGACCTGTTTTACAAACATCAGGTAAACACCACTTCCTAACATGGGTAGGAAGGGGTGCATTTACAGTGGGATAGCGCCCTAGGACCTAAAGACCCCAACAAGAGAATCAGCAATACCTGGGAGGTGTACCTCCCCTAGGTAGGAAAAACCCACATTTTCTTCCCTAACTGTACAGTGAACACGCATGTGTTCCAACTCGGCCACTCACCTACCCCGAGCTTCATCCCTCAAGACTTATCCTAGGGCCGCTCTGGTGGTAGTGAAAGGCCCCCTCAAGGTTGGCTAACGAGTAAGAACAGAAAGGCCAACATGAGCATGATACATGTTTGACAGGCTATTCTGGTGGGTGGCACATTCAGTGCTGCGTCCCACTACTAACAGGTGCAGTACCTGCCCTGGGTATGAGGTGTACCTTTTTACAGGGCACTCACAGGTATAACACCTCAACAAATCAAGTAAGTACCCTTCCTGGCATTTGTAGGAAGGGCGCGCCCACTTTCCACCTACAGTACAGTGGGAAAATACCCCGAGTACTACGGTCATGAAAAGAGAGTCGGAAAAACTATGAGGACAAAAAGCTAAATGTTTTAGGGAAATTCCCCTAAGTAAGAAGGGTAGAAAGGCTTTCAATACCAATCGGATCGCTCGGAGCTCCAGCATGTTGATGTTGAGTCTGGATTCCGCGTAGACGAGAGTCCTCGAATCTACGCCTCTACTAGATGGGTGCCCCATCCTAGAAGTGACGCATCTGTCACTACTGTGAGATCTGGTTTGGGAAGGGAGAGGGGTCTGCCTTTGACCCAATCGCGGTTCTTCAGCCACCACTGGAGGTCTCGTGTAGTTCCCTCTGAAATCTGGATCATGTCGGAAAGATTTCCCTGATGCTGCACCCACTGGAACTTCAGGCCCCCCTAAAGAGCACTGACATGTGTCACTAGCAGGGAGCAGGAGGCCATGAGGCTCAGCAGCCTCAGAATGATTCTCACCGAAATCCAATATACAGGCTGAAACATCGGTTACATTGCCTGAATATCCTGGACTCAAACTTGGGAAGATAGGCCCGAAACTGCACTGTGTTCAGAACAGCTCAGATGAAACGGAATGTCTGAGGGGGAGTCAGGTGGCACGTTGATACTGAAACCTAGCAAATGCAGGCAGTCCGCTGAAGTCTGGAGATGGGGGACGACAGCCCGAGACGAGCCCGCCTTCAACAGCAAGTCATCAAAATAGGGGCAGAATGGTAACCCTTGATCTCCGCAGATGGGCTGCAACCACTGCCATCACTTTGGTGTACACATGAGGGGTGCTGGTACAGCCAAAAGGTAGCACGTGAACTGAAAGTGCTCATGGCCCACTGTGAATTGCAGGTGACACCAGTGGGACGGCAGGATGGGGATGTGAAAATACGCGTCCTGCAAGTCTAACGCTACCATCCGGACTTTTGGATCCAGAGCAGACAAGATCTGAGTCAATGAGAGCATCGCAAAACCAAAGGAAATGATGGACGGAGTGTTGAACATTGCAAGCAGTCACCCCCAGTCAACTGATCTGGGTTTAATCCATCACCGTTCTTTAGCCCACTCTGCCACCCCAGTTCAGACATGGCCATATGCAAATCAGTCTGACCCTGTGCCTCATGGGAACAGTCCAGCCCGAACTGCCAAGCCATGTCTTCCCTGGACCGGAAACAAGCTACCTAGGACCGGTTTCTGGCATTTCAGCCGTCTTCAGCCAGGCTTGCTTGAATCCAGTGGCAAAGTGAGCAAGGGACTCACGTCTGAGCATACCCTGCCAACTTATGGCGAACAAAGCAAAACCAAAGGAAATGATGGACGGAGTGTTGAACATTGCAAGCACTCACCCAATGTGAGCATCCCCAATTTCTCTATTTTTAGGAAGTAGTTGAGGGTCTGTAGGTCTAGGATATGGCAAAGGCCCTTGTCCTTTTTCGGGACCAGAAAGTCGCTGGAATAGCAACCACAGCCTGCATCTGGTGCTGGAACCCTCTCTCTGGCTCCCTTGGCCAATAGAGCCATGACTTCCTCCTGGAGGAAAAGTAGATGATCCTCTGTCAGCCGGTTGAAGGATGGGGCATGGAGGGAGTGATGGTCTCGAAGGGGAGGGAGTAGCCCCTTCAGATAATCTAGAGAACCCACCTGTCCGAATGGATGTTTTATCAGTGGTGGAGGGGATTGCAGACCTTGCCAACAACTATACGCCCATGTTCTTGAAGGGCAAGACTCGGAAAGCTTTGAGGCTGAGACTGCCAGGGAGCGGTGGATTGACCAGAGCTCTGGCTACCCGACTCACGGGATAAGAATGAGCCGTGTCCTCATCTGCACAGGGATTGTGGAGCTTGCACGGCGGCTGGGAAAGGACTGGCGCGGTTGAAAGCACATTACGGAGCCACGGAAGAAGCAAAAGGGAGACTAGGGACGGGAGGCAGATGAGAGGCCGAAGGACTTGGCAGTAGCCTGTGAGTCCTTAAATCGCTTCAGTGCCGTGTCTGCTTCGTCTCCGAAGAGATGAGTGCCATCAAAGGGCATGTCCATGAGCGAAATCAGGACATCCCCTGAAGAGCCAGATGTTCTCAGTCAGGCATGGTGTCTAACAGCCACCATAGAAATTACTCAGTAATGTCTAAGCCACATCAAATAGCTAACTTTGATGCATCTCTCCTGTCTTTTACGGCTTGGGAGAGGATGGCCCGAGCCTCCTCCGGACCTGTGGTACTTGGCAACCCTTTACGACAGACAGTGGTAATAACTGCCCAATATGCATGCAGTGTTCACCGACCGCAATGCAAGTCTGGCGGCTTGCACCAACTTTCCAGCCTCTTGGATTCACTGTCCGTGAGGAGCAGCAGGGAACGAGCCATGGGAGGTACAGGATTTAAACTACCAAGCTCTCTGAGGTGGGGTGGGGTGGGTAGTGAGGACGTTTCGGTCGCCAGGGAGTTGGTGGCTAGGGGATCGACCTGTTCGCAGGAACCCGTGTGCTGGGCTTTAACCATGTTCCTAGAAGGACATCTATGAGGAATTCATTAAAAGGGAGCAAGAGTTCTGAAGAAGAAACTCCCAACTGCAGTGCCTCTGTTAAGATGTTAGTCTTCATCACCACGGAGAGTAGCTGGAGGACAAGGACCTCAGTGCCCTAAACACCACCACTGTATAAGATGCTCCCTCCTCAGTAGCCATGGTGGGGGAAAAAAAGCATGCCAGTATCTGGAGTGGTATCCAATCCGTTGGATTCACTCAATTTCTCATTCCAGTCCATTTCCTGTTCATAAGGCTGGTCTTCTAAAGGGTCCAGTGACCCCTACCATTCTTCTCCCAATCCTAGCCCTCCAGTATAATAAGGCTCAGAAAACGACGTAGGACCTGTTGGTCCTGTCGGAATCGGCGTCGATTGACATGACTCCGACTCCATGTTGTCGGGAATTGCGATTCTCCTATTACCATGACTAGAGAATCTGGATTTCATTCACTGGCTGACATTATGCATAACACTTTAATGCAGTCTCCAAGCAGCCGCATACATCATAAAGCAAAGGTTCCAGAACACCAGTAACATATAATAGGAATGAGCCAACAACAATCTGCCTCTTTTAAATGAGATGAAGGAGAGCATAAATCCAAACTTTAAATCGTCCAAACGATAGTCTCAAATCCAGGGAAAGAAGGGATAGGGGGAGGGGGTAAAATACTCACTTTGGGGTTGTGGTTGTTGGTGGCTCCACGGGACCTGAAGCCTCTGTTGCAAGGGCCTCTCCCTCTTTGTGGGTAAAACTGTGGAGGATTTGAACCTTGGTACCCTCTACCAAAAGAGCGGAATCTTGAGTAGGGCCTTTGGTTGAAGCAGCCGGAAGAGAGGCCCCTTATTCCGGCCCATCCAAAAAGGTTGGAGTTGAAGACTTTTTTCATATTTTGTTGGGCTTTGTCCAGGGCTGTGAATGTGGACACGTACTTGCCTAGCAACTTAATTAGGTCTTCTCCAAAAAGTAACCCTTTAGGATTCTGAGATGGTTCTCCGTCTG
This sequence comes from Triturus cristatus, assembly GCF_964204655.1. Classification (NCBI taxonomy): domain Eukaryota; kingdom Metazoa; phylum Chordata; class Amphibia; order Caudata; family Salamandridae; genus Triturus; species Triturus cristatus. The sequence continues at coordinate 715,351,608 of NC_140588.1, read as the reverse complement.
CCATATCGGAGCGTTTCGGGCTAAATTTGGTAAGAACCACCCTTCTCCTTTCTGCGCTAAGGCTGGCATTGGAGTTACTAAGTAGAATCATTGCCCTTTGGCTCCATACCCTAATTAAGTTGGTATCAAGGGGAGTGCCGTTAATATGGCTCTCTTCGGCAGAGTCGATAATCCTGGCTAGAGGGTCCAGGATATCTAAGAGACGATCTTGGCAACCTTTCGGGGTTCTCTCCATGCCTTTTCTCGGGTCTCTGCCGAGTTTAAAAATACATTTTATTAATTCAGGGTCTAAATTAGGTGTTTGGCAGATTTTGTCTGGAATTGACGGTCTTGAGCATTCAGCTCTGAGCATGTTTCTGGTATCTCTTTCTAAAAGGATTTTCAGCCATTTCCTAATGAATTTGGCCACGTGTTCCTGTGGCCACCATTCTGAGCTTCTCGGGTGTCTAATGCTCAGCGGAAAGAACATTTCTTCCCCCAAATGATTGAGGATACTGTGTTTTGATGAGGAAGGGAGTTCTTCGGTGGGTTGTGAATAAAATTCTTGGTCGTTATCGTCATCTAAATCTAGGACTTATTCATCCAGTATGTCCGAAGCCTATTGTTATTAGCATTATAATCAACTCCCATTTAAGGATGAGCACTAAGATGTGTTGTGCCGCTAGGAACACCCTGATATTTTGTGCCACTAGGGACACCACGATAATTTGTGCTGCCAAGCACACCCAGGGAGTATGAGGCGCGAGGGCCTCCATTAATCGTTGAGGTGCTAAGACCTCCTGAGGTAACTGAGGTGCTAGGACCTCCCACTGTGCTCTTGGGGGTTGGAGGCTCGATGTTTTTACTTTTCTTATGTCTTTTCCCCCTTATTTCGATCAGGTCGTCGAAAGTATGGGAGCTTAGTCCCTCTGTAATGTCTTGATCCTCAATAGGTTTCATAAACAATGGGTTGACCCTGTGTCCCTCAGAACCTGGGTATAAATTATATGTAATACAGTGGTTCTGTCGGGTGAGACCACACAATTACTTTGCTTGACAACAACTTTACACAGAAAACTCAATAAACAAATTGACAAAACACTAAATCATATTTAAAGAGAACACATGAAAAACAAACAAAAACGCATAAACTTGCGTGGAATCAGATATGTCGGGTGGTGATATATTTTTTATGTATAAATTGCATCATTTATATTCACACCCATATATTTCTTTTTTTAGCAAAGTAAGGCTGCCAAAAATGTAAGCATTATAGTGAATTCGTGAAAAAGTGACAGTGACATATGTGACACAAATAGTGCGTAGTATATACAAAGTGATTAGAAAAAATATATGTACATAGTAAAACAGGCCAGTATAAGAATAAACAAATGACAATGTTTCTGAAGATGAATTCAATTCGTTAAGAAACAAGGTCTTGGACTGGACCTCAGGAATGTCGACGTTTCAACCCTATAAAAGCGATCCTAGATCGTCATGCGGGTCTTCATCAGGACAAAAGCTACACAATGGCAACCTGGAAATGCAAATGAAGCACATATCAAAGAAATTCCTCTATGGAAATAACATGTGTTCCACCAGCCCCCAAAAAATATGGAAGCAAGATTGAATGACCATGACTCCCCTAACGGGCAGTTTAGGTCAGCCTTGAATTGGCAAAGTGTGGAAATAATCGCTCGTCCAATCAAGTTTCTACAGAAAAATTGGAATAGATGGTCTGATCAATTGCCCTATGTGCAGATATTTGATATCAGACAATAATAATCCAGTTGTCACATGTTATGCGGTGCGAGATGACACATTAGACGGTCTGATCAAATTGCCCCATGTGCAGAGATTTGAGATCAGACAATAGTTAATAATCCAGCTCTCACATGTTATGCGGTACGAAATGACACATTAAACATGTATTGAAAGTGCTAACCAAATTATGACATCTAAAGCGAAATCGACCAGGCGAGCGCTATATTCAAAAAATGATCTCGCACTTAGTCCTGGGGCACAAACCACCACTCTGGCTCTACCCCCAACGTGACGGTGCTAGTCAATTAACAATGCCAAAATTGAGTGGTTTCACAGTAAACGCGTTCAATTGAACACCGTCATGCGGGACATTGTTGGTATATATGTGGAGCTCACCTTAAGAATAAATATCAAGAACTGAATTAACAGCTCAGTTTGAAACGGGGTCAGCGTCAATCTCGTTTTCTCATGTAGGCGTCTATAAAAGAAAACGCGAGCTTAAGGGGACGTCCTCTAAAGCAAAATACTAATAGGCAATAGGTGAGGGAAATGGTCACAGGCTCACCTTAATATATGAAAGCCATACAACAGCGTTGGACTTGATATGGGAAGTCAGCGTCTGTAACAAAAAGCCAAGAAGCAGGCTTAGTTACTCGTGTATCAAGGACAAGGTAATGAGATGACAGGGGGATAGCAGCTGAATGGCTCACCTTAATTGATTGGCAACCGGAATGAATGACGGTGAAAACGAAGAAGCAGCAATAAATCCTGCCATAGAACTTCCTTTCCTGTGTTAGTCGCCGCCACCGCCGCGTTTGGCAATCACTTAAACCGGTCGGTCAACTGTGATTGGTATTCATAAGCACGTGATTGACGTGGGACGTGCGAGGGCCCGGACTGGTTGTCATGTAACCAAGGCAGCGATAGACTGACGTATCAGCCGGCATGTTGGAACGCAACGTAGAACGTGTTGCGCGGAAGACGGCTGCTTTCGTAACCTAGCAACGGAGATAAACATGCAAAACAAAGACTCCGACCGAGTCGTGATAACATTGTGAATTTAGTCTGGGAAAACTGAGTGGAAAAGATTACCCCAGGCAAACGCTTGATGGGCTAAGTGGCACTATGAAGTAAGTCATTTAAAAAAAGTCGTTTAAAAAAAGGGAGACTCCGCAATAGTGATGGCAATGTAAGTCATCATAGAAAGCTTTAAACTACAGTAGGTTATAAGGGCTTAAACAATAAGAGCACCCTGTGAGCAAAAAACATTCCAATTACATTTTAACGTCCAGACAGAAACAAGTTATGTTGTTACACATTGGTCAAAACGATTTGGTCCGAAAATGTAGGCAAAAGAGCCCTTATCTTACTGGATCAAGTATTAAAACGATAAATGAGCCTAGCGAGCAAAGGTCATTCCAGTAAAGTACCAATATACAGTTGAAGGCAAGTCATGCTAACAAACATTGTTAAAACATTAGTAACATCAATCAAATTGTGCTGTCAAACGTTAGCAAAAACAGTTCGTTTCAACAGTATGTTTCAAACCTAGCTGAACCTTGGAAAATTACCAATTAGAGACACAAGTACAATTATAAACAAAATTATACATTGCATATCCATGGACAACAGAGCAACTACTTTTAACACTCAGATAAGATCTGGAGGGTATCTAGCGTGTTAAAATACGCAGAGCCTATATGAGTAAACTCCATGTAAACCCAACAAAATCAATGTTCTAAGTGTAACAAGGTAACTAAGTGATACAGTGTAAAAAGATTACAAAAACTGTCCCTATCATAATTGGCCCATCTGTTTAGAAATCTCCTCAAACTCATTCAAACCATGTTGAACAGTATTCAAGGAATGTATCCACCTACACTCCTTTCTCTTCAAAATTGGTATAATGGACCCCCCTCTTGGAGCGGGACTTATTTTTTCTAGCACCCACCATCTGATGTCTTGTGGCTGATGGTTTTCGGAGAGAAAGTGATCTACCAATGGGGCTCCTTGTGTTTTGCATCTGATGCGGCTCATGTGTTGAAGTATCCTAACTTTTACCTTTTGTGTAGTTTGACCCACGTATAATAAGTCACATGGACAACTTATTGCGTAGATTAGATTGACACTGTTACAGTTTGTAAAGCACAATAATTTGTATGTTCTATTGTGATAAGTAAAAGAGGAGCCCTCCACTGTCAACGGACAAGCTTTACAACAGCTACATTTGTGGTGGCCTATGATTGGAGCCAGACCCAGTTGGTCTCTGAGTCCCAGGGATTTTGGAGGCTCAAGATATGCTGTGACCACGTTGTCTTTTATGTTCCTGCCCCGTTTAAAGGCGAACAGTGGTTGCTCAGTGGTTGGAAGTTCACTGGCCACGAGATTCCAATATTTCTTCATAATCTTTTTCATCTCGTTACTTTTGGTATGGAACGTGGTTACACATACAATGTTCTCAGTTCTCGGTGTTCTTTTCTTGACTTCTAAGAGTTGATCCCTAGGACAATACCCGGCGCGTTTCCGTGCACGTTTAGGTAGTCCCACAGGGTATCCCCTCTCTTTTAGACGACCAGTGAGAATCTCAGTTTCCTTAAAGAAATCAGCCCGTCGTGTACAATTTCTTCTCAACCTGAGATACTGACCATACGGGAGATTTATCTCTCAGGCTGCGTGGATGGTGGGAATCATACTTGAGAAGGGTATTCCTCTCTGTGGGTTTCCGATACAGGTCACAGAATAACAATCCATCTTCAACTTTAAAAGTTAGATCAAGGAAATCAATTGTTTCCGTGTTATTCACCATGGTGAATTGAATGTCAACAGATCTTAGATTGAGCCATTCATAAAAATGCCCCAGTTCAACCTCGGTACCAGACCAGATCATTATAACGTCATCTATGTAACGTTTCCAGATGGTTATCTGGTTGATAAAGGGGTTTTGGTGGCTATAAAGGTGTTCTTCTTCATACGCATCCATGAGGATATTAGCCAGGCTGGGCGCATAGGTAGCCCCCATCGCAACGCCTTTGCATTGATAGTAGAACTGTTTCATGAAAATGAAGTAATTGTACTTCATCGCAATTTCTAGGAGACCAATCAAAAAATCAGTAGGTATCCAGTGTGGTCTTATCCTCCTATCTAGACTATCCCTCACCACCTTAAGCGCCTCAACCTGGGGAATAGAGGTGTACAGCGAGGATACGTCCAGAGTGACGAGTAACTGGGTTTTGATGTCAAATGGTTGTCCTTCCAGAAGTTGGATAATGTGCATTGTGTCTCGCACATATGATTTGGTCTCTGGTATCAATGGTTGTAGAAAGTAATCTATAAACTGATTAAGTTTTCTGTGTAAATTTGATCCTCAATAGGGAAGGATCTCTTAGAAGAGATGACTTGGTTTGGATCAGGCTTCATAATCTATATTAGGGATGGAAGCGACAGCCTCGTCTGAATCAATGTCAGACATTGTGCAGAGACACTTAATATGGATTTAACGGTGTGAGCCTTGAATGTAAAGGTCACTGTAGGACATAAAGGCAGGTAGCAGGAGTCAGGCTTTAAATGTTTCAAACCAAATAATTTTGCCTCTTACCATTTCAAAAGGAATAGGTAATCATTATAGGCTAATCCTTATAGAGGATAGTAGTTCATTACTGTCTTAGAGCGTTCTCTGCCCTGTGTGTCTCTCCTTTTTTTTGTTTTTGTGCTGAATAAGAAAAGTCAAGTACTACTTGCGAGTATCGGATCGGCATCAGCTGGTTTCGGTCAGGGAAACGAGCAACTGACGCTCGCGAGCCCCTACCAACAGCTGATGCCGGTCTCCATGGGGATATTAACCTCGAGCTTGATCACATAAGATCAGTTGGAGGAAAGGAAGGCACGGGGAGTTTAGAGGAAAGGTCCTGGGCAACGTGGGGACGAAGCGTGCTGTTTGCCAAGGGTCATTCCTCTAATGCCTTCGAGGAGCTGAGAGACGGGGAAGGAGAGATTTCTCCCTGTGAAGTTCCCGTTAAGACGGAGCATTACAGGAAAAAGGTAAAATGAGGGAAGATTAATAAAAAGTAATGTGGAGATAAGCGCGTTAAATGTCTCTTCTTCAGTTCAGAAAGTTGATGAAAGCTCATCTTTTTTAGTGCCAGGAAAGTCGTCGGTTGCAAGCGAAGAGATATCCCTTGGGGTGATTCAGCGCCATATAAAATCATAAAATAAAATAAATTTAAAAAATAAGCGCGATAAGTAGGTTTAGTCAAAAGCAATGGGCTAAGGAAAGGTGGTAAAAGGAGCAGGGAAGGAGAAGAGTTCCTGAGTTAGGGCGAGTTAAAAGGAGGGAATCTCCGAAAATTGGAGATAGGTAGGGAGGCAGGGTCCTAAGGGTTGGGATAGAAACCACATATTAACGAAGGTAGTTTAAAATAGTTAAGCAAAGGTAGCATACTATCAACAATAAAGCCTCCAAACAGTTAAAATAAAGATTAAAGACAAATGTAAAAACGAGTAATAAAGTTCAACTTATCTGCTCGGAGTCGCATTTAAAAGAGGCAGATTGTTGTTGGCTCATGCCTATTATATGTTACTGGTGTTCTGGAACCTTCGCTTTATGATGTATGCGGCTGCTTGGAGACTGCATTAAAGTGTTATGCATAATGTTGTCTCCGTTCTTGTAATGAAATCAGAACTGGGCTGGCACTGCTGGTCGGTACTGGGAGCATCAGCGTCGGTAAAGGTCGCAGTTGTATGATCCGCACTGGTCCGGATCCATCACCCGGATCCATTGGGGGCTGCCGTAGCCGCCCACCATGGCCCCCCGACCCTGCAGGGCTTAAAGGCGCACCGAAGGGTCAGTTTACTCAAAAATGAGGTGCATGGCCTCATAGAACTCCTTAATTTGAGCGGGGGTCGCTCGGCTCCTGGAAAAGTTGGGCAGCCAGGTCAGCCCATGCACAGGTTCCGGAGAACGAAGGGTTGGACCCAGAGCTCCCTCCGTCGCGTCGGCCGGTAGAAGTCGAAGCACGCTTCAGCTTCTTGTGTTTTTAGAGCCTCTTACCTGAGTGCCCCGATGATTTTGAGCAGGAAGAGGAGGACTTGGGACTCTTGGTGCAGTGCCGGGACCTTTCTCTCGACCAGGATCGTCATTTCAGAGGAGTCGGGTATGGCTTCAACAGCCGGGTTGCTAGCAGCTTCAGGGACTGCTCCTTCAAAGTCTTCAGTGCCATGGCCTGGTAGTAGAAGCACGACATGGAGTCGTGGTCATGCTCTAGACACCACAGGCTGACTGACATTGCACGATGACAGATACCACACAGCCTGAAACCCAAAGCCGCATATAGGTGGCGCAGACATTACTTACGGCGCGTATGACGTCGACAACGTCACGCAGAGCTGACCGTCGCCACCTACAGACGCACAGGGGTATTGCTCAAAGAAAAATCTTCTGGGGAATTCAAAGGTAAGGACTCTGGCAGATGTCGCTATCAGATACAGAATGCAACAGAAGTCCCTCATGAACTTGCCACCCATCTACATTTCAGCAAGGAATATCAGACCCAGTCACTGTTACGTCCAATAAAAGTTCAGGAGATAGCCAGTCCTGGGTACAAACATCAGTCCCGTTTTCTTTTTAACTACAGAACTATAAAGTAGCACATGGTTATCTATCAGGGTTTACGACCCGCCAACTACAGATCACTCTTCGGATGCTGCTGAGATCCAAACAGATTTACCAACCTTTAGAAAGGGCCAGAGTACTGCTTTGCCCAAAATAGTCTTCCATCCAGAGGCAGACAACTGACCTGCTCCTTGTCTCTCGCTCACTAGAAATGGAAGGACAGCACCAAAAAAAATCCAAACATACCGGATAATCGAATTCAACAGACTCACATGGATGTTTCTGGGCAACTCTTACCTTATTTTACTGTAAAGACTCCAACTATCTACATTTACTAACTTTCACATACTGGCAAACCTATGCAGGACAGTCAACCGATCATCATTCAAAAAAACATGCAAATATCTACAAATAAGTAGAAATGCATTCTCCCCTGAAGGTCTTACACTCTATAGCAATTTCTTTAACACAAACCAATAAATGTTCTATTTTAACTAACAAATAAAGATTAGTCTCTTATACATGTATAAACCAATGGTCTATTTCTGGGCGCTTTATCTTTGATTTTTCAGTGTTGCTTAACTTTTTTTCACGTGACCTCACAGTAAGCAATTTGGAAGTTAAAAAATAAATTCAATGTTAGGCTGGCTCATGGTTATGTCTCTGCTGTGGATTAGAAGTATTGAAGAACATCATGCTGGACTGGATTACTAACAGATAGTTTATTATGTCATGAGTTATATTAAACCACCTTAAGTTAACCATTATCAAACTTATTGGAAAGTTTGGTAATGGTTAACTTAAGGGGGTTTAATGTAACTCTGAGCAGTGGAGGGCGTTATGCCATGCAACCTATTCCTTTTTTTTTTGCAACTTGACATCCAAAATTAGGTCAAAATGGGATTTGCAGGGAAGGCTATAGAGCACTTTTGGAAACAAGTATTTGCAATGCAATAGGTCTCGCATTAATGAAAGTTTGAGCTATTGTGATTGGAAATAATAATGCAACGGCAATAGTTAAAACTTTCATTAATGCGAGGCGTAGTGGGGGACCCCACTTGTGACTGTGGAGGCAATGAAGGTGGTAACCTGGGAGGTGGTGGAGCCTGTGAAGGAGATGGAAAAGGAGGAAGAATTGGAACACAAGGGAGAAGGATGGTGTGCCTATCCTTGTGTCTTAGGCTTAGGAGCTGGAGCCGGCTCCAATGGCAGCTGTTTTGAAAAAGTCCGTTTTTTTATTTATGAGACAAAATCTCCAAGGGCGTCGTTGATGGGAGCTTTGTGGTGATCCTCCCTATCTGTGGATGGATGAACAGTTGCTTTTGCCTTGCATCCAGCTTCTCCTGCAGTCTCTTTAGGTACGGTTTGCTCCTGATCATCTGAGTCAGCCTCAATGCCGATTACAGTTTCAGCATCAGTGGCGACCTCAGATTAGAATGCGGGTTCGGCATGGAGGTTGGCCTTGGTGCCGGCACCTAGGGTACCTGCTCCAAAAGTCTCCAAGCTTGTAGAGGACCTTGGGTCTCGGTGACCCAAGAGGGTCAATGCTCGGAGCTGGGACAAGAGCTGTTCGGAGCGGACTGTAACCCGAAAATGGTGAAGCCCCTAAGTCTGTGTGGTGGTGGGAAGACTGGATGCCTGACCCGTTTGTTGGTGGTGCAATGCCTCTGTCTGAGCCCTTCTCCGAGGCTGGGCATGGGTGTCGACCATACTCCTGACCCCTTTGTTCAAGGCCCGGAGATTGTCAAGGTGATGAGACTTCTTGTTCCTCTTCCTACTGGTCACAGTCGGGGAAAACACCGCCTCTAGGCAGGCTGGGTGGTGTCTGAATCGGTGGAACGCCAGAGGGTCCAGAGTCCTCACCTTCATCAACGTCTAGCTGGGTCTCTACTCTGAAGAGGTCATTGGTGCGGTCGGAGGCTTGCAACCCCATCTTCTGGTCGGACCACCTTTGTTATCAGATAACAGGTGGTCTTTTTCGGGCACATGGTGAGGGAGGCATAGCACATAGTATCGTCTTAGTCAGTTGTAGAGGCAGAGATAGGACACCTAATGGTGATCAGACCACTGATATCTTCCGTGGTTCTGTGGGACAGTATTAGATTGGAGTCCGTTCTATCACCCTGAGTGTATTCTCTGTGGAGAAGCAGTCGAAGGTGCAGGTACATGGCCCTGTAGAGGGCTTCAGGCCCTCATGTCCGGAGTCAAGGTTTAAGTCAGTCTCCAGAGGCTGTTGATGAGGAGAACGCCGACAAATGGATTCGAATTTCACTGCGGCGGCCCACCAGAAGCATGAAGAATGCGATGAACTCGCAGTCCTGGTAATCCATGTTCGAATCAGATGGAGGGGAAAAAAAATAACATGGAGTCCATGCCTATGTATACTGCCATTAGATTCTGTTCTAGCAGCTGTGATCTTCCAACAAAGAATTCTTTGAGCAAGTGCCAGACAAACAACCCACCCTGCTTAGAACCCGTGATCGGGGCGCCGCCATGTTTGAAGAGGACACCTCCACATAAAACATGCTTGCGGGCAAGCTGAACAAAGCCTTTGAGCCTCAAGCTGAGGTATTCGCACCAAGTTATCGCACTCCCAATCACAAAAAAGCACTTCCACGCAATAACAAACCCCCCCAAAAAAGAGAAAACATGTCCCGTCGCTTCACCACACCCCGTACACCATCTGTCAGCCTCCTTCCCAAACAGCCTGACTCCCCTCCATGGATCATAGGGGTCTTTTCTTATGAATGGGTAACTGCGTGGCTGCTCCCCGGGCCGCAAAGCCCCTCTGCTGTTCATTACACCCCCCACCCTACACAAAACTGCATTAAAAAAATTAATAAAACGAGCAGATGCCTTGTTGGGCAGTGTGGGGGGTGGAGGCAGTGCGGTAGTGCACTTGCACACCATTTCATTTGAGCTCTTTGCTCAATTCAAGGAGAAAAGAAAGTGCAGTGGGCAGTACGTGCTATCAGGACAACCCCTGTGCCAGCGACTTCCAGCCTGGCGCAGCTGCGCCAATCTTCCGACATTCGAACCCTTCCGGGAAACTCACAGAACACTGCATTTTAAACAAGCGATGAAGCAGCAATGGCATGGCTGAATTAGGGACTGCAGAAACTTGCAGAAAGTGAATAAACATGCCTTATGAAACAAGCAGTGCAGTGCCAGACTGTGCACAGAGGCAGAAGGTGCTATGCTCCGTGAACAGCCGGCTGCTTCAACGAGTGCCGAATGAAGAAATGTGGCAGAAGATGAAGCAGTCTGTCTGGCCAGCAGGCAGGCACTGTGCACGGAGGGACGTGGAACATGTGCCACCTCCCGAAAAAAAAAGCAATGGTCACGCGGCTGTGAAAGTGACACGGCCGCGCGGTGCGAAAGTGAAAGGAAACCAGTGGTGCGCGCGCAACACAAGAGGGGCGAGGGAGCGCGGCAGCAGCAGCGAACGCGCGCTGCTGCGCGTGATAGACACGGACGGGAATCGGTGGAGCAAAGGAGGGAAATGCACCCGCCTTTGCCCAATTGCGTGCCTTTTTAAAGATAAACCCGCGAAACCCAATGGCTGCCGGCAAAAGCAAAACCACACCCACGAGCGTGTGGCCAGCTTTCAAAACCCCCTACATAAGGTCTCGCGCTGCGCGAGCAGTGCCGCGCCCTGCAACGCTAGGCGCGAGACCTAAAAAGGGATATATAAACCACCCAAGAAAGTCAATAGATCTATTCATAATGAAGAAGCAGTGTACATTTGTATTTACGAATACCATAGTGTAGGAAAGGGCATACATAGTTGCTAAAAGGCTTTGAGCTACAAGCTCATGGACACACACAGTGAGAAGAGAAATGGATTCAAGGTACCTTAAACTCCAGGAGAGAACGCATTTGTTCCACCTCTGAATTGCTTGTCCCATCGCTTTCTTCAATGTCAATGACCTCTGTTTTCTGTAACATCAATCGATTTGAGGTTTAGGACATGTGCGCTTCTACAGTTAACAAAACAATATTGTACACATCTTATAAGAAATTGAAGCCAAGCACTAACGAATCATAACAATCACACCCCGATAAAGAGAAAAGACACGACTAACAGTACTTCTGTGCCTTTAAATCAGGCGAACAGCAAAACACACAAGATGATGGACGGAATGTTGCACATTGGCAAAATATTCACCCCCAGTCACAAATCTGGGTATAATCCATCGTTATTTTGCTCACCACGCCACCCCAGTTCAGACATGGCCATATGCAAATCAGTCTTGACCCTGTGCCTCATGGGAACAGTCCAGCCTGAACTGCCAAGCCATGTGTTCCCTGACCCGGAATCAAGCATCCTAGGACCGGTTTCGGGGTTTCACCCCTCTTCAGCCAGGATAGCTTGACTCCAGTGGCATAGTGAGCACGGGACCCACGTCTGGGCATACCCTTTAAATCAGGCCCCAGCACAATTTCAATTAGGCTGGCATTTTCTTACATTTTGTTCGGCATTCTGTATTATGCTCGTTATATGAAAACCAAGATTACACAACGTCGCGTAACTGGGGCTATCGGTGGGAGAGCACGGAAACAATGTGAATGAACAGAACATGAGGGATTGTTGTTCGTGTCACATTCAATTTTGCACTTTTTTTTACTGCAAAATATGTCCTTGTGACCAAAATGGAAACAAGGATTCATTTTGTGCTAAACAGAAAACAGAGAATAACAAATTGCCATTAGAAATTCCTTTGCAGTAATTGCCGCAAATTTGGCATAGGCCTGATTTAAATTACATTTTTTACATTTCTATACTTCACTTAATCACTTTAAGAATTATTAGGCCCCATTCACAAAGGTAGATTAAATTGTACACACCAGTCTACAAAATAATTTACAGTTTTTCACAACCACCAGGAATTCACAAAGTGATTTATAGCACACGTAAAAATATCTACTATGGCAAATTGTTCTGCCACAGGTGCAGAGAAATCTGGAGTAGTGAAGCCCAGTCAAGGGGTGGGAATTTGGATTTCCATGAGTGGTTTGCCTTGGAACTTTGAGAATACTCACAAACATGTACGTTTGTGAACATTCACAAACTCCTCTACGATCTCTACCAACCCTGAAATTTACACCAACCAATGGCCTCCGCTTCCAGGATGGAAAGAGGAAAAATATTTTCTGTGGAAGAGGGCAGATAGTGCATTTCCACAGGATTCATAATATGTTGGTGTATAATGTGATTTTATTTTAATAAGGAAGTCTACACATAGGACATATATTGTATAAAGATACTGTATTGTTTTAATCCTGGATTTGGGGATTTTAAATGCATTGATCAAAAGAATGAAAGCACGTCTTTCAAAAAAAAGAGTGGAAACGATTTAAGTTGTGTATATATTGTTAGACTGAAATTTAGAAATGCGTCTAGTATGAAAATGATTTCACCAAATCAAATATACTTATGACTTCACAATCTGCTAGATTACTTGGAATGAGAATAGTGAGCTATAATTTTTGGATGGAATTTATGGACAGTGATCTTTCTTCCCTTTCCATTTAAGAAGAAATTCTGACATTCTGAATTACAGAAATCCCGTTGTTAGAATACAACCCATACAAGTTGCACCATTTTCTATGGAGCATTCTGTATGAAGCGAGTAAAATATGCATGTAAATCGTACTGCTTTTGTTAATGTAGTCACAAAACCAGCGGTTTCTGAAATCAGACACCAAACGTATGTTTCTAAAAGTTTTTAGCATTATATAGGTTTAGCTTTCTAAAAGTATTATCAAAGGATTTCCCTACCTACTTCGAACATACCTCTTTCCACACTAACCACTGTTTAACCATTAGTTTGGTCCAATCATTTATTGGTCGGCCTTTAGACATCTGACTTCCGGTATTGAGAATCTTTTTTGTAATCAGAAAGCTGCCAGATGTGACTGGTGCAGCTTATTCCCTGGCCCACTGTAATAATGGATTGTGCGGCCAAGCATTTTTCGCATAGTAATAGATTTGCTATATACCTCACATAACCCATCATCTGCCACATAATCTGCAGATTTATAAAGATAAAAAGTGTTTCAAGCACAAACGATTGCAAAGTTACTAAAAATACAGCAACACTTGATGACGCACAGTGGAAGACCCTGTGCAAAGGCTGATTGGTCACTTTTCTGTTACGTATTGCTTTTTTGAGGGTGTTAAACTAGTACTAAGGTGAAAGCTTTACCCAGGTAGGACTCACAAGTGTAAAAATAAAAAATAAAAATAAAGTCATACTATCACACAATGTGCAGAATTATGCCACATAATTTGCCTTTTCTCTTTTTTGTCACGTAATTTACTCTGCCCTGCTGCATAATTTGGTCCTCCTGATGCATAATTTCAGTGGCCCTTCTTATACCGGACTACTTTCTCAATATGTTAAGGGACTCTTTCAAGCACGAACGGGGGGGGGGGGGGGCTTTTGGGGGTTAGCAGGCTCCAGTCCATCAAGGGGGGGGTCTGTCGAAGAGCCAGGTTTTGAGGTTTCTTGTGAAGATGAGGAGCGATGACAGTCTGAGGTGGAGCAGCATGGCGTTCCAGGCTCAGGCTGCGAGGAAGGAGAAGGAGCGGCATCCCGATCTGGTCTTTCTGGTGCGGGGGAACCACAGCGTAGGAGAGCTAGGCAGATCGTAGGGTCCTCTGGGGTACGTGGAATTTGAGTCGGCTACTCAGGTATGCTGGCTTGTGGGCGAGCATCTTGAAGGTGACTTTTGCTTCGATGGGGAGCCAGTGGAGTGTGCGCAGGTGCTGGGAAATGTGGCAGTGTCTTGGAAGGTCGAGGACCAGTCTTGCGGCGGCGTTCTGGATGTTCTGTAGCTTGCGGGTGAGGTTTTTGTTTATTACGGCGTTGAGTGCGTTGCCATAGTCGAGTCTGCTGGTGACCAGGGTGTGAGTGACGGTCTTTCTGTGTTCGAGGGGGATCCATTTGAAGGTCTTATGCAGGAGGCGGAGGGTGTGGAAGCAGGAGGACGAGATGGAGTTGATCTGGCGGTCCATTTTGAGCTCGGAGTCCAGGATGAATCCCAGGTTGCGTCTGTGGGGTTGGGTGGGCTTCTGAGGGCGGGGGGCCACCACGTGTCGTTCCATGCGTCGGGGTTTGGGCCCATGTTGAGTACTTCTGTTGGTATATAGTTGTTCCATGCCTTCTCGAAAATTGTGTCTGGCGGTATTGGGTTTGTTGGATAGGGAGAGGATGAGTTGGGTGTCATCTGCGTATGACACAATGTTGAGTCCGTAAGTTCTGACAATAGGTGCGAGCGGAGCCATGTAGACTTTGAAGAGTGTAGGGCTGACGGAGGACCCCTGGGGTACTCCGGAGGTGGTAGGTGTAGGGTCGGAGAGGAAAGGGGGAAGTCTGACCCGCTGTGTTCTGCCAGAGAGGAAGGAGCAGATCCAGTTGAGGGCCTTGTCTTGGATCCCTGCGTCATGGAGTCTGCGTATTAGGGTGCAGTGAGAGACGGTGTCGAACACCGCTGAGAGGTCGAGGAGGATGAGGGCTGCTGTTTCTCCTTTGTCCAGTAGGGTGCGGATGTCGTCTGTTGCAGCAAGGAGGGAGGTTTCCGTACTGTTTTTTTTTCTCAAGCCGGATTGGGAGGAGTCGAAGATGTTCGCTGGGAACGGGAGCAGGGAGATGGGTCTGTAGTTTCTGAGGTCGGTGGGGTCCGCCGAGGGTTTCTTCAGGAGGGGGTTGACCTCGGCGTGTTTCCAGTCGCCGGGGAACGTGGTGGTAGCCATGGAGCGGTTGATGGTGTGGCAGAGCATGGGTGCGATGGCGTCGGCGGCTCTGTTGAAAATGTGGTGGGGCAGGGGTCCGCGGGGGCCCCGGAGTGGATTGACTTCATCGTCTTCAGTGTGTTTTCGGTGGTGAGGGCTGTCCAGTTGTCGATCGCTGGCTTCAGGGTGTCGGGGGTGGTTGGTGAGTGTTCAGCGTGTTAGTTGTCTTCGCCGAAGTTGTCGTAGATGCTCTTGATTTTGTGGTGGAAAAAGGTGCTGAGTTTGTCGCAGAGGTCTTGTGAGGGAGGGATGTCAGTGGACTCGCTGGTGGGTTGGGCGAACTCCTTGATGATGTTAAAGGGTTCTTGGCTGTTGTGTGCGTGAGTGGAGATTCTGTCTTCAATCGCTTTTTTCCTCGTTTTGTCTGATGAGTTGGTGGTGGGCGTTGGTGGCTGCTCTGAAGTTGTTGTAGGCTTCTGTGGATTTGGTGTTCCTCCAGGCCTTTTCGAAGCTTGGGCAAGTTCGTCTGGACTCTCGAAGTTCAGTGGTAAACCATCTGGCTTTCTTGGCGTGGGTGTTGTTGTTTTTCTTGAGGGGGGCTATGGTGATGGCGCTGTCGGAGATCCATCTGTGCAGGGTTCGGGCTGCTGTGTTGGGGTCGTCATTTTCCGCGATGGTTGGGGTGGAGTTGCTGAGTGATGAGGTTAGCTGGTCGTCGGTGATTCTGGTCCAGTTTCTTCGTGGGAGCAGGTGCAGGTGTCTGTGGATGGTGGGTGTTCTGAGGGTGAAGTGGACGCATCGATGGTCAGTCCATGGGAATTCGGTGGTGTGGCTGAAGGTGATGGATTTACCTGTTGTGAAGAGGGGGTCTAGGGTGTGTCCTGCTGAGTGCGTGGGTTCGGTCACGATCTGGCGGAGTCCAATGTTGTGGAGGTTGTCCAGGAGGGATGTGGTGCTGGGGTCCAGTTGGTTGTCGAGGTGGAAGTTGAGGTCTCCCAGTAGGGTGTAGTTGGTGGACGCGATTGCATGCGGGGAGATGATATCCGTGATGGAGTTGGCGAAAAGTCTGCAGGGTCCAGGGGGTCGGTAGATGAGGGTTCCTCGGAGGGTGGTGGTAGGGCTGGCCAGTATCTTGAAGTGAAGGTGCTCCATCAGGTCTGTGGGCTTGTCAGGGAGTGTGCTCAGGTGGAGGTTGGATTTGTGGACGATGGCGATTCCTCCTCCCTAGCGGGCTGGGCGGTCCTTCCTGGAGATCTTGTATCCTTGGGGAATGGCGATGTCCGGTCCCGAGGTGGTGTTGGTCTATGTTTTGGTGAAGAACGCTACGTCTGGGGTGGTGCTGTCGAGGAGGTCCCAGATTTCTGTGGCGTGTTTGTGGAGGAATTGGACATTGAGGAGGATGCATTGCAGGGTCTTCGATTGGGTTGTGGTCTTGCGGGCGGGTTGCGTCGGGTCCATGGTCTTGGTAGTGCTGCAGGTGTGCCGGCAGCGGTGACAGCTAAAGGGTCCGTGGGTGTCGGCTGGTGATGCTAGCTTGCAGTTGTTGTTGTGTCCTGGGTTGAGAGCGTGGAGTGCCGCTGGGTCGTAGCGTTGAGGAGGTCCAGGGTTCCTGGCGCTGGTCGCGGTTGGGTCGCAGACGGGCGCAGACGGACTTGCCTTTGGTGCGCCAGCGGCACGCCTGCTGCGCGGATGCGCAGCGGCCGCCATTAAGTAGGGGTCGTGGAGGGCTGGACAGCTGGGAGCGGGGAGGGGAGCGTTGGTTGTGCTGGGGGGAGGGGCCGGCGGGGCAGCAGCAGCAGAGAAAAACGGGCAGAAAAGGCAAAAAGAGAGGAAAGAGTGAAAATGAGGCATTGAAAGGTGCAAGAAAAGTGGGGGAAAGACACAGAAGGAGATTGAGAGGGGATGATTAAATCAGTGAAAAACAAGTGAAAACGGAGGAAAGACACAGAGGGGGAGTGAAAGGGGGAGATTGAAATCAGTAAAAAACGAGTGAAAACGGAGTAAAGACACAGAGGGGGAGTGAAAGGGGGAGATTGAAATCAGTAAAAAACTAGAGAAAACGGAGGAAAGACACAGAAGGAGAGTAAAAGGGGGGAGATTGAAATCAGTGAAAAACAAGTGAAAACGAAGAGACAGAGCGGAGCGAGAGAAAGGAGACAAGAGGTCCACTGGACCACCAGGGATGAGGCGCAGGTAAAACCTGTGGGTGGAGGAAGGCCTCGAACACCAGCACTTGAGTGTGCAGGGGCTTGGGGGAAGGCCTCACTTGATGGTGGAGCTGCGTGGGGGGGGGGGGGGAGAGCAATTTCACTGACAATGAGTCAGTGGTCTTGCTCGCCTGTCCCCGCAGCGGCCGCCATTAAGTAGGGGTCAGGGAGGGCTAGACAGCTGGGAGGCGGGAGCTAGGAAGGTAGCTGGATTGGGCCAGTCACGTTGGTCGTGCTGGGGGGAGGGGCTGCGGGGGCAGCAGCGGCAGGGAAAAACAGGTAGAAAAGCCAAAAAGAGACGAAAGGGTGAAAATGAGGCAGTGAAAGGTGCAAGAAAAGTGGGGGAAAGAGACAGAAGGAGAGTGAGAGGGGAAGATTGAAATCAGTAAAAAACGAGTGAAAACGGAGGAAAGACACAGAGGGTGAGTGAAAGAGGGAGATTGAAATCAGTAAAAAAAAAAACGAGTGAAAACGGAGAGAAAGAGCGGAGCGAGACAAAGGAGACAGAGGTCCACTGGACCACCAGGGATGAGGCGCAAGTAAAATCTGCGGGTGGAGGAGGGCCCCGGAGAGCACAGTGCATAATTTTACCTTCGGACTTAGACAACATTCTGGAAGTTGAAAACCTCCAGCAGGCCAAAGCTGCAAGCAGTAGCTGAAGAGGGCTCTACGAGGTGAGATACCGTCGCTTGGATGTCCCGCTGAACAGGATTTGCTGCTGCGGAGAAGGAAGTAGCTGGGGATGTGCAAAGTGAGACCAACCCGCTATGCACCTTGAGCGGATCGCCTAGCAGGTAGTTTTAAGTATTCTGCTGGTTCTTTTGGTGAAAATGTTTCTATGTCCTAACTTTTAGGGTCAGGCAAGGAGCAGCACCTCGAACACCACTTCCAAGGGTCAAGGACCTAGGGTGTCGGGGGTCACTTTGAGGAGTTAAGACTCACTCCAAACGAGGCCAGGTGCAGGATTCAAGCTCTTAGAAGCTTGTAATGTCACTGAAGCTCACAGAGGAGCAGGCTTTGCATAAAGCATAAAAGTTTTACTAGACCTGCAGGTCGTGTAACTTAAATAATCTACTAGACCTAACTGTAAAGTACTAGAGCCATAAATTGGTCTCAAACTGTGTGATCGTTGGTAAATATTTTATTTGACACATTTTTTCTTCATTCTCTCATATGAGTGCACCTTCTAATAATTGAGTTCAGTATTTCTGCAGCACAAAACAAAACTGTTTTGATAATTAAATACACTAAACATTTGCTCCATGTGTAATAAGAATCTAGGCCACATATATGGTACACACGATCCCGGACTTGCCTCTCAGTTTACTGATAGTATTGCCAACAGGGCAGGGGCAGGAGTGTTTCTCAGTTCAGGTTTTAACACTCACTTTTAATAAATATAATACTACAGCATGATGTGGTATCACACTGTCATTTAAAGACATTACATTTCAAAGAAATGGATCAAAAGCATCCCACTACCTTGTAGCTTTACTGATAAAACTATATAGTGTATTAAAACTAATCTTATGAAAATTGGGTTTCAGAAAGCACATTTATCATTTGCACATCACCAAGTTAAGTGTTCAGATTTATTTTTCATCCTAATAAAATATTTCTTTCATCACACAGAAGTACAAAAAATGGGCTTTCACAACTACTGAACTCTATTTTGAAATGCTTGTACAGTTGACTTATTAGCTATCTAAATGAGTGTTACGAAAAACCTGATTCACTACAGCCTTTAATTTCACCCTTCGTACAGCAGGTCAGACAGTTCACTTTGCAAAATCCTGGAACTCTGCTGTTAGAAAAGGTAAAGTAATTGAAAACTGACTCCTGACTTCTCTTTCTGAACACAGAGCAAGAGTGACAAGATAAAAACGAGACTTACAGGCATCTTTATTGCACTTTGACTTTCAGACTGAACAGAACACCTGTTCAGTGTAAACTCGCCAGAACAGGCGAGTAGGTCCTAAATATAGATTGACCTGATAAAATCTGACTTGCCACATCGAGTGGGCAAGTAGATTTTTTGAGGCCTGTGAAGACCAGCTAACTTGTCCTTGAAGTCACTCTGGTAGTCCTGGATTCAAGGAGATGGTCCTCTCTCCTTCAAGAAGCAAGGCAGGCCTCACACAGCAAGGCAGTATTATGAAGAACAAGGCAAGCCTCAAGCAGGAGAGCAGTCCTTCAATAGCAGTAGGGCAGTCCTCTGCAATTAAAGATGCTGAAATTCAAAAGGATCCCGCATTAAATGCACACTTTTCCTATGTTCTCTTTCTAAAACTCATAATAGTCATGCAATCGATTGTCTCAATTCGGTGCCAAATACTGGCTATCTTAAATATATTTTTACACATGGAATATTCCTTTCTGAACATTCATTGATGAGGGTTTAGTGCTAGCGATATTTTGGGACAATGTTTTGAAGAGTATTATGTAGCCCATGGGGGCTTTAACTGATCCCGGGTAGAGGGGGGGAGAGAATGCTAGGCTCTCGTTAAAAGGAGCATCATACTGATGGCAGTGCTTTGTTTTAATCTGAAAACAAGTGCTCAGCAGTAAGTCACTCTTTAATGGGCGATTACTAACATCTTTTGTCATTTATATCTGCCTGGGAGTATGTGTCAGAAGGGAGGGGACTGCAAATATTCTTCAAACCTACCCGCCCCCATTTTGGATAATCACACTGTTGATACTTTTACACGTTAGTTAGGCCTAGCTAACCAGTAAGGGGGTGTGGGACATTTAAAAAGTTTGAAGATCACGGCCTTAGAGGGTAGCAGGTCTTATCCTTCGTATTCTCGATAAATTGAATTTTTGTAGCCCTTTCTTCAACTGTCCTTCTCTTTTCTTTCCTGTCCCTCTTTTCCCATTGCATCCTCAATCAAAAAGGTGTCATGAAATTTAACGTGTGTAATTCTCGATTATGCAATGATAGCCTCCATATTCTTCACTCAATTTAGATGGTCAAACCAACCATATTTTCAAAAGCTGCATTTCGTTTTGCCACGCTGTTTCATAATATGTTATTAAAGATGCCCTCTTAACCCCTGTTTCAATACTGTGGAGCATAGCCCACACCATAGAAATGCATATAATGACACTTAATCAAAAAGCACAGGACGCAACCCCAGTGGCATCATTAAGGGATCACCATTAGTCCCAGCTGCGATCCCCGACTTGCACTTTGCGACCCCAGGCCTCAGAGGTGGCAAAAACAGTGCCAAGAGTGGTCTGCCCCAATTCTTAGACCTTAATACGGTATCCTATGAACAAATCATGAAACTTCTCTTGGCTACTAAATCTGGATCACCGTTGGATCCTTGTCCCCCCAAGGTAATCCAAACTGTTGTCGAGACAGTCGGCGATCTACTTATGGAGCTACTCAACACTGTCATTAAAACAGGGATATTTCCAGAAATGTGGAAAAAAACTTCTATCCTTCCACACTTACAGAAGTCAAACCTAGACAAAACAGACCCGGGAAATTACCACCCTATCCCTCGTCTTCCTCTTCCACCAAAAGGTCCTTGAGAAACATATGAATCAAGAGCTGGCCACTTTTATCGACAACAATTCCATCTTGGACTCAACTCAGTATGGATTCAGGAGTAAGCACAGTACGGAACTGGCCTTGATTACAGCAACAGAAGAGATCAGACGTGCGGTTGATGAAGGTGGCTCGGCAGCCCTGATCTTGCTGGATCTGTCGGCTGCCTTCGATACGGTTGCTCATTGTATCCTAACAAATCGCCTTCAGGAAATAGGAATAGCAGGTACAGCCATTGCACTTCTCAGGTCCTTTTTGTCAAATCGGGAACAATTTGTGGAAGTGGAGGGTATCAAGTCACACTGCTTCAAGCTCCCTTGTGGGGTGCCACAGAGCTCATCCTTGAGCCATACCCTATTTAATGTATATGTCACACCTCTGGCCTGATTGATCAAAACTCACGGCTTTCAGCTGGTGTCATACGCAGATTACATGTAGATCATTGTGTCTATCTCGAGTAAAAATTGCGACACAGCCCACAACTTTAACGAGTGTATGAGACAAGTAAGCAGGCGGATGAACTGCCTTAAATTAAATTCAAACAAAACCGAAGTCCTACTTTTTGGCCGAAATACATCCTTCTGGTCCACAGAATGGTGGCCGGCGGAGCTGGGCACTCTTCCTATACCAGCCACCAAGGCCAAATCTTGGGGTCATTCCTGACACTACTCTATCCTTTTCCCATCATGTGAAGATGCTCACCTCATCTACCTTCTTCACTCTGTCTAAGCTCGATTATTGTAACCGGCTTCTGGTTGGGGCAAACAGCAGTAGTGGTAAAACTGCAGGTACTCCAAAACTCTGCAGCTCGGTTGCTCTTTGGCATATCCAAATATTCATCAGCCAAATATGCCCTCTACACTCTTCACTGGTTACTTATGGAGAAACAAATTAAGTTTAAGGCACTCTGTATCACCTTCAAAGCGCTACATAATCTTAGGTCCCGTCTCTCTGACAAATCCCTTACAATGGTATATTTCACCACGCACACTTCGGTCCGCCTCTCTGAAGCTGGTGAAAGTACCGAACTTCCGACTCCAGAAATTGGGCAGGAAAAGCTTTATAACCATCACAACTAGATGGTGGAATGAGCTACCAACAAAACTAAAAAAATTCACCAGACCTGCTCTCCTTCAGAAAGGGCCTAAAGACTTGGCTATATACCTTATAGCCTACTTTCAGTCCTAGAGCCCTCAGCCACACCTTGGTGCATTCTTGTGTTTAGTTGCCAAGCGCCTAGACGCCCTAGGGTAGTAGTGCGCTATATAAATATATAAAATAAATAAATAAAGAGTGCTATGGTGACTCGCTTTATCAGGGTCAGACTCCAACCGCCTTATCTGCTAATGTGTTATTACATTAATAGTGAATAATAATTTATCGCTCACTATTAGTGTATAAAAAATGGAGCAAAAGGATCTAGAACAGGACCTTTAATGGCATCTTAAGTAAGTAAACTAATATGCATGTAAATGTATTCTGTGTGCATGCATGTGGGTGAGAGTTTGAGTACGAGAGCGTCTGTATGTGTGAGCAGGTATGTTTGTATATGGCATTGGGAATGTGTGTGAGTGTGTCAAAGTGAGAGTGAGAAACTATAAGTGAGCCAGAGTAACAGTAAGCGAGAGTGTAAATGAATGAATGAATTCGGGTAAGAGGGAGTATAAGAGACTGATTGGAAACAAATGAGTGAAAATGACAGCAAATGAGTGAGCGAGGGCGAGTATGAGTGACAGCGTGTGAGTAAGTGAGAGTAAGCGAGAATGAGCAAGAATGTGTTGTATGCTTGGAAGTCTGCTGTTGAACGTGGCATGCTTCTAGGTTTATAGAGACACCAATGGCTAAATGCTGACACTGGCACACTGGAGGAAATACTTGTATTTGGAGTAACCACATCAAAATGCTGGTACTAGCATACTGGAGCTAACTAATGGCATGGGGCCCCTGTGGAAAACATGCTGGCACTGACATCCTGGGGGTAATTCTTGGCATAGGTGGCACCTGAGGCTAAATGCTGGCACTAATACATTGGAGGAAATCCTTGGCATGAGGGAGGACAGCTGTGTTCTACGTCAGGGAATGGCAAAATGCTGTCAATAACATACTAGAGGTAACACTTGAAGTAAGGTCACCTTTTGTATGTGGACCTTAGTAGGGGCAAATTTCTGACATTGGCATAGTGTATGTAATGTTTGGGCAAAAGGGGCCTACATGAAAAAAATCTGGCCCAAGAAATGGAGGTAATTTCTGACATATGGAGGCACCCTTAGGACATTTAAAAAATGGGGTAAACTCATGAGCACTGTCAGGTTTCATTAGCTTGGGACGCCATGAAACTTGAATGTTTAATGAGTTTATTTTCGGAGTCTCTGGTTTTGAAGCATATTTATGTGAAAAATGTGCTAAAAATGCATTATTAGAATCAATATTTTTCAAAACTTTCTTATGGAGGAGAAACCTCCCCACCGCCCTGTCCCACCACCCTGTCCTTCTAGAAGATGCCACATGAACTTTGCTTGTTTACTACAAATCAGGTATGTGTTCCATTGATATATCATGTTGCCACCTTAATACAGTTGATATCTAAAATAGACATTTGTCAGTGTTATGTTGTTATATTAATCATACAGTTATTATGGAACTTTAGTAATGTTATTTATTATGTTGTCATCAGGGTTAAATCATCTGACATCTCTTCCTTGGAAGATTTAGGGGCAAAGGTCTTATAATGTCCCTTGCTGTGAGGTCATTAAGGTTAAAGAGTGTATGATGTCACTTCTGCTACCCCTGGCATTTGGTGAATCGACACCCATGCACAAACCTACTGATCAGAACTCCTAATAAAGGCCAACTTCGAGATAATTTGTGAAATTAACTTTACAATAATCTAACACATATACATATACTGCCAGAATGAAAAATGTTACTTACCCAGTAGACCGGTTTGTGGCATGTAGTGCTGTATATTCACATGCTGTATACTTCCGCCATCTAGTGTTGGGCCTGGCTATGTAGTTGTTTTTCTTCAAAGAAGTCTTTTGAGTCACTAGGTTGGGTAACTCCTCCTGCTTTGTATATTTCAGCTATTGGAATGTTCCATAGGAAGGCCATGGAAGCCCTGTTTTTGCAAGTGGAGTGAAACTTTGCAGAGACTGTTGAGGTTCTCCTTGCTTAAGCATAGCATATTTGGATACATTTGACTAGCCACCTGGCAATCCCAGATTTGGAAATGGCCTTTCATGTTTGAGGTTATGAAAAGCAACCAATAGTTGCTGACTCTTTCTAAAAGGTTTTGTTCTATCTATATAATAAATGAGAGCTTGTTTGACATTTAGTCTGTGAAGAGCCCTTTATGCCACCAAGTCTGGTGGAGGGGGAAAAAAAACTACTGAGAGTTCTATTGATTGGTTGAGGTGGAATTGCTAAACCAATTTAGGAAGGAATTTGGGATTGGCCAGGAGGACAACTCTATGCACCTGAAAGAAATATTCTTCTAATGTTAAAGCGTGAGCTTGCTAACATGTTGTAAGGAAGTAATAGCGACTAAAAAAGTCACTTTTCATGACAGTGACTGGAGCGGACATGAGTGGAGCGGCTCAAAAGGGGGACCCATAAGCCTAGTGAGATTGATATTGAGGTTCCATGATGGTGCTGGAGGGGGTTTGGGGAGGGCCTTCCATTAATAACTGGAATTTTAAAGAGAGACATATATTGTCTATTTTGTAGGTACAAGGCCACAGTGGCAAGGTGGAACCTGATGGAAGTAAATGCCAGTTCACAATTCTGCAAATGTAGATTCTGCAAATGTAGCAGACAATGTCTTCTTGTACTGCTGATGTGAGCGGGTCAATTTGTTTTGAGTGACAATGGTCGTAAAGCGCTTCCATTTGGCCACATAGCATGTGCTTGGGGTGGGCCTATGTGCTTCTTTGAGAATGGCCATGCATTCGGGTGGTAGTTTAAGATATCCGAATTCTAGGACTTCAGTATTCAGATTTCAAGGTTGAGTCATTTGGGGTCTGGGTGAAGTATTTCTCCATGGTTCTGCATGAGAGCGTCCGGCCTAACTGGGAGTTTCTTTTGAGGAGCTACAGATCGCTCCAGAAGTGTCAGGAACTAAGTTGGGTGTATCCAAGTGGGTACTACCAGAATGAGGGTGAGGGATGGTTGCCTTACTCCAAACCAGAAATGTAAACGGGGGAAGAGTAGGAAAAGTGTAGGCAAATATCCCTGACCAGTTCATCAATAATGCATTGTCTTTGGACTGTGGGTATCTGGATGTGAAGTTTGGGCATTTTGCGTTTTCTACTGTTGCAAATAGGTGTATTTGGGGAAAGCTCCACTATGGAGTTCATGTGATTGTTGCTGTGTTCTGCTGAGGAAGTCGGGAAAGTTGTTGTCCATTCCCGGGAGGTGTTCTGCTAGTAGGTGTATTTTGTGGCAGAGAGTCAATCTCTAAATTTGTTGGGTGAGCCGAGAGAGTGTTGGAGTCCCCTCCTGTTTCTGTGGATAAAACATGGCTGTGGTGTTGTCCGTGCGAA
Source organism: Triturus cristatus (assembly GCF_964204655.1). Classification (NCBI taxonomy): domain Eukaryota; kingdom Metazoa; phylum Chordata; class Amphibia; order Caudata; family Salamandridae; genus Triturus; species Triturus cristatus. Next base: position 715,326,215 of record NC_140588.1, on the reverse strand, counting down.
CAAGGACACTTTTCCTACTAGGTGGGCGAGAAATGCTTTCAATACTAGTGGAACTGCTAGGACCTCTAAGTAACTGATGTGAAGGCCCTGGTGATTGGGTTTCCAGTGGCTTTGAATGGTCAAAGTTTGTAAATGTGCCCCTCATCCGAGGAGGGTAGCATCCGTTGAGATGGTCTCCTGCGGAAAGGGATCAAGAAAAGGCGATCACTGCAACAAGCTTTTGTTGCTCCACCATAGGATAGAGTGACAAGCTTGGCAGCTGACCAACACTAGATCTTCCCAATGACCCTCCTCTGGAGACCATTGATGTGCTAAACATTACTACAAAGGATGCATGTTTAATCATGCATAAGGCACTATTGCAAAAGATGTTCTCCATCAAATGGGAGAGCTAATACGGTCTGCTAAACCGTAGGCTTAAACCTCAAAAACGCAGCCATGCGTGACGTTTAAGAAGAAGTCTTGATTTTATGCCAAAAGCAGCTGTGTCAGCGGCACTAAGGGTACATCTTTTAGTAGTGTTTGAAGTCGATTTCCCCTCAGACACTAACTCATGCCCTCTCTTACTGCGCTCTTCAGGGAGGTGCTGAAGGAGTTACTCCATTTCTTCCCATGTGGCTCGGGCATGCCTACTTAAGAGGCCTACAGAATACGCAATTAGCCAGTGGTTGGCAGATTCTGGAGCTACCCTCTTCCCCACTATGTCTATCTAGTCTTTTGCTCGCTTTGTCGGTGGGGGAGGGAGTGGGGGGACATTTCCAGCTGTTTGGGAGTCGGCCCTCTTTCTAGCTGTATGGACAACATGAGAGCCTGGTGCAGGCTGACCTTGAATGTAAGGGGGGAGGTCAGAAGGGGAAGCCTTATATTTTTTGTCTCTACAGGAAGCTATCACGCAGGCACTCCTGGAAAATATCCCCAGTGAGTCGAAACATACCTTTTAACATAAGGAGGTATAGTCCAGTGCACTGGTAGTGTGTTTCAAATAAAAAAGCATCCACTGTTGGATCAGAATAAAGATGTACCTTATGAAAAGCTGCTGCTCTGGCAAGTAGCTCTTAATAAGTAGAGGAATCATCTGGAGGGGATGGACGAGCTGGGTACAGATCAGGGTCGGTGTTTGCTCGGGGGTCAGCATCGTAAGCGTCCCCCAGGGTCTAATTGTGGTGATAGGGGCGTTTGGTCTTCGCCATCTAATTCCTTGTGGGATGTAAGTGATGATGCTTGTGGCATATATGAAATGGGATTCTCATGTAAGGAATGTGGGGAAGGTAGTTCCTACATAGGCTGGAGTGGTGATGGAGGCGCAGGTAATAGGCGTGTTGGCCTTATCCTCTTTCTTCCTCGCTTTAGGAAATCAGGCTTCATTTAATGCTTCCTGGAAAGAAAGCTGTCTTTTTGGTTGATGTGTGGCGGCTCTAGGTGATGGAGCAATGATCCTTCCTGTCTGGAGATGAACGGCCAAATGTTTTTGACGGGCATCTGTCTCTTCTTGGAGCCAATGGATGGGTTGCTCAACCGTTTTGGTTGGACTGTGGTGGCGGCTGTCCTCGAGGCCAATGGTGGTTTTGGTGCTGGCGGGGTAGGGCGATATATGTTTTGGTGTTGACAATTTCGGTGCCGATGTTTGAAGTTGAGTTAGTCACAGTCAAGGTTTTTTCGGCACCAAACCAGGGCTGGGAGCTACATACGAAGTTGATGGTCAGTGCCTGCTGATGGCAGTGGTGGCCCACTGCAGTGTTTTTGATATTCTTGAGCCTTTTTATGGCCTTTCGAGCAAGCCTGCTCAGTTTGGCAGGTGTATCAAAGAGGGGGAGGTTGTGTACGCACAACCTTTTGTTCAGTTGGTAAGTCCTCGATTTCCAGTTCAGAGCTGTTGCTGTCCTATGGTGAGAACACCTCTTCGTCGGCTGCAGACGCATCGGCATGGTGCACTGGACGCTCTCCCACGCCCCAGAGGTCCACTGGATCTTCGCCGCACCTCCGGGACATCTGCAAACATTATATCCGACGGTCACTGAGGGTGTTTTTAGAGCTGAAGGAGCCACAGGAATCGCACTCAAGCTTGTGTTCAGGCAAAAGACAAAGATTACACAACAGATGGAGGTCGGTCCATGGATATTTGGAATGACATTGAGGACAAAATTTAAAAGGCGTTCATTCGATCACGCTCGCAAAATTGCATGGAACTAATGTAAGGCCGGAGAAACAAAGGCACCAATATGGAATGAAGAAAGGGATACACGTTTGTATAACAATACTGATGGTTAGGAGTACTGTGGGAACCAAACAGAGTACCGATAACAGTGTTGAACAGGAGCACGGAAGCACATGTCCGAACCCAGCAGCAGAAAGAAAACAATCCAACAATGGAGTTGATGCCAATGCGGGTTACCAGCAAGAGGAGACACCCAACCTCGTGACTAGAAAACCTTAGTTGAAGAAAAACAACTCGCACACATCCAGGCCCAACACTTAACAGCGGCAGTATGCACAGCATGTGTATCTACAGTCACACATGCCTTAAACAAAATGTTTTGACTGGCAAACTCTGCTGTTTATAAACCAACAAGGCTCTATTTATTTAAATAGTTGAAGCTTTATAGGTCTAAGACATGGCAAAAGAGTGTTGTACAAATATTAAATCAGCAGTAACAGTACAGATAGAGGATACAAGTAAAGGACATTATGTTGAAAAAGGCATGATGAGGGAAAACAAATAATGACAATGCAAAAGAAAAACTACATGTATTGGAGGGACAGTTTTCCACAACAAATTTCAGGAAATAATAATTCGAAAATTCAAGGTTCTTCTCACGAGAGATGACCTGGAACAACTAGGTGAGATTTCCTTTACTTCAGATTTCACATGGATGCCCCAAAATCCTTTGTTTAAGTATATCGCAAAGTTCAAGTTTAAGGTTAAATCAATAACAATATTGCTTTATCTTTCATTCCCTCAAGGATAAACTGCACAAAATATCAATAAAATATCAATAAAAGCTGTTTCCCAAATAAACATACATACCACTTTAACAGCTGGCATTGCATGCTTAATTTCTTCTTTCAAGTCAATGTCTTCACTTTGTCCAATATCACTGATTTCTTCTATGAAAAAGGAAACAAGAACACACAAGAAAATCATTTACAAATATTTAGGTCCTAATCTACTCATATGATATACAATATAGTAACTTCAAAACTGTACTGAAGCAGATAACTCTTTAGAATTATATACTGGACGTAAGAAGGGCTTGATCACATATGTGCAGTAATAAAGCAATGCATCAAATCATCTGTACAACAATTAAAATTGTCACAATTCCATACAACATGCCTTGTTATAAGTTTTTACACAGTGGAGCTTTCAATAGTGACAAGCGGAAGAAATGCATTAATCACAACAGGTAATAGCCAATATTGGTTTTATCCAATAAGGAATTACTATAATAAAGCAAAGCAAGCTGTACTTATCACGGTCATTCACTACCACTGTGCAAGGAATCAGATCCAGTATCTGCTGGTGGTGGAAAAGCGTGGGGACCAAGTTCATCAGTGAAGAACAAGCTACTTACCTTCGGTAATGCTCTTTCTGGAAGAGACTCGATCTAGCCGCAGAGTCCTCACATTTTTACTATTCCTGATGTGTCAGACTGGATCCAGAAACTTTTCAACTGTACCCCTGCACGCGAGTAGTTGGCACAGAGTGACTCCACACCAACGCCTTCCCGCTCTGGAGAGGATATGTGGTCCTATGTAGGTGCCACTCCAGCACGCTGTAGGTTGCTTTCGAGACTCTCCGCGCCCCCAGATGAATGGCCCCAAAAGCCAATTGTAGAGACCAGATTACCAAACTTGGGATCTTATTAAAATATAGAAGCCAAAAACAGAACAAGGAAATTGGGAGGGTCAGTGAGGAATCGGTGGCTAGATAGTCTCTACCAGAAAATATTTTTTGTGCTAGTTGGGATAATTGTATGGAATGGGCTCCCCCGTTTCTGAATGCAATGCATTGCAGTCATATTGTCTGTGCGTAGGACAGTCTTACCTGCTATGCTTGTGAGGAATGCTTTGAAAACCATTGCAATGCCCAGAAGTTCTAACATGTTGACGAATGGAACCTACTGTTGTGCTGCCCAGTGTCCCTGAACCACAATGTACTTCATATGAGCTCACCATCACAGAAGTGATGCATCGGTTGTGACTGTTATCTGTGTGATTGGATGCTTGAGGGTTCTCCCTGTTAATATGTTTGGAGTATTCCCCCACAATAGAGCAAATTGGACCTTGGGTGAAGCCAACACTATGTTCTCTCCCGCTGATGACCAATGAGATGCTAAACACTCCTGGAGGGGTCTCATGTGTAGACGAGCATGGGACACTATTGCTATGCAAGATGTCATCATTACTAGTACGTACATCACTGCTTTGACTGGTAGATGATGATGATTTGGCTGAAAAAGATCCAGTTGGTTTTGGAGATTGAGAACCCTTTGGGGATTGGAGTAAGCTGTCCCCAAGATGGTATTGAGTATTGACCCAAGATACAGATGTATCTGGGATGGTTGGAGATGTGATTTTGTCACATTGATTCAGAAACCCAATTTATGGAATAGGTTTATTGTCTTTTGGGTGTCTGATCGACACTGATTTTTGTTTGGAGCGTTGCTTAGCCAATCGTCAAGGTAGGGAAACACAAGGATGTTTTCTCTTCTTAGTTTTGCTGCAACTACCAATTGCACTTTGTGAAGACCCTTTGGGCTGTTGTTACCCCAAAGGGTAGTGCTTTTAATTGATAATAACGTCCACTTACCACAAACCGGTGTGCTGAATGGACTGGAACGTGGAAGTAAGCATCCTTCAGGTCTAGTGCAGTCATCAAGCCGCCTGTTTCGAGTAGTGGTATTACATCCTGTAATGTGACCGTGTGAAAGTGCTGTGATAGTATGTAGCAATTGAGTCGCCACGGGTCCAGAATGGGTCTTAGGGTTCCATCTTTCTTTGGTATGAAGAAATAGAGGGAGTAGACTCTTTTGTTTTGATGTTTGTCTGGGACTATTTCGATGGCCCCTTTTTAGGTCGAGCCTAGGCAGTGCATGCGCTGCTCTGTGAGGCATGCTGTATTGGAGTATGGACTTGAAGCCCCGCCGCCCATATTTGTCATTGTCTTGTGTCATTGTCCTTCGTAAATACTGTTTTGACCGTTAGTAGGCTTGTTAGCTCCTCCTTAGTACCGCCTTGTCTTAATTTGTAACCTCCCATGAGGACTGGCCCTTTTACTTCGGTTGTTAGACAGTACGTCTTATTTAGTCTGTAAGCACTATTTTCTTTAATGAGTTTCTCCTACTGCAGGCACGACATGCTTTCCTGCAACATTCAGTGCGCTCTGCGCGCTTTAACTTCTAAGCAGCCCGGGACAATGGCGGCTGCTTCTTTGAGATGCAATAGGTCTCGCATTTAAAGGAGATTGAGCTATTGGCATTGTAAATGACAATGCCTTTTATTTATGTGTTAATTATCAAAACAGAGAAAGGAAAGGCATTGTCATTTACAATGTCAATAGCTTAAACTCTTGCAAATGTGAGACCATTTGCATTGCAAATGCTTGTTGTAGTAATGCTTTTACTTCTTCTCTGAGCAGGTGTAGATGCTGAGATTTAAGACCTGCTTTTTAGGTGGAATATGTGGTGGTCGTTGAAGTAGTTCTAGGCACTATCCTTGTCTGACAATTTCTAATACCCATTGGTCTGATGTAATGTTTTGCGACAATTGGTGGAATTGTTGCAGCCTTCCCCTGACTGGTGTTTTGTGGTCGGGTGAAGTGTGGGCAAGTCATTTAGCTGGTGGGGTGCAGGTGCCCTTGCTGTCCTCAGCCTTTATTATTTTTGTAGCCTCCACAATAGTAGCCACGCACTTGCTGGTGGTATTGCTGTAGTTGGCGCTGATAGGCAGCATTTTCTGAGGTATAAGCTTTTGCAGCTCCTCTACCCTGGTACCTCCAAAAGAGCTGTTGTTTTTGCATTGTGGTCTGTAAGGCATCCACTGATTTGGCAGTGCCCTTTTTTACTTTTTTGACTGAGTGTTTACAGCTGGTCCACAGAAATGTTCCCCATCGAAGGGGACATTTAGAATATGCTGCTGTACTTCGGGTTTGAACCCGGAAATGAGTAGACACGCATGTCTTCTGAGCATGACTGATGTGCTTAGACACATTTGATGGTAGCGTTTGAGATTAGATTTCCCTCGTTGACTAGCTCTTCTTCCCGCTTTTTATATCCTTCTGGGAGATGTTGCAAGATCTCTTGCATTTCATCTCAGGCTGCGCTATTGCAACGTGAGAGTAGACCCACAGAATTGGCAATTCTCCAATGATTAGCATGCCCAGTGACATCTTTTTTAGCAGCAGCGTAAATCCTTCTGCTTTATTTATCTGGAGGAGGTGCCTCATCAGTGCCTTGTGCACCTGCCCTTTTTCTGGCAGTGGTGACAACGAGGGAATGGGCTGGGGGATGCCCGCGAATGTAGACTGGGTCAGTTGGTGAGGGTCTATATTTTTCTCAGTACTAGGCATCAGGATCCTTGATTTGACTGGGTCCTTGAACACTTCCTTGGAAACATTAGGAATGGAACCAACTATGGGCAACTATTGGACTATGTGTTCTGTGCACGAAAGTGTTTCCACTGGCAAAATCACTTTCCTCCTTCATAGAATGGATTGGGAGCTTATGATACTCTGCAGCTCTTTGGATGACATTATAATAAGATAGAGTGTCATCAGGGGGGAGAAGCTTTCGTAGGCACAGGCGGTTCAATGTCTCCATCTGGTACGGCCACGTCATAGTCTCACCATGGGTCAGGTGTATGTTGAGTATCTTGTGTGCCTTGGGAATCAGTGTCTTGTATTTCTCCCTCTTCTTCTTTCTGTGGAAAGGGTGATTTTGAGGCGAGTCAGGTGGACTAAAAATAATAGCACTTGTGGCCCTGTCTACCAATTGTAAAGTCTTTGGTGTAGCCTGAGGAGAGTGGGACTCCTCTGCCTTTCTTTTTGTAGTCTTCTTGCGTTTCTCCTGCACAAAATGCTACAGTCCCTCACGTACTAACTCCTGGTCTTGAGGGGATATTTTGTGTTTTTTTGTTTCTTTGGCGCCTGTACCATGTTTTTAGAAACAGTACATGGTTTAGAAATCTCGGAGCCATGGATTTTCTTCTGTTTAGAAGAGTGTCCGTGTTGTTTTTCAGCCCTCAGATCCGAAGTTTGTTTCGGTTCCGTGACGCTTGAGGTCGAGCATATGTTCGGTTCTGATGCCTGTTTGAGGGTTTGCCTGGCGCTGTTCGGTGCCGATGTTTTTGGCCATTCTGAGTAAAGCCTAGGTGTCGAACGCTCGGTCGGTGCCGATTTGCGTTTAAATGCCGGTAGTGTGCCGGAACCAACCTCTTATTGTGGCCGGGATGCCCAATTGGGATTGAGAATATTCTCATCCCTTCTCGGCACCAAGGCATGCTCAGCGTCAGCCTGAACCTGCTGGTTGTGGTGCAACACGGCTGGGTAGTGGTGATGGCGAGTGTAGTATTTTCTTTGCATGGGGGTTAAAAGTACTCACGATATGTAGTGCGGTCTGGGTCTTTGGCCCAGAGACAGTGGTCGGCGTCAGCGACGTAGGCTGTACTGGAGCATCGTTTTCCCTGACGATGTCTCAGACGTGGTGTAGTGTGGGCTGGCTATGACCATCCTGTCTACTGTTGGAGAGCTTGCCTCGCTGTCCGCGTCGCGGTTGAATTCTGCCTCAGCTGCTTGCTCCATTGTTGTGTGCAAGGCGTTAAATTCGTCGTGTCCGAAGAGTTTTCTTGTTCTTGAACAATGTGCAGGCGGCGCACTGTTTTTCTTTGTGCTCTGGAGAGAGGTACAAATTGCATATGTCGTTTGAATCAAAGTGGGTGTACTTGGCTCTGCACGGAGGGAACCGTTGGAATAGTTCTTTCTTTGTCTCCGTAACCCGGAGACGGCCATTCTTGACAGGCATTTGTTACTTGGACGCTGGGTAGTCAGTCCCAGTATATAGCCGATCTTCAGTTTTTCATTTTCTTTTTCGTAGGCCGAGTAGTGTTGAATACTGCAAGGGTCAAACGCTGTCCATTTGAGCTCTATAGTGGAAATAAACTAACAAACAAAGATTTCGAAATGCGCAATGCCTCATTAGAGAAGAGAGAAGGTGCACAATGCCGATCATAAACCTTCCTACAGGAAAAACAGCTTGCAGAGTCCGGGCCCAACACTACATGGCAGGAGTATGCATAGTATGTGTATCTGCAGCCAACACATGCTATGAATACAGTTTTTTGTGCCAGGGGCCACAATTGCCTCTAAAAGCTGCTGACACAGCACATCCTGAGGTGCTGGAATCCAGCACTCCTCGACAGTAGATTCTCCAAGAGGAGACTCATCTCAATCTCCTTCTGCCAAAAGTGATCACAACAGATGCCAGTAGAAAAAGGTGGAGGACAATTAAGTCAACAAGAATGTGCAAAGCGTATGGCGATCTATATAAGTAGCGATGTCAAACTAGAAGGAGTTGGAAGCAATTAGGTTGGGTTTACTGGCAATTCAGGAAGATTTCAAAGGGGTTTACAATGAAGAAAATCAGCTACTATTTTCCAGCAAAGGATTTTGAAAATAGAGACGATGGATCTAAATGATTCAAAATGTAAAAAAAAAAACTTTTTCTACAAGACGCTAGTAAATGGTTTGTGCAACTATCTTAGATGCTGAACACAAATAGTTTTCTTTAGCTATAGCAAGTCTGATTGTGGAGAGAGATAAAACTGTCTACATAAGAGGCAGGCGAAGGAATGTGAGATATGGGTGCAACACTTGTTTTTAGCTGGGTAAGTTGTTTAACTGTTACCAGAAAGGTTCTATATCTGCACTGGGTAAAGACTGAGACGATGACAAGATGCAAATAGTTAGGATCCTGTCAGTATACGAAATTGATCCTATCAGTATGCAAAATTGTTTTACCGTCTTATGTTCTGTTGTACAAGAACACCATACTGAGCTTAAGCACTGCTTTCCAAACTTGTTATCGGGATACTCAATCTGTAGTCATCAGGTTAACGGTCATAGTTGTCATTGATAAAAACTCAATGGCATTTCTCACAAGTTTTGAATATCTGAACATAGAACTACAAAATACCGGATGTCTTAAATTACACTCTCAATATATTCCATCTGAAACATGCACTGTTAGTGCCACAGAGGGCGACAGAATCTATATAAAAGTGCAGACATCTAAATATTTTTGTATTTTTTAGTTTGTCCTTCAGCAACAATGGTAGAAGTTAAGTTTCCTTACCGAATATCAGGAAAATGTTATTTTTTTACATGTGGCAGTGTGCACTTAGATACATAGTAAGCACTTGCGCCACTTATACATTAACGCAAAAACCAAAGGAAATGATGGACGGAGTGTTGAACATTGCAAGCACTCACCCCCAGTCAACTGATCTGGGTTTAATCCATCACCGTTCTTTAGCCCACTCTGCCACCCCAGTTCAGACATGGCCATATGCAAATCAGTTTGACCCTGTGCCTCATGGGAACAATCCAGCCCGAACTACCAAGCCATGTCTTCCCTGGACCGGAAACAAGCTTTCTAGGACCGGTTTCTGGCATTTCAGCCGTCCTCAGCCAGGCTTGCTTGAATCCAGTGGCAAAGTGAGCAAGGGACTCACGTCTGAGCATACCCTGCCAACTTATGGCGAACAAAGCAAAAACCAAAGGAAATGATGGACGGAGTGTTGAACATTGCAAGCACTCACCCCCAGTCAACTGATCTGGGTTTAATCCATCACCGTTCTTTAGCCCACTCTGCCACCCCAGTTCAGACATGGCCATATGCAAATCAGTTTGACCCTGTGCCTCATGGGAACAATCCAGCCCGAACTACCAAGCCATGTCTTCCCTGGACCTGAAACAAGCTTCCTAGGACCGGTTTCTGGCATTTCAGCCGTCCTCAGCCAGGCTTGCTTGAATCCAGTGGCAAAGTGAGCAAGGGACTCACGTCTGAGCATACCCTGCCAACTTATGGCGAACAAAGCAAAAACCAAAGGAAATGATGGACGGAGAGTGGAACATTGCAAGCACTCACCCCCAGTCAACTGATCTGGGTTTAATCCATCACCGTTCTTTAGCCCACTCTGCCACCCCAGTTCAGACATGGCCATATGCAAATCAGTCTGACCCTGTGCCTCATGGGAACAGTCCAGCCTGAACTACCAAGCCATGTCTTCCCTGGACCGGAAACAAGCTTCCTAGGACCGGTTTCTGGCATGAGTGCTTGCAATGTTCAACACTCCGTCCATCATTTCCTTTGGTTTTTACTTGTACATTAACAGCATTAAGTGTGGAAGAGTCTTCCTGTGTTCGGCGATGTATAGATTTGTGGTTCTTGGTTGTCTTCAGGTGCATAAGGGCACACTAATCATTGGAGTTGTGCCCCGAACCAAAGCACCACAGACACTTTTAGAGGGCAAATGGCATGACTGTGTGTGTCTAAGGACACCATGCCCTCCCTGGGGTCTATGGCACAGAGGACCAACACCAGGGTTAGCTTCTTGAATTTGCCCTTCTGAAGTAAAGCTTTCAGGAAAAGAACATCCAAAATCAGCCTGAGCCCACCATCTTTTACGGGCACCAGAAAATAGCAGGACTGCCTCAGTCCTTTTCTGGCACCCTCTTCATTTCCCCATTGGTAATGACTTAACCTCTCTCGCAAGATAAGAGCTTGTTCTGCCAAAGTCTTGGTGAAAACATGAGAAACTGGAGGGTGGAGGTTTAACCAAAATGGACCTTAGCAGACAACTGGCAGGACCCGCTGGCCTTAGGTAATTGCATAGCAGCTGGCAGGTAAAAGCCCATTCTGCCCCCTCCCACCCCCAATGGCTACAAGGGACTTCCTAAGGAGGAATTTGTGGCAATAGGGAAATGGAAACACGAGGACTGACCATACTGTTTTTGGGCCCATACTCTGCCACCGCCATGCCGACTAGAGCCTTAGCAGGCCTGGGTGACCTGCTGCGTGGGCTGAGATAGCTGCCAGGCCACAGGAGTAATCCCTGCACTTATGGTACTGTTCACTGAACTAGAAGGCCAGAGTTATCAAGTCCAAGGAGCGAACTATAGCATCTTTGTATTGTTCCACAGCTTAATCCGCTTTGCCTCCAAACACCTAGAACCATTAAAGGGCATAAGGGATGCTGGTACGTACCTGGAAAACCTATGGCGTGCATCCAAGAAGTACAATAAATAGCCAGGCTAGTGCCCATAGCATTGCCTATACAATGTGTGGTGTCCATTGCAGCCACCAAGATGTACTTTGCGGCATCCTGCCAATCATGGATCACCTGGACAAAATGATTTCAAAACTCCTTGGGGAGGACAGACAAGAACTAATTTGCCATGTCCCAGAGGACGTGGGTGTATCTGCCCACTTGGCAGACTGTTGTCAAAGAGGGTAGCAGAGGAGAGCACTCAATTGCAAAGCTCATCAATGTGTATAAATTCTCTGTCAGGCAGAGTAGTGGGAAAGGAATTTAGATTCACCTTGTTCAAGGCCTCCACTACAAGGTTTTCCGGTAAAGGGTGTCGAACCAGAAAAGCTAGGTCAAACTAAGCAGGCCTGTGGCAGCTATATATAGGATGACCCACAGGCGCCACCAAGCAGTGCTTTGCCCACACTGCAGCTAAAGGGTCTCTCCGGACTTCACTTAAGGCAGACAAAATGCTCTGAAAATAAAGGGCAAGGTTGCAAGATTTCCATCAAATGATTGCCTTTAGTTTCTACGGTAGGCAGTTGTTGTTTCAAAACCTCTAGTGTGCTAAATACAACCACAGCAAAAGCTGCACTTTCCTTGGTAGGAGGCCTGAATGGTTATCTGATCTCATTTTTCTGGTGAGTAATCAAGAACTCACATTATGGAGGTCTAGCTAAAGCCTATCATTAGTATAGTGAGGGATCACCCCATTCCTCATAATTTCTACTATGTGGATCGTCAAGAATTTCCTGTACATCGGAGACTGAACCAAACAAGGCCTTTAGGCCCTAAAGGCACTGTCACTGAGGCAGAGGAACTACCAACGAACCTTCCAATACCACTGGCTGTGTTCTCATGGTGAGGCACTAGCCAAGTTCTAGTTGAACTCAGCTCCAGACCCAAGACCGGAATTGGGAGTTGAGTCCAGGACCGGTGTCTCTAAAATCAGGACTGGCATCAGCCTGATTGGTCTCCAGGAGGTGATTAACAGTACAACCAAATGGCGGCAGTAGCAGAGGCCTAACTAGGTCAGTCCGCAAGTGGGGGCCCCAACAAATCCATGGTGCCCAAAGACACTCAAGGGGGACCAAGAATATTCTGGAAGAGCTGCTGTGAAGTTGCAGATGGCCCAGGAAATTCAAAACTCACTGGCTTCAACTATGGAATGGGGTGATAATTGGACAACTGGCCTGGAGTCGGGGTCTTTAAGCAGACACAGTATACCTTCCCTGATGTCGGGGGAAAAAAAGGGGGTGGCCTCCCATCTAGACTTCTTGTGTTTATGCCGAGACTTGATCTTGGACTTCCTCTAAAGACTTACCCGGGGGTGGGGGCCTAGATAGAGACTAAGACTTGGAGCAGGCCCATGATTTGGAGTGTAACTGCCATTCTTCCTATGCTTGCCCATGTAAAGCTTTGCCTTCCTGATGGAAGTTGGATAAATCAGGGAACATTTGTCACTTGACTTTGAATCAAGCATAGACCAGAGACAACACAGACATTTTGTGAGTTATGATTGACATCTGCTTCTTGCAAATGTGGTATGGCTTGAAGCTTGTAGTGTTTGGGGGCAGACATCCCTGTAAGCGAAATTGTTTTGGATGTCAGTAAACCAACAACAAAAGTTTGGGCAGAATCAGATCTGCATTGAAGGGCATGGAAAAAAAAGAAACCAAATTAGTGCAAAGGGGTGGTGCATATAACACTCCATGCTATCACCTGCAAAGGCTGGGCAATGTTGATGTGAAGTCCAATAGTCTCGCCCATCGGTGAGCATGAGCTATTGGAAATGTTTCCAAATACAGTCTGGTGCTTTGGAGAATTCAACAGATGATCAATTTCTGGGTAGAAGTATCCATCAGAAGGCCTAGATAGCCTATTCTTAAAATCTCAAGAAACTCTTCACCAAGCAAAATGTTTATACTGATGTTCCTGTTTCTCAACTCAGGCAAAAAAGATCCGAGAATGAGACAGGTAGACACTATAATCAATAGAGCCAAACAATGAGGAGACGTCTATGCTCTCAGATCACTTATCAAGCACTCTAGAATCCCACTAATATATATATATACTCTTGTCTGCCAAACTGCGCATGAGGACTGTCCCATAACTTCATTTCACCACAAAAGTCTACACTGATCTGGAACTCCCGTGCAGAGCCTTCAAGAAAGACAGAGAACAATCTCCCCTCCAGAAAGAACTCAAATCTCGCTCTTCAAAAATACTTAGGTCCATGTGGGCTTTCAGCCACCAAAGAACCCCACATTCTCTCACCATCTTTATTTGTCTAGCGGAAATTAAATTCACAAAGGTGAATAAAGCATAAGTACCCCCATCAACCAGTCCATCATTTACGGAAAAAAATAACAAAAATACCTCCTTTTACAATAAGAAATCGTCACATGGCACATTCAGTCATGCCTAATGTAAAGGGGGTGCATTCACAAAGAAAATACTCCGCCGTTTGTGGATTTTTCACAAATTCCTTTTGCATGGATATTAACATCATATATATGCCACGGGACCCCATACCTGATACTCTAACTCCCACTTACATATGCAGCGTAACGTGCGTTTTTATACAATAAAGCTTTTCTTTCTCCAAAGCACTACTTACCACATACCAGACAGGTCTAAGCTGTGAGAACACATTACCTAGTTTATGGTACTCAATAAACCGGACTAGTGAACGATGAAAGGCTGAGTATACCTTATTGGGACTGATTGCCAGACTTCTAGCATACTGCAATTTGTTAGCAGAGTGTCTTCACCTCACTGAACCAGCTAAATGTAGGTGAAAGTTCACAGCACTGCACTCAAACTGTTAACTATCATTATACAGGCTAATTGAAACAGTTAGTAACATTTAGCTGATATTTGTTTTCACTGGCACTTGCTTGTCACCGACTTCACATCCTGCATCAACTATATCTCACTGGTCTTGGAACCCTAAGCGGCAACGTTTCAAAAAGCAAGAACACATACAATAATTTTTGCTTCGTTTTAAATTCTTAAAAGCTTTGGATAACTTCCAACATTATCTTAGAGAACTCAGACATAACAAATTTAACAGTGAGCACCGCAGATCTGAAAAAGGTATGTTAAGAAAGAAAGATTTCTGAAAGAATACCTTGAGAACTTCCTTCAGACAGGCAGATTGACACGTCATCATTTCTGTCATCGTCAATTCCATCTAGTCCCGAATTATCTCCCGACATCATGGAGGACGAAGTACCAGCCTCATGTTGATCAGAAAAATCAGCAGGGCCCCTTCTTGGTGGTGGGACTTCAATCCCCATCAAACGATATTTTCGCCGTCTGTTACCAATCCACGTCTTTTAAAATAAAAACATTCAATACTGTAATCACCAGTTTTAAAAATAAAAATGGACTAAGAGAGAAAAGATCATTGATATTTGACAGAATGAACTACCTCAAAGCTTAACGTTTACTATTTTAATTTAACCTAGGCTTACTAAATTAAATTCTTCCAGAATTTGGAGAAAACTTGGATTTGCTATTTAAATAGTCTCCTTCTCCTATTCTATGTGCTCCAGAAATCATTTATCTCTTAGAATAATTTGTAAAACTGCTTCCTCAAAAATGTAAAATGTCACTTGCTGCTAGTTAGTCTACCCTTTTGATGTTGTTGTCTCCTTTATATTTTCATTACATGATGTTCATGAAGAACCTATCATAAATTCTTTGTTTTCAAAATTATGTTTGCGATCAAATGGAACTTTTGTTATTCATAGCATTTAGTTTTGTCCACTAATGGAAGCATCGCTTACTAGGAAATATGTACCATGAACCTCCTCCTCCTGGGGAACAACCTTTACAACGCAACTTTTACAACGCACTACACTTACAACGCATTTTTTACAACGCAACATCCATTACAACGCATTCCATTACATCGCATGACACTACAACGCATTTTTAAAAACTACCTTTACAACGCATTCCATTACATCGCATACTACCTTTACAACGCATACCATTACAACGCATAATATTACACTGCACTATCCAACACTTACCCTACTGTTGCAGCCCCTGGAGTTAGAATAGTAATTTTTACCCCTATACTATCCAACACTTACCCTACTGTTGCACCCCCTGGAGTTAGAATAGTAATTTTTACCCCTATACTATCCAACACTTACCCTACTGTTGCACCCCCTGGAGTTAGAATAGTAATTTTTACCACTATACTATCCAACACTTACCCTACTGTTGCACTCCCTGGAGTTAGAATAGTAATTTTTATCCCTATACTATCCAACACTTACCCTACTGTTGCACCCCCTGGAGTTAGAATAGTAATTTTTACCCTTACACTATCCAACACTTACCCTACTGTTGCACCCCCTGTAGTTAGAATAGTAATTTTTACCCCTATACTATCCAACACTTACCCTACTGTTGCACCCCCTGGAGTTAGAATAGTAATTTTTACCCCTATACTATCCAACACTTACCCTACTGTTGCACCCCCTGGAGTTAGAATAGTAATTTTTACCCCTACACTATCCAACACTTACCCTACTGTTGCACCCCCTGGAGTTAGAATAGTAATTTTTACCCCTACACTATCCAACACTTACCCTACTGTTGCACCCCCTGGAGTTAGAATAGTAATTTTTACCCCTATACTATCCAACACTTACCCTACTGTTGCACCCCCTGGAGTTAGAATAGTAATTTTTACCCCTATACTATCCAACACTTACCCTACTGTTGCACCCCCTGGAGTTAGAATAGTAATTTTTACCCCTACACTATCCAACACTTACCCTACTGTTGCACCCCCTGGAGTTAGAATAGTAATTTTTACCCCTACACTATCCAACACTTACCCTACTGTTGCACCCCCTGGAGTTAGAATAGTAATTTTTACCCCTATACTATCCAACACTTACCCTACTGTTGCACCCCCTGGAGTTAGAATAGTAATTTTTACCCCTATACTATCCAACACTTACCCTACTGTTGCACCCCCTGGAGTTAGAATAGTAATTTTTACCCCTATACTATCCAACACTTACCCTACTGTTTCACCCCCTGGAGTTAGAATAGTAATTTTTACCCCTATACTATCCAATACTTACCTTAAATGCAATGTAATATTATGCGTTGTAATTGTATGCGTTGTAAAGGTAGTATGCGATGTAATGGAATGCGTTGTAAAGGTCGTTTTTAAAAATGCGTTGTAGTGTCATGCGATGTAATGGAATGCGTTGTAGGTGATGTTGCGTTGTAAGTGCATGCGTTGTAAAAGTATGCGTTGTAACGTCATACATCCCTCCTCCTTGTCGCACCCCATTTGATCATTTTAAACAACTTAATACAAATAAAATACACAATTTCTGAGTATTACAATGTATAACACCATATATGTGGAAGTACATTTTCATGTCAATTCTTAAAAATACCTTTAGTTAATTTTACGTTTATATTGCATTCTTCTAATCTGCATTCGTTATCTGTAAACCTACTTCTCAAACACATGTGTGGGATTATATCATCTCAATATCTACTCAGCACACGTTTTATAGCCCCTAAAGATTTGTTATTGATTATGTAGCTTTCACATTTGTTATACGCTTTTGATTATTTGTGTGTTTCCCTCATAGTACATCTTTTATTTTGCATATATTAAAACTTGAGAACATAGCGCCTGGACACATTTTTATCATGGCCCTAATGCTGTTGGAACATATAAAAACATGCAAAAGCAGGAATACATGGGACATCACCAACAATGTGCCTATTGGAATACAGCAATCTACCTCGAAAGCACACACTTGAGTTCATTTTCGTCACCCCTAGCAATAAAGGCCAAAAGCCCCGAGTGTCATCAGTGCATAATTATTTTTATTGTGCACCAGGAGGGTGTTTGCACTAAAAGAGGTTTGTGTTTTGGCAGGCAGGGTGGCACTGCTGCCATGGATGCATAGAGTACCATCTGCCCCGTGGATAGGAGCAGATTATGTTGCATGTGGGTCTGAAGACAGATTAATTGTCATGAAGAATATTATGTGATCATAATAACTGTGGTATGAAGGTCTCAAGCCATGAAGTAATCCTTCACTGGAGGTAGCACCAACTAATAGAATTCTAGGTCATGACCGGAAGCGAGGATTATGCTTTACTTTCTTTGCTTTATTTCACAGCAGCCATGTAAGACATTATCAAACTACAAGTCTCATGAACACTTGATCGAGGGCTTGATTTATTCCCACTTGCATGATACCATGGATGTTACAGATCCTCCACCACGATTTATAACGGAGTAATGCACTGCAGCACAAACCGCCTGTCGAGCCAGATCTATTTATCTAAAAAGCTTGGATTTACTATATGTCATCATCGTATAGTTTTCCCAAGCGTTAAAAATCACAAATTCTATTTTCGTACACTCTAATAGTAAATTTAGGAAGAGCATGACTATTTCGTCATGCGTTTAAGACTCAGCGCACAAAAGTTTTCCGTGCACATCATTCAACTTGAGAAGAACACGAAACAGACACCTTCTGTGCATTATGCACATGGACTCGCCAGCCGTGCATATCAGCATGCTTCTTTTCACTGCTTTCTACTATTTATTTTTTCTACTTTACATTTAGTGCTCTAGTAATTATGTAGATTAGATTAAGAATCTAAGGTAGTTTTCAGCTTCTAAGATTAATATATATCATTACATTGCAGAAACTAGCCCCTGAAGAAAGGTTCAGCCGCAAATGCACAGGGCACGTCGTACAACGAAGGTTCTAAAGATGACATATTAAAATCGTATTGTGATCTTAACATTACTAGCCTTACTACCATTGAACACAAAGGACCAGTTGACAAAGAAAAGAAAAACTTAATACAAAGAGAAATGTGAACTACATCTGGATTATTAATTACATTATTTGAAATTCCATTGTGAGTGCTGATTGGAGACGTTTTTTGAGGTTTGGAAAACAAAATATTTTGAATTCATGCAAGTGTCGTGCCCAGGAGACAAAACCAATCAGCACCTTAACACAGATTACTTCACCAAGTATGTATTGAACACAAGGAGTGTGATTGTCTTAACAAACCCGCAATACTTTAAAAATTCCCCATTGCTCTCTGCCACACATGAAATGCCCACGAACAGTGTCCCTCCGACACTGTGCTGTCTGCTGTCGCAAGTACTACTAAAGAGTCGTTCCCTGACAATTACTGTGCATAAACGGACAAGTTACTTACCTTTGTTAAAGCCTTATCTGGTAGAGACATAATTTAGCTGCAGATGCCTTACCGTAGAATATCCCAAGCTAGATCTGGAAGACTTTTGCTCGAGCAATACCCTTGTGTGTCAGAAGGTGGTATTGGTTCGTTCCGCGTGGCATCGACAGAGTTGTCCTCGCCAGAAGTGATGTCCGCGCCACTTATACAGGTGCCACCTCGGCGTGCTGACGTCAGTTACTTTTCATGACTTTCCACGCCAGGAGCGCGGAGCCAGGAAGCGCACGGACACTGGTGTGTTTAGAACAACTAGAGCAATGAAAGGAATGACCCCAATCCTAAAAACCGGTCTGGGGAGGATTGGTGGGTCAATAGGAATATACGGCTAAATTATGTCTCTACTAAATAAGGCGTTACTGAAGGTAAGTAACTTGCCCCTCTGATAGAGACATCTTAAGGCATATTCCTAGCCTTAGAATAGATATTCCAACAATACCATCCTCGGAGGAGGGACTGCGGGCAATTTTAGACCAGGAAGTCCTGCAGGACAGAGCGGTCAAAAAAGCCGTCCCTGCGGACTGGACTATCCAGGTAGCAGTGCCTAGTGAACGTGTGTAATGAAGCCCACGTTGCTGCCTGACAAATGTCAAGGACTGAAACCCCATGTTGCAACGCTGTGGTCGCTGCCTTAGCTCTGGTGGAATGAGTTCTTAAGCCTTGAGGAGGCTGTTTCTTGGCAAGAGCATAGCAAATTTTGAAAGAGGATGGCACATCGTGAGATAGTCCTCTTCTGCACTGCACAACCTTTCTTTGATCCAACGTACTCCACAAAGAGTTGAACATCCATCTGGAACTCTTTAATGCGGTTAAGGTATAACAACTGCTCTTATTGGGTCCAGATGGTGGAGTCACTCCTCATCTGTAGAAGGGTGCGGAGGAGCATAGAAAGTGGGCAAGGTGACTGCCCCATGTGGCACTGTGTTATCACTTTTGGTAAGAAAGAGGCCCTAATGCAAAGCACCCACTTATCCGGGAAGATGGTCAACTAAGTAGGCTTGGATAAAAGAGCCTGCAATTCACCCACCGTCCTGGCAGAAGTTGCTGCCACTAAAAAGGCTGTTTTAATGGGAAGCAGCCGGAGGGAGCAGTTGTGCAGATTAGAATGGAGCGCACATCAGGAAGGTGAAAACTAAATGAAGATCTCACTTAGGCATGAGGAATGGAGCAGGAGAGAACATATGTACAAGTCCCTTAAGAAATCTGTTTACAATAGGGGATTTAAATAAAGAGGGTTGATCTGGCAGCCTATAGAAGCCAGACCAGGATAAAAGGCACCCTTTAAGAGTGCCCAGAGCAGAGGTCTGCTGGGCAAGAGTCAAAATAAAACGAAGGACTTGAGAGAGGGAAGCAAAAAGATGATCAATAGACCGTTCTGTATAAAATTGTACAAATTTCTGCCACCAGTAGGCGTGCACAGTCTTGGTAGAGGGACGCCTGGCTGCCAAAATCACATCAAAGACTTTGGAAGGAGATTTGAATGGTGTCAACTGCCGTCGCTCATTCTCCACGCAAGAAGTCATAGGGTTGACAGATTCGGGTGGGGTACCCTTCCCTGCCGCTGCGACAGAAGATCCTCCCGAAGGGGCAGCCTGATCGGAGGATCGATACTCAGTTGGTGATGCTCAGGATGCCAGACTCTCCATGTCCAGTCCAGAGCCACAAGAATGACTTGGGCCTGGTCGCTCCTGATCTTCTTGAGCACACTGAGTAGGAGTGGTATTAGCGGAAAGGCGTACAGGAGGCCCAAGTTCCATTCGAGACGAAAAGCGTCACTGAGTGAATTCCACCTTGAAACTCCAGCGTGCAAAACTGCTGACATTGCACTTTCTCGTCGAAGGCGAACAGATCTAACAAAGGCTCTCCCCACTTCTAAAAGAGACCTTGTGCCACCTCCGGATGGAGACGCCATTCCTGACCAGCTAGGCATCGATGGCTGAGTTAATCTGCCCTGGCGTTCAGGGAACCTGGCAGGTGTTGAACCGCCAGGGACGTGCCCTGCTGTTCTAGCCATGTCCAGAGGCGCAAAGCCTCTTGACAAACAGTCCAGGACTCCAAACTGCCCTGTTTTTTGGAGTACCATATAGAAGTGGTGTTGTCCGTGAACACCTGAATAAGTTTTCCCTTGATGGAAGAAAGAGAAGCTTTCAATGTCATGCAAATCGCTCGGAGCTCCAATAAGTGACGTATATGCCGCTATTGTGTGATATGGATAGGGAACGGAGAGGGGTC
Source organism: Triturus cristatus (assembly GCF_964204655.1). NCBI lineage: Eukaryota > Metazoa > Chordata > Amphibia > Caudata > Salamandridae > Triturus > Triturus cristatus. The sequence goes on along the minus strand of NC_140588.1, from coordinate 715,305,401 downwards.
TGCCTCTGACCCAATCACGGTCGGTCAGCCACCACTGCAAATCCTGTGCAGGTCCCTCCAAGATTTGGAAAATGTCCAAGAGATTGCCCTGATGCTGCACCCCTTGGATCTTCAGGTCCCACTGCACAGCCCGCATATGCCATCTGGCATGTGTCACTAGCAGAGGCCCAGCAGCCTCAGAGTCAGTCTCACCGAAATCCAGGAAATAGGGTGAAACATCGGTATCATAGCCTGAATATCCTGGACGTGCCGCTCGGGCGGATAGGCCCCAACCTGCACTTTGTCCAGAACAACTTCGAGAAAGGGTGCGTCTGAGAGGGAGTCAGGTGTGACTTCGGCACGATGATAGTGAACCCCAGCGAAAGCAAGCAATTTGCCTTAGTCTGGAGGTGAGAGAGGACAGTCTGTGACACGCTCGCCTTCAACAGCCAGTCGTCGAGATAGGGGAAGACTGGCCCCCCTGATCTGCACAGATGCGCTGCGACCACCGCCATCACCTTAGTGAACGCCTGAGGGACGCTGGTAAGGCCAAAGGGGAGCACTCTGAACTGAAAGTGCTCATGGCCAACTGTGAACCGCAGGTAGCACCGCTGGGTGGTAGGACAGGATGGGGAAAATGGGTGTCCTGCAAGATAACACCACCATCCAGTCTCCGGGGTCTAGGGCAGACAAGACATGAGACAGAGTGAGTATTTTGAACTTCTCCTTTTTGAGGAAGGAGTTGAGGGCTTGCAGATCTAGCATAGGACGAAGGCCTTTGTCCTTTTTGGGACCAGGAAGTAGGGGAATAGCACCAACAGCCTTCCTCTGGCGCTGGAACCCTCTCTATGGCTCCTTTGGCCAAGAGAGTCATGACTTCTTCATGAAGCAAGTTCAGGTGGTCCTCTGTCAGCCAGTTGTACGTCGGAGGCATGGAGGGATACTCTTGAAGGGGAGGGAATAGTCCCTTCGCACTATATGAAGAACCCACTTGTCCGACGTGATGTTTTGCCAGTGGTGGAGGTGATGGCTGATCCGGCCACCAACTGGCCGCCCATGATCTTGAAGGGCCAGACTAGGAAGGTTTAGAGGCTGCAAGGAGAGGAGTGGACTGACTGGACGTTTGGTTGCCTGACCCAGGGGATTGAAAGGAGCAGACATGATGTTTTGCCAGTGGTGGATGTGATGGCTGGTCCAGCCACCAACCAGCCGTCCATGATCATGAAGGTCCGGACTACGAAGGTTTAGAGTCTGCAGGGGGAGGAGTGGACTGACTGGTCCTCTGGCCACCTGACCCATGGGGTCAAAGGAGCTGCGCAGAAGTTGCTGAACTTGTGCGATCTTGTGGCTGGGACATGGCTGGCGCAGCTGACAGCCCCTTATGTGGCCACGAAAGGGGCAAAAAGAAGACAGCGGATAGGTGGTCACCGAAAGGCCCAAAGACTTGGCCTAAGCCTGCAAGTCCTTAAAGCACTCCAGGGCCATGTCTGTCTGGCTTCCGAAGGGACGGATGCCATCAACGGGTATGTCCATAAGGGATGCCTGGATATCCCCAGAAATGGCAAAAGTTCTGAGTCGGGCATGGCGTCAAACAACTACAGTAGATGACATTGCTCTGCCCAGCAAGTTGGTGGTGTCAAGCCCACAAAGAATGGTGATCTTTGCTGCATCTCTCTCGTCTGATACCGCTCGGAAGAGAATGGCCTGGGCCTTCTCCAGGACCTAGGGCAGCACCTGCACAACCATTTCCCACAAGGAGTGGGTGTAACGGCCAAAAAGGTATGCAGTGTTCACGGACCAAACTACAAGGCATGAAGAACAAAAACTCTTCTTGCCCCCAACTATCCAGCCTCTTGGATTCCCTGTCCGGGGTGTGGAAGGGAATGCGACTTGCAAGGTGGAGGACTGGCCCACATGGCTTTTGGGGTAGGGTGGTTGGTGAGAATGTTTGGGTCGCCTGGTGCAGGGCGATGGAGGCGGGCGACTGTCCTATTCACAGGAGCCCCTGTGCTGGGCATGGACAAGGTTCCCAGAGGACATCATTCAAGGCCTTCTTGAAAGGCAGAAGGATTTCAAAGGAGGAGACACCTGGCTGCAGGATCTCTGTCAAGAAGTTTGCCTTGACTTTCACCGAAGGGAGTTGAAGGTACAGGACCTCGGCTGCCTTTCTCACCACCATAGCATATTAAGCTCCCTCCTCCATAGCCACAGTAGAGGGAGAAAGCAGGCCAAAATCTGGGGGGGTATTCAGTCCACTGGCCTTATCTAATTCCTCATACCGGTCCATTTCATGCTCAGACTGGTCTTGTAAAGGGTCCAGGGACCCCTACCCATCTTCCTCCATTACTAGCCCCTCAAAATAAGGCTCTGGAACTGACCTAAGACCCAAGGTTGCCGTGCCGTCGGTGACGGAATTGGTGTCGATCCAGCTCTAGGTTGTCGGGGATAAGTACTGGTGCCGGAGGCACTGGCAGCATTAGAAGTCTCAGGGCGGGAGCCAGCAAAAGTCTCAGGGGTACAACCGGCACCAGTCCGCATCCACCACTGGATCCATTGGGGGGCATCAGAGCGAATGCTGCAGACCCAGAATCTGATAAAGACCCCTCTGAAACTCCAGGGCCCGAAGGCGTGCCGGTGAGGTCATGTTGCCCAAATATAAAGCAAATAGCATCATAGAATTCTTTACACTGCACGGGGGTCGTTCTAGCTCCTGGAAGGGCTGAGAAGCACAGAGGCAACCCAGGCACAGATTCTTTCGAACTAGGCCTATAGCGTCGAGACTCCTCCCTCACTTCAGCAAACGAACAGGGAGAAGTTGAAGTGTGCTTCGACTTCTTGTGTTTCTTGTGCCTCTTACCTGTCTGACCTGACAACTTTGAGTGGGACGAGGACTTAGGACTCCCGGATTGATGCCCAGACCTTCCTCACAACGAGGAACGAATGGCGTGGAATAGAACACTGAGCCGCTCCCTCAAAGCCTTCAGAGCCATGGCCTGGCAGCCGGAGCACGACTTCAAGTCATGGTCGCGCTCCAGGCACTTGAGATAAATTAAGTGTGGATCCGTCACCAAAATGGCGAGATGGCAGACGCCGCACGGTTTGAATCCAGAAGTCTTCTTTGACACTGAGAAAAAACCTTCACACCAAAAATTGACAAAACATTGAAAAAAGCCTGTCAAAAAGTGAGAGAGTAGCTCTCTTCACAGATCTGCGCTAGCTGGTGTGGAAAGATAAGAACTGACGCCAGTGCGCCGAGGTGGCTCCTATATAGGTGATGCACACGTCACTTCCGGCGCAGACTATGATATCACATAGAACCGACCGACATCACCTACCGGCGAGCAAGTTATTGCTCAAGCAAAAGTCTTCCAGATCCAGCCCGACGCCTAGGATATTCTAAGGTAAGGAATATGCGGCTAGATGTCTTGATCAGATAGCATGATGCATGACGGCGAATAGACATAAAACCTGTAGGACAAGGAGATGCAATTGAGTCAGATATCTTATAATCATTTCCCTAATATTCATAATCTTCTTCGTAGGAGGACAGGCTTTCAAGTGGTCATCGTACATCTGGAGGTCAACTTCTGTGTTGGAGTGATGTAAGACTTCTGGGTATTGATAGTACAGCGTAAGTCATTGAGATGAGTCACTGTGCACTACCAATGTTCCTCGACAAGCACTGGTGATGCCACTTTCACCAGCCAGTCATCCAAGTATGGAAACAGGTAAAATATCGACCATTTCAGTGAAGCTGTCACAACTGCCACCGCTTTCATGGGAAAAAAAGCCACAGTCATCAGTTGAAATGGCAATGCTGCAAACTGATAGTGATGAGACAAACAATAGACCTAACTTACTGCATGTAAGCAGGCAGATCTGGAAGATGGAAGTAGGTCTCCTGGTGGTCCAGGGATGCTATCCACTCACACACCATTAGGGCCAACCAAACTTGGCTAAGAGAGAGCACTTTGAACTTGTCCGGTGAAATAAACAAGTTCAGAAGGCAAAGGTCAATGATGGATCCTATAAACAAGAAGTAAAGGTAATAAAATCCTGTGCACCTTTCTTCTAGGCATCACTGCAAAGGCCCCTTATTTCAGGAGGTCAAGAACCTCTGCCTTGAGGCATGAGCTGGGAGAAATGCCCTGGTGATTTGGAGAACATTCCAGGGGAGGGGAAATATGGACAGTGCAACTGGATGACCCAGTGGTCTGTCATGATGGACTTTCAACTGGTGAACAAGTGGGAGACTGTCGGTCCCAACAGAAAATGGTGGTACAAGTGGGAGGGAATCAGAGAGGTTTTGAAGCTATAAATCTGGCAGAAGACGGAGGGGACAGATCTGCTGCTAGTAGCAACTTCTCGAACCACACCTGCTTGAAAGGAGCAGTACATATGTTATGGTGTCTGGACTGGCTGAGAAGGTGGTCTATGCTCGGACTACTGAGCTCTGGAGTAGACCATGAAGTTTCTTTAACAACTACCTAGCAGACGAATCTAGATACAGCAAATGGTCTATAGTCCAGAGTAGAATATACCTTTAAACCAAAAAGTCACTCATCATTAAAGGGAAGTGGTCTGGACATCTTCCGAATGTGAGACTATGAGAAGAAAGGACAACACTTTCAGGTAGCCACAGTGTTGCCAAGGCCTTAATCTTACACACTTAGCATTCAGTGCCTCTAAAAACGAGACGCAGAAGGAGGAATAAGCCAACCAGGCATAAAGAAAATTCTTGATGACCTTGGGAATTCTTCACAGTTGGATGGAGTACACAGAGCTTGAATACTTTACCAGGGTTGCAGGAAGAACCGGAGCAGAAGACTTCACCAGAATTGCTAGTGAAAATCAAGATGGAAAAATCCTATTAAAAATAGCTGTAGAGAAACAGCAATCCACCATCTTAGTTTGTGTAAAAGAAATGGTAGCTCATATTACTATAGAATGCCTGTAAGGCATTCTGGCAAGAAGAAGTAGGGAGACAAAAAGATTCAAAGTATAATTTCTGAAACAGAATTTTCCTGATGCGTAAACCTTTTGCTACTCTTGAAGGCACTATGAAGCAGAGCGGTTGTCTGCAGACATCACCGCACCATTCATGAGAAATAAGAAGCAAACATATGGCCCAACATCCAAGGTAAGATGGGTGCAGTAGAAAAGTAGGCATTTTCTGGTCAGCTCATCTGGAATTATCTGAGTGTTTTCCAATGCCATCTTGCTTAAGACCATCTCAGCGTTTTCCTTAATGAACTGACATAACACTGAAAAGACAGTAAAACGCATACAAGCCCATTGGTATTATGTAATGGCTGTGCCTATTAGACCGGATGTAGGAAAGTGCCTGTTATTTGCATGGTTGCCCCCCACTTTTTGCCGGATGTTGATGCTCTTTGACTAAGTGTGCCCTGGGTTCCTGCCAACCAGGTACCCAGGGACAATGTTCTTTCCCTAAATCTGTACTGTTGCACACCCAAATTGGCAGCTGTCTGGCCACATAGAAGTCCCTTGTAAAAGGTACAATGGGTACCAAGAGCACTGGGACCAGGAAAGGTCTCTAAGGGCTGCAGAAATTATGGTGCCAACCTTAGAGGCACTGTACCTTTACACACACACACACTGCCATTGCAGGCTGAGTGTCTTGGTGCAGAACAAGGTGAAGAGTCGACATGACACACATCCCTGTGTGCCATGTCTGCAACCCACTGCCTATGGCATAGGTCAGCCACCCTGTCAGGGTGTCAGCAGCACAAGGTAAACAGGCTAGCCACTAACCTTATGAAACAGCCAGCAGGGACGACAGCATGTAGAGAGACCTCCCTATTCGCCCAGACACTGCCTCCTACCCAGTAATGGACTCTGGTATGGATGGCAGCACCTAGGGGAACAGGGAAGAGAGTAGCCGCTCGGGAATTGCTGAGGTGTGTGGTGGGCAAAGGTTTCGGTACCACACGGCTTGGAGTAGGCTGCAGAGGGGGTAGAACATAAGCATTAATACCGTACAGGGAATGCACTATACCAAGACATGACTTGCTCTGGTAGGTTTGTTCCACAACTACTCACAAGGCCTTTGTATGGGATTGCTAGGGCGTAGGGGGTTCCACTCCCTCCCTGGATTGCATGCGCCAAATGTCAGGGGTGACGTGAGCGCCAAGGTAATGCACTGTAGTTCATGCGTGGTAGAGGGTAAACCATCAGGCTGTTCACATCACAGCCGACATCTCGAAAGCAATTGTCAGATCCGCTTTTACCCAACCACCACCTCTATGTCAATGAGTTGTATCCCTGATGATACAAATGTATAACGCACAGCGTGCGCCCGGCCTCGTAGGGGGCTTGTAAGGTAACAATTGTGTGAGCGTCTAAATGTGCGTTACATATCCCGCACTCAGCGCCCCTTACCTGTCTCCCTGTGAATGGTCCGGTCCGCTTCGTAGACAGAGAACGGGTATGGTTCCGTATTCCGAGGCGGGAAGGAAAGCGTCCGCCCTCGAAATACCGTGGTCACGCTTCCCGCAGCTCCAGCGGGAAAGAAAGCGTCCGCGTACCGCGGAGGCGTCGGGGTTGAGATGGCTCTGAAGCCGGTCCTAGCGGGAAGGCAAGCATCCGCGCACAGCGGAGGCGTCGGGGTGAGATGGCTCTGAAGCCGGTCCTAGCGGGAAGGCAAGCGTCCGCGCACAGCGGAGGCGTCGGGGGTGAGATGGCTCTGAAGCCGGTCCTAGCGGGAAGGCAAGCGTCCGCGCAACTGAGGATCGACGTACGATGGCCAGGACAACTGCAGCGAAGCATCAGGGCAGTTCCTGGTTCCGGTAGGATTGTCAAGCACTCACCATTGATTGAGGTGGAGTTTATATAGGGGCGGGTTGTTTCATGTTCCCGCGCGTTTCCTGGCCGGGCCCCATGGTGTTATGGGAGTTGTAGTGCTTTTGGGTTGTGCACTGCTCCCGTCTTTTTCCTTTGGTTCGAATTTGCCCTATAAGGGTGGTGGCGAACTCGGGCATGCCTGTAACCGTGGAGTATCGCTACACACCCCTCTAGTTGGGTGCACTATACCACTGGGGAGCGTACAGGTGCATGAGCCCTGTACCCCTACAATGTCTAAGTCCATTCTTAGACACTAAGTGCAATAATGCCATAAAGAGTATATGGCATGGGAGTTTGTCATTACGAACTCCTCAGCATCATAATGGCTTTACTAAAAAAACTGGGAAGTTTGAAATCAAACTTCTCAGCACATTGAACCCACACTGATGCCCTCTGGAAAACGAGCTGACTCTAGTGTCTTGGCTGGCTGGTCGCCAGCCGCCACCCCCAGCCTCCCACTCTCGAGGTCCTGAAACAAAGCACATCCTGGGCAGAGGTGACAAGCCTCCTCCCTAAGGATGGGCGGGGTCCACAAAGGGGAAGCTTCAAATGCTTGCCGCCTTTGTGAGCTACCCCAGTTATTTGCTACTCCCAGCAACTATTCCCCACCGGTTTTGACCCCCACTTTGGGTGGAAGAATCGGCGGGAAAACTAAGATGCAACCCCATCCCTCAGGTGATGAAGGCGAGGCGAAGCATAACTCTCTTTCCCCGCCAACCAGAGTGAGGCTTATGCCCCCCTCCCACTGGAGGATGGCATAATAGAGAGTGTATCCACCCCAAGGAAGGGACCCATTGGTACCAACCTTTACCTACCTGAAACGCCCCTAAATGTAGTATTTAGGGGCAACCCTGAACCTTGCCTCCTCAGACAAGAAGAAACCAGAAGAAGACAGACCAAAGAGCCGTGCTGAAGGAAGAAGAGGAGGACACCAACTGATTTGGCCCCAGCCCTACCGGCCTGTCTCAACCTCGACCTGCTCCAGCGGAATCCCGGTGTGTCCTACAGCAAGCAGCCCCCCAGAACCTGGAGGACCTGCCCTACCATCCCCAACCAGACTTTGTCTCCTGTGAGCACCGTATTTGCTCACCAAAAGACCTGGCCGAACACCACGAGGAGGTCTCCCCGGCGATCCTGACCGGGGATCTGGTGATACTTGACCTGCCTCAGTCTCCTGACTACACCTGCAGCCCCTTTCTGGAGGATCTCTTCCAACTGCTACCAGAGCCGGTAACAAAACCCGATGCCAAAAGACACCCCTGCACCCGACGCCCCACAGCTTTGGGTGGCCCAACCGACTGTGTCCCAGCATCCAACGACATCTCAACTTACCTCTCCAACCAGGGGTCGCATCCAGAAGATTTTCGTGCCCGAGCCTGCAGTGTTTGTTCAAATCGGAGAATCCCCATTGAAAGTCACAGGGCACCCAACGCCAAAACAGCACCCTGCACCCGGCCGCCCTAGTGCCGCTGTGAGTGCACCCTGGGTGCTTACCTTAACTGCCCCCTTTGCGCTAAGCTAAATTCCAGGCGCCTTGCTCCCTCAAACTTGTTGGCTGCTCGTGAACAGGCACCAACCAGAGGCCCCATATCCCCTATTGGATTACACTGGGCCTCAGCACTCTGCACCCGGCCACCCTAGTGCTGATGAGGGTGCTTTGGGAGTGCATCCTTGACCCTGGGGGAACCCTTGTTCTAACCCCAGAAACTCAACTCCAAAACCAAGTACTTACCGATAAACCGATACCTCCATTTCCTCCCATAGGATTGCATGGACTGCTTCTGTGTAAAAAAGTTCCAACTGTGAAGTTGGAAATTCTATGAAAAATCATGTGTGTGTTTTAATAACAAACTGCATTACTTACCTTTATCCAGGAAATATCCCAGTGTGGTATCTAGGTATACCACACTGAGTATGAAAAGTAATCTGAAAAGTAACTTAAAAAGTAATTTCAAAAGTAACTGATAAGTAATTTCAACTGATTATGAGCGCATGACTTACCTGTAACCAATCCCATTGCATTCAACTGCATTCAAATTGTAGTCAACTGCATTATTCTTGCAAAGTACTATTACACTTACCTGTACCAGGCCTGGCATGGTTCTAGAAATTAAATACAACTAAATAATATTTTTATATAAACAAATTGGTCTGAGTTCAGTCTTGGAGTGTGTGAAATCATTTCTTGCCTGAGTGTGTACAATAAATGTTTAACACTACCCTCTGATAAAGCCTTACTGCTCGCCCACACTACCACAAATAGAGAGTAAGGTATTATCTACTTTAGCCTCTGCCTACCTTTGGGGATCCACTGGACTCTGTGCACACTACATCTTACTTAGGTATCGTATATACAGAGCAGGCTTCCTACACTGGAGCACAGCATTAGCGGAATCCAAGCTGCACATCAGAGTCTGTTTTGAGGTATCCAAGCCGTGACGTAACAGATCACAAAAGGGCTTCTGCATATGTTTTAATAAGTGTACAACTACTAGTTTCACAAATTCCACAAGCAATCGATATTGTGGCCAGTAGGCATGTGACGTCTGCAGAACGAAGAGTGACACTCCCGGACAAAAACATTTTTCAGCCCATGGGGTCCAGTTTTTTCTTTTAGATTACCTCTGTAGAAAAGTCCTAGAAAGGTTCTGAACCAAGGTTCAGTTTAATAGACAAAACTTGAACTACCAGGCTCTTGTGTAATGGATAGGAGGACAAGAATTGTGGGTCACCCAGGAGATAGCATAAGGAATATGACAATTTGCTTGTGCACTGCTGGCCACAACAGAGCAGGGCTTCTCCCAAGCAGCCAAGACAGGTTTCAGTAGAGCCATGTTAAATAGAAGCAAAGGCTCTACAACTGACAAGGTAGACTGTTGACTATAATAATAATTGCTGTCACTGTGGTAAAGGAGGATACTTCCTCTATCAGAGCAGTAACAGATGCCAACTTCTTGGGAGGTATATAGGCAACTGGCATTTTGTTAAGGGCAAAAACCTGCATCAGAGTAAGAAGAAGAAAGAAGATTGTCAGTCCCAGATTCATCATCCTCCATACGCTCATTATCCTTATCAAACATTAAACACATGGTGGTTCAGTGTTAGCTCATTGAGCCAGGCAATATTTATACATTTTCTGGATGAATCAATAATCCAGGACAGAATAAATACAAGTGCATGCTAAATGAAGTAGCCATTTCCACGCAAACAATTGTGATAATTATGACTTTATATTTACAATTGAGTAACAATTTAAATCTCAAAAAGAGATCAAACTGTGCAGGAAAGTGTAAAGACGAAATACGGGTTTATAAAAAACAGCTGACTTGGCACTCAGTGGATATATGGTTGACATGTCAATGGCATTTCAATCTCATCAGGACTAGCAGAGGTGAGAGCAGTAGATGATGGGGCCAAGGGTCTCAACTGCTTTATCTGGCAGTCCCGCTGAAAATACACGGAACGAAGAATTGAGATTACCCTTCAGTGCTACATCATACTGCCTTACTTATATCCTTGTGTCACGTACCATTTTCCTCCCCGCAAATCACCCGTGGCATTTCTTTAGGGGCTTTCTACCACTATTAGCTCTGTGATTAGGTATGTGTCAAATTGATGTGATTAGGTTTGTGTCAAATTATTTGTGGCATCTACAAGCTATTATTATAAAGTCCATGTTCTGACTTAGATTCAAACAGTTTGCTGTCACCCAATTATTCAAAGTCTCCTAGCCCAATTGAGGAAGAATACCTTCTTTTGATGATAGTTTGGATTAATGGTGCATATCATCCTCATATTGGTATCCAGTAGCCGGCCTGGAGAGTTCTAATTATAGGTTGAAAAGCCTTGGAGATAAAGTAGAGTGCTACGGGACTCAGTATGATACCTATCTGATGACAAAGAAGTTGCCTAGTTTAACAAGCTGCGAGTAGCCATGAAGGACCTGAACCAGTTCAGCAATCATCCCTGAAGCCCATTCTGCATTCATCGACAGTGTTGAATGTCACTGATAAACCTAACAGAACCAGTAGGCATACCTTCCCTTCATCAAGAATGTGATAAGTGAGCTTTGGCTCGGCCCCTTGCTCATAGGCTTTGTTGCCTATCTCGCATCCTTGCTCATTAATCAATGGCTTTCCTCCCTATTATTACATGTTCTACCTGGAAGAGTTGTATCCTTCCAATGCATACCTAATGGTATTCTTACTTTTTCTTTTTTTATGGAGCACTCCATGTGAGAGCATGTGTTACTTTTTTCTATTATCCTGTTCACCCCGTCCACGGCCGGGCTCTCTTTAACACCCCCCACAACCCCATCTTGCTTCCCATATTTATGGGCAGAATTTATCGCCTCTCTCCCCAACTCTTCGATTCTGCCTGTTGTGCTCCCTACCCGACCTTTTATTTTTTACAATTTATTTTACTGTGGGCCTGCCTAACACAGGCGTCTAGCCCCTTTGCTAATGCTTGCTTATATATGGCACAAATATGGAGATTCTGCTTCGATAAAGCATGCTTAACTAAGATAACTGAGGTGGAAGCGGTTCCACCCAATACAGGTTTGGCAAACCATTTTAAACAGTTGTTTCAGGTATTAGTTTTCTTTTGGTAATGTCTGAACTTGTTCTAGGTTTCGGATTCCATAAATGCTGCTACTTGCAAGAGTTACTTCCTATTCATTCGAATTTAAGGCTGTAAGCCAGAGATATTTACGATCCAGCTTGAAATACTTTTTATCCTGTGAATCCCATTACACCCCACCTCACTTCTTTACACAATTTCCAATTTGCGCCTAAGTCTGACAATTTCTTATTTTCACAGTTGCACTTAGAACCCAGAATTTCCTTTCTACATAATTCTGTTACTACACTCCTCTTCTGACTTTCTCCGCTTTTCTATTTCACTGCTGTCATTTTAATCTCTGACTTCAAAGGAGCTGTATAAAGTAAGTGAAATAGCTTGGTATACTCAATACCCAGAGGCATTCATCCAAAGGCATCCCTCTTTTAGTAACAAATTGCACAAAGAAGAGAAGTCCAATCATTCAGAGACATGAAAATCTATTTTCTAACATGCACCTAAGCCCGGAGTAATTTCAAATGATAGGTGCTTTTTCACCTTCGCTCTTGGCATGCAAGTGTGTGTGTGTGTGTGTTATATATATAAATATATATATATATATATATTCCGAAACTAGCTAACTATAAACTTTATTTCAATTTTAGTACTCAGAAAATGTCATGTAGCATTTTGGGGAAAACATTGTGAACAACTGTCCCAGCTTCAATAACTATTTTTTCTAACAGAAAAGAGCCAGAAGGTGACCAGGTCGTCCGGAGCTCTTTGAGAAATATAGCCTTGCATATTGGGTCTGTTTTTCTGCCAAAAGGTTGCATTACTTGCTTTTCGTTAGGTTTATTCATACAACTTTGAACTTCTCATTTTTCATACACTGCAGAGTGAATAATGTGCCAGAAATATCATTTCAATATTGGAGGTGGCTACAAGACTACATTTCTGAAAGCTAGAAAGCAATAATTAAAGCCATGCAGAGACAGATAAAAGAACAGTCCCGCATAGAATTCCGCAGTGAGCATTAAACCGAAAGAGTAAAATGTCAGTAAGAATGCTGACATATTTTCTTTTTGAAAGTCGACAGAGGTATTTAAATAAATTATTCCACTATATTAAATGTTAAGCAAAATTCCAGCTTCAAAGAAACACATAATAAACACTTTCCTTGATAAAAATAGCTATCTCATAATGCTGCTATGCTGCACTGCTGATCAATAAAAGAACAACTCACCTGAGGGTTCACAGCTATATATAGGCCTGGAGACAGAATGAGAAAGTAGTTTTTAGCATAGCTATTCATTATGTAATACATAAAATCTATTTTGGGATACCCTTCAAGCCCTCGCGCTGGCTCGTGAAATTTAAAAAAAAATCTGTGTTCAGGGAATTTCTTCCGTGATTGTATTAAAGAACTGCAGATGTATTTCTTTTTTTGGACAGTTTTTTCACCCTTTTCAATTTATTAAACATTAACAATTCATAACTGACTACATTAACTCAACCTAATTTCACATCACATTACTTGCAAAATAATATGAATGTTAACATATTGTATTACCGTAAACGTGTTTTCTGAAGTCAGAAAAAATACTAAATAGTAAATTGTTATCTATACTGTTTACAGTTAAATGGTGACTTTCGCACACAGCCATACATGTGCATGTAAGACACATTTCATGGCAGATTATTATAATAAAATAATATAACAAGTTATTGACCTAGTAATAATTTTATGCCCCGTGATGATGTTCATGGCCACTGAATATACCACTACTAAGAGTTAAGAACCAATGTAGATTACAAGAGAGACTCAACTATAGCGAGTCCCTTCCCGACCTCGTGTAGACCCACACATGGAACGGCAGCAGTGCAGGGAAGGTTGAAAGCCGTCACAACTATGGTCAACACTCCTAGAAAAGATCAAAAATCCTCTGCAGCATATGATCTACCTGCTACACTAACATGGCTGAAGAGCAACTAGATGGACACCACCTGTGCAGGCTCAAAGATAAGAAAACCGTCCCTTTAATAATCTACAAAACTTCCCTAGCCCATCCTGCCCTGTGCTGGCAGTTGCTGGAGACCAACTTGGAGATCAACTGTTCGACAGAACTCACCTGAATCTTTTCTCTAGTAACACAATATGTTAATAGTAACTTTTTGAAGACAGGGAGGAGGGTGGGCTGTTTATGACTTCAACAATGCTACCTACGACCCAGAACTAGGATTACAAGTAAATAACTTTCCTTTCAGTATCATCGGAACTTCGTTGAACGTCAAACATTGGAATAGAATAGTAAAACTCTCTTTCAAAGTGCCTAGAATAAATAGGATACTGCTTAGACTCACGCTGTCAATCATTTCTTACAAATCCAAAAGCGAGAGGAACAAGTTAGACAGAGATCTGGGCTGCGAGGCTCCAAGCGAAATTGGGAGACTGAGGTCTACCCTAGTTCGCAGCACATCACTCTTCAAGTGCCTATAAAAATACCCAGAGGCAGAACTCTTATTAATCCATAACTTGTTTGCCCTACATGGGTTTTGTATAAGATCCCTTCCACTAAATGAGGCTATCTGAAATTTACAATGACACAGTCACCTTCCAGAGATTTCACCAAAGGGCCAATCCATGGACCCTGCTCTCTATCAAGATGGTATTAGAATTACACTTATCATATTATGTATTTTTAACAAGCCAGTGGATAACCTTACATTTTAGATGGGCAGTAGGTTCAACTGCATTTGCTGATATGCATGGAGTGTTAGGTAAAACAATCACATACTGACATGCAGCATGGGGTACATTCATAGTAGGAGGACTCCCATACTTTACACAAGGATACCAGGGTCAGACCTAATCCAAGATACTCTGGCGCCCCATTCCTCTAGTCTAAACCCTCCCTGTGTTTCGATTGATTCATCAGATCTGGAGAGACTGCTATTTTCGTTATCCGTCTGGTCTACGAAGGCCCCCTTTCCTAGGACCATATAACCATAGACCGGTTTAGATATTCCAACCTCGAGATCTGCCATCCCTACCTCAAGTTTGCAAGCTGCCTATCAATAGCATCTAAACAGGCTTGTATCTAAGAGAATTTTTAATCTGTAACATAATAAATCAATGAGTTGATGCAAGTCTATCACATTGTATTTTATGCCCCTCTTCTAGCAGAAAATCGATAGTGGGCTCCTCCTTGTTTTGAGTTTTTTCTTGTGCTTCGCCCGTGTTCCTGAGTCAGATGAGGGTGAAGTAGCAACTCTGACATCACCATCGGAAGGTAAAAATGTGCCACTTTCCATAATAGAAACAGTAGGGTTACAGTGGACATGTGATCCAGACACATATACATGCTGTTGGGTCAAAACAGGTACCTCCTTTTAAAGTGACAGACGTTCTAGAAAACAGTCACTTGTACGTTTACCTTCCTTCTGCAAATTTCTTTCGATCTTAGGATTACCAATTGTTGTCAAATGATGGATGAAAATGGGCTGGCCCAGCCCAACCTCCTTCGAGATCTGACAGGCGCCGACAGGTCCACTTTTGGCTTGGGCTATGCCAGGACACATCCTGCATGAGTCCCACGCTGAGGGAGATCAAGGTGCTTATAGGCTTTGCAGTCACCCCTTTCCCCACCAGCAGTCTTAGGTCTTTGGTGTCGCTATTGAAGGGTGATATAATGGAGGACTCCACAAAATCCATTGTTTGGCACCGTAAAAGACTAATGTTTTGATTGATGTGTTGTATAATGGATTGCATTTTGAATTTCAGTTATGTGAATTTATGTAGTGATTGGTGATCTAAACTTTTTAATCTAAACATAAACATAAATACTATTGTATGCAATTTGTTTTATTGCTGTGTAAGTATGTAAATTAAAATTTGTAAATAATTATTGTTTTAATGATGTACTTTTATGATTATTAAATAATAATCAAATAAAGACTGAAATGAATTGAAATACGATACCAATCTGTCAGACTGAAACCAGCTCTGACCAGCTGAGCAACAAAGTTGAGCAAAATGTTTTTTAAGTACCCACTTCTGCATCTGCTGTAGAATTTAAGTCTAAGCAACAGTGCTTTGTAAAATGTGTGTACAGACTTACAAGTAGGATAAGTTATGTACCTATAATCCTAGTTCTCTTCCAGGGGTATTCTCATCACAGTCATAAGCACTGAATGATCCCCGCCCACGTGCGGGACTCCGGAGCATATACAAAAATACATATATGTGTGTATGTTTAGAACCACAAGTACATAGTACTTCCAAAAACATACATATATATATATATATGTATATACACATAAATATGCAACCTATAATAGGTCCAATAGACTGAAAGGCCAAAATTACATGGATTTCTATTATAAGAAAATAATATCACATGTAAATAATGTAACATAGAACATATACTGCAGAAGTGTTCAACCACAACCCTTTATTTTCATAAAAGAATAACAGGTAATAGCAGGAAATTGGTTCTTAGGCTGCATAGATGAATAATCATCACCGTATAATAAAAAACTGGCACCTTGCTTTTAAGGTTTCGGAGAACCTGGACACCGTGCCTTTAAGACCTCCAGGAGCCCCCTGTTCCCATCATGCACCAAAGGTGACAGTTATGTCAGTTCTTTTTGTACGGCGTACTAACATGTAGTAACCAGGATATCAGATGCAAATAACACATTACCATACTGTTAATGCTCATCCGGGGAGGCGGGAGGATTGTTTATGACTTTGATGAGTATACCCCTGGAAGAGAAATAGGATTACAGGTAAGTAACTTATCCTTCTCTTCCAGGGGATACTCATCAATAGTCATAAGCACTGAATAGAGTAGCAAGCCCATACCCACTTTCTCGCGGATGAGCAAACAGTAACAAGAATTTTTAACAAAGCATCTAACAAGTAATTATCCAAACAGATTTCTGAGTGAGGCTGGCCCAAATTGGGCATCCGCCTGTGTATCACAGTCCAAACAGTAATGGCACGTGTTAGTATGCACTGAGCGCCATGTGGCTGCTTTACAAATCTCTGCCATAAGAATGTTTCTAAGAAGAGCTATGGTAGAAGCCTTTCCCCTGGTGGAATGGGCCTAAGGCTTGCCAGGAAGGATTCTATTGGCCAATTGATAAGCCACTATCCACCTAGAGACAGACCTTTTCGAAGCGGCAGAACCAGTATTTGTGGACCCATAGTTTATAAACAGTCGGTCCGATTTCCTCAAGTCTTTTGTTTTGTCTAAGTAAAACTTCAGAACCCTCTTAAGATTCAAAGAGTGGAGGGACCTTTCCAGAGGATTTGAAGGATTTGGAAAGAAAGTGGGGAGAGTGATTGTTTAGTTAATATGGAAGTCCGAGACTACTTTGGGTAAAAAAACTTGAAAGTTTTCTTAAAACCACTCTGTTTGCATGAAAAACAGTATAGACCTCTTTACAGCATAGTGCCTGGATCTCACTCACTCTGCGAGCAGAGGTGATAGCCACGAGAAACTCTGCTTTCCATGTCAAATGCTGTAAAGAAGCTCTGTGAATAGGCTCGAAAGGTGCAATTTTGTTAACACAATGTTGAGCTCCCAAGATGGCGAAGGAGCTCTAACTGGAGGGTAAACCTTTCTTAATCCCTCGAGAAAATCTTTGACCAAAGGGATTTTGAAGAAGGAAATTTGATTAGGGGATTTCCTATACGCTGTTATAGCTGCAAGATGCACCTTAATAGAGGAAAATTCCAAACCAGATTTGGCGAAATGCAGTAAATATGGTAAAGCACCTGTTACTGACCCCGGACGGGATCATGTCCATTGTTCATGCACCATAAGTAAAAACTCTTCCACTGAAAAAGCATAGGACTAGTGGAAGGCCTCTTAGCCTCTTTAAGAATATTCATACATTCTGGAGTTAAACCTAGATGCCCGTATTGAAGGACTTCAGAAACCATGCCGTCAACCATAGGGATGGGAGATTGGGGTGGAAAACCTTCCCTTCGTTCTTGGATAATAGATCTGGACTGCATGGTAACCTCATGTGCAGGACTTCCGATAGCTGAAGGAGATCCGAAAACCACCACTGACGCAGCCATTCCAGAGCTATCAAAATCATTAAGGAATTGCTCCTGTAAAACTTGTTGATCACTGTGGGAATCAACAGAATTGGTGGAAAGGCGTACAGTAATGTCGGAGACCAATTTATCAAAAGGGCATTCCCTCGAGATCCTGGTTGGGGAAACCTGGATGCGAAGACGGGGCATTTTACATTTACCGTGTCTGCAAACAGGTCGATGTCTGGTGTTCCCCAGTTTCGGAAGATGCTTTGAATGACTTAGTCGTTTAGCGACCAGTCGTGAGCTTCGACGTATTCTCTGCTCAAGGCGTCTGCCTGGATGTTGAGAGTTCCCTGGAGATGCATTGCCAGAATGTTCAAGTCTCTTGCAAGAAGCCACTTCCAGATGCTTTGAGACTCTAGAGAAAGAGGCCTCGATTGGGTACCTCCGTTTGTTTAAGTAATTAATACATGGTGTGGTGGTCGTGTTGTCCATTTGGATCAGGAGGTATTGAGATTGAAGTGAAGGGTACAATGATTTGAGAGCCAAGTGCACTGCTCTCAACTCTAAGAGATTGATATGGTAAGTTTGTTCTGTCTTCGACCACAGGCCTTGAACTTGAAGAGCCCCCATGTGA
Organism: Triturus cristatus; assembly: GCF_964204655.1. Taxonomy (NCBI): domain Eukaryota; kingdom Metazoa; phylum Chordata; class Amphibia; order Caudata; family Salamandridae; genus Triturus; species Triturus cristatus. The sequence goes on along the minus strand of NC_140588.1, from coordinate 715,287,306 downwards.
GCACCCCATCCCTGGAGTGAAGCATCCGTGACTATCGTTTGTGAAGGAGGGTCCAGGTGAAAGGGAACTCCTTTCATCAGATTGGATCTCTTCATCCACCATTTGATGGATTCCTTGGCCAATTGGGAGAGAAGCAGCTGATCCTCCCAGCGCCCCGACATTTGCATCCATTGGTCTTCCAAAGATTGCTGCAACGGATGCATGTTTAGTCTGGCATTTGGTACGATGAAGATGCAGGATGCCATTGATCTCAGCAGTGATGATACCTGCCTGACTGTGGGATACTGTGTGAGAAGAAGGTTGCGGCACTTCTCGTGAATTGAGGATAACCTCTCCTCGAAGGACACACGCTTGCCTCTGTGGTATTCAGTAAGGCACCCAGATAGTGGATCTTCTGAGATGGGTTGAAGATTGATTTCTTGTAGTTTACATGGAAGCCCAACCTGTTTAGTAGTTGCAGACAGTACGAGAGATGACTCTGAAGCAGAGCAGGTGACGAGCTCTTCAGAAGCCAGTCATCCAGATAGTGATATATGAATATCCTTTGCTTGCGAAGAAAAGCTGTCACCACTGCCATGTACTTGGAAAATATTCGGGGGTCTGATTTGAGCCCGAACGGGAGAAACTTGAACTGAAAGTGTTGGGAAGACACTAGGAATCATAGAAATTTGCGATATTTTATGGACACCGGAACATGAAAGTATGCGTTGTGCAGGTCTATAGCACACATCCAATCTCCCTGATGAAGCTGAGGGAATATTTGATGTAAAGCCAACATTCTAAACTTCTCTTTGTGAATGTACTTGTTCAGCAGTCTTAAGTTGAGTATTGGTCCGTATTCTGTGGTAAGGCCTCTTTTCTGCACCAGAAAATAGCGAAAATAAATCCCCTGCTTTCTTTGTGGAATAGGGACCTTTTCTATGGCATGTTTTTGTAGGAGAACGTTTACTTCTGCTTGTAACAAGTGGTGTCTTTGAAGAGGCATTTGCTGTGGAGGAACTGATGGTGGTGGGGATTTGAACCTGAGCAGATAGCCATTCCGCACAATATTCAAAACCCACTTGTCCTTTGTTAGTTTCTCCCACTCCTCCAGGTGTAACATAACACTTCCTCCCTCCGGAGTGGTCAACGGGCATGGAGGAAGCCATCCCTCATTGTGTTGCTGGTTGTTTAGGAGCATTAGGCTGCTGTTTTGTAGATCCTCTCCCTCGTCCAGGTCTTCTTTGTTGGTAATGGGACCTGGATTGACCTTGACCCTGATTTTGCGTGTTCCAATGAGGGGTTTGAAGCCTCTGTTGAAAGGAACGTCGATCATAGGGACGGAATCTACGCCTAAACTCTTTCTGCTTTTCTAAGCCAACAGCTTTCAGAGTGTCCAAGTCATTCTTCATCATGGACATTTCGTCGTCCGCATGGGAACCGAACAGAGAGGATCCGTTGAATGGAAGGTTTGTGATCCTTCTTTGTGCATCAGGTTTTAGTCCTGTAAGACGAAGCCATGCTGATCTCCTTGAGCAGATGCCATGCGAGTATCCATGGGCCGCCAAGTCAGATGCATCTGCGGCTGCACTGATAATCTGATAAGCTACCAGTCCACCTTCTTGAAAGATTTCCTGGAAGTCCTGTTGATCTTCCTTCGGCAGCTTCTCTGTAAATCTCGCCAAAGAGATCTATTGTACCGACCCAGCAGGGCGGAAGCACTAGCCATCTTCATCACCGAAGCCGATGTATTGCACATTCTTTTAACCAGAGAATCCATATTTTTTCTGTCCTTCTCTGGTGGGGCAGTAGACGATGTAGCCGAATTTGCTTTCCTGGCAGCAGCCACTATAACGGAGTCTTGAGGTGGGTCTGCGCAAAGAAAAAACGGGTCCTGCTCTGGAGCCTTATATTTCTTGGATATCCGTGTGGGAACTGAACCCATCGTGGCCGGAGTACGGAAGGTCTGCATTGCTGGTTGTAGCAGACCTGGCACCAAAGGCAGCAGAGGCTTTGCAGAAGTCTTATGATGAAGAGTTTCAAAGATGACTGACGTTGAAACTGGAGGTGTAAACATAGTGATATTTAGCTTGCTGGCACCCCTGCAAAGGACTTCATTAAAAGTTCCGAGATCGTCTATCGGAGACACCCTGGACGGGGGTGTCGTGGATAAAGTAGGCATAGTTGATGATGGAGAGCTACGTCTTCTTTTAGGAGTAGGGGAACAGCGAGATCTTGAACGCCCTCTTGATCGTGAACGCCTTTCCACAGGTGATCTAGATCTTCTTGGGGACCTGCGTGGAGGGGGTCCCACAGAGACTCTGGATGGCGATAGAGACTTGGAGAATTCCGCGCCTGGAACTCTAGGTGGCACTTTCCAGTGTCGTATACTTTCTAGCCATCGTGGAGATATGTTAGTAGGAGACTTTTCTCTCGGAGCCGGAGATCCCTCCTGTGTGATTTGTATAATGTTGATTCCAGGAAAAGATGACACTTCTCTCGACGTCGACCGCTGTGTTCTCGACGTCAATCTTGGTTTTTCTGGTGCGTCTCCTGAAGTGGTAACAAATCTCTCCCTCGACGTCGAACGATGCCTCAAAGTCGACCCAGATAAAGCCACCACCGACATCGACCGCTGTGGAAACACACTTGAAGATTCGTGTCTCTGCGATGATGCCCTTGACGTCGGTCTCCTCGACGGCGACAGCGACCGTCTTCTCGACGTTGAACGTCGGCAGGTGCGTGGTGCCTTCCACTTCCACGTCGGCGATCGTGCCCTCGACGTCGACAGTCTGTGGGTCGGAGAGGGATTTTTCTTCCCCGATCCGCTCAACGCCGACCTTCGAGAAGGAGGCGGAGATCTCGACGTCGACCGGTGTCTCATCGTCGATGGATGTTTCGACGTCGACTTAGATCTGTCTTCACCCACATACTTCGAGCCCGAAGTATGCCTCGATGTCGACTTACTTTTTGTCGACGGCGGTTCTTGTCTCTTCAACGGCGATCTGTCCCTCGACGTCGTAGAATGACTTACTTGTTTTCCTGACGTCGATTTTGATGCTGACGGCGAACACTCTGGAATCTGCTTTCTTCTGGAAGCTGGGGAAGCAGATCGACACCTCTTGTGTTGTCCATGAGAGGGGGCTTCTTGGGATGAGACTCAAGGCCACTTTTGGTTTTTCCTCTCTCCATTGACGCATGAAGTCTGATCTTTTCTCTGTCACGCAGAGTTCTTTCCGAAAATTGTTGACAGTAGTAACACTTCTGTGGATTGTGAGAGGATGGCAAACACACAATACACACAGAGTGAGGGTAGGATTTCGCCATTTTCTTCCAACTGGAAGGACATTTGTTAAACAAAGCTGGCATTTCTGACATAAAAAGATAGTAGAATTGTCAGAAAAGAGTTAGAAACTAATACCAGCGAAGGAAAATGTCGAATAAAGTTGTAGAAAATCAATTTCTGACTGGAAAAAGTAAAAAAAAGACCGAGCTTGGGGGCGTGGCCAAGATGGCGGGGTGAGCGGACGCTTCCTCCCGTAGCTCCTCCGGCCCGGCCAAGCTTGAGCCCTTTTCTTATGCTTTTCTCCCCCCGCTGAGGCTCAGCGTGGAAGAGGAGCGTGGCGGAGCACCTGGTGCGCACGTTGTTGCCGTTTTGGTTCTGATCGCCTCGGGGGAAGCCCCCAAAAAAGTCCGATCGAGCTCGAGGAGCGAAGGAGGGCCTGAGAGGCGGAGCGCATCGGAGTGCTGTCCGGGCGCCTCGGCTGGGCCTGGTGCTAAAAGTTGCGATCTGGAAGGAATCTGGCCCGTCGCTCGACGGAGGGTGAAGGAGCCCTGCGGGAGGGGACCCGACGGTGCGGAAGACTTCGGACGGGTGCTTTGGCAATCAGACCTGTGTCGGCGACACTTCGCACTGTGTAGGCCCCTGTCCCTTGGCCGAAGTACGGCGGACTCTCTGTTGGGATCGGACCATCTGGGCCCCTGCGTGTGACAGACTGACACCGGCGGTGGAACCTATTTGATTGCTGTGCGTTTTGGGGGCCCCGGTGGTGTCGCCGGGCCTGGTCGCTCTGCCCTGCCTCGCCCTGCCGCCATCTTGTCCCCGTGGGATCAGTGGTGTTGGCCTTCACCGGAGCCCTTGCTGGTGGATGTATGTGACCGCCGCGGCTGCCGGGCTGACTTTTTGGGGGATGTGCTGACGAGGAGCCCCTCACTGTAGCTTCCATTCCTGTCTCGGATGGGCACCCGCGGCTGGCGGTGACCGGACTGGACCACCATCTTGTCACCTGTGACGCAGCGACCCTGCTTGTGGGGGGACACCCACGTCGAGTGCTTGCCAGCAGCTGGGCATCCCTGGGGCGGCTGGACCAGGGCCCGACCGCAGTGCTTGCGGTGTCTGGAAGAGGAGGCTCGAAGAAGGGGGACCGCACCCTGCCGGACATGCTTGGCAGGGCCCAGCAACTGAGGGACAGAACACAGCCTTCGCCGGGGACCTCCCGGGCCTCGGCGGACGTGACTGGGGGGGAGCCACCCGTCACGAGGACCTTTATGGAGGAACTGTTTAGCTCCCTCAGGGAGGACTTCCAGACACTGAAGCGGGAGGTGGCCAGCGAGGTCCGGGAAGTGCGCAGGGAAGTGGAGGGCCTTGGCGAGCGCGTTGAAACGGTGGAGACGGAGGCCCAACGCCGGGAGGAGGAGATAAGCCATCTTCAACAGGACGTTCTCCGCCTCCGGGAGCAGTGTGTTGAGCTCCAGGCCCACTCTGAGGACCTTGAGAACAGATCACGGAGGAACAACATTCGAGTGCGTGGTGTGCCGACTGCAGATGAGGGGTCCGATCTGGGGAGCTACCTGCGGGACCTGTTGCGAGAGATCCTGGGGGAAGCTGCAGACTTCCCCATTAGCATTGATAGGGCACATAGGGTTGGCAGGCAGCGCCAATCATCGGCACCTCCACCGGACATTCTGGCCTTCCTGCCCGATTTCCCGCTGAAGGAACGCATCATGACTGAGGCCCGCAGGAAACAGCCCCTGACTTTCCGGGAGCGGCCGGTGGCGCTTTACCAGGACCTCTCCGCCATCACGCTGCAGAAACGCAGGTCCTTCAGGATTGCCACTGACTTTTTGCGCGAGCATGAGACGCCGTACTCTTGGGGTCATCCCTTCCGCATGATCTTCCGATGGAACGGGGTGCTACACCAGCTACGCTCCTTGCAGGACATTTGTGGAGTCCTGGGGCTTACGGCGGAGGAGGAGGAAGGAGCTACACCGTCGTGGAGGGTCTCGGAGAGACGGAGCCGGCGGAGGTCGGCGAGGCGACGATCAGCGGCCAGCGCAGGGCGTCCTGATTCCCCTACCATCAGGGCGGACATGGCCGACGCTTTGAGGGCGGCGGCCAGGGACTCGGCCGGCTCCACTGGCGTGGCCTTGACGGCCTAACACTCACTCCGGGGGGAGATGCCTTTAGCTTCTTTAACTGCTGGGCTCGGGGCGGGGGGGTCGGGGGGGAGCGGCTGGAGGTGAGTGGCTGGACGTCCACTTCGTTCCTTTCTACGGACTTGCCCGTTTTGGGGCTTGACTGGGACAATGGGGTGTTTGAGTTTGCGTTTGGCTAGTTGCCAGGGTTGTGTTTTGGGTGGGTGTAGGGGTTGTTCTGGGGTTGGGGAGGTCCCGTCCGACGTTGTCCATGCCCACGCTTGGTCTGCTTTGGCTTGTCCTGCGCGGCTGCCCCGCGCGCCCCACCCGCTGATCCCCTGCCCATTGCACGGCGCTCCCGATCCCAGAGAGGAATGTCGGCCCTAAAGGTAGTGACCCTTAATGTTCAGGGTCTGAACAACCCCGTGAAGCGCAGAGCGATCTTATCTTTGCTGGAGGGGACGCAGGCGGACATTTGCCTTTTACAGGAGACCCACTTATTGTCCCGGGATTGCCATAGGCTGCGCTCTGCTAAGTTCCCTACCCAGTTCTTTTCCTCGGCAGCGAACAAGACGGCGGGGGTAGCCATTCTTCTAGCGAGCTCCTTTAGGGGGGAGGTTTTGTATAAGTGTGCTGAACAGAAGGGGAGGCTTCTTGCGTATCGCATGCGCTTAGGAGGCAAAGCGTTTGCGGTTGGCTCCGTTTATAGCCCAAACGACCACCAAGAGCGTTTCCTAGACTCCGTGTTGGTGGATGTCACTGCTTCCCCCGACCGCCACGTCATTCTGGGGGGAGACCTTAATATTGTCTTTGATTCTGTGATGGACAGATCGGCGCAGCGCTTCCCGCAGACGGGGGAACTGTCCCAGGCTGTGAAGGCCCGGATTGCGGAAATGGACTTACACGACCTTTGGCGCTCCATGCACCCCACGGATAGGGACTACTCTTACTTTTCACACGCACATCGAACCTACTCACGGCTGGACTACCTTCTGGTGAGTGGACCGATGCATGCCGCTGCCACGGCGGCGGACATCGGGGTCCTGACCTTGTCTGACCAGTCACCGGCGTTTTCCAGTGGCCGGCGGCCTCCCCCTCTCGGGGGGTGTGGCGCCTCCGGGATACCCTTCTACACAAAAAGTCTGTAGTGCAGCGCATTGGGGAGGTCATACAGGACTACCTAACTCACAATAGCAACACCGACACTTCGCAGGCGCCACAGTGGGCGGCATTGAAGGCAGTCCTCCGGGGGGAATTTATCTCTATCTCCGCAGCCGAAAATAGGGAGCGGCAACGGAAGAGGGACGAGCTGACCGTTCAGGTCCGGGAGCTTGAGCAGGTCCACCGCCGTACGGGGGCGCCAAGGGTGTGGAGGCAGTTGAAGGCTGCAAGGAAGCTCCTGTCGGCATTGGATCTTGATAGGGCGGAGTATGCCGCCTTGCGCTTGAAACACGCCTTCTACACTGGGGGGGGACAAATGTGGCAAGCTCCTAGCACACCGGCTCCGGGTCACGCAGCAGCGTGGCGTCGTGAGGGAACTGGTGGGCACGGACGGGGTGGTCGTCTCCGGGGACGCAGAGGTAGCGGAATCTTTCCGCGGCTTCTACGAGGCGCTGTATGCGGAGGAACCCTCCTCGCCACAGGACGCCGAAGGCTATTTGGAGTCGGTGACCCTTCCGGTGCTGGATCCGGCTCGGGCGGACCACCTGGAGCGGGATATCCATGTTGAGGAGGTGATTTCCGCTATCGCGCGGCTGAAGCATGGTAAGGCCCCGGGCCCAGACGGGTACACGTCTTTGTTTTACAAGACTTTTTGCACGGCTGTGGCCCCTGTCCTTACTCGGCTATTTAATTCCTTTTCCGAACCGGGAGCCATCCCACCGGATCTCCTGAGGGCGACGGTCGCGGTAATTCCGAAATCTGGGAAGGACCGGGCCCTCTGCGGTTCGTATCGACCCATCTCGCTCTTAAATGTCGACCTCAAGTTGTATACAGGGATTCTAGCGTCCAGGCTGGGTCCACACCTCCCCGGATTGGTGGAGGCGGACCAGGCTGGCTTTGTACCCGGCAGACAGACGGTTGACAATACCAAGCGGGTGGCGCATGTTCTGGAGAAGGCCTCGCGGATCCCGGGGGAGCGGATGTTGCTGTCCGTCGACGCGGAGAAGGCCTTCGACAGAGTTCACTGGCCGTATCTCGAGCTGGTTCTCAAGAAATTGGGAATCGGGGATAAGTTCCGCACCATGGTATTCAACTGTTATAAGCATCCTTCAGCGTCGGTGCGGGTCAACGGGTGTAGCTCCGGTGGATTTGCCATCGAACGCGGCACAAGGCAGGGCTGCCCCCTCTCGCCGCTCTTGTTTGCCCTCTACATGGAGCCGTTTGCTCAGAGGATTCGCGATAACCCGGATGCGGTTGGGGTCCGGATGGGCCAGTATGTCCACACGGTCAGTCTCTACGCGGACGATGTCCTGTTGACCTTGGACGACCCTAGGAGGTCGCTGCCTGCTTGCCTCCAGGAACTAGACGCCTTTGCCTGTGTGGCCGGCTTCAAAATGAATATGAGCAAGTCGGTGGCGTTAGACGTGTCCCTGGCTGCGGACACCAGGAGGGACCTTCAGCGACTCTTCCCCATGCAGTTGTCCTCCTCCACGGTGCCATACCTGGGGATTCTGCTGGCGCCCACATTACCGGAGATGGTCACGGCTAACTATGCCTCCCTCAGCAGGAAGATCAAGGAGGAGCTTGGTCGCTGGAGCAAAGGCCTACTGTCCTGGCTGGGGCGAATCGCGGCGGTTAAGATGACGGTGTTGCCCCAGATACTGTATCTTTTCCGGGCCCTCCCTCTCCAGCCCCCGGTGGGCTGGATACGACAAATGCAGGCTGACATCTCCCGCTTTGTCTGGCAGGGCCGCAAGCCACGAATGAAGAGGGTCCTCTCCACGCTTGCTCCGGAGGCGGGGGGCCTCGGTATTCCGGACCTCCGTAAGTACTTTCAGGCGGCACAGCTGCGATATTTGGTGGAGTGGAGCAGGTGGGAGTCCGACAAACACTGGCTCTTTCAAGACCAGGCAGTGGCGGGCCGCACTTTACAAGAGGTTCCATTCTTGCGCCGCGCGCACCGCCCCCCTAACCTTTACGCTTCTTTTATTACGCGGGTCCCCCTGCGGGTGTGGGACGCAGTCTGTGAGGCTCGGGGCCTCACCACCTTCCCTTCGCCGTTCACACCCATAGCGGGCAACCCGGACTTCTCCCCAGGGATGGAGCCAGGAGTTTTCTCCCATTGGGTGCAGGCGGGCTGCAGGGCGCTCTTCCAGATCTATGGCCCGGAGGGAGTGATTCCGTTTCAGCAACTCCGCCAGGAGTTCGGCCTGACGGAGCTGGACAGATTGCGCTACATGCAGGTTCGGCATTGGGCCCTCCAGCCCCAGGTGCGTGACACCGCTGCTCGTCAAATTACACCGTATGAGAGGTGGCTGGCTACCCGGACCTCCGACGCTAAGCTAATTACCGATCTGTACAAGTACCTACAACCCCCGCCGTTTCACTATTACAACCCGGGGAGGGAGCGCTGGCACAGGGAATTGGGTAGGACACTCAGCCACAAGGAATGGGACAAAATTGCGTATCGGGCGCGGCACTCTGCATATCACACGGGCCTTACGGAGACCTTCACTAAGGTGTCCACTTATTGGTATTACACCCCGGAGCGACTGTATGAAATGCATAAATACACTGACAAGGGGTGCTGGCGGGGCTGCGGGCAGGAGGGTACCCTCTCACACATTCTTTGGGATTGCCCCGTGCTGACCGCTTACTGGAAGGAAGTTTTGGACGAGGTGGATAAGCACTTTGAGATAGAGCTGCCGCGCTTCCCGGCGTATGTCCTGCTGGGCCTCCCCAATGACCTAATGTACCCACTGAAGTCCCGCAGGGGCAGGCAGATCGCGATTGCGCTGGGGTCTGCGGTCCAGAACATCCTTATCCACTGGCGCACCAACACTGTCCCCTCCATCACGGGTTGGTTGCATAGGCTTTGGCATGTGCTGGGAATGGAGAAGTTGTCGCTCACGGTGGCGGGGGAAATATACCAATTTGAAGAGCTGTGGCAACCCTTTCTAGCGCTGCTGTCCACCGAATTCCGGGAGCTCACCTGTCCAAGGTATCTTAGGCTTCTCAGGCTGACGCCGCCGGTGATCCCGGCGGACTAGATCACATGTGAGAAAGAGGCCTCGGGGGGGGGGGGGGGGCTTCTTGGTGAGGACCAATCTGACGCGGGACCATAGGACGGGGGGGGGTGGGGTATTGTTTTTTCTTCCTTCCTGTCTTTACTGGGGGGATGGGGGATGGGGGGGGGGGGGGTGGATTGTGCTTTGTCGAGTTGCTGCTGGTTTTCATTGCTCAGATTTGGGGTGTTGGATATGCACACAGGGATTCCAGTTTGCATTTCTAGCCTTTCATTTACTGTGCTTTTCCCCTGGCCCATCGAGCTATCCATCGCCAACCCTCTTGAGTGGCACCTTTTTTCTTTGATTGTATTAAATGTACCCTAACCTCCTACCCCCCTCCCCCATGGTTTGTTTTGTTTCAATAAAAACGTTTTAAACATAAAAAAGACCGAGCTTAAGCTCCAGGATCCTCACAGAAGGAGCCAGAAAAAAGAACTGACCTAACTGTCACCTGTGGTGCATGATGGGAGCAGGGGGCTCCTGGAGGTCTTAAAGGCACGGTGTCCAGGTTCTCTGAAGCCTTAAAGGCAAGGTGCCATTTTTTTTATTATACAGTGAGGATTATTCCTCTATGCAGCCTAAGAACCAATTGCCTGCTATTACCGGTTTTTCTTTCATGAAAATAAAGGGTTGTGGTTGAACACTTCTGCAGTATATGTTCTATGTTACATTATTTACATGTGATATTATTTTCTTATACTAGAAATCCATGTAATATTGGCATTTCAGTCTATTGGACCTATTATAGGCTGCATATTTATGTGTATATACATGTCTATATGCATGTTTTTGGAAGTACTATGTACTTGTGGTTCTAAACATACACATATATATGTATTTTTGTATATGCTCCGGAGTCCTGCACGTGGGCGGGGATAATTCAGTGCTTATGAATATTGATGAGTATCCCCTAGAAGAGAAGCAGCTTTACAAATCTCTGAAAGTGGAATGTCCATCAGCCAAGTTGAACTAGATGCTTTTCCTCTAGTTGAATGAATCTTAGGTTTCCCTGTCAAACGTCTGGTGGCCAGCTGGTAACTTAGAAAGATGTGATCTATTTTGATACGGCCTTTACTTCTCTCTAAATACACGACAGATATCCAAAGACCTCTCTCTGCTGGAGTACCAGAATGTTTGGAAATTACTCGTAATTAAATGAATTGATTTAAGCGAAAATTCTAAACTACCTTTGGAAGAAACAACGGGTTAGTCCTTAGAAGTCCTCAGTGGAAAACCATGTTTGGTACTGGAATTGGCAGAGCCTGGATTTTGCTAAACCTACAAAGTGAGGTGATAGCAATCAGAAAAGCAAGTTTCAAAGAAAGATGCCACATAGAGCCTTTGAGTATTGGCTCAAACTGCGAAGCCAGCAAATTTAAAAAACATTACATTAAGATCCTCAGAAGGAGATGGTTTCTGAACGGGAGGAAAGAACATGTCACTTACCTTCAGTAACGTTCTTTCTGGCAGAGAGTCACTACAGATTCCTTACGTTTTGAATATTCCCTGGCCATCAGGCTGTAAACTATTGAGCAGTACCTATGCGCGCCGGTAGGTGGCGCTATGCGGTTCTCTACGGACACGTTCCGCTCCAGAAATGATGTGCAGGGTCAATATATAGCTGCCTCTCCGACACGTTGACTTCAGTTGCTTTCGAGCCTGTTTGGTGCCTCCAGATAATGAGGACCAACAGCACATTGGCTTTGACCGGTGTACAGAGCCCAATTTACAGAACGGGGAGGATCGGTAATGTATCTGCGGTTAAATGGAGTCTCTACCAGAAAGAGCATTACCAAAGGTAAGTAACTTGTTCTTCTGGTAGACTCCTAGCTGCAGACTGCTCAACTTTTGAATAGATACCAAAGCAGTGCCTGACAGGCGATATGCCCTTGTCGGTGAACCTGGCTGTCCAGCCAGTAGTGCTTCATGAGCATAGGGAGTGATGCTCAAGTAGCTGCCTGTTAAGACGTCCAGCACAGGAACTCTGCATTTTATGGAGGCTGCTTCTAGGTCAATGTGTAGCAGATCATGATGCAGAGTACAATCCAGAGGGAGATGGTCCACTTCTGCATGTCCTTGGCTTGTTTTGCCCCAGTGAACCTCACAAAGAACTAATTATCCACCTTGTTTTGTTTGGTATGATCGATGTAAATGCTCAGTGCTCTTTTGGGGTCCAAGTAATGGAGTTTCTCCATCTCCTCAGAGCAGTGAGGTGGAGTACAGAACGACGGCAGAATGATGGCTTGGCTGACATGTAACAGCGTTACAACCATTGGTAAGATGGAGGCTTGTGTCTGCAGAACTAGTTTGTTTGGGAAGTAGGTGGTGTACTGCGGGTTAGCATAGAGAGCATGAGGCTCACTTACTCACTGTGCCAAAGTGATGGGGACAAAGAACACCCCCTTGAGGGTCTGGAGCTGCAAGGGACAGCTGTGAAGAGGCTCAAAGGGAGTGCATGTCAAGAATGTGAGGACCAAGTTATGGTCCCATTGAGGAACGACTAAAGGAGAGGTAGGAAATATTGTTGGAAGAGCTTTCAAAAACTGCATCATAACCGATTACTTACACAATGAGGGCTGGGCCAAGAACTGTAAACAGACCGAAAGAGCAAAAAGGTACCCCTTAACTGTGCCTAAAGCAAAGCCTTGCCAGGCAGGAGATAAAACAAACATAACGTTAGATAAATTGGCCTGGAAGGGACAATCTACTGAATGCTGCAACAAACCACAAATCTGTCCCAAGAACATGAGTATACAGTTTTTGTCAAGGAATGCCTGACTGCCAACCAACTCTGGAGGAAGGTCGAAGGTTGTCAGCTATCGCCACTTAGTCCCATGCTTGAAGGTGAAGACTGCAAAGGCCCAGGTGTAGAATCCTGCCCTGTTGTTGTGACAGCATGTCCTCCCAGAGGGGTAGTCAGATCGGAGGACAGATTCTCAAGTCTAGGAGTTCTACATACCATACTCTTTGTGCCCAATCCATGGCCTAAAGATGACCTGGGCAGGTTGCTCCTGATCCTCTTCAGAACTCGGGTAGGTGTGGCATCAGAAGGAAGGCATACAGGAGTCCCAAGTTCCACTCTAGGCGGAATGCATCTCTTAGCTGGGCACTTTGGAAACTCCAACATGCAGAACTCCTGACAATATGCGTTCTCTGCGGTGGTGGATAGATCAAGCCAAGGAACTCCCAATTTGTGGAGGAGACCTTGCGCCACCACTGGGTGTAACTGCCACTTGTGATCTGCTAGGCATCGATGACTGAGCTCCTTCAATCTGGGATTCAAAGATCCTCCTAGGTGGTTCACCACTCAGACAATCCCTTGATGGTCCAGCCATTTCCAGAAGTGTAGGGCCTCCTGGCACAGGGTCCAAGAACCCCACACCGCCCTGCTTATTGCAATACCACATGATATTTGTGTTGTCCTTAACCACCTGCACCAGCCTCCCTTTGATGGACGGCAGTAACGCTTTCAACACTCCGAAGATGACCCTCAGCCACAGGAGGCTGCTATGGAGACTGGTCTCTGCTAGAGACCAAAGGACTCTAATCTCCATCTCTCTCAGATTGCCACCCAAACCCAGAAGTAATGCACCAGTAACCCCGGTCAGCTCTGGGTAGGGGCTTTGTGGCTGACCCAACAACCACAGTCAAGTAATCAATACTGCAGATATTTTGCACTCCCCATCCAAAACCTTAACATGGTCAGAGAGGTCCCTCCTTCATGTTGGGCCCACTGAGACTTCAGATCCCACTGCAGAGCTTGTGTATGGCATTTGGGGTACTTGACCAGCAGGATGCATGTCAAAGTTGCCAGCAGCCTCAGTCAACCTGAGTGAAATGCAAGACGAAGGATGAAACAAAGATCACAGCCTGAATGAGCTGTGTTCTCCTTTCAGGGAGAAAGGCACAAAACTAAACCATGTCCAGAACAGCTCTGATGAGGGGAAGCATCTGAGGAGTCAGGTGTGACTTAAACACATCGATAGTGAACCCAAAAATAACAGGAGGCTCACCATAGCCTGGAGGTGGTTTACGACTGCCTGAGGCAAAACCGCCATTAACAGCCAGTGGGTACCCCTCCCAAACTATCCGCAGGACCCACCTGTCCAATGTGATAGTCTGCCAACCAGACAAGAATCGTCAGATCATGCTTCTACACCAGCCGCGGCCCGTGCAGATAACAGCGGTGGGGCCGCTTAGGGGGGTATTTCAAAGGACAATGCCGATGGAAAATGAACTATTTCATTTTCCCTCGGTATCGTCCCTCGAATCTCTCCCCCCACTGCTGTTACCTGCACGGACCACGGCTGCTCTAACCACGTGGTTATGCTTAACTAAGGTACATGCTAAAAGGGGTTTGGGACATGGGGCTGTGGGGTATAGTAAGGGGGTCATGTAGACTGAGTGGCTCACGGACCCTAACTGAATGGTCGGGCTGGACTGTGGCTCACGGTGGTTATGCCCATAAACATTTCGCTGTCTGCATTGCGCCTCTTAATTAAACAGAGCTGCAGTTGTAGGTGGCGAAATGCCTGTGGGTACAGTGAGGAGGACAGCGAATGCATGAAGCCTGTAAAAAAAAAGAAAAAGTAATCACCGGGGAACAAACACCAGTGTGCAGAATGTGTTATGTTTGTCTATGGCGAAATGTCCTCAAATCAGTAGGGCTGATGCGGCTAGCAAGGTGGGATAGATAAGCACAGAGAGTGTGTTGGGGCCCTGCTCTTCTTGAACCGCTCCAGGGCAGAATCTGCCTTGTCCCAAAAAAGATGAGTCTAAAGAGCATGTCCATATGGTATGATTAAGTATCGCCTGAAAAACCAGTTGACTACAGGCAGGAGTGGCAGATAATAGAGACAAAGTGTACAAGCCACAACAAATTGTGAACTTGGCCACATCACAACCATCCTGAATGGCTCTGGTTATGACAGGTCAGAGATCTTCTGGAACACAGCTGGGAGAACTTGAGCCACTGAATCCCAAAGAGCATTAAAATAGCGGCCCAGGAGGCAGCTGGCATTCATAGACCTGAGGGAGAAGTGGTGGAAGAAAATATCCTCTTCCCAAAGGTCTCCACAAGTTTGTACTTCCTATCGGTGGGGGGAAGAGTCAGGAAGGTTTTCAGGCTAGTCTGACTTGTAGATGCCTCCAACACAAAGCTTTAAGGAGTGAGGTGCTGTTATAATAATACAGAGTTGCCTGGGGCAGGGAGGTGGCATCTGACCGGAGGGCCAGAGCAAGGTTTGGCCCAAGCTTCAAAAGGGTATCTGTAACTGTCTCGTTGAGGGGGGAGAAGGGGTTCACTGCGTGTGTGCAACGGCTTAAGCACTTCCGTTGACGTTGGTTTAAACCTCTAAAGTGGGGAGCCGGAGGTCAGGAACATCGGCTGTACAATGCATGACCACTGCATAAGAAACGCTCTCCTTAGTGGCAGAACTAGGGGATGAGAAAAGGTACCCTGGCTTCTTGAAGATCATCACAACAATTTTACTCATGGTTGGTTGCCCTATTTCATCACCCACATCGTAATCATTGTCTGAATCAGTGCCAAACAAGGAATGCAACATATGTGCCCTTTCAAGTCTAGTGGGAGAGATGCCACTTTTATGGAAGCCAAGTGCGGCCTCAGTCAAGGTCATAGTGGCGCAAACTCGTGTCAGAAAGCACAAAGGGCACCTCGTCCTTTGGCGTGGATGGATTCTGCATCAGAGTCAAGGCTCCAGGGACCACTGGAGTCAGAATGGGAGCCGGAGGAGGCACACTGGTGGAATTGGAGGGTCCAGGGCAAGGGCAAATCGGCCAGCAGTTGCCCAGATGGAGGGCCCCCCAAATGTGCACCAGAGGGCATTAGATAGGATCCTAAGAGTAGGAGCATGGTCTTGCGGATTTCTTCGATCTGCATCGGTGTCGCAGTTGGCTCTGGAAACTCTGGTTGTGTTGGGACAAGTTGCAGGATTGGCTCCGATGTGGATTGGCTTTGTGAGCAAGGCCGAGAGACATGGTGACATGCTTGCACCTTCGCAGGAAGGGGCCGGGTCCTACTTAGTTTTCTTGTGCTTTTTCTTCAACTTACCTGAAACCCTGGAAAGTGGCGATGACCAACCTCAGGAAAGACTCCTGTGCAGTGGCAGCTCCTCTCATAAAGCAGAGGAGCGTTGTCCCACTGCTCTCAGAGCAGGAAAAAGGAAAAATAGAATGATAAAATAGCCTTATTATCATTTTATTTTTCATAGGTTCGTAGGCTCGGTTAGGGCGGGGCTGGTGGCACAGGGAGAGGAGTGGTTTGTGGACACTAAGTGCGCATGACTGCAGGGCCAGCCAAACAGTCACACACACTTAGAAAGTTCACCACCAGGCTGTAATGAACAGCCTGGTTGGGAACATGCCCAGGCTTCCTGTCCCTGTCTGAACACTGAACCAAGGCGCTCAGACCAATCACAAAGCTGTATTGCAGCATTGTAATCGACTTAGGGGAGCCTGGGTGCTTCCTCCTTCCGGGTCAAAGCAAATGAGGAGAGGCGGTGGCCGGCAACTGTGGGGACAGAGGTAAGTGTTTTAATTTTTGATATTTTGTTCCCACCCTTCCACCCCGCCAACCCCGTTCCCTGCCAGCCACCACTGCTCCTGTGATTCCTGGACTGGGCCCGACCCTTCAAGTCTCATCGCAGAGTCTTCTGGTGCTTGGCGACAGTTTTGCCTCACAGTCTTGCTTGTTCTCCAGGTACATCAACGCAAAGTCAATGAAAGAGTTGTGGCTAGACCTCCGGTACCACAGACAAACCTGATGAGGATCTGTCACAGAGATCTGTTAGTGACAGTCCTAACAGAGTTTGAATCCTGTCATCTTGTGAGGAGACATTTCCCTCGCACACTGAAATTTTTCTGGGTTAAAAATGTGTCTCATGGAGACAGGTGGCAGCTTTGAATCTGCATCTGGTGGTGCAGAAATAAAGTAACTGATGTCAGTGTGCGGTAGTGGTGCCTACATAAGGCCCTGTATGACATTTCCAGAGCGGAATGGCGTCTGTGCGGAGCTACAGGGCCCCAACTACTGGCACACAAATGTACTGCTCAAAAGTTTCCAGATTCAGTCTGATGCCTGGGGAATATTCAAAAGGGGAGGAATCTGTGGTTAGACGTCTATCAGAAAACCTTCTAAAACCTTCTTAATATCAGGAATGGTACAAAGGGATTGCTGAGGACTCTTTCTTTAGACTATGATGACTGATAAAGCCACCCTCATTGATGAATACTGCAGGCCTGTTTTAGCATGTTCATGGGGTTATAGGAAAATCTCCTCTTCTTGGGAGGAGACATGGCGTTCATTTTTCTGATGGCCCCATAAGAAAAACCTTTTCCATAAAAAGCATACAATGCCCCTTGTTTTCACACATTTCATGAAATCCAGAGATATGCATTTAAGTTCAAGATTGTTAAATGGAAAGCTTGTCCCTGGAATTTGGTCAGGAATTTAGAATTGGCTGACAATTTCCTGGGAGGCATTTCAGAGAAGTCAAGTAGATCTTTATACCACCATTTACATGGCTATCTCAGGCCAATAAGGATCATTATGGTGCATGATTGCTAGCTTTTGAGACTCACAGACAAGATGAGTGGAACCGGAGGGAAATGCATACAGAATTTATATTTTTCCAGTTCTTTAAAAGGGAATTCACTAGGAAATTAAACATTTCTAAATTGCTTGGGCCCCCCCCCCCACCCCAGAGAATGTGTGTAATCCATATCCTCCCTGTTTGTTCAGATAATTCATTGTTGTAGTATTGTTTGTCTTGATCAGAATCCTGTCTATTGTAAGCGACAGAAGGATGGTCTTGAGGGCTAGATGTGCGGCTCTGAGGTCATACATAATCAAGTGCTATCACTTTTCCTTGTCCGCCCAGGTCTTGTGAATGCAAGTTGACCACTCAGGGAAAAATAAGTCTGTTGTAATGACCGGAGTCGGAGTCTCCTGAATGAATGGCATTTGGGTGGGTTTATGGGACTTTGGTTACAGATCAAAAATAAAAGATCTTTAAGGCCTTTCTGAATTTAGCATGAGGAGGCTGTTTGCAAAGGATTATTTGATGTGGGTTCAGTTTTAGCAGCAGCGACAGAGTAATCTCTGACATAGTATCTTGCAGTATGGAGTGATGTACCAGGTGGAGGAACTGGTTGTTAGATCTCAGGTTTCTCTGTGTACCATGTGAGTGAAACGTTTTTGTCAGTTAAGCAGGTCTTTGAAAATAATCAGTGTTGTGAACAATGCACACTGCCTTGAACATCACTCGCAAGTGTGCTGGAAGTCAGTGAAGGCTCTTCCTGGTCTCCGCTGTTGAATCCGATTTGCTTCTCCCACATGTGAGAACACTGCAGCAATCAGGACTAGTTGGAGCCATACTCAGTGTATCTTTGGGGTTTTAATAAGAGTTGTATCATCATTGTCAATCTTTGACTATAGTATAGTATGGTGTTGGACTTGGCTCCTTCTGCAGGATCATCCCCAAACCTTTTGCCTGCTCCTTCCTGTTTTCTTAACCTGTTTTTGTTGGCTTTTAGGACTCTTCACACTTTACCACTGCTAACCAGTGCTAACATTCTTGTGCTCTCTCCTTTGAGTATGGTGAAACTGGCTTACACCAAATTGGCACATTTAATTTACTTATATGTCCCTAGTAAAGTAGTACTACATGTACCCAGGGCTGGTAAATAAAATGCTGCTTGTGGGCCTTCAGCATTTATTGTACCACCCACTTAAGAAGCCTCCAAACTATAGCATCAACCGCTAGAGGAGAGCGCAGTCTCGACCATTTGCGACACAACAGGATCCTCATGCTACATCGCGACCGCCCGCAAGGCTCCACTCATCTTCACGGCTCCCACTACTGCGAACGGAATTCTGCGCAGGACTGAGAAGGTTACTTTTCAGCAGGACTAATGTCCATCACGGTCGGACTGAACTGACTTTCTCCTGGTCTTGCACAAGCAGATAGCTGCAAGTGGCGCTCTGGGTTTTTTGGTGCTATTTTCACCTACATCTTTCAAGGTGCGTATCTCCAGTTCCACGGATTTGATTTTTGTTGTTTTGGTCTTGTTTCATTTATTAAAATGCGCTCTATTTTTCACATTTGGTGTGGGATCCTTTTTGTGTAGTGTTTTATTACTGTTGAGTGTTGCACAGATACTCTACACATTGCTTCTAAGTTAAGCCTGCTCTGTGCCAAGCTGCCAGAGGGTTGAGCACAGGTTAATCTGGGGTCTGCTTGGGACTTCACCCTGACAAGGATTGTGGTTCCTGCTGGAGTAGGGTTGTACTTGTCACAACTAGTAACCCAATTTCTTACCCATAATACATTATATGTGATTTATTACACATAATACGAAAGCTTAAATTTCCTATGTCTGCTGGCTGGGCTCTCAGATGCTCAGTCACCCTGTTAAATTATAATATTTAATTAACGATGCCGCTGATTGGCCATGCTACGGATTAGTAGGGTTTCCCTCATATTATGAGATCAAGTCACATTTAAGGAGGAGTTCTGGAAAACATTCAATTACAGCAACAGATAATGAACTATTGGACTTGATGCAGGGTAGTACTGTTCAATGGTTTTGTCTCTTGAGTGGCCTGACGCCGGCCATGCTACACTCTTCCATAAGGGGCTCTGAAATCAATTCCAAAAGATGCATTGGCAAAGATGCTAAACAGACCTACTAAGGTATCAAAACTCACAGACTTGGTCTCCCAACTGGATAAATCGACTACAAAAGTTTTGAAGAGGACAACATTGTGACTTTAAACCACTACCCCAACTGTACAAAGATTGCACAGACACACATTTATATTGTCTGACCCTGTGCAAGTGGGGGTGGTTCGGGCTCTCTTAACAAATGACAAGAAAGTGGGAAGGATGCAGAGAAATCTGTGCCTGTATTACAGGGATGCTAACTTACCTTCCAGCTTGGAGTACAATCCCATGTTACCTGCGGGGCATACATTCATTAAACACAGTCAGTTTGCCAAATGTGCCCCGCCAGCATCAACTGGCGATGAGATTTGGGGCTATAAGCCTTGTTACCCCGTTCAAGCTGCTGAAAATAAATTCTTCAGGAGGATCCGGAGGATACCACAGAGTGTATCCTCAGAGATTGTGCATGAAGAATTGGGTGCAGGGTTCATTTCTCATTATATACAAATCCACCCCTTGCTATTGTGGTTTTCTGTCTGGTTGAAAAATTATCTGGAATTTAACAGAAAGATTTCGAAAGATTGTCTGGGCCTGGATTATAGCCATCGTATCCCCTGGCTGCAATTTGTCAAAGGTATTTTGAGTGACCTTGGTAGGCCCAAACTTTTTTCAGAACCTGTGCAAAATACCAAATTAGATGAATTATGGGCTAAGGAGGCTTTTCGCACCATTGTGAATGAAAAAAGGGTTGAACGCACGCATTCTAAAAATATGTGTAACCATTATGCAAGCTGAAATCGTCATACAAAATAGAATTGCATTTGACACTTGAGAAGTCAGTTTGGCATAGAAGACGTCTGCCTTATTTTCGTCTAAATTTGTTCCCCCAGATTATAACAGGCTGGCATAAACCATTGGAACCGCCAATTTGCACTTGTGAAATGGCTGCTGCACTGGACACTTTACATAGTGTTTTTATCTGCCCTAAATTTGCTAACTTACGTCAGAAGTACATACGTCCTACAGTAGCTTCAATTTTTAATTAGTTATAATGTCTGTTTCTGTGTCACGCGATTTCTAGCAGGGGCGTTTCATGCCTCCTTATGACACATGATGTATTGTTTTTAGGTATTTTTACTGAAACGTTTGCTTTTATGCACTCTTATGATTTACTGTGTTAAATTGAATAAAGTGCCTTTTGACTTGACTTCACAAGAAAGAGTGAAGGAGGCAGATAAATCTGTGCCTGTATTACAGGGATGTAGACTTACATTCCAGCTTGGAATACAATCTCATGTTACCTGTGGGCCATGCATTCACTAAACACAGCACCTTTGTGCCCTGAAAATCAGCCCCCTCTGCAGCACAATTAGCAACACCGTGACCAAGTGTTGAAGACAGATAACAACCCTCAAGTTTATGGCTCGTTTTTACAATGCTTTTACAAATATCTAGGCATTAAATCCAGAGACTTCGCTAGTTACCACGGAGGAAACTGACTGTTAAATCAGGAGATGGGGCAGTTTCGGCCCTTGTATCGCCATGGACATGGAAGGTGAATGGTATCATCTGTAAAGATTATCGGAGTTTGCATATAATAATTAGGCCTGGCTGAACTTTTAATGATGCCAGTGTAATTAGCGTACTTTCACGATACACTTGTTAAACGAGATTCCTGAAATTACGCCATTATGCAACATCACTTAATTGCATGCCACTTGCAGTAAAGATTTACGGCAAACAGAACTTAAGCAGCTCTTTGCTGTGCTTTTTTTGGCAATATAATTTTAAGTGGAAAATGCATTTTACGCAAAAATATAGTGCTATCACACATATTTGCATTTTGTGTAATTAAGCATATTATTTGCTGCAATTTCACGAAATTACGTAAAAGCAAATTATGCAAATTTTGCACACAGCTAATAATAATGCAACCAGTACCTTTAAGGGTTACTCACCTTTTTGTCTCACATATTGTAGTCATTCTAACCTCTTCCTATACTCCATAATGTCACTGTTCCTGCTGCTGGAAAACACATACATATCTCGCAACGTTCTTGTCTCAGGTAAGGCCGCTCTCTGCCTGCGACTTAAAAACAAGTCGTCACCATGCTTCAGTCTCACATTCTCTGAACAGAGACGCCTGTAATCACTCTTACAAAAGGAGTCTTTCATAACAGCCGAGCTCTGATGCTGACAAGCAAGTATAAGGCAAACGTATAGTGGGTTCGCAGGGTTGTCAAGTTCAGCATGGCTGTGAAGAAAACGTGCAATGACAGGCGGTAGAGCTGCACAAAGCCAAACAGAGGACATTGTGCCACCAAAGGAATTATGAACCAACAGACACAAACAGGGCTCACTAAGCACAGCATTACGGGCTCCTCTCAACATCCCAAGAGTCTACTTCACGCACCTCTTTAGATGAAGTCAAGGAGATAATATTTTTAAAAGTGCCCTAAAACTAACTTCTGAAAACATGCAAGCATCTGATGGCAGCGATCCATGCTGTAGAATGATGCATGCACCTGTGTGCAATATTCGTTTTTTTCTGACGAGAGAAATGCTCATAGCGAAGTAAACTGGTTGTCTTTTCTACCCTCCATTTCTTCGATAGCAAGACAGTGCGCTGGGCGACGGAGGGGCAGAATGAAAACGGAAGACACAGATACTGGGCCGGGAAAGTGGAGAAAATGTGGAGCGCATACAGTAGAAATAGCAGGGAAAGCCACACAGAGAGACGGGAACGATAGGCCTGGCACGGGAAGAGAAGGCTGCTGGGGGAGACCAGCACTAGGACAGAGAGAGGCAGGTACCGTGAAGGACAAGACACGGACAGTGGGGTGGGAAAATACAGAAGCTGGGAAGGGGGAGGACAGAGACAAGGGAATAGGACAAGACAGATGCAATTGGATGGAGAAGTCAGCGAAACCGGGCCAGAAAGAGAGAAACTGGGGCAGGGAGAAACAGAGATGCAATGTGGAAACACAAATTGTGGAGGGACTATACATAACCTGTGATGGAAAGGCACAGGCTCTGGGTTAGAAAGGCACTGAAACGGGGGTGGGATTGCACTTACATTGGGACTGGGAGAACCTTGTACTGAGCGACACAGACACTAGTCGAGAAAGACATAGAAAGTGGGACATAGAAGACGAAAATGGGACACAGAGGACAACTGGGATGGGAAGACGAGAAAATTAGTTGTGGAGGCACAACCACTGGGACTGGGATATAAGGACACTTAGAGGGTCATTTAGAGCTTGTAAGATGCAAGAAATGCCTTGCATCTGCCAAACTCTAAAGAACCCCCTAAACTTCCATATCCTGCATTCGCCAAACTCAAAGTGCCCCCTAAGTCATAAAAATAGCACTATGAGGAGATGAAGATAGAGAGAATAAAACACAGTAAAAGCAATATACAGACATAAGCAAAGGTGCGATAGAGAGACACTGAAACAGGTGACAAAAACACTGTGACCGGACAAAACAAACACTAATTGATGCACTGACTGGGACAGGCTGAGGGAGAGAATTAGACAGAGAAATTGGGCCAGGGTACAAAGACACTGGACACAGACATAGGGACAGGAAAAAGCAGACAGTGGGACAGGGAGAAGCAGACAATGGGACTGGGACAGGGAAACAGACAAATGGGAAAAGGTGACACAGATCCAAATTGGGGCCCTTGAACACAGTGGTGGCTGGTGACATTTGTAAGTGGTGAGGTGAAAAAGTTCCAGGCAAGTGCCGTCTAGCGAGCGAGCTTGACCATCATAAGAGGAGTTTGTGGGTTTCCCCTCACTGGGAAAAAGTTTTAAAAAAAGAGTCGGTAAATGGTGCATTTTCAAGCAAATTTGAGAAAGCAAGAAGGCTATTAATTCCTCACCATTTATCTGTCCCCCCCCCACTCCCCTCCAGGCCCACAGAAATTTGAATGCATTTCTATAGCTTTTAACATCTTATTTAGGTATTTGGACTGCCTCTACACTTGATCACTACTCTTGGAAAACACTGGACTAGTAAATTAACTGGGTCCTGCTAAACCCAGTAACTAACTGCAAATAAACTGATCTGAAGACAAAACCTACTGGTGTCAGTTGTATCAAGCATCTCGTAATTGGTGCATTATATCATGTAGGAGATCCTGTGGGTTTTTATTTAAAGTGTAGAATGTTGAATGTTACGGTCCTGAACAACAACAAAAAACCCATAATGCAATTGGATCCATTAGTCAACAACGTGTAACTGGTGAACTCTGGAACTTCACTACTGCATACGTGACCACATTTTAGAAGAGGAAAGTGGGAGTTTTTTTTTTTTTTTTTTTTTTTAAATAATCGGGAGGATGATTTCTCCTATTGACGCCTGAATCGAGTCTATTGTTATGCACTGGGATTAAATGAAAATATAGTTTTTTTTACCTTACCTGTCAGGAGCACAGAGAAAGCGCTATGACAGGCAGAGAGAGCGTGACAAAATGTTGTACAAAATGTTGATCCCTGGCCTGCAGGAGCAGGTTCCTTGCAATGCATACTCTGAGTTAAACAAGATCAGCCCCCGTTGCAGAAGCCCGACGAGGAATCTGATTTTTGCATACAGGAATCAGGAGTCAGGATTCTATTCTTAAAATCGTTAGTCTCCCGCCTGAATCGGAAGGGGTGGCATGTATGCTACTGTGTTCCGGAAAAGAGGGTACAAGCAAGACATCTTTGGCTAATCAGACTAAATCTGAGCAATGCTGATTAAATATGCCCAAGTAGAAGAGGGACCCTTGTCATAAAACCGCCCGTTTTGGGTTTGCCTATTAACCCCTTCGATGCTCATGACGGAACGGTTCCGTCATGAGCATCGGTTGGGCTGTGCTCATGATGGAACCGCTCCGTCATGAGCACAGCCCCCGGGGGAAGCGCTGGCGCTCCCCCCCTGGGGCATCGATCGTGCCCCCACAGAGGGGGGTGGCAGCGGAAGATCTTCCGCTGCCACCCCCGAGCCCCCCCACGCTTCCCCATGACGTCAGCGCGCACAGCGCGCACCGGCGTCATCAGGAAGCGCTGGGATGCCTGGAAGCCATTTGTTTCCAGGCGTCCCAGGGAGGAGACGGTGAGTTTTGAGCTCCGGTGGGGCCGTGGGGGGGATTTTCAAAGTATTGAGGCATCGGGGGAGAGGAAAGAGTATTTCCTCTCCCCTGATGTCTCAATACAGGGCATTCCTACTCCACGATCGCGCACAGCGTCGCGATCGTGGAGCAGGGATGCCCCACTAGACACCAGGGATGTGTGTTTCCGTATTTGGGGAGCGACCCCTTGGGCAAGGGTCGCTTCCTTTGTCCCCATAATAATTGGAAGTCTTTTCTGCCCCCTCTGGGGGCAGATCGGTTTATTTTTTCGCCGTTTCTGCTCCCAGGGGGGGCAGAAAAGCCCACTGGACACCAGGGATATAAATATTATTGTAGGAAGCGACCCCTTGGGCAAGGGTCGCTTCCTTGGGCCCCTAATTTTTTTGAAGACTTTTCTGCCCCCTCTGGGGGCAGATCGGTGTTATTTTTTTGCCGTTTCTGCTCCCAGGGGGGGCAGAAAAGCCCACTAGACACCAGGGATCTAATTATAATTGTAGGAAGCGACCCCTTGGGCACGGGTCGCTTCCTTGGGCCCCTAATTTTTTTGAAGACTTTTCTGCCCCCTCTGGGGGCAGATCGGTTTTATTTTTTCGCCGTTTCTGCTCCCAGGGGGGGCAGAAAAGCCCACTAGACACCAGGGATCTTATTATCATTGTAGGAAGCGACCCCTTGGGCAAGGGTCGCTTCCTGGGCCCCCTAATTCATTTGAAGACTTTTCTGCCCCCTGTGGGGGCAGATCGGTTTAATTTTTTTGCCGTTTCCGCTCCCAGGGGGGGGCAGAAAAGCCCACTAGACACCAGGGATCTGTTTGTTATTGTAGGAAGCGACCCCTTGGGCAAGGGTCGCTTCCTGGGCCCCCAATTTTTTTTGAAGATTTTTCTGCCCCCTCTGGGGGCAGATCGGTTTAATTTTTTTGCCGTTTCTGCTCCCAGGGGGGGCAGAAAAGCCCACTAGACCCCTCATTTCCAGGGTGCAATTTTTTATAATATGTATTTGGCTCACCCGCCCCGGGACTGAGTAGCCCCACCTGGCACACAACCCGATTGACCATTTGGGTAGTGACATAGCATGTTATAATGTTTATTGTTATATTTTTTGTGAATTGCAATTGTAATATTTTTTTTTTTACTTTTTTGTTCTAGGTGAAGGCTTTTGCTCTTTTCAGTTTGCCGTTTTGTTCTGCTGTTTGATTAGTTTGGTAAGAGACTTTTTTTTGTACAATGTAAATGTGTTTGATTTCTCTCCCTGTTTTTTTTTTTGCAAATGGTGTAATAATAGCAGTATGTTTGGTTTTTGAGTGTCAAAAACTTTTTGCATTGGTGCTCGATGTGTATTTTGTTGTCTTGTGAGTCATTTTTTTTTTTTTCTTCTTTCTAGTTGGATATCGTTGGTTTTTGCTATGTCACTGCAGAGTTGGTTTCTGGTGAGTGCAGCTGTCTCTTGTAATTGAATTGTATAGTTTTTGAGTACATTGATCTTTGTGATAAAGGTACACATTTCTTTACTTACTTGGTTTGCACATTGTTGGTTGTTGTTGACTTGTTTGTGCAGCCTTCTATCTTAGTAAGTATAATGGCTAGCCGCAGGATTACTGCTCAGCAGGTTGTTGGTTTGCTGTTTGAGTCTTCCTCTGATATTGGTTCAGAGACTGACTCTGCATCTGAGGGAGAGGACGCAGGGGACGATTCTGGCAGGGAGTTGTCTCTCCGTATGGAGTCATCGGATGATGAAGATACTCTTAGTGCAGATGAAGTGCCTGTGTTAGCGGAGGAGACTGATGTGCCGATAGTGCGGCAAGAGGCATCTGGGCTGCAGCCTGGGGCTGCAAGGCTTCCCGTTGGTGTAGTGCGGCAAGAGGCTTCTGGGCTGCAGCCTGCGGCTGCAAGGCTTCCCGTTGGTGTAGTGCGGCAAGAGGCATCTGGGCTGCAGGCTGGGGCTGCAAGGCTTCCCTTTGAAAGTGATGACCTCTGGGTTGCCCCTGGCATGGTGCAGCCGGCATTGCCAGAGTTTACTGGTGTTCCAGGGTCTAGAGTGAATACTGAAAACTTTTTGCCGGTAAATTTTTTTCAGTTGTTTATGGACGATGTGTTTTTTGCAGAGATTGTTGAGCAGACTAATTTGTATGCCGAACAGTTTTTGAGGGACAACTGTGCCAGTCTTAAGCCACACTCTAGAGCTACCCGGTGGACTCCCACAAATGTTGAAGAGATTAAGAAGTTCTTGGGTTTAACTTTTTTGATGGGCTTGCTAAGGAAGCCATCAATGTCTTCATATTGCTCTAGCAGTCCCTTGATGGCAACGTCTATTTTTCCGGCAGTCATGAGTCGTGACAGGTATTTGCTTCTGCTTCGAATGATGCATTTTGTTGATAATGGTTTAGCGTTGCCACGAGATCACCCTGACTGTGACCGTCTTTTTAAGATTAGGCCTGTCCTTGATCACTTTGTTGATCGATTTTCTGAGATTTATGCCCTTGGGAAAGAAATTGCAGTGGATGAGTCTTTGGTGTTGTTCAAGGGCCGCTTGGTTTTTAGGCAATACATTCCTAGTAAGAGGGCACGCTATGGAATAAAGCTGTATATGCTGTGTGACAGTAGGACTGGATATGTCTCTAATTTCAGGGTGTACACCGGTAAGGAATCTAGGTTTAACCTCCCTGGTTGTCCGTCCACTTTTGGAGTGACTGAGAAAATTGTTTGGGAACTTGGAAGAGGATTTTTTTAACAAAGGCCACCATTTATATGTAGATAACTTCTACACTGGTGAGCGGTTGTTCAGTGAATTGGCCAAAGTGGACACTCTTGCTTGTGGCACAATCCGCTCTAACCGTAAAGGTTTCCCGAAAGAACTTGTTTGTCAAAAGCTTGTGCGGGGACAGTGCAGTGCGTTGCGTTGCCAGGAGCTTCTTGCTGTGAAGTTTACAGACAGGAGAGATGTCTACATGCTGACTACCATCCATGATGAAAGCACTGCACCTGTGACTGTTTGGGGTCAGGTCGCTGAAGCGCGCAAACCTGTGTGCATTTTAGACTATAATAGGCACATGGGTGGTGTTGACAGAGTAGATCAGAGGTTGGAACCTTACACTGCTCTTCGTAAGGCTTACATTTGGTACAAGAAGTTGGCTATCCATCTTTTCCACTTGGCAATGTTTAATGCTTTTGTTGTGTTCCAGGATTCTTGCCCTGAGTCAAAGATGACTTTTGCTAAGTTTCAGGAGTCTGTAATAGGCAGCCTTGTTGTAGTGGAACAGGAAAGTGTTCCTAGAGTTGGACTGGTGGAGGATGTTGCTAGATTGAAAGAACGCCACTTTCCAGATCACATTCCTCCCACACCCGCAAAAGATTTTCCCAGTAGGAGATGTAGAGTCTGTTGGCGAAAAGGTTTGCGGAAGGAGAGTCGTATGTACTGCCCGACTGTCCTTCTCATCCTGCACTGTGTCTCTCTGCTTGTTTTAGAGCGTACCACACACGAAAGAATTTTTGGGAGGATTCTTGAGTGGTAAAGTGAACTGCCTGGTCTGTATTCTTTGGATAATTTGATTCTGTTTCAAGGTTGGTGTTAGTGCAATGTATTTAGTTGCTGATTTTCTGTTAGAAGATTTGTATCTATTTGCAATTTGTTTGTGTTTTTATTTTTTTCTAAAAAAAATCCTAAATGTGATGGCGGTGTGTGTAGGCTTGCGCTTGGCTGTTGGTGTGTGTGGACTGGCACTTGGTTGGTGGTGTGCGTGGAATGGTGCTTGGCTGGCGGTGTGCATGGACTGGCGGTGTGCGTGGACTGGTGCGTGGCTGGTGGTGTGCGTGGACTGGAGCTTGGCTGGCAGTGTGCGTGGAATGGTGCTTGGCAGGCGGTGTGCGTGGACTGGTACTTGGCTGGCGGTGTGCGTGTACTGGTGGTGTGTGTGGACTGGTGCTTGGCTGGTGGTGTCCGTGGACTGGAGCTTGGCTGGTGGTGTGCGTGTACTGGAGCGTGGCTGGCGGTGTGCGTGGAATGGTGTTTGGCTGGCGGTGTGCGTGGACTGGTACTTGGCTGGCGGTGTGCGTGGACTGGTGGTGTGTGTGGACTGGTGCTTGGCTGGTGGTGTCCGTGGACTGGCGCTTGGCTAGCGGTGTGCGTGGACAGGTGTTTGGCTAGCGGTGTGTGTGGACTGGTGCTCTGCTGGCTGTGTGTGAGTAGTGACTTTCTGCTGGTCACTACACACACTGCTAGCCGAGTGCCACTCCACACAATCCATCAGCCTGTGTAGTTGCTGTGTCTGGATTGTGGGCGTGTAAAAGTGATGGGCCCTTGAATGGCGCTGTGTGCTGGTGTGAGTTTTGTTATGTGATGGTCCCGCGGCTGGCGGTGTGAATGGTTTTGTATGTCTCACACGTATGAAAGGTGTATGAATGGCCTGTAAAGAGGTTGGTGCCTTGTCGTGGCTTTACAGCTCACGAGCTGTGAGTCAATGGTTCAGCTTCTCGCCCTTTCAATTATTACCAGTGCATTTCATTTCTGTGAAATCACTTGCTAATACAATTGTATCTACTGAACCATCACTCACCCTCGTGCCAAATCCAACCAGTATGTGTGTGTGCTTGCGGATTAGATGGCTGTGCAGTAATATTTGTCTTTCTGAAGCAGGGTGTACCTTGTCCCTTTTTGGTGAATTTTGTAATGTGTTGCTTTTGTGCCTGGTGGTGCGAATGGTCTTGTTTGTATCACGTATGAAAGGTGTGTGAATGGCCTGTAAAGTGGTTGGTGCCTTGACGTGGCTTTACAGCTCACGAGCTGTAAGTCATTGGTTTGGTTTTTTGTGAATTTAATTATTGACAGTGCATTTCATTTTTGTGAAATCTCTTGTTAATAAAATTTAATACACTGAACCATGACTCGCCCTCGTGCCAAATCCAACCAGTATGTGTGTGTGTTTGAGGAATAGATGGTTGTGCAGGAATCTTTGTCTTTAGTTTCTCTGCCAAGGTACACTTTCCATGCAAGAATAACCCACCAACTGTAGATATTGTCGAAAACCCAGGGGAGTTCATGGTGATGTCTCTCTTGTGAATTCAAAAAATGTTTTTTTCCCCCAATGTCCTGCAAACCTCAAAATGTCTGCCACATTTTCTTTGCAATATTATTCCAAAATTCTCACGCTGTAGGAACAATAGATAATCTGGTTTTGCAAGGGGGGTCACTTTGGTTTTTGGCCCGGTGCTCGGCGGCCATGTAGGGAAACCTACCAAACCCACACATTTCTGAAAACTAGACACCCGGCGGCTTCCAAGGAAGTATGGTTTGCGTGGATCCCCCAACGTTTCCTTACCCAGAATCCCCTGCAAACCTCAATTTTTGCAGAAAAAAATCACTTTTTTCACACATTTTGGGGTGGGAAAGTAGTGGCATCACTGGGCTCACACAAATTTACCACCACCCAGCGTTCCCCCAGGTCTCCCGGTAAAAATGGTGCCTCACTTGTGTGGGAGGCCCAAGTACCCACGGCAGGCAAGGGCCCAAAACGAAGTGAGGCGACATCAAAATGGCCTATCGCAAAACCACCTGGTTTTGCAAGGGGGGTCACTTGGGTTTTTGGCCCGGTGCTCGGCGGCCATCTAGGGAAACCTACCAAACCCACGCATTTCTGAAAACTAGACACCCGGCGGCTTCCAGGGAGGTATGGCTTGCGTGGATCCCCCAACGTTTCCTTACCCAGAATCCCCTGCAAACCTAAATTTTTGCTGCAAAAATCACTTTTTTCACACATTTTGGGGTGGGAAAGTAGTGGCATCACCGGGCTCACACAAATTTACCACCACCCAGTGTTCCCCCAGGTCTCCCGGTAAAAATGGTGCCTCACTTGTGTGGGAGGCCCAAGTACCCGCGGCAGGCAAGGGCCCAAAACGTAGTGAGGCGAAATCAAAATGGCCTATGGCAAAACCACCTGGTTTTGCAAGGGGGGTCACTTTGGTTTTTGGCCCGGTGCTCGGCGGCCATCTAGGGAAACCTACCAAACCCACGCATTTCTGAAAACTAGACACCCGGCGGCTTCCAGGGAGGTATGGCTTGCGTGGATCCCCCAACGTTTCCTAACCCAGAATCCCCTGCCAACCTCAATTTGTGCTGAAAAAATCCCTTTTTTCACACATTTTGGGGTGGGAAAGTAGTGGCATCACCGGGCTCACACAAATTTACCACCACCCAGCGTTCCCCCAGGTCTCCCGGTAAAAATGGTGCCTCACTTGTGTGGGAGGCCCAAGTACCCGCGGCAGGCAAGGGCCCAAAACGTAGTGAGGCGACATCAAAATGGCCTATGGCAAAACCACCTGGTTTTGCAAGGGGGGTAACTTTGGTTTTTGGCCCGGTGCTCGGCGGCCATCTAGGGAAACCTACCAAACCCACGCATTTCTTAAAACTAGACACCCGGCGGCTTCCAGGGAGGTATGGCTTGCGTGGATCCCCCAACGTTTCCTTAGCCAGAATCCCCTGCAAACCTCAATTTATATTGAAAAAAATCACTTTATTCACACATTTTGGGGTGGGAGAGTAGTGGCATCACCGGGCTCACACAAATTTACCACCACCCAGCGTTCCCCCAGGTCTCCCGGTAAAAATGGTGCCTCACTTGTGTGGGAGGCCCAAGTACCCTCGGCAGGCAAGGGCCCAAAACGTAGTGATGGGACATTTGGGATAGGCAATGTTGATGTCGCCTCACTACGTTTTGGGCCCTTGCCTGCCGCGGGTACTTGGGCCTCCCACACAAGTGAGGCACCATTTTTACCGGGAGACCTGGGGGAACGCTGGGTGGTGGTAAATTTGTGTGAGCCCGGTGATGCCACTACTTTCCCACCCCAAAATCTGTGAAAAAAAGTGATTTTTTCAGCAAAAATTGAGGTTTGCAGGGGATTCTGGGTAAGGAAACGATGGGGGATCCACGCAAGCCATACCTCCCTGGAAGCCGCCGGGTGTCTAGTTTTCAGAAATGCGTGGGTTTGGTAGGTTTCCCTAGATGGCCGCCGAGCACCGGGCCAAAAACCCAAGTGACCCCCCTTGCAAAACCAGGTGGTTTTGCGATAGGCCATTTTGATGTCGCCTCACTACGTTTTGGGCCCTTGCCTGCCGCGGGTACTTGGGCCTCCCACACAAGTGAGGCACCATTTTTACCGGGAGACCTGGGGGAACGCTGGGTGGTGGTAAATTTGTGTGAGCCCGTTGATGCCACTACTTTCCCACCCCAAAATGTGTGAAAAAAGTGATTTTTTCAGCAAAAATTGAGGTTTGCAGGGGATTCTGGGTAAGGAAACGTTGGGGGATCCACGCAAGCCATACCTCCCTGGAAGCCGCCGGGTGTCTAGTTTTCAGAAATGCGTGGGTTTGGTAGGTTTCCCTAGATGGCCGCCGAGCACCGGGCCAGAAACCAAAGTGACCCCCCCTTGCAAAACCAGGTGGTTTTGCCATAGGCCATTTTGATGTCGCCTCACTACGTTTTGGGCCCTTGCCTGCCGCGGGTACTTGGGCCTCCCACACAAGTGAGGCACCATTTTTACCGGGAGACCTGGGGGAACGCTGGGTGGTGGTAAATTTGTGTGAGCCCGGTGATGCCACTACTTTCCCACCCCAAAATGTGTGAAAAAAGTCATTTTTTCAGCAAAAATTGAGGTTTGCAGGGGATTCTGGGTAAGGAAACGTTGGGGGATCCACGCAAGCCATACCTCCCTGGAAGCCGCCGGGTGTCTAGTTTTCAGAAATGCGTGGGTTTGGTAGGTTTCCCTAGATGGCCGCCGAGCACCGGGCCAAAAACCAAAGTGACCCCCCTTACAAAACCAGGTGGTTTTGCGATAGGCCATTTTGATGTCGCCTCACTACGTTTTGGGCCCTTGCCTGCCGCGGGTACTTGGGCCTCCCACACAAGTGAGGCACCGTTTGTACCGGGAGACCTGGGGGAACGCTGGGTGGTGGTAAATTTGTGTGAGCCCGGTGATGCCACTACTTTCCCACCCCAAAATGTGTGAAAAAAGTGATTTTTTCAGCAAAAATTGAAGTTTGCAGGGGATTCTGGGTAAGGAAACGTTGGGGGATCCACGCAAGCCATACCTCCCTGGAAGCCGCCGGGTGTCTAGTTTTCAGAAATGCGTGGGTTTGGTAGGTTTCCCTAGATGGCCGCCGAGCACCGGGCCAAAAACCCAAGTGACCCCCCTTGCAAAACCAGGTGGTTTTGCGATAGGCCATTTTGATGTCGCCTCACTACGTTTTGGGCCCTTGCCTGCCGTGGGTACTTGGGCCTCCCACACAAGTGAGGCACCGTTTGTACCGGGAGACCTGGGGGAACGCTGGGTGGTGGTAAATTTGTGTGAGCCCGGTGATGCCACTACTTTCCCACCCCAAAATGTGTGAAAAAAGTGATTTTTTTCAGCAAAAATTGAGTTTTGCAGGGGATTCTGGGTAAGGAAACGTTGGGGGATCCACGCAAGCCATACTTCCTTGGAAGCCGCCGGGTGTCTAGTTTTCAGAAATGTCTGGGTTTGGTAGGTTTCCCTAGGTGCCGGCAGGGCTAGAGTTAAAAAACTACAGCTAGTCACTTAGCCAAAAAAGGGTCATTTTTCACTGCAAAATTGAGGTGTGACCACCTTGCGTTTTGCGCCGTTTCCTGTCGCAGGCACCAGGCCGACCCGCACAAGTGAGGTACCATTTTTCTCGTATGACTTTGGGGAATGCGGGGTGGGTGGAAATTTGTGGATCCACGCAGATTCCAGAACTTTCCATCCCAGAAATGTGGGGAAAATGTGTTTTTTTTGTCATTTTTTTACGTTTGCAAGGGATTCTGGGTAACAGACCATGGTGGGAGGCAGTCAAGTCACCCCATCCTGGATTCCCCTGGGTGTCTAGTTTTCAAAAATGTATAGGTTTGCTATGTTTCCCTAGGTGCCGGCAGGGCTAGGGTTCAAAAACTACAGCTAGTCACTTTGCCAAAAAAGGGTCATTTTTCACTGCAAAATTGAGGTGTGACCACGTTGCGTTTTGCGCCGTTTCCTGTCGCGGGCACTAGGCCGACCCGCACAAGTGAGGTACCATTTTTCTCGTAGGACTTTGGGGAACGCGGGGTGGGTGGAAATTTGTGGATCCACGCAGATTCCAGAACTTTCCATCCCAGAAATGTGGGGAAAATGTGTTTTTTTTGTCTTTTTTTTACGTTTGCAAGGGATTCTGGGTAACAGACCATGGTGGGAGGCAGTCAAGTCACCCCATCCTGGATTCCCCTGGGTGTCTAGTTTTCAAAAATGTATAGGTTTGCTAGGTTTCCCTAGGTGCCGGCAGGGCTAGGGTTAAAAAACTACAGCTAGTCACTTTGCCAAAAAAGGGTCATTTTTCACTGCAAAATTGAGGTGTGACCACGTTGCGTTTTGCGCCATTTCCTGTCGCGGGCACTAGGCCGACTCGCACAAGTGAGGTACCATTTTTCTCGTAGGACTTTGGGGAACGCGGGGTGGGTGGAAATTTGTGGATCCACGCAGATTCCAGAACTTTCCATCCCAGAAATGTGGGGAAAATGTGTTTTTTTTGTCATTTTTTTACGTTTGCAAGGGATTCTGGGTAACAGACCATCGTGGGAGGTAGTCAAGTCACCCCATTCTGGATTCCCCTGGGTGTCTACTTTTCAAAAATGTATAGGTTTGCTAGGTTTCCCTAAGTGCCGGCAGGGCTAGGGTTCAAAAACTACAGCTAGTCACTTTGCCAAAAAAGGGTCATTTTTCACTGCAAAATTCAGGTGTGACCACGTTGCGTTTTGCGCCGTTTCCTGTCGCGGGCACTAGGCCGACCCGCACAAGTGAGGTACCATTTTTCTCGTAGGACGTTGGGGAACGCGGGGTGGGTGGAAATTTGTGGATCCACGCAGATTCCAGAACTTTCCATCCCAGAAATGTGGGGAAAATGTGTTTTTTTTGTCATTTTTTTACGTTTGCAAGAGATTCGGGGTAACAGACCATGGTGGGAGGCAGTCAAGTCACCCCATCCTGGATTCCCCTGGGTGTCTAGTTTTCAAAAATGTATAGGTTTGCTAGGTTTCCCTAGGTGCCGGCAGGGCTAGGGTTAAAAAACTACAGCTAGTCACTTTGCCAAAAAAGGGTCATTTTTCACTGCAAAATTGAGGTGTGACCACCTTGCGTTTTGCGCCGTTTCCTGTCGCAGGCACCAGGCCGACCCGCACAAGTGAGGTACCATTTTTCTCGTATGACTTTGGGGAATGCGGGGTGGGTGGAAATTTGTGGATCCACGCAGATTCCAGAACTTTCCATCCCAGAAATGTGGGGAAAATGTGTTTTTTTTGTCATTTTTTTACGTTTGCAAGGGATTCTGGGTAACAGACCATGGTGGGAGGCAGTCAAGTCACCCCATCCTGGATTCCCCTGGGTGTCTAGTTTTCAAAAATGTATAGGTTTGCTATGTTTCCCTAGGTGCCGGCAGGGCTAGGGTTCAAAAACTACAGCTAGTCACTTTGCCAAAAAAGGGTCATTTTTCACTGCAAAATTGAGGTGTGACCACGTTGCGTTTTGCGCCGTTTCCTGTCGCGGGCACTAGGCCGACCCGCACAAGTGAGGTACCATTTTTCTCGTAGGACTTTGGGGAACGCGGGGTGGGTGGAAATTTGTGGATCCACGCAGATTCCAGAACTTTCCATCCCAGAAATGTGGGGAAAATGTGTTTTTTTTGTCTTTTTTTTACGTTTGCAAGGGATTCTGGGTAACAGACCATGGTGGGAGGCAGTCAAGTCACCCCATCCTGGATTCCCCTGGGTGTCTAGTTTTCAAAAATGTATAGGTTTGCTAGGTTTCCCTAGGTGCCGGCAGGGCTAGGGTTAAAAAACTACAGCTAGTCACTTTGCCAAAAAAGGGTCATTTTTCACTGCAAAATTGAGGTGTGACCACGTTGCGTTTTGCGCCATTTCCTGTCGCGGGCACTAGGCCGACTCGCACAAGTGAGGTACCATTTTTCTCGTAGGACTTTGGGGAACGCGGGGTGGGTGGAAATTTGTGGATCCACGCAGATTCCAGAACTTTCCATCCCAGAAATGTGGGGAAAATGTGTTTTTTTGTCATTTTTTTACGTTTGCAAGGGATTCTGGGTAACAGACCATCGTGGGAGGTAGTCAAGTCACCCCATTCTGGATTCCCCTGGGTGTCTACTTTTCAAAAATGTATAGGTTTGCTAGGTTTCCCTAAGTGCCGGCAGGGCTAGGGTTCAAAAACTACAGCTAGTCACTTTGCCAAAAAAGGGTCATTTTTCACTGCAAAATTCAGGTGTGACCACGTTGCGTTTTGCGCCGTTTCCTGTCGCGGGCACTAGGCCGACCCGCACAAGTGAGGTACCATTTTTCTCGTAGGACGTTGGGGAACGCGGGGTGGGTGGAAATTTGTGGATCCACGCAGATTCCAGAACTTTCCATCCCAGAAATGTGGGGAAAATGTGTTTTTTTTGTCATTTTTTTACGTTTGCAAGAGATTCGGGGTAACAGACCATGGTGGGAGGCAGTCAAGTCACCCCATTCTGGATTCCCCTGGGTGTCTAGTTTTCAAAAATGTATAGGTTTGCTAGGTTTCCCTAAGTGCCGGCAGGGCTAGGGTTCAAAAACTACAGCTAGTCACTTTGCCAAAAAAGGGTCATTTTTTCACTGCAAAATTGAGGTGTGACCACGTAGCGTTTTTCGCCGTTTCCTGTCGCGGGCACTAGGCCGACCCGCACAAGTGAGGTACCATTTTTCTCGTAGGACTTTGGGGAACGCGGGGTGGGTGGAAATGTGTGGATCCACGCAGATTCCAAAACTTTCCATCCCAGAAATGTGGGGAAAATGTGTTTTTTTTGTCATTTTTTTACGTTTGCAAGGGATTCTGGGTAACAGACCATGGTGGGAGGCAGTCAAGTCACCCCATCCTGGATTCCCCTGGGTGTCTAGTTTTCAAAAATGTATAGGTTTGCTAGGTTTCCCTAGGTGCCGGCAGGGCTAGGGTTAAAAAACTACAGCTAGTCACTTTGCCAAAAAAGGGTCATTTTTCACTGCAAAATTGAGGTTGACCACGTTGCGTTTTGCGCCATTTCCTGTCGCGGGCACTAGGCCGACCCGCACAAGTGAGGTACCATTTTTCTCGTAGGACTTTGGGGAACGCGGGGCGGGTGGAAATTTGTGGATCCACGCAGATTCCAGAACTTTCCATCCCAGAAATGTGGGGAAAATGTGTTTTTTTTGTCATTTTTTTACGTTTGCAAGGGATTCTGGGTAACAGACCATGGTGGGAGGCAGTCAAGTCACCCCATCCTGGATTCCCCTGGGTGTCTAGTTTTCAAAAAATGTATAGGTTTGCTAGGTTTCCCTAGGTTCTGGCAGGGCAAGGGTTCAAAAACTACAGCTAGTCACTTTGCCAAAAAGGGGTCATTTTTCACTGCAAAATTGAGGTGTGACCACGTTGAGTTTTGCGCCGTTTCCTGTCGCGGGCACTAGGCCGACCCGCACAAGTGAGGTACCATTTTTCTCGTAGGACTTTGGGGAACGCGGGGTGGGTGGAAATTTGTGGATCCACGCAGATTCCAGAACTTTCCATCCCAGAAATGTGGGGAAAATGTGTTTTTTTGGTCATTTCTTTATGTTTGCAAGGGATTCTGGGTAACAAACCATGGTGGGAGGCAGTCAAGTCACCCCATCCTGGATTCCCCTGGGTGTCTAGTTTTCAAAAATGTATAGGTTTGCTAGGTTTCCCTAGGTGCCGGCAGGGCTAGGGTTCAAAAACTACAGCTAGACTCTTCGCAAAAAAAGTGTAAATTTTCAGTGTGAAAATGTGGTGTGTTCAGCTTAGGTTTTGAGCCACTTCCTGTCGTGGGCACTGTGCCTACCCACACAAGTGAGGTACCATTTTTATCGGGAGACTTAGGGTAGTTCAGATTTGTAAAGCAACTGTTATTACCTATTGATTTTGGATGCATTTCTCCCTTCCAAATGAAAGACATTGTGTAAAAAAAAAAGTCATTTTGAAAAATGACCAATAATTGTCATGCAAGTATGAGTATTCCCAATTTCGAAAATGTGCAAATATGCACTGTTTCTAAACTCTGTAGTTTGTTCCCATTTCAGAAATACATAGGTGTCTTTCATACCGATTTTTCCATGTATACATTTTCCCACAATAATTGCTATAGACCCGGAACAAAAAAAAAAAACCATTACAAAATGCTGCTCAGTTTTTTACTCTGGGTTCGTTGGGCTCTTGGTGAACCTACAAGTCCTATATATCCCCACAACCAGGGAGGTCCAGTGGATGTAACGGTACATTGCTTTCTAAGAGATGTGATAATTAGAAGAAGTTACAGGTGAAAACGTTGACTCAAAAGGCTGCTTTTTTCAACTAATTTTTAATTTTTCCTATATTTAACTGTTAGTTTCTATAAAGAAACCTTGATGGATCTACACAAATGACCCCTTGCTGAATTCAGAATTTTGTCTACTTTTCAAAAATGTATAGCTTTCCAGGGTCCATTATTGTTTTTGTACCCATTTCTACCATTAACTGGAAGGAGGTTGAAAGCACAAAAAATAGCAAAAAGAAGGTATGTCCCAGAAAAATGCCAAAACTGTGTAAAAAATGTTGGTTTTCTGACAAAATTCTGTCATTCCCTAAAAGCTGGAGAAATGGTGATTTCAGCCCCACAACCCCTTTTTTGATACCATTTTCAGAGAAAAACCCAGAAGCTTTCATTTGCAGCCCGTTTTTCCCATTTTTCACAAAAAAACCAAAATTTTGCTGTATTTTGACTAATTTCTGGGAACCCTCTAGGAGAATCCACAAACCCTGGGTACCTTTAGAATCCCCATGATGTTGGAAGAAAAGGACGCAAATTTGGCGTGGATACCTAATGTGGTCAAAAAGTTACAGGGGCCTAAGCGCGCACTACCCCAAATAGCCCAAAAAAGGCTTAGCACAGGAGGGGAAAAGGCCTAGCAGCGAAGGGGTTAACTGGGCTGGATTTTGAAAGTATGGTGATGTCACTTATGTAAACAGTGTCGCTTGTGCATTGGGGGAACGGAAATACAAATTGCTTCAAACTGATCTCACGCGGCCGCCGTTGTGTTTCTAAACACTGCTGCTCGGCATAAAACAAAGCTGTTTTAACGCACACACTGTATGTACGCGTGCAGCTCCTGCTCTAGCCCGTGTCCATACCCAATCCCCGCACACTCCTCCTGGAGCGCCTGGACTCGCCCTGCGGCCTAACGAGGGGGTTAGCATAATGGTCCCAGCTGACCGTGTTTATCCAGTTCACCAATACCCGAATGCCTGTAGGCTGAAGGCATCACTGTACCCATTGCTAACTGTTTCTAAATAGTTTTAAACATGGGAGTGAATTAGAGAAACTCAAGTTTGGAGGGGGAGTTTAAGCATGAACGTGCATCATTATTATTAGATGTGGCGCAGGTGCTTTAAACAACTCCTCTAAAACACCTGTCTGCAAGGAGGTGGGGGTCATGTAAGAAATATACACAGATTTGAAGTTGAGTCGAGCACACAAACTGGAATCCTGACTCACACCTTCCACGAGGGACTCACTAACCATCCGTCACAGTTACCGAGACAGCCTCTGCCCTCACACCTGCAACAAGTGACTCTCCGTCCATCACAGAGAAGAACACTCGTGACTTTGAGCTACCTCCGGGCGTGCATTGAAGTTGTGACCAGCTTGGCCCTCCAGTCTCACCACGTGTCTCCTGAGCCAATCCAGACACTAGTCACTTGCTGTTTATGTTAGTAAACAGCATGAGAGCAGCACGATGATTGGCACAGGCAGGCACTGCCAGCACTCCTTAGGCTGTGGCTGTAACCACCCGGGCTCCTAACATTGCGCAGGTAGACAAAGGTTCAAGTGCGCATGTCGCGCTACTCAC
Source organism: Triturus cristatus (assembly GCF_964204655.1). Taxonomy (NCBI): domain Eukaryota; kingdom Metazoa; phylum Chordata; class Amphibia; order Caudata; family Salamandridae; genus Triturus; species Triturus cristatus. Next base: position 715,247,976 of record NC_140588.1, on the reverse strand, counting down.
AGTAAGGTACCCCTCCAACCCGACATATGCATGTCACCCCAAGGCCCAGCTGAACCTCTGTCCATCATTCAAGCTTAACACTCCCTCCCCCCCCCCCCCCCATCCACCCACGTCTTCGAGCCTCCACTCTAATCCAAAAAGGCAAGCTCTGCCTGAGCCATCCCGAAATAAAAGCAGTGTACTGGCACTGCGAATAAAAATGTAATCAAAACATTTATTAATATGTGGCCCCAGGGCAACAAAACAAACAGGGGGCAATGCCTCTATGCCCCAAAATAGAAACTGCTGCTGCTTGAAAACTGGATGAGTAAGTCAGAGACAATGGGGCAGAAAGACATTCCCAAATCCTGGTATCGCATTTTCACACTCAAAAACACCTACACGCCATATAGCAATCTATAAATACAAAGCCCTTTATCCCGGGTGTTATTGAAGGATGCAAGATCCAACCCTCGACTGGAATTAAACACAGAGAAACCTGCAACATGTATGAACATTACCACTGAACACACTTACACATGTGCATAAGAAGATCCAACACCTTTACCCGAATCGTCTTTAAAAATGCATACTGCCAAAACAAATGACATTGTTAACCCACTTGGTCACAGGAACCCCTCTCCCCCAACCCCCCCATTACAGAGCTTTCTTCCATTCAGAAGCCAACAACGCTGATTTCTGATGAACAAATCAGCACCAAGAGCCTAATATACAAATAATAACATAATCCGAAGGCACACAAAAAAGGTCCTTTAGCAGATAGTCCATTTGCAAAAGTAAATCTAACATTGTGAGGCAAGATCAATGAATGTACTCCAAACACCGCAAGTTTTAAAAATGCTCGCTGTCATTTGCACTAAGAACGATCACTCAAAAATCTGTAACATATAAATTATACAGTGAAATCAATCGCAGAACAAAAGTGCCTTTTCATAAGTTATATATGCCATTTTCAAATAGTGGCTCAACTATCCGATGGAAGACATAATTTAGCTTTCATTATTTAGTGGGTCCTCTACCGGTAGTGGCAACATAATTCAAATTCCTGCGTTGTTTTGATACAGAAACCAACTTCGTTAGACATATTCCCATAGAGAATGCTTGAAAAGAGGCTCCAGAAATATAATGTTAATTGCATATGCAAGAAAAACTAACAATAAAAGGGAGATAGAATTCAAACTAAAATAAAGCATCTTACTACTTTAGCCTAGAAAAAAAAAATCTAAAACTTACATGTCAGTAAATTTAATATCCTACTTTAACATAGCAAAAAACTGTGCACCAGAAACCATTTACAAAGTGATCCTGTACAAGGTAAATACTTAAGATACTCAAAAGCAGACTGCTATTGTAAGCCTTACCCGCACGATTTCACAGTCCACGTTTAACTCTGCGGCAACAACTTCTATTTTCTCTCTACACACAGAGCCCAGACTTGTCATTCCGTTGTCCCAGTATTTCTTGAGAGTGGCTAGATCACGGTGACTAAATTGAGTGCGATCTTGCAGCTGTAAAAGAACAAGAAGCAGCAGTTTAATACTTGAGCTAGATATACACAAACTGGTGTTGCACACTTACTCAGTCTATTTCAGTTTCGGTTTGGTGCCAAGGTTTTCAGCAAGTGCAGTAAGATGCCATTCAGTACTATCAATGAAAAATGTCTTAGTAACCATGACGAAAAGTTTCAATTCTATTAAGGACGAGGAGGCGAGGATTATGCTGTAACTTTCTTTATTCTCTACAGCCAGCAGTGTTCAACTTTAACATTTAGACAAAAAACTAGCACTCCCATGGTGCTTAGGAAGTCCACAACAGCCACCAATCAGCGTCCTCCGTCATCCCCGAGGGCGTGTACTTCCTGTGGCAACTCCTCTTTTGAGACTGCGGCCAGAACCAACTCGCATCAACTCATTCGTTTTTGGCACCCTCGGAACCTGAAACAGATCAACCAGAAGGACCATGACTCTATTCTCCGTGACTCTGACAGTCAAACTACAAGGCATAAACAAGGCGCAAGCACTTGATGAACAAAAGAGAACACACCTTCTTATAGAAATACAAATAGGTAAGCAGATATACTTATACCGTACGAAGAAGAGTAACCTCCAAACAGTAGGCATCATTCAGTCACCAAGGGGTGGGAGCAAGGAGATAGGCAAGAGCTCTGGGAGGGGGTAATCCTTGCCTCCGCGTCCTTATTAGAATTGAAACATTCCGTCATGGTTACTAGGAAATTTTTAATTCTATGTCAGGACCGGAGGCGAGGATTATGCTTGTTCAAAGCTTATCCACCACCAGCGAGGCCATATCCATGACTGGTTTGAAATAAAACCGTTTGAACATCGAATCCGATGACCAGTCGGCTGCGTTCAAAATGCCTTCCAGCCTGGCTCCCAGGGAGAAAGCTTTTGACGCCATGGCACCTCACACCGAATGGGCGCCAAACTGCGAGACGTTTATGCCCGCCTCTTGCATCACCCAGCAGACCCAGCGTGCTAGTCGGTGGAGTAACCGCTTTGAAGGGCTTTCGTAAGGAAATCAACAGTTGTCCTTCTCCCGGATGACGCGTCTCCTCCGTCCTGCTTTCGTATTCCTTAACCACAAAGCTTGGGCGAACTATCAAAGGCTGGATACGATATCACTCTAGAGTCTGATTTAGTCCTGCGGACGATGTGGAAGGTAACCTCCTGTGGGGTATAGACTCGACCTGAGATGTCCAACGCCGAACATCGGACACTCTGCGACAAGAGATGAGGCACAGGAGCATCGCCAGCTTTACCGAAAGTTCCTTGCGGGACAGATACCTATTAGCTTGCCATGATGTGAACAGATGAAGAACCTTATTAACATCCTTAAGAGATGAATACCTATGTTCTGGGGGAAGCGTCAAACCTATGCCCCGCAGCAGCTTGAAAATCATCGGATGTTCCCCAATCGGGCGAACTTGCAGCGGCATATGGCCCGCCGAAATCGCTGAGAGGTAAGAACCGGAAACCAAACTTGCGACCTCCAACAAGGCGTGATTAGAACCACTCTCGTTTGCTGCCTGTGAATATGAGTTGTGAACCTCATGACCATCGCGAACAGGGGGAAAAGCATAACCTGTATCCTCGGACCAGTCCTGGAGAAACACGTCTGTCGCGGTTGCCAGAGGGTCCGGCTTCCAACTATAAAACTTTTGAAGCTGGTGATCCAACCTGGATGCAAAGAGGTCCACCGAGAACGGGCCACACATATCGTTCAACCATTGGAAAAAACGCGGGTGAAGCTGCCACAAACTCATATCCAGCCAACTTCTGGAGCACCTGTCCGCCACCACGTTGGACGCTCCCGGGAGATACTCCACTGTCACGGAGATGTTGTGGGAGAGACAGAAGGTCCACAGTTCCTTGGCCAGATCCGCCAATGCCTTGGACTTCGTACCCCCAAGGTGGTTGATATAACGCACCACCGAAACATTGTCCATCTTTAATAGGACATTGCAGGATATTCTGTCCTTGGCCCAGAACCGAATCGCGAAGGAGCCCGCCATCAACTCTAGACAATTGATGTGCAGTTGACCCTCTGCGGCAGACCACTTTCCGCTGGTAGAGGAGTCCCCGCACCGTGCCCCCCAGCCCGATTTGCTGGCGTCGGACTCTATCACGAGATCCGGGTCGCATCCAAAGATGGCTCTGCCGTTCCAGGCCTCCATATGGTCAAGATACCACCTCATCTCCAGCCGAACTTCCTCCGAGAGGGAAACCTGATCCGCATTTCGCCGGCCCTTGCGGAGATGGGAGGCTTTGATCCGTTGGAGGGCTCTGTAGTAGAGTAGCCCCGGAAAGATAGCTTGGATCGACGAGGCCAAGAGGCGCACTAGACACAGTATCTGTCTCAGTGAGGTAGAAGAGCGAGCAAGAGTGCACCTAATTTCCCTGCGAATCTTGACAATCTTCCGCGAGGGAAGGCTCAGCGTGCGGGCCACCGAATCGATAGTAAACCCCAGGAAGGTAACCTGCATGGATGGAATCAGAAGAGATTTCTTGTCGTTGATGGCAAACCCCAGGCTCTGCAGTAGATCTGTTGTTTCTTTGAGATGTGTGACTAGACGCAGGGGGCACTGCTCCAGAAGCAGGATATCGTCCAAATAATGGGTGAGACGCAGCCCCTTTGCTTAAAGTGTTTCCACAACCGGCTTGAGAACCTTCGTGAAACACCACGGGGCTGACGAAAGGCCGAAGGGAAGGGTCGCAAACTCGTAGACCACGCCCTTCCAGAGAAACTGAAGGAACCGCCTTTGCAGCGGGTAAACTGGTACTGTCAAGTACGAGTCCTCAGGCACACCATCCAATCTTTGGGTTGCAGGAGGTAGCGCAAAAAATGGATGCCTCCCATCTTGAAATGGCGGTAGACCAGCCACTGATTGAACTCTTTGAGATTTATGACGGGATGCTGACCCCCGTCCGTCTTGTCTACAACGAAGATGTTGCTGAGGAAGCCCTGGGATGCAGGGAAGAGGGAACTATGGCTCCTTTCCACAGAAGCTCGGTCACCTCCTTGTCGATAATGGCGACCTTGTCCTGTGCGAAAAACAGTGGTTTGGGATGAATGTCCTGGATGGGAGTACCATAGAAACCCTTTACAGTTTGTAACACCCAGGAGTCTGAGGTGATGGTTCTCCAAGTGTGCTCGAAAAGTGCCAACCTGGCCCCCACCCAAAGGTGTTGTAAAGGTAAAAGGCTCACCTGCTGCGGCCTGAGGCTGGCCGCGCTATCGGTATCCCCGGCCTCTGCATCCCCGGCGGGACTGAAAGAACTCCTGTCTGCCGGCGTCCGTGGTCTTCTTTCCGCCTCGCTGAGGGCCTTGGGTATAGAACTTGCCGGCAGAGCGCCCCCTGCCACGACCGGCGCTGACAAAAACACGAGGATGAAAAACTCTTTTAATGGAGGACTGCGCTTTGTCGAGCGAGGTAAAGGTTGAGACAAACTTTGTCAGTTCCTTTATGAAGGGGTCCCTGAACAGGCCACCCTGAGCTATCGCGCCTGCCTCGAAGAGGCTAAGTCCCCAAGCTTGGGGTTGACTTTTAAAAGGAAGGAGCAACACCTCTCTGTAGACAGTGCTCAATTCGCGTTGCCCAGAAAAACTGACTCTCTGGACCCAGTTGGAAATACGGTCTGGGGACAAAGGGGAACCTGTCGCTTTAGCCTGCTCGGTCAACTCCAGGGTTTTTGTAAGTCATCCAGTCAGGTCCAGGAGTGTATCCTGACAATTCTTCCAGGACCGATCGATACCCTTCTTAGGATCCCAAATGTATTTTTGAAGGAAGGTCGCCATCCTAGGGTCGACCTCCGGAGTTGTCGCGACTTTGCCCGGAAGGGTTGGTGCGGACAATCTGCCCTAATGCAGGCCCTAACCTCCTTCCACAGAGGTTTACGTAGGCGTCCAGCGACAAAAGCCGAAACCTAAGTGGATGGAGATCAGGCTGAGGAGCGTGGATGGATAAGGTCCTCAGGAACAAACATGTCAGAGGGGATCTCGCTTTGCATAGAGGGATCAGAAAGGGACACGCTAGGGCACCAAAAGTGTAGACGGGCCAGCCTCGTCCTGGGAATCCCCCACAGAGTCGTCGTCCTCATCATCTTGGCCGAAGTCTGGGTTCTCCAGAACGTCTGGGGTCCTGTTGTATTCCGGTGGAGAAGAACTGGCCAGGAAAGCCCTTTTAAGGCACTCAAATGCCACCGAATTGGGAGCCAAGGTGCTCTTGCACTTCTCCGCGCACTGGGGTCTTTCTGCCTGTATGGCATAGGCATACTTCATAATGCGGTGCTCGAATGGACCCATTGCTGGCTCTACTGCTTGATGGATGGATGCGTCCAAGGCGTCACAGAAGGAGTAGTTTCTTTTCTGTAACTCCAGTTCTGTAGTAGGGGTATCTCTGTTATAGTCATAATCTAGTGAATAGTCCCGCCCATGTGCGTGGACCCCGGAGCAATAAAAAATAATCTCTAAAAGGTGACAAATCATGCAGACCTGCATACACCTTTAAGAGAGAATTTAATTTAAAGACAGATAATGCAGCCTATACCCACAGGCTACACGGTCCAGTACTTCAACTAGAATTCCACCAACCTCCACAAACAGCACTGCCTGTCTAGTTTTTCTCCACATAGGAAAAAACCCTGCCTCTACCAGCAAAAGCCTCTGGAATGATAGAGAGGAAGGAGTGGACAGACAAGCCCCATAGGCTGCCATTATGCGGCTTGGAACAGGATACTGTGCCTTTAAGAAAACTTTCCAGTTTTCCAGAACTTTCCCCAGTATCCCAGAATGCCCAGCAGGTCCCATTTACTTTCAGTTCTTTTTGAAGGCGTAGCACGCCAGACCTGTAGCATTCTACATATGAATAAGTATCTCTCCACCGGGGAGGAGGGCGGGCGCTTATGACTATAACAGAGATACCCCTACTACAGAACTGGAGTTACAGAAAAGAAACTACTCCTTCTGTAGTAGGGGATCTCTGTGTATAGTCATAATCTAGTGAATAGAATGGCAAGCCCATCCCCACACAACAAAGGCGGTGGAGAACACACAAGACACTACCACTACTGTGCGAACAAATTTCGCAGCGAAGCCTGCCCAACCTGAGCATCTGCCCTGGCATCCGTGTCCAGACAGTAATGCGCAGCAAAGGTATGGACCGACTTCCAAGTGGCCGCCTTACAGATTTCCGCAATCGGAACATTACGCAGCAAAGCCGTCGTGGCAGCTTTGCCCCTGGTGGAATGAGCCTTAGGTTTACCCCCTAAGGTCTTATTAGCCTTTTGATAACACAATTGTATGCAGGACACAATCCACCGAGAAATGGACTGCATAGAGGTCGCAAGACCAGTCCTGACTGAGCCATAATTAACAAACAATTGGTCAGACCTACGAATATCCTTGGTCTTATCCAGATAAAATTTCAACACCCTCCGAACATCCAGGGAATGGAGAGACCTTTCCGCTGGCGAAGAGGGATTCTGAAAGAACATAGGTAAAGTTAAGTTCTGGTTAACATGAAAATCAGAGATAACCTTAGGAAGAAATTTAGGGTGAGTACGCATCACAACCTTAGCAGCATGAAATACAGTATAAGGTTCTTGACAACATAATGCCTGAAGTTCACTCACCCTGCGGGCCGATGTAATGGCCACTAGGAACGCCGCCTTCCAGGATAGGTGCTGCAATGAAGCCTTGTGAATGGGTTCAAAAGGCTCCTTCATCAGTCTGGACAGCACCACATTCAAGTACCAGGAAGGCGAGGGAAGTCTGACGGGAGGAAACACTTTCTTCAAGCCTTCCAAAAAATCCTTGACCACAGGGATCTGAAAGAAGGAAGTCTGTGAAGGGCATTTCCTGTAAGCAGTCAAAGCAGCCAGATGAACCTTAATGGAACGGAAATTAAGGCCAGACTGCGCCAGATGTAAAAGGTATGGAAGGATGACATCTTCCTTACATGTTGTCGGATCAAAGTTCTTGGACTTACACCAGATACAGAACCTCTTCCACTTGTAAGCATAGGATGTTCTAGTGGAAGGTCGCTTAGACTCCTTCAGAATGTCCATACAATCGTCTGGTAGATTCAGATGGCCATATTGCACTATTTCAGGAGCCATGCCACCAAACTCAAAGACGAGAGGTTGGGGTGCACCATCCGCCCCCCGAACTTCGTGAGAAGGTCCGGCCTGCACGGCAACCGCATGTGAGGAAGGAGAGACCGGTGAAGAAGGTCCGTGAACCACCACTGCCTGGGCCACTCCGGGGCGATCAGGATCATCCGCGCCCTGGACTGGGACAACTTGATGAGCACCGCCGGAATCAGGGGAATGGGTGGAAAAGCGTACAGAAAGCTGTTCGACCAATCGATCCATAGCGCATTCCCCAGCGTCCCCCGCTGGTAGTACCTGGATGCGAAGTCTCGGCATTTGCTGTTTTCGGCGGTGGCGAACAGATCTACGTCTGGAGTCCCCCACCTTGCGAAGACTTCTCCTAGTACTTCGTCGTTTATGACCCATTCGTGGTTTTCCTGAATCAGCCTGCTCAAGGCGTCCGCCTGAGCATTCTGCACTCCTGGCAGATGCGTGGCCGTAATCGTCAGTCCTCTGGCCAGCAGCCAGCGCCAGATCGCCTGCGCCTCCTGCGACAGAGTGCGCGATCTCGACCCCCCCTGCTTGTTGAGATAATACATCGTGGTTGTATTGTCCGTCTGTATCAGCAGCGAGTTGGTCTGGAAGGACGGAAGGAAGGCCTTCAGTGCCAGGAAGACAGATCTGAGTTCCAGGAAATTGATGTGGTACGTCGATTCCAAAGCAGACCACTTTCCCTGAATCTGCAAGTCCCCGGAATGCGCTCCCCAGCCCTGGAGAGACGCATCCGTCACAACACTCGTCGTGGGAATGTCCTTGTGGAAGGGAACCCCCTTGAGGAGGTTTTCCGCCGAACACCACCACTTCAGAGACTGAAGAGCATGCAGCGACAGACGTATCTTGTCGTCCCAAGAGCCTGTCCTCTGATCCCACTGATCCTCCAAACACTCCTGCAGTGGTCTCATGTGTAGCCGAGCGTGAGGCGTGAGGAAGATACAGGAGACCATCGAACCCAGTACAGACGACACCTTCCTCACTTTCGTCGATGGAGCAGTCCTGAGGTCCTGAGCCTTCCGAAGGAGTGATAACCGTCTCTCCTCCGAAGGAGACACGCTTGCTGACCGCGTATCGATGGAGGCCCCCAGGTACTGTATGCACTGGACCGGAGTCGTGACCGACTTGGACATGTTGACGTGTAACCCCAGCTTGTGCAAGAGCTCGCACGTCCATCGGAAGTGTTCTTGCGCTTCCGCAAAGGATGATGCCTTGATCAGCCAATCGTCCAGATACGGGTAGACAAACACCTTGTTCCTCCGCAGGTGTGCAGCCACCACCGCCATGCACTTCGAAAAGGTCCTGGGCGCAGATTTTAGCCCGAATGGCAGTACTGTGTATTGATAGTGATTGGCGCCGACTTGGAATCGCAGGAACTTCCTGTGCTTCCTCGCTATGGGCACATGGAAGTACGCATCCTGTAGATCTATGGCACAGAGCCAGTCTCCCCGTTGCAGCTGAGGGTAAATCTGATGCAACGAAAGCATGCGTAACTTCTCTCTGCGAATCCATTTGTTTGCCTGCCGCAAATCCAGAATGGGCCTGTACTCGTTCTTGTCCTTCTTGCGAACGAGGAAGAACCGAGAGTACAGACCTCTTCCCCTTTGAGACAGAGGTACCTCTTCTACCACCTTTTTTCTCAACAAGATGTCTGCCTCCGCCTGGAGCTCTCTCAGCTGGAATCGAGAGCTGACCGGCGGAATCGCTGGAGGCGGGCTGATAAACCGAAGACTGTATCCATTGCAAACAATATTCAGCACCCACTTGTCCTGAGTAATTTTTCTCCACTCTGCCGGAAAAAATTGAATGCTTCCCCCCACTGGAGTGGGTAACCGTTGAGGGGGAAGTAACCGCTCAGGGCCGAGACCCGGCCGGGCCCTTGGTTGTGGTAGTAGCCTGCTGGCCTCCTCTACCCCTCTGGCGCTTCTGGAAGGGCTTGCGGAACTGCTGCTGTTGTGGCTGCTGCTGTCCCGAGCCCTGCCCACGCCCTCTGCCCGACGACCCGAACCTCCTTTGGAACGGGCGCTTCTTTTTCTCGGCCTTCTCCAACCCGACGGCCGTCAGGGTTTCCGCCTCAGCCTTCATGCGGGCCATCTCATCGTCCGCATGCTTCCCGAACAGGGTTTCCCCCGAGAAGGGCAGGTTGGCCACTCTTTGCTGCGCCTCTGGCTTGAGGGACGTCAGGCGCAACCACGAATGGCGCCGCTGGTGGACGCCATGACAGTAGGCGTGGGCGGCCAATAAAGATACGTCCGCCGCTGCGCTGATCGTTTGGTTCGACACCAGCATGCCTTCGCGCACCGTCTCCAAGAAGTCCTCCTTCTTGTCCCGTGGCAGGAGGTCTGCATATTGCTGCAGGGACTCCCACAGGGCCCGGTCGTAACGGCCCAACAAAGCCCCTGCACTCGCCGCCTTCATGGTGGTGGCGGCGGTACCACACACCTTCCTGCCCGCAGAATCCAGCCAGCGGCTTTCTTTGTCGGGTAGAACCGTGGAGGACGGGGCGGTCGCATGTTGTTTTCTTGCCGCCGTCACGATCACCGAATCCGGCTTCGGGTCCACTCTCAAAAATGACGGATCCGACTCCGGGGCCCTGTACTTTTTCATGAGCCTGGAAGGAGCGGCCTTCGTCGTCGCAGGAGTAAGGAACAGCTCCAAGGCGGGTTCCACCAGTCCTGGTACAAGAGGCAGTAGGGGGCGAGACAGGTGTTTTTTATGAAGCGTCTCGAATATCACGGACGTCGTGGGTGTTGGAACCGTCACCGTGATACCCAACTTTGCAGCCCCTCGCAACAGCACCTCTTGGAACGAGACCAAGTCGTCCACCGGAGACACCCTCGTCCCCGGGGAGTCCGACAGCGTCGGGGAAAGGTCTCTGTCCGAGGAGCGCGTGCGCGACCTGGACCTATACCTCCTACGGCGTCGTCTTGAGTCCGACGAGGACCGTCCACGGCTCCGTGATCTTCTCCTCCTGTGAGAGCGGGAGCGCGACCTCTTCGGCTTCGGCCTGTCCGCCGGTCTCGCTGGTCCAGGCGACCGTGGGCGTCGTGGCTTCGGGGTCCCCTGCGGCGGAGTCGGGTACCGTGGAAGGGAAACCGACCGCGGGGGAACCGGCGGCGGTCCCACAGGGGTGCGTGGCAGCGACAGAGGCTGGGGCGGCGGAGGCAGCGTCCGCGGCCGAGGTGGCGGTGGTGGAGGTGGCGGTGGAGGTGGTGGTGGAGGCGGAGGCGGCGGAGGCGGGAGAGGAGGCGGCGACGGAGGCATCCGAGGCGGCGTATACACCACCGAGTACACTGATCCCGGTGACTCTCTCTTCCTCGACGTCGATCTTCTCCTCGACGTCGATCTTCTCCTCGACGTCGATCGTCGCTTCGACGGTGACCTGCGCCTCGACGGCGACCTGCGCCTCGACGGCGACCTGCGCCCCGACGGCGACCTGCGCCTCGACGGCGACCTGTACCTCGACGGCGACCTGTACCTCGACGGCGACCTGTGCCTCGACGGCAACCTGTGCCTCGACGCCGATCTTCTCCTCGGCGTCGATCTTCGCCTCGACGGCGACCTGTGCCTCGACGGCGACCTTCGCCTCGATGGCGACCTTCGCCTCGACGGCGACCTCAAGCGTCTCGACGTCGATCTCCTTCCCCTCTTCATCGACGGCGAGCTGCGATCCCTCGACGGCGAACGCCGACGCCGGGTCCCATCTCGACGACGACCGCTGGACGGAGCCGACGACGGCGTCGTCGCCGACGACGCCGATTTAGTCGACGGCGGCCTATTCAGGTCCCTCGACGGCGATAGTTGACGCCGCTTCTCCCCAGAGCCCTGGGGGGACGGCGAACAGACGGTGGTCATCCTCCTCGACGTCGCCGTCGACGCCCTCGACGGGGAGTGGGAGCGCTTACTGGTCTTCCTGCCCCTGGGGAGCCCCCCAGAGGCCTCAGTATGGGCCAAATCAGCCCCTCCAGACCCACCTGGTGCCTTCAGTCTTCGTTCCTCCAGAACTTGAAGCCTGATTTTCATTCTGTCCCTCAGGGTCCTGGCTGAGAACGAGTGGCAGATGGTACAGCTTTCAGGCACGTGGGACTGGGGAAGGCAACCTATGCACACCTCGTGTGGATCAGTTTTAGCCTTCTTTTGACCACATTCCGGGCACTTGTCGAACAAGCCAGGCATGTTGACAGTACCAGCTACTAAACACAAGAAAAAGTGACAAAAATTGCCAAAATCTCAATTAAACCCTTGAAAAGGGGAGAGCTCAATGCTCCAGGGTCCTGCTAGCAGGAGCCGGAAAAAAGAACTGAAAGTAAATGGGACCTGCTGGGCATTCTGGGATACTGGGGAAAGTTCTGGAAAACTGGAAAGTTTTCTTAAAGGCACAGTATCCTGTTCCAAGCCACATAATGGCAGCCTATGGGGCTTGTCTGTCCACTCCTTCCTCTCTATCATTCCAGAGGCTTTTGCTGGTAGAGGCAGGGTTTTTTCCTATGTGGAGAAAAACTAAACAGGCAGTGCTGTTTGTGGAGGTTGGTGGAATTCTAGTCGAAGTACTGGACAGTGTAGCCTGTGGGTATAGGCTGCATTATCTGTCTTTAAATTAAATTCTCTCTTAAAGGTGTATGCAGGTCTGCATGATTTGTCACCTTTTAGAGATTATTTTTTATTGCTCCGGGGTCCACGCACATGGGCGGGACTATTCACTAGATTATGACTATACACAGAGATCCCCTACTACAGAACTCATCATCCATCCAAAGGAATAACCTGTAAGGATTCCTCCTCCATTTAATCCATCTCCATTCCTAATCTTTGCAGCATCAGGGATGGCAGTCTACATGCTCATGTGCGAACAGGCAAGCCTACGTACAGTGACAGAAAAAATATATAGCTAGTGGAACCCACTTTACTTTTGTGCCGCTGAGCGGCTGGCAGGTATAATATATATATACTACCCGGGGGTGACTCACCCAATAATTCGAAGGGTGTCAGGAAAAAGGTCTGGGCCCACCCCCACCACGGCCAGTAAGCGCTCCTAATCCTAGGAAAAAGGCGCCCCTTACTTGAAACTGCCTCACGGCAGCAATCCGACCCGCTACTGCAGGCGTCAGGCTGTGGGCAAACTCAACAATTCAACCCGCAAAAGCAGGTGTCGGGGTTCCCAGACCGGACAGGCCGGGTTCGCAATGGCAGACAGAAAAAACGCGGGTCGCGCGTTTGAACTCGCCGCTCCTGAGCGCAGTGAGCGTCTCAGACCAGTGAGTTCAAGCCCCCCCCCCCACGAGCCGAAGCACACTACACCGCTAAGCCTGTGTAAGGGCTGCCAGCGGAGCTTCAAACGCTCACCCAGCCCCGAAGAGAAACAAACTGTGAAATGAAACGCAATTACCGACAATAAACATGAAATACATCAAATACCCATGAAAAACATCAAACATTCCTTGAGAAAAACGCAGAGGAGAGGAAAGGAAAAACGACTTAACTGCTGGCAGCAGGAAAGAAAGAGGAGTTGCCACAGGAGGTACAACCCCTCGGGCATGACAGAGGACGCTGATTGGTGGCTGTTATGGACTGCCTAAGCACCATGGGAGTGCTAGTTTTTTGTCTAAATGTTAAAGTTGAACACTTCTGGCTGTAGAGTATAAAGAAAGTTACAGCATAATCCTCGCCTCCAGTCCTGACATAGAATTACTATGACCCTCCATTATGCCTTACATCCATGATGACTCTGTTTCATAAACATATCATACACTTGATGTGCCTAAATGCTCTACTTCGGTTATCACACTCAATGGCTTTGTAAAGGAAGGTTCCTGAAAACCTTTTATGTTATTAAGAGATGGTAGAGAAGGAATACATATTAAGTAGAATTTTCGGATTAATAGCTACAGGTAAATGTCCTGTCCATCCCTGCCACCATAGGTTGAATTCATGTTACTATGGTTTGAATATACCAACAACACTGGTGGTCTGGAAGGAACAAGGGTAACAAATGTTTGTATAAGACGTTTCAGGACTCCTCCATCAAATCTGTCACTATCCCTTTGAAGGTAAATGGCTACACAGAACTTTACGTACACATAAAGTGGCAATATTCAAAGGCTTCAAACCCAGCGGTCCTTGAAAGAGGTGTACACTTTCCATAAGTAAATTATTCATAGAAAAACACAATGCAGTTTATGATCCACCTAGATATATACTCCTACATTATAGAGTCTCCATTAAAGACACCTTTTGAAAGAATTAGGTCTTGATTTCTTTCATATAGAGTGTGAAACCACGAGCAGCCCTGATCTTACATTTTTAGTCTATTACATTTTTAATAAGTTTCATCCCTTGAAACTACGAGGAGCACGTCTGTAGTGCCCATCATGAACTCAATATAATAAAATGACGATTGAACTCAAACAAACATAGAAAAAATTACAGTTTATGACTGAGGCAAGCAAATAGAACCACACAACTGTAACTGGTGATAACGTTGCAGGGGCCATTATTTATTTGAATCGATTAGCGCCAAACGCACCAACAACCACTTCAGATTGTTTGCAAGAACGCCAACCATGAGAAGGCGAAATAGGGAGAAAGACTGGTGAAAGGTAAGAAGGACAGGGAAATAGGGGTGCAAGGTCGCATAAGTGGAGCACTATGGTGTCCAAGGATTTATTTTTTTAACAGCCCTAGGTGTCCTTAAACAAAGCTGCATTCCCTTTATTCTTGATCTGCAAGGTGTTAGGTGTGGTCCTTAGGTCTGAATGAAGTATATTTCAAATTGCATTCCAACTGTTCCCAATATTAAAAATCACAAGTGTTTAAAGAGTTAAGCCTTAAACCACAGGTAATATTATGGATGTAATCCATGCTCACTTTGTGACTGGCAATTCAGCAAAATAGAAAAATCCATTCCTCGGCTTAAGGCCCCTCTTCAGATTAGGCAGCTAACAATAGCAGAGCACCTTGTTGCACCTCTCTACTGATGTCACTAACCTCAACACATCTCCTATATTGTTCTGTCAGTATTATTTCCCTGATTATAGAGAGTACCCTGCTTGTCTTATGACTATTGTTATGTTCGCAAAACAAACCACAATACACCTAGAAAATATATTAAGCACATCATTTTATTCAAAATAACTTTTCCTGGATGTGGCTGTTGAAAAGTAAGAACCCTATTACTGACCAGTAATCTTCATTAGCCCGATTCCGAACACTCCTAATCCCAGCCCTTACTTGTGAGGCGACTTGGCCCATGACAGAGTTTAACTACTCAGGGATCTTTGATCTCAACAGCTTGAAGCTGTTTGCTATTTCTAGCAGAAAATAGAATAAATGCCTCCACCGCCCTTCTTCATGTAATGTACCAAGTCAGAGTAACCTGTTGAGGTGTAAAATCTGGTAACACTAATTGTAGTGCACGTTAATGTAGGGGGGCAACCAAAAGCCCTCTTTATGTACATTGCAAACTGACAGTAACAAAAACAAGCATTGGATTAGCCAATAGGTCTTGCCTTTGCCATCTTACAATGAGCAATTGCACTTGATACCCCCGTGAGGATTGTTGGAGACAGCCTGTGGATTTCGGGTGAGTCAAACCTAGCCTATCAGAAAATGCATGTGGATTGCAGCTGAAAGCACACAGACCAAGCGCTATATGCTGGAAAGTGAAAGAGACAGCGGGGTAGGGGGAGTGTTGGAAAGCAGCCCTTGATGTAACCGCGTTATTGGCTCATTCACTGGTCACATGCGGTGCCGCAATGTACATGCCACGGGGTCTGGTGTAAACTGTGCAACACTGCAGACATGGGACTGTTCAAAAGACCCGTGGGTGGAAACAACATGAACCTGGCAGTATACCGTGAATAAATATAAATACGTCCTCAAAATCCTGTGATTCTGGGCAAATCACTTATTCTCCCCTGCCTAAGAAAATGAACGAGTCCGAGTGGAACGGAACTCAGCGCTCCGATAGCCTTCGGCTCGAGTTTGCGGTATATAAAACTAACAAAAAAAAAGAGGATACAAAAGAAAAGATGCGTTAGACCGTGAACATTATTTTAATGGAAAAAAAACTATCACACTGATGGAGATTTACGATGATTGGCTGTACAAACTTAGGGACAGAACATCTCTTAAGAAAAGGATAGGATTTGACAGAAGATAAACTGCACCCAAATGTCCCAGCCATGCCCTGAGATCCGCTGCTCGCTCCCGAGAGCAAAACGCTGTGGGAGTGAACATTACAAACGAGGTGGGACATGCACCCGCCTTTAGCCATTTGTGTGCTTTCATTATTGAAAGACACATGCAAAAGCCAATCCAATGTGTGGGAGGAGTCAGACCCACACGGAGTAAACACAAGAAGCCTCGCAGAGCAGCACATGCGCGCTGCTAGGCTCGACCTAAAAAAAAAAAGCTGCACTATAAGTGTTAAAACATTGCTAATGAGCCTCCTGTTTTTTGGCTCTGCGCTGAAGGTGAACTGCAGAGGTGTTAGATTCCTCTGTTGCCTGCCTGTTAACGAGTTAATTACTTAAAAATGTACAGAGACCTAGTCTTGCACCTGGCTCTTTACTAACCTACCTGTCTCGACAGGCTCCTCCCTCCACACTGCCCTTTGTTTTTTGGCACCCAGCCCCCCTTCAATCTTTTCTTATGCAATATATAGCGCAAACTTAACCAGCAGTTTTGGATCGCTTTACTTGAGCCCCAGTTACATTACATAATCTACATTTGTTTTTTTAGGCATGGCTGAATTAAGTGATTTGCTCATAATCAAAGGTTATTGAGTGGACGTCAGGACTCATTGTTTGGTTTCCCAGTCAGCAGATCTGGCCTTAACCCCATATGCTCTCCTCTACACTGCCACCTCTCGCCCTAAGTCTCCTTCCTATCTCCCATGACCGAAACACTCCTACCCCAACATTTCCAAGACACTTTTTCTGCTCCCACTTCCTAATCTCCTGATGTTCACTTATGGAATAGTGGTTGTCGGATGCCAGAGCGGAGTTTGATCAAATGTAGAAATACACTCTTTGGCATCAAACACTCAGGCGTTCCAAGGCGCAGTGCTACTGGACACTTGCCAGGTCACAGACTGACTTGTCGAAATGTGTCCAGTAGTGACAGGCAAAGTACCGCGCAGTATTTTTGTGACAGGCAAGTGAACTACCTGCTGTCAAAATACAGCAAATTTTGGAGCTTGGGATTGCAAATGTTGCTTTTTTGCAACACAATTTGGAATCCCAGGCTCAAAAAGCTTGGGGGGTGGGTGAGGAGTGTCACTTATATTCTAGCATTACAGGCATCCAACAAATTAGAAATCTGAACTAACAGAAATAGACAAAAAAGACAGAGAAGACCAGAATATTTAGATAACTTGTAATATTTAACATGAATGTTTGCTTATTGTATGTAAAAATATATATCTGATGAAGCACTCAATGAATTGCAGACAATGCTTGTCCTACATACAGCATTTACCAAGGTGGCAAAGTAAAGTGAAAACATGAAATGCTATTTATGTACTTGGCTTTTTCAAATTACGAAACTGTAACTACGGTACTCACCGTTCGTTTTCTAGAACACTCTGTAATCCAAGGCACAGAAAAGTTTCCTGAAATCTGTAGATACAACACAATTATTATCACCATCGTTCAAAACTGAGAAAAAAGTAATCTAGTCAATTATAATGTAACTCTCGCACATTTGTAGGACAAAGTTAAATCTCCATAAACTTAATGTACTGTACTACACTTTTTTCTTGAGAAGTTTGCTTATTCTTAATCATCAAATAAGGAAATGGGTACAGTTAGAGCAAGCTATACAAATGTTTCAGGCGTTCATCTCAGGATCACAGTTATGTTTTGTGTACAAAACACTTGGAAGTACAGCTATATATACTTTCAAACATGCTGCTAAGAGCTTTGCCACCAATGCTTCATAAAACGCGTATATGATTCCTGGAGTGAGAACAGATAAAAGTATGTAAAAATTAAAATGTTACTTACCTGTAACCATCAGTAAAGAGCTTGTTCTGTTTCAGATCTATATGCTCTGCACATGCCCTCGAGCTTTGGATCTGAAATACTCCAACTTGTATTTTCGAAGACTTTGTTTGGCTGTGGGTGGTTTTGTGATCACATGCCTAAGCACGGAGAGATCAGAGTGACTTCCATGGCCTGATAGATCATTTAAATTTTTCTTCTACATGCAACTTTCCAACTTTTTCAGTTTAAGACTTGATCCTGAGACTCAGTAGGCAGATACAATTTTCTGGAATACATTTTGCTGTTCGTCCATCTGACATGATTTCTTGTGTCAATGTGCAGGTTCAGAGAACATACCCAATGCTGCTAACATAATTTTGGAAAACATAAGCATGGCTTTAAGTTATGATATAGATGCACTGGTGTTTCTACCACAAGTAACTTTTTTAAAATTCCACAGCCCTCAATATCCTCTTCATCCCCCGAACAAAGATACGGCGCTGCATGCTTGTTGGCAAGGCAAATCCGGTAGCCATACAAAGCAGTCAAGGCCTCTTGCGAAAGGCCTATCTGTTCATCCAAAAAGTAATCGGTCTTTGGTGCAAGAATACATTTTAGTGCTGCATGAGCTGCATTGGCTCACAGCTGCTTAATCCCTCACCAGATGTTTAGGTTCTGAATTTCCTATTGGTAATAGCAAAAAAGAATAAGCTACTTAACTTTGGTAACAATAGTTTCTGTGGGAGCTCTGTCAACCTGCAGGCCCCTCATCTCATGAATACCCTTCTAAGTACCAGAATGGATCTGGAGAAGTTGAAATAGATCACAAGCATCAGTAGGTGGTGCTACGGCTCCAATGCACTCCGGTACCTACCCAGATGTGACAGCTCAGAGTCACATATGGAGCCATCCTGCTGCTTTGATTTCAGTTTTTTCACACACCCTTAGGCTCAGAGGCAAAAGTGATGAAAATAGCAGAAATGCAGTGCTGAGACTAAGTTATAACCTTAGGAAATATGCAAGATTACTCCTTACAGTAGAGGTAGCCAGATCAGGTGCAGGTACAGCGAGTATCTATCACAAATACTGTTACCAGAGATGAAGTAAATTATCCTGTTGATGGATATTTCCAGCTGAAGATTCTAGGTCTCACGAATTAATACGAAAACAGTACTACTCAGGAAGTGGATCTGAGGAAACAACACACAAAAAATCTTGCCACATGGACTCAAAAAAATATGCATCCCTATAATCCCAGGGCTGAGATAATAAATCCGTTCAAGTAACACAACTGAAGCTCTCATTCCAGTTCAACCCACATGCTGGGTAGGAACACTTCTAGTGAGTGCCAAATAAACACCTATTACTCTGGCACAGTCATTCCCCAACAAAACACACACACTTACTTTCTGACTTTTTTAACCTCTTCTGTGCCCATGACGAGATAGTCTCGTCATGGAGCGCGGTCGCGCTGTGCCCATGACGAGACTATCTCGTCATGAAACCCACCCGCGTGGGAAACGCCCGGCACAGGAGGGGGAAAGAACGTGGCACCGAAGGGGTTAAGTAGGAGACAGCAGTGCGTTTGTTGGCACTCCTTCCCACCTTCGAACTAGCAAACTCAACAAGAGTGCAGCCCCATCTTTCACTCCTTGGCAGGGCACATAAACTTACAGTATGTGGAAAGAATAAAAAAAGAGAAGCCTGTGCTGGCAGCATCAACATGTCAGATACACTTAGGAAACAAGCATTGGCACAGCCAATAGGTCTCGCTTTTGGGACCTTATAAGTATTTAGTTATGCAGCATAATATCCTTGGTGCAACAACATTAACTGTTGCATAGTTAAACACTTATAAGGTTCCAAAGGCGAGACCTATTGTCTAAGCCAATGCTAGTTTAAGTTCTTCCTATAAGTGAAATACAAGAAATACAGGGTTACTCTCTTTCAAAGTGTATTAGTATTCAAGACACATTAAAATATGGGTTTTAAATGCAACGTATGAAATTACAGAATTTCTCAGAACATAGTAGTATTTGCACTGTATACTTCAATATACTTGAAAGGAAACAAAGATTTGCTTAGCTCCTCAATGTGCTTTTGTATGGTCGACCCAGGTGTCAAACACAAGGGACACAGAATAACTTAGTTCCTAAGAATGTAATTGTGGTGATTGTTATCATCAGAGCCACAAGGAGTGTTCGGTATTTACTAAAAATGCACTTGTGAAGTCAACCTACATGTGATCCAGAAGTCACACAGATAAGTATCATACAGATAACGGGTATGTATTTCTGAGAACAGCTTGATTGTGTTTCTTATTATGAATTCAATAACGTCTGAAAAGCAGCAGTTTAGAGTGAAGGGTGGAAGGTCAACTTTTTAAGAACTAAAGGAAGAAAAAGACTAAGATGGTAACGTAAGGGACTGGTTGTGCCATTGAAGTAAACCCAGGTGCAATTTAAAACTCCTTCATGGACTTCTTTGTTTCAGTGATGCTACCGTATATGTGTAACCCAACCTGACCCGCACTTAACTTAGGCATCTACTCCATTCTAGTGGAGGAGTGCTTCAGAGAGATCCATGAGGGTTCTTGGAAAAAAGTCATACGGTAAAGAAGATTATTAGATTAGTTACAGCAATGGAGATGGAACACATTGTAATTCTCCACTAGCTTCCGTCTGTTTAGAAGGAGTTACTCCCCAAAAACTCCAATTAAAAGTTTTCTTTTGTTATAATTTCTCCTCCCTACGGCCGTGAAAGCGAAAGTGATGGCAGGGACGCACTCTGTGGTGGGGGAGAGGCAGAGCGAGGCACTTTGGAGAGCAAGGCTTAATGAGCCATTAAAGCCACAGGATGGGTGCGCGCGTGCACGCGCTCCTGAACGCAAGCTTGAGGCCAGGAAAAGATTGTGGTAGCACTTTGAAAAGCCACTAACTAAATGTCTCACAGAGTAGCGCATGCACAGCGAGACTAAAAAACGAGGACATACTGACCAAACCCAGACCATAAGCCCAACTGAAGCAAAGAGCTCTGGCAAACAGCAAAGATAAACATATGAGTCTTTTGAAGCAAAAGGAATGCAAATGCAAGGAGAGCGTTTATGCAGAGATATATCTGTGTGTATGTATTAGTACATCTGTGCAGTGGTGTGTCCGTTCATGGTTTTGTGTGCGTGCGTGTGTGTGTGTGTAGGAGAGTGCATGTCTCTATAAAGGGTATGTCTGCAAGATGAGTGGGCGGGTGGATCTTCATGGTATGGTATGCCTGCAGGGGGTGCGTGTCTGCGCTGACAAGATGTGTGCAGAAGGGTACATCTGTTTTTCCCCCTTAGTTTTATATGACGCGAACTTGACTCGAAGGTACCAGAGCGCGTTTCATGAGCACCAGTTGCGTTACACAAGGATACGTTGGGCCTGGGATATTAAGTGATTTGCCGAGAATCACAGGATGTTGAGCGTCATTGCCGAGACTCGAACCCTGTTTCCCAGATAAGAGATTGATCGCCCTGGCTGTTAGGCTACATCCTCTCACCTGTTTCCCAGATAAGAGATTGATCGCCCTGGCTGTTAGGCTACATCCTCTCCCCTGTTTTTGACAATAGCACGCCACTTTGGTGCGGGATGTGTCTTTTCAAGAGGGTATATGACACTGCAGAGGGTGTTTGTAAGAAGGAGTGGGTTGCTTGTCTGTTCAAGGCGTGTCTGCAGGGAGGGGATGTATGTAGGATGTACAGGTCTGTCTCCCTAAAGGGTGTATTTTACAGGCGTGGATCAAACTCTCAGGCGCTGTTCCCAACTTCAGATTTTTACAAGCTAAACCTCGAAAACAGATGACAATCATTCTGGTCCACAGATCCTTGATCACCACTTGTTTCATGCACACAGGAAAGCAAGAAAATGGAGGGGAAGAGGAAAGTAGATAAAAGGGTGGGAAATGGGACAAACTAAGATGGTACAGGCAATAAGAATAACAAGCATTAGCAATGCCAATAGGTCTGGTTTAAAAGAAATGTTGTATGGTAATGTGAAGCATTTGTAATAGATAGCATGGGAACTAATATGTGTTTGTGTGGAAACAAACAACAGTAGAATAATATTGGTGTAGGTCAGTGGTTCCCAAACTGTGGTCCGGGGACCCCTGGGGGTCTGCAAAGCCTCCTCAGGAGTCCTTGACTCCTTAGAAAATTAAATAATATTAACAGTTTAATAAAGTGTATATAAATAAAGAAGGTCAATGTGCAATTGAAAATTTGTAAAACATACCGTTAATGTAAAGGAATTTGAAATTACATGCTAAAAATTAGTATCCTCAGATGAATTTGTGGGAGCAGTGCAGGTGCATCGAACAGTATGGACGATGAGTTGCCTCAACTGAGTTTAGAAAAGCTCCAAGCTTTCCATTATAATTATTATTTTTTAATTTATACGTGTTTGAGAATTAAATAAAATGTGTCATAATTTGTATGTGTTGGATGAATGCTTTTTTCTGCATTTTTTGAGGTTCGAATTATCAACAATGCTTAAACCAGGGTCCCCGGCTTCCAGTAATGACTCAGTAGGTGGTCCCCGGATTCCAATAATAATTCAGTGGGAGTTCCCGGGTTCCAGTAATGATTAAGTGGGGGTCCCCAGAAGTCAAAGGTTAAGAACCAGTGGTGTAGGTTAAATGGTCAGGTGAAAGTTGCACAGTCAAGCTAGGTGGAAAAATCAATCTAGGTTAATGACTGCCTCCATCCATCTGTACTGCTCCCAAATCAAAACACCATAAAACTAGCTATCTAAGACACACTTTAATAGATGAACAATGTCCTGAGTGTGCCCCTGAAAGTTCAAGCTGAGGCAGCTGGATAAAAATCCAAAATGATCACAGCTGCACAGATAATAAGCACAGTTATGTGGAAGCACACAACTTCTGCCCAATCAAAACATGTACTCCTGACTCCCAATATGTGGGTGGTGCCAAAGCCTCTTTCTAGTGATGCTTACTTAACTGACTGGAGACAGCTGTGCTATCAAGCCAGACAATAAAAGTGCGGGGGAAGAACAGAGAGAATAACTAAAAGTTATCAGCAAAATATAGAGTAAGCAAGGGCAAAGAAATGAAAGAAGAGTCTCCAGACCCTGGTGCGATTGCTGGAGCAGAGTTTTCTGTTGAAAATTTATTGAGTTTTAAGCTCCAGTTTTGTTTATATGTTATGATTAAAATTACTAATTTATAATCACTAATTATTGGTTTTGTTAAAAGTCTTGATTAACCAACATAACTAATGAGAGAAATTACACGTGGGGATGCATATATGTTGCTTAAATAATACGTGAACTAAGTTGGTGTGCATTTTAATTAAATAAGTGTTGCTAAAGTGCTATTTGTTTCGAGTTTATGCTTTCAAAATAACGTGCAATAATGCTTCCTTGTGTTGCAGATGGCTAGGTAATTACATACACATAAGGGTATTAGTGGGGATTAACACTGTATAATCATTATGATGTGGTAACGTTGTTTTGTGTTTCTTTTAATTAAGATGGTCCGTTTTGGCCTAAACAAAGATGGCTGCTATTTACAGCCTGCGCTCGAGTGATTGAGATGTGACGAGAGGCCTTGCTGAACATGGTTGGAAGTCACCTGACCACAGCCTCTGTCTGAATTAAAAGTTTCCGTGAGGACAGCAGCTCCGGGCATGCTTCCAATTGTCCTTGGAGAAGAATAAAGCCACATTGAACTATGATAAACCTGCGGTGGCTCTGCTATGGTACCAAGGAAGAGCATTCATGAATGTATCGCTTCCAAACTCGAGTTTCCTTCTTCCGTGTTTTTTATTTTTGTGATTTTTCCTGAGCTGAGGTTTTTCTAAATGTTGCAACATCCTTTCCTGCTCGCTCTGCTCAACGGACAACGGACGTTTTAAAGATTGTTTGTAACTTTAGTATGTAAATTTTCAGTATAAATATTACTAGACTAGAGAGGGTCTGTTCCGATTTTGGCCACTTCTTCCTGAACCTATGCTCGTGAGGATCAATGCTGATCGAGAGGACGGCGACTCGGGAGATTTTACTGAGAGACCCATTTAGCTAGAATAGGTAATTAGGAGAATAATGATCTTGCTATTGATTGACTTTCATTGAATTAATTTAGATAAATAATGATCTTTGTTTGAATATCAGTGTCGGGTGGTTATTTCTTTGTCATTTATTGAGTTTCGAATGTATTTCCTATGTTTTAAATCATGACTCAGGACAATGTCTTTATGGTCGCATTGACCTCGTTCTAGATGCAGATTGGTTTAGGTTTCTCTCATATATTCAGTGTGGATAGAGTAATAGAATGAATGTTAGTGTGATGGGCCCTCGCGTTTGATGAGTGTCTGTGCGTGTGACTGTGGATTTACTCTGTCCGTGGTAGTAGGCAGAATTTATATGCGCCGATCTGCAGCAGTTTCCTGAAGAAGCAAAGAAAAAGTTCCCTTGTCACAACTGTGGACAATTGGGGCATTGGAGATCCGAGTGTACAAATACACCATTAGTGAGTAATGAGAATAAAACCTTAAATCAACAGGTGCAGAACGAGGGGTGTAATCATCAGCAGCAACAGCAGAAGGTTGTCAGACAGCAGAGCCAAGAGCCAAAACCGCCCTTGCCGCAGAATAGAGGGTCCCAAAAGTATAACCAGGACTCAGGATTCTACAATGATGAGCAGGTAAACAAACCGAGACGTTCAAACCCGGTACAGCAGTACTGGTTAAAGAATGAGGGGAGTGAGTCTGAAGGGGACTATTGACGGTGCCGAAGAGAGGAGGAAGAGTGCATACTTGGTGCAACTCTAGAAATAGACCAGGCAGGACCATTTGTAGATGGGAAAATAAATGGGGAAAGTGTTACTTTTTTGGTAGACACAGGAGCGACGAGATCAACTGTCAGGTCAGCAGATATTAGAAATCTTCCTCTCTCGGACGAAGCAATCCAAGTGGTTGGTGTAGCCAATACACAAATTAAGACTCGTCTTACCGAACCAGTAAGGGTAAGAATAGGGAAATTTTCAGACATGCACAGATTTGTAGTCTGTGACACTAGTCCAGTGAACTTGTTAGGTAGGGACTTATTGTGTAAGATGAACTGCACAATTTTTTGTACTCCAGATGGAATAGCTTTTGAGACACCAGATGAGGATGTTTTGTACAGGATGACTCTAGATAATAGAGAGAGTGAGATTGTTGGTACATATGCAGTGTTTAACCCAGATGATTTGCCTCAAGAGTTGAGACACACAGTGAAAACAGCAGTTTGGGATTTTACTGGAGAAGATGTGGGATTGATGAATAATGTAGATCCAGTAAAGATTTCAGTGAAAGAGGGGATTGTTTATCCTAATATTCCTCAGTACAGATTGACGCCAGAAATAATTGAGGGAATAACCCCTATAATTGACAAGATGATTCAACAGGGTGTTTTGAGAGAGTTACTGAGTAGCCCGTGTAATTCACCGATAATGGGGCTAAAGAAACCTAATGGAAAGTTTAGGATTGTACAAGATTTGAGAAAAGTTAACAAAATTGTGGTAGCATGTTGTCCCATTGTGCCAAATCCTTCAGTGATTTTGTATCAGATTCCTCATGATGCTGAGTGGTACACAATGATTGATTTGTGTCATGCTTTCTTTTCAATTCCATTGCATCATGACAGCCAGCCGATTTTTGCATTTCGGTTTGGACAGCGTATTTTAGCATGGTGTCGTGTCCCACAGGGATATACAGAGAGTCCTTCGATATTCAATCAGTTATTGAAGAAGTCTTTGGAGAGTTTGATCATGCCTGAAAGCTCAGTACTAGTGCAGTACATCGATGACTTACTTGTGGCATCGAAGACACGTGAAGCTTGTGAAGTAGATACCATAGCTTTACTGAATCATCTGGCAGATGGAGGGTTAAAGGTATCTCCAGCCAAATTGCAGTTTTGCAAGAAAGAGGTGCATTATCTTGGACACAATATTGAAAAGGGTCTGAGAAAGGTGACCGATGATAGGATCAAAATTATCAGAGGAATGAGAGCCCCGATGACCCAGAGAGAAGTGAGGATGTTTCTGGGGATGGTGGGTTATTGTCGTCAGTGGATAAGTAATTTCTCCCTGATAGCAAAGCCACTGATTAAATTGACTAAAAGTGAGGTGAGAGACCCATTGGAACTGGATGGAGAACAAATGGCAGCATTTGAAGAGTTGAAGAGCAGAATGTGTGAAGCCCCTGCTTTGGGAATGCCAGACTATGAGAAAGAGTTTGAGTTGTACTGCAGTGAGAGAAATGGATGTGCACTTTCAGTGTTAATTCAGAAGCATGGACAACTGAGAAGGCCAATTGCGTACTTCTCATCAACACTTGACCCCGTAGCTGTGGGTTTGCCAGGTTGCCTGAAAGCAGTAGCTGCTACATGCAGAAGTTTGGAACAGAGTGAGGGTATAATAATGGGATATCCTGTAAGGGTATTCGTACCTCATGATGTGGCAATTCTTTTGACAAGAAGCAGGACTCAGTACATGTCACATAGTCTGCTGACTAAATATGAGAAAATCATTCTGGGAGCATCAAATGTGACTCTTGAGAGATGTGTGAATGTGAATCCAGCGACACTTCTACCAGATGCTGAGAATGTGAATGTGGGAGATGATGTTGATCATGATTGTTTGGATGTGCTTGATTACTGCACAAAACCAAGACCAGACATAAGAGATTTACCACTGCCTGAGAGTGATCATGTGCTGTTTGTGGATGGATCATGTCTAAGGACTGATGATGGTGTGCTGAGTGCAGCATATGCAGTGTGCAAGGTTTCAGAAGTTATGGAAGCTTCGCCTTTGAAAGGAGTAAGATCTGCTCAAGTGGCTGAATTGGTGGCATTGACGAAAGCTTGCAAGACTGGGAAGAATCTGAGAGTGACTGTGATGACTGATAGTCAGTATGGATTTGGAGTCGTTCATGATTTTGGCCAACTTTGGCTACAGAGGGGTTTCTTGACGTCGAGTGGGACTCCAATAAAGAATGCTGAAGTGATTGGGAAGTTGCTTGAGGCGATACAGCTGCCTAAAGAACTAGCAGTTGTGAAGTGTGCTGCTCATGGACAAGGAGATGATTTTGTTACTCTTGGTAATCGTTTTGCCAATGACATAGCACAGTATTGTGCAAAGAACAATCATTCGATTAATAGGGCACGAGAAAGGGAGATGTCTTTTTGTTCTGTGATGTTTACTAATGTCCTAGAAACGTGGGATGAAGTGAAACAGTTGCAGGATGAGGCAGGAGATGAGGAAATGAGAGATTGGATAAAGGCAGGTTGTGCTCCAAGAGAGACAGATCATGTTTGGATCTATAGAGATGGTAGACCAGTCATGCCTAATTCCATGCTGTCGACAATGGCAAGAATGTATCATGGCCAGGGACATCTGGGGAGGGACGCAATGATTAGGTCCTTCAAGCAAACCTGGTATAATGCAAAGTTCAGGCTGATTGCAGAGAGCATCTGTCAGAGATGTTTGATTTGTCAGCAGTTCAATACTGGAAAAAAGACAGTGGTGAGTCTAGGAACAATAGGCAGAGAAGGAGGTCCTTTTACCAGGATGCAAATAGATTTCATTGAAATGCCCCAAGTGAACGGATTGAGGTATGTTCTAGTGGTAGTCTGTTTGTTCTCAAGATGGGTGGAGGCCTATCCGACTAGGAGGAATGATGGAATAACAGTTGCAAAGTTACTGTTAAGAGAGTTGATTCCTAGGTACGGGTTCCCAGTGACAATTGAGTCGGACAGAGGTGGACACTTCTACAATGAGCTCATGGGTTTAATTTGTGAAGCATTGAGCATACAGCAGAAGCTACATTGTGCATACAGACCAGAGGCTTCTGGAGTTGTTGAGCAGATGAATGGCACAATAAAAAACCGAATTGGTAAAATGTGTTTAGCCACTGGAATGAAATGGCCTGATGTCTTGCCTCTAGTGCTAATGACTATTAGGTCTACTCCAGATAGAACCACAGGTTTAAGTCCACACGAAATATTAATGGGACGTGCAATGAGACATGCATTTGTGCCTGTCAATAAGTTGATGACAATAACTGATGACATGATTTTGGATTACTGTAAAGGCCTGGCTGACGCAGTTCATTCTGTGTTTCACCAGATTGGAGAAGACGCTACTACACTTGAAAAGAAGCAAGCTCATGATCTGAGTCCAGGGGACTGGGTGAGGATTAAAGTACACAGAAGAAATTGCTTGGTTCCAAGGTGGGGAAGACTAAGACAAGTTATTCTGACTACGACAACTGCAGTAAAGTGTGCTGGTGTGAAAAACTGGGTTCATGCAAGTCATACTCTGAGAGTTCCAAATCCAAAAGAAGGGACTGGTAAAGAGTATTTTGAAGAGTCAGATTCCAGTGATGATGCAGAAACTGAAC
Organism: Triturus cristatus; assembly: GCF_964204655.1. Classification (NCBI taxonomy): domain Eukaryota; kingdom Metazoa; phylum Chordata; class Amphibia; order Caudata; family Salamandridae; genus Triturus; species Triturus cristatus. Next base: position 715,219,897 of record NC_140588.1, on the reverse strand, counting down.
CAGTGAGAAGAAAAAAGAATCCTGAAAGGGGAGAAGGAGAAAGAGAGTCAGGTGATTCTTTTTTCTTTCCAAGAGAGGCTTCAAGAGAAACGTTGAGAGTCTCAGAGGAGAGATCAGATTCTGTAAGAGTGCCTGAAGTTTCAACGAGCAGTAGAGAAGAAAGTAGAGAAAAGAGCAATTCCACAGAGACTACACCTGAATCAGATGAGGAGGTTGAAAATCCACTTGAGATTACACCTGAAGAAGCAGGGTCAGAAGAAGATAGAGAGGGACAGATTGCGGAAGACCCCCGAGGAGGTGTAGGGAACATTCCTGATAAGCTAGGTGAAGGGACAAGTAGACAGCAAGAAGATTGCGTGTCGGAGACCCGAGGAGGGACAGAATTAGGGAAATCTCAATCAGTGGTGGAAAAGACTGTGGAGCGAAAGAAAATTGTTGAAGAACAAGAGGCAAATGAAACAGGATCAGATGAGAGTGAGAATGAGAAATCAGAGGGTCGAGTTCTGAGAAAGAGAACTTGGATTGGAGAAAGAAATAATAAAGAAGTGAGACCAAAAAGGGTTGTAAGAGGAGATCTTTGGCCTAACAGGATAAAGAGGCTAAGGTACCGACTGACACGAGCAAATTCATCGAAAGCTGAACAGGTGAACGAGGTGTCGAGTCAGAATCAAGCAAAAGGTGAAAAACAAAAAGGTCTCAAAAGAACCAGAGGAGATCAAGAGAATCAGAAAACCTAACCAGAAGTATAGGTCACTGGAATGGACGTACGTGGCACTGTCTGAAGGTGAAGAGGCAGAGAGTCAAGAAATCCAGAGGGGACCATACTAGAAGTGGTTGAGGAGAAAACTGTTGGAATCCTGAAAGTTATCTTGACTGACATTGGAGAAGAGTCGGATGCTCAGGATGTTGTTGAAGATCTGATACAATTTGATGTTGCTGAAGAAGAAGTGAAAAGTGATGAAAATCCAAATTGAGTGAACTGAAGGAGTCACTTGGAAAAGTGTGAAAGAAGAAATCTAAAATTAGTTGTTTGGAATAATCTAGTGATCTAAATTTCAGTAGTGGAGTAGAAGAGGCTAAGTCAAAAGACACAGCCAAAGTAGTAAAATGGCTAATACAGAGAATAATCAAAGTAGATGTGCCTTCTTGAAAAGATGGTGTAGAATGTGCTGCTGCTGTACTGGATTATTAAAGCTATTATGGGGTGTACTAGCTTTATTAGTTACTTTTAGAGTTACAATAGATACTTTTGGAATACATGCTGAGAATGTGACTAACATAGAGAAGAGTTCACAGAAAGCAGTTCCGACTAGAAGTAGTAACATTTACATACATAAAGATAGGTCAATTAATGATTTTTCTAGCAATGTTTTTTCAAAGTTGTTGTATGAATACGTAAAGACAATGGAAGTTAGGGATTGCTACGTCTGTATGCAATTACCTGCATCCGTTTCAGAAGGTGTTACTTATCACCATTTACCAGCTACGTATGGGATTTCATGTAGTGTGTTAAGTAGTGTTTTTTATTTGTTAGGGAAAATAGATTATGAGATGTCTAACAAAGATAATATTTTTGGGCAATTGCCTATGAATAAAAAGCTGAATCCAGCTAAAGAAGCAAACATTTTTGGTGAGATTTTTATTGAGAAAGAAGAATTAACATTAGATTACATTTTTAGGAACAATTTAACTTGCAGTTTGAAAGAAGAAGAGAAGGCTTTCCTAGACATGGTAGAGGAAAGGAGAGTGAGCATGCATGAAAAGGCAGGGAAATCTAAAGTGAGTGAGACAATATGGGATATTGAGATGGGAAGGGAATTGAGGAATGGAGCTAGTCCAACTTTAGCTTTAGATGCACCACAGAAGGGTAAACTATGCATTACCAGAAAGAAATCCCAATATGATAGGTATTTTGTTGGGACTAGTGAGTGTCATGATACATACTTCATTGCGACAGGATGGGGTTTTAAAGGTGGAGAAGATCCAGTTTTCCCAGGAGTGTATTATGTTTGTGGGAACAAGGCTTATTACAAGTTGCCTGACCATTGGTATGGCACGTGTTATGTGGGCCTGGTCTTTCCAAAGATTTTCCATATAGATAGGATAGAAGATGTAGAACACATTAATTTACTAACACGTTTTAGGAGAGAAACTTGGTCAGAAATTGTGGGTGATATTTTTGGAGCTTTAATTCCAGCAGTGGGAATTTCTTTAAATGCATATGGAATTCGGAAACTGTCAACAGTGGTGGATCGCTTATCGACAAGTACCGCTGGAGGGTTTCTTTTGGTAAATACGGAGATGATTGCCGTACGTGCCATGTCTATGCAAAATCGACTTGCCCTTGATATTTTATTGGCCAAGGAGGGTGGAGTTTGTGGAATGCTGAAAGTTCAACATTGTTGCACTTACATTCCTGATGAAAACAAAGACCTAAAGGTCTATATCAAAAATATTACTGATTTGCATGAAGAATTAGTACCACTGGAAGCTGAAAGTATCTGGACTAAAATAGCTAATAAGATAGTTGCTCTTAAGAGTTTTATTGCTAAAATAGGTAGTACTATTATTGGTAAAATATTATTTCCTTTGACATGTGTGATTGTTGCTTTATTGATACTAAGATTGGGGTGTTTGTGTTGTAAAAACAGGGGAGGGAAAAAGAGAACAATTAGAGGAAATACTGAAAAGAAACAAAAGAGGTCAAAGAGAGACCCACAAGAAATAGAATTAGAAGAATTGAGGGAAAGTGTATATTTGGAGTCAAAGAGGGATGATGAGAGAGAGTCTGGTGTTTAATGTTGTGTCATAAAAAGACATTTTCAATTTCTCCTAAAATTGGGACTACATTTTTTTTTTTGGGTTGGTTTTTGTGGTGATAATATATCACCAAAGGGGGGATTGCTGGATGGTCCGTTTTGGCCTAAACAAAGATGGCTGCTATTTACAGCCTGCGCTCGAGTGATTGAGATGTGACGAGAGGCCTTGCTGAACATGGTTGGAAGTCACCTGACCACAGCCTCTGTCTGAATTAAAAGTTTCCGTGAGGACAGCAGCTCCGGGCATGCTTCCAATTGTCCTTGGAGAAGAATAAAGCCACATTGAACTATGATAAACTTGCGGTGGCTCTGCTATGGTACCAAGGAAGAGCATTCATGAATGTATCGCTTCCAAACTCGAGTTTCCTTCTTCCGTGTTTTTTATTTTTGTGATTTTTCCTGAGCGGAGGTTTTTCTAAATGTTGCAACATCCTTTCCTGCTCGCTCTGCTCAACGGACAACGGACGTTTTAAAGATTGTTTGTAACTTTAGTATGTAAATTTTCAGTATAAATATTACTAGACTAGAGAGGGTCTGTTCCGATTTTGGCCACTTCTTCCTGAACCTATGCTCGTGAGGATCAATGCTGATCGAGAGGACGGCGACTCGGGAGATTTTACTGAGAGACCTGTCCTGACCCATTTAGCTAGAATAGGTAATTATGAGAATAATGATCTTGCTATTGATTGACTTTCATTGAATTAATTTAGATAAATAATGATCTTTGTTTGAATATCAGTGTCGGGTGGTTATTTCTTTGTCATTTATTGAGTTTCGAATGTATTTCCTATGTTTTAAATCATGACTCAGGACAATGTCTTTATGGTCGCATTGACCTCGTTCTAGATGCAGATTGGTTTAGGTTTCTCTCATATATTCAGTGTGGATAGAGTAATAGAATGAATGTTAGTGTGATGGGCCCTAGCGTTTGATGAGTGTCTGTGCGTGTGACTGTGGATTTACTCTGTCCGTGGTAGTAGGGAGAATTTATATGCGCCGATCTGCAGCACAATTACCCCAGAAAGAGCCATAGCGAACCACAGTGTTTCTAGAGGGGTAGAGAAGGAAACAATGAAAATATTCAAAAGGTGCAAAAACAACCTTTATGTTATATTGTGGGTTCAAATGTAGATGCCACGGAGTGCATGCCTATATAGAGTTATGTGTAAAATGCAGCTCACTGGTTTTAATCTTGGTGAGATTGTTCAGTGGGTTAATGACCAACACGTTTACACTTCAAATCACAGATTCTAATCCCCATCAGAAAACTACAGGTAAATGCAAATGCTGTAGACATCCGCTTAGGAGCGACTGCATGAGCTGCAGACATTGTAATGTATATGCCACTTTTCTATAAAAGGCAATAGATGAATAGGTTAATCCATCTACTATAATAGTCTGTATGTAATCTGTCTTTTAAAGGTCCCAATCCGGATAACTCCTGGGAGAGCAATTACACTTTGAGCTCAACCTCATCAGGGTAATTGATTTGAAAACGAATAATCAAAGGCTCCCAGAATACACCAGTATCGCAAGGAAGGCATCCATATCATAATGAAGACAACCTCAAACTCTCTTAGCGTATGTTTACATTAAGAAAGGTATGCTTTATTTTAGCATCATGTGCCTGTGCCTTCCCATCAAACTTATTCAGGGAATAGCCAAGTGGTGCAAGTGAATTACTTGCAAGGACAAGCAGATTTCAGTAGCATTTTATCACACAGACAAGAAGATATTTTTAAAAATTCGACACATTGTCCTGTAATTGTAGGAAGAAAATTATACACATTCCAGAAGAAAAACGTGCCTTTAGTGTCACAACTTCATTCTCCCAAAGTTTTTTTCTGATTTACGATGGTGACACCAAATGCAATGAAGACAATTATCAGTTTAATGTAAAATCTACCACCAAGAAAAATTGAATACGACTCATTTTTTTCATTAACTTGAATGAGAAAGAGGCATTCAGTAAGTGGTACATGTAAAACAGTGGATTAAAAACGGATAGATTTCCATAGCTTGAACCCAAAGACTCCCATGAAATAAACTGGCTATCCTTACAACTGCATACACATTTTGATCACTATTAACTTCTTGTAGTGCCATGTCTACTTTACAAGTTTACTTTGCCTTTCACTCATTCAACACCCAAGAGAAAAATAAAAACAAGAAAATAAAATAGCAAATTACCTGGTAATTGTTTTGGTTCTGAGACAGCCTCTGTTGATTTGATGCTGCATATTGAGGGGAAAAATTACTCTTTGACATATTGGTACTGTTGTACATAGAGTTTTTCATTTGATATGGGGCACCAGAAGACAAGTGATAGTCCCGATTGGGATACATCATTTTGTCTGGGACGTCTCGTCCTTTCCCCGATTGTGCATTAGAGCTTAAAGTTCTTACTGGCAAGGAAGGGTTGTGTTTGTGTTCTACTCGAGGGGAATTACCATATTCATTAAAGTAGCATTGTGTTTGTGCTCCCAGGGATGCCAGCTCCTCCTCTCTTGCGTATTCATCATCTATGTCCCCTGTTTCCATTGCAATGGATAAGCAATTGCCTTCTGATGCACGAGGCTTCAGGACAGTTCTTTCGCCATAGGATCTCTGGGAATGATCATTACTTGCTAATGAAAACACTTCTCGGATTTCCAGATTATGCGTGGAAGTATCCCTCACATTGCCCCTCAGGCCCGATGGATTGTGTGACCCAAGGCTGGAGTTCATATTTTCAGGTCGGTATGACCTGTGACTAACAGGCTCGCTTTTAAAGTGTCTGGGCCACACAGTCGTCTTTTGGGGTACAACCATTTCCATTGATTGCCCAGAAGGACTACCATAGTGTTTCTTAGCGTACATGGAGTTGGCTGAATTTTGAACACTTGAATGTCTTGACAAAACCGGTTTTTCGTCATGTAAAAGCAAGGCATTTTTAGAAAAAGAGGTTTGCCTTTGCATGTTCATGTGCTGCTTTTGAAATTCAGTTTCATTCCTTCCAATCGGCCTCAGAACAGCGTTTTTATGCATTTCTGCTACTGGAGTATTGGTCAGTTGGGTAGATCCGTGTCTGCTGGAGGAGTGATTCGGACTATAGACCCCTGTCAAGATAACATCACTGTTAGAGGATGTCTGTGGAGGCTGCTGGCTTTGGGATCGGGAAACAGTCGAAACATTTCTAACGACTACTTCTGGAGGCCACGTGGCGGCACTGGTAAAAGTCCCTGGTGTAGATCCTTCAGAATCCCCAGAAATCTTGTTATTCATTTTTCTTCTTTTATTCCCGACCCAAGTCTGTAAAGAAAGGAAATTTACATTCATTAAGATTTTGCATTAGGGCAAGAGACCATAAAAGGAGAAAAAAAGCATTGTCTCAGCAACAGACGATGCTATACAAGTCATGCTACACATAAATGACAAAGTGGGACACAAATGCAAGGGAGCCCCTTGATTCAATATTTCAAACGGTATTGTTCATGGATCTCCTAAACTCATGAGCTTTACCACCTGAATGCTAGAGTAACACTGTTGTCTTGCTCTCTACACTGCTATTGGGTGCAGTGGGACTGTTCGTGATTTGTAGCCTTTCAAAAGGAGATCACAAAACGTGATCACGAAAACACAAAGAAGAGCTTCAGTGCCAAAATGTTAACCCCTGAACAGCTGGGCCTCCGCGGGATTCTAAAGGTACCTAGGGTTTGTTGATTCCCCTGCAGGAAGCATAGAAAATAGACAAAATATGACAATTTGAGTTTTGGGGGACAAAAGGGTCTGTTTTTTTCCTTAAAAATTGCATCAATGGAAAGTTTGCTGTGCTGAAGTCACCATCTTCCCAGCGTTCAGCAACATACAGGGCTGAATACAAAAAACTAGGTTTTGGCATTTTTCAAAGAGGTAGCCAATTTTTCCTATTTTTGTGTGCTCTCAACCTAGATCCAGTTTGTTTGCCTACATTTGTAAGGCACAAATGCATAGCAATCCAATTAGTAATAACAATTGTTCTACTAATCTATGCTTCCACATGTAATTTGATCAAAAGAAAACACCTCGCTTGTGTGGGTAGGTCTAGTGCACGCGACAGTAAAACGGCCCAAAACATAACATGGATACATTACACTTTTCCACTCAAAATGGGCCCCTTTTTTGCAAGGTGGGTAGCTGTGGATTTTGGGTCCTAGCTCAGCTGGCACCTGGGGCAACATAAAAAACATGCACATTTTTTATAAACTAGAAATCTAGGGGAATCATCATCAATAAAACTTTATTTCGGTTTTGATTCAAACCATAAAAGTATACATATAAACATCACAGTTAAAAAGAAAAGCAAATCTGAAATTCCGTGCAATAAATTCATAGTTAATAAAGTGCAAATGGTGCAAGGCATAGTATAGTCCATATAGGTTCCTGAGATAAATGAGGCAGAAAAACAGCCTCATTGGTCCAAACAGTTTCTCAATTTAACAGACAATTTTAAAAATTCAATTACATGGAGAACACGGTCATTGTGCAAAAGTTGTAAATACATAAGTGCTGGTCTGATCTGGTTAAAATTAAGTTTCTTTAAAAGAGCTACCAGATAGCGTTTGCGCGGGTATTCATAAAATTTACATAAAAATATAAAATGCAGCATGTCCTGTGGAGACTTTCCGTCGCAGCCACAGGGAGCTGCAGCCTTGTTAAAAATATCTTTTTTAGGTCTAATTAACAGATGATGAAAGATATTTAACCTAAACCTTGTCAGCAAGAACTTCTCGTGGGAACTAAATGAGCCCATCAAATATGGCTCCATTGTCTCGCAGGTTTTTAACATGACGTATTTCCTGATACTGGGTTTCAGGAGCTCCTCTCCCTCTCGTTGAACCCTTCTCCCCATATAAAAGGCACGCTTAATTGCCTCCACATCCCCTTTTACAATCCCGCTTGGATTTTCAAACAACTCCAGACAACCAAGTCGAGAAAAACAGGATTTCAAATATTTTAACCAGGAGGTGCACATTGCCTTATCATGGGACAAAAGGTCTTTCACAATCAAGTGGGTTAGTGGAATGTCCTGATTCAACCACAGTTTTGCCCAAAAAGTCAAAGGGCGTAGAGAAAAGATGTCACATAAATATTGTGCCCCCAATTCTTCATGTACTGCCAAGTTAGATGTGCCAATTGGAACACATAGAAGACGCTTCATAAAAGCATTTTCAGCCACCTGTAGCTGTTCGCCAGCCACATAGCCCCATAATTCACTGCCGTAGACAGCAGTTGCCACTGATTTTGCATTATAAAGTTTTATCATGGCATTGTTGGGCTTGTTCCCCAATTATGTTGCAAAGTTAAAAATAGTAGCATTAACCCTTGCCAGTTTCCCTTTCTTTTTGGCCAAGTGGGGGCCCCAACTTAATTTAGTATCTGGGGGTCCTTTTTGATACGAGAACGATTTTGTGATGGGGATGAATACATCGTCTAATTTAAATACAAAGTTCCTTTTTGGCTGTAGGCCCACTTGCATAATAAATGATTTAGAATTGTTGACCATTAGGTCTCTGTCTGTCATAAACAATTTAAAAGCATTTAATAAGGCTTGGAGACCCTTCTCGGTTCTAGAGATTAATACCGCATCATCTGCATATAAAAGAACAGGAATACCCCGCCTACCAACTCTGGGACAGTCAGCCTGTACCTTTTGTAAAACGGTATCTAACTCGTTAATATAAAAATTAAAAAGAAAGGGGGCAAGAATACAGCCTTGTCGCACACCCTTCTTAATGTCAAAATTGCCAGTGGTACACAGATCCGACGAGTACCTAACATTAGCGCTAGTGTTACTATGTAGGTCTACCAAAAAATTAACGATCCCACTATCCACACCCTTCTCCCTCATGGACTGCCACAGCCTTCCCCTGTTAACACAGTCGAAGGCTGATGACAGATCCATGAAGGCGAGATGGACAGTGCCCTTCTGAACGACAGTGTATTTACTTAATATTAAGAAAAGATTAAGGGCCATATGTAGGTAGCATCACATTTACCGATTCATAAATACCGAATTTTACCGATTCGGTATTTATGAATCGGTAAATGTGATGTAGGTAATAATTCTGTAAATTTTACAGAATCGGAAAAATTCGGTAATTATGAATCGGTATTTACCGATTCGGTAATGAGGCATACCTTCCCATTGATTCCTATGGGCCTGGAGGCCCATAGGAATCAATGGGAAGGTATGCCTCATTACCGATTCGGTAAATACCGATTCGGTAATGGGGGGAGCATATTCAAGGGTGGCAGGGTGTCACATTGACACCCTGTTGCACCCCTGAATCTTGCATGTGTGCACATGTGGCGCACATACATGCCCTAAGGGCATGTATGTCTGCCACATGGCACTCTTAAATCTGCAAAATATTGCTTTTTGTAAGGTATTCGTTATTTATCACCAACCTGTATTTGGTGGTAAATAACGAATTCTTAATACTAATTTTCACTCTTTAGAGTGCTCCCTACATATGATATCAGGATTCGGTATTTACCGAATCGGTATTTTACCGATTCGGTAATTTACCGAATCCTGAAATGATGCCTCCTACATCTCAAATAGCTAAATACCGGTCGGTAACGGGATATTTACCGAATTTCGGCCGTTACCGACCGGTATTTAGCTACCTACATGAGGCCCTAAGGCACTGGGTTATAGTGGAACGACCACTGCAGAAGCCATACTGGGAAATAGACAGGATGTTGTTTTGAAGCGCCCAGTTTGACAATCTCTGCAACAGGATTCTCCCCACAATTTTAACCATAGAGTCAATTAATGAAATTGGCCTGTAACAAAAGGGACTACCCCTATCCCCCTTCTTAAAGACAGGGACAATCGTTGAAACTCCCCATGAAGGGGGACAGCCAATTTCAGCAACAGCGTTAAAAACAGACTCTAAAATTGGAGCCCAAAAGCTAGGTTCAGACTTATATAAGTCTGGTGGGATCCCATCAGGGCCAGGAGCTTTCCTGGCTGTTAGTCCCACTATGCCCTCCATAACCTCTCCTCTATCAAATGTAATAATTCCACCATTATTACCAGGGAGCAGATTTACATTTTCAATCACCACACAACTATACAATTGTTTGAAGTGTGATTCCCATTCTTCCTTTTTTATGCAGCATTCTAGACCATCACCCGGATTCTGGACCAAAAATGTTTTTTTTACTACCGTCCAGAATCTAGAGCTACATTTTGAAGTAGAGGGATCGAGAATCTCATCCCAGGCCTCCGCTCTTAACAACTCCTTGCGTGAAGCAATGGCAGACTTATATTCTTTACGACACAACTTAACCTTCGTATTTATTCTAGGATTAGCTGCCAAGGCTATCCTTAGATTACGTGCGGCCTTAGAGCAAGCATGATTAAACCATCTCGGGCCCTCATTCTCTATGGTCTTTACTGGGACCGTCATCAACTCAGACACCTTCTCCGTCAAGCTTTGAAAAGCACTAAGAACCTGATTTGGGTCTGCCCCTTCTTCAATACAGTTCTTAATGTCCTGCGTGCAGTTCTCCCTAATATTTTTATATAATAGGTCAGGAGTAATCATTGACCATCTTAGGCGCCGTCTCCCATCGATTGTGCTCAACCTGCCATTGAAGCATTTCCGATCTTCTTTAATCATCCAGGGACCCTTCAAGTGAACAGTGAGTGGATTATGATCACTGAATTCCCTTTGTTCGATAGTAAAAGAGTCCACAAATGACTGCATAGGCAAAGAGAGTAACACATAATCAATAAAAGTACCCCTCCCATGGCCTTTAAAAGTTGGGGTATCAAAACACTTTGTGGGATCCCTCAAGGCCATAGCCAAAGAAAGATCTAAACAGCTCAATAAGGCATTAAAGAATTCCCCTTCTATCGGATGTTCCAAATGCAAACCGCCAAGGCGGTCACACTGCAAATCCATTAAACATTTCGACAGGGGATCACCGCAAGGATGAACATTAAAATCTCCCATGATTATAAGGTTATGGAGGCATTCCCTCAATGAAGAGTTAATAAATTCATTTAGTGCAAATATTTGGTTAGAACCCGTGTTGGCATTGACAGCATTATAAAAATTGACCAAACCAGCCAGACAATTTTCTCCATTCAATACTAAGCCTATAAATCCAGTGTTTGCGGTTAAAATTCTACGAATTTTGCAGGATAGTGTAATGGAAATAAAAATCACCAGTCCCCCCTTAGGCCTACCTCTGCTTGATGCTATTGCAGGAACATAAAAGGCCTTATACCCTTCAAGGAACAAATCACATTCCACTGACCATGTCTCCTGCAGACAGATGATCATAAATTGCTTAATATACATAATCCAATTATCATCCGTCATCTTTGATGCCAAGCCTGCGATGTTCCAGGAAATAACATTATTACAACTAGCTTTAACCTGTATGGTCTTAATGGGTGATATCTCAGCTGGTGTTACATTACCCAGACCCACAGACACCTCACGTCAGTCGCATGCCTCCAAGCCAGACAGAGCATCATATCTATTCTGTATGTCCACGTTAAACCCATTATTGCAATGGCCAGCAAAATTAAGTCTATTTTGTGTTTCTACAGAGAGCCCATACACACCTTGATTATTATTTTACACATATGGTGCATCCAGGGCAGGGCTCTGAATTGAATTTGCTGGCCTAATTCTCATTTGAAGGCGCGGATCTTTATTCAGATTTGCATAGAAATAGCCCTGTGGACGAACACATATACTATTCATATTGCACAATAATAAGGATGCTCTTACTAAAATTGTTGCCACGTGTTGGGGATGCTTAAAATTGACAACAATACAATCCCCACTGCTTAATTTTCTGGACGGACCAACGCAATTCACCCTCCTTACTGCTATTATCTGGTCCGAATATGCAACAGGAAAACTACAGTTTTTGCTGAGCCATGCAACTGTTTTGTTTTTTAATGAGGTGTGGGATTCCCCATATGGTAAAGCTAGATGGTCATCACAAGGTGGAACATTAGACAGCACCACCACTTATGGTGCGCACTCAGGAGGGAGATTGAGATAGCGGCTATTCCTCATATGCCTGGAATCATGTCTACCCTCCAGAGCTATTGTGGGACATGTAGACAGGGGAGGTATGGCTAGTGTCACAGGAGGAACTGTTACTGCTGCAGCGACATGCTGAGAAAGCCGCTGTGCATTCCCTATCGTGATTTCCTGTCCCTTATCCACAACCTTAGCTCCAGCCATAATAGCTGGTGCCAAGTGTGTAGTTAACAGACCACCAAGTCTATCTACTTCCAATGCCAAAATGTTAAGCTTAGTTGTCAAAGGTCTTAACATCTCCTCTAGTTTAGCCTCTAACTTTACTTCTAAGGTGTTAATCAGTAAAGTAAATTGCTCTAGATTTATATTGGCATCGCCCTCACTATTTCTACTAAGAGTAGAGGATTTTGAGCCATTACACACTGGCTGAATTGAATCAGATCGTTTTTTATTATGCTTCCCAGCCCGTTTCATTTGTGCTTTCCTACAGGATCGCACCGGCCTTGGGACTGCTGGTATCTCCTCTACTTCCTCAATCGAGGTGTCCATTGGTTCTACATGTGGATCTGCATGCACCTGGGCAACAACTGGTATCTCAGCCCTCTCTCCAGTGTCCAGGTTAATGCCCCCATCCAAGACGTCGACCGGCAAGGGCATAACTTCCTCTACCACTAAAGTGCGCCCCAATCCCAAAGAGGTCCTACGATCGTTATTTATACGATTTACTTTTTGCACCAAGTAATTATCCAAGGTCCCCAGCACGGGAGCGGTTTTAACTGGTTTCAATTTAGACATTATATTGAATATATCACATGTAACTTAATACACAAAACATATGACACTATTTATTGAAAAACAGGTAAAACAGGTAGAGTCTCTCTTTACGAGTGAAGTCCGGCACTACAAACCCAGAGTCTCCGGCCCAGTCCAGTCTCTTCAGGCCTCTGAGGGCCACAGAGGGCCCGCCCTTTGCCCGGGCTTAGCCCGCCGCGTCCCGCGCGCGTCCTCGCGGGACGAGGGACCGAGCCCGCCTTTAAGCGCCTCCTGGCACGGGATTGTGAGGCGTCCTGCCCCTAGGAATGCTGGGGGTTGTGGTCCGGCGGAGCCAAGCCCGGCCAACCGAGTCAAATGGCCTGTAAAGCCCCGGTGAAGAGAAGACAACGGGTGTAGAGGGCGGAGCAAAGCCCGGCCCCGGTAGAGCAGGAAACACCAAACAGCCAGCAGAGGACAAACAGCACGCCGAGGGACTCAGCACCGAGCCCGCCTTTAAGCGCCTCCTGGCGCGGGATTGTGAGGCGTCCTGCCCCTAGGAATGCTGGGGGTTGTGGTCTGGCGGAGCCAAGCCCGGCCGACCGAGTCAAATGGCCTGTAAAGCCCCGGTGAGGAGAAGACAACGGGTGTAGAGGGCGGAGCAAAGCCCGGCCCCGGTAGAGCAGGAAACACCAAATAGCCAGCAGAGGACAAACAGCACGCCGAGGGACTCAGCACCGAGCCCGCCTTTAAGCGCCTCCTGGCGCGGGATTGTGAGGCGTCCTGCCCCTAGGAATGCTGGGGGTTGTGGTCCGGCGGAGCCAAGCCCGGCCGACCGAGTCAAATGGCCTCTAAAGCCCCGGTGAGGAGAAGACAACGGGTGTAGAGGGCGGAGCAAAGCCCGGCCCCGGTAGAGCAGGAAACACCAAACAGCCAGCAGAGGACAAACAGCACGCATTCTAGGGGAATCCAGGTTGGGTGTCTTGCATGACTCATCAGGTTGTTTTACCCAGAATTCCTTGCAAACATTGAACCTTGACTAAAAACAATTTTTCCTCACATTTCTGAGATGGAAAGTTCCAGAACATACGGAGAGCCACAAACTTCCTTCCACCCATATTCCCCCCATCCCCCAAGTCTCCCGATAAAAATGGTACCTCACTTACTCACTTGTGTGAGTAGACTTAGTTCCCACAGCACGAAATGACGCAAAACACAATATGGATGCATCACATTTTTCCACTCAAAACTGACCCGTAATTTTCAAGGTGGGTAGCTGTGGATCTTGGGCCCGCAAAAGGAATGGATCCAACCATGGTCAATGGGAGCCCTTCTGGGGACTCCCATTTACCTCGGTTTGATCCGTTCCTGTCGCTGGCACTATGAACAACCACAAAAGTGGAGCAGCGCTTTTATCAGTACAAGTGGAGCAATGTTGGGTGGTAGGAATTTTGTGGATTTCTGCAAATCCGGAAGTTTCCATCACAGAAATGCAAGGAAAATGTGTGATTTCAGGCAAAGTTTGAGGTTTGCGGGGTATTTTGGGTAACAAAACGTCAGGGAATTTACGCAAAGCACACCACTCTGGTATCTCTTGGTCGTCTACTTTTCAAAAAGGTCTGTGGTTAGAAGACTTCAATGAATCACTGCCGAGCACAGCAGCAAATCCCGCTGCTACCCCTAGCGCTGATCTCTCCATATAACACTTTAGGACCTTTTGTGTCAAGGTCTCTTGGCCCACACACACAAGTAAGGTATCATAATAATCTGTAGATTTGGGGGAATTCTGTGCAGTATGAAATCTGTGGCTGCAGAATCCGTACGTTTTCTTTGCAGAAATGTGAGGAAAATGTGTGTGTTTTAGTCAATGTTTAGCGGTCCGCAGGGCGCTGCCGGTAAAAAAATGTTTTATGGGATGCATGTGCAGTACACCACCCTGGACTCCCCCGGATGTTTAGTTTTCTGTCTGGGTCTGGTAGGTTTTTCCAGTTGGCAGCCTACCCAAACTTAAAACCTGCAGCTGTTCAACACTCAAAAGAATCAAATGTCCTCTCGCTTGCCATTGAGATGGGATGAAATAGTCTGCAGGGGAGCAGAAAGATTGTTGAGGTTTTAGGGGTGACAGAGGGGCCTGATGTTTGGATGTGCAAGACCCATCCCATTATTTTATTTAAAAATATATATTGCTGTCATACAGTGGGCTTTCTGCCCCGCAGAAGCAAATTTGGGGCACATCTCCAGTCTGTCTAAGGGTGGGGGGGGACGGGGGGGGACCAGTTGGTCCCTGTTGGGGTAGGGTGTAGCCAATGCCAGACACCAACCGCACAATTTTCTTTTGCTTGAAGTCAAAATCCCAGATGTCAGGTGGATTTTCTACAACATGTGGCAAGTTCTAGGAAAATCCCTAATTGGGACAAGCCTCCTATCTGCTCCCAGGGGGTGGTAGTGACCCCGAATGGGAGAACTATGAATTGGTAGTGTTTTCCTGCTATGACAAACCTGAAGTATTTGCGGGAAGCAGGATAAAGGGGTACATGGAAATTAGCGTTTTTTAGGTCAAGAATGGCCATAAAGTCACCCATCTGTAGAAGTGGAATGACATCTTGCAGAGTGACCATATGAAAGTGTTCTGACAGGATGTAGTAGTTGAGAGGTCTGAGAATAGGATTGGTCTTAGTGATCCGTCCTTCTTTGGAATTAATAAGTACATGGAATACACCACTTTGCCTATCGGTTGAAGAGGGACTGGTTCTACAGCCACTTTGAGAAGAAGGGCTTGGACCTCTTGTTTTAGCAGTGTTAGGTGATCCTGTGATAACCTGTGATAGCGAGGTGGGATGTTGGATGGTGTGGTAATGAGCTCCAGACAGTAGCACTGTTGGATTATGGCTAGTACCCACTGGTCTGTTGTAATGGATTTCCAGACCGGGTGAAAAAACTGTAGCCTACCTCCAACAGGTGTCATGTGGTCGGGGGGAAGGATGAGTAAGTGACTGTTTGGGAGTAGAGGCTGCACCATGTGTTAAAGCACTCCTGCCTCTTCCTCTGCTGTTATTACCCCTTAAGGAGCCTCAGTAAAACCCTTTAGTGTAGGTGGATTAGCCCTGCTTCTGCTGAGAAGTGGAGGCCTCTGTGGTGATGAATTTGTATCCGCCCTTGTAGCTGTATCGGTATCTTTTTTCATTTTATCTACCATCGAGTCTCCGAGAGGGCAAAATAAATGTTCTTTGTAAAAAGTCATGTTTAAAACTGCCTGTTGAACTTCGGGTTTGAAGCCTGCGCACGTGAGCTAGGCATGTCTACTGAGAAGTATGCTGATATTAATGCGCCTAGCGGCCGTGTCTGTTGCATCTGAGATACATCTATTGGAGTTATAATTATGGCCTGACCCTCTGAAAAAAAGATGTTGACCCTTTTTCTTATCTTCCTCTGGGAGATGCTGCTGCAGCTCTTCCATTTCATCCCAGTGGGCCCTATCGTAACATGCAAGTAGGGCTTGGGAATTGGCAATGCGCCAATGGTTGGCTGCTTGTGTTGCGACTCGTTTTCCAGCAGCATCAATATGTTTGCTTTCCTTTTCAGGAGGTGGCGTATCCCCAGTTGCCTGTGTATAGGCTCGTTTACGAGCTGTAGTAGCAACAATGGAGTCTGGTGATACCGGATTACATATGAAAAGGGGGTCTGACGGAGCCGATTTATATTTTTTATCTACGCTGGCGTACACGTACTGACCCTTTAAATATGTCATCAGCGTGACGCAACATGCCAGGGAGCATGGCCAGAAACTGTGTGCCTTTATGAGGTGATGACAGTATATCAAAGAGGAAGTCCTGTTCTAATGGTTCTATATGTAGTTGGACTCCATGACAAGTAGCTGCACTAGCGATCGCTTGCTGGTAAGCAGTGGAATCTTCAGGAGGGGAGAGGTGAGCTGGGTAAATATCTGGGTCACTGGGAGTTATAGGGTCTGTATTATAAGCATCCCAAGGATCAGGGTCCCCTAATAGTTCTCCCATAAGCCCCCTGTGGATAAACCTGGAGATGGATTGTCCAGAGGATCCTATTGTGGAGAAGGAGGGGTTGGTAAAGGTGGTGAGCTGAAAGATGTGGAGGAGGGGGTGACGGTGGAGGATGATGTGTAGGGCTGTTAGCCTTGCCCTTTCTCATCTTTTTGAGCGGTACAGGAACGTCCAATTCCTCTTCAAAAGGTAAATGCCTCTTTGGTGGATGAGAGGCTATAATTTTCCTGTGCCTTCTTGAAAGTGGTTATTTTCTGTCTAATGTCCATTTTTTCAAGTACAGGCTCAACCGAGGTCATGGAAACCCAGGATTACTTTGAAGATTTCGACACGGTCGATTTCAGAATTGAGGCGTTTCAAGATTTTTTGCCCCGTACTGAAGGAGATGGAGCCGGTTGCCATGTCGGGCCCAGAAGCTTAGCGGAGACCGAAGAACGTGCTTGATTCGAAGAGGTCAAACCAGAGGTCATAGCCTTTGTTGAACTTTTCAGTGCCAGGCCCGATGGCGGGGCCTCCAAATTATCTTTTTGGATCCAACCATGGCCAGATGGCAGTGGCAGTCCAGCGACCTCTAAAAAGTGGAACGGGCAAGTGTTTAGAAGTCGTTTTGGTTGGAGCAGGGTCAGGGGCGATAGGACTCAAGCACTGCCCGAGTGGCAGGGAGCATTCTAGTTGCTCCTCCACACCAGAGCCGGAGATCTCTTCAACGGAGAACACCCCTTCATCCTCTTTGGCAGCAGGCTCTTCCTGGGCGTGCTCCTCACAGAAAATGTCGGGAGTATCGTCTTCACTGCGAAGAGACATCTCCAATCAACTTGCCCTTCGATCGCAAAGTGTCTTTTTTTTTTATTAGTCTTTTTATTAAACAGTTGCTTCATATTCATCAATGCTTACAATGTTGTATATGCACAAAGCGAGTCGGTGTGGAGAGAATCAAACCAGGGCAGTTTCAGGTAGCGATGAAATCAGCCGATGTAGCATGTATATAGCAATGCAGGCATAGTGGACAGTAAAGAAATACAATCCAAGCCAAAACTACCCTTCTCCCGCAGAACCCCCTGACAATTCCTTAGGTCTCTCTGTATTGGATCCATTTGCCCCAGATCTTCTCGTACTTTCGAAGGCAGCCCGACTCTGGTAGACCTCAAGCTCTGCTATCTAAAACCAGTCTAGATCGTTTTTCGAATCCAGGATGACCAGGGGTCCACTCACCACCCCATGTTTATGCAATGTTGCGCTTGGCTGCCCCTGCCCCTAACATCAACCATATCCTAAGATACCGGGGCAAAGTGTCCTCCACTGTTATGCACAACACCGGCCATCTAGCCTCAAGGGGAACAGCAAGGCCCATAATTGCGGCCACGGCCTGTGTGACTTCCCTCCAATGCTGTTGGATCACTAGCAGTCCAAAAGGATATGGAAGAATGAGCTGAATGCTCAACAACCCTTGGTGAAAAAGGGCCGAGTTGTAGGGACCCAGGCAGTGCAGCAAGAATCTGGAGAAGTAGGATCTGAGTAGTATGCATAGTTACAAGAGGCAGAAACAGGCCTGCTGTATGGCTAGTTCTCTAGGGATTTGGAGGGCCTGTGCCCAGTCGTCATCTTCTATGAGTCCTATGTCTCCTTCTCAAGCTTCCCATAGTGAATGGAGCAGATTGGGGTAGTTGTTCAATATTTTTTGGTGTACTAGGGAAACTGCCTTAACCGGCACTGAGTCCAGTAACAAGCGGTCTTCAAAGGGTGAGGACTCCAGTAGATGTTCTTCCTAAGGCACATGGCACAGCATGCGCATGTCTCCGTTGTTGGTATCTGTAGTGCTCCCCGGCCCCAAATGTTTAAATCAGTTTGGAGGTCTACAAAAGACAATAGTGCGGCCCACCCCTCTCCAAATGTCCCCAAGGCGGACGATTCCTATCAGTCCCCATCAAAGGAGGCCCCGTAATTTCTTCACCTCCTCAAATCGTTTGGTGTCCCACGGTGGCATCGCGGCAGTTCATTTACCTTTTCAGCCCAGATGCCTGTTGGCTTCGTGCCATGTCCTAGCGACCGCCTGGCAAAGTGTCTTTTTCAATCTGAAAGACTTGCAGGTGTCGCAGTTGGCCTCGCAATGATGGGGTCAGAGGCAAAGATTACGCACCTGTGTGTGGATATTTGGTGTGACACTGCCGAGCAAAATCGATAAAGTGTTTGCTAAATCAGGAATACATTTTCCACACTGACTGTTCACAATGAAGGGTAGCTCCGAGGCGATCGGTCGAAGTCAGAAACAAAGAAGGTTTTCAAACAGAGCAGGAATGGGAAAATAGCGATCGAGATACACTGTACAGTCGCAGACAGAATAGGACTGAAGTCTTGTTCAGAATGGAGTTGAACACAGAGGAGAGGCACACATGTCCAAACCCGACACAGAGAGAAAATAATCTACCAAAGTAGTGTATGCCCTTGCGTAATATCACCAAGAGGAGGAGTCACTCTACCTTGTGACTCCAAAGACTTCTTCGAAGAAACACAAGTTGAACAACTCCGGCTAAACACTATATGACAGGAGTATGGAGAACATGCGTATCTACGGCCACACATGCCATTGAACCCGCAGCTGCTGCAGCAAGTTAAAAGCTAACATCCGATTTTTATATGTAACTTCTTGTAATATGTGAATAAATGTCTACAGTTGTCCATACTCTCTTATGCATTCTTTTTAATATGCAGGCAAAATAAGTGTCTGTATTTGCCCCATCATCTCTATATTGCTTTAGAAGTTAATCTAGCTCCCATGCTTCACCATTAACAACATTCAGTCGAACAGCGTTTACATGTAAGGCAGGGTGCAAAATTCCAAGAATTTAGTCAGCTTCTGCTAACCAATATTGGATCCAGACACAACAGTAATGTCAGATGCCAGCAGGCCATTGAGCTAACATTCAAAGCCTGCTTTGTACCATTTTGAAGAAAAGGTCAAACATGCTGTCTTTTTAATTCAAAATAGACGTTTCATTAGCCCGTGATAAACAGCATGAATAACGTACATTAATGATACTGATCATAAACACAAATGGGAAAGCAACAGCAAACCCTTCATTTTGACTCAAATAAATTATACTGCAAATTAAACCAATACTGGCAAAGCTAAAAGGTCTTGATTTAGAAGGCTGGTACCATGGTTATTTTTTATTTTTTTACAGCAAGCATAAGTGACAAAAACTGCCAATACCTAAACACGATGGCCATATGATTATAATGAAAACGTTACATTAAAAAATAAACATTGCATACAATTTTAACACAATGGTACAGTAGCTTCTCAGCAGGCACATGTACTTAGAACAAGCATAGGCACCCTTTTCAGTTTTAAAGAATATCAAAGCACAACGTGCAAGAATAGCTTAAAAGGATAAAGAAGAAAAAGGGAAAAAAAAGCCTTGTCAAAGTACCGGCACATAGGCCCTGGCGCTGAAGTGCATTTCTTTTAGGTAAGATGTGCACATCAGGCAGAATGGAGTCACTCATAGTAAAGGATAGGATAGGATAGGATATAGGTTTTTTAAAGCGCTCGAATGCCGTAGCGTCTTGGAGCTGGTAAGTGTGGGGGAAAGGTCGGTCTTCAGCGTAAGCTCCCTAGAATAACCAGGTTTTTAGAACTTTCCTGAAGCGTTGATGGTTATCTACAGATTTTAGAGAGCAGGGAAGCTTATTCCAGAGTCCTGCAGCACGATTTGAAAAGGCTCTACCTCCCCATCTAGCTCTCCTAATCCTGCTCACCTGGATAAGACTCCGGGTGCTGGACCTTAGCATACGGCTGGGGATATAGGGGGTCAGTATTTTCTGGATATCCTTGGCTCCACCCCCGAAGACAGCTTTGGGGACCAGGCATACGGCCTTGAATTCTACCCGCTGTTAGACGGGGAGCCAGTGTACGGTTCTAATTCCCGCCGAGACGGATTGATCTCTGGGAATAAAGGGGACTCAATGGCTGCAGTCGGCTGACATATTGTCCCACATGGTATGCTGTGGTGAGCGAAAGCAAAATGTGCACGAGAGCTGAAGAGACCAATGTATGATGACCTCCAAAGCCTCTCCATATACGTAAACATATGTATGTATTTCTTTTTACTAATGATTTTTTTAATACATCAAGCTGGCGAGTAAACGAAAGAGGTGTATAGACAAGACCTAAAAAGAAGACAGGGGGAAAACAAAGTAATCAAGTAAAGGATCGAAAAAGTCTGATGAGCCCTAGTAAGGTAGAGTGAGAAGTGAATGCAGAACATATACCCTGTGCTCAAAAGACATCTGTAAATTAAAGTGACAGCAATAATGCTGTTTCTATTTGGGAGAATGTGGAAGACGTGAATGTGTACGGCTGTTTCTGTTTTTTTCAGGTACTAAACATTTTTTTTCCAAACACTGGATAATCCCACCTCTGAAAAGAGATTGAGTTTTTTCATAACAACTGCTGAAACAGCCCTTCCTTTGCCACATCATAGCACCATACATAACAGTTATCATCCAATTCAATGATGCTCAATTATCGCCCACTTAAAGAAGAAGGGCGTCATTCTTGGGAATTCAAATCTATCACCTACAGAGCTATGCAGAATAAATGAACATTGTTTATTTCAGAGATGTATTTCAGCATTGTGGGTTACATATCTGCCTGAAATATCTGAGCAATCTTTTACATGAATGACTTTTATCCGCCAATATCGGTGAGTGATTTTTGTACCTTCATTGGTCGCAAAATGTCAGTTTGCACGCGACTATAGTTTGGACGAGTAAGAGTAAGGAAAAAAGAGACACGTTTTTAGCCGTTAGCAAGAACCTTTCTTATTTTTGTATTTGCTTGTGTCCTCTATGGGGGGGTTACTTTCACTTTTTGGACGATATTTAACTGGGACGTCAATTTGATGTGACGATGTAATACTGCTGCCATTTTCAGTTGCCGTTGGTACATGAGGAATGTAAATGTTTTTTCTTCTTTTCTGTGTCCCCTATTAAACCAGGATGCACATCAGGTGATAAGTCATGCAAAGTAGTTCATTTTATACAACTTTGTCTTCCAAACGAGGACATATTATTGTGTTAGCGCCAATTTATTTTAATGATTAATTCTCATTTGTGTGGACCTTTCCATTTAATCTTATCTGCATCTTTTTGCTTTTTTTGTTTTAAAGAAGATATGAGAAATCTTCTCCTAGTTTTATAGTACCAGAATATTGTAAATAAAACAATATCTGACAAAAGATCACATTACTTACCTTTGGTAACACTCTTTCTGGCAGTTACTCTACCTAACCGCAGATTACTCTTAGAAATGTCCCCAGGCCCCTGACTGGATCTAGAAGTTTTTACAGCAGGGCTTCTATGTGCCGCTAGGTGGCACTGTGTGACTCTACATTGGTCTTGTTCCACCCTGGAAGTGGCAGAGTAAAGCCGTAGTAGGTAAGCACCACCCCTGCAAGAGGACGCCAGTTTCATGCTCGACTCTTTCCATGCCCTGAGACACAGAGCACAAAGCATTTGTCAGTACAGCTTCTTTTAGACCTTTTTATATGGCAAAAATGAGGACACTCCACAGAACGGGTAAGCGGGAAGGCAGTGAAGGATCTACAGTAGATAGAGTATCAACCACAAAGGGCATTACTGAAGGTAAGTAATTTGTTCTTCTGATGGATACTTCTTACTGCAGATTGTTCACCTCCAGAATAGATACCAAAAGCAGTGCCACCCAAGGTGGAGGGTCTGTGGAGTCAGCTCAGACCAGAAACGGGGGAAATGCCCTTCCTGTAAGATATGGCTGTTAAGGCAGTAATACTGTGCATGGACGACCATGTCGTGGCTTGGCAGTTGTCAAGAACACAAACTTTGTGTGCCAATGCAGCCGTAGCAGCCTTGTCCCTGGTGGAAGGAACCCTGACACCTTCCAGCATCTGCTTATTGGCCGATGAATAGCAGATCTTAATGCAGAGGACAATCAACCCAAACAAAGTTTTTCTACATCGCTTTACCTTTCTTTGCCACCGACACCCCACTCAAAGGCTTTTGGTACGAGCTTAAGGATCTTCTTTGGGGTCCCACTAATACAGTCTCTCCTCCTCTTTCGAGAAGTTAGGTGGAGCAAAGAATGTTGAGAGGGTGATGGATTACCTAACTTGCAAAGGAATGAAAATGTTGGACAAAAAGCCCGCCATGGTGCTCAATATCAGTTTGCATGGGAAAGCGATGGTGTGCGACTTCTTCACCAACAGACTGGAGCTCACTCACACAATGAACCAAAGGCATTGCAATTAGGAAGCCAGTTTTGACAGTTAGCAAAAGCAACAAACAGCTGGGCTCAAAAGGGGTGCACATGAGGAACATTAGGAGCAAATTAAGACCACACTATGGCATTACAGATGGAGTGGGAGGAAACATGTGTATCAAAACTGTAATTAATCGCATCACAACAGGTGCTTTAAACATGGGCAATTGGCCAATGAATCGCAAAGTGGCCAAAAGGCCTAATAAATCATTTTTAATAATGCCCACTGCAAGGCTTTGCAGGGCCAAAGGCAAAACAAATAACAGAACCTCCAACAGTTTTGACTGCAAATTGTGTTTTTGCGAATTCCACACCAGGACACAAACGTCCCCTCGCCCGGTATAAATGGACTTTGTGGACAGGTGGCTGGCAGCAAGGATGACATCCACACCTCAGGTGGTACATCAAACACAATCAACTGCCTGTTTTTATTCTCCATGCATAGAGGTGTAAATTGAACAGGTTTGAGTACAGAAACTTGCCCTGGTGGTGCTCGAAGAGGCAGCCTGCTCGAGCGACAAATGTTCATGCCCAGAAGGTTTGAGTACCACACTCTTATGGCCCAGTCAGGACCCACTCGGAGGACCTGGTCGTTCATGAACTTCTTCAGAACTCAGGGCAGTACAGGTAAAGGTGAAAGGAGTACAGGAGTCCTGTGCCCCACTCTAGCCTGAAGGCAACGCCTAGAGATAATGGGCTTGTGAACTGCAGCGCAGAGAATTGACACTGTACATTCTGGACGGCGCAAAAAGGTCCAACCAGGATTTTCCCCACTGTTGGAAGATACCCTGCCCCACTTTGGGGTGCATCTGCCAGTCGTGATCTGCCAGGCATCGTTATTTGACCCTGTCCATCTTGGCAGCTGAAGATCTCACCAGGTGGTACACAATCAGAGAAATGTCCTGACTCTGTAGCCAACTCCAGAGGCACCTTATCTCCTTGCACAAGACCCTGCTCTTAGCAGTTCCACATAGTGGGGGTGTTGTCCATAAGAACCTGCACCAGCCTTCCCTTGATGAATGGCAGGAAGGGCATCCATGCCAGGCGAGTGGCCCGCATCTCCAACAGGTCGCTGGATAGCCAGATTTTAGCCAATATCAGAGGTCTCTGAGCTCCACCTATCCTAGGTGACTTCCCCAACCCAACAGTACTGCGTCTGTCACATCTAAGTGGGGCAGAGAGAAGGGTCTGCAGCTAGTTAGACCGAGGTTCAGCAGCCATCACTGCAGATCCTGTACAGTCTTCTCCAGAACCTGGATGACATCAAACAGGCAGGATGCATGAGGCTAACAGGCCAAGAGGCCTCAGAGCTGGTCACCCAGATCCAGGAGGCTGAAACATCAGGATCATAGTCCAGATGTCCTGGACTCATTGTGGCACATGGGAAGCACTGAAATGCACCGTGTTAAGACAACTTCTATAAAAGGGAGTTTTTTTGAAGGAGTGAGGTGTGACTGTCACGTTGATCGAGAACCCCAATGATGTCAGGGGGTTTGCTATGATTTGGATGTGGTCTATGACTGATTGGAGGAAATGAGTCTTCAACAGCCAGTAATCAAGGTAGAGAAAAACTGTTATCCCAAATCTCCAAAGACGTTCAGCAACCACCACCATCACTTTCTTGAACGTCTGAGCAGCACTACTAGATCCCGGTTCCAGACCATGAAAGGACTGGGGTGACCGTTGCGGTGGCAGAGCCTGGTATTGTCTATACACCAATCCTGTGCAGTAGTTTCGGAAGGGACAAAATTGAAAAAAGCAACTGTCTGGTGGGGACAAAAGGCCCAAGAAATGCAATGGGGACCTGCTTTCTTTAATGCATTAAAGGGCAGAATCAGCCTTTTCGCCAAACAGGCAGGACTCATCAAAAGAAATATCCATAAGGAATGGATGTATGACATTACAACGCGGGTTTTTACCACGCGTGCAGTTACATCGCATGCGTTACAACGCATGCGATGTTACAACGCTATGCCATTCCAACGCAAGTCTTTACATCGACTTGCGCTAGATGGCGTGCTAACATTAAAAAAGTGTAATTTACTATTCCAACTCCAGTCCACTTAACAGTAGGGAAGGTGTTGGGATAGTAAACTACACTATTTGTAATGTTAGCACGCCATCTAGCGCAAGTCGATGTACAGACTTGCGTTGTAATGGCATAGCGTTGTAACATCGCATGCGTTGTAACGCATGCGATGTAACTGCACTGCGTGGTAAAAACCGCGTTGTAATGGCTGTTCCCCATAAGGAATACATGCACGTTCCCAGAAAAGTCTGTATTCACATGTGGTGACAAAGCGCCAGACCAAGTGCCGCCTGCTCTCCTCAAACAATTAATAATGCCCAGGACTGCATCCTAACCATCTGGGATGGTTTCAATCATGGAGGCCCTGAACTCTTCCTGGACTGCCGACAAGATCTTGCTGCACATGTCCTACAGTACATGCATGTAATGGCTAATAGGCAGACTGCACTGACTGACCTCAATCCCAGACTCACCACAGAGGACATTCTCTTACGGAACGCCGCAATTCATTCCGACTCCATGCCTGGAGGGGTTGGGGAATGCATTTGGATTCACTTTGCTGGTGGTGGAGGAGGAGGATACTGTGACATCTGGCCACCTGTCTTATCACCAGTGGGCAACAGCAAGGCTTAGCCCAAGTGTAAATAAGAGTGTCAGTCATTGCTTAATTAAATGGAAGTACGGGCTCAGATGAGGCTGGACAAGGCTACAAAACCAGTAAGGATATGTGTCTAGATTTAAACAGAAGGCAACTGTAGAGTAGGATCTCAGTTGCTCTTCTAATCACTACAGCAAATAAAGAACTTTCCTCTGTTGGGGATCGAAGGGGCGAAATCATGCCTGTATCAAGGGACTTCTCAAGCCCACTGGCTTCCTGTAAGTTCATATAGATATCATTGTAATGCAGGAGTACCTCATCTCCATCACCACCGTTGTAATCATAAGGTGGGGGCAAACTCTGGTCAAAATCCAAGCCAAAATATAGTCGAGACATGGAGGATGGCTCTTTCTTTTATCTGAGTCAAGTTGCACGGGAACTAGATGCCCAGGAGTGGAGTCAAAGCGTGACCTAGGTCAGGTTCGAGACAAATTCAGGTCGAGGTTGGACACTGGCATTGGCAGGTTATCAATGTCTGTTGACATCAGGACTGGCGTCAAAAAAGGAGCCGGAACAGGTTTGGAGCCAGAAGGAAGACGGCACCAGAGTCAGAGCGGACGCCACAACGGGTTCTAGGGACTCAAAAGGCACTGG
Source organism: Triturus cristatus (assembly GCF_964204655.1). Classification (NCBI taxonomy): domain Eukaryota; kingdom Metazoa; phylum Chordata; class Amphibia; order Caudata; family Salamandridae; genus Triturus; species Triturus cristatus. The sequence goes on along the minus strand of NC_140588.1, from coordinate 715,193,692 downwards.
GGACGGATCCACCAGCTTTAACCCGACTGGAGGTTTCTGTAGATCCTTCGGGCCCAAAGGCAAACTATTGGTCAGACACCAACTATTCAAAAGTGTGGTATCTGACTCGCAAAGTGAGTGGGTCCTTTTCCCTTTGTGAATCTTGAAAAAAATTGAGGGAGAGTTGCTAGTGGACCACCGCCAACTCTGAGTAAATCTTTTTTTTTAATTTTTTTTTTTTTTTTTTAAAAGGCTGTCCTATATTTTTTAAGGATAAGGGTGTATTTAAAACAAACTTTTTCTCTATTTAAACATAAAATGGGACTTGGTGGTGTGCTGACCCTTGCAGGTCAACATCTGTGTGACTTTGGCCAGTCGCTGTTGGTCACAATTTGCAGCCTAATGTTCATTATGCAGGTCATGCTACAACCCACTGTAAGTTGCCATTTTATGAACCAAACTATTTCTACATATGTCTGTTAGTAATACTATTCTATTTGCCAAGTCAGTACTCAATTTACGACCAGCCTTTGCACATGCAATATTAGTACACTAGGCCCAACAATCCTTGCCAGATAATTCAACTCAAGACAAGAAATCATAAAAGGAGACCGCGAAGGCCAAAGAATTTGAAGCAGATAATGAATGACATACTCGGAGGAGGACAACAGCAAGTAATTTATCAATAAGTGGGACGAAACTGGTGTGCAGTTCCAGAAAGCTAGAAGAAGACGTAAGAAAAAATCTCAAAAGGTATTTGGGATCAACGCAAGAGACGTTTAGCTAGGAAAATTAGCAAAATAATAAGCAGGGTAAGTATGTACTGAGTTACACAGACTGCTGCTAAATTCGGGAACATTCACACAAAGGCAGGTGACATAGACGGTTGCCATCTATGTAACATATTTGTATACATACGAGGTCATTCTGTAAAAAAAATTCATATTTATGATATTGTGTCAACATACTTTGCATAATTATGATTTGTTGAGTCAAAATCAGTTTCAAATATGTCACACACATTTTCGCTAATACACAAGCCACACATTTCATCAACTCAAGCTTAATATTTTACCATGGAAGGTAAATCCAAATGTTCCCATCAAAATTGTTCTTGAAAAATACAATCAGGGTTGGATTGGGATGCAAAACATGCCCGGGCACTCTAAAGAAAATAGTGGCTCACATTTGAGTTTTGTGCCTTTTTGCAATACACTGCCGCTGCGTTTAAGTATTATGAAAAGAAGGAAGGGGGAGAGCTTTCTAAAAGATGCATGTTTTATTAACTTCAAAAAGATTAAACAAGCAAATGATGCCAGGCCTCTTTATGCACTGATTAGTTCACACTGGTGAACCACGCCTGAATATAAGTGAGGCCGCCCCTGCTCACTCTGCATGCATTAATGAGCCGGTCCGGCGAGACACTGGGAATGACACTCTGCCCCCTTGGTAAAAGGCAGGTAACAGAGGCCCATGTGCCTCCGGTAAGGCCGCTCAGGCCTCCACTGGGCCGCTGGCGGCATCTGCACAGCACAGACAGCCCAAATCGGCATCCATGCTTCTCAGAAAAGCGGCCTAGAGCTGCAACTCAGATACCGGCCCATTGCCCAGGCGCCTGCATTACAAATCCACCCCTATACATGTTTAGTTCATTTTGAAACTATGCATATAAAACACATTTATAACAGGTCCTTCAAAAATGTAAATCGACACAAAATCATCCATGCCCCCTTTCCAAATCCAATTATGCCCAGCAGGAGGATGTGAGAAGTAGGCTGGGATTTTAAAAGACAGCATTTCTCCCCAAAAACTATAAAGTAAAAAAAAAAAAAAAAAGGTTTTTTGTCATTTAAACGGGGCAGGACGGAGAGCGTAGTGCATTTTAATGCACAGCTTTATTTTCAACCAGAAATACAGTGCCTAGTGAAAGCCGTGTCTGAAATTCCTTCCCTGGGCATACCCGACCGTTTTGGATGTGTACCATTTGCTACATGTACGCAGAATGATGCAAGAACATTTTTTTTTTTTTTTTAAAGGAAAACAAATGCATCTCAAAGATTCAAAAACATCAACAAGCATTAACAAGAAACACTCAAGAGGGCGGAAAGAGTCGTGAATCACACTACAGTAGCTAAGTGCAGACGTAAAATAATATTCAGTGTGCCTTACCGCATGAGAAGGGGTTTGGGCTTTTGCGACAGCCAGATATTCATTCTTTGAAAACATGCCAAAATATGACCCAGATGGAAGTACTATCAAATTAAATGCTTTGCCTCACATTTCCACTAAAGTCTTCAGAAAGGGATTTTTATTTCCGGGTGGGTGGGGGGTTGGGCGGGGGCTAAGAATACTTCGAGCACCTAATCTGAACCTAGGCATGCAAAAGGAACCATCTTCAGTCTGAAATAGCAGATCGTTCCTTATTCATTGTATGAGCATCTGCTGACGTGCAGATGCAACAACGGAGAATGCCCAAGTCTGACACACCTTTTTGCACTCGTGGCTTTAGGGTTACAGCGCAGGGAATCGAACAGCTGTTGGGAAAATCATAAAGCTAACTTTAGGTATGCACTTACAATTTGTATGTTAAACTTTACCACCGAAAAGACGAAACATTCTCCCTTGGGTGTGAAATAAACGCAAACATTTCATATTTTAAAAAAGTGAAGAAGAGATATTTCGCCCTGGGAAAATATCCCCCTTGTGAATAATAGAAAGGAAAGATTGCATTCCCACCTTAAAGTTGTCAGAGCCCGTTTCACAGGCAGAAACAGCGGCTAATTTATGAGAAGGCATTTAACCAGAATGTATGTGTATTTACATATGGATTTTGATGACTCCCATGAAAGTATTACAAATAAAAGCCGGGGACTGATCAAGTTGCCACTGTTTGTGACTTGCCCCATAAGACACCGAAACAAGGGAACTATTTGACAGGAAAGTAGGTGCAGTAAAAACATGGCACTAACAACCAGAGGCAGCAATTGACTCCTAACGACAGGCCAAGGGAGCACACGCATTTTTGTCATGCCTCATGCTGCGGCAGTGCAAGAGAACTCACAAGGGCATACGCAAAGTTCACATGTACACAGCTCCCTGCTAGCTTTAGAACTGACCCGTCGGATGAGCAACCCTTGTACTGCACTAACGAGAACGGAAATTCAATGGAGAGAAGTCTGTACTTACCCTGACTACACTGAAGTCCAGCTTAGTTTCTTGTGCACATTGTAATATGAGCTGAAAGCAAGTTTTACTCTGATTTGTCATTCCATTTTCATAATAACGTTGCAATATCCTTTGTTGTTCTACAGAAAATACAGAACGAAGATTCATCTAAAAACAAAAGAAGATACTCAGAAAGTTGGAAATTAACTTTTGTAAATGTTTCCAATGTGAGCTCAATAGAACCACTGTAAACCGAAATCGTTACTGTTCTCTAAAGCATGTCACTGGTGAAATTTGAACTTTTTGCCTATTATTCCCCAAATGCTGAAAAGTGAGACTTTGCTAGTTTCTAAATATAACAGCCTACGCAAATAACATGTATATAGCATAAACTATGGCAACTTTTCCAGTTGCATACAGACTGCAAATTCAAATTTTATTTGAAAGGTTAAAAAAAAATATATAAGAAACCCAGTCACATATATTGGTTAGCACATTAGTTTGGGCAAAACAATGCACCGTAAGTAAAAATGAGAAACACAAAAAGCACGCATGGTTAATGATGAATACATATGCTATTCAAACAGACCTCATCAAAAGGATAACTAATACAGTTCTGAAATTGAGCCGTTTTGTCACCCACTTCAGCACAGTTTCTAGCATTAAGATTAGGAATTTCAGTCAGAAAATTTTAAAATCACAGTGGAGAACCAACTGTCTGGATAAAACACAATTTTTTGAGAGCTCACTGCTCAAATTTCTCTAACAAGTTTCAGACCAACTGATCACAGGGACTACACCGTTCGTGTTGACAAGGAACACTTTGTTTTAGGGAATTAATGGAGGAACATTTGGCATTGTATTTGTAAACAGAATTAAACGAAATTACCAACATTCTCCTCTCTTATGATCAAAATCGAAGGCCGAATTTTTTTACTCCTCAGTAAAATACACGGAGATGAAACCTAGTGCAAATTAATAGTATATACATATGTATCTCTTTGATAGCCTGGCCACACATATCTCTGAAACCATGTTTCGCTACCCAAGGCTAGAAAGTCTTTAAACGTCCTTTACCAGCTTAAAGAATAGAAATTCAAAATCATCAAAACCCAACACTAACTTAAAACAAAAACTGAAAAGCAGAACTCACCAACTTGCATCTGGCAACAAATCTACGTTTATATTAGAAAAAGGCAAAATAGCGTACTTCTGGAAAAAACAAATTACTTGAGTTTAACGAACAATCGGACTAAATTACATTCAGAGATAACTTAAGTTTGTAAAATATTTTAAGATACAACAAACAGCACTGGTGTGCCACGTGAAATCTATTTTTTAATTGCTATATTTCTTATCGCACCGCTGTTAAAACAGAAAACATGTACACAACTACAATCTACTATTTGATCAAAAGCTCATACCCTTTTGCTTTAAAAAACACGAATCCATCATTGGACTATTCTACTAAATACCGATAATAAAACAATGAAATAAAATATGCCCATATTTGGCTGACTGAACCCTTTGCGTAGGATTTTGAGCCCTATTATCATTATCGTTGCCTCATGTCAGGTAAGAGAACTTCTTTAGAAGAGTAAAAGGGCAGTTAATCCACCAGTGCTAAAAGAAACAAAGCAGATACTATTACCTTATTTTAGTATTGCCCTCGAAACAACCTGTTTTTCAAATACGAACCTTTCTGAGAGTACAACTGTCTGCAGATTGCAAGATCATCGTGAGGACGGCGGCCTGTTTGTGCCCTTTCTCTGCATTCTTGTATATCAAGGGATGACTTTATACTGAAAAACGGGGTGAATGTACATTAGGGGTGGGCGGTGAAATCCGCTCCATTGGCGGAGTTATGCTACTCCGCGCTCTGCTTGGAGCATGGGGTTCGGAAAAACCCCACCAGCCACTGGCGGAGTAGAGTTTACCGGCGCGCTCACCCCTAACATGCTGGAGGTACGGCCTAACATGTACTATACAGCTAAGTAAAGGCTAAAGAACCCAAGAAAACTTAATGTTAGAAAGTGTTTTCTGAAGTGTCTTTATTCTTTTCATAACTACCCCACACATTAAGAGATTCCGACCTTGCCCCCTCCCCCATAAAACTTACTCAGCTGGCGATTCCGTCTCAATGGCTCCTTTCCTCCTTGGTCTTTTTGCAAGGGGAAGCAACAATGAGTGGATGGGAGGATAACATACTGGCCTTGTGACAGCGCATACCACATGGTGCTAGTACTTCTCAGGGCTTGATGACTCACTCCCGCTTGCCAGTGGCAGCTCCGCTGTCATGGGCCATGCCCAGACCAAGGGGGCAGTAGCTTCCTGAAGGGCAGTAAGAAGCGCTCGCCATCCTAGTAGAACACGTTAGCCACATCCATGAGTTTAAAGATCAGGCCAAAGGACAGACATTCTGGGCCACAACCAGAGGCATTGCAATAAAGCAGAGGGCATGCTGGAGGGTGATGATCCTCAACCATCACCCTCCAGCATGCCCCCTGCTTTATTGCAACGCCTCTGGTTGTGGCCCAAAATGTCTGTCCTTCGGCCCGATCTTTAAACTGGGCGCCAGCACAATCTGCAGGCTGATCTTAGGAGCAGGCAGCGGGTGGGTCTTGCCTGCCCTGCGGAGCAGCAGGCAGATGGCTTTTAGTAGTATGCAGCAGTTTAAGCTGAAGACAGAACTGATATGGAGAGAGGGCAGGCGACGGGTGGTGCTCTCCATACTTCAGCAGCCTCTGCTTGAAGGCGAACTTGGCGCTCCTCACTACAAACTGTACTATGCGGCAGCACAGCTGCATTGGCTGATGCGATGGTTAGGCACGGCCGTTTGCCCTGAAAGGACGATCATCCTCAAGATCCTTGGGGGACGCAGGTATATACGTGGCTGTTGGACCCTGAAATCCACCCACAACGGGAAACAAATTGTGATTCTCCTATTAACATGACTAGAGAATCTGGATTTCATTAAAGACACGGAGGCTATCATTATGCATTAATCCTTTAATGCAGTCACAGACAGCCGCACTACATCACAAAGAAGAAACAGTTCTAGAATGTAGAGAACAGGGTACAAATGGCATGAGGCACAAACAGACTGCCTCTTTTAAATGCAATGAAGTAAATAAAGTTCAGAAGTAAGGTCCAACTTGATCTTGAAGCTGAAGGTAGTGAGAAGTCCGAAGAGAGGTAAGATGAAGGTTAGATGATTATGTAGAGTTGTCTGAAAGGAAAAGGAGAGTGATAAGATGATAATATAAAAAAGTAATATAATAGTAAAGTCATGAGTTGATAAACAGTGCAAATACATATCATAAAAATACATAGTTCAAGAATTATACCAACCAAGGGAGTGGAGGAAAAAAAGGGGGGATAATGATAGCCTCCGTGTCTTTAATGAAATCCAGATTCTCTAGTCATGTTAATAGGAGAATCGCAATTTTATTACAAGACCGGAGGCTACATTATGCATGTTGGTAGCCATGAAGTACTACATCCGACATTTGTTCAATAGGTTTACAGTAATGGTGAGCGAAGGTTGAAGCATTAGACCAATCGGCTGCTTTAAGAATATCATCTAACTTACCTCCAGACCAGAAGGATTTGCTTGCCATAGCACCTCTGAGAGAATGAGCTTGGAACTTAGAAAGATCAATTCCAGCTAGATTCATTACTGGCTTGACCCATCTAGAGATGGAGGAGGAGGAGGCAACTGGTTTAAAGGGTTTAACAAATGAGATAAGGAGTTGTTTGGCATCTAGAGGACGAAGGTCCTTCATTCTCAAGTCATATTCTCTCATACAGTCTATGACGCACAATTTCTTGCAAAGGTCAAAACGAGGATAAAAAATAGAATCCGACATGGTTTTAGTTCATCTAAATATATCAAATTTAACTCCAAACATATCGTAGGATCTATAAGAAATATCCAGACATTTCACATCAGAAACTCTACGACAAGAGATTAGGCATAAAAGTGTAGCAAGTTTAAACGAAAGGTATTTTCTGTTGAGGTAGGCGTTATCTGGCCAAGAACAGAAAAGGTCTAGGATAGCTTTAACATCCCACATGGATTGGTATTTGGGTCTGGGAGGTCTTTTTAGTCTGATACTTTTCATCACTCTACAAATAATATTGTTTTTACCTACCGTCTTACCATTAATTAGGGAGTGTCCAGCGGAGATTGCTGATCTGTAGCAATTAATAGATCTATAAGATAAACCTCTGTCAAATTGTTCGACAAGGAAATTAACTATATTGACGATAGGAGCTTCCAAGGGATCCAAGTTCCTCTCCATGCACCAACAAACCCATTTTTTCCAAATGTTATTGTATCTATAGTGTGTTCCGGGTGCCCATGATTCTCCGAGGAGTGAAAGAGCGGATGACGAAAGGCCAGACAGTTCGTTGGATTGCCTGACACTTTCCAAGCAAGAAGGTTCAAATTCCCTGAAGAGATTAGGTGGTGATCTTCTCCGTCTGCGTTGGTGACCAGACCCTTGCTCGCTGGAATGAGGAAGGGGATGTCGCAGGAAAGTTCGAGGGTGGTCAGGAACCATGCCTGGGAGGGCCAGAATGGGGTTATCAGAACCAAGGAGCATTGGTCTATTCTCACCTTCTGTAGGACCCTTTGTATCATAGCAAAGGGAGGGAAGGCGTAACCCTGAAGGTTTGACCAGCATTGAAGAAAGGCATTCACCGCCAGAGCTCCCAGGTCTGGCATCCAGCTGAAATATTTTGAGAGTTGGGATGACAGTCTGCTGGCGAACAAATCCACATCTAGTGGACCCCAAAAAAGACAGAGAGTATTGAAAATGTTCACATTGAGTTTCCAATCGGTACGGTCTGAGAGGAATCTTGAGTTCCAATATGCAGAGAGATTTGATTTCCCAGGAAGGTAATCCACCTTCAGGGAAATCTTGTGTTCCAGACAGAACATCCAGAGTTTTTTTGCTAAAGCAGATAAGTCTGCTGATTTGGTACCGCCAAGGCGGTTGATATAAGATACTGCAGAGATGTTGTCCATCTTGAGAAGAACAGATCTGCCTTGAGGAGAGTGTTTGAAGCTCATTAGAGCGTATAAACCGACTGTAAGTTCTAAGAAGTTTATGTGGTGGGAAGATTCCGCAAGTGACCATGCGCCACCAGTGTTTTGGTCGAGGAAGCGAGCACCCCAACCGTGGAGGCTGGCGTCTGATTCCAAGACGAATTCCGGGGCAGAGCCAAATATTGCTTTGCCGTTCCAGGCGTCCAGGTTCTCTAGCCACCATGAAAGTTCTAATTTGCCCTCCTGGTCCAGAATCACAGAGTCCTCGTACCAAAGACCAGACTTGAGAGCTTTCCCTTTTAATCTCTGAAGGGCACGGTAATTCAGAGGGCCCGGGAAGATAGCTTGGATGCTGGAGGAGAGGAGACCTATCAGTCGGGCTAATTCTCTTAGGGTTATAGAATCTCGTTTTAGAACATACCTGATCTCTTTCCGAATTTTTGCGATTTTCTTGGAAGGGAGAAGGAGGAGACAGCTCGAGGTATCTACAGTGAATCCGAGGAATTCTAGACATTTGGAGGGAGTGAGGATAGATTTCTCCCTGTTTATAATAAACCCGAGACTTTCGATAAGATGGATGGTGGTATTCAGATCTCTCTGAATTTGGGAGTAGACTTGGGACATGATGTGGATGTCGTCTAGGTAAATAATGAGATGAATGCCCCTCTCTCTCAGAATAGAGACAATAGTCCTCATGATCTTGGTAAAGCACCAGGGGGCGGAGGAAAGGCCGAAGTGGAGAGCTTTGAATTGGTACAGACGTTCTTTCCAGGTGAACTGGAGAAAGCGCTGGTGTTCTTGTGCCATCGGAATGGTAAAGTAGGCGTCTTTGAGGTCTAATTTTACCAACCAATCTCCTTTCAAAAGAAGGTCCCTCAGAAGGTGAATACCTTCCATTTTGAAGTGTCTGTAAACTAAGTATTTGTTCACCTCTCGAAGGTTTATCACTGGCCTCCATCCTTTGTCCTTTTTTTGGACTAAGAAAAGGGTGCTGATAAATGTTTTTAAGGACTAGGGAATCTGTATGATAGCTCCTTTTTTGAGCATAGAAGAGATTTCCTCTTCGACGATCTTCTGATGATCGACTGAAAGAGTTAAAGGATTTGGGGGATGAGATTGAAAGGGGATTTCTATAAAATCTATTTTGAAACCCTGGACGGTCTCTAGAACCCACGGGTCTTGAGTTAGCGACTCCCATATATGGAACAATAGTTTTAGTCTGCCCCCTACTTGGGAAGAAGAGGGAGGAGGAGGAAGACTTACTTGTAGGGTTGGAGATGTTAGGATTTCCGCGGGATCTGTAGCCTCTATTACGAGGTCCTCTGGCTCGATGGGTGTAGAATTGTTGATTTGAGGGGTAGAAGCCTCTACCAGAACCTCTGAAGGATGAGAAGGGCCACTGGGTATTGCGGCCGGAAGAACGGCCCCTTCTTCCAGCCTGTCCAAAAAGGTTTGTGTTGAAGACACGCTTCATATTTGACTGAGCCCTGTCAAGGGCGGTAAAGGTGGCGACATATTTGCCGATTGATTTGATCATGTCTTCACCGAAGAGAAGACCCTTAGGGTTGTCAGATGGTTCTTTTTCTGCCAGGTCGCTGAGTTTGGGGTTGATCTTTGTCAGGATAGTTCTCCTTCTTTCGATGTTTAGGCTCGAATTCGCATTACCAAGGAGGACAATAGCTCTTTGGCTCCATCCGCGAATGAGGTTGGTATCGAGAGGTGTATTTAAACTGTGTGACTCCTCTGCTAGGTATAGGATCCTGGTGAGGGGGCCGAGGACGTCAAGGAGGCGGTCCTGACAGCCCTTCAGTGCTCTCTCCAGACCTCTTCTAGGGTCTTTTCCTAATTTAAATAAGAATTTTATTAGGTCGGGGGTCGAGGTTAGGAGTTTGAGAGACCTTGTCATGAATGGTGGGTCTCGGGCACTCTGATTTGAGAGTATTTCTAGTTTCTCTTTCCAGAGAGTTCCTTAGCCATCTCCTAATGAATTTAGAAACGTGTTCTTGAGAGAACCACTTTGAGCTGTTAGGGTGGGATATACTTAGGGGGGAGAACATTTCTTCTCCTAAAGGGTTGAGTATAATGTTATCGGAAGAGGAGGGGGATTCTCCTTCATCAGGATTAAGGTCTAGGTCTTGGTTTGGGTCGTCGAGGTCCAAGACGAATTCATCATAAGGGTTGTGGAAATTTTCTTCCTCTGAATCACAGTCTGCGTCATCCTTCCCGTCATAACGGGTTGTACCGCGAAGGGCACCAGTCAAGTTTGTGCCGCTAGGGACACCCATCAAATTTATGCCGCGCGGGGCACTGTTGTCGTTTGAGGCGCGAGGGCCTCCCAACATAGATGAGGTGCTAGGACCTCCTAGGTCAACTGAGGTACTACGACCTCTTGTAATGTAATCAGAGGGATGATCGCAGTATTTCAATTTTTTATTCTTTTTGCCGTGGGTTGTGGTGTCGTAGGTAGGGTCATCCTGACCAGAGGGGAGAGATCTTTTGCAAGACATAACTTCTTTAAAAGTAGATAACATGCAGGATCGCATTTCTTTCTGTAAAAATTGTTTAAAGTATTCATTGTTGTGGAGGGGGGAACTAGCAGTGGCATCGTCCGAGTCAAGGTCTGACATTGGGTGATAAATGAAGGTAAGGTAAGTTTATTATTAGCTAAATTAATACTAATAATTTATATACATTATTATTATTTCTTTTATATATATTTTGTTTATTTTAAATAATTAATTAGGGTAATATTAATTCTCCCCTCTTCCTCTTTTTTTTTTTTTTTAAATGAGATGGCAAGGTAGAGAAATAGACAGGTAATGCATAGCTAGAATGCCTTTAAAAGGTCTAATTTTGGGGGAATATAAGTATTTCCTTGTTTTGTAGGATCAAACAAGGGATCTTCCGTTGAAACTATTCCTACGCGATCACCGGCAGCAGCTGATCGGAGCGGAGTAACTGAAGCTCTCGCTCGAGCTCAGCTGCTGTCGGAGAAGGAGTCTTCGTTCGAAGAAAGCACCTTGGAGGCTGGCTTACGCCGGAGCACCGTTAGCAGGGTGCACTCCTCTCATATGCATGACGCGCTCGCTCCGACTTTGCGAGCGCGTCGAAAGAAACCCAAAGGGACGGAGAGTGTGTGAATTGGGTGAGCAGTTAAGTCTCCCGTGTAAAAGGAGAGCGGGCATAAGGAGATTTGAAAAAAGTCATTGGGGAAGGTAATTTAAATGATGAAGGGTAGACTATATAAAAACGGGAGAAAGGAGGATCGACGACCTAAATAGGAAGTCGGTGGGAGGGGGGTGACAAGGGGGGAAAGGTCCGTAGTCACCCACACGAAGGCAAACAGAAATCTGTAGAAATAAGGCGTCTTAAACAAGGAATAAAACTAGGCATAGCAAGCGGAAAATCGTTAGGAAATAGTTAGCATGTTATTAATTATATCGATTTTATAAACAAATAAGAAGGTTGTTACAGAAACAATTTCTGAGGAGAAAGGAATTGTTACTTATCTGCCTGTGAGCCGCATTTAAAAGAGGCAGTCTGTTTGTGCCTCATGCCATTTGTACCCTGTTCTCTACATTCTGGAACTGTTTCTTCTTTGTGATGTAGTGCGGCTGTCTGTGACTGCATTAAAGGATTAATGCATAATGTAGCCTCCGGTCTTGTAATGAAATCAGATGGTGGTGGCACGTCTCTGCTGGCAGAGATATGTAAATGGCAGAGGACCCTATATACCATTTTCCCCGCTCATCTTGATATGGCAGCTACCAGAAATCGGAGAGGTGGCCTGAAGATTTGCCTTCGAGGAAGGCGGAAATGGCTCACTTGGGAGACTCCTTTCCCAACAGAGCCCTCATGTCCTTCCAGAACATCATGGACACTTATGACGTGACGGAAGGACAATTCTTAACATATCATGCAGGGCAACATGTGATTCACACCACCTAGGGACCCGGAGGGGTGGAACCGCTCCAATCACTGACATTGCACACACTCATGTCATGTGGCGGCACATGGAATGCTATTTCTGTTTTGTACGCTGCACTGAACTGCTGGGTCTACACCAGATCGACCACTGACCTCCCACAAATGCTGACAGACAAATTTCCTGGGTGCTTCAGCAAGTTAAAGATGTATCCGTAACCCACAATTTTGTTATATGCAGTTCAACTACCTACATCAGGCATACCTCACACCGCAATACATTAAGCGCATGTTCCCCACAGCATCTCCTGAACGACCCATATACAGGACACCCAAAGCTGGATTCTACCATATAGTCTGGGAGTGCCCAGTGATACAGAGAGCCTGGGGGAGGCTTCAGGAATCACTGCCGATGTTGCAGAACACACACTTATGCCCTCACTCGTGTTATGTCTACTCGGACTTCTTTCCAAGGTTAAAGTAGATAAACACCTACGCAGGTTTGTTGACCTTGCCCTTATCCTCTTAACCTCTTCAGTGCCCATGACGAGATAGTCTCGTCATGGAGCACGGTTGCGCTGTGCCCATGACGAGACTATCTCGTCATGAACCCCACCCACTAGTGCAACGCCCGGCACAGGAGGGGGAAAGGGCGTGGCACTGAAGGGGTTAAAACAACAAATTCATGTCACGGAAGGCATTCACAGCTCCTGATGTTCAGTGTTGGCTATCTAATTTATTGAAATAGGCACACACTAAGGCCAACGTCCTCATAATACGACGCACCTGAGGGGGAGAGGCAGTGAGTGGAGGGTGCTGGGAGACTTACATAAGGAATATAGAGGTAAACAATAACACTTGCCCACTCTGAATGATATACTGGTTTCAAATGACATCTAATGAAGGTGAATGACCACAACAGGAAGGTTGTGTCCCATCCTAAGTACCACAGCGTGAATGGACACTACAATAACCCTCCCCCTGTGCCTCTGGAGGGAATAGACCCCGTGGGGGACTTTAGGAGAGAACTCGGATTGCCACTCGCACCCAGGAAGTCTGTTCACACTAGGATGCCAGCCGCCCGGAGTAGCTGGATGGGCACCACCACCTGCTCTGGTTGCAGAGCAATGCGATTTACAACCCTGAGGATGCGTCACGCAGGTGAGGCGATGCCTCTGTCTCAAGGAGTTGCAAGGCTTCTTTGTGAGGTCCCGAAACGTCGTCAAGATCCCAATGACGAGGGCTTGTGATGCGAAGTCCAGTGTTGTGGATGTGCAGCACAGTTGACGCGAGGCATCAACTCCAAAGAGCTGCCAGGCTGTGATGCAAGAATCTGCATCTTCGTCAAGGCTGCTATCACCTAAAGACTGTATTTGCAAGGGCCTGCGTCAGTGAAGCTTTGCACAGCATGGTCCGATGCTGGCTACCGGGTCAATTCAGAGTCCCTGCATTAGGAGAATCCTCACACAGAGGCGATACGTCAGTTCTGCTTAGGGTTGCGCCACAGACCAACTGACATGTGCCTGTACTGCTGGATCCACAGATGGGCTGGCAAAGTACCTTCACGCCTACTTCCAAGGGTCCACGACTGGGGTGCCACCACTTGGCAGGGTAGGACTCACTGACGGCAGAGTCCAGCTGCTTGGTTTGAGGTTGCTGTAGCCTTCTGTCCCTGAGGCTAGCCAACTAGCTCTTGGAGTCACTTTGAGGTCTTGGGTTCAAGAGATGCAGGCCCAGTCCTTCTCATCCAGGAAAGAGGGCAGCAAGCTGGATGTTAGCACAGCAGGGCAGCAGTCCTTGAGAGCAACAGTCCAGCAGAGTGGTAGTCTTTCAGCAGCACATCAGTCCTTCCTGACTGAGTATCCACAGATCCAGAAGTGTACTGAACAGTTGGTATCTGAGGTCCAATATTAATACCTGGGATTTCCTTTGAAGAAGGAGAAGCTTCCAGAGGCTCGCCTTTGAAGTCCACTGGCAATCTGCCTTCCCTCCCCTGACTCCAGACTAACTACAGTGAGTATGCGGCCCTTTGTGTGGAGGCAGGACAAAGCCTATTCAAGTGTAAGTAGGGTTGTGCCCAGCTCCGACCTCCCATTCTGCCAATGATGGACCATCCAGGCACACCTAACTTTCTATTGTGTGTGGCTGTCTAGGAGGAATAAACCATGCCCAACTGTCAGTTACACCTAATTATGTTACTCAGAGGCAGGCTACAAGAACTAAATGCCTAAGGTAGGATAATGCCAACTTCCTAAAAATGGCATTTTCAAAATTGTAATTTAAAATCATACTTTACCATAGCAGGGGATTTTTTATTACAATTCCAAAGACACCAAACATGAACTGGTTACCTGCTCCCATTTGGAAATTACAGCTTATTAATTGTAATAATGTAACTCCAATGTTATCCTATGTGAGAGGTAGGCCAAACAGTACAGAAACACAAATGTAAGACTTTTTCACTACCAGGAGATGTAAAACTTAAAAGTCCATGTCTATTTTTAAAAAGAATACATTGCACCCGGCTCTCTGTCCAGACCCTACTGTAAGGGTGACAAACATGTATTGAAAAGGAAGCTTTGGGCCTGGCAGAAGGCTTATTTTGCCAGGTCGAAATGGCAGTTTAAAACTGCACAAACAGGTTGCAATGGCAGGCCTAAGACATGTTAAAGGGCTACTTAAGTGATTAGCAAACCGGCCCACTAGCAGTATTTAATTTACAGGCCCTGGCTACATGTAGTACAACCTTACTAGGGACTTACAAACAAACCAAATATTCCAATTTGCTGTAAGCCAATGCTACTATGTTTTAAGGATAGAGCACAAGCACTTTACCATGGGTTAGCAGTGGTAAATTGCGCAGAGTCCTAAAAGCCAATAAAAATGGGTTTAGAAAATAGGAGGGTGCAGGCAAAAAGTTTTGGGATGGTCCTGCAGAAAGGGCCACTTCCAACAGTGATGAAGGAGGAAAAACACAAAAAAGTCAAAAGGTGCTGCCATTATGGTGTAGCTAGTAAGTGACTTGAACTGAAAAAATAAGACTCAAGAAAAGGCTGAATAGTTCCCAATGCTGGTTCTGTTAGATCATATTATTTCTTTAGGAAAGCTTGTATACATGGAGCTTGAGAGGTTGTTCCATCTTGTGGGAGTGAGATGGACAGTATGGAATGATTCAGTGCCTTTATGTCCAAGAATGGTCCACTGCAAAAATGACAAATCCCTGTTGAGAATATATGGATGTGATCCCACCGATATATGGCTACCTAGGTCCTTGCCCTTCTTGACGAAGTTGAAGGGTTGGTCTCGACAGGATCATGCCAGAATAGGAAGGCCTCTATGAACAAAACTGTTTCATCTTCTCGATAGCAGGCAGGCTATGCAGCACTCTTATACTGATGATCAGAGCGCTCCACAGGCCCTGACTTATGGTATGATGATTTTGTCCAATATTCCAATATTTGTGCACTCAGTTCTACAGATGTTGCTGGTGTTGCTGGAGCTGAGAGGAGTTAGAAGAGGTAAAATCCTATAAATACTTTGTTCCTGCAAATAAGTGCTTAAAACCAAAATTTCTTAAAAGGGGCTGAGTTGACAAGAGGGGGTGTAACACAATTACTTTGCTTAGTAATAAGAGATAGATATCACCAGTATATGTTGTCTTGATCTCATCATCAATCCCTCCAAACAAGGGACAGGTGAAATTTTAATTAAGCCCGCACAATTCAAAATTTGACGCCATTCGAAATTCAGGAAATGTCTTAAAATTTCATATAGGGCTGCTTGTCATATCTTTTTATACATGTGTGCTCTTTGTGTACAAACGTCTTCTGGGATACAAACAATGTAATGGTTTGGAAAGAAAACGTCTTGCAGAGAAACATTTTCTACTCAAACCAGTCTCCTGTCAATATCTTGACAGAGTAAAGTGACATTAGATACCTGCAAGTGGTATTTTGTTACGACAGCATAATTAGTCAAAATATTAATGGAATTCCATGAAATTTTAAGTGTAAAAAAAAAGGTGAATTCGCACACACCTACTCCAAGCCCAAAATATGTAAAGACTGTAAACTAAATGCGAGGATGGCAGCAGAGTAGGCCACCTAAATTCACTCTTGTCAAAGTAGGCAATGATGCAGAAAGCATGCAAGGGTACCCAGAAGAATTCCCTGAAGATTACAATTTCAGGTCTGTTACTCTGGACATGCAATCGGGCGGTCTACATCTGCTTGGTTACGCATACCTTGAAGTATAGTTTAGGGGTACAACTGTAGACCCACCAGGTAAATTGGTGCCCTGAAATAACATCTGCCATAGGCATTCCTTCCATGGGTGCTAAAGAGGCTGGGCAATTCCTGATGTCGTTTGTAAAGAGCACACAAACATTCAGAGCTCTTACAGGTGCAAGTAATTAGTTTTGTTTTTCAGATGAGAGATGCAGAGTATAAATAATGAGGATCACTTGATTTATGTGGAAGTCCAAGAGCACCCTGGAGATGAATGAGACATGAGTGTTATGTATTACTGCATGTTGGAAAAAAGCAATACAAGGCACGGATACCATACGCGATTGAAATACATTAGGCTATGATAAGAACAGCTAAAGATGCAATTTCCAGATATACGTGTTATCGATTTAAAGAGAGGATTGCTAACATGGTTAATGAACATGCAAGTCCTGTTGAGTAGTGTTTTCTTTATAGAGGAGTATGGATGCAGTAGACATAAAATTACAACAGATGCACTTAATGGTTAAAGAAGAGATTACAGATTTTGCAAAGTAAACCTATATACAATCCTATATAAGAATGCTATTAATGTGGAAGGAGGGAGGATCATTATTCCCAGGACGCCAATAGCAAGACAGTTTTTTCTTGTTAATTATAGTGAAATATTTAAATTGCTTCCATGTTGAGTGCATAGCTGTGATGGAGTCATGGAAGAACTACTTTTTGTGACTTAAATGTTAAAAGCTTCAGAAAAAGGTTTTAAGCTTGTTAAGTCAGATGAGGTTTGGAGAACTACCACCTCTCTCCAGGTGGGGTGTTTATGCTTCTGAGGCAGGATGCTCTTTGCCAATAGACTAGGCATCTACAAACCTAATGTGTGTAGTTCATGTATTGATCATTAGCATTATCAATTAGAATTTCCCAATAAGAATGGCACCAAAGCGGTCCGAGAAGCAGCACTAGACCAACTTGGAATTTGGCAAGATGACAACTACGCCGGGGGATATTCCTTCTCAATCTCTCTGAAGCATTTGGTATAGTCAACCATGACATTCTTTTGGATCGTCTGAGGTAAATGGGACTTAATGGGCATGCACTATTTTGATTTACCTCCTTCTTAAACAACAGAACCCAATCTGTAGTGTTGTGTTCGTTCCACTATCCTGAGAATATTCTGTCCTACAAAGTTACCCAGGGTTCAGCTTGTGCTAAACATTCACCCCCTCAGTGGGCTTATTCATTCCTTTGGCTCCAACACCCTCTCATAAGTAGACTAAACTCACTTGCATCTGTAATATGAGCTATCATAAGTAAGTTGAAAGATTGCATTCTGGGCATCCAAAATTGGATGACTGACAGCTATGTAAAGGTAAATGTTGATAAGACCTGAAGGAAGTGACCCAATTAGGGCCACCTGGGCTACTCGGTCAGACAGTAGAGAATACAAACCAAGTATATTTATTCAGGTACACTAGAGTGGAGTCCAGTCTGACCAACCTCCTGGGATTACTGCAGAGAGACTGACTTCAGCAAAGTTGGTGATACATTATGTACAATTCAGAACTAATGAATACACGCCCTGACTGGAAATTTCCAGTTGGATGTAGCTAGACAAAGAAGGTACAGAAGGATGAGTTTCGATCCTGAGACCGGGTACACGCTACCTTAATGCCAAGGTCGTTCTGCTTGTGCCCGCCGCTCTAAAGGTGGGAGCAGGCTTCTATCTAGTGGGAAGGGTATGTGCTAATAAGAACAGTGTATTCATTAGTGCAGCAAGGCCCAACCTTGGAGAAACGAAAACTACCAAAGCTGCTTTTAGCAAAGTTAGAGAGAAAAAGGAGTTTCAATCATGGCTCAGAATTGCAGCTAAACATAAAATGGTGCAGCGAATGCTAACTTAAGACGTACAATACATAAACAGTACAGCTAAAACATTTTTATTCCAACAGACCCTCCTTTTAGCATTCGCTAATGACTTTTATGTCACTATCTAGAAGCAGATAACATACTGCAAGGATAAAAAGAAATATCACTACACGCTGGTGCGTACATAATCAATATTCAAAGATACCATCGTCGATCTGCATGATGTCATCAATGTGTTTTAGTACCATGATCGCAGCATTAGTATGTATGTATTAAGTTCTTATTAAGCGCAACTGTCACCCCAAGGGTATCCTGGCGCTGGACCATAGGTGAGTCATCAGATCTAATACACTACATTACTTTGGAAAGAGATAGGTCTTCAACTCTTTTTTAAAGGAGAGGAATTCTTGCTTACTCCTTAGCAACAGAGGGAGAGTATTCCACAGCTTAGCAGCTGTAAAACCAAAGGCACGACCACCCATCCTCACTCTAACAAATTTAGGGACTATGGTCAAAAAAGCCGAGGAGGATCTTAAGGGTCTAGCAGCCTGGTACCACGAGAAAAGATGTTGGAGTGGCAGCGGTCCCAACCCATGCAGCGCTCTAAACACAATACAGGCAGCTTTAAAGAGAATACGCTGCTGAACAGGCAGCCAATGGAGGTCAGACAGAGCTTCTGAAGATGATGCAGAGCGAGGTCGGTCTAAAGCCAGTTTGGCCGCCATGTTTTGAACCCTCTGCAGCCTACCTATTAAAGACTTAGGTGCCCCCAGAAGTAGTGCGTTGCAGTAGTCTAACCTACTGAGTATAGTACTGCGCACCACCTCTATTCGAGCCTGTGGGGGAAGCAACGGCAAGATTTTACGTAGGGCTCGAAGCAGGCCCATGCACGTAGCTATAGTCTTATTCACCGTGTGGAAATGTGGATTTTCCTGATCAGTTATGTCCCCTATCTTGGACCCCAACGGTTCTATATGCATGTTACAAGTACATGTATGTTCCCTCCAGTTCAAGTTTCTAAGACGCAAACATATGTGTGTCTACCGTCGACATGTTCTCTGTCAGATCCGCCATCGATGGGCTGGATATTCGATTCCTAGGTATGAAAGGTCACCGACTTTATATGGCTAAGTTACTTCATTTTTACAGTTCAGGCAAGTAGGCCCGATTCTGTCCTCAAAGCCTTTCCCTGCTCTCTGTCTCTGACAGCTTCAGCTTGAGCTCGCATCTGTATCCATGAACTTTGTCCTACTCCCTGTGCAGCTAACGGTGCCTGCCTCGGCCAGTTTACGCCTGCCTGCCAAGAAGCTGTATTTCACCTTCGAATTATCTATTTTGCTCTTCAGCCGATGCATTCCTGTCTAGTGATTTAGGTAAACATTTCCTTTAGCTCACAAGCAAAGGACTCAGCCTTTCCGTCCTCCTGCAAGTGATTCATAGCCCTGTTGCCATGGAAAGTTTTCTGCCCCTCGCATCTCATATAGACACTTAGACGCTTGTACACGCACACACAGTTAGTATAGAATAGATTCTGTCCGAGAGTCCTTCCTTGTGGATAATATAGTTCTCCAAACATAGGATGGTAGATATGATTTGGGATTAGGTTGACGTGACCCCTCAGACTTCTCGTCTCCACATGTAGAGCTAAATGTCAAGTTCCCTTCACCCCCTAGTTGCACGTCAATTACACGTCATGCTGCTGCGCGCGCATCTATGCCAAGTATTATCTTATAGATCCACCTATGTTTGATAATGCAAACCAATCATGTTTCTTTTATTCCTTATTACGCCTAGTTTCGATTACGTACCTGTTTTGTCACTTTCCTTATCAAATGTTACGCCTTCTACATTCGTTTCATTGTAATGTACTTATTATAAAAATACATGTCTGTCAATAAATTATTGTACTTCACTTCCTGAACCTTCGTGGTGACGGAACCTGAAGGCCGCGACTCGAGTCGGCCATTTTGAATGGAATAAAGCCCATTTAGAAAACCTCTTATACCACGGATTCTGCCTCTTGTTATTTTGAGCTATTTACTTTATTTTAAGATTCCGTATGAAATTCAGTCCGGTATTTTATTTACCACATAATGGCGCCCGAACAGGGACACTTTCTCATCTCACGCGCCGGCGGTGCGTTGCAGGCCCGGTCTCCTGCCACAGCTGGACGGACCATAAACGCGTACCAGCAGGATTTCCTGTAAGCTCCCTCCGGTCAAGCGGGGGCGACTGAGGCTGCGATCAACCCAGACGAGGCGGTGAGAAGTGCGAAGTATCCCGACCAGAGCCTAGCTGAGAGAGCAAGATCCGAGGTATACAGAGGCCCACCAGGTTTCTCGAAATCCCGATGTCTAGAGGGTCCGCTGTCCGCAGTCATCGAGTCCTGTCCATTCTCTGAGGCCTTTCGTTTCAAGGAGCTACTCGGTGAGTACCATCGCCGGGGAGGCGTGTTGACGCGCACATAGGTTGTGCCGGTCAAGACGGATTTGGGTACACAAATCCGGTCTGCACTGTTTAGCAGTGTATATGTACTGTTTAGCAGTATATCAAGTATTCCGAAGTATTCAGTTATTGTCAAGAATTTAGCGTGGTGATTAGTTAGGCAGACTGTCATCATTGTCGATCATTGTTAAAATGTTTAATGTTTAATGTTTAAAGTAGTCAGAAATGTCTTGCATATTGTGGTATGAATGATTGTTCATTGTTCACCGTTCATTATTGTGTTTTTTTCATATTAAGTAAGTTCAAGAGTAAGTATCAGATCAGTTGACAATATGCCGCTCTTCTCAAAGTTAAGACAGATTACTACTAGAAAAGGGGTGCTTGAAGAAGCAGTTCCTATTCCTCCTAGGGACACTCCAGGGCATTTTATGTACCATAAACATGGCTTAGATGCCATATTGTTTCTTGATCTATGGGTAGATTATACCAAGGGATTACCGGAAAGTCAGAGGTGGCCCATAGCGGGAACCTGGGATGCAGAGTGCATCATGAAAGTGGAGGAAGAGTTATGGAAAAGAAAGGTCAGACAGTCACAGAAAGACGCTGTTGAGTTATGGCGTAAAGAATCTCATAGACGAACAGAAAAAGCACGTAGACAAGAAGAGAGGAGTAAAGAAAGTTCAAATAAAGTTCAAGAAAATCTATTAATTGAGGAAGGTATCCGAGTGAAATCAGAACAAGTAAATAGACAAAGAAATGCTCTTATGAATGGTATGTATCCCCTACTAGCCGAAGGATTACCTAAGGCTGCTCCAGAGATACCAAAAGACTTGCCACCCCCATTATTTCCAATTAAGGTACATCCAAAAGGGCATCCCAGAACCGCAGAAGATGTTTTTCTTTCCTCATATCTAGATGACGCAGCTCCCGAGTATGCTAACGCCACATCACATAGACCGTCTGGCGGAGGGGTTCAACGTCAGGATCAGGTATCTGTCCCCGTGCAACAGCAAGTTCCAACACAAGCGTCGGCAAGCACATCTGTTTCCGCATCTGTCTCCGCAGTCGACTCTACAGAGGTATCGACACCCATAGTTGCTGTGTCACGTTCGACGAACCCATTCACACCCGACGCCCCAGATGGGGCCACGGGAGGTGCTAGCAGTACTTTTACACCACCTAGAATAAATAAACTTGTCTTTCAAGAGTCAGCACATTCACGTACACCAAAATTCGTAAATGAACGTACGCTTAAGGAACTCCTTGTTAATTGTAGATATGACCCCGTGGTCGGTAAAGAGGACGAAATGGTCCTGGCATCATTACGTATCAGGCGAGCCGCAGAGTATTTAGCAAGGTTACCAGGGATGATTACGCATCTAGATAACATATATCATTTTGTTCAAACAGGACGAGATCCAGGATGTATTAACAGAGCTATGGAATTCCAGAAAGTAGAGATACAGGGGGAACTGTTACGTTTCCTCATAAACTGTGTGATCAGAAATCAAGATCGTCCGGGGGTAGACCCGAATGCAATGCTTATTCTTACAAGATGGAGTCAGAATATATCGGAAGGGAGACACGATAAACAAAATTGTATAATAGCCATGTGCCGAAAAATACGTAAAGAAATAGAACGTATTCATGAAGAGAGATTGGGAACAGACGAGTTTGAGCAAGATGAAGTGTCCGAATCAGGGAATTCCGCAAGACAGTCAGAGACCATAGCCTATGTAGGCAGAGGAAGATCCTGTGAAAATACTAGATGTTTTTCTGATCCAATACACTCTGTATACCCAAATAATAGCAGAACGTATCCGACGCCTGTAATAAATCTGAAATCTCCTGAACATTTGTTTCAAGCCGCAGATAAGATACTACGAGAACGAAGGGGTTACCACCTCCTCGATTCCATGGATGAGCAAGAATTAGCCAGATCAGCCGTTCACTGGATTGACAGTCCTGAAAAATACGGTGATGAGACCGTAGCACACACGTTTTTTAATCTCAGTACAGATGAACAACGCTTAGCTGGAATCTATATGATTCAGCAACTCCTCATATTATATAAGAGCCAACATGCTGACCCCGGTCCTTTACCTGATATATTAACGGAACTACTCACAAACAGATGGAGAGGTTCTAGTAACAAGCTAATTAAAGAGATATTAGTGTCACGTAAGCAGTATGTCCTTTTTGTAAGTCCGGATTCTCTCTCGCTGCCCCGCAGAGAAAGAGCGCCGTACTATATGGATAGACAAAATCCTTTACGAGAAGTGCACCCAATAAAAGGCGAAGACAATGAGTTTCACCGTGTATTTGTTTACACACCCATATCAAAAATGGAATTATTAGAAATGAAGAAAGTAGTACCTAGTCACGACAAGGATCCAGCGGGTTTCCACCGAGAAATTAAAGACATGTTACTGATGGGAGAGTACACCTTTCCTGATATTATGACGATATTAAAGGTGCTTTTGCCTGCTGGCATTTATGAAAAATTGAAAGAAAAAGAGTGGGAAGTGGGAGACCAAAAGATAGACTGGACAGCATTAGCAGAGGAAGAAAGGGCCCGAACTGCAGGTTCGGGGCTCGGGGATAAAGTTAAACTGTTACCAGGTTTACTAGTACAGGTACTGCCACGTTTATTAACTACAAAAAAGGAAGATTGGGGTGCAATCACAGCCTGCAAACAAAAGCAAGATGAAGACACAAGCGATTATTATGCTCGATTTGAAAAATGTTTTGGTATAAATAGTGGTATAAAAGCAAGTAGTGATTCATATCCACATTTATTTGTGACAAAATTAGTGGAAAATGCATTACCTCCAGTGAAGAATAGAATATTGAAATTCGAGAGTACCTGGCAAAGTAACACTCCGTCGCAAATGCTACAAATGTTACAGTATCATCACAATAGAATTAGGGATGAACAAGAACACGAGCATAGACGCATGAAGGATACAAAAATGAAAATGCTAGTTTCTCAGACAGTACCAGCAGATGGTCACAAAAAGGGTGTGACACATTCTGGTGATTCCGCAGTTCCTGTAAAAGGAACCTGCAATTACTGTAAACAACTAGGCCATTATGTACATGATTGTCCAGTCCTGAAACGTAATATAGCTACAGGTATTGCAAAAGAGAGACCACGATTAGTTAGACAAGATCAGAATGAACAAGGAGCTATGCAGCATGGACAGTCCATGCCAGTTCAGCAACAGTCCATGCCAGCCTCACAGCAACCCATACAGTTTGTGCCAGCTGCACCACTGTTGCCTGCTACTGCCACACAAACCACAACACGACAAATGTATCAGACTGCACAGTATGAATACCCTGAGTATCAGCGTTACGCATGAACCAGCCTAGAGAGGGAAGTTGACTTACCGCTTATCGAGATTCCTGTAGATCAAGAAGGACCTTATGTACATAGTGAATTATTAGGTCAGGATAGAAAATTCTTACTCGATACAGGGGCAAGTCGAACAACTATAAAACGTAGTGAAGTTCCAGGGGCACCCCTCTCAGGCTCTCAAAATGTTTCCCTTGGTTTTTCGGGAAAACCTATTGTTAATGAAGTATCACAGCCTCTACCCCTTACGATAGGACCTTTGACACGAACTACAGATTTATTGCTTACTAAATCATGCCCAGAAAATCTGTTAGGAATTAAAACTCTGAAAGCACTAGGAGCCATAATATGTTGTTCTCCGGAAGGAGTAAGGTTGTTTTTGCGTGATTTTAAAGGTCACTATGTGTCTAGAGACATGGATCCCCGACTACAGACTTTACCAGTACATCTATGGGCACAAGGCCCTACGGATGTTGGCTGCATGAACATTACACCCTATCGAGTTACATTGAAAGCAGGAGTGGTACTACCACGAATGCGACAATACAAGTTACCGCATGATGCTGTAGTGGCTTTGCTGAAAATCATTGATGAGCTGATTGCCCAGGGAGTAGTTGTAGAAACAGACTCCAATGTATGTAATTCACCTATAATTCCGATTCTTAAACGAACTGATCCTACTGCCCCACCAGTGTACCGATTGGTTATTGATTTGCGTGAACTAAACAAGTGTATTGTACCACAATTCCCTGTGGTCCCTGATATATCATCATTGTTGACAGCAATTGATTCCGAAGCAACATTCTTTACTGTAATTGACCTCAAGAATGCCTTTTTCAGCGTCCCAATAGATCCGGAAAGCCAATACTTGTTCGGATTCAGTTTAAATGGGCGCAGCTTTAAATTCTCACGCGCTCCCCAAGGATTCACAGAAAGCCCCAGCATCTACAGCCAAGCACTGAAACGAGAACTTGACAGTATCCACATGCCAGTCAATACTGCACTGCTTCAATATGTCGATGATCTGCTGATCACCGCAAGAAGCGAGCCAGAATGTGAAAAAGCTTCTCTGACAGTTTTACATTTCCTAGCCGACAAGGGGCACAAGGTGTCCCCTTCTAAGCTGCAATTCTGTGTTCAGCGAGTTATTTATCTTGGTCACTCGCTGTCCAAGGAGGGAAGGCAGCTTACACCAGATCGCATCCAGTTAATTGCTAACATGTCAATACCCCAGACACAGAAGGAGGTGCGAGCTTTCATAGGCCTCACTTCATATTGTAGGCAGTGGATCCCTCAGTACGCATTTCTAGCAAAACCACTCATTCAGTTAACCACACAGGAGGCAGCCACATCGACTGTTCTCCCTTGGACTCAGGAACATACACAAGCTTTTGAAAGCCTAAAGGAAGCTTTATGTCAAGCACCTGTTTTAGCAACACCATGTTATAGCAAACATTTTACACTCTTTGTTACAGAACGCGAAGGTACTGCCTTGTCAGTACTCACTCAGGAACAAGCAGGATCACGCAAGCCATGTGCTTATTTTTCCAGTACATTAGATCCCGTAGCTCAGGCTTTGCCTGCATGCCTGAAATCAGTGGCAGCGACAGCTTTAGCAATCAGACAAAGCGATGCCATAGTATTAGGACACCCATTGACAGTACAAGTACCACATGCAGTAGAGGTTCTTGTGAACCGAACACAAACACAACACTTGACCATAGCAAGACTTACCGGTTATGAACTGACATTGTTTCAACCACACATAGAGATCCGACGGTGTAATACATTGAATCCTGCTACACTATTACCTGTAATTGGAACAGACCCGCTAGCTCATGATTGTGTTGAAATCATTGAAATAAAGACGAAACCTAGACAAGACTTGACAGACGTTCCATTGTTAGATCCAGACCTGACGGTGTATGTAGACGGATCGTGCATGAGAACAAGTACAGGAGATTTAGTGGCCGCGTATGCAGTCACAACAGACACTGAAGTTATTGAGACAAATTGTATAGATACTTTGTCAGCCCAAGCAGCAGAACTTATTGCTCTAACACAAGCCTGTATTCAAGCCACAAATAAGAAAGTTAATATATACACTGACTCACGTTATGCATTCGGAGTTGTACACGACTTCGGCGTGCTGTGGCGAGAGAGAGGTTATTTAACGTCCCATGGTGCCCACATTCAGCACGGACCCCTCATTCATGCCTTGTTAGACGCAATACATCTACCCACTGCTATATCGATTATGAAATGTAAAGCACACACGAAGGTTACTGATACCATTTCTCAAGGCAATGATTTAGCTGACAGAACAGCTAAACAGACTGCTCAGAATCGCACATTAGACATGACAAAGCCAATAGTTCAGACACCAACACAGTGTATGACAATTAAGGATCCCGCACTTGACGTAATTGACATACAGACACATGCCACAGCAGAAGAAATAAAGAAGTGGACTGAACTAGGAGGGATCCAGACAGATCAAGGATGGATGACGAAGGAGAAATCTGTATGGTTTCTCCCTGATTCCATGGTTCAAGCCATTATAGCCACAGTTCACAGTCCAGCACATTTAGGAGAGAAGGCTATGCTAGACAGCATTCAGCACATTTGGTTCAACAAACATTTACGAGCAGCAGCTAAACAAAAAGTTCGTACCTGTATGATATGTTGTCAGTTCAATCCAGGAAAGAGTGTTCCCGTAGAGCAGGGTGGATTTCAGCCTCCTGACCATCCTTTTGAAGTCCTCCAGATGGATTATATTCAGATGGAACGTTGTCGAGGATTCAAATATGTTCTCGTAGTTGTCTGCGCTCTCTCCCGTTGGACAGAGGCGTATCCCGTATCAGATTACACTGCCCCGACTACTGCCAAGCAGCTAGTTCGAGAATTCTTCCCACGGTACGGTTTACCACGTGTTGTATATTCAGATAACGGTCAGCCTTTCTCATCCGAATTAATGAAACATGTCTCACTTTTGTTGGGATATCAGTGGAAATTCCACTGTGTCAGACACCCCGAGGCAGCAGGTCTCGTGGAACGACATAATCAAACTTTGAAAATCAGATTGTCTAAAATATGTAAGGAGAAAGGTGTTGACTGGATAGTAGCCTTACCAGTTGCACTATTCTACATGAGAATGGTAGCACACTCTCGAGCAGGGCTATCCCCGTATGAAGTGATCTTTGGTAGACCACCGAATATGTGGGGGACGCCTATACCCCGTAAAATAACTGATGTTGACTGTAATATGCTGACAGATTACCTGGCTTCCTTGATGTCTGCACTACAATCTTGTCGTTCACAGGTAGTCGCAGCTTTTCCCGACAACACCGAGGTGAAACCTCATGATGTGATTCCCGGTGATTATGTCCTCGTCAGAAATTTTGATCGGAAAACCCAATTGGAGCCCAGGTGGAAACTTCCCAAGTTGGTCCTGCTGACGACCAGAACAGCTGTGAAGATCGAAGGGAGGAAGGGCTGGGTGCATTCCAGCCATATCAAGAAATTTCATGGACTTCCTCCTGACACAAACAGTACTCCCCGTGTGTCTTCCCCCATTGACTCAAAGCTACCCTTGGCTGAGGCCAGTAGCACCGAACTCTATAAGCAGAAACTCAGGTTCAGATCTAAACTGTCGGACGATTTGATTGTTTAAGTCCTCTCCAAGGTGAAGCGGTTGAATCTGTCCCGACATGTATCCCTTAGGTCTGAATGATGTAGAGTCCAGAATCATAATGAAACGACATGCTTATTGTAAATTACTGCGTAGCCACTGTATTGTGACTTTATTAATTTTGTTTTCTTTGAGTTTTTTAATAGTTACTGCAAGTATATTGTTGCATGTGTATTATCCTGTTTCTAAACGTGCTTTCAATATAACTGATGAACATTCTTTTAGTGAATTACCCCCACATGAGTTGTCCTATAGACTTGCGCTGCGCAATAACACATTCATTAGTATGTTACATCATTCCCATCAGACTAGTAATGCCACCAATTGTTGGGTGTGTGGCCGACTTCCTCCCTATCAGAATAACAAAGGAGTTCTGCCTTTCTTTCCACATCCGTTCACACACAATGGCTCCTGTGGAGCATGGTTTAGTTTATTAAATTCCATAGACCCAGACACAGCAGTTTATCAACAACATTGGATATGGGGAAATCTGAATCTAGTTTTATTCAAAGTCTGTCACCCCAATAAGGAGGGTCACCCCAGTAGAACAGGAACTGATTTAGAAAATGAAGTGTATAAATTAGGTAATTTTACGCCTAATCTTATGATTTTGAATGTCAAATCCGAAGTTGAACTAATTCTGCCCACTATGTCAGTATTTCCAGTCAAGGGTGAATTATGTGTGAGAAAAGTTGGTTCCATACACATGGGCCATAGCCAATGCGTTACTACAGTAGAATATAGTGATCAAGGTAAATCTTCATTTAGAGCTTCTCGCCATTCTTACTTTATATGTGGTCAGACGGCATATATGCGTCTGCCTCTAGATTGGGATGGTACCTGTTACATAGCATTCCTTCTGCCACCTGTTTTCCTAGCTCCCCCTGATTATTATCGAAATGTTCATTTAGTACATAAAAGAGAGCGTAGAGATCTCCCAGTTGTCGATTATACTGAAACGGCATGGGACAAATATGTAGATTTCAATAAAGGTATCTTTCCCTATATAGGTACAATATCAAATAGTAAGATGATACGCAGACTCACCAAGACTCTTGAAGCTGTAGTAAACGAGACTATAGCCGCCCTAGGCAATCTGACAGAGGAACAATCAGTGATGAGAATTGTTGTTCTCCAGAATCGTCTTGTCCTTGACGTCATCCTGGCCGATAGGGGCGGAGCTTGCAGGGTCATCGGATCCAGCTGCTGTATATTCATACCAGAAAATTCGCCATCTGTATATAAAGCTATAACACGCCTTCATAAGATTGTAAGCCAGATACACGAGAATCCTGGCACTTGGACGTGGTCCGGGTGGTTTTGGAGTGTGATATCAGCCTGGGGATGGAGAGTTCTATCCTTCCTAGGTATTGGCCTTCTTATACTCTTCAGTTGTTGTTTATGCCTGCAATGTGGACCAGCGATTTGTGGTCTGTGTGCCACATCATGCATTCCATATCAAAGTTCTCGTTCAGAATGCCGGAAGAAGAAGGAAGAAGAAATGATGCTCCATGAGCAAATCGATGGAATAATGAAGATTGATGTCTCTTGAAGGGCAAGAAGGGGACAAGGAGGGAATGTGGAAATGTGGATTTTCCTGATCAGTTATGTCCCCTATCTTGGACCCCAACGGTTCTATATGCATGTTACAAGTACATGTATGTTCCCTCCAGTTCAAGTTTCTAAGACGCAAACATATGTGTGTCTACCGTCGACATGTTCTCTGTCAGATCCGCCATCGATGGGCTGGATATTCGATTCCTAGGTATGAAAGGTCACCGACTTTATATGGCTAAGTTACTTCATTTTTACAGTTCAGGCAAGTAGGCCCGATTCTGTCCTCAAAGCCTTTCCCTGCTCTCTGTCTCTGACAGCTTCAGCTTGAGCTCGCATCTGTATCCATGAACTTTGTCCTACTCCCTGTGCAGCTAACGGTGCCTGCCTCGGCCAGTTTACGCCTGCCTGCCAAGAAGCTGTATTTCACCTTCGAATTATCTATTTTGCTCTTCAGCCGATGCATTCCTGTCTAGTGATTTAGGTAAACATTTCCTTTAGCTCACAAGCAAAGGACTCAGCCTTTCCGTCCTCCTGCAAGTGATTCATAGCCCTGTTGCCATGGAAAGTTTTCTGCCCCTCGCATCTCATATAGACACTTAGACGCTTGTACACGCACACACAGTTAGTATAGAATAGATTCTGTCCGAGAGTCCTTCCTTGTGGATAACATAGTTCTCCAAACATAGGATGGTAGATATGATTTGGGATTAGGTTGACGTGACCCCTCAGACTTCTCGTCTCCACATGTAGAGCTAAATGTCAAGTTCCCTTCACCCCCTAGTTGCACGTCAATTACACGTCATGCTGCTGCGCGCGCATCTATGCCAAGTATTATCTTATAGATCCACCTATGTTTGATAATGCAAACCAATCATGTTTCTTTTATTCCTTATTACGCCTAGTTTCGATTACGTACCTGTTTTGTCACTTTCCTTATCAAATGTTACGCCTTCTACATTCGTTTCATTGTAATGTACTTATTATAAAAATACATGTCTGTCAATAAATTATTGTACTTCACTTCCTGAACCTTCGTGGTGACGGAACCTGAAGGCCGCGACTCGAGTCGGCCATTTTGAATGGAATAAAGCCCATTTAGAAAACCTCTTATACCACGGATTCTGCCTCTTGTTATTTTGAGCTATTTACTTTATTTTAAGATTCCGTATGAAATTCAGTCCGGTATTTTATTTACCACAACCGAGGCATCCAGTTGCAGCCCAGGCTCAAACAAAATCCCCAGGTTACGGGCCGACTCCTCCGCTGTCACCGTACCTAAGATAGAGGCTGGCCAGAAACCTTCTGGTAACGTGCGGGAGGGCTGATCCAATGAGCAATGAAGCACTTCAGTCTTTGCCCCATTGAATTGGAGTGAGTTGAGGCGAAGCCATTCTGCTGTTTCCGACATACACTGATGGAAAGTGTCCCTCGAAACCGCCTCCTTGCCCTCAAAAGAAAAAATCAGTTGTGTATCATCGGCATAATTGATAACCGAGATGCCGAAAGATTTTATCAAACTGATTAGGGGTCGGAGGTATAGGTTAAAGAGGATCGGGCTGATCGCAGACCCCTGTGGCACATCCTGCTTCACCTGACGTGTGTCTGACCGAAAAGGTGGTAATGCAACTGCTTGTTGCCTATTTTCCAGGTAAGATTCAAGCCAGCCCAGCGCCAGACCACCCACGACCGCCCCCTTGAGGCGATCCAGCAGGACAGCGTGATCCACCGTGTCGAACGCGGCCGACATGTCCAGCAGCACTAAAAATGCTGCCTTACCCATATCGACACGCGTTCGCAGATCGTCAAGCACGGTGATCAGGGCGGTCTCGGTCCCATGCGCCGGCCTGAAACCAAACTGGACAGCGTCCAAACAAGCGTTGGATTCCAGAAAGTTAGATAAAGTTCTTGTAACCAACTTCTCTAGAATTTTTATAGGGAATGGAAGCAGCGAGATGGGTCTATAGCTGGCAGGACAAAACGGGTCCAGAGAGGCCTTTTTTAGCAACGGTGTCACGATTGCAAGCTTCCAGCTGTCAGGAACCGTGGCTGAAGTCAAAGACTGACAGCAGATGGTATACAACGGAGGTAGCAATTCTATCTGAAAGGCCTTCCATATCCTATGTGGCAGAGGGTCTAGTGGGGAACCCCGACGACACACCATTAGCCACTATGCAGAATTCCTCCAAGGAAGGGATAGGAAAGCAAGATAATTGCTGTTGTTCCCCCTTAACCTTCTCGACACCCGAAGGGTGAGGAGGTTTCCGTGGAGAAGACTATCAGGGCCACGTGGCTCGGAGTCGAGAGGCCACTCAAGATGAGTCTGATTTTTTCCTCAAATGCAGAGGCCAAGGAATTACACAGCTCCTGAGATGTTGTGGTAGCTGGGGCTGCAGAAGCCGGATTTGCCAAGTTGTTGACCAGCTTAAAAAGGGTCTGTGATTTATTAGTGGCTTTAGTCAAAGAGTCTTCCAGAAACTTCGCCTTAGCCAACTTTAGGTGGTCTTTATATTCCCGCAAAGCCTGTCTGTATTGTGCACGATCTGAATCCGCGTACCCTCTCCTCCAAGCACGCTCCGCCTGTTTACAGCAGAGTTTCTGTTGGCTGAGATCACCAGTGAACCAAGCATTGGTTCTCCGAGGCTTGTTCTTCACCCTTTTTAAAGGGATCAGTTCATCCAGTGATGTTACAATCTGTTTACAAAGGGTAGTGTAGCTTTTATCCACAGTTTCCTGCACCTCAAAGGTTGTAGGCAACAGAGAAGGTAAACTTGACCCCATTAGTAGACGGGACCACTGTCTGCTAAATTTATACCCAGCCGAGCTGTCACTACGCTGCACTCCAGCCCCAAAAATAGACATGAGAACCAGAGCATGATCAGTCCAGCATTGATCCAGGACTTCATGAATGGATATTTTCAGTTTAGGTGTGAAAGTACTTACACAATAGGTTCAACAAGCCAGAAGACAGTGTATACAGAGGCAACATGTAAAGAGAATACCAGCAACTACAACCAAAAACATAAGTATCTTCCACCCCCATGCTGTTAGCATATTCCAGAACCACCCCGATAGTGTCCAAGTACCTGTCTCTTGGTGTATGTCTGATGAAAGTCTATGCAATTTTTTGTAAAGCTGTATACACACTGGGGGTGTGGTCAGGTATGTAAACGCAACAGCTGCCCAATCAGCGAGGATGACGTCTAACACCATTCTGTTCTGTAAGGTAACTAATCTTGTAGCCTTGAGCTCAGCAGTGACATTTCTCAGTATCCCAGCTGTTGTATTAATATGCACAACTCTTGTTAGCCGACGAAGCTGAAGACTATTAGCCGTGGGGCCCCAGAAAGGTAAAAGACCCCTTACAGCATCGTCAAACTGTTGCCAGGTGGTATCTGTCTGATCTATACCCTCAGTGTCAACAACCCTTCTGACTCTGGACAAGTATGTACTCCTACATTGCAGCCGATAATCTATATGGTAATTGGACGGGGCAACATACACGGGGGAGGAGGAAAGATAGGTAACCAGACGTGAGCTTGTGATCAACAGACAACATAGACATTCTGGGGTAGAATCAAGGGCGGACTATTAATCGTTCTCAGCCTGTAGGTGAAATTGCATTTACTTTCCCCCACCTTTACCTGCCCTGTCCCCTGGACACAGAAACTAGCTGTTGTGTTGACCACGGAACGCAGCATCGGTTTGTCCTTAGTAACATTACGATCTTGGAAAAATTGGAAATATTTAGAGGTGTTGAAACTTTGGAAATCAGCCATTTCCATTCAAAGCCATGTTTTGTTCTTCACTTTTCATATATGTTCATACAGGATTATGGGGACAATGTACCGGAGGTCCCATTTCCTGCCTGTGCTATGGGAGTAAATCTGTGATGGAAACGTTAATAATCTACCAAAGTGCAAGAATCAGCAGATTTCATAATCTGAGTAGAGAGTTAGAAATGGTAG
The DNA here is from genome assembly GCF_964204655.1 of Triturus cristatus. Lineage (NCBI taxonomy): Eukaryota > Metazoa > Chordata > Amphibia > Caudata > Salamandridae > Triturus > Triturus cristatus. Next base: position 715,160,460 of record NC_140588.1, on the reverse strand, counting down.
TGCACCATAACGAACAATTCAAACCAACCTTTTTAGCTGCCAATATATGACAATGGCATGGACAACAAATTATCACTCTTGTGATTAACAGAGGGAAGCAATCCACAAACCCAACAATTAGTTGTATTTGACACATCATGAGCTTGATGCAACATTTGTATAAATACACTGTCTGTGTAAGTCTTTCTATGCTACCCTTTGTAAGGGGTCAAAGTAACAAAAATAGCTTCAGGGGAAGTGGGTGTTGTACAAGCCACGGAATGCACAAGATACTTTTCATACAGAAACCAAACTATTCCAAGTACGGTTAGTAATGCAATCACAACTATCAATATGAAAACTATTTTAGTCTTTGTGGGCCAACCTTGCGCTAGACGCATTGATGTAAATGGCTGTTCCTCCTCCTCAATAGGCCGACCAAACTGATACATTATGAAGCAAGAAATGGAATGCAATAAAGGAATGCAATAAGACTGATAGCAAGGGCAATTGTTCCCAGTGTCCGTCTGAGCCTCACTGGTACAGGCTCCTATTGTTCATCAACGCTGGCGCTCTTGAGCGCTGGCGGTGAATCTTGCTCTGTCCTAAGCTCACGATTAGTCCCACGTCGCACAGGACAATGTACCCCCTTCCTAGGGAGCACGTTCAATTTATCCTATCTAGTGTCAGAACAGTGCACCAATCTTACTACACCCTGAACTAACACCTTTGGTACTATAGCAAAGTACACCCTGATTTACACCGTCCATCCCCGACTAATCTGACTTCTCCTTTGGTGCACTATTCCTCAGCCGTGGGCGCAAATTGTAGCTGTAGAGGGGTCAGCAAACAGTGGATCTTCAAAGGCTCGCATTTCCGGGGGGAAAGCTGTATTTAGCGCGTCATCATTCTCTGCATCCGTTTGGGTACACGTAAATTTCGCGTTGCTAAAGGGGACGAACTGAGGCACTTTTGCACTCTGTGTCCTTTAGGCCGTCCCTCACCCACTGATCATAGGGCAAGGACAAGGGGATCCTGCGGCAATGGCAGGAATGAATCCAAATCTTTTGGCCGGCGACTTTCACAGCAGTTCCCCTTCCACCGGGGCTTCTAGCTCTTCTTCCGCTGGAAATTTCGCAGCAAAATCCAGTCCCCAGGCTGTTATGACCGGGGCCCCTCTAGTATGGGGGTGGGGGGGGGGGGGGGGTGTCGGGAGTGACTCACAAATCGGTTGGTGAATAGAATGCAAATTTTCAGTTAACTGACACAGGTAGTCTGTCAATAAAGGGTACTCAATTTCAGAAAACTGATGGAGACGCGAGACGCCCCAGACATTTGCAGGGCGTCCAAACACAACCTCGTACGGTGACAATCCTGTCTTAGAATGTGCTATTGTTCTTGTTGACAAAAGAGCTAATGGTAAAGTATCTGGCCACTGTAACCCTGTTGTCTCCTGAATCTTTGCCAATTTCAGTTTGAGAGTACCATTGTACTTCTCAACCAAACCTGCTGCCTGCGGGTGATTTGCAGCATGAAATGACTTCCGTTATCACTCCAGATCAAACGGGGCAAGCCGAAACAAGGAAAGAACTCCTCCAGGAGTGACTTTGCAGTCGCAAAGGCTGTATTTTCTTTGGTAGGGTAAGCCTAAACCCATTTATTGAATGCACAAACAACCATCAACACGTACTTCAGATTATTGACCCTTTCTAACTCTATGTAATCTAGTTGAAGGACTTAAAAACGGAAAGTGGGTGGTGCAAAATTACCAGGTGGCGTGGGGGTAGCCTTCCTAGGATTGTGCATCATGCACACCATGCAGTACATCACTAAATGTGCAGCTGTCGAAATATTGCCATTTTGCCATATGGGGTCTAACAACTAGCAAATACCCTTAGCACTGATATAAGGTGGGCCATGGGAAATCGTGACTACAGGAAGAACTGAATATGCTACTTACCAGTATGCATCTGTTCTTGGCATGTAGGGCTGCTGACATTCATATCTGTGCATAGATCGCCGCCTAGTGTTGGGTCCGGATGTTTGCACGTTGTTGTCCTGGAAGAGTCTTCGAAGTATCCTTGGATAGGTGACTCCTCCCCTGGACTACAGTGCGCATGGGCATCCTCTCCATCCTCAGATTGTTTTTCGCCATTGTGGCAGTGATGGAGTAGATACAGAAAGTGATGACCATGCTTACAGTAATTCTGAGAGCTGCAGCTGCTACAGGCGCCGGGGAGGAGGGAGGGCGATATGAATGTCAGCAGCCCTACATGCCAAGAACAGATGCATACTGGTAAGTAGCATATTCAGTTCGAGGCATGTGGGCTGCTGAATTCATATCTGTGCATAGAATATATAGCAGTGCCCTCTTATTAGCGGCGGCTACCCGTGCCAGCTGCAGCGGTCTGAAAAAGAGTTTTGAGAACAGCCTGTCCTACAGCTGCCTGCTGTTTTGATTGCACATCTACACAATAGTGTTTGGTAAATGTATGTGTAGTGGACCAGGTGGCTGCTCTACATATGTCATGCAAAGGAATGTTTCCTAGGAATCCATGGAGGCCCCTAACTTACGTGTTGAGTGGGCTCGTGGGGGAATCGTTAAAGTGCGTTTAGCCTTTTGATAGCAAATTTGAATACATTTAACGATCCATCTGGCTATACCTGCTTTGGAGATAGCGTTACCTTTGTGGTGTGGGGCAAAGGCAACGAAAAGTTGATTTGTTTTCCTAAAGGGTTTGGTCCTGTCGATATAATACATGAGGGCCCTTTTTACATCTAGTGTATGGAGTGCCCTTTCTGCGACAGTTTGTGGGTTTTGAAAGAAAACAGGCAGTTCAATAGTTTGATTCATGTGGAACTGCGATACCACCTTGGGCATGAATTTGGGGTTGGTACGTAGTACGACCCTGTTGGCGTGAACCTGTATGAATGGCTCTTGGACGGTTAGTGCCTGGAGTTCACTAACTCTTCGTAAAGAAGTTATCGCTACTAGGAAAGCTACTTTCCAGGTAAGGAATTGAATCTCACATGAGTGTAGAGGTTCAAAGGGTGGACCCATCAGGCGTGTGAGGACCAAGTTGAGGTTCCACATTGGGGCTGGTGGGTGGGTAGGTGGAATGACTCGTTTGAGTCCTTCCAAGAATGCTTTGATGGCAGGCACTCTGAATAGAGAGAGGTGCTGCCTGGTTTGTAGATAGGCTGATATTGCGGTCAAATGGACACGTATAGAGGTGTACGCCAGATTGCATCGGTATAGGTGTAATAGGTAACAAATAATGTTTTGGATGGATGCGTCTAGCGGGTTAATGTCATTATTATTGCAATAAATGACGAACCTCTTCCATTTGGCTGCATAGCAAGCTCTGGTAGTGGGTCTCCTGGCCTCCTTAATGATGTCCATACAGTCAGGTGGCAGGTTTAGGTAGCCAAACTCTAGGACTTCAGGAGCCAAATTGCCAGGTTCAGCTGGTGCGGATCTGGGTGCTGAATCTCTCCATGGTTCTGCGTCAAATGCTCGGGTTTGACCCGCAGCCTTTGATGCGGTACCACGGAAAGTTCGAGAAAGGTGGTATACCACGGCTGGCGTGCCCACGTTGGAGCAACCAGGACGAGTGTCAGTGAGTGTTGTCTGAGTTTGCGTGCCACCAGCGGTATCAGTGGTGCTGGGGGAAAAGCGTACGCAAATCTGCCGGACCAGTTCATCCATATCGCATTGCCCTGCGACTGCGGATGTGGGAACCTGGCGGCAAAGCTTTGGCATTTTGCGTTTTCGCTTGTCGCGAATAGGTCTATCTCTGGATGACCCCACTGCTGGAAGTACGGTTGGAGTACTGATGGGTGTAACTCCCACTCGTGCATCTGGTGGCTGTGTCTGCTGAGCAGATCCGCCATCTGGTTGTCCTTGCCGGGGAGGTGTTCTGCCATGAGGAACATGTTCCTCTGAATGGCCCACTTCCACATGCTCTGAGCCAGATGAGACAACTGTGGAGAGTGTGTTCCTCCCTGCTTCTGTATGTAGTACATGGCAGTCATGTTGTCCGTCCGGATCAACACGACTTTGTTGCACAAGTGTACTTTGAATGCTTTCATAGCGAGGAAGATTGCCATCAGCTCTAGAAGGTTGATGTGCATCTTCTTTTGTTGTTGTGTCCATAGTCCCTGCACTGTGTAATGGAGTACATGAGCTCCCCATCCCTGGAGAGACGCGTCCGCCGTCAGTATTATCTGTGGGACAGGCTCTTGGAACGGTCGGCCCTTGCAAAGGTTGTGTGGATTCCACCAATGCAGAGAGTTGTATGCCCGACCGCTCACCAACACTAGGTCTTTCAACTGTCCTTGAGCCTGATTCCACTGACGTGCTAAGCACTCCTGAAGCGGGCGCTATTGTAGTCTCGCGTGTGGGACTATGAAGATGCAGGAGGCCATCATGCCTATCAACTGCATGAACACTCGCGCGGGAAGGGAGTGTTGTGGTTTGAACTTGGAAATCAGCATTGGCATGCTGTTGATTCTCACTAAATTTGGCTGAGCTGTGGCCGCCAGAGTGTCTATAGTCGCACCGAGGTACTGTTGTACGTGTGCGGGCTGGAGATGGGATTTTGGGTAATTTAGTGAGAACCCCAGACTGTGAAGGAGGTGGATGGTGCGGGACATGTGGCTGGCACATTGCTGGGCTGACTTCGCTTGAACGAGCCAGTCGTCCAGGTAAGGGTAGACGTGTATGTGCTGCCTCCGTAGATGTGCCGCCACAGTAGCTAGGCACTTCGTCAACACCCTGGGTGCTGTTGTCACGCCGAAGGGAAGGACTTTGAATTGGTAGTGCTGCCCTTGAACAGTGAACCTGAGGTATTTCTTGTGTGAGGGGTGAATGGGTATGTGGAAATACGCATCCTTGAGGTCCAGTGTGGCCAGAAAGTCTCCCTGCTTGAGCAGCGGGAGGACTTGCTGTAGAGTGAGCATGTGAAAATGCTCGGAAAGAATGTACTGGTTCAGGGGTCTCAGGTCTAATATAGGTCTGAGTGACCCGTCCTTTTTCGGTATTAAAAAGTACAGGGAGTACACCCCCGTACCTTGCTCGTGGACGGGTACGACCTCGATTGCGCCTTTTAGAAGCATGCTTTGTACCTCCTGCTGTAAAAGCGTTAAGTGCTCTGAGGACATAGGACGGTTTTTTGGAGGTATTGTGAGTGGAGGTTAGTTCTAGACAGTAACCGTATTTGACAATATCTTTGACCCACCTGTCCGTGGTGATGGAGTTCCACGTGGACAGGAACCTTTGTAGCCTTCCCCCGACAGGTGTTATGTGGTCGGGAGGAAGGGAGAGGGCGTCACTGCTTGTTCTTGGGAGAGGACCTGGTGTTGCCGTAGCCGCGTCCTCTGCCCTTTGTGCTGGAGCCACGATATCCACCCCGGGTGTTTTTATCGTAGGTGTTTTGTGTGTTGCCCTTGTTGTATGTTTGCTGTGACCCCTGTCCTCTACCTGCTCCTCTATTTCCGGGGCGACGAAAGGAGCCGCTCCGAAAGGACTGCGTCTGTAGGGCCCCCATGGACTTTGCAGTGTCCGTGTCCTTTTTTATTTTCTCTAGGGTGGTGTCAACCTCCGGCCCGAATAAGTAGTCGGGGTTGACAGGTTGGTTGAGGATGTTATTTTGTACCTCTGGTTTGAATCCGGAGATTCGCAACCAGGCTTGTCGTCGCAACATGACGCTAGTGTTTATGGCTCTGGCAGCTGTATCCGCGGCATCCAGTGCACACTTAATGGATGCATTTGTGAGCAGTTGTCCCTCCCTGATGAGGATCTCTGCACCTTCTTTGTATTGGTCAGGGAGATGTTGGAGTAGTTGCTCTAATGTGTCGTAGTGCGCTCGATCATAGCGAGCGAGGAGCGCTTGAGTATTGGCAATGAGCCATATGTTAGCTGCCTGGGCGGCAACCCGTTTGCCAGAGGTCTCTAGCACCTTGGACTCTTTGTCCGGGGGAGGAGCATCACCTGTTGTTTGCGAGTGTGCCCTCTTGCGAGCATTCGCAACGACAATGGAATCCAGAGGTAATTGGCCTCTAATGTAAGTAGGGTCCCCAGGCGCCGATCTGTATTTCTTGTCGATCCTGGGGTTTATCACTCTTGCCCTGGTGGGTTCCTTGAAGATGTCCTTTGCTGGTTTGAGGACCCCCTTTAACATGGGCAGAGTCTTTATATTCCTTTCTGAGGATGCGAAAGTATCCATGAGAAAGTCGTCCTCGATGGTGTCAGAGTGAAGTTGCACCCCATGATTGGCCGCAGCACGTTCAATTAGAGCGTTGAACGCGGCAGTGTCCTCTGTGGGAGATGTTTTTGCTCCATAGAGTTGCGGGTCCTGTGCATCCATAGGTGCACCTGGGTCTACAGGGTCATCCCAAGCTTGATCAGGGTCCTGTTGGCCATCAGGGTCCATCCCTCCGGGGTAGGGGACTTGGTCACCCATGTAGTCCTCCAACGCATCCGTGTCGGAGTGTGTGGGAGAGAAGGATTGTGGATCCTGGTAGGGTGAATGGAAAGGTTCGTAAAGAACTGGTTCCGAAGCCACTAGCAGCTTTCTCTTAAGTGGGATCCGGAAGGAGTCCAAAGCTGGCTCAGAAGTTATTCTCCTTTTGTGGATAATCATCCTGCCGGTGTCGGCGTCGATGATATGCGATGGAGACGTCTCCGCAGAGCGTTCGGCAGGCGTGATCGTGGTGTGGGTGACCCGTGTCCTGATTTGGAACAGTTTCGGGGCCGTGGATGGTGGCAGGCCAAAAGTAATGTCGGCCAGTGCCGAAGAGGCTGTTGGAGCTTTTATTGGCTCGGAGCCCGACGTGTCCTGGAGGACAGTTTTGTTTTTGGTGCGTTGCGCAGCAACGGGTGGCACCTGGAGCGCCCTTGATTCCTTTGCGCCGACCGGTTCTGTGGAGGCGGGCGTGGACTTTTTCGGCGCCGGTGAGTCGTGGAGTCGAGGGGCGGGAATGGCCGTCGACGCCTTCGATGAGTGTGGCTTTGGTGGTGCCGTCGAAGCGGTGTGAGACGCGGCAGGTAGTTTGACCTTTGGGGTCGGAGCCGATTGCGTCGGTGCCGGGAGCCGAGTAGGTTTGGTGGCACCGAAGGTCTTTTTCCGTATGTCGACTCCGACGTCGGCCGCTTCAAGCTCGGCACCGAAGTCTCGTTTGTTGCGCTCGGTGCCGACGGGTTTTGCTGGCGTCGAAGGTGTGGAGGGCCTCGATCCGACCAGCGCCACTTTCGGTTTCGGTTTCAGTTGAACCAATACAGCTTTTGGTTTCGGTTTCGAAGAAGGGAAACCAGCCGGTTTGGGCATTAATGGCTGCCGCTGAATGTCCGAGGCCGGGCCCGAGGGCGGGGCCGAAGAACTGCGGGATAGGTCTTGGGTAAGGCCCGAAGGCGATCCCTCGACCGGAGCCATAGACTGTTGCACTGGGATTTCCTCAGTCTGAACGGGTAGGCCTTGCTCGTCATCGGAGCTACTCTCTTCGGCCCCTAAGGCCTCATTGTAGTCTCCTACCTCGGTGTCGTCTTCATCTCTGTGAAAGAGTGTTTCGTCGACGTCTTCTGATCCGGAGTCATGTTCGGAAGCGGGGCTGGAGGGTAGGTTCTCCACGTCTTCGACATCTTCGGTCTCGGCGCTGAAGATGTCGGCCGGGGCCGGTGCCGCTTGCTGCGCCTCGAGTCTCGCCGCTCGTCGATTCCGGAGAGTCTTCTTGGATCGAAATCGGGCACAGGCCATACATGTAGATTCGTCGTGATCCGGTGAAAGGCATTTGTTGCACACCAGATGGACGTCGATGTGTGGATATTTCGCATTGCATACAGGGCACCGCTTGAATGGTGTCCTCGATTCCATCGTCGATGTCGGGTCGATGGTCGGGTAAGATGCGAAAAAGTTGGATCTGGAAGTTAGTAAACTAACAAAGATACTATCGATACCGATCGGATAAAGTACCGACGCGAACTAGAGGCCTTTTGGCCTGGAAAGAGTTTTTCCTAACTTGAGTCAAGATAAGCACATCCGAACCCAATGGCGGAAAAAAACAATCTGAGGATGGAGAGGATGCCCATGCGCACTGTAGTCCAGGGGAGGAGTCACCTATCCAAGGATACTTCGAAGACTCTTCCAGGACAACAACGTGCAAACATCCGGACCCAACACTAGGCGGCGATCTATGCACAGATATGAATTCAGCAGCCCACATGCCTCGAACATATGCATCTGGCAACATCCATCTCCGCTTCCCTGACTTGTCAATCTAACATCCGTTATTGTTTAGTTGTGCTGTACTTTCTTGCCACACTCCTAATTCCTCCACTGTGGCCTCATTCTGAATCTCCTTCCCATTTTCGAGTGTATCTTCGAACATTGTGACCTCGGGCACCCACCTAGCATGACCTGCTACAAACATTCTCTTCATCTTTGTTCGGGCTGTTTCCTTAACTGACTGATCTGCAAAAGCGTTCCTCTTACCCACATCGTCAGTAACTTTCCTATGGGCGCTGCACTTCACAATTGCCAATTTCTTAGGGAGTCAAAGCAGACAGAAGTCTATATATGAGGACTGTGCTGTATTTTTGTCCCATGAGAAGTAAGGAACCCTCTCTCTGCCCAGAGCCGCCCAAAGTTATGGGCGACTCCAAATGCGTACTGACTGTCAGTATAAATATTGACAACTAGTCCCACACTCAATTCACAGGCTCGAATAAGGGCAATGAGCTCTGCAGCTTGGATCGACCGATAAGGAACTCATGGTGTCTCAACTACCGTACGCAGTGTAGTGATAGCGTATGTTGCAGTGCTGGTGCAATCTGATAATTTAAAACAAGAGCCATCGACATATAGTTCCCATTGTGGGTCCGATAAGAGAACATCAGTCAGGTCTACCCCTAACTGTGAGGTCAGTATCAAGTACGAGTCAGCAGAGAAATAAGCACACGGTCGTCGCTTAACTCTAAACTTTTGTGTTAAAACAGAAAGCGCACAACCAGCCATCTCATGGACATATAATATAAACGGCTTGCTATAGTTAGGTGTGCCAAGCACTGGGGTTGACCAAAGCGCAGTTTTCAATTACTCAAAAGACTGCTGAAATTCAGGCGTCCAGGGTAGGAGTTCATGCACATCTTTAGTAGTCAAAGCAACCAGGGGCTTGGTTAGTAGGGAATAATTTGGAATCCATTGGCGACAGTAGGAAGTAATGCCAATAAAAGCGTGTAAATCCTTTTGAGTTTGAGGAATGGGCATTTCAACAATGGTACTGATGCGCTCAGGGGTCAATCTCCGACCCTCCTTCGTCAGTAGGTGACCAAGGTAGGTGACATCCTGTCGTCAATACTGAAATTTGGAAAGGAATACTCTATGGCCATGTTGAGCTAAATGTAGCAACAATTTATCTGTACTGTCTCTGCAACCTTGATCCGCATCGAGGCGATGAGCAAGTCATCGACATATTGAAGCAATACAGTACCTGTAGGGAGCGACAATGAATCCAGCTGACTCTTCAATGCCTGATTATAGATACTCGGACTCTCTGTATAGCCTTGAGGAGCACAACAGAATCTACAGCTTCTACCAGCTAGCGTGAACCCAAACAGATATCTGCTATCAGGATGAATGGGAATAATGAAGAATGCGTTTTTCAAGTCAATGACAGAAAAGAATTTAGCAGAAGGAGGAATCATTGTCAAGAGAGTCGTAATATCAGGGACCACCGGAAACTGGGGGATTTTTCCTAGGGTCAGGTAACTGAGTCTTAAGGGACAAAACCTCACTCCTTTTCCACAGAGTATAAACCCATTGTTCTTGGAAACGGGCAGCTGCCCCATGTCTAGTAACAAAATTATGCTGATCCCTTAACTCTGGTATTTCGGGATGACAGATAGGGTGAACCTTCCGTATTGGAAACTGAGATACTGTGGTGGGACTCTTCTCAAGCAGTCTACCCTGATAAGTAACCAACTTTGCAACATTACCAAAAACTTGACCAGGAGCCATATCAGTATCATATACATGATCCTAAATATCATATAAAATCTGCGGTGCTGTATCATTGAAGCACTGGTCCTAAAGACAGATCAAAGTAGCTGACATATGCTTAAGGGCATGCTGTTGTACAAAAGGCTTATAATCTATCATCACACTCCACACATCTTTCACACCATAGGTGTGGTTTCGGCCCACTGCGCAGCCTGATTCGCCAGTACCTGTTTCTCTGCATCTCCCATATCAGAACGGACTAACGTCCGCCACATACATTCCTTAAGTTTCATCCAGTCTCTATTCTCAAGTCCACGTACTGGTGTCCCACTACTCTGTAATGTTGGGGAATGTAAGAACACAGTGGGAGTGATCACAGAGGAAGTAGACACTAATGTCGCTGCTGGCTGCGTCACGGGTGTAAGAGCTGGTGAAAGACACGCCGAAGCAACAGGTGTTGCAGGAGTACCAACGGTCACAGTTGCCACAGACGGCGAGGACAAATAAAGGACGGGAGGTGCCGTAGTCAAGGCAGTCTGATCAACAGTAACAGAAGCAGAAACAGCTGAGACAGAAGAACCGGGCAGCTGAGCCTGTAAGGGAAGGGCAGGATATATCCTCTGCGGGGAATATGGGGGTGGGGTCGAGTATCTAGTAAATGTTCCACAAATGTATAATTTTCTTCTTGGGCCACATAAGATTTATCTATATTCAATCGAAACCTCCTATCCTCACATTCAATTCCTATCTCTCGTTAGGTCTCACCTACGCAGCGCGCATGCGCTTCATAGGGGGGACCTCTTGGAATCGATCCACTTTTGTCCCCAAAAACATGCACGCGTTGCATTGCTTTCAATGGCAACGCGTGCACGTTTGGCAATTCCCTTGCGGGAGCGAGCTTTGGCGCCATGTGTTAGCAATTATCGCTTCTGGAGCTGCTTGCTCCCGCAAGGGAAATGCTTTCACTTTTGCCACCAATTTTTTTTTTTTTTTACTTTTGCTGTTGCTTGCCCCCCACCCCACTCTGCTGTGCTAACGTTTTCTCGAACACGGAATGTAATTCCTTGTCTGCATAGTTTAAATAAGGTACGAAAGGAATTAATTAATGGCATACGCTCACACCATGATTTTGCTTCTTTGATATTTTTTGCACATCACAGCACGCTCGTCAGTGTGACAGCGCAGCAACTTTAGTAGGACATTTCATTTGCAGCTCCATATAGCTCGTGAATATATTTCAGTGGCTGGTACAACATAGACAGGAGTGTAATGTTTGCTTGTATCTCAACTATCATTATTCTTCACTGAGACTAAAAGAAAGCAGTTTCATTTTTCATTGTGCATCTCAAAAACATTCCCTGGCGCATATATAGTGTCAGGTACTGCAAGAAAGAAAAATAGATAAACACGTGTAACATATATTTTACTATCTGGTGGACTTTCATTTTTATAAGCGACGCTTTTTTTTTGTGTTTTGTCATCTGTCCTAAGAAATCTCTCCTGCCACAGGAGTTTCTGTCTCTATCAGAAAACGTAATGAAAATTCTAAATATAGGTGAAAAAACTTCATAGACCACCAACCACTTTTGTTACAACAAATGCGAATTCTTCTTTTCATTCTCCCCCTCCCCCCCCCAAAAAAACCTCGTATTTACAGGATTCCTTTACTGCAACAAAACCTTCGTCATAAAAAAATGAGTCATTCGTGACGACCATATTGTTCTAAGTTTCTTTTTATTATTTGTTGCCTCAGGGAAGTTTCAAAGGTTAGCCGGTTCACAGTCACCACCTGTAGCAGACCTTCGCAGGGCTGTGCTGGACCCATTCTTGCTGTAATGAAGTAGTTGATGGATGGACGGTGCCCCCATGCTGCTGACGTCCTTATCTCGCTGCACTTGCCTGTAACAGGCGAGACCTCATCCAACCAGCTGGGCTGTGTGTGAAAGATCTGCCTTTCACCCTGTTTTATGACCTGCCCCTCCTCCCCCAGCCCTTTCCTCTGCTTTCTTTCATTATACATGGCCCTTGTCAGTAACCAATATGTCTGTCAGTGGTTCGGTAATGAGACCAATTTGCCAGGTCACACAATACTGGCTCTCCAGGAAACAAAATGCCGTATGCTTCGGGTATGTCTACGCAGACACCAAGTTCTTCGATTGTAGGCGGTCAGTGTCAAGAATGCGACAGAACCCCGTGGTGTCTTATAATGAAAAAATTCTAGCACGCAAAAATATGCGAACAGGTTGCGGCAAATTTATGTGCGTTCTTTAGTGGGTGTCACTGCGGAGTTTAAAAGCAACCAATCAATAAAATCAATTTATTTTCCATGACTACCTGTATATTTGCTATTAATGGTACATTGACAATTATGATTATCCTATAGACTATAAAATAAATGAAAAAAGTCTCTGTAAAGCAAGAAAGGATTTTGCTGCTGGTGTGAGGGCTTTGGAGCCGTTTTGTATATAATTTTATTTTGGGCACAATCTTCCAGAAGTGAAGTGCACCATTTTAGCTTGTGTTGTGTTGCAATGCTTTTACATGGTACAATGTCCACTGTTTTAAATGGCTCATTCGCTTTATTTAGAGTTTGTAGGTCACTGATGAGCCCACAGCAATGAACGGTGCTCCTAAGAGGAGAGGTCTGGCGACTTTTGCTTTAACCCATGTTTACAGTTTTGTACACCAGGTTTATTTGAGCTGACTGATCCTGGAAGTGTTTGTTTCTGCCATTCTAATCTATATTTTGGCTTCTAGTGTTCTTCCTAGTAAGCAACCTCCAAATTTTATTTGTTCAAGGTCTAAATCTCTCGCACACGGATGGTGGAACCGCCTTGATCCATGACCTGCCAGTCTCTACACTGGCCTCTCGTAAGGGTGCCCTATACACCAGAGCACATATCATATACGGCCTGAAAATATATAACACCACCCCATTATAATGGAAATCCACTGATTCCCCTTACCATCTCACACTACCTTGAAATTCAGCTGACATGTTTACCATGTTCGGTGCATATCCACTCAATCACAGCCAGCAGACCATCAGACTGAACAACTGTAAAACAAGCATTTGCAATGCCATAGGTCTCGCCTTTGGGACCTTATAAGTGTTCAGCCATGCAACAGTTGATGTTGTTGCACCAAGGATATTGTGCCGGATAACAAAACACTTATAAAGTCCCAAAGGCGAGACCTATTGGCTATGCCAATGCTTGTTTTTCTCTATCATGTGCTACAGCCTTCTGAGTCAATGTTTGCATTCTCCCCTTCCGGGCTTCTTTCTCTGCTTTCATTTGTCTCCGTTTAGCCTCCTTTTGCCACGTTCGAAGAGAATCAAACATAGACTGCCTACTTCTTCTTGAAAACAACTTTTCCTGTAAAAAAATGTGTTCATCAAAAGTGCCCGTCAACGGCCACTGCAACTTGGCATTGTCCCTCGTATATGCCCTTAAGGAAGCGATTTATAATAGGGGACTTGAAATGAGAAGGCTGGTCGGGCAGCCGAAGGATGGCCGAAAGATAGCCTTTGAGAGTGCCCAGAGCAGAGCTCTGCTGGGCCAAAGAAAGAATAAAGAAGAAAACTTCTGAAAGGGGAGGCAGAAAGGGGATCCACAGCCTTTGCTGTGCACCATGCCACAAATGTGTTCCATCTACAGGCGTATACCATTTTAGTGGAGGAGGGACGCCTGGCTGCCAAGATAACATTACAGACTTCGCAAGAAGGTGGAGGCTGGACAGGTTCGGGTGGAGGACCGTCATGTGCTGCTGCGAGAGAAGATATTACCGAAGAGGCAGTCTGATTGGAGGATCGATGGCCATGCGTAACAGCTCGGGGTTCCAGACTCTTCTTGCCCAATCCGGAGCCACAAGAATGACTTTGGCCCTTTTGCACTTGACCTTCTTCAGCACTCTGGGCAGAAGTGATATAGGCGGAAAGGCGTATAGAAGACCGCAACTCAACTCATGACGAAAAGCGTTGCCTAGCGAGTGCGTCCTTGGAAATTCCAACACGTAGAACTGCTGACATTGCGCGTTCTCTTCAGTGGCGAATAGATTTAACCAAGGCTCTCCCCACTGCTAAAAGAGACCTTGCACCACCTCTGAGTGAAGACACCATACGTGATCTATTCTAAACCTGCGACTGAGTTTGTTCGCCCTGGCATTCAGAGAACCTGACAGGTGTTGAACCACCAGAGATATGCTCTGATGTTCCAGCCATGTCCAAAGGCAGAGATCCTCGTGACATAGGGTCCACGACCCCACCCCACCCTGTTTGTTGCAGTACCACATGACGGTGGTGTTGTCCGTTAACACCTGCACCACTCTTCCCCTGACAGAGGGAAGGAATGCCTTTAGTGCATGACGAATCGCCCGAAGCTCCAAAAGGTTGATATGAAGCCCGGACTCCGCCGGAGACCAAAGACCTCTGATCTCCGCCTCTTCCATGTGGCTGCCCCACCCCAGCAGTGATGCAACTGTCACCACTGTGAACTCTGGTTGGGGAAGGGAGAGGGATCTGCCGTTGACCCAATCCCGGTTCGTTAGCCACCATTACAATTGGTGTGTAGTGCCCTCCGAGATCTGGACGCAATCAGAAAGATTCCCCTGATGCTGTGCCCACTGGAACTTTAGATCCCACTGCAGAGCCCGCATATGCCACCTGCATAGTCCACCAGCAGGATGCAGGAGGCCATGAGGCCCAGTAGCCTCAGGGTCATTCGGACAGAAAACCGGGATAGAGGCTGAAAGATCAGAATCATAGCCCGAATATCCCAGACCCGCTGCTCGGGATGATAAGCCTGAAACTGCGCTGTGTCCAGAACCGCTCCAATGAAAAGGAACTTCTGAGAGGGGATCAGGTGTGACTTCGACACATTGATGGTGAACCCCGAATGCAGGAGGTCGGCCGTAGTCTGGAGGTGGTAGACAACAGCCTGGGTGGAGCCTGCCTTCAAAAGCCAGTCGCCGAGATAGGGGAAGACTGGAACCCCTGATCTGCGCAGATGAGCTACGACCACCGCCATCACTTTCGTGAACACCCGAGGTGCTGGTAAGGCCAAAGGGGAGCATGGTAAACTGAAAGTGCTCGTGGCCTACCGTGAACTGCAGGTAAACCCGGTAGGCCGGCAGGATGGGGATGTAAAAATATGCATCCAGCAAGTTCAACGCTACCATCCAGTCTCCAGGGTCGAGAGCAGACAGGACCAGTGTCTACATGTTGAACTTCTCGTTCCGGAGGAAGCGGTTGACGTTCCTGAGAACCAAGATAGGATGCAGGCCCTTGTCCTTCTTGGGCACCAGAAAGTAGTGGGAATAACAACCATGACTGACTTCTGTGGCAGGAACGCGCTCAATGGCTTCCTTGGCCAAAAGAGCCATGACTTCCTGTTGGAGAAGGCCCAGGTGATCCTCGGACATGCTATAGAATTAAGGTGGCATGGATGGAGGGGTAGTCTCAAAGGGGAGGGAGTAGCCCCTTCGGACTATATGCAAAACCAACCAGTCCGACGTGATGTTGAGCCAGTAGGGGAGGTGATGGCGAATCCTGCCGCCTACTGCCAACTGCTGGGCCTGAAAGGTCAAACTAGGAGGGTTTGGAGGCTCCTGCAGAGGAGATGCTCGTGGACTGGTCCGCCTAGTGGCCCCTCGACCCACTGCGGTGGGATCCACGTCCCAGGCTGCCCAGAGGCTGGACAGCTGGCGTAGGCCTGTGGCTCAGGGCGGAACGTGGTGGGGCACCCCTTCCGTAGCCACAAAAGGGGCGAAAAGCAGACTGTGCTGGGCAGGAGGTGTAAGCGAGGCCTAAGGATCCGGCCGTAGCCCTAGAATCCTTAAAGCGCCCAAGCGCGTTGTCTGACGTGTCGCCAAACAGGCGAAAGCCATCATAGGGCATGTCCAAAACTGCTGCTTGGACATCCCCTGAAAAGCCAGTGGACCTCAACCAGGAGTAGCGCCTCAGTGCTACTGACGTGAAAATCATCCTGCCCAGTGAGTCGGCGGTGCCCAGCCCACAACGGATGGTGAACTTCGCTGCGTCTCTCCCTTCGGCAACAGCACGGAAGAGCACGGCCCAGGCTTCCTCCGGGCACTGTGGCAGCACCTGCGCAATCGTGTCCTACACCAAGTGGGAGTAACATCCCAATAGACATGCGGTGTTCACCGACCGCAGTCCCAAGCTGGAGGAAGAAAACATCTTCTTCCCAAGGTGGTCCAGCTTCTTGGATTCCCTATCAGGTGGTGCGTTAGGGAATGTGCCCTTGTATGTTGAGGCTTGGACTACCAAGCTCTCAGGGGTAGGATCGGAAGAGAGGAAAATGGGGTTGCCAAAGGCCGGGCAGTGGCATCGGGGAATCATCCCATCCACAGGAGCCCCTGTGTTGGGCTTGAACCAAGTGCCTTAAAAGATTGCCCTAAGAGACTCACTGAACGGCAGCAAGGGCTCTAAGGAGGCTGCTGCCGGTTGAAGCACCTCTGTCAGGAGGTTAGTCCTGACCACCATCGTAGGAAGCTCGAGGTTTAGGGCTTTGGCTACCCTACGCAACAACACTGCGTAAGATGCACCCTCCTCCGTAGCCACTGTAGAAGGAGATAGCATGCCAAGGTCTGGGGAGGTATCCAGACCACCGGGCTCACACAACTCCTTTCTCCAGTATGGTTCCTCCAACTGGTCTGCAAGAGGGTCCACAGACCCCTCCCAGTCCTCCTCATCCTCTCCTGTAAGCCACTCAGGGTGGTAGGAAGCATCAGGGGAGAACAGGGGTACAAAAGTACTGGTTGACGCCAGTCCCAAAATCAGATGACGTTGGTCCGGCTCCGTGTCCTCATCGAGGGGGAGCCCGGACGACTACCTTATGCTTCCCGCGTCGGCCGACGGATGGGGAGAACGCGAAGAGCGACAATGCTTCTTCACCTTCTTCTTGTGCTTCAACTTACCCGAAGACGAAGACTTCGATGACGAGTGGTGGTGGTGGCTCGAGCGGAATGCCAGGCCACGAGAAGCTTTCGGGACTGCTCCCACAAATACTTAGGGTTCATGGCCCGGCAGTCGGAGCACGACTTCGGTTCGTGGTCGCGCTCCAGGCACCAAAAGGCACACGAGGTGTGGGTCAGTGACCAACATCAATTTGCGACAGGAGTCACAAGCCTTGAAGCCGGTCCGAAGTGACATCCCTCCGTGCACCAGGAGTCAATCAACTAAAAAAAGAGTGTCGACACCCACACTCCTGCTCCTTCGAATCTGTAACAAATACGGAAACTATTCAGAATAGAAGACCAACTAGTCCTAGTCCACAGCATGAATAAACAAGGACAGGGAGAAGGAATACCTGACTTGGAAAAGCATCCTTATAAGCAAGTGGACATTTACATAGTTCAGCACATGGGTCACCTAGGGAAAAGGCTCATGACCTACATACAATCATGGTGGAGTTTCAGGAGGAAAGGCTATAGAGAAAGCTGTATCTCTCATTATCAAGTACCCTTTTGGTGGACTTTCTCCTTTCACAGCACAGCTTCGTCTGGTAGCTGCTGCTGTCCCCGGTCAGGAGTTCTAGGACCTCCTCTACTCGCAGGCTCCTGCGCCTCATCCCTGGTGGTCTTGTGGTAGAGCATCACTGCTCTGCTGCTTGACTGCCCGTTCTGTCTGTCTTTCTGTTTTTTTTTTTCGGTTTTATATTTTCCTGCTTCTGCCTTTTTCTTTTCTTTCCTTTTTCTCCTGTTTTGCTCCTTTGTTGCCCATGAGATCCCCTGCAGCCCGCCTCCCTCCAGTGACTCTTCACGCTCCCGTGTTTTACTGCCTCCCAGCTGTCCAGCCCCCCACAGCACTACTTAATGGAGGCTGCTGCGCGGTGAAGTGCAGTCCACTACCCTATTGGTGGACTTGCTCCTTTCATAGCTCTGCTGCTTCACTACCCTTCCTGTCTCTCTTCCTGTTTTTTTCTTTCGGGTTTATATTTTCCTGCTTCTGCCTCTTTTCTGCTTCTGCCTTTTGCACATCTTTCCTTTTTCGCTCCTTTGTCGCCTCTGCCCCCTGCACCCCACCCCCCCCTCCAGTGACCCTTCCTGCTCCTGCGTTTTCCCACCTCCCATCTGTCCAGCTACTTAATGGCGGCGGCCGAGCAGCGGGCATGCCAAAAGAAAGCCCGTCTGAGCCTGGACCGCGCCCAGTGCAAGGAACTCTGGTTCTCAGACCTTCCACCGCTACGACGCCAGCACCCTCCTCGCCCTCAACTCACGACGCCACACCGCCTGCACCTAGTGTCGCCGAAAGAGACCCATGAACCCTTTGCCAGCCGGAACTGCAGCCGTACCTTCACCCACGCCATTTCGCCAGCTCCTCTTGGCACCCAGCCGACCAACAACGAAAACGCCCGGTTCAACTGAATCCTCACTGCACGATCCCTCCACAAACACGCCACAGAAATATAGGACCTCCTTGGCGCTACCTCTCCCGACATCGCCTTCTTCACAGAAACCTGGACCCACGCCAGTTCTGGACCGACAAGAACACCCTCCGACTGACCAGGCACTCAAAGGACTCGACGACAACCAAGAAACACCTCCAGTTCCAGATAAACCCCAAAACTTCCCTCTGCGACACCCTCATTTACAGGCCCCCAGGCCCCTGCCCGCCCTTCACTGATGCCACTGTAGACCTTATTGCACCCAAGGCTCTCGCATCCACAGAGTACATCCTACTTGAAGACCTCAACTTCCACCTTGACAACCCCAGTGACCAGAACACTGCCTCCCTACTAGAGAACCTCGCCAACATCAGGCTCAAGCAGCTAGTGACTGCAACAAACCACACAGCCGGACATACGCTAGACCCAGTTTTCTCAGCCAGTGGGAACATTACCTACAGCCACACCACCGAACTCCTCTGGACTGATCACCAATGCGTACATCTCACCTTCGATATGCCTACCGTACACCTCCGGCTTCATCTGCCCCCCCATACCCCTGTCGCAGCTGGAACAAGGCCACCGAAGAACGTATTGTCGACCACCTCGGCACAACCACTCTGCCAACACCAACAGACGCCAACACCGCAAATCGCAACCTTCACCTATGGATCTCCAACTGCGCCAACACTCTGGCACCCCTCAAGAAGACACCAGACAAGCAACACTCCATGAAAGCCAGCTGGTTGACTCCCACCCTCTGTCAAGTTATGTCCTTTAGGATAGTCCTGACACTTATACCCCATTTTACATATATTGTTTCATCCACACAACAATAACAATTCTAAACAGGTGACCTTTTACCTAGTAGCTTGCTCCGGTCTCTTCAAAACAGAGGCTCGCGGTATTCTATCATAATCCCTGTACCGGACATACATAAACACGTCCTCAGGCACGGTATAATTATTCTGTATAAGAGTCACCACTTTTTTCATCCTTGGCCAACAGGCAGCTGTGCATGATCGTATTTGTTTGAAAAAAACATTAATTATTGTTTAAAAAACATTTATGGTTGTTTTCAAAACATATAGATTCCAAAAGAAACCCTGGAGTGACCACTCTAGCATAAAAGACCCTTATTACCCCCTACAAATTAGAGGAGAATTCTTTCCAAGCGGACGCGGGGTCCTACATGCTGAATCTTCGACATGCAGCAGTCTGACATCCCCTGCAGGGTGTCATCCTCGAAACAGAGACTCGAAAGAGAGACGGGGTCCTTCATCCTAAACCATCAGGTGAGGGGGCTGGTTCTTCCCTAGTGGTTTCTTGGCTACAGATACACATAGCTACACGCATATACATGCTCCACATACAGATATCAGCTAGGTACATTTAAGCAAATTACTTAGGGAGCGCATTTTAGGAATATGCAAGTGCTACTGTTTTTATCTGGACTGCTTCTGTTCATCTTATTAGCACTATCGTAGAAACGTATCTACTATTTGCTATATTGGTACTAGCGATCTCTTTTGAATGCTTCTCTCTTTAGATTGTTGCAGCACATATGTTTTACATGACGCTGTCGCTGGACTAATAAATACTTATTGAAACGTCCGGATCGCCATCCTGTGTATTTTCTTAGAGTAAGCAAGCACGAGTGTCTGAGCACAACATACTGTACTGTTTTTCACGATCCCTGAGGAATCAGAGTGGTCATGTTCAGTGGTTGCCAGAAACTACCTACACCACTGTGAGATACAGGGGGGTGGTAGTGGCACTGTAGAGCTAGCTGGTCTAACGGCTGACAGATCCTGTGGGGTTGTCCAGAAGCGGTTGGGACACCAAGCCCTCAGTTTACGTCATCCAAAACGCGTAGGTCCTGGGGGTTTCTAGGAACTACACAACACCTCCATGAGTCCAGACGCACGTGCCGATGACTCAAGAAGAGATGGAGGAACAACAAAACCATGGAAACCCATCCTACCTTCAAATCCGCTGCCAGCGTGCACCACTTTCTCCTCAAAACCACAAAGAAAATTACCTTACAGGACAGAATAAAACGACAATGCATACAACAGCAAAGAAGTCTTTGCCAGCGTCAAGGAGTTCGACTGGCCCAACAGCGAGACTACAGATGTCAAACCTGCCAAAAAACTCTGCAACAAACTCAGCAACTTCTTCCACCACAAGATCAGGCAGATCTACACCAGCTTTGACACCCAAGACCTCGTCATTACACCCATCACCACCGCACGCAAACATGCAGCACCCCAACAGATCATGCTCAACTGGAATCTGCTCACCACAGACGACACACTCAAGACTATGAAGAGCAACCACTCAGGAGCCCCATCGGATCCTTGCCCGTACCACATTTTCCATTAAACAGCCGCCTCCATTGTCCCCCAGCTTCGCAGCACCATCAACTGCTCCATTGAAACCGCCACCTTCCCCAACGACTGGAAACACACTGAGATCAACCCCCTGCTGAAGAAACCTCCAGCACTTCTGACCCATCTCCCTCCTCCCCTTCCCAGCCAAGGTCATCATGAAGGCCATCCACGTCCAACTATCCAAGTTCATCTAAGAGAACTACGTCCTGGACAACTCCCAATCCGGCTTCCGAAGCAACCACAGCACAAGACCACACGCCTCGCAACACCAATGACATCCGATCCATCCTCGACCTGGGCGAAACCACAGCCATCATCTTACTGGACCTTTCGTCCGCCTTCGACACGTCAACCCATCGCACACTAATCACAAGACTCCACGATGCCGGCATCCACGACAAGGCAATTGACAGGATCCACTCCTTCCTGACTGGCCGAACACAGAAAGTCAGATTACCCCTGTTCCTATCAGAACCTACAGAGATCAGCTGCGAAATGCCCCAGGGCTCCTCCATGAGCTCCACCCTCTTCAACATCTACATTGCTCTCCTCACAGCAGTCGTCAAAAGCCACGGACTCAACATCGTCTCCTACGCCGACGACACCCAGCTGATCATCTCCCTCACCAACAAACC
The DNA here is from genome assembly GCF_964204655.1 of Triturus cristatus. NCBI lineage: Eukaryota > Metazoa > Chordata > Amphibia > Caudata > Salamandridae > Triturus > Triturus cristatus. The sequence goes on along the minus strand of NC_140588.1, from coordinate 715,139,053 downwards.
CCAGTCGCCAGAATCAACTTTCACAACGGAATGAAGCAGTTGCCACCTGACTGCAAAACAGCTGCCTCAAGCACAACTAGGACATCCTTGGACCCACCCCCTCAGACTGGGACAACTCCTGGTTGCCCGCCGCACTAGGAATACCTCCCACCCCAAAGGCCCACGCATGCCTCAAAATCATACTGGACTCTTCGCACTAATTGAACCACCAAATCAATGCAGTATCCTCGTCCTGTTGCCACACTCTCTGCCTGATTCGAAAGACATTCAGATGGCTCCCCACAGAATCCATGCACTCATCACCAGCAGATATGACTATGGCAATGCACTCTATGCCGGCATCAGCCAGAAACAGCTCAGGAACCTACAGAACGTCAAAAATGCCGCAGCCAGACTTGTCCTCCACATCCCCGCCACATGACACATCACCTCAGACAACTCCACTGGCTCCCTATCAACAATAAAATCACCTTCGAGCTCCCCACTCACTCCTACATGGCCCTCCACGACGCAGGACCAGAATATCTAAACCACCGCCTCGCTTTCCACACACTCACCAGACAACTCTGCTCTGCCCATCTCACCGTAGCCTCCGTCCCACGGATCCACAAGACCAGAACCGGAGGAAGATCCTTCGCCCACCTCGCCGCGAAGACCTGGAACACCCTACCCCTCAGGAAATCCACATCGTTGACCCCGTTCAGGAAGGACCTCAGGACCAGGCTCCTCCACTGAACCTCCACACCCATATGGATCAGCAGTCCCCGCAGTGCCTTGAGACCCTAACAGGTGAGTAGCTGTGCTTTACGAACCCCTGATTGATTGACTGATTGAATATGGCAGCTGTTTTCAAAAAGATAACTGCCCACATTTATACAAGTCCTACAAAATATCCAATATGCAAATCCAGACACTTACTTCAAGTTACTGTAGGGAGAGATGAGGAACCAGCAGTGGGCCAGAGGCTCACCACATTCTACACTGAACGTGCTCTATCAGTCAGTATACAATGATCGCAGAGGGTTGCCAAAAAATGGCCTCTGCAGTGAAAAGACGGCAAAATGTCTTGACACATTCTGGAGAAGGGAACATTGATTAAAAAAAGCTGTAAAATGAAGGGGTTAGAGCCGAGGGACCTTATTGCTATCTCCAAGCCTGATAAAAAGGCAGAAAACAGGGAAATTAAGATGTTCATTCCGTTGACGGAGACAAAGGAATTTTCAAGAATGCAAGAGTATCAATATGCACAGATTTGCCATGTTCTTGCTTCAAGTACAATTAACTTGGCAAACCTTCCAGAGGCAACTTCCACAGAAAGAAGAATCCTGGGAGAAAGACTTTCTAGGGGTGCCATATAATCCTCTACAAGATACTACAGCTGGCATACTGCGTGCCTTTAGGAGTGAATGGGAGTGGTATGTAAGCTCACTTGAAGACATATAATCGGGGGCCGGCTTGATAGACAGTGAGGTGGCCATAAAAGCAAGTATGAGGATGGTTCAGCTCAAGATCCTCCATAAGCCATATTACAATTAGCACTGGCAAATCTAATAGGCCTGGTGTTAACAGCCAGTCTTTTGTCTTCTTCATTGCTTGTTTTATCATGGTTTTTGTAGAACTTTATTTTTGAGGGGGTGCCAGGCCCTCACCAATATAACAAAAAATAAAATTGGCAAAAAGCAAAACATTTTTTGGGAGCAGAATGACGTTCCTCAGTGTGAAGTTAATCAGCGGCTGAAGTAGGCTGACTCACTGCCCAATGTGTTTGTTATAGTAAGTAGAAGAAAAATGTGAATGACATAACAGACCAATATAGGAACAGGGCGGGCTGAAAGACACTTCTAAGTGTAACATATATATATATATATATTCACTGACAAAATCATAGGTTTCAGGGGTTTTATAGTTAGTTGGAGATTTCACTCGTACAAAACCTTTGAAATTCCCCCGTTATAGTTAGTTCAGCTAACTATAACTCGCGCGCCCGCAATGCACTGCTGATGACGTCACATATTACATCACTCATGACATGCCTACAGAGATAGGACATGTGAAGAAAGAAGAAAAAACGCACAGAAAGAAAAAAAGAAATGCAGAAAGAAGCAACAGAAGTCCTCAAAGACGAAGAAAAGTGCAGGAAGAAGGATAACGTGCAGAAAGAACAAACAGAAGAGCAGAAAGAAGCCTTGTTGCAAAATCATCCTGTACCCTCAACTTTTTCAGACGGATACTGGTGGTTAACTGAGTCTGACTAACCAGTCCTAGAGCCAGTGCTATGTTAAAAGACACTCCGAATACAGTGAAAACACCTACATACACTAGGGAACACTATGCGTTGGGGTCCCCCTGTGATCAGCATGACCTTCTCTGTAAGCCCCTAGTATATAATAGGGCAGGGATTAAAACTACCTCTTAAAACGCGCCACAGGGCGTGTTTGCAAACGTCACTTCAGGCCCCGTCCCCTCACTTCCCCACTGTGTAAACACGCCCTGTGGCCATTTTAAGTTGGGAGATTAAGTCCCCTTAAATCCTGAGGGTCCCTAGGGTCCAACTAGCCCACTAGGTACCTCCAGTATGCGCCACAGAGCTGCGTTGCAGAGAGGTGTAAAAAGTGGCACGGCCTGGACCACCTCTCTGCAACGCAGCTCAGTGGAGCTTACTGGAAGCACCTGGTGGGCTAGTTAGCCCCCAGGGGCCCTCAGGATTCAAGAGGAATTATTTCCCCAACTTAAAACGCGCCATAGTACGTGTTTGCACATGTCACCTCAGGCCCCGACCCCTTCCTTCCCCACTGTGTAAACATGCCCTATGGCCGTTTTTTAAGTTGGGAGATTAAGTCCCCTTAAATCCTGAGGATCCCTAGGGGCAAAATAGCTCACTAGGTACGTCCAGTAAGCGCCATTGCAGAGAGGTGTAAAAAGGGGCACGGCCTGCACCATCTCTGCAACGCAGAGCAGTGGCACTTAATGGAAGCACCTGTTGGGCTAGTTGGCCCCCGGGGTCCCTCAGGATTGAAGGGGAATTATTTCCCCAACTTAAAACGCGCCACTGGGCGTGTTTGCACACGTCACCTCAGGCCCGTCCCCTCCCTTCACCACTGTGTAAACGCGCCCTGTGGCCGTTCTAAGTTGAGAGATTAAGTCCCCTTGAATCCTAAGGGTCCCTAGGGTCAAACTAGCCCACTAGGTACCTCCAGTAAGCGCCACGGAGCTGCGTTGGTGTAAAAAAGGGGTGTGGCCTCAGAACACCTGTCTGCAACGCAGCTCCCTGGCGCACACTGGAGATACCTGTTGGGCTAGTTGGCCCTCAGGGACCCTCAGTATTGAAGGGGAATTAATTCCCCAACTTACAACTGGCCATGGGGCGCGTTTGCAGAGTGCTGAAAGGAGGGGGCGTGGCCTCCAGCGCGATGCCGGTCTTTTATTTATTTTATTTTTTTAAGAAGGAGGGCTGTGTGGCCCCCCTTCTTTTTCTAATTTACTGGCCCTGGGGACCCCACCCCCCAGGGCCTGCACCCTAATTTTTTTTGTTGAAAAAAATAAATGTGGCCCTCCCAAGGCCTTAATCGGCCCCGGGGACCCCAACCCCCAGGTCATGGCCTTTTTTTTATTCAAATTCTTTAGGAGGGGGCTGCGTTGCCCCCCTCCTCAGGCCACTTATGGCTCCGGGGACCCCATCCCCCGGGGCCGGCCTTTGTTTTTTAATATTTTAAAAATATATATATTTATAGAAACACCTAGGACATGCTGGACAAACCGTATGTACCTATCACCATGACGATTTGCGTGATATTCATTAAAAGGCGACTATGCATAGAATGAATCCACATGGAATGTATTTACACCGCTAGTGAAGCTCTGACGTGCCTGACGCCCTACCGTGCCTAATCCCGGCGCCCCCGCTGGTGGGTACTCTCCAAGTAGACACCCTTGTTGTTTTTTTATACAAACATGGGTAGCTATTGACGCGCACATTTAATATACACGCACACCAAGCCATTCAAAGGGGATTCAACAAAAATTCGACCAAACTATGCAAGAAACCCCCCTCACGGTTAATAAAAAACACATCCACCGCCAGATGTGTAATACTTTTTATTTTACTCTCTGGAAAGGAGACGAACCTCACTTGAGAGTCACAGCGTGCTCCTGGCTGAGCCCAATGCTGTGTTACAACCACCAGTGCCCGCTGATTGCCTCACACCTCTGTGTTGTATTCCACCAGCTAGTGCGTATGCTATGACACTCTCTAGCCCATGTGCACTGTAACACCACCCCGTGAATATGTCATGCCACACTTGCCTTCGCACGGGTTATATTGCCCCATCTAACGTGCCTTCCTCGATGTGTATGTTATAACGCACAGTGCTATGCCATACATATTACAATCCGGGATCCATATCTTTGTCACAGTGCATATGCAACGTTACACTCCCCAGCACATATTTTATTTTACATCTTTAGAGACTAGTTATGTTACACAACACTGCCCCGTGCATATTACACTCCAAGGCGCATATCGCATAGCACGCGCTAGTGCCTGTGCTATCTCGCGCTCTCCAATGAATCTGTCATTGTGCACAATGTATTGCATATTATATTTCACGCCCCGGTTCATCTTATATCACACTTTTTGGTGCATAGTTTATACCATATACTACATCTAGTTTTCATTTTCAATCGTGCTCTCAGGACTATGTTCTATATAACACTGCGTCCACCTACCCTTTTCACGGGCATTACATTTTGCGATGGGGGTGTTTCTGCCAAGTGAGCCCGGAGTCACAGTCACAAACGTCCTCTACTTCCTGAATAAAAGTGAGATTATGCTGCATACTTGTTCATATTTTAAGTAGTTCGCACAGACACACATTTTAAAAACAATAAAGTTCCTAATACCCACCTTCTCTGAACAGTTAGCTTGCTGCCTCATCCACCTCCTCCCTATCCTCTGTTGTCTGAATCCATGGACTAGCCTCCTCCCTCCTGCCATGCATGGTCTGATGTGCTGCCAGTGCCCTCCATTTAGCATGATGTACCAGTCCACTCCTCCTGCCCTCCATTGCCCAATTCTATGGCCCATCATTGACCTCCTGCTTAGCCTCTGTGCTTAGCTTGCTGCCCCTATTCTCCTTCCCCCTGCCCTCCGATGTCTTTGTGCATGCCCCTGCTCCATCCTTTTTGCCCACTATGTTCCATGGACCTGCCACTCCTATCTTCTCTGAGTGTTCTGTTGAGCTGCCACTCCCCTCCCACCTGCCTAGCATTGTCAAATGACTGTAACCAGTCCCTGCCACCTACACCCTGCCTGTCCACATGCCATGCCCCTATCCCCTTCCTCCTGTCCTCCATGGTCCATTTTACTGCCACACCCTTCTGCCCTCTCTGATCTGTTGTGCTGCAACTGCTCCTCCTGCCTGCCCCGCGCGGTCTGCTGTGAGGCCCCTTCCCCTGAACTCTCTTGTCTGTGCCCAGGTCCTGACCCTCCCTTCTATCCTCCATGGTCCTTTGTGCATGCCCCTGCACCCTCCTTCTTGCCCATCATAGCCATTGTGCTGCCACTAACCCTCCCACTTGCCATGCATGGTCTTCTGTGCTGCCATGGCCCCTCCCACCTTCCCTGTGTGGTCAGCTAGCTGCCCCTGACCCCCTCCCACCTTCCCTCCATGGTCTGTGTGTATGCCACCATAGTCTCATTGTTGCTCTCCATGGTGTGTCTTGTTTCTAGTGCCCATCCTGCCCGACCTCCATGGTCATCTTGCTGCTCCTGCCCTGCCACCTTGCCCCCAGCCCTCGGTTTCCATGTGCAGACCCCCTATTCCCTCCCTCCTGGCTTGTCTGTTCCATTGTAATGCCCCTGAGCCGTCCCTCCTGCCCTTTATGGTCTGTTATGCTGCAGCTTTCTCTCCTGTCTGTCCATTATGGTCAGCTAGCTACCATTGCCTCTTTCCCATCTGTTCTCTGTTGTCCATTTGCATGGTCCTGTTCCCTCCCTATTGCTTTCTATGGATTGTTGTGCTGCACTCCCGCCCCGCATGCGCTGTGTGGTGTATTGTGCTGCTGCAAACCCTGATGCCTGCCCTGTAGGGTCAGTTTGGTGCACCTCTCCATGTCCCTCCTGTCCTTCAGTTATCCGAGTCCATGTCCCTACCCCAATTCCTCCTGCCTACCATGATTCAATGTACCATACTTGCGAACATTTTGAACTTGGTAAGAGGGAGATTTTGGAAAAAAACTAGGGTATTGGTTTTCCCCTTTGAGTTACATTAAAAAAGAGGAGATTGTAGACAGGAGACAGATCAAATAAAGCCCATTTGAGCTTAAAAACATTGGACGTTTCCTTGCTGAAACGGGTCTGTTGGCATGTATGGTTGTACTACCACTGCCTCTTCCTTCTGCCCACAATGGTCTAGTATATTGCCACAGCCTCTCTTGCCAGTCCTGTATTGTTGGTTTGTTGCCCCTGCCCCCCTTTCCACTGCCCTCCATAGTCTGTTGTGCTGCCACTGCCATTCCTGCCTGCCCAGTGTGGTCAAATTGTTGCCTCTGCACTCTCCTACCTGCCTTCAATTTTCAGAGTCCGTGCCCCTGGCCTCTGCCTCTCAACAGTATCCCAATGAACAACTAGATTGCCAACATTCTATATTTATTACAAAAGTGTGGAACGCCTGACGTCATCTTGATGTAATCAAAACTGTAATACCTAGAGTATTTCCTTTAGAAATTACATATATGAGAGGGTCTTATTTGCATCAAAATTATGGTTAGTGCTCTAAAAAACTAAAATGAGGACATATTTTCTGAGTTTTCAAATAGCAACAAAGAACTTTTAAATTATTTGTAATCTTAATGTTTTTTTATCCAGTTGACCACTTGATTAAATGTTGCACCTTGGCGAGAGGATGTGGTGTTACTTCCAGAGCTGCAGACTTTGCAACTGGGGAACCAGGTTGGAGTTTCTGCTTCAGCTCAACATTATGTGATTCTGGTCAAATCACTTCATCTCCCCATGTATACAACCAAAATGAATTTGATCTTGTGTGATGTAACCAATGCTCATGTAAAGCATTCCAATACCTGACAAGTCTGCACTATATAAAACTGCAAATACACAAAAAATAAGTGTTTTGCACACTTCTGTCATTGGGCTACATCTGGGTGATATTTGTGCTGCATTTAGGCTCTTTTTTGTCTGGTGGCCATCTTGGGAGATTTATTTGTTATGAAGTTTCCTAATTTCCTCATTTACTGCAGTCTCCTCAGTAGGAAATGCTTTCAGTTTTTTACTTTGATTCCATCAAGAAGGTATTCAGATATGTCACACATTTGCCATATATTCTAAATGTTAGCACTCTAGTTGCTCATTAGATCACTGTAGTAAAGCTACTGCTCACCACCGAAGTCTGCTGCTGTTAATAAAAGTGCATGTTTCAGTCTGCATATCAGAATTTTTTAATGAAATAGAAGAGGATTTGAGAAGTCACTCAAAATGTGCCCTAATTTTTCTTTCTTCAGCACTAATCATAATTTCTATGGCAAAATGAAGCCCCTCATTGTGTTCCTTTTTAAATTAAATGTTTTAAGTGTTACCAGTTTATTCCAATCAAGATGGCTTCAGGTGTGCCATACTTTTGTCATAAGCAAGACTGTTAGCGCTCTAGTTGTTCGTTAGAACACTCTGGGACATTCTGTCATTGGGCTATACTTGGGCTACATCTGGGTGATATTTGGGCTACATTTGGGCTCTTTTGTCTCTGGTGGCCATTTCGGGAGACTTATTTGTTATGATGTTTCCTAATTTCCTCATTTACTACAGTCTCCTCAGTAGGAAATACTTTCAGTTTTTTACTTTGATTCCATCAAGAAGGCATTCAGATGTGTCACACATTTGCCATAAATTCAGAATGTTAGCACTCTAGTTACTTATTAGATCACTGTAGTAAAGCTACTGCTCATCAGGGAAGTCTGCTGCTGGTAATAAAAGTGCATGTTTCAGTCTGCATGTCAGAATTTTTTAATGAAATAGAAGAGGATTTGAGAAGTCACTCAAAATGTGCCCTAATTTTTCTTTCTGCAGCACTAATCATACTTTCTATGGCAAAATGAACCCCCTCATTGTGTTCCTTTTTAAATTAAATGTTTTAAGAATTACCACTTTATTCCAACCAAGATGGCTTCTGGTGTGACATACGTGTGTCATAAGTAGGACTGTTAGCGCTCTAGTTGTTCTTTAGAACTCTCTGGGAAGCTGCAGTGAACACAAAGGAATCAACTGACAGTCTCTGCCCTTGTTGGATGTACATGTTTTACTGAGAATGTCAGACTTCATTCTCACATGACTGAGAAAGATAATGTGAATTTACAGAAAATAAGCTCTCAGTTTAGCCTATAGATCACCTTCCAAACCTCTGTGGGAAAAGCATGAGAAACTAGTTTTCTCTCACACATGATTCATGATATCACAGCAGAAGGCTTTTTCACATGGTAAAATCACCTTAGAACACACCACAATTCCTAAAATGAGTATGGTACCATCAACAAATGATTTATAATGTAACTAAAGTCTTAAAACCTTCTATTAACTGCAATGCTTTTTAATGAGGTGCTATCATGTATATTGGTCCCAAGATGGCTGCCAACACTTCTTGGATGAAGTGCTGACAGCCAATCAGATCTCACGATGAGATGTGTGGTTAGGCTCCGCCCAGATATATATGTGATTTTACTTTTGATTTTCTCAGGAACTACTGAACGGATTTACACCATTTAAGCAAAAGGCACATGCCTGACCTGAAGACTACCTCTTTGCCAAATTTCAAGTAATTCTGTTCAGCCGTTCGGGCTGTACCTTCGACTAAAGGTCCTATGGGAAAATGCATGGGGAAAACGCGTTTTGGGACCCCCCTTTTTTCTCAGCCCCCGCTTGACGAATCACCCCGAGACTTTCAGGGTAGGAGCTGAGCGGAGCGCCCCATTAGTTTTGAAAATTTCACGAAGATAAGTCAACCGGCGCCAAAGTTATTCAAAATAGAATTTTCAGATTTCCTATGGGAGCTCGGTCCTAACTATAACTATCTACTGGCGACCGCCAGTAGATATATATATATATATATATATATATATATATATATATATATATATATATATATATATATATATATATATATATATACACACAATTACCACTCCAAAGTGCATTCACGCACTCAGAGATACGGACAACTTTGTTTGCTTAGTGCCCAGTGTAGAAATGTATTTTTCAGTTCAGTGCATAGTCGATCATGAAGTGTTTCAGCCAATGCAGTGGCCTTGGTCACATGATCACGTTACGTGATGGTTAGTGATTTATTGGATGTCTGATAGTCACATGGCAGAGTGGCTACAACACAATGGAAATAGAAAAAATACTCAAAAAAAGACTGTGGTTTTAAGCAGTTTAGAACTACGAAATGTACTTAGTTCTAATGGTAAATTTTGGCATTATTAGGACAGCATGATCAGTGTTGATAGTTGATCCCCTCATTTATATATGCACAATTAATTATAATTGTCACATAAACATATTTGTCAAATAAACATACATTGGTTACACATACAATATAAAACGCTCAAATGCAGTTATTTGTGTATGCTAAAATTGATGATAAAAACTATGCTTATCTGTGTTTTGAAAATGCCAGTAAAAGAGATTTAAAGAGTAAAACAACCACCATACCACATAAAAACTCTATAAAATTGTCTGTAAAATGATCTGTGCAAATACTGCGATGTAAACATATTCAATAAACATTATATATTAGCCTTATTGGCTTCAAATATTGCGCTCAGTCAAATTGAAGGCAATTCCAAAGTGCAAAATTAATGTGAAAAAATAAGTGCAAAAAAGTGCAAACTCATAGGTGTCTAAAGTGCTAAGATTCAATGAAATACTTAAAGCAGCTGAAGAAGAAAGAAATTGATATATTCAACAATTAATCATATTTCAAAAGTATTAAAACTCATTGAAATGGTTGTAAAGAAGCCCTCTTACAAAAAAGTGCTGATGTGTTAGAACCTCATCTTAATTATTAACATCATTAGTTTTCAGCATTGTGTTGTGTTTAGAGCCAGCCAACATGATGTACAATCAGGACCACGGAATCTTTCTAGGGTAGTATATAACTACAGATAATTATGTAAATCCTCTCCTATGTTGAGACCCTGAGGGGACTTGGTATCGAGTTTGACAATGTATCTTGATTCTAATTGTCTGAGCTTCTTTTCTCGATTTCCTCCTCTCTTATTAGCTGGTACAGTGTCTATCACAAAATATTGGAGACAATCTAAATTGTTATTGTGTTCCAATTTAAAGTGTCGCGCCACTGGGTACGCGGGTCTGAGTTGACAATGGCGCGTAGATGTTGTAAAATACGTACCTAAACCTGTAGTTTTGTGCTGCCAATGTAACGTAACCCACATTGACATTGTAAAACATATACAGAAAATTCCGACCTACATGTGCAGTGACCTTTAAGTTCTATGCGGGTGTCAGAAAAAACTGTGCAGTAGGCGGCAGTATTTATTCCGAATTTACAAGCACAGCTAGAACTGCACTTGTAGAAGCCTTTTTTAGGTGATAGCCAGCTCGTTTTTATGTCAATTTCTGGGCTTATTTTGACTAGGTCATTGTGCATGGAATATGCTTTACGGAAAGTCAGATTAGGTCTATGGGGCAGTATTTGCTTGAGTGTATTGTCTGTAAGAACAATAGGCCTTTGTATATTAATTATGGTTTTGATGGTATTGGCCTGCTTGCTGTACGTGGTTATAAGCCTACATTGTGTGGTACGTGCATTGTTAGCTGTAACATTTTCAGAAATTATATTTTCCAAAGGGACTTCTTGTGTGGCTTTTCTATGGGTTCCACTCAACAGTGACTGCCTGTCCTTGCTGTTGGCCTTTCTGATAGCTATATCTAATTCTTTAGGATTGTATCCTCTTTCAATGAACCTTTGCTTGGCTTCATTTTGATGGTACTCCAAGTCTTTATTTGAGCTACATGCCCCATGTATTCTTAAAAAAATCTCCATATGGTATGCTGGTTATGGTGTGTTGTGGGGGAATACTGATGGCGTGTAACAATGTGTTTCCTGCTGTGGGCTTCCTATAAAGACAGGTTTCTATTTTGCCCTGGTTAATGTATACCGTGATGTCCAAGAAATGTGTTATCAACTTGTCAATATATGCTGTGAAATGTAAATTCATATTGTTACTGTTGATATTCTCTACAAACGATTCAGCCTAAGCCTGTGTTCCATGCCAAATTACAAAAACATCATCAGTGTAACGCCACCATTTAACTACATGATTTGTCCAAACATTGTTGTGTTCCACCTGTAGGACATGCTCCTCCCACCAGCCCACGTGTAGGCAGGCGTAGGCAGGCGTAACTGGGGGAGAAGCATGTATGTATATATATATATATATATATATATATATATATATACACACACACACACTCACTGAAAAAAAACACAGGTTTCAGTGCCTTTTTATTTATTTGGACATTTCACTCATACAAAACCTGTGAAATTCGGACGTTATAGTTAGTTCAGATAACTATAACTCGCTCCCCCGCAATGCACTGCTGATGACGTCACATATTACATCACTGATGACATCACTGATGACATCTGAAATGACATCACTGATGACATCATCCAGTGACTGTGTGTTTCTGTAAAGTTTAAATATGTTTAATATATACATAGGCCAAGGTGTATTGAAGAAAGAGTGGGTGTATGAGTGTCTGAATGGATGATTTAGTAGGTGTGTGGCTGACTAGAAGAGTGTGATTAAACGTATCTTTCTGAATGCATGGGTTAGTAACTAAACTGTGTGAATGTCTGTATTAGTCTGTCTGTTGGTGTCTAAGCGGCTGCATGGGTTTGTGAATAGCTACATGAGTGTCTATATGGGTTATGGATTGGTTGTCTGAGTATCTGTATGGGTGCCTGAGTGTTTGTGTGGGTGGGGTGTGTGTGACTCTGTGCATAGATGTCTGAGTGGGTGATTTACTGGGTGTATGGGTTCAAGAGTGCATCTGTGATGGACTGTATGGGTGGGTGAGTGTGTGTATGGGTGTGTTGGTGAGTGAATGGATGTCTCAGTGGTACATGTGTGAGTAACTACATATGTGAAAGGCAGTATATGGGAGTGTTGGAATATATAAATGACTATAAGTGAGAATGAGTGATTGTGAGAGTGGCTGTATGGACGAGTGTGTAGTTGTATCAGTGATTGTATAAGAGCATCAGTATGTGTTAGTATCTGTAGGAGTAAGTGAGGTGGTGTGTGTTTAACTGTATAGGTGAGTAAATGAGAGTGTGATTCATTCTTTGCATGACTGACTAGGTGTGTGAGTAACTCTATGGATGAGTGGCAGTGTGAGTATCTCTATAGGTGTGTGAGAGCATGATAGTCCTGTACTGAGTGACCGAAAGTCTGAGTGACTGTATGGGTGAGTGAATGGATGGGTGTCTAGACCTAAGAATCAGTGAGTGGGTATGTAGTTATTGGTGTTGGAGTGTCTATGGCTTTGATAATGGCAGTCTGTAATTTAGAGTGGGTGTATCAATGGTTATATTAGGGCGTGAGAAGATGCTTCAAATTATCATGTGGATGATGTCATCAGTGATGTCATTTGAGATGGTGGAGAAAGGGTGCTGGGCCTCTGACCAGCGCTCAGGAATTCCACTGTATAGGACTTAGACAAGGTACCAAGAGGGCTTCTTGGCCCCCAAAGTCCCTCCAGAGTAAATTGGACTTCATCCCCTATCCTGTAGTCTGCCAGGAGGCACGTTTGCAGAGTGCTGGAGAAAGGGGGCCATGTCCTCCTTAGACGTCTTAGCAATCCCACTGTGAGGGACTTACTGCAGGTGACAAGAGGGATAGTTGGCCACCAACAACAACCTTGGGGGCCAACCACCCCTCCTATTACCTCCAGTAAGTCCCACACAGCAGGATTGCTAAGTTCTCATAGCAGGCCACGCCCCCTTTGCCCACCACTCTGCAAACATGCTCCCTGGCGCGCTCTTGGATGGGGCTTAAAGTCCCCTTCGTTGCTGGGGGTCCTTTAGGGGCCAACTAGCCTACGTCTTACCTACCCGGGGCAGTGTGGGGAGGGACAGGAGCCCCCCACACACTCTTATTTGTAATTGCAGCAGAGGTGGCGGTCCCTGGGGCTTGGGGAGGCCAGCGAGGACCCCTCCTTTTAAATTTGAATGCCCTGGGGAGGTGGCAGCCCCCGGGGCAGGTGGGGGGTTGGGACCCCCCACGCCTTTATAAACAAAGCCCCGGGGATGTGGTGGTCCCCGGGACTGCGGGGGGCCACGTGCCCCCCAGCATTCAAATTAATAAGCCCCTGGGAGGTGGCAGTCCCCGGGGCTGCGTGGGCACCAAAGGCCCCCACAAATTAATCACCGATTTGCCTCTGGGACCTGGCCCACCCGGGGGCTTTTTGAAAACGAAGCGCGGCAGCCTGCGCTTCGTTTTTTTCATTTTCATGGCAGGATTCGCGACCCCAGCGCGAATTCTGCCGTTTAAAAAAAAAAAATTCTTTTTTGGTCCTGGGGTTCCTTGTGGGACCCCCTGAACAGGCCTAGGGGTCAGTGCGTTTCTACCCTGCCTCCTTTTCTTCTTTTTCCACTCTTTTCATTGTTACTCGGTTAACAAGTCATAAGATGGCTGCCAACACTTCCTGGTTTGGAGTGTTGGCAGCCAATCAGAGTGAAGCTCGTGCCCGGGAGGGTTCGCGAACCCTCCTCGGTGCTCAGATATCGATATTTTTCTTTTATAAATTTCACAAGAACTGCTGAATGGATTTACACCATTTAAAGCCAATAGGTCTCGATTTTGGGACCTTATAAGTGTTTATCCATGCAACAGTTGATGTTGTTGCACCAAGGATATTGTGCTGCATAACTAAATATTTATAAGGTCCCAAAAGCGAGAACTATTGGCTATGTGTTATTATACCGAGTGTATTTATGTTGCATTGAGTAGAGTGTAATTATGTGGCCTGAGTGGTATGTGGAGTATATTTATTTTTCATTGAGTGTATTGTAATTATGTGGTGTGTTATTATGTGGTACTGAGTGTTGTGTAGTGTATTTATGTTGCATCAAAAAGAGTGTAACTATGTGACGTGTAATTATGTGGTATTCAGTGGTATTTTGTGGATTGTATTTATATTGCATTGAATATAGTGTAATTATGTTGTGCTTAATTATGTGTCAGTGAGTGGTATTATGTGGACTGTCTTATGTTTTATTGAATTGTGTGTAATTATGTGACCTGTAAATATGTGTTACTTAGTGGTATTATGTGGAGTGTATTTATGTTGCATTGAGTAGAGTATAATTATGTGGTGTGCAATTATGTGGCACTGGGTGGTATGTGGAGTGTATTTATGTTGCATTTAATAGAGTGTAATTGTGATGTGTGATTATGTGGTACTTAGTGTTATTATATGGAGTGTATTTATGGTGCATGGAGTATAGTGTAATTATGTGGCATGTTATTATGTGGCACTGAGTGATATTATGTGTTTTATATTTATGTTGTATTGAGTATAGTGTAATTATGTTGCATGTAATTATGTGGCATTGAGTGGTATTATGTGGGGTGTATGTTGCATTTAGTAGAGTGTAATTATGTGGCATGTAATTATGTGGCAGTGAGAGGTATCATTTGGAGTGTATGTTGCATTGAGTGCAGTATAATTATGTAGCATATAATTATGTGGCACTGACTTGTATTATGCAGAGCGTTTTGTGTTGTATTGAGGAGAGTGTAATTATGTGGCATGTAATTATGTGGCACTAAGTGGTATTATGTGGAGTGTATGTTGCATTTATTATAGTGTAATTACGTGGTGTAATTATGTGGTTTTTAGTGTTATGTGGAGTGTATTTATATTGTATTGAGTACAGTGTAAATATGTGGCGTGTTATTACGTGGTACTGAGTGATTATGTGGATTGTATTTATGTTGCATGGAGTAGAGTGTAATTATGTGGCATGCAATTATGTGGCAGTGAGTGGTATTTTGTGTTGCATTGAGGAGTGTAATTATGTGGAATGTAATCATGTGGCACTGAGTGGTATTATGTGGAGTGTATGTATGTTGCATTGAGTGTAGTCTAATTATGTGGTGTGTAGTTTAATTAGTGGTATTACGTGGAGTGTATTTATGTTGCATTGAGTAGAGTGTAATCGTGTTGTGTGATTATATGGTACTTAGTGGTATTATGTGGAGTGTATGTATGGTGCATTTAGTATAGTGTAATTACTTGGTGTGTAATTATGTGGTACTGAGTGTTATGTGATGAAAACAAGAAGGAGGTAAAGAGGGGGCAGAGCATGTGTTTTAGACTATGTTTGGCCTAGCCGTAGATTCACCAGTCCCGCTAAAACATTTTGTCTGCACACTTACCTAACTGGTGAGTGTACACTTTGAGCATGTTGAGAGCTAATTAGATGTCTGGGGGCACTGGGGCATGGAGTTGGCCTTATACAGGTGCATGTTGGGAGCCCTCTAAAAGAATCAGTAATATGAAACCAGTTAAAACTGCGCAGTTCACACAATCGGACTGCTTTATTGCTTTTTGAAACAGATGGTTTACCCGCACAATCGCATGGTATGTTTTACATGTAAAATTGATTACTTACATACTTTTTGATAATACGCGTTCGGGGGGGGGGGAGGAAAGCGAGGGAGAAAGAAGGCAGGTGAAGGAGGACGGGCGTGCGACAGGAGGCAATATACAGCTGCAAAGAAAAAGAACGGCGGAGGCAGGAAAAAAGAGGGGGAGAGCGGGTGATGAAAACTTTGAACTTTGATTTATAATTTCCCGGTTACTATCGTAGAGCGGGGTTATATATTTCAGGATGAAGAGAGATCCCGGCTGCATGACCTAGGGCTGGCAAAAGCATGCTAGGATTTGGGGCCCGATGGTAGCTGTGACTCAGAGTCACTGCCCTCGCTCACACATACACTGGAAGTTTCTAAAGGATTTGTGTGGAAAAGATGGAGGGGGGGGAGAAAGAAAGCGTAACAACTAAAATGTACATCTCTTTGTTGTTAGAAGGTGGACGTTTTCCAGGATTTGTGCTGCACCTTGAGTAAACTTTAACAGTAGTATGAGGTTTCCCTTCTGCCAAACCCATCAACGCAGCGCTCAGTTGTTTCCCAGCTAGGCTGTACTCCACATACATGGCAACAACAACTGCATGAATGAATACCTGAATTAACAAGTAATTTTTATTGAAGCCCAAAGAATGTTCTACAGTTTTGAAAAATTTATACCCGAGTTTGTAAAACTTACTTATCTGATTGTAACTGCTAATACTTTTTAATAATAAGTGTTCCGTCAAACACACGTTAAAATTAAGCCCCTAGAAAGGGAGAGGGGGGTTTAAGAGTGGGAGAGAAGAGAAGAGGCAGCTAAGGGAAAGAGCAGAAGAGACGGAAAGAAGGGGGGAATGAAAGCGAGGGAGAAGGAAGGCAGGTGAAGAGGAGGACGGGCGTGAGACAGGAGGCAATAGAGTGTTGGAGAGAAAAAGAACGGCGGAGGCAGGAAAAAAGAGGGGGAGAGCGGGTGATGAAAACAACTGTGACTTATAATTTCCCGGTTACTATCGTAGAGCCGGGTTACATATTTCAGGATGAAGAGAGTTCCCGGCTACATGACCTGGGGCAAGATGGAGCCAGTCGTGGTGTGATTGGGGAAATAGTAAAAACATTAGCAGTAGGGTGTTAGTAGCACGGTTTTTGTTTAGATGGCGGTTGGTCCTGTTAATTGTTGAGTTATTAAAGTTTAGTAGGTTAATTGATGTGGCGCCAGTAACCTGCAGATGGCTAGGTGGATGGTAGCGAAATGTTGATGTTGGAGTGTGAATTCGTCTGTAGGCATTTCCATTGAAGGGATCGCACTGCAGGATATGGCGGCCTGTAGCGCAAATAATGTATGCTGCTCGAGGAGGGATGTGGTAGCAGTGAGAGTAATGCACAATGTAAGGATTTGTGTTATAGTATAGAGGTTCGGATGGTATGGTAAAAAGAAGGCTGTAATGAAGTTTTGTAAAGTTGTTTCTGCCAAAGACAGAAAGCGCATCTTACCTTAAATAGTGCTCTGCATATAGTTATTTCTAATAAGTTAATGCATTATTACAACTGTTAGGATAGATGAGCGAGTTCAGCGTTCACTACGGTAATTTGCATATAATATGCAGGCTGCACAGTGGTGTACCCTCCGACCATTCTGAGGCTAACACGGCGAATGCCAATGGGATGGTGACAGCAGGCACTGTGCCACGGGGCAACTTGAATTGTGTTATAAAGATGGCCGTTTTTATAAAAATGTACACCTAAGACAACACTGGAAAAGACAACGCACAGCACGCTACTAATGGTACACAGTTGAAACGCACTCATATGCGCGTCAGAGGTAAGTGCTCACGCGTGCCACAATGTTTCCCTTACCTTTCACTAGGCCTACTTACATCTGTATTTTAGCCCAGACCAACCCTAACAGGACGGCGCGTTAAAGAAGATAGTCACGGGTAGGGCTGAGAGAGAAGAATGCACACTACAAAAAGCAAACCCCCAAAAAACTTTGAGTTTAAAAGCCCATTTATAAACCGCCCTATCGCATGGTATATGGCATGTGTGAATGCCTTTTGCTGCAAAGCATCCCGGCAAATACCACTTTAAATTGAAACCCCTGTATGGCTACAGTGGCGCTGCCAGGAGTGCTGGGGTTTTTGTTTACTTTCGTGAACCCTAACAACACATATGCATTATAAGCGCACCATATGTGAGGCGGCCTCTTACAAACACCTCGTCTGACTGCCTATAAATAGCCTAAGGTGGGGGTGGGGGGGGGAGGGGCTGTGGTGAAACTCAACAGAGTCCGCCCTGGAGACATTCCACGGCCTTTCTGTTGATCTAACAAGTCTACAGACTAGGGACGTGTGTACGAGAAAAAAGGCTGGCTGTAAAGACATCCCAAGTGAGGACAGCCCTAAACAAGCAACTGAAGCTATAAATTCATTAGTAACAGGATACTAGTTTAATATCAGGATATGTTTAAGATTTCAGAGGAAATATTTTTAAATCTATGCAGTTTACACAACGTTACTGCTTAATTGCTCTTTGAAACTGATAGCTTACTACCACTATCACATGGGATATGTTTTACACGTAAAATTACTTGTTGACATAATAAGGGAAAGGGGGGGGGGTGAGGTTAAAAGTGGGAGAGAAGAGAAGAGAAGAGGCATCTAGGGGAAAGAAGGAGGAAGGAAAGCGTGGGAGAAGGAAGGGAGGTGAAAAAGAGGACGGGCGTGAGACAGGTGGCAATAGACTGCAGGAGAGAAAAAGAACAGCGGAGGCAGGAAAAAAGAGAGGGAGAGCGGGTGATGAAAGCAAGAGGGAGGTAGAGAGGGGGCAGAAAATGAAGAACGAGCGACGTATAATAAGTGTTCCGTGAGACGCCTGTGAAAATTAAGCCCCTGGAAAGGGGGGGGATGTTAAGAGTGGGAGAGAAGAGAAGAGGCAGCTAGGGGAAAGAGCAGGAGAGACGTAAAGAAGGGGGAAGGAAAGTGTGGGAGAAGAAAGGCAGGTGAAGAGGAGGACGGGCGTGCGACAGGAGGCAATAGATAGCTGGAGAGAAAAAGAACGGCGGAGGCAGGAAAAAAGAGAGAGAGCGGGTGATGAAAACAACTTTGAACTGTGACTTATAATTTCTTGGTTACTATCGTAGAGCGGGGTTACATATTTCAAGATGAAGAGAGATCAAGGCGCCTATTGTGCAAAGAATACAAAGCACCTTAGCGCCTAAGTCAAGTGCGTGGACTTCGAGGCGCCTTCTGGGACCTGCAAGAGAAGGAGCTAAAGCTGTAGGAGAGGCTCTAACTGGAGATCGAGAACCAAGGCGGCTCTTGTGCAAAGAATATAAAGCACCTTAGCGCTGAATCAAGTGCGTGGACTTCGAGGCACCTTCTGGGATCCGCAAGAGAAGGAGCTAGCGCTGTAGGAGAGGCACTGAATGGAGTTCGAGAACCAAGGCGCCTCTTGTGCAAAGAATACAAAGCACCTTAGCGCCTGAATCAAGATGCGTGGACTTCGAGGCGCCTTCAGGGACCCGCAAGAGAAGGAGCTGGCACTGTAGGAGAAGCGCTATCTCAGGAGCTCGAGAACCCAGGCGCCTCTTGCGCTCCAAGAATACCATAAAGATCACTAAAGAACAGTGTTACCATCACTGCACTGACTATCAGCCGAAATAAAATGTTCAATTTTCTCTACAAATTACAGGTGTCAATTAACATTGGAGCTGAAGTTACCCACATAAACGTGGAATATATAAAACAACACAAATGTGAGCCAGGAAAGATAATGTCAGTCAGCAGGAGGAACAGAGTTAGATAATAAACTGCTTGGTAGGATACAGTAAAAAATAATAATTTTAAGTTCCAGCAGGGGGAGGAGCGCGTGTTTCTACTGGAGGTGGTGCAATCAGAGGGAGGCTGAAGGGAACAGGCCAAGAGCAGAAGGGAGGGGGAAGTGCAATCAGGGACGCGCGGAAAGAAGGGAGGGGGAAGTGCAAGCAGAGGAGCCTCAATGAAACTAACGAGAAAGGAGGGGGTAGTTAAATCAGAAATGACGAGAAGAGCGGGGAGAGAAGGGGGGGGGGGGGGGGAGTACAAGTAGATGAGCCTCAATGAAGCTGACGAGAAGGGAGGGGGTAGTGCAATCAGAGATGAGGAGAAGAGCGGGAAAGAGAAGGGAGGGGGGAGTGCGAACAGAGGAGCCATTGGATGCCAGCTGTGCACATGCACGCGATCGTGAACGCAAGCATTAGGCCAGCAAAACACTGTGGGTAGCACTTTGAAATCCCACATACAAAATGTCTCGCAGAGCAGCGCATGCGCTGGCTCAGGCGGGACCTAAAAAGGGCTCACTCTAATCCAAGACCTACCATTTTGCCAAATTTGGTGTAATTCCGTTCAGTAGTTCGGGCTGTAGCCTGTAATAAAGTACCTATGGAAAATAGCATGCAGAAAACGTGCTTTGGGACCCCCCCTTTTTTCTCGGCCCCCGCTTGACGAATCACCCCGAAACTTTTAACACACAAACTGAGCGGTCCAAACCTATTTTTCTATATAGATATATTTGGGAAACACAAATGGCTTTGGCTAACGCCAGTCCTACAAAAAGCAGGCTGTACTAATGTGTCTAGCAATGGATAACCTCTCAATGAAATGCAAAGGGCGGATAGATACCTCATACATACCTTGCCTAGCTGTAGAATCCTACAGACATTCTGGATAGACAGCAGGGACACCGTTTTGGCAATAATTGAGGCTGAGTTGCCAGTAACACGATAATACATATTAGGCATCCATATGATGTAGACATATATAAAAGAAAACAGACCATTTGCTCTCGGAGCCTAATTATGGCCAAAAGGACAGAGCACAGGAATGGAGAAATGATTTCTGTCCAAACTGGGGAAACTTGGACTAAAGGCATGGATTAATGCATGGGGGCAAAAGAGTGATTTATGATAGCAGAGGCAACATCCAGAAGTTCTGAAAGATCTGGGGCACATGGCTGACATACTATGGGTTATAGTGGGGCTCCCGTTTAAGGATCGGTTGATGCCTTTTCATGTGGGGGCGAGGGGGACTTGTCAACAGTCCACATCCTATTTCTCATCCCTCTTGCCTCCTTCTACATGTTCAAATGTAACACTGAATTTTGTTTAAAACAATGTAAGAACAAATTACTTTAAAAAAATCAAATATGTGAGCATACAAATAAAATTATGGTACTGACACATTTTAAAGACTTATTACTATCACATTAATACTTATCCTACTTAGCCAAGTTTTCTAGAAAAATATACTTTTTATTTACTCGTATGCAGCTTTAACCTCTTCAGTGCCCATGACGAGATAGTCTCGTCATGGAGCACGGTTGCGCTGTGCCCATGACGAGACTATCTCGTCATGAACCCCACCCACTAGTGCAACGCCCGGCACAGGAGGGGGAAAGGGCGTGGCACTGAAGGGGTTAAGATTCTTCTCTCATATGCATTATTGCTTATAGTTTAGTCAAATTTACCAAGTTTCCACAAGGTGGAATGTCACAAAACTGCTCAAGAAAGTAAACAACTGGCAAGACTGCACTTAAGTTTTAAAGTATCAATAGGAATTTGCCTAGCTATAATGCTGGTAAGTTCCAATTCTATTAAGGACTCGGAGGCGAGGATTATGCCATTCTTCCTTCGCTTTATTGAACAGCAGCAAGTTTAAAAACATAAAACCAACAAACTACTACTCCCGTGAACACACTGGAGTAGAAAACAACTTTGTCCAAGTCCATCAACACTGTCCATTATGCAGCCTCCACTTGGACCCTCAGCACTTCCTCTTCCTCTTTCTTCGCGCGAACAGCCTGGATTGGAACTCTACGCCTCTTGTTTGGACCCATCGTTTCCAGCAAAAACAGGCAGCATTAGAACCAAGGCCAGCACAGCCGAGAGCAGAAACAACACTAAGGAGGAAACAACGACTATTCATGTATCGCAAGCAGAAAAACCGCCAAAGAACCACAGAACGTACCCAAGAGCATCTACTTACTCCAGAACGGGGAGGGTCCTCAAGTCCATCAGGCGTCCAGGAGGGATAATCCTCGCCTCTGAGTCATTAATAGAATTGGAACTTACCAGCACTATAGCTAGGCAAATTCCTATTCTATGTTAGGACCGGAGGCTCTGATTATGCCAGTTTAAAGCTTATCCACCACCACCTGGGCCACGTCCAGAACTGGCTTAAAATAAAACCGTTTGAATGTTGAATCAGAAGACCAGTCAGCTGCACGCATGAGACCCTCAAGACGTGCGCCAAGCGCAAACGCCTTAGAGGCCATAGCGCCTCTTGTAGAATGAGCACCAAACTTCTTGGTATCAATCCCCGCCTCCTGCATGACCCACCGCACTAGGGTTGGGGAGGAAACCGCCGTAAAAGGATTGCGGAGTGCAATAAGCAACTGTCTCTCGCCAGGAGGGCGAACCTCCTTCGTTAACTCCTCATAAGCACGGAGGCACTGCACCACACACAGTTTGGGGGATTCTCGAAACGCCGGATAGGAGATCACTCTAGTATGGCATTTAGTACGTCTGCTAACCGTGAAAGTCACCCCGTCGGGGGAAGAAACCCGAGCTGAAACGTCAAGGGCCCGCACATCAGACACCAGTCTACACGAGATCAAACACAAGAGTCGCCAGTTTAGCCGAAAACTCATTGTGAGACAAGAACCTATTTGGTTGCCAGGAAAGAAAAAGGTGCAAGACCTGATTCACATCCCATAGCTCAGAAGGGAGAGACGGATCCCTCTAAGCAACTGACATACCAACGGGTGCTCCACCACCGGGGATCCCAGGACAGGAACCTGACCCGCGGAAATCGCTTAACAGAAGGCGTTAATGGAGCAGTAAGCCAAACCCTGTTCCGCTAGATCCGCCAAAAAATTAATAATATGAACTACGTCGGCGCCCACAGGATCAACACTCCGTCGCAGACACCAATGACACCATCTGTTCCGAGCAGATCGGTATCTTTTGGTCGTACTATCCGCCCTTGCCTTGGAGAGGAGGGACTCAGCGTGGCCTGAAAGGCCTGGGAGCGTCCAGCGACGCCTGAGATCCTCCAGGCCATCAGTCGCAGAGACCAGTCCACCACCATGTGGTGAGGCATGAGATCCGGATCCAGGAGAACCTGAGGAAAGTGGGTGAGTCAGATTGGAAAATCCCGGGAAAGTTCCAGAAGAACCAGAATCCAAACTTGAGACCTCCACAGAGGGGTGATCAGCACCACTTCCGCCTGCTGGTGTCGCACCTGAGCCGAAACCTGCGTGATCATGGAGAATGGGGGAAATGCATATCCCCGCTCCAGGCGCCAATCCTGCAGGAATGCATCTGTCGCCTCCGCTAGCGGATCCGGTCTCCAACTTTAGAAACGCGGTAACTGATGATCCAGCCGCGATGCGAAAAGATCCACGGAGAACGGTCCCCATTGCTCCACTATCCTAGCAAATACCAGGGGGTCCAGTTTCCAGATGCTGGCATCCAACCGGTGCCGCGAGTGCCAATCCACAACCTCGTTCACACGACCCGGCAAGTACTCTGCCGTGACCGAAACCTGATTGTCCAGGCAAAAATTCCAAAAGTCCTTGGCCAGATCGGACAACGCTCGGGACCGGATACCCCCCAGATGGTTGATATACCGGACAGCTGACACATTGTCCATCTTGAGCAAGACACACGACTGAACCCTGTCCTTGGTCCAGCATTGCACTGCGAAAGAGCCCGCAAGGAGCTCGAGGCAATTGATATGCAACGACTGCTCGGACACCGACCAGGTGCCCCCGTCGGAAATACTCCACATCTGGTGCCCCAGACCGACCGGCTGGCGTCCGAATCTATTACCAGATCCAGGGCCGACCCGAAGATCGCGCGCCCCCATATGTGACAGCCACCACGTCATCAACCAACTGAGAGTAAGTTAGGCCTCTCCTGAGGAGGTAAACCTTGAGCTGTTGAAGGGCCCGATAATGCAGAGGGCCCGGAAAAATAGCCTGTATGGAGGACGAAAGGAGCCCCACCAAGCGGGCCAACTGTCGCAAGGAGGTATGAGTTTTTGCCAGAGTCTGACTTAACTCGTGCCGGATTTTCGCCGACACTGAATCCACTGTAAACCTCAGGAACGTGCCCGTTTGCACTGGGGATAGGAGAGACTTCTTCTCGTTGATGAAAAACCCCAACCCCTGAAGGAGGTCGACCGCCATTTGAAGGTGATTGGAGAGTGTCCGAGGGCATTGGTCCATCAGGAGCATGTCGTTGAGGTAAATGATTAACCGAATGCCCTGAGCACTGAGAAAATCCATCGCCGGTCGAAGAACCTTGGTGAAACACCAAGGAGCGGAAGAAAGACCGAAAGGCAGAGTGGTGAACTCGAAAACCTGCCCGTCTCAGAGAAACTGGAGGAAACGGCGATGGGGAGGAAAAATCAGGATCGCGAGGTACGCGTCCTTGAGGTCAAAGCGTACCATCCAATCACAGGGACGCAATACAACCCTGTGGAGGTGAATCCCATCCATTTTGAAATGGCGGTACACCACCCACTCGTTGAATTCCTTCAAATTTATCACCCGCCTGTGGCCCCCATCGGTCTTGTCGACCAGGAATAAATTGCTGAGAAACCCCCACAGGTGTTCTCGTGTGCCACAGATTGCTCCTTTGTGAAGGAGAGCCGAAACCTCTTCGCTGACTAGCTCTGCGTCGCGCTGAGAAAAAGAGATAGGGCGAGGACGGGACAACTGCTGAGGACGGCCATGGAACTCCACCGGTATGCCCTGCACCGTCTGCAGTACCCACGCATCCCTGGTAAGGGAGGCCCAAGCCGGGAGAAACTGTCCTAACCGACCTCCCACCCGCAGCTGCGCAAAAGCCAGGACACTTACCTTTGCTGGAATTAGAGTTTTGTCCCTTGAATCCACCGCGGCCCCGGAACTTCTGTCCTCTTGTGGGGTAGAAGGTGATAAAGCGGGAGCCATCCTGAAATTGCACGCGCCCGGAGCCTTGCCCTCTGTCCGAGGCATTGTAGCTGGAACGGTCGGCCGCGCGGCCCTTCCGCGACCGGCCCCGTGGAAAACCTGGGGGGTGAACACCTTACGGATGTTGGCCTGGGCTTAGTCCAGGGAAGTGAACGTGGCCACGAATTTGCCCAGTTCCCGGACAAAAGGGTCACCAAAAAAGCCCCCCTGGGCCACTGCCCCCGCCTCTGAGGAGGCAAGGTCCCCCAACTTAGGGTCCACCTTTATCAGGAGTGACCTGTGCCTTTCTGTCGATAGGGCGCAGTTGGCGTTTCCTAAGAACACAATAGTCTGCTGCGCCCAGCCACAAAGCACCTCAGGGTCAATCAAGGACCCGGATGCCTTGGCCTCCTCGGCCTTGTCTAGAATCTTGGTCATTGGACCAATGGCATCGAGGAGCCGTCAAAGGCGTTGTTTTCCCCATACCTCCTTGGGCTGAGGTCGCTGGGGGAAGTTGGATTGGCCCTGATTCGTTCAGCTCGAACGAGCAAGAAGGTTCGGATTTCGTCCCTGTTCCGCGGCTGCGGCAGGAGAAGTTTCCGCTGAGTTCTTCATCCGCGGGTTTACTGCCACCTTGAAGTAGACCACGGAAGCCCTACTGGTGGTTGTTTCCTACACGGATCGGAGGAGAACCTTAATGGATTGTGCGGAGCCCAGTGCCTGAGATCCTTATCCAGGTACCGCATTTAACCGTGAAAGTGGGGGACGTTATTGAGTTTGGCATTTGTGTTTTTCGTTCAGTGTGCTTTGGAACAAAATACCTGATAGGAGTCCCGAAGGGGAGAGGGAAGCATGGACTTTGCTGTACTGATGCATTGAGATCCATCTCTCCTAACCGTGACATTTTTCTTTATCTGTCTTCTGGATGTTCTTTTGTTTTCTTCTTGCTTCATGGGAGTATGAAAATGGGTATGTATGGTTTCTTGTTCCTTCTGTTTTGACAGAGCGGAAAAAGGTTCGAGTTCTAATTAGTTGTGTTTTGTTTATAGGTGTTTATTACTCCTCTAGGTGAGAGAAGGTATCTTACCGGGCATAGAGGATATTCATTGCAGCCAAGGGCGATCATTGACAGGTATTGGAGGTTCACTAGTGAGAATATATGAGTAGTCGTCACACAGGACCCTGGAAAAAACAGACACGCGGTAAGGGTGAGAAGTTAACGCTGGGAGGAAGCCCAGACTGTGTGGGTGAACAGCGTTCACAATGTAAGGGCCGAGCCCTAGAGACGCTTGCGCCCGTTTATATGCACGGGCCGTCTCCCGAGGAGAGCGTCTCCGCGCCGCTAATTACAACCCAGCAGGGTGTTTAAAGGCAAGGATACGGACCCCCGAGCGGGACGTTCAAAGCAATCAGGGAAAATAACGGACACCGCAGGGTGTCACTCGGGAGACCGGGGCAGGCAAGGCTTCCACAGGACGGTACGCGCCAGCACTCTATGACCTGTGCTGACGTGTGCTGACCGCGAGACACCCCAGTGCCCCCGTGTGGTAAAGGAAAGTAGCAGAGCGTCGCGTAAGGTACGCGTGAGCGTCCCGCGACTTCAGGGGATATGAAACGGGAGAAAAAAAACGTGAAACATAACTATACACCATCCCAGACCCCGTGAAACCACCATCTAGCAAAATAGCAGGAACAAACCCACTAAAGACAATCAAACAGAGAGAATAAAAACATGACATCTTGCTACTGAGCAGCGAAGGAAGAGGAAGTGCTGAGGAGAGGCCAGAATACAATTTAAACTGGCTTGCATAACTCACAAAGCTCTGCATGCGAACTCGCCCACATTTCTTGCACAAAAACTTGTGATATCCGGACAGGCCAGAAATTCCCGATCTGCCAAAAACCTGCTCTTGCAGCCAGCACACTTCCGGAAGAAAGACACCTACAATCGAGCCTTCTCTGGAGCCGCTCCAAGAATCTGGATCTCTCTCCCACCCTCCATTAGAAGACTCCCGTCCTTGGCACACTTTAAGAAGGAGACCAAAACTTTCTTAATGGGAAAATACCTCATCTAGCGA
Organism: Triturus cristatus; assembly: GCF_964204655.1. Classification (NCBI taxonomy): domain Eukaryota; kingdom Metazoa; phylum Chordata; class Amphibia; order Caudata; family Salamandridae; genus Triturus; species Triturus cristatus. The sequence goes on along the minus strand of NC_140588.1, from coordinate 715,112,336 downwards.
ACTCTTTACAATCACCTCATAGACTTGCCTCTTGTACCTTATAACTACCTGCTCTAATTTTTTTTTATCCCAAATGTAGCATCGACCTCAGCTATGGTGCATCTCGTGGATTGGAAACCTTTTTATTTTTATTCTGCATGCTTCAATTTCTCTCCCTCATGTAGCTTGGACTTTAAACTGCGTGCTCCCTCCTGTATCCCTTTCTCTCCCAATGTGATCCCTCCCATCCTTATGTTTTATTTACCCCCCCCCCCCATCAATCCTGTAAAGCGCTCTGATACCCTCACGGGTCTGGTTTGCGCTCTATAAAACTATAAAAATAAATTAAATAAATAAAAAGTGGTGGCTGCATATTGGACAGTGTTGATGGACTTGGACAAAGTTGTTTTCTACCCCAGTGTGTACATGGGAGTAGTAGTTTGTTGGTTTTATGATGTTTAAACTTGCAGATGTTCAATAAAGCGAAGGAAGAATGGCATAATCAGAGCCTCCGGTCCTGACCTAGAATTAACAGGATTTCTATGCAAAACATTAAAAGACGGTCCGTTATTACTGTGTCTGACTTTACACATCAAGCTATATTTATTGATTTGCTGCTGATGGAAAACCGTAACAACGCAATATAAACTTCAGGGCAACAATTTTTTCAGAAATTGATGAATATTAAACTCATTGAGAATGTTTAACAAAGAATTCTATTCTTGAGTATCTCACTGCATATCTCAGCAGAATAATAATATGGACAGACAGCTTTGTTCCAAATAAGTCTGTAGGTTGTTGTTCCTAGCATAAAATGAACGTTCTTCGAGCCCAAACAGAGCAGCTTTTCCTAATCACAGAATACAAATTGAGGCCATTTGATGCAAAAAGTTTTTTAAACTATCACAACTAGCTATTAGTCAGGCACAACTTCTTCAGAGCACATATACATTTGGACACTCTAATCAGCCAACTTATAAGTGACATATTAAAGGCATAAGAAAGGATGTATATGTCCTTAAGTAGTAACACTGAAATATTTGCTCTGATACTACTATATAAACACATTTATCTAGTAATGAGCATAAACAAATAGATATGCGTTTAACGTACCTCCTGTTTGATTCCCTGAAATTCAGTGGAGGTCACTTCCCCAATATTTGGGGCTTCCACTTCCTCCATGACAGGGACGTCACGGCAGTTTTCCACGTGTATTTATAATCCTACAGGAGCAGAAAAAAACATCTGTATTTTCTGTATGACAATCTGAGAGAAGATAGAGACAAGCTGTAGTACTGGTTCAATACAAGTAAATTGAACAACGAGACAAAACATTTTGTGAAAAGATCCTCTAAATGAAATTTGATGTGTAAATACTTACATTGCCAGATTAAGCAACATTACATACTAATGAAGCATAATGAAACATATGTGAACATTAATGTTAAACTAATGTAAGCAATGTGTGTGACAAGCTTAATAGAACACAGCAGCATTATCAACAGGCGGAACTGTAAATCTAATGTTCAATAGCTCCCTTTGATAATTGCATTTTCTTAACCCTCTCTTCAAATAACATGGGAAAGATAACAAAAGGTATAATTAAAGTCCGAAGTAGGATTTCAAAGGGCAAAAAAATGGAATAAACATTTTTGAGTCATTAGATGTGGGCTTTTTTTAAAAAAAAGAAATGTTATGTTGCCTTCAAAACGTCTTGACTTTACCATTCTCTGTCACATTTCCAATGATTAATCCTGTTATGACAAATTAACTGTTATCTCCAACTGTTAATTAGTATAAAGGTACGAAACACGGACGCAAAATTTCACCGGTATTGATCGATTATGTTTGATACATTTCAGCAACTGCTATTATGGTGGGTTATATCCTCTTAGGTATGCAAATTGGCAGAAGGAAAACGTAATGTTTACCGTAGGAAACTTGCCCTTTCTGCAGTTACCCTGGATTTTTTCCTTTTTGCTGAACCCTGGCTGTAGAACTCTGTGCATGTTACCCCTGCCAATAAGTGGTAAAGTGCAGTGCTCCTCCTGTCAACGTGATGACATTGGTACAACCATAATTGGCATATTTAACTTACCTATAAATCCCTAGTATATGGTACAAAGTGCACCGAGGGTCTGTAAGTTAAATGCCATTAGTGGACTCGGCACCTACTAAAGTGACAGTGCAAACGTAACTGCAGGCCTACCATTGGAGCCTTGCTGTTTCAGTTTTAAACTTCCAATTCAACCAGTCAAAATATCCTCTTTTGACAGGCCTAAACCTTACTTTAAAATAATAATAAATTCCCCCAAAGTAGGCCTTACTATCCATAAGGCAGCAAGCCTGGCATTTACAAGTAGGATATATAAACATTCAATTTTAAATATATAAGCTATTTTCCTTGTAGTAAGGCTAGCTGTTCAATAGGAATACACTGGGTTACCTTACAGCACTTAACAAGTGATAACTTCAGTTGGGGAAGAGATAGGGAAATACTTCCACTAGTTTTATTTAAAATATTCTTTAATGGCAAAGTAAGATTTTAAGCTACTAAAACTGAAAATGTCACTTATAGAAAGTTGGCATTTTTCTGCCACACCAAAATGTGCCTTTCAGCCAGTGTCTAGCTAGGGTCATGTGACTCTGAATAGCTCTCTTGTGGTATGGTGTGTATTCCTTCCAATCACGGGGACTAAAGGGTCACCCTATTACATTTCAAAATGATAACCTTGGTGAGGAAACAGATATAAATTTATTTCAAAGACTTTTTAATAGTTATTCAAAAACGAATTTAATAATAAAATCAAATCTGTAATAAATATTTTTAAAAAGGCACTTTTAGAAAGGTGCATTTCTCCTGCTTAAAATCTTTGAAAGCCCTTTTGCATGAACTCCAACTGTCACCAAGCAGTTGAATAGCCCCTTTGTAGAGGTGTGAAAACTGCTCCTAGAGTAGGCCAAAGGCCCTGGGTGTAGGATGTGTTTCTGTTCCTCTGACAGGATGACTATTAGGGCTGTGCTCAAGAACTTGATTAAGTTCAAAGAAGCCTGCCCTGTCACAGGCAAATGGATGGGGCCCTTCCTTTTCCCCCCAGTCAGGCGGCACCAATGCCAGTGGGAAAGGAGTTATTCCAGAACTGGTTTAGAGTGACCACAGAGGAGGGAGTGCTCATTTCTATGGCCACACCTCTAGGGTGGGCACACAGCCTTTGCACAGGGAAAGAAATGTTTTGCCATCGTGGATTTAGGCAAAAAGCTGTGCTGTGGGATTCTTTTCAGTAGGGCACACATGAAATTCTCCCTAAGTGATTAGGTTTACCCCTGTGAACTTTTACCCTATTGGTTAGGGAGCGCCAGGAATCACCCCACCCACAAGTTGGTGACAGGTATAAATGCGGCATCCACGGTAACCTCCTCAGAACACTACTGGACATGTGGAAAATCAGAAGAGGACTGAACCTGTTGTCTGAGACCTTAGAAGAGCCTAGGGGACTAGACCTCCGCTCCTTCTTGAACCAAGGACAAAGTGGACTGTAAGAGTCATAAGGCTGACCTGCTGTTCAAGCTACAGTGACAAAAGCTACAAGAGGCCTTTCCTGCAACTGCTCAGAATTAGTTTAGTATTGTTGCTCAATCCACACATTATACAATTACTGCACTTTAAATAGCCCACCACTTTATTCTGGCACAACAGGGAGGCCCGGTATCCCAAAATAAACACATCATGGGTGGTGCCAGTGGGAGTAAACACAGAAGAAACACAGCCGCTTATGAAGCCAGAAGAGCCCCAAAGCACTGGACCATAGCGAAGTGCAAAGCTTCTTCAGCAAAGAGGTCATCCATAAAATTGACCTGAGCTACCAACGCCTGACCAGGCAAGATGACCACTTTAAGAAAGTACCATGTTGCAGCATAGTGATTAACTAAACACGTGCCAAAGAAATGTGAAAAATGTGAAAATAAGAATGGAAAATTCAAAAGAAGATTATCAAAGTTTCGCTTTGCATAAATCATTCTGATCATGAAAATAGAAAAATCAAAGGAAATTGCATAACTATCAGATTGCGTGAAAGCAACAATGTGACATACACCATATGTGTTGGACCTGGCCCTTTTTGCAGGGTCATCTCCAAACTTTTTGCCTTTCTTCCTCCTATTTGTTTGAACTTCTTTTTGTTGGCTTTCGGACTCTGGGGCACTTTATCGCTGCTAACCAGTGCTAAGATGCATATGCTCTCTGTCTAAAATTAAAAGGTAATTGGTTTCTCCATGTTTGTCATATTTGATTTACTAGTACGTCCCTAGTATAGTGCACCTGTGTGCACCCAGGGCCTGTAATTCAAATGCTACTAGTGCGCCTACAGCAGTGATTGTGCCACCCGCATAAGTAGCCCTTCAAATATGTCTCAGACCTGCCACTGCAGTGTCTGTGAGTGCAGTTTTAAATTGCCATTTCGACCTGGCAAGTGCACCCACAGTTTCTTCAACTACTTGTCGTCACCCCTAAGGTATGCCCAAGGCAGTCCCATGGGAAGGGTGTAATATATTTAAAAGGTATGGCATGTACAGTTGTGTTTTACATGTCCTGGTAGTGAAATACTGGTAATTTAATTGTTCACTACTGCAAGGCCTATCTTTCCCATAGGGTAACATGGGAAATGCCTTTAAATACCTTTCATGAGTAATTTCCCATTGGGAGCAGATAAGAGATTTTGAGTTTGGGGTCTCTGAACACACAATTCAAAAATACATCTTTTGGTGAAGTAGGTTTTTAAATTGTGTGTTTGAAAATGCCACTTTTGGAAAGCGGACATTTTCTTGCCTCAGTCGGTCTGTAGAATACACATCTGACACCTGAATAGGTCTGTGCCTGTCCTCACAGGAAGCAGTCTCTACCCCCCTGTAGTGTGCCTGGAGTCAGGACAGAGAAAGGCAGGGTCTTGTGCACTACAACGCCTTTCCTTTTTAGTTTCCTATTTCAAAGGTAGAAAGCGGTGTAAGTATTGGAACTCTGACACCCCAAAATCAGAACACTTCTGGACTGAGGACATTCTGCCTGGAAGAAAAGCTGGATGCTGGGGGAAGGAGGGACTGCCACTCTGCCTGTTGCTTTGTTGTGCCGGCCTGCTGCTTGTTGCTTACTGCTTCTGTCCTGGGTGAGAAAGGACTGGACTTTGCTTTCTATATCCTGCTTCCAAGGTTCTCTAAGGGCTTGCCTCTTGTTAAGAAGTCTCAGCTCCCTCAAAGACTCCACCTGCCAGTGCCAGCGTCTTCTTCTGAGAGTTGTGACTTGCCAAGTGGTGCCAAATCCAGTTCCTGGGGCCTTGAAAGTGTAACCTGGTGAACTTAGAGAGAAAACTCCACGCACTGACTCCCAGTGCCTGTTTTAGCGACCCATCGCTGCCAAAGATCAACACGTTACCGTTGTGTGCCCCAAAGCATGGCATGGCTTGCCGCAACAAATACGGCTTTCACCACAGGCCCCAGTGTGCCACCGCAGCACGTCAGAAAAACCGCTGCAGCGTGAGTCCAAAGCACTATGTAACCGACGCCTGTGGCATCCGCTCTGATGCAGCACCTGCTTTGCGGCTGTGTAATGGATGCAGCACCTGCTTTGCGGCTGTAAAATCAACGCAGCACCTTCTTTGCCACTGTTACACCAACGCAGCACGTCTGGATTTTTGACGCATCGGCCCTTGGCGCCAATTCTTCATCGACTCCGCACCGCAGTAAGGAATCAACTCATCACCTCCCCTGCCAGTAAGGAACCAAAGCATCACCTCCCCTGTGTAGTAAGGAACCAACTCATCGTTTTGCTTTTCCGGCACCTCATCTCCCCAGAGCCTTGCACTATCTTTGATGCCTTTAGATAGTTTGTGCTAAAACAAACGCATTAATTGATGTCTATGGACTAAACTTGTTTAATATTTTAAAAGTGATATTTTGACTTGTGTATGTTGGATTTTTGTTATTTTGGTCTTATTTGATTCAGATAAATATTGGTTATTCTTCTAAACCGGTGTGGAGTCCTCTTTCAGTGTTTTCACTGCGTTACAGAGTGTATACAAACACTATACACATTGCCTCTGAGATTGTGCTGGATTTCGTTTTTGCTGGCTTAGATGCTATTTTATGTTATGGTATTTAAATTATATACGGCACACAGCTACCCGAGGGGTTTCCCGGTGCCAGAGGAAAACGGAAAGGAAATTACAGATAAAACAGCTATGTTTTCAAACTTCTGCGGAATCTCCCATAAACAGTTTCCTCCCGTAGAGAAATAGGGAGAGAGTTCCATAGGGAGGGTCCTAGATAAGAGAAGGACAGACTGCGCATGCGAGTGAGTTTGATTCTGGGGATTGTGAATTTAGACTGTGCAGCAGAACGCAGAGTACGTGGAGGTATATAAAGTTGAGATAAAGATTGCAAATATTGCGGAGCCAATTCAATTTTGAACATATAGTTAAAGGCTTAGAATATGATTCAATTCTCTACCTTTAGCCAACGAAGATCACGGAGAAAGCCAGAGACTAACAGTCTTCGGAACATGACAGAGCAGCCTGGGTGCCGCATTTTGTACCACCTGAAGGCTTTGATTCATAGCTTTGTTGGAGCCCAAATAAAGAATATTACTGTAGTCCATCATAGACGTAACCAGGGCATGGACTACTGTTCTCTGATCAGAGGGGGGTATAATTCACAGAATTTTCTTTAACCACTATAGAATGGTGAAATAAGTTGAAGCCACCTTAGTGACTTGTTGTTTTATAGACAAATGGTCGTTGATGTTGAAGCCCAGGTTACGAACCTGATGTACAGGCCGAGGTAAGGCACCCCTTTCCGAGGGACAGTGTTGGGGTCCCCAGAGATCTTGTGGTTTCCCTAGGATCATGACTTCAGTTTTGTCTTCATTTAGTCTGAGTAAGTTATTTTGCATCCAAGACACAATTTTCCTCAGACCAGACTGAAGAGCATATGATTCAGATTCCTTAGATGAAGAGAGGGAACAGATTATCTGTGTGTCATCAGCATAGGAAGATAGGGACAACCCAGCCTCTTCAGCAACATCTGCCAGATGGCGAACATAGACATTAAACAACAAAGGACTCAGCACAGAGCCTTGGGGCACTCCATAGGATGACAAATGGGATTTAGAGCTGACAGTGGTAGAAAAAACCTGAAAAGTATGATTAGTTAGAAAAGAGTGCAGCCACTGTAAGGCTAAGCCCTATAGACCCAAGAACTGCAAGGCTCTCAGCAGAACAGTTTGAGACACCGTATCAAATGCAGCACTAAGGTCAAGTAAAAAGAGGGCCACCGTGTCACCTTGGTCCAACCGGTGCGGCAGCATTTTGGTGACTCCTAGTAAAGTAGATTCAGTAGAGAATCCATCTCTGAATCCAGATTCAGAGGTGTGAAGAAAGTTCTGAGACTCAACAAAGGGGGTCAACTGGGAGTTAACATGTTTTTCGAGGATTTTGGAAAAAGCCGGGAGCAACGAGATTGGACAGAAATTTGATGGCTTAGTCGGATCAGTATTGGCTTTCTTTAAAAGAGGGAGCACCATGGCATGTTTCCATTCCAGGGGAACAAAACCCTCCTGTAAGGAGGCGTTGAGAAGGTCCATAATCAACCGAAGTATAGGAGACTCAAGTTGTTTCATCACTGAGATAGGAAGTAAATCAAAGAGGGAACCAGATCTGATGCTTGCCAGAAGCTGGTTGAAGGAGCTGAGTTCCAGAAGAGACGAAGCTTCCAGCTTGTTGATGGATTTAATATTACTATAGGTCTCTAACATCCCAACACTGGTCGCATTAGGGGTAGTGTCAGTCATGTGTGAGGTATTTAGCAGGTTATCACTGGATAGTGCGGAGTATATTTTATCCACAAAGTAGTGGGCAAGATCCTCACATTGCATCCCGTTAAGGAAGGGTGGTCTGAGTTTCAGACCCGGATAGTTCTGTAACCACCTTAAAAAGAGTTTTTGAGCAGTTCTGAGTTTGAGTGATTTCAAGAGAAACAAACTCAGCTCGAGCAGCTTTACAGAGAGTGTGGTAATCCCGTAGGACCTTTTTATAGGCCAGTTTGGCATCAGTCTGGTAGTGTTTCCTCCATTGTCTTTCTAGAGTTTAACATCGAGCTTTTTCATTCCTAAGCCTCTCAGTGAGCCAGGTCTCTGTTAGAAAGACAGCATCGGGTTGGTTACTAAGCAGAAAGTCAAAAATATCAGCTTTGTGTTTCGGGAGTGATCGACAGTTAATGCTATAAAATGTGCAATCCTGATTCAATAATTGTGTACTTTTATGCGCAATCTTCCCCAGTAAGTCAGTGTAATTGGGTATCCCTGGTTCACTGGTTTAACTCAGATCCTACCATTGTAATCATTGTTTATTGCTGAAGTGAGAGAGAACCTGCAGTGGTGGCACTCGGAAAGAGCTTCATCTAGTTTAATCGTTGTACAGTTGGAGGGAGGGGTCTGACGGAGCTACAACAGTTCTTTAGCAGAGTAGCTCAGTCTCTTTGTCTTAGTTGGACCTGGGGTCATGGCCCCTGGTCCCGGACGGGCGCTGCGGGCTTGTCTTTGTTACACCCGCTGCGTGTCTGCTCCTGTGCGATTAAATAGTGGTCCGAGGTGAGGCGGCGTGTAGAAGGGGGACCGCTGACTAGCGAGGAACGTGAGGCACAACATAATGGCCTCCCAGGGGAAGGAGCCCCATAGTTAAAGTGCAAGGGCTCACAAGAAATACACAAAAAATGTGGTCACAGTTAAAAAAATGTTGGAGTATAACACACTCAAAAGTAGGACACAACTCAAACAGAACAGTTTTGTTAAAATTAATAAAACAGAGTTGTCATCATAAAAAATCAATTTAAAATCGACTGGTTTCAGGGCATCACCCTCCATCAGCCAAGCTAGCTATGGTGCTTTTGTCACTGCTGATCAGTGTTAAAGTGCAAGAGCTCCCTCTGGAAATTAGGATACGGCTGGTTATTCATGATTGGTATATTTTATTTACTGGTAAGTCCCTAGTAAAGAGCACTGTTTGTGCCCAGGGCCTGTAAATCAAATGCTACTAGTGGGCTTGCAGCACTGATTGTGCCACCTACACCAGTAGCCTTTCAGATGTGTCTCAGATCTGCCACTGCGGTGTCTGAGCGCACACATTTAACTGCCATGTCAACCTGGCCAGTGCACTCACTGGCCAGGCCCTAACCTTCCCTTTTCTTACATGTAAGTCACCCCTAAGGTAGGTCCAAGGTACCCCAATGGACAGGGTGCTGTGTTAGTTAAACATAGGACATGAACTGGTATGTTTTACATGTCCTGATAGCGAAATACTGTGCATTTCGTTTTTCACTACTGCAAGAACTAGCTCTCATTGGAGCTGCCTTGTAACATTTTACAATGGTAACATTCAATTGGGAACATCTAGAGATTGGGAGTTTGGGCTCTCTAAACTCAGAATAACACACCTTTTAGTAAAGGTGGTATTTAAATTGTGCGTTTGAAAATGCCACTTTTAGAAAGTGGGCATTTTCTTCTTTAACCATCTTGCGTGCCTCTGCCCGTTTGTGTATTCACTGTCTGGTTTTGGAGTGACAGGAGCTGGGGATGTGCATTCACTCTAGACAGTCACAAGGGGGGTTGAGGTGTGTCCTGCCTTTCCTGTGGGACTCCGAGCCAGGCTGAATATACCTTTCTGCATTTTGAGTGGTGAAAGTAGTTTACAGTAGCACCTGAATAGGCTATGTCCGCTCTGCACAATGCTGTCTCCACCTCCTGTAGTGAAGCTGAACCAGGGGGGACAGAACTGGTTTTTACTGAGCTCAGACTCTTGAAACAAAGACTAAAAAGAAAAGATTGGGAATAAGTAGTAGAACTTAAACCCCAATACTTTAGATTATTTCTGGACTAAGAGGACCCTGCCAAGAAGAAGAGATGAAGAGCTATAAGGAGGGCTGCCCCTTTGCGCTGTGTGTTGCTTTGCTGGGTTGACCGTTAGTTGCTGCTTCTGTTTGTGGGCAGTGGAATGGACTTGACTTTTTCATTGCTGTGGTATCCTGCTTAAGAAGATTCTCCAAGGGCTTAAAGTAGTGCTTGCCTCCTGTTCTGAAGTCACAGGGACACAAAGACTTCACCTACAGCTTGCTAAACAGCACCTGGACGCCTCTGCTGGAACCCAGATTGCCAAAGGGTGCCAATTCCAGTTTCCGGGCCCTTGGAATCGTGTGGCTGGTGCTGCAACCCAAGAAAAAACAACACCAACACCGTCAGCGATGCCGCCAGTGACGCAGCGACCTGCACGAGGCCTTTGGCACTGCTCATGAAGTGCACCACCCACCTGTACCGCAGCTCTGATGCCCACTGACACCTGGAAGTTATCGGCCTCCCTGACGTCAGCACTCGCACCAACGCATGTTGCCACCAGCATCTCGTCATCACGCAGCTAAAAAGCGATGTGGGTGACACCTTACCGCCGCCTCATCTCGCCTGCCAGCCCAGACTCTGCACCTCACCTCCTTGTGGACTCGATGCCTCGCCTTCCCTTTGGCAGCAAGGAAGCGGCCTCGCCTTGGCCCATCAACATCTCACCACCCTCATGCCGTGCACCGTCGGTCGACTTCTTTTTCCAAGGTACTGTTACTTGGTGGTCCGTATGACTCAGAGGCTGGTGTGCGCACCCCGCGGTCACAAAATACTTAGGAATTGTTCCTGTCACAACATTGTAATAGGCCCAGTTAGAGCTATATGTTTCTACAGGAGTTATTCTTGCAATAGTCGCTCTAAAAGTGATATCTTGATATGTGTATGCTGAGTTTTTGTTGTTTTGGTCTTGCTTGGTTTAGATAAAGATAATTTATTTTTCTAAACTGGTTTAGTGTCCATTTGTGGTGATTTCACTGTGCAAGTGTGTGTTTGAGTACAAGTACATTACACACTGCCTCTGAGATAAGCCTGACTGCTCATGCCAATCTACCTAGGGGTGAGTAGTGCTTATTTTAGTAGTGTAATCCCCCTTACCATGACTAGAAGGAAGGGTCCCTACTTGGACAGGGTACAAACCTGCCATCTAGAGAACCCCATTTCTAACAACTGCGAACTAGAGACCCCATTTCTAGCAATTTGCTTTTTTTGTTTGTCCTTTTGTATATAACTTTGATTGAAGATTTAGTCTCAAATAATAGACATTTTTCATGTTAAGACTCCATTTATTCGAGGGCCGCAATGTAGAGAAGGCACTGTGGCGGAATGAGGTAACGAGATGGAATTGCTGCGATACTTTATGATGGGCTTCCGGACACCTGCAGAATGCCCGTTTGTAATCCGGCAAGTTGAGAAGGCCTGGGAGCGGGCGGTTACCATGGTAGTGTGTAGGGACTAATACGCTTGGTCACTCCCCCTCCAGTGGATACAAAGTTTCCATTGGATCCAGTCCATAATGGATCTCACCACATGGTATGATCGGGACTGCATAACAGCTGGAGATATGTATATGAATGGGACCTTCTTATCCTTCAACGAGGCGTGGTTTCAAGTGATGGATGGTCATGTCTTACAATATGCAGAAATATCACACGCAGTTTGTGAAATATGGACCTCGTTTCCGGAAGAGCTTAAGGAGACATGGACCTTAGTGCGGCTGTTTGGCCCAGGTTCCACTAGAGGACGAATCTCCAGCATATACAAAGCCTTGAAAGAGGATTGTACGGTTGAGGTGTCAAAAATACAGGACAGATGGATGGCGGTCCTACTGTCTCTGCTCACCAAGGGGGAGTGGAAGAGGGCGTTCGCACACGACTGTGAGGTGGCTAGTAACGCATGGTTTAAGCTCACCCAGTTTTTTTAACCTGCATCACACGTATTTAACGGCCTGTAGGTCTGGCAAAATGCAAGTGAGTCCCTTTACCAGACATGCTTCTAATGGGGGTCCCATCATAGCGGCCGACATGTACAATTATCCCTGCAAACTGTCTTGGACTGTTGACCCAGTAATATCTCTTGACGGCCCCCCGCTTCGATGCACCCCTGTGGCCCTCTCCAGTAAGCCGACCCCTGTACATTCTGAATTCCCTGCCTGCCGCTTGATAATTCTCCTTTGGTCCTACTATCTTTTTGGGGAGGGCGCCCGCCACCATTCGCTGCCAAGGTTCTCTTTTCTTTTTTCTTGTTTCTTTTATTACAAGTTATATTAGCCGATACAGCACATAATTCTTCTTTATGGGGATAGTTTTTTATGTCACACAGATAACATGCGCCCAGCAATGAAGCTGCCGAGCAGAGAATAAGGACATACATACAGGCCGCTGTGACACCATGTACTGCTACTTCGGAGTACATGTTAACTGGTGGGTTTTTTTCCATATCCCTCTCTGATGCTCTGTGCAGTACTGAAATAAAAACAAGTAAAAAAAAATAAAAAAGATTCCATTTACTTTGATGATTATCTTTTTGGGTTTTAGTGCTCCAGACTAGATTTCCTAACCTCACAGTAATAAATTAATTGATCTTCTAAAAGCGGTTGTGTTTCAACAAATTACCAAGAAATAGAAAGCTGCTATCGCAATTAATTTCAAGTCCTGGTAGAATTCTATATGTTGTAATCATAGGTTAGAAAATGCTTATATTTATCCTATTTCACTTGCAATCAAACAAAAAAGTTTAATTGCAAGTGAAATAGAAAGTGAAAGTGATATAGGTATTTAGTTAAAGATATTTCAATGGAACAAGTTACAAAACCACCCTGAATTATACTCTCTGTTCTTTAGTATTGTTAGAAATTGGGTTTCTGGTTGGCAGAGGTTTGTACCCTGTCGTAGCAGATACATAAATTAACCTGTGCTCGCCCTCTGGTAGCTTGGCACAAAGCAAGTAGACTTAACTTAAGAGGCAATGTATAAAGTATTTGTGCAACACTTCAAAAAGTAACACAGTGAAAACACCACAAAAAGACACCACACCAGTTTAGAAAAGTAGCGTATATTTTTATGAGTATAAGAAGACCAAAACAAAAAAAAACAATACGTAGAAGTCAAGATATGAATAATGAAAGAATAAACAGTTTTTTAGTGGTCAGAAAAAAATAGCACCAAACAAGGCGAACTGGTCGCGCTTGACCGGGTAAAATCTAAAGGTTCAAGCTGACTGCAACAGAGCAAGGTTCGGATACAGGAACCAGCCTTGGCCCGCTGAACAGTCCCTTGATGCGCCAAGGCAGGGAGCAAAAGAGGCGATGTGTCTTTGCTGAATCCGATGTGTATTTGGTTCCGAGTTGCACATTGTTGAAGATGCAAAGAAGACAAGGGCGATACGTCGTCGTCGAACCTCTCGGCTGAAGGAGATGCGAGCTGCACAAAGGAGGAGATGCATCGGGAACTGAAGACGATGCGTCGTGCAGTCAGCAATGCCGTGTCCGCGGTCCTTCCAGCAGCGGAGATGCGTCGGCGGAGATGCACCAGTTCCGATCTGCGCCAACATCGTCGATGCATGGATTGTCACAGTTGCAGCACTTTCAACTCATTTCCAAGGGCATAGGACTGGATTGACACCACTTGGCAGAGCAGAACTCGCAACAGACAGAGGTATTTACATCACCAATATGAACTAACTGAAACGGGCAAGCATGGCTATAATCTAAGGCCGAATTGGGCGTTTGGGTTGATGCCGATTTAATCTTTCCACAATCATTTAACACATGCTAACACTAGGCCTGTTAACTGCTTTGCCCGTTTCAGTTGGTTCTTATTGGTGATGTAAATACCTATGTGCAGTGTTATATGAATGTTCTTAACAATGTACAATCTTTGTGTTACGGTTAGTTCTGTTGCTGTTTTCTTGTTTGTATATATGGGTGATGTCATATCATGTTGTGTGTCTTACAATGCAATATGTTTTTAAAGTTGTTTTGATTAGTGTTATGTCATGTTTATTTTTGTCTTTATGTATATTTATGTTTTTTATTGTCATTTTCAGCCCTGATGAAGTTCAATGTGAATTGAACGAAATGCGTTGGCTGGAGCCTGTTTTTTGATCCAATTGAAATAAAGGAGACTACAAAATATAAAGGAACATTTGTCCATTTATCATTTCTTTTGGGAAAAGAAAATTTGGTTGTACACCTTTCCTAAATTATCCATCCTTCAATCTGCGTTGCAGTTTGCACCCATCAACGGCAGGTGCAGGAGTTGTTGTGCACACTTCCACAGATTACTGTTTGAAATCACTACACGAGGAACTTAGCAATGAGGTGCGTCTCTTATAGTCTGCCGTTCTGTCCTTTTGCTGTTCTCTAGGACATTACAGTGATAAAAAAAAAAAGTACTACATCGCCCCTCCTGAAGTTAGCGCTTTTTTCCCCATCCCTAATGTTCACCATAGTCTGTGATACCAGTCCAACTCAACTGGAGCAACTGATCATCCCCACAAACATGTTAGCATCTGCCTGCCACATGACAACAGTAACGACACTGTTCTCATAGTGTCACTTTTAGATCCTCAATGTATCCTGGGCGGCAGCCCCAAAAGAACTGTTGAGTGGTGAGGTAAACTGTATTCCATGTCATTTGGGTACTATCCATTAGAACATCCACCAGAATCCTCCCTTGCACCCCCAAAAAAACTCTTACATTTTGGGGCAGTTCCTTATTAGCTGGGGCAGTCTGCCTAGTTCCCCGCATCCTCTCCAGCATTTATCACCACATTTCTTTACAGCAGCTCTGACAAATAACTAGCATGTAGTACCATTTGTAAATGGATTCTCTCAAAGTGGAAGTGTCTGGATGCAGGCATTATTTTTTTTTCTCCTTCAGTTTAAAATGATGGACTTTAGGCATGATTTTGATGAGTTCAAGTGTTCGGTGCCCCAGTCCAGCTGTTTGTGTGTTCTGTCAAGCGCACTTTTCTCTACCTCAACTATAGGCAGTGCCCTGAACAGCTGTTGAATGCAGTTCTCGATCATTGCACCCTCAGAACCTCCTGGCATCCTCCGAATGCAAATATTGCCACTGTTGGAGCGATTCTCCAGCTTGTCTTGGAGGATAAAACCCGTTCTTGCAGGGAACCATTCAGAAACTCCAGCTAATTTGGCCTGTTAGCAGCAGCCTTCTCCACATGGAAGAACGTTCCACCTATCTCCCTAAATTAGGTCCATGTCCCTTCTGACCTCTCGTTGGATCCCACCTTTGGGGACTGGTCCATGGGCTGGGGCCCCTATTGACTGAGTGCTGCATGGATTTTGTTACATTAAGTTTGCGTGAACATTTCCCTCAGTTGCATCGGTCTTCCCCTTTGCAGATGCTGTGTTATGCCTGGGATACAGATGTCCTTCTGGTGCTACTTTGTTTGCTATTCCCTTGGTCATGACCCCAGCCATATTGAGCTAGCTTGTCCCCTACTGGTCATGTGTGGACCAAGGGCTGCCCAAGACCTTACATTCTATCTGGAACTCTTGTACTATTAATGGTGGCCAGGTGCACTACCACCATTTTAAAGCTTCCGCAAAGGTTGCCTTCATCCATTGAACGGCTGCCACCAAGGAGTTCTTCCTAGTGGTGTTCACTCTATGTAGACTATAAGGGTGTCGCCCTAGGAATGCCTCTCTTCAGACACTTTGTGCTTGAGTGTGCCCCAGCTCACGCTCCTTCCGGGCCTATTTGTGAATGGCCATTTGGCCACTCTCATCAGTGCAACCGTGCAGGTCATCGCTTCTGTGGTCACCTTAATTTCACTGTGGTACATGCACCTCTCGATTGCACACCTGTAGCTTTCAGTCACCCCTTTATTTCTTAGTTGGCAATTGAACAACATCCTCTAATCCTAGATCTACCCTTTGTTTGTGTATGTGTCTCCCCAAGGCAGGGTGTAGATGGTCACTGTGTGTTCTGCTAGCCCCTTTTAATGACCAACTAATCTACCTCCAAGGGCCCACTGTCAAACTACGCCCTTGTGTCAGCTCTATCGATGCTCTCTTGCCTCATCCGTGTCCAGTATAGATTTTGCCACAAACTTGGGCCAACCAAGTCGACTCACCTTCAGCACCTGCATCATCCCTGGGATTTCTGCATCACATCTTGGGTACGACAGCTTTTCACATTCCCAACTCCACTCCTAAGCAGGAGCTCCACTCTTTACATTGCATGCCACAGGAGAATTTACCTACACCCTGCATGGACTGCCAAATCAACTGCTAGATTTCTCAGAACGCAGCTACACCACACTCACACCCCTTCTCCACAGGAATGGATATGTGGTCATCTTGTCTGCTGAGCTTCTTCTGCAGTACCCAGCGAGAGCTCACGGTCATGCTTTGCCACTGCAGAGAACAAGTTCTGTAAGCCCTGGATCTATCAGAGCAGGCACAATACCGTCAAAGCGGAGGAGAAAAAACTCACCTCACTCTGCCACTATGTTGGCCACACCATATAGATAATTTTATTTTAAGAATTACTATTAAACATCTTCCAAGAACAAATCAAGTGCCCCAAGAACAATTCAACAAAACAAGTTTTGAGAATAAATCACAGGTGTCAAATTACAGATGTGACTAGTTAGGATTAGCATACAAAAGAAGTTAATACTTATTTTATAACTGAACAAAACAAATAACTTGGTAGACAAGTTAGGCCTGAATTAATCGCATTAAAGATAGGACATTGTCATATGAACTCAAAAGAAAAGTAACACACGTATACAGTTTTAGTAACAAAATATGAATGAGGGGGTAGGAAAAACTAGGAAAAAATAAGTTTCTTTTTCACTTGAATGCCAAAGAAAACCTATTCCTCAGAATAAACAAGGAAAAATATGCCAGACGGAGGGTTGTATGTATGAAGAGTCAGTAGATTAAATAAACTAATAATACTTTAGTTGTTTCTAAAATGGCTTCACAAAGTTGTGTCCACCCGCAGGAAGGAAGGCAGGTTGAATCATGGGATTTAAACAACTTCTTTGGGTGAGATATATAAAGATGAGACCCTCTATGGGCACTTTGTTAGAAGAGGATATGTACCTTACAAAGTGGAATAGGTTTCAAAATCTCGTGCAGCTTCCAATCCAGTAGGTGGGTATACCACATGGCATGAATAAAAACATAACTGCAATGATAGAAACAAAACTATAAGTAGGAATTCCAGAAAATAAAATGCTCCTAAGCAAAACAGTGATTACATTTTTGACACAAGGAAAAAAGATAAATATCCATGAGCCCCAACTGATTTTTTTTTTTATAAAAGGGCTGATTGTCACCTTATGATAACTTGTAAGCATTGTGGACATGATAGTGATACACAAGTACATAACGACAAATCATTTATAAACCGCGGTGCTCTTTTATCAGTCTCATGAGCATGTTTTTCCCTGTTGAACAAAAATTAAACCAGCGTATTAGCTACTAGTTGAATGTAGGACCAAGAAAATGTTTAATAATGCTGGTATAATTCATATTGTGGGAATTTCACACTCATGTCATATTACGTGATTATGATGACGTTCTCTACAGAATTTTAGAGCTGGTACAACCATATCTTGAGCTATTTGCGCTATATTTAGAGCAAAATGTGTTTGTGTATAAAAAAAAAAAAAAAACATTGACTGTGGTATCTTCCTCCACGGATTGTCCTATAGGAAGACACTAGAATCTTGGTGACACCTGACTCCAAATTAAGCTCGTCCCTGTCAGTTGAACTCTGTGGTGACAGTTGGAGCTAGCTGTGGCTGAGGTGTACACAATAAAGCTTCTTCTCCACGTTTACCTGTCTCTATCTTCTGTTGGATACACCTTGCTGACTTTACATTGGCGACGAGGATGGGATGTGTCTAGCATCCACAGATGTACACCTCAACACGCTCTAGATGTAGAGTTTCTCGCATTGAGCACTGCAGTGAAGATTTCAGAGAGACTGATGGTATTCAACACTAGCCTCATGCTGGAGATCATTTAAGCACCAGACTAAAGAGTGGTGCTGAGAGCCAGACCCATCACTGGGTTATGCGAGTACTTGTAAGAAGTTAATGGATGGCTGTGAGCCCAAGAATAGAAATTAGTGCCCCAGGGTGTCTGTCAAAAATAACTGAAATCTAATCAATGGTGTGTGGAATTAATCTGACGACACTATCACCCAGAAATTAGACTGAAAGAGTGATGGTGGGGGGGGATAGTGACTGTCAAATGAGTATTAGTGCTGGCGAGTGAATCCCTACACACTAAAAAATGAAATGAAGGTATGAAAAATGAATTGGCAGAGTGCAGTAACCTAAAGGGTACCTTGGCGATAACCAGAGAAACAGAGTTCATTAACCACAGCAATGCCCTAATAAATTAGGATGAGAAAAGTCAGGTTTTCCAATACTTTAACAGGACAAAAGAGTCACGTCTAGGGATGTGTGAAGGCAGGGAGTTCCATAACCTGGGAATTAGGACTTTCCTTCCTGAAGGCGATCTGAATGGCCTGCCTGGAATATACCAGTTGAAGAGGGCAGAGAGATATTTAGACCCTCTGTGTGTTGTCAGCATACGAGAGTGCTTGAATACCACAGGAACATATCAGTTCGGCGAGAGGGGCGGCATACGGATTGAAACGAGTGGGGCTCAACTAGGACCCCTGAGGGACCCCACATAGAAGACTAAATACCTTAGCTTTAAAGCCTCCATAGCTGACAACTTGCATCCTGTTGTTGAGGAAGGAGAGGCAGAGATTAAGGGCTTTCCCACTGACATCTGCCTGATGGAGATGCTGTACCAGACGCACAGGTGAGATGGTGTCATAGACTACTGACAGATACAGAAGAACCAGGACAGCCACCCCACTCTGATCCACCTGGTACCTGATACTATCGGTGGCAGCAACAAGTGCCGTTTCTGTACTATGAATACTTCTGAAGCCATTTTGCAAAGGTTCAAGGATGTAACAAGTGTTAATGAGCTTCACTAATCGATTGTATTTCTCCAAGATGTTGCCAGGTGTAGGCAGAAGAGAGATAGGGTGACAGTTTTTCAGGTCATCAGGATCAAGGTTGGACTTTTTTTTTTTTTTTAAGTGGAATAACCGTAGCTTCCTTCCAAAGTTTAGGGAAAATCCCTAAATCTATGGCATGATTAAGTACTTCCTGTAGAGTTTTAGCTATGCAATTAGGAGCCAACATTTTGGGTGGACCCCGATTTAAGGCTCATAAGAAGCTCCTTGGTTTTCAGCTCAGAAATAGAAGGGAAAACAGCGAGCTTAGATGACTCAGTAGAGATGGCCAGTGATTCCATCGAAAAACTGAGCTCAACAAATGATGGAAATTCAGAGTAGATTTTAAGAATTGTGTCTCTGAAATACATGGCCATTCTGTCGCAAACTTTTTGTGAAGGTCAGTGTGGGTGGGGCATATAAATGTTACTGTATGCCTTTTGGACTGGTATCCGGGACATCGGTCTTTCAGGGACTCCTGTCAAATATGCTCATGGAGATCACCGGGGTATTCTGTTACCAAGATGATGTACAGATTATTGGTCACTCACAGGAACAGCATGATGAGAGGATTAGGCAGATCTTACAGAAATTCAGATACTATGGCCTTACTGTAGAGAGAGCGAAATGTAATATACAATATGAAGAAATAAATTGTTATGGGCACAAAAATCACATCTCAAGGCATTCAACCCAAATCAGAACTAGCAAATATAACGAAGATGGTAACATCAGAAAACAAAGATGTCCTGAGGTAATTTTTAGGAACAATAGAGTTTTATAGCAAATTTATTACTAATTTTGCCAGACGGGCCTATCACATGCAAAGCTATTGAAAAAAAATAGAGTGGGTTTTGAGTAGGATGAGCTTTGTCAGAAGGAATTTGAAGATGTGAAAATTGCTGTGTCCACTGGCCTTAATTTAAGGGCATTTGTGCCAGGAAAGAAAACTGTGGTTACAACAGTTACCGATTTAAAGGGCTTAGGGGCACTACTTTTGCAGGCAAATAAGAAAGGCGAGGAAACTACAGTACTTGCTTCAAGTAAGTTGGCACAAGCGGAAACAATTTACTCTGTCATCGAAAAAGAGGCTTTGGCAGTGTACTGAGCACTTACCAAATTTAGAAAATTCCTTTGGGGAACAAAATTCAAATTAAGGGTAGATCATAAGCCCCTTAAGGAAGTGTTTTCGAAAAAAGGAATATATGCTATTTGTAGCAGGATCATGAGCTGGGTAGTTAATCTAAAAGAATTTACATTTGACGTAGAATATATTCCTAGGGTGAGAATCCTTGCAGCAGATTGTTTGTCCTGGTTACTTAGTGACCTAAAGTGTTAATATTGAAAAATATTATATCAATGCACGTCATGATATATGATGACGAACGTGCATTACTGCTGTTGAAATCACCCCTCAACCCCAGAAGTACGTGGTCAGGCAGGCCCTGCGACCTAGGCCCAAATCAACTGATTGACAGATCACAGGTGGGGTGACACGCAACCCTTAGACAAACGCCCAAACAGCGAAACCCAGATCGATCCCACAGATGGGTAGCGACACCACAATGGTCTCAGGGGATTGCCCCCCAATAAAACACGTTTGACCGCCAAATTTATGGCTCCGTAACTAGGCCCAGATTCCTGTTCTAAACAGAATGCACAAATCGCTTTATTTCACCTTGTGAAATTTATAAAAATGATGGCCAAAATACTTTCAGACCCCGACTCTGTTGGCTGCTCTCCCAGCCACTGTGTTAAATTAAACCAACTGTCCATATTTTGACTAATGACTCTTGTCTTTCATTTTATAAAGGTAAATTCTTATTCGAGCAACAAAGGAAAGAGGAAGGTGCTGGTGACAACAATAATGAAGATATAGAGTTACAAAAGGAAGATGTATGTATGATAACTAAAGGAATTGTTGAACAGGAAGTTGGAAAAGAGTTAGAAACTGACTTGGTCCTATGCAAAGTATGTGAGTTGTTAATACAAGGTTGGGATGGAGGGGAAAAACTTGAGGAGGATTTGAGATCATGTTGAAAGGCCAGAGGAAAATTGTCAGTTTAGAGGTACCAGGATGATACCTCCAGATTCTATTAAAAATAAACTAATTGACTTAGAACATGAAGGCCCTCTTAGTATTACCAAAACCAAACAAAGGTTAAGATTAGATTTCTGGTGGCCAGGTATCGACGTACTGGTAGGGAGAATGGTTAGGGACTGCATACCCTGCTCAGTTATCCATAAAGTAGTAAAGTTACATAATCCATCCATGTATTGTCGGTCTCTTCCAGCAGGACTTCGGTGGATTTAGCAACAGACATAAATAAGCCATTAACTGCTGAAAGGTGCTCACCATATTTTCTTGTGTTAAGTGACCTATATTCAAGATGGACAGAAATCAAATGTGTTTCAGAAGTCTACATCAAGACAGTCAAATGAACACCAAGACAGTTGAGAGCTTTTTGATGGAAATCTTTATCCAAGAAGGACTATCTAGCACCCTTCTCGTAGATTATGGGGTCCAGTTTTGCTACCAAGAGATGAATGAATTTTTACAGTGAGAGATTATCCGCAAACTGCACGCCTTATATCACTCAGAAACCAAAGAATGGTAGAAAGGTTCAATAAGACTCTTAAAAAGAGGGTAATTCAGCTGGCAGGGTCTTTTGGGTCGAGCTCAAAGGAAGAAGTAGTGAAACAGTTAAAAGCATATCAACTAACTCCTCATCAGTCCACGAACATAACTCTGTTTGAGCTGTTCAAAGGAAGGAAGCCCATTCTAGACTAGTACCTGGGTGGATGAAGTGGCATAAAGGCTGGGTGAACATTGATAAAAATCAACAATGGAGATTAAAACAAGTATAATTGCAGGCAGCTTGCAATGAGATGTATGGTAAACTACATGAGACCAAATTGATAGAATTCAAAGTAGGAAACTGAGTTAAAGCTCCTACTAATGACATGAAATGGTCCAAATTTACCGAACCCATGAAAATAACAAATCTATATCGGAATGCGGTCAAGCACAACATGGTAGGATTTGGAATCTAGGAAGAGTAGTGAGACATCTTTGGCCTAGTCAAAGCAATGAGAGGTGAGAGAAAAACAAAGAAGTCAATTCTGAGACGGAACAAACTATGGGAGATCATGTGAAGCACAATGGTGGAGATGCCACTGTACCGGTCAGAGCAATCCTTGTTTTAGCACTGTAGCCTCGGATCCTACTGCTCTGTTTTTTTCATATTACATGCAGTGTATATTTATTTGGGTAATTTGCCTTATTTTTATAATAGGGGGATGTGTGGCATCTTACTCACCTGATTGCCATCAGGAATATACTAGAACATTATTATCTTAGTGTCATCAGATTCTAGAATAAGCTGCTCCCGGTCTATTGGACGCTGTGGTTACAGTTAGAGCTAGCTGTGGCTGAGGTTTACACAATAAAAGCTTCCACTCCACCTTATACCTGCCTCTATCTTCAGTTGGATGCACCTTGCTGACTTTACAATGACGCAAAGACACATTCACACTAAAATATAGCGCTAAACAACAGACCTGAATTTTGCATATTTCCGAAATTGCGTGTACTTACTCCAAAAGATCGTACGTAAACTTCAACACGCCCCTAATCAATAGTTAACGTAGTTCTTAGGCGATGCTGCTTGCAGGCATGGCCTACGCTGTATCTGGTGAATGTATGATGTTTCTTCTTTTTTTAATTTTTCCTTTTAAATGCTTCACAAAACCTCAATAAACAGATATTAAAAAAGATAACCTAGTTATTATACAAGAACAAACTGCCACATGTATATAAACATGCACACCCCCGTATCCATTAATGAGTAGATAGAAGCAACGAAGCTCCTCGAAACGGTCTGGAAAAACTACAATTTGTAGAAGTATTAAAAAGACCACCGAGTGTTGAAAACTATTTTTGTTCACGAAAGATTTAGCAAATGCGCCGTCTGCCCGCTTGTTTAATCACACTGATATCTGGCCCATGTCGCCGTCCAAACACCTTCCTCAAACATTGGGGAGTGGTGGGGGAAGGGGTCGGCATTTGGAAGGAGACAGTGTACTATTCACGTAGTCCCTGGGCAGCTCTACTCCTCCATCATCGGTCAATCCTGCAGAGGCAACATTCGGGTAAGCAGGCAGACGTCGGAGTAACACTTTAAGACTGCCCACACGTGACTTGAGTATACTCCCGGAATAGTGCATAGCTATGAAAACGGAGCAGGTGTTGCTCGTTTTCTGATTTCCTGTCTGTGTCGCAGCGTGTAAACAAAAAAACGTAAGATGGCCGAGGAAGCGGGAGGTGCAAGTGGGAAGCAGGCAGCACACAGCCTCAGTGCGCATGGGTAACGCGCAGCTGATGGGGCGGGAGAGCGGAGTCCAACGCTGCAACGGAGGGGGGAGCCGGTGCGCAGGGCCTGCTTCCTCCCTCCCGCAAACATACTGTGATAGTATTTTCTTAGACTAGGCACGCGCTCTTTATAAAAGGGGGAGGAGCTCAGGGCCCGTCACTCAGCACAGAGGGGCGCGTTGCAGCGATTGCCTGCATCCCCGTAGGAGATGAACGTGCTGAACCGGAATCGCTGGCCTAGGGGGAGGCGCGTCAAGTTAACATTTAAAGCTCACCTCTGGCCCGCGCCTCCTCGAAGTACAGTAGATCGGCCTGCTCTCAGCCCGCGGCGGGGCCGGCAGGGCGGCTGCTGCCCGCTCATCCGCCTCCAGCGCAGCTTGCTGGGCCTCGCCGCGCCCGTGGATCCTTGGGATTCACCAGATTTTTTTTTGCCCCGTCGGTCCCCGCGTCAGACAATGAAATCAGAACGCCCTATCATCAATTCTAATCATGATTGTGACGTCACGGCAGACATCGGCCAATGGGCACGCGAGATCAGCTCTGACATCGCCTGCCTCAGCAGAACGGAGACTCTGATCGCCTGCAAAGGCACGCCCACTGCCGCCGCCCAGGCCAGGCTCTGAGGAGAGATGCCAGAAACCGGCGGCAGCGGTGGCAGAGAGCAGCCCCCACCTCTGAAGGTGCCGGCTGGGAGTCACTCCTTGCTCATTGGAGTAAGGACGCTGCGCCTGTTTTGCTTCTGCTGGGGAAACCGCAAATGCCTCTTGAAGGTACTTCTCTGTCTTCCCGAAAGAGTGCTTGTGTACACACAAATGTTAAGGTCTTAAGTTCGAGCTGGTAAGATTACCACACGCCCTTTGCATCACGAACTTCAGAAGGATAAGAATTTGTCTTTCTCAGCACTGGATCTGCTCCAATTTAACTTTTAATATTATAATTCGAGTTTTATATCAAATTGGCCAGATGTTTTTTTTCCAAATCGTAACATGCAAGCATCTGAATGTATATAGAGTAAATAACAGTTGCAAAATCTTTGTCATTTTTAAGTTCGTATGACAACATTGAAAGCGGCTATACGACTGCTTCGAAATATTTGTTCCGTAAATGCTTCCCAATTTTGAGGTAGTTGCAAGATATGACGCGTACAGCGGCCGACTTGTCTAAAGAAAAGTATGGGAACTATGGTCCTGAGTATAGTGCGGGCGGGGTCAGAGAAAGGACTACGAATAACAAAATATTCTCTTATTTTGTTGACATTTTAATATATATGCAGGTAACTGCATATAAAATATAATGCACACACATTAAATATAAATGCAACTTAAATTTAGGTATGAGGACTGCATTTTTCTGGTAGGAAAGTTTGGTTAGTTCATGCAATCACTCCAAGTGTCTGTGGGTGTAACTGAACAGTCACAGAATTGAATTCTGGTTGGTTCGCAGGGAAATAGTGACGTGTATTTATAGTGCTGAGCGGTCCAAGCCTGTGACAAAGCTCAGTGAATTTGAACCATTACTTCAAAAATATTTACACACAGTAAAAGGTTGTACACAGTATAAATAGGCGGTCACAAACTTTACATAAAGATTATTTAAATATTTACGGTGCTTTCAAATGTAATGATTTTAGTAAGATGACTTTATCTAGTGAAAACCTTATTGATAGAGTCTGAAATGTGCTCTTTTAATGGAAACCTATCAACTAAAACCTTTTGC
Organism: Triturus cristatus; assembly: GCF_964204655.1. NCBI lineage: Eukaryota > Metazoa > Chordata > Amphibia > Caudata > Salamandridae > Triturus > Triturus cristatus. Next base: position 715,087,318 of record NC_140588.1, on the reverse strand, counting down.
TGGCTCTCAAGCACCATTTAGATTTGCTGAATAACCTATTTCAGGTAGCTGGCACCCTGGAGTGTTTATCTTCAGTTGCCTCTCCCTTATCTCAACTCACAGTAGAGAAGACTCTTACCTCCTTTCAGTCAGCGGGAACTCAACCATTCGTGAAAGTTTTTTTTATTAAAAAAGTATGGGAGTTGTTTTGATCAAATTAATTAAGTTTTGGAACGTCGTTTCCCTGCCCCCTTCTTCCTCTGCTTGTAAATGTCATTTTGTGGGCATGTTTCGAGCAACAATGATAGAATAGCACAAGGAAGCTTGTTTATGGAGTTAAAATGCAAATTCCAGTCTACCCCCACACATTGCCCACTCATCACTCATGCTACAGTTGGGCGGGATGGCTCCGCATGAAATACTGTTAAAAGTTTGCTTTAATAAGGCCCGTTGTTGTTACATCATTGATCATTTTATAGCATTCGTAAACAAGAATTTGCAATTTCTTTTAAGGACATGGCAGCGAGGATTATACATTCTCATCTCTGCTTTATGGAAATATTGCTCACGTATAGCAACATAAATACATATAACCAAATTTGCATTAATTTTGATTTGAACAATATTAATGACACACATTGACTATTTCCACATGTCCGAATTATATATATCGGGTGAAAATATATACCTAAGAAGTCGCCATAGCCAGTGCATGGTATTCCTACTGCTTGGGCACACCAGTCCACGCCACTTCTCCACTCCACCAGCAATGGAGGTTCCGGCGTGTTCCATTTACCCGCAATGTCATGTGTGGCTGCCATTGGTGCCACCGTAATAAAGACCCCCTCTATCCTCCATCCCCCGTCTTCTCCAGCAGGGCCACCCGGGAAGTAAGTTCAAACCGGCACTGAAGAACCCTGGAAATCTCCTCACCCACTACCTCTCAAAAGGGGGTTAATCCAGGACAGACACAGGCCATATGGAAGAAGTCAGCTTATGCCAGGTAGCATTATGCACATTGTCCCGGGAGGGCCAAGTTGCTCTGTGTAATCGCTGGTGAGTCAGATAAGCAATATGGAGATAGCTGAGATAATCATTAGGAGGGGTGAGGAGATTACAATTTCACTTGGGGCAATTCTGGCTTTGTGCCAGTCGTCTTCATTGAGATCCTCTACCCGTAACCCAGGGAAGCGGTCTGGGGCATTAAGGACGAGGGATCGGTAAATCCTGGAAGTGGCTCATTTGCCCATCCCCTCCATTAAGATTTTAGCCTCCAGGAGATTAACCCCAGGACTGCGTTATCCATAAACCCAATCAGAAAAAAATGACAAGCCCCTTAAGTTTAAAAGTCCATTAACCAATCACGATCCTGGTACCCATATAAACCTGAGCTGCGACATGTAGGTTGCTTTATATTGCTTTGAGGAGCAATGCCTTCCTGTGAACAGTCCACAAATGATATTCCTGTTTTGATCTGAAATCGAAATAAAACTACATACTAAGTAGACATTCATCACATTGTTTGTTTACTATATCTGAGTGGGAAAAAAAGATATCAATGATATAAAAAGATTCTAAGCAAGATAACTACTGTGGGATAATCCTTGCCTCAGTGTCCTTAATCGAATTGAAATTTCTTGGTTATAAATGCTGTTAAAATGGATATGACTACGTCTTATTTATAAAAATATCCTTATTAATAGAATCGCCCATCCTGAATTCCACATCTACCTCGACACGCAAATATGTAGGCAGTCCGGCCCTGCGACCTAGGCCCGAGATTACTGATTGAGTGTTTGAGAACTATGATCTCTTGGGTAAGCTCATGTATTAACGTTAAAACAGGCATTGACTCCTGATCCTTAATAACATTTTTAACTATTTGAATAATAATCGTCACATCCTGTGCTTCTTTTCCTGAGTGACACTATCTAATTAGGTGGAAAATCGACACTGGGACATTGAACAGTGGAACCTACAGTCTTTGACCGGCAAACACTTATGGATTGATGAGATGTTAAGTCTTAGTTCATTTTTAATATATAATCAACATTTTCATAGTTTTATAGTTGAGCTGAGGATCAGTTGAATCAAGACATTTTACCCTGGCTGTTCTGCAAGAACGAATTCCCCAAACATTAAACACATTTTTCAATAATAAGACCCAAATAGATTTTAAAAAGGGACTTATACATATCAATTGAATGAAATTCTGCTCTGCTACACCACATAGACCATATGTCCTTTAACCCCTATATTTCTAAGAAGGTTGATCTGCTAACAATGGCAGCATCCCAAAGCAAGTGGCCATAAACTTCTTTTTTAGATGTGCTGAGAATGTTGTGCTCGGATATGCTGCCGGTTTCAAGGCAGAGTATGACAGAAGAACCATCCAGGTGTGATTCTGCAATCTGTTACTTCAAGGTCTAGTGTTTTTATGAAACTTACTGTACACATATTTTACCCTTATGAGAAGTTTGAGTGGAGATATTGCTATTTCTAGAATAATAATTTGTGCTCACTGTTAGAAAAGGTGTGTAAAGAGTAATGTGTTACTTTACAAATTGTTATGGAACCCTGTTGGAATGCATGTTATAATTTAACAGTGGATAAAAATGCAGGGTTTGAGGGTGTAGAATTTGTTTAGGAGTAACAACAATGAACGTAGTGGTACAGTACATATACATATGTGATTGTGGGTGAAAAATGTAGAAATGTTCAGATAATATAGGGATGTATCATTGCTATCAATTATTGATCAGTAAGTACCTTTCAATTTTTGGGGTATTTTGTCTTTTTTAGGAGGAAAATGGAAAACCGAAGCTCTGAAAAAACAGAAGTGCCATGTCACACAATACATAGAGGAGCAAAACAAAAATTGTTTAATTTAGAAGAAAGACAGAACAGTAACTGTGTGGAAAGTCAGGAAACCTTTTTAATTGCACAACTGATGTTCTTACTGCCTACAGCAATATTTGTAACCTTGGAGAAGCTTGTTCTCTGTAGCTCTGCTTGTTTTTATTGACAAAATGATTAGCTTACTTAAACAACAAAAAAAGTGCTTTATTTATATAAGGAGGGTTGTTATGTGCTTGAGCAATTAGTACCTGGGGAGAAGTTGCATCTGCTAGTTGATACAATGTGTAGGTAGGTGAACAACTGTAGTTTGGCTGCATGAGCTATGTTTGTCTTAGCTATCTTTTCAGAATGACTGCATCTACAATACTTCTACATTCCTGTAACAGAAGTAACACACTAGTTGTTTCTAATTTCCCGGCTAAGTTCCTTTTTACAAATGTTATTTTATTTGAACATACTCTTTGGCCAACGTGCCTGCCAGAATCAGACTATTAAAGGAGATATTATTTGCAGGCTAGGGTGGCTGAAACAAAGGAAAAGAAGATCTACATACATCAAAAGACAGTAGGCAAACTAAGCAAAAGGGGAGAAGATGTTACTGCCTAGAAAAGAAAGGGAACTGCCTGTCCCGCTGCAGGAGCGCTCGGGGTCCCACCCCAGGTTACCTCCGCTGATTCCTAAACCGAGAACCCAGTTAAATGATCGACCCGCCGCTGGGAATACTTCGGTAAGTCAGTGCTACAGAACTAGTACGACTTAGATGACATTAATGGAATTGGTTTCAACTTGGAGGGTCCTCAGAATTGAAGCCAGTTATTCTTCGAGATGGAGAGGGGAGGATGATGTATGTGATTGAACCGTTCGATCGAAGTAACGCCGCAGAACCACGCGCGAGGAACTCCCAACAACCACGTATGTTCCATTAGCGAATTTGGTAAAACTGCCAAGGAAAGTGGGATGAGATGCAGCAGCCAGCATAGAACCGTGGGGTAATGCGCCTGTTGCAGTGTGTATAGCGATTTGGCTGTCGCTTGGGGGATATCGAATTACATTTAACTACGGTACAGGGGAACAATACAGGTGAACGTTTTATGACAGGATGCAACTACAAGCTGCCACATGGACATCATATGTGGCTCGGCAACTGCATTAATTAAAGCACCCTTGTTCACATGGAGTGTGCACCCGTGACATTCCAATACCATTGCAGGTTGACTACAATCTCCACTTCTTTTTCATCATCTCACGTCAGACAGTCTTGTGGCATCCTTCTCACCTCCTCTCATTTCTGGTTGTGCTGTCACCCCATGTCTTCCCTCATCTTTCTGCACTCACCCCCTAATGTTCGCTACGTCTGCCCTTGTGTTACCTCTGTCTTCCCCATCCATCACCATTGTCCCTCACTGTCTCGTGCCCTCATCTCCATTTGTACCATAGTCTTCCTCACTCCCCTATCTCTATCCCTCATTTTTTGCCTCCATCTCCCACTTTGTAATCTAATCATTGCTTTGTTTGTGTTCATGTTGTCACCTGCTCTCAGCGCACTGCTCTCCCTTCACCTGTCCCGCCGCTCCCTATCTACAGCGAACCTCCACATCTATCTGTGTCCTTCAGTGGTGTAGCAAAGATACTATGGACTCCGATGCAAGCAAGGAATTAGGCCCCTGGCTGCTGGTTGGGTAATAAAATACAGCTATAATTGGAGTCCGGGATGCCTCGGTATCACTGCTCCTGCTGCACTATCTGCAGCTATGCCAAGGTGTCCCGCTACCATCTTCCTCCAGTTCCCTTCTCACCTATATTTCTCACTTTCTCACATGCAGCTTTTATTCTGTCATAATTGCAAATTGTCGGAAATAGGAACATTTTGGTTTGGGTGCTCAGAAACTGGGAGCAGGGTGTGGCAGCAGAACGGGCATGGAGTCAGGAGGCGCAGCACCGTGAGGAGCAGAGGCATGTCAGTCAGTCTGTGGATTATTATTATTTGTTAATGAAATTCTGTTATCAAATACATTGACAAAGGACAGTGTGATAGGAAATGTCTTCCTGGTTACATCATTAGCCTGAGGATGCATTTTTTAAATAGCTTAGGGTTTAAGGCACCCTCTGCAGAGATCTGTATGTATAGATAGCTGATTACAAGGGATGATGTGGCTAAGGCTAATTGGGTGGTTAATGCACTTGCTGGTGAGATCTGTGTGTAGCCACTTGTCAGGTTTGAATCATCATAAAAGACCTGACAGGGTTGACCTGCCTGTGTGTATTATGTGTAAGGTAGCTCAGTGGGTTAATGTTTTGGCTGCAGAGCTCCTTGTGTAACCTACAATTTGCAATCGCCAGTGACTTATGCACTCAGTGCAAGCAGCTGCATGTAACGTGCAAGGCATAGGCTTGAATCCTTAAATGCTGATGGAATTTGAAAAATAAGTATTTCACTAAGTGCCCTTTTGCTGTGGGCCCCCATCTGTGTTTATAGCACAATGTGGTTTCCTGGTACCATGGGGCTTTTCCCTACTTCAGTTCTTGGGGCAATGTTACTGGCCTGGCAGGGGTCTAGTTGCAGGGCGACTCCTTGCTTCAAAGGGTAAGCATTCTCTGTATTTTCTAGAAATATTTACTACTTGTGAACCTCTTGTTTATCACCACATACTTACTGGGTTCTGTCTTTCTATCTCGACAGATAAGCTTTGCACCATACCTGAATACTGTGAACCTGTGCCATTCCTTAACTTTGAGAGTTCAGTCCAGGTCGTCCAACTAACAGTTTTTAGGTCTCGCTGGCGTTGCAGCGCGAAGCGCTGCCGCCAACGAGAACTATTGTTGCCGTGATGCCTCTCAAGGGAGGCAGACCGGGGCACACGCAGCGATCGGGGTCTGTGGACGCGCCTCTGAGACGCGCTTGTGCACACGCACACAGACACACGCGCGCGCACACACCCCGCCGCTGCCGACCCCCCTCACCGCATCCGCGGCTGCCTAACCCGCGCGCACACACCTCGCCACCGAGATGCCTCTCAAGGAAGACAGACCGAAGCCGCACTGTTCGAAATTTACAGATTATATTGGCATTGTCAGCAAATGGCAGCTTGCGGGTGAACGATAGGGTATGGGGGGGGCTAGTCTCTACACTATGTGGTGCACAATGGAGATTAGTAAATTATATAACGATGGTGCGGGTATAGGATGGCTATGGGTACACACCCTTTAAAATTAGTGTTCCGTACAGTACGATTGCATGTGCACACCCTCTTATTATTATGGTGAAACTACACTGCACACCCTTTATTTTCATGTACGAATAGACATGCGCACAACCTATATTATGTATGCTGGTACTATATGTTCATCTTAAAAATAATAGTTCAAAATGCACAAAAGAAATGCACCGATGCTTATTCTTCCAACTGAGGAGGCAAAAACATGATGCGACGGCAGGCTCTTGCAACACGCATGGAACTTGCTTGGAGTAAACAAAACCATGTCACCTCGCTACAGAAACAACTGAGATTTTGGAAAGAGGCTGCAGGACGGAGAGAATATTCTGGCCACAAAACAGGATTACACACAACTGTCCCATATGACTGCAGCTGCTCCACTGAAGACCACTCCCAGCGATGACCCCCCACACTCATCACGCCGCCCCTAAGACACACAGCCGCGCCACTCCCACCATGACAGTCTCTGTCTCTCCTCACCTGCTGTCACCCTGCAGCGGCGGCTCCTGCAGACGGCCACTGCACACCTCCATCGCCGCAGCCGTTCACTGCTGCACCAGCCGCTCCCCTTCACTCCCAATCCATAGCAGCTGCCTGGCTGGCCCAGCCTCGTAGGTGTCCCGCCCCCACTTCTGGGAACGAACGAACTTCAGCTCCCGGCGTACCTTGGGTCTACAGCTTCCGGCGCACACTGCGAGTGCTGCCTGCGAGCTTATCAGGCCCCGCCCACTGCCTGCAGATGTTGGGAACGTTAAGGAGAATAAAATAAATCTTTAGAGTTGGACGAGCTAACAAATAAACAGGGGTAGCAGAGGCACGGATCGGTTCTGGCTCCGAGAGTCAGTGCACAAGCCGAGTCTTTAAAATATTTGGCCTTGTAATAGGGTGACCAGATTCTCAAAACAACAAGCATTTGCAATGCAATAGGTCTCGCAGTTACACGAGTTAAAGCTATTGGCATTGTAAATGACAATGCCTTTATTTATGTTTTGAAAACGAAAACAAAAATAAAAGGCATTGTTATTTGCAATGTCAATAGCTCAAACTCACGTAAATGCGAGACCTATTGAATTGCAAATGCTTGTTTTGTATAGTTGTAGTTTGTTAATGTAATTGTTATTTGTATTGTTGTTAAATTGATTTTTTTTAAATAAAATGTTTGTTTACTCCATATTTCTTTTCGTAATAGCTTTTAAAGAGTTCAATATTATTGCAGCTGTGCAATGTTGACATAAAGTGGAACTTCCAGCTTCAAGGACTGTAACTGCTGCTGCATGTATATGTATGTTAAAGGTACTATAGAGAGATTAGTGCTTCTTTGCCCTGTAGTATAAAGATTGTTGTACAAGAGACCGGTTTTGGCACAGAGGCGAATGCATTCTCATAGTAAACTGAGCATTGCTGCCAGCTGCATGAGAGGACAGTTCTTTTGCACATCCTAGTATATATACTTGTCACTCTGGAGAGCAGTTGAAATGCAGAGGTCTATCTCTCTGTACACCTTTCTATACATGCCTGTCCCTATAAGTAGATATCTGAGAGAGAGGTGAGTGTGCCCTGACATTCAAATATGCACACTGGTGGTCCAAGACAATTGTCAAGAGAGATGATACTCCAGACACCTGTGCCACTGCCTCCCTCTCCCTCGCTCATACCCCTCACATCCGCTGAAGAAACAGTGGAGGACACTCCTCCTACCTTGCTGAGAAGTCTTTAAACAACTTCCCACGTAACCTCCGGATCTGGGAGGCCTGCTTCTCTCAGAGGTTAACATTTGGAATTCCTTAAATACCCTATTTAAGTGTAATTCCTGATGGCAGAGAAGTAGCTGCTTTATGTTTTATATACTTGGATTGGTAATGACAAATCCTCTTTAGAGGTAAAGTTGAATTTGGTATTACTAATCTAGAAATGCCACTTTTAGAGAGTGTACATTTCTTTGCTCTCAGCTCTCTTGTGTGCCTTGCAGCCTGTCTCCAATGCACGTCTGGGGTGGGGAGACAGCTACAGTTTGTGCATTCCATCTAGACAGCCACAAGTACAGGACACTCAGCTGCATCTGTATTCATTTGCATACTGACGGGTCGTCCTGGGAAGAGGGAGGGGAGGAGCTTACATGTACACCTGAATAGGTAGTGGTGTGGCCTCACACAAAACACTGATTTACCCCCCACAGATAGGCTGGCAGACAGAGCTGGCCTGAAAGACGACTTGTGCACCACAAAGGCTTTGCTTTGTTGTCACCTCCACTTCAAGGACACATTTGGGCTATGACCCTCCTCTCACTAGTTCACGTTGGGGTCCTAAGGAGACTCTGCCAAGAAGAGGAGATGTGTTACAAGAGAGACTGCCACTTTGCTAACTGCTTTGATGTGTTGGTCTGTTGATTGCTGGGGTACAGAAGGGACTGCTACTTGGCTACCTACCCTGCTGTGTTGGCCTGCTGCCTCTGACCTGGGTGGTGAGAAGGAGTGGACCTGTTCTCTACAACCTTTTACAACCTAAGTAACTCCAAGGGCTTCTTGGCTTGCCTCCTGTTCAGGAAATCTCAGGACCATCAAAGATTTCATGCTCACAAACTGCAGCTGCTAGGCTCTGCTAATCCAGAGTCTGACTGTGGCTGACTTACCTTCAAGCAGTCCTGGGCCTTCACAGAGTGTTAGTAGACACTTTTAGGCAACTACATGCATTAGTGTGATGCCCCAATCAAGCACCACCTTGTCAGCCCCATTATGTTTGCTGATTTTGCTGAAGCCCCATTGCCCGAAGGCAGTCCAGCACAACCTGACACACTTCGCACACATCAAGCAAAGACAGGCGCCTGCCCTCCATGACTCCAATCACCGAATCGTATCCAGCAAGGGGAGACTCCAGCAACGCAGGTCCCGAGGCCGATGGCGCTGCAATAATTCTGCCAAAAATGTACTAAGCGCTCCAGGACTTATGAGATCCCTGCCACCCACCAGTGCTCTTGCGGGCCGCCCCGAATGGAGCGAGTATATCAATCTCCCGCAAACTTGACATCACATCACATTTTAAATGACCAGGGGAGAAAGTCTGTTCAGTGTAATTTCCCCAGCATTGCCGTAAAGAACCTACTGAAAGCACAAGGGCTTGTACATTCTTGAATTTTTTGTAACTTGAAATGCTGTAATTGGATTCTAATCATTTTTAACTTGTTTTGAAGAGTAAAAAATATTCTATTTTCATACCTCATTTTGGAGTCTATTTTGTAGTGTTTTCACTGAGATACTGTATCCACATATGGACAACTGCTTTACACATTGCCTCTTACGTTAAGCTCTGTGCCAAGCTACCAGAGGGTGAGCACGAGCTGATTTAAGTATGTGACTGACTTACCCTGACTAGATGTGTGGTCCTTACTTGGACAGTGTGCATACCTCTCCTAATTAGATACCCGATTTTTAACAGTGGTTCTTGTGAAAAAGTGTGTGAGACATTAGTAATGTGCTAAGTAGATGGATCATTTCTATGGGGGGCATTTGATCTCATGAACATCACGCGAGACTCACATGGAAAACTGCCACAATGTGTTTTACTATCTCGCGAGAGTCTCGCGGAATTGTATTAAAAAAAAGGGGTAGCGGAAATCTGGTGAATAAAAATTATACCTATTACAACAGGATATGTTCAGTGAAAATGCAAATTCCATTGTAAAAGTATGCTTTTGCGAAAGGCTTGCGAGCATAAAGCAGCAAACCCTGCTCCCTCGCAGTGGACGTGGAGGACTGTGCGCCTGGCTCTCACAAGAGGCTTGCAATATTTAATCACACTATATATGAGAGCGTCCCTTGGGATGTCTTTCCACTCTTGGGCGTCTCGCGGGTTTCTCACGAGATACCCGTGAGAGCATAAAAACCGAGAACTTTCTTAATTTTCAAATGCAACAGTACATCAACTGCTTTTCTACTTTAAACAACACTTCTCATGTCTTACTTTCTTCAAAATGACAAAAATACAGTGTTATGAACTTAATTCCAAATGCACAATCTCACGAGTGGATCACGAGACCCGAACAGGAAGTACAGCCTCCTCGTCCACGCAGAGGATTGTGTGTTTGACTCCGGTGATCGTCTTGTGAGAGGCATAAATTTGTAAATGAAATAATTAATACAATATGCATACTGTACTAACTTTATTATTAAAAATAAGAATTCAAAACTGACCACATGAAAAACATCTCCGTGCAATAGATAAGAGTTAAATTTATAACTATGATCTCATGCCCCCCTCCTGGAGCCCTCGATGGCTCTGGGGACTGCCACACCCTAGGGCCGGCTCCTGCAATGTACCGGGGTGCCCACCCCTGGGACATTGCTGTTTGCTATGACAGCTCCTGCCCTGCCATAGCAAACTGCTTTGCTTCATTGATGCGAGAACAGGAAAACCGTCTCTCGCTTCAATGAAGCAAAGCAGAATTGCTTTTGAGCAAGGGGAGCTGCATGTCAGCAGCTCCCTTTGCTCAAAAGCAATGCCGACTCCTGCAGGAGGTGGAGAGCCGGTGGGGCATTGGGGTGCCCCCCACTGTCCCAATCGCAGAGGCCAGGGCCCGGGGCCAAAAGTGGCCCAGGAAAGGTGCCACACGACCCCTCTGCTCTAAAAAAAATCTAAAATAAAAAAAAAGGCCAGCCCCGGGGAGGGGGTCCCCGGGGCCATAATTGGCCTGAGGACGTAACTAAATGAATAAATACAATTTAAAAAAGTCTGGCCATGCCCCAGGGGATGGGGTCCCCAGGGTCGAATTTGGCCTCGCGAGGGGGGCCACCCAGCCCCCTTCCCATTACATTTTTTTTTAACAAATAGGGGACAGGCTCTGGGGAATGAGGTCCCGATGGCCCAAAAAATGTAAAAGGAGGACCACACAGCCAGCCTTGTAAAAAAATTAAAATAAATGGCATCTCGCAGGAGGCCACGCCCCCTTTCTCCACCACTCTGCAAACACGCCCCCTGGCGCCTTGTTAGATGGGGAATTAATTCCCCTTGAATACTGAGGGTCCCTGGGGGCCAACTAACCCACCAGGTACCTCCAATATGCCCCACAGAGCTGCATTGCAGAGAGGTGGTCCGAGACCATGCCCCTTTTTATACCACTCTGCAAATGCGCTTCTTGGCGCACTGTTGGTGGGGTGATGAGGACCTCAGGACACAAGTGGACTTCATCCCCCGAGCAGCAGTGTGCCAAGAGGCGCGTTTGCAGAGTGGTGTAAAAAGGGGGCGTGGCCACGGACCACTTCTCTGCAATCCAGCTCTGTGACACATATTGAAGGTACCTGGTGGGCTACTTGGCCCCCAGGGACCCTCAGTATTCAAGGGGAATTAATTCCCCAACTAACAACACGCCAGAGGGCGTGTTTGTAGAGTGGTGGGGAAAGGGGGTGTGGCCTTAGTCTACCTCTCAGCAATCCCACTCCATGGGGCTTACTGGAGGTAAGAGGTAGGCTAGTTGGCCCTTATAGGACCCCCAGCAGCGAAGGGGACTTCAATGCCCATCCAAGAGCGCGCCAGGGAGCACGTTTGTAGAGTGGTGGGCAAAGGGGGCGTGGCCTGGTAAGAGTACTTACCAATGCTGCTGTGAGAGACTTACTGAAGGTAATAGGAGGGGAAGTTGGCCCCCAAGGATGTCCTTGGGAGCCACTACCCCTCTTCTTACCTCCAGAAAGTCCCACACAGTGGGATTGCTAAGACATCTTCGGAGTCCATGCCCCCCTTTCTCCACCACTCTGCAAACACGCCTCCTGGCAGACTACGGGATGGGGATGAAGTCCAATTTAGTCCTGAGAGAGTTTGGGGCCAAGAAGCCCTCCTGGTACCCCCTGTAAACTACGCAGCGGAATTCCTGAGTGCTGGTCGGAGGCCCAGCACCCTTTCTCAACCACTCTGTAAACGTGACTGCTAATTAAAGAAGCATCCCTCTGCACCTCTGACTTAGAGGTAGTTTTAATCCCCCTGCCCTATTATGTACTAGGGACTTACAGAGGAGGTCATGCTAATCACAGGGGTACCCCAACGCATAGTGTTCCCTAGTGTATGTAGGTATTTTCACTGTATTGTATGTGTCTTTTAGCACAGCACAGGCGCTAGGCCTGGTTAGTCAGTCAGTTACCACCAGTACCCGACAGCAAAAAAAATGGGGGCACAGGAGGACTTTCTGCTCCTCTGTTGGTTCTTTCTGCACATCTCTTGCTTCTTCCTGCACTTTGCTTCGTCTTTCTGGAATTCTGTTGCCTCTTTCTGCATTTGTCTTGCATCTTTCTGTGAAATGTCCAACTAACTATAACGTCCCTGAAACCTCTGTTTTTTTCAGTGAATTACTAAGGTTTTTTTAATGCCTATTTCTAACTATAACATGCCTGAAACCTATGTTTGTTTCAGTGAATTTCAAAGGTTTTTTTAATGCTAATTTCTAACTATAACGTCCCTGAAACCTATGTTTTTTCAGTGAATGTATATATATATATATATATATATATATATATATATATATGGTTTTTTTGTGTGCAAAATAATGCATCTATGCTTTAAGAAACATCGTCCCTGGATTTTGCTTCGAGTGCTCTTCGCTTTACACGTTTTACGTGTTGGTTGTTTCATATATATATATGTATATATACCTCAAAAAAATACCCTTTCGGGCTTAGAGTGACGCATAAATCATGCCAAAAAGAAGCAGAGAACTCTGAGTAGTTCTCAAGTTTAGGTGGCAAGCAGCTCCTGTATAGTGCACCCTCAAAACCAGCGACACTCTAAATTTGCTCACCTCAAATGTCTGCTTTTCTATCAAAGTCTTTAAGCGTTGGATTAGTACAGTGCCATCCACACCGAGATAGAAAGGGACAAAGTCTTTTGCCATTTCTGCAGCAAAGATTTTAAGCATAGGACTAGCACAGTGCTATCCATGCCGAGCTGTAAAATGACAAAATACTTTTACCACTCCAGGCACAGTATTACAGCTTTGAATTGGTGAAGCCTATAAGCTTACAAAAAATGCCGAGGTCTTCTTTGGAATTTTTGTTTGGGGAGCTGCAGGAATCCTAATGGCTTTTGAAAAATCATCCCACCCACAACTCATAGGTGATTCTCCACAGCTCAGTAGGTAAATATCACGTTGGTGGGCTCAACCTTTGCTGGAAGTATTTACATAAATAAAGACGGGATTTTAGCAGGAATCCAGACAAGTAGTAAAAATATATTAAGGTCTATCAGGGGGAATAGCCTTTATTGCTGGGAACCCCAGATGTGATAAAAAACCATGTATATTGTATATCAGATGAGGTACAATGACTCCTCTATGAGACAACTCATGCCAACATATTTAGGCAGCCTCAAAAGCCCATACGGGTCGACAGCCCTTGTCAGGGCTTCATTGTTCCATGCCTATCTACCCAATCAAGCCATGCACCAATCATAAGGCCTAATGCTTTCATACCTTTACTTTCTTCCTCTTTGACAGGCATCATAGCTTGAGGGTGGGTTCCATCATACTGGTCAGATCAGGGAGGTCCTCCCCTCTAGCCACACATTCGGCAAGAGGCTGTGCCTGCATGTTCACCTAGACTCTCCCTCATCTGTTGGTTGTCTGTAGGTCCACAAACAAGCATTCCTAATAATACCTTTGCATAAGGTATGTGATTATGTTGACATAGAGAGGGGATGCCTAGGCTGAAGGCCTTTCTCTGTCCATGTGTGTATTCAGACCAGAAGACCAGGCACATGGGTGGTTCGAAAGTATAATTTGCTACAGGTCACTGGGCAGATTATTGAAAAGATGCCTAGTCAACAAGAGCAGATCAAGAACTCTGCAGCCATACACCTTCACTTCATGACCCAGAAGACTCTGTAACTCCAGTCATGGAAAATGCATTCTATATTAGATAACTAGATAAAAGGATATAACTTGTGAGCAACTTTGTTAATTTTGAAATTTAAATACAAATTTCAATTTTGGTTTAATGTAAATTAAAGGGTGAGTGTTTAGGATAACTATTTTGCAATGTTTCAATGGTTTATTTACACAGATTTACCCTTTTGGAGTTATGGTAAGCTTTTTTGCAGATAATTGAAAATTTAAAACTACCCAGCAGACCAAAGATGAGGCTGTATTTGTTCCCATCAATCAATCAATCAATCAATCAATCAATCAGGGGTTTATAAAGCGTGGCTACTCACCCGTGTGGATCTCAAGACGCTGAAGGGGGAGCTGCTGATCCATCTGGGCGCGGGGGTTCAGTCGAAGAGCCAGGTCTTGAGATCGTTTCTGAATTGGGTCAGTGATGGGAATTGTGTGAGGTGGAGAGGCAGCGTGTTCCAGGTCTTGGAGGTGAAACAGGAAAAGGATCTACTTCCAGTTCTGGTCTTGTGGATCCGTGGGAGGTGGCCAGGACCAGTTGGGCCGAGTGGAGGTGTTGGTGAAACATATGGAAGCAAGATGAGGATACTGCGTTGATCTGGCGGTTCATTGTGAGCGAGGAGTCCAGTATGATGCCGAGGTTTTGTGCGTGGTCCGTGGAGGGTTCCTAATGCAGTGAGCCACCAGGAGTCATCCCAAGCTGAGGAGGTGAGTCCCAGGATGAGGACTTCTGTCTTGTCCAAGTTGAGTTTGAGGCAACTCTCTTTCATCCAGGTGGCATCGCCCTTCATCACGCTATGGAAGTTGTTTCTGGCGGTTGTGGGTTCGTTGGTGAGGGAGAAGAGCAGCTGGGTGTCGTCAGCATAGGAGACAATGTTGAGTCCGTGGTTCCTGATGATGGCTACAAGCAGAGCCATGTAGATGTTGAAGAGGGTGGGGCTCAGAGAAGAGCCTTGGGGCACTCTGCAGCTGATCTCTATGGGTTCAGAGAGTAACGGTGGTAGTCTGACTCACTGTGTTCACCGGTGATGAAGGAGTGGATCCAGGCCAGGGCCTTGTCGCTGATGCCAGCGTTGTGGAGTCTTGTGATGAGGGTGCAGTGGGAAACAGCGTTGAAGGCGGCAGATAGGTCCAGGAGGATGAGGCCTGCTGTTTTGCCCCGGTCTAGGAGGGAGCATATGTCGTCGTCGGCAGCGAGGACTGCGGTCTCGGTGCTGTGGTTTCTTCAGAAGCCGGATTGGGAGATGTTCAGGACGTGGTTTACTTTGATGAACTTGGAGATTGGGTGTTGATGGCCTTCTCGATGACCTTGGCTGTTAAAGGGAGCAGATGAGTCTGAAGTCCTTGAGGTCTGTCAGGTCGGTGGATTGATTCTTCAGCAGAGGGTTGATCTTGATGTGTTTCCAGTCGGGGATGGTGCCAGTCTCAATGGAGTAGTTGATAGTGTGGCAAAGTTCAATGGCGGTGGCTGCTCTGTGGAAGATGTGGTGCGAGCATGTGTCCGTGTGGGCTCCAGAGTGTATTAAGATGCTGATTACTTCATTGTGTGATCGCAAACCCTGCAATTTGTAAAATGACTGGGATGGCCACCACAGAATTTCTTTTTACTATATTTATGTTTTAAGTTTATTGATTTATTGTTGGGTAACTTAAAACCATTACAATAAATTACAATATTAAATCAATATTACATTTCATTGCTTTAAAATTGACTGAGGTTAAGTGCAAAATCTTGTTTGAAATTGCCAAGTTTCAACTTAAAAAACTTTAGTAAAGTCCATAGTAAGAATCATAGTAAAAGGTTGTATGCAAAACAGATTTAAGATTGACATTAAGAAATAATATTAAAACTTATATGAGATCCCATGGTCCACATCACTCTCATTGGTCCCACGTAAAGGTCAGTATTTCCTAAATAGTACAGTGTGGTAAAGTGCAAGGGGCGCACTAGTAGTATATTAAGTTGCTTTCGTTCAGGGTTTTAAAAGGTTAGCTCAGTTTTATCCTTCAGTTGTGTTTGTCTAAGCAAGTCAGACATGTTTCGATGCAGCCTTTCTTTCACCTTTAACAAAATGGCAATTCAGCTGGGTATCCCGGGGTTAAAACAGGCCATCACCGCCTGCCTTCTTGTGCGCATTCCCATTTCGTATAAGGCTCTTTTCAGTAACTGACTCCTTTCACCCCGTACTGTTTTGCAAGGGCCGACTAGGTGGAGCAGAACTTCCTTCCCAACCCCGCATAGAGGACAGGTGTCAGGGAGACTACCCCGTTGCCAGAGCGAAAGGTGTTCTCTAGTAGGTCGTAAGACCAGCCAGTATCTTAAAAATTGCAGCTTGACGTAGATGTTAATTAAAATTACGTCGACTTCTGCGTTGTTGATAAGTAGAGTGCATTTCGTTGCGCACATGCCTGCATATTGAACGGCAAGTGCTGTTGCAGAAGCTATACTTGCGATTGCAATATAAGACCCTCGACAGATGTTCGTATTACGCCCATTTCGCTGTCAGGATTGAAAAGTTTGTGTAACGTTGGATGAGAACAGGTTCAGCCAGCCAGGTTTCCTGCAGGAGGATGACTGAAGTTTCTCAGGTAGTCATGCACATCTAAATTGGTTAACTTTCCATAAGGCCATTTATGTTCCAGGAGCAGTTCAGAAGTAGGCTAGTATTAGCTCCATCCTGACTCCTGGGGCATTTGTGGGCACATTGCCCTTGGAAATCAGTTGACTGTTCTCGCTAGGTCCCTTGAGATTTTGTTTGGAAGTTCAAGTTCAGGTTTGGTTAGGCCTTTTCTTCAGTGGTTTCTGTGTGCAAAGGCCTCTCTCTCTGGGGGCCCCCTTGCACTCGAGCACAGGGGGGAGTTTCCTCTGCACCCAGGCAGACCCTGTTTTGTGGCCAGGCAGGAGGAGTGGCAAAGGATATCCTGGATCGTAGCGTGGGGTAACTTTTAATTTCCACCTTCTGAAGGTAGGACCTTCTTTGAGGACTCTCTTTGTGATGCCAGATGTAATCCATGTAGTCTTCTCCACCGGGGGTTCTTCGGAGTGTTCGTCCTTGGAGCTCAGGTTACATAACCATGTAATTTCTGTTAGCAGTCGGAGGATATTGCCCCTATTTAAGATGTTTGGCATCCCCTGGAGACATATTCTGGGGTAGAAATTAGTAATGTGGTGCTTTCTTGACAATCCTCGAAAGTGCTCCGTGGGGTTACATGGGATTTTACCAGCAGCCACGGTTTCTAGGACTCCTCTAGGGACATTGTTTTGAAGAATATGAGCGGAGAGCAAAGGATTGTTACCAGTACTTAGCTGGTAATTCAGTTCAGTAAGTGTGGGGGGCTGGCAATCGATGGTGCTTACAGTGCCTATCTCAGGTGTAGATTCTTTTTTGATTGAGTTATCCGCAGTGGGTTTGTAGAGCATACTGCAAATGTTCTGCAGATCGCTGTGCTATATTCAGGAGGCATCTCCCATATGTTGTTTGGAGATAGATGTTCTCAGCTTCTATTGATTTTGTCGCCTTCTGGGCTGTTTTGGAGACTTGGTCGCCAGGGGTACTGAGATGGTTGTCCAAGATCAAATGAGTAGGTTGCCAGTATTTCTTCCCAATCTGGTGTGTGTTTGTCTCTAGGTATGAGAGTGCCATGCTGTCCTTCCCTTCCATTTCTTCTTTGAAACTGTAAGTGGTGCTCCTTGGCATTCTGTTAAGGAAAGGGAATTTGGAGTGCTGTTAAGGTTGCCTACAATGGTAGAGGCAGCTGGGCCAATGTCTTTGAGTCTGTGGCCCTCGTGCCAAATGCCTTGGCATTAATCGTAGTGTGGCTGCGAGTGGAGTGTGGGGTAGGCTATAAGCGAATTCTGTACTGCTTGCTGGCAGACAGTGGCAGGAGAAGGCCTGACCCCCGAAGAGAGACCGTCAGGGGCAGGTGATACCTTCCCCTGTTTCAGCGGATGCTTAGGTGCTTGACAAAGCTGAGGACCGTGGGAGTGCGGTCGTTTTTGACGAACGCTGAGCGGTACACCTGACTTGCAAGCCGCACCCAACAAATTGGGCCGCCTCTGCGAGCTGGGACCAGGCTGCGCCTTGCTGCTGCCGCCTTGTCACTCTCCCATAAGTGTCCCCACTGATGATCAGTCGAAGAAGTGCCACCACACCTCCTCTGTGTGATTCTTTGTGTTGTGATAGCATTTTCCCATGTATCAAACACATTTTGCGATATGGTTGAGCCTTTCTGAATTGCAAATTGGGTTTAGTGACTCATTTCCAGTCACAAAAAAGAAGGGGCATGAATGGAGCATCCTATCCTATTTGCAATTTGTACTGAGCTGTATCAATGGTTTGTGAGCAGGCGGGCTCCGTAGAACTGGGTATGCCACAGCGGCTTTACAACACTTAGGGCCAGATGTAGGTAAAACCCAAATAGCGAGTTCTTAATAGCGATTTTTACCGAATCGCTCTTAAGAACTCGCAAAGTGTGATGTAGAAAATAAATTGCAAAAAAATAGCGATTAGTTAATAATCACTAAAATAACTACCGAATCCGCATTACCGAATCTGCATTAGCAATTCCGCATTACCGAATCGGTATTGGCGAATTCGCAAATTTAAAAAATCGCTAATTAGCGAATCAGCCAATCTGGTGCACCCTGATGACCTCACAAGCAGGAAGTGGCCTGACACATGCTGTTACACTGAGCCTGAAGCAGTGGGAGAGGCAGGGAGCAGAACCAAAGACCCAGGAGCAGCTCAGCAACCACCTTGCAGACCCCCAAAACAACCATGGACACACAGGAGAAGGAAAAGGAGGCTGGAGAGAGGAAGAGAAAGCACACATTTAGTGAGAGGAAGTTGGAGGTACTAATTGAGGAGGTGGTGAAGGACCACGACCAGCTCTTTGGAAAAAAATCCCTGCACGTTCCTGAATCGCAGAAAAGAAAAATTAGGCTTGTGATCCAGGAAAAAATAAATTCCATTGGTGTCACCCAGCGCTTGCTAGACGAGCTGAAGAAGCGCTGGTACGACCTCCGCAAAAGTGCCAAGGAGAGGGTGGCTGACCGGATCAAACAAGCCAAAAAGACAGGTGGCGGGACATCTACTGCACCTGCACCAACTCCCTTGGAAGAATTGGTGGAGTCCACCCTCCAGCCGGAGAGCATGAGTGGCATCGGAGACGCAGACAGCTCAGCCAGAGGAGCCAACATATATGGTAAGATGCATGCACAGCATGATGTGCCCCCCTCCCTAACCCCAATCCCCAATGACCCAGTAGGAATCCTACTCCAGTCCATGTTTTGCAAAAAAACAGCAATGCATCATGGGAGATGTAGTCCCAATTAACACATAACATATCAGTTAGTGCACTAAACCAAAATGCATGTCACACACATTAGTAAATAAGAAAGCGGGGGACATTCAGTTTGATTGGCAGTCATGAAATTTATTGAAAGGCTAATACTGCTAGACAAGTGAGTAAATGGAAATTCTGTATCCACAGGCGAGACAGCGCGCCAGGCTGCAGAAGGGGATACAGAAGAGGCACCCAGGGAGACCAACACACAGGATGAGGAGGTCCTGTCACCTGCTGAGGTCACACCACCACCGAGAGCCAGGAGGTATACAGTGGGAAGCCTCCAGGAGATGGAGGGGTCAGAGGAGGGGAGCATGGGAGCCCAACAGACCATGCAGGAAGAGGATGTACACACAGCAGGAACACAGTCCCCCATGGAGCTTGGCCACACAGGTGCCCGACGCCGCCGACCAAGGGCACACAGTCCTAATGCACACGTAGAGGAGTCCAGTGTCTTTGTAGGTCTGGAGGGGAAGATGCTGAAGGTGCAGCGTCTGCAAGGAAAAACAATGAGGGCAATGCAACGCCAGATGGTGGCCATCAACAAAAACATGCGTGACAGGAAGGAGGGCATATACTGCCTTAACAACACCATGGCTGAGGGCATGCGGGATATGTCAGAGGCTGTAAGACTGTTATGCAGCACGATGGAAAACGAACGTGGGGCAAGGCGCCGGAACAGACAGAGGATGGATGGGTACACTAAGGCGGTGAAACGGCTATGCAATGCCACCCATGTACTTAGCAGGTGCTCGGTGGCCATGCAGTTAGAGATGGCCAACTGCAGCCGTGACGTCACAAGGGGGTTGGTCACAGTCACCAGTGCCTTGGAAGTGCTCCAGACCACACAAATCGCTGCCACATGATCGGGGGATGGGGCTGAAAGGGAGGAGGCAACAAGCCGCAGGAGTATCACTCCCCGAATACAAGAGTCCAGGAGGCACAGTGGAAGGCACGGACCAGCCGCAGGGCAGACCCCTAGGGAGGACAGTGTGCCTAGTGAACGCAGCTGTGCTGCGCGTGGGTGCAGTAAGTGAAACCAGGCATCACCTGACATTGGGAGATGGGTGAAGTAACCCATTTGAGCAAATGATGGGATTTGGAATATTACATGGAGAGTATCTATGCCATGCTGGGGTTGTTAAGGCACTGTGAGGCCATCATGGTGTGGCGGTGTGCTGTCCTATTGCCTGATGGAAGGTCAATAAAACACTGTAACACAATTGCAGTTACTCGCTTTGTCTCATTACTTACTCAGAAATAGTTGTGTGTGATCTCAGCCCGTCTGTGTCTCCCATCTGGTGCTGCTACAACACCTGCAGCGCTGTGCTGTGGCTGTGGACAATCCTCACCCTCATCCTTTGATTCAGTGAGTTCCACGGGTGTTCCCTTCTTTGTGGCCAGGTTATGCAGCATGGCACATGTAGCTATTATTTTGCAGCAGATCAGAGGCCGGTACTGCCGTGCACCTCCACTCTTATGGAGGCAGCGGAACCTGCTCTACAGGAGTCCGAATGTACGCTCCACCACATTCCGCGTAGATTTATGGGCAACATTAAATCTCCTTTCACTTGGGGTAGATGGGTTGAGGTATGTTGTCAGGATCAATACACGCACCGCATATGCGCCATCACCTAAGTGTTAAAGGAAGAAAGATTATTCAGTCAGCAATAGATACATCAAAGGTATACATCGGGGTGTTTCACATAGATTTACCTAGCAGGTATCCTTCTCCAAATTCACCCCCAGCAAGACAGGTATAGATCCCACTGTTCCTGAAGTAGAATCATGCATGCTCCCAGGAAATTTCACAACAATGTTGGTAATGATGTGAGACGCATCACATATGACCTGTACGTTGATTGAATGTGTTGATTTGCGGTTACGGTAGCAGAGGGGGGGCAGATTGGTATATGTGTCCCGTCAATGCACCCTATTACATGTGGGAACTGGGCCTTCTGATAAAAGTCCATCTTCGTCTTATGCAGTTCCGCCTGTGTGCTGGGGAACCGGATGTAGGGGTGCATTCTTTGCATCATGGCATCCAGGAATGTGTTGAAGAAGCGGGACAGGCAGCTCTGTGACACACCACCAGCCACAGCTATTACCCCCTGGTAACTGCCGGGTGCTAATAGGTGCAGGCAACAGAGGACTTGTACATGTGGAGGGATTGCGTGCGCCCTTGGTGTCCGGTGCTCCAGGAGTGGGTGCAGGTCCCGTATCGGGTCTAGGATGGTGGTTGGGTGAAGCCTGTACCTCTGATGGATTTTGGCCTCTTTGAGTTGGAATAGTGTAATGCGCACTCTGTAAAGGCGTTCCTCTCGTCTCCAGATCCGCTGTGCTGCTGCTTGCATCCGCATCCACCTTGCAATGACATAGAGGGCCGCAATTGTGTTCCCGCCGATGCATTCTGGGGCTGTTTATATGCTGTGCACCTGGTTACCACCTGCTTTGAATCGGTGTTAATTTGCGACTCTTAAATAGCGATTTTTCAAATTTTCGCTATTAGCGTCTTTACGTACATTGAATTGTGATTTGTTTAGCGATTCCTTAATTTGCGATTTGCTAATTAGGGAGTCGGTGTGGCATAATCGCTATGTAAAGAATCACTATCTGTTTTCCCTATTTTTTAGCGATTCTGTATTTAGCGATTCTGTATTTTTATACCTACATGTCGCATGGCTGAATTGCGATTGCTAACGCGGAAATTCTGCAAATTTCTGCGTTAGCGATCGCTATTTCTCTACCTACATCTGGCCCTTAGTTAACATAATTTGTTTGTGCAGGGGGTGTGGCACAGGGACTTTGTTTTTTCTAAGTTACTTTTGAGTGGAGGGTCCCTGGTGCTTTGTTGCCCCTCTATTACTCCTCTTTTTGTGTTTCTGTGGCCCACTGTGCCTGGAGATTTTGTGATCTGACATATCAGTACTTCATTTACATAGCAAAATTAAGGGCCGGGTGCAAAAAGTCGGTGCACAATTTGTGACCAGTCTGTTTGTACATCTGGTCCTTGATCTAAGACAGCAGATTGTCTTCCAAAGACTTCTTCCTTTTAGTGGTTAGTTCATGGGTTGTTGTCTAAAGATCGAGGGCCCGATTTATATGTTGGCGGTGTTGTATACTCCAACAAGGTCAGTCGTACAGGATAACAGCCATAACAATCTCAGTGGTCCTGTTCTGGCATACAGGTGTTACAGACATGGGTGGCAGCCTCAACAGTTCCTGTGGCCCCCTCTTGGTATACTGGAGTCAAAGATATGGGAAAAGGCAGCTGACAATGACAATTGTAATAGTGGCTGCCCAACAGTTTCAGTAAACCCCGCATGGCAAAACAGGGGGCATGGGCATGGGCATGGGCAACAGCCCCGATGAAGGCAATTACAACAGGCAATGGCTCGAATAATCTCAAAGGACCCTTCCTGGCATATGGGGGCACAGACATGGATGATGGCCCCAATGAAGACAATTGCAACAGGCAAAGGCTTGCACCTTCACTGCTGCCCCATCGTGGTTACTGATTTCCACAAGAGAGCAGAAGGCTCACTCGCAACAGCTGTCTTAACTGGACTGGGTGCCTCACACTCTGCTTACGGAGATCCACTTGTCCGAATCCCCGCTGGGCCCAGCTCCCTTTAGGCTCTCTCCTCCTCCTCACAGTACATACTGGTCTTGGCAGCCAGACTGAATGGTGGTGGTCCAGGCACAGGGAAATTATTCTTGGCTTCCTGGGCGATAGCCCCCTCATCCAGCTGGGAGGTGACAGACCTTGTTCCCCAGCCCTGGTTGCAGCAGCACGAAATCTTGGTGATCTGACTCCTGATGAAGGGTGCTGTTCGCCAAAGTTTAGGACTCATGCTCCCACCTTTATAGTCCAAATCCAGACACAAATGCTATTTAGTGTCTTATCCTTTGAAATTCGGGTTGTGGGTGTCAGTTCCTTTGAAGTGCTCTCTCCTCTGCCTTTTTGTCAAAAGGACAGTCTACCACAGCAAGAGTTCCTCCAGTTCTGAATGACAGCAAAGACATAGGAATTATCTGGGGAAGACACTCGTTTCTCAGTCTCCACTGAAATATGCCTCACAAAGTTTCAAATGCCTATGCCCTACCCTCTGTCAAGGTTCCCTGGTCCACAGCATCAGCCTTATCAGTCCCACCGACAATGAGCCGAGGCCCCTCCAACCGGTATCTCTACCTGGAATCAAAGAAACCCGATGTGTAAAGAGGATGCTCTGCTTCCCTTCCCCCAGTGTGGTCCCACCCTAAGTATGTCAGCAACTTACATCTCCTCTCTAGCAGTGGTGGTTCCTCTTAAAGGGCGGAGAAGCTTCGCCCCGCCTGCTGCGAGCGCAGCAGGTAAACACAGTTTATTAAAATGGTAATTACCATTTTATTATATCTACGTGAAGCTGAGCTGCACTGTAATAGGACGAGTGTGAGGGTGGGGGCGAAGCTGATTCCTGCTGATTGCAGGATGACTGCTGCCACTGCCAGTGTGCATGTCAGATTGTCCGTCTGGCCATCCAGACATGCAGACTTCAGACCCATCAATTCCAGCGCTGTGAAACAGCCAGGGGATTGCAGGCACAGTCCCTTAGCCTTAAAATGAACACTGGGTTACCCTTCTCCAACCAAACCTGGACTCTAAATTTTAGGAATAAATCATATTTGCATTAAACAGAAATATGATTAAAGACACCAACGTTAATGCTATGCCACCACAGGCCGTCTTACAGTAAGTCCCTGGGGTTGCAATTTGCTTTTGAGCCTGCTTGTTGTTCCCACCTTGGCACTTTGGTATTATAGAAGAGGCCACAGATGTTTGGGTAATATGGAACAAGTTGGCTCACTTTTTGCCCAAGCACGATCACAAGGGGGTGTTGTTTCCTCATTAACAATTGTGCATGGCCCCATGCAGATGAGGAAGTATTTTCCTTTGCAACCAGGACATATTACAGATGCAAGTGTCGAAGCAAAGAAAATGTCCCAAAGGCACACTGACTGTTTTTCACATAAGGGTGGCACACAGTCAGTGCACCAGTTGCCTATTGGAAGGGAGCAAAGGGTGCCCTATGGACTCCCCAAACACTCTTTTGATATTAGCTTCAGTCACTTACTGAACCTGTTCACGCCTGCAGTGGGAACAGTGCATTCAGTTTAATAGGGCACACTGTCCCGGTTTGCCCCTGTCACACCCTCTTAAAGATGTGCCGTGAGGCAGATAGGGCAGTGCACCCTATTTGTAATACAGGCCTTAGTGCTCACTTCAAGAAGTTTGATAAAACTGTGACCTGTTCTTTACTGCCTATTTGTTGTTGAAATATATGCCTTGTGGTACTTGTCACGTTGCTCTACTTACAACAAAGAATGACGATAAATGACATAGAGGGGTTTAGTCACTGCAAAAAGACTTCCTTTGGTAGGACAGACACTTCTGCTTCTTATGTGTTCTCAATCCACTAATTATCTGATTCTGTGACCACAAAGGATGGTAAAACCCAAGGACTTGTTAAACAATTCATAGTGGGCTCCATCACGTTTTGACTTTAGCAAAATATATTTTTCTCTAACTCATTAAGAGTTAAAAATAACACCATAGAGGAAAAACAGAGAAGCTCCCAGCACTTTGCAAACGTTGTCTAGAACTATTCAGCATTTATTTTTTCCCCCAAAGTTTAATGAACTTATAGTCCCTCTTCAGCCATCTACATCATACATGTGCAGCAGGTTATGGAAGCCGGGTCATGGTGTTATTATGTCTTATATGTTGCATGCTTTTCCATGGCACAGAATTCAGGCACTCATCCACGTAATGCTAACTTGGGTTACCTCATAAATCCAGTAGTCTTGCCAAATGTTAATCATGTTCTTAGTGCTTCATTAGTTATCTGTTTAATTTTGTATACTTCCTCCCTCTTTTTTCATGTGTATGACATCTAAATATTTGCTGCTATGATTAGGAACGAAGGAAATTAAAAGTTTGTAAAGCATTGTTCTTGTAATAAAATGAAGAAAATGAAAAGTACACAAAGTATTGTTCTTGTAATAAAATGAAGGAAACAGACAGAATGCAAAGCATTGTTCTAATAAATTAAAAGAACTACAAAGTATGGAAAGCATTGTTCTTTTTAATAAAAATAAAGGCAATGGAAAGTATACAACATTGTTCTTGTAATAAAACGAAGGAAATGGAAAGTATGCAGAGCATTGTTCTAGTAATAAAATGAAGGACATAAAAAGTATGCAAAGCATTGGTCTTATAATAATATTAAGGAAATAGAAAGTAAGCAAAGCATTGCTCTTGTAATAAACTTTCATTCTTAAAATAGTGATGCCATAAAGTTTAGTGGCCTACCTTATTGTTGGCTAGGAACATCTTTGAAAATCTGTTTATACTTCTGTAACTATGTTGCTGAAGGGATCAGTTGCTTGAACGGTGCAGCATGGCTCTCAGTTCAGAATATTGAGAGGTAGTAGTGCCATCCATTGTTAGCCATCCATTGTTAGCCATGTGTTGCACGTGTGACGGGATTTAAAGTAAACTGGGCTACTTGAGTCTGTTTACTTTCTGCAGCTTCCGCTGATTACTCCAGCGCCTTAGGAACAAATAGGAGAGAGTTGAAGGGAAAGGGGGTGTGAAAAGCGGTCATCCTGTGATATCAGGCTTTAAAGGGTGCATGTTGTCACTTCCACTATCCATGACATTTTAGTGAGTATATGGTCGCTGATTTGTGTGTACAATATGTGCCTGAGCCGGTTCTGGACTGCAAGAGGACATGAAAGAAGGAAGGTGGACAGAACCGAGGTAAATTGAATCTATATAGTGCTTACTACCCCTGACGAGGCATTGAAGTGCTATACCATGAGTAGCACGCTTCCGGGAGCCAAACGTTAGTGGTCAGTCCATTGGTTATTGGGGTTAGTTTTGCATACTAAAGGAAACCATTCCATGCATTTACTTTAGTTTCTTTGTGGCGCATAAAGGACTTAGGTGTGATCATTAGAGGTGGCTATGTAGGAAGCAAATGCTTGCTGCAGTTAATATTGTTATGATTTAAAACAAGAACAGACATCCATTAGAATAGCTTATATACAGCAGAGTCATGTAGAAGTGAAGCAGAGGTGCATTATTCAAAATAAATAAGGGAGGGAAAATGTAAAAGTTTAATTCAAGAACAATTTTTCACTTAGGATTTTAAGGAACATAACAGATGGAGATTCTTTGAGATAGTATGCAATCTGTGCAAAGAAACAGTTTGAAACTGTGCTATTATTAAGGGGTTTATGCATTGTTTTGCTAATATATTAAATGACTGTTCCTAACTAAACTGTACCTGCATGCACGTGAATCACGATTGTTACGAGGAAAGGACATAATACAAAATAACAAAACAATACGTGCAACACTAGATCAACACTAGAACACAAACCATAAATGACAACATTGAAAGAAACAAATTACTGCTAAACGGCAGAATCCACCAGTTTTTTCCTACAGGCTTTCAATGTATCAATTTGGGTCATGGTAACAGGCAGAGAGCTGTCCTTGACCCAGATTAGACAGGGCTGCTCATTGTTTTTCGTAGCAGCATGCCTCTGAAAGAGAATCGGCACCAGAGTGCATTAATGCTTGCGTTTACAATGGGCCATTATCGTCAGTGTTTGGAATGTAGGTACAGATGCACGTTTATAGGGCACTGATAAAAGCCTGCCATCAAAGAAAATGATGTGTCAAGCAAGGTATTGTCTACTGCAGAATGCTTGGCGACCTGCTCATGAAAAATCATGGATGTGGAAACACAACACGTGACTCGGAATCGGCGCGGCAAAATGGGAAATTTTAAATCCAAAAAGTTGGCGAGAAAAGGGAACTCAAAGAAAGTGTGCTCGTGTTTGACACTAGCATCCGTGCAGTCTAGAGACATACTTTTAATGGCGAGAAATGTCAACACACATAAGGTGAAGACTTACGGAGAGAACAAGATCACTCTCTGGATAACGTGTTGCACAAAAGTAGTGACTTGCTCATGCTGCGGGTGAATTGGAAGATATTAAAAAAAAAAAAATCAAGAGATGGATGGAATACTTTCATTAATCTCAGACTCTAATAATTTCCAACATTCCTTGTCCATATTTCCTCTACTGACAAAAATCAACCATATGCAAATAAACTTTGATCCTGCTCCATTAGGAACAGTTCAGCCCGAATTGACAGACCAAGTTACTTCTGAATAGGAACACAAGCAATCCCAAACTGATTTTGATATTGTTAAGCCATATTAGATACACAGTGATAAAAAAGCAATGAGCAGCCACATTGGGCCTTTGAGAAGTGCAGTTCTTACTTGACTCTCAGAGTACTGACACATGATGCGCACCACTAGAAGGACCAGCAGTAACAGGAATGCACACCTAAGGCATGGCAAAGGAGACTCTGCTGATAGCAATCCATCAATAAACTAAGGCAGATTCTCATTATGAGTACTCGTCAAATGTATTATTGTCTTTGAAGAAGGCAATAATCTAAAGGAAAGATGGAGCCACAAGAGACCACAAAACAATACCCAGCATACTAGATGGCCAACACGATGTGATTGGCCGAAGTGGCAGGGCATCATCAATGTGTGACTGCATAGCCTGCCGTTTTACCAACATTATGCATAGAATGACTTGGGTTAAGCTACTCGCTGGGAATTGACTGAACATACTAACTGTAAAAGTTAAATGTAATATAATTGATCGCTTGCTCTTGTGGCCTCTCTTACATTGGCATGATCACCGTGATGGTGAAAATACACATATTTGAACACCATAATAATATTGGATGCAGCTGCAACACTTCTAGGGTCACTACGTGTTTCCTGGAACAAGCTTTCAATGAAGACAAAATCATTGGACATTCATAGAGAATCTCTCCAACAGTAGAGTAGAAATTGCAAGGACATTATTCCAGAAATAGCACTGATTGGGATTAAAAGCAAACATATAAGATAGACCTTAATGACGATATTCCATAGAACTCTTTCTAATGTGTTCATCAGGGTAATGTTTCATCTGCCAAATTGACTTGAGAACATCAGTGCATATATACACCAGTCAGACCTCTACATGGTTTCGAACTTTCTAGTTTTGATATAAGGAACTGCAACTTGATGACCTTGTTGCCAGTGGCGGATGGTGACATTTGAAAGTGGTGCGGCGTAAAATGATTGTCATACTTCACCGTAGCGAGCAAGCAAGCCCGAACAACCTAAGGTGGGTTCGGGGGGGTTCTCCCCCTGAGAAACAAATTTGAAAAAAGAGTGGAAAAATTGTGCATTTTCAAGCAAATTTGAGAAAGCAGGAAGGTTAATAAAGCAATTGTGAAAGTGCAGTTATTACATTAATAAAGAGATGTCATATAACATAGGTAGCTGCTTATTCAGTATAACCACAGAGCTTCATAATAGACTTTGAAATATAATGCATTTCTGAGTAGCTCACAGATCGCAAACTAGCAGCATTCAACATATGTTTACTTTTTGTATGTAAAATCAGCACGTCCGTCTTTAAGAGCAGCAAACTTTTCAATAGCTTGAACGTTAAAGTCTGAGATATTTTGAACTAGCTTGCTCTCTATAGAGAGCATTGCCAAAGCATTTAGTCTTTCCTCAAGCATGGTGTTCCTCAGGAATGTCTTAATCCTCTTTAAGGCGGAAAAAGATCGTTCTGCCTCTGCTGTTGTCATAGGAGTGGTTATGACAATTTTAAGTAAAGCCACTGTCTCTGTAAATGTTTTTTCCATATTAAGTTTATGAATTAAAGCCAGCAAAGACCTGGCATCTTTGGCCTTTCGGTACACAAGCATTGAGTACAGTACAGTCAACTCAGTTTTCAAGTCCTCTTGGTTAAGCATAGGATAAGCTTCCACGCCCTCATGCAGAGCATGCTCAGGGAAGGATTCATCATATTTTGCAAAGTATTCACTTTCCAATAATACGGCACTCGCCAAATGTTTTGTGAAAGCAAAACGTTCTTGTGCATGCACAATTACAATGTCACATATCTCCTTTGCATTTCAGACCAGAGTGGTGATGTTTTTCCTGTGGTTTGAAAAAGTTGAAGCCTCTGGCAGTTTGCTGTCTAAATTGTCAACCTCATCTCTCACTTTGCTTATGCATTCGACAAACATAGCGGTATTTCTTTTCACATAGACAGTATCGATCTCTCGTGCTTGTAACTGATTGTATACATTTTCGACAGCTGACATTATGTCTTGAAATAAAAACAGAAAGAACTGAAACTCTCTATCATTTAGTGTTCTAGCAAAGCCACGGGCTTCACTGTGAGTTTTGAAATCAAAGGTTTGATTGGCTTCTTTGGTTTCAAAACATTTCACAAGGTCCTCCCTATATTGATATATTAGTTGGACTGTACGTATGTTAAAGTTCCAACGAGTTGAGGATCCCCTCGGAACCCTTTTGTCCACAATCTCCTGAAGTGCTTCCGTTCTTTTTGGGGAACGTGAGAAGAATGCTGCCATGCCTCCTACATCCTGAAAGAAAATTTGTGTCTCGGAGATCTTTGATACTGCCTGCTGCATAATAAGATTAAGTTGGTGGGCGTAACAGTGCACATAATGAGTATAAGGGTACACATGTCTAATTATTTTCTGTACTCCACCAAGGCTTCCACTCATTACAGACGCACCATCATAGCTTTGTGCAATAAGTTTTTTTTTTTGGTGCACCTCTGGAAAAAATGAAGTTCAGTTGACACAGTATAGCTGCAGTAATGATTTCTGCAGTAGAGTCTCTTAAATGAGTGAAACCATAGACCCTCTCCACAAGATTATTTTCATTGTCCAGGTACCGAAAGACTAATACGGACTGTGTTTGTGTGGCCACATCAGTGGTGTCATTAGCCTGAATAGCCACAAAGTCTGTGTTTTGCAACTCTTGGACAATATGGCTTCTCATAATTTCTAGCATACACTCAAGGAGTTCATTTTGTATAGTTTTAGAGGTGCCCTTAAAGACTGTAGCACTTGTTAAATGTGCTTCCATTTCCCTGTCTATGCTTGCTATTAAATCCACAAGGCCTTTGAATATTCCAGGACTTGGGGAACCTTCTGATTCATCATGGCCTCACAATGCCAGTTCGAAAGCACCACAGAAACAAATGCAATCAATTATTTTTGATAGTATGTGCCTATTCCTATCAACTGCTTCATTGTGTTTCTGTATTGTTTGGCGGTATGCATTGTTTATGTGCTGCTCAATCGGTGTGTCTCCCAACATTCCCAGTCTCGTCAGGTTTTCCATATGCTTTCTTGTGTGTGCATGCTTCTTTATTTTTACAGACAGATGCTTCAAGTCTATCACTCCTTCTTTTGTCCAATGAAAATCACCATTAAACAGCAAGCAGGGGAAGCAGAACAGTTTGTTTCTTGACGGGCACCCTGTAAGCCAATCAGCTTTTGTGTACCAGGTGTTTGAGAATGTACGTTTGTTAGATTTTCCTCTGTCCTGAGTAACTTGTTGTAGTTGTAGGTCAGGCCGATCAGGTCCTAATCTCTTTATATGTAGTTTCTCTTCTAGTGGCCGTGCATGGAATGACCGTGTAATTAATTGTTCTACCGTATTCATCATGCCAATGCTGTCCTTATCAATATGAAAGAAGCCTGCCAATAGTCAAAGTACAATGTATAAGATTTGGTGCAATAATATCAAATTTCAGTATAAATACATATATCTTGTGCATTATCGCAATATATCTCCAAAGTTCCCCTTTGGACAACAGGACTGCTAAAAATACAGCCTTACTGCCTGCTGCCTCTGTGTGCCATCGTGGTTGCTGAAGGCACTGAAACAGACACTGTTTGAGGGCCTTGAACAAGGCAAGGAATAGATAGTGCCTTTAACGACCGTTATTGCCCAAAGCACAGGGCTAAGGCTCAGTATTAGTAAATTCTATCCACTGAGAGTACAATGTTCAGAATGTGCACCCACCCCAACTACCATGTAGAGTGACCACAAACATAGCCCTAACTCCACTCTAAAAAAATATATCATCAGTTTCCTTACCTTTAACACTGTTATTTACTGGGTCGTAGACGGGATGAAAGAGCAGCAAAGGAGGTTTGGGCCTCTTGTTCTCTGTCCAAAAATTGCCAAAAAATTAGGTAATGGTTCAGTCAATGTTTCAGGCTTTACCAGGTGCTGAAAATAAAAATATAACAATTTATTTTTGAAACATTAGGGTAATCAAACAAAGACTGGGGGTGGGAAACATAACGCTACAATTTTTACCTTGCCGTTTGCATGCAGCTCTTAGATGACAGTTAATAGCTCACTGTTGTATGTTAGGATTTTAACTTACAAACTGCAAGTAACAAAATGATCTCTCTGACAAATGCAGTGACTCACTGACCTATTTACATCATGTGCATTTTGTGATCTGCATCAGGTACATGTTCTTTGCAGCAGGCACATTAACCTTCTGAAGTTCTGCGCTACCATTCCATGAGTCAAAACTTCCATTAGACAAAACTCTGATCTCTCTCTAGGAAAGACATTAACAAAATCCTTGGTGCAACAGCATCAAGTGTTGCATGGCTAAACATTTATACGGTCCCAAAGGCCTATATTGGCTATGCCAATGCTTGTTCTGTTTACAGTGGCATCCCCGTGCAAAAGGAATACTCGCGACATTGGGACTTATTCCTATAGTAATCTGTTTCCATCTCACAAAACAATGTCATGTGTGGCCTTGATCCTGTGCTACTTTTTCGCCCCAAACAAGACACAATGCATTTGTTTTGTGATCATTACAGTGCCCTGCGACTCTGCTATAATCTACCATTGCTTAAAGGAAAGGGATTTTGGCAAGTAACACCGGCCCTGATCTATCTCCAAATGCGGGTGAGTCCTTACGTTTGTTTCAGCATGGCTAGCTTTTTGTCAGGTGCCCTTAGAAGTAGGAAAAAACGACTGAGATGTGGAAGTCATTCGCGAATTAGCGAATTTTATAAAGGTTTTTTTCTGTATTTTGGGATTATTGAAATGTTGGTTATGACAATTGATTTTAAGTTTTTATTGCCTCCGTTTGGTTTATAATGTGATGCTTTTATGGTTTCAATTAACTAAATAAATTATTTCTGACTTGACTTGGAAGAGCATTAGAAACCAGAACGCAAGTACTTTAAAATGTGTGTCACCCAGCCCCCTCCACCCCCTGAGGCACCAACTGGTGTTTTATTTATTTTATTTTAAAGTCGTGCAGAACCAGTGGTGCCTTAATAACAGTGCTGACTGCAGTGCTAAGAAATCGCCACTGCACTGCTACTCTTTATACCTCGCAGTGTTTGATCCACTGGTGCAACAGAGCTGTAATCCCCGAGAGCTGTCTTTTTTGGAGTGACACTGACAAGTGTCCGTGTGGGCCCCCCAAAATCGACCTTCAGCACCCCCAAAGAGACAACAAAGAGCTCAGGGAATGCGGAACCAGTGTC
The DNA here is from genome assembly GCF_964204655.1 of Triturus cristatus. NCBI lineage: Eukaryota > Metazoa > Chordata > Amphibia > Caudata > Salamandridae > Triturus > Triturus cristatus. The sequence continues at coordinate 715,054,563 of NC_140588.1, read as the reverse complement.
GTGTCACGATCTTCTTCGAGATCCCTCCTTCGATCGCCAGATGTCGTGTCGCAGCGCCGCAAGGAATACACAGGACACGGTATGGCTCATGTGACCTTTATTATCTTTCCTCTTCGTGTGCCCACGTCTGCTCTGCTCCCCTGCTTCCTGCTTTCTGCCCTTCCCCACACCCTGACCGGATGTGGTGTCCGGTGACCTCCCTGCCCTTTGCCCAGTTCAGGGTCCTAGTGTCCATTCCCAGGACACTACAACCAGGAAAACTGTTAAGAGGAGCACAAAGGGAACGCTGGAAGTGTGTTGTATAGTGGCACTTCTTTGCTCCACACTGTAAATAGTAGAGCGTTCTTGACTCTGTTTTCTTGCATACAGCCTCCTCATGTGTCTGGCCCTCTGCTAAATTACAATGATTGTCTGTAGCTGCCTTAAAACACAATCACTAATGACAACAAGAGGCATTACCTTTCGCACAGACACCACACTTTTCCTTAGCGAGCAGGCCCTTTTTTTCACCATTTCTTTTGCTAAGGAAAAGGGACCACTTAAACAACGAAATATCAGTACTGCATCGTGCTTTGAAAATCTATGCACTGAAGCTACTTTCCTCTTAAGTGATTGCCCGTGTATGAGCTAGCTCAATGGGATGCACCTTCTCCAGCGCTCTGCGGCCCAGTGTGTCTCAAGATGCCCGCAGAAGTCACCACCAGGGTCCCGAACTTCTTTTACCTCGAAAGGCCCCCCATATGATAGGCAGTTATCTCCGCCAGGAGAAGCGCAGCTGTGGTGTGCCCAGACTCGAAACTTGCAGAAATCCTATACTTCTCTCTGTGACGAGGTTAATGTGTATACGGGGCGCAAGGATCAATGTACAGAGAAAGAGCTTGAAATTCTTCAAATTAACAGCAGCGCTGCTCATTTTCGACTACGGGATCCAACCGCCATATATATAGGACATGTATTTATTGGTTAATGAGGAAGTGTGTGTTACCCATAAAGAATGCATGTTCACCTTCACAAACAGAAACAAAAAAACAGGCAGCATTGTCGATCAGTAATCAGGTAAACAGAAGGGTGGCACAGGCATTCATGAGGTAATCTAAAAGACTCTGGTGTGTGCTGCGTTATCTTATCAAAATAAGGTCCACTGGAGAAGCATTCGTTTTTTAAAAACGAGGATTCTTGAATCTTGCAATGCAATTTAATTCATATCCAAACGGAGGCTTATACACAGTAACACAGACAATTTTCCTTGCTTGCGCCCCTGACACTCTCACATCATTCATGCCACTGTACAAACTACAGTCACTGTTTGTGTTAAAATTAAAAACTTACGTTATAGGAATGAAGACTGACTGGAAGTAGTGTACTAGTAAGTAGACTCACTCGACTGACTGACTGACTGTGTACTGTAGACACACACCGGCGGCACGAGGTCTACCGTCTGTCAGAGGTAGGATGACTCGTGACTCTGACTCATGTGGCACTGGCGCGGTGATGTGCCGACAGCGTAGAGGAAATGGTCAATCACTACTGCATGGCTTCACATAAGCCTCAGTGTGATTGGCCATACAAGTGCAGCACTGGGCAGTGCCACCACCCACGCGCGGTACCATACTGCAGGCTGCGCGGTGTTAGATTCTCAGCCAATCCTGGCACTGCATTAGCAGCGCCAGGATTGGCTAAGAGCAGGGTTACTCCCTGCTCATAATGAGACCCGGGGGCTGCGTTATGAAGAAGCACCCTCGGGTCCCTCGCCACTGTCTGATTCGATGGTATTCAAGGTAGTACTACACGTGTGCGTATGTTTGAACCAGTCATCAAAATGACTAGCCCAAAAATTGACATGCGCACTGCTGCGCTATTTCCGTGCTCACTAACTGCTGCAGCCCCGCCCCCATACACCCTTCACTGTCCAGAGCTAGAGCGTTGAACTTGAACAGACTGCGAGTGTGTGCTCACTCAGTCAGTGCGCTGGGAATATTATAAAATTGGCGCGATTATAATTGAATTTAAAATTGAATGTTATTGTTAGCGTGACGTGACGGTCGTCCATGCTTAGTGGGGCAACGCCCCAACGCCCCCAATGGACGCACCGCCACTGCTTGTTGCTGATATAATCATCCACAATATCCTTTACTACTTGGGCGTGATGATGTTAATTCTGCCACACTTTAGGACTTTAGAACATGCACAACATATATAAAGGAAAGGTTGGTGTGGTATCCTAGGTTATAGAACCATCTGGCAAACACAAGGAGATGATGGACGGAGCGCTGAAACGTTTCAGACACTCACCCTCAGTCACAGATCTGGGTTTAATCCATCATCATTCTTTAGCTCACTTCACCACCTCATTTCAGACCCAGCTATATGCAAATCAGCCTTGACCCTGTGCCTCATGGGAACAGTCCAGCCCGAACTGCCAAGCCAGGTCTTCCTTGAACCAGAAACAAGCATCCTGGGACCGGTGTCTGGGTAACACCCTTCATCAGCCAGGCTAGCTTGAATCCAGTGGCAAAGTGAGCAAGGGACCCACGTCGGGGAATTAGAAACCTACAGTGCCCCTTTTAGTCATTTTGTTTTCTCTGACAGGGACACACCTTTAGCAACTGTTCTAGGAAATCTTACCACTGTTGTGCAGCCTTCTCCAGCAGTCTGGGTCCAGTTAGAACTCCTTTCTGAAGTTCTTCTTGCGGGTCCCAAAGTATCCAACACACAATCCAAGGTTCTGGAATCTCCAAGAGGGTCCTTGAAAGAGTGAGACTTCAATTCCTTAATCCACTTGAACACAACTCTTACAAATCTACTGGTAGTACTCCAGGCTGGGAATTCTTTGTGGTGATGTCCAGGTGAGCTCTGTTAACCTGTAGCTTGCAGGGAGTCCACTCTTTAGTACCTTTGAAGCAGGTTTGATCCACAGGGCTGTAGTTTCAAATGGTGCAAAAAAAGCGCAATCTCAAACTCCTGGCCATTGGAAATGCACATCAAAATCTTCAGTGCAAACCCTTCTGATTCTCTTAAGTTTCAAGCAGCAGATCTGAGAGACTCTGCCCCTCTCAGATACTTATTCCAAGTTCTCTGGGTCAAGCAGGAGGTCACTCCTGACCATTGGGAGCAGGGCAACTCCCCAAGGATATGACCACATCCTATAGAGCGTAGGTACTCATAGTACGGCCCGCGGGCCGCCAGCGGCCCGGCAGGCCTTCATTGGCGGCCCGCGGGCCTTGCCTTGAGGTTTCCACGGCCGGCAGTAAACACAGAAGATGACTGCAGAAGCATACGTAGTGAATACGTATTAAATAGGTATTCACTACTATGCTCCTGCAGCTATCTTTTGTGTTTACTGCTGGCCTCTGTGACGTCAGGGCACCTTCGGAAAGCTTCCGAAAAAGGCCCTTTTAAAGTCAGCTGTAAGCGCTTTCACAGCTGACTTTTAAACTGGCCTTTTGGGAAGCTTCCTGTTTGACAGAGACAGATAGAGACGACAGATAGAGTCAGAGGCGACAGATAGAGGCAGGGAGACAGATAGAGGCACAGAGACAGATAGAGACAGAGACAGAGGCAGAGACAGATAGAGACAGGGACAGACAGAGACAGATAGAGGCAGAGACAGGGACAGACTGACAGATAGAGGCAGAGAAAGATAGAAGCAGAGACAGATAGAGGTAGAGACAGACAGACAGGGACAGACAGCGATAGAGACAGAGAGAGAGAGACAGAGAAAGAGAGACAGAGAGAGAGATGGAGATAGAGGCAGGGACAGATAGAGGCAGAGACAGCTAGAGACAGAGAGAGAGAGACGGAGATAGAGGCAGAGACAGATAAAGGCAGGGACAGATAGAGGCAGAGACAGACAGAGGGAGAGACAGATAGAGGCAGAGACAGAGATAGAGTCAGACAGAGATAGATAGAGACAGAGGCAGGGACAGACAGAGACAGGGACAGAAAGAGACAGATAGAGCAGACAGGGACCGACAGATAGAGGCAGAGACAAACAGAGACAGACAGAGAGGCAGAGACAGACAGACTGAGAGGGAGACAGAGGGAGACAGAGACAGAGACAGGGACAGACAGAGGCAGGGACAGAGGGAGACAGATAGAGGCAGAGACAGGGACAGACAGATAGAGGCAGAGGCAGAGACGGACAGAGAGATGGAGAGAGAGGGAGGGAGACAGAGACAGTGATAGAGGGATACAGAGAGAGAGGGAGACCGAGAGAGGGGGGCAGAGAGAGGGAGGCAGACAGCGGGAGGGAGTCAGGGGGAGACAGAAGGTGACAGACAGAGGGAGACAGATAGAGGGAGGAAGGCAGAGGGAGGGAGACAGACGGAGTGAGACAGAGGGAGGGAGACAGAGACAGACAGAGGGAGACAGACAGAGGGAGGGAGACAGAGGGAGGGAGACAGAGAGGATTACAGAGAGGGAGACAGACAGAGGGAGACAGACAGAGGGAGGGAGACAGAGAAAAAGTAGACAGAGGGAGGGAGACAGAGACAGACAGAGGGAGGCAGACAGAGGGAGACAGACAGAGGGAGGGAGACAGATAGGGAGACAGACAGGGAGACAGACAGAGGGAGACAGACAGAGGGAGACAGACAGAGAGGGAGGGAGACAGCGGGAGGGGGACAAGGGAGGGAGACAGAGGTGGAGAGGGAGGGAGGGAGACAGAGGGAGAGAGGGAGTCAGAGAGAGAGACAGAGAGAGGGGAGACAGAGAGGGAGACAGAGAGAGGGAGACAGAGAGGGAGACAGAGGGAGACAGAGAGAGAGGGAGACAGAGGGAGACAGAGAGATAGGGAGACAGAGAGAGAGGGAAACAGAGAGGGAGGGAGACAGACAGAGAGAGACAGAGGGAGGGAGACAGACAGAGGGAGATAGAGGAAGGGCGAGGGAGACAGAAGGAGGTAGACATACGGAGGGAGACAGACAGAGGGAGACAGAGAGAGAGGGAGACAGAGGGAGACAGAGAGATAGGGAGACAGAGGGAGACAGAGAGATAGGGAGACAGAGAGAGAGGGAAACAGAGAGGGAGGGAGACAGAGGGAGACAGACAGAGAGAGACAGAGGGAGGGAGACAGACAGAGGGAGATAGAGGAAGGGCGAGGGAGACAGAAGGAGGTAGACATACGGAGGGAGACAGACAGAGGGAGACAGAGAGAGAGAGAGAGAGAGAGAGAGAGAGGGAGGGAGACAGACAGCGATAGTGACAGAGGCAGGGACAGACAGACAACGACAGACAGAGACAGATAGAGGCAGACAGGGACAGGGTCAGACAGATAGAGGCAGAGACAGACACAGACAGAGAGGCAGAGACAGACAGACTGAGAGGGAGACGGAGGGAGGCAGAGACAGGGACAGACAGAGACGGGGCAGACAGAGACAGATAGAGGCAGAGACAGGGAAAGACAGATAGAGGCAGAGACAGACAGAGAGACAGAGAGAGAGACGGAGAGGGAGACAGGGAAAGAGAGGGAGGGAGAGGGAGGGAGACAGAGAGAGAGGGAGACCGAGAGAGAGGGAGATAGAGAGAGGGAGGCAGAGGGCGACAGAGGGAGGGAGTCAGAGGGAGACAGATAGAGACAGAGGGAGACAGACAGAGGGAGGGAGACAGAGACATACAGACAGAGGGAGACAGAGGGAGACAGAGAGAGAGAGACAGAGAAAGAGAGAAAGAGAAAGAGAGACAGAGAGAGAGAGACAGAGAGGGAGATAGACAGAGGGAGACAGACAGAGGGAGACGGACAGAGACAGAGGGAGGAAGACAGCAGGAGGGAGACAGTGGGAGACAGAGGGAGAGGGAGGGAGGGAGACAGAGGGAGAGCGGGAGTCAGAGAGAGAGAGAAAGAGAGAGGGGAGATAGAGAGGGAGACAGAGAGAGGGATACAGAGAGGGAGTCAGAGGGAGACAGAGAGAGAGAGAGACAGAGAGGGAAACAGAGAGGGAGGGAGACAGACAGAGAGAGACAGACAGAGAGAGACAGAGGGAGGGCAACAGACAGAGGGAGATAGAGAAAGGGCGAGGGAGACAGATGGAGGTAGACATACGGAGGGAGACAGATGGAGGGAGACAGAGGGAGGGAGACAGAGACAAATAGAGGGAGACAGAGGGAGAGAGAGAGAGAGAGAGAGGGAGGGAGACAGACAGACAGACAGAGATAGAGACAGAGGCAGGGACAGACAGAGACAGGGACAGACAGAGACAGATAGAGGCAGACAGGGACAGACAGACAGAGACAGACAGAGACAGAGAGGCAGAGACAGACAGACTGAGAGGGAGACGGAGGGAGACAGAGACAGGGACAGACAGAGACAGGGACAGACAGAGAGACGGAGAGGGAGACAGACAAAGAGAGGGAGGGAGAGGGAGGGAGACAGAGAGAGGGAGACAGAGAGAGAGGGAGACAGAGAGAGGGAGGCAGAGGGAGACAGAGGGAGGGAGTCAGGGGGAGACAGACGGAGACAGACAGAGGGAGACAGACAGAGGGAGACAGAGGGAGGGAGACAGAGACATACAGACAGAGGGAGACAGAGGGAGACAGAGAGAGAGAGACAGAGAGGTAGATGGAGAGGGAAAGAGCAGGAGGGAGAGGGAGGGAGACAGAGAGAGAAGGAAACCGAGAGAGAGGGAGACAGAGAGAGGGAGGCAGAGGGAGACAGAGGGAGGGAGTCAGAGGGAGAGAGATGGAGACAGAGGGAGACAGACAGAGGGAGGGAGACAGAGACATACAGACAGAGGGAGACAGAGAGAGAGAGAGAGAGAGAGAGAGAGAGAGAGAGGGAGACAAAGAAAGAGAGACAGAGAGAGAGAGACAGAGAGGGAGATAGACAGAGGGAGACAGACAGAGGGAGAGGAAGGGAGGGAGACAGAGGGAGACGGACAGAGACAGAGGGAGTGAGACAGCAGGAGGGAGACAGTGGGAGACAGAGAGAGGGAGAGGGAGAGAGGGAGACAGAGAGAGAGAGGGAGTCAGAGAGAGAGAGACAGAGAGAGGGGAGAAAGAGAGGGAGACAGAGACAGGGAGACAGAGAGGGAGTCAGAGGGAGACAGAGAGAGAGGGAGACAGAGAGAGAGGGAGACAGAGAGAGAGGGAGACAGAGAGAGGGAAACAGAGAGGGAGGGAGACAGAGGGAGGGAGACAGAGGGAGACAGAGGGAGGGCAACAGACAGAGGGAGATAGAGGAAGGGCGAGGGAGACAGATGGAGGTAGACATACGGAGGGAGACAGATGGAGGGAGACAGAGGGAGGGAGACAGAGACAAATAGAGGGAGACAGAGGGAGAGAGAGAGAGAGGGAGGGAGACAGACAGAGATAGAGACAGAGGCAGGGACAGACAGAGACAGATAGAGGCAGACAGGGACAGACAGATAGAGGCAGAGACAGACAGAGACAGACAGAGACAGAGAGGCAGAGACAGACAGACTGAGAGGGAGACGGAGGGAGACAGAGACAGGGACAGACAGAGAGACGGAGAGGGAGACAGACAAAGAGAGGGATGGAGAGGGAGGGAGACAGAGAGAGGGAGACAGAGAGAGAGGGAGACAGAGAGAGGGAGGCAGAGGGAGACAGAGGGAGGCAGTCAGGGGGAGACAGATGGAGACAGACAGAGGGAGACAGACAGAGGGAGACAGAGGGAGACAGACAGAGGGAGACAGAGGGACGGAGACAGAGACAGACAGACAGAGGGAGACAGATGGAGACAGAGTGAGAGAGACAGAGAGACAGAGAGCGAGACGGAGAGGGAGACAGGGAAAGAGAGGGAGGGAGAGGGAGGAGACAGAGAGAGAGGGAGACCGAGAGAAAGGGAGACAGAGAGAGGGAGGCAGAGGGAGACAGAGGGAGGGAGTCAGAGGGAGAGAGATGGAGACAGAGGGAGACAGACAGAGGGAGGGAAACAGAGACATACAGACAGAGGGAGACAGAGGGAGACAGAGGGAGGGAGTCAGGGGGAGACAGATGGAGACCGACAGAGGGAGGGAGACAGAGACAGACAGACAGAGGGAGACAGATGGAGACAGAGAGAGAGAGACACAGAAAGAGAGACACAGAGAGACGGAGATAGAGGCAGGGACAGATAGAGGCAGGTACAGATAGAGACAGAGAGAGAGACAGAGATAGCGGCAGGGACAGATAGAGGCAGGGACAGATAGAGGCAGAGACAGACAGAGGCAGACAGAGATAGAGACAGACAGAGATAGAGACAGACAGAGATAGAGACAGAGGCAGGGACAGACAGAGACAGACAGAGACAGATAGAGCAGACAGGGACAGGGACAGACAGATAGAGGCAGAGACAGACAAACTGAGAGGGAGACAGAGGGAGACAGAGACAGGGACAGACAGAGGCAGGGACAGACAGAGAATGATAGAGGCAGAGACAGGGACAGACAGATAGAGGCAGAGACAGACAGAGAGATTGAGAGAGAGAGAGGGAGAGGGAGACAGAGAGAGAGGGGGATAGAGAGAGGGAGGCAGAGAGAGGGAGGCAGACAGAAGGAGGAGTCAGGGGGAGACAGAGGGTGACAGACAGAGGGAAACAGACAGAGGGAGGAAGACAGAGGGAGGGAGACAGACGGAGGGAGACAGAAGGAGGGAGACAGAGACAGACAGAGGGAGGGAGACAGAGGGAGGGAGACAAAGGGAGGGAGACAGAGAGAGGGAGACAGACAGAGAGAGGGAGACAGAGAGGGAGACAGACAGAGGGAGACAGACAGAGGGAGGGAGACAGAGAAAAGGTAGACAGACAGAGGGAGACAGACAGAGGGAGAGAGACAGAGGGAGGGAGATAGAGGGAGGGAGACAGAGAGAGGGAGACAGAGAAGGAGACAGACAGAGGGAGACAGACAGATGGAGACAGAGGGAGACGGACAGAGACAGAGGGAGGGAGACAGCGGGAGGGAGACAGAGGGAGGGAGACAGAAGAAGGGAGAGGGAGGGAGAGGGAGGGAGACAGAGGGAGAGAGGGAGTCAGAGAGAGAGAGACAGAGAGAGGGGAGACAGAGAGAGACAGAGGGAGGGAGACAGGCAGAGGGAGACAGAGGGAGATAGAGGAAGGGCGAGGGTAACAGACGGAGGTAGACATACAGAGGGAAACAGATGGAGGGTGTTGGACTTGGCCCTTCTGGCAAGTTCACCCCTAGAACTTTTTGCATTTATCGTAGCCTTTTTCCTATGTTGTATTAGTGGTTTTAGGCCTCTAGGCGCTTTTACACTGTGTCCCAGTGGAAAGTGCATGCGCTCTGTGTATGTTTTAGTGAGACTGACCTGCCCTCCCATAGGAATGCATGGGGGAATCTGAGTGACCGTGTTAAGTCCTGATGTGAGAGGAGTGCAGGGTCGAGTTTGGTATGTGAGAACTCGTGAGCTTGAATGCTGCGCAATGATGTGTGCGGCGTTACTGTGTCTAGTGTAGCAGTGCCACTTCTAGAAGCTGGCATGTCTGTGTAATAAATGTGAAGTGACTGTCTGGCTTGTGATTGGCTGGTGTGCCTGGCTCCAGGAGTCAGGATGGGTCTGCCCCGGTGGTGAATGGAGAGATCTGCATGTTGATGGCAGGGAGGAGTACACCTGGGACCTGAATAGGGCTGGGCTTTCCCTCCACAATGCTGGCTCCACCCCCTGTGGTGCGTCTGATGTCCCTGGCCCGTCCTGTGAATAGGGAGAGGGGCTGAGCAAAACAAAGTGCTCAGGAACCAGTTGCATCTGGTTCGCCCCTTCCCTGCACCTTTGGAGACAAAGGATTTTGTGTATAAAAGAGGGGCTGTGACCCCATGAAAATGTTCTTGTTCTTCTTGTTCTGGACTTGAATCTACCAGGGGCATGCTGCTGCTGGGGCTCAGGGGAAGGCTTGCCTCCCTGGGCCCTGCCCTGCCACTGGATGCCTGGAGGACTGCTTCTTGGGACCTTCTGCCTTTGCTGGAACCTGTTGCTCTTTATTTTTGGCTTTTGCCAAAGCTTGCTATGATCTTCTAGCGCTAGGTGAGCGCTGTTTCTGCAATCTGCTGAGAAGCGCTTTATTTTTATGGCAGAGCGCTTCCCTGGCTTCACTGAGCGCCTCTCTCTGCCGCCTGCAACGCTGGGCTGCGATCTTCTTGGAGGGAATCCCCGGCGTACGGATTCTCCCGCATTGTGTCCTGTTGCGGGTGCCCACCCCTCTTGTTTCTTTATTTAAAAGACGGGTGCCCACCCCGCCTTCTCTGAAAAGCTTTGCGGATGCCCACCCCGTGTTGCTGGCCGTTGTTTTACTTGCGGGTGCCCACCCCGCGTTGCTGGAATGGAGTGATCACCGCCGCGGCCCTGGGCCACAAACTACAGACAAGCGCGTCTGCCTGACCGTGGGCGGGGCTCCACGGACGAAAGCAGGAAGACGTCCGGAGCCCACCCACGGAGAAGCCCCGGTCCCGAGAGAGCGGACCAGGTGACGCGAAGAGAAGTCCTGGGCCCTAGGAGAGGACCTAGGTGAAGAGCCGTGATAGACCGGGGGAAGCACCTGGTAGCCGGGAGCTGCCTCGCTGCCCAGCGGGGCTCCCTTGAGTGGCTGGGAGCCTCGGGAGCCCCGTGAGAGAAGCGCGAGATGGGCGGCGTTGGCAGGAAGCCCCGGTCCCATAAGAGGGACCGGGTGAAGATGAGAGCCGGCGAGTGGGGCCCTTAGGCCGTCCTCTATTCTTTATTGTGGTGCCTGGTAAAGGCACGGTACCCGTGATGCTTGTAGAGCGGCCCCGGATGGCAGCGGGCCGCTCCAACGCTGGGCAGGTGTGCTTCAGAGCCTATGGGGCTCCAACGAGGGGGCCAGTTTTGCCAGTGGCGCCGCCGTGGCGGGCCACTGTAGCGCTTGGGGGCATGTGGATTTCTAGAGCCCGTGCGTGGCTCCAATGTTTTGCATTCTTTAGTTACAGAGCCCCGTGTGGCTCCAACGTGTGGCATATTTGTTTTTAGAGCCCAGATGGCTCCAACCAAGGGGGCACATAATTGTTTCCAGGGCCAGAAGAGCCTGTGTCCTTTTCCCCAGTGCTTGGGGACATGCTTCTTTTCAGAACCCCATGTGCGCTCCAATGTTGGGGGCAAGTTCTAGTTCTTTATTGTTGCGCGATTCTTCCAGGAGCCAGTGCGCTCCATGGGGACATGTTTGTTTCAAAAGCCTCTGCCTCACAAGTAACTTTCACAGCTGCGCAGCACTTAGTGCCAGCTGCTACGTTTAGGCCTGCGCAAAGTGCGCACCTTGACTTTCGCTGCATTGGCAGCGTGCCCTGACTCTTTGGGACATTGGGCATTTGAGCCCCTCCTTTGCGATGGCCAGTTGGCCAGGGGGGCTGTTGGGATTGTTAGGTTTATAGGGCGCCAGGCCCTAATGTGATTTTGGTGCTAGTAAATGTAATTCCTGTAGTATGTTTTACACACCGTGTGTTATACCTCTAAATGTGATTCATGATTATGAGATTGGTTCGCATATGATGGTTTATGCTAGTGAGAATTATTCCCTAAGGTAGTTATGCTTAGGAGGTTAGGGTCTAATGTGTTTAGACTTGTGAGAGAAGTGCATAATGTGTTTATGCTGATGAGGTTGGTGTACAATGCGTTTGGCGCCTAATGTGATACTGTGCATAATGTGGTTTATGTTACAGGCTGATGCTAAGTGCAGTGATTACCAGTAGTACTGGTTGTGTTCTATGTTTATTCTAAATTCTACATTTACTAAGTTCACTTTGTGATGGTACTGACAGTGGTCCAGTGGGCCCTGTCAGGTGTAAATAATCCCTTGTAAATATTGCCCAGTGCCAGGTGGCACAGTGTATAATATGTGCGTACTATTCTAAGGTGTTATGATAATACAAAGGCTATTCTTATATATAACCTTGTGTGGAGTTTCTTTTGTGGTGGGCCTGGGATGTTGTTGCTGGGTGCGTGCGCAAATGCTTTACACATTGCCTCCGGGATAAGCTTGACTGCTCGTGCCAAGCAACCAAGGGGGTGAGCGGGGGTTATCTTGGCGTGTAACTCCCCAGCCCTGACTTAGAGTGGTGGTCTCTGCCTGGCTTTGGCGCAAGCCTTAGCCAACCAGAGATCCCATTTGTAACAGAGGGAGACAGAGGGAGGGAGACAGAGGGAGGGAGACAGAGACAAATAGAGGGAGACAGACAGAGGGAGAGAGAGGGAAAGAGAGGGAGGGAGACAGTCAGAGATAGAGACAGAGGCAGGGACAGACAGAGACAGGGACAGACAGAGACAGATAGTGGCAGACAGGGACAGGGATAGCCAGATTGAGGCAGAGACAGACAGAGACAGACCGAGACAGAGACAGACAGACTGAGAGGGAGACGGAGGGAGACAGAGACAGGGACAGACAGAGACAGGGGCAGACAGAGACAGATAGAGGCAGAGACAGGGACAGATAGAGGCAGAGACAGACAGAGAGACAGAGAGGGAGACAGAGAGGTAGACAGGGAAAGAGAGGGAGGGAGAGGGAGGGAGACAGAGACAGAGAGAGAGGGAGACAGAGAGAGGGAGGCAGAGGGAGACAGAGGGAGGGAGTCAGGGGGAGACAGACAGAGGGAGACAGACAGAGGGAGACAGACAGAGGGAGACAGAGGGAGGGAGACAGACAGAGGGAGACAGCGGGAGACAGACAGAGACAGAGGGAGGGGGACAGCAGGATGGAGACAGAGGGAGGGAGACAGAGAGAGACAGAGAGAGGGGAGACAGAGAGAGGGGAGACAGAGAGGGCGACAGAGAGAGGGAGAGAGAGAGGGAGGCAGAGGGAGACAAAGAGAGAGGGAGACAGAGGGAGACAGAGAGAGAGGGAGACAGAGGGAGAGGGAGACAGAGAGGGATGGAGACAGAGGGAGAGAGACAGAGAGAGACAGAGGGATGGAGACAGACAGAGGTAGATAGAGGGAGGGAGAGGGAGACAGACAGAGGGAGACAGAGGGAGGGAGACAGAGACAAACAGAGGGAGACAGACAGAGGGAGAGAGAGAATGGGAGGGAGACAGAGGGACGGAGACTAAGGGAGGGAGACAGAGGGAGGGACACAGACTGAGGGAGACAGACAGAGGGAGACAGACGGAGGGAGAGGGAGGGAGACAGAGACAGTGAGAGAGGGAGACAGAGAGAGAGGGAGACAGAGAGAGGGGGCAGAGAGAGGGAGGCAGACAGAGGGAGGGAGTCAGGGGGAGACAGAGGATGACAGACAGAGGGAGACAGACAGAGGGAGGAAGACAGAGGGAGGGAGACAGAGGGAGGGAGACAGAGTCAGACAGAGGGAGACCGACAGTGTGAGGGAGACAGAGGGAGGGAGACAGAGAGGGAGACAGACAGAGGGAGACAGACAGAGGGAGGGAAACAGAGAAAAGGTAGACAGAGGGAGGGAGACAGCGACAGACAGAGGGAGACAGACAGAGGGAGGCAGACAGAGGGAGGGAGACAGATAGGGAGCCAGACAGAGGGAGATAGACAGAGGGAGACAGAGGGAGACGGACAGAGACAGAGGGAGGGAGACAGCGGGAGGGAGACAGCGGGAGGGAGACAGAGGGAGGGAGAGGGAGGGAGGGAGGGAGATAGAGGGAGAGAGATAGAGGGAGAGAGGGAGTCAGAGAGAGGGGAGACAGAGAGGGAGACAGAGAGAGGAAGACAGAGAGGGAGACAGAGGGAGACCGAGAGAGAGGGAGACAGAGAGAGAGGGAAACAGAGAGGGAGGGAGACAGAGGGAGACAGACAGAGAGAGACAAAGGGAGGGAGACAGACAGAGGGAGACAGAGGGAGATAGAGGAAGGGCGAGGGAGACAGACGGAGGTAGACATATGGAGGTAGACATATGGAGGGAGACAGACGGAGGGAGACAGAGGGAGGGAGACAGAGACAAATAGAGGGAGACAGACAGAGGGCGAGAGAGAGAGAGAGAGAGAGGGAGGGAGACACACAGAGATAGTGACAGAGGCAGGGACAGACAGACAACAACAGACAGAGACAAATAGAGGCAGACAGGGACAGGGACAGACAGATAGAGACAGAGATAGACAGAGACATCCAGAGACAGAGAGGCAGAGACAGACAGACTGAGAGGGAGATGGAGGGAGGCATAGACAGGGACAGACAGAGACAGGGACAGACAGAGACAGATAGATGCAGAGACAGGAACAGACAGATAGAGGCAGAGACAGACAGAGAGACAGAGAGGGAGACGGAGAGGGAGACAGGGAAAGAGAGGGAGGGAGAGGTAGGGAGACAGAGAGAGAGGGAGACCGAGAGAGAGGGAGACAGAGAGAGGGAGGCAGAGGGAGACAGAGGGAGGGAGTCAGGGGGAGACAGATGGAGACAGACAGATGGAGACAGACAGAGAGAGACAGAGGGAGGGAGACCGAGACAGACAGACAGAGGGAGACAGAGAGAGAGAGACAGAGAGAGAGACAGAGAGGGAGACAGACAGAGGGAGACAGACAGAGGGAGACAGAGGGAGACGGACAGAGACAGAGGGAGGGAGACAGCAGGAGGGAGACAGAGGGAGGTAGAGGAAGGGAGACAGAGGGAGAGAGGGAGTCAGAGAGAGAGAGACAGAGAGAGGGGAGACAGAGAGGGAGACAGAGAGAGGGAGACAGAGAGGGAGACAGAGGGAGACAGAGAGAGAGGGAGACAGAGAGAGAGGGAAACAGAGAGGGAGGGAGACAAAGGGAGACAGAGGGAGGGCGACAGACAGAGGGAGATAGAGGAAGGGCGAGGGAGACAGACGGAGGTAGACATACGGAGGGAGACGATGGAGGGAGACAGAGGGAGGGAGACAGAGACAAATAGAGGGAGACAGAGGGAGAGAGAGAGAGGGAGGGAGACAGACAGAAATCGAGACAGAGGCAGGGACAGACAGAGACAGGGACAGACAGAGACAGATAGAGGCAGACAGGGACAGACAGATAGAGGCAGAGACAGACAGACACAGACAGAGAGAGAGGCAGAGACAGACAGACAGACTGAGAGGGAGACGGAGGGAGACAGAGACATTTACAGAGACAGGGACAGACAGATAGAGGCAGAGACAGACAGAGAGACGGAGAGGGAGACAGAGAAAGAGAGGGAGGGAGAGGGAGGGAGACAGAGAGAGGGAGACAAAGAGAGAGGGAGACAGAGAGAGGGAGGCAGAGGGAGACAGAGGGAGGGAGTCAGGGGGAGACAGATGGAGACAGACAGAGGGAGATAGACAGAGGGAGACAGAGGGAGGGAGACAGAGGGAGACAGACAGAGGGAGACAGATGGAGACAGGGAGAGAGAGACAGAGAAAGAGAGACAGAGAGAGAGACAGAGAGACGGAGATAGAGGCAGGGACAGATAGAGGCAGGTACAGATAGAGACAGAGAGAGAGACGGAGATAACGGCAGGGACAGATAGAGGCAGGGACAGATAGAGGCAGAGACAGACAGAGGCAGAGACAGATAGAGGCAGAGACAGAGATAGAGACTGACGGAGATAGAGACTGACAGAGATAGAGACTGAGGCAGGGACAGACAGGGACAGACGGTGTCAGATAGAGCAGACAGGGACAGGAACAGACAGATAGAGGCAGAAACAGAGAGGCAGAGACAGACAAACTGAGAGGGAGACAGAGGGAGACAGAGACAGGGACAGACAGAGGCAGGGACAGACAGAGACCGATAGAGGCAGAGACAGGGACAGACAGATAGAGGCAGAGGCAGACAGAGAGACGGAGAGAGGGAGAGGGAGGGTGACAGAGAGAGGGAGACAGAGAGTGAGGGAGACAGAGAGAGGGAGGCAGAGAGAGGGAGGCAGACAGAGGGAGGGAGTCAGGGGGAGACAGAGGGTGACAGACAGAGGGAGGAAGACAGAGGGAGGGAGACAGACGGAGGGAGAAAGAGGGAGGGAGACAGAGACAGACAGAGGGAGACAGACAGAGGGAGGGAGACAGAGAGAGGGAGACAGAGAGGGAGACAGAGAGGAAGACAGAGAGGGAGACAGAGAGGGAGACAGACAGAGGGAGACAGACAGAGGGAGGGAGACAGAGAAAAGGTAGACAGACAGAGGGAGGGAGACACAGGGAGGGAGACAGAGAGAGGGAGACAGAGAGGGAGACAGACAGAGGGAGACAGAGGGAGACGGACAGAGACAGAGGGAGGGAGACAGTGGGAGGGAGAAAGAGGGAGGGAGACAGAAGAAGGGAGAGGGAGGGAGAGGGAGGGAGACCGAGGGAGAGAGGGAGTCAGAGAGAGAGAGGGAGTCAGAGAGAGACAGAGTGAGGGGAGACAGAGAGAGACAGAGGGAGGGAGACAGGTAGAGGGAGACAGAGGGAGATAGAGGAAGGGCGAGGGAGACAGACGGAGGTAGACATCCGGAGGGAAACAGACGGAGGGAGACAGACAGAGGGAGAGAGAGAGAGAGAGGGAGGGAGACAGACAGAGATAGAGACAGAGGCAGGGACAGATAGGGACAGACAGAGACAGATAGAGGCAGACAGGGACAGGGATAGACAGCTAGAGGCAGACAGGGACAGGGATAGACAGATAGAGGCAGAGACAGAGATAGAGACTGACAGAGATAGAGACTGAGGCAGGGACAGACAGGGACAGACGGTGTCAGATAGAGCAGACAGGGACAGGAACAGACAGATAGAGGCAGAAACAGAGAGGCAGAGACAGACAAACTGAGAGGGAGACAGAGGGAGACAGAGACAGGGACAGACAGAGACCGATAGAGGCAGAGACAGGGACAGACAGATAGAGGCAGAGGCAGACAGAGAGAGGGAGAGGGAGGGTGACAGAGAGAGAGGGAGACAGAGAGTGAGGGAGACAGAGAGAGGGAGGCAGAGAGCGGGAGGCAGAGAGAGGGAGGCAGAGAGCGGGAGGCAGAGAGAGGGAGGCAGACAGAGGGAGGGAGTCAGGGGGAGACAGAGGGTGACAGACAGAGGGAGGAAGACAGAGGGAGGGAGACAGACGGAGGGAGAAAGAGGGAGGGAGACAGAGACAGACAGAGGGAGACAGACAGAGGGAGGGAGACAGAGAGGGAGACAGAGAGGGAGACAAAGAGGGAGACAGAGAGGCAGACAGAGAGGGAGACAGACAGAGGGAGACAGACAGAGGGAGGGAGACAGAGAAAAGGTAGACAGACAGAGGGAGAGAGAGAGAGAGGGAGGGAGACAGAGGGAGGGAGACAGAGAGAGGGACACAGAGAGGGAGACAGACAGAGGGAGACAGACAGAGGGCGACAGAGGGAGACGGACAGAGACAGAGGGAGGGAGACAGCGGGAGGGAGAAAGAGGGAGGGAGACAGAAGAAGGGAGAGGGAGGGAGAGGGAGGGAGACCGAGGGAGAGAGGGAGTCAGAGAGAGAGACAGAGAGAGGGGAGACAGAGAGAGACAGAGGGAGGGAGACAGGTAGAGGGAGACAGAGGGAGGTAGACATCCGGAGGGAAACAGACGGAGGGAGACAGAGGGAGGGAGACAGAGACAAATAGAGGGAGACAGACAGAGGGAGAGAGAGAGAGAGAGGGAGGGAGACAGACAGAGATAGAGACAGAGGCAGGGACAGACAGGGACAGACAGAGACAGATAGAGGCAGACAGGGACAGGGATAGACAGATAGAGGCAGAGACAGACAGAGACAGAGAGGCAGAGACAGACAGACTGAGAGGGAGACTGAGGGAGACAGAGACAGGGACCGACAGAGACAGGGGCAGACAGAGACAGATAGAGGCAGAGACAGGGACAGACAAAGAGAGGCAGAGAAAGACAGAGAGGTAGACAGGGAGACAGAGAGGTAGACAGGGAAAGAGAGGGAGGGAGAGGGAGGGAGACATAGACAGAGAGAGAGGGAGACAGAGAGAGAGGGAGACAGAGAGAGGGAGGCAGAGGGAGACAGAGGGAGGGAGTCAGGGGGAGACAGTTGGAGACAGACAGAGGGAGACAGACAGAGGGAGACAGAGGGAGGGAGACAGACAGAGGGAGACAGCAGGAGACAGACAGAGACAGAGGGAGGGGGACAGCAGGAGGGAGACAGAGGGAGGGAGACAGAGAGAGGGGAAACAGATAGAGGGGAGGGAAACAGAGGGAGACAGAGAGAGAGATAGGGAGACAGAGAGGGAGACAGAGAGAGGGAGACAGAGAGAGGGAGACAGAGAGGGAGGCAGAGGGAGACAGAGAGAGTGAGAGAGAGAGAGGGAGACAGAGAGGGAGACAGAGAGGGAGACAGAGCGAGAGGGAGACAGAAGGAGAGGGAGACAAAGAGGGAGGGAGACAGAGGGAGACAGACAGAGAGAGACAGAGGGAGGGAGACAGACAGCGGTAGATAGAGGGAGGGAGAGAGAGACAGACAGAGGTAGACAGAGGGAGGGAGACAGAGACAAACAGAGGGAGACAGACAGAGGGAGAGAGAGAGAGGGAGGGAGACAGAGGGACGGAGACAGAGGGAGGGAGACAGAGGGAGGGAGACAGAGGGAGGGAGACAGACTGAGGGAGACAGACAGAGGGAGACAGACAGAGGGAGAGGGAGGGAGACAGAGGTAGAGAGAGGGAGGGAGGGAGACAGAGAGAGAGGGAGTTAGACAGAGGGAGACAGAGGGATTGAGACTGAGGGAGACAGAGGGAGAGAGAGAGGGAGGGAGAGCGAGAGAGAGAGAGAGGGAGGGAGGCAGAGAGAGAGAGAGAGAGAGAGAGAGAGAGAGGGAGGGAGACAGAGAGAGAGATAGGATAGAGAGAGGGAGGGACGGAGTGAGACAGAGAGAGGGAGAGAGATGGAGACAAAGAGAGATAGAGAGAGAGATGTGGGTATGCCGTGTCTGGTGGCTCAGTAGACAAATGCGTCCGCTGCAAGGGCCTATGTTCAACCTCATGGTCACAGTTTTTTTTACCCCTCTAGACCCACCCCCAACAGTGCAGCCCTCGGCCATAAACCACACTGTAAATTTGGCCCCCGAGAGAAAGTTTGTGAGTACCCATGCTGTAGAGTGTGGCATTATTTTGTCCCAGTGTACACCAAGTCCCCCAAATTCATAATGGCTGATTATCCAGCAGGGAGGTAAGAGCTGGCTAAACACATCCCTAGGATGGCTACTGTACATAGGCTCTCCCCCTGAATCTGTGCATGCCTTCCATAAGCCTAGCTCTCGCTTTGGGTCAAAAGAGTGAAGATGTAAATGACACTGAGGCCGTCCTCTTCTCTTTGAAGACCATGGTTTACGACTCCTCCCCCTGCTCTGGCATTCCTGTGTAGCAGCACACTGCCCTCCCAGCAGAGCTGGTTAACCCCAGGGGCTCTTTATCACCTCTTCAAGGCAGCCTGGCTAATCCACTTAACTCTGACCAATCAGGACAGACCACTGGAAGGCTGAATCTGGACTTACAAACTAGAAAGTCTTATAACTTCTTGTCTGTACACTTTAGGAGAAGTTCAACAATATGATATTGTTGGATTCATCACTACCATTCTGGGAAGTCTTTGAATGGAAGTTCTATTGTTCTCCTATCAGAAGTTATTAGTTAATATCTTCTTGCCATGTTAACCTATGTGGCATCGGATTTGCAAAGGGAAAAATGACTTGGGCCATTTTTCCAGCACTAGGGCTTATAAAAACATATTTTATAAGTACTTTGCTTATATCTACAGGACCCCTATCCCATGGGACAACTAGGGGAGACTTTAGGGGATCTGAATCTAGTAGAAATATTGCAGATCCTCCCTCCACAGTGCTCCTAGCATCAAAGTCGAATTTGGGCAGCAGTTTATCACAATGTGGGGAGTGAAATGTGAAATTTCACTTATCCCAGAGCATATAAAACTCATTTTATAAGGGTCTACCTTATAAATGCCTGACTCCCCACCCATGGGACACCTAGGTGAGACCCTGGGGGTTCCTAATATGCCAAAACATTATAGGTTATCCATTTTTAAGTGCCCCAAACACAAAAGTCGAGTTTGGGCACAATGTACTTTTTAAAAGCAGTCCTACCAGCCAGGGCTGCTTTTAAACTAACCTCAGGCTTTTTTTTATTTTTTTATTGACATTTTGTTAAAATACAAAAATATTACAAAGAACAGCCAGTCAGTTGCTTATTCATTACAGTGTTATCAGTACAGAATACCATCATTTGAATTATAATTATACTTGTAGATACAGTCTCTTCTTCACATAGCCTCTACAACAACACGTAGGTATTTCCATGATAAAGAGTTGAATCATAAGTTTAATGCGATTAGTCACTGCAGGGCACATTCTCATCCCTAAATGTAAAGTGCATAGTGAAGTCAATATACCAATGTACACCTGCATGTGTGGTGATCCCATAAAAGGTTTCCCAAGTCCTAACTGGTTCCCCCTCCAGGCTACTCCTGTGACCCTTCGTTTACAATCGTTTCTTGATGTTCGCGAGCCCACGTAACAAATGGTTCCCAAATTTCTTTGGGTCGAGATGTGGAGGGCATCAGCTCCCGGAAAGTGGTCAATTGTGAGTGGCCAAAGGTTACATCTTTTATCCAATCTTCTTTAGATGGAACCTTCCTACCTCCCCAATGAATGGCTACCCGTCTTTTAGCAAAAAGGAGCGTGCAGCTTCCTAAACTTTACAGGTGTGTCCTTAACATACCCCAACAGCCCCTGTATGGGATTGGGATCCCCAACCAACCCAGTTATTTGGTGTATAATATTAAACACATTGGACCAATACATTTCCAATCGCGGGCAGTCCCATGCAATATGTAAGAAACCAGCGGGAGCAATCCCGCATATCCAGCAACAGTCGTCGTCCTTAAGACCTATACGGTGCATATTGGTAGGTGTCCTATAGAATCTGTGTAGGAATTTAAAATGTATTAGTCGGAGTTTGTAGTTAGGGGAGAGTGCCGTTGGCTGCAACAATACTACCATTGGTCTTCCGTGAGCGGCGGTTGGAGGTCTTCGTTCCACGCCATTAGTGCCAAGGGTTTCATCAGAAGAGCCGATGTCTGCATGTGGGTATATATCCTAGTGATGAGACGGCGTGAGGGAAGACGTTTTAAGTACATTTTCTAAAGCACTTAGAGTGGGCGGAGCGTCTGGAAAAGTGTTATGTAAAGATCGACACGCTGCTTTGTGTTTATGATATGCAAATAATTCAGAAAAAGCCACCTGCCTATCCTCCACTGCTGTCAGGGGAGGACGGAACGAACCCTCTGGATAGAGGTTTGCAAAGATGTGAAGTTTCATTTTGTGTGTCAATTCCCTTCCAATTCTGTCTCCCGTGGGGAGCAGCATTGGATTATGTGCCAGGGGCACTGCTGGGGAATATAGGATGGGAGTGCCAGTTCTCTTCCGTAACTCGTTCCAGGCCCAACGTAGGGTCTCCACGGTATCTATGTCGTCTCTAGGGCGTCTGTATTACTTAAACAGGGCAACCTGCAGAGGAAGGGGAGCCGCGATGTCTGCCTCCACAGCCACATGAGGCTGAAAAGGAGTAGGGTGTACCCAGTAGTGTAAAAACTGAGCCTGTGCGCTCCATGCATACAATTGCATGTCAGGAGCTCCCATTCCACCCTGACGCAAAGGAAGTGTTAAAAGGTCCCTTGAAATTCTTACCTGTCCACCTGCAAACTGACGTCAGGCTTCAGCAGTGTACACATGCAAGTGCAGAAAAAGCTGCTGGCCTCTAAACTGCCATGCCCTATTGTGGACTAGGGACTTCTAGGTATTTTTAATCCCCCTGCTCTAATATTTAATAGGGTCTGATAGGGTAGGTCATTCCAGTCACAGAAGTACCCCATATCATAGTGTACCCTAGTGTATGTAGGTGTTTTCACTGTATTCTAAATGTGTCTCTTTCAGCATAGAACTGGCTCTGGGTCTGGTTAGGCAGAGCCCAGGGTCAGTCAGAGTCATTTACCACCAGTACCATTCAGCAAACAGTTGGGATATTCCCAAGGCACAGTATGACTTTGCAACAAAAGATTAATTAGTCAAATTTTTAGGCATGGCTGAGTTCTACAATAAATGTGTCCCCAAATTTGCTGAAAGAACCGGGACCCTAAGATCACTGTTGAAAAAGGGCAAAGAGTTTATATTGTCAGATAAATGTTAAGCAGAATTTAGAAATGTGAAGTCTGGCTTGGGGAAAGCCTCAAATCTTGGGAGTTTTGAGGTAGAAGATGACATTATTGTCTTGACGGATGCGAGCTCAAAAGGTTTGGGGGCAGTGTTGTTGCAGAGATCAGATAGTGTGTATAGAACTTTTGCTTTTATCTTATGTGGCCTGAGAGGTGCAGAGGTCAATTACTCAGTTATTGAGAAGGAGGCTCTGGGTCTATTGGGCTGTAAGAAAGCTAAGAAAGTATCTGTGGGGGCGAAAGTTTGAAATAAAAACAGACCATAAACCACTTAAGGAGGTCTTTGCAAAGAAAGGTGTTGATCAGATTTCAAGTCACATTCGCAGATGGGTCATTGCACTTCAGGAGTTTGAGTTTGACTTGATGTATGTACCAGGTGCAAGTAACCTGCAAGCAGACTGTCTCTTGAGGTTGTATGTTGATTTAGAGGAAGACAAGTCGTTACTAGAGTAAAGCTTTGCTGGTGAAGACTTTGATTAAAATGTAAACTTCTGTTATCATACAGGAAGAGGAATGGAAGAGGATGTTGGAGAATGATGTGTGCTTACAAAGCGTGGTAAAATGGTATTAGGGGGTTGGTTGGTCACAGGCAAGTGTGGAAAAGACATACTAGGTTTTTGGGAAATTCACAATGAGCTTTTCTGGATGGTGTACTTCTAAGAGGAAACAAACTTGTCCCTCCCGTGGATTTAAGGGGTGTTTTAGTAAAAAAAATGTCTCTGCGAGTCATATGGGTATATCAAAGGCCAAGGAGAGGGTGAGAGAGTGTTATTGGTGGCCCTCTATGCACTTAATGATAGAAAGGGAGGCTAGAGAATGGATGGAGTTTGCACGAAGTGACAAAGTACCATAGTGCAGAACAAGCCGACGGTGGTTAGAGAACGTGCGTCCGGACCATGGACGGACATCGTGTTAGATATACTTGGACCGCTGAAAGTTCATTCACAAGAGAAGTATGTAATGGTATGTTTGGGCATGTTTACATGGTGGCCTGAGATAAAAGTGGTGAGTTATATTGAATCTAATGATGTGATTGGTTTCTTAGAAGAACTGTTTGAGAGTGTTCTCACAGATAATCGAGTTTGTTTTACTTCAGCAGTGGTAGAGGAATTTTTAAAACAAGAGGTGTTAAACATAAGAATCACATATATCGGAGGAGGAGCCTAGCGCGCAACCAAGATGGCCGCGTAGGTGCGAGGCTCCCGAGGACCTCCGCGACCTCCTGAATTAATCCTGCCGATATCCTGTTCTTGTTGAGGGGACTGTGTCGGTGAACCCGAGCTGAGGCGCCACCCGTTTTTTGGGCTCGAATCGGACCCCGAACGCCGGTGGGAGCATCGATTGAAGGTTGCGGCCTTCTCCTCGCGGGCCCCCCGGATTGGAGTAGTGGGGCGATCCGGGGACGAAGTGAATAACAGCGGCGAGCGGGGCTGGGCGACTCGCGTACCCCGCACTTTCACTTTCGCTTTTGCGCCCTCCTTGCCTCAGGCGGGGTCGGGCTGCGGAGCGGGGTGCGGTGGTGTTGCCTTGTCCAGGTGCCCGGCTGACCCGCCGGCGTTGGGTTGACCCGCGGCCCGGTGGTCGCCCCCGCCCCCCCCCCTGACACCCGTGATTTGGTGTGGCGGCCCGTTTGGAGATCTTGGTACGACGGTGGAAGGGCCAGCATGTCCACCAAACAAGATGGCGACCGGGCGAAGATGAAGACAACCCGCCGTGGCACGGCGCACCAGGCCAATAGTATGGATCGCTATACGCTCCAGAAGGGTTCTCCGGAGACATCGCGGTCATCCCTGGTGGGCCCGACGGAGGCGCCTGCCCAACCGGTGGATCTGACCCTCCGGGACGTCATGGGCGCCATCGCAGAGATGAAGGCCTCAGTGGACCAGCGTTTCGACACCTTGGCGCAAAAAATTGACTCGGTCCTGGTGGATGTGGGCCTTGTGAGGGCAGACTTGTCAAAAACGAACGACCGAGTTGACTCCCTGGCCCACACCACAACGAGCCTCACTACGGACGTGGTGGCCCTCCAGAAGGAGGTGCGCCGGCTTGGCCAGGCGAGCGCCCTGATGGACCGGCGACTGGAGGATTCCGAGGGTCGGGCCCGGAGGAACAATGTTCGCATTATTGGTGTGCCGGAGGGCCGAGAGGCGGAGGCGGCAGATCTCTTCGTGGAAGAACTGATCCTGACCCATCTCCAGCCCCGGGGGCTGAGTAAGCTTTTTGCGGTGGAGCGTGCTCACCGGGTCCCTGGGGGCCGCCCTAAGACCGGTGCCCCGCCGCGGCCTATTATTGCCCGGATTTTTAATTTCCGGGACAGAGACGCCATCCTCCAGACCTCCAGGCAACAGGGACCGGTCAGGCTGGACAACATGGATGTACACTTCTACCCAGACTTTACTCCGGCGGTCCAGAAGCAGCGACAGAGCTTTCTTGGTATTAAACGTCGCCTAAGGGACCTAAACCTCAAGTACTCAATGCTCTTTCCGGCTAAGCTGAGGGTGGAGGTGGATGGCCGTACGCACTTCTTCGACCGGCCCGAGGTGGCTGGGGACTGGTTAGATACTTTGCCTGGAGATCGGGGTGGGGGGGGCGCGGCTGGCGGGGAGGGCCCGCCGGATCAGAATTGAGGGGTGACTGTATAGGCCTTGCTCTGGATATTGTTCCTTTACCATAGATTGCTTTCGTATGTTCCCCTCCCATGGAGGTCGGGTGGGGTCTGCTGGGGGCTTCCCTCCTCCTCGGGGGGACTAGTTAGTACTTAGCTATGGGGCGACAGGCACACTGCACTTTGGGGGGGCTGTCTGGGCTCATGCAGGGGTGCAGGGAGGGGGGAGTTTTGTTGGGACCGGGGGGTGGGGGGGGTGTGTTGTTTGTTAGCACCGCAAGGCAAACCCGCAACCGTTTTGTTGTTTTTAAGATGCTCGGTGGGGGGCGACCGATTGTTTTGACGTATGATGGGGGGTAGGGATTTGATTGTGTTGTCATGGAATGTTAACGGCCTGGGGGATAGGATTAAGCGTGGTGTGGTCCTGCAGTATTTAAAACGTATTTCTCCAGATGTTGTCTTCCTGCAGGAGACACACCTTATAGGTAACACCTTTCATGCAATGAATCGGCGGGGATATCGTTTGGCGGCCCACTCCGGCTTCACTTCGGGCTCGCGGGGGGTGGGTATTATGGTCAAGAACTCGCTCCCGTTGGAGATTGACGAGGTGCGCCATGATGAGAGGGGACGTTACACTGTTCTGGTGGGACGAATGGAGGGTAGAGTGTTTATCTTTATATCAGTGTACGTCCCGCCTGGGTTACAAGCCACTACATTTGCGGACCTGGGGCGCCTCCTTCTGGACCTTCCGGGTGGCCTGTTGGTGGTTGGAGGGGACTTTAACGCGGTTGCCTCTGGGTCTATGGATCGCCATCCCCCTAGGGACCTCCCCCGGGCACAGGCGTGGCTGCCCGGCCTTTTAGACACGCTGGGCCTGGTGGATTGCTGGCGCTTAAAGCATCCCGTATTGCAACAGTACACCTTCCACTCGGGGGCCCATGGTAGCCTCTCGCGGCTTGATTACATCCTTGTCCCGGCGGCCCAGGCAGGGAGGGTGGGGGAGGTGCGCCATTTGGCACGGGGTATCTCAGACCACTCCCCATTGTTGTTGCATTTCGATGTCTTCCCGAGGGGGGATGGCAGGGTGGCCCCGATCAATGCATGGTATTTGCGCGACCCCACCATTCGTGCCGACTTGATCAAAGCCTTACAGCGCTATTTCGATGAGAATGTGGGGTCGGTCCCGTCTGCCATCTCCCTGTGGGAGGCTTTCAAGGTGGTTCTTAGAGGGGAGGCTCTCTCCTTTATTTCCAATGCCCGGCGGCGCGAGCGGGAGGAGGTGACCCGGGTTGAGGCCGAGATTGCAGAACTGGAGGGTGACCTGGGGAGCGGGGTAACAGACGCCAAGTTGCATGTTTTGCACTTAAAGCAGGCGGCCTATCGGGCCCTCGTCACGGAGGCGGCCAGGGGCCTCAGTAGAGAGCAGCAGGGGCGATTGTATGATGTGGGTGACAAGGCTGGCAAATTGATTGCGTGGTTGGACAAGAGGGAAAGAGCGAGCCGCGTGGTGCCTTTGATTGAGAGCGTGGATGGTGTGTGCGTCACTGAGCCGGAAGCCATTGTCTCCTGCTTCGCGGATTATTTCCGCGAAGTCTACTCCCCGGTTTCTCCCTGCTCGGAGGAAGATTCCCATGCCTTGCTTCGGGACATCGCACTGCCCTCCCTTACGGTGGAGGACAGGGATTCGCTGGATGCCCCGCCCACCTCGGACGAAATTGCCTCGGCTATTCGCTCGGTTGCATCCGGCAAGGCCATGGGCCCCAATGGTATTCCCATTGAGCTATACAAGCTACGCCCGGATGTGTTGGCGCCCCACCTGCGCGCGATGTTCCTTGCGGCCCACTCGCAGGGCTCCCTCCCGCCGGACCAGCGTCTGGCTACAATTGTGGTGATCCATAAGGAGGGGAAGCCCCGTGAGCGGGTCACATCCTATAGGCCGATTTCGCTCCTGAACGCGGAGCCCAAAATCCTCGCCAAGGTGTTGGCCAACCGGTTGGTTGGCGTGGTGGGCGATTTGGTCCACCAAGACCAATCGGGCTTTATACCACACCGCAACACGGCGCTTAATCTGCGGCGCTTACACGGGGTGCTCGCGCGTGTCCCATTTGTGCGGGAGCCGGCCATCTTGGCGTCCTTGGACGCCACCATGGCGTTTGATACGCTCGAATGGCCATATGTTTGGGCGATGCTGGCGAAGTTTGGGTTCGGCCCGGGTTTCGTCAGCTGGGTCAAATTGCTATATTCGGGCCCGTTGGCGCAGGTGGTGGTGAATGGGCGAGTATCTGCCCCATTCGCGCTGGGACGGGGCACGCGACAGGGTTGTCCCCTGTCGCCTCTCCTGTTCGCCCTGGCCATGGAGCCCCTGGCGGAGTGGTTGCGGTGGCACCCTTCTATCCGTGGTCTCCGCTGGACCCCAGAGCATGAGGACCGCGTGTCCCTCTATGCTGACGATATCCTTTTGTATCTCGCCTCCCCGCGCAAGTCACTGATCGTCCTGGTTGATGTTTTGCGCTCCTTCGGTCGCAACTCAGGCCTGGTCATCAACTGGGCGAAATCCTGTGTCTATGTGCTCTCCGGGGAGGCCCCGGTCTTGCCACGGGACTGTCCGATCCAGATCGCCTCCCAGGGTTTCCGGTACCTGGGTATATATATCACTCTTGACCCGGAGGCCCGCTATGAGCGGAACTTGCTGCCCCCCCTCCAGCGTCTGAGGGAGGACGTGGTGCGCTGGCGGCGTCTGCCGCTCTCGCCGCTCGGCCGAGCGGCCTTATTTAAAATGATGTCCCTGCCGCGCTTCCTCTACGCCCTTCAGAATACCATGGACCTGGTCCCGGCACGCTACTTTCGCGAGGTGGAGGGCCTCCAGCGGCGCCTGTTCTGGGATGGGAGGCCGCGTATTGCTCTGGCTAAATTGACGCTCCCGTGGTACGATGGAGGGGTCGCCCTCCCGGACATCAAACGGTATTACTGGGCCTCCCAACTAGCTGCAATTAATCATGGCCTTTACGGGCCCGCCTTGAACCCGGCATTTGAGATGGACAGGACGCTTCTGCCCGGTGCCGATTATAATCGAGCGCTCTACTCTGGCGCGCCCGACTCCCGTTTGACGGGACCGACGCGTGTCATGGTGCGTGTCTGGCACGCGGCTAATGCAGCTATGGGGTGGAAGGACCGTTTGACCCGAGCGTCTCCGCTGTATGCATCTGAGAGGCTGGGCTCCCTGTGGACGTCGAAGGGCTTCGAGAAGTGGGACACGATCGGAATCAGCACGGTGGGAGATCTCTGGACGAGGGGGGGATTCAAAACTTTTGAGACGCTGCAGGCGGAGTTTCAGCTGCAGGGCAGTGAGTACTTTCGGTACCTACAGGTCCGCCATGCGCTGGGCTCCGTCTTCCCGGATGTTGCATCCATTCCGGAGTCTTCCCCCCTGGAGGACAGAGTGCTAGATGGCCATGTCCCGGACAGCACGATCTCCCTCATATACAAAAAATTGATTAACGATAGATCGTGTCTGCTGACTAGTCTCCGCGAGGCTTGGGTTGCCGACGGGCTGGAGCTGGACGACGAGGATTGGATCTCCGTGGTGGCCTCTCCGAAAGAGGTGGCCATCCCGGCTCGCCTTCGTTTCGTCCAGCTCAAGATCCTTCACCGGGTCTACATGACGGGGCCAAGGCTTTTACGTATGGGTTTTGCCGGTGATGGAATGTGTAAGCGTGGCTGTGGTGCGTTGGCGACTTTCATGCATATACTGTGGGAGTGCCCGAAGGTGGAGCGATTCTGGTGTGGTGTGCATGAGGTTCTACGCATGGTTACGCGTGTCGCGCTGCTGCCTGAAGCGAGGAGATGCTTGCTGAATGTCTGGGAACCAAATGACTACTCGGTCCCGCAGGCGCGGTGGGTGACTCTGGGATACATGATAGCCAAGCGTGATATTGCCCAATTGTGGGGATCCCAGAGGCCCCCTGCGGTGTCGGCCTGGAAAGAGCATATGGATTGGTGTATGTTTCGTGAAAAGGTGGTGTATGTGGCGAGGGGTAAGCCTGGGGCGTGGATGAAACTCTGGGGCCCCTGGAACGCCTACCGCGGGGGTATTTGTGAGCCGCCGCTGCTACCGGCGGCCTCGCCGGCTCCGTCTCCCTAGATGGCGCCCCTCCCTTGGCCGCGGGCGCGCGGTCCCCCAGTCCCTGATCTACTCCCGTCCGCCTCTTCAGAATTTTGCTGCTGGTTTGGATCCCCCACTTATGGAGCACGTGTTGTCACTTTGGATCGAGGGTTGCCTTGCGGTTGTGGTTTGTTCACGTTGTTTTGCTTTAAGAAAATGGAACCGTACTGTGGGCATGGAGCTGTGAGGCCTGCACCATTGATCACTCCTGTCTTCCTACTGTGCACCGCTGAGAAAGTTTTTGCTGTATGTATGTAATATGCTTTTGATGCTCTAGCGGCCGGCCGTGTGGTTGTAGGCCCATACCTGTAACTTCTATAAACTGCAATAAACGGTTTCAAAAAAAAAAAAAAAAAAAAAAAAGAATCACATATATCACCCGGAATCTAATGGTGTTGTAGAACGCTTTATTAAGGTGTTGAAGGAGAGTTTGCAGCAGTCTCTTATGTGTGAAACCAACTGGGTAGCGAGCTTGAGGAAGAAAATGGGAGAATACAGGCTGACACCACATTCTACAACAGGAGTGTCTCCATTTCGCCTGCTCAAAAGGAGGATGCCCAGTTGTGAAGTCATCCCTGCTTGGGTCAATGAGAAGAGGGAGAAGGTGGATGAGCATTTTGGTGAATTAATGGATTCGGAAGCAAGAGAAGAGGAAAAGAAATTGGAGTCCAAGGTGTTGTATGACAAAAGGAAGGCTGTTAAAGAAACAAAAGTGCAAGTGGGTGATTGGATAAAAATTAGGGGTCTATTAGTATGGCCGGCAGAGGCACCACCGCGGTGCCGGCAATGGCGGAAAATGCTTTTTTCCGCACGCTAGCTACGGTCCTCACGCCCGCCATATTAGTATGGCCAAACATAGCCCATTTCCCGACAGCCGCTGTGCGACGCGAACTGCCATCAAAGTGCGCCCGCCACCATGGCGGTGGAAGCCAATGGAGA
Organism: Triturus cristatus; assembly: GCF_964204655.1. Taxonomy (NCBI): domain Eukaryota; kingdom Metazoa; phylum Chordata; class Amphibia; order Caudata; family Salamandridae; genus Triturus; species Triturus cristatus. The sequence goes on along the minus strand of NC_140588.1, from coordinate 715,024,800 downwards.
CTCACCGCCGTGCGGAATGACGTCCCGTCCGCTGTACAAATCAGGATGCTGCAAACAGCCAGTCACACCGCAGCGGAGAAACCGCCCAACCAGAGATGGCGGAAGCAGCACAGCGGAGCGCGAAACTAGAGTCCCGGTCCTTTCCACCCGGACCCGACCGCAATGGATCCAGCTCTACTCGTCTTCTCGGTGCTGTACCTGATATATTACCAGCAACTCATGGACCGTCGCGGACAACGCCGCAGGTACGCAATAACACAACTCTGCACACAACCACAACACACAACTCATGAGCTGATATAGGGTTCCTGTCCACACCAGACACCCTGGTGGGGACAGGAACACATCCACAAGTGTACCCACACATGTCCTACCTGTCACCAAATCACCCCTCCTCTTCCAGGTCACCCATCTACTGCGATCATGAAGTAATGTACCGGTCACGTCACCACAGCGATGAAGACGAGGGAAAACATGCGCACAATGCAGAAGGCAGGGCCATTTCCAGGCATGGGCAGTGCACAAAGACCACAGAACCACACCGTCACCCTCCACACACTAGGTCCCCCCCCATGAAGGGACATGCCATGTGCCCCTCCTGTGCTCCCCCATGCACAACAAGCCAGGTGACCCCATACCCTGCACCACACACCAAACAACTAGGGAGACAGGCACAGCAGGAGTGGCTGCAGAGGAACATACAACACAGAAGCACAGGGCCAGGGCAACCCACACACCACACCTACACCACAAACATGGCAAGAAAACTGAGTCCAAGCAGAAAATGAACACACACACCAATAATGAACAATCACTCCACTGGAAACACAACCTGCCAAGTCACACAGACATACCCCACACTGACACATCCACATACACAGACCACATGCCAGCAGCAATGGAGGACAACATATAGGAAAGCTAAAGTGAGGTGCCCACAAATGGAAGGCCAAGGAGCTAACTACCAAGCATGTGTACATCACATGCAAGACAAGGCACATATAAGAACACCCTCAGCCCAGAAAATCACAAATGGCAGGCACAGTGAGTGAAGTCAAACCACAGTCACCTCAGTGCAACAACTCAGAGAGACGGCAAGGCAATCCAAGTATAGGCACAGGGGTGAAAGGAAGGCCCTGAAGTCAAACAGTGAACAGCCACACATATGTATCCAACTACTTGACAGGAGTATGCTAGCAGCACAACATACAGGGCCCATTGACACACTCCATGACTGTCAAACACAAGTAGGAATCTTCACACATACCCCCATCACACCTGCAGCACACAACACCAGTGTCAGATACAGAGAAGGGTGTCAATAATGTCCAGTCAATACACAGACAAAAATCACACTCCCTGGGGGTATCCACAAACATCACACACACACAGGGATGCCAGAACCGATGTCTGCACAAAAACAATATCCAAACACATAGCTCAACAAAAACACACACAAAAAGCACAACAAGACCAGACATGACATGTGCAGCCAAACTGTGAAAAGGCAATGGGAGCACAGACAGAACAGGAGTGCACAACCTCATCAGTCAGGAACAATGCACAGACAGCATACCACAACACAGACAAGAAGTTCACCATCACAAAACAATCATGGACACAAACTGGGAGAAATGGGCCTACAATGACACACAGACAGACATACCACACCACCCATCAAGTCAACATGATGTCACAGTGTACCACATGCCTGCACATGCACAAGCATGACAAGAAACAGCTCAAATATGAGAGGAGAAAACACCAAGGACACACCTAACACAAGCACAGGAACTAGAATAGACCTAAGTTCATGTGACAGATACACAAGTAAGGCACACCACACTGGCAACACACATCTGAATGAAACACACCACACCAACAAAACACACACACACTGACATGCAAATAGAACACCACACACAGAGCATCTGTCATCTGCAAGAGACAACACAGCCCAAACACTGCACACAGTCACATCAAACACACAACAGATGCACATGCCAATGAATCACATTGCAAACACAGCAGGACATCAGGGGATGCACACCAGACAAGGACAAGGCAACATACACCCACAGAACTGCATGCACACCAAGCAGTGTGTGCACATCAAACATACCAGTCCCACACAAATATGAGTGACACACCATGAACACCCACAACAACAATCAAAACAGCACACTGACAACATCACACTCAGGAAGTGAAGCAGTACCTCAGCAAACACACATACACCTAACCCAACACCCGCAGATGCACAAGTCTGGGACACCAAAGGGGAAACAACTTGACCAGAGGACTGTGAAGCACAAACAGTTGAACTGCATATCAGCAACCATGACTGCTCAACAGTACAAGAACATCACATATAACCAATTGAGAAAATGTCCTGAGTGGCACATTGCTCCTGTGCAAAGATGTGCACCACAAAGTGCAGTGTTACAAATGAAGTGATGGGGAAGCATACACTCAGCCAACCCAAGGGGACAGCTGACATGAAAGTGAAGTGGTGTGTACGTCATTAGTGGACATGGCAGGAGTGTACCATACACAAATAGATGGAGTGCAGCATAGGTAGGGGATGGTATGACACCACACACCACATGCCATACTGGAGGCAATAAAGCCCCATGTGACAGCAATGCAAGAGAAAAAACACCCACAATGTCAGTGTGGCTGAGCAGGTCTGCACAGTGAGTACAAACAGCATCAAGACACATGGATGATCAACAAAAGACAACACTGACTTGCCAGTCACATACTCTGCATACTCACAATTGCCAAAAACAACAAGAAGGCTTCAGCCAGAACTGCAAGGACACACCAACACAATGCACAGTGCACAACATACAACACACACGTGTGCACACAATCACAATCACAGGGCTGAGCAATTACACAAACAGGCACTCTACTCCTGGGTGACACATGTGTGTAGTTGACATTGCAGGGGCACTCACACATCAACACTCCTGACAAAGTCACTCCTTCACACTGCACACTTCTTGACCACCCAAGTGCACACATTGAAAGTAACCTATGTGACGAGGATGACTGACCATCACAAGATGACTATACACCTATACTGCTGGGCACACATAAAGTAAGATCACACATACATGATGACCCTGGCCAGCCTGCCTGCAATCCTGTGGATCCAATCCCACTCTGTGCTGGCAGTGCTTCCAAACCTGACGTGTACAACATAGCTAACATGAACAAAGAATGATAATGACAACAGTATTTCATCTAAAACCACCATCATTGCACTCACAAGTATCAGAGTCAGAAAGAACTGAAGTGCCTGTCACCCCTGTAAAAACTAGAAAAAGTGAGACAAGCCATTGGCAATGTTGAAGTGGCATACAGAGCATGTGGCATAGTAAACTATACCCACACTGAAAAAACTTTAATCGCTAAGGACACTGACAAAATAGACAACAGGAGCAACTGTATTTATTCACATATTGCACAGATAGGCACCAATATTAGACAGGAGCAAGGCCAGTGACCAGCACAAAGTGCAGAGTAGTTACATGAGAAGCTGCACAGGCAAGGGGCAGACAGCAGTGAACAACAAGGCCAAGTGGTGTAGTGGCATGTGGAGGTGGAGTCATGCTGTCGTGAGACACAGTGTGGGTGGGAGATTGTGGAGGGGTGCCTTTCCACTTCTTGGGAAGTCGAAATGGCTTCCCTGTCTTGGGATTAATGTCAAGTGGTGCGGACACAACAGGCATACTCACCACCAAAGCTGCATCAGGTGCAGACGTTGGCCCTCCCTCTGTGGACATGCTGGATCCAGCTGTTCGCTTGGCCTGGCCTTGCCTTTGCCCCTCCATCCCCTGTTTACCAGGTGTACCCCCTACAGTGCCCTCCTTTCCCTGCTTCACAGAGCTTTGGATGGGAGTCGAGGTTGTGGGTGAATCTGCCTTGGAGCTCTTCTTGTGTGTACTCTTAGCAGGCACCACCTTCTCAGCGGGCAAGGAAACTGTCTGCTTGTCTTTGCGAGACGCTTTTGGGACAGGAGAGTCCCTGGCTGGGGATACATCTAAGGCATGTGACCCTGAGGTCTGCTTCTTGGCTTTGTGCCCCTTGGTGTCACCTGATGGGCTTTTGTCTTTGTGCTCTGGGTGGCTTTAGTTTTCTGTGGGGATGGTGTCTGCAGCCTGGACCGCTTGGGCTGCTGCTGCTGTGTGCTGCGTGTGCTGTATCTTGACCTTGAGGTCTGTTGTGCATGGTCACTATCATCAGATGTGGCCACTGGCAGGGGGGTGGACAAAGAGACTGGAGCTGGACTCCGAGATTGTGCCAGTTGAAGGGCTGCCATCACTGCGGAGGACAAAGACTGGACAGTCCGGTGTAGCCCACTCACGTCTGAATGTATGCCCTCCATGAATGCAACCACCTGTGCCAACTTTTTGTCGTGGTCTATGAAGGCATTGAGGAGAGCTGTCTGGCCCACACACAGCTGGTGCAAAAGGTACACAGACTCAGCACTGATGGCAGAAGCGGGGACAGGGGCAGGGGCAGCAGTGCCTGGGGTGAAGGACACTTTTCCCTTCTTACTGTTGCGAACACGGCAGCACTAGTGGAAGTAGCTGGGAGGGTGGGCACTGTACGCTGTGTGGTGGAAGAGGAGGCAGAGTACCCGTTCCCTGTGCCCGCCAACATGGATGTGTCACCGCTGGCGTCAGATGACGTTGAGCTTTGCGTCTCTGGCTGTGATTCCTCCAGCAGACTCCTGTCCCTCTCCGAGGCACTGGTCACATCTGTGTCACTGTGCTCGTGTCCAGCTGTTGTGCTTGATGCCTCACCACTGGTGTCAGTCCCCTGTCCTTCCATGCCCACGGGAGATGCTGCATGAGAGAGAGAGATGTAGGGTCAGTTCATTGGCATCAACAGAACAAACGTATGCAAACAAAGCATCACTGTAGATGATGAAATCTACATGTTGCACGCCACCCTGTGCAATAACATTGTGCGACCTCAAATTTGAACTCGAACAGTGCGTGTAAACAAGCAAACCAGGCATAAGTGAGCCATGTGATGACCACACAGCACAATATCCTGCCGGTGGCTCCGTTCAACCAGACACACAAATAGCTCTGAGCATACCTAGGGCCCTGATGGGGGCAAGGATGAACCCCACAACATGTTGCCACAGTCATATCTGTATGGAGCAGAAGGGGACAACACAGACACAGACTCCAACATAACAGTCCACAATGGTCATGAGCTCATGCCATCCACCATGTTGTACTTTGGGGGACAACTACTGTTGCACATTGGCGTCAGATGTCTAAGCCTCACAAATCTGAGGTCAGGCAATGCACTCATTGATGAAAGCATACTCATATTAGGCACACTGCTGTTCCCTTCCATGTGATTTCCCAGACTACCCTAATGCAGACGATACCTGAAGCCCACGACTCATAATGCAATGTCAATGCCCAGAACTCAAATTAAATTTGGAAGTACAGGTAGGGCAAATGCATGACAGCTGCACCCAGCACAGAGGCCACATACAAGCCACTGCATCACACTACCAACATCACATAGCCCAGCGCTGGCACAGGTTCTGTACACATGCAGCCACTAACAGCCAAAGTCACCCTTCCCAGAATACTCACCCCTAGCTTGCTGCTGATGCTCCTTCAAACGTGCATCCAGCTCAGGCTGTGTCACGGTTAAGATGCGGGCCATTAGTGGTGTCATGCTGCTCCGCGCCAACCTGCCAGTCCGAGGAAGCAGCCCCACCGTCATCTCTGCCACGTTCTTGCTCAGCCAGCAGATGTCATCCCACCTCTTGTGACAGTGGGTGCGCCGTCGGTTAGAGACACTCACTCAGAGCCCGCACCTTGCATGCAATGGCCCTCCACACGGCCTTACGCTGGTGTATTTTGAGCTGCAGGCATGAGAGACAAGAGGGGGAAAACATCTGTGACACAGTGTTATGTACCAATATCGCTCAGTACAGTAGCATGATACTGACTCATCCAAAACCCACAGATATGTCTAACAGAGACAAGAATGCATCTCACATGGTACATCAGCATGGGAGAACCACATGTAAATGCATGCAGGTGTGAGGGTGGACACAGTACCTGCCCATCAACACACAACATGTACAGGGTGGCATGTGTCCAGACAACCAGCACCACAACTCCCACCAGGCACCCCTGTCCACCCCTGAGCAGGATGGAGCACTCCCTCCCACCGAGAAGCATGTGGCAGTCATTGTCTCTCATCAAACAAACTCACAGGTAGGTAGCCATCTTCCCAGGGAGAGCTATTTGGGGGTGGGAGGCCTGCACCACAACTCCCACCAGGCACCCCTGTCCTACCCATGAGCAGGATAGAGCACTCCCTCCCACCCAGAAACATGTGGCAGCCATTAGATCACTACAAACAAGCACACAGGTAGGCAGACATTTACCAAGGTTGTTCTGTCTGTGGGTGGGAGGCTTGCACAACAACTCCCACCATGCCCCCTTGTTCCCTAGCTCATCAAGATGGAGCACTCCCTCTCACCCAGAAGCATATGGCAGCCATTGTATCTCATCAAACAAACTCACAGGTAGGTAGCCATCTTCACAGGGAGGGCTGTTTGGGGGTAGGAGGCCTGCCATACAACTCCCACCAGATACTCCTGTCCCACCCCTGAGCAGGATGGAGCACTCCCTCCCACCGAGAAGCATGTGGCAGCCATTGTATCTCATCAAATTCACAGGTAGGTAGCCATCTTCCCAGGGAGGGCTGTTCGGGGGTGGGAGGCCTGCACCACAACTCCCACCAGGCACCCCTGTCCCACCCCTGAGCAGGATGGAGCACTCCACCACACCCAGTAGCATGTGCCAGAAAGTCCACCACAATGTGACAACAGGACAGGTAAGCAGACAGTGCATGCACCCTAGCATTCATCAAGAAAAGCATGGAGACATATGACAACACAAGGCCCCACATAAGACAAACACTGACAGAGATACAATCCCAATTTACAGTGTGCATACAGCTAAGTGTATGTAACTGTCACAGCAACAGAAGTTTGACTTACCAAATCGCAGGTTGAAGCAAATCAGGGCTCAAACATGCACAGCCAGGCGCGTAGCTAGGGGGGGTGGTGGGGGCGGACCGCCCCAGGCGGCACTATATTTAGGGCGGCGGTCTTTATAATTTATTTAGGGACACAGTGTCACTAAATAAATTATAAAGTCCGCCGCGGCCGCAAAGCGCGGCCGGGCGGCCCACTTTAGTGCAAGCAGCGCGTTGATGACCGTTAATCTGCCCGCGCGGCGCCACCCGCGTATACTGTTCCCATCCCGCTCCAGGGCCGTCAATCTTGGAGAGCGCGCCAGCGCTACCAATGACGGCCCTGGGCTACATTTTTGCCCGGCCCTCGCGATGAGAACGTAGCGGTGACGCGTCACGCGCGTCACCACTACACACTCTCGTGAGGACCTGGCCTGGGGTAGTCTGCTCTGCTGCGTCCGTGTATAATTCAGTGCAGTAGTAGGTAAGAGAATGTGTTTCTTTTCTTTAAAAAAAAATGCGCAGGTCCAGCAGGACAGGTACTTCGTGTGCGCTTTATTTTAATAGTTTTTATCATTATCATGGCCGATGCAGGACAACAATAAGACAATAAAAAATGCCCCAATAACGCTGGTGATTAATGATTCGCTGGAGAGCAATTATTTGTCTGTTAGTAGTTTTTAAATGCAGATGGACTGTATTTTGTGTGGAAGCTCAGTGGGTTGCTGCCTTTGCCACAGAGATCCTTGTGTTACTTACAGTTCAGAAGTTACAATCCTAACATAGGGCAGTGACCAATGAACTGTCACCAAAGAGCTGCATACAAACATGAATGGTATAGATGTGTTTTGTGATATAGTTAGAACTTCCTCAGTCTTTCATCATTCTAATGTTGCTAAAATGAGTATGTTTGGGCAGAGATACATTTTTGTTTCCTCAGACCAAACCCTCTCAAAATATACTGCCCACCAGTATGGATGACATGTGATTCCTACACCTTGTAATCCTCATTAGCTTATGTGACATTCCCTGTAGACTGATTTACATACATGTATGATTCATTGTCTCTGTATAATGTGTTCGTGGTGTAAAGTGCTGACACACTACACTGATATGAGTAGCGCTAAACAACAAATGCATATGAGAGAGGGGCTACGGAGCGATGAGGGGCACTGGTGGAGGGTGGCAGTGAGGGAATCTGAGGAGGAGGTAGTTGGAGGGGCTGTGGAGCGATGAGGGGCACTGGTGGAGAGTGACTGCAGGGCTCGAGTCGGGGTACCAGGCGGGTGGATGGCGTCCCCTCACTTATTTTAACGGGAGCTCGATTACTGGAGCAAATGGAGCCACACATTTACTCTTTGGCCTCTCTGGGGCGAGATCGGAGCTCATTCAGAACGCTGCTCACGCGCTGGCTTCCCTGATGCAATTGCATCTAAGGGGTGAGCGAGGGGAGGCAATGAGTCTGATGGTGCAAGCCACCTTTCGTGACATCACTTGCTGTTGTGACGTCAGCGTCCCCACACTTCTTTTTTTAGGACTTGTGCCCTGGGTGACAGTAAAGGAATCCGAGGAAGAGGTCATGGTGTGGAGGGGGAGCTAGGGTGAGATGAGGAGCACTGGTGGAGGGTGGTAGTGAGGGAGTCTGAGGAGGAGGTCATGAGGGGGAGAGGCTACAGAGAGAGAAGGGGCACTGGTGGATGGTGGCAGTGAGGGAGTCCAAGGAGGAGGTCATGAGGGGGAGGGGCTATGGGGTGATGAGGGGCACTTGTGGCGTGAGGCAATCTGAGGAGGAGGTCACTAGGGGGGCCATGGAGGGATGAGGGGCACTGTTGGAAGGTGGTAGTAAAGGTATTTACGGAGAAAGAGGTTATTAGTGTGGCGCCAAAAAAGACTTTCGCATCAGCGCTAAAGCCGGCCCTGTCATGGCCTTTCTGTTTTTGTTTATTTAATTAGCAGTCGGGTCATAAGGGCTACTGTGGAACATACTTTAAAGTGCATGCTAATTATATTTACTGCTATATTCAATGTTTTAAGTTTGAAGGTGATTTTACTAATGTTTTTACTGGGAAAAAGCAAAGTGGAACCCGATGGTGCCTGATATGGGGCTGGGGCCCAAGGTCAGATGTGAGATAAGGTGCACTGGAGAGAGGAGTAGTGGATAATCAAGCCTGTAAGGGAGAGCGTTGCAGAGTCCGGGGTCAGGTGGAGGTAGTAATGAAGAGGGATTCTCCCTGAAGGCTCGCACAGAGGGAGCCTGTAAGGGAGTGCGTTGCAGAGTCCGGAGTCAGGTAGAGGTAGTAATGAAGAGGGATTCTCCCTAAAGGCTCGCACAGAGGGAGCCTGTAAGGGAGTGCGTTGCAGAGTCCGGGGTCAGGTGGAGGTAGTAATGAAGAGGGATCCTCCATGAAGGCTCGAACAGATGGAGCCTGAGTAGTATCACTTGCCTTATACTCCCACCTCAGAAACCTCCTCTTCCCATCAAAGGAACATTACATGGAAAGTGATAATATTTAGAAAGAGATTTGGAAAAGAGTGAGTTTTACTGGTCCTTATAAGACTAAGAAGAGATGTATGGTCATTTAATGTCAGCTGTAGATGAAGGTTACATGAACAGTGTCATGTGTGTGCATGTTTGCATTGTGTTGAGGGGATTACCAGGTAATTGTTCACGCAGCTCTCTGATGGATGTCACATGCGGTTTTTCTGAGTCCCCAGATAGATCATGCAGTCTGTGTGTTCTGTTTTGTACTGCCAGTCACGCTGTATTCAACTGTGTAGCCTTGGACCGTGTCATGTATGTGCATGTAAGTTGCATGATCAAGGTAACTATTAGCGGCGATACTACGTGTCTCTCGGACCTCTTTGAAGTGCATGCCTCGGGGAGGGGGGGGGGGCGGCAATCTGAGGGATAGCCCCGGGCGCCACATGCTCTAGCTACGCCACTGTGCACAGCAACGAATGCTCTCTGTAGTGTACATGGGGCTGAGCATGAAGGACCATAGGAAAAGTAAACAAGCATGGTCTGTTGAACAAAGAAATCAAAGCACAGAACAGGACAAAGGTATGCATGAGATGACAATGGCTAGTTCATGTGCAGATGTAACGGCTGCCAATCAGAGTAATCAGCAAAGATGCTTCACATCAAGTTGTATATCCGCCAGTTGTCAGATGACAACCTTTCATCGTAATCCTAACATCTGCACGTGGGGCCTGGTATCCATTGACATGTCACACCAGTGAAAAATAATGTATTTACACCCACATCATGTCATGATGTACATCACTGTGCAGATATACAATGTGTGAAATAGTTAAATGTGTGTTGCATAACATGTAAATAAGAGCCATTGAACAGCGAGCTTGAGGGGTGCACGTCAATGACCATCTCCCCTCTGTCCCACAGGTGACAAAGAACTGACTGCAGAGGACGATGACATCAACCTGCAGAGCCAGTCTCCTCCCCCGGAACAAGGACTCTCTGATGCGGACTCCCTGGTTTTTGAGAATTTTGATCTCTAAGCCGGCCCATCTGGTATGCCGGGGCGCAACAGGTCCCAGGACACCACTACCACCCCGCCCCTTAAGCAACAACAACAATACTGACCCCTGCTGGACCGTCCTGTGTGTTAATTATAATGTCACAGGAGCATGGATTGTCCCTAGGCAAGGAGAGGCTGAAGGGACCTAGGAAAACACAACAGAACAATAGTCACTAGTCAGGCGGTGACATCACAGCCATCACACAACACTTGTCATCAAGGTCCTCCAATCTGCACACATTACAATGAACACAGTACCGACATAGACATCCTGTAGCTGTGTATAAGTATCATGTTCCCTAAACATTGGCTGCCAGCACTGAGTCAACAACATGTTGCAATCACAAAGCTCATATCAACCTTTTCAACAACAATAACATCAGCAGACAATGGCCCCGTTGTACATTGCCACTCACCTTCAACTGAAGTAGCGGTTGATGAGCTGTTGTCGCAGGTCGACACCTTCCTCCTCTCCGCTATCCTCGTCACTGGACATGGGTTGGTTTGCAGGCGTGGGCCTCGGCTGCTCATCACCGTCCAGGAGCAGTGGGATCTCCTTGCGCAAGGCCAGGTTGTGGAGCATGCAGCATGCGACAACCATCTGACACACCTTTTTGGGTGAGTACATCAGGGCACCTCCGGTCTTGTCCAGGCAGCGAAACCGTGACTTGAGGAGACCAAAAGTGCGCTCCACCACACAACGGTCCTCCCATGGGCATCATTATAGCGGACGTCAGCTGGTGTCCAGGGATTCCTCAGTGGGCTCAGTAACCAAGGACGGTTGGGATACACAGAGTCACCTAGGTGTGAGATACACAGACCTACTTTGTAATACAACTGTGGCAGAGGACAGCATGTCACACTCACAGCACACTAATTGACTCAGCATACTCACCCACAATCCATGCACGCTCAGGAAGCAGATTAGCCATCAGCTGTGGTACAATGCTGTTACGCATGATGTATGAGTCATGGGCTGAGCCTGGAAATTTGGCACACACGTGAGAGATGATCATATCCGCCTGGCACACTACTTTCACATTAATGGAGTGGAAGTGTTTACGATTCCTATAGATGTGCTCATGTGCCTGTGGTGGAACAAGCCCAACATGAGTGCAATCAATGGCACCAACAACATGGGGGATGTGTCCAAGGGCATAAAAATCTCCTTTCACAGCCGCCAATTCAGGCCCCCTGTGGAAATGGATATATCTGTCCTTGTAGATCATCATAGCGGACAGGACATAATGCAGCACCATGCTGAACATAGGCTGCGACATCCCACCTGCGCTGGCCACCGTGTTCTGCAATGATCCAGTGGCAAAACAATGCAGGGCCGCCATCACCTTAGACGTTGGTGTGAAAGCTGTTGGATATGTTCTGCAAGGCTGCAGGTGGGGCTCCAACATAGCACATACGTTCTGTAGGGTGGCCCTATCCAGACGGAATTTCCGGATGATCTCCTCATTCTCCATGTCTACCAGCACTGTGAAGGGATGATACAGATTTGGTCTCCTCCTAGTTGAGATGAAAGTGGACACATGTCAATGCAATACATGATGAGATGTGCACAACATCTTACGTTTTGACTGACACAATGTCAACAATGACTCATCACAATTGAGTTACAGAGCAGCTCACATGTAGGGACACCTTCAGCTACACTACTCGTACACTTGTCCGCTTTCACACAACTAGTACCTCCGAAAGAACATCTGACCTTTGGGAATGCACATAGGGATATGGTCACATCTAGCATGAGCTCGCCTGAGACTATTTCATCCAGCATATGTGTAAAACTGCAACACTACTGTCTCATACCTAGCTGCTGTACCTGACACACCATAAGGCGTAAGTTGAACATGGCACACATCAACAACACAATGACCACAGGCTGAGCCTAAACAACACGTGTGTGCATGATCCAAGAAAAGAAGACAGTCAAATATGCACATTGTTCATTAAGACATACATCACTGTGAATTTCACAGCACTTTCACACATTGACATGTGTACACATTGGAGAGTCCATAACAACACTGTTCTGTGTACATGTCCATCAATATCACAAGTGACATGTGAGGGAGTACATGCCAATGTAAAAAATCACATACACAAACATGGCATGTGTAGTCAGCAGTGGGTTGAATGTGACATTAGCATTGTGTGCACAATGATGTGCCATTAAACATGTGGCCACTGTGCACTGTTGATGACTGCCCATTGGCCATTGACACAGCATGATGTGTCCATAGGTGCTGTCAAAGTCCTCCGCCACCCCAGAGGGAGGGCCACCGTCTGCACCTGATGCAGCTTTGGTGGTCAGTGTGCCTGTTGTGTCCACACCACTTTCCATTAATCCCAAGACATGGAAGCCATTTAGAATCCCCATGAAGTGGAAAGGCACCCCTCCACAATCTCCCACCCCCACTGTGTCTCATGGCAGCATGACTCCACCTCCACGTGCCACCACACCACCTTGTCCAAGCAGCCCTCCGGCTTTCCAATCCACTGATGCCTCTACCTCAGCTGGGCCTCTCTCTCTCCGGTCAAGTCCTCCAACTGACCCCGACACACAGCCAGCTCCCAGTCCGACTGACAGCCAAGTCTGAGTGGTAGTCACCCTCACACACCTTTCTCTCCCACAGCAGTGCCTATACTGCCCATTGCTACCCCCCTGACTATGTTGTTGACCATGGCAAGGTACAGTCGCACACATTTCCTGTGCAGCTTCTCATGGACTCACTCTGCACAATAGACTGGCCACTGGCCTTGTTGTTCACTGCTGTTTGCCCCTTGCCTGCGCAGCTTCTCATGGACTCTCTCTGCACATTAGACTGGCCTTTAGCCTTGTTATTCACTGCTGTTTGCCACTTGCCTGCGCAGCTTCTCGTGGACTCACTCTGAACATTGGACCGTCCACTGGCCTTGTTGTTCACTGCTGTTTGCCCCTTGCGTGTTCCGCTTCTCATGGACACACTCTGCACATTGGACTGACCACTGGCCTTGTTGTTCACTGCTGTTTGCCCCTTGCCTGTGCAGCTTCTCATGGACTCACTCTGCACATTAGACTAGCCACTGGCCTTGTTGTTCACTGCACTTTGTGCTGGCCACTGGCCTTGTTGTTCACTGCTGTTTGCCACTTGCCTGTGCAGCTTCTCATGTAACTACTCTGCACTTTGTGCTGGCCACTAGCCTTGCTCTTGTCTAATATTGGTGCCTATCTGTGCAATATGTGAATAAAGACAGTTGCTCCTGTTGTCTGTTGTGTCAGTGTCCTTACTGATTAAAGTTTTTTCTGTGTGTGTATGGTTTACTGTGCCACATGCTCTGTATGCCACTTCAACATTGCCAATGGCTTGTCTCACTTTTTCTAGTTTTTACAAGGGGGACAGGGACTTCAGTTCTTCCTGACTCTGATACTTGTGGGTGCAATGATGGTGGTTTTTAGATGAAATACTGTTGTCAATATCATTCTTTGTTTATGCTAGCTATATTGTACACATGTCAGGTTTTGAGGCACTGCCAGCACAGAGTGGGATTCTATCCACAGGATTGCAGGCAGGCTGGCCAGGGTCATCATGTCTGTGTTATCTTACTGTATGTGTGCCCAGCAGTGTAGGTGTATAGTCATCTTGTGATGGTCAGTCATCCTAGTCACATGGGTTACTTTCAATGTGTGCACTTGGGTGGTCAAGAAGTGTGCAGTGTGAAGGGGTGATTTTGTCGGGAGTGTTGATGTGTGTGTGCCCCTGCAATGTCAACTACACACATGTGTCACCCAGGAGTAGAGTGCCTGTTTGTGTGATTGTTCAGCGCTGTGATTGAGATTGTGTGCACATGTGTGTGTTGTATGTTGTGCACTGGGCAGTGTGTTGGTGTGTCCCTGCAGTTCTGGCTGACTCCTACTTGTTGTTTTTGGCAAATGTTAGTATACAGAGTATGTGACTGGCAAGTCAGTGTTGTGTTTGTTGATCATCCATGTGTCTTGATGCTGTTTGTGGTCACTGTGCATACCTGCTCAGCCACACTCACATTGTGGGTGTGTTTTCTCATGCATTGCTGTCACATGGGGCTTTATTGCCTCCGGTATGGCATGTGGTGTGTGGTGTCATACCATCCCCTATCTGTGCTTCAGATGCCTACCCATTGTGAGTCTGCACTCCATCTATTTGTGTATGGTACACTCCTGCCATGTCCACTACTGATGTACACACCACTTCACTTTCACGGCAGATGTCCCCTTGGGTTGCCTGTGTGTGTGCCTCCCCGTCACTTCCTTGGTGTTTTCTCCTCTCATATTTGAGCTGTTTCTTGTCATGTTTGTGCATGTGCAGGCATGTGGTACACTGTGACATCATGTTGACTTGATGGGTGGTGTGGTATGTCTGTCTGTGTGTCATTGTAGGCCCATTTCTTCCAGTTTGTGTCCATGATTGTTTTGTGATGGTGAACTTCTTGTCTGTGTTGTGGTATGCTGTCTGTGCATTGTTCCTGACTGATGAGGTTGTGCACTCCTGTTCTGTCTGTGCTCCCACTGCCTTTTCACAGTTTGGCTGCCCAGGTCATGTCTGGTCTTGTTGTGCTTCTGTGTGTGTTTTTGTTGAGTTATGTGTTTGGCTGTGGTTTTTATGCAGACATTGGTTCTGGTATGTGATGTTTGTGGATACCCCCAGGGAGTGTGATTGTTTGTCTGTGTATTGACTGGACATTATTGACACCCTTCTGTGTGTCTGACACTGGTGTTGTGTGCTGCAGGTATGATGGGGGGGTATGTGTGAAGATTCCTATTTGTGTTTGAAAGTCATGGTGTGTGTCAATGGGCCCTGCGTGTTGTGCTGCTGATATACTCCTGTCAAGTAGTTGGATACATATGTGTGGCTGTTCACTGTTTGACTTCAGAGCCTTCCTTTCATCCCTGTGCCTATACACGGGTTGCCTTGCTGTCTCCTTGAGTTGTTGCACTGAGGTGACTGTGGTTTGACTTCACTCACTGTGCCAGCCATGTGTGATTTGATGGGCTGAGGGTGTTGTTATATGTTCCTTGTCTTGCATGTGATGTACACATGTTTGATAGTTAGCTCCTTGGCCTTCCATTTGTGGGCACCTCACTTTAGCTTTCCTATATGTTGTACTCCATTGCTGCTGGCATGTGGTCTGTGTATGTGGCTGTTTGTCAGTGTGGGGTATGCCTGTGTGACTTGGCAGGCTGTGTGTCCAGTGGAGTGATTGTTCATTGTCTGTGTGTGTGTGTTCATTTTCTGCTTGGACTCAGTTTTCTTGCCATGTGTGTGGTATTGTTGTGGTGTATGGGTTGCCCTGACCCTGTGCTTCTGTGCTGTGTGTTCCTCTGCAGCCACTCCTGCTGTGGCTGTCTGCCTCGTTGTTTTGTGTGTGGGGGTCATCTGGCTTGTTGTTGTGCATGGTGGAGCACAGGAGAGGCACATGGCATGTCCCTTCATGGGGGGCATAGCGTGTGGAGGGTGGAGGCGTGACCCAATGGTGTTTGTGCACTGCCCATGCCTGGAGCTGGCCCTGCCTTCTGCATTGTGCACATGTTTTCCCGCGTCTTCACCGCTATGGTAACGTGACCGGGACATTACTTCATGATCGCGGTAGATGGGTGACCTGGATGCGAAGGGGTAATTTGGTGACAGGTAGGACATGTATGGGTACACTTGTGGATGTGTGCCTGACCCCACCAGGGTGTCTGGTGAGGACAGGAACCCTATATCGGCTCATGAGTTGTGTGTTGTGGTTGTGTGCAGAGTTGTGTTATTGCGTACCTGCGGCGCCGTCCGTGACGGTCCGTGACTTGCTGGTAATGTATCAGGTACAGCACCGGGAAGACGTGTAGAGCTGGATCCATTGCGGTCAGGACCAGGTGGAAGGGACCAGGACTCTGGTTTCGTGCTCTGCTGTGGTGCTTCCCCCGTCTCTGGTTGGGCGGTTTCTGCGCTGCGGTGCAACTGGCTGTTTTGGGCATCCTGATTTGTACGGCGGTCGGGATGTCATTCCGCACGGCAGTGAGTCTCCATTGGCTCCACCACCGCGGTGGCGGGCGCACTTTGATGGCGGTTCGCATCGCACCGCGGCAGTCGGGATATGGGCTATGTTTGGCCATACTAATATGGCGGGCGTGAGGACCGCTGCTGGTGTGCGGAAGAAAGCATTTTCCGCCACTGCCGGCAACGTGGTGGTGCCTCTGCCGGCCATACTAATAGACCCCAAAGATACTCAAAACGCTTTGGTCCAGTAATGAAGTTAACTGTGCAGCACATTAGTACATGGACAACATATATATGAGGAATCACTGACATAATTTCCACAGACATAATATCGACCTACAGTTATTTGTACATAAAAATATCGACAACAATAATATCAACACTATATACTTATTTAAGAAAACACACAATTATCGAAACAACAATATCGTAGTTCAAAAACATCGACATCAAAAATATCGTGCACATTTTTATTGTTTTAAAAATTATCGCACATTATTTAAAAACATACACTATGTCGAGAATATCGACCACAAACATATCAACAACGAAAATATTGTTATTTTAAAACTATCGACTATACAAAACTCGAGAAAACATTAAAATTAAACAGCATGAATACAAATAAATACATAAACATGTATTACATATCAAATTAATTTAAACACACATTTTTTTCAAAGAATAAAAACATAACTAAAAATTAAAAAAAATAATACACTATTAACAACATTTATACATATAAAGTTTCACGATATAAAATAAATTTCTTTCATTTCATATATAATATAACATATAAACACATTTTTTAAATATAAAGCCCCAAAAAAACCGAACTCTTAATTAGCGTTTTCCATATAAGGAAAACTACTTCCAAAACAATTTAAAAAAATATTAATTGACCAATAGAAACACACAAGTTTAAAACCTGCCAATGAAATTAAACTAACAATATACTAAACACTATGGGGCCTATAAGGATGGGCCACCCTAGTGGTGCTGGGACCGGCCGCCAGTGGTGCGGCGGTCCCGCACCAGCGATTAGGATGCCACTGCCACCGTGGCGCTGGCATCCTCTATTCCCAGCATTGTGGCGGGTGGTGCTCACAGCACCGCCCACCACAATGCTGGGAATGCACTGTGTACATTGTCATGCACATGGTGACAGGCATCGCGCGGTGCCTGCCACCTTGTCCATGACAATGTAGGGGGGTACGGTACCCCCCATGTGCACCCCCCACCTCCCAATACCCTGGGGACCCGCAACGGGCCCCCAAACGCAGACTCCGCATGGCTATCCATGGCGGGGTCTACGCCATGGAAAGCCATGCACCGCTGCCCATGCTAATATGGATGGCGATGTCTAGCAGACACCGCCACCATATCTAGCCCCTTTTCCGCCCGGTTGACTGGCCGACCGGCAGAAAACCGATGGACGGTCCTTCCATCCGCCGGGTTCCCTAATATGGCGGGGGGAAATGGGTGGCGGGCGGGGTAGGATGTAGGGCGGATCGCCACCACCCGCATGGCAGTGACGATCCGCCCTACATCCTAATAGACCCCTATATAAACTGACAAACCTAACTCTTATTTCACACCTCAAACAAAGAAAGCTAAAGAAGGAGAAACTCTGCCGGATTTTTACAGAAAAAAAGAACAAACAAAAACTGCTATAAATCTACTGAAAGTAAGTAAACCAAAATATCCTAAATAACACTTAAACTAATGCTCTTTAAACAATAACATACAAACTGAAATAACTAATTTATCTCTTTATTCTATTTTATATTTCTACTACAGACAACTCTAAACAAAACAAGCAAATTACAGAGGACACCAAAAAAAGATCCAACTAACAAAGTAAGTATTTTCCAAAATGCATTAAATAAACCTGTAAAACACCCACCCAAACCCAAAATCCATCCCAAACACCCATATAAAAATGTTGTAAAACAAATAATAAAATAAACTTGCATTTTATTTCAGACAAATAAACTACATAAGAAGGTTCCACACCTAAAGAATCAAAATCATAATTTTTAATAATATAAAGACACACATTGTAAGCATACTATAAAAAAATTATATTTTTAAACATTAACATATATAGCAATATATTTAATAATTCTTATATACATTTATTATAGATTTATCAACATCAAAATGACTGAAGGAGCACAGTTTATAACATCCAAGAAAGGAAAAATGTTATTATGTTACATGGGATATGTCTACACGCAGGAGAAACAAACTGGCCTAAAAGTCAATTGTAAAATGTTCTAAATATTATTCCAATAAATGTTAAGGCCGTGCTACAACAAAAAAAAACACTGTAATGTGCACCAGGGAACATAACCATCCCACAAACATTACAGAATTTCAAGTTAGAGGTGCACTTGAAAACATCAAAGAGGCTAGCACAAGCTCACAAAGACCAACAAGTGCAATTCTAAAAGAACAGCTGCCTAGAATTCCCAAAGAAGCTACTGGACAAATGCCATCCATAGCTTCATTAAAAAGAACAATAGCGCACATAAAAAGGGCTAGAACAACTCCTACACTAACTCCTAAAACTTTTGACGAAGTAATAATTACCCCTGAACAAGCTATTACTTTCAATAAGGAACCATTTATTATCTATGATAATAAATGCAATGAAAAAAGAATAATAAAGTTTGGTACAGCAATTAATTTAGCAAAACTTCAACAAGCTAAGATATGGATGATGGATGGAACTTTCACATGTCCCAAACCATTCTTCCAACTTTATACTATCCATGGCCAAAATTGTAACATTCCCTTTATTTACGCCTTGCTACCTAACAAACTCAATGCAACCTACGTAGAAATGCTAAATAAAATAAATCAAGAAACCAATGATTATTTTCCTCAAAAAATAATTATAGATTTTGAGCAATCAGTGATCAACGCTATACTAAAAACATACCCCCATACTTCAATTCAAGGTTGTTATTACCATTTTAATCAATGCCTATGGAGGCACCTACAAAAATCATCACTGAGGTGCCGATTCCAATCCGGGTCGGAAGGGCACTGAACGCGATCTGTCCGGAAAAACTACGAGCCGTACGCGTGTTTTCTGCCCCGACTCATACAGCTGTACGAGCGGGCAAGTACGATGCTAGCTATGTGAAATTCACCGACCGAGTCGTTTCCGGGTCCGTACCACTCCGTACGTCTCGGTCGGAAGCTAACCGTGGCGTGCAATGGATGCGATTTACGACCGAGCCAGTACGATGCACGCGTCGGACAGTCTGTGCGAGCCGGAGTGTCCGGCACGCAAAACGTCCGGGTGGTTGCCTTTGGGGGTCCGCGTCGGACCCCCTGTCACCCGCAGCCCTACGACTCAGACACAGGGGGAGACCCAAGGGTCCCCCAGAACAGGCATTTACGGTGCGGATGGCACCGATGCGTACCCACTGTAGGGGGTGCCCTTACGCGAGATGTACCCGTTCAGTCAATGGGAGCCCATATATGCGTTGTACGACCGGGTCCCATTGACTTTTATGGGAGTCCGACCAAACCGAGTCTGGCAGTATACGGCCGCATCGTACTCGCTCGGTCGGACTGCAGGACTCCGGCTCGGTCGGAAAACACTCCGGATCTGGCTTGGTTGGAGTGTTTTCCGACCCGGATCGGAATCGGCACCTGAGTGTAGAGTACCCAACCAATACATCTTTTGCATACCAAATTAAAAAATGAATCGCATTAGCCTATGTACCAGTAACTGATGTTGCTAAACATTACAACATGCTACTAGAAAGCCCTTTTTACCAACAACATGAGCAACAATTAAGTCCACTATTGGACTACTTTGAAGACACCTGGGTAGGCAGACTTCACAGGAGACAGCCCAAATTTCAAATTCCCTGGTGGAACGTCTACACTAGCATACTTAACCAACAAGCCAAAACCAGTAACACTGTAGAAGGATGGCATAATGCTTCCAACAAACCACAGGAAGAGTGAGACCAACACTAGAAAAACTAATAACCTCCCTACAAAAAGAACAAAGCTATGAGGAACTCCGAATGGATCAATCTGTCACTCAACTAAAACCAAAAACATCCAAACAGAATAAACAAATGTAGCAATACCTAGAACAGCAAGTTAAACTATACCCTAGTACAAGAGGCCTGGAATACCTAGGAATGATAGCCAAAACTCTACTTTAAAACATCCAAACAAATTAAATACTATGGGGTCCATTAGGATGTAGGGCGGATCGCCACCACCCGAATGGTGGTGGGGATCCGCCCTACATCCTTCCCCACCCACCACCCATTTGGTCCGGTGGACGGAAAGACTGTCTGCCGGTTTTCCGCCGGTCACTCAGGTGACCGGGCGGAAAAGGGGCCTGATATGGTGGCGGTGTCTGTTAGACACCGCCATCCATATTAGGAAGGCAGCGGGCAGCTGCCTTTCCGTGGCTGCGATGCCACCACGGAAAGGCATGCGGATATTGACTTTGGGGGCCTGATGCGGGCCCCCGGGGTATTGGGGGGGTGGGGAGTGCACATGGGGAGTACCTATGGTACCCCCTGCATTGCCATGGACATGGTGCCTGTCACCTTGTGCATGACAACGCACACAGTGCATTCCCAGCATTGTGGCAGGCGGTGCTCTGAGCACCGCCCGCCACAATGCTGGGAATTGGGGATGCCACCGCCACGGTGGTGGTGGCATCCTAATTGCAGGTGCTGGAACGCTGCACCACTGGGCCCCAAAATACTTTCCTTTAAAGCATAGCATAAAAATAAAATGTCTTTATTTCCTCACAATTATAATTACTGTGTGTAAAATATTTTTTACAATAAATAATAATATATTTACACACATTCATTATATATGTAAGAAAATAAAACATAACATTATTTTCCTCCCACAATTAAATACATTTAATAAACTTACAGAGTGTGTTGCCATAATTCTAAAATCCAACATCTTCTTATATAATCCAATTAAATTTGAAAAAAATATCCATAGAAAGTTTCCCCCCAAAATGCAAAAATTCACCTGTAGCAAAAAATAAATTCTCCATCGACAAAATGACCATCCAGAAACCATAAAAAACCTGAAAATGTCTTTAAAATAAGAAACGCTCCAAGAAACCCGAATAATTAAATATTAGTTAGTAAAACTAATAAACACTTCCTTAAAAAAAACGACTTCTTCCTGCACCCGCAACTTCTTGTAATTGAAACCTACAAAATAAAAACACATACATTCCCTCCCACACAAAATAACACATAAAACACTTAGGGGGCCATTACGATGTTGAGCGGATCACCGCCCGCCCTCCATTTACCCCCTGCTGCATTACAATGGCGGGGGGACAGCGGGAGACGGAAAGACTGTCCGCCGCATTTCCGCAGTCAGGCAATCGTTCCGATTTCCTGCCATGCGGTCCTGGGCCATAATATGGTGGCGGTGCCTGGCAGGCACCGCTCGCCATATTATGATGTGTGGGGATTTTGGCCTTATCAGGGCGGCAATGCCGCCCTGGAAAGGCATGCGGTCTTTGGCTGTGGGGGCCTGTTGCGGGCCCCCGGGGGAGTGGGGTGGTGGGGGCTGCACTTGGGGGTTACCTATGATACCCCCCCTTCATTGGCATGCACAAGGTGGCAGGCACCGCGCGGTGCCTTTCACGTTGTGCATGCCAATGCACAACATGCATATTTGGCATTGTGGCGGGTGCTGCTTACTGCGCCGCCAGCCACAATATTAAATATGCGGGATGCGACCGCCAGGGTGGTGGCCACATCCTAATGGGCACAGCGGGACCGCCACACCTCTGGCGGTCGGTCCCGTTTACCGTTAGGGTCCCCTCGCCATCGTAATGGGCCCCTAAATAACATTACTACTAACTTTGAAGTTTAAAAAAATAACACATTAAAACCCTTTATTTTTGATGTTCTAACCAGGCCTCAATGACATAAAAATAAATAAACAAACAATAAGTAACTATAATATATAAAACTTCATAACAGCACTAACAAATGTCTAAATACACCAAGGGGTCTATTGTAATGTTGGGCGGATCGCCACTGCCTGTATGGTGGTGGTGATCCGCCCCCCCATTATACCCGCCCGCCACCCATTTCCCCCCTGCCATATTACTATGACGGGGGGACCCCGGCTGACGGAAAGACCGTCCTCCGGTTTTCCGCTGGTCGACCAGTCAACCGGGCGGAAAAGGGTCTGGATATGGTGGCGGTGTCTGGAAGACACCACCATTCATATTAGCATACGGGCGGATTAGTGCCTTTCCATGGCAGCGTTGCTGCCATGGAAAGCCATACGGTGCATGACTGTGGGGGCCCGTTGCAGGCCCCCAGGGTGATGGGGGTGCACATCGTGGGTACCTATGGTACCCCCCTGCATTTGCATGCACAACATGGCAGTAGATGGGGGATGCCACCACCACCGTGGCGGTGGCATCCTAATTGCCGGTGTGGGACCGCCGCACCACTGGCGGCATGTCCCAGCACCGCTAGGGTGGTGGGCGGATGTAAGTCTGCCCGCCATCCTAATAGAGCCCTAAATACTCTCTAACTATCTTCAAAATAACTTAAAAAGTTAGTTAAAAGAAAGAAATTAAATTTACCTTGCTCGACGTGAACCAGCTTCCAACTGCGAGCTTCTCTCGGCCCAAACAAATATGGCAGCTTTAAACGTAGAGGGGTCAATTCGGATCCAGGGTCGGACAGCTCTCTGAGAGCTGTTCGTAGCCTTACCGTGCGACCGACACGTACCCGTAGCCGGTCCGTCATGTAGATGAAGTACGATGCGCATAACTGCCAAAAACACGACCGACACGTAGGCTGTGATTCAAGCTCCATTCTCCGTCCGAGCTGTAACCCCTAACGCCGAACCGAGTCGCCCGGAATTAGTATCCACAGCAGTTTCCGCCCTCACAAGTATGATGCGTACTTCCTACGCGCCGGACGGGTCACCACGTACAGCACGTTACAGCATCTGGAAAACAAGCATATCAGCTACGATTCGCGCTACAACTCAATCCACTGCTACGAGACGGACCATCTTGCAGCGGGTACGAGACGGAGCAACAAGCAGCGTGTAGGACACAAACACATCATGAATCCCATCGCGCAGGTCATACCAGTACTCTACATCTATGACCGGATCAGGAACTGACACCAACGGCGCAGACGGTAAGTCAGACACCTACCCCACAAACAAACGACACGTACCCGCAAAATGGTACACACACACACGGGGGATCCACATCCTGGCCACTAACAACCGGCCACCATAGGGGTTACATGGCCATCACCACTACCACCCCCACCCATAGGGCTTATGTTGCCCATTACCCCTACCACCCCCACCCATAGGGGACCTGTTGCCCATCACCCCTGCCACCCCCACTCATAGGGCTTATGTTGCCCATCACCCCTGCCACCCCCACTCATAGGGAAAATGTTGCCCATCATCCCTGCCACCCCCACTCATAGGGCTTATGTTGCCCATCACCCATGCCACCTCCACTCATAGGGCTTATGTTGCCCATCACCCCTGCCACCCACACTCATAGGGCATATGTTGCCCATCACCCCTGCCATCCCCACTCATAGGATGGGTGATGCGCCACACATCCATCATACTCCAACATTGGGTATGTCAGCAAAATACATCCCCCCTAACATCATGACAACAGTGTGTAGTCTGTGACAAATGCCCACAACAGTGATTATGACTTCGAACATACAAGGTAACTAACAGCACATGTGTGACCAACAAATGAGTGTGCCTTACACAAGGCAAGCATCACTATCGCACTGTGTCAATGTAAAATAACACCCCCTCACTGTGTAGAACAAAAGTTAAGTGTGGGGTTCCAAACTGCAGCAAATGTCGAGCATTGTGGCGATGGAATCTAAAACCCCCCCTCATCACAGTGACCAAAAGGTACCTCACATCAACACCTCAGTATTCAACATTGGAAACCAAGCATAACAGGTGCAAGGGCATGTTAAACATCATCAACCTAATGTACAGCTAAATCAAGTTCACAGGGCTAAAGAAAAAAGCTTTATTCAGTATATTAAAGGTTAAACGTCCGTTCAAACAAAAGGCCAATGGCCAGTCCATTATCAAATGCCAAGGAGTGAGCTAAAGTGACAACTGTCACACATTGCTTGCCTGCACTGCTAAGGACTGGGATCATCCCCTCGGCGGGGCAAACATGGGGGCAGGACAGGCACCGCAGGGACAGGATCAGGGTGCAGCAGAAGGAGGCAGTGAAGAGGAGGTGGATGCAGGAGGGACACTTGCAACTGCAGTGGAGCTGACTGAAGTGGTGGCTGCAGTCACAACTGTGGGGCACAAGTCAGATGGGTTGGGTGCCGGCACAACTTCAGTGGGCAGGTCAGATGGAGTGGATTGGGTCCCCACTGCAGTGCCCAAGTCAGACGGGGTGGTCGTGGACTCCACTGCAGTGCCTAAATCCATGTGAGCGGAATGGGGTGCAGGTGAGGTCAGCAGGACAGAGGGGGGGGACACATCAGTGGCACTAACCGTCTGACCAGGTGTGGAGGAGCATGTGGTAGGTGGGGAGGGCCTCAGCATTTTGGGGATGGTGTATCTGTGGGTAGGGGAACCTGGGGCAGGGAGTGGCGGGGGAACCTCTGGAGTGGTGGCCTGGGGGATGGAGGACAGAGACTTCGCCTTGGAGCTGTGTGGCGGCGGTGGAGTCTTGCTCTTCCGGCTCCGGGGGGACTTGTGGGTGGGGGTCTCAGTCTGCCTGCACCTGGGGGAGGGTGTCCGGGTGTGAGGGGCACTCCCCTCTGTGTGTGGGGACTTCCTCTTCCCCTTGTAATCTGGATCTGCTGGGTCGGTGGGGAAGAGGCCAAGGTCACAGAGGAAGAGCTTCTGTGGAGATGGGGTTGCAGGTGAGGCAAGGGAAGGGGTCTGGGAGGGAGATGTTTCGGAGGACTGCAGAGTGGTTGTGGATGACTGTGAGTGTGTCTGCAAACCATCCCCTGTGAGTGTGGTATCAGTCCCCAGCGCTTGCTTGTGTGCACGTCTAGACCTTCGTTTGGGTGTTTGTGTGCTGCCCGTGTCTGTGGCTTTTTGAGAATGTGCAGGTGTGTGTGTGCTTGGGACAGGTAGGCTGCTAGGAATCGTGGGTGGTGCAGGGGTAGGAGGGGTGCGGGACTGTTGGAGGAGGGACACTGCTGCCGTCAGGGAGGAGGCCATGGACTGATTGGTCCTCTGTAGGGCAGACATGCCCGAGGAAATGCCCTCCATGAACGACACCAGTTGCGTCAACAGACTTGTTTGTGTGTGGAGGACCTTCAGCATCGACGTCTGCCCTACATGGATCTGTCTAAGTAAGTCCCCAGACTCCTCACTCAGGGTAGCAGGGGACACAGGGGCAGGGGGTGCGGTGCCTGGCACAAAGGAGACATGCTCCAGAACACGGGAGCCTCCAGGGACCTCTGGGATGGGAGCCGATGGGAGGGTGGTGATGGTGGTGGTGAGGGCGGTGGAGGGGACAGCCTCACTAGCTGGGGCTTGGTGGCTGCTGAAACCCGCCTCCACAAGGGAGTCATCCTCAGAGCTGCTGTGGCCCTCAGCTGAGGGGGACGGTGCTGACGACTCCTCTGTGTGGCTCCACTCGCCCTCCGTGCCACTGGGTCCCCCGACTCCTCTCCTTCTGTGCCTGTCAGGCTCTGTGGCTCCTCCTGGTCCATTGAGCTGTCCCCTCCTGTGGCCGTGGATGTATCTGGATAGGAATAGGAAGTAAGAGAACAGCATCAGTCACCTGCACTGACTTCACACACCACAGTGAGTACATCATATCACAGGGCAAGCCCTGGCATCATCAGCAGAACACAGCTCAAAGTGCCAACACTGTTTAGAATAAGCCAATTGTCATTCTCAACATCAATCATGGCACACATATCCCTCCTTGACTTGCACACCTATGTCTGTTGCATGTTGGATGCTAATACCCCAATGGCTCTCATGCACCACCCCCACATTAGTTGGACATGCAAGTGAACATGTAGGAGTATGTCACTATAGACACAGCACATCTCTTGCTACTGACTCAGTACAGGTGTCTGGATGAAGGGATGGGCAGAGACTCATTTCACATGCTTGTGATGCATGCCAGCAACACACACTATGATGTTCTCATTTCCTGATGGGCAATGCCACAATGGGGTGCATGGTGCACACTTGAACACAATGCAGGATCACTCATAGCAAGTTAAATGCCATGGAACTGGCATGCCCTGAAAGTCAGTCAACACTGTCTCCTGTCACAGGGGCAGGGCATCCAGACAACAACAGTATGCACTGTGTCACAATCATAGCTCAGGGGTAAAGCTAACTCTGCAGATGACAGGTGCACTTGCCCATCCCCTGCAAACAACATATCCAGGACCCAGAAGACCCCACATCATGCAAATCAGACATATGAGTCTCTGCAAACACAACTCCCTGTACATTAACACATCACAGTCTGCCATGCATGTAACCCAGCTGCCTGAAGGACACAGTTGCATACACCATTGTGCGCTGTCAGATGATCCCACACCTATATGTCACACAAGTCTTGTCTCTCACAGTCACATCTCAGATGTCCTGCTGACCCTCTAAATCATGGACACCCCAGTTGTATGTAACAGCAAGCCACACCATAATGACACAGAGGCAGACACCTGAAGGCACATGTCACTAAGCACAACCTGTAATTTGATACACAGGAGTGGGATTACAGAGTGTTTCTAAATGCCCTTGAGGAGGCATGTCTGCCCAGGTCTACGTGAAACAGTGTTTGGCCCTGGACAGTAGTCAGGTGGCTAAGCAAGTGCGACATGCATGATATACATACTCCTGAGGCCCCACAATTGGAGTCCCCTGCTGCATGGATTTGTTTGGAATACCCCAGCCACATGTGGCGAGTCAGACCAGCAATTGGAACATAACTCAAGGGCACACACAGATCACATGTCAGATCTCAGGCATTGGGCAAACAATTGAACCACCCATGAAACACACAACAGAATCGCAGGAACAGATGCTGTCCGGTAGCTGAAGCATAGCTGTTTGCAGGGCCACAGTGCCCTAGTGACACAAGCAACAGACTGTAGGGGCCACACCTGTGGAACAGATGAGTAGGATGCATCACACAATTGAGGGACCTGAGTATTGGACTACAAGACCTACGTAATGTGGAAGTGTGACCAGGCCAAAAGACTGCAATTAGCATGTCAGACATAGTACACAGATTAGGCATGGACTTACCACCTTCCTGCTGCTGTCTGGCTTTCAGCTGCCTATCCAGGTCCAGGAAGACCACCGCCAGGATCCGGAGCATGTGGGGGGTCAGGGTCCGGTGTCCGCCCCTCCTGCGTGGAGGTGACAGCTTCAGCTGGACTCTAGCTATCCTCCGGGTCCAGCCCCGAAGGTCCTGCCACCTCTTCTGGCAGTTGCGGATCCGGCGCTTGTAGACCCCCACCGAACGAACTGCCCGGGCGATCGTCAGCCATATCTCCTGCTTCTGGTGGGCATCAACCTGTGAGGATGACAAAGTTAAAAGTACATTAACACACATGCCCCATATTTGTGCTGCACACATTTGGAGATATATGTCCTCATCACAAAGGGAAATGAGTTACACAGGTAGTGCAACCATGGGGAAGGACAATTCACCTGCATGTCTGACATGTTAACAATGCCTGGGAAGTTTAAGTTTGCACTAATGCACTTTAGCAGCAGGACAACTGTTCATTACATGTACCTACACACTTTGGGTGATGAAAGTAGTCAGTGAGAATGCTTGCCACTGGTGTACACACTGCTAGTACTGCTAGTCAGACAACATGCACAATTAGGAAGGCAGTGGACTGCACACTCACCTGCTCCCCTGGTTTCCCATACAGCTAGCTGTACGGTGGAAGGAGCCTGTCCAGCAGGGCCTGGTTCTCCTCCTCAGTGAAGGCTGGGGCCCTCTCCAGAGTACGTGCCATAGCAGGAGCCAGAGGATGCAGAGACAGCAGCAGTGGTACCAGGGATGTGGTCCAGTAGCATGTAGTTCAGGCAAGTGAGCTCCCTGGTTGCCAGCCAGCCTTATATCTGTGCTGCAGAGGCAGAATCTGTGCCATGTGTCCCAAGTGATAGGTCCAACACGGTTGCATTCTATGAATCTGGCCAATCCATGGAAATGTACGTCTCGTACACGCCTTCCGCATCGTTCAAATCTTCACCTTCAGGAAACACTAGTAATTGCAACATTGTGGTAGGCATCCAACTGAATTTCCAGCGCATAACTCGTACAAGTTTTGAATCCGCATCCGTCTCCATGACAGTCCAGAGCCAATGGGTGCGCCCGGCTCAGTCAACTGACTGTACAACGCGTATTTTGAAAATACACATGCACCCGTCTCCATACGATTTAATGGCCAAGGCGTACGCCTGTCTCGGACCATGCCTGCCCGACGCGTATGCATGATAGTCACCCACGTCGGAGCTCATTGCAGTCAATGGCAGAGCATACGCACGGCTCGGTCATGAACCGTGCAATGCGTACGCATTGTCACCCGCATCGGAGCTCATTGCAGTCAATGGCAAAGCGTATGCACAGCTCGGTCATGAAACGTGCAATGTGTACGCATTGTCACACGCGTCGGACCTCATTGCAGTCAATGGCAAAGCGTACGCACGGCTCGGTCATGAACCGTGCAATGCGTACGCATTTTCACCTGCATCGGAGATCATTGGTGTGACTATTCGATGGATTCAACACACAATTACTTGCCAGGGACACCTGTGCACACCTACCACACTACAGCATTGGCCACACAGTGTCCCATGGCATGTATGGCTGCATTCCCTGTGTGTTTGGGGGGGGCCACATTTGGTTTGTTGGGTGGCACTTTTGTGCAGCCACTCCCAGGCTATGCACGTGTACATGGGGGCAGAATCCTTTGTGTGTCATGCACATTACCACTGTGATGTGCAAATGTACTGTAATGGGCATGAGTCACTGACACAGTTTCATGTTGGATATGTTTGGGCCATGTCACATACACTCTGTGTCCTGGGGGTGATGGCATGTACGTCACAGTGAGACCTGTGGCCACAATACTGATGTGCACCCACAGTCTGTGTGCATGATGTGTCTCAGATGTGTCTGATCAAATGTGCCCAATGGGGGACAGTCTCCACATCCATGTGGTATATGCATCAACCTTGATGGTGTATGTGTGTTTAAGAGACGTACATTTAGGGCCTGCAGGGACAACAGTGGCCACTACCTGTGGGACTCACGCTTGCCTTGTGGTGTGCACGTGATACGCTATGTCCATGCCAGTGTCGATGTGGCAATACAGGGACCCTGGGTTTCTGCATGGCAAAGATCTGTGATGCCTGGGAGACATCAGGCCTCACTTGTCACTGTGGTGTGTTTTTGGAACGTCACAGCAGTACATAGGTCGGGTGACACAGCCAGATGATTGGCCATTGCACTACATGGGACACATGTGGACATGTGGAATTGAGATGTGAGGTGATGGTCATGTAGGTGACATATGTGCCCATGCCCAACAGCACACACCTCAGTACATTGTGTAATGTCATGATCTATCATGTGATATTGAGCCTGGTCATGGCCACATGGGTGGATGAACCGACAATCTTACTTTGTTCATCTCTGTTCTGCAGAGCACCAGCTGTCCATCGACCGTTCCCAGACCTTGCAACCATGCAGCCACATCTGCTACCTGGCCGGACATACCCTAAAGCACTGACCACAGAGGTGAAGGTGATGGCAGCCCTGCACTTCTTTGCTACTGGTACCTTCCAGTACACTGTGGCTACTGCTGGTGGTATGTCGCAAACTATGTTTAGTCGGGTGCTGCACGATGTCTTGGAGGGGATGTTGCATTTCCTAGACCTGTACATCAAGTTCCCGAGCCCAGCTGAACTCCCTGAAATAAAGGATGCCTTTTATACACTGGGGAGGATTCCAAACGTCATCGGATCTATTGATGGGACACATGTGGCCCTGATACCACCACAGGCACATGAGCAGGCATACCGGAACAGGAAACATTTCCACTCGATCAATGCTCTGGTGGTATGTCTTGCAGACATGTCTATCACACATGTGTGTGCACGGTTCTTTGCATGATGCCTACATAATGAGGAGTAGTCGCATTGCAACGCTGATGTCACAGATGCCAGCTCAGCATGCCTGGCATGTCGGTGTGTACTGACTGTTTATCATTGTGTGTGTTTGTCAATGTTGTATTCCGCACTCCTACAAAACTCAGCTACTTGTTCATTTTTGTGTGTGTAGGTGACTCTGGATACCCCAACATGCCGTGGTTGCTGACACCCCTCAGGAACTCTGTGACACCAGCCGAGATGTGCTACAATGAGGCACATGGTCAGAGCAGGAGGGTGATTGAGCGGACATTCAGCCTCCTGAAAAGCCGCTTTTGCTGGCTGGACAAGACCGGAGGGGCCCTCCCATATGAACCTGCAAAGGTGTGCAAAATAATCCTTGTATGCTGCATGCTACACAACATGGCAGTGTGGAAGAAGGTGCCTCTCATCCAGGGAGACGATGACGATGACCAACCTCCGGCACCTGTGGAGGATCCTGGGCCAAGATGCCAGTGATGATGAGGATGAGGGTGACATCCGCTCACAGCTCATCAACAACTTCTTCACCTGAATGTGAGTTTTCAGGGTTGTTATGTCAATGTATGGAGTTAGCCTGGAATGTGTTGTGGCTGCTCTCTTGCTGTCTGAGTGTGTCTGTGTGCCACTTGACTGGATGCGTGCAGTGATGTGTCCATTCAGGTGGTGTGTACTCCACAATAGGGTAGTACTGCTAACTTGTTTTTGTGTAGGTTTATTGTGACATGTTTTGTGCATGTGTATTGCATTTCTCTCCTGTTTTGCTGTGCTTTTGACTGTGTCTTGTGTCTGCCCTTCACAGGGTAATTTGCCTGTTGTTTGTTCAACACTGACCCCCAACACCCAGAGTCCGACACCAGTGTGGGAGTAGTCAATTGACATCAAGTGATGTGCCACACACCCCTGGGATAAAATTCTCAGACACTCTGTGACCGTGTGTCCACCGTAACGTACAATTGCCTTGCAACTATTGTTGAATAAACATGTTGCTGATGTGTAATGAACCTACGCTATGCTCTGTTAGGTGCGTTGTCTGTCTTCCCACATCTGAGTGACATTTGATTACCTCACCTGTGGACTTGTTACCACTGACTGTGGATAGGTGTTGTGGTTGTGCATACCTATGTGTTTCAGGTCACCATCATTGTGTGTGATGAGTAACGTGGCCATGGTGAGTATGTGTTGTGTTGCCATAGTGGTGTGTCTCCCTCACATGTGTCACGTCACCAAGACTCACCTGACGTTGGTCACATTGTTGCAGTATTTGGCATGCACTGTGTTGTGTAGCAGATCGACATCTCCATGACACTTGACAATTTGGAATCACAACAGAGGCAAGTATGGTGTACTGGTGAGTTTATTTTCAAACATGTGTGAGGAAAGTGCACAGGATGGTGGGTGCTCTACATTGGTTTTGGAATCCAAAGCTTACATTAGAGTTGGAAGTGCTGGTAGATGAGATGTCCAGAGTGAAGTCCACAGTCATCTGCTACATTGGCCCAACATGAACCCTCCATGTCATATGGGCGAGTTGTGTGCGATTGGACAAGGAGAACGGGTTGTGCACAAAGAACATTGTCCAGAACAGGTTTAGAGGCCCTGGGGGATGTGCTGGGACAGCTGCCTCTCACATGTCCTTTTTTGGACGACCCCTCCTCTTCCTGGGGGAGATTCTCAGGTGCAGGCCTCTGCGGTGCAGGGGACTCTCCGCCAGAGTCCTCTTCCCTCCCTGTGGCGCTGGCAGATGGTGTTGCAGTAGATGTTGTGGCCACAAAGGGAGGTGTGGACAGGTTTGTATTGATCTGGCGGAGGCATTGGAGTATGTCCCGATGCACAGCAGTAAGGGCATCCCACTTGGCCTCCATGCGGGTATAGTGGGCAGCATGCTCCTGTTGCATGTCCTTGAGGATCCCCACTACCTGGCCAAATCCTCCGGTGCTATCCTGGTACGCATCTATGATGCGTGCCAGTTGGGGGTCATCATGCAGTCCAGACCCCTCTGCAAGGCGCGCCCTCGGCCTCGCACCCCTCACAGCACCCCTATCCACATGGGCAGGACCAGCGGCGGGACGCACAGGTGACTCTGGGACCTCTTGGGTGGTGTTGCTGGTGGTGTTTGCTGTAGCTTCCGGGGGTCCTGTGTCCCTGTGCTGTGGGTGTTGAGTGGCCTTGGTCTGTCCATGTTGGCGGGTGTGCCCTGTCGGTGTCCAGATGCTGGAGGTGTGAGTACAGGGGGTACAGATGTTGATGCTGTTGGTGCTGCATGATGACTCACACCGGAGGGGCCAGGTTGGTCGTCGTCATCCGAAGAGGACAGAGACAGAGTCAAACCAGAGAGCTCAGTGTCCACCAGAGTCTGGGACTGGGAATCCTCTTCATTTGGTGCTGGGTCCCCAGCACCACCTGTGTTTGGAAGAGACACACAATGTGAGTTATGTTTTTACAGGCATCAATGGTTCACAAACATGACATTTTCTACTGTACGAACAGATGCCTGCCTGTACACTGCTTTTTTCCGGCTTGTCACGGACCGAGTTTGAGATTGTTGTTGCCCATTTCCAAGCAGGGCCTTGTGCTCCCCACAACAGAGCCCAGTGTCAGACATCTTGTCAGTCCCTTCCCCCTCCCTGTGAGGCGAGCATGGTTCAGTGTATGCTTGCTGGGCCATGTGGGTGGGTGTAGATTGTCTGTGACTGCGACTCCCATCATGCTCTTGGCTACACCCCCCTACCCAGCATGCCCATACTTCCTTCCTCTTGACTCTGCTTTCCTGTGAGGGGGTGTGACAGCAATGGCAAGATGGCTGACTGTGAAATCCTAGTGTTTCTTTGGCTACAAGTCCAAAGAGAGCCCCTGTGCTGCACACATCTGCACCCAGTACGGGGTGTCTTTTGATGATGTTTCACAGAGGTGTGGGTCAATGCATTCTACCCGGTGAGTTGTGTGGAGTTTGTGTTGGGGGGGGGGGGTGTCTACACATGCTGGTAAGTATGGTCAGAGCTGTCAGTCCTCCTTCCCACCCGGCCAGACATCCCACCATGAAACGTGCTTCCATTGGGGGGCGTGCAAGTTGTCTTTCAGGATGTCAGTCAGTGGTGTCCTGCTTCTGATTTGCACACAACCCCTAGCAGGGCCTTGTGCTCACCACAGCAAGACCCAGTGTCAGCCATCTTGTCAGTCATTTTCCACTCCCTGTGATGTGGGCATGTTTCAGCGAGGTCTTGATGGGCCAATCAGGAGGGGGAGCATTCTCTGTGACTACAGGCCCCATCATGCTTTTGCATACACTCACTTCACCTGCATCCCCACTATTCCTTCCTGTCAGTCAGCTGCACTGTGAGGCAGTGTGTTTGTGGTGGCAAACTGTCTGGCACTGTCTATTTAGCTTTGTGCCACTGGATTTCTCTGTTTGTTTGTAGGTTGGTGCATGTCATGACACAGTTCCAAGTCACTATGAGATGGCAGGTATTGTGTTTGTCTGACTGGCATACACATCTTGGGATGATTATCTATTGGTTACTGTAGCTTTGTTTGCGGTTCATGGTTTCACTGTCCCCTTGCCACACAATCTTGGGTATGTTGTTTGTTTACTCACCAGGCTCTGGGATGTCTGTTAGGCCATGGACGCTCTCTGGCGGTAGGATGTCCCGCACCTTCTCCTCCCGGTCCTGAAGTAGACTGGTTTGGCAGGAGGGCCACCGCCGGTGCACTGACTCAGGGCGTGATCTTTTTCGATGAGTTTCTTGACCCTCCTGCGCACGTCATACCACCTGTTCTGGATATTGTCCTTTGTGTGCCTTGCTGGTGCTTGGGCATTCACCTTGTCACAATCCTCGCCCACATCTTTGTTTTCTGTGACAGGGGGTTCCTTTGGACCAATGTACCAAACAAATGTGGCTCTACTCTGATGATCTCGTCTACCAGCACTTCTAACTCACTATCTGTGAACTTTGGATTCTTCTTTGGGGGCATGGTGATGGGTGGTGGTGGTGAGGGATGTGTGTGTCAGGGTGCAAGTGAGGGTGGGTTGGTGTTGGTTTTGCTGGCTGTATGTGTGTGTGCTTTTGGATGAGGTGCTGATGGTGTGTGGGTTGTGTGATGTGTGAGTTGTGAGTGTGTCTGTGGTTGCTGTGTAATGGTGTTTGCTGCTGGCTGTGTTTCCTGTTTGCAAGGGATGATGGTAGTGATTGTAGTCCTTTATATAGTTGGAGTTGTGGGTGTGTCTTTGTCCCATGTTTTTTTATTTGGTATTTATTGGCTTTGTCATTGCTTGTCTGTTCCTTTTTTTGTCTTTTTTCCTTTGGGTTTTGTAGGCATGAAGGAGACGTTCATGTGACGGAAACAGATGCTGCTGTTGCCTCGTGCGGAATTCTCCGCCTCGTTCACGCTGCCTATCTTTTGTGTTTGATACGTGTCGGTCGCGAAGGTCTCTATTGTTTGTGTGCCCGGTTTTCTATGCGTGTCGGTCGTGCGGCTTGGTCTCCGTGCGAGTTGGTCTGGTTTTACACGCATTGCATCATACTGCGCTAATCGTACATCGCAGGTACGGGTCGGTCGGGTTCATTCCGGGTTCGTGTCAGTCGGTGAAAATCGCGTCAGTTTTCTGGCCGGATCACTATTTTCCCTCCGGCTCGGTCGTACGGCTTGTATTCCGTACGTGTCGGTTGTAATTCACTCGCGTTGCATCGTAGTGCACGGGTCGTACGGCGCTGGTCCGTGTCGGTCGGCATTCGGTCCGGGTCCGTGTCGGTCGGTTCGTTTTGCGGCCGGAATCGACCCCTTAATGTTATATTTAAATTGTGTTTAATGTATATAACACCAGCATCTGGACACCGACAGGGCACCCCCGCCAACACGGACAGACCAAGGACAATCAACACCCACAGCACAGGGACACAGGACCCCCCGGAAGCTACAGCCAGCCCACCAGCAACATCACCCAAGGGGTCCCAGTGTAACCTGTGCGTACCGCCGCTGGTCCTGCCCGTGTGTAGAGGGGTCTGGACTGCATGATGACCCCCAACTGGCACGCATCTTAGATGCGTACCAGGATAGCACCGGAGGATTTGGCCAGGTAGTGGGGATCCTCAAGGACATGCAACAGGAGCAGGTCGCCCACCATGCCTGCATGGAGGCAAAGTGGGGTGCCCTTACTGCGGTGCATCTGGACATACTACAATGCCTTCGCCAGATCAACACCAACCTGTCCCCACCCCCCTGTGTGCCCATAACATCTGTTGCAACACCATCTGCCAGCGCCACAGGGAGGGAGGAGGACTCTGGCGGAGAGTCCCCTGCACCACAGAGGCCTGCACATGAGGATCCCGCCCCCCCCCGGAAGAAGAGGGGTTGTCCGAAGAAGGACATGTGAGAGGCAGATGTCCCAGCACATCCCCCAGGGCCTACAAACCTGTTCTGGACAATGTTCTTTGTGCGCAACCCGTTCACCTTGTCCAATTGCACACAACTCGCCCACATTACATGGAGGGTTCATGTTGGGCCAATGTAGCAGACGACTGTGGACTTTACTCTGGACATTTCATCTACCAGCACTTCCAACTCCAATGTGAATTTTGGATTCCCAAACCAGTGTACAGCACCCACCATCCTGTGCACTTCACTAACACATGTTTGTAAATAAACTCACCAGTACACCATACTTGCCTCTGTTGTGATTCCAACTTGTCATGTTCAGGCTGAAGTGGATCTGCTACACAACACAGTGCATGCCAGATACTGCAACAATGTGACCAACGTAAGGTGAGTCATGGGGATGTGACACATGTGAGGGAGACACACCACTATGGCAACACAAAACATACTCACCATGGCCATGTTACTCATCACACACAATGATGTTGATGTGAAACACATTGGCATGCACAGACACAACACCAAGCACAGTCAGTGGTAACAAGTCCACAGGTGAGGTAAGCAGATGTCACTCAGATGTGGGAAGACAGACAACGCACATAACAAAGCGTAGCACAGATTCATTACACATCAGCAACACGTTTATTCCACACTAGTTGCACGGTAATTCTACGTAACAGTGGACACACGCTCACAATGTGTTGGAGAATGGAAGTCCAGGGATGTGTGGTACATCAGTTGATGGGAATTGTCAACTTCCACACTGGTGTTGGCTTCTGGGTGTTGGGGGTCAGTGTTGACCACACAACAGGCAAAGGACCCTGGGAAGGACGGACAAGATACAGTAAAAAGCACAGACGAACAGGAGAGAAATGCAATACACATGCACAAAACATGTTGCAAAACACCTACACAAACACTAATTAGCAGTACTACCCTATTGTGGAGTGCACACCACCTGAATGGACACATCACAGCACGCATCCAGTCAAGTGGCACACAGACACACTCAGACAGCTACAGAGCTGGCTCAACACATTCCAGGCTACCTCCATACATTCACATAACAACACTGGAAACTCACATTCAGGTGAAGAAGTTGTTGATGAGCTGGGAGCGGACGTCACCATCATCTTCATCATCACTGGCATCTTGGCCCAGGCCGGGATCCTCCACAGGTGCCGGACGTTGGTCGTCGTCATCGTCATCCTGGATAAGAGGCACCTCCTTCCGCACCGCCATGTTGTGTAGCATGCAGCAGACCAGTATTATTTTGCACACCTTTGCATGCTGATATGGGAGGGCCCCTCCGGTCTTGTCCAGGCAGCAAAAGCGGCTTTTCAGGAGGCCGAATGTCCGCTCAATCACCCTCCTGCTCTGACCATGTGCCTCATTGTAGCGCTGCTCGGCTGGTGTCACAGGGTTCCTTAGGGGTGTCAGCAACCACGGCATGTTGGGGTATCCAGAGTCACCGACACACAAAAAAATGAACAAGTAGCTGAGTTTTGTAGGAGTGCGGAATACAACACTGACAAACACACACAATGAGAAACAGTCAGTACACACCGACAAGCCAGGCACGCTGAGCTGGCATCTGTGACATCAGCGTTGCAATGTGACTACTCCTCATAATGTAGGGATCGTGCGCCGAACCAGGGAACCGTGCACACACATGTGTGATCAACATGTCAGCAAGACAGACCACCAGAGCATTGATCGAATGGTAGTGCTTCCTGTTCCGGTATGCCTGCTCATGTGCCTGTGGTGGTATCAGGGCAACATGTGTCCCGTCAATGGATCCAATGACGTTTGGCATCCTCCACAGAGTATAAAAGGCCTCCTTTATTTCAGGGAGTTCAGCTGGGCTCGGGAACTTGATGTACAGGTCTAGGAAATGCAACATCCCCTCCAAGACATCGCGTAGCACCCGACTAAACATAGTTTGCGACATACCACCAGCAGTAGCCACAGTGTACTGGAAGGTACCGGTAGCAAAGAAGTGCAGGGCTGCCATCACCTTCACCTCTGGGGTCAGTGCTGTAGGGTATGTCCAGCCAGGTAGCAGATGTGGCGCCAACTGCTCAGCCAACTCCTCAATCAGTGGCCTGGTGAAGCGGTACCGTCTGATGCTGTCACGTTCCTGCATGGTTGCCCTGCAGTACAGAGATGCACAAAGGAAGATTGGCAGTACATCCACCCATGTGGCCATGACCACGATCACTATCACATGCTAGTTCATGACATTACACAATGTACAGAGGTGTGTGCTGTTGGGCATGGATGCATATGTCACCTACAAGACCACCACCTCACATCTCAATTCCACATGTCCACATGAGTGCCATGTAGTGCAATGGGCTAATCATCTGGCTGTGTCACCCAACCTATGTGCTGCTGCAATGTTCAAAAAACCCACCCCAGTGACAAATGAGGACTCATGTCTCCCAGGCATCACAGATCTTTGCCATGCAGAAACCCAGGGTCCCTGTATTGCCACATCAACACAGCAATGGACATGGCCTAGCACGTACACACCACAAGGCAAGCATAAATCCCACAGGTTGTGGCCACTGTTGTTCATGCCGACCCTACATGTACGTCTCTTAGACACACACCCCATCAAGGTTGATGCATATACCACATGGATGTGGAGACTGTCTCCCATTGGTAACATGTGATCAGACACATCTGAGACACAACATGCACACAGACTTTGGGTGCACATCAGTATTGGGGCTACAGGTCTCACTGTGACGTACATGCCATCACCCCCAGGACTCAGGGTGTATGTGACATGTCTTAAACATATCCAACCTGACACTGTGGCCTTCACTCATGCCCATTACTGTCCAATTGCACATCACAGTGCTAATGTGCACAACACCCAAAGGACTCTGCCCCCATGTACATCATAACAGCCTGGGAGTGGCTGCACAAAGTGCCAGACAAAAAAACAGCTGTGGCCCCTCAAACACCCAGGGAATGCAGCCTCACATGCCATGGGACACTGTGTGGCCAATGCTATAGTGTGGCAGGTGTGTGCAGGTGTCCATGGCCAGTATATGTGTGTTGCATCCGTCTAATAGTCACACTAATGAGGTCCGACGCGGGTGACAATGCTTACGCATTACACGGGTCATGACCGAGCCGTGCGTATGCCTTGTCATTGAATGCAATGAGGTCCGACGCGGGTGACAATGTGTACACATTGCACGGGTCATGACTGAGCCGTGCGTACGCCTTGTCATTAAATGCAATGAGGTCCAACGCGGGTGACAATGAGTATGCATTGCACGGGTCATGACCGAGCCGTGCGTACGCCTTGTCATTGAATGCAATGAGGTCCGACGCGGGTGACAGTGCGCAAGCATTGCACGGGTCATGACCGAGCCGTGCGTACGCCTTGTCATTGAATGCAATGAGGCCCGAAGCGGGTGACTATCATGCATACGCGTCGGACAGGCATGGTCCGAGACAGGCGTACGCCTTGGCCATTGAATCGTATGGAGACGGGTGCATGTGTATATTCAAAATACGCGTTGTACAGTAAGTTGAACGAGCCGGGCGCACCCATTGGCTCAAGACTGTCATGGAGACGGATGCAGGATCAAAACTTGTACGAGTTCTGCACTGGAAATTCAGTTGGATGCCTACAACAATGTTGCAATTTCAAGTGTTCCATGAAGGTGAAGATTTGAACGATGCGGAAGGCGTGTACGAGTCGTACTTTTGAATGGATTGGCCAGATTCATAGAATGCAACCGTGTTGAACCTATCACTTGGGACACATGGCACAGAGTCTGCCTCTGCAGCACAGATATAAGGCTGGCTGGCCCCCAGGGAGCTCACTTGCCTGCACTACATGCTACTGGACCACATCCCTGCTACCACTGCTGCTGTCTATGCATCCTCTGGCTCCTGCTATGGCACGTACACTGGAGAGGGCCCCAGCCTTCATTGAGGAGGAGAACCAGGCCCTGCTGGACGGGCTCCTTCCAGAGTACAGAAAGCTCTATGGGACACCAGGGGAGCAGGTGAGTGTGCTGTCCACTGCCTTCCTAATTATGCATGTTGTCTGACTAGCAGTACTAGCAGTGTGTACACCAGTGGCAAGCATTCTCACTGACTACTTTCATCCACCAAAGTGTGTAGGTACATGTAATGAATAGTTTTCCTGCTGCTAAAGTGCATTGTTGCAAGCTTAAACTATCCAGGCATTGTTAACATGTCAGACATGCATGTGAGCTTTCATTCCCCATGGTTGCACTACCTGTGTAATTTATTTCCCTTTGTGATGATGACATGTATATCCAATTGTGTGCTGCACAAATCTGGGGCATGTGTGTTAATGTACTTTTCACTTTGTCATCCTCACAGGTTGATGCCCACCAGAAGCAGGAGATCTGGCTGACCATCGCCCGGGCTGTTCGTTCTGTAGGGGTCTATAAGCACCGCATCCGCAACTGCCAGAAGAGGTGGCAGGACCTTTGGGACTGGACCCGGAGGATAGCTAGAGTCCAGCTGGAGCTGTCACCTCCACGCAGGAGAGGCGGACACCGGACCCTGACTCCCCACATGCTCCGGATACTGGCGGTGGTCTTCCCGGACCTGGATAGGCAGCTGAAGGCCAGACAGCAGCAGGAAGGGGGTAAGTCCATGCCTGATCTGTGTACTATGTCTGATATGCAAATAGCAGTCTTTTGTCCTGGTCACACTTCCACATTACGTAGGTCTTGTAGTCCCAAAATCAGGTCCCTCATCTGTGTGATGCACCCTTCTCATCTGTTCCACAGGTGTGGCCCCTGCAGTCTGTTGCTTGTGTCACTAGGGCACTGTGTCCCTGCAGTCAGCTATGTTTCAGGTACCAGTTAGCATCAGTTCCCGTGACTCTGTTGTGTGTTTCATGGGTGGTTCAATTGTTTACACAATGCCTGAGATCTGACATGTGAACTGTGTGTGCCCTTGAGATGTGTACCAATTGCTGGTCTGACTCGCAACATATT
Organism: Triturus cristatus; assembly: GCF_964204655.1. Lineage (NCBI taxonomy): Eukaryota > Metazoa > Chordata > Amphibia > Caudata > Salamandridae > Triturus > Triturus cristatus. Next base: position 714,983,643 of record NC_140588.1, on the reverse strand, counting down.
TCTGGGGTATTCAAAACAAACCCATGCAGCAGGGGACTCCAATTTTTGGGCATCAGGAGTATGTATATCAAGTATGTCACAATTGCTTAGTCATCTGACTACTGTCCGGGGCAAAACACTGTTTCATTAAGTCCTGCCCAGTCATTCTCCCTCAAGGGCATTCAGAAACACTCTGTAATCCCACTCCTGTGTATGAAATTGCAGGTTGTGCTTAGTGACATGTGCCCTCAGGTGTGTGCCTCTGTGTCATTAGGGTGTGGCTTGTAGCTACGCACAACCGGGGTGTCCATGATTCAGAGGGTCAGCATGACATCTGCAATGTGACTGTGGGAGACAAGACCTGTGTGACATATAGGTGTGTGATCATCTGACAGCGCACAATGGTGTATGCAACTGTGTCCCTTATGCAGCTGGGTTATATGCATGGCAGACTGTGATGTGTTAATGTACATGGATTTGCTTTTGCTGAGACTCATATGAATGATTTTCATGATGTGGGGTCTTCTGGGTCCTGGATATGTTGTTTGCATGGGATGGGCAAGTGCGCTGGTCATCTGCAGAGTCAGATTTACCCCTGAGCTAGGATTGTGAGTCAGTGCATATTATTGTTGTCTGGATGCCCTGCCCCTGGGACAGGAGACAGTGTTGACTGACTTTCAGGGCATCCCAGTGCCATGGCATTGAACTTGCTATGAGTGAGCCTGCGTTGTGTTCAAGTGTGCACCATGCACCCCATTGTGGCCTTGCCCATCAAGACATGAATACATCATAGTGTGTGTTGCTGGCTTGCATCCCAAGCATGTGAAATGAGTCTCTGCCCATCCCTTCATCCGGACACCTGTACTGAGTCAGTCACAAGAGATGTGCTGTGTGTCTAGTGACATACTCCTACATGTTCACTTGCATGTACAACTAATGTGTGGGTGGTGCATGTTGGCACATTGGTGTGTTAGCATCCAACATGCAACAGACATATGTGTGAAAGTCAAGGAGGGATATGTGTGCCATGGTTGATGTTGAGAATGACATTTGTCTCATCCTAAACAGTATTGGCACTTTGAGCTGTGTTCAGCTGATGATGCCAGGGCTTGCCCTGTGATGTGATGTACTCACTGTGGTGTGTGCAGTCGGTGCAGGTGACTGATGTTGTTCTGTTACTTCCTATTCCTATCCAGATACATCCACGGCCACAGGAGGGGACAGCTCCACGGACCAGGAGGAGCCACAGAGCCTTACAGGGACAGAAGGAGAGGAGTCAGGTGGACCCAGTAGCACGGAGGGCGAGTTGAGCCACACAGAGGAGTCGTCAGCACCATCCCCCCAGCTGAAGGCCACAGCAGCTCTGAGGATGACTCCCCTGTGGAGGCGGGTTTCAGCAGCCACCAAACACCAGCTGGTGAGGCTGTCTCTGCCACCGCCACTGCCACCACCACCACCCCCCTCCCATCGGCTCCCATCCCAGAGGTCCCTGTGGGCCCCCGTGTTCGTGAGCATGGCTCCTTTGTGCCAGGCACTACACCCCCTGCCCCTGTGTCCCCTGCTGCCCTGAGTGAGGAGTCTGTGGACTGACTTAGACAGATCCATGTAGGGCAGACGTCGATGCTGAAGGCCCTCCATACACACACAGGTCTATTGACACAACTGGTGTCATTCATGGAGGGTATTTCCTCGGGCATGTGTGCCCTACAGAGGAACAACCAGTCCCTGGCCTCCTCCCTGATAGCAGCAGTGTCCCTCCTCCAACAGTCCCACACCCCTCCTACCCCTGCACCACCCACGATTCCTAGCACCCTACCTGTCCAAAGCACAGAAACCCCCAAACCAAGGGCTAGACGTGCACACAAGCAAGCGCAGGGGACTGATATCACACACTCACAGGGGCTGGTTTGCTGACACACACACAGTCATCCACAACCACTCCACAGTCCTCCGAGACCTCTCCCTCCCAGCCCCCTTCCCTTGCCTCACCTGCAACTCCATCACCCCAGAAGCTCTTCCTCTGTGACCTTGGCCTCTTCCCCACCGACCCAGCCGATCCTGATTACAAGGGGAAGAGGAAGTCCCCACACACAGAAGGGAGTGCCCCTCACACCCAGGCACCCTCCCCCAGGCGCAGTCAGACCGAGACGCCCACCCGCAAGTCCCCCCGGTGCAAGAAGAGCAAGACCCCCCCACCAGCACGCAGCTCCAAGGCAAAGTCTCCGTCCTCCATCCCCCAGGCCACCACTCCCGAGGTTCCCCCGCCACTCTCTGCCCCCGGGTTCCCCCACACACAGATACACCATCCCCAAAATGCTAAGGCCATCCCCCCTAGCACTTGCTCCTCCACACCTGGTCAGACAGTTGGTGCCACTGATGTGGGGACCGTGTCCCCCCTGCCCTGCCGACCTCACCTGTCCCCCATTCCGCTCCCATGGATGTAGGCACTGCTTTGGAGTCCACGACCACCCCGTCTGACTTGGGCACTGCAGTGGTAAGCCAATCCACTCCATCTGACCTGCCCACTGGAGTTGTGCCGGCACCCACCCCATCTGACTTGTGCCCCACAGTTGTGACAGCACCCACCACTTCAGTCAGCTCCACTGCAGTTGCAAGTGTCTCGCGTGCATTCCCCACCTCTTCACAGCCTCCTTCTGCTGCGCCCTGATCCTGTCCCTGCGGTGCCTGGCCTGCCCCCATGTATGCCCCTCCGAGGGGATGACCCCGGTCCTTAGCAGTGCAGGCAAGCAAGGTGTGACAGTTGTCACTCTAGTTCACTCCTTGGCATTTTGACATGGACTGGCCATTGGCCTTTTGGTTGCACAGACTTTTAGCATTTCATATACTGAATTTGTCACTCTAGTTCACTCCTTGCCATTTGGACATGGACAGGCCATTGGCCTTTTGTTGGAACAGACGTTTCACTTTTCATATGCTGAATAAAGCTTTTTACTTTGTCCCTGTGAACTTGATTTAGCTGTACATCATGTTGATGTTGTTTTACATGCCCTTGCACCTGTAATGCTTGGTTTACAATGTTGCATACTGATGTGTTGATGTGAGGTTCTCCCTGTGGTCCATGAGATATGTAACCTATTCTGGTGGGTATCCATGTCATCCTTTGCAGCTACCTGGGTGTGTCTGGATCAACTATTTGTGTACATCTCTCTGTGAGCATTTCATTGGCATGGTCACATCTGTGGCTTGCACCCCTGCACATATGCTGTGCTTACCATTGTCCAAATTGTCACTTCCACATACTTTGTGCTCATCACTACAGGCCCTACAGGTGTGGGCATCATTGTAATAGGAGCAACTGGGTCCTCTGTGCAACTTGCTAGACATATGTTTTGGGTATGTGCAGCTGACTTAGGGGAAACTCCCATACCCAGGCTGTTTTGACCAGAGCCTTCATTGTGTGGTAACTGATGGCTGACTGACCAAGTGTTCTGCAGACATGAGTGGGACTTACGGTGAATATGTTTGGCACAGCTGGGCTCCCACAGGAGTATGTTGTCCAGTGACATGGCCTGTGCCCATGGTGTGTGTTGTATGTGCATGTGTGTGTGTCCACATCCCTGTTCATACACAGACAGGGTTCCCTTGATATATTCCTGTTGTTGATGCTTGCTGAGTGGTACTGGGTTCATCCCACTACTTTTCCAATGGGCTCCCAGATGTGTGGGTGCATGACACACTACTGTTAATTGGTGTATCATAATTGTGATTTTTCAGTTCTGAGTGGTGATGATGTTGTCAGACACAGATGGGACACAGTCAGGGTTCCTCAAGGCACTTGTTTGTTCGCAATATCATGTAGTTGTCCCTAGGTGGTATTTTTTCAGTGATTGAGACATTTGTATGTGTGTGGGACTGCTCCCACTTCTCGGGTTCACGGCAGCGATGCTGGCAGGTGTCAGCATGGGTGCCTTGTGTTCCTCCTTGGCATCTGCATAGTCCTGGGACTGTGGCAGGGATTCTGAAGGTTATATGACCTTTGAGGTCATGGCCATGTACCGCATACTGTGCAGTGTGTCTGTCATTCCCCAGGGTTGTAAACAGTCCTTGTGTGATGTGTGTGTGCACGTTAGTTCCTGCCAACATTCCTGTGTTTGTCATGGGTGCATGTGCAATGTCACCTGTCCATGTGGACTTCACAGATACATATTGTTGCAGTTCAGGTGTGTGGTGTTGATGGTGGACTGATGTGAATGTTTGCATGGATGGTCCCCTAGATCCGTTTGTCCATGGATGAGGGGCCATGCTGAGTGATTTGTGTTTGTGTATGTGTAATGTACGTTTGTGACACAGGACACATGTCTGGGTTTCCCAGTTTGTACAACATCTGCCTTTGTCATCACAGTGGAGGTGTCATGCATGCTTGTGTCACCCCGCTGTCTGTTCCCTGGGGGTAGTGCTGTTGTGTGTCAGTCTCTTGCTGTGTTAGTTGGTGTTCCTTCCAGCTTGTGTCACATGTGTCTGTTGTGCTTCCTCTCATCTCCCAACACCTGATTGCCCACTAAGGGTGTCCCAATGATGGTTTACTTGTGTATGGCACTGTGTCCACATCTGTGTCAATGTGGTTCAGCCTCCCTCATGTGTTGTGTAGTTGCCTGGGGATACTGTGACACACACACACACATGTTGTGTCCGATGTGCAGTGTGAGTTTGCCTGTTTGTGCATCTGCACCAGTGCATTGGTATTGCTGTTGTGGGCCTTGGTCTGGATGCTGTTTCTGTGATTTTGCATGCTGTCCCTGTGAGTCATTTCACATCATTGTACACATTCATCATGGTTGTTGGGTGCCACTGCTGGCATGGAATGTGAGTGTGTGAGCTTACACCTACAGTCTACACATGTTGTTTTGATTGGTGTGTCTATTTTCGAGATGTGTGCATGCTTGGTGATGCTCACTTCTGCTGTTGTGTCATTGTACGCTGTGTGCATTGTCAGCCCCCATGTGTGGTGCTTGGCTGCACATGGCCGAGAGTTATGTTTTCACAGCACTGTTAGCCTCACCACATCTCTGTGTGTATGGGACACAACCACTAGTTTGCCCCAGAAGTGTTTGATGTGTTGGGAGCAGGGATCATACATGCTGTTTGTTATTTGCAGCTTTGACCATGATGACACTTACCTTTTGGTCACTGTGTTGAGGGGGGTTTGGTCCCCATCACCACAATACTCCACATCTGCTGCATTTTGTGAGACCCCACTTAACGTCTGCTCTACAGAGTGAGGGGGTGTTCTTTTTACATTGCCACAGTGCTATGTTGATGCTTGCCTTGTGTATGTCACACTCATGTGTTGGTCACACATGTGCTGTTACTTACATTGTATGTTCGTAGCCATAATCCCTGTTGTGGGCATTTGTCACAGACTACACACTGTTGTCATGATGTCATGGGGGATGCATTTTGCGGACATACCTGATGTTTGTGTATGCTGGATGTGTTGCGCATCACCTATCCTATGGGTGTGGGTGGCAGGGGTGATGGGCAACTGTTAGAAATGGCGATTTCTGGCTGGCTAGGGCTTGCGCCAAAGCCAGACAGAAACCACCACTCTAGTCAGGGCAAGGAAGTTACACGCCAAAGATAACCCCTGCTCACCCCCTTGGTAGCTTGGCACGAGCAGACAGGCTTATCCCTGAGGCGAAGTGTAAAGCGTTTGCGCGCGCACCCAGCAACAACACCCAAGGCCCACCACAAAGGAAACTCCACACAAGGTATTCTATAAAAATAGCCTTTGTATTATAGCAAAACATATTAGATAATAAATATATACTTTACAAAGTGCCACTGGTACGGGTAGAATTTACAAGGGATATGTACAAGACAGGGCCCCCTGGACCACTGTCAGGAATAAGCACTTTTTGGACATAGCACGTTTTGTAGAACTAGTACTTTGTAGGAATTAGCACTTGGTAGAAATAATACTTTGAGAACATAGCACATATAATCACTGTAGCACCAATTAGAAGATGTAGCGCACAATCAGTAACCACTGGTAACAGGTAAGTACCACCTACGCAACCCTAACCACCTTAGGAGAATCTCACGCAGGGAACCAGTACCACTATGCTAGGTAACACAACCTCCTAGGGATAAAAATACATCTAGAGGGGTACACAAAGCATGGTATAAATCATATTAGGAAGGCATCAAGCATCACAGCAATGCACAGGCGCAAAAGCAATGATCAGGAAAAGTTCCTTCTTTAGGAAATAGTTCCTTAGCAACCAAATTAAATATTCTTCTGAAACACAGTTCTTTGGCAACAATGTGACCCCCACAGGAGTCACACGACGTTGAGTCTACGATATTCCCAAGGTTCGGCGTCGACCGCGAGGAGCGCTGCGTCGAGCCTGGAGTTACAACAGACCCTATAAACACAGTACCTTTGGAAAATGAAGAAACGATGGTCCACGGCGTCGAGAGGTCGGCGTCGAGGTCGGCGTCGATCGTGCCTCGGAGTCGGGTCGATCTGCAGCGGCGTCGAGAGATGTCGGGCTGGAGCAGCGCTCACGGCGTCGAGAAGGGCGTCGAGTCGATGCGATCAGCAGCGGTGTCGAGACGGGGTCACTTGGAGCCGGGGCCGATACCCACTGCTCACTGGCGTTGATACCGGCGTCAAGACGGGGTCACTTGGAACTGGGGCCGATACCCACTGCTCACTGGCGATGCTGCTGGCGTCGATCGGGCCCGGCGGCCGGCGGCGAAGGCTCGGGACACTGGAGCCGTTACTCACGATGTCGAGCTGGATTCGGCGGCGTCGGCGGCGTCGAGACTGCAGATTTTCCCTTGTGTACTGGAAACAACACTTTCCAGCAATTCAGCAATTCAGTAGATGGTGAAGTCCTTTGGCCCTGTGACTTCAACAGGAGACTGGCACTCTTCCAGCCCTTGGAGATTTTCTTAGCAAGTTGTAGAGAGTACACACCAAGTTCCTCTCTCCTTGTTCCTTGGCAAAAATAAAGAAGCAGCTTTCAGGTTCCTCCACAGCAAAACAGCACTCTGGCAGAAAGGGGAGGCAAGTCCTTAGATCAGCAGGCTTCTTGTCCTTGGTACAGGTTTCCTTGTCAGAAGTGATCTCAAGAAAAGCAAAAGGTCCTAAAAGTCCTGGAGGTATCAGGGGGGCAGAACAGCCCCCAGCAAAGGCAGAAGGGTCCCAAGAAGTCCTGGGCAAAAAGAAATGGAGCAGAAAAGCTCCCAGCAAAGAAAAGGTCCTCCAGCCAAACAGGGGCAGGGCAGGGCCCAGGGAGGCAAGCCTTCCCCTGAGCCCTAGCAGCAGCACGCCCCTGGTAGATTCAAGTCCAGAACAAGAACATTTTGTAAGGGGACACAGCCCCTTTTTATACACCAAATCCCTTTGTCTCAAAGGTGCAGGGAAGGGGCGAACCAGATACAACTGGTTCCTGAGCACTTTGTTTTGCTCAGCCCCTCTCCCTATTCAGAGAGCAGGCCAGGGTCATCAGTCGCACCACAGGGGGCGGAGCCAGCATTGTGTGGGGAAAACCCAGCCCTATTCAGGATCCAGCTGTACTCCTCCCACCCATCTAGCTGCTGATCTCCCCATTCACCACTGGGTGACTCATCCTGACTCTGGGGATTCCCTAGCCCGTCACCTGACCTCAACCAGCCAATCGCCAGACAAGGGACACATTTTACACTGCACACCGAAGTGCCCACTTCTAGAAGTGGCACTTCCATACTAGGTACATGCCCGCCGCACACATCATCGCGCAGCATTCAATCATACGAGTCCGCACATACCAAACTCGGGCCTGCACACCCCACGCATCAGGAACTACCAGGACACATACATTACCCCATGCATTCCTATGGGAGGGCAGGCCAACCTCAACACACGCACGCACTTTACCCTGGGACACAGCGGTAAAGTGCGCAGAACTCAAAAATCACTACACCATGTCATCAATAAAAGCAAAAAAAGTTCAGGGGTGAACCGGCCAGCAGGGCCAAGTCCAACACAACCCCCTTCCAGCCAAAACGCAGGGCAGACCAATCACCACCGTGATGGTCTTCCCTGCTTGGGGCGATAGAACACGGACGCAGGCCCGCACTGCAGGGACACTCTCCGTTTCTATGCCATTCTCACTCAACATGGTTCCATCTGAAAAAAACAACCGAAAAGAACTCAGGCCCAACTAGGCTACCCCACTGGTACTACCTAGTTGTCCACGGCCAGGACCAGGCCCTAGGCCACCCAGATACCACTGGTCCTAGCCAAACCCAGAGTGGGGGGTAGTAACCCCTGGCATACAAGCCATTCTCCACTATCCCTCTCAGTGTAGTTCCCAACTACCACTGATCCTTCAACGTAGGGTCCGCACCCTCAGGCTGACCAGAGGTCACGGGCAAGAATGCCCCACCCTACCTCTACTTCTGGGGTTCCGCACCCTCCCAGGGAAGCACCCACCAGAACACAACTCTCCCACCAGTTCAGGTCCTCTCTCCACCAACTGGTCTACCACCTGGGATCCAAGTTCACCGGCTGCACCGGGGTCAGAGGCGAGGCCGCCCTCCCTCTGCACCCCCTTCCAGAGTTCCGCACCCTCCCAACTGGAGTGGTACCCCTAGAAGGCAAACCGGCCAGGACACTAACTACAGTCGTCCTTACGTCCAGATCCGGAAACACCGGCTACTGGCTCCCCAACCGAGGGACGTACCCTTTGGTCAGATGCCTGGCGGACCAGGACTTCCTAAGGGTGACACATACCTAGCGTGTCGTGTGACAGTCTGCCTGGCGCAGAGCTCACGACCTCCTGTCCCTCTGACAGTGCGTGAAGATGCCCCAGCAACCTGGCGCAGAGCTCACGACCTCCTGTCCCTCTGACAGTGCGTGAAGATGCCCCAGGACAGAAGTGGCGTCACCATGGTCACTCATTGGTGGCTCAGCCCATCTGGCCGGCCCCCTGACCCACTGGTTCCCACTGGGGACCTCTCCCCCTCTCACCCCTCACAACTGTACCCCACCTGCTATCAGGGGGGTATCACCTCACAATTGCCCGGAGAACCAGGACTTCCTGGGAGTACATATACCCTCCCGAGGGTGACACATACCTAGCGTGTCGTGTGACAGTCTGCCTGGCGCAGAGCTCACGACCTCCTGTCCCTCTGACAGTGCGTGAAGATGCCCCAGGACAGAAGTGGCGACACCACGGTCACTCAGTGGCGACTCAGCCCTCCTGGCTGGTCCCTGACCTACTGGTTCCCACTGGGGAATCCCTCCCCCTCTCACCCCTCACTCTGGACTTCCGCACCCTCCCAACTGGAGCGGTACCGCCAGACACCAGGACTACTGGAGCTCTGATTACAGACACTCCACGTCCTCTAGACACTGGGAGATCCTCCTCAAATGACCTATTGGTACAGCCTAGGCCCCCGACCTGATGTTCCCTAAAGAAACCATCCAGGCCCTGAGACTGGGTTTCGGGCACCTGGAGACACGCAGTCCCACTCACTCCTTCTCCGCAGAGGCAGGACGTGAGCCCCTACACCGAGACCTAGCTGGGCTACTCTGAACCTCTTCCACCACGCTGGGCTGGAAGACACCTCAGCCACTACTTTTGGAATCACTCCCCAATGCAAGCTCCCTATCCCAGAGAACTCACACCCAATCAACCAGCAAGCTCCTTATTTCAGAGAACTCACACCATTCATCCACATACACACACCCCCCAGACTAGTAAGACAGTTTCTACCGCCCCTGATTTCTCAACCTGACCCCCACGTGACACAGGTACTATCACTCTGGGAACTGGGAATGGGACATTCACATTCATCCAGCGCATTACACATTCATCCCCAAACCCCTCCCAAGACTGGTAAGACAGTTTCTACCGCCCCTGATTTCTCAACCTGACCACCACGTGACACAGGTACCACTACCCCTGGAACTGGGAATGGGAATACATGCACTGGACACACATCTGCTGCCACCACTGGATCCCACCCTCTGGTGAATCCAGAAACACACTGCACTAAGGGGGATGATCTACCCTCCCGAGCTAGGGACACCTAACTCACAGTGCACAAGAAACACATTTCCAAAGAAATGACAATTAAAAACAAACTTTAAACAATAATCCCTATACCATGTGATTTATCTAAATGCAGAGTTTTGTAGTGCGGCCAGTTGCTGCTGCGGTACAGCGCAAACGCAAGTCTAAATCCCACCGCTGCCACCAATGTTAGAAATGGCGATTTCTGGCTGGCTAGGGCTTGCGCCAAAGCCAGACAGAAACCACCACTCTAGTCAGGGCAAGGAAGTTACACGCCAAAGATAACCCCTGCTCACCCCCTTGTTAGCTTGGCACGAGCAGACAGGCTTATCCCTGAGGCGATGTGTAAAGCGTTTGCGCGTGCACCCAGCAACAACACCCAAGGCCCACCACAAAGGAAACTCCACACAAGGTATTCTATAAAAATAGCCTTTGTATTATAGCAAAACATATTAGATAATAAATATATACTTTACAAAGTGCCACTGGTACGGGTAGAATTTACAAGGGATATGTACAAGACAGGGCCCCCTGGACCACTGTCAGGAATAAGCACTTTTTGGACATAGCACGTTTTGTAGAACTAGTACTTTGTAGGAATTAGCACTTGGTAGAAATAATACTTTGAGAACATAGCACATATAATCACTGTAGCACCAATTAGAAGACGTAGCGCACAATCAGTAACCACTGGTAACAGGTAAGTACCACCTACGCAACCCTAACCACCTTAGGAGAATCTCACGCAGGGAACCAGTACCACTATGCTAGGTAACACAACCTCCTAGGGATAAAAATACATCTAGAGGGGTACACAAAGCATGGTATAAATCATATTAGGAAGGCATCAAGCATCACAGCAATGCACAGGCGCAAAAGCAATGATCAGGAAAAGTTCCTTCTTTAGGAAATAGTTCCTTAGCAACCAAATTAAATATTCTTCTGAAACACAGTTCTTTGGCAACAATGTGACCCCCACAGGAGTCACACGACGTCGAGTCTACGATATTCCCAAGGTTCGGCGTCGACCGCGAGGAGCGCTGCGTCGAGCCTGGAGTTACAACAGACCCCATAAACACAGTACCTTTGGAAAATGAAGAAACGATGGTCCACGGCGTCAAGAGGTCGGCGTCGAGGTCGGCGTCGATCGTGCCTCGGAGTCGGGTCGATCTGCAGCGGCGTCGAGCGATGTCGGGCCGGAGCAGCGCTCACGGCGTCGAGAAGGGCGTCGAGTCGATGCGATCAGCAGCGGCGTCGAGACGGGGTCACTTGGAGCCGGGGCCGATACCCACTGCTCACTGGCGTTGATACCGGCGTCAAGACGGGGTCACTTGGAACTGGGGCCGATACCCACTGCTCACTGGCGATGCTGCTGGCGTCGATCGGGCCCGGCGGCCGGCGTCGAAGGCTCGGGACACTGGAGCCGTTACTCACGATGTCGAGCTGGATTCGGCGGCGTCGGCGGCGTCGAGACTGCAGATTTTCCCTTGTGTACTGGAAACAACACTTTCCAGCAATTCAGCAATTCAGTAGATGGTGAAGTCCTTTGGCCCTGTGACTTCAACAGGAGACTGGCACTCTTCCAGCCCTTGGAGATTTTCTTAGCAAGTTGTAGAGAGTACACACCAAGTTCCTCTCTCCTTGTTCCTTGGCAAAAATAAAGAAGCAGCTTTCAGGTTCCTCCACAGCAAAACAGCACTCTGGCAGAAAGGGGAGGCAAGTCCTTAGATCAGCAGGCTTCTTGTCCTTGGTACAGGTTTCCTTGTCAGAAGTGATCTCAAGAAAAGCAAAAGGTCCTAAAAGTCCTGGAGGTATCAGGGGGGCAGAACAGCCCCCAGCAAAGGCAGAAGGGTCCCAAGAAGTCCTGGGCAAAAAGAAATGGAGCAGAAAAGCTCCCAGCAAAGAAAAGGTCCTCCAGCCAAACAGGGGCAGGGCAGGGCCCAGGGAGGCAAGCCTTCCCCTGAGCCCTAGCAGCAGCACGCCCCTGGTAGATTCAAGTCCAGAACAAGAACATTTTGTAAGGGGACACAGCCCCTTTTTATACACCAAATCCCTTTGTCTCAAAGGTGCAGGGAAGGGGCGAACCAGATACAACTGGTTCCTGAGCACTTTGTTTTGCTCAGCCCCTCTCCCTATTCAGAGAGCTGGCCAGGGTCATCAGTCGCACCACAGGGGGCGGAGCCAGCATTGTGTGGGGAAAACCCAGCCCTATTCAGGATCCAGCTGTACTCCTCCCACCCATCTAGCTGCTGATCTCCCCATTCACCACTGGGTGACTCATCCTGACTCTGGGGATTCCCTAGCCCGACACCTGACCTCAACCAGCCAATCGCCAGACAAGGCACACATTTTACACTGCACACCGAAGTGCCCACTTCTAGAAGTGGCACTTCCATACTAGGTACATGCCCGCCGCACACATCATCGCGCAGCATTCAATCATACGAGTCCGCACATACCAAACTCGGGCCTGCACACCCCACGCATCAGGAACTACCAGGACACATACATTACCCCATGCATTCCTATGGGAGGGCAGGCCAACCTCAACACACGCACGCACTTTACCCTGGGACACAGCGGTAAAGTGCGCAGAACTCAAAAATCACTACACCATGTCATCAATAAAAGCAAAAAAAGTTCAGGGGTGAACCGGCCAGCAGGGCCAAGTCCAACAGCAACATAGTCCCTATGGGTGGGGGTGACAGTAGTGATGGGCAACATAGTCCCTATGGGTGGGGGTGGCAGTAGTGATGGGCAACAGGTCCCCTGTGAATGGGGGTGGCAGGGGTGATGGCCAACATAAGCACTAGGGGTGTGGGTGGCAGGGGTGATGAGCAACAGGTCCCCTGTGAGTGGGGGTGGCAGGGGTGATGGGCAACATAGTCCCTATGGGTGGGGGTGGCAGTAGTGATGAGCAACAGGTCCCCTGTGAGTGGGGGTGGCAGGGGTGATGGGCAACATAGTCCCTATGGGTGGGGGTGGAAGTGGTGATGAGCAACAGGTCCCCTGTGAGTGGGGGTGGCAGGGGTGATGGGCAACAGGTCCCCTGTGAGTGGGGGTGGCAGGGGTGATGGGCAACATAAGCCCTATGGCTGGGGGTGGCAGGGGTGATGGGCAACATAAACACTCCTGGTGTGGGTGGCAGGGGTGATGGGCAACATAGTCCCTATGGGTGAGGGTGGCAGTAGTGATGGGCAACAGGTCCCCTGTGAGTGGGGGTGGCAGGGTTGATGTGCAACAGGTCCCCTGTGAGTGGGGGTGGCAGGGGTGATGGGCAACATAAGCACTAGGGGTGTGGGTGGCAGGGGTGATGGGCAACAGGTCCCCTGTGAGTGGGGGTGGCAGTGGTGATGGGCAACATAAGCCCTGTGAGTGGGGGTGGCAGGGGTGATGGGCAACATAAGCACTAGGGGTGTGGGTGGCAGGGGTGATGGGCAACATAGTCCCTATGGGTGGGGGAGGCAAGGGTGATGAGCAACAGGTCCCCTGTGAGTGGGGGTGGCAGGGGTGATGGGCAACATAGTCCCTATGGGTGGGGGTGGCAGTAGTGATGAGCAACAGGCTCCATATGGGTGGGGGTGTTAGTGGTGCTGGCCATGCAACCCCTATGGTGGGCTGTTGTTAGTGGCCAGGATATGGATCCCCTGTGTGTATGTGCCATTTTGCAGGTACGTGTTGTTTGTTTCTGTGGTAGGTGTCTGACTTACTGCGTCGGTTCCTGAGACGGTTATAGATGTAGAGTACTGGTATGACCTGCGCGATGGGATTCATGATGTGTTCGTGTCGTACGCGCTGCTTGTTTCTCCGTCTCGTACCCGCTGCAAGCTGGTCCATCTCATAGCCGTGTATTGATTTGTGGCGCGAATCATAGCTGATATGCTTGTTTTCCGGATGCTGTGACGTGCCGTACGTGACGACCCGTCCAGCGCGTAGGAAGTGCGCATCGTACTTGTCATGCCGGAAACTGCTATAGATACTGCTTCCGGGCGACACGGTTCCTCTTTGGGAGTTACGGCTCGGACGGAGAATGGGGCTTGACTCACAGCCTACGTGTCGGACGTGTTTTTGGCAGTTATGCGCATCGTACTTACTCTACAGGACGGACTGGCTCCGGGTACGTGTCGGTCACAGGGTAAGGCTATGGACAGCTGTCCGACCGGCCATCGGAATCGGCCCCATACTGTTTTAAACAATAACCGCCCTAAGCAACTATAAATACATCCCACTTCTAAAATGACATTTATAACTTACAAAATTAAATTTTGAAATAAAAATGAACATTTTTAAATTTTAAAACTTTTTCTAAAAAATATTTATAAAATATGCCACACTCTTAAAACCTATAAATATAACATCCCACTCATAATATTTAGATTTAAATTCAAAATTTTGAAATCTAAAATAAATTAAATAATTTTGAAATTAAAAAAATATATATATATTTTCAAAACACATAAATATATATATGTTTTTAATATTCTCAAAAATATTTTTAAAACACCCCCCAACCTTATCCCCTAAAAACACACCTCCTAAAATGATACTCATAAACTCTAATTGTCAAATTTAAAATTACATTTCTAAATTGACAATTTTTTTCTTGATATTTTTTTTAATTCTCACCATTACACCCTATAAACACAACATCCCACTTCTCAAAAATATTCAAATTTTCTGAACCATATTTTTTAAACACTCCCCACCCTTATCCCCTATAAGCCCAACATCCCGCTCCTAAAATGTAATTTCTAAATCAATCTTTAATATCTGAAACTAAATTTTTATTTTTTAAATCATCAAAATATTTTTCTTTTTTTTTAAAACACTCCCCACCCTTATCCCCTATAAATCCAACAGCTCGTCACTAAAAATATAATTTTAAATTCTAAAATGTAATTTCAAAATTAAAGTTACAAATTGAAAATGTTATAAATATTATCGACAATATTTTTAAAACACTACCCACCCTTATCCCCTATAAACCCAACATCTCGTCACTAAAAATATAATTTTAAATTCTAAAATGTAATTTCAAAATTAAAGTTACAAATTGAAAATTTTATAAATATTATCGACAATATTTTTAAAACACTACCCACCCTTATACCCTATAAACCCAACATCCCGCTCCTAAAATTATATTTCAAATTGCTAATTTTTTTGTTCTAAATTAAATATACATTTTTTTAAATTGGAAAATATTTTACTAAACATTTTCAAACACTACCCACCCTTATACCCTATTAAAACAACTAGACATATTAAACATACATTATACATATAATTTCTTAATAACACAGACAAGAAAAAAAACATTTTGTCATTCGATATTATGAACTTCGATATTTTTGTACACACAAATCGATATTTTTCACATCCAAAACATCAAGATTTATTCCCATCGATATATAAAACTCTATATTTTTGTATATCGATATATAAAAATCGATATTTAGACTACTTACCATATATGAGCAAGGTTGGTTTTGTTATAGTTCTCAGACTCGCGCCGCTTCACGCTGAGCACTCTCAGCGCCCGTCGATATTGGAAGGATTAGGGCCTACTTGGACCCGGAAGATTACCTGATTGAAATAATTACCATTGGATATCTGCCATGGGATAGCGGTTAATTTGACTGTTTTTAATATTGGAGTGTCAACACATGGAATGATTACATGGTACAACGTTGACTGTCTCTTTCAACAGAATAGGGTGGACCAGTGGCTTCTTATAATAGCACGGCTGTGCTGCTAGCTTGAATCTTTTTAGGGCCGGATTCCGATCCGGTATGTAAAACGTTCCGACCGACACGGACCGGGACTGGAGTCTGACCCACATGTACACACTCCGTATGACCGTACGAGTACGATGCCATGCGTGTGATTTCTGTACCTGAATGACACATACACACTCCGTACGAGAGTACGATGCAATGTGTGCAAAAGGAAAACAACTCGCACAGAGCACAATCTGGAAGAACAAAACAGTGACTACCATTGAAAACAGCCCAACACGACCGACGCGTACGCAAACACTGCAACAGAGCACATTGTGAGTGAGACAGACTCGGAGTACCTCTCAATTGGCCCTGTCGGCGTCATTCCCAGTCAACTGAAAGTCTCCATCATGCACAACAAAACCTACGTTTAAATCCTGAGAAAAAGATTCAGACAAGCAATGTCTAAATCATAAAGAAATAAGAAAAAAAATCATGAACAAAGACACACCCACAACTCCACCTACATTAAGGCCCAAATCCACAACCATGATCCTTTGCCATTTTCAAACACACCACACAACATCCACACCATTATCACCTCCTAAACACACTCACAACAAGCAAGAGAAACTGACACCCACTCACCTTCACTTACACCCCCACACACACATCAATCTCCACAACCACCCAGCACCATGCCCCCAAAGAAGAATCCAAAATTCACAGATAGTGAGTTGGTAGTCTTGGTTGATGAAACACTCCGAGTAGAGCCACATTTATTTGGAACCTTGGTCCAACAGACCCCCATGTCACAGAAAACAAAGATGTGGGAGAGGATCGTCGACAAGGTGAACGCACAAGCACCTTGCCTGCGCACAAAGGATGACATCCAGAACAGGTACTACGATGTGCGAATGAGGGTCAAGAAGCTCATAGCCAGAGAGCATGCCTTGAGCCAGCGTACTGGTGGTGGCCCTCCTGCAAAACCAACATACTTCACGTCCTGGGAAGAGAAAGTGCAGGCCATACTCCCACTGGAGGGCATCCATGGATTGACAGGAATACCAGAGCCTGGTGAGTACTCAACCAATCTAGTCAATATTGTGTGGCAACACACACACATCACTGCCAAGGGGACAGTGAAAACAAGTAGTGTTAGCAAAGCCAAATTAATCCAGAAACAAGTTATTCTGTAATGTGTATCCCAGTTACAGAAACTCAATAGCTGCTATCTCCAAGTAATATAGAACTAGGTCATAACATGTAAAAACCTAACAACAAATACAGCAATGCATTGGTACTAAACACCAACAAACACTGTCAGCCATCTTGCCAGCACTGTTACACCACCTAACAGGGAAGCTGAGTCACAGGACGGAAGGTTGGATATGCTGGGAGGGTGGGTGTAGCCAAAAGCTTGATGGGAGTTGTAGTCACAGACACCAGACCCCCTCCCACATGGCCCATCAAGCCTACCCTGAACCATGTACACCTCACAGGGAGTGGAAAAGTACTGACAACATGGCTGACACTAGGCTCTGCTATGGGGAGCACAAGGGCCTGGTGGGGGTTGTGCACCAACAAGCACCAGGATACCACTGCCTGACATCCAGAACTTTAACTTGGACTCCCTGCAATGGAAGCATCCTACAGGGGGGATTAGTTTGCCTCTGTGGGTGAAGGTGGGCCTGCAAGTACACCAAATACCAGCAATCCTGCCAATACACACACCTTCACAGCAGGTACACCCCTTGGGACCACTCACACAAAAAGTAAATGCCCTGGCAAGATGCCTGACACATGGGCCAGATGTATGAATTGGCTGCAAGTCCCACCTATGCACTTGCCCCCTCAAAACCCTTCACCCTGACAGCCATCACAAATGTATGTATCCTCTCACTGGCTGGGCCTGCTGTGTGGCAGGGGTGCCCCCTGGCCTGGCTGTGAAGGTTTGTGCCCTCTATGATAATTGGGGAGGTGCAGACAGAGCACATACCAAAACCCATACCCCAAACCACATACACACCATTCACAGGTGACACATGACAGTGAATGGAATGGCCACAGTAACATAGCTGACACCGTAGCATGGTGTCATTTACACAAGGAACTGTGGTGATCTGCATTTCACTCCTACATCATGCAGTGTTGATTGCATCCCTCACACAACACTTCCCTCACTGTCATTGTCACTTGCAACACAAGGAGTTACCTGGCCTGGGTTGGGGAAGGCATACAACTCACAGCAGCATAAGTCAAACACACAAACCCCTGGCCCTCACTCTCATGAGCATGGGAAAGTCTGAGGTCTGCTGTGGTCAATCCCCCTTACCATGGATGATATTCTCCACATAAATGACATAATCACGCACAGAACTCTGCCCCGACATCATTAGCTACTGACAACACCATCCAATGTGTGAAATGATATGTGAACTAGGGACACACACAACAAAATAGTATTTCCATAGTGAATGCAGCCATACCGTACTGTGACCATGTTGTTCAGACACAACAACGTTACTCACAAATGCAAGCATAAATGCTAGCACACATTGGCCAAACGTGCTATACATCGCAAGTGGAAGTGCATGTTTGTCATTGTTAAAGTACTAATGTTGATATGAGGGACACACCTGTGTCAGGCACATGAGGGCACATGAGTAGCAATGCCCATGTACAGTCAAACAATCATGATATGAGATGTCCATGCACACAGCTCTTTGTGCCCATCAAAATGCTCAAGCATCATATGACATTGTGCTCAACCAAAATAGACACCTGTCTCTGACAACGTAGGACAATGCAATGTACAAACACTCATCATGATGTGCAGTGGCAACTGTAATGTGTGTGAACCGTTGATGTGTGCAGAAACATTACATACATTGAGTATCTCTTCCACCCACAGGGGATCATGGGGACACAGCAAGAACAGAAGAGGAATCCCAGTCCCACACTCTGGATGAGCCAGAGCTCCCTGGTGTGGATGCCTCTATGTCCTTTTCGGATGAGGATGAACGACTTGGCAGCTACGGGGTGGCTCCGCTTCCAGCCCCAGCCGCTGCAACATCAGCACACCCTGCCACCACTCCGCCATCATCTGCAAACACTTCAATCACCCCTACCAACACAGACAGACCAAGGCAACAGGACAACGATGGCACAGGTACACAGGGCAGCCAGGAGCTGACGGACAACAACACCAGTGCCAACACAGACAGTAGCCCAGTGCCGCAAGTGCCTGCCAGGGCAGGTCCTGCCTGTGTGGGTAGGGGTGGTGTGAGGGTGGTCAGGGCAAGGCCACGGACTGCAGAGGGGGCTGGACTGCAGGAAGATCCGCAGTTGGGACGCATCATAGATGCGTACCAGGAAAGTAACGGAGGATTTGGCCAGGTTGTGGGGATCCTCAGGGACATGCAACAACATCAGACTGCACATCATGCCAGAATGGACTCCCACATGTCCCGGGTGGAACAACACATGACCCGGATGGAGTCAAAAATGGACAAATTACATGACCTTACGGTGGTGCAGAGGGACATACTGACATGCCTCCGCCAGATAGCCAACAACATTACCACACCTCCCCGTGTGCCCACTACATCAGTTGCCACTACATCACCAACTGCCACAAGGAGGGAGTTGGACTCTGGCTGAGAGTCCTCTGCACCGCAGCAGCCTGCACATGAGGGTCCCCCCGAGAAGAAGAAGAGGGGTCGTCCGAAGAAGGACAAGTAAGGGGCAGATGGCCATGCATACCCATCAGGACGTGACTACCTGTTGTAAACATCATACAATGTGTGCAAAGCGTTCACCTTGTTGACTGTTGCTAAACTCCCACACATGTGATGGAGGGTCTAAGTTGGACCAATGTTCCAAAGGACTGTGGACTTTACTCTAGAAATTTCATCAACCAACACTACCAACTGCACTGTGAAATTTGGATTCCTATTGCACTGTACAGCACTTTCACTTACGTAGAACTTTACAACACATGCATGTAAATAAATTCACTACAACGCAATACATGCGTTTGTTTTGACTGAAACTTGGTTTGTGTCATTGAGAGGATGACCTGTGAAAAGGTGTCTGTGCATGGAAACTACTACAGCTATGTAAACACAGTAACGTGAGTCATGGTGATGTGACACATGTGACGTAGACGTCAACTAAGGGTGGGCGTAATTGGCAAAGTACTACTACGCGGAAGTGACTTCCGCAACTTCGCTCCGTTGCACTCCCAATTAATAAAACAGAAACCTCACATACTTCTGGTAAAAAAACAAGTGTCTCTGTCTTTACATGCTTAAATGCATATAGTCATTTCACAAAAGTGAAAATGAAAATGTATCAAGCAATGAGAGAGGTGATGATTTTGGGATCCTCCCTAACCTAGGGGGAGAACCAAGCAAATGCATTGAACACAAAGAGCACATCTTACTGAACGATTCGGTGGTGGTCCCATCCTCTTAGGTCCACTCCAAGCACAGTTATGGGCAAAAATACAATCCCAACTAAAGGCCCTGCAAAGCATTAAGGGACGAGATTAGCAGTGGGCAGTGTATATTATAGTATCCAATATCAAAATAATTCTACAAATAGCTGCAGTTCAACTAGTCGTTACTAGGTGTCCCTCACGAGTCAAATGCAAAAGCATTGAAATTATTACATCAAGCTGCAGTTCCACTAGTAGTTACTAGGTGTCCCTCACGAGTCAAATGCAAAAGCATTGAAACTCTTTCATGAAGCTGCAGTTCCACTAGTCGTTACTAGGTGTCCCTCATGAGTCAAATGCAAAAGCATTTGACTTGAGGGACACCTAGCAACGACTAGTTGAAGTGCAGCTTGATGTAATAATTTCAATGCTTTTGCATTTGACTCGTGAGAGACACCTAGTAACGACTAGTTGAACTGCAGCTCTTTGTAGAATTATTTTGATATTGGATACTATAATATTCACTGCCCACTGTTAATCTCGTCCCATAATGCTTTGCAGGGCCTTTGGTTGGGATTGTATTTTTACCCATAACTGTGCTTGGGGTGGTCCTAAGAGGATAGGACCACCACTGAATCATTTAACATGATGTGCTCTTTGTATTCAAGGCATCTGTTTGGTCCTCCCCTTAGGTTAGGGGGGACCCCAATTTCATCACCCCTCTCATTGCCTGATATCTAAGTTCACTTTTGTGAATTGGTTCAATGCTTTTTTAGCATGTAAAGTTGCTTATTCAAAGCATTTGTGGGTGCAGTTTAGTAGCTGACTCCGCTACGTGGAGGAACGATTTTTGCCTGAATTCCATGGTTTCAATGGAATGCGAAGTTAACAAATCTCCGCAAACTCCGGCAGAGTTCATTGCACAGGTCTAACGTCAACACATACTTACCATGCCCATCTAACTCATCGTTCTTACTCGTGAACAGAGAATGCAGGGGGATGCATGTACACAACACTCACAGGTACAGCATGCAAATGAATGTTGTATGTGTGGACACAGACAAAGCACATTCCAAAGTGATGCACAGGTTTATTACACCAGCAAAAGTCATAAGTCCTCAACAGATGAGAGGTAACCTCACGTGACAGTGAGCCCGTCCTAACTCATGTGAACAGAGAATGCAGTGGGATGCATGTACACAACACCCATCCTGAGTCTGTGGCAAGCTGCCCACAGGTACAGCATGGAAATGAATGTTGGATGTGTGGACACAGAAAAAGCACATTCCAAAGTGATGCACAGGTTTATTACTCCAGCAAAAGTCATAAGTCCTCAACAGATGGGAGGTAACCGCACGTGACAGTGAGCACAAAGTCAGCCACTGGTAAACCATATACGTCCAGGGGTGTGTGGCACATCATGGTTAGGCCAACTGCAGCCTACAGTCTGCAACATGAATATGTAATTTGGGGGGTCACACGTGACCAAACAACAGCCATAGGACACTGTGGAGCACAGACATACCACACTGTTAGAATCACTGAATGACAGCATACATCTACAATACACATGCCAGACATTAAGCTCTGGATACCTGGACACAACACAGTTACAATCCCAGCACTGTTTGGTAGTACATACTCAATAGTAGGTCACATCACTGCAAGCAGCCTGTCAATGAGCATACAGACACACTTAAGCAGCAACATTGCAAAACCTACACATATCAGCCAATTACAAAATATAGGCAACATATATCACTGTATACTCACCATCATGTGAAGAAGTTGTTGATGAGCTGTGTTCGTACATCCTCCTCACCCTCATCATCATTGGCAACATGTCCCAGAGCAGGATCCTCCACAGCAGGCGACTGTTGGTCATCATCATCCAGGATGAGAGGCAACTCCTTCCTCACTGCCAGGTTGTGTAGCATGCAGCACACAATAATGATTTTGCACACCTTGTCAGGGCCATATTGGAGGGCACCTCCGGTCTTGTCCAGGCAGCGGAATCTGGTTTTCAGTAGGACAAATGTCCGCTCTATCACTCTCCTGGTCTGCTCATGTGCCTCAATATAACGGATCTCCGCAGGTGTAACAGGGTTCTGGAGGGGTGTCAGCAACCACGGAATGTTTGGGTATCCAGAATAACCTACATACAAACAAACACACATTCAATGGGTTGGAGAAGTGGGTGAATCTCTAAAGTTGCCAAAACACACAAGGGAAACAGATATTAAACACCAACAAGCCAGGCATGCTGGTTCGGCAGCTGTGTCATCATTTTTGGTATCTGACTCATCAGCATGATGTAAGCATTGTGTGCAGAACCAGCGAAACGTGCACACACATGTGAGATGGTGATGTCTGGCAGACATACCACCAGGGCATTAATAGAGTGGAAATGTTTCCTGTTCCGGTATGTCTGCTCATGTGCCTGTGGTGGTACCAAAGCAACATGTGTGCCATCAATGGAGCCTATGACATGTGGCATTCTCCCCAAGGCATAAAAGTCACTCTTAATCGCAGTGAATTGTCCTGGGGTTGGGAATGGGATGTACCGGTTCAGGAATAACAACATTGCCTCCAATACATCGCGAAGCACACGACTGAACATGGTCTGTGACATCCCACCAGCACTACCCACAGTGTACTGGAAGGTACCGGTGGCAAAGAAGTGTAGGGCTTCCATGACCTTCACCTTGAGGGTCAGCGCTGATGGATATGTCTGGCCAGGTTGCAAATGTGGTGCCAACTGCTCTGCCAAATCCTCAATTAGTGGCCTGGTGAAGCGGTACTGCTGGATGCAGTCACGTTCATACATGGTTGCAAGGTCTGGGAACGGTCTATGGAAAGCTTTTTGTACCGCTTTGTTCGCCACAAGTTGGCAGGGTATGCTCAGACGTTGAGTCCCTTGCTCACTTTGCCACTGGATTCAAGCACGCCTGGCTGAAGACGGCTGAAATGCCAGAAACCGGTCCTAGGAAGCTTGTTTCCGGTCCAGGGAAGGCATGGCTTGGCAGTTCGGGCCGGACTGTTCCCATGAGGCACAGGGTCAGACTGATTTGCATATGGCCATGTCTGAACTGGGGTGGCAGAGTGGGCTAAAGAACGGTGATGGATCAAACCCAGATCTGTTGACTGGGTGTGAGTGTTTGATTGGTTCTGATGCTCCGTCCATCACCACCCCCTTTTGTACCGCTTTGTTCACCACAAGTTGGCAGGGTATGCTCAGACGTTGAGTCCCTTGCTCCATTTGCCACTGGATTCAAGCAAGCCTGGCTGAAGACGGCTGAAATGCCAGAAACCGGTCGAGGAAGCTTGTTTCCGGTCCAGGGAAGGCATGGCTTGGCAGTTCGGGCTGGACTGTTCCCATGAGGCACAGGGTCAGACTGATTTGCATATGGCCATGTCTGAACTGGGGTGGCAGAGTGGGCTTAAGAACGGTGATGGATCAAACCCAGATCTGTTGACTGGGTGTGAGTGTTTGATTGGTTCTGATGCTCCGTCCATCACCACCCCCTTTTGTACCGCTTTGTTCGCCACAAGTTGGCAGGGTATGCTCAGACGTTGAGTCCCTTGCTCACTTTGCCACTGGATTCAAGCAAGCCTGGCTGAAGACGGCTGAAATGCCAGCAACCGGTCCTAGGAAGCTTGTTTCCGGTCCAGGGAAGGCATGGCTTGGCAGTTCGGGCTGGACTGTTCCCATGAGGCACAGGGTCAGACTGATTTGCATATGGCCATGTCTGAACTGGGGTGGCAGAGTGGGCTAAAAAATGGTGATGGATCAAAACCAGATCTGTTGACTGGGTGTGAGTGTTTGATTGGTTCTGATGCTCCGTCCATCACCACCCCCTTTTGTACCGCTTTGTTCGCCACAAGTTGGCAGGGTATGCTCAGACGTTGAGTCCCTTGCTCACTTTGCCACTGGATTCAAGCAAGCCTGGCTGAAGACGGCTGAAATGCCAGAAACCAGTCCTAGGAAGCTTGTTTCCGGTCCAGGGAAGGCATGGCTTGGCAGTTCGGGCTGGACTGTTCCCATGAGGCACAGGGTCAGACTGATTTGCATATGGCCATGTCTGAACTGGGGTGGCAGAGTGGGCTAAAGAACGGTGATGGAACAAACCCAGACCTGTTGACTGGGTGTGAGTGTTTGATTGGTTCTGATGCTCCGTCCATCACCACCCCCTTTTGCATGGCCTCCTCGCTGCCGGCAGCAGTGTCCCTCCTCCAACAGTCCCTCACCCCTCCCACATTGGCCACATCCACAATGTCCACTACCCTACCTACCCAACGCATACTCGCACAGGCTAGCACATCATCAGACCCAAGCAGCACACAGCAACGCAAGACAAAATCTAGAAGCGCAAGCACGCACACTCTGGGGACTGACAGCACACACACAGGGGATGGGGCACAGACACACAGACAAGCATCCACAACCACTCCGCAGTCCTCCGATACCTCACCCTCCAAAACCCCTTCCCTTGCCGCACCTGCAACACCCAGCAACTCTTCCTCTGTGACCTTGGCCTCTTCCCCACAGATACATCAGGTCCAACTCACAAGGGGAAGAGCCGGTCACCATGCACAGAGGGGAGTTCCCCTGCCACACAGACACCCTCCCCCAGGCGCAGGGACACTGAGGCCCCCATTCGCAAATCCCCCAGGAACAGGAGGAGCAAGATCCCTCCCCATTCACGCACCACTACCACACAGTCTCTGTCCTCCAGCCCCAAGCCCACCACTCCTACAGTTCCCCTGCCACTCCCTCCCCAGGTTCCCCCACACACAGATACACCATCCCCAAGGTGATTAGGCCCTCTCCACTTCCACATGCACTTCACCCCCCACTTCATACCCTCAGCCTGTCCCTGCAACTGCTGTGGAGTCTGTGTCCCCCCATCTGTCATGCCCACTTCACCTTTTACCCAAGACACTACCTTTGACATTGGCACTGCAGTGGAGACCCCCTCCATCCCCGTCTGACTTGGGCACTGCTGTGGTGACAGTGCCCACTGTGTCAGACACCCCCACTGCCACTGACACTCCTGCACCCACCACTCCTCACTTGCCCCATACTGCTATCCCCTGATCCGATCCCTGCGGTGCCTGGCCTGACCCTATGTATGCCCATCCAAGGGAAGATGTCCCCTGGCTGTAGCAGTGCAGGCAAGCAATGTGGGGCACTCATTTCTGTGGCACACCTAATGGACAAAATTAATGGACTGGCCATGGGCCTTTATGTTCTCTTTGGTTTCACCACATCACTATTTTGAAGCTGAATAAAGCTAATTTTCATTTAAATGTTGTTTTGCATATGCTATATATGATGTTGTTAATGTGTATCCTGAGTTGCAGTTGTAATACTTGTAATGTAGCTATTGATTGTTTTTCAATTGTGATGGACTCCATGTGGTCCCTGGTATCTGAGTCCTATTACAGTATCCTTTGCTGCAATTAGAGTGTGTCATGATCCATACAATTTGGCACAGGGAGCCTCACAATTCCTTTGCTGTGTCACATCTGTGGCTTGCACTGTTGCACTCATGTTGTGCTTACACTTGCGCACAAAGTCATTTCTTAGAACAGTGGGCACTTGTACACTGGACAGGCAGGTTTTTGTAAAAATGGTGACCAAGTCATCTGTGGCGTCAGTGCAACTTGCCCTACATGTTAATTGAGTATGTGCAGAGGACTTACATACACTCCTGTACACAGTCTGATGTGACCTGTGCTTTTAGTGTGCTGTAATTATTGGCTCACTAACCACAATTTAGGCAGACATGACAGGGCCCTGCACAGACTACTTTTTGCACACCTGACCTTCCACAGGAGTGGAGTCACCTCATGGCAGTGTGTCATTCTGTGAAATTGCCTGAGCCCATGGGGTATGTTCTGTGAGCATGTCTCTGTGTGTTACTTTCCATTTTTCTACACAGCCTGTATTCCCTACAGATGTCCCTGTCTGTGATGCTTGATGAGTTGGCCTGTGTTCATCCAAGATTTATGCCCTGTGTTTTCTGGGTTGTAGGTGCATGGGAAACTACTGGCCATTAGCGTGTCATCCCGCAGTGTGTTTGTTGTTAGGGCCTGGGAGGTGGGCAAACTCAAGTGTGACATATTTAGGATTTGCCAAAGCAGTTTAGTGTTTCCAACATCAAGTTGATTTCCCTTTGTGGTATCTTTCTGTGCCTGGGTCACTTGTATGTGTGTGTGACTGCTCCCACTGCTCAGATTCAAAGGTGCATGGTTTTAAGGTTTCAACATGTGTTCTTTGTGGGTCTCCTTGTGTTCCTCATTTTTCTGGGACAGTGGCAGGGATCCCAATTATTCAGATACATTTCACATAAGGCACATGTACCACATACTGTGCAGGGTGGCAGACATTCACAAGGGTTTTTAACTGGCCATGTGTGACGAGTTGGTGCTCCTTGGATCCCCCCTACCGCCCTTGGTATTGTCATGGTGCATGTGCAATGTCCCCAGGCCATGTGGGATTTGCAGATGCACATTGTTGCCGTTCAAGGTGTGTGGTGCTGGGAGTGTCCTAATGTGAGTTGTGGCATGGCTATGCCCCTACATACATTTTGACCTTGGATTACAGGCCATGGCCAGTGATTTGTGTTTGAGTAAGTGTGAATGTAGTTGGTGTATGAAGACACATGACCCAGTGTGCACGGGTGACTGGGGTCCACAGACGGGGCCACATCCTCTTTTGTCTTCACAGAGGGATTATCATGCAGGCTACTGTCACCTCAATGTAGGGTCCTTGTGGGTACAGATAGAGTGGGTCTGTCTCTTGCATGTGTTGGTTGCTGTTCCACCCAGCTTGTGTCACCTGAGTCTGTTGGGATCCCACTCATCTAATGATGCCTTCTTGCCCACAGAGGGGTAGCCAATTCATGATTTACTTTTGTATGGCACTGTGTACACATATGTGTAATTTGGGCGCAGCACACCATCATGTGTTGCATACAAGCCTAGGTACACTGACACACACATACATGTTGTGTTTCAGATGCAGTGTGAGTCAGCCTGTTTGTGTTTGTGCATCTGCACCAATGCATTGGTATGGCTTTTGTGTGCCACAGGCTGGATGTTGTTTTGAGGTTCTCCACTGCTATCCCTGTGTCTCCTACATCATCAGTCAGCACATTCATCCTGGTTGGTATGTCCTATTGCTACCATGGTATGTGACTGTGTCACCTCACATTTACAGTCTCCACAGGATACTTTAGTTTGTGTGTCTGTCCCTGCAGATATGTGTGCATGTATTTTGATGCTCACTTCTTACATGGTCTGATAGCCCACAGGAGCATTGTCAGCCCCCATGGGTAATGTTTGTCTTTACATGGCTGAGTGTATATTTGTGAGACACAACATTCTTTCCGTCAACAGATCTATGTGTGTTTGGCACACAACCACAACTTTGCCACTACATTGCTTGTTGTGTACGGGCCAGGTATGATACCAGGTGTATTGAAGTGGCAGCAGAATTTGTGTCAACACTCACCTTTTGGACACTGTAGTGATGGTGTGTTTAGATCCCATTACCATGATGTTCCTGATGTGCTTGACTATTGAACACCATAGTCACCTTTTGGTCACTGTAGTGAGGGGGTGTTTAGTCCACATTACAACACTGTTACAGTGACAACTGTGTGTTTTACCCTCACATTCACCTTTTGGTCACAACAGTGATGGTAGGACGTTATGTATTCCCTTTCAGTGTCACAGTTGCAGGCAGTTGACACACAATGTACAATCTTGACATGATGGTAGGGGTGGTGTGTTTGTCCTGCAACGCCTATGAGTGGGGACTGCTGGTAGTGGTTGGTATCCCCCACTATGTGTAGGGAGTAATGGTAGTGGTAGGTATCCCCCCTATGAGTGGGGACTGCTGGTAGTGGTAGGCATCCCCCCTATTAGTAGGGAGTACTGGTAGTGGTAGGTATCCCCCCTATGAGTAGGGACTGCTGGTAGTGGTAGGTATCCCCCTATGAGTAGGGAGTACTGATAGTGGTAGGTATCCCCCCTATGAGTGGGGACTGCTGGTAGTGGTAGGCATCCCCCCATGTGTAGGGAGTACTAGTAGTGGTAGGTATCCCCCAATGCATGGGGACCGCTGGTAGTGGTAGGCATCCCCCCCTATGAATAGGGAGTACTGGTAGTGGTAGGTATCCCCCCTATGAGTAGGGACTGCTGGTAGTGGTAGGTATCCCCCCTATGAGTAGGGAGTACTGGGAGTGGTAGGTATCCCCCCATGAGTAGGGATTTCTGGTAGTGGTAGGTATCCCCCCTATGAGTGGGGCCTGCTAGTAGTTGTAGGTATCCCCCCTATTAGTAGGGAGTACTGGTAGTGGTAGGTATCCCACCTATTAGTGTGGACTGCTGGTAGTGGTAGGTATCCCCCCATGAGTGGGGACTGCTGGTAGTGGTAGGTATCCCCCTATGAGTAGGGAGTACTGGTAGTGATGTGCATCCCCCCCCCTATGAGTAGGGACTGCTGGTAGTTATTGACATCCAACCCCTATGGCTTGGGCAATGCTGGTGGAGAGGGATATCCACCCCCTATGTTTGTGTTGCATTTCACTGGTTCGTGACATTTGTTTGTGTGGCGGGAGTCTGACTTACCTTCTGCGACGTACGCGTCGATTCCTGTTATTGATCCGGTCATAGATGTACAGTACAGGGATGACCTGCACGATCGGATTCATGGTTAGTTCGTCTCGTAGGCGTGGATCGTCTTGTCGGCGTTGTGAGTTGGTCCGTCTCGTAGCCGTGGATCGTGTTGTGGCATGAATCGGACCTGAAATACTGTTCTTCCAGATACCGAGACGTGCTGGAGGTGACAACGCGTTCAGCGCATAGGAAGTATGTATCGTACTTGCCCTTCAGGAAACTACTGTTGTTTTGACTCCGTGCAACTCATTTCAGCCTTTCCGGATCCAGCTCATAAACTTGTGAAAACGTTTTCAGATTCTGCGAAACGTTTGTGGACTTTAGAAAAATTCTACCTCTGCTGCAGTGGCATAGCAAGGGGGGGGGGTCGTTCTGCCCTGGGCGGCATGAGTTTTGGGGGCGCTGGCCACAACCCCTCTTACTGGGTCCCTGGACTCAAACCTATGGCATTCTTTTGTGTTATTATGACCCTGCTGAACACCACAAGTTTCAATATTTGAAGAGGGTAAATCTGAGGTGTTTATGACACCAGAAATTCTGGGGTGTTAATCACAGGTCCTTACATTTTTTAAAATAACGGATACGGCTCAAAAGGTCAAGGCTCTAGATCAGTACAAAGTTTAACAGATGCTGCTTGCAAGTCTGACAAGTTTAGTGCTAAATTTTGAAGTAGAATTTCATCTATAAAGTTGTAGATCTAGTGTGGCTGTGTTTCAATAGACCATATAAATAGGTCCCTCAATAGTTTTTTATCATGACCCGTACTAACTACGTCCAGCTCTTTATTCGCTTTGCTACGGGCTCTGCTTCTAGTGTCGTCGACTCAAGAATATTACTGTTTTGAGCTTTTGGCTAGGCTCACACTATAGAAATGTCATATACATACATACATACATACATACATACATACATAAATACATGATACTGCACTAATTCATTTTAGGTGCCTCTTAAGTCTCAAATTATTCCGCTCTGTAAAAGTCAAGCTACGTTTTCCAATAAAGCGCTTTTTGGTGAGTACTATCTCCCTCTCGGGGACTTTGGCATACTTTGTTTTTTAAGTTTAAATATGGTTCATTAAGAAGAACATTGTATAATGATACATACTTTGAAAAGAGATTATAAGACTATCATTCACTAAAGGAAAAATATAAGAAGGCATCCATGCTCTTCAATAAAGCATATGCAGGAAAAACAATGAAATAAGTAAGGAAGAAGAACAAAGAAAGAAAGAGTGACTTCTGAAAGAAATTTGTGTGACCAATGAAGATGATAAAAATATAAAATACAACATATTAACTTGAACAACGGTAACTAAATTACAAACAAAATAAGCGTTGAAAACATATTACAATATGAATTTACTATATACTATAAGTAAAATAATTCAACAATGCATATTAACCCCTTCTGTGCCCATGACGAGCTGGACTCGTCATGGGCCGCCGTTGCGCTGTGCCCATGACGAGTCCAGCTCGTCATGAACCCCGCCCGCTAATGCAACGCCCGGCACAGGGCGGGGAAAGGGCGTGGCACACAAGGGGTTAAAGGAGGTTTAGGAACTTCTTCAGCAACAATATCAGTCAATTTGGTTAAAGAACTACATTTGTTAATGTAAATGAAATGTAGTTACAGGTATCCATAAGCGTTCTTTCTTAAACGTTAATGAAAGAGTATAAACATAAGCTCTGTTCAACCTATGATGAAAACATACAGCATACTACCTTGCTTTGTAATTAACATTGGAAGCATTTTTCCGATGTGTGGTAATTTGATGGTAGGGCACTGCAAGCAAGAGGTCTAATAGCGTGGGCATGTAAGGGAAATTCTCCCAATAAGAGGACATGCTTCTCAGTGCTTAATTTGTAAAAAATTAAGTGACAGAGCCCAAGGTATTTCACACGGGTTCACTGAAGCTGGTACTGCCTATATGTCACTATTAACTGTAGGTTTAAGTTCCAGTTTTATCTTGTTGTAAAGATATATTATATTGTTAAATATTCCACGAAATAACTCAGCTTAAAAATACTCACAGAGCTACCATGTGGTGAATTCTCACATATACGTGCCAGTGTTTACAAATAAGTGCCGGTCCTGAGCACTACAAACAGAGGCCCAAATTAAGAAAACATTTAGGGGTCGATTCCGAACTCGGTCGGAAGGGCGCCGAATCGGAATTGTCTAAACCGATTTTGGAGCCTATGTTTCTGACCGAATCGTACCCCATTCCGAACTACCAAGTACGATACGAGGATCTTGTCAGCGTCGACCGTTTCGGAACCCAAACCTGTCAGTTCGACTCGTTCGGAGCTGAATCGTGACCCAGCTACCGAACAAGCAAGTACAATGCATGATTTGGAAAGCCATATCGGTCTCAGTGAGACGAAACGGCTGTCGGAATCTGACTTTGGGGGGCCGTAGTTGGCACCCCTTCCCCCGGGGCCCTCCAAATCGGCCACGGGGGAGAGCCCATGGGTCTCACTGATCCAAGTATGCACAGTGTGGCGTTCACCATGGCGTGCCAGCCACAGGGTGTACGCTTTTCCCCAACCACCCCCTTTTTGCTAAGGAAGCCTGTGTACGCGATCAGTATACAGGCTCCCATAGCGTTCATAGAGTCCGTCAGCATATGGATGGATCGTGCTCGTTCGGTCGGACTCTCACAGCGTAATTCGCTAGGAAAGCCCACCGGATCTGAGTCGTACGGAGGGCTTCCCTAGCGAGATCCGAATCTGGCCCTAAGTATGGAATATGGAATGTTTACCTTAAAAATAGTAGTAATTTGTCTCCATATTTACCAAAAAAATTATGAATCCTTGGACATTGTAATAACATTTTCATCAAATTAGAATGTGGTGATTGACATGACTCACAGTTATCCTGAGTTATAAGGTTCCTCTTTAATAGCCATGCGGTCAGTTATAGTTTATTATAAATAAAATATAATGTTTGTGTGATGCTAGCTGCTCTGGATGCTTTGTTGAGTTTCAGCCAAATTTAATCTCAAAAACTGGCAGTTGAAGTAACACTTAAATCTTGTTCCCAATTATATTCAAAAGTAGATTTGACTCTAGCGTCAGAGAAACCCAATATATTCTTATATATACAAGAAGTTTTAGTATGAATATAGAATAACGAAAGTAGATTTTCTTTAGGTATGCAGGAAGTAGTGGCATTTTGTAGTGTTAGACTGTAAGTAAGGAGTTCTCTGTTGCATACTTGATCTTCGGGGTGAGCCTCTCAGGCCACACGGCTTCATTAGTCACATTCTTAGACTCACAGCACCAGAAATCAAGTCGACAGCTACTCCTTTGATTCAAACAGCCTCGCCATCTTACTTCTTGAAAATGAGGTCACATGTTTCGAGCCCTTGACCATCCATTCATAATTACCTTCTATGACCACTTCCACTATTTTACGCGCTCAACACTGTTGTGGTTTCTCGTCGCCCAAGAGCTCCCAAAATAGTTGTTGAAATAGCTGCAGTTCGTAGCAGCAGAGCTCCCGTCACACTGAGCCTCTGATAGTACTCGGTATGTGCGGCCCAATGCAATGGCATATTACAGTCAGGGACATGGTGGCACAGTCAGCGCAACACTAGAGATGTCACATACAGGGCAGCGTCATCCACGTTCACGTTACAGAACTCAAAGTCTTAATTTCTGTATGGAATGGAATTTGACCTTCCTCTTTCCTCTCTGACTTTAATAGAGAATGTAGGGCCTGATGTATCGAAGGGGTTTTCCCATTCTGTGTCTTTGGGAAAATGCGTTGGTATGTATGGGCCATAGTTCTCTGTGGTCTTGAAGTAATTCTGAATGTAAAGTGTTGTTCCCTGATTTCAGTTCACTACCTGTAGTGGAACCAAATGAGGGAGGCGAAACAGGATAGATGCTTCATACGGTTTATTACAACTATTGCACAAAGTTACGGCCCACGAGGAGCAGCGGGAGAAATCACCGCCGGCTCGCGTCCTCGCGCTCTTCTCCCTGCCTGCCCGCCCCCCGACGTCACAGCCATCCTCGACACCGGATTGGCCGGTGACGTCAGGCGGCATGCAAGCAGAAACAGGACTACGGGGTTTTGGTACAAACGCGTACGTTAAATCACGTACAACATCTCCCTTTCTTAACAAAATAGAGAACTATACATAACAATCATCTCATAACAAAATCTTCGAACCTTTTAGGTGCCCTGATATGCCTTGTAGGTCTGCGGGGAGTGATTTGCAGATTGGCCCCCGCGCTGCGGTTGCCCGTACCACCTTGGCTCGCACTCATCACATTGCGACTGTCATTCCTCACTGACATGGGACTGCTGTCGCCATGGCTTTCAGCGTCCGCTAGGCCATGGCACGCACTCGTACCGTCCTCAGTGGTCTCATCAATGTCTTCTTGCACCTGCCATTCGTACATACTATCATCGACCTCATTCTCATGCACCTGGCTGCCTCTCATGATGATCTCCTCTTGACCTGCCTTGAGCCTGACAATGTCGTCCTTGCTCCGCCATCCCCCACCTTCCAAACAGACAGCTCCCCTGGTCACTCCTTGCACTCGTGCAGGGGTCTGGAAAACAGACTCTCCCTTCAACACTTTGGTTGGTTTCTTCACCAACACCCAATCCCCCTGCGCTACCTCTTTGACTTTGGCTCTATTCACCTCATCAGCGTACCGCTTGTTGCTTTCCTGTTTGGCCACGATCCTTTCTTTGACCCTCAGCCTCTCATCGGATACATCTTCAGGTACCTCCCTCATGTCATACCACCTATCAAGTTTGGGAGTAAGCTCGCTCATACACCTTCTCCCTCTCATCAGGTAGAACGGAGTGTGCCCTGTGACAGCATTGGGCGTGTTGTGAAATGTGTGTACCTTGTCCGCCAGAAATGCCTCGACATCCAAATTGGAGGCAATTGCCTGTTGCACACCCTCCTTCAGGAACCTATTCATGCGCTCGACCTGCCCATTGCTCTTAGGGCTGTATAGCGGGGTTTTCTCCTGCTTGATCCCCAATCTGGACAGGAAGTCTTTCATCTGCCTGGAGACCAACTGTGTGCCGTTGTCGGACATCAAAATCTTCGGCTGTCCTTCACTAGCGAAGACCCTCTTCAGCTCCCTGATCACACGTTCAGTGGTAACCTCCCTGACGAACTTGTAGTGGATCCATTTGGAAAAGTAATCCGTAAGGACGATGAGATGTCTGCACTCGTCGGGCAGCAGGGTAAACGGGCCCGCGAAATCAATAGCGACTTTGATCCATGGACCAGCAGGAATGTCCACCAACTGCAGCGCACTTTTCGCCGTCTTCCAGTGCTTGTCGGCCCTCAAGCATGGTCCGCACCGGTCGATAAAACTGCTGACATCGCCGCACATCCCTGGCCACCAGTAGTATTGTTTGAGTAAGTTCCTTGTGGCGGTAGAGCCCGGGTGACCTTTGTGAGCTAACCGGATTAGTTTATCTCTCAATCCTTCCGGCGGCACAAACAGCTCATGTCTTTTCACGAAGCCGCCCTCGATGGAGAGTTCGGGGCTAACCTGCTGGAAACTTCGGAGCGCACCGTTCAAGTTCCGGATCGGGGGCCAGCGAGCCATTATGTGATCCATCACCATACGCATAGTCGTGTCTTTCTCTTGGGCCGCCATCCATTCCTCCTCCGAAATGGATCCTTCGCATATGGCCGTAGCGTCCACCAGCGCCACTACGCACTCCGTGTCATCCATGGATCCGTCCCCCTCGCCGCTGACCGGCAAGCGCGACAAGCAATCCGCTCTGCAATTGAGGCCGCCCTTGATGTGTCTAATGGTGAAGTGATACTCCTGCAGCCTGGACATCAGCCGCAAGAGCCTCGAGCTGGCCTTCCCGTTGCCGCGGCCTTCGCCGTCCATCATGTAGATTAAAGGCTTGTGGTCCGTGACAAGTTCGAACTCCATGCCCCACAAATAGTTCCTCAGTTTCTCCACGGCCCATACGCATGCAAGCGTCTCCCTCTCAATGGTGCTGTAATGCTTCTCAGCGTCACTCAGTGACCGGGAAATGAAAGCGACCGTGTTCTCCGTCTTCCCATGGAACTGGCAAAATACCGCACCGATACCCTTGGCGCTTGCGTCGACTGTAATCACATTCTGGAATGCCCTGTTGTATGGCTGTAGCACGGGAGCAGCCACGATGGCCTGCTTGACGGCATCAAAGGCAGCTTGTTGGGCATGCGCCCACGTGAATTTTTCGTTCTTCCTCAGTAGCTTCCTTAGGGGCTCCACGATGGTCGCATATCCCTGCATGAATTTGGAGTAATATTCGCTGAGCCCCAGAAATGATCGTAGGGCGTCTTTGTCTCCGGGACACGGGGCATCACGTATGGCCCTTACCAAATCATCTTTTGGCGCAATGCCCTCCGCGGTCAGCACGTGTCCCAAGTAGTCGATCCTGCCCTCCATGAACTTGCACTTGTCCTTGGAGACAGTCATCCCTTTGTCGCGTAGTACACTCAGCACTTCTCCCAGCAGCTCCAGGTGCTCCTCTTCACCCGCCGTGTGGACTAGAATGTCGTCCTGGAAGGCTTCAACCCCCTTCATGTCGCCGAAGAGCAAATCCATCAACCTTTGGAAGACACCGGAAGCTGAGGCGAGGCCGAACGGAAGGCGGACGTACCTGTAGGCACCGAACGGGGTAACAAAGGTGGTAAGTGCCTTGGACTCCTCCGTGAGGCACACCTGGTGGTATGCGGACTTCAGATCAATCAAGGTGAAAAATCGCGACCCAGATGTAGAAGACAGGATCTCTTGGATGTTGGGTAGAGGGTGGCAGTTCACCAGAATGTTTCTGTTCAAAGATCGCAGGTCCACACATAGCCGAATGTCCCCTGTCCTCTTCTTCTTGGACACCACGATTGCGGACACCCACTCTGATGCGCCTGCTTCCTCTATCACTCCCTCCGACTTCAACCTATCTAGAACAACCTTTAGCTCCCCCCTGACAGAGAGGGGAACAGACCTGACCTTGTGTTTTATCGGCACGGCATCTTCTTTCAGTCGTATGGCGTGCACGAATCCTCTCACACGCCCTACTTTGTTTTCAAACACAGACTCAAATTTGCCGATGACCTCAGCTAATCCCTCATGTAAATCATCCGGCTGCACGTAGCCGACCCAATCATCCCTCAGGACTATGGGATCATCCGCCCCCGGGACTAGCATCACCCCCAGCTTGGCCAGATCCTTCCACCCCACCAGGCTCCTCCCTTTCTCAGCCACATAGATCTTCGTTCTCACTGTTCGCCCCCTGAAGGTGAGGAAGTCCCAGAAGTACCCCATCATCTCTATGTCTTTCTCCCCAAAAGCCTTCGGGTTCACATCCGTCTCATGCAATTTCACACCTTGCCACTTCAACTCATACGTGGTGTCAGAAATCAGGGTAATGGGGGAACCAGAATCGGCCGTAAATGGCAGCTCAACTGCACCAATCAGAACGGAGCCAATAGGCCCCTTCACTCTCCCATCCTCAGCATCAATGGACAATACAATGTCCGCATCAGTATCGGCATCGCAGTCGCTCACCGAGCTCACTTTCATGCTCCCACCAGGTCTCCTGGCTTTGCATACTGCCGCGAAGTGGCCCACCTTCCTGCACTTAGAACAACTCTTGGACAGCGCTGGGCATGTCCTGCTATCCGCCAGGTGATCCCTTGACCCACACCTAAAACAAGCGAGTGGCTTCCTGCCCCCCCCTTTCTCGCTCGCCACCCTGTCTGGGGTTCTGGATGCACCTCTATGTTTGTCCTGCACAAAGAACACATTAGAAGCCTGGCTCGTGCTCGCAAGTTCTTTCGTGGACACCATGGAACGTTCAACGGCCTTCGCAATGGCCACTACATCCTTCAGCGACGGATTCCTGCAAGAAAGCAACCGTTCCTGCACCTTTTTGGAATGGCAGTAGAACACCACCTGGTCCCTGAGGTAGGTATCAGTCATCTCCCCGAATTCACAGTCCTGTGCCAACACACGTAGACAGGCAATATACTCCTCGATAGTCTCACCTTCCTCCTGCTTCCGTAAAGCGAATTTATGGCGCCCCACCATGATATTACCCTCCTCAGAGTATTGTAGTTCGAGCCGCTTAACCGCCTCCTGGTACACGTCTAGAGGGGCAAGGGCCCCCGGAGGGTCCGTATAGATGGGCAAACTGTCAAAAACCTCCTGGCCTGCTTTCCCCAACAGTCCGAACAGAAGCGACTTCTTGCGTGCAGCGCTATAACCCTCGCCGTCAATGGAGACGATGTAATTCTCAAATGCGCGCAGCCACCCCTTCCACTTCATACATGGCTTACCAGGCGAGTCCAGAAAGAGGGGCGGCACACATATGTTGATGGGTTGCGCCATAGCAGGAGAGCAGGTACACGTGGGACAGCGGCGCAGATCCTGGGCACTCCCCACCAAGCTCGGAAGGACACCTCGACCGCAGGGAGGCAGACGTCAGGCGCCGCAGCAATCAACGCAGCCTCAGGAGATGGAAGCACCCAACACCAGCAGAGAAGGCGCTCCCTCCACAGCAGCTCACCAGTGCAGCTCACGGAGTCGTCGGGGCGAGACAGCACCACAGGACAGCAGGCAGCCCCCAGCAGCACACCAGCAGGGCCTCGAGGCAGGAGGCAACGGCAGGCAGCAGAAATCAGTAGCAAGAATCTTGCGCACGGGAATCAGCGAGGCGAGACCAGCGTGTGGAAACAGCATATGGGGACATCAGGCATCAATCAATTCACTCGCGGGCCGTAATGTCCGTTTTAACCCTCGTCGCCATTTGTAGTGGAACCAAATGAGGGAGGCGAAACAGGATAGATGCTTCATACGGTTTATTACAACTATTGCACAAAGTTACGGCCCACGAGGAGCAGCGGGAGAAATCACCGCCGGCTCGCGTCCTCGCGCTCTTCTCCCTGCCTGCCCGCCCCCCGACGTCACAGCCATCCTCGACACCGGATTGGCCGGTGACGTCAGGCGGCATGCAAGCAGAAACAGGACTACGGGGTTTTGGTACAAACGCGTACGTTAAATCACGTACAACACTACCTTTCTGTTATATTGACTAATGAAGGGGTGCAGAGTTTTAGGGTGATGGCGCTCCAAAGAAATCCACAGAAAATATTATTTATTTTCAAAATTGATACGGTGCTAATGAGGTAGAGAGAACCACCATACTCCCTAAAATGTAGTCACAGACAACATAAAAGTATATAAGCCAACCTCTAGCACACGCTAAAGTATATATTGTCAATAACATAAATTTAAAAAAGCAGTAGTCTTCTTGTTTTTGTTCTTTATTGATTCTTTGTTCAGTTAGTTTTATCACTTTCTAGACAACATGTGTTTCGTTGCTTTAAAGGGAAAATATCCCTTGACTTCCTCAGGGCTAATCTTCTCTTTTGAAGTCTCTTCTAATTCCGTCCCAAGTATATTCCTTAAATTATCGTTCCAAAATCAGTTGTGCTTAATCAGCGTTTGAAATTATTTTCAGTGGGGTGCTCCGAGTAATGGAGCCTATTTAGACCCATAACCGATCCGGTATGTCAGGTCTTCTTAATTAGGATCTGTTTGTGAGCACAAAGTGTGTAATCAATAAAGAACAAAAAGAAGACGACTACTGCTTTTTTGAATTGATGTTATTGATGTTATTGACAATATATGTGTGGTATTTGCCTTATATGCTGC
This sequence comes from Triturus cristatus, assembly GCF_964204655.1. Classification (NCBI taxonomy): domain Eukaryota; kingdom Metazoa; phylum Chordata; class Amphibia; order Caudata; family Salamandridae; genus Triturus; species Triturus cristatus. The sequence goes on along the minus strand of NC_140588.1, from coordinate 714,945,086 downwards.
TGTGCAATAGCTGGCTGCTTGCATGTGGAACATCCCCTCACTGTGACTCTAGAATGTAGAGTGCTTTGTCCCTGTTGTTAAGTGCTTAGAGTCAGTTGCTGTTGGGTGCCCTGTGGATAGGACGTTGCTGTACCTGAAGTTTGAATAAAGAAGTTCATCTCAAGAATCACCCTGCCTCCTGTACTTCACACTGGCGACGAGGGTGAGATGAGAAGGTCGCCAACTGCCTCTCTCGATTAGTGCCAAAACAGTGTGGGGAATCCCCGCTTGATCTCGAAGATTCTTGGGAAACTGATGACTTCAAGGTATGCGATATTGTTGAAGGCGTAGTTTCCGAGGCAGGGTGGAAAGACGCCATGAAGAGTGATATTGACATGCATGAATTGTGCAGATTGGTGTCTGAAGGTTGGACAGGCATCAAGTCCTTGAATGACAATGTCCGGAAGTTCTGGAATGTTCGTAATGAGCTTTCCGTGGGTAGAAGTTTCCTTTGGAGGGGAACGCAACTTGTTCACTTGGCTCACCAGGGGCACCAAGGCATCTCCAAAACAAAGGAAAGGGTTTGTTTGCACTTCTGGTGGACCGGCCATCGATATCCTGGTGGAGCAAATGGTGAGAGACTGCACAGAGTGCAATGCCTGCAATAAGGTTTGCAAGATAAGGGTACAACCTATGGTCATACGAGATGCTGCCACACGGTGTTGGCAACATGTAGCCTTGGACCTCCAGTAAGGCGGGACAATCCTATGTCCTTGTCTTAATTGACATGTACTCAAGGTGGCCTGAAGTCAAGGTGACACAGGGTATAGAGACCAGGGACATTACCAAATTCTTGAAGGACATTTTCTGCAGGGAGGGCCTTCCAGAATCTCTTCTGACTGACAACGGTATTCAGCTTGTGTCGAGAGAAATGAAAGAGTTTTTGGCCAGGAAAGGGATTGAGCACAAGCGTTGTTCATTCTAACCCCCCGAGTGCAACAAAATGGTGGAGAGGTTCAACCGCGTACTGAAGGAGTCAATCCAACTGGCCAAAGAACAAGGCAGAGACTGTAGATCTGTAATACTTGAGAGAGTTATGGTTTACGGTTTGACTCCCCACTCCACCACTGAGAAAGTTCCCTTTCAGTTGTTTAGGGGCCGCACCCCAACACTTACATGTTCCAGACTTGGATGAGAGGGAAAGGTGCTTACATTGAGGTTCGTGAGGATCCTCAATGGCGGAATTACAGGATTTCAAGTCTGTCAAGAGAAAGGCTAACTTCGAAGTCAGGCATGCTGTCTCCCGCACGTTAGTACGTGTGGGTGACCATGTAAAGGTACGTTTTCCCCAGAAGACTGCTGGTGCGAGATTTTCCCCTCCTTGTAGGGTGACCAAGCTTTTTCACAATGCCGTGAAGCTCGATAATGGGCGCATTTGGAATTTGGGTAGGATTGCTACCATGCGTCCTTTTCTCTCCTCTGATAAAAATGTCCTACCTACTTTCTCTAAGGTTGTCTCTCCTCCACGCAGGAGCTCTCCCACACACGTAAAGCTCCAGAGAATCTACGCAACTATGTTTTAAACTGATTATGCTTCCTTGTTCTTGCAACCCGCTAGTTTTATGTTCTTTGGTAGCTCATCTATTTTTCCCTTTCTTCCCTGGGTTGGTTGATATGTTTTATTTTAGGTTTGGGGGGGAAGGTGTGTGGTATTTGCCTTATTTGCTGCTGTGCACTAGCTGGCTGCTTCCATGTGGAACATCCCCTCACCTGGACTCTAGAATGTAGAGTGCTTTGTCCCTGTTGCTAAGTGCTTAGAGTCAGTTGCTGTTGGGTGCCCTGTGGATAGGACGTTGCTGTACCTGAAGCTTGAATAGAGAAGTTCCTCTCAAGAATCACCCTGCCTCCTGTACTTCTTCACAATATACTTTAGCTTGTATACCTTCCTGTCCTGTTGTAGCTTGGAAACCATGCCTAGGGGTTGAGACAGGTCGTGCTTAAACAGCTGTTGCAATTATTTTCAGTGGGGTGCTCCGAGATAATGGAGCCTATTTAGACCCATACCCGATCTGGTACGTCAGGTCTTCTTAATTAGGATCTGTTTGCCTGCAGAAAGTATGTAATCAATAAAGAACAAAAAGAAGAAGACTACTGCTTTTTTGAACTGATGTTATTGACAATATATACTTTAGAGTGTGCTAAAGGTTGGCTTGTATACCTTCCTATTGTAGCTTGGAAACCATGCCTAGGGTTTGAGACAGGCTAACATCAGGTTCCATTGCTTGGGCTGAAATGATAATGTTGGGTAGGTAATCTGTCAAGGTTGCTCTAACCTGGCAATCTGAACCGAATAGGAGGAATACTGATATCCTTGCTTCTGTGAATGCACTGAGACACATGCAAAGGATTTGTATGTAGTCAGTAGTAGATCAGGGTAAATGGGAATGGGACAAGAGAGAGAGAATCCGAGACACTGGATACCTTCACCTTGTCTGATCTTCTTGCAGCTTTCAACCTGCACTATAGAGAGGTAGATATCTGCAGCAAGTAAGAGAATACTCTTTTAAATTTTGATCAGCAAGGTTATAATTCACTGGGGATGTATGACGGAACCACACATGCAATTACCATGCATGCCTTCACCTTGCATCCATTACCACGCAAATACCTTTACCATGCATGCCTTTTCCACCCAAATCTTTACCACACATGTACCACGCATGCCTTTTCAATGCAATTATACATTCTAACTCATTGTAAACACATGCATGGTAACGGCATATTCGTGGTAAAGGCATGCGTGGGAAAGGCAGTTGCGTGGTAATGAATGTGTGGTTAAGGTATTGCGTAGTTCTGACCGCGTGATTAATGATGTCTCCCATTCACTGGTTATCCTATTTCATTTGATATACCATGTGATATTATCTGCATTACTCGATCTCTGAGGTTGCTCACAACTCTATGTTTTCCTAGACCTGAAAAAATATTACCCTAAGAAATACTGCATAGAACAGTCTGAAGTCCTATCACATTTTAGAATGTATAACTATCATCAACGAGTTAGAAGTTAAATCTGTAGTGTGAATAATCCTTAACACACAGAGTCCATCATCTGTAATATAATAAATACACATTAATATTAAAGTTTCACATCTAGCATTTTAAGCTCTGTGAGTTTTATCATAATTATAAAATTTGTTGTGGTGAAGTGTTTTTTAACATCTGACAGTTCAAACAATTGTTCTTTTAGACCGTAGTTTTACATACTCTTATGGGCTGGTAGGATAGTATTTTAATTTGGTGGAAGAGGTCTGTCTTACCTGGTTTTATTAAGGGGCATCTTAGTTTTACAGGGTTTGAGGAAACTTTCTTGCCGGCATTTAATACATGTTTCTTAACTTTTTTGAGAAAATGAAAGATAAAAAGAGTGAGAAAAAAACACTATCTGCAAATCAATTGGTGGTTATACTGTGTAAATATTATAAAGAACGTGTTTTTTCTTTATATTTATACTTGTATGAACAAATTTATTTAAATATTCATTTTGTGTGTTGATTTTGTATGTTCTTAATAGGTTGAAGGAAACTGATTAGTTTGGAAAATGAGATCTCAAAACTTTTTTGAAAATACCACAGGAGAGGAAAAATCAGAAAAGAGAGAGAAAAAAAGAAAGAAATTAAGATGATGAAATAAGAATTTGACTTAAGTGATGTCTGTATGTATGCTGCTCTATCTGTGTATATATTTTTGCACTTGCACATTAGCACTTTTTTGCATATTTTTTGCACATTATTACATTCCATTTTTAGTGATTAAAAAGACTAATTTGTCTTAGCATTTGATGGTGAATCCAATTTAATTTAAAAAGAGAATACCAGTATTCTTCTTGGCATTGGTGGTTCGAATTAGCAAAAGCTTTTTAAATAAGAATTTTCTTTTTAAATGATCTTTGCCATGTTAGAATATCTGGATCAAAATAACACAATGTTGGGAGGTTGATATCATAAAATTTGGAGCACTATGCCATTATTTTTTACTATATTTATATTTCTCAAGTATGATGCATTATGGTAAAGCTAGTATGCTTTACAAATGTAATTGTCTGTTTTCACCGTCTATGCTTGTGTCTTTAAACTTATTGGAATTGGAATTGTTATATCATGTGACTCTTTAGTTTCAAACTATATATACATTGTTATTGGTCCAGCGCGTCATGTCAGGCTGGGCACTTGCTGTCGAATTACTCTGCACTAGCACTTTTAAATCTGCACAAATAAAGAAAATAATTTTTCACCACGTTGGAGGTCCGTACCTGTTTTTTTGATCTCAAAACTACGATCGTTTCAGGACTGTGGTTTCCATCTAGCATTATGTATTCACTTCCCCATTCCTGGTAATACCTTAATACTATATGAAACTTCCAGTGGGGTAAAAAATATCTGCACGATTGAGTTCATAACGCAAGAAGGATAGCTCAGCGTATAGTTTAAATTCTCAAACAAGAGGACTTTGTTAAAGAGTTTGTGTTTCCAAATAAGATGATTCCACTACTAAGTTTGTATTTCAAAACAACATTACTCTAATCTAGAGTTTCTTAATCTCAAACATGATGGCTCCAGAATGAAGTTAATATCATCTAAATCTTTAGGGCCTGGTTCTCAAACTGCATTTACTTAAAGTAGTATTCAATTAGTACTATTTACTCAAAAATACTGTTCACAACCCTAGGGTTGGAGATCTCCCTTTCCACCTTTCCTATATTTTCTATACAAAGATCTCCGCCACAGTGGTGGGGATGTGTGCACATGCCTGCTGCCAGTGCCTGTTGAGCATGACGTTCAGCTGGGCACAATGGGGTTTGGACGCCTAAAGTGATTAGATTTGCCCAGGCCCCTGAAGTAAGGGTTGGATGCCTGCACCAGTTGAAACTTGGAATCTGTCAAGCACTGGATGCTGAGAAAGTCTGTGTCTCAATCAATACACCCTTATACTCAAGTGTGGTTTCAAAACAGAAATATTTTTCATTAAAGAGGTGGAATTTAGTAGAAATGCCACATCCTTTTGAAAATCTGTTTCAATTTTCTTATTTACTTCCTTCACTGAGTTCCATGCAATCCCACTACCTCCAGTAGTGTAAGTCAAGGCTCCCTCAAAAGAAAGAACATAAAATACAGGGGCTCGTGACTATTCTCCTTTCAAAAAAATGAAATACTTGCTCTTTCAAACCTGAAGTAAACACTATAGGGAAATTTGCAGTGCAACTGGGGGCTGTGCCACATTCAATTCGTTCTTTGCCTTCTTCCAACTTGTGAAAATGAACAGTTCATTCGCACCAGTCACTACACTCTGTTACCTTATTAGGTCCATGTGAACACTCCTTCCTCTGCAAACCAGTGTAGTGGTGGTGAAATGACCAGGTTTAAAGATAAACCCACCAGCTCCCAAAGGCTTGACTGATGCCACTGTCCACCTCTCTATCCATGGCAATACATCCACCTTTGAATTCAGGGTTTCTCCTGCTAGCCACTGCATCTGGTTGGGCCCTGCTCTCTTACCATCTTCTGCCTGGATTCAGGATCTCCCTTGTGGCTGTTAGAGTAGCGGCCTCCTTTTACCTTCTCAGAAGGAGGTCACTAATTGTTCTCATTGTTAGTACATTCCTGCATCCTTTTTTCCCATTCTCGTTGGCCTTGCTGTCTCGCAGTAGATACTCCAGTCTTGCCAGGGCCAGCTTTAGTGCTTGTCTCAACCAGTGTGACAGTCTTTGTTGGCGCCCCCCAATGACCTCCTTCACCACAGATGTTCCCACTAACACCCTCAACAGTGCCCTTCATATCGCCCTAGTCCCTTCCTTACATGTATTTCGTTTGTTTTATAGTGCTACTCATTCCTGTGTAGGGTGTCGGAGCACATTATATCACACAAATATTATACATTCAGTGAATGATACATGTGTAAATCATTTTATATGAAATATCTCATAAGACAATGAGGACCACAAGGTGCAGCAGTCACCAATACTGGTAGACAATATATTCTAAGAGTGCTTGTTCTGGAGAAGCACAAACTTAAAATGTAAAACATAACACAGCGGTGGAGTTGACTTTACTAATAAGAATTTATTTCTACCCAACAAACCCTTTTTAGCAACATGAGGATAATGAAAGACTGGGATAAAAAAACATAACTTTCTACCATATACCTCACAGTTTGCATTCAGCTCTTTTGATAACAGGTCATAGCTTTCTGTGCTAAATTAGGATTGTAACTTATGACTAAGGCTCCCTGTTTTCTGTTTTTATGGATTTTTACAGATAAATACAGACAGAAAACAATGGGCCCTATTATGATGTCTGTCAGAAAGCTTCCGAACACAGATCAAAGGCTTTCTGACCGTCATCCCTCGTTTGACTTCTGACCACCTAATTACAATGTAGGCGGTTGGAAGTCAAACCGGCCAGTCATTCCAGCTGGCTTCTGACAAATTCAAGAAGCCCGTCAGCCAGTCGGAGCCTTAAAGTAATCCCTTTAGAACGGAGTATCCGCCGTCGGGATTATGATGTCGGTTTCACACAGCCTTTCCATGCTGGCCCTTCTGACATGGAAAGGCTGTCGGAAAGCAACTTTGGGGGCCCCTAGCAGGGCTCCCTTGCCTCCATGGGCTACAGTTAACAGACTGAGGGAGATCGAATCCATGGTTTAGCCTTTCAGTGGTTATGATGTTTTCTAACTGACCATACCCAAACCATCAACCTCAGCGCCTTTGATCTCGAACCTCAGAGTCGACCAAAGGAGTACCACAGGGATCTTGTTTAAGTCCCACATTGTTTTTAACATTTATGTGGTTTCTTTGGCAGATTTACTTAGGCAACGAGGCTTCATTCCAATCTCATATGCTGATGACACCCAGCTTTTAATGGCCTTTGATAAAAACTCTCCCAACATCCAGATGATTTTTTCAGAAGGCATGACAGCCATTGCCGCTTGGATGAGTAACAACTTCCTACAGTTAAATGCAGGGAAAATGGGGCGTGGTTGAGCCGAGCAGCAAGATGTCCGCTCAGTGGTGTGGCTCTGCCGGCCGAGCTTATCATCCGACAATTATCCGCTACCTGGCAGTTCATCCAAGGGCACACACCCTGACACAGCTCGACGAACCCCCCGGGGTGCAACTTGCCGAGCTTTGGGCTGCGCTGGCACACCGATAAGCTCAAACTCGGAGAGGCGGAGCTGCTGCCTGTGCCGGCCTGGCGACCTGCGAAGAGCGAGGCAGACTGAGTGGCCCTGCTGTGTACGACGGCGGGGCTCCCGATGCTGAAGAATAATCCCCTTCCTGGGCGGCGGAGCTCTGGAAGTGTGCAGAGGAGCGGCGGGGGGCCGCCTCGGCAGAAGGGAGGGGCCTGACACCCAGTGTCCGAAAAATGCATCCTACCTGGAGACTGGCGGCCGAGTTGCGGCCTCCCTACACCCGATGGGCCCGGCATTGACGGCTCCCTGGCTGAGGCGAGGCTGCGGTGAGTGCGGCAGGCTGAGCAGCCCTGCTGTGAGCTGTGGCAGGGCTCCACGATGACGGAGAGTCCCGGAGGTAACATCCTATGTGAGTAGTGGAGTTGGGACAAGGCATAAGCGCATGTAGGACATTGCTGGCAAACCCCCTGCTGGGCCCGACACTAGACTGATCCCTGGCTGTAGCGGCGCAGTGGCAGCACCGTGCGCAGACAGAGCCGCATCACAACCCGCACCCTGCTGACCCCTCAGGCTGGGCCTACTGGGAGAGCTGCGGCCCCTGTAACTGGTGATAAGTAAAATCTGCCCGATAGCGCCAGGCGCAGCCCGACAACCTCTGGGACCATGTTGACTGCTGATCCTGATCAGAAGTCGAGGGGCGGCTTCCATCCCTTCCTACTTGTGGAGACTCGGAACTCAGGTGGATAAGTGGGCACACCTGCAAGGAAACATGAGATACGTAGACATTGTGGGAGAAGGCAGCCCGATCACGCGGCCCTGTGGGTGTGGCCCGATGCGCGCACAGAGTTATCAGGGGAGCTCCCCCTGCGCTGTCCAGTTGTTCTGAATTGAGGACCCAGCTGTTGCGAGAACACTGCTGGTGAAGCCAACATTCACCCCCATATTCCATGCAAGCAGTTGTGGGCGAATTTTAGGAGGCAGAGATCTGTGGACATTGCGCACACAACATCGTGCGATCCTGGCTGCGGCCGAAGCTTTCTGGTTTTAGCACACCGCTGCTGACAACCTAGCCGGCCAGATAGAAACGGACAAGGACACTGCATCGGATGGTGAGGAGAGAGGGAGGCTGGGGACGCCGCACTGCCGTCAGTTTCATACACATTCGCCGAAACAGAATTGTGGGTGTTGAACCTGGCAACTACAACACTCAGCCCGAGCGCTGTAACCTCGTGAGATCAGCTTGGCCTGGAGTTCTAGCGAGGTGGATCCATCCTAGATTGTTCCTGGTGCTGCCCACATAAAATCAGTGGAGAGCCCGGCGCTAGAGAATTGGCTCCGGTGTCACACCCCGCCTTGGCGTCCTCCCTGGTGCCCCCGGGCGGAGGCCTTGAGGGATTGGACCCGCTGCCTCGGCGCACTGGGGTGAAGCGCAGCCACTGGAGAACCACCACGGGGAAAGCAAACAACAGACAGGCCAAGATCTCCTTTGAGAAACGAACCACGCGCCTACAGGACCCCAAATCCACACCAATAACGATGGTACCCAAAACGCAATTAGATTCGGAACAAGATGACGACATCAGAACCATGATGCAGGAGGTGAGGGGCAGCCTGCGAGCAATGGATACCAAACTGGACTCTCTGGTGCTGAGAATGGATCAGGTGTCCCAGAAAGTATATAAACATGAAACTCGACTGGACATGCTAGAAACCCGGGTATCGGACTCAGAGGACCAACAGCAGGAGACGCAGGGACAACTGGTATGAATGGACAAGGTGCTAGAGGTCATCAAGGCGCGCAACGAAGACCTAGAAGCGAGGTCTAGACAAAACAATGTGCGCATAACGGGCATTCCAGAGTCCACGAGCATTCAGAACATGGAACCCTTTGTGGAGGAAATGCTGAGAGAGCTGTGCGCTGAGGAACTCCAATGTTTCTAGTGGAGCGTGCACACCGCACCCTGGGACCTCAGCCCCCACCGGGGGCCCCGCCACGGCCAATCCTGGCTCCATTATTAAATTCTCGAGACAGAGACACCGTCTTGTGGGTGGCCACAGAGAAAGGAGACACCCCCTACCAGGGGAATAGGTTTGCGCTCTACCCGGTTTTCACCCAGGCTGTTCAAACTGCCTGCAGAGAATTCATCCCATCTAAGAAACTGCTCCAGCAGACGGGCACAAATTATGCAATGCTGTATCCCGCAAAGCTCAGAATGCAAACGGGGGGAAAACCCCTGATATTTACCGAAGCCAGAGCAGCCCTGAAATACGCCAAGCAGAAAGCTAAGAACCAACTCAGCCTGGACGGTGGGACACCGCCCAACCCAGTAACCAGCTAAGTGACAATGACTGATGTCGGGGGAAGTATGTACTCATTGTGTGGGATGGTTGTGACACCAGGAACCACAAGTATGTTAGTTTACGCCCCAATTTACCATATGCCCCTTGGAATGCAAGGACCAATCATATTATAAATTCTGGAGCCAGTGTTAACTAAACATGCTCTGCCACCCTGTTCCTATGTGACAGGGCAGTATGCAGGCAACCCCACGCCCCTCTGGGATGATTCCCTGTTGCCCCACATTCAGAGGGCATTCATGCATAGTAAGCTGTTTCACAAGGGATGCACAACCTGATTGGGTGGTTGGTGTGGGTGGGGGGCGGGATGGGAGGGAAGTTAATTGTTGTTTGTTGCAGTACGACTCATCAGGCATCTATGGGAAGGCCCGGAAAGGGGTTTTCACTCATACACACTAAATAGCCACGCAAAGCCTTTAAATTTCTAAACTCTCCTGCCTAACCTGGAACGTACGGGCCTGAATGACCACCGCAAGGTTCGACTGGCACCGTCCTATTTGCTCAGAAATGGGACAGATATCTGTCTCCTACAGGAGACCCACCTTCGGGAAACAGATCGCTCACGGCTAGCCACCAAAAGATGGGGCGAGGTACACACAACAAGCTACTCTAACTACTCCCCGGGGGTGGCAATTCTAATACGCAAAGAAGTGCCCTTGCAAACACAACATACGGTACGAGACCCGGAGAGCAGGTATCTCATTGTAAAGGGGACACTATTTCACCAGCCACTTATTGTGGTCAACACGTATGGCCCGAATGTAGACGACCCTGCTTTTTTCCTACAAGTCTGGCACAGGTTCCAGTCGATGGAGGATGCTGCAATACTTTGGCGCAGGGATTTTAACATAGTGCTGACACCGAACATGAACAGAGAGGGGGTGGCTCGTGAGCATCACCCTCAAGCAGCAGCGGCCCTGAACAGTATAATACTGGACCACTACCTAGTTGACTCATGGCGCGCTCTGCACCCTATGGCCAGGGAGGGTACATGCATCACACAACATCACCAGGCATGGTCCAGGATAGACTTCTGGCTGCTGACCAGGGACTTACATGTTTGGGTTCAATCAGACCATGCACCGGTAGCAGTGTCTCTTTCGGTCCCGAAGCCCTATCAGCAGCTGTTTGCGTGGCGCCTATCCCCAAGCGCACTACTAGACTCAGCTTTCTGTGAAAGCATTAGAACGCATATCAGGGAGTACTTTGAGCACAACACTGGGTCGGTGTTAATGGAGGGCGCATTGTGGGAGGCGTTCAAGGTGGTTATACGGGGGGCACTGCATCGCTGGCCAATCGGGGGTGCTCCACGAAATATCGGGTAGCCTGAGTAGACTAGAAAGGGAACTCCACTATTTAGAGATACAGTACTGCACGGCACCATCCCCCTTGATTCTGTCTAATATGTGCACCAAGCTAACGGCGTTTCAGAAGGAGGCAGAGATGGAGACCAAATTCCTATACAAACACGCAACAGTGCGACGGTATGGGGAGGGTGATAGACCGGGAAAAACGCTTGCTAACCTACTGCGGATGCCCACAGGGCCCCCATTCATTACTGAGCTGGTCGCTGCAGATGGCGAAATAGCACGCACTTCACCAGACATTCTGGCAACTATGAGGGACTTTTATGCACAACTCTATACTTCGAGCTCTAGTCCCCCTGAAACCAGCCTGCTAGAATACTTTGACTCCATAGAGTTAATATGGATTAGCAGAGCCCATCGCGAGTACCTGGAGGCCCCTTTCACGGTAGGAGACATCAAGCTGCTCATAGGAGGCCTATCCACGGACAAGTCCCATGGAGCGGACAGCTTGACGGCCAAATTTTATAAAGAGTATGCAGAGCTATTGGCACCACGACTCCTGGCCGTTTACCAGGAGGCCATAGAATCCGGCGGCCTGCCCGCCTCAATGTGCGAGGCCATTATCGTAACAGTCCTAAAACCGGAAAAGGACTCCTCAAACTGTGACTCGTACCGCCCACTTTCCTTGATAATTCTGGATGCAAAGATCTTTGCAAAACTCCTGGCTGTCCGTCTCCAGCCGCTGCTTTCCCTGATCATACGCCCGGACCAGTCTGGCTTCATACTGGGGAGGGCAACATCTCATAACCTTAGGAAGCTATTTGTCTTAATACATTACCTTGCACCACATGTACCGGCGATTGCGGCGCTCCTGGAAACCACCAAGGCATTCGATTCCTTGGAGTGGAGGTTCCTGTTCCCACTGCTCCAACAAATCGGCCTTAGCCCCGTTTACATCCAACAAATAAAATTGCTTTATGCTTTGTCCACGGCGCGCCTCAGGGTGAACGGCTTGATTTCCAAACCCATCACCATTACGGGAGGCACCAGATAGGGCTGCCCCCTGTCGCCGCTTCTTTTCGCCATAGCCACTGATCCGCTGGCTGCCGAATCAGACAACATCACCCACACCGCATCATCGAGTTTACTACCAGAGGTCTCACAGTGTCACTCTACGCAGACGACATCACTCTATATATGGTAGACCCCAAGAAGAATCTGACACCCATGACATGGGAACTGGCACAATATGGGGAACTCTCCGGGGTATGGATACTGGGGTACGGATATATTGGAATAAATCACTCATTATCCCCCTGACGCCTGGAACCCATCCCTTTGAAACTGACTACCCCATTGACTGGGCGACAGGGCCAACACGCTACTTGGGGATATGGATAAGCAATGACATACACGAACTCTGGACGGCAAACTACGGGAGAGCAGTAGACTGGATAGAGGAGAGGGTGCGCCGTTCAATCAATCATACATTTGTAGAGTGCACTAATCACCTGTGAGGTTCTCACGGCGCTGAGAGGAGGAGGGGTGCAGCTACTGCTCGAACAGCCAGGTCTTGAGATGTCTCTTGAAGGTCAGCAGGTCCTGGGTCTGTCGCAGGTGGATGGGAAGGGTGTTCCATGTCTTGGCAGCGAGATGGGAGAAGGATCTGCTGCCGTGGTCGTCCTTTGGATGCACGGAACGTTGGCGAGGGTGAGGTCGGCGGAGCGAAGCTGGCGGTTTGGGGTGTAGAAGGTGAGTCGTTGGTTGAGGTATACTGGTCTGGTATTGTGGAGTGCCTTGTGAGCGTGGGTGAGGAGCTTGAAGGTGATCCTCTTGTTGACTGGGAGCCAGTGCAGGTTTCTCACGTGAGCTATGATGTGGGTGCGGCGGGGGATGTTGAGGATGAGGCGTGCGGAGGCGTTCTGTATGTGTTGTAGTCTTTTCTGGAGTTAGGCCGTGGTTCCTGCGTAGAGGGCGTTGCCGTAGTCCAGTCTACTGCTGACGAGGGCCTGGGTGACTGTTCTTCTGGTATCAGTGGGGATCCATCTGTAGATCTTGCGTAGCATGCGGAGGGTGTTGAAGCAGGAGGAGGAGACGGCGTAGACTTGCTGGGTCATTGAGAGTGATGAGTCCAGGATGAACCCCAGGTTGCGTGCGTGTGTGTGTGGTTGGTTGGTGTCGGTGCGGATCCCAGTGCCGTCGGCCACCAAGAGTCATCCCAGGCGGAAGGGTTGGAGCCGAGGATGAGGACATCTGTCTTGTCCGAGTTCAGTTTCAGGCGACTGTTCTTCATCCAGTCGGTGATGGCCTTCATTCCTTCGTGGAGGTTGGTTTTGGCAGTGGTAGGGTCCTTGATGAGGAAGAGGATCAGCTGGGTGTCATCGGCATAAGAGACGATGTTGAGGTTGTGATATCGGACGATGTTGGCGAGCGGTGCCATGTAGACGTTAAAAAGGGTTGGGCTGAGGGATGGTCCTTGGGGTACGCCGCAGGTGATCTAGGTGGCTTCGGATCGGAATGCAGGGAGGCGGACCCTCTGGGTTCTGTCAGTGAGGAAGGAGGTGATCCAATCCAGGGCTTTGTCATGGATCCCTGCATTGTGGAGGCGTGTACGTAAGGTGTGGTGGCAGACAGTGTCGAAGGCAGCCGAGAGGTCCAAGAGGATGAGGGCCGCAGTTTTGCCATTATCCATCAGGGTCCTGATGTCGTCGGTGGCAGCGATGAGGGTGGTTTCGGTGCTGTGGTTGCTGTGGAAACCGGATTGGGACGGGTCCAGGGTGTTGTTCTCCTCGAAGAAATGGGGTCAGTTGCCTGTTGATGATCTTCTCGATGCCTTTTGCCAGGAATGGGAGCAGGGAGATGGGCCGGACGTTCTTGAGGTTCTTTGGGTCTGCCTTGGGTTTCTTGAGTAGGGTGTTGATCTCAGCATGCTTCCAGCTTTCCAGGAAGGTGGCAGTCTTGAAGGAGCTGTTGATGGTCTTCCGGAGTTGGGGTGCGATGATGGAGCTCGCTTTGTTGAAGAAGTGATGAGGGCAGGGGTCGGATGGTAAGCCGGAGTGGATGGTGTTCATGATTTTGATGGTGTCGTCATCGTTGATGTGGGTCCAGGAGAGCAGGAGGTTGGTGTGTCTGGGGGGCGGTGAGCCTGCGGTGTCAGTGGCTGTTGGGAGGGTCTGGGTGTTGAAGCTGTCATGGATGTCTGCAATTTTGCTGTGAAAGAAGGTGGCTAGGGAGTCGCATAGGTCTTGCGACGGTGGGATGTCGTTGGAGCTGGGGTTGGAGGGTACCTTCACGATGTTGAAGAGATCTTTGCTGTTGTGCACGTTGTTGTCAATGCGTTCCTTGAAGGAGGTCTGTTGAGTTGGTGGTGCTTGTGGCTGGCGTTCTTGAGGGCTGCGTGGTTGTCCTGTGTCTGTTCACACACTTTTTCTCGAGTCTTCGGCAAGTCTGCTTGGATTTCTGGAGGTTGGTGGTGAACCAGCTGGCCTTTCTGTCGGTGTGTCTGGTTGAGGGTTTCTTGATCGGGGCGAGGGTGTTGGTGCAGTCCTCGATCCATTGCCTGTGATTGCGGGTGGTTATTTCGGTGGTGTCGGTATGTGGGTCTCAGGCGAGGGTGGTGATTAGCTGGTCTTCGTTGACCTTGTTCCAGCTGTGGTGAGGGATCCGTTGTGGGCGGTGGTGCGTGGTGGGTTTCTTGAAGGTGAAGTGGATGCAGCAGTGGTCGGTCCAGTGGAGTTCGGTGGTGTGGCTGAAGGTGACGTGGTTGCTGGTGGAAAAGATGGGGTCGAGCGTGTGTCCGGTGGAGTGGGTGGGAGTTGTGATGAGATGTTTGAGTCTGAGGTTGGCAAGGTTTTCGAGCAGGGTGGTGGAGTTGCTGTTGTTGGCGTTCTCGAGGTGGAAGCTCAGGTCTCCGAGGAGGATGTAGTCTGCGGAGGCAAGGGCGTGCATGCTGGCGATGTCGGAGATGGCGTCGCTGAACTGTGGTCAGGGTCCGGGGGGTCTGTAAACGAGGGTTCCTCTGAGGGTGGTGTTGGGGTCGGTGTGGATCTGGAAGTGCAGGTGTTCGACGGCGTTGGAAAATGCTCCTGTTATCACTGATTGGATGGATAGCAGTGGCCAAAATGATCATCCTTCCCAAACTCCTGTACCTAGTTGTAAATGTCCCCATCCCTCTCACCTAGCAGTTTTTTAAAACGCTGAGGTCCCTCATGATTGAACTGGTGTGGGCGGGGTGACAACCGAGGATATCTTGGGAGGTACTCACTCTACCACAGGCTCAGGGTGGACTAGCAGCTCCTGACTTTGCTCTCTATGCTTACAGCACGCAGGCGCAGTTCCTACACCACTGGGTGCACCCCACGCCCTTTCAGCCACATGTGGCCATTGAACTAGACAGAGCAGTGCCGCTCCCACTCACCGCTGCCGTATATCAGCCATATAAGGGACCACGCAACAAGGTGGACACGGTTGAAGCGCTGCGGTGGGCGGGATTGTTCAAACATGCAAAACTAGAAGTGCTTTATGCCCCCTCTATGCCACTTGCCAACAACCCACAGATACCCCCACTCAGGGACCACAGGACACCAGATAGGGCGCCATCACGTCGAAGGCAAGGACCTTTTCCCAGGCGACACCTTCCTAACGCTGCAGCAAATGTGCGACCAAGCAGACACTTTGGCAGCGGACATGCTGCTCTACTACCAACTGCGCACCTCCTGCAGAAGCACGTTTGACACATTTACGAACCCCCCTCCTACACTACCAGCACTCAAGAATGTTCTTGCGGTAGACCACGGCCACAAGTTAATCACTCGCATTTACACTATCACACAACGAGATTCCCCAATAATTACACCGGGGCCCCACGTGGCATGGGAGGCAGACCTGGGGATGGACATCACAGATGACCAGTGGAAGTTCATTTGCGGACAGTTGGAAATGCTCTACCCCAACTATCGTCTTAGATTGATTCACTTCAATAACATTCACGGCCTATACCGGACCCAGGTACAATTGCACTGCATGGGACTGCGACCCGACGATCGCTGCTGGAGATGTGGAGCCCCTCAGGCAACATTTTTACACATAGCGTGGCAGTGCCGCCCCATAGACAATTTCTGGCTACACACACTACACCACATACACAACATAACTGGACAGGAGTTGCCTTGCACACCGCTAGTGGCACTGCTGGGCACCGAGACCCCACCGAAGATGAGGAAATTAATGGCCATGCTTCTACTCATGGCCAAGCGTCAGGTGGCTCTCCAATGGAGGGCGGTCCCCCCGCCGACAACGAAGGGCTGGATCTTGAGTGTCACACAATGTAAGACTCAGATGGAAAGTTTATGGGAACTAATGCCAATACGAGCTCGCCCCCGTGACGTTTGGGACCCGTATGTTAATTGGTTAAGCACAGTAGACACTGGTGACCCCTAATATAGACACTAGGAAATGGTACCACATATGCTGTATCGTAATGTTGGGTAACTGTTCTATCCACTAAACCGAATGAGCACCAGTTGATATTGAAGTAGGAAAGTTGATATAGTAACATGTACTGAAGGTAGATTTGAACATGTATGTGATGAGCCTATGACGATGACACCTCTACACCACCGACTACGTGGTCGATAAGCACTTTTCTGCTGTTTGGTTTTGTTGAAGTTTGTATCTTTACAAATGCCAATAAACATAATAAAAAAAATAAATGCAGGGAAAATGGATATTATGCTTTTCGGAGAAGCTGCTCTGCTCTGGTCTCCAGAATGGTGGCCCACTGAACTGGGTGCCGCTCCGGCCCTAAAACCACGGTAAAAAAACTTAGGCGTAACCCTGGATCAAAAACTTACAATGAAGGCGCACGTCACTACCACTGTAGGTGCATGGTTTCATACGCTAAGCCTTTTACGGAGGGTTTTCCCTCTTCTCCTGCTGAATGTGCATAAAACACTTCTCCAAGCATTTGTAATTAGCCGCTTAGACTATTGAATGCTCTTCTGGTTTCAGCTAATGAGTCCTTCCTCAATAGACTTCAGGTGGTTAAAAAAAAAAGCGGCTCGCCTTGTCTCCAACTCTCCCGCTAAGACCACCTCTTCCCCCCTACTTCTAGGATTACACTGGTTTCCGATCCGTAAGCAGATCAGATTTAAAACCTGCTGCATTGTGCATAAAGCACTAAATGGCAATGGCCCTAGCTACTTAGCAGATAGGCTTACCCATTATCAGCCTTCCAGAACACTCTGTTCAGTCTCTAAGTCGCTACTTTGGGAACCTCGTGTTAAGAAATACTGCAAGGTGGAAAAGCCTTTTATTACCTAGTCCTCTCCTACTGGAATCAACTTCCCAGCCACTTTTGGAAATGTCCAGATTATTTACTATTCCGTAAAATCCTAAAAACTGAGCTCTTCTGAAATCACTTCTCCTTACTAAACTGTTGCACTTTCGTAGTGCGGATATACCCCTCCGGCAGTGATTCAGGCGCTTTATAAGCTATAATAATAATAATAATAATACAGTTGTGGGTCTGGGGGCACCTATGGTGCCTCGCTGTAACGCCTTGGACCCTGTGGCAGGCACCCTTAGGTGCCTGCCACAGGGTGCAGGGATGTACACAAACTCCCATTTTGCTATGGGAGCTTGTGCTGCGGTCGGAAACCAGCTGCAGCACAACCTCCCATAGCAAAATGGGAGCGTGCGACTGCACCATGTGCCGTCACATCATTATAATGCAGTCCGGACCGCCGAACAGAGGTCGGCCATTCCAAATTATGCAGCGATGTTGGTCAGAGGCAACTCCAACCGACATCGTAAACAGGCCCAATGTGTTTTCTGTCTGCATTTATTTTAAAAAATGGATAAATACAGCAAATTGCGCTTCTTTTAAGTGACTCGCTATGCTGTCTTTCATGAATTCTAGCCCAACAGCTGATCAGATGGACAGCATGGGAAATTAAAAAACAGGATGACATTTCTTTAAATAATGGCATATGTCAACATAGATTTGTGGTATAATGCTAATATTTAGTGGATGTATTGTTACGTAATATTTGGCAGCTTAATTAGCTAAATCACGACAAACATCAAAACATGAGTGCATGTCTATCAGTTAAATAAATATGGAAATGTACAGTTTTTACATTCATTCATACTCAAAACACAAAATAAATATTGATAAATACAGATAAAATGGCCAAAAGATAAATATGGATAAATACAATGTTTAAAAAAGGAAAAACAGTAAAACCGGGAGCCCAACTTATGAACTGCAAGTAACAGATTTCCGTCTCTAAAGCAGAAGCCTACTGAGCTACCTACACTAATTACAATTCTGTGATCTTCATGGTACACTTTATTTGCAGCAGGCATATTAACCCTCTGTGCTAGCTACTTTATTATCAGTCAAACCTATCACTAGATAAAACTCCAGTCTTTCTCCAGTGAGTATAATAATCAGAAGACTTATCTTGACATTTTTATTGTTCCTGAAAATTGCTGGACACTGAAGGAACTCTGCAGCAAATGCTTTTAAACCCATAAGAGTTTTTAAATACAGCGCCCTCTAAGCTGGGCGCCTGGTGTGGTGGCACAGGTCTCACAGCCCTAAAACCTGCCCTGTCTGTTGCATTTCACACTCCGCCCCATGGTTCTCTCCTATTGCTCTTTTATGGGATGTATTCTGGAAACAGCCCATACGACCCTTCCAGTGTCATTGTCCTTTATGTCACATACGGAAGTTCCTCTTGCATCCTACTGTTTGATAGTCACAGCGTTGCCCAAAGTAAAGATATTTACATACAGCTGCTTATAACATCACTTATTTCACAGTCTGTCTCCCCTTCTTGATTGCCTGAAGTAAGAACAGTTCTTCCAATAACCACAATGTTATCCGACACAACAATGTTGTGTGAAAGATGTTAAGTGTCACCTAAAAAGACTCCCTCTTTGGGAAAAAACACAAAGGGAAAAACACCTCTTTGGCTATCATATAGCGTATGACTCAAAATGAAGATTAATACTGAAGATGTCATCAAGGTACCAAACTCCTTATGAAAAGAGGCTAGAGAAAAGAAAGAAGCAAGAATTCAAGAAGATTCCAGGAGAAAATCCAACTGCTAGACGTAAAAATCTGGGACAAAAATAGCAACAAGGGTGATGAATGCATTGCAACACAATTTCCTCTTGTAATTTATGTATAATTCAAGCAGCAACTAGCATTACAGGGAAAGGCTCTACTTCATCTTGGGTTGGGAACATTGAATTGCATCATATGGGCATAGTGCAATCTTGGGAAGGGTTAGCTATAAGACATGTCCATGCTCTTTTCCAGAAAGTCATAGCCTTCCTTTGGTATTCAAAGAAGCAGCACATATTTGACATCCTTCAGTCAATGCTGGATTCCAGAGTCACACCACTACCCTTTGCTCCTAGCTCCAGGAAGCTTGTGGAACACCCCTTGGAATGACCACAGGCACGCAGACACCAGAGTTGTCCAGGTCGTTTATGCTCCATCCATGAACTCTCTGACTGGTAGCATAAGATGCACTCCTTCCCATTCTGAACTCACATAGGCCCTCATTAGGAGTTATCTGGTAAGAAACCATGTACAATCTGAGTTCTGTAAACCCGAAACCGGTTGGTAGTTCCATGTGTATAATGAAATTGTATGTTTTTGTGCAGAGACATCTTAAGGATTTTGGGGACCCGGGCCAAACATATTTGGGGACCCCTTTTTGGATCAGCTTTGAATTCATGATCCAATTTCTGCTGTTTCATGTCCTTTTTGGCCAGGCACACCCGTCCAAATTCTAAATGTGTTTACATCTAATATTTGTGGAGAGAGGTGTATCTTCACTATTGTATAAGAGCAGCAGCTCACTAATATTACTGCAAATAATCTCTGTGACACCCTCCCATTTCTCATATGTGAGGCCCGGTTTTGATCGGAGAGAAACTTTTTTAATGGATGTTGCATTAAACATAAACACAACATTTCTCTGCAAAATGTATGTAATAGACCCACACACATCACCCATATTAAAATAAATAAAAGGAAAACGGTATGTAAAACAATCTATTTAACAACTATTCAAGGTCATCAGGGCAAAACACTGCAGAACAGAGCATGCTCTGTCAGGGGCCCACTTTGCTCATGCCTTAAAACATCTCTGTTTTTGTGTGTCTCGTGGTATCAAATTTACAGAATTTACTGCACATGGGAAACGACTCCCATAAAAATTGCACTCGGTGTGTACAGAACAGTAATGTGTGTGCATTGTCTGTTAATGGAATTTCACATTGAAATACTGCAGCCGGTGTGTACAGACAGAGAACTGCACTGTATGCTTTTAAACATTCGTAAGAACAGATTACCAAAATTAATTTTGATAATTCGTGCTTAAATAATATGTTAAACAAAGCAAACACAAGGAGAAGATGGACGGAGTGCTAAAACCTTTCAGGCCCTTACCCCCGTCACAGATCTGGATGGAAACCATCATCGTTCTTCAGCCCACTTCGCCACACCAGTTCAGACCCAGCTATATGCAAATCAGCCTTGACCATGTGCCTCATGGGAACAGTACAGCTCGAATTGCCAAACCAGGTGCCCCCTGGACCGGAAAACGCATCCTGGGATCGGTTTCGGTGTAACACCCCTCATCAGCCAGGCTAGCTTGAATCCAGTGGCAAAGTGAGCAAGGGACCTACGTCTGGGCATACCCTGCCAACTTAGGGCAAACAAAGTGTTGTGTAGTTCATATAAATCTATATAGGATCTCTGCTTTTAGACAACATAAACTGAGGGATTGGTGTCCAGACTGATTCCAAACACCACCACCGGATATGTTCGCCTGTCTACCTACTAGCTCACAGTGCCACTATGAACCCCTCTTACCAAGGAGAGAATAGTTTCTGGCAACTATCGAACATGACAACTGATGTAAGTGTAACTGACGAGAGGAACACAAATAGCTTCACAAGGTAAGTGTGAGTTTATTCAGGAACACAGAAGTACAGCGTACAACTCCCCAGCTGACCGGACTCGTAACTGCCTGAGCTCGAATGCAGCTGGTTGAAAGAATACACAAAGAACATTCCTTGGTTCTAGAAGAGTGAAGGGAAAGGACACAAAGGAAGGGCTAGAACCAAGTACACCATTGAGGATAAACATCTACAACACATCTTCTCCCTTTCAATTAAATATAAGACACAGGAATAAAAATGATGAAATGTAAATACTAGCATAAATAATCATTCAAGAACATAGGTGGTCTGCGTGATAAATGAATCTGAATATTAGCACAAATAATCATTCAAGTATATAGGTGGTCTGCGAAGTCTTCCACTTCTGATTTCAACGGAAGTAGGACACTCCTGAGGAACCTGACTAATAGAAGTTTTGGAAAACTGCTCACTAGAACAACTTTGAAAGGCATCACCACCACCTTCCCCACTACGAGAAATTAAAGAAGAAGATGGATTTGCCTCAACCGAAGTAGAGAGCATATAACCGGTGTTGGACATGGATTCCTGAATCAGGTGATTGGAAAAGTTAGGAGAAGAAGATTTTTGATACAAAGCAACTCTCCGAAGATTCCACTTCTCACCATTGTCAAGTACAACATAATCAGAAAAACTTTCCTTAACTTTATATGGACCCTTGAAGTTAGCGAGACCTTTAGTAAACCTCCCAGGTTTAACCTTAACCAAATCACCAGAAGATATGGAACTGGAAAAACCCCAGTTTTCACGCGAGCAAGAATCAACATTAATGTTGCCAGATGATCTGTTCTTGATCCAAGAAGGTGTCAATTTGGTACCAGGGCGCCTCCCACGCATTAATTCAAAAGGAGACTTACCCTTATGTTCATGGGAGGTGGTGCGGTAAGCCCACACCATGTCTTGCACCATCTCATTAGTAAAATGACCGGAGGAACAAGACATTTGTATAATGCCTTTTACCACTCTGTTAGCCCTCTCACAAGCACCGTTCCCTTGAGGATTGTAAAGAGAAGTACGGTGGTGTGTTACAGCACAGCCAGACAAAAAGGTGCGCATTTTGTGTGAAGTGAGCTGTGTGCCATTGCCAGTTATCATAATTGAAGGACATCCTTCTTCTAGAAATAAATCCTTTAGAAACTTTATAGAACATTCAGTAGTGATGTCCTTTACAAATTTGACGGTAAGCCATTTAGAAAACAAATAGACAACAATGATGGCAAAACATTGGTCTAATGGTAATTCATCCATAGGGCCAATAAAATCAAGGCAGATACTATGCCAAGGTTGTTCAGGAGCAGAAATACTGCTCATGGTTTGAGTAGAAGCTAGTTTAAGCCTTTTTTCACTGTCTCTGTAAACTGGACAATTTTCAACCCAGGCAGAAACCTGTGCATCCCAACCCGGCCACCAAAAATCTGCCTTAATTCTACGTTGAGTGAAAGTCTGTCCCAAATGGCCTTCATGGGCCAATTACACTAACTTGGGTCTCAAGGTAAATGGAGGAATAAACGTATCCCCTCTCATAAGAATATGATCGCCACAAACGGATAATTCATCCAATGCCTTGATAAAAGGACGGACCGAGGGTTGAACACAACTCTCACGTCTTGCTCCTAATTTAACCAAATCCATGACATTCAATTAAACACTGTCTTTAGACATGGCAGAACACCACTCCTCTTTATCAAAAGTACCATCACTCAATGCCACAACATCGTGAACAAATGCAATAGCACCATCGTCCTGGACTTCAGATGAGTCATTTTTACAACTTTCACTCTGCATAGACAATCTTGACAAACAATCAGCTTGTATAGTTCGCCGTCCTTGAATATAAGTTATATCATACTGGTACTGCTGAAGCCTGGATGCAAGCCTAGCCAGTCTAGGAGAACCTTTCCCAGCCCCACCAGGAGACAAAACACAAATCAACGGTTTATGGTCTGTCATAAGCTGAAACCTGGTACCCCAAAGGTAAGTCCTACAATATTGTACACCCCATGCGGCAGCCAACGCCTCTTTCTCAATCACGGAGTAATTTTGTTCTGAAGTGGAAAGAGTGCGTGATGCAAACGCAATAGCTCTATCACCTTCATCAAACTTCTGGAGAAGAACAGCCCCCAACCCGGTTGCGCTTGCGTCCACCATAAGCACCGAAGGACGTCTGATGTCAAACGATGCTAAAACTTTAGCTTCACACAATTCTTTTTTTATTGCATTGAACCATTCAGTATGACTGTCACTCCAAGCGAATTTCACACCTTTTTTTAGTAAAAGTCTTAAGGTTAGAGTCTTATCAGAAAAATTCTTTACAAATTTTGAGTAAAATTCAATAAGTCCCATAAAAGATCTGAGTTGATCTTTATCTGCGGGACAAGGAGCTAAACGTATGGCTTCCAACAAATCCTGTTTGGGCTTAACACCTTGTGCAGAAATTTCATACCCTAGATATTCGATCTGTTGTACTAAAAATTTGCACTTTTCTTTGCGAAGAGTTAACCCAGAATCTCCAATCCTCCTTAGAACTTCTTTAAGAACACAATTATGATCGCCAATAGTTTCCCCAAAAATTAAGATATCGTCTTGAAAAAAACCAACCTTACTGATACCTTTAAACAATTCTGTCACCATCCGCTGAAAAACACTGGCAGCGGAGGTTAGACCAAATGGGAGCCTAGTAAATTGGAATGTACCCTCTGTAGTAATAAATGCAGTGAGGCTTTTAGACTCATCATGTAAGCGAATCTGATGGTATGCACTCTTAAGATCTAACTTGGTAAAAAAATTTGCACCTCTTAATGTGGTAACTAATTCCCCAATGTTAGGAAGAGGAAAGGTATCCACTGTGACATTTTTATTGAGAGACCTAAGGTCCAAACAGAATCTAATTTTTCCATCCGATTTGCGGGAAATCACAACTGGAGAAATCCAAGTGGATGCCTCAACTGGCTCAATAATTCCGCCTTGTAGCATTTCATTAATTAGTGACCTGACTTCATCTCTAACTGTAAGGGGAACTCTCCTAAGTTTATGTTGAATAGGAACAGAATTTTCCTTTAACAAAATCTTGTGAACATAACCGTTTAGTTCACCTAACTCAATTTTAAATACACTGCTCGCTTCTTGTAAAATGCTATCAAGTGAAGGCTCATCTACAACCATCACTTGGGGAAACGCCCTAGGGTTCACAATTATATGTAGATCATACTGGTGAATCCACCCGAGGATTGGAGGACCATCAACGGCAACATAAACTTTACCTTTTGTGGACTTGCCTGAAAAAGAAATGTCAGCATCAAAATATCCTAACAAATCTATACGTTCACCTTGATAACCTGTAGGACATATGTGACTGGATGAGAGAGATAAATCAGACCACTCTTTTCTGAATACAGGTTCAGGAATTATTGTATATCTTGAACCAGTATCCACCATTAGGGTTATCACATGACCATTGATATCAAAGTCTGCCCTTGGACGTTTTTCCCTCCTCTCATTAATAAACATTAACATCGGTAATAGAGTCATTTACTATTAAAATCTTATCTTTCTCTCTCTTAATTTCAATCAACTTATCATCCACAACTGCTACTTTAGGCTTTCCTTTAAAGCTACACATTTTTGAAAAATGACCCATCTTGCCACATTTTAAACACTCTTTGTTGTTGGTGAAACAGAATTTAGCATCAGACGCATGTGTATTGCTCCTGCATCTAGAGCAAAATTTTGTGGGGTTTTTTACAAAGGTATTTTTGTTGCCGAAGAATTTTCCTTTAAATTTGAGCGCAGCAATAGACTCCTCATCAACACTTTCGTACTCTTGCATATTTTTCTCAGATACTTCAGATATCTGTGCTTGGGTACTGGATCTCTGTAATTCCTTCATGCATATTTCAGATTGTTCAACGACTTTAGCCAAATCCACTGCAACTTTTAGCGATGGATTCTTGGCTGCCCAGAGTCTTTCTTGTATCTTTTTATTATTGCACTGCACAATCAATTGGTCACGTATTAGTTTGTCTGCCATGGAACCAAAATTGCATTTCACAGATAATTCTCTTAAACGTGCTACAAAATCGTCAATAGACTCATCAATGCGTTGTTTGTGTGTATAAAATTTATACCTATTCATGACTGGATTTTCTTCCTTTGCGAATCTTACTTCTAGTCTACACACAGCATCCTTGTACGCATCGGGTAATGACTGACCACTAGCTTGCAATGCTTGAGGAAGGTTGTGCTTCTTTGCCAAGGGCACTTAATAATAACGCTTTCTTCCTCTTTGCAGAAAACTCCTGACCATCAAGGGCATCAAGATAGTTATCAAACATAACTATCCAGTCCTCCCAAGGAATTTCAGGTGTTCCTGGTTTGCTTAAACGGGTGGAGGAAGGGCCACTGTGACTTGCTGCGCCATGATGATGATATGAAGCTAATGTGAGGTATGATTTTAGTCACGAATGTGAGAATACAAGCAATATAAAAGCGGAAGAAGGTAAAATAAATTGTCACTGGGTATGTGATCCTCCGCAGTTGATTAACAGTTGATATACTTTTGCTAAAAAATGTGAAGGTACATACAATATGAAAGCACAAGAAGGTAAAAATAAATAGTCACCGGGTATGTGATCTCCACCAGAAAATAAACCATGTATCTCCGCGTGGTACTGCAGAGAATAATCTTCGATATTAAATAAAGAGTGACCGTTACTGTGTCTTTAAAGACGCTACAGTGCACGTTGGGAGATAACGCGCACAGTCCGAGATCTGCTACTGAAGTCAGCGTTCTAGCTGACTTGCATCCAGAATAGTTCCAAATATTTCCCCAACGTGAGGTGATGACGTTGCAGCGTTACGCTGTGCCAGTAGATGGCGCTCGGAGTTCGTCGCGTGAAGACTGAGCGTAGTTAGGCAACGCTTGTCACGCGTGAACTCGCGCGCGAATAGGAAATCATCTTACAGATGGGGATGACGTAGGTGCCAAGCTCCTCCAAAACGAAACAGAACAGCCAAATCGCCTGAATTCTCCTAGAGGATAGGAACGGATGCAGGAAGACGAGGCCGATGCCGTCGCACGCAGGATCCGATGTTTGGGGAGAGTCGCAGTCTGGAAAATGTTCCAAAACCACACACGAGTCGCAGTCCAGTCAGCTTCCAAGATTGTCGCCAAATGATGTAAGTGTAACTGACGAGAGGAACACAAATAGCTTCACAAGGTAAGTGTGGGTTTATTCAGGAACACAGAAGTACAGCGTACAACTCCCCAGCTGACCGGACTCGTAACTGCCTGAGCTCGAATGCAGCTGGTTGAAAGAATACACAAAGAACATTCCTTAGTTCTAGAAGAGTGAAGGGAAAGGACACAAAGTAAGGGCTAGAACCAAGTACACCATTGAGGATAAACATTTACAACAACAAACCTGTCCCCTCATGGGTCGTGGAAACAGTACCGTACTTTTCAGTCAGTCACTCGAGCTCAATTTGTCTCAGAGAGATACGCATAATAAACTATGGGGGGTGTTTTCAATAAGTATTCATTGAACCAGCGTCATTCAGGTGTAAAATATGTGTGCTGCAACAACCATATGACAGAAACAGATGTATACTGGTATAAGCACCAACAGAGTAAATAGATGGTAGAATTCTACCATAATGTTAAAACGATGGCTATATGCTTTTTTTTTATCCTCATACCGCCAACATTCTTGTTTGGGTTCACTCTGATCCCTCTAGGTCTTATATGGGGATACTGATCGATAGACCATGAGGCAATCAAGAGTTATATCCCTCAAGCATACTGCTGCGTCCACCTCAATTCTCCTCTACTCGATAGTACCGCCACTGAGAGGAGGATGTTACCGTCAGCAGGTTTGGCTTAATCATAGGATTTACAATTCCTTATTTCTCCATCTTATTAGCGGTGCCCATACTCTCGACTCACTCATAGGGTCACATGCCATATCAGACTCACTGATATAAATTATATTTCTAAGACAATCACTAAACAAGGGTTGATTTCCTAGTTTCCATAACCTACATATCTCCCGTCTGGCCAAAAGATTCACAAAAAAGAGAAATTTTGCTTTACACGTAGATATCTGCACGTTCTCTTCCACACATAAACCAAAAAAAATTAACCTAGTACAAATTGTAATCTGTATCTCAATCGTTTCCCTAATAAAGTCACACACTGAATTCCAATAAGAAGATATATTAGGACAAGTCATGAACAGGTGGATATCATCTGCCATTGGTAGCATACATCTAGGGCAATTATATAAATTACTGGTAATCTTAGTTAACTTTGCAGGTGACCAGTACACTCTATATGTGGTAAATAAATGATTTCTTTTAAGTGATACTGGTTTGACTACTGTTCGTAAATAATCATAAGATATACTCCACAATTGAGTTACATCCTCTTCACCAAATTCCTGACCCCAAAGCTTCACAACTTCGATCTCTAATTCCTTGTCCATTTCCAGAAAGGCCCAGTACCAAAAGGACACCTCTTTTTTCCACTGGCCAGATCTCGTCACCTGGTTAAATTTTGTTTCATCGTCCTCCTCCTCCCAAACCTGTGTGGCCCACCAGGAGCTTAATTGATAGTACTTGAATCTTTTTTGCTGCCCCTTACAAAGACAATTCAAGTCTCCCCAGCTCATTAAATCTCAACCCTGCTTAAAATCAGCCCAATAATAAATACCGCTTAATTTCAGAGGCTGACTAAGCTGATCTCTCAAACATTCAGGGTTCCGGGGGAGTCCCATATTGGAGCATAACTCGAAAAATATGGAACTTTAAAAACTTTCCTAACATACATCCAAGTATTCAAAGCGGCCTTCAGGACCTTTAGTCTTATCTTCTTAAAAAACTTAGAATCTCCAAATTTGAAAAGAAAATACCTTTGGCCCTGCGGGATATCTTCCAACATGGCAAGAAAGAGTGAGCCAATAGATGACTTGTCTATCTTATTAGCCAGCATCCGCACATTTTTAAAATGAAAAACATAACTATAAATAAGCAAATCAGTAAGTGCCAACCCACCGACCTCTAATCTCCTCCTCAATTTTTTCCAAGAAATCCTAAAACCTTTGTCCGCCCAAATAAAACTACCTATTTTGCCCTGAAGTTTTGCTATTTCCTCTTTCTTAAAAGTCAAAGGGATAGAATTAAAGAGAAATGTAATCTTTGGGAGAATGATCATTTTGATTAAATTCACCGACCATATATATTCAGGGGGAGGTTTACCCATTTTAACAACAACCCTGCCACTTCCTGGCTAGTTTTCCTCCAGTTAATTTTTGTTGTATCTTCAATCTTTTGTGGAATTAAAATCCCTAGATACCGTATTTGGGTGTTCACCCCTTAACTTTGTGAGACCTGACTCCACTCCATAATCTCCGTTTTATCTGTATTTACTTTGTAGCCAGAGACCTGCCCAAATAACTCTGCCTTCCTCATTAGATTTAAAATCGCGTACTGCGGATTTCTTGTATACAACAATAGATCGTCCGCATACAGGGCTAATTTAACCTCATAATTTTTTTATCTAAACGGAAGAATGGAAGTATCTGCTCTAATCAACTTTGCAAAAGGTTCAATATATAAATTAAAAAGAAGCGGAGACAGGGGACAACCCTGCCTTGTCCCCCTAGAGATAACAAACCAATCAGACAATACCCCATTCACCAAAACCCTAGCCTTTGGACCCCAATACAATTTTTGCACTGCTTTAACCATATTTCGCGGAAATCCAAAGCCACGTAGGGACTCCCACATATAAGGCCAATGCACCTGATCGAAAGCCTTGGCTGCGTTGACCGCTACTATCGTAAGTTGCTCCCTCCGAGTCTCAGCTATGTCTACTACCCCTACCAACTGAAAAGTTAGTTAATTTAGTTGTCTTCCGGGAATAAAACCTCTTTGATTAGGGTGAATGACCTGTTTTATTACCCTAGCTACCCGAGCTGCTATAACCCCAGAAAAAATCTTATAATCCGAATTCAACAAAGAAATCGGTCAATATGAATCAACAGTTCTCGGGTCCTTATTTGGCTTTAAAATCAAGGTCACTATTGCCTCTGACCAAGACACAGGAGCATTTTCCCCACTAATGTAAATTAAATTGAACAAAACTTTTAGAACTGGAATTATTATATCAATAATAGATAGAAATACCTTCACTGGAAGGCCATCTGGCCCTGCGGCTTTCCCCTTAACCATTTTCTTACATTGAGCTCTAATCTTGCCTTCTGTGATCTCTCCTTCTAATACTTACTGTTGCTCATTAGTAAGCTGGGGGAGAGCCGTTTGTTCTAACCAGTTTGTGATTTCCTCTTGATCGGGATCAATGTCCTCCCTATATAGATCATTCATAAAACTACAAGCCTCCTTACAAATATCCTCATTGGTGTGCAATATTCCACCAGAGGCTCTGCTAATTAATGCTCGAATATTATTTCTGGCTCTATCTGCCTTAGTTTTCCAAGCTAATAAGGAGCTACATTTTTCTCCATAAGCAAAATGCCGAAGTTTGCTGGCTTTCCATTTATCGGATATTGTTTTATCAATACGTGCTTGAAATATTGCCTGTAACCCTTCTAACTCTTTACTTAAAGTAGGGACTATATCTAAGTAATCCATTGAGGCCTTCTGTAGTTCTCTCTCTTTGATCCTGATCTCTTCCAATTTATATTCCTCATCTCGTTTCTCCGTCCTTCTTTTCCCTATCATTATAGATCTTAAGACCCCCCTTAAATAGGCCTTATAAGCATCTCAAACTATTTGATATCCAACCGATCCTATATTCATACAAAAAAATACCTCCGATTTTTCTCTTAGATCTCTAACTATCCCCTCATCTAAAAAGAGAGTTCTATCTACTATCTCTGCCCTTCCTTTTGCTGTATCTTCAATGCGAGGGCAACAGCTGAATGGTCTGACACTATCGCGGGGACATGTACAATCTCCAATACATCTCCAAGTAACTCTTGGTCTACCAAAAAAAAATCAATTCGAGAGTGATGTCTATACTTTTTATTATGAAAAGTAAACTTCCGAGCATCCCCCCTCTTAATACGCCAAATATCAATTACATTAAAATCCTTTATCATGCTCTTTAACCTGGAAAATGATCTGGGTGGATTCATATAGTTTACTTTAGAGGTCCTATCTAGTTCCTTATCCATAACTAAATTAAAATCTCCTCCCAACACAATAGGTACTGTTGTCTCTAATAGACAAGATTCCATCTTGATTAGAGCCTCCGGGTCATCATTATTCGGTCCATAGTAGACCGCACATACCAGGGACCAATTTTGAATTACCAGTCGCCACCAACCATCTACCTGAACAATCGGTTTCATATTTAAGTAATCTTATTCCATTATTGCTTTTAATGAAAATGGCAACTCCTCGAGTACTCCCCCTCTGATCCGAGCATACTACCTCCTGAACCCATCTACACTTTTGAAAACATTGTCTACATTCAATACTTTCCAAGTGAGTTTCCTGTAGTAATATAATTTGAGCAGTGCATACCTTAAGAACTTCCAAACCTCTAGATAGTTTCCTCCTAGATCTTAACCCGTTCACATTTCAGGTAAAAAAATTACCTATTTTAAACCTATCCATTCTCTACCCCATAAGTTTTCAAATCTTACCTTATTATCTTGATTCGGATCCACAAGCAAATATACACTTAGCACATCCCCTAGCAAGGATACGCGAATGAGGACAATTTTTTTATTTTTCTCCCACTGCTCCCTACACCCAGTGCCCCCCCCCCATCTGCCCACCCCCTGGGAAACCCCCTCTTCATCCTAAGGCGATACACACCGCCCTTTGCGGCCTTCCCCATCCCTCCGGGAGAGGAGAGAGCTGAAAATACAAAGAGAAAGATAACATATAAAACAGCCTATCCATAAATTTCTGTCGATAAATTTCTTCCATATCCAAATACGTATTCCTTAGTTCAACCGTATCAACCGTATCAACCATATTACATAAACTTAATCAAATATCTTATCATACCATCTGTGATAGAAAGGTATCAACCTTCTCTGGGTTGCTTATATTAAACATTTTGTTCTGCCACATAATTTTTAACATTGCAGGAAATTTTAACTGAACTTGTGAGCCCTTACTCCGTAGCTCAGTGATTCTAGTACCCAATTCCCACTGCCTCTGAGCAGTCCTTTACCAAGATCTGATCTGATTTGATAAGTAAACCCATCATGGCTCAAGGGACCCCCTTTCAGAGCCTGTTGCAGCACCAACTCTTTGACAGCAAAAGTTAAGAAGTTTACCAAAATCTTTCTAGGAGTCTTCCGATCTGAACTCAACCTAAAGGGGTCCCTATGAGCTCTCTGGATCGCCTTCTCCCAGTCAATCTCAGGCCTATCCTTCAAAACTTCTCTCATAAGGCAGCAAATAAGGGCCTTAACATCCCCTTTCTCGGCCCCCTCAGGAATTTTAAGGAATCTTAGATTGTTCGGGCGAGATTGAGTTTCAAGCCGTCTTGTAATGTTTTATTCTGTTTCTTTCAGTACTCGATATCCTTGGAATTATCCATTACTGTTGCAGAGAGGGCTTTAACTTCTTCTTCTAATAATCCGGTACGTGAAGCAAGTTCATCCAATTTCTCCTCAAGCACTTCACATTTCTCACGAATCGCTTTTTGACTTGTTTCAGATATCTCAAATTTTGAAAGGATGTCTTGACGTAAAGCCAAAAACATCTTCTCCATGAGAGGTTCACCTCTATCACCACTTAGATTGTCATCTTTTTGGCTAGCACTCTCTGCCTGTCCCCCGTTAGTTATTCCCTCAGATGTCTCAATAATGCAATCGGGACTAGAGCCAAGACTAAGCTCAAAGATCGTCTCAGAGCTTAAGCTGTCAACTTGTGGGTCTATACCTTGCGCTAACGTTGCCAACGGGGTAAAACGATTCTCCAAAGTAAGTGAAGCATTTTGTGGTATATGCTTCCGTAACTGTGAGGATTCAACCTGCTCCATGATTTTAAAATATGATCTCAAGGAGGGCGCGGGTTTTACAGATACACCCCCTCCCCCCGGACCACAACGTTTAGGCTTTCCTCCTATCTTCGACAACTTCTTTTTCGGAGAGACTGCACAGGACTCAATACCAGTCCGGAATTCCCTGCTACTACCACCCTTGCCTCCCTTACCTTTACCCTTTGCCTCTGGGAGTGACCGAAGCTGGTATCGGTTTTTTACTAAACCCCCAGATTTAAGTTTCACTGTGATATCTGTACTCCCCTTATCACAACAATCGTCCCGAGTCACTTTTGCTTCTTGGCGTGGTTCTAGCTGCGATACTGGTAGTAGAGGGTCACTTTCCATGGGTCGCAGAGTGCCTCGCCTGGAGCCTTGTACTTGAAAGTTAATCACCTCAAATTCCCTACCTCCTGTTACGCCGCACTGCTCCCGATTTGCTTGAATATAATGGGGCATAGATCTTATGCCAGGGCCGTCGCAACTCACTCCGTTCTCCAGTCCATTTTCCACCAACACCGCCGGCTCCGTCGTAAGAGTGTGCCCTGTGCTCACTCTGCCATTCGAGCCCCGGAAGCCGGCTACAGCGAGCACTGTGCGAGCCCTCTGAAACGAGCGTGCGGCGTAACACCAAACACCCTGCTGCAGCTCCGCGTCCCAAGCCATAGGCAGAGGCAGAGAACGCCTCGCAGAACCAGGTAAGCAAAAATTTAAAGTGGATGGAAGAAATTTTATCTAAACATTATATTCTGACGCAATCCAATGCTAAACAAACGCTCTCTCCTCTCCGAGATCGGGAGCTCGCGCGTCAGCCCGCAGCCATCTTTCCCCTCGAGATATCACGATGGCTATATGCTGGCATATAAACACATGACAGTAATAGTGCGTATCCCTGTGATGCTAACCCAAACTACTTGTACCTAAATGTACCTAGGATGTATTTAGGTGTATAGCCAAGAATCCCCTTAGGATAGAGCCAACCCCATTACCTGATGTGGGAGAGCGAAATACCCTGTCTTGGTCTCGAGATGGACACCCCACAAAGGATGTCAGACCACTGTGTGCTGGAGTGTCTGCGTGCAGGAACCTCAGCATCTCATGTCAGCATGTCAGCATGGAAGTCTTTCTCCTCTGCCCGCCCTAGCAATGATATGGTGCTTATATACCCAAAAGGTACCTTCGGGGGTTCTACCTTGCTGTGTCATGTCGGCTAAGGATGACGATGGTGATTAACCGTATACACAGTTATAATGCAGAAGATGGTAATCCTGCTGTGATTCTGGAAATCCTTATGCACAATAAATGAGGCTAGTTTTCGGGGAAAATCACACAACATTTATACAGCACCTAACTAGGAGACTAGCCAAGCCTATATTGGGGTACATTGCGATTCACAACACCCACTCCTCATCCAACTGGACATTATTCTACAAATCTAAAAAGGAAATGTCCTTATAATCAATCATAAAAACATTGTTAAATGTTCACAATAAAAACTTCTAAAAGTATAAAAAAACAAAAAACGTTATAAGTCCTTTATATATGGAAGAAACTCTCTAAGTCCTCTAAAATATGTTCATATATAGTTTGAGCAACTGAGTATGCCTGAAAGCCATGGTGCTCATTAAGAGCAGAAAAAGAAAAATTTGTTTAAAATTCCAATTTTGGTTGTTTTGGAAAAGAGGCCGAATTGTTCCCAGCACACGGAGAACCAAATGTTTATGTATCCTATGTGGGAGACACAACATCACTGCTGATTGCCTTCGCAGACGATGGTCCTTGTAACACCTCACAGATCAGGTCAGTCACACAAAGGTGATCTTCTTCAGTTCCCACCAGTAGCGGCTCGTAGTGGGAGTGCTGTGGGGTGGTGAGGCGGGGCAAGGGAGGGGCAGGGTGGGCACTAGTAAACTCTGGCATACGGCCGACCGGAGGTAAGTACATAAATAAATAAATAAAACGAATTACATTGCGCGCGCTGCAATGCAATTTGCGTTGCAGCGCGGGCAATGGAATTTGTTATATTTATTTATTTATGTACTTACCTCAGGTCGGCTGTATGCTGGAGTTTACTACCCCGCACCCTTCCCCTCCCCCGCCCACCGCCCCGCAGCACTTCCACTACGAGCTGCGACTGGTTCCCACAGCTGATGCTGAGGAAGTAACATCCAAAGCCTGTGTACCTGCAGTAGAGCCGGTATCCAAACCAAACGGGTGCTGATGCATCCCGTGGTGGCTGTAAGAATGCCAACATCAACATGGGAATACTCTGAGGACACTGCACTACGTGGGCCGTTAACAGGCCCAGCAATACATCCACGTCCGGAGGCGCAGCCGATGGAAGTGTTAGACAGAGGTTCAGAGGTCCAACACACATTCTTGTCTGCAGAAGAAGCAGAGGAGAACAGGCAAAACACAGTCAATCCAGACTGGTCAGAATGTTAGGAACCATGACTTGCTTAGCTCCTGGAGTCGAGGTGTGCCCAGATGGAGTACCATGCGGTCACAATAACGTTGCTCCAAGAGTTTTTTTTCCATCTCCTTGGTGACTGAGACGTCCATTGCGTAGCAGAAAAATTTAAATCAGGATACCCACTACCAGTAGCAGGATTAGCAGAAGCCCTCCAAAAACGTTTCCCAACACAGAGTGTGAAAAAGCTGGAATCACTCTGAGACTGTCTGAAAGGAGCTTAACAGTCCCGAACCTATGGTCTTCAATAGGTGTACTATACCCTTCGTATCAGACATGTTAAAGATACATTGTACCATTTCTCTGAAATGGAAAGGTCAATTTGTTCGTACCAGTGCCTGTATCTCAGCTGAGGACCTTGCAACCTGAAGATCAAAAGTCTCTCGGGCTGAAGTTAAAGGCACATCCTTCTGTAAAAGCATGGCTTTCAGTTGGCTCAGAGAATCAAACCGTATAAAGTAAACATTCAACGAAGGACATAACAGTGCCTCCCTGTCTGTGTGGGTCAGTGGAAACAATACTTGCATACAAGTAACCCTGGAACTTACTGTGACTAGGTATGCGATGTCTGGAAGCATCCCACAACAACCTTGATCATTCAGCATTAAGTAACTCCTATTCGAGAGAAGTGTGAACACTGGATTAACCACTGCAGCTGGGGATCCCTTCAAATTACAGGATAAGTTTGCAACTGAACCATTACAGGCCCTTGAAGCATAATATCCTGGCAAATTAGAGACCTACTTAATCAAGTCTTGCAGTCTGTACAGCTGAGAAGCACTTCAGTGTCCCCATTCCTGCATCTAGATCTATACGGTTATTCCCAAGATACATGGATGAAGTCCTTACCCATTGCTTCATATCTGCCTACCTGGTGGTGGTGTAGGCAATATTGAATTTGGCAAGTTGCTACTGGCAATGTTGTATGGCCATGAAAGAACCACTCTGTGGACAGTGACCCTGCCACAGTGGAAGGTAATTGGTCTAATTTTTCATGGGGCAGCATTGTATATTTCGCATCTCTTTGTGCCATTCTCGTCCGTCCTTCCGATAAATTATAAGCAGAAAACAGAGATGTACTGTTAATGTATCGACAGGGCACGTGACCAGAATGCAATGATTGTAGCTTCTAGCTTAATAATAGTATGGATCATAACTGCAATTTCCCGTGTTGTAAGATGGACAGATTCTATTCCATTATATCTTTTGCAGAAGTTACAATGTTGCCCAGTGAATAAATCATGGATGTCAGTGTGGTCATACCATTGTAAACCACAGCCAAAGCCTTTACTGTTAGCCTCTGTCTAATTCACGCAACCTCTCTGCAGCTTCCTGTTGAGAGATTTTCCAAACATCGTTGTAAATGGTGTATAGGAAGCATTTACGATGTGGCTTCCAGGGACCTAGCAAAAAATCTCTAAGATCCATGGGCCCGATTCACAGAACTAACTTAAGACAAAATCCTAAACTTACTACTTTTGGTATTCACAGAAGTTAGGATTTTGTCTTAAGTTTGTCTTAAGACAGACTTAAGACAGACTTAAGACAGACTTAAGACAGACTTAAGACAGACTTAAGTTAGGATTTTGTCTTAAGTTTGTCTTAAGTCTGTCTTAAGTCTGTCTTAAGTCTGTCTTAAGTTTGTCTTAAGTCTGTCTTCAGTCTGTCTTAAATCTGTCTTAAGTCTGTCTTAAGACAAAATGCTAACTTCTGTGAAAGTAGTAAGTTTAGGATTTTGCCTTAAGTTAGATCTGTGAATCGCCCCCAACGTAATCTGACAGTAAGGAAAAGTGTTGTTTCACCTGTGACAGTGTTTGAGTTTCTTAGCCAATCTAGGCATAACTTACCAACACTGTAGGATGTCAACACTCCTGGGTGTTCTCGTTGTACATAGCGTAGGTCAGGCCTATGGATACTAAAGCCTTCAGTGGGACCCTTGAATCTTGACTGACACCTATTCGTGTTTTTACTACTTCTTAGGCCATATTAACCATCCCTTCCAATTGGGGTCTGTTGAATTATATCAAACATCATGCATGATGTCATCTAGTGTATCCTCACTGTGTTCTGCAAAATGTTGCCATCCCTCAAAGTATGAAGGCGAGGGAATACGAGGTGTGTTCAAGTCCTTAATATTGGCTAACCCAAGACAGGAAGTTTGTTGCACAGTGTAGTTCAGGAAGATAATCTGTTGTGGTATGAGTCATGGTCGAAATAATGCCTCGGTTTCCTGAACCTGCCATTTTCAAGTCCCTCAGACTTATTTTATGTCTATATTGTTTTTCCATAAGTGGAACCCCTGTTCAGACAGTTGGGAAATAAAGGATACAGACAATATCTGTTTTGTAGTAAGCATAGTTTTCTTCACAGATATAGGTGCAAGCTTATAATAATATGAGCTTGGATCTGATGTACTAACCCCTTCGCTGCTAGGCCTCCCCACCCCCTGTGCTAAGCCTTTTTTTGGCTATTTGGGGTAGTTTGCGCTTAGGCCCCTGTAACTTTTTGACCACATAGGGTATCCATGCCAAATTTGCATCCTTTTCTTCCAACATCATGGGGATTCCAAAGGTACCCAGGGTTTGTGGATTTCCCTGGAGGGGACCCAGAAATTAGCCAAAATACAGCTAAACTTTGTTTTTTGGGGGGAAAATGGGAAGAAAGTTCTGCAAATGAAAGCGTCTGATTTTACCCCTGCAAATGGTATCAACAAAGGGTTTGTAGGGCTGAAATCACCATTTCCCCAGATTTTAGGGACTGACAGACTTTTGTCAGAAAATCAACATTTTTTGCACAGTTGTGACATTTTACTCGGATATAGCCTATTTTTGCGTTTTTTTGTGTGGGTAGGCCTAGTGCATGCGACTGGAAATGGCCCAAAGCGCAACGTGGACACACCACATTTTCACAGTGAAAACGTACCCTTTTTTTGCAAAGTGCCTAGCTATAGATTTTTAACCCTAACTCTGCCAGCACCTAGGGAAACCTGTCAAACCTATACATTTTTAAAAACTAGACACCCAGGGTAATCCAGGATGGTGTGACTTGACTGGCTCTCACCAGGTTCTGTTACCCAGAATCCCTTGCAAACCTAAATATTTTTTTTTAAAACACATTTTCCTCACATTTCTGTGGTGGAAAGTTCTGGAATCTGCGTGGATACACAAAATTCCACCCACTCCGCATTCCTCAAAGTCTTCCAAGAAAAATGGTACCTCACTTGTGTGAGTAGGCCTAGTGCCCGCAACAGGAAACGGCCCAAAACCCAACTTGGACACACCACATTTTACAGTGAAAACTGACACTATTTTGCAAAGTGCCTAGCTGTAGATTTTGAACCCTAGCTCTGCCAGCACCTAGGGAAACCTAGCAAGCCTATACATGTTTGAAAACTGGACACCCAGGGGAATCCAGGATGGGGTGACTAGTCTGGCTCTCACCTGGTTCTGTTACTCAGAATCCCTTGCAAACCTTAAAATGTGTCCAAAAAACACATTTTCCTCACATTTCTGTGGTGGAAAGTTCTGGAATCTGCGTGGATCCACACGATTCCACCCACCCCACATTCCCCAAAGTCTTCTAAGAAAAATGGTACCTCACTTGTGTGGGTAGGCCTAGTGCCCGCGACAGGAAACGTACCAAAACTCAACATCAACGACAACTCAACGACATTTTCACAGTGAAAGCGGACCCTTTTCTTGCAAAGTGCCTAGCTGTAGATTTTGAACCCTAGCTCTGCTGGCACCTAGGGAAACAAAGCAAACCTATACATTTTTAAAAACTAGACACCCTGGGAAATTCAGGATGGGGTGACTTGTCTGACTCTCACCAGGTTCTGTTACCCAGAATCCCTTGCAAACCTCAAAATGTGTCCAAAAAATACATTTTCCTCACATTTCTGTAGTGGAAAGTTCTGGAATGTGTGTGGATCCACAAAATTCCACCCACCCCGCATTCCCCAAAGTCTTCTGAGAAACATGGTACCTCACTTGCTTGGGTGGGTCAAGTACCCGAGACAGACAACGGGCCAAAACCTATTGAGATGACATCAAAATTACATATCACAAAACACCCTGGTTTTGCAAGGGGGGGTCCCATGAGTTTTTGGCCCCGGGCTCGGCGGCCATCTAAGGAAACCTACCAAACCCACACATTTCTAAAAACTATACACCCGAGGGAGTCCAACAAAGTATGGCTTGCAGGTCTTGCCGTAACTGATTTTACTTCCCCAATGCCAGTGCATTTTACTTGGACGTTGCTTTGTAGTGCCCGGAATTTATTGAGTTCCTGTAAAACAGCCTAACGATCATTTATGTCAAATCCCTTATCATCCGCCACTGGGCTGTCACAATTAAGGTCGGGTACCCACATTCTTGTCCCAAACAGGACCTTATAAGGAGTGTAGCCTCCCAGGGTGCTTTATTAAGTTTTAAAGATTTTTATTTGATGAATGAAAAGGCACTATAACATACTACAAATAATACAAGATTAATATCATAGAACTAAAAGAAGAGAGGAAATACATCTTATTAGAGAAAGGAAGAAAAAATGGGGAAGAAAGAAAAGGGGGAGGGAAAGAAAGAGAGAAAAAAAGAAAAGTATATAATAAAATTGTAAAAGCAAACAATATTACAGTAAAAATGTTCCTAATGCATTATATATGCATATAACAATAAAGTGAAAGAATTAAACAACAATGATTACAAAAGTCAAGGTAGTTTAAGAACTTCTTCAACAGAGGGTTCATGTAAGGACATCTTTTTAGCAGGGTGCTTGTTGGCATGTTGTTAAGTGCCCTTTGGACCCTATATAGGTGATTGACCCAACTGCCACCCGAGCCTAGCACCCTTGCTGTTAAGGATTGCTTTAAGTCACGGTTTTTCCTTTACACAATCGAATTTTTCTCGGGATGATACGGAGAGGTGTACTGCAATGCTACATCCAAACTTCCCATGGCTTCTTTGTAAGCCCGAGAGCTAAACGCAGGGCCGTGGTCAGAACGTAATGTGCCAATTGCGTATGTCCCTTTGAAGATTTGCAAATCATGAACAACAGTTTGAACGTCAGCCGAGCACTGAGGCCAAGCCCACAGGAATCTAGAGCATGAATCCACTACCACCAAGATGTACTTGTAAGCCCCATCAGATTGTAAGGGGCCGCAGTGGTCCAAATAGACACAAGCGAGAGGTCTGTCTGATATCAGTAGTGATGTTTGCGGTGGACTTGCTACAGTGGAACCCTTCATCTGTTGACAGATGTCGCACTTAAGGACGAATGCTTTGGCTCTTTCGTTAATCCTGGCCACCAATAACATTGTTTCAATAGTGAAACTGTTGCCGTAATCCCTGTTTGTGCTGAACCCAGACCCTTGTGTGCAGCTAGAATTAAACATAATCTGCTATCCATGTTTGGCATTACTCTATCCCCCACTCCTAGAATGTGAGCGTAACAGAATATTTTGTGCATCTAGCTTGTAGGAGTACTTGAGTGGAAAGCCTTCTGGCATGGCTGAGCTGTTTTTGCGTGAAGCAATGACATCTACCATTATCTGTCCGTCTATCCTCATGCGAGAACGAGTGATTGCAGCAATGGCAGGAGTTCGCACTGTCACCTTGGCGGCTTCATCAGCCAATAAATTCCCTTCAACGTGTACGCCAACACACTGATGACTCAGCGTATGAATCACGTGAGCCCACGGAAAGCCTTTTTTCAGCTCTGCCACTTGTTCTAAAAGCAACTTATGCTTTATTGTGCAAACCTTTAAGTCTTTAAAACCATTCTGACCCCAGTAGTGAAGATATTCATTGTATGACTGGACACAATAAATCATAAAAAATACGTGTGGGGAATTCTCGATCAGTGTTTTTTTGTGCCAGTACTAGGGCTTTGAGTTCTGCCAGCTGTGCAATCTCCTAGAGACTGCACCTGCGTATTGCTAGGCGGGAACTTGCTGTCCCACATGCGACCCTTTACAATCGCACATGCTGTGCTGTTTTACTGTTTACTTCCTATGGCAGGCTGGGCAGATCCGTCAGTTTAAATAATATACTGATCTAGAGGCATTATTTAATTCGGGAGAAGATACTTTTGTTCTTACTGCAGAAATGCTTGAGTTTTTAATGTAGAATCAAATTTGTAATCTACATCTGTTGCAGTGGGAGAATTAGCCCATTGTATCCATCGTGGTGTGGTAAATAATTTAATTACCGGGACTTAATTTGATACAGAAACATAATGAAATAGCTCAGTAAATAAGAGGCAGAATCCGTGGTATTAGAGGTTCGGAATGGGCTTTATTCCAGAGGTCGATTATAATCGGTTGCTCCAGGTTCCATCACCACGAAGGTTCAGGAAGTGAAGTACATACGTTATTGACAATCAATTACTTTTATACAATAGGCATTACAGTGAAGCAAATACAAGAGGCGTAACAATTGATAGTGGAGATAATATATTCATACGTGGCAAAGATAGGCGTAACTGGGTGTGTTTAAAGAACGTCATCAGATGTGATGTCATAAGAGGGTGGTTACATGAAAGAATTTCGCAATGTCAGCAGAAATACTTGGCAGAAATGCGCGCGCAGCAGCATGACGTGTAATTGACGTGCAACTAGGGGGTGAAGGGGACTTGACATTTAGCTCTACATGTGGCGACAGAAGTCTGGAGGGTCAAGTCAACCTAATCCCAAATCATATCTAACATCCTATGTTTAAAGAACTATGTTATCCAAAAGAGAGGTCTCTTCGAGTGGAATCTTATTCTATACTGACTATTAGTGCGTGTACAAGCGTCTAAGTGTCTATACTAGATGCGAGGGCGGAATCTTCCATAGTAACAGGGCTATGAATTATTTGCATGAAGACAGAGAAGCCGGGCCTTTGCTCGGTAGCTGGCAGAATGTTTACTTAAGCTACTAGACAGGAATGCATTGGGCAGGGAGCGGAGCAGATAATTTTCGAAGGTGAAATACAGTTTTTGGCAGGCAGCAGGCTGATGTCAGGCTTCGTGAGCCGCGCAGAGAATGAGACAAAGTTCATGGTCACAGATGCAGGCTCAGACTGGAGCTTTCAGAGGCAGAAGGCAAGAAAAGCTTGATGACAGAATCAGGGCCTACTTGCCTGGACTGTAAAATGGCATAAGTGAACCATATAAAGGCGGTGGCCTTTCGTACTTAGGAATGGAATATCCGGCCCATTCATGGCGGATCAACAGAGGACATGTTAACGGTGGACGCACATGTATTTGCGTCTTCATAACTGGAACTGGAGGGAACATACATGTACTTGTAACATGCACATAGAACCGTTGGGGTCCAAGATAGGGGACATAACTGACCAGAAAAATCCATATTTCCACATTCCCTCCTTGTCCCCTACTTGCCCGTCAAGAGATATCAATCTTCATTAATCCATTGATCTGTTCATATAGCATCATTTGTTCTTCTTTCTTCTTCCGGGATCTTGAATGAAAATCTTGATGTGGAATGCACGATGTGGCACACAGACCACAAATCGCTGGTCCACATTGCAGGCATAAGCAGCAACTGAATAGTATGAGAAGGCCAATACCTAGGAAGGATAGGACCCTCCATCCAAAGGTAGATAATACACTCCAAAACCAACCGGACCAAGTCCAGGTGCCTGGATTCTGGTGTATCTGGCTTACAATCTTATGAAGACGAGTTATGGCTTTATATACAGATGGCGAATTTTCTGGTATGAAAATGCAACAGCTTGATCCGATGACCCTACAAGCTCCGCCCCTATCAGCCAGGATGACGTCAAGGACAAGACGATTTTGAAGCACAACAATCCGCATAGCAGACTGCTCTTCTGTTAAATTGCCTAAGGCGGAAATAGTTTCGTTCACTACTGCTTCAAGGGTTCTAGTTAATCTACGTATCAGCTTACTATTAGTAACGGTACCTATATAGGGAAAGAGACCTTTATTGAAATCTGTGTATTTTTCCCATGCTGTTTCAGTGTAGTCGACTATTGGGAGATCTCTCCTTACTCTATTATATACTAAATGAATATTTCTGTGATAATCAGGAGGAGCTAGAAAAACAGGTGGCAAAAGGAATCCAATGTAGCAAGTACCATCCCAATCTAGAGGCAAACGTACATATGCCGTCTGACCACATATGAAATAGGAATGGCGGGAAGCTCTAAATGTAGACTTGCCTTGATCACTAAATTCTACTACAGTGGTGCATTTACTATGGCCCATGTGTATGGAACCATTCTTTCTTATACATAATTCACCTTTTACTGGAAATATTGACATAGCGGGCAAAATTGAAGTAGCTTCGGATTCGACATTCAAGATCAGGAGATTAAGCGTAAAGTTACCTAATCCATATACTTCATTTTCTAGATCAGTTCCTGTTCCTTTGGGAAGTCCCTCCTTGTTGGGGTGGCAGACCTTAAGTAAAACTAAGTTCAGATTTCCCCATACCCCATTGTCTTGATAAACTGCAGAGTTCGAATCTTGGGAATTAATTAAACTAAACCATGCTCCACAGGAGCCGTTGTGTGTGAACGGGTATGGAAAAAGAGGTAGAATTCCTTTATAATTCTGATAGGGAGGGAGTCGGCCACATATCCAACAATTTGTAGCATTGCTAACCTGATGGGAATGATGCAACATACTAATAAACGTGTTATTGCGCAGTGCAAATCTATAAGACAACTCAAGCGGAGGTAATTCACTAAAAGAATGTTCAGCAGTAACATTGTAAACATGTCTAGAAATAGGATAATATATGTGCAACAATATACTTGCAGTAATTATTAAAAGACTTGAGAAAAATAAAATTAATAACGTCACTATGCAATGACTACGCAGTGATTTACAGTACGCCTGTCGTTTCAACATTTTTCGGGTGCTTTCTCTATTCAGGTCCAAGGGATACATGTCAGAGACAATTCAACCGCTTCACCTTGGAGAGGACTTAAACAATCAAATTGCTCGACTGATTGGGCCTGAGCTTTAATTTATAATGTTCGGAATCACTTTTTTCCACAAAAGGAAGTTTTGAGTCAATGGGTGAAGACACACAAGGTGAGGTATTCACATCTGATTTTAGTCCATGAAATTTCTTGATATGACTTGAATGAATCCATCCCTTTCTGCCTTCGATCTTCACGGCTGTTCTTGTGGTGAGCAACACCAGCTGAGGTGACCTCCACCTAGGTTCCAGCTGAGTCTTTCGATCAAAGTTCC
The DNA here is from genome assembly GCF_964204655.1 of Triturus cristatus. Lineage (NCBI taxonomy): Eukaryota > Metazoa > Chordata > Amphibia > Caudata > Salamandridae > Triturus > Triturus cristatus. Next base: position 714,901,534 of record NC_140588.1, on the reverse strand, counting down.
TCACGAGGACCAAGTCTCCCGGAACCACGTCATGGGGTTTCACCTCAGTGTTGTCAGGAAAAGCTGCAGCTACCTGTGAACGACAAGATTGTAGTGCAGACATCAAGGAAGCCAAGTAATCTGTCAGCATGTTACAGTCAATATCAGTTATTTTGCGTGGTATAGGCGTCCCCCACATATTTGGTGGTCTGCCGAAGATCACTTCATACGGGGATAGCCCTGTTCGAGAGTGTGCTACCATTCTTGTGTAAAAGAGTGCAACTGGTAATGCTACTACCCAGTCGACACCTTTCTCTCTGCATATTTTGGATAATCTTATTTTCAGAGTCTGATTATGTCTTTCTACGAGACCTGCTGCTTCGGGGTGTCGGACACAGTGGAATTTCCACTGATAGCCTAACAAAAGTGAAACGTGTTTCATTAATTCGGATGAGAACGGCTGGCCGTTATCTGAGTGAACAACACGTGGTAAACCGTATCGTGGGAAGAATTCTCGAACCAACTGTTTGGCAGTAGTCGGGGCAGTGTAATCTGAAACCGGGTATGCCTCCGTCCAACGGGAAAGAGCACACACAACTACGAGAACATATTTGAATCCTCTACATCGTTCCATCTGGATATAATCCATCTGGAGGACTTCAAAAGGATGATCAGGAGGATGAAATCCACCCTGTTCTACGGGAACGCTTTTTTCTGGGTTGAACTGGCAACAGATCAGACAGGTACGAACTTTTTGTTTGGCTGCAGCTCGTAAATGTTTATTAAACCAAATGTGTTGAATGCTATCTAGCATAGCTTTTTCTCCTAGATGTGCAGGACTATGTACAGTGTTAATTATAACTTGGACCATTGAATCAGGAAGGAACCACACAGATTTTTCCTTCATCATCCATCCTTGATCGGTTTGGATCCCTCCTAATTCAGTCCATTTCTTTATTTCGTCTGGTGTAGCATATGTCTGTATGTCAATTACATCAAGAGCGGGATCCTTAACCATCATACAATGTGGTGATGTCTGGACTATTGTCTTTGTCATGTCGGATGTTTGAGTTTGAGCAGTCTGTTTAGCTGTTCTGTCAGCTAGATCATTGCCTTGAGAAATGATATCAGTAATTTTCGTATGAGCTTTACATTTCATAATCGATATTGCAATGGGCAAATGTATTGCATCTAATAAGGCATGAATGAGGGGTCCGTGCTGAATGTGGGCACCGTGAGAAGTTAAATAACCTCTCTCTCGCCACAGCACGCCGAAGTCATGTACGACTCCGAATGCATAACGTGAATCAGTGTATATGTTGACTTTTTTATTTGTGGCTTGAATACAGGCTTGTGTCAGAGCGACGAGCTCTGCTGCTTGAGCGGACAAGGTATTTATACACTTGGTTTCAATAATTTCAGTGTCTGTGGTGACTGCGTAAGCGGCCACTAACTCTCCTGTACTTGTTCTCATACATGAACCATCTACATACAACGTCAGGTCTGGATCTGACAATGGAACATCTGTCAAGTCTTGTCTGGGTTTCGTCGTGATTGTAATAACATCAATACAATCGTGGGCTAATGGGTCTGTTCCATTTACAGGTAAAAGTGTGGCAGGATTCAATGTGTTACAACGTCTGATTTCTATATGTGGCTGAAACAATGTTAGTTCATACCCTGTAAGTCGCGCTATAGTCAAGTGTTGTGTTTGCGTTCGATTCACAAGAACCTCTACGGCGTGTGGTACTTGTACTGTCAATGGATGTCCTAACACTATGGCATCGCTTTGTCTGATTGCTAAAGCTGTCGCTGCCACTGATTTCAGGCACGCAGGCAGAGCCTGAGCTACGGGATCTAATGTACTAGAAAAATAAGCACATGGTTTGTGTGCTCCTGCTTGTTCCTGTGTGAGTACTGACAAGGCAGTACCTTCGCGTTCTGTAATAAAGAGTGTAAACTGTTTACTGTAACATGGTGTTGCTAAAACAGGTGCTTGACATAAAGCTTTCTTTAAGCTTTCAAAAGCTTGTGTATGTTCCTGAGTCCAAGGGAGAACAGTCGATGTGGCTGCCTCCTGTGTTGTCAACTGAATGAGTGGTTTTGCTAGAAATGCATACTGAGGGATCCACTGCCTACAATATGAAGTGAGGCCTATGAAAGCCCGCACCTCCTTTTGTGTCTTGGGTATTGGCATGTTAGCTATTAACTGAATGCGGTCGGGTGTAAGCTGCCTTCCCTCCTTGGACAGCGAGTGACCAAGGTAAATAACTCGCTGGACACAGAATTGCAGCTTAGAAGGGGACACCTTGTGCCCCTTTTCGGCTAGAAATTGTAAAACCGTCAGTGATGCTTTTTCACATTCAGGTTCGCTTCGGGCGGTGATCAGCAGATCATCGACATATTGAAGCAAAGCAGTGTTAACTGGCATGTGGATTCTGTCGAGTTCTCGTTTCAGTGCTTGGCTATAGATGCTGGGGCTTTCTGTAAATCCTTGAGGTGCGCGTGAGAATTTGAAGCTACGTCCATTTAAACTAAATCCGAACAAATATTGGCTTTCCGGATCTATTGGGACGCTGAAAAAGGCATTTTTGAGATCAATTACAGTAAAGAATGTTGCTTCGGAATCAATAGCTGTCAGTAATGATGAGATATCGGGGACCACAGGGAATTGTGGCACAATACACTTGTTTAATTCGCGCAGATCAATAATCAATCGATATACTGGCGGGGCCTTCGGATCTGTTCGTTTGAGAATCGGAATTATCGGTGAATTACATACATTGGAGTCTGTTTCTACAACCACTCCTTGGGCAATGAGCTCGTCAATGATTTGTAGTAAAGCCACTACAGCATCTGGTGGTAACTTGTATTGTCGCATTCGTGGTAGTACCACTCCTGCCTTTAGTGTAACTCGATATGGTGTAATATTCATGCAACCAACATCAGTAGGGCCTTGTGCCCATAGATGTGTAGGTAAAGTCTGCAATCGGGGATCCATGTCTCTAGACACATAATGACCTTTAAAATCACGTAAAAACAATCTTACTCCTTCCGGAGAACAACATATTATAGCTCCTAGAGCTTTCAATGTCTTTATTCCTAACAGGTTTTCTGGACATGATTTAGTAAGCAATAAATCTGTAGTTCTGGTCAAGGGTCCTATCGTAAGTGGAAGAGGTTGTGACACTTCATTAACAATAGGTTTTCCTGAAAAACCAAGGGAAATATTCTGTGAGCCTGAGAGGGGTGCCCCTGGAACTTCACTACGTTTTATAGTTGTTCGACTTGCCCCTGTATCGAGTAAAAATTTTCTGTCTTGGCCTAATAATTCACTATGCACATAAGGTCCTTCTTGATCTACAGGGATCTCGATAAGGGGTAAGTCAACTTCCCTCTCTAGGCTGGTTCATGCATATCGTTGATAATCAGGATAGTCATACTGTGCGGTCTGGTACAGTTGTCGTGTCGTGGTTTGTGTGGCAGCAACAGGCAGCGCTGGTGCAGCTGGCACAAACTGTATAGTCTGTTGTGGAGCTGGCATGGACTGTGCATGCTGCAAGGCTCCTTGTTCATTCTGATCCTGTCTAAGTGGCTGTGGTCTTTCTTTTGTAATACCCGTGGCGATATTACGCTTCAGGACTGGACAATCGTGTACATGATGACCTAGTTGTTTACAATAGTTGCATGTCCCTTTTACAGGTCCTGCTAAATCGCCAGAATGTGTCGTACCCTTTTTATGTCCTTCAGCTGGAACTGTCTGGGAGACTAGCATTTTCATTTTCGTGTCTTTCATGCGTCTTTGTTCATGATCTTGTTCCTCTCTAATTCTATTGTGATGATACTGTAACATTTGTAACATTTGTGATGGAGTGTTACCTTGCCAGGTACGCTCGAATTTTAATACTCTATTCTTCACTTGGGGCAAGGAATTTTCAACTAATTTTGTCACAAACAGATGTGGGTATGATTCGCTACTTGCTTTTATGCCACTATTTATACCGAAACATTTTTCAAATCGTGCATAGAAATCACTAGTGTCTTCATCTTGCTTTTGTTTACAGGCTGAAATTGCACCCCAGTCTTCCTTTTTCGTGGTTAATAAACGTGGCAGTACCTGTACTAGTAAACCTGGTAGTGCTTTAGTTTTGTCCCCAAGCCCCGAACCTGGACCTCGGGCCTTTTCTTCATTTTCTAATGCTGTCCAATCTATCTTTTGGTCTCCCACCTCCCACTCTTTTTCCTTGAGTTTTTCATAAATGCCAGCAGGCATTAATACCTTTAATATTGTCATAATGTCGGGATAGGTATACTCTCCCATGAGTAACATGTCTTTAATTTCTCGGTGGAAACCCGCTGGGTTTTTGTCATGACTGGGTACCACTTTCTTCATTTCTAACAATTCTATTTTTGATATGGGCGTATATACATATACACGTTTAAACTGATTGTCCTCGCCCTTTATTGGGTGCACTTCTCGTAAGGGATTCTGTCTGTCCATGTAATACGTGGTTCTTTCCTTAGTGGGCAGTGAGACATGTTCTGGGCATATAAAAAGAATGTACTGCTTTCTTGATTCTAGTATTTCTTTAATTAGCTTAGTACCTGAACCTCTCCATTTATTCGTGAGTAATTCAGTCAATATATCAGGTAAGGGACCAGGATCTGAATGTTGGCTTTTATATAGTATAAGAAGTTGTTGAATCATATAAATCCCAGCTAAACGCTGTTCATCTGGGGTGAGATTCAAAAATGTGTGTGCTACTGTATTATCACCATACATTCCGGGACTGTCAATCCAATGAACGGCTGACCTAGCTAATTCTTGTTCATCCATAGAATCAAGAAAATGATAACCCCTTCGTTCTCGCAGTAATTTGTCAGCGGCTTGGAATGAATGCTCGTTAGACCTTATATTTATTATTGGTGTTTGAAAATTCCTGTTATTTTCTAGACATATCGGACGTATCGGATCAGTAAGACATCTAGTACTATTACAAGATTTTCCTCTACCTACATAGGCTATGGTTTCTGACTGTCCTGTGGGCAGTCCTGATCCTTCTTCCTCCTCGTTTTGTTCAAACTGGTCTACCGTTAATCTTTCTTCGTGTAGGCGTTCTATTTCTTTACGGATCTTTCTGCACATGGCTATTATACATTTTTGCCTATCATGTCTCCCTTCTGATATATTCTGGCTCCATCTGGTAAGAGTTTGCATTATTTCCGGATCTACCCCCGGTCGGTCTTGATTTCTGATTACGCAATTTATGAGGAAACGTAACAGTTCCCCCTGTATTTCCACTTTCTGGTATTCCATAGCTCTGTTAATACATTCAGAATCTCGCCCTGTTTGGACATAATGATATATATTATCTAGATGCATAGTCATTCCTGGTAACTTCCCTAAATGCACCGCGGCTCGTCTGATACGTAATGATGCCAGGATCATTTCGTCCTCCTTGCCGGGCACAGGGTCATATCTACAATCTACTAGAAGTTCCTTAAGCGTGCGGGCATTTATGAGTTTGGGGGTACGTGGATGTGCTGACTCTTGAAAAGTAAGTTTATTTATTCTAGGTGGCGTAGAAAAGATATTGGTAGCACCTCCGGTAGCCCCGTCTGGGGTATCGGGTGTGAAAGGATTCGTTGAACGTGATACAGCAACTATAGGTGTGGATACAGCTATAGAAGTAGCTGTAGGGACAGATGCAGAAACAGATGTGCTTGCCGGAACTTGTGTCAGAACTTGTTGCTGTAGGGATACGGGTACTAGATCTTGGCGTTGAACCTCCCTGGCAGGCGGTCTATGTGGGGCGGGGTTAGCATACTCGGGAGCTGCGTCATCTAAATATGAGGAAAGAAAAACATCGCCTGCGGTTCTAGGATGCCCCTTAGGATGTACCTTTATTGGAAATAATGGGGGTGGCAAGTCTTTTGGTATCCCCGCAGTAGCCTTAGGTAATCCTTCAGCCAGAAGGGGATACATACCATTCATAAGGGCATTTCTTTGTCTGTCTACTTGTTCTGATTTCACTCGTGCACCTTCTTTAATTAATAGATTTTCTCGGACTTCATTTGAATTCTCTTTACTCTTCTCTTCCTGTCTACGTGCCTTTTCTGTACGTCTATACGATTCTTTACGCCATAATTCAATGGCGTCTTTCTGTGATTGTCTAGCTTTCTTTTTCCATAATTCTTCCTCTACTTTCACGATGCACTCTGCATCCCAGGTCCCAGCTGCGGGCCACCTCTGACTTTCTGGTAATTCCTTAGTGTAGTCTACCCATAAATCGAGAAATAATATGGCGTCTAGGCCATGTTTATGATACATGAATTACCCTGGAGTGTCCCTAGGAGGAATGGGAACAGCTTCTTCGAGTACCCCTTTTCTAGTTGTGATCTGTCTTAGTTTCGAAAAGAGCGGCATATTGAGAACTGGTCTGCTACTTGATCTTGAACAAACTTAATACAATAAAACACAATAATGAACAGTCATTCATACCACAATATGCAGGACGTATCAATACATTTAACATTTAACATTTAAAATGAGCAGCGGTGATGATGACGATGATCTAAGAAAAACTTAATCACTAAACATAATACTCGGCATTTAACTGAATTATTCTGAATTTATATACTTGATATACTAGATATACTGCTAAACAGTACAGATACACTGCTGAAACAGTGCAGACCGGATTTGTGTACCCAAACCCGTCTGGACCGGCACAACTTATGTGCACGCCAGAACGCCTCCCCAGTAATGGTACTCACCGGGTAGCTCGGAACGGAAGGCCTCGGAAACTGAACTGAACTTGAACCGGACTGGACTCGACTCGAACACTTCGGACACTGGACTCGACTTGGGACTTCGGAAACTGGTGGGCCTCTGTATACCTCGGATCTTGCTCTCTCAGCTAGGCTCTGGTCGGGATACTTCGCACTTCTCACCGCCTCGTCTGGGTGTTGATCGCAGCCTCAGTCGCCCCCGCTTGACCGGAGAGAGATACAGGAAATCCTGCTGGTACGCGTTGTTGTCCGTCCAGCTGTGGCAGGAGACCGGGCCTGCAACGCACCGCCGGCGCGTGAGATGAGAAAGTGTCCCTGTTCGGGCGCCATTTATGTGGTAAATAATTTAATTACCGGGACTTAATTTGATACAGAAACATAATGAAATAGCTCAGTAAATAAGAGGCAGAATCCGTGGTATTAGAGGTTCGGAATGGGCTTTATTCCAGAGGTCGATTATAATCGGTTGCTCCAGGTTCCATCACCACGAAGGTTCAGGAAGTGAAGTACATACGTTATTGACAATCAATTACTTTTATACAATAGGCATTACAGTGAAGCAAATACAAGAGGCGTAACAATTGATAGTGGAGATAATATATTCATACGTGGCAAAGATAGGCGTAACTGGGTGTGTTTAAAGAACGTCCTCAGATGTGATGTCATAAGAGGGTGGTTACATGAAAGAATTTCGCAATGTCAGCAGAAATACTTGGCAGAAATGCGCGCGCAGCAGCATGACGTGTAATTGACGTGCAACTAGGGGGTGAAGGGGACTTGACATTTAGCTCTACATGTGGCGACAGAAGTCTGGAGGGTCAAGTCAACCTAATCCCAAATCATATCTAACATCCTATGTTTAAAGAACTATGTTATCCAAAAGAGAGGTCTCTTCGAGTGGAATCTTATTCTATACTGACTATACTGACTATTAGTGCGTGTACAAGCGTCTAAGTGTCTATACTAGATGCGAGGGCGGAATCTTCCATAGTAACAGGGCTATGAATTATTTGCATGAAGACAGAGAAGCCGGGCCTTTGCTCGGTAGCTGGCAGAATGTTTACTTAAGCTACTAGACAGGAATGCATTGGGCAGGGAGCGGAGCAGATAATTTTCGAAGGTGAAATACAGTTTTTGGCAGGCAGCAGGCTGATGTCAGGCTTCGTGAGCCGCGCAGAGAATGAGACAAAGTTCATGGTCACAGATGCAGGCTCAGACTGGAGCTTTCAGAGGCAGAAGGCAAGAAAAGCTTGATGACAGAATCAGGGCCTACTTGCCTGGACTGTAAAATGGCATAAGTGAACCATATAAAGGCGGTGGCCTTTCGTACTTAGGAATGGAATATCCGGCCCATTCATGGCGGATCAACAGAGGACATGTTAACGGTGGACGCACATGTATTTGCGTCTTCATAACTGGAACTGGAGGGAACATACATGTACTTGTAACATGCACATAGAACCGTTGGGGTCCAAGATAGGGGACATAACTGACCAGAAAAATCCATATTTCCACAGTGGATGCAGTGCTTTTGCGTTTGAAACACTAGCTTTTGCAACAGCCTCTAAGGTTTGTACTGGAGTTACAACAATTATCTGTTTCCCCCTGAGCCAGTGCTCTTTCTCTCACTACTACAAAACCAGTCCCAGGATGCTTGTTTTTAGTCCAGGGAAGACATGGCTTGACAGTTTGGGCTGGACTGTTCCCATGAGGCACAGGGTCAAGACTGATTTGCATATAGCTGTGTCTGAACTGGGGTGGCAAAGTGAACTAAAGAACGATGATGGACTCAACCCAGATCTGTGACTGGGGGTGAGTGTTTGAAAAGTTTCAGCACTCCGTCCATCATCTCCTTGTGTATGCTTTGTTCGCCTTAAGTCGGCAGGGTATGCCCAGACTTGGGTCCCCTGCTCACTTTGCCACTGGATTCAAGCTAGCCTGGCTTATGAGGGCTGTTAGCCCGAAACCAGTCCCAGGATGATTTTTTCCGGTCCAGGGAAGACAAGGCTTGGCAGTTTGGGCTGGACTGTTCCCATGAGGCACAGGGTCAAGACTGATTTGCAGATAGCTGTGTCTGAACTGGGGTGGCAAAGTGAGCTAAAGAACGATGATGGATTCAACCCAGATCTGTGACTGGGGGTGAGTGTTTGAAAAGTTTCAGCACTCCGTCCATCATCTCCTTGTGTATGCTTTGTTCGCCTTAAGTCGGCAGGGTATGCCCAGACTTGGGTCCCCTGCTCACTTTGCCACTGGATTCAAGCTAGCCTGGCTTATGAGGGCTGTTAGCCCGAAACCAGTCCCAGGATGATTTTTTCCGGTCCAGGGAAGACAAGGCTTGGCAGTTTGGGCTGGACTGTTCCCATGAGGCACAGGGTCAAGACTGATTTGCAGATAGCTGTGTCTGAACTGGGGTGGCAAAGTGAGCTAAAGAACGATGATGGATTCAACCCAGATCTGTGACTGGGGGTGAGTGTTTGAAAAGTTTCAGCACTCCGTCCATCATCTCCTTGTGTTTGCTTTCTCTCACTACAGCAGTCTATACTGATGTTAAAATCTTTTCAGTGGATGCAAAACGCATCTCAGCGTTTGTGTACAGATGAGATTTGTATGCAATTGGCATGGTTTTGCCTTCATTGAAGGTGAGGTGAGTGTACCTGGATTGACCCGCTATTACACGGATCACCAAATTCGTTGTGTTTACATGTGTGTGTAAGTGTTTGGAAGCTATCATGTCAGCTTGTTGGGAATGTAGGATTTCTGTGTCTTCCTGTGTCCATTAGTGAACTGAAAAATCAGGTCTTATTAAGTCGTAGAAAGGTTTTACTTTTCCTGCGTAATCTAAAATGTATGTCCTGCCAAAATTTAGAAATCCTAAAATGGATTGCAGGTTTTTCAGCGTCTTTGGAGGCTAGAGCAGTGCACACTTTTCTAAAAAGTTAGCTGCAAGGCTTTTCCCTTCACTCGAGAGCGGGGAACAGCCATTACAACGCGGTTTTTACCACGCAGTGCAGTTACATCGCATGCGTTACAACGCATGCGATGTTACAACGCTATGCCATTACAACGCAAGTCTGTACATCGACTTGCGCTAGATGGCGTGCTAACATTACAAATAGTGTAGTTTACTATCCCAACACCTTCCCTACTGTTAAGTGGACTGGAGTTGGAATAGTAAATTACACTTTTTTAATGTTAGCACGCCATCTAGCGCAAGTCGATGTAAAGACTTGCGTTGTAATGGCATAGCGTTGTAACATCGCATGCGTTGTAACGCATGCGATGTAACTGCACGCGTGGTAAAAACCTGCGTTGTAATGTCATACATCCCTCGAGAGCTCATGTCCCAAAAATAGGACATTGAGGTGGGAAATTTATGATTTTTTAAAAGTTACATTTATAGCCCCCAGAGGTGAACCCCAAAATTATGTTGTTCACCCTGGTTAAGTGATTCAATAATTCATTATCCGTCAGTGAGTATCATCTACAAAGGACAATGCCTCTTCATCAATCGTTTGAAGCAACTCTGTTATCTTTGCTGAGAACACCTGGGGCTATTCTTATACCCTGGGGGCAGTCTACAAAATTGACGCTGAGAGCGTAGGGCTGAGAAGGCTGTCCAATCTCTGCTCTCAGGTGCTAGATTTTGGCAGAAGAATCCATTTGAGATATCTAGTATTGTTTTGTATTTTTTTTGCACAATTCCATTCATCAATGAGGCACTGTGTGTATTTTGTACTGCAAATGTTTTTGTGCATGTGCTTAAATGCCTGTAGTTTAAAACTAGACCATATGAATTATCAAGTTTCAATACGGGAAACAAAGGATTGTTCATTGAAGAGGTGCAATTCTCTATTACACCTTGGTATTCAAGTTGATCTAAGATCTCACTGACTAGTCTTTTCACATCTTGTTTTATTGGGTATTGTCTTTGTGGAGTTGGAGTAGTTTTTACTGGGATTACATGGTGAGGTGACTCAGCATTCCACCCTACATGATTGCTGTATAATTCAGGAACTAATGCTACCACCCATTCCTGTGAGTATGAATGTTTCAGAGATTCTGGAACGAGGTCAGAGAAGGCTGGTAAAGGTACTGTTTCTCCTTTTGGGCAACCCATAACAAACTCAGGCGGCCAATCTGTTTCTGCTAAAAGAATTTTGTATCCAAAGGACAGGTTCTCCCAAAAGAGACCTTTTACTTTCCTGGGTATGGCTCCCTCCATGTGGAGTGTTATTTTGTATAACTGGTGTGGGACACTTACCCTAGTTTCAGGTGTCTCCACCGTGATATGTTTATTCAACGCTGCTGTCACCAGAAATTCCATCAGGTTCTGGTGAGCTATTGTTACTTTTGCTGCGCTGTCTAGCATCGTCAGAGCCCATTCCCCATTCAGAAGCTGAGTCCGCAGTCGCCTGGGCATTTCTTATTTTAAGTCATGCTACCTTCTTCTTAAATTGAGGTTTTGAATTTGGTTTATCTTCTTTATTGATACCATAGTCTGAAGTGCAATGTGTATCTCAGGACTTTGTTTGTTCTTCTGATCTGTGTTCTTATCGTCCTTCCCTCTCAGAGTATTTTGATGAACCCTGAAAGGAGCAAGAGGAACATGTATCAGTATCCTGATACCTGTCAGGTTTTTTTTATGTTTTCACGATTTCTAAGGTTATACCTCCTTTCGGATGGCTCCTGTTGAGGCGACCCACCCCTAGATTGTGATCTAGTCTCTCTATTTTTTTGTTTTTGTTTTTATTCCAATTTCTTCATTGAAGGATCATGTGCTTGCTTGTTATTATCCTTTTCGCATTACTTGTGGTTTTGTAGCTCTTGCTCCTAAATCATCTCTATCTAATTCGGCGTTTGTATCTTTGATAATTTTTGGTAATTCTTGCTCCGGTTGTGCAGGAGTGCATTCCCTCAAGCATTGGCGTATTGCCACCGCTGCTGCCTCACCTTTTATGTTTGCTAACATAATCGTTGATACCTGCAAAAAATTTCCCAATAATTTCATCCCCAAGTTTAGAGCAGGTTCTGCTCCATACTCATTCTGTATTTGTCTTAATACTTCTGGTATCACTGCTATTGAAGGGATACCATGAGTTCTGGTATAGATGGCAGTGAAGACTGTACCCTAAGATGTACAATCCTCTATCGGGGGAGCTATCCCTATTGGCAAGCACATTGTCAGTATTCTGTGTTTTTCTTGTGGGTCTGTGTGTGGAAACACTGCCTCTAACTGTGCTATTATCTGTGCTATCCAGAATGGCATTTGCTCATGTTTTGTGGGCATTCTTCCCATGTTCAGCGTTTGTGGCATGATTTTGGTTGCAGTCCCTTGAAGATTACCTGCTGTGGCAATTTTAGTTGGTTGAAGTATGAGTGTTCTCATAACAAACTGTTTCAAGTTTCAATAAAGTTTTATTATTTCTTTGTGAAGTGGACGTAGGTCTGCAATTGGCAATGTGTCAACATCTGGATGCGGCATGTAAGCCACTAGGACCGGCCAAGTCGCTCTGTCTCTGGTGAGCAGGCTGAGTCTTACATTATCTGTTGTGTGTGAGAGGGCACCTTTGAACCAGTTCATATGCTCCTGGCAACTGAACGGAACTTCAATGTCTTCGTATGGACAGTATTCCTCCGGTGTTTCATACGGGGTGTAAGAATGGAATGTGTTTGTGCGTGTGTATGCATGTGGGAATTTAACCCATGAATAGAATACTTCTGTCCTGAATGACTCTTGTGCCTCAATCACAAATCTTACAGTCCCACCTAATGCTGAGACTCCAAATTCTGCTAGTTTTAAAGTAAGTGCATTTCTGGCATTTTCTGAAATGTTTATCTCACCTTCCTGCTCCCCATTCCCTGCTGCATTCGCATGTAATGAAGCCGCAGCGTTCTCTTGGACTGAAATTGTAGAATGAGTTTCAAGGAAAATTGGATAAGGTTTTATGCACAATAGGGAACTGTAACCCTTCAAGCTTGAATAAACCTACTGCCAATACATAGGATATGCCTACTCAGCTGCGGCAGATTTTTCCCCTTCCCACTCCAGACGTGTCTGGGTAGATGTGAGTAGGGGTCTCTGAGAAAGGCATGACTGAACTACTCATATTTGACTGTTAAATAAGAAAGACACCAACGTCGGGCGCCATGTCGTGTAGTTCCTATACATCTATATAGGATCTGCGCGTTTAGACAACATAAACTGTGGGATTGGTGTCAGACTTATTCCAGACACCACCACCAGATATGTTTGCCTGTATACCTGCTATCTCACAGTGCCACTATGAACCCCTCTTACCAAGGAGAGAATAGTTTCTGGCAACTATCGAACACGACAACCCTGTCCCTTCAGGGATCGTGGAAACAGTACTGTACTTTTAGCTCAGTCACTCGTTCTCACTTTGTCTCAGAGAGATAGACAGAATAAATGATGGGGGACATTTTCAATAAGTATTTATTGAACCATTGTCATTCTAGTGTTAAATACGTGTGCTGCAACATCCATATGACAGAAACAGATACATACTAATATAAGCAGCAACAGAGTAAATAGATGGTAGAATTCTACCATAATGCTAAACGATGGATATATACTGGCATATAAATACATGACAGTAATACCGTGTACCCCTACGATGCTAACCCTAACTAGATGTACCTAAATGTACCTAGAATGTATGTAGGCATATAGCCAAGAATCCCCTTAGGATAGAGCCAACTCCATTACCTGATGTGGGAGAGTGAAGGACCCCGTCTTGGTCTCGAGATGAACACCCCGCAAGGGATGTCAGACCACTGCGTGCTGGAGTGTCTGCGTACAAGAACCTCAGCGCCTCGTGTGAGCATGGAAGTCTTTCACCTCTGCCTGTCCCAGCAAAGATATGGTGCTGACAAGCAACACACGGTTCCTCAGGAGCAGTACCCTCAAAGCCCACTTTCCAGCAGCACCAACTCTGTTTTGTATAATGTCAGAGAATTGGAGTGGCTAGATGAGGGGAAGGGAATTAGGGAGGGTACTGCGGGGAGGAAGACTTGGAACAGATGGTGTCTAATATTATCATAATGTTCCTGTTATTGCATATAACTCAAAATAAGCTTGTAATGATAATCAGATAATAAGGCTTACCTAAAAGAAAAGTTAGGATGTCCACTGAGCTAGTGCCGTTCTTTTACGGATTAATCTCAGAAGTCTAAATTATCACCCGTCAAGGTATCTTGGAGTTTTTAGTCAAACATAAATCTTTTTCATAATCTTTTCCTGTAGTGAGCATCCTTTTGCAACTTCTTTGATACATACATCAACTTATATCAAGTATATCATAAAACCAAAAAACAATATCAAAATACAGAAAGTCTAGAACAAGAGAGTGTCTTTTATCTTTCCCACATGCGACTTTGTAGAGTGAGCACAAATTGTAATTTCCCAAAGACCAAAAATGTCACAAGGGTTAAACAAACTATAAATGCATGCAAGAAAAGTCACAATGGTAGATCAAACCATAAACGAAATGCACGCTACCTTCATTGCCATGAAGGAATCTGAATGCGATCTGTTGAGCAAGGTCTATAATAGACAAATACTACATGTTGATAAGACACGTCCTACCGTGTGCGCAATATACTCAGGAATGCTCTGGATAGCCTTTAGTCACGACCGAGCCTCCCCAAAATTCTCTGTCCTGTTGACCGCAAAAACTTCACTGCAAGCGGTTGACAACGAGCGTGGCCGGTTTTACAGACGGGCGGCCGTTGTCCTGGTAACGGTCCCGTCCCTAATGTAAACACCTGCTATTGCAATAATGTGAGGGCCAACGTAGCAGGCTGTTTTGTCAATATGAAAGCACGCTCCAAAGCAGTGCTACAGATAACAGGAACTATTAGGCACACACATATAAATGTATAAATAAAACAATAAAAGAATAAGGCAAAGAACTTGGGAGTGTCTAATTTCTCAATACAATGAACTCCCTGATAATGAGTCATGGCTGCCTTCTGTCACTTCATGGCAAACGTTTAGAGACAGTTGAATATCAGCCATACAATAGACAGGAATAGTGTTGTGTTCAATACTTGGTGAGAGGACATGACAGGTGCTTGTATACCTGAAAGGTACCCTCAGGGGTTCTACCTTGCTGTGTCATGATGTCATGTCCTCCTAGTATAACGATGGTGATGAACCTTATACACAGTTATTATGCAGAAGATGGTAATCCTGCTGTGATTTTGAGAATCCTCATGCATAATAAATTAGGCTAGTTTTCATGGAAAACCACATGACATTTATGCAGCACCTAACTAGGTAAAAGGTCAGCACCAAAAACCGTTATGTAGTACAATGGCAGGGTAAATGTAGGTAAAATGTTAGGGGACTACCCAAGCCTATATTGGGGTACATTACGATTCATAACAAAAGCAAACACTAGGAGATGATGGATGAAGCGCTGAAACTTTTCAGGCACTCACCCTCAGTCACAGATCTGGGTGGAATCCATCATCATTCTTTAGCTCACTTCGCCACACCAGTTCAGACCCAGCTATATACAAATCAGTTTTGACCTTGTACCTCATGGAAACAGTCCAGCCTGAATTGCCAAGTTAGGTCCTCCCTGGACCAGAAAAAAGCATCCTGGGGCTGGTTTCAGAGTAACACCCCTCATCAGCCAGGCTAGCTTGAATCCAGTGGCAAAGTGAGCAAGGGACTCATGTCCGGGCATACCCTGCCAACTTAGGGCAAACAAAGCAAACACATGGAGATGATGGACGGAGAGCTAAAACTCTTAAGGTAGTCACCCCAGTCACAGATCTGGGTTGCATCCATCATCGTTCTTTAGCTCACTTCACCACCAAAGTTCAGACCAAGCTAGATGCAAATCAGTCTTGACCCTGTGCCTCATGGGAACAGTCCAGCCCTAACTGCCAAGCCAGGTCCTCCCTGAACCAGAGAAAAGCATCCTGGAACTGGTTTACGGGTAACTGTACTGCTTGGATTATATTCCTGCATGCAGTATCCATGTGAATATTCATTTTATTCAAATGCATTGATTGGAGATGTAATTTTACTAATCAGATTAATAAACTTTAATTGTTTTCAATCTACTCCTCTCTGTTGATACTGTGGGATAAATCTGCTTCACTGTCAATGAAATACTAACACATTTGTGAATTTATCATCAGTTTAAGTCAAAGACCCCTCTGGTTCTGGTGTTATTCCACAGGATCTCAGTAAGACTGTAGTAGTCGCATTAATTCTTTCTCGAATTGACTACTACAACGCGCTTTATCTGGGCATCGACAAGTGCCAACTAATAAAACTTCAGTCTCTACAGAATGCTTCAGAGTGGGTGCTACTTAACATCCCTAAATACCACCCTATTTCCAACAGTGTCAGGGAGCTCCATTGGCTTCCGGTCCAGCAACGATTTGAATTCAAGGCTCTGTGCCTGGTACATAAAGCACTATATGGTGGGGGATCGTTGGACATGCAGAAACTTTTACTTTGGCACTTCCCACGACGGCACCTTAGATTAGCCAACACAGGACTAGTTCAGGTCCCCAAAATTCGAAAGGCCAGATGGGGGGAAGAAGTCTTTCCCATCGGAAAATGTTTCCGATCACCACTAGACTATAACCTAACAGATTCCTATTTAGGAAAATGCTTAAGACCTGATTATTCCCCTCATAGTAAAATGGAACATTTCCCTCCCTCAACAGCCCACGTTACAAGTCACACTTAGCGCCAAGGTGCCTCAGCATTCATGCGCTCTACAAATTTATTACTGACTTACTTACTACAGGGAGACGCAGGAAGATCGGGGGTAGGCTGCAGAAAACTGACTGGCCGCACGGTGAGCACCCAATACCCCCCGCCAGGTGGGGGTAACTACTGCAGAACCCCCACCTCCCCCGCTACTCCTATACTGTGCTGCTGGAAGCCTCAGGAGCAAGCCATGAGAAAATGACCAGAGGCAGGGGAGCCCGCAGGGGAGCCCGCAGGGCTCATCAAACCAAAATGGACAAATATACGCTTCCTAAAGACACATCCACTGCATCTGTCACCCAGGAACCACAAACCTAAACCAATCACGCATCCCCAGGGAATGAGACACTCACACTTAGTGATATAATGGTGGCAATCCCAAAATAGATTCACCATCTCTTGTGGTTACACTGTTGAGAACTTATCTCCCCAAAATTGGGGCCTGAATGCAAGATGCAGAAGGCTTGATTACCACCTTCTAGGCTGAAACTGCGACATTGAAGACCCAAGTTAGGGAATTGAATGCGACCACTAATGTCTAAGAAGCTAGACTGGAAGATTTCGAAGGATGCTCGAGATGAAATAATGTTCACAGAATAGGGGTCCTGAACGATCAGAAGGGCCTGCAGTTGATCACTTTGTAAAGGACCTCATTCTCAAACAGCTACAACCACATTGCGTCTCAAACTACTTCTATGTTGAATGAGCCCATCGTGTTCCTGGCACCAAGCCAAAACCAGGTGCGCCACCTCATCCAATAATAGCTCACATTTTCAACTACTGGGACCGCAATATCACATTCCAATCAGCTTGAAGTGCCCCCCAAAAACTGTGCCAAAGGTTTCTCAAAGGCAAAAGGGCCTTTAGGGAACGCAAGATAAAATATTCCATGATATTTCCAGCAAAGCAGCAATGGCGGCAGACTGCAAAAACAAGCATTTTACAACTCCTGATTAAGTCTGGGACTGGCTAGACAGTTAGAGGGTGATTGTAAGAACCAGGCCCCGATCACAATGAATCGGTTGATCAACAGCAAAGAAACAACTCACCACAGCATCAGGCCCCTTGATCAGAAACTTCATAAAACGCCTGTGAGGACTGCATCAGGGAGGCCAAGTGTTGTCAGCGAACTAGCTACTGGTGCTATATTGCAGGGACGTCTTGAATGTGCTGGCATTTATCATCTGATCTAGCATCTGGCTGCTGTTGAGGTCTGATTCGAAAGGTCTCCACATGAAGACAAATAACTTTGGTAACAAATCTCCTTTTCACCTTTGGGGGAGCGGATGGAGGACCACTTGACAATGACCACAGCCACCTAAAATTTGCTTAATGTTTTGGGGCAACAGGTTCTCTGCAATGTTGGGGGGGGGGCGGGCAGTTCGAAGTCTACCATGCAGGGAGGCAGAGAGGGAATATTAGTTTGGGGAGTCAGTTATTTTTAGGTCAAGTATTCAAGACCTATTGTATATACTTTAGTATAATACTTCAGTATATACTTCAGTATATACTTATATATGTATGTACTTTGTGGGCTCTGGAGATCAGCCCTAGGACTTGTCTGCTTCCGCTTAGGGACTTTTTTTCTGTTCAACTGCCTCTATTTAACTGTCTTGATACGACCAGCAGAGGTCAGTAAAATACCAGAATCACTTTAGCATTCTCTAGATTCCAGTCCATAGAAATTGTCTTCCATGAGCACCTGTAGACAATAATATTTTTTTCACATCTTGTGTTTTCAGTGATAGGACCACGAAGGCCCTGATTTTATATTAAAAACAGAGCTTTGGACTATACTATTTCCTGCTGAAAGGCAATATTTCTCTCCATGTGTTCCCTTACCTGGTGTATCACACAGTTTGGTGCTTATTTTCCCTCCATGTTAAAGAACAGTAGATGTTTCAGCGCCCAGGCTAATGTGGTTCATACCTAAATACATATAAGGTCCCAAAGGCGAGACCGATTGCTTTACAAATGCTTTTTATATTGAGTATCTGTTACAACAGTACATTTGTGACACACTGCCACTGACGCAAATTCCGATCACTTAGCATGGATTCCCATCCCAACCTCTGATCCATTCCACTGCTAGATGGGAGTACACACTACCCCATACTCAGAAACTCGCATGGGCATTATGATAAGTACAGATAACAACTGAAGAAAGGTACTCAGTCCCAGCACACAGAACAAAAGGCCACTAACTGCTGTAAACGAAGTGAAAACCTCTTCAAATAGTTAGTACATCATTACGTCAGGGGTTAAGAGTCCATCAGCCCACCCTTATTGGCGGAGCTTCGTCATCTGAGACTCTGAGGGGTCACGGTCTGGGCCCGTGTTACCGAGCCAGCCGGCTCTACCGGGTGCCCGACCTAATGATCCCAAGGTACAGAGACTCCTGACACAATGTGTAATCTAACTTATGAAGACTCAAAGAAAATAGTGCAGTGCTCTAACGTGAAAGTGTGTTAAAAATGACTACGTGGGCAAAAAATATGTGTATTGAGAATTGACCAGGTGTCATATCTAAAAAAAACGAATAGTCTTAAAAAGATTGACTATTTCCTGATTTGGTCTTGTGAGGTCGACACGTTTCAGCCGAAACTAACCCGGCTTTCTTTAGGACCTAATTCGATGGAAAACAAGGCTACTGCAGAATTAACATATCTGGTGAAGATAATGTGAAAAACAAAAATTAAAAATTAATTAAATTTATGTGGCGAACTGCCACCCTACCAGACAAGCAACCTTTTTGCTTGGGTATAAGAACTTGGTCTTCTTTCCTACAAGAAGTTAGGAGAATCAAACCATTAGAGAGGTATATCACACTATCAAATACAGCAACAGTGACCATTATTCTACAGCGACCTTTGTACACTGCACTTTTTAACAAACCCAAAACGTGGTTACAAATACGTGAAGTATTCTAAAAAAATAATAAATTCAACTCACCCAGCTTTCTGTGGGAGGAAAGCCTCACCTCACCCGGCTGACTGCTCTACACTGTGAACTTTTCAAAAAGCCAATGTCAAGAAATTCTCTACTTTCATTTGACAGTTACCATCCCAGGGCTTTAAGAGAGAACCTTCCTGTGGGCCAGTTCCTACGTATTAGGAGGAACTGTTCTACTAGGGATCTCTTTGATAAGCATGCCAGAGATTTGGCACTCCAACTCCGGTCGCGCCAGTATCCTAAGCGACTGGTACGGCAGGCGTGGAAGAGGGCATCCAACAACAATCGGGATGCGCTGTTGGACAACAGCATTCCCAGGACTCCCAATGACAGGTTGACCTTTGTAACCACTTTTTGTACCCTATCCAACAGATTACAAAAAACGGTACGCAAACACTGGCATATTCTCAATGTGGCCTCAGACAACATCCCACTTCCTCTGTTTGCATTCAAAAAGGGTCCTAGTTTACGAAATAGCCTGGTACACACTCGACCACCAACACAGCCTGTACGTATTGATAACACCTTGTGGTCACTACCGCCGGTACGAGGTCACTACCCTTGTGGCTCTTGT
Source organism: Triturus cristatus (assembly GCF_964204655.1). Classification (NCBI taxonomy): domain Eukaryota; kingdom Metazoa; phylum Chordata; class Amphibia; order Caudata; family Salamandridae; genus Triturus; species Triturus cristatus. The sequence continues at coordinate 714,881,480 of NC_140588.1, read as the reverse complement.
AGCGTTTGTCCTCAGACAACGAAGGTCACATCAGTCGACATAGGAACTAGTCGCCCCTGGATACTTAACAGCCACACGAACTGCAATTCTGAGTGCGTGATATACATGATTACATGCCCTTGCTCTTTACATTATATTCAGCATACTACACGCAAAGTCAAGCTCCGTATCAGTGAGCATAAGAGCACGATCCGATGTAGAAAACAATCCACCTGCCTCACAGATCACTTCCTGGTCAAACAACACAAAGCCGATGATCTGAGGTGGATCGTGCTGGAACGACCCCTCATTCCTCAACATGTAACAGACATTACAAGGTTTTTGTTCTTGAGAGAGCAGAGGTGGATTTTCAAAATGAAAACAGACATACATGGTCTGAACGACAGCATTCCATGGACCTCTATTTAAATTGTATGTTCATATGATCCCTAATTATTTATCGACATTCTCACACCACATTAGGGATTTCATCACGAACTAGGAATTGGGTCCTTGACAGTTCATGACTTTTAATCAGCATGTACCCTCATGAAACTACACCTATGAGGTCTCACTTGCAGGAACATGTGGTGCAGTAATATGACTCCAACTCACCTCCCTCTAGACTCTGAGTATCACATATCCTATTTTTACCAGATAGAGACCTCCAGAAGACGTTTAGTTTGTCACCAACTGGACTAGGGTTGCCATCTCCTCTCTACACCCTCATTGCCTAGAAATTCCATATTCATTTTTGCGCTAGATAGAGGTGAGCTGTATATATAACAGAGACTATTGATTCTGCCTGTGACGCAGAACTGATTGTGCTGCGCGTGAAATTCACATCCCGAAGTTACTCTTGTAACTTCTTGAACTTTAAACATGGGTCAGCTCATTCAATCACCACGTGTCTGTGCCCTGACAGCAAGCGTGGCACGGGTGTTATTTACACTCTGGCTCTAAATTTAAATATGGGTCAGCTCATTTAGATACCACCGTCTGCGTCTTGACAGCAGCCACAACACGGCTGTCATCTTTATTCTGACCGGACTTGAGAGCCCCCGCTCCAATCCCTCTTCGCGTTTGATGTAAGGCAGATCACAGTGATTCCACTCTAAGCATAAGCCCTACGTCATCGACACTCCAGCTAACACATTATGTGTGATGTCTGTCGTGGCTCGAATACACTGGGTGTTGACTCCCCCGTTCATACTCTAGTTATGTCAGAGCTTGGTGAATTGTTCCACTCCGTCGACACCCCAGCCAATAGTGTGTGTGTGTCTGTTTGAGCCTCTGTACAGTAGTTGTTGTTGTCCATTAGGCATGACTCTTTTGCTAGGGCGTAATATACACAGACTCTGTCTGTTTGCATGGAGTTTGGATGAGAGACCATCGTAAGAGACCATGATGTGTGTATCCCCCCTTTCTTTTGAAAATTGAAAAAAGAAAGAGAGACAAGGAGATGGGCGGCCTTTTCCTCATAATATATGCCCATTCGGGCTACTCTACGTAGGATAATCTAGGTGCAGTGCGCCTTAATGATTCGCTCAATATTTGCGCTTCACACAGGATACTCTGCTTGATCGGTCCTTGTGAAGCGCATGCGTGGAGACTAGTGTCTCTATACGCTTGTGCCCACTAGATAGCGGAGTGTTACGAAGGATCTTGGCCTCAGACTTAATTGGGAGTGATTTGGGTGTCTGTTGTATGGATCCCGTTTTTCTGATCGTTTCTCTGAGTGTCTAAGAGTGTTTTACTGTGTCTGTTTTGTCCATCTAGAGACCGGTGGGCTCAGTTAATAAGCGCGCGCTCATGAGCATATGAGAGATGCTATATTCTCTCGAATAATCCAGACGGCGCATGTGTATAGAGACGAGTGTCTCTACACCCACCCATGCGCGTTCTTAGATGCGCGAGCTCACGGATAAAACCAATACCTGCATCTGTCTGTTGAGTGAATAATTGCTCCAATCAGAACGGATATTTAGGGACTCCTCTCCTTCCTGCCGTCACCTCCCAGACTGCTCTTAGTCTGGCCCGAGGTACCGACGGACAGGTAAGGAGAGGGGACCCTGAGGTTCTGCATTTAGTAGACCTAGACATCTGTTTGAGTTTGTTTGTGGCTATTTTGGGTATTAGTCAGTGCAATAGAACCACCTCCATTTGAGCAAACTAGCAGGGGGGCAGGGCTCTCTAGACCTGATTGATTAATGTCTGTAGAGAGACCCTTGAATTACATGAAGGGTGGCACCTCCCCCTTATTGGACTGCACCATTTTCTCTAATAATGGTTCATTCTCCAGTTCATTGGCATACGGGGAGGAGAATATCTATATGGACTGGATGTCAAAGACAGCAATTTCCCTATACACCTGGCCTGTCTTGCCTGCGGGGCTGTTTTTTTTAAAGTTAAGGTTTATTGGTTCTAGGGTGTTAAATATAGTGTAAGGGGTGCAGATGGACAAGTATCTGTGTGCAACTTGTCCTTTTTCCTTACTTTTTAACAGAGCGGTGCCTCCTTAACTGAGCAGTCAGCCGGGTGAGGTGAGGCTTTCCTCCCACAGAAAGCTGGGTGAGTTGAATTTATTATTTTTTTAGAATACTTCACGTATTTGTAACCACGTTTTGGATTTGTTAAAAAGTGCAGTGTACAAAGGTCACTGTAGAATAATGGTCACTGTTGCTGTATTTGATAGTGTGATATACCTCTCTAATGGTTTGATTCTCCTAACTTCTTGTAGGAAAGAAGACCAAGTTCTTATACCCAAGCAAAAAGGTTACTTGTCTGGTAGGGTGGCAGTTCGCCACATAAACTTAATTAATTTTTAATTTTTGTTTTTCACATTATCTTCACCAGATATGTTAATCCTGCAGTAGCCTTGTTTTCCATCGAATTAGGTCCTGAAGAAAGCCGGGTTAGTTGACCATTTCGGCTGAAACATGTCGACCTCACAAGACCAAATCAGGAAATAATCAATCTTTTTAAGACTATTCGTTTTTTTTAGATATGACACCTGGTCAATTCTCAATAAACATATTTTTGCCCACGTAGTCATTTTTAACACACTTTCACGTTAGAGCACTGCACTATTTTCTTTGAGTCTTCATAAGTTAGATTACACATTGTGTCAGGAGTCTCTGTACCTTGGGATCATTAGGTCGGGCACCCGGTAGAGCCGGCTGGCTCGGTAACACGGGCCCAGACCGTGACCCCTCAGAGTCTCAGATGACGAAGCTCCACCAATAAGGGTGGGCTGATGGACTCTTAACCCCTGACGTAATGAAGAGGTTTTCACTTTGTTTACAGCAGTTAGTGGCCTTTTGTTCTGTGTGCTGGGACTGAGTACCTTTCTTTAGTTGTTATCTGTGTCTTTCGGGGATTGAAGGTGCTTTAGTCCTTAAACTAGTTCCCCTTGGACCCTTATATATATATAGTGTTTTTGGGCATTATGATAAGTACCCCAAACTTTAAGTTACTATCCTGGAACGTCAGTGTACTAGGAGACAAAATCAAACGAGGGGTAGAGCTACAGTACATTAACTGACATTTCCCCGTGGTTGTTCTCCTCCAGCAAACTGTCCCTTGGTCAGGATAAGCCCTGTTAGAAATGCTGACATTTACGTGCTCACATTTCTTAAGTTGCCTTCTCTTTTACACATAGTGACTTTCGACATACATTTGCGTGCGTAACCATGCAGGATGACATTCTCTGAATCTGCATTGCTTACATTTCCACTCCGTAGGCACACTATCACCATACCTTGAACATTCAGTTCAAGGGATATAGTTCACTACGCAAATGTTATTTATGTTATTGTCCAGCAGGCGTCAATGCTATCCAACTAGAATAGACACATATGGTCTGATAGGGGTTGCGACATGGCCACATGGGTTCTATTGTTATATATACAGAACCTCATCTGACAGTGTGAGGTTACCACATGTTGGAATTTCAGCTCAGCTGATTCCTGCGTACCAACATGAGGGATGTCTTGCTCTAAACAAGACGGGCAGCTTGATAACACTTATCCACAGGTAATCAGGAGTTAGACCATCCTGGCAGGGATAAAGCAGATCACCCACCCTAGGCAAGCCTCGGTTAGAGAGCGCTAATTAGGAGAACACTATACACAGACTTAAATGCATGCATATATTCACTGTCTTAGCACAATGGTGGAAATGTTAATCTTTTTCACTATTCTCAATTCAATTATTCTTTATTTCGGTTTAAAAAACCATAAAAGATATACATTAACAAATTACACATCACAATTAAAACAATATCATATATTAACCTTTCAAAAAGGTGCCGCTAGACCAATGCATATGTTTTAGAAATCACAATTCCAATACAAGACCTTTCTTGATCGTTAAAAGATAGATATAGTTAACATTTTAAAATGTAAAAATTAAAAGACATTGAAGAGTTACAGCAAATCTCATTATAGGTTACCAAAGACTAGAGATTTCATTTCTAGCATCTCTAAAGTAGACTTCCCGGTTTAAGACTCTAAAAGGTTTAAAATACTAATAATACAAAATATATACCAGGTACAATGTTCCAATTGTTTTTTTTTGTTAGTACAATGCAAAAGCTAATATAATAGTAATAGTAATGTTCCACATGTACTAAATAAAGTGCAAATGCAAAAACCAATATAGTTCAGGTATAATAAACTAAAGTTTCAAACCTTCCTTTTTTCTTAATAAGATTACATCAAACAGGTACCTACTAACACTGAAAACCACAGTTTGAGATGTGTCTGTTCTCAGTATTCTTTCTGCCTCGTAGCAAAAGCTTGTACCCAATAGCCGACAAATGGGTTTGATCTAATTCCTTCTACATTTTGTATAAGGTGAGCAGAAGAATAGTAAATGTAAATCATTTTCTTTTGCACCCGTATGACATAATTCAAAACATTCAGTACTTTCGTCCCCTTGTTTACGGACCCATTTTAATGTATTCAGATTTGTCTGTAGTACACCATATCAAAATATAAAGATTTTGCTAAATGTGGCTGCACCTCATCCAAGAGTGGCTCGAAATTCCTAGTAGGTCTCATTGAAAGAAATCATATTGTCAGTGTACCTGTGGCTGAACTATGAGACAAGTTATCTTGGATGTAAGCCCAAAAGTTAGCTTTAGTATTTTCTTTGAAGCCATAGACAACTGAGCAGGTTTATTCCAAAAATGCTAAAGTCCTTATTTATTAAACCAACCAAAAACGTGCTTCAGCCATGGCAAACCTATACCATTTTTGAGCCTTAGAATTTCCTCTAACCCTTCTTTATAGTGGGCGAGTTCTATTGTAGACCACAGTCGCACCCAGAACAATAGCGGTCGTAAAATTGACTGGTAATCTGTACACCATATATTTATGTCCATTACAATAGGTATTAGAGGTGTGCGCATTGGAAGGCATAATAATTTCCTAAAAAACTTATTTTCTCCCACCATGAAAGTGTTATTACTTGAGCGCCCCCACAATTTTGCCCCATATAGGGATGCCGATTGTACCCTGTACTTCTATACCTCGAGGGCAGGGGATACCGCTTGAGACATACTACTCTCATATTTCTTTACTATTGGTAGAGAGTTTTGGAGTAAAATTGTCTTGATTTTCTCCAATTGCGGTTTCCAAGTCATTTTGGTATCCAAAGTAATTCCTAGGTAATTAAAATTATGCACATATTCTAGCTTCTTTTTAAAAGACTTATGTGGACTAACTGCCATATATTTTGTTTTGCTAGAATTTATTTCCAGACCCTTAGCCTCACAGTATATCCCAAAAGTATCTATTAAGCATTGTAAACCTTTGGGGGTTTGGGATATTAAGATGGTATCATCCGCACATAAAAGCACAGGTACTGGCACCCCCCCTAGTTTGGGAGAATCATGTTCGCAGCCAAATAGATATTCTGGAATATCATTTACGTATAATGAAAATAGGGTGGGTGCCAGCACGCATCCCTGCCTTACGCCCCTGTTTACCCACATTGATTCAGTAAGCTCACCCCTCAGACCCCATCTAACCCTTGCAAAACTGTCCTTGTGCAATCTTATTATCTAAAGAGTATTTTACCCGGTACCCCTTGATTTTTTAGGGATTTCCAGAGGCGATTTCTAGGGATGAGGTCGCAAGCGGCCTTTAAGTCAACAAAGGCGATGTACAGATGACCCTTCTTAAATACTGTGTATTTCGAACTCATGCAGAGGTATCTAAAGACCTGGTCAATTGTGCTAGTTTTGGCTCTAAATACAGCCTGATACTTTGATAAAATACTATTCTCCTCAATCCAGTCATTTAATTTTTTTTAAATTTGCAGTGCATATATTTTCTGTAAAACATCTATTAAACTAATCGGTCGATAATGTGAAGGGTATTGGCGATTACCTTTTTTAAAAATAGTTGTAATTTCAGCCCCTTTCCATGATTACGGTATAAGTGCACCTGCGGTGACTGAATTACATAAAAGATTAATATAGGGGCCCCAGACCTCTTTGTCATGTTTCCATAGATCTCCTGGTATCTTATCTGGTCCTGGTGCCTTCCCCGGTTTTACTGCATCTATTGCTGCCAATGTTTCATCCAAACTAAAGTGTAAAGGGGCTATGATTGGGATTGTTTCATAATCTTGTAGACTGAACTCTATGTCACTCATAGGTATTGAATAAAGGCGGGAAAAATGGCTTACCCAATTTTTAGCATCTAGAAAAAGGTCCTTGCTGCATCATCCCGTTTTATTACCTTCAGATATCAGACGCCAAAAGCCCGAGTGATCTTTGGCTTTGGCTACACTAATTAGTTCAGTCCAAATATTATCATCCCAATTTTTCTTAGTTTGGATTAATATTCTCTTGTACTGCTCCCTTAAGCCAACACATTTTTTACTTTTGTTGCCAGAATGATTTCCTTTTTTGCCTCGCGGCACTCTTTATTTTACCAGGGATTATCCACATTACTCACATCTGTTGTCTCTCTTTTGCATTCATTGGGAATCCTGCTTAATATAGGTGTCAGAGCTTCTACCAGTACATGATGTATATTCGTAATTGAGATCTCTGAAGCAGACAATTCTACATACGGAGAAATGGTCTCTGCAAAAATATCGTAAATCTGCTTCATAGCCACATCATTTCCCCCTATAGAAGGCCATTTTAAGGCTCTGCGATTGTTGCTTACTAATGGTTCAGTAACACTGCAGTTGGTGTCTCCATTCCTCAAAGTAGCTGGCTGAAAAAAGTGGTCTGCAAGTGTCAAACATAGGGGATAGTGATCACTCTCTGATCTATCATCAACTACCAAGTCAATTAGAGTTGGCCATAGGTCAGTGGATACCAGTATGTAATCTATGCAACTCTTAGAATTACTCCTGCTAAACGTGGCAGCATTCGGGCTGTCAGAAGGCAATCGACCATTGCAAGCTCGAAGTCCATGTCCCGAGACCAATCTTATTAGCTGCGCAACGGCAGATGTACAGGGAACTACTGGACTACTTTCCAACATGGGAATATTATTAACGATATCTTCTTCTTCGAAGATATTTTAAAATCCCGCCACAGGCTTGAATTTACGATTAAAATTGCCCCCCACAAGTACCATCACCCTTGGGTTAATTGAACGTAAAAATTGGTCTAGCTGTTCAAAAACCACGGATTCCTTACTCGCTAAGCTAGGTCTGCTATAGATATTTACTATAAACAATTCATTTTTATCCGGTGTAAGGATCTTTACTCCCACTATGTTCTGAGTTGGGAATTTCACCTGATTTACATCAATACCTAGGGTAACATTTTACCCAAATAACAAGACCTCCTGAGGGCCTCCCTCTAACCGAAGAAGTAGCAGCAACACTATTTATATGTTGTATATCCTACTTTGTGGGGTGTTTCCAAAGCCCATGTTTCTTGTAATAAAATTATTTCACTTTTTCCAATATACTCCTGCCACACTACATCCCCTTGATTTCTTATCAGCCAGCGATATTCCAAGATGTCAATCTTATCTCTGTTTGACATTCCTCCCTACTATGCTTATTAAACAGTCCTTCCATTTCATTTCTTACTCCTGGAACTTCCTGACATTCATCAGCAAAATTAGAATTATAATTGTAATTGAAAATGTCCCTACCATTATTCTGCAGTGGATAAGTAGCCTCAGCTATTGCATCATTCTCATCAGATAAGGATACTGGCTGTGCATCTAAGATACCATATGTTGGAACCATCTCCCAGTCATTTAAAATACATATTTGATCCTGATGACTGGTCCTCAAATATAATCCTCCTACATCCTCTTTTAAGGATGTATGACGTTACAACGCATACTTTTACAACGCATGCACTTACAACGCAATTTTTACAACGCAACATCCACTACAACGCATTCCATTACATCGCATGACACTACAGCGCATTTTTAAAAACTACCTTTACAACACATTCCATTACATCGCATACTACCTTTACAATGCATACAATTACAACGCATAATATTACATTGCATTTAAGGTAAGTATTGGATAGTATAGGGGTAAAAATTAGTATTCTAACTCCAGGGGGTGCAACAGTAGGGTAAGTGTTGGATAGTATAGGGGTAAAAATTAGTATTCTAACTCCAGGGGGTGCAACAGTAGGGTAAGTGTTGGATAGTATAGGGGTAAAAATTACTATTCTAACTCCAGGGGGTGCAACAGTAGGGTAAGTGTTGGATAGTGTAGGGGTAAAAATTACTATTCTACCTCCAGGGGTTGCAACAGTAGGGTAAGTGTTGGATAGTATAGGGGTAAAAATTACTATTCTAACTCCAGGGGGTGCAACAGTAGGGTAAGTGTTGGATAGTATAGGGGTAAAAATTACTATTCTAACTCCAGGGGGTGCAACAGTAGGGTAAGTGTTGGATAGTGTAGTGTAATATTATGCGTTGTAATGGTATGCGTTGTAAAGGTAGTATGCGATGTAATGGAATGCTTTGTAAAGGTAGTTTTTAAAAATGCGTTGTAGTGTCATGCGATGTAATGGAATGCGTTGTAGTGGATGTTGCGTTGTAAAAAATGCGTTGTAAGTGTAGTGCGTTGTAAAAGTTGCGTTGTAAAGGTTGTTCCCCTCTTTTAAAGTGCTTAAATCAATATCTACATTGGCCTTATCTGAAAAAAATGTGACAACTTGACCATTTTTAAAAGGAGTAGATGCCAAAACCTGAACACTATTCACAGAAACCATTTCTTGTTGTAATATGGATAGTTGTCAGTCCTGGGCATCCAAGTCCGACAAGACCTGAAACCTATTAGACATTGGAGTAGGATTACTTATAAGAGTACCCCAAAGGGAGTGCACAGATACTAGTATTTGAAATAAAGGTTGACTCACAGTGATTTAGTAGATAGCGAACCATCTGTGGCCTGCGAAAATTAATCACAATGCAGTCGCTGTTAATACACTTAGGAGATTTGCAACCCATCCCACTCTTCTAACCATTACAATCTCCTTTGTATCCGAAGGGTGGAACCTTTTATGTTTTGTCAGTCAGTCTGTAGTTTTATTACGTAAATTGACCCACGTCTCTCTCTGGTCCTCCTTAAGGGCAGGAACACCAGCCAAAATTAAGACATAAGGGCATGAAGCTGGGGGTAAGCTCAACACATCTACATTGGGCTTCGAACGATTACTAGTTAGATCAACTCTTGTATTCTCAGTTGAAGTACACTGTACAGTTCCTAAAACTAAGCATTCAGTATGAGTGTTTTGTGTACCTACACAATTCAAACCTTTAAATACATCCTGCATTCTACCTTCCGTACCATTGAGAGTAGGAATCATCATATGATTTTCCTTAGTTTTCCCATCTGGATTTACAGATAGATTACTATCCACCATTATTCTTCAATCTTTTCTTTCTGTTCCAATCAATTGTTTGCCCACATTATTGCAACTTAAATTTTTTATAGCAGTATCTACTTGATTCAGTTTTTCCCATAAAAGGGCAAAATAATTTTCGACCAAATCATGAACATGGGCTAACACTACTCCTAATACAGAGTCATCAGCAGTGGCATACGTTTCAGTCATAGCATCCACAATATTAGCATCTCTTGGTACAGAAGGCAATGGGACCACATCAGTCTGTGTGCCAACAGAATTACTTTTCAATAAATCAACTTTTACATTATTAGCACGATTAGTCACCTGAGATCCCTTTGAATTCTTAGCCTTTTGTACACCAACCCCCGTTTCCGTTTTGCTGGTGGTTCTGCCACCTTCCTTGCATCAGGATTGTTAGAAACCCATGTCCTTGTAGCTCTACGGGATACCTCTGGTGCAACAAGTAGTAAAGAGTTTAAATCTGGCACAGAAGGGATACGCGGCACATTTATATGTGTTGTGGGCAGTGATGGTTGTACAGAATCCCCCGATCTAGATCCAGGAATACCCAATGATGATCGTCTCTGGAGAATAGATGGGTCCAGGGAAAGATGCCGATCAGTTATTTCTATTTCATGAGTCAATAATGACTCTGCCCTAACTAAAAATGCGTCCAGAGTACCTACAACTCCCTTACGCTTATCCATATTGAGTTAAAAGCACTAATTACCAAAAGAAAAACTCACAGATAGCCAAACATAAATGGTAGATCACAGTAAGTGTACCACGATACCTTCACACTCTAATTTATACGTCCAGATAGGTCCAGATTTTAGGAAGATGGCCCAGTCCAGCCTCATCTGGGCTCTGACGGGCGCAGACGGGCCCTCCCTTGGCCCGGGCTTTGCCCTGGCATGCCCGCGTGCGTCCCGCACTGCGGGAGCCCGCGACAGCTTTTAAAGCGCCTCCTGGCTCTTCCTAGTGATGCAGGTGGCCGTGCGCCACGTGAGGAATGCTGGCTATAGTAGTCCCCTCATGCTGCATAGGTGTAGGAGCGGGCGGGAGCAGCAGAACCCAGGTGTTGCGGTCTCCACCGACCGGGCAGACAGCAGGTGAGCAAACCAGCGTGTGGAAAAAGAGTTAGCGGGACCGCTTTTAAAGCACCTACTGGCACTTCCTAGTGACGCAGGGGGCCGTGCGCCACATGAGGAATGCCGGGTATTGTAGTCCCCTCATGCCGTGTAGCTGTAGGAGCGGGCGGGAGCAGCAGAACCCAGGCGTTGCGGTCTCCTCGGACCGGGCAGACAGCAGGTGAACAAAACAGCATGCGGAAAAAGAGTTAGCGGGACTATTCTTGTAACTCTAATTACTCTAATCTGTTTCATTCTACTGCTTATCGCAGCACACATATTTTATACAAGAATCACAATGCTTCAATAAATATTAAAAGGCCTTGCTGAGTATTTCTTTGGGTATGCATGGAGGGTCCAAACGAAAGGGTTCTAGATCTGTTACCACAATTTCCTTGGGGATCTGGGTTGCCATGTTCTAATGTTGAACACATATTTATTGCCCCGTATGGATGGGGGTCCAGATGGTGCACTGTGGGCTGTGGGCTACCGGTGAGGTACAAGCTATATGACATGGCACCACCAATGATATAGTTTGACCTCTCATTTAATGGATAGCCTGAGTAGTTTTCTTTTGTATACCTAAAGACCTCCATCTCACCTCTTAACAGGAGATGTCCTTGGTGTTAGAGAATAATCCTCCTCAGCTGAGTAGTTTAACCCTATTTATTAGCTGTAGTTTGTTCAAGCTTGAACGTTACAAAGGATCTCCCTGTAGGAGCACCCACTGAGTCTAAAATACATTCTTATGGCTGAACCAGCAGCATTAAACATACCTGAGAACTGCAGACATGCAGTTACTCAGAAGCTGCCACAACATGATCTTGCACTTGTGGGTGGGGATGCTACCCTCGTGGTTGAGGCACACGTAGCATTCAGGACAGAGATATTCTATTCATGAGTTACAGTCCCAGCAGCAAATGAATGCACATGGCCAGTCTTAGCCGGTTACACACCACATCCAAACATAGCTAATATGACAACATCACAATTGCGCAGACAACATCTTAGCCTAATTAGAAAATATAGAAGTCTGACACAGTTCGTTATGCGAACCATGACAATAAATCCTGTGAGGGCTGCTCAAGCTGCACAACCACAATTGGCTACACCAGGCATTAGTCCAGACTATCAATGCTGTTATGGGTAAGATTACCAACAAAGGGGAGGAGATTCCATTCTGGGTTGCACAAAAAACAAGTCAGCTTGAGGCAGATTTCTCACAATATGCTTGCCGATAGGTATGGCTCACCATGTGGAGGACTGCGCAACTTGGAACACAGTTTTAGCTGCAGTTTATACCAGGACTCATGGTACACCTTTATCAGCTGTTTTACCAGAATGTGCTTATAGAGATCCAAAATGAGTATGGGGCAGTCCCTGCCCTGGTTTTGTGGATGAAACAGATGGGCAATTTTGCCGCAGTATCCGCCATTATGTTGAGTACCATTAAAGGGGAAGCAGCAGCGTTGGCGGTACGCCAACCACTCATGAACTTAACATTGAGAAAACAAAAGCAACACTTACCTAAAATTATTGAAGAAACCTATGCATCTAAAGGTAGAGATAATTTCGGATCTAGACCTACAAAACTGCTAATTAGGAGTAACTCTGAAACGGATAACTCAAAGCAAGCACCTGATTCTTCTAAGAAGAAGTGGGAAAATAATAAACATAATTAAAAGACTAAGTCACGGGGCAAATCTCCTCAGTGGAAGGCTACTGAAAAGCGCTATAACCTGCATAACCATGATAATATTAAAACGGCTGCCAGGAATCAGGATACTGACACAAGTTCATCTTGTTAATTTCAGGATACATCCGAAAAATGATCGAAGTGAGGTGGAGGGTTAGAGCGCAGATGAGAGGAGTACGTGAAACCAAAGAAGGACTCACAACGCTCTTCTTGCTACATAATAATTTCCGGCAAATTACTCTCACCTGTTAAGTGTGCAAAACATACAGGTTGCTCATATTCCTGGAGTGGTGGATAGGGTAATACCAAACTCAGATTGCACGTTAGGTTTAATCCTAGTAGCACGTGAAGGCTTAGTATCTGCATACGCAGGGGTGACAGCTATATTTTCACTAATGCAGCAATGTTATTGGTGGCTAGGTCTTTACAAACAGACTAGGGACTTCGTTCTTAAATGTGACATCTGCCAGCAGATGAAGGGTTCTACTTTAGTCAACCACAGACACCACTCTTAATATCAAACAAGCCTCTCGCTTGTATGATCTGCAGGACTTTATTGGGACATTCGCAGTTGGCACATTCCATTCAGATCAGGGGCCGGCGTTCACCTTTAAGACTTTAAGACTTACAAAGACACCATTGGATAAATAGGTGTAAACCATGGGGCACTCCTCCCCCTGTCATCCTGAGTGAAATTCGGTAGTGAGAAGGAAGATCCGAGACTTAAAGCAGTCTATAACAGCGAGGGTATTAGGTTCAGGTCGCAGTTGGGTCCATCACATATATGCGGTCGAAAGAGACCTAAAAAATCTCTGAGTGGTGGGATTTCCTAAGATCATGTTAGGGGTTAAGATGTGGGTACCTGACTTCGACAATCCCAGCACAGTGGCGACAGAAACACCATATGACATCAGTGAATATGTGGCTGTTTTACAGGAACTGAACAGTTCCTTGATGGACAGAGCAACGTCCAAGTAAAACACACCGCCACTGGAGAGGTGAAGGAGGCACCAGTAACTCCTGGTTGGATTCCAAAAATTGGGGGACTGGTCCGGGAGAAAATAGTGGACAAAAAATAATTTTCGCCATTTTACAGAGCTCCTATACCTGTCCTGGCTGTTGAAGAACTGTACTTGTATTACTCCTTGCTGGTTGTAAAAACAAGAGATTTGTGTCAATCAATTTCACCAAACCGCATCATATGGCCGGCTATACACAGTAGGCCATGTGGGATCTTGAGTAGTTACCTGTCTCCTCTCACTACAATACAGGAAGTCCCAATGGAAGCCTTGATCAGCAATGAAACTTCTACTCCCCGGCTGGTTATAGAAAATAATGATGTATCTCTTCCACCTTCTACAGCAACAATAACTATATTAAAAACTTGTACAGAAACACAGATTTCTATTTGAAAACCAGACATGGATGGTGTTTATGTGAACATACCTCTATTTGAGTCTTCTCCAAGTTCTACACTACGTACAGAGCTGTCAAAAAATGGATTGAACAGCCTACATCTCTGTTATCGATTTTGATGACTTCTCTTAAGATTCATCAGAACCACCACCTCCACAAGGTAGATTACGTTTATTCTACTCTTAACTGGAAAAGAAGTACTTTGTTCCTCCATATCTGTACCGGGGAGTAGGAGCTTTATCACTAATCAAGACTTCTATTGGGACATTTAGTATTTCGTTACTTTTCCTTGTCATTTGGCTTGGTTTTGTGTCTATTTCATGCTTCTGAACCGACTGTCTCCGATAATTAGGACATTGATGCAGTGCATGAAATGCTAGAATATCTAGAATATTCTACTGTTTTTAAATCTATGGAATTGTATTATGGCACATTTAATTATGATGAAATGTTTTGTTTTCAACATTATGGTGACCACTCCTTGCATAAAGCAAGTACTGGAGCGTGCAGTATTCAATTACATACAATGGGAACACTGCACTACACAACCACAGGGTAGCTCACAAACGTTTGCATACTTTTCTGATCACAATACAACTGACCTTACATCTTGTTACTTTAGGCTCACACTATCACCAGTGTTATACTTGGGGGTCTCTAGTTGGCACAGGTATGCACTTGTGACAAATAGGGATCCTCGCCTCTAGTCAGGGTAAAGGGGTACACTCCTAAAATAACCTCTGCTCACCCCCTTGGTTGCTTGGCACGAGCAGACAGGCTTATCTCAGAGGCAGTGTGTAAAGCATTTGTGAACACATACAGTAATCAAGTGACAACATTACAGATGGACACCACACAGGTTTTATATCAAAAATAAGTATTCTTCATATAGATTTACCACAAGACCATAAACGACAAAAATCCACAATACTGTTACTTTAAGATGGTAGAATTTAGCTTAGTTCTCTTTAGTTCTTAAATGCGACACTTTAAGTCAATGTACCTGTAGATGCGACACGCAGGGCAACAAAAGTGTTGCAACGATGTTGAGGCGATGAAAGTTTGGTGCAAAGAAATAAAGACGTGAAGATCTTCCAGATGCGGCAGCTGCAGCGGCGACATCCCTTTACGCGATGCGATGACAACGGTTTTGGCAGCGACACTCTTCTCCGATGTTTGCAAGATGCTTCCGCTCGATGCGACAACTGCAGCGGCGACACCCTTTACGCGATGCGACGACAACAGCTCAAACGGCAGCACGCTTCTACGTGGATGCGAGGCGCTTCCCTTGATGTAGTGCAATGCGTCAGCTACAGCGGCGTCATCCATTTACGCGATGCGACGACAGCGGCTGCGATGGCGACACGCTTCTTCCTCGATACGAGACTCTTCTCTTGATGCGTTGCAATGCGTCAGCTACAATGGTTGCGATGGCGACACGCTTCTTCGGCGTTGCGAGACACTTTTGCGATGATGTGAGACGCTTCCGCTCGATGCGACAACTGCAGCGGCAACACCCCTTTACGCGAGGCGACGACAGCGGCTCCGACGGCGGCACGCTTCTCCTTCTTGAGTCGTGCTTCCAGCTCCTTGCGACACGCAGTCCCTCAGAAGGCCCCAAAACAGCAGCAGGCACTTCCAAAGAACTCTGGGAAGCTGGTGGTTGAAGTCTGTTGTTCCTGAGACTTCAGCAGGAGTCAAACTCTTTTCCAAGCCCTTGGAGATCCTTCACAAGTTGAGCAAAAGTACACACAAAGTTCCTTTCTCCTCTATTTGGCAGTAGGCAACCCTGCAGGCCAATCCCCCAGGTTCAGGGATAGTCTCTCCTCAGTTTCTTCTTAGTTCCTCTCCTCAGCACAGGTTTCTTCTTGTTTTCCTAAAGTGATCTAAATTCTTGGGATCAGGGTCCCAATACTTATACCCCAAAATCCTTTGTCCTCTGAGGGCAGAGGGGCCTTTGCCTTGTTCAAACCGGTTCTGGTCAGTCCTGGAGCACTTTGTTTACCTGACTCCTTCTTTCCTTTCAGAGGGCAGGGCAGAGACATCAGACGAACCACAGGAGGTGGAGCCAGCATTGTGGAGGGAAAGCACAGCCCTATTCAGGTTCCAGGTGCAACTCCTCCCACCCATCTAAATGGAGATCTCTCTATTCAGCCCTGTGCTGACTCACCCTGTCTCCGGGAATTCCGCAGCCCCCTGGAATTCCCCAGCCCCTGACACTCAAACTCCAGACAAGGAATACACAGCCTAGCAGAGGCAGGTTTGGATGGTTAGACAAGAAAATACCTACTTTCTAAAAGTGGTATTTTCAAACACAGAATGTTAAAACCAACTTCACTAAAAGATGTATTTCATCATTCTGAGTTCAGGCATACTAAACTCGAATTTCTACCATGTTCCCAGTGTCAGTAGGGATTATAGGATGTAATAATC
Source organism: Triturus cristatus (assembly GCF_964204655.1). Lineage (NCBI taxonomy): Eukaryota > Metazoa > Chordata > Amphibia > Caudata > Salamandridae > Triturus > Triturus cristatus. Next base: position 714,864,964 of record NC_140588.1, on the reverse strand, counting down.
AAACTGCCCATTCTGGCCTATGGAGAAGAGGTTGCCTTGCAATAGTGAAAACGAAAAGGGCATGTCCTACCTTATCCTTACAATGTACCCTGCCCTTAGGCCTACCATAGGGGTGTCTGATATGAAGAAAAGGAAAGGTTTAGGGACTGGCAAGTGGGTGCACTTGCACAGTCAGCATGACCGTACCAGACTACAAGCAGGCTCTGCAATGGCAGACCTTAGACACACTTTTATAGGCTGCTTCTGTGGGCTGCAGAACCAGTGCTGCAAGCCCACCAGCAGCATTTTGATTTACAAGCCCTGGGCACTCCTGGTGCACTGTACTAGAGTCTGACAGGTAAACCAAACCAACCAATCATGGAATCACAAATTCATACATCAATTTACAATAGGGAGAGCATATGCACTTTAGCAGTGGTAATGTGCCCAGAGTCATAAAACAGCCAACAAAAGGTCAGAAAAAATATAGGAGGAAGGCAAAAAGTTCAGGGATGACCCTGCAAAAAGGGACAAGTCCAACAACCAGCAAAAATAAATATGCTCACTAATACAAAGCTGATATTCTGAATATTTTTCTTTTCCAGCTGTCCACTGAAGGGTTTAACTTTTGGAGAGACACTGTTGTTTTAAAATCAATTTAGGGAACTAAAGAGTGGCAGGTTCAGGGGAACGTGGCTCTATTTAGAGCATGCCAGAAACCATATCAAATGATTTTCCTGAACAAAACTTTGTAGCAGACGCCATGTCTTGACGTGGCTACGATAAAAGATTTAAATACATCCAACATTCCCGCTTTTGCATATTTGGCAAACTAGATCCCCCAAAACCACCCCAAAAGCGTATCTTGAATGCGATATACAATGAGGTATGGAAGGTTTCTCAGCAGGAGGCTGCTGAGAGACTTTGGTGAAATTGAAAGGGCACATTTAGAAAGGGCTCTAGCAGTAGTTGATAATGGTATGACTACATTATCCACTAGGATACAATCTCTGGGTAACATCGTGTCATGTGTGATAGACATCTTACAGAATGACATGTCCTCTTTACAACAAGGACAGTCACAGCTTAGATCGATGAAGCTAATAAGCTGAACTCTGTATACACTTTGGTCTAGTTGCATACCAATGGCGACACTTTAATGCCACAAGCTTGTTTTTACCTTACAATCTTACAAAACAGCAAACTATCATGGCAAGGAAAGATGTAACATACACTATGTTACACATAGAGAAGTTAGGGAAATTACCATATACTATTGCAGAAAAACCTTCGGCGGATTGGATTATCCACAGGCTTAGTTCGCGGCCATTTTCGACATTCCACTTCCAATACTGTTTACACCACCATCAAGTAAGCAAATACGAATTGCTAGGAGAAGGATATGTGCAAGAGTCATTGAATTTACCTTTTAGATATCGCTGTAGGAATGGGGAGACTGAAGTCTTTCTTAGCGGGTCTGACTTTGAGAATACTTTAGGACATTCCTTGGTATGTAGGGAAGTTTCCCTTCATGGGGCCAGTTACGGGTCCATGGCAAATTTGTCCTGCTGTCTGAAGGGTTCCCCAGCTGCTGGTATATGTCTGGCTTTCAGATTGCTCTTGACTGGGAGTTATTTGATGTTGAACGATTAGAACTGCTGTGGCATGAAACTAGGCATCGCCATCTGGTGACGGTTTTTGCAGTTGTGGCTTGTTCCACCTGCCCGCACAATTAGGAGACAACACTTTTGCCTTCGATAAAGCTTTCAAATGTGCACTTTGATGCTGTGAACTGACTGAAAGACTTACTGTTCCAAAAGGATGTGGCCTTAACATCTACAAAGGAGACATTTGATCTTCAAGTTGCAAGGTCCTCTTCTGAGATACAGTCACTAATTTGCACTAATTTCCCACTACATTTTGGGGAACCTGGGTACCACATTTATAACATGTCTTTTACCGCGGGAGTGGCACACTTTTTGAAGAAAATAGGCTCTGGTTTGGTTAGTACCTTCCATACCATCTTTGGAGTTATTCCGTCATTCATACACTCCATGCTGGGAAGCATTTTTGGAGGTCTTCAGCTGGTCCTGTTCGTAATTGTCAGGACTTTGCTTTTAGTTTATCTGCTCTACATCAAGAGGCCAAAAGAAAATACCATGTGCTCTTCTGTCGTGAACGCATTGTACAGTGTTTTGGTGCACCCTTGCTTCAGGAACTAAATGAACAATGGTTCTTGTCCCTTGGCTTGTGTGCCTCTGCTGCATGTGCCCCGTATTCCACTGTCTTCTGTGAACATTCGAGTGTGCCCTGAACATATGCCTAAGAAAAAAACTGGTTCAGACTTTGGACATTGACATACTAGTGAGCCCCTTGACTGCCCACTTGTACTGTTATCCTTTGCACTCGCCATAGCTCCTGAATGCATTTTACGAGCGCCCTGGGACGCTTCTGCTCCTGGTGATTTGGATCTTGGCTTAGCTTCTGCAGGTCCTGCACTGGCTGCTACTCCTTCGGCGGCTACTGAAGCATGTTTGCTCAATGGATCTGATCCGATTGGTGATTCTGGGAACATCCTCTGCGATGGCTTGAAATAGCAATGTTTTGCGTACCTCTCGGAACACAAAAACAATCTGGCAGTTTGGAGTCATGAGACACTCTTTAATTCAACATTATTTTTATGCTAAATTGCTTTTTAAATTAGTTTTAATAGATTTGAATATTTTTTAATGATTTTAAGTTAAGGCTTCCTCTATGCTCTTTGCTATTAAAGAAGTGTGATGCTTTTAAGATTTTAGTTGGGTTTTATTCTTCTTGACACTTATATTATAGCATTTGTCTAGGAATAGCTTTCACAAATTTATGTCCAAAGAGTGGGTGTCAAATGGTCAGGATAGGTCCGGTTAGAAGCGCTGCCATTTACATGCTCACGTTTCTTAAGTCGCGTTCTCTTTTACACACAGCGACTTTTGACATACATTAGCGAGCGTGACCATGAAGGAGAACATTCTCTGAATCTGCATTGCTTGCATTTACACTTCATAGCCACACTATCATGATACCCTGGACATTCAATGTTATTTATGTTATTGTGCGGTATGCGATGGCTCTATCGAACTAGAATAAACAATTGCGGACTGATAGTTGTTGCAACATGGCCACATGTGTTCTATTGTTCTATCTGGCCTCTTGGTCTGTCGTCCTCCTGGCCCCTCCTCTGAATTTAAAGTAGCCATCATGGAAGTCATTCATGTTCTGGACACCAGAACAGCCAATTTCACTCTTATTGGCGACTGAAACATCCACTTCGATCATCACCTTGATTCGAACATCAGCACTCTGCTTGCTGATCTGGAAGCATGTCAACTTAAACAGTTGGTGTTGGAACCTACGCATCTGGCTGGACATCTTTTAGACCCGGTTTTTTCTAATATCCCCTTTCTCCAGGTCAATCCTCCTAGCCCTGTCTGCTGGTCTGACCACTACCTTATCACCATTCTCCTTCCTCAGGCGGAGACCACCCCCAGAGCTACGACTAGGGCCATGCTTAAACGGTGTTGGCACAAACTCAAACGGGAAGACCTGCTGGCCTTCCTGTCTTCTAGTCTTCCCACCCTTGACAACCTTGACCCTGAACAAGCTTACAAGGAGATCTGTGACTGGATTCATGCAGCACTTGACTCCCTTATTCCTTTAAAATGGTCCAAGGGACGTGGCGTTTGCCCCAACCCTTGGTACACAGACTCTCTTGCCGCAATGCGGAGCGCCTGTAAACATAGCGAACGAGCATGGCACAAGGATTATTGCCCTTTAATGAAGAAACAATATCAGGCCACTATCAAAAGCTATCACAAAGCCATACAGCTAGCCCGTACTTCCTTCTTCACAAACCAGATTGCGTCCAGCAATAACCCCACTAAATGTATATTTAAAATCCTTAATGATTTGAAAAAAAGGAAGGATCCACTCACTCCGCATATTACTTCCGGTAAACAATGCGAAGAATTGGCATCCTACTTTGTTCAAAAAGTTGTAAATATTTATAAATCCTTCTCTAATCATCCCATGACGCCAGAACATCTCCCAATCTCTACTTCTTACTCCCCCTTGGAGAGTATCCCTCCCATCTCACAAGAAGAGTTTCTGGTTCTCAGCTCCAAAGTTAAATCAGGGTCTCCTCTTGACCCTATGAGACCTACTCTATACCGAGACTGCTTCTCGGTTCTCCTTCCGCCGTTACTCTCGACTATTAACTCCTCTTTCAGCAGGGCTCTGGTTCCTTGGGCCTGGAAACAGGCCAAGGTACTTCCCCTGTTGAAAAAACCCCTCCTCGACCCCACCAAGTCTGAGAACTTTTGGCCGATTTCTCTTCTACCGTGGGTGGCTAAAGTAGCAGAGGCTCATGCCAATAAAGTTCTCTCTGAGCATATAAACAAAAATAAGATTCTAGATCAATCCCAAAAGGGATTTCGTGCGGGCTATAGCACTGAAACCGCCCTCTTAGCTGTGAGCGAAAACTTACGCTCCATCCTTGACAAAGGCCAAACAGCGGCACTCGTACTACTTGACCTGAGTGCCGCGTTTGACACGGTCTCTCATCAGATTCTCCTGCGCCGGCTTGAAGAAGCCGGGATAAAAGTTGCCGCTCTTGAATGGTTTCGCTCCTTCTTGACTGACAGATCTTTTCAAGTTTTTGCCCCCCCTTTTGCTTCCTCCATTAAACCCATTGAGCAGGGGGTCCCACAGGGCTCGACGCTTAGCCCGGCTTTGTTTAACCTTTACGTTCAACCTTTAGCCGCAGTCACACTTCACCATGGTCTTTCCATGGTTTCTTATGCAGACGACACCCAGCTTATGGTAGCTCTTTCAGATAATCTTGTTCACTATGCCTCTCATTTTCAGATAGGCCTTGAAGCTATCGCGGGCTGGTTGACAGAGAACTGTTTCCAGCTCAATGCCAGCAAATCAGAGGTTCTTCTGGTAGGCAGGAACAGGGAGCTCTGGAACTCCCATTGGTGGCCTCCATCCCTAGGACCTGCCCCCCCCCCCCCCCCCCTAAACTGGTGGTGAAGAACCTCGGGTTTCTGTTCGACTCGACCTTGAGATTTCAAGAGCATACCAAAAAAATAGCTGGCACCTGTTTTGGTCTTCTACGTGCCTTAAGACCTACGCTCCGCTTTTTTGATTCGGCTACACACCAACTTATAATCCAAGCCACCATTCTTTCAAGACTAGACTATGCCAATTCTCTGCTGCTAGGGGCTAATAAAGCGGAACTTAACCGTCTTCAGCGTACTCAAAATTCTGCAGCTCGCGCCATCCTTGGCCTTTCGAGATCATGCTCAGGAGCAGGGGCTATTCGACGCCTTCATTGGCTACCGATCTCCAAAAGAATTGAATACAAATCCCTCTGTCTTACCTTCAAAATTCTTAAATTTGCTACCCCCGAGATCCTGTGTGACCTGATCACCCCCTACATACCCAATCGTGCGTTGCGTTCTTCTGAATTGATGCTGGCTTCTGTCCCCAGAGTTAAGAGATCGAGAGCTGGGGGCAAATCTTTCCGTCTCTTGGCACCCAAGCTCTGGAACTCCCTGCCGTTGACAATCCGCAGTTTGGACTGTTTGACTTCATTCCGCAAAGCTATCAAGACCGTTCTCTTCCCTATGGCTTAATTTCATCTTCCCTCCTCTGGATACTGTTGCTAGCGCCGGGACGCCCCTTCGTTGGGGCAGCTGTGCGCTTTATAAAAGAGTTTAACATAACATAACATAACATATATTCAGAACCACTTCCTTATTTAGGCAGAGGAGCATTCAGCTGAAACTGTAAGATTACCACATGTCGGAATTCCAGCTCAGTTGATTCCTGCATATCAACACACCAACGCATGACCTGCTCTACACCAAGACAGGCAGCCTGATGACACTTACCTACAGGTAATGGTATGTTAGATCACCCAGGCAGGTATTTGGCAGATCACCCACCCTAGGCAAGACTAGGTAATGGAGCGCTCGGTAGGGGTACCCTATACACAGTACGTATATGCTTGCATATATTCACTGTGGAAAGGTTAATCTTTTTCAATATTCTTGTAATGCTAATTACTCTAATCTGTTTCATTCTATTGATTATCACAGCACAGATATTTTATACATGAATACAATGCTTCAATAAATATTAAAACGCATTGCTGAGAATTTCTTGTGTAATTCTTTGGGTATGAATGAGCATCCAAACAGAATGGTTCTAGATCTGATACCACAATTTCCTTGGGGGATCTGGGTTGTCATGTTCTGAGGTTGCCCAGACATTTGGTGCACTGTATAGATGGGGGTCCAGATAGTGCACTGTGGGCTAGGAGGGATATAGGCCAACATATCCTGAGGGTACAAGTCCTACGACAAAACGCATTTTAAAGGAAATACATATCATGCACTGGACGGATGGCTGGGTTTTGAAAATATGAACTAACAGCGTGGGTGAAGGAGAGACAGGGAGTGGCAGGGAGTGGCAGACACCTTTGCCACTTACTACACCCACCTATACTCCCCACCTTCTACTGCAATGGCGGAGGAATATTGAGAATTATTACCAGACATACAACTCCTAAGCCTTTCATACTCAGACAGGGCACTCCTGAAAGAGGAGCTCACTAAAGACAGAATAGTGGGGGAAATCCATGACTTAAACTGTGGTAAAGCGGTAGGCCCCAATGGGATGCCCATTGAGCTTTACGAACTCGCGGCCTCTAAAATTGCCGCAAACCTACTGCAAATGTTCAAAGAAAGCAGCGACTTAGGCTTCATTCCGAGGGATCAAAGGTTGGCCAATATCGTGGTCATACATAAAGATGGTAAACCACCAGAGGAATGCACCATATATAGGTCAATCTCGCTGCTGAATGCTGAAGTTAAAATATTAGCAAACGTATTGGCCTCCCGAATGATCCAGGTGGTCATGACTCTCATAAACCCAGACCTATCCGGACTTATGCGGGGGCAAAGAACAGCTCGCAACTTGCGGTGTCTTCACGGCATCCTGGGACAAACTGAAGGGCTTCAGGAAGGTGCCCTTGTATCCTCGCTTTATGCCAGAATAGCGTTCGATACGGTTGAATGGCCCTACATGTTTGAAGTGTTGGCCAGAAAGGGCTTTGGCCCACAATTTATGGCTTTGATAAGGTTCTTCTACCCTGATCCCCTGGCCCAGGTGACAGGCAACGGATGCCTATCTCATATATTCCGGATCCAACATGCAACCAGGCTTTCACCCTTAATTTTCGCTCTCATTCTGGAGCAGTTGGCGGTCTGGATCAGATGTGTCCCCTTTGTTCGAGGGCTGCAATGGACTGATGACAGGGAAGATAAAATATCCCAGCAATAGAACCTGCGTTCCGCAAGGACAAACAAATCATGCAACCAAGGGGCTATTTCAGAGCCATCTATGGTGGGTCAGGTCACACAGCTTTAAAAAGGCAGTAACTCTCAGCCTCTGGCATGCAGCTCTTCATGCACTTGGCTGACGGGCAAGATAACTCAAGCCACTCCCTTGTGGGACACAGCTAGGCTAGGCACAATAGGGATACAGCCTGGATTCGATAAATGGGACATCATTGGTCTCTCCAATGTGGGAGGACCTCTGGGCACAGGGAGTCCCTTCTAGCATCCACTGAAACTTATCGCTATTTGCAGATACGTCATGCATTGCAGAAGGCACTGCTGAAGGGAACGGTGCTCCAAGAATCCTCGTCACTAGAGGACAGGTTGCTTGATACTCCCATGCCTCACAAGGCAATTTTCCTCACTTACTAAAAAATAATCAACAACTCACCAGATACCCTAACACATTTATGTGAACAATAGGAGGGTGCCCTGGAAGGACTTGAGGATGACGAGTGACCTGAGGCCCTTGCATCCCAAGAGAAGTGGCTATGTGGTCTAGAGTCCACCTAGTGCAGCTAAAAATACTATATAGTTCCTATTATGCATGCACTACCTTTGTAAAAATGGGCATGGCAATGGACGCACAGTGTCACAGACAGTGCAGCAAAATAGGTACATTCTTTCCACACTATATGGAGCGGCCCTCCGATACAACAATATTGGTAGTCCGTGCTCATTTGCATGAATAATCTTTTTGGGAGTGACATGGGTGCCTCGGCAAAATGGTGCCTCCTGAATATTTTTCTGATAGTCCCATCCATATGGAGTGCCGCAGGGATCGTCGCTCAGCCCCACCCTGTTTAACGTTTACATTTGGCAGTTGGCAACAATTGTGCAGGAGTTCTGTGTCTCGGCCGTCTCCTATGCAGACAACACTCAGTTGGTGGTTTCCTTGGAAAACAGGCAGAACCTTGAACATCAACAACTGGTACCCTGCCTGGAAAGAGTGGCCAATTGGATGACGAACTGCTGCATGAAACTGAACAGCGATAAGACGGAATTGATGATTCTAGGGAACATGGCCTCGCCCAGACCATTGGACAGCTGGCCGAACTACATGGGCAATTTCCCCGATCCCAAATCCGCCATTAAAAATCTGGGATGGGATTGGATCGAGCCCTCGCAATGGACCACCAAGCCAAAAAACTGGCTGGCATTTTCTTCATTCTACTTAGAATGAGCTGGAAGATTCTAGTACTGGTCCCGAAACATCTAAGAAAAACGGTGATTCAAGCCCTGATAGTTTCCTATTTGGATTAAGATGACACTCCTTATGTGGGCTCACCAAAATATATCCAAAAACGATTCCATGTAGTGTAAAATGCTGCAGCAAGGCTTCTCCTCAAAATACCAAATCATGATCCAGTAATGAAGTCTTTGAAATGGCTCCACTGGCTACCTGTTGAAGCAAGGATAAAGTTTGAATCTCTTTGTATTGCACATTAGGCTATAAGAATAAAGGTCCAGCTAAGCTTAGAGGTCTAGTCTACCCCGATGTCACAGCCAGACACCTAAGATCATCCCAACAACACCTTCTTAGCACTACTAGAATTAAAGGAGCAAGATGGGGCGGAAGATCGTTTGCACACCGGATACCAAAGTTATGGAATGGTCTGCAACTCAGAATAAGACTACTAGAAGACAAAATCACCTTTAGAAAAAAACGTAAGACCTGGTTGTTCCCCCAGTAACCGGTTTACCAAGCATAGTCACCCAGTCCAGCTCTCACCAGTGCGAGGAAGCCCTCAGGTAGCCATTCGCTCTACGAATCCTTAACATGAACATGTCTGTGATGCAATGGATCTAAATCACAGAGAACGGATTTAGATGTCACTGGGACTGATGGCCAAACAAAGTATTGCATGTCTATGGGAGAGGAGCAGGCACCACAACTGGGGAACTGGGAATGGGATATGGATTGGTATGTGTGCTAGGAAAGGGGAGTTTGAGGGGTGGGGATGTCACCAAAAATGGGATATGGGAAAGTGGAACATCTATAGAGGAAATACCTGTACATATCTTTGTTCTGGTTCCGATGTATTGCTTGCTACTCACTCTGAACCAACTGTTATTTTTGGAGACGTGAGAGGGGGAGGAAAAACAGAGGCTGCTATTGGCTGACGGGAAAATAGCTCTGCTTGACTGAGTCAATGTACGACATGGTGTTATTTTTCATTTCTATGATTTGTATGCCTACAATAAAAAGATTTACAACAAAAAAAAGTTAGAGATGTCAGGGCAATTGGTGCATGGATGGTCTGCAAACCCCAGGGTTCATGTCTACAAAACCTGGGCTTATGGACCACCAGTGCACTAAATTAAAAACATTATTGAATCTGATTGACTGTGCAAGCTTTTTCTCCTTTCGCTGTATCTTAAAATAAAAATAAATGACCCATCAGTGGCTGAGAGGAGCGTCCTTTGACCCTCAGGCTCAGGTTTGGGACCCCCAAAGGAACCCTTGCCTACAACCAAATAAAAAAGTTATATTTTTCATGGGGTTCGCAGACCTCATTGGGATCTGAGGTTTGTCAACACTGGCTAAGAGATCACAAATCCATGGAAAGGGATCTTGAACCCATGTTAGGCCTCCTGATGGGTTTACAGACCCAGTACTTTGTCTGAGGACATCATGGTATAAATCACAAGAGGGAGATTGAATCATAATAGTAGACCCACCCAGCTGCCACATATTTTCAGTATATACAATCAAAAAATGGGAGTGGCCAGATGTGAAAGTATGAGTAAACTAGTACGTTCCGCTACCACAGGGAAAACCTTATTGTTTTTTAAAAAGGATTCTCACCCACTGACTGGATTTTCATTTCGGTGGCATGCTTCATTATCGATTCCTCATCTCAGAAACTACCGTTGTATCTGGAAGCTCCTTGTGTGGTTTTCTGGTATAGCCAGGGTTTGGGGATCTGGTTGTTCTAAAATTGTCTTGGGGTGACCACCATAGCCAGTGTTGTTTTAAAAAAAATTCGCTGCCCCCCTGACAATGCTAAAAACAGTGTGTTGATGCTCAAGAGTTCTATTATGCACTCTGCATCAAAGGTCTGGTCAACATGTTTTAGCCTACCTCATCAGGACCTAACTAATGAGATCCATAATATATGTTTTTTAGTTCTTACAGGTATTACCCCATCTGCTGGGACCTACTTGGTGTGCAATGCTGTCATGCATTCATTCATACCATCATGCCACACATTTATAAAGACCTTCTCAGATTCTTCCCCAGTCTGGTTCTCATCAAATTGTCAATATTTGGTCCATGGAGGAGTGAGGGGATGGGGGTGGGTTGGGGTCAACCATATGGTCACACTCTTGTCAAAGGATCTGACACGGTTTATCACCTAACTCAATTACAAATCATAAGCCTGATTTACAAAGGTAAACTTACACTTAAAAGTAAATGTCCCACTATCTCGGAATTCACAAACTGCCTTCGGAGTTTTATGACCCCACACTCCATATGTGTACGGAATTCTCCACACCCAGAAACTCTCCAGTCGGGCTTGAGAACTCTGCACACATAAGCATAGGAGTGCAGAGTCCTAAAACTCCAAACGTAGTTTGCAAATTGCATTTTGTAGTACTCTTTATAGTACTACAAAACATACTACAAAGTGCAGTCTGTGAATTAGGCACAAAGGGGTCATTATGATGACGGGAGGACCACCACCGCCGGGCTGGCAGTGGAGGTCCATCCGCCATCACCAAGCATACTACCCATCGCCAAATTAGGATGGCGGTGGGTACCGGGGCTGACGCAAAGTCCGTCCACTGCTTCACCGCCAAAGGCAATCGCACCAATTAATGAAAATCACCCTGAGCACACAATTAGTCTTTTATATTGTCCAAATATCCAACAAACTCTTGATCCAAGTTCAGGTTAAAATTATTTATTCGAATATATCACGTCTCCAATGCAGCCAGGTAGTGGTTTTAAATCACAGCTTGATCTTAAGTTCTAATTGCAGAAAACCAGCCAACACGTGTTTTGTTGTGCAATATAATGCACAGTAGACTTCTTCAGGGCTGCAATCTCAAGAAAGGCAAAATTACTAAAATATTTGAAAATAAAACTGAAAATGAGAGGAAGAGTCAACTCTCCCAGTGATAAGAAGAAGGCCACCACCATCACCAAATTGTGATTAAAACAAAGTCTTGTGAAAAATTGATAAGATGTCACCGAGTCTGTGCATAGACGAGAGCAGAAACATATACCCAATATTTCAAATCCAAGTATCTGAAAAAAGTATAATGACCCTATAATCCAAATCCGCCTGCTTGTAGATTTTCCGTAATATCCATACGGTAGGATATCCATGTTGAAGAAAACAAACACTCCAAAGTCCTATATGTGTAAACAACCCATGTTATAATGACAATTCCAATCTGAATTGAAGTTTCTACATAATTGTACCCTAAGAAATTCAATTCACCTTATAACTTGCCAAATCCTCCTTTGCAAGTACGTGAACTCCTAATAAAAACTATCTTAAGTACAGCTGTTCTTATTAAAGCTGGTATCCTGAATCTATAAAAAAGAAAACCCCAATGAGAAAATTATGAATAAAGTGATTACCCAAATTAAGTTATCTCATGTCCAAGTTTCAATGCACAAATGAGAAGTCTCACCTATATTACTATAAATACGTGGCTGAGTACGGCAAACCATTGCAAAACGTCTGAGTCAAGTAGAGTGAAAGCGTGTGATATACGGTAAGGAAATCACGAGTTCGTGACCTAGGGAAAACACAAAAAAATGTAATAAATGACAAGTGACACTAGAGTGACTATTAACCAGTTATGTTAATAGTCATACATACTCTCAGTCATCCAATTCATTAAAAATAGTACTATCGCAGAGTGTACGAGAACACTCAAAATTCACATCAGGTTGCAAAGATCCAACCGACATTTGCAATGAGCCGATCACCTGGTTTAACACTACGTCAAAAGATAACCCAAAACCATAGTAACAAAATAAATATAATACACTCCTACTAACAAAGTCCCAAGAATCAATGTGTAACCGACCCTATACTTAATAGACTCACTAAGGCTTTACATCACGTAAGTAGAATGGGCAATCCCCCCATTTTACCTGTCTGGATGACCGTGTCCCGATAATCTCATGTTCCTGGCGGCGTACACCATGGGTGCCATCTTGCAACTGTTTAAATGCACTTTTTGTCTTAGACGTCTTCTATCTCTATGGCGTGAAAAAAGTAAGCGCCATCTTGCAGTAGTATGTTACTCCAAATATGTGTACCGTATCATCTAAACAAACGAACAAACATCACTCGTTCCCAAAATCTCCTGCATCTCTACATCAAAAATTCTGTAAATATACTAGTCTCAGTGTCCTAGCACAAGTAAATCCCTAGAATAGCCTCAGTATCAATAATGGAAAATTTCCAAGTACCAGCATTAGCCAAACACCGCTACGATAGCGTGCGGACCAAGTCTGCCCGCCATTGTAATGAGCCCGAAAGAGAGGTTTTGTGAACTCCACAGGAAAGCAGAGGGCCTGGCCGAAGACACAGATGCAGTTTGCATGAAGCCTTGAAAATTATGGACTTCAGAGCTAATCAGAACTTGCACATTTCTGTGATATTAGTTATCACTTGATTTTAATATTAACCATAACTGTACTTTACCTGTGGTTTTCCAAATTAATTTCTTAGTTTATTAAATATACGTTAACCTAACCACAACTTAATTTTAACCTTGTTTGTTTTTTCAGTGTGTGTTTGTACTGTGTGTGTGTTTTGTGCATACCCTTCAAAGGGTGGGGGGGAGGGGAGGTAGTAGAAGTGATATCATTGATTTTAACTCCCATAGTATTGTTTACTATTCTCTACAGCGAAAAAAGCTGAATGGAATTCAACCAAACCTGTCATGAAACACTTCACTGAAGGAAGTGTGTTTGGTGTAAATCTGTACAGAATTTCAGAGAAATTAGCTTAACAATAACTTGTTAAAAGGGCTTAAAAGGGTTTAAAATGTTGGAGTTACGTGGCTTCTTAGTTAATGGGTTGTCCACAAACCTGTGTTCATGTACCATGCACAGAACAACATTTTAAAGTAGAGAAATTGATTGGATAAGCAAGCTTTTTCTCTTGTCACACATTTTGGGTTGATGATCCAAACCTGGTGCACAGTCCTGAAGCCTCTGATTGGCATGCTGGAAGACTAAAAATGTTGTTGCAGTTGCCATTAGAGGACAATGGGCTCGGTTAACGCGTCACGAAAAATAAAAAGCAAATTAATTCATAAGGAGACAGGGGGATCATTCTGTGATCCCCTGGCTCAGGTTGGGGTGTAAATTGACCCCCTGATCTCAAATTCAATGAAGAACATTTTGCCTCAGACTTAACCGACCCCCTGGTGGAGTTTATGGATGTGGAACAAGGCTGTAAGGTCAGAAAACCTCCCATGGCAAGGGCTCTTGGACCCATTTTGTGCTACCTGCTGGGTTTGCGGACCTAGGACCGGGTTCGCGAACCTTGTAGTCTAACTATAGTCTATGAATCCCCAGGGGTTTACAAACTCCCCAAAAAGTTCAGTAGAGAAAATATTAAAAATAGTTGGTAAACAATAGTAATTGTTAAAGTAAAATAAAGGGGGGCAGTGCCTGCTTGTCAACCAAAGGCTGTGTGAAATAGTGGTTGTCTGCCTGTGGTAGGTTGGACGCAGTGCTTTGCCGAAAACCAGACCCTACGGTAAATGCTCAATGTGCACAGCCAAATGCCGTAAGGCGGGGGTTGGTAAATAATTTCAAAGGAATTAAATGCAGTACATCCTCAAGAAAACAGAAATCAATTGAAAACCCTAAAGAGTAAGTGCAGTTATTTTTATGGATTGGTTATAATACCTTAAAGTATGTTTAAAAAAGGCCTTTGAAATTGACCTAAAAGAAATATTGGTACAAAAGTGAGTTATGTGTGGTATGCATGGCTGATGGACGAGTTATAGATTGCAGAGCTGCTTCATAATGTCAATGTACAAAAACATCAAAATATTAAAATATTGTGGTCACATATATTGATGGTACATACTCACAATGGGAAGTGCAAAAATATTGTCTACAAAATATTGTGGTGGTAAATATAAACATTACTAAGGTAAGTATGCATTTTTTTAAAGTATTAAAAATGATAATAGCTTTTCAAAAGTAATTACCTTTAAAATCCATATACAAATATGTAAATATAATATACACAATATGCAAATGAACAATAATTTAAAAATATATGACTTAAAAATAATTGTAATTAAATTAATATATAATAAACAATATATAAATACTTGGGATAATGTAAGAAACACAAATGCAAATACTAATAATTAAACGTGTTTGAAAGCACATTATATATATATATCTTAAATCTTGTCAATCAGAAGCTCGCCAACGTTTTAGTGCCAGAGGTTACAAAATGAATGAGTTAAAAGCAGCCCGTGACAGAGCCACCAGTCACAGTAGGGGAGATTGTTTACCAGCCACTACTCCCAGCGCTTTGCCTATTCAGATTGTCAGTGACCCTAATTATGAGGAACCTAGCAATACGATCAGATTGATAACCACATATAGCAGACAGATGACACAAGTGCATAAAATCCTTTATAAAAACTGGCCTATAATGCGGTCTGAGATCACATTGTCACAAATAGTGCCAGAACTTCCGTCTCTCACTTTTAGGCGAGCACCTTCGATGAGAGACGCACTTGTCAAAATTAGTCCAGAGGTGATTACCTCCAATAATTGGATGTCTAATAGATCAGTTTTCTACAAATGTAGCTCGTGCCGAGCTTGCAAATTTGGGAAAAATACATCCGAGTATACAAAGGCTTTCAACTCTCAACCCATTAAAATCCAGGGCCATTTCACATGCAGAACAGATTATGCTGTGTATATATTGGAATGTACTTGTCATTTGCCTTATGTTGGAAGCACCAAATTGCAAGTTTTTAACAGAATTCTCCAACATTTACGAGCAGTAGTAAATTCAGATCCAAACTACCCAGTGGCACGACACCTGAAATTGCCCCATATTAATAACCTCAATGACCTTAGCTACTATGTTATAGGCTCAGTACCAAAGTCTAGCAGAGGTGGCAATCGAGAGAAAAGATTAAGGCAGCTGGAATCTGAATTTATCATGCTACTCGACACTAAGATGCCGAATGGTCTCAACACGAGCGAAGATTTGCACAATTTTCTATAGACTGAGGGTCTATGTGTCTTTATGTAGAATATGGACTGTGTGGTTATAGGTGGGTTTTAGCTGGTTTTTATCTCTGTTTTACTTGGTTTTATCTGAGTTTACCCGGTTTTACCAGGTTTTAGAGAGGATCTTTACTGCCTTTTTAACCCATTTTCTAATGAATTGTATACTCTGGTGGTGTTAATATAACTTATTATGATGTTTACTCATTTGTTTACATCAAGTTTACCAGGCACTTGCACTTTAGTTTGGTATTAGTCAATACCATACTGAGATATGCGATCCAAGTTGGCTTTTATGTGTTTTTTATCTCTGTTTTTTACTTGGTTTTAACTTGGGTTTCCCGGTTTTACCAGGTTTTTACAGAGTATTGACTGGTTTTAGCTCCTTGAATCATATGTACTGTATATCTTGGTGGCACTAACAATTTACACAGCGATATAAATTTGCATATTGATAGTTTACCATGCACTTGCACTTTAGTATGCTCTGTATAACAATTGTGCAATATACATGTATAATTGTCTGATTTATGACCTAACTCTCTGTGCTACGTTATATGTTTATTGTGCACTTGCACTTTGTTCATTCATTTATTCATTTCTGGGCAGGTCCACAAAGCCTGATTTTATTTACTTATATTAATTATAAGTATTATTGGCACTTTGCACTTTTTACGCACATTTTTGCCCTTGCACTTTTCTGAGTTTTCGACTCTTCCCAGCAATAGAGAGTATACACAAAAGGGATTTGTACCGCATATTGTATTTGTCATTTTATTGCAGGCTGTTCTGTTTAGTACTATGTCAGTATTACTCGATTACAGCGTACATTACACGATGTGTTTTGTTATGTAAATTTTGATGCGGTCTACCTTAGAATCAGTGAATATGAACTCTGTTCTCCCTTCGTGTTTTTATAATGTAATGTAAGTTTTGTATGCTTTTGTAAATAAACCAGAGACTGATATACCTTAATTTTAGGGTTGTCTATGCATTAGGATTTTTTCTATATCCATTTTTGTGAGAAGTTGATCACATTGCTTACACATCATCACAGCATCACTATATATTGGTCCTCATTGGTCCAGCGCGTCATGTGATGAAGACCGTGGAAACGCGGTCGAAACGCGTCAGGCTGGGCACTTGCTTGCTGTAATTTTGGATGCACTTTACCCTGCAATAAAAAGAACTTCAGTCTAAACTCCAGATTGTGGTCCGTACCTGCTTTTGCTGCTGAGGATGCGGTAACAAGGACTGTGGTTATTATATATATATATATATATATATATACATATATATATATATTAACTGAAAAAAACATAGGTTTCAGGGGCGTTATAGTTAGCTGGACTTTTCACTCGTACAAAACCACTGAAATTCCCTCGTTATAGTTAGTTCAGTTAACTATAACTCGCGCACCCGCAATGCACTGCTGATGACGTCACATATTACATCACTCATGACATGGTCAGTGACATCACCGATGACATCAAAATAGCCCACTAGGTACGTCCAGTAAGCGCCATTGCAGAGAGGTGTAAAAAGGGGCACGGCCTGCAACGCAGAGCAGTGGCGCTTACTGGAGGCACCTGGTGGGCTAGTTGGCCCCCAGGGTCCCTCAGGATTGAAAGGGAATTGTTTCCCCAACTTAAAATGTGCCACAGGGCGTGTTTGCACATGTCACCTCAGGTCCCATCCCCTCCCTTCACCACTGTGTAAACGCACCCTGTGGCCGTTCTAAGTTGAGAGATTAAGTCCCCTTGAATCCTAAGGGTCCCTAGGGTCAAACTAGCACACTAGGTACCTCCAGTAAGCGCCACAGAGCTGCGTTGCAGAGAGGTGTAAAAAGGGGTGTGGCCTCAGAACACCTGTCTGCAACGCAGCTCCCTGGCGCATACTGGAGATACCTGTTGGGCTAGTTGGCCCTCAGGGACCCTCAGTATTGAAGGGGAATTAATTCCCCAACTTACAACTGGCCAGGGGGCACGTTTGCAGAGTGCTGCAAGGAGGGGGCAGGGCCTCCGGCACGATGCCGGTCTTTTATTTTATTTTTTTTTTTTTTTTAAGAAGGGGGGCTGTGTGGCCGCCTTATTTTTCTAATTTATTGGCCCTGGGGACCCCATCCCCCAGGGCCATCCCCCTAATTATTTATTTATTTAATTGGAAGGGGGCCACGTGGCCCCCCTACCAAGGCCTTAATCGGCCCCGGGGACCCCAACCCCTGGGGCATGTCCTTTTTTTTAAAAAGTTCTTTAGGAGGGGGGCTGCGTTGCCCCCCTCCTCAGGCCACTTATTGCCCCGGGGACCCCATCCCCCGGGCCAGCCTTTGTTTTTTATTATTTTAAAAAATATATATTCATAGAAACACCTAGGACATGCTGGACAAACCATACGTACCTATCACCATGACGATTTGCGTGATATTCATTAAAAGGCGACTATGCATACAATGAATCCACGTGGAATGTATTTACACCGCTAGTGAAGCCCTGACGCCCTACCGTGCCTAATCCCGGCACCCCCGCCGGTGGGTACTCTCCAAGTAGACACCCTTGTCATTTTTTATACAAACATGGGTAGCTATTGACGGGCACATTTAATACACACGCACACCAAGCCATTCAAAGGGGATTCGACAAAAATTCGACCAAAACTATGCAAGAAACCCCCTCACGGTTAATAAAACACACATCCGCCGCCGGATGTGTAATACTTGAGAGTCACAGCGCACTCCTGGCTGAGCCAAATGCTGTGTTACACCCACCAGTGCCTGCCGAGTGCCACACACCTCTGTGTTGTATTCCACCAGCTAGTGCGTATGCTATGACACTCTCTAGCCCATGTGCACTGTAACACCACCCCGTGAATATTTCATGCCACACTTGCCTTTGCACGGGCTATATTGCCCCGTCTAGCGTGCCTTCCTCGATGTCTATGTTATAACGCACAGCGCTATGCAATACAGATTACAATCTGGGATCCATATCTTTGTCACAGTGCATATGCAACGTTACACTCCCCAGCACATATTTTATATTACAACTTTAGAGACTAGTTAGGTTACACAACACTGCCCTGTGCATATTCCACTCCAAGGCGCATTTCGCATAGCACGCGCTGGTGCCTGTGCTATCTCGCACTCTCCAATGAATCTGTCATTGCGCACAATGTATTGCATATTATATTTCACACCCTGGTTCATCTTATATCACACTTTTTGGTGCATAGTTTATACCATACACTATATCTAATTTTCATTTTCAATCGTGCTCTCAGGACTATGTTCTATATAACACTGCGTTCACCTACCCTTTTCAGGGGCATTACATTTTGCGATGGGGGTGGAGGGTCAGGCGGTGTTTCTGCCAAGTAAGCCCGGAGGCACAGTCACAAACGTCCTCTTCTTCCTGAATAAAAGTAAGATTATGCTGCATACTTGTTCATATTTTAAGTAGTTCGCACAGACACACATTTAAAAAACAATAAAGTTCCTAATACCCACCTTCTCTCAACAGTTAGCTTGCTGCCCCATCCACCTCCTCCCTATCCTCTGTTGTCTGAATCTATGGACTAGCCTCCTCCCTCCTGCCATGCATGGTCTGATGTGCTGCCACTGCCCTCCATTTAGCATGATGTACCAGTCCACTCCTCCTGCCCTCCATTGCCCAATTCTATGGCCCATCATTGACCTCCTGCTTAGCCTCTGTGCTTAGCTTGCTGCCCCTATTCTCCTTCCCCCTGCCCTCCGATGTCTTTGTGCATGCCCCTGCTCCATCCTGTTTGCCCTCCATGTTCCATGGACCTGCCACTCCTATCTACTCTAAGTGATCTGTTGAGCTGACACTCCCCTCCCACCTGCCTAGCATTGTCAGATGACTGTAACCTGTACTTGCCACCTCCACCCTGCCTGTCCACATGCCATGCCCCTATCCCCTTCCTCCTGTCCTCCATGGTCCATTTTACTGCCACACCCTTCTGCCTTCCCTGGTCTTTTGTGCTGCAACTGCTCCTCCTGCCTGCCCCGTGTGGTCTGCTGTGAGGCCCCTTCCCCTGAACTCTCTTGTCTGTGTCCAGGTCCTGACCCTCCCTTCTATCGTCCATGGTCCTTTGTGCATGCCCCTGAACCCTCCTTCTTGCCCATCATAGCCATTGTGCTGCCACTAACCCTCCCGCTTGCCATGCATGGTCTTCTGTGCTGCCACTGCCCCTCCCACCTTCCCTGTGTGGTCAGCAAGCTGCCCCTGACCCCCCCACCTTCCCTCCATGGTCTGTGTGTATGCCATCATAGTCTCACTGTTGCTCTCCATGGTGTGTCTTGTTTCTAGTGCCCGTCCTGCCTGACCTACATGGTCATCTTGCTGCTCCTGCCCTGCCCCCTTGCCCCCAGCCCTCTGTTTCCATGTGCAGACCCCTATTCCCTCCCTCCTGCCTTGTCTGTTCCATTGTAATGCCCCTGATCCGTCCCTCCTGCCCTTTATGGTCTGTTATGCTGCAGCTTTCTCTCCTGTCTGTCCATTATGGTCAGCTAGCTACCATTGCCTCTTTCCCCTCTGTTCTCTGTTGTCCATGTGCATGGTCCTGTCCCCGCCCTATTGCTTTCTATGGATTGTTGTGCTGCACTCCCGTCCCGCATGCCCTGTGTGGTGTATTGTGCTGCTGCAAACCCTGATGCCTGCCCTGTAGGGCCAGTTTGGTGCACCTCTCCATGTCCCTCCTGTCCTCTGTTATCCAAGTCCATGTCCCTACCCCATTTCCTCCTGCCTTCCATGATCCAATGCACCATACTTGCGAACATTTTGAACTTGGGAATAGGGAGATTTTGAAAAAAAACTGGGGTATTGATTTTCCCCTTTGAGTTACATTGAAAAAGAGGAGATTGTAGACAGGAGACAGATCAAATAAAGCCCATTTGAGCTTAAAAACATTGGACATTTCCTGGCTGAATCGGGTCTGTTGGCATGTATGGTTGTACTAGATTGCTAACATTCTATATTTATTACAAAAGTGTGGAACGCCTGACGTCATCTTGATGTAATCAAAACTGTAATACCTAGAGCATTTCCTTTAGAAATTACAGATATGAGAGGGTCTTATTTGCATCAAAATGATGGCTCTAAAAAACTAAAATGAGGACATATTTTCTGAGTTTTCAAATAGCGACAAAGAACTTTTAAATTATTTGTTATCTGTATGTTTTTTTATCCAGTTGACCACTTGATTAAATGTTGCACTTAGGGGAGAGGATGTGGTGTTACTTCCAGAGCTGCAGACTTTGCAACTGGGGAACCAGGTTGGAGTTTCTGCTTCAGCTCAACATTCTGTGATTCTGCTCAAATCACTTAATCTCCCCATGTCTACAACCAAAATGAATTTGATCTTTTGTGATGTAACCAATGCTCATGTAAAGCACTCCAATACCTGACAAGTCTGCACTATAAAACTGTAAAAACACATAAAATAAGTGTTTTGCACACTTCTGTCATTGGGCTACATGTGGGCTACATCTGGGTGTTATTTGTGCTGCATTTGGGCTCTTTTGTCTCTGGTGGCCATCTTGGGAGATATATTTGTTATGAAGTTTCCTAATTTCCTCATTTACTGCAGTCTCCTCAGTAGGAAATTCTTTCAGTTTTTTACTTTGATTCCATCAAGAAGGCATTCAGATGTGTCACACATTTGCCATGAATTCAGAATATTAGCACTCTAGTTGCTCATTAAATCACTGTAGTAAAGCTACTGCTCACCAGGTAAGTCTGCTGCTGGTATTGAAAGTGCATGTTTCAGTCTGCATGTCAGAATTTTTTAATGAAATAGAAGAGGATTTGAGAAGTCACTCAAAATGTGCCCTAATTTTTCTTTCTGCAGCACTAATCATACTTTCTATGGCAAAATGAACCGCCTCATTTTGTTCCTTTTTAAATTAAATGTTTTAAGAGTTACCACTTTATTCCAATCAAGATGGCTTCAGGTGTGCAATCCGTTTGTCATAAGTAGGACTGTTAGCGCTCTAGTTGTTCTTTAGAACACTCTGGGAAGCTGCAGTAGAACACAAAGGAATCAACTGAAAGTCTCTGCCCTTGTTGGAGGTACATGTTTTACTGAGAATGTCAGACTTCATTCTCACATGACTGAGAAAGATAATGTGAATTTACAGAAAATATGCTCTCAGTTTAGCTTATAGATCACCTTCCAAACCTCTGTGGGAAAAGCATGAGAAAATAGTTTTCTCTCAAACATGATTCATGATATCACAGCAGAAGGCTTTTTCACATGGTAAAATCACCTTAGAACATACCACAATTCCTAAAATGAGTATGGGACAATCAACAAATTATTTATAATGTAACTAAAGTCTTAAAAGCTTCTATTAACTGTAATGCTTTTTAATGAGGTGCTATCATGTATATTGGTCCCAAGATGGCTGTCAACACTTCTTGGATGAAGTACTGACAGCCAATCAGATCTCACGATGAGATGTGTGGTTAGGCTCCGCCCAGATATATATGTGACTTTGATTTTGATTTTCTCAGGAACTACTGAACGGATTTACACCTTTTGAGCAAAAGGCACGACTCTGAACCACGGTCTACCTTTTTGCCAAATTTGGTGTAATTCCGTTCAGCAGTTCGGGCTGTAGCTGCGGCTAAAGGTCCTATGGGAAAATGCATGGGGAAAACACGTTTTGGGACCCCCCTTTTTTCTCAGCCCCCGCTACACAAATCATCCCGAGACTTTCTGGATAGGAGTGGACCGGAGCTGGCCAAAAGTTTTGAAAATTTTACGAAGATTCGTCAATGGGCACCAAAGTTATTCCAAATAGAATGTTGAGGATTTCCTATGGAAAATAGGTCCTAACCATAACTACCTCCTGGCGACCGCTCAACGGTTGCTGCTCTTTTGCGCGGCGGGTGCCCCAGCCCACGGGGGCGATTCCGTGTATCGAATAATAGCAATAGTTCCAAGGATCCTGGATCCAGCACTGGTGCATCTCCTGTAAACAGCTGAACGAATGCGTTTAAGTCATACAGGCGATTTTTTAGGAATATTTTTAGACAATGGATTCCTACGGAAGGATGTACAAGTTACTGGTAAGTACGGTTAGAATTACTTTTCAGGGTCAGTGCTGGGCTAAAAGATGCAGCACTGGGTTCTCTCCTGATAACAAGTGAGTAAATCGGAATTCGTTTTTCGGATGATTTTAGGTGAATATTTTAAAGTTCCAAAACTTCCACGGGAAACCAGTCAATGTTAGCCTATGGAAGGAAATTCAAGTTACTGGTAAGTACGGTTAGAATTACTTTTCAGGATCAGTACTGGGCTCAAAGATGCAGCACCGAGGTCTCTCCTGATAACAGGTGAGTAAATCGGAATTCGTAGTTCTGCTGATTTTATAGGAATATTTTAAAGTTCGAAAACTCCACACTTAGAAGAATTTCCAAGTGAAACCAGTCAATGTTACCCTATGGAAGGAAATTCACTTAGCAGGTAAGTAGTGTTATCGTTACTTTTTCTTACTCAGTGGTGGATCCTGGATCCAGCACTGGTGCATCGCCTGTAAACAGTTGAAAGAATGCGTAAAAGTCATACAGGCAATTATTTAGGAATATTTTTAGTTTGCGAAAATAGACACTTTGAAACTTTTCTGGTGAAAACCAGACAATGGATTCCTCTGGAAGGAAATACAAGTTACTGGTAAGTACGGTTAGAATGACTTTTCAGGGTCAGTGCTGGGCTAAAAGATGCAGCACTGGGTTCTCTCCTGATAACAGGTGAGTAAATCGGAATTCTTAGTACATCCAGTAGGCGCCCCAGAACTGCGTAGCAGAGAGATGTAAGAAAGGGCACGGCCTGCACCACCTCTCTGCAACGCAGCGCAGTGGCGCTTCTTGGAAGCACCTGGTTGGATACTTGGCCCATAAAATATCACGCTCTCAGACTTTTAAATATTAACAATAGGATCATGCATAAAGCAAGAGGCTGAGTCTGTGGTATCAGATTCATAAAGGGCTTTATTCCAATAACTCGAGTCAAAGGGAGAATATCTCCATCACCAAAAAGGATCTGGACGGGGCTGAAAAGTATTCTCGATATTCTCAAAACATTATTCACAGAGTACAGTATATATACATTTCTCAATTGTACGTAAGCAAGAGAGCAAGAGAGAATGAGATAAGAGCATGTGGGCGTGTAAGTAGGCGTGAAGGTGGGCGTCCATGTGGGCGTCCACTTGATGATAAGGGGTAAATTGTCATGTGTGGGTGGATACCTGGAGATGATTTCGCAATGTCAGCAGAAATACTTGGCAGAGATGCGCGCTCAGCAGCATGACGTGTAATTGACGTGCAACTAGGGGGTGAAGGGGACTTGACATTTAGCTCTACATGTGGAGACAAAAGTCTGGGGTTATGTCAACCTAATCCCAAATCATATCTAATATCCTATGTTTAAAGAACTATGTTATCCACAAGGGAAGGGCTCTCGGACAGAATCTATTCTATACTGACTGTGTGTGTGTGTACAAGCGTCTAAGTGTCTACACTGAATGCGAGGGGATGGGAATATTCCATGATGACAGGGCTATGAATTACTTGCATGAGGGCAGAGAAACCGGGCCTTTTGCTTGGTAACTGGAGGAATGTTTACTTAAGCTACTAGGCAGGAATGCATCGGCTGAGGGGGAAGCAGATAATTCGAAGGTGAAATACAGCTCTTGGCAGAGAATAGGCTGATGTCAGGCTTCGTGGGCCGCGCAGAGAATGAGACAGAGTTCATGGTCACAGATGCGAGCTCAAGCTGAAGCTGTCAGAGGCAGAGAGCAGGGAAAGGCTTTGAGGACAGAATCGGGCCTACTTGCCTGAACTGTAAAAATGGAGTAACTTAGCCATATAAAGTCGGTGGCCTTTCATACTTAGGAATCGAATATCCAGCCCATTCATGGCGGATCTGACAGAGGACATGTTAACGGTGGACGCACATGTGTTTGCGTCTTCGAAACTGGAACTGGAGGGAACATACATGTACTTGTAACATGCATATAGAACCGTTGGGGTCCAAGATAGGGGACATAACTGACCAGGAAAATCCACATTTCCACATTCCCTCCTTGTCCCCTACTTGCCCTTCAAGAGATATCAATCTTCATCAATCCATTGATCTGTTCATATAGCATCATTTGTTCTTCTTTCTTCTTCCGTGATCTTGAATGAAATCTTGGTGGTGGAATACACGATGTGGCACACAGACCACAGATCGCTGGTCCACATTGTAGACATAGACAGCAACTGAATAGTATGAGAAGGCCAATACCTAGGAAGGATAGGACCCTCCATCCAAAGGTAGATAATACACTCCAAAACCAACCGGACCAAGTCCAGGTGCCTGGATTCTGGTGTATCTGGCTTACAATCTTATGAAGGCGAGTTATGGCTTTATATACAGATGGCGAATTTTCTGGTATGAAAAATGCAATGGCTTGATCCGATGACCCTACAAGCTCCGCCCCTATCGGCCAGGATAACGTCAAGGACAAGACTATTTTGAAGCACAACAATCCGCATAGCAGACTGCTCTTCTGTTAAATTGCCTAAGGCGGAAATAGTTTCGTTCACTACTGCTTCAAGGGTTCTGGTTAATCTACGTATCAGCTTACTATTGGTAACTGTACCTATATAGGGAAAGAAACCTTTATTGAAATCTGTGTATTTTTCCCATGCTGTTTCAGTGTAATTGACAATTGGGAGATCTCTCTGCTGTCTATTGTGTACTAAATGAGTATTTCTATGAGAATCAGGAGGAGTTAGGAAAACAGGTGGTAGGAGGAATGCTATGTAACAGGTACCGTCCCAATCTAGAGGTAAGCGTATATATGCGGTCTGGCCACATATAAAGTAGGAATGACGAGAAGCTCTAAATGTAGACTTGCCTTGATCACTGAATTTTATTACAGTGGTGCATTTACTATGGCCCATGTGTATGGAGCCATTCTTTCTTATACATAATTCCTCTTTTACTGGGAATACGGACATGGCGGGCAAGATTGGTGTAGTTTCAGATTCAACGTTCAGGATCATGAGGTTAAGTGTAAAATTACCTAATCCATATACTTCATTTCTTAGATCAGTTCCTGTTCTTTTGGGAAGTCCCTCCTTGTTAGGGTAGCAGACTTTAAGCAAAACTAAGTTCAGGTTTCCCCATACCCAGTTGTCTTGATAAACTGCGGAATTCGAATCTAGGGAATTAATCAAACTAAACCATGCTCCACAGGAGCCATTGTGTGTGAACGGATAGAGAAAAAAGGGGCAAAACTCCCTTATAGTTCTGATAGGGGGGGAGTCGGCCACAGACCCAGCAGTCTGTAGCATTGCTAGTCTGATGTGAATGGTGCAGCATCTGAATAAAGGTATTGTTGCGTAAGGCAAGTCGATATGATAGCTCATAGGATGGCAGATCACTAAATGTGTGCTTTATGGTATCATTAGTGGAGGAGTATAAGAGTGAGGCAATAGGAGGAAAAATAGCATGTAGTATTAAGCTGATACATATTATCGTGATGCTCTTAAGATATTGAAAAATTACAGTCACTATACATCTATTTGCTTCTTATCTAACTCTCTCATTTCTGCTTTATGTTATTGTCCAAGATCTTATGCGAGCCAGAATACATGTTCAACCGCTTCACCACCTAGTGGACTTAATTGATCAAACGGGTTCTGACTTTTTGAATCAAGGTTTAGCTTTGTGGAAACTTCTGGGCATTCTCCTCTAGAAAATGTTGTTCAAAATCCAAGTTCAAAGTTTTTTCCTTTGTAAAAGAGTGGTGAAGGTGCACTTTGACTTTAACGGCCGTCCCCGTGGTCCAGAGCACTGACTTCGGCGCCTGTCATCCAGGAGCGATGGAGTATTCTTTGACCTGGGTGTTGTCAGGGAAGGCGGCAGCAACCTGCGAACAACAAGAGAGTAGTGCAGACATCAAGGAAGCCAGGTAATCTGTCAGCATGTTACTGTCAACATAAGTAATCTTTTAGGCATTGTAGTGCCCACATATTTTGGTGGTCTACCAAAGACCACTTCATAGGGAGATAAGCCTGTTCTAGAATGAGCTACAATTCGCATGTAAAAGAGGGCAACCGGCAGGGCTACCATCCAGTCTATACCTTTGTCTGCGCAAAATTTTAATGTCTGATTATGTCTTTCTACAAGGCCTGCTGCTTCAGGATGTCGCACACAATGGAATTTCCAGGTATACCCTAACAGAAGGGACACCTGCTTCATTAGTACCAGGACATATTTGTAACCTCTACATCTGTTTATTTGGATATAATCCATTTGGAGCACTTCAAAAGGGTGGTCAGGTGGATGGAATCCACCTTGTTCCATCGGAATGCCTTTACCTGCATTGAATTGGCAACAGATCATACATGTTCTGACCTTTTGTTTCGCTGCTGCACGCAGGTGCTTGTTGAACCATATATTCTGTAAGCTATCTATCATTGCTTTCTCTCCTAAGTGTGCAGGACTATGTGCGGTATTTATAATCACTTGTACCATGGTATCAGGAAGAAACCATGTGGATTTGCCCTTTGTCATCCAACCTTGATCAGTCAGTACCCCTCCTTGTTCCGATCATTTCTTTAATTCGTCTACAGTAGCATGTGTCTGAATGTCTTGTACATCCCTGGAAGGATCCCTAACTGTCATGGCTTTGGACAGTGATAGTATCTGTGATTTTGTCATGTCTAGTGGGGTCTGAGCTGTCTGTTTAGCAGTTCGGTCTGCCAGATCATTGCCTTGGGAAATGGTATCTGTGGCTCTAGTATGTGCTTTACATTTTAGGATAGCTATGGCTGTTGGTAAATGTATTGCTTCCAGTAGGGCTTGAATAAGGGGGCCATGCTGTATCTTGGCCCCATGAGAGGTCAAGAAACCTCTTTCTCGCCAGAAAATCGGTGTAAATGTTTACTCTCAGGTGCTTAGCTCTTATGCACGCTTGTGTCAGGGCGATGAGCTCTGCTGCTTGTGCTGACAATATGTCTATTCTTTTAGTCTCTATTATTACAGTATCAGCAGTCACTGCATATGCTGCCACTAATTCTCCCGCCCCTGTCCTCATGCATGAGCCGTCAACATATAGTGTTAGGTCGGGGTCTGGGAGTGCAACATCTGTCAAGTCTTGTCTTGGTTTAGTCACGGTATGTATTACTTCAACACAGTTGTGTGGTGAAACGCTTTCTGTACTGGAGGGCAAAAGGGTAGCGGGATTCAGTATGTTGCATCGTCTGATCTCTATGTGTGGTTGAAATAACGTCAGCTCATAATCTGTCAGTCTAGCTACAGTCAGGTGTTGTGTTTGTGTCCGGTTCAAGAGAACCTCTACTGCGTGTGGTACTTGTACTGTCAGAGGGTGGCCCAGCACTATCGAGTCACTTTGTCTTATGGCTAAGGCCGTTGCTGCAACTGATTTTAGGCACGCAGGCAAAGCCTGTGCTACTGGGTCTAATGTACTAGAAAGATAAGCACAGGGCTCGTGTTTTCCTGCATGATCTTGTGTTAGGACAGATAGTGCTGTTCCATCCCGCTCTGTCACAAAAAGCATAAACGATTTGTTGTAATCAGGGTTTGCTAAAACTGGTGCTTGACATAAAGCTCTCTTTAATTCTTCAAATGCCACAGTGTGTTCTTGTGTCCAAGAGAGGACTTTAGTAGAAGCTGTATTAGGGGCTTGGACTAATTCCCCTGAAAGATCACAATAAAACATGAGAAAAAGGGGAAAACACCATACCTATTTCCTTGGCTTAATTTCTAAGGGGGCTAATTTCTAAGGGGCTTAATTTCTTAAGGGGCTAGCGGGAAGCGAACCTCCTCAGGGGCCTGCTAAAGAAATCAGTCAATGTGCAATAATTTCCACCTATACAATAAATAGCCTAATTCAAAAACAAGTCAACTTTTGGGGCCACCACTCACAAGAATGAGCTTACTAAAGCAAACTTTAAAAAGGAAATCCTGTCAGATATTTTCTCATTACCCTAAATACCGGGCCTCATATGTCCCTCTGTGGTGGCAGTCCCTATTTAAAACAGGCCTTTCAAGAGTTAAAATGCGAGTGCACAGATCATAATTGTTCCTTAATGTCCAATCTGGAAACATATGACCGAGGCTGCCTGTCTATAAGAGAAAGGCAGTTATGTGAAAAATATTTTAGTCTTGCATAGCCTTTTTCTTTTGTTTCATTCATCTCCAACACCAATTAGACATACACTGATAACGTGTTGTCTGCTATTTTGACAGCATGATAAAGGTAATATCATGTCTGTGAAATTTAGTAATTGTGCCAAGCCATCAGTATACCGGGCACAGAAAGCATAGATAATTACACTAACATATATAAATGAGCAGCGATGCGTAATTACAGTACCTACAGCTCAGATGCGAACATTCTGGCCTGCTTAATTTGTCAGGCTTATAATCAATAACTTATTTACCTGCCCTATACAACCCCATCTGGCAGTGGGTCATCCCAATGATGACCGCGTCAAGTCTGACACACAGGATCAGCAACAATAATCAAAAAATGACGAACACACGAACCTGTCTCTTTTTTTTTTTTTTTTTTTTTTTTTTTATAAAAATGTGCTATGCTTCTTTGTACACAATGTACCCTCATGTCCTAGTCGAAGATGCATCTCACATCTTTCCTCACAGACCCGTAACCACTGGATCATTTATCCAATGCAACTGGTGGCAGCTTGTGGCCACAATTCAAAAATGTCTGAATTTGAAAATCGTTTTTATATAGGCACATAGCCCTTAAAATTCCAAACAAGAGCAACATTTTACTTTCCGACCAGAAGCAATATAACAATTGCTAAAAAATAAAACAAATCTTCTCCATAGACATTTCCTCGGGGCACTTGTTTTGCACAGAATAGAACAAGGGAATCTTTCTCGACTTACATTTCTCAGCTGCCCTGTCTTATCAGAGAAGTTAAAAATAGCCCCTCAGCGCGGCCTGAGCCTGGGCTGCCAGCCATCTTTTGTTTGTTTTTCCTACTCCTGGCCCCAAGGCTCTCCAGCTGCAGGCATTACACAGATGCGATGTCAGAGAAGCCTTCTAAGCAGTGCCCTGTTCTGCTCCTCTCATCGGCCCCCACCTACACTGGCTACAAGGTCAGAATCTGTCTCCGATTTCTGTATCACATTCTGCTCTACACGGCCCCCACCTTCTCCTCACTCTGAAGCTGTCAAAGACAAAAAGACTACTCAATTCCATAAAAACTGCAATAATTCGCTCAATTGAAAAATTATTTTTACATACAATTTGCACTCAGGGGGTCATAATCTTACCGACTTGACCCAGCACATTGGCTCACTGGACCATCAAGAACACAAACCTGTATTCATGAAAAATTTGCAAATTCGAAATACCCACAATTCTTTTTCCAAGCTAAACTTGTCACTAATTATTTTTCGTTAACACTTTGTACATTAGGGGTGTCATCAAATCACAGGAGTTGCTCCTTCTCTAGCTGCACCCCTCTCAATTTCCTATTGACAATGTAGTCAAATGTTGGACCATGTAAACACCAGCTATGCGCTGTTCATTTGGTGGGGGGCTCAAGAACCTTTGGGCTACTATGTAATTAATATATGTATTATAACTGGTCTTTTTACTGGGGCCACTCTTGCTAGGTCCTCTGAAAGGACGGGATAAATACCAGCAACGTCAGTATTTCTTTTTCTGTCAGCCTGCGCTCATTTTACCAGCTCAAATTCCTCCTGTAACATCTCATCCTTGGCTTTTCCAGACTCCAGTCCACTCCTCTCTGCTTCGTGAAACACTTACTCTGACCTTCTATGTGACGCCTTGCGCCAAAAACTCAATGGCATCCTTCCAAGCTGGTCTACATTTTCTCTTTCATAAGAGTGTTTCGTTGTCCATCTACTTGTTCTGCTTTTACTCAGATACCTTCCTCAACTAACACGTTTTCTCGGGCTTTGTCTGAATCCTCCATACTTTTCTCTTCTTTTCTGAGCGCTTACTCTGTGCGTCTATGCTATTCTTTACGCCATAATTCAACAGCGTCTTTCTGTGACTGTCTAGCTTTCCTCTTCCACAACTCTTCTTCGACTTTCATGATACATTCGGCATCCCAGGTCCCAGCTACGGGCCATCTCTGACTTTCTGGTAACTCTTTGGTGTAGTCCACCCATAGATCAAGGAATAATATGGCGTCTAAGCCATGCTTGTGAAAAATAAAATGTCCTGTAGTGTCCCTAGGAGGAATAGGAACTGCTTCTTCAAGCACCCCTTTTCTGGTAGTAATCTGTCTTAACTTCGAGAAGAGCGGCATATTGACAACTGATCTGATACTTACTCTTGAACTCACTTAATACGAAAAAAACACAATAATGAACAGTGAACAATGAACAATCATTCATACCACAATATTTGAACACTTTAAACATTAAACATTAAACATTTTAACAACGACCGACAATGATGACAGTCTGCCTAACTAATCACCACGCTGAATTCTTGACAATAACTGAATACTTCGGAATACTTGATATACTGCTAAACAGTACATATACACTGCTAAACAGTGCAGACCGGATTTGTGTACCCAAATCCGTCTTGACCGGCACAACCTATGTGCGCGTCAACACGCCTCCCCGGCGATGGTACTCACCGAGTAGCTCCTTGAAACGGAAGGCCTCAGAGAATGGACTGGACTCGACGACTGCGGACATCGGACCCTCTGGACATCGGGACTTTGAAAACCTGGTGGGCCTCTGTATACCTCAGACGCAGCTCTCTCGCAGGTGGGCTCTGGGTAGACAATCTGCGTTCCTCACCGCCTCGTATGGATGCCTTGTCGCAGTCTGTCCCCTTCGGTGGCCTGAGGGAGTTGGCGGGAAAAACCCGCGACGTGCACGCTTGAAGTCCATCACGGCTATGGAAGGGGGCAAAACAGGACCTTCATCTCCGGCGTGTGGGGAAAGAGATTAAACTGTTCGGGCGCCATTCTGTGGTAAATAAAATATCACGCTCTCAGACTTTTAAATATTAACAATAGGATCATGCATAAAGCAAGAGGCTGAGTCTGTGGTATCAGATTCATAAAGGGCTTTATTCCAATAACTCGAGTCAAAGGGAGAATATCTCCATCACCAAAAAGGATCTGGACGGGGCTGAAAAGTATTCTCGATATTCTCAAAACATTATTCACAGAGTACAGTATATATACATTTCTCAATTGTACGTAAGCAAGAGAGCAAGAGAGAATGAGATAAGAGCATGTGGGCGTGTAAGTAGGCGTGAAGGTGGGCGTCCATGTGGGCGTCCACTTGATGATAAGGGGTAAATTGTCATGTGTGGGTGGATACCTGGAGATGATTTCGCAATGTCAGCAGAAATACTTGGCAGAGATGCGCGCTCAGCAGCATGACGTGTAATTGACGTGCAACTAGGGGGTGAAGGGGACTTGACATTTAGCTCTACATGTGGAGACAAAAGTCTGGGGTTATGTCAACCTAATCCCAAATCATATCTAATATCCTATGTTTAAAGAACTATGTTATCCACAAGGGAAGGGCTCTCGGACAGAATCTATTCTATACTGACTGTGTGTGTGTGTACAAGCGTCTAAGTGTCTACACTGAATGCGAGGGGATGGGAATATTCCATGATGACAGGGCTATGAATTACTTGCATGAGGGCAGAGAAACCGGGCCTTTTGCTTGGTAACTGGAGGAATGTTTACTTAAGCTACTAGGCAGGAATGCATCGGCTGAGGGGGAAGCAGATAATTCGAAGGTGAAATACAGCTCTTGGCAGAGAATAGGCTGATGTCAGGCTTCGTGGGCCGCGCAGAGAATGAGACAGAGTTCATGGTCACAGATGCGAGCTCAAGCTGAAGCTGTCAGAGGCAGAGAGCAGGGAAAGGCTTTGAGGACAGAATCGGGCCTACTTGCCTGAACTGTAAAAATGGAGTAACTTAGCCATATAAAGTCGGTGGCCTTTCATACTTAGGAATCGAATATCCAGCCCATTCATGGCGGATCTGACAGAGGACATGTTAACGGTGGACGCACATGTGTTTGCGTCTTCGAAACTGGAACTGGAGGGAACATACATGTACTTGTAACATGCATATAGAACCGTTGGGGTCCAAGATAGGGGACATAACTGACCAGGAAAATCCACATTTCCACACATGGTCCCTCAAGTTTGAAGTGGAATTTTTTCCCCAACTTAAAACACGCCACAGGGCGTGTTTGCACACATCACGTCAGGCCCCGTTCCCTCCTTCACCACTGTGTAAACGCACCCTGTCACCGTTCTATGTTGAGAGATTAAGTCCCCTTCAATCCTAAGGGTCTCTAGGCTCAAACTAGCCCACTAGGTACCTCCAGTAAGCGCCACAGAACTGAGTTGCAGAGAGGTGTAAAAAGGGGCATGGCCTCTGAACACCTGTCTGCAACGCAGCTCCCTGGAGCATACTGGAGATACCTGTTGTGCTATTTGGCACTCAGGGACCCTCAGTATTGAAAGAGAATTAATTCGCCAACTTAAAACGCGCCACAGGGGTGTTTGCACACTGGTGAAGGAAGGGGGCGTGGCCTGAGGTGATATGTCTGCAAATACACCCTGTGGCGCGTTTTAAGTTAGAGAATGAATACCTCCTCAATCCTGTGAGTCCCTGGGGGCCAAGTAGCCCATCAGGTATCTCGAGTATGCGCCCCCTGGCGCGTTTGCAGAGTGATGCTGGTAGGGGGCGTAGCCTCCGGCACGATGCCGGTCTTTTTCTTTTTTTTTTGGTTTAAGAAGGGGGGCTGTGTGGCCCCCCTTCTTTTCCTAATATTTTGGCCCTGGGGACCCCATCCCCCAGGGCCTGGCCCCTATATATTTTGTTTTATTAAATATTCTGGAAGGGGGCCACGTGGCCCCCCTCCACAGGCCATAATCGGCCCTGGGGACCCCATCCCCCGGGGTATGGCACTTTTTAAAAAAAAAGTTTACTTCTAGGAGGGGGCTGCCTTACCCCCCTCCTTAGACCATTTATGGCCCCGAGGACCCCATCCTCAGGGGCCGGCCTTTTAAAAAAATTGTAGATCTCATTTTGGGGAGTGGGGTGCGTAGCCCCCCTCCCGGGCCATTTCTAGCCCCGGGGACCCCATCTCCCGGTGCTAGCCCTCTTCGTTGGGGACTGTGGGGGGGTCCCCAATCCCCCCACGGTCCCAGCCGGCTCCCCGCATCCTGCGGGAGCCAGCATTGCTTTTTCACATGGGGAGCAGCTAACATGCTGCTCCCCCTGTGGAAAAGCAATCTGCTTTACTATTTGGAAGAGAGAGCAGGTTTCCCTGCTCTCTCTTCCAAATAGCAAAGCAGTTTGCTATGGCAGGGTGGGAGCCTCGCGGCTCCCACCCTGCCATAGCAAACTACAGTGTCCCAGGGGACACTACAGGAGCCGGCCCTGGGGGGTGGCAGTCGCCAGGGCCCTCGAGGGCTCCAGGAGGGGGGCCACGCGGCCCCCCTCCCACCTTCCTTAAAGCCCCGCGAGTGGTGGTCCCCGGGGTTGGGGGTCCATCACGGACTCCCCAATTTACATATATAGAGCCCCGGGGAGGTGGTGGTCCCCGGGGCGTGTGGGGGGGTTCAGCCCCCCCACACAGGTTTTTTTTAATTTACAATAAAATAAGGCCCGGGGTGTGGCGGTCCCCTGGGCCTGGGCGGGGGCATTGTGCCCCCCGCAATGTTAATTACATAGAGCCCCAGGGGGTGGCGGTCCCCGGGGCTGGGTGGCCCCTTTGGGCGCCCCATAACAATTAAAACATTGCCCCCGGGATTTGGCCCACCCGGGGGCTAAAATAGCAACGAAGCACGGGAGACCCGCGCTTCTTTTTATTTTATTTCGGCCGAAATTCGCGCTGGGTGCGCGAATTTCGCAGATTTTTTTTTTAAAAAAATGCTTTTTTTGGCCCTGAGCTGGCCTAGGGGGTCAGGGTGTTTCTACCTTGCCCCCTTTTCGCGTTTTGCACGTTTGTTTCTTAGGTTTCTTGTGCCTCGGTTCTACCAAGACACAAGATGGCTGCCAACACTTCCTGATTTGGAGTGTTGACAGCCAATTAGAATACAGCTAGTGCACGGCAGGGTGCGCTTAGGCTGCGCTTAGGGTACGCGGACCCTCCGAGGCCATAGATATATAAGTACTTTCAAATGTCATTTTCTCAGGAACTACTGAACGGATTTACACCATTTAAGCAAAAGGCACGAGTCTGAACTAAGGACTACCTCTTTGCCAAATTTGGTGTAATTCCGTTCAGCAGTTCGGGCTGTAGCTGCGGCTAAAGGTCCTATGGGAAATTGCATGGGGAAAATGCATTTTGGGACCCCCCTTTTTTCTCGGCCCCCACTTGACGAATCACCGTGAAACTTTCAGGATAGGAGCGGACCTTAGATGGCCAAAAGTTTTGAGAATTTCGCGAAGATTCGGCAATCGACGCCAAAGTTATTCCAAATAGAATGTTGCGTATTTCCTATGGAAAATAGGTCCTAACTATATCTACCTACTGGCGACCGCCAGTAGGTAATATATATATATATATATATATATATATAAATATATATATTCACTGAAAAAAACATAGGTTTCAAGGCTATTATAGTTAGCTGGACATTTCACTCATACAAAACCATTGAAATTCCTCCGTTATAGTTAGTTCTGCTAACTATAACTCGCGCGCCCGCAATCCACTGCTGATGATGTCACATATTACATCATTCATGACATGGTAAGAGACATCACTGATGACATCACTGATGACTATAACAGCCCTGAAACGTAGGGTTTTTTCAGTGAATTTCTAAAGTTTTTTAACTGCTAATTCCTAACTATAACATGTCTGAAACCTATGGTTTTTTCTGTGAATTTCAAAGGTTTTTTAAATGATAACTTTTAAATGTAATAATAGTTATATGTATTTTTTTGATTCTGATTTTCTACAGTTTTTTAACTGTTTTTACATATTTTATTTTTTAAATTACATGATATATTTTTAATATAAATGGAAATAAAAATGTTTTTTAAAATATTGAAACTCAAATATTGTTTTTTTTTGTTGAATGTATAAGTGCAGAACTATAAGTGTGTTGGTTAGTTAGGGGGCTGCATGCATAGTGGATAGGGGTTTGAAGCAGTCCATGTGCTAAGGCCTGGCTCAGTTCATGAGTACTTGGGCACTGACTGAATGATTAGAGTACTTCAAGGAGAGTGCCTGGGTGAATTTATAAGTGTTTGGCTTTTGGCGCAGTGAATGGATTAGTACATGGTGCTGAATGGGTCACTAGAGGAGTGCAAGGGGAGTGACAGGGTGTTTTCTGGAAGTGTATGTATACTGACTGGGAAATTGAAGGTGTAAAAGACAAGTGTGTAGGTGGTTAGAGGACTGCATGCATAGTGGATAGGCGTTTGAATCAATCCATGTGCCAAGGCCTGGCTCACTGCATGAATACTTGGGTACTGACTGAATGATTAGAGTACTGCAAGGAGAGTGCCTGTGTGAATTTATAAGTGTTTGGGTTTTGACGCAGTGAATGGATTAGTACATGGTGCTGAATGAGTCACTGGAGGAGTGTAAGGGGAGTGACAGGGTGTTTGCTGGAAGTGTATGGATACTGACTGGGGAATTGAAGGTGTGAAAGACAAGTGTGTAGGTGGTTAGAGGACTGCATGCATAGTGAATAGGCGTTTGAATCAATCCATGTGTTAAGGCCTGGCTCACTGCATGAGTACTTGGGTACTGACTGAATGATTAGAGTTTTTTAACCAGTTATGTGTATGCAAAGACATGAAGTACCCAAAACCTTCTCTCAGAATGGTTCCTAAATGCATACAGACTCTCAGTGTGATTCTAGACAACAAACACTATCCCTTGCATATTACCAAAACACATTTTCTTGTCTGGAATGGGTAAACGGAGTACACACAATCCACATATTTTACTACTGCACATTATTGTAGAACCCTGACTCATTTTACAAATACTTAAGCAATGACTGGTTTCTAATTTTATCAAAGTGTGAGAACAGGATAGGTTTTTAAGCAGTTATGTGTCTGCAAACACATGAAATACCCAAATCCTTCTCTCAGAACAGTTCCCAAATGCACAGACTCACAGTGTGATTCTAGAAAACAAACAGAATCCCTTGGATTTTACCAAAACACATTTACTTTTTTTGAAGAGGTAATGTGATTGCACACATTCCACATATTTTACTACTGCACATTATTGTATAAGCCTGACTCATTTTGCAAACACATAAACAATAAATGGTTTCTATTTCTACCAAAACATAAGAACAGGATACGTTTTTAAGCAGTTATGTGTCTGCAAACAAATGAAATATCCAAATGCTTCTCTCAGAATGATTCACAAATGCAGACAGACTCATAGTGTGATTCTAGACAAACAACACTATCCCTTGCTTTTTACCAAAACACATTTACTAGTCTACAAGGGGTAAGATAAGTGCATACATTTCACATATTTTAGCACTGCATTTTAGTGTTGAAGCCTGACTCATTTTGAAAATATATAAACATTAACTGGTTTCTAATTCTACCAAAACGTGAGAACAGGAAAGGTTTATAAGCACTTATCTGTCTGCAAAAACATGAAATACCCTAATCCTTCTCTCACAATGGTTCCCAAATACACACAGACTCACAGTGTGATTCTAGACAAACAACACTATTCCTTGTACTTTACCAAAACACATTCACTACTCTGGAAGGGGTAAAGTGACTGCACATATTCTACATATTTCAATACGGCACACTACTGTGACAGCTTGACTAATTTTCTGAATGCATAAGCAATGTCTGGCTTTTAATGCAACTAAAACTTGACAACATGACAGATTTTAAAACAGTTATCTCTCAGCAAATACCCGATGTAACCAAATGCTTCTCTCACAATGGTTGCCCAAAGGCAGACAGACTCACAGTGTGATTCTAGACAAGCAACACTATCCCTTGCTTTTTACCAAAACCCATTTACTAGTCTACAAGGGGTAAGATGAGTGCATACATTCCACATATTTTAGCACTGTAATTTAGTGTTGAAGCCTGACTCATTTTGAAAATACATAAACAATAACTGGTTGTTAATAATTCACTGAAAACGTGAGAACACGATAGGTTTTTAAGCTCTTATGTGTCTGCAAAAACATGAAATACCCAAATGCTTCTCTCATATTGGTTCCCAAATGCACACAGACTCACAGTGTGATTCTAGACAAGAAAAATGATTCTAGACAAGAAAAACGACTCCCTGGACTTTTAGCAGGAGAAACACATTACACTTATTAAAAACAAAGTGCACCGCATACATCCCCTCACAAATTAATAACTCACCTTTCAAATTGCTTTGTAGATTAAAAAATATGTCAGTCACACACCAGATTTTCTTAAACAGAAACTCTGTATTGTACTGCTTTCAGGAAAACCAAAGAATGGCAAAGTTTCCCTCTCATTCTGCACACATATACATGTCAATATCAAATCACATTGCTTCCCACATTAATTCAAAAGCAAACACACATTTCTATTGGTTACACATTTCAACCCTTTCTGACATAAGTTTGAACCCTACACCCAATGTGCCTTCTGCCTGTTAAGATAGCAGCAGTTCATGGAACACTCAACTGAGAACACAGGTCACAAGTTCAGCACACAGTGTTGCTAATCAAAACAGCAAGTGTGCTTGACTTTTCACTATACCATCTTATCCTATATGATGTTCTTTTCAAACAGTTTTTGTTAACCAATAAGAAACATGCTTTTAAAAAAGAGAAACTTGCACCCTAGTTTTCAGACTAGTATGTTCTCAAACAACCAATCTTTTCTCTTTTTTTTTTCAAAACTGTATCTTATCCACCATTTTAGAAAAATCTTAGTTTTCAAACTGCCATTTCATTTACAGAGACCATCTGAGTGCATCCAGACCTCCTTTTAAGATGCTTAGAGTGTGGATTGTGGGACACAGCTATATTTTCTGGAGCCAAAGGTATGCAGAAAACAAAGGCATTGACAAAGACCTAGCTTTGCCAAATGTAGACATTAAATGGATTAGACAGAGAGGGTTTAAGTGGCACCAATTGATGCCATTGATTAAATTCTTTTTACATCTCCAACACCCTGACCTCATAATTGTGCACTGTGGTAGCAATGACCTAGGCACTTTGACTGGGGTAGGTCTGGAAATGCTTATCAAGGACACTTTTGCAGAATTGATGTCACTTTTCCCCCAAACTGCCTTTGTCTATTCTAACATATGCCAAAGGCAGAAATGTAACTGGTCCAATCAATTTTGTCCACAGATTGAGAAAGCTGGGAAACATGCCAATAAATCTGTTTCTGCTTATCTCAGAGATTATAGTATGGGGTCCATTTACAACAAAAATCTCCGTTTTAATTTGCAAGGCATCTATAGGAGAGATGGTGTACATTTTACTGATGAGGGTAACAGAGTCTTCCTCAACAACTTTATACTCTGTATAGGTACTTACTTATAAGTACCAAAATCTCTTAATAAACACAACAGCTCTTTTTAGAGCCACTCAAGATCGAAACACATAAGCTTGATGTTTATCTAAAAACTATTTCATTTTTTTTGCTTGGAGTCGCGCACCTAAACGTGTTAGGAATCGCTCACCCTATGCGAGTAGCTGGAATTGCTTTTCCACACTGGGGGCTGCTAACATGTAGTTCCCCATGTGGACAAGCAATATGGTTTGCATTTTGGTTTCCTGCTCTCTCTTTCAAAATCCAAACCAAGTTTGCTATGACAGGGCGGGAGCCTCGGCTCACGCCCTGCCATAGCAAACAGCAGTGTCCTGGGGTGGGCACCCCGAGACACTGCAGGAGCCGGCCCTGGCAGGTGGCGGTCCCCATGACCATCGATGGATCCAGGAGGGGGGCCACGCGGCCCCCTCCCACAATTTTAAAAGCCCCGGGGGGTGGTGGACCCCGGGGCTTGGGGGGGCTTTTGAGCCCCCCCACACATTTATTTTGTAGCCCTGGGGGATGGTGGTCCCCGGGGCTGGAGGGCCTCTCTGGGCCCCCCATCACATTTTATGGTTTTTGCCCCTGGGATTTGCCCCCCAGGGGCTAATTATTAAAGAGGTGTGGGAGCCCGCGCTTCGTTTTTTTGTTACGGCAGGATCTGCGCACCCAACGCGCATTTTGCCGTTACAAAAAAAATTATAATTTGGGCCCTGGGGGTCCTTGTGGGACCCCCTAAGTAGATCATGAGGGTCAGGGTATTTCTACCCTGCCCCCTTTACACGTTTTGCACACTTCATCCGCTGGTTTCTTAAGCCTTGCTTCTACTGAGGCACAAAATGGCTGCCAACACGTCCTGGTTTGGAGTGTTTACAGTCAGGTGACAGCCAATTAGCATGCAGCTCGTGATCGGGAGGGTGCGCACTGGGTGCCCATAGGGTGCGCGGATCCTCCGAGGCCATAGATATATATGTGATTTTGATTTTCTCAGCAACTACTGAACGGATTTACACCATTTAACCAAAAGGCACGAGTGTGAACCAAGGTCTACCTTTCTGCCAAATTTGATGTCATTCCGTTCAGCAGTTTGGGCTGTAGCTGTGACTAACGGTCCCTATGGAAAATTGCATGGGGAAAACATGTTTTGGAACCCCCCTTTTTTCTTGGCCCCTGCTTGGCGAATCACCCCGAGACTTTCAGGATAGGAGCGGACCGGAGCGGGCCACGAGTTTTGAAAATTTCGCCAAAATTCGTCAACCGGCGCTAAAGTTATTCTAAATAGAATGTTGCAGATTTGCTATGGATAATAGGTCCTAACTATAACTACCTACTGGTGACCGCCAGTAGGTAATATATATATATATAAAATAGAAATAGTCCTTTCCGCTCTCCTCTCCACTCGGCGGAAATACAGGCACGGACCTCTCGCCTCCGAATCAAAATCAAACAGTCCCACAAGCCAAAGCGGGTGAAGCAAGTAATTTAATACCCAATTTTTAAAATGAAGAAATAAGCGGACCAGTGTCCTCCATGACGCGTTTCGCTCCACGCAGGGAGCTTGATCACATGATGCGTCTCCGTGAAATGAGCTCATAAATAGAGCGACAATGAACACCACAGGGAAGAAAATAGAAGACAGACTGCAGAATAGATCCTAACAAACAATCTGCTCCCTTAGGGCATGATCAAAAGTGCATTCAATGTCTTGTGCAAAATACGCAAATTTTAGCAGCGGGGCTCAGTAAACAATTATTATTTTACAAAACAGACAGTCATTGACAAGAATGTATAAATAAATATATATAAAATACATAAAATACAAAAGGAAGGTGCCATGAAAGGTGGTATTAAAATAAGTGCATAGTGCATATAATCCACCAAAAATGGCAACCTAAATAAGCCTATTATACACAGAAACGAACTGTCAAATTTAAGTACGAGGACAAGTGTCCAGTGACTGAGAGCCCAAAAGGTATGTTGCAAAACTCGATGTGTACAGCACAGGACATGGATCAAAATAACAGCATATATGAATAAAACTAGTCAAAAAAAGAGAGACAAAATTTCATAAATATACTAAAAAAGCCATAAAAAGATATAAAAATTCATCTTATAAAACAGATCAAAAGCCCAGGGAAAACAGAAAATCCCTAAAAAAACACAAGCAGTCTGAAAGTTAAAAATACTATTCATAAAATGCCTAAAAGACATTATATAAAAGTATAAAAACCAATTCAGCAATAGAGTTAAATAGACAAGGCAAATGGCGACAATAAATAACAAAACCATTCATAAAAAATTGTGAAGATCCTCATTAATATTC
Source organism: Triturus cristatus (assembly GCF_964204655.1). Classification (NCBI taxonomy): domain Eukaryota; kingdom Metazoa; phylum Chordata; class Amphibia; order Caudata; family Salamandridae; genus Triturus; species Triturus cristatus. Next base: position 714,823,414 of record NC_140588.1, on the reverse strand, counting down.
AAACCATTAGGAGCTCTTGTATCTAAGGCTAGAATAAAATGTGATTCACGCTGTCTAAGTAATTTATCACGGTTGCCACCCCGTCCGGGGTTGGCAACTGCTCCTATAACAGTGTACTGCAGATCTTTTAATTTGTTATCATGAATGGCCTTAAAATGTCTTGCCACTGGATAGTTGTGGTCAGAGTTTACTATCGCCCTAATATGTTGCAGGACTCGTTTATGTACAGGAAGTTTTGTACTTCCTATATATTCAAGATTGCAGGTGCATTTAAGTTTGTAAATTGCATAATCAGTGCGGCACGTCAAATGTCCCTGAATGGCTATTTCTTTGCAATTAAATGCTGTTCTGTAGTGTGTGCTATTGGTGGCAAAAGTGCAGGCCCGACAGGAATTACACTTAAAAAAACCACTCTTATTAAGCCGAGTGCCTCTGGTATTAACCGGAGGCATGGTTCTCACAAGGGCATCTCTCATAGAAGGCGCTTTCCTAAAAGTGATAGAAGGTAAACTCGGAAGGATAGGACCCAAAATATTGTCATTTAAGACAATAGGCCATTCAGAATAAATAATTTTACGAATGGCTTTTTCTTGAGAGCTAAACGTAGTAATAAGACGAATAGACTGAAGATCTGATTCAGGGGTCAACGTAATATTCTTACTGCTAGGTTGTAAAAGAGTAACCCTGGGAACAGTATTAGCTTTATTAAGGGCATGTGTAAGGAGAAGTTCTTTATAGCCCCTGTCCAGGAACCTATTGAAAGCTGCCTTCTGACATTCAATTGAGACAGTATCAGAACTACAGATACGTCGAATGCGAATGAATTCGCCATACGGTATACTGTTGATAAGGTGACGTGGGTGTGCACTTTCAGCATGTAAAATCGAGTTTCCTGCAGTTGTCTTCCTATGTAATTTGGTACAGAGTATATTGTTGTCTATATAGACCAGAACATCAAGAAACTCGACAGAAGAATTATCAATGGAAGCAGTAAACCTGAGGTTCAAATCATTCACATTAATATCATCAACAAAACTACTGGCATCTTCTTTTGAACCATTCCAGATTAAAAATATATCATCAATATACCGCCAATAATGAACCACATGGATCCACCAGTGCTGGTGGGTGGTCCTGAGGACATGCTCCTCCTACCAACCCACATGTAAACATGAGTAGCTGGGGAGAAGCATGCCCCCATCGCCACACCACGCACTTGATGGTATATCACATTCTCAAACAGAAAGAAATTAGTAGATAGACAAAGTTCAATCATCTCCAAAATCATTTTGTTGTGGTCCTTCATATTGATATCCCTATTATCTAAGAAAAATTTAGTAGCAATCATTCCCTGACAATGCTTAATACTTGTATAAAGGGATTCAATATCCATAACTATCAGCAGGTAGTTAGAACACCATGTAATGTATTTGATCTTATTCAAGAAATCGGTCGTATCCCTGATATAGGATGGCAGTGAAGTCATATGCGGCTGTAGAAAAAAGTCAACATACTTCGACAGATTCTCATTCATACTATTCTGGGCAGAGATAATGGGACGCCCAGGTACTGGAGTTACTATTTTGTGAACCTTCGGTAAAAAATATAAAATAGGAATAACCGGATGTTCAATATTTAGAAAGTTCATTTCATCTTTAGTTAACAATCCGTTTCTTTTACAAAGGTAGATTTTTTTGCGTGTTTTTTCCTCCGCAGATCTCATTTCAAATTTCGTCATTTGTCTATAGCAAGATACATCGGACAATGATGGAAAATTGCATGGGGAAAAAATGTTTTGGAACCCCCCTTTTTTCTTGGCCCCTGCTTGGCGAATCACCCCGAGACTTTCAGGATAGGAGCGGACTGGAGCGGGCCACGAGTTTTGAAAATTTCGCCAAAATTCGTCAACCGGCGCTAAAGTTATTCTAAATAGAATTTTGCAGATTTGCTATGGATAATAGGTCCTAACTATAACTACCTACTGGCGAACGCCAGTAGGTAATATATATATATATATATATATATATATATATATATATATATATATATATATATATATATATATATATTACCTACTGGCGGTCGCCAGTAGGTAGTTATAGTTAGGACCGTGTTTCCATAGGAAATCTCAAAATTCTATTTTGAATAACTTTGGCGCCGGTTGACGAATCCTCGCGAAATTTTCAAAACTAATGGGGCGCTACGCTCCGCTCCTACCCTGAAAGTCTTGGGGTGATTCGTCAAGCGGGGGCTGAGAAAAAAGGGGGGTCCCAAAATGCGTTTTCCCCATGCATTTTTCCATAGGACCTTTAGTCCGAGCTACAGCCCGAACGGCTGAACAGAATTACTTGTAATTTGGCAGAGAGGTAGTCCGCAGGTCAAGGATGTGCCTTTTGTAGGTCTGGTGTAAATCTGTTCAGTAGTTCCTGAGAAAATAGCATTTAAATCAATATATATATCTGTAAGCGCGCTCCGTGCGCTTACGGTAAGCTTACCGTACGCGTATGGTGCCGTGCGCGAGCTCAAATCTGATTGGTTGTCACATGACTGTAAACATTCGAATCGGACGAAATCAGGAAGTGTCGGCCGCCATTTTGTGTGTTTCACACAGAAAAAAAAAGGGAGATAACGTGAAAAGGGGGCAAGGAAGAGAGTTACAGACCCCCTAACATTTGAAAGGGGGTCAAAGAAGGACACAAAAGTACGAAAAAAACATTTATTAATTTAAAAAAAAAATCGCGGAGTACGCGTATGGTAAGCTTACCGTACGCTTACAGTAGGAAAAAAAAATAAAAAAAGAAATAAAATTCAGATTTAAGTGTTTAGATATTAGGGGGCTCTAAAAAGAGCCGTTGTGTTTATGAAGTGATTTTTTAGTGGTACCTACAAGTAAGTACCGACGCAGAGTCTAAGGTTCAAGAGGAAGACTCTGTTCCCTTCATCAGTGAAGTGTACATCATCTCCTCTATAAATGTCTTGCATGTTGTAACGCAAGTTGTTGTGGTAAATGGAACCCATACCATAGTCTCGGAGGAAAGCAGAAACAGATTTGTTGACGTGCTTTCTTGCTTTGTCAATCTGTGGACAAAAATGGTTGGACCAGTTCCATTTTTGCCTTTGGCATATGTTAGAATACGCAAAGGCAGTTTTAGGGAAAAGTGAAAACAGTTGTGCAAAGGTCTCCTTCATAAGCATTTCCAGACCTACCCCAGTCAAAGTGCCTAGGTCATTGCCACCACAGTGCACTATTATGAGGTCAGGGTGTTGGATTTGCATGAAGGATTTCACCAATGGCATCAATTGGTGCCACTTTAACCCTCTCTGACCAATCCATTTAATGTCTACATTTGGCAAAGCAAGGTCTCTCACCATACCTGTTTTCTCTGCATACTTTTCACTCCAGAAGACATAGCTGTGCCCTACAATCCACACTGTGAACATCTTCAAAGGAGATCTGGATGCACTCAGGAGGTGTATTTCAGTAGAATGGGAAAAAGAAATGAAAGACAGTTTGGAAATGGAGGCATACATATTTTTTTAAAATAAAAAGAACTCATTGGCTGTTTCATACCATTCTACACTAAAAACTAGGCTGTATGTGTCAATTTATAGAAGCATGTTTTGTATTGGTACAGAAAAATGTGTTACCAAAGAACATTACTATGGATTTGCTGTTAGGTTTGAAAAGTCAAGCACTCTTGCTCTTTGGAAATGAAACATTGTGTGGTGAACTTCTGACCTGACTCCACACAGCAGTGTTCCATGAGCTGTTGCTATGGTAGCAGGCAGAAGTCAAGTTGGGGGAAGGGTACTTTTGGAAAAGGGTTGGTTTTCAACCAATAGAAATGTGTGATTTCATTTGAAAAAAAGGGGGAAGCACTGAGATTTGTAATTAACATGTATATGTGTGGAAAAAGAGAGGGAAACATTGCCATTATCTGGTTCTGCTGAGAGGAGAGAGGTGTACAGAACAGAGATCCTGGCTCTGATAATCTGCTGTTTGAGTGCCACATTTCTTTCACAACTAACTAATTATAAAGGTGAGTTATGAGTTTGAGAGGGGATGTATGTGCTAAATTTTGAAATGAATAATAGAATTGGGATTCCTTTTGTTGAAGTTGTGTTTTTCATTTTGTGTTTTGGGAGAAATTTAAATGTAAGGAACATGTAAAATATTATGGACTATGTTTTCCCCATAAATTAAGGTGTACTGGTATGAATGAGGAATACTGTTTTCTGCATAGAATCAGAAGATGACTCTGTGTGCAAAGAGGAATTGTTGACAGAGATTTATTTGGTGTTACTCTGGTAATTGTAGATTTGCATTACTAGGAAAGGGGCATCTTTTTTACTGTAGAAGGAGACTCTTAGCACACACCCAGCTGCATATCCTGTAGAATCAAGCTTAGTATTCACAACTGAGTTCTGTTTGAGGTTGCAGCGAGTAATGCAAATACATTCTACATCACTAAGGCTGGTTGCCTTTGCTGGAGTGTAGTCATTCACCCAGGTTACACATGTTCCTGGTCTCAAAAAGCTGTTTGGACATGTGCTGTTTTCAGATTATGAAAAGTGGATTGAAAAAGTGTCAGACTGTAAAAGTACTTATCACTTGCCAAAAAAAGAGTAGTAAGTGTGCTTTCAAATTGGCAAAGAAATTTCGTTTTCTGCCTAATATCAAACCATGACTCTGTGTGCAAAGAGGAATTGTTGACAGAGATTTATTGCGTATTACTCTGGTAATTTTACATTTGCATTATTAGGAAAGGGGCAGCTATTTTTCAGCAGAAGCAGACTCTTAGCACACACCCAGCTGTTTATCCTGTAGAATCATGCATAGTATTCACAACCGAGTGGTGTTTGAGGTTGCAGTGAGTAATGCAAATACATTCTACATCACTAAGGCTGGTTGCCTTTGCTGGAGTGTAGTCAGTCACCCAGGTTACACATGTTCCTGGTCTCAAAAAGCTGTTTGGACATGTGCTGTTTTCAGATTCTGAAAAGTGGATTGAAAATGTGTCAGACTGTAAAAGTACTTATCACTTGCCAAAAAAAGAGTAGTAAGCGTGCTTTCAAATTGGCAAAGAAATTTCGTTTTCTGCCTAATATCAAACCATGACTCTGTGTGCAAAGAGGAATTGTTGACAGAAATTTATTGCGTATTACTCTGGTAATTTTAGATTTGCATTAGTAGGAAAGGGGCAGCTATTTTTCTGCAGAAGCAGACTCTTAGCACACACCCAGCTGCTTATCCTGTAGAATCATGCATAGTATTCACAACCGAGTGGGGTTTGAGGTTGCAGTGAGTAATGCAAATACATTCAACATCACTAAGGCTGGTTGCCTTTGCTGGAGTGTAGTCATTCACCCAGGTTACACATGTTCCTGGTCTCAAAAAGCTGTTTGGACATGTGCTGTTTTCAGAATCTGAAAAGAGGATTGAAAATGTGTCAGACTGTAAAAGTACTTATCATTTGCCAAAAAAAGAGTAGTAAGTGTGCTTTCAAATTGGCAAAGAAATTTCGTTTTCTGCCTAATATCAAACCATGACTCTGTGTGCAAAGAGGAATTGTTGACAGAGATTTATTGCGTATTACTCTGGTAATTTTAGATTTGCATTAGTAGGAAAGGGGCAGCTATTTTTCTGCAGAAGCAGACTCTTAGCACACACCCAGCTGCTTATCCTGTAGAATCATGCATAGTATTCACAACCGAGTGGGGTTTGAGGTTGCAGTGAGTAATGCAAATACATTCAACATCACTAAGGCTGGTTGCCTTTGCTGGAGTGTAGTCATTCACCCAGGTTACACATGTTCCTGGTCTCAAAAAGCTGTTTGGACATGTGCTATTTTCAGAATCTGAAAAGTGGATTGAAAATGTGTCAGACTGTAAAAGTACTTATCACTTGCCAAAAAAAGAGTAGTAAGTGTGCTTTCAAATTGGCAAAGAAATTTCGTTTTCTGCCTAATATCAAACCATGACTCTGTGTGCAAAGAGGAATTGTTGACAGAGATTTATTGCGTATTACTCTGGTAATTTTACATTTGCATTAGTAGGAAAGGGGCAGCTATTTTTCTGCAGAAGCAGACTCTTAGCACACACCCAGCTGCTTATCCTGTAGAATCATGCATAGTATTCACAACCGAGTGGGGTTTGAGGTTGCAGTGAGTAATGCAAATACATTCAACATCACTAAGGCTGGTTGCCTTTGCTGGAGTGTAGTCATTCACCCAGGTTACGCATGTTCCTGGTCTCAAAAAGCTGTTTGGACATGTGCTGTTTTCAGAATCTGAAAAGTGGATTGAAAATGTGTCAGACTGTAAAAGTACTTATCACTTGCCAAAAAAAGAGTAGTAAGTGTGCTTTCAAATTGGCAAAGAAATTTCGTTTTCTGCCTAATATCAAACCATGACTCTGTGTGCAAAGAGGAATTGTTGACAGAGATTTATTGCGTATTACTCTGGTAATTTTACATTTGCATTAGTAGGAAAGGGGCAGCTATTTTTCTGCAGAAGCAGACTCTTAGCACACACCCAGCTGCTTATCCTGTAGAATCATGCATAGTATTCACAACCGAGTGGGGTTTGAGGTTGCAGTGAGTAATGCAAATACATTCAACATCACTAAGGCTGGTTGCCCTTGCTGGAGTGTAGTCATTCACCCAGGTTACACATGTTCCTGGTCTCAAAAAGCTGTTTGGACATGTGCTGTTTTCAGAATCTGAAAAGAGGATTGAAAATGTGTCAGACTGTAAAAGTACTTATCACTTGCCAAAAAAAGAGTAGTAAGTGTGCTTTCAAATTGGCAAAGAAATTTCGTTTTCTGCCTAATATCAAACCATGACTCTGTGTGCAAAGAGGAATTGTTGACAGAGATTTATTGCGTATTACTCTGGTAATTTTACATTTGCATTAGTAGGAAAGGGGCAGCTATTTTTCTGCAGAAGCAGACTCTTAGCACACACCCAGCTGCTTATCCTGTAGAATCATGCATAGTATTCACAACCGAGTGGGGTTTGAGGTAACAGTGAGTAATGCAAATACATTCAACATCACTAAGGCTGGTTGCCTTTGCTGGAGTGTAGTCATTCACCCAGGTTACACATGTTCCTGGTCTCAAAAAGCTGTTTGGACATGTGCTGTTTTCAGAATCTGAAAAGTGGATTGAAAATGTGTCAGACTGTAAAAGTACTTATCACTTGCCAAAAAAAGAGTAGTAAGTGTGCTTTCAAATTGGCAAAGAAATTTCGTTTTCTGCCTAATATCAAACCATGACTCTGTGTGCAAAGAGGAATTGTTGACAGAGATTTATTGCGTATTACTCTGGTAATTTTACATTTGCATTAGTAGGAAAGGGGCAGCTATTTTTCTGCAGAAGCAGACTCTTAGCACACACCCAGCTGCTTATCCTGTAGAATCATGCATGGTATTCACAACCGAGTGGGGTTTGAGGTTGCAGTGAGTAATGTAAATACATTCAACATCACTAAGGCCGGTTGCCTTTGCTGGAGTGCAGTCATTCACCCAGGTTACACATGTTCCTGGTCTCAAAAAGCTGTTTGGACATGTGCTGTTTTCAGAATCTGAAAAGTGGATTGAAAATGTGTCAGACTGTAAAAGTACTTATCACTTGCCAAAAAAAGAGTAGTGAGTGTGCTTTCAAATTGGCAAAGAAATTTCGTTTTCTGCCTAATATCAAACCATGACTCTGTGTGCAAAGAGGAATTGTTGACAGAGATTTATTGCGTATTACTCTGGTAATTTTAGATTTGCATTAGTAGGAAAGGGGCAGCTATTTTTCTGCAGAAGCAGACTCTTAGCACACACCCAGCTGCTTATCCTGTAGAATCATGCATAGTATTCACAACCGAGTGGGGTTTGAGGTTGCAGTGAGTAATGCAAATACATTCAACATCACTAAGGCTGGTTGCCTTTGCTGGAGTGTAGTCATTCACCCAGGTTACACATGTTCCTGGACTCAAAAAGCTGTTTGGACATGTGCTGTTTTCAGAATCTGAAAAGTGGATTGAAAATGTGTCAGACTGTAAAAGTACTTATCACTTGCCAAAAAAAGAGTAGTAAGTGTGCTTTCAAAATGGCAAAGAAATTTCGTTTTCTGCCTAATATCAAACCATGAGTCTGTGTGCACACAGGAATTGTTTTTAGATATTTAATTTGTGATGGTTTTATTGTGATTTTCACTTGTAGGAAAGGGGTACATAGTATTTTAAGATTTGAAAAGATCATAAAAAATATAGTAATATATTTAAATAAAATAAATGAATTTTTTTTTTTAGTTTTTTTCAGGTATTGCTGAAGAGCAGTGAACAAAATTTAAGATGCCTACAAAATCCAGACTAAGGAAAAACCAGAAAAAAAATCTATATTTGAAGACAACTGGAGGACCTAAGTTAGTTGGAGATGCTCATGTTGGGAAAAAGAGAAAGTCTTCTGGTAAGCAGACAAAAGATTTTTTTTAAAATATCTTCAAAAAAAGGAAAAATGTACAAAATGTCTGTACTGGAAATAATGTTTTAAATAGAAAACAACAGAAGAAAATTGAGCATTTAGTTAATGCAAATATACCTTCAGAAACAATAAAGATTAACTTAAAAAGAAAAACAGCGTTTAAAGAGATTCGTAGAAAAATGTTTCAGAGAAGCGTTATGTCCAATTTGATAAAGGATGTGAAGAAATATAAGAAAAAAGCGAAATTTTATAAGAGAAAAAAAGAAATTCAAGCCATTGTAGCAAAGGCTTTAGAATTAAAAAGGAAACTATTCATTTTAATTTTGAACAGGATGCGTACATTAGATAAAATGGTCAATGTACTGAAATCACAAAGCAAAAGGAAAAGACTAGTGTAAAGAACAAACTTTTGTAAAGTGTTTTAGGGAGAATGGATGCATAGTTCAAGTAGTGAACCTTTTTTTAATGAAGAGAGTTATCTTCAAAGTAATAGTTTGCTGCATGCAGTTGACACCAGAGGTCGTGCTTATGAAGTGAAAAATGGTTGTATAATGGAGAAGGAGAAAATGGTTCCAAGAGATGAGGAACAAGTGATGGCGGATGAGGTTATGGGGAGACGTCCTAAAGCCCCAGTGTATACTTGGAATTGTAGTAGTATTTGCACTGTGCGTCAGGAATCTATTGATAAATTTCGTGAGTTTCTAAGAGAATATAGTAAAAAAAGTGTTAAACAGAAGATGAAGGTGCTTCAAAGTCTAGATCCATGCAGAGTGAGAGAGAATACTGGTTTGCAAGGACACTCTCTGGCTTGTCTATCTAGGAAAGTGTGTCAAAGTGTTTTTCATCATTTTAGGATGCTGGCAGTTCATCATACTGAAATGAGAAAGTTTGTGAGACGATTGTATTTTGCTAAAAGTCCAGCAATAAAGTTAGATGAATTGAATAGGGCTCTGTTCCGTGGATCGGTATCAGATGTAGAGAAGGTTACTGATGAAATTCAGTTTTGTTACTTTGGTCCAGAACAAGAGAGTGCAGGTAATGACACAGTTATCGAGGAAGATGTGGAAGAGAATGTAGAACCGTCTGTAAGTAAGAAATTTGATGATCAAATCACAAAATTTGCAATAATCTCTAATGAAAGACCAAACATTACTTGTATTTGTTGCCGCAGAACTCATTATAAAAATCAAACCAGGAATGTTGATCTGTATAAAAAAAGTGAAAATGAAGATAATTATAAGTGGAAGGATTTTGCAACATATATATTTCTGGAAAATTGTTTTGAATTGGGTGAAGATCAGCGTATTTGTAAATACTGTTATAACAAGTTAGAAGAAAATAGAATGCTGACCAGAGCTGTACATAATAATTTAGAATTGGATGCTATTCCTGCCGAACTTTCTGATTTAAATACATATGAGTCTATACTCATTCAATGTGTTCATCCGTTCCAGACCATAGTACGTATGGAGGCCAAAACTGGTAAATTACCTCCTTCTGATTTACTGAGAGGTTTAAAAGGAAGAGTGGTGTATTTGCCCTTGGATTTGAAAAAAAATATGGAAACTATTGATGCAGATACTTTGGAAACTGAACCATTAGTAATTCTGGTTAATGGTGTACCTACAAAGAATAAGAAGATTTGGCAAGAGCTGGTGGATGTACAAAAAGTACAAAGAGCAAATTTGTATTTGAAAAAAAATAATAAATGGTATGAATCAATTTCTATAGAAGAAGAAGAAGAAGAAGAAGAAGAAGATTTACAAGAAGACACAGAAACACCAACTGGTCAAATTGAAAAAGTGGACAAGTCAAAGGAAGAAGAAATTTATGAACATTTTAGCATACATCCTCTTCATTCAAAAGAAGTTATGGGAGACACTATTGATCTGTTTCAGATGAAGAAAGCAAAAGGAACTCCCGTGAGTGTATGGGAGGAGAGCTTGGAAGCTCAATGTTTTCCCCAGCTGTTTCCTACAGGAAAAGGAGGACGATACGATGAACGTCCAGAACAGATTCCAGCTTCTGAGTATCGGACTACAAGACTATATGCAGAAGATCCAAGATTTCGTCAAAGTATTCCTTATTTGTTCCATCTTTTATTTGAAAGCGACTTGTCTGCATTATCTTATGCAGTAAATCACATTTTAAAAAGTGGAGTACATTTACAAAATGTGTCTGCTAAGGATTTTATGGAGAAAGTGCAGCACCGAGATGATCATTTGGAAACACAACTGATCAATCTGATGGCTTGTCAGCGTGGGACAAATGAATATTGGTACCGACGCCATGGTGAATTAAAATGCATGTTACAGAATTTAGGAACTCCAACATGGTTCCTTACCCTAAGCTGTGCTGAGTACGCTTGGGATGATTTACTGGATTTTCTACGAGAGGCAAATTCAAACATTAAAAACATTGAATACAAGACAGCTGGAGAACTGTGCTCATTGGATCCAATTAATGTTTGCAGATATTTCAATCATAGATTTGAGGCTATGATGTGCTTCATCTGCAATAAAAAAAATCCACCTCTTGGAGAAGTTGTGGATTTTTTGGGAGAAAAGAGTACCAAGCAAGAGGTGCTCCTCATATTCATATGCTGTTGTGGATCAAGGATGCCCCAAAATTTGGAACAGATGCTGATGAAGCAGTGTTATCTTTCATTGAAGAATATGCAACATGTGCTATACCAAAAAGCACAGAAGAGAAAAAGTTAAAGGAGCAAGTTTTACGTTTCCAAAGTCATCGGTGTGGAAAATACTGTCGACGGAAATACAAGAGCAAAGATAAATTCTACACTTGGGTGCCGATTGCGATCCGGTAAAAAAATTCCCCGTGCGACTCGTATCCGGTCTTTTTACCGTACGAATCGTACAAGTGCCGTACGAACTGGCAATCACGATTCGCATGGTAAAAAGTCCATACGAACCACATCGGGAATGATTACCCACACGTCCACGGGTCGGAAAATGTGTCCGACACGTCCTCGGACGATTTACCGTACAAATGGGAAAGGTGAAGTCCGACCGAGGAATCACGATCCATCCAGTGCGTCCGATGTTACAACCGTATGGAAAAAACACCGTCCGCACCGAACTCCCATAGCAACCATGGAGACATGTGCCCGCATACGCGCCCAACACTCCCCCCGCCCCCGTACGTCTGAGATGTACCCCCGTGTATGTACACCCCCACCCGTGTATGTACACCCCAGTACGTTCGAGTCGAACCCCCACCCCTGTACGTGTCGTACCACCGTCTATGTACACCCCAGTACGTACGAGTCGTACCCCCACCCCTGTACGTGTCGTACCACCGTCTATGTACACCCCAGTACGTACGAGTCGTACCCCCACCCCTGTACGTGTCGTACCACCGTCAATGTACACCCCAGTACGTTCGAGTCGTACCCCCACCCCTGTACGTGTCGTACCACCGTCTATGTACACCCCAGTACGTTCGAGTCGTACCCCCACCCCTGTACGTGTCGTACCACTGTGCATGTACACACCAGTACGTTCGAGTCGTACCCCCACCCCTGTACGTGTCGTACCACCGTCTATGTACACCCCAGTACGTTCGAGTCCTACCCCCACCCCTGTACGTGTCGTACCACCGTCTATGTACACCCCAGTACGTTCGAGTCGAACCCCCACCCCTGTACGTGTCGTACCACCGTCAATGTACACCCCAGTACGTTCGAGTCGAACCCCCACCCCTGTACGTGTCGTACCACCGTCAATGTACACCCCAGTATGTTCGAGTCGAACCCCCACCCCTGTATGTGTCGTACCACCGTCAATGTACACCCCAGTACGTTCGAGTCGTACCCCCACCCCTGTACGTGTCGTACCACCGTCTATGTACACCCCAGTACGTTCGAGTCGTACCCCCACCCCTGTACGTGTCGTACCACCGTCTATGTATACCCCAGTACGTTCGAGTCGTACCCCCACACCTGTACGTGTCGTACCACCGTGCATGTACACCCCAGTACGTTCGAGTCGTACCCCCACCCCTGTACGTGTCGTACCACCGTCTATGTACACCCCAGTACGTTCGAGTCCTACCCCCACCCCTGTACGTGTCGTACCACCGTCTATGTACACCCCAGTACGTTCGAGTCGTACCCCCACCCCTGTACGTGTCGTACCACCGTGCATGTACACCCCAGTACATTCGAGTCGTACCCCCACCCCTGTACGTGTCGTACCACAATCTATGTACACCCCAGTACGTTCGAGTCGAACCCCCACCCCTGTACGTGTCGTACCACCGTCTATGTACACCCCAGTACGTTCGAGTCGTACCCCCACCCCTGTACGTGTCGTACCACCGTCTATGTACACCCCAGTACGTTCGAGTCGTACCCCCACACCTGTACGTGTCGTACCACCGTGCATGTACACCCCAGTACGTTCGAGTCGTACCCCCACCCCTGTACGTGTCGTACCACCGTGCATGTACACCCCAGTACGTTCGAGTCGTACCCCCACCCCTGTACGTGTCGTACCACAATCTATGTACACCCCAGTACGTTCGAGTCGAACCCCCACCCCTGTACGTGTCGTACCACCGTCAATGTACACCCCAGTACGTTCGAGTCGTACCCCCACCCCTGTACGTGTCGTACCACCGTCTATGTACACCCCAGTACGTTCGAGTCCTACCCCCACCCCTGTACGTGTCGTACCACCGTCTATGTACACCCCAGTATGTTCGAGTCGTACCCCCACCCCTGTACGTGTCGTACCACCGTGCATGTACACCCCAGTACGTTCGAGTCGTACCCCCACCCCTGTACGTGTCGTACCACCGTCTATGTACACCCCAGTACGTTCGAGTCGAACCCCCACCCCTGTACGTGTCGTACCACCGTCAATGTACACCCCAGTACGTTCGAGTCGAACCCCCACCCCTGTACGTGTCATACCACCGTCAATGTACACCCCAGTACGTTTGAGTCGTACCCCCACCCCTGTACGTGTCGTACCACCGTCAATGTACACCCCAGTACGTTCGAGTCGTACCCCCACCCCTGTACGTGTCGTACCACCGTCTATGTACACCCCAGTACGTTCGAGTCGTACCCCCACACCTGTACGTGTCGTACCACCGTGCATGTACACCCCAGTACGTTCGAGTCGTACCCCCACCCCTGTACGTGTCGTACCACCGTCTATGTACACCCCAGTACGTTCGAGTCCTACCCCCACCCCTGTACGTGTCGTACCACCGTCTATGTACACCCCAGTACGTTCGAGTCGTACCCCCACCCCTGTACGTGTCATACCACCGTGCATGTACACCCCAGTACGTTCGAGTCGTACCCCCACCCCTGTAAGTGTCGTACCACCATCTATGTACACCCCAGTACGTTCGAGTCGAACCCCCACCCCAGTACGTGTTGTACCACCGTCAATGTACACCCCAGTACGTTTGAGTCGAACCCCCACCCCTGTACGTGTCTCGTACCACCGTCAATGTACACCCCAGTACGTTCGAGTTGTACCCCCACTCCTGTACGTGTCGTACCACCGTCTATGTACACCCCAGTACGTTCGAGTCGTACCCCCACCCCTGTACGTGTCGTACCACTCTCTATGTACTCCCCAGTACGTTCGAGTCGTACCCCCACCCCTGTACGTGTCGTACCACCGTCTATGTACACCCCAGTACGTTCGAGTCCTACCCCCACCCCTGTACGTGTCGTACCACCGTCTATGTACACCCCAGTATGTTCGAGTCGTACCCCCACCCCTGTACGTGTCGTACCACCGTGCATGTACACCCCAGTACGTTCGAGTCGTACCCCCACCCCTGTACGTGTCGTACCACCGTCTATGTACACCCCAGTACGTTCGAGTCGAACCCCCACCCCTGTACGTGTCGTACCACCGTCAATGTACACCCTAGTACGTTCGAGTCGAACCCCCACCCCTGTACGTGTCGTACCACCGTCAATGTACACCCCAGTACGTTTGAGTCGTACCCCCACCCCTGTACGTGTCGTACCACCGTCAATGTACACCCCAGTACGTTCGAGTCGTACCCCCACCCCTGTACGTGTCGTACCACCATCTATGTACACCCCAGTACGTTCGAGTCGTACCCCCACACCTGTACGTGTCGTACCACCGTGCATGTACACCCCAGTACGTTCGAGTCGTACCCCCACCCCTGTACGTGTCGTACCACCGTCTATGTACACCCCAGTACGTTCGAGTCCTACCCCCACCCCTGTACGTGTCGTACCACCGTCTATGTACACCCCAGTACGTTCGAGTCGTACCCCCACCCCTGTACGTGTCATACCACCGTGCATGTACACCCCAGTACGTTCGAGTCGTACCCCCACCCCTGTAAGTGTCGTACCACCGTCTATGTACACCCCAGTACATTCGAGTCGAACCCCCCCTGTACGTGTCGTACCACCGTCAATGTACACCCCAGTACGTTCCCGTCGCACCCCCAACACAACCTCCTAAGTACGGAGCGCACCCCAGGCCCCAACATCACAACCGCATGTACGAGTCGTACCAAGCCACACACAAGGACAGCACCGTACAACCAAATGGCCCATGTACACACCGTACACACGCTAAAAACGCACGTACACAACCAGGACAAAACAAAACTACACAAGAATTCACTATACGAATGGCACAAAGCCACTAAACATGGCCAACAAACACTACAAAAACACCTTCACTGACCTGCAACTGCCAAAAACAAACAGAGGCCCAAAACACCACCACTCCTTATAACACACCCACCCAAACTTCAAACACAGCCACACCCACCAATGGACCAATAAAAAGGGCCCACACACACAAACCATGAGCATTTGCAACAGACTCACTGCTGCCAGACACCACAGAACCATAGTACAAGCTTCACCACACCTTACACTTGCACACCTTCACACAACCACCTTCACAAACACCCCCTCATCACATTCACACACACACACCTGCACAACCACACCCACACACCCACAACCATCCACACACCCCCCCCACCATCCACACCCACACCCCTCACCATGCCCACTAACAAGAATCCAAAGTTCAGTAACCGAGAGTTGGAGGTCCTTGTTGATGAAATCCTCAGAGTCGAGCCACAGCTCTTTGGAACATTGGTCAGACAGACCAGCATTGCAGCAAAAACAGCCATGTGGCAGACCATCGTCGATGCTGTGAATGCTGTTGCGGACCCAGAAGGACCAGGCAGGAATGCCAAGCCAGGTGGTACGATCTGCGGAGGAGGGTCCGAGCCAAGATGCTGGAGGAACACAACCAGGCCAACGCCACTGGAGGAGGGCCCTCCCGCAGACCCGTACACTACCAGCCCTGGGAGGAGAGGGTGATGGCCATATAGCCGGTGGAGGCAGTCGAAGGATTAGGAGGACTCCGAGACCCGGGTGAGTACACAAACGCACCTCACATGGGGGGAATGTCATCCACAACCAAACTCATAAACAGGCACGCAACCACCCCAAGCTATCGCATGACTCACCCACACTCCATGAACACGCATATGCCACTGCCGCCACCATGCCCCATGCACCCAGCTGGACAATGTCAAGTCACAGGCCACAGCAGACACCAAAACATGACACGGTAACCCGGATGGCGGGAGGGTGGGCCCCAAAAATCACATCGTGCAACTCAGAAGCAGACAACAATGCCCACTGCCCATATGGCCCAGGTCACAGCCAGACAAACAGTGTGTCCCCACACAGGAAAGACTCGCCAGCAAATGGCGGACGCCTTGCATCAACACATGGGGGTGAAGGCACTGTTTTGCACATGACAGCAGCTAATGAACAGCCAACACTGTGAAAGAGTGGCAGCACACACCACCACAGCAGCAGTGCAGACACACACACTACACCCAATGGGTGGCTGAAGATCAGAAACAAACTCACATCAACAAGCCAAGGGCCATTCAAAGGACTGGAAAAAGTGTGTGTCTAGGAAGCTGGGCTGAGGTGACAGAGGGTGACACACAGAGGGAGGGAGAGGGGGACAGAGAGGGAGGGAGACACAGGGACACGGACAGAGGGAGGAGGCTGACACACGGAGGTAGGGAGAGGGGGACAGAGAGGGAGGGAGACACAGGGACACGGACAGAGGGAGGAGGCTGACACACGGAGGGAGGGAGAGGGGGACAGAGAGGGAGGGAGACACAGGGACACGGACAGAGGGAGGAGGCAGACACACGGAGGGAGGGAGAGGGGGACAGAGAGGGAGGGAGAGGGGGACAGAGAGGGAGGGAGAGGGTGACAGAGAGGGAGGGAGACACAGGGACACGGACAGAGGGAGGAGGCTGACACACGGAGGGAGGGAGAGGGGGACAGAGAGGGAGGGAGACACAGGGACACGGACAGAGGGAGGAGGCAGACACACGGAGGGAGGGAGAGGGGGACAGAGAGGGAGGGAGACACAGGGACACGGACATAGGGAGGAGGCAGACACACGGAGGGAGGGAGAGGGGGACAGAGAGGGAGGGAGAGGGGGACAGAGAGGGAGGGAGAGGGTGACAGAGAGGGAGGGAGACACAGGGACACGGACAGAGGGAGGAGGCTGACACACGGAGGGAGGGAGAGGGGGACAGAGAGGGAGGGAGACACAGGGACACGGACAGAGGGAGGAGGCTGACACATGGAGGGAGGGAGAGGGGGACAGAGAGGGAGGGAGAGGGGGACAGAGAGGGAGGGAGAGGGGGACAGAGAGGGAGGGAGACACAGGGACACGGACAGAGGGAGGAGGCTGACACACGGAGGGAGGGAGAGGGGGACAGAGAGGGAGGGAGACACAGGGAGAGCAAATCAGCCGCGTGGTGTGTGGGAATGTCTGCTCGTCAGCAGGTAGACTGCGTGCATGTAGCCAAGGGTGGCCAGTGCCAGAACCCCCCCTCTTCCCCATGGCAAAACACAGGCTCATGTCACAACCTGTTCACGAGCACAACGACAGCTACCTGCATTATATAAGTGTGTGGATCCACTCCATGTGCACATGTACAGTGCTACACGGAAGGCGCCAATGCATGGCTCGCCACACCTGCCCACTCCACTGCTGACTGCAGTCACACTTGACGCAGCAAGTAAGACTGTGCCACACATATTTAAAGGGGCCAAAGTGGTGTCCAAGGGACACACCCATGCACAAGTGCACTGTGAGTGGAATGCAAGACAGATCCTAATTCCAAGAGGAAAAGTGCCAACTTTGAAACTGATGAAACATGGATGTTGCATGGACCAAAATTAACATTGTCTCTCTCACACACAGGTCAACGTCGTGGTTCACCCCCCAACACTGGGGGGGAAGACTCACAGGACCCGGATCTGCGGGAGCCCGATCCCACCGGCAGCAACGACTCTCACCACTCTGTGGACGACCCCGACCGACCTGGCACCTCTGGTGTCCAACCACCTGCAGCACCTGCGTCAGGTACAACTGTGCCAACCACCACCCCCACTCCTGCCACATCCCAGGAGACACCCAGGATCCCTGCCCCACCACCACAATGCAGCCAGGCTGGCCAGGAGCGACACGGTGTCCCGGGCAACCAGGAGGAGGCAGGCGACAACGCCAATGCCACCCCTCAGGGGTCCCGGAGACCCGATGTACCCACAAGGGCAGGCCAGGTGCAAGTGGGCAGGGGTAGTGGGAGTGGAGGACAGCGGAGGCACGAGCCTGACCAGTTGGCTGGGGAACCGGTATTTTTCCATGTCCGTAACATCCTGCACACATACCGGCAGGACACCACGGGCCTGGCCCAGGTTGTGTCTGTCCTCGAGGGGATCAAGACCCAGCAGGCCCAGCAACATGCGGAGCTACATGCCTGTCTACTGCAACACCAACGGAGGATGGAGGACGGACAGGCTGAGCTCGTGACGGCGTACACGGGAATTCACGATACACTCCGTCGGATGGCCGACAACATGGCCGACCCTCCCTGTGCCAGAAGGCGGAGAACATCACCACCCACAGGGAGGGAGCAGGAGGAGGAGGAGGAAACATCCGATGGAGCATCCCAGACGTCGTCACGGCCTGCTTCTGAGGGTCCCCGCAGGAGGGCGGGTCGTCCACGGAAAAGACCGTGAGGGTCGGCGCAACATCACCATCTCCCAGGACACCTGGCCTGGCACCTGGCCCACTGGAGCAACAGCATCACAGCATCAAGAGACATTCTCTGCCACATGGCCCTGCTGGTCACTGTCTGACCAATGTTGACAAAGACTGTGGCATGGACTCTGAGGATTTCAAATGGCAAGGACACCAACTCCCCTACTGAACTTTGGATTCCAAACTCCCGGAAAGCCCCTCACTTTATCCCCCCCCCAAATAAAAATTCACACCATGAAGAGAAGATGCCTGCTGGTTGCATTATTACCTTACATGTGTGTTGTAAAGTCTAAACATGCCTGAGCTCTCTTTTGACTCCAACCATCCACACCCTGGGGCCTGAGTCTGGCACAGGACACACGGGTCACAGTGTATTAGTCAAGACAGACATGGAGCACCATACACACCCGTGATGGGCGCAACCAGCTGAGGGGGTGGCCGCACAACCGTGCTGACAGACACATTGAGTACAGCAACAGTCATGCGCAGAGGTCAGGGATCATGTCCAGGGTCCTGG
Source organism: Triturus cristatus (assembly GCF_964204655.1). Classification (NCBI taxonomy): domain Eukaryota; kingdom Metazoa; phylum Chordata; class Amphibia; order Caudata; family Salamandridae; genus Triturus; species Triturus cristatus. Next base: position 714,804,293 of record NC_140588.1, on the reverse strand, counting down.
GGGGCACCCAGGTATGTGTAGACAGGTGGCAGAACCATGTCCTGCAAGCTTGAGTCCGGTGGATGCAGAGAATGGGGGCCTGGCCAACGTTGGATGCATGGGGATGGCACGTCACAATACCCACACAGTCATGGACATCATGCCCAATACGCATCCCATGTGTATTTCACCCAGACTAAGAGATGTAAGTGCTTCCTGTGTCTCCACAGATTTGTCTCATGTAGGGGGTGGGTGGGGCGGCCATGGCCTACATGTCAAGACCTGTCATCTCCTTGCTCGGACTGGCCAGTGTGTGATGTTTGTCTGGACATACACTCAAGGTGCAGCGTGCCAGTCAGGGTGGGCATGTTCTCAGTATTATCTATGCTGCATGTGCCTCTAGTTCCTGGATTTGGTCCCTGCTCATCCCAATTTCCTGCCACGCTGTGTGGTGCAGATGCAGTGCTGTATTGTCCCCAGGGCCTTGCTCCTCAGTCAGAATAGCATGTCATCTCATTTGCTATTGTGTCATGCTCTCCATAGTTTTTCCATGGCATGGTGGGTCACACAACTGTGTCTTGCAGGGCCTACGTATGTACCTCGTTTTGTAGTTGTAACTCATCCTTTGTTTCAGGCTATGCACTGTAACCTACGTAGATTGTACTCATGTGACATATGTTATGTTATGTTATGTTACAGCGTTCTTTTATAGCGCACGGCTACTCGAAAAGAGTGTCCCGGCGCTTTCCACCTGCATCTCAGAATAACACAACACAGCAAAAGAAATGAGAAAAAGGACTGAAACTGAAGCAATAAGAACAGCCTAAAGATTAAAAAGCCAGGTCTTCAGGCTCTTCCTGAACTGGAACAAATTGACAGTGCTGCGCAGCGAAAGAGGAAGCGAGTTCCACAGCTGTGGGGCTTTGTAGCTGAAAGAGCGCCCTCCCGTGCGGGCCTTCCTCACCCGAGGGACCACCGCTTTGTAAAGGGATTCCGAGCGCAAGGAGCGGACTGGTCGATAGAAGGCTAGTCTCCGCCGCAGGTATCCAGCCCCTGATCCAAACAGGGCTTTGGGCATCAGAGTCAGGGATTTAAACTGGATCCGCTTCCGGACAGGCAGCCAATGTAGCGCCTGAAGCAGCCCGGAAGCTCGGGCTCGTCTACGCAGGCCAAAGATAGCCCGGGCGGCAGAGTTCTGTACCACCTGTAGGCGCTGAACTAGGTAATCAGGGAGGCCAAGGAAGAGGGCATTAGCATAATCAAGCCTCGAACCGACGAGAGCCTGCACAGTAATACGCCTGTGCTCCTCAGACAGCAGGGGCAGGAATTTACGGAGCATTTTCAAAATTCCATAACAGGTGCCAGCCAGACCCAGAATGTGTGTTCGCAGCGATAGCTGGTTGTCCAGCTTGACACCCAGGTTTTTAGCCACCAAGGAAGACTGTGCAGGAGGGCTCATGTCGGACGGCCACCAATGCTGCCACTCCGGATCGACACCGCAACCAAAAAACAGAACCTCGGACTTGCTCGAGTTGGCCCTTAGACTGTTCCGTTGGAACCAGTCAAAGACCAATGTAAGACAGTCCCGAATTCTCCCTCCATCAAACTCCTGGTCTTTCCCGCATGTGAAGAGGAGTTGCGTGTCGTCGGCGTAAGAGATGATCTGGGCCCCATATGCTTCCACCAAGGCCGCCAAAGGGGACATAAAGATGTTAAACAACGTGGGGCTCAACACAGATCCCTGTGGAACCCCAACTCCCAATGGCGGCATCTCGGCAGAGCTCTGGGAAACCCAGACCGTCTGGCGGCGGTCTTCAAGGAAGGATGTAAACCACCTGAGCGCCGTCCCCCTAAGGCCGATGTCATAAAGCCTCGCTAAGAGCGCCCTATGGGGGACGGTGTCGAAGGCCGCCGATAGATCTAACATGACCAGCATCGCCCTCCCGCCGACATCAAGAGTCTCCCTGATGATCTCAGTGACCTCTAGCAATGCCGTTTCCGTACTAAAATTAGGACGGAAACCGGATTGAGATGGATGGAGCAGATTGTTAGCTTCCAGAAAGCGCGACAGGACACCGTGGACGTGTTTTTCCGTGATCTTCGTGAGGGCCGGAAGAAGTGAAATTGGCCTATAATTGGCCAGAACCTCGACGTCGAGACCCGGTTTCTTTAGGAGGGGGATCACCATCGCTCTCTTCCAAGCATATGTATACAGGTGTATGATTACTTTCTGTCTCTTCACCCTGCCCACAGCATCGTCGGGGGACACGGAGGGAGACATGGACACAGACGGCGCGGAGGGACCGAGCACCAGTGCCAGCGGTGACATCGGGGCTGGCACTTCGAGTGGGACAGATGCGGAGGAGAGTGAACCCGGGGACCTGTCGACTGGCACAACAGAGTATGAAGCTGACGGGTCCGAGGATGATCTCTCCGAGTGGGCGGTGGCTGCAGCACCATCTGACAGCAGCCCTACATCTGGCACCGCCCCCTCCATTGGCATCAGCCGCCTCCCACGTGCTTGTGTCCCTTCCCAACGTGCCCGGTCACCACATGTCTCCTTCCTGCCAGGCACCGCACCCCCTGCCCCTGTCTCCACTGCTGCCGCCAATGCTGAGTCTGTGGACATCCAGCGGCAGTTGCAGATTGGTCAGACTGCGATCCTTAATGGCCTCCATGGCCACAGCCAGGTCCTCAACAACATGGAGGCATACTTGGAGGGCATTCATTCATCGCAGGCTGACCAACGCAACTTGCTGAGGTCCATAGACTCCACACTGACTGCAGCAGTGGGTCTCCTGCAGCGCTACGTCCCACCCCCTACCCCTGCTCCTTCCACAATTCCCACTCCCATGCCTGTCCCACATACACCCAGACGTAAGCATGCACCCACCACAACAGACTCAGGCACCACACCAGCAGGGAAGGTCCGCCGCACACCTCCTGACACGCACACACAGGGTGCAGTAGGCACACCCACTGGGTCGGGGGGCAAACGTGTGACACGCAGCCAGAGTGGGAGTCCGCATTCCACCCAATCCACTCCCTCCAAATCCCCTCCCCTCAGCTCTCCTGGCCACATCTCCCCCAAAGACTCCTTCATGGCCGCTCTGTCCCTGAGCCCCACAGTGACACCACCCCGCAAGCGGTCAAGGAGGTCCCCGGTCAGGGTGCTTGAGTCAACCCCCTGTCCACACCCTCCCCCAGTGGCGCTGCAACCCATCCCTCTGACCCCCCCCCCTCCTTGGGGCCTGTGGTTCCTTCGGGTGCAGGGGAGTCCCTGGAGGACCTTGCCGAGGTGTGCAGCGCGCTCCTAGAATCCACCTTTGGCCCTGCCCCACCCCCTGTGGTGGAGTCCTCCATCCCTGCACCCACGATGCCTACCCTTCACCCTCCTGTCCCTGCGGTGCCTGTTTCTTCCCCCCCACATGATGCCCTGACCCCTGTGGAATACAACGGATTGTAACTGTGCAGGCAAGCTAGGGGACACGCATCCCACTGTGTCCCCCATCCAGCTGGGACTCCTGGACTGCCCTATGGCCTTTGTTAATCTTGGACTTACGTCATACTAGTTTTTTGCTCATGCTGAATAAAGATATTTATTTTTTGGCCTTGGAACACTCCTGCATTGCTGGCATTGCTGTTAGTGGGGCTGCTACATGGTTGTGGGTGTTGGTCATGTGTTGGGTGTGTGGGTAATGTAGTGGTGTGCTGCTCATAGGGGGGACCCTGGGATCTGTATGCCATCACACGGTGTTAGCTACCTTTCTCCATTCATGTAAGCAGTTGCTGCATGTTGCAATTGTCCCAAGGTGTATTCCTTCCTCTGTGTACCCTGACTTCTTCCCTGCAGGGTGTCCCCTGACTTTAGCACAGAGCTGTGTGTCCATTAGCTGGGTGTGTGACGTAGTCCTTCACCTTTGCACATGCATGCTGAGCGATGTCTCCACCTGCATCATTCGTGGCATCCTTGGTAGTCATTGTACTTGTGTATGTGGCCTATTGACATGACTTCATGTGTACATGTTTTCTTTTCTGCGCTATGCATGCGTATACTCCCAGCCTCGCACACATGTGGTACATGTACTGCAGGGTCTTTGTGCACCTGACTGACATTTGTGGGCATGGTATCTGTGACTACTCCACCCTTTGCGTTCCATGGGCACTGCTGGGAGTGATGGGCACCCACCCCTCCTGCGTCTGGGCACTGCTGGGAGGACTCTGCACCCACCCCTCCTGTGTCTGGGCACTGCTGGGAGGACTCTGCACCCACCCCTCCTGTCTCAGGGCACTGCTGGGAGGACTCTGCACCCACCCCTCCTGTCTCAGGACACTGCTGGGAGTGATAGGCACCCACCCCTCCTGTCTCAGGGCACTGCTGGGAGTGATAGGCCCCCACCCCTCCTGTGTCTGGGCACTGCTGGGAGGACTCTGCACCCACCCCTCCTGTCTCAGGGCACTGCTGGGAGGACTCTGCACCCACCCCTCCTGTCTCAGGACACTGCTGGGAGTGATAGGCACCCACCCCTCCTGTCTCAGGGCACTGCTGGGAGTGATAGGCACCCACCCCTCCTGTGTCTGGGCACTGCTGGGAGGACTCTGCACCCACCCCTCCTGTCTCAGGGCACTGCTGGGAGGACTCTGCACCCACCTCTCCAATTTCACAATATGTACGCTCATGACATACACAGATGTGGGTACGCTCCATGCATTCGAGGTGGGGGTACGTGTCGTACTTACACTGTTGGGGTGGGGGTACGCTCCATACGTACGCGGGTGGGGGTACGGGTCGTACTTACACTGTTGGGGTGGGGGTACGCTCCATACGTACGCGGGTGGGGGTACGAGTCGTACTTACATTGTTGGGGTGGGGGTACGCTCCATATGTACGCGGGTGTGGGTACGGGTCGTACTTACGCTGTTGGGGTGGGGGTACGCTCCATACGTACGCGGGTGTGGGTACGGGTCATACTTACGCTGTTGGGGTGGGGGTACGCTCCATACGTACGCGGGTGTGGGTACGGGTCGTACTTACACTGTTGGGGTGGGGGTACGCTCCATACGTACGCGGGTGTGGGTACGGGTCGTACTTACACTGTTGGGGTGGGGGTACGTTCCATACGTACGCGGGTGTGGGTACGGGTCGTACTTACACTGTTGGGGTGGGGGTACGCTCCATACGTACGCGGGTGGGGGTACAGGTCGTACTTACACTGTTGGGGTGGGGGTACGCTCCATACGTACGCGGTGGGGGTGGCGAGTCGTACTTACATTGTTGGGGTGGGGGTACGCTCCATACGTACGCGGGTGTGGGTACGGGTCGTACTTACGCTGTTGGGGTGGGGGTACGCTCCATACGTACGCGGGTGGGGGTACAAGTCGTACTTACATTGTTGGGGTGGGGGTACGCTCCATACGTACGCGGGTGTGGGTACGGGTCGTACTTACACTGTTGGGGTGGGGGTACGCTCCATGCATACGGGGTGGGGGTAGGGTCCGTACATATCCGTCCCCACGCTATGTGATGCTTGTGCGGCCCGTACCCAGGCCTTTGCCACGTGGGTACGAGCCGTCCCGCCATTGTTGGGGTGACGTGGGTGTGGGCGTGGTACGACTCGTACCCACGCTCTTCAGGCGTGGGTACGGGACGTACCGGTATGGTTGTGTTGCCGGTTCGCATCGTGACGGACTTCCGTTGTGGCGGTCGCTGGCTTAGCTGGACACGCCCCCACCCCCTCGTAGTGACCAGTGCATGGGAGTCAGGTATGTCCTGGGCATGTGTGCTGTGTGACTTTGTTGGGGGGTTTGTGGCCTGCCCTGGTCCTGCCACCCCCACCCCACTTTCCCCCCTCCCTTAGTTGTTCTGACCTTCTGCGGCGTCTGCATCGGAACCTGTAGAGGAGGTCGACTGCTATGAGGGCCGGGATGACACGTAGGTTCGGGTCCATGTCTGTCCGTCGCGTACGGGTCCTCCTTGTTCGCGTTGTCCTGTCTGTCCGTCGCGTACTGGTCCTCCTTGATCGCGTCGTCCTGTCTGTCCGTCGCGTACTGGTACTCCTTGTTCGCGTCGTCCTGTCGCGTACTGGTCCTCCTTGTTCGCGTCGTCCTGTCTGTCCGTCGCGTACTGGTGGTCCTTGTTCGCGTCGTCCTGATTTCCCGGCAGTTTTTGGCAGCCGGAAAATATTCACCGTGCGGGATGACGTCGGTGCGAATCGTAATTCCTGGTTCGTGAATGGCAGGCTGCGAGCGTCCCGACGTCAGGTCGGCGCTTTCCCGGATCGCATTTGTAGGTTTATTTTGTTCGGTCGGGGTTTTTTACGATTCGTACGGAAATGGTGTTCCCGTGCGAATCGTAATTCCATGTTTGTACATTTTGACGACCGGGTACGCGTCGGACGGAGAATATGCTCCGTCCGACGGTTCGTACCCGGTTTTTGCCGGATCGTAATCGGCACCCCAATGTCGATTTGGATTTCCTAGACCTGTTCTTTCAAAAGGAAGAGTAAACAGTTTTATGTCAGCTGTGAGACATACTATTACAAGAAAATCGCCTAAGAATACCTACAACCTAAGAAGAAAAGAAGAGTCAAAATATATAAATGACTACAACCCAGTCATTTTATCCATGTGGAATGCTAACATGGATATACAGTATGTAGCTGACAATTCCATTGCTGTTGCTCGATATGTAACGTCTTACATTACTAAATCAGAAAAGACTGAATTGAAAGAAATGTGGGAAGAGATTTCTCACGAGAAGACTGTCAGTAAGAAGCTATACAGTTTCAGTTTAAAGATGTTATCGCATCGAGAAATTGGATCCTACGAATGTTCAGATAGGTTATCTTCTGCAAGTCTCTACTCGAAATCAAGAAGAATAATTTGGGCAAGTTTAGGCCTTGCAGCAATGAGAAATCGGGTACTGAAATCTGTGGGAGAAATTGAATATTTAGCACAGTTCGAACCTGAAAGTACAGATATTTTAAAAACAAACATGTTGGACACATATTACCCAAAAAGAAGTCATCACCTTGAAAACATGTGTCTCTATGAAGTGCTGCAGAACTTCATTTTTAAACGGAATGCCACAGAAGACATCAACAATGGAAAATATAAAGTCAGTGGTGAGGAAGGATGTTTGGTGAAGCAAACAAAAGGAAGTTTGATAAATCATCGGAAGCTGACTTGCGACACTACTGACAAAAAGGAATTTTACTACTTGGCACTTTTACAGTTGTTCAAACCATGGCGTTCAGAGGATGAACTACTTGGAGAATTCCAGAGCTATGAGGACTCATTTAATGCATGTAAAGATACGATTGAATGCAGTACTTTCACAAATTATGTCCAAATGTTAAATGAAGAAATTGAACAGGAAACTACAATTGCAGCTGAAGTAGCTAGAGACAGTTCTCAAGACAGCCAAAGTTCTGGAACGCTCAGTCAAGATCCCCTAGGACAACCAATCGTAGAAAATGAAGCTGCAATAGCTATGACTGAAGTGGAAACGGCTATGAATCAAGCTCAAGAAGAATTAATAGACTTACCAAATTTGGAAGAACAACTGAATGAAGAGCAGCAACAAATGTATGAAGAGACCAGAAACAAAATTGATCACGGATTACTACATGAAAAAAAAGAGTGCTCATGCACATCATTTCAACCAATCAGGATGTATGTAAGCGGACAAGCTGGAACTGGAAAAAGTTTCTTAATAAAAGTCATCAGAAGCTACCTACAGCAAAAAACGGATTCAACTTTGTCTTGTGTGGTTACTGCTCCAACTGGGTTAGCAGCATATAACATAAAAGGAATCACCTTACATCGTTTGCTAATGTTACCAGTGGAGCATGAGAACAAAATACAATACCACAAGCTAACTGGAGAAGCATGCTTGGAACTTTCAAGAGTATTGAAGAAGATGCAAGTTCTCATTATTGATGAGGTGAGCATGGTATCAAACTTAATGCTTGCCTTTGTGCATTTAAGAATGCAGCAAATTCTAAGGAGAGACTATGACGTGTTATTTGGTGGAAAACATGTCATAGTTTTTGGGGATCTTCTACAGCTTACTCCAGTTAAAGGACAACCAGTGTTTAATACTGTGACACATGAAGACACAAAGAAGTCATTGGGAAGCATTGGTAATGCAAATATTTGGTCCTTCTTTGAGTACAAGGAACTTACTACTAATATGAGGCAAGCAAATGATGAAGAATATGGAAGTATTCTGAAAGATATCAGAATTGGACTACTCACTGAAGCTGGCACGAAAGCATTACAGAGTCGGTTGCTACATAATTTATTCCCAAAGGAAGAAATAGTTGCAGAGAAAATATACAAGAACATTGCAGAAAAGAAAAGTGTAATCTGCTTAATGCCAACTCTACGTGAAGGCTCAATATTCAATGAGGAACTTTTGAAATTGGAAAAGGAAGAGATTAGGAAATTGGAAGCAGTGGACAAAATTCAGCATGAAAGAATTACTATTACATTAACAGGCAAACTGAAAAATAAATTGGATTCACTAGAGAAGAACATTTCCAAAACTGCTGGATTAGAAAAAAATCTATATGTTTGCATGAACTGTAGAGTATTTTTAAGGAGAAATTTGGATGTTGAAAAAGGTTTAGTGAATGGAGCTATGGGAAGAGTTGTGGGTTTTATTAATTACCAGAAAAAAGATGGAATTGAATGTTTAAAAATAATTTTTGATTAGATAGAAGAAGTTATAGACATTTGTCGTTGTACAGTTCGTTTCATGCTTGTGAAAGACTTATATGTACAAAGAAAGCAGTTTCCGTTTTCTCTAGCATATGCTGTAACTATTCACAAGTCTCAAGGATTGACTGTAGATTGTGCTTTTGTGAACATTGGTTCAACTGTGTTCAAAGAAGGTATGGCTTATGTTGCTTTGTCACGAGTGAAAACATTATCTGGTTGATTTATGATAGACTTTGATGACTCAAAAGTTAGTGCTGAGGCAAATTGTGTAAAGGAGTATAATAGATTAAGAAGAACCTATGCTCCTCATTTAGGTCAGTATCCTGTGTTGGAAAAACGTGTTGTTTCTCGAAAAAGGAGAATTGAGAATATCTGTAATGAGGATGTAGAGAGGAGAAAAAAAAAGAAGAGTGATGTAATTGCAAGCAAAAAGAAAAAGGAAAATGTTGAAGAGGTTGTTGGTTGTCATTTTGAAAATAGCTCTGGTGTCAACTGCTACGCTAATGTAGTGCTGAATGTTGTATTTTATCTTGAAAGTTTGCAAGAGCAGATAATAGTAAATCAGAGAAAAAGATTCTGTTCTGAGTTGAGTCTCCTTTTTGAAAAGCTGAGTAATGATAAAACTAAAATAGAAAGTGCTACTGAAATTAGAAAACTTTTAGATGTATGTTCAGGATGTACACAGTTTTCTCAAAATGTACAGCAAGACGCACAGGAATTCTTGATGTATTTTCTTCAGGTACTGGAAGAAGAAGGGGTACAAATTGAAAATATGTTTGGTCTCTCTTATAAATGGGAACATAGTTGTGAAAACTGTTTCAATACATGTGGCTCTAATGTTGATTCTGAAAGGTTTATTTATTTAACTTTGCCAGAGAGTAAAACAGTCACTTTTGCTAAATTAGTTAAAGATGCTAATCATAGCATGGAATGCGGTGAGTGTAAATCTGACATGTTTTCAACGTTAATTTTAAAGGAATACGGACAGTAATTTTAATGATGCAACGATGTAGAGCTGATGGTTCAAAATTGGATACTTTAATAAAGAAGTTTACAGGACAGAAATTATCAATTTCAGGAAAAACTTTTGTAACAGTTGCAATAATTTTCCATGATGGACCTACTGTAACTTCTGGTCATTACACAGTTTATCTAAAATGTAAAAAAGACTGGACAATGTGTAATGATTGTCAATTGGTTTTTAAGCAACGTTTGCCTTTTGATTTAGCAAATTCCTATCTAATCTTCCTGAAACCTAAATTTTAGAGAGAATTGGCAACATCTGTACAAAACAATTTTACCATTTTATTGGATTACCATTGGAATTTTCAAATAAAAAGATTTTTAAAATTACCATTTGGCCTAAAGGAAAGGTAACCAATTGTATTGTGGACTTATTTAATTCCTAATTAATCTTTCGGAAACCAAAATTTTAGAGAGAATTGGTAACATCTGTACAATTTAAATTTGGGAATTTTATTGGATTACCATTGGAAATTTAATCAAAAAAGATTTTTAAAATTACCATTTGGCCTAAAGGAAAGGTAACCAATTGCATTGTGGACTTATTTAATTCCTAATTAATCTTTCGGAAACCAAAATTTTAGAGAGAATCGGTAACATCTGTACAATTTAAATTTTGGAATTTTATTGGATTACCATTGGAAATTTAATCAAAAAAGAATTTTAAAATTACCATTTGGCCTAAAGGAAAGGTAACCAGATGTATTGTGGAGTTATTTGAGATATATTATTTTTGTGATTATGCTTCTGTAACAAAATTGTCAGACGGTATTTTTTAGAAATAGTTATTGTTATTAGATGATATTTTTTTTGAATATTTTGCATTTCTATAATGTTATGTTTAAGTGAGAAGAGATTCTGGGCTTTTTTAAAACAATCTTTGAGATTGTTATTTTTTTTTTGCCCGCTGTTAAGTGATGAATGCAATTGCTTTCACGATTTATAGTGAAATGCAATATATTCTGAAAACAGCAAAAAAATGGCAAAAAATTGTTTTTGGAAAATATGTAAATACGTGTACTGTATTATAAAATGTTTTATTAAATATTAATACTTTTTTCTTTTTTTTTCAGATTGAGAAAGAAAATTTTCGAAAAATAGAACCATTTTTTCAAGCAATTTCAATAAAATATAAATTGATAATTAAATTTTTGGGTGGGTCAGGTAAGTCAGAAATTTGATGGTCCCTTTTTTCCACTTCTCCTCAAACAGATTTTCAGTATTTCGTTATTAATCCCTCAAGGACCTTGTAATGTGGTAATTGTTTTTTAGTGTTTTTAAAAAAAAAAAAAAAAAATACGCTTACGTACGGTAAAAAAAAAAAAAAGTTTTTAAGAAAAAATTTAAAAAAGTTGAGAGGTAAGGTTGGCTCTTAAAAGAGCCGTTGTGTTCATGCAGGGACAGAGGAAAGAAAGAATGGGAATATTAGCTGGTAGGACAAATGTGCTGGTCTATTCTGTTGTTAATTAGGGGAGCACTGGTCTCCCCACGAACAATTAGACCATGGCAATTTGAGCACCGCATTGTAACCCTCGCAAATCGATGGTTAGTTTCCAGAGGACCAGAAAAAGGTGAATCTCCCCCCACAGATGAAGGGCTCAGCTGAGCTGCCGAAGATGTACTCGGCTGAGCTGCTGTGGATGTGCTCGGTCGACTTACTGAAGGGTTTCCTCCAGTATGTCGAGCATGTGTCCTAGGGTGTACATCCTCAAGGTGTCTTAACATAGTGTGATTCCCGAAGGAATACTTCTTGTTAGGATTACCTCTAGAAAGTACACGCTGGCAAAGCTTGCAAGTCACTAAAGCAGCATTTACTTTTTTCTGGCCCTCAGGAAACGTAAAATACTCCCATATAAAAGAGCTCTTTTGTTTCCTCCTTCTCTGCCTGATGGTGGTGCTGCTAGCCTCACTCTCAGAAGAGGAGTGCTGGTCTGCCATCGTATCCCAAAGACAACTCAGCTCCTTCTCCTAAGGGATCACAAGCAGAAATGAGGGGAATGGGTGTGGTGTAGGAGAGTTCTAGAACTGAAAGTACTTTAAACCAATCAAAAGTGTTGTTTCTTGATCACATGACCCACCGTGCGCGTATGTTACGCTTACGGAGCGCTTACAGAGCGCTTACGGAGCGCTTACGGTAAAAGTACGCATGCGCGTATAAAAGACACGCGCACGCGCGCATGCGCATAACAGGCACGCCCCAACACTTCCGCGTAACGTGCGCGTGTAACGTATGCGCTTAAGCGCCGCGTACGCAGTACGCATGTCTACGCAAATTGCGTAACCATACGCAAAAAGAGTAGAAATATTATGGACATTAAGCAAAACGTACGCTTACCGTAAGCGCACGTAAAAAAAAAAAAAATTGGAAAAAAAGAATCACTATGTTATACTAATATATCTTACCTGTTTGGTAAAAAAAAAATTTGACAAAATAATATATTGCAGAATTTTTAAAATTTAAGCATAGTGTTTAAAGAGAATATAAAGTAAAAATAAAAAGATGTAAAAAACCTTGCAAAAAAAAAAAAAATCACACGTTTAATATAAGAATTTGTATTTAAAAAACCATACAAAATCACTGAAAAAACCATGGGTTTCACACACGTTATAGGTAAGAATTAGCATTTTAAAAACCATACAAATTCACTGAAAAAACCATGGGTTTCACACACGTTATAGTTAGGAATTAGCATTTAAAAAACCTTGCAAATTCAGTGAATAAACCATGGGTTTCACACACGTTATAGTTCGGAATTAGCATTTAAAAAACCTTGCAAATTCAGTGAAAAAACCATGGGTTTCACACACGTTATAAGTTAGGAATTAGCATTTAAAAAACCTTGCAAATTCAGTGAAAAAACCATAGGTTTCACACACGTTATAGTTAGCTGGACATTTCACTCGTAAAAAACCAATGAAATTCCCCCGTTATAGTTAGTTAAGCTAACTATAACTCGCGCACCCGCAATCCACTGCTGATGACGTCACATATTACATCACTCAAGACATGGTCAGTGACATCACTCATGACATCACTGATGACATCTCAAATGACATCACTGATGACATCATCCTTGTGACAGAGTGGCAGACCTCCTCTCACCCTAATATAACATTTGAAACACACATTCAAAAATAGAGACTACAATTTCAAAACAATGGACATACCAATACCAGTTACAACAACCTCTTGAGTAATTCTAAGATCCACATACACATCCACTCATTCACCAACAGTCCTGTACAGTCACTCATACATGTACTCACTCATCATATGTACTCATACACCTATACATCCTGCTACACAATGCCACTCATCCACAGAGTTACTGACACACATACTCACTCATGAAAATAAAGAATCAAACATAGATTTATTTGCATATACAGTTATACACACACCACCACACTTACTTCTACGGAAACTTACACATACTTAGTCTTTTAAACAATCACTTATAGAAACACATACTTATTCATACAGGAACTCTTTCAATCTCTCACTCTCACATATACTCACTTATATACACCAATAGTCACATATACTAGTTTAAAACATATGTAGTTACTCATAAAGACACTATTGAGACAGTCATTCACTCACTAACACACCCATACACACACTCATCCACCCATACAGTCCTGCACACATGCTGTCTTCAACACATGCAAACAGTGAGTCACTCATTCATGCACCTATGCACTACGTAATACCCCCCACCGAACCATGCAGACACTCAGACTGATACTCAAAAAACCACCTAATATCCTATATAAACACCCATGTAGCTACTCACCAACCCATGCAGCCACTTATACACAAAGTGAGAGACTGATAAAGATATTTACATATTTAAACATTACTCAGTAAGCCATGTATTCACTAAGATACACTTAATCACTCAGTTATACAATCAATTTTTCAAAAACAAATCATCCATTTAGACACTTATATACCCATTTATTCTTCCATCGTCCGTGAGATATACATATATAAAACATATTTAATTTTCAGAAAAATACACATTCACTGGATGATGTCATCAGTGATGTCATTTGAGATGTCATCAGTGATGTCATGAGTGATGTCACTGACCATGTCATGAGTGATGTAATATGTGACGTCATCAGCAGTGGATTGCGGGTGCGCGAGTTATAGTTAGCTTAACTAACTATAACGGGGGAATTTCATTGGTTTTTTACGAGTGAAATGTCCAGCTAACTATAACGTGTGTGAAACCTATGGTTTTTTCACTGAATATATATATATATATATATATATTCACTGAAAAAACCATAGGTTTCACACATGTTATAGTTAGCTGGACATTTTACTGATAAAAAACCAATGAAATTCCCCCGTTATAGTTAGTGCAGGCAACTATAACTCACGCGACCGCAATCCTCTGCTGATGCTAATACTGTATTTAGACACTTATTTACCCATGTCTTCTTCCATAAATTTTTAGCTATACATATATTACAAATATTTTTTTTTCATAAAGACACATATGTCATCAGCAGAGGATTGCGGTCGCGTGAGTTATAGTTGCCTGCACTAACTATAACGGGGGAATTTCATTGGTTTTTTATCAGTAAAATGTCCAGCTAACTATAACATGTGTGAAACCTATGGTTTTTTCAGTGAATTTGCAAGGTTTTTTAAATGCTAATTCCTAACTATAACGTGTGTGAAACCTATGGTTTTTTCAGTGAATTTGTACGTTTTTTTAAATGCTAAGTTACTTTACGCCATTCGTGGCGTGCGCGCCCACTTAACGCAGTTCGTTCCGTGCACGCAGCGCACAGTGAGCACACAGTGAGCACGCGATGCGCTTCTCGCACCGCGCGCCCACTTTACGCAGTTAGTGCTGTGCCTGCACGGTGGGCACGCGGTGCGCTATGCGCACCGCGTGCCCACGTTACGCTAGATGGGCCATGTACGCACGATGCGCTTCACGCACCGTGCGCACATGGAGGACATATGATGCGCTTCGTTGTGAAAGGTAATATTTTAATTTTTCACATATGTTCAAAGCCATGCACAAATGGTGGCCTTCGGGCACCATTTGCACATGGGGTGGGGAGATTATGGATCTTTTTTTTTTTTAATACATTTTTACCGTGCGCGTACGGTAAGCGTAATCGCCGAAATTATCGAACAAATTAAAATTCCGTTTTTGGCCTTAGGGGATCTTTGGGGACTCCCTCAACATGGCTAGGTGCTTAGGAGCTGTCTAAACAGCCCCTTTGTTTTTTTACCCCCTCTCAGAGTGCGAGAGAGAAAATGGCGGCCGCCACTTCCTGGTTTCGACCGATTCGAATGTTTACTAAGATCTAACAGCCAATCAGATTCGCGCTCGCGCACGTCACCGTACACGTACGGTAAGCTTACCGTAAGCGCACGGTAAGCGCACCGTAAGCTGGCTCAGATATATATATTGATTTAAAGGCTATTTTCTCAGGAACTACTGAACAGATTTACACCACAAAAGGCACTTCCTTGACCTGAGGACTACCTCTCTGCCAAATTTCAAGTAACTCTGTTCAGCCGTTCGGGCTGTAGCTGTGTCTAAAGGTCCTATGGAAAAATGCATGGGAAAAACGTGTTTTAGGACCCCCCTTTTATCTCAGCCCCCGCTTGACGAATCCCCCCGAGACTTTCAGGGTAGGAGCGGAGCGTAGCGCCCCACCTATTTTGAAAATTTCGCGAGGATTCGTCGACCGGCGCCAAAGTTATTCCAAATAGAATGTTGCGGTTTTCCTATGGAAACAGGGTCCTAACTATAACTACCTACTGGCGACCGCCAGTAGGTAATATATATATATATATATATATATATATATATATATATATATATATATATTTACATTTATATATATATATATATATATATATATTCCAAAACACTTGCCCTGATGCGAGGACAAACACAGCAGCGAAGTGGTAGAAAACACCATTTATTTAAAACCGGCAATGACACTCTGGATGTCTCTCTCCTCTCCTGACGCGTTTCGGGGCTGGCAAAGCTCCTTATTCATAGGACAAACACACTGGAACAGCGCCGAGTAGCTCCATCAGGCAACCTGCATGCTCATTTAAATGTTCCCAGGTGGGCTTGTCAGGTGACTCACAATTGCAGGCATGCTGGTACCTGTGGTCTTTTTAGTCCGTGAGCATACTGTATTTCCCGAGTGGGATCAGCGCCAACATTCCAGTCTTTAGGTTAAAAATAAATGACCCCAGTGGGCCTCCGAGTGTCAAAAGTCGGTGATTAACTCCTCCGCTGCGCCTGAAGGTTTCAAAACAATTCCAAACCCTCTGGCCCCTGCCAAAGTCTGGTAGTGGTTCGTCCTCTACGGCCGGACCGCCGTATTCAAATTCCAAAACACTTGCCCTGATGCGAGGACAAACACAGCAGCGAAGTGGTAGAAAACACCATTTATTTAAAACCGGCAATGACACTCTGGATGTCTCTCTCCTCTCCTGACGCGTTTCGGGGCTGGCAAAGCTCCTTATTCATAGGACAAACACACTGGAACAGCGCCGAGTAGCTCCATCAGGCAACCTGCATGCTCATTTAAATGTTCCCAGGTGGGCTTGTCAGGTGACTCACAATTGCAGGCATGCTGGTACCTGTGGTCTTTTTAGTCCGTGAGCATACTGTATTTCCCGAGTGGGATCAGCGCCAACATTCCAGTCTTTAGGTTAAAAATAAATGACCCCAGTGGGCCTCCGAGTGTCAAAAGTCGGTGATTAACTCCTCCGCTGCGCCTGAAGGTTTCAAAACAATTCCAAACCCTCTGGCCCCTGCCAAAGTCTGGTAGTGGTTCGTCCTCTACGGCCGGACCGCCGTATTCAAATTCCAAAACACTTGCCCTGATGCGAGGACAAACACAGCAGCGAAGTGGTAGAAAACACCATTTATTTAAAACCGGCAATGACACTCTGGATGTCTCTCTCCTCTCCTGACGCGTTTCGGGGCTGGCAAAGCTCCTTATTCATAGGACAAACACACTGGAACAGCGCCGAGTAGCTCCATCAGGCAACCTGCATGCTCATTTAAATGTTCCCAGGTGGGCTTGTCAGGTGACTCACAATTGCAGGCATGCTGGTACCTGTGGTCTTTTTAGTCCGTGAGCATACTGTATTTCCCGAGTGGGATCAGCGCCAACATTCCAGTCTTTAGGTTAAAAATAAATGACCCCAGTGGGCCTCCGAGTGTCAAAAGTCGGTGATTAACTCCTCCGCTGCGCCTGAAGGTTTCAAAACAATTCCAAACCCTCTGGCCCCTGCCAAAGTCTGGTAGTGGTTCGTCCTCTACGGCCGGACCGCCGTATTCAAATTCCAAAACACTTGCCCTGATGCGAGGACAAACACAGCAGCGAAGTGGTAGAAAACACCATTTATTTAAAACCGGCAATGACACTCTGGATGTCTCTCTCCTCTCCTGACGCGTTTCGGGGCTGGCAAAGCTCCTTATTCATAGGACAAACACACTGGAACAGCGCCGAGTAGCTCCATCAGGCAACCTGCATGCTCATTTAAATGTTCCCAGGTGGGCTTGTCAGGTGACTCACAATTGCAGGCATGCTGGTACCTGTGGTCTTTTTAGTCCGTGAGCATACTGTATTTCCCGAGTGGGATCAGCGCCAACATTCCAGTCTTTAGGTTAAAAATAAATGACCCCAGTGGGCCTCCGAGTGTCAAAAGTCGGTGATTAACTCCTCCGCTGCGCCTGAAGGTTTCAAAACAATTCCAAACCCTCTGGCCCCTGCCAAAGTCTGGTAGTGGTTCGTCCTCTACGGCCGGACCGCCGTATTCAAATTCCAAAACACTTGCCCTGATGCGAGGACAAACACAGCAGCGAAGTGGTAGAAAACACCATTTATTTAAAACCGGCAATGACACTCTGGATGTCTCTCTCCTCTCCTGACGCGTTTCGGGGCTGGCAAAGCTCCTTATTCATAGGACAAACACACTGGAACAGCGCCGAGTAGCTCCATCAGGCAACCTGCATGCTCATTTAAATGTTCCCAGGTGGGCTTGTCAGGTGACTCACAATTGCAGGCATGCTGGTACCTGTGGTCTTTTTAGTCCGTGAGCATACTGTATTTCCCGAGTGGGATCAGCGCCAACATTCCAGTCTTTAGGTTAAAAATAAATGACCCCAGTGGGCCTCCGAGTGTCAAAAGTCGGTGATTAACTCCTCCGCTGCGCCTGAAGGTTTCAAAACAATTCCAAACCCTCTGGCCCCTGCCAAAGTCTGGTAGTGGTTCGTCCTCTACGGCCGGACCGCCGTATTCAAATTCCAAAACACTTGCCCTGATGCGAGGACAAACACAGCAGCGAAGTGGTAGAAAACACCATTTATTTAAAACCGGCAATGACACTCTGGATGTCTCTCTCCTCTCCTGACGCGTTTCGGGGCTGGCAAAGCTCCTTATTCATAGGACAAACACACTGGAACAGCGCCGAGTAGCTCCATCAGGCAACCTGCATGCTCATTTAAATGTTCCCAGGTGGGCTTGTCAGGTGACTCACAATTGCAGGCATGCTGGTACCTGTGGTCTTTTTAGTCCGTGAGCATACTGTATTTCCCGAGTGGGATCAGCGCCAACATTCCAGTCTTTAGGTTAAAAATAAATGACCCCAGTGGGCCTCCGAGTGTCAAAAGTCGGTGATTAACTCCTCCGCTGCGCCTGAAGGTTTCAAAACAATTCCAAACCCTCTGGCCCCTGCCAAAGTCTGGTAGTGGTTCGTCCTCTACGGCCGGACCGCCGTATTCAAATTCCAAAACACTTGCCCTGATGCGAGGACAAACACAGCAGCGAAGTGGTAGAAAACACCATTTATTTAAAACCGGCAATGACACTCTGGATGTCTCTCTCCTCTCCTGACGCGTTTCGGGGCTGGCAAAGCTCCTTATTCATAGGACAAACACACTGGAACAGCGCCGAGTAGCTCCATCAGGCAACCTGCATGCTCATTTAAATGTTCCCAGGTGGGCTTGTCAGGTGACTCACAATTGCAGGCATGCTGGTACCTGTGGTCTTTTTAGTCCGTGAGCATACTGTATTTCCCGAGTGGGATCAGCGCCAACATTCCAGTCTTTAGGTTAAAAATAAATGACCCCAGTGGGCCTCCGAGTGTCAAAAGTCGGTGATTAACTCCTCCGCTGCGCCTGAAGGTTTCAAAACAATTCCAAACCCTCTGGCCCCTGCCAAAGTCTGGTAGTGGTTCGTCCTCTACGGCCGGACCGCCGTATTCAAATTCCAAAACACTTGCCCTGATGCGAGGACAAACACAGCAGCGAAGTGGTAGAAAACACCATTTATTTAAAACCGGCAATGACACTCTGGATGTCTCTCTCCTCTCCTGACGCGTTTCGGGGCTGGCAAAGCTCCTTATTCATAGGACAAACACACTGGAACAGCGCCGAGTAGCTCCATCAGGCAACCTGCATGCTCATTTAAATGTTCCCAGGTGGGCTTGTCAGGTGACTCACAATTGCAGGCATGCTGGTACCTGTGGTCTTTTTAGTCCGTGAGCATACTGTATTTCCCGAGTGGGATCAGCGCCAACATTCCAGTCTTTAGGTTAAAAATAAATGACCCCAGTGGGCCTCCGAGTGTCAAAAGTCGGTGATTAACTCCTCCGCTGCGCCTGAAGGTTTCAAAACAATTCCAAACCCTCTGGCCCCTGCCAAAGTCTGGTAGTGGTTCGTCCTCTACGGCCGGACCGCCGTATTCAAATTCCAAAACACTTGCCCTGATGCGAGGACAAACACAGCAGCGAAGTGGTAGAAAACACCATTTATTTAAAACCGGCAATGACACTCTGGATGTCTCTCTCCTCTCCTGACGCGTTTCGGGGCTGGCAAAGCTCCTTATTCATAGGACAAACACACTGGAACAGCGCCGAGTAGCTCCATCAGGCAACCTGCATGCTCATTTAAATGTTCCCAGGTGGGCTTGTCAGGTGACTCACAATTGCAGGCATGCTGGTACCTGTGGTCTTTTTAGTCCGTGAGTCAGGGCAGGGCAAGTGTTTTGGCAAGTGTTTTGGAATATATATATATATATATATAATGAGAACATTGGATAGAAATTAAAATTACATCATATAATTATTAAATAATTAAAACTAAATAAAAAAATACTAAAATTCATAATTCTCAAAAATGTTTTGAAATTGGAAATATAAAATGTCAGTGAAAATAAACTGTACATAAAATCAGAACAAATGTAAGAAAAGTAAAAACTAAATATTTAAAAATACAAATATAGCCAAAATTGAAACAAATCTATGAAAGCATTCTATAACAATTAGTGAAAATAGATACACCTTTAACACAAAGGGGAAAAAATTACAATTCAACATCCAAACTAATAAACATAAAAAGTGAAATACATATCAAACAATTAAACTCCATTAAATTAACCATAAACATTGATAAAAGAAAAACATTAATAAAACAAACAACATTTCAATTCATGACAAAAAGTCATAAACATTTTAACATTTGGAGTAATAAAATGTATTATTGGCACTCCAACCTTAGCAACATTGGGTTGGACTTTTGGAGAGTTAGATTTACTATTCCCGCCCCAACCTGCGCAACAGTACAGAAAGTGCTGGAAATTAGGCAGGAGAGTTAGATTTAGTATTCCCACTACTTGTCTCCAGGATGAAAGCATGCTTGTACTGCCCTTTTGCTACACTGGGATTCCCTGGAGCTATTGACTACAGCTACTTTGCTTCTCTCCGCAGCATTGCTTTTCTCCCTCTGGGCTTCAGGTTCAGAATTTGAACCCCTGTCAGACTAATTTCTCCCTCGTTTCACCACAACCTTGCGATTTCCCAGTTCCTGCGTATTGGCCAACTTTGGCAAATTTTTGGGCTTGCAGTTTGTGGCAGCAAGGATTGACCAGTGGGAACTGGCCTATGGGTCAGCGTCTCGTGGAGGGTGAATGACTCAGCTGTGGGCAGGATTATCTGCTGTACTGACCACCACTAATACCCGATGTTTTCTGTTGTGCTGTTGCTTTACTGGTATACCACTGTTTTCATGCGTCTGCCGTACTGATGCCATGGCTTGTTCATGGGAGCCCTGAGGTCTTCTGCTTGCCCACTTACAGGAACCCAGGGACTAGGTAATTCCAGAATTGCTGGGTGGGACAGTATGCTTGGACCCCGACTTTAAGTGTCTCTCATTTTTGTTCCTTGACTTTGTGGATTTCCATTGCTGCTTTTCACTGGGCTTTTGTGACTTTGGAGCAGCTGACAAACTGATTTGGCAATAAGGAATTGCAACTTGGGGAGGAATTGAGACAAAGCTACTTTAATTGTTAACCAGGTTTGTTTCTTTGCCAAGGGACTTCTTGATCAACTTACCTGTGTGACTCGGTGAGCGCTGCATCCGTTACTGGAAATATAGTTAACTGTTCTATCGTATTATTGAATCATGCTGATTCGTGCCAAGAAAAATAATTCTGAACATTTGGGAATTGGTGATTGTTCTGATGAAGGACGTGTCAAAGGGAAAGTTGCACCTTGAGATGTCTCATCATCAACAATAAGCAATTGCATCTTCTTTTCTCAAAATAGCAAATGAAAACGGAAGATCAAATCTATCCATATTAGACATGGACGTTCAACCATAGATTAATTAACCAACTCAGAAAAACAGAATTATTAATACCCCGCTAGTTCATTCTATAAATCAGTCAACTTATTTTTCCATTCATGAACATTAACAATCTGACTCAGTGTCCATATATAGACGGAATTATCCTCAGGAAGTTGGATCCGATGATAGTCTAGCAATCATCATTGATAATCCATTTCTTAACCTGACCAAAGGTTAAAGTGATGTTGTAGTTAGGTGACTATGCATTTTTTTTTTAAACACAGAAATTCACCAGTTATAGTTAGCACAGCTAACTATAACTTGTGCCCCTGCCATGCACTGCTTATGACCTCACATATTACTACACTCATGGCATGTTCTATGACATGATTTATGTCACCATTGATGACTTCTTAAAAGGCATCATTGATGACGTTACTGATAACATCATCGAATTAGTTTGTTAGTTTGTTTTATAGTTTACATAGTGGCGGGTACCTACCATATTATTTTTCTATCGAATTCTGTACATCCTGTGTCCAGCCAATGAGTGTAAGTGTTTACAAAACAAATGTGCTTCTAATGCATCATAGGTGTTTAGAGGTATTAAACATGTTATAAATCTTTGTATTAAAGAGTAACTCTGTGTGCAGATGACAGTTGAATAATTGTGTCCAGTATATTCCACACACGTTTTTTGGGTTCTACAGAAAACGTTTCCAACAAGGCAAAGATTCTGCAAAGTAGATACTAAGGGCCTGGTTTAGATCTCGGCTGAGGGGTTACTCTGTCACAATGGTAACAGCTATCCGAACCACTGAAATATAAATCCCATTATATCCAATGGGATTTATATTTTGGTGGGCGGGATATCCATCACCCTCCGCCTAGATTTAAATCAGGCCATGAGTATTGTAAGCAGCCCTCAGTTATTAGACAGAATTGCCTCAGCATGACAATTTCTACATACCATTGAAGACAGTGTGCACCAGTTACGTGTGCACATGTAAAGGTTTCACTACAATTTGAAGGCTGCAAGTAGCATGATTTTTTGGACATTCTGACCTTGGTTACTTTAAGTGAATAGTGTATTTATTGATGTGTTTCATAGAGTGTGCACTATTGTTAGTAGTTACATTTTAATACTCTGTGGTGTATTTCTCATGAGAGTTTCACTGCATGCAGACAGTGTGGTACAGAGTAAACTCTCTCCATAGAGTAAACACTGTTTACAGTGGCCACATTTCTACTCATACAACTTAATTTCTCAATGTAGGTTCCGTGACTGTAAGAAGTTTGATACAGATTAAAGCTGTCTTTAGTAGGGCATACATTTTGGAACAGATGTTGAATGTCTTGAGAAACTTGGCCTTATCTGAACTGTTGTATACATGTTGTGAACACTGAGTGCAATAAGGGTTTCCCATATATCTGTTGGTGACTGTTAATGTGAACTAGGCTATCCGTGAAGTGTATGGTTTCGGGTCAATGTTGTACATAACTCATGCTTGCTACACCTAAGGGAGTTTTATCTGTGATGGCATTAATGATGCTTTACATTATTCAGAGCTATTTTGTACTTAGTTTCAGGCCTCCAATTGCATATAGTTTATAGATAAATGTGCGCATAAGCAGCTTGGATAAAGTCATCATTGATGTCATCAATTATGTTACTTGAGATGTTATCAGTGATGTCATAAATAATGTCCTACAACATGTCATGAGTAATGTAATATGTGAGGTCATAAGCAGTGCATGCTGGGGGCGGACGTTATAGTTAGGTCTGCTAACTATAACAGGGGAATTTCTGTGTTTTTTTGAGTTTAAAAATAAATGTTGTCACTGACCTATTCACCTAACTTTACTTTAACCTTTTTTCAGTGTATTTCAAAGTTTTTTGGAAACAAAATCAGATCTTTTCATCGCACCTAACTATAACGTTAGTTTAACCTTTAGTTGGTTCCAATGAATTTCCAGGGTTTTTCTAATGTAAAATAATATTTATTGCCATAAGTAAAGCCAACTCTTCACCACGCTTAACCGTCGGCCGTGTATGGGTTGGCCACAGGGCCTAATGGCAGCCAAGCCTGCGCTGCACAGAGCTTTCGGCAGTGCACAGCAAGTGATTGGCAACCCACCATGGGCAGCCAAGCCCCATGCTGCACACAGGCTTTCATCATGCCTTGCGTGGGCTTGGTGCAGAGCCTGGCTTACAGCCACGCCCTGCATCTTACTTCCCACAGTGTTGTGTAGTTCCTAGGAGTCCCCTAGAACCCGCACATTTTGGATGACCTAAACTGAGGGCTTGGTATCCCAACCGCTTCTGGAAACCCCCCAGGATATGTCAGCCATTAGACCAGCTAGCTATACAGTGCCACTACCACCCCACTGTATTCTCCAGTGGTGTAGTCAGTTCCTGGCAACAACTGAATGTGACAGCCCTGATTCCTCAGGGATCGTGAAAAACAGTACAGTACGTTTCGTTCAGACACTCATGCTTGCATTCTCTCACGAAATCACAGGATGGCAATTAGGGCATTTCAATAAGTAATTATTGGTCCTGCGACAGCCTTGTGTAAAACATATGTGCTGCGACAATCTTGAGACTGAAGCATACGAAAGACATGAATAGTACATACATTTCTACAATAGTGTTAATAAGATGAACAGAACAGTTCAGATAAAACCAATAGCACTTGCATATTCCTAAAATGCACACCCTAAGTAAATTTGCTAAAATGTACCTAGCCTAACCTTGAGGTGTAGGTGTATATGTGTATAGATATGTGTATCTCTAGCCAAGAAACCCCCAGGGATGAACCAGCCCCTCACCTGATGGTTAGGAATGAAGGACCCCATCTCTGAGTTGAGGATGACAACCCGTAAGGGATGTCAGACCGCTGCTTGTCGGAGATTTGGCATGCAGTACCCCAGTCTCAGCTTGGAAGGAATTCTCCTATCATTTGTAGGGGGGAGTGAGGGTCTTTTATACTAAAGCGGTCACTCCAGGGTTTTTTCTAGATTCAATATGTTTTTAAAACAATCATGGATGTTTTGCAAAAAATCATAAATGTTTTGAAAACAATCACCAATGCTTCTCTAAACAAGTGCGAACATGCACAGCTGGCTGTTGGCCAAGGATGAAAAAGTGGTGAGCCTTATACAGAATAAATCTGCCATGCTTGGGGACATGTTCATGTATGTCAGATACAGGGGTTCTGATAGAAGACTGAAAGCCTGGTGTCGAAAGAGACAGGAGCAAGAGATTAGGTAAAAGGTCACCTGTTTAGAATAGTTTTAGTTGTGTGGATGGGACATGACAACAGGCTGCCACCCGGAGCCAGCAAACCAATGCCGCGCACACCCTTTGGTTATGTGTGGTGTTGTTAGCTTTGGGCTTTTCCTGCTTTCAGCCAGGTCCTGCTTTCAACTCCGTGCAGGCAGCCAACCACATGCTGTACATAGATTTTGGTGCAAAGCAGGAGGTTGGCCACAGGGCTTGACCTTCCTCCAGTCCCTGTTGCCAAACCCTAGCAGGCTCCCAGCACCACACCATGCACAGCCTTTGGCATGCGCAGCATAGTGTTGGGCTTTTGGCCCTTGGGACTCAATCCCCTGAGGCAAAAACATATAAGGGAAAGAGGGTGGGCTGCCCCCTCCCTGACCCTTAATTGGCCCCTGAAACCCCACACCCCACAGCCAGTTCCGATAAAAAGGACAGGGGGTTCTGTGACCCCGTCCTCAGGAACTCAAAGGGCCCGGGGACCCTATCCTCTCAGGTCAAGTACAATTAAACAGGGGAGGAGGGCATGCATCTACACATCACAAGCCTTATTAGGCCCCAGGGACCATATCCCCTGGGGCTGAAATGCAAATAAAAGTGGAGGCACAATGCATTCACAATAGAATATATTTTTTTAATGTTTCAATCTGTATACACACCTATGTGTTTCAAACGCTATCAATAGTGATCGAATCACCTCATGAATTTGGACTTGATTTAAAGCACAGAGGGTCCCTGTGACCAGCTGGGCTCTATTGAAAACACTACAGGCTGAGGGCCTTGAGAGAAAGTGACCTGCGTGTGATATGTATGTCTATATATATATATATATATATATATATATATATATATTCACTGAAAAAACCATGGGTTTCACACACGTTATAGTTAGGAATTAGCATTTAAAAAACCTTTGAAATTCACTGAAAAAACCATGGGTTTCACACACGTTATAGTTAGGAATTAGCATTTAAAAAACCTTAGAAATTCAATGAAAAAACCAAAGGTTTCACACGTTATAGTTAGCTGGACATTTCACTCGTAAAAAACCATTGAAATTCCCCCGTTATAGTTAGTTCAGCTAACTATAACTCGCGCGCCCGCAATGCACTACTAATGACGTCACATATTACATCACTCATGACATGGTCAGTGACATCACTCATGACATCACTGATGACATCTCAAATGACATCACTGATGACATCATCCAGTGAATGTGTGTTTTTCTGAAAATTAAATATGTTTAATATATGTATATCTCAAGGTCGATGGAAGAATAAATGAGTATATAAGTGTCTAAATTGATGATTTGTTTTTTAAAAATTGATTGTGTAACTGACTGATTAAGTGTATCTTTATGAATACATGGCTAAGTGAGTAATGTTTAAATGTGTAAATACCTGTATCAGTCTCTCACTTTGTATATAAGTGGCTGCATGGGTTGGTGAGTAGCTACATGAGTGTCTATATAGGTTATTAGTTGGTTTTTTGAGTATCAGTATGAGTGTCTGAGTGTCTTCATGGTTCAGTGGGGGTTATTATGTAGTGCATAGGTGCATGAATGAGTGACTCACTGTTTGTATGTGTTGAAGACAGCATGTGTGTAGGACCGTATGGGTGGATGAGTGTGTGTATGGGTGTGTTAGTGAGTGAATGACTATCTCAATAGTGTCTTTATGAGTAACTACATATTTTTTAAACTAGTATATATGACTATTGGTGTATATAAGTAAGTATATGTGCGAGTGAGAGATTGGAAGAGTGCCTGTATGAATAAGTATGTGTTTCTATAAGTGATTATTTAAAAGACTAAGTATGTGTAAGTTTTTGTAAAAGTAAGTGTGGTGGTGTGTGTATAACTGTATATGCAGGTAAATGGATGTTTGATTCTTTATTAGCATGAGTGACTATGTGTGAGTAACTCTATGAATGAGTGGCATTGTGTTACAGGATGTTTAGGTGTATGAGTACATATGATGTGTGAGTACATGTATGAGTGACTGTATAGGATTGTTGGTGGATGAGTGGATGTGTATGTGGATCTTAGAATTACTGAATAGGTTGTTGTAACTGTTATTTGTATGTCCATTTTTTTGAAAATTTCAGTCTCTATTTTTAAATGTGTGTATCAAAGGTTATATTAGGGTGAGAGGAGGTCTACCACTCTATCACAAGGATGATGTCATCAGTGATGTCATTTGAGATGTCATCAGTGATGTCATGAGTGATGTCACTGACCATGTCATGAGTGATGTAATATGTGACGTCATCAGTAGTGCATTGCGGGCGCGCGAGTTATAGTTAGCTGAACTAACTATAACGGGGGAATTTCAATGGTTTTTTACGAGTGAAATGTCCAGCTAACTATAACATGTGTGAAACCTTTGGTTTTTTCATTGAATTTCTAAGGTTTTTCAAATGCTAATTCCTAACTATAACGTGTGTGAAACCCATGGTTTTTTCAGTGAATTTCAAAGGTTTTTTAAATGCTAATTCCTAACTATAACGTGTGTGAAACCCATGGTTTTTTCAGTGAATTTGCAAGGTTTTTTAAATGCTAATTTTTTTTTTTTCTTCTTTTTTTCTTTACATATTTTTATTTTAATTTTCTATCCTTTTTTAAAGACTATGGTTACATTTTTTAAAATTATACAATATGTTTCTATTTTACATTTTTTATAAAATAAACAGGTAAAATGTATTAGCAATACATTTTTTCCTTTTTTTTAAATTTTTTTTTAGTGCGCGTACGGTAAGCTTACGGTAAGCGTACGGTTTACGCAATGTCCGTAATTTATCTACGCTGTTTGCGTATAGTTACGCAATTTGCGTAGCTGCGCGTACTCCGCGTGGGGCGCGTACGCGTGTACGCTACACGCGCACGTTACGCGGAAGTGTCGGGGAGTGACTGTTATGCGCATGCGCGCGAGCGCGTGTCTTTTTTACGCGCATGCGTACTTTTGCCGTAAGCGCACCGTAAGCGTACGGTAGGTCATGTGATTATGAAACACAACTTTTGATTGGTTGAAACTACTTTCAGTTCTAGAACTCTCCTACACCACACCCATTCCCCTCATTTCTGCTTGTGATCCCTTAGGAGAAGGAGCTGGGTTGTCTTTGTGATACGATGGCAGAACAGCAGAGCTCTTCTGAGAGTGAGGCTAGCAGCACTACCTTGAGGCAGAGAGCGAGGAAACAAAAGACCTCTTACGTATGGGAGTATTTTACTTTTCCAGAAGGCCAGCAAAAGGTAAATGCACCCTTAGTGACTTGTAAGCTGTGTAAGCGTGTACTTTCAAGAGGGAATCCTGACAGGAAGTATTCCTTTGGGAATCACACCATGATGAGACACCTTAAGGATGTACACAGAAGGACACATGCTCGACTTACTGAAGGTAACCCTTCAGTAAATCAACCAAGCACATCCACAGCAGCTCAGCCTGGACCATCATCTGCAGGGCCGAGTCCTTCTTCTGCAGGTCAGGTGAGCCCTTCATCTGTGGGGGGAGCATCTCCTTTTTCTGGTCCTCTGGAAATTAACCCTCGGTTTGCGAGGGTTGAAGTACGGTGCGCCACTTGTCATGATCTAATTAGTTATAGGGAGACCAGTATTTCCCTAGTGAACAGTAAAATAGATCAGCACACTTGTCGTACCATCTAATATTCCCAATCTTTCTTTCCTCTGTCCCTGCATGAACACAACGGCTCTTTTAAGAGCCAACCTTACCTTTCATCTATTTTTTATATATGTTTTTTAAAACTTTTTTTTTTTTTTTTTTACCGTACGCGTACGGTACGCGTAATTTTTTTTTTTTTTTTAAAAACACTAAAAATCAATTATCACATTATAAGGTCCTTGAGAGACTACAATTAAAAACTGAAAATGTGATTGTAGAGAAGTGGAAAAAAGGGACCATGATATTATTGACTTACCATACCCACTCAAAAAAAGATTTATTCATTTAAATTGTTTTTTAATTGCTTTAAAAATGGTTCTAGTTTTCGAAAATTTTCTATCTCAATCTGAAAAAAAAGAAAAAAGTATTAATATTTAATAAAACATTTTATAATACAGTACACATATTTACATATTTTTCAAAAAATATTTTTGCCTTTTTTTTGCTGTTTTCAGAAAATATTGCATTTCACTATAAATTGTGAAAGCAATTGCATTCATCATTTAACAGCAGGCAAAAAAAAAATTAACAATCTCAAAGATTGTTTTAAAAAAGCCCACAATCTCTTTTTGCATAAACATAACTTTATAGAAATGCATAATATTCTTAAAAAATATCATCTAATATCAATACTTATTTCTTTAAAATACCGTCTGATATTTTTGTTTCAGAAGTATAATCACAATAATATATCTCAAATAACTCCACAATACATCGGGTTCCATTTCCTTTAGGCCAAATAGTAATTTTAAAATTCTTTTTTGGTTAAATTTCCAATGGTAATCCAATAAAAATCTAAAGTTTAAATTGTACAGATGTCACCGATTCTCTGTAACATTTTGGTTTCCGAAAGATTAATTAATAATTAAATAAGTCCACAATAGAATTGTTTACCTTTCCGCATGGCCAAATAGTAATTTTAAAAATCTTTTTTTTAAAAATTTCCAATGGCAATCCAATAACATTCCAAAATTTAAATTGTGCAGATGTTACCGATTTTTTCTAAATTTTTGGTTTTCCAAAGTTTCCTTAAAAAATGGAAAAATTCCACATTACAATTGGTTACCTTTCCATTAGGCCAAATGATAATTTGTTAAATCTTTTTATTTGTAAATTCCAAATGGTAATCCAATAAAATGGTAAAATTGTTTTGTCCAGATGTTGCCAAATCTCTCTAAAATTTAGGTTTCAGGAAGATTAGATAGGAATTTGCTAAATCAAAAGGCAAACGTTGCTTAAAAATCAATTGGGAATCATTACACAGTGTCCAGCCTTTTTCACATTTAAGATAAACTGTGTAATTACCAGAAGTTACAGTAGGTCCATCATGGAAAATTATTGCAACTGTTACAAAAGTTTTTCCTGAAATTGATAATTGCTGTCCTGTAAACTTCTTTATTAAAGTATCCAATTTTGAACCATCAGCTCTACATCGTTGCATCATTAAAATTACATACTGTCTGTATTCCTTTAAAATTAATGTTGAAAACATGTCAGATTTACACTCACCGCATTGCATGCTATGATTAGCATCTTTAACTAATTTAGCAAAAGTGACTGTTTTACTCTCTGGCAATGTTAAATAAATAAACCTTTCAGAATCAACATTAGAGCCACATATATTATAACAGTTTTCACAACTATGTTCCCATTTATAAGAGAGACCAAATAAATTTTCAATGGGAACCCCTTCTTCTTCCAGTACCTGAAGAAAATAAATCAAGAATTCCTGTGCGTCTTGCTGTACATTTTGAGAAAACTGTGTTCGTCCTGAACATACATCTAAAACTTTTCTAATTTCAGTAGCACTTTCTATTTGAGTTTTATCATTACTCAGCTTTTCAAAAAGGAGACTCAGCACAGAACAGAATCTTTTTCCCTGATTTACTATTATCTGCTCTTGCAAACTTTCCAGATAAAATGCAACATTCAGCACTACATTAGCGTAGCAGTTGACACCAGAGCTATTTTCAAAATAACATCCTACAACCTGTTCTTCATTTTCCTTATTCTTTTTGCTTGCAATTACATCACTCCTCTTTTTTTTCCTCCTCTCTACATCTTCATTACAGATATTCTCATTTCTCCTTTTACGAGAAACTACACGTTTCTCCAACACAGGATACTGACCTAAATGAGGAGCATAGCTTCTTCTTAATCTATTATACTCCTTTACACAATTTGTATCAGCACTAACTTTTGAATCATCAAAGTCTATCATGAATAAACCTGATAATGTTTTCACTCGTGACAAAGCAACATATGCCATACCTTCTTTGAACACAGTTGAACCAATGTTCACAAATGCACAATCTACAGTCAATCCTTGAGACTTGTGAATAGTTACAGCATATGCTAGCGAAAACGGAAACTGCTTCCTACGTACATATAAGTCTTTCACAAGCATGAAACGAACTGAACAACGACAAATGTCTTTAACTTCTTCTATCTGATCAAATTTTATTTTTAAACATTCAATTCCATCTTTTTTCTGATAATTCATAAAACCCACAACTCTTCCCATAGCTCCATTAACTAAACCTTTTTCAACATCCAAATTTCTCCTTAAAAATACTCTACAGTTCATGCAAACATATAGATTTTTTTCTAATCCAGCTGTTTTGGAAATGTTCTTCTCTAGTGAATCCAATTTATTTTTCAGTGTGCCTGTTAATGTGACAGTAATTCTTCCATCCTCAATTTTGTCCACTGCTTCCAATTTCCTGATATCTTCCTTTTCCAATTTCAAAAGCTCCTCATTGAATATTGAGCATTCACGTAGAGTTGGCATTAAGCAGATGACACTTTTGTTTTCTGCAATGTTCTTGTATATCTTCTCTGCAACTATTTCTTCCTTTGGAAATAAATTATGTAGCAGCCGACTCTGTAATGCTTTTTTGCCAGCTTCAGTGAGTAGTCCAATTCTGATATCTTTCAGAATACTTCCATATTCTTCATCGTTTGCTTGCCTCATATTAGTAGTAAGTTCCTTGTACTCAAAGAAGGAGCAAATATTTGTATTACCGATGCTTCCCAATGACTTCTTCGTGTCTTCATGTGTCACAGTATTAAACACTGGTTGTCCTTTAACTGGAGTAAGTTGCAAAAGATCTCCAAAAACTATGACGTGTTTTCCTCCAAATAACACGTCATAGTCTGTCTTCAGAATTTGCTGCATTCTTAAATGCACAAAGGCAAGCATTAAGTTTGATACCATGCTCACCTCATCAATAATGAGAACTTGCATCTTCTTCAATACTCTTGAAACTTCCAAGCATGCTTCTCCAGTTAGCTTGTTGTATTGTATTTTGTTCTCATGCTCCACTGGTAACATTAGCAAACGATGTAAAGTGATTCCTTTTATGTTATATGCTGCTAACCCAGTTGGAGCAGTAACCACACAAGACAAAGTAGAATCCGTTTTTTGCTGTAGGTAGCTTCTGATGACTTTTATTAGGAAACTTTTTCCAGTTCCAGCTTGTCCGCTTACATACATCCTGATTGGATGAAATGATGTGCATGAGCACTCTTTTTTTTCATGTAGAAATCCGTGATCAATTTTTTTTCTGATCTCTTCATAAATTTGTTGCTGCTCTTCGTTCAGTTGTCTTTCCAAATTTTGTAAGTCTATAAATTCTCCTTGAGCTTGATTCATAGCCGTTTCCACTTCATTCATGGCTATTGATGCTTCATTTTCAACGATTGGTTGTCCTAGGGGATCTTGACTGAGTGTTCCTGAACTTTGGCTGTCCTGAGAACTGTCTCTAGCTATTTCTGCTGCAATTGTAGTTTCCTGTTCAATTTCTTCATTTAACATTTGCAGATAAGTTGTGAATGTATTGCATTGTATGCTGTCTTTGCAAGCATTAAAAGAATCTTCATAGCTTTGAAATTCTCCCAGTAGTTCATCCTCTGTACGCCATGGTTTAAATAGCTGTAAAAGAGCCAAGTAGTAAAATTCCTTTTTGTCAGTAGTGTCGCAACTCAGCTTCCGGTGATTTATCAAACTTCCTTTTGTTTGCTTCACCAAACATCCTTCCTCACCAATGACTTTATATTTTCCATTGTTGATGTCTTCTGCGGCTTTCCGTGAATAAATGTAGTTCTGCAGCACTTCATAGAGACACATGTTCTCCTGATGATGACTTCTCTTGGGATAATATGTGTCCAACATGTTTGATTTCAAAATATCTGTACTTTCTGGGTCATTCTCGGCCAAATATTCAATTTCTCCAACAGATTTCAGTACCCGATTTCTCATTGCTGCAAGGCCTAAACTTGCCCAAATTATTCTTCTTGATTTCGAGTAGAGACTTGCAGAAGATAACCTATCTGAACATTCGTAGGATCCAATTTCTCGATGCGATAACATCTTCAAACTGAAACTGTACAGCTTCTTACTGACAGTTTTCTCGTGAGAAATCTCTTCCCACATTTCCTTCAATTCTGTTTTTTCTGATTTCGTAATGTAAGACGTTACATATCGAGCAACAGCAATGGAATTGTCAGCTACATACTGTATATCCATGTTAGCGTTCCACATGGATAAAATCACTGGGTTGTAGTCATTTATATTTTTTGATTCTTCTTTTCTTTTAAGGTTGTAGGTATTCTTAGGTGATTTTCTTGTGATAGTATGTCTCACAGATGACATAAAACTGTTAACTCTTCCATTTGAAAGAACAGGTCTAGGAAATCCAAATCGACATTTAGTGTAGTATTTATCTTTGCTCTTGTATTTCCGTCGACAGTATTTTCCACACCGATGACTCTGGAAACGTAAAACTTGCTCCTTTAACTTTTTCTCTTCTGTGCTTTTTGGTATAGCACATGTTGCATATTCTTCAATGTAAGATAACACTGCTTCATCAGTATCTGTTCCAAACTTTGGGGCATCCTTGATCCACAACAGCATATGAATATGAGGAGCACCTCTTGCCTGGTACTCTTTTCTCCAAAAGAAATCCACTACTTCTCCTAGAGGTGGATTTTTTTTATTGCAGATGAAGGACATCATAGCCTCAAATCTATGATTGAAATATCTGCAAACATTAACCGGATCCAATGAGCACAGTTCTCCTGCTGTCTTGTATTCGATGTTTTTAATGTTTGAATTTGCCTCTCGTAGAAAATCCAGTAAATCATCCCAAGCGTACTCCGCACAGCTTAGGGTAACGAACCATGTTGGTGTTCCTAAATTCCGTAACATGCATTTTAATTCACCATGGCGTCGGTACCAATATTCATTTGTCCCACGCTGACAAGCCATCAGATTGATCAGTTGTGTTTCCAAATGATCATCTCGGTGCTGCACTTTCTCCATAAAATCCTTAGCAGACACATTTTGCAAATGTACTCCACTTTTTAAAATGTGATTTACTGCATAAGACAATGCAGACAAGTCGCTTTCAAATAAAAGATGGAACAAATAAGGAATACTTTGTCGAAATCTGGGATCTTCAGCATATAGTCTTGTAGTCCGATACTCAGAAGCTGGAATCTGTTCCGGACGTTCATCGTATCGTCCTCCTTTTCCTTTAGGAAACAGCTGGGGAAAACATCGAGCTTCCAAGCTCTCCTCCCATACACTCACGGGAGTTCCTTTTGCTTTCTTCATCTGAAATAGATCAATATTGTCTCCCATAACTTCTTTTGAATGAAGAGGATGTATGCTAAAATGTTCATAAATTTCTTCTTCCTTTGACTTGTCCACTTTTTCAATTTGTCCAGTTGGTGTTTCTGTGTCTTCTTGTAAATCTTCTTCTTCTTCTTCTTCTATATAAATTGATTCATACCATTTGTTATTCCTTTTCAAATACAAATTTACTCTTTGTACTTTCCGTACATCTACCAGCTCCTGCCAAATCTTCTTATTCTTTGTAGGTACACCATTAACCAGAATAATTAATGGTTCAGTTTCCAAAGTATCCGCATCAATAGTTTCCATATTTTTTTTCAAATCCAAGGGCAAATACACCACTCTACCTTTTAAACCTCTCAGTAAATCTGAAGGAGGTAATTTACCAGTTTTGGGCTCCATACGTACTATGGTCTGGAACGGATGAACACATTGAATGAGTATAGACTCATATGTATTTAATTCAGAAAGTTCAGCAGGAATAGCATCCAATTCTAAATTATTCTGTACAGCTCTGGTCGGCATTCTATTTTCCTCTAACTTGTTGTAACAGTATTTACAAATACGCTGAACTTCACCCAATTCAAAACAATTTTCAAGAAATATATATGTGGCAAAATCCTTCCACTTATAATTATCTTCATTTTCACTCTTTCTGTAGAGATCAACATACCTGGTTTGTTTTCTATAATGAGTTCTGCGGCAACAAATACAAGTAATATTTGGTCTTTCATTAGAGATTATTGCAAATTTTGTTATGTGATCATTAAATGTCTTACTTACAGAGAGTTCTACATTCTCTTCCACTTCTTCCTCATTTACTGTGTCCTTCTCTGCACTGTTTTGTTCAGGACCAAAGTAACAAAACTGAATTTCATCAACAACCTTCTCTACATCTGATACCGTTCCACGGAACAGAGCCCTATTCAATTCATCTAACTTTATTGCTGGCCTTTTAGCAAAATACAACCGTCTCACAAACTTCCTCATTTCAGTATGATGAACAGCCAGCATCCTAAAATGATGGAAAACACTATTACACACTTTTCTAGATAGACAAGCCAGAGAATGACCCTGCAAACCAGTATTCTCTCTCACTCTGCATGGATCCAAACTTTGAAGCACCTTAATCTTCTGTTTTACACTTTTTTTACTATATTCTCTTAGAAACTCACGAAATTTATCAATAGATTCCTGACGCACAGTGCAAATACTACTACAATTCCAAGTGTACACTGGGGCTTTAGGACGTCTCCCCATAGCCTCATCCGCCATCACTTGTACCTCATCTCTTGGAACCATTATCTCCTTCTCCATTATGCAACCATTTTTCACTTCATAAGCACGACCTCTGGTGTCAACTGCATGCAGCAAACTATTATTTGAAAATAACTCTCTTCATTAAAAAAAGGTTCACTACTTGAACTATGCATCCATTTTCCTAAAAACACTTTAGAAAAGTTTGTTCTGTTCACTACTCTTTTCCTTTTGCTATGTGATTTCAGTACATTAACCATTTTGTCTAATGTACGCATCCTATTCAAAATTAAAATGAATAGTTTCCTTTTTAATTCTAATGCCTTTGCTGCAATGGCTTCAATTTCTTTTTTTCTCTTATAAAAATTAGCCTTTTGCTTATATTTCTTCACGTCCTTTATCAAATTGGACATAACTCTTCTCTGAAACATTTTTCTACGTATCTCTTTAAACGCTGTTTTTCTGTTTAAGTTAATCTTTTTAGTTGCAGAAGGTATATTTGCATTAACTAAATTCTCAATTTTTTCCTGTCCTTTTCGATTGAAATCATTCTTTCCAGTACAGACATTTTGTACATTTTTCCTTTTTTTGAATATGTTCTTTAGAAAATTTTTTGTCTGCTTACCAGAAGATTTTTTCTTTTTCCCAACATGAGCATCTTCAACTAACTTAGGTCCTCCAGTTGTCTTCAAATATAGGTTTTTTTTGTGGTCTTTTTTTACTCTGGATTTTGTAGGCATCTTAAATTTTGTTCACTGCTCTTCAGCAATACCTGAAAAAAACTAAAAAAAAATTCCTTTATTTTATTTAAATATATTACTACATTTGTTTTCACATTAGTCACAAAACGAAATTTCTTTGCCAATTTGAAAGCACACTTACTACACTTTTTTTTGGCAAGTGATAATCACTTTTACAGACTGACACATTATGAATCCACTTTTCAGATTTTTTAAAAAGCACATGTCCAAACTGCTTTTTCAGACCAGCACCATTTGTAACCTGGGTGACTGCCTACACTCCAGCAAGGGCAACCAGCCTTAGTGATGCTGAATGTATTTGCATTACTGACTGAAACCTCAAACCCCACTCACTTGTGAATACTGTGCATGATTCCACATGGCAAGCAGCTGGGTGTGTGCTAAGAGTCTGCTTCTGCACCAAAAAATGGCTCCCCCTTTCCATCTAATGCAACTGTGAAATCACCAGAGCAATACGCAATAAATCTCTGCCTGTAATTCCTATTTGCACACAGAGTCATGTTTTCACATTAGGCCCTTAAACAAAATTTCTTTGCCAATTTGAAAGCACACTTACTGCTCTTTTTTTGGCAAGTGATAAACACTTTTACAGACTGACACATTATGAATCCACTTTTCAGATTTTTTAAAAAGCACATGTCCAAACTGCTTTTTCAGACCAGCACCATTTGTAACCTGGGTGACTGCCTACACTCCAGCAAGGGCAACCAGCCTTAGTGATGCTGAATGTATTTGCATTACTAACTGAAACCTCAAACCCCACTCGCTTGTGAATACTGTGCATGATTCCACATGGTAAGCAGCTGGGTGTGTGCTAAGAGTCTGCTTCTGCACCAAAAAATGGCTCCCCCTTTCCATCTAATGCAACTGTGAAATCACCAGAGCAATACGCAATAAATCTCTGCCTGTAATTCCTATTTGCACACAGAGTCATGTTTTCACATTAGTCACAAAACTAAATTTCTTTGCCAATTTGAAAGCACACTTACTGCTCTTTTTTTTGGCAAGTGATAAACACTTTTACAGACTGACACATTATGAATCCACTTTTCAGATTTTTTAAAAAGCACATGTCCAAACTGCTTTTTCAGACCAGCACCATTTGTAACCTGGGTGACTGCCTACACTCCAGCAAGGGCAAACAGCCTTAGTGATGCTGAATGTATTTGCATTACTGACTGAAACCTCAAACCCCACTCGCTTGTGAATACTGTCCATGATTCCACATGGTAAGCAGCTGGGTGTGTGCTAAGAGTCTGCTTCTGCACCAAAAAATGGCTCCCCCTTTCCATCTAATGCAACTGTGAAATCACCAGAGCAATACGCAATAAATCTCTGCCTGTAATTCCTATTTGCACACAGAGTCATGTTTTCACATTAGGCCCTTAAACGAAATTTCTTTGCCAATTTGAAAGCACACTTACTGCTCTTTTTTTTGGCAAGTGATAAACACTTTTACAGACTGACACATTATGAATCCACTTTTCAGATTTTTTAAAAAGCACATGTCCAAACTGCTTTTTCAGACCAGCACCATTTGTAACCTGGGTGACTGCCTACACTCCAGCAAGGGCAACCAGCCTTAGTGATGCTGAATGTATTTGCATTACTGACTGAAACCTCAAACCCCACTCGCTTGTGAATACTGTACATGATTCCACATGGTAAGCAGCTGGCTGTGTGCTAAGAGTCTGCTTCTGCACCAAAAAATGGCTCCCCCTTTCCATCTAATGCAACTGTGAAATCACCAGAGCAATACGCAATAAATCTCTGCCTGTAATTCCTATTTGCACACAGAGTCATGTTTTCACATTAGTCACAAAACGAAATTTCTTTGCCAATTTGAAAGCACACTTACTGCTCTTTTTTTTGGCAAGTGATAATCACTTTTACAGACTGACACATTATGAATCCACTTTTCAGATTTTTTAAAAAGCACATGTCCAAACTGCTTTTTCAGACCAGCACCATTTGTAACCTGGGTGACTGCCTACACTCCAGCAAGGGCAACCAGCCTTAGTGATGCTGAATGTATTTGCATTACTGACTGAAACCTCAAACCCCACTCGCTTGTGAATACTGTGCATGATTCCACATGGTAAGCAGCTGGCTGTGTGCTAAGAGTCTGCTTCTGCACCAAAAAATGGCTCCCCCTTTCCATCTAATGCAACTGTGAAATCACCAGAGCAATACGCAATAAATCTCTGCCTGTAATTCCTATTTGCACACAGAGTCATGTTTTCACATTAGGCCCTTAAACGAAATTTCTTTGCCAATTTGAAAGCACACTTACTGCTCTTTTTTTTGGCAAGTGATAAACACTTTTACAGACTGACACATTATGAATCCACTTTTCAGATTTTTTAAAAAGCACATGTCCAAACTGCTTTTTCAGACCAGCACCATTTGTAACCTGGGTGACTGCCTACACTCCAGCAAGGGCAACCAGCCTTAGTGATGCTGAATGTATTTGCATTACTGACTGAAACCTCAAACCCCACTCGCTTGTGAATACTGTGCATGATTCCACATGGTAAGCAGCTGGCTGTGTGCTAAGAGTCTGCTTCTGCACCAAAAAATGGCTCCCCCTTTCCATCTAATGCAACTGTGAAATCACCAGAGCAATACGCAATAAATCTCTGCCTATAATTCCTCTTTGCACACAGAGTCATGTTTTCACATTAGTCACAAAACGAAATTTCTTTGCCAATTTGAAAGCACACTTACTGCTCTTTTTTTTGGCAAGTGATAATCACTTTTACAGACTGACACATTATGAATCCACTTTTCAGATTTTTTAAAAAGCACATGTCCAAACTGCTTTTTCAGACCAGCACCATTTGTAACCTGGGTGACTGCCTACACTCCAGCAAGGGCAACCAGCCTTAGTGATGCTGAATGTATTTGCATTACTGAGTCCAACCTCAAACCCTTAAACTATTCTTTTTTTATACCAGTACACCTTAATTTATTGTAAAAACATAGTCCATATTATTTTACTTGTTCCTCACATTTAAATTTCTCCCAAAACAGAAAATAATAAACACAACTTCAACAAAAAGAATTGCATTTCTATTATTCATTTCTTAATTTACCATATACATCCCCTCTCAAACTCTAAACTCACCTTTAAAATTAGTTAGTTGTGAAAGAAATGTGGCACTCAAACAGCAGATTATCAGAGCCAGGATCTCTGTTCTTTACACCTCTCTCCTCTCAGCAGAACCAGATAATGGCAAACGTTCCCTCTCTTTTTCCACATATATACATGTTAATTTCAAATCTCAGTGCTTCCCCCTTTTTTTCAAATGTAATCACACATTTCTATTGGTTGAAAACCAACCCTTTTCCAAAAGTACCCTTCCCCCAACTTGACTTCTGCCTAGTACCCTTCCCCCAACTTGACTTCTGCCTGCTACCATAGCAACAGCTCATGGAACACTGCTGTGTGGAGTTAGGTCAGAAGTTCGCCAAACAATGTTTCAATTCCACAGAGCAAGAGTGCTTGACTTTTCAAACCTAACAGCAAATCCATAGTACTGTTCTTTGGTAACACATTTTTCTGTACCAATACAAAACATGCTTCTATTAATTTACACATACAGCCTAGTTTTTATGCTAGATTGGTATGAAACAGCCAATCAGTTCTTTTTTTTATGAAAAAAATATGTATGCCTCCATTTCCAAACTGTCTTTCATTTCTTTTTACCATTCTACTGAATTACACCTCCTGAGTGCATCCAGTTCTCCTTTGAAGATGTTCACAGTGTGGATTGTAGGGCACAGCTATGTCTTCTGGAGTGAAAAGTTTGCAGAGAAAACAGGTATGGTGAGAGACCTTGCTTTGCCAAATGTAGACATTAAATGGATTGGTCAGAGAGGGTTAAAGTGGCACCAATTGATGCCATTGGTGAAATCCTTCATGCAAAACCAACACCCTGACCTCATAATAGTGCACTGTGGTGGCAATGACCTAGGCACTTTGACTGGGGTAGGTCTGGAAATGCTTATGAAGGACACATTTGCACAACTGTTTTCACTTTTCCCTAAAACTGCCTTTGTGTTTTCTAACATATGCCAAAGGCAAAAATGGAACTGGTCCAATCATTTCTGTCCGCAGATTGACAAAGCAAGAAAGCACGTCAACAAATCTGTTTCTGCTTTCCTCCGTGACTATGGTATGGGTTCCATTTACCACAACAACTTGCGTTACGACATGCAAGACATTTATAGAGGAGATGGTGTGCACTTCAATGATGAAGGGAACAGAGTCTTCCTCTTGAACCTTAGACTCTGCATCGGTACTTACTTGTAGGTACCACTTAAAAATCACTTCATAAACACAACGGC
Organism: Triturus cristatus; assembly: GCF_964204655.1. Lineage (NCBI taxonomy): Eukaryota > Metazoa > Chordata > Amphibia > Caudata > Salamandridae > Triturus > Triturus cristatus. The sequence goes on along the minus strand of NC_140588.1, from coordinate 714,763,965 downwards.
TCTTTTTAGAGCCCCCTAATATCTAAACACTTAAATCTGCATTTCATTTCTTTTTTTTTTTTTTTTTTTTACCGTACGCTTACCGTACGCGTACCCCGTGATTTTTTTTTAAAACAATAAATGTTTTCTTTGTACTTTTCTGTCCTTCTTTGACCCCCTTACAAATGTTAGGGGGTCTGTAACTCTCCTCCTTGCCCCCTTTTCTTGTTATCACTCTTTTTTTTCTGAGTGAAACACACGAAATGGCGGCCGCCGCTTCCTGGTTTCGGCCGATTCGAATGTTTACTAAGATCTAAGAGCCAATCAGAATCGTGCTCGCGCACGCCACCGTACGCGTACGGTAAGCGTACCGTAAGCGCACCGTAAGCTGGCTCAGATATATATATTGATTTAAAGGCTATTTTCTCAGAATCTACTGAACAGATTTACACCAAACCTACAAAAGGCACTTCCTTGACCTGAGGACTACCTCTCTGCCAAATTTCTAGTAATTCTGTTCAGCCGTTCGGGCTGTAGCCCTGTCTAAAGGTCCTATGGAAAAATGCATGGGAAAAACGCGTTTTGGGACCCCCCTTTTATCTCAGCCCCCGCTTGACGAATCCCCCCGAGACTTTCAGGGAAGGAGCGGAGCGTAGCGCCCCACCTATTTTGAAAAATTCGCGAGGATTCAAAGTTATTCAAAATAGAATGTTGCGGATTTCCTATGGAAACGTGGTCCTAACTATAACTACCTACTGGCGACCGCCAGTAGGTAATATATATATATATATATATATATCACGCTCAGGCTTGGTTGGTCGTTCAATTGAAAAGCACTCGACAAACACCACGGTGCTCCAAGCATAACACCTTTATTAAAACGGGAAGGATAACGTCTGCCTGCTGCTTTCACAGTTCCCACCACGTACGCCGACGCGTTTCGAGGCAATCCTCTCTTCAGGGCTGGTAGCGGAAAAATGCACCTCCGGTCACTCCCCACTAAATGCACAACTCGGCACGCCAGGTGATCGGCTGTCACGTGTGCATAAAGCAAAGCATTATGGGCAATGTAGTGCCGGCTTCAATAAGAATGCAATGTCCTGCTGAACAGAGCTCCCAGATGAGCCCCGGCATTTCGACGTTATCCTCAATCCCTTGATGCTGGTCCCCGAATACAGGCTGGCAAATGTCAACACCATGGGGCCCCCAGGTTCTCAGGGTGGTGCTCTTCGACGGCACGACCGCCGCCAATAAATCACGCTCAGGCTTGGTTGGTCGTTCAATTGAAAAGCACTCGACAAACACCACGGTGCTCCAAGCATAACACCTTTATTAAAACGGGAAGGATAACGTCTGCCTGCTGCTTTCACAGTTCCCACCACGTACGCCGACGCGTTTCGAGGCAATCCTCTCTTCAGGGCTGGTAGCGGAAAAATGCACCTCCGGTCACTCCCCACTAAATGCACAACTCGGCACGCCAGGTGATCGGCTGTCACGTGTGCATAAAGCAAAGCATTATGGGGAATGTAGTGCCGGCTTCAATAAGAATGCAATGTCCTGCTGAACAGAGCTCCCAGATGAGCCCCGGCATTTCGACGTTATCCTCAATCCCTTGATGCTGGTCCCCGAATACAGGCTGGCAAATGTCAACACCATGGGGCCCCCAGGTTCTCAGGGTGGTGCTCTTCGACGGCACGACCGCCGCCAATAAATCACGCTCAGGCTTGGTTGGTCGTTCAATTGAAAAGCACTCGACAAACACCACGGTGCTCCAAGCATAACACCTTTATTAAAACGGGAAGGATAACGTCTGCCTGCTGCTTTCACAGTTCCCACCACGTACGCCGACGCATTTCGAGGCAATCCTCTCTTCAGGGCTGGTAGCGGAAAAATGCACCTCCGGTCACTCCCCACTAAATGCACAACTCGGCACGCCAGGTGATCGGCTGTCACGTGTGCATAAAGCAAAGCATTATGGGCAATGTAGTGCCGGCTTCAATAAGAATGCAATGTCCTGCTGAACAGAGCTCCCAGATGAGCCCCGGCATTTCGACGTTATCCTCAATCCCTTGATGCTGGTCCCCGAATACAGGCTGGCAAATGTCAACACCATGGGGCCCCCAGGTTCTCAGGGTGGTGCTCTTCGACGGCACGACCGCCGCCAATAAATCACGCTCAGGCTTGGTTGGTCGTTCAATTGAAAAGCACTCGACAAACACCACGGTGCTCCAAGCATAACACCTTTATTAAAACGGGAAGGATAACGTCTGCCTGCTGCTTTCACAGTTCCCACCACGTACGCCGACGCGTTTCGAGGCAATCCTCTCTTCAGGGCTGGTAGCGGAAAAATGCACCTCCGGTCACTCCCCACTAAATGCACAACTCGGCACGCCAGGTGATCGGCTGTCACGTGTGCATAAAGCAAAGCATTATGGGCAATGTAGTGCCGGCTTCAATAAGAATGCAATGTCCTGCTGAACAGAGCTCCCAGATGAGCCCCGGCATTTCGACGTTATCCTCAATCCCTTGATGCTGGTCCCCGAATACAGGCTGGCAAATGTCAACACCATGGGGCCCCCAGGTTCTCAGGGTGGTGCTCTTCGACGGCACGACCGCCGCCAATAAATCACGCTCAGGCTTGGTTGGTCGTTCAATTGAAAAGCACTCGACAAACACCACGGTGCTCCAAGCATAACACCTTTATTAAAACGGGAAGGATAACGTCTGCCTGCTGCTTTCACAGTTCCCACCACGTACGCCGACGCGTTTCGAGGCAATCCTCTCTTCAGGGCTGGTAGCGGAAAAATGCACCTCCGGTCACTCCCCACTAAATGCACAACTCGGCACGCCAGGTGATCGGCTGTCACGTGTGCATAAAGCAAAGCATTATGGGCAATGTAGTGCCGGCTTCAATAAGAATGCAATGTCCTGCTGAACAGAGCTCCCAGATGAGCCCCGGCATTTCGACGTTATCCTCAATCCCTTGATGCTGGTCCCCGAATACAGGCTGGCAAATGTCAACACCATGGGGCCCCCAGGTTCTCAGGGTGGTGCTCTTCGACGGCACGACCGCCGCCAATAAATCACGCTCAGGCTTGGTTGGTCGTTCAATTGAAAAGCACTCGACAAACACCACGGTGCTCCAAGCATAACACCTTTATTAAAACGGGAAGGATAACGTCTGCCTGCTGCTTTCACAGTTCCCACCACGTACGCCGACGCGTTTCGAGGCAATCCTCTCTTCAGGGCTGGCAGCAGGACATTGCATTCTTATTGAAGCCGGCACTACATTGCCCATAATGCTTTGCTTTATGCACACGTGACCGCCGATCACCTGGCGTGCCGAGTTGTGCATTTAGTGGGGAGTGACCGGAGGTGCATTTTTCCGCTACCAGCCCTGAAGAGAGGATTGCCTCGAAACGCGTCGGCGTACGTGGTGGGAACTGTGAAAGCAGCAGGCAGACGTTATCCTTCCCGTTTTAATAAAGGTGTTATGCTTGGAGCACCGTGGTGTTTGTCGAGTGCTTTTCAATTGAACGACCAACCAAGCCTGAGCGTGATTTATTGGCGGCGGTCGTGCCGTCGAAGAGCACCACCCTGAGAACCTGGGGGCCCCATGGTGTTGACATTTGCCAGCCTGTATTCGGGGACCAGCATCAAGGGATTGAGGATAACGTCGAAATGCCGGGGCTCATCTGGGAGCTCTGTTCAGCAGGACATTGCTGATGTCATCAGTGATGTCATCAGTGATGTCATTTGAGATGTCATCAGTGATGTCATGAGTGATGTCACTGACCATGTCATGAGTGATGTAATATGTGACGTCATCAGCAGTGCATTGCGGGCGCGCGAGTTATAGTTAGCTGAACTAACTATAACGGGGGAATTTCAATGGTTTTGTACAAGTGAAAAGTCCAGCTAACTATAACACCCCTGAAACCTATGGTTTTTTCAGTGAATTTCTGAGGTTTTTTAAATGCTAATTCCTAACTATAACGTGCCTGAAACCTATGGTTTTTTCTGTGAATTTCAAAGGTTTTTTAAATGCTAATTTCTAACTATGCCTACAGAGATAGGACATGTGAAGAAAGAAGAAAAAATGCACAGAAAGAAAAAAAAGAAGTGCAGAAAGAAGCAACAGAAGTCCTTAAAGACGAAGAAAAGTGCAGGAAGAAGGATAACGTGCAGAAAGAACAAAAAGAAGAGCAGAAAGAATCCTTGTTGCAAAATCATCCTGTACCCTCAACTTTTTCAGACGGATACTGGTGGTAACTGAGTCTGACTAACCAGTCCTAGAGCCAGTGCTATGTTAAAAGACACTTAGAATACAGTGAAAACACCTACATAAACTAGGGAACATTATGCGTTGGGGTCCCCCTGTGATTAGCATGACCTCCTCTAGTATATAATAGGGCAGGGGGATTAAAACTACCTCTTAAAACAGGCCACAGGGCGTTTTTGCACACGTTAACTCAGGCCCCGTCCCCTCCCTTCACCACTGTGTAAACACGCCCTGTGTCCGTTTTTAGTTGGGAGATTAAGTTCATTTGAATCCTGAGGGTCCCTAGGGTCCAACTAGCCCACTAGGTACCTCCAGTAAGTGCCACAGAGCTGCGTTGCAGAGAGGTGTAAAAAGTGGCACAGCCTGGACCACCTCTCTGCAATGCAGCTCAGTGGCGCTTACTGGAAGCACTTGGTGGGCTAGTTAGCCCCCAGGGGCCCTCAGTATTGAAGGGAAATTCTATCCCCAATTTAAAACGTGCCATAGTGCGTGTTTGCACACGTCACCTCAGGCCCCGTCCCCTCCCTTCACCACTGTGTAAACGCGCCCTGTGGCTGTTCTAAGTTGAGAGATTAAGTCCCCTTGAATCCTAAGGGTCCCTAGGGTCAAACTAGACCACTAGGTACCTCCAGTAAGCGCCACAGAGCTGCTTTGCAGAGAGGTGTAAAAAGGGGCTTGGCCTCAGAACACCTGTCTGCAGCGCAGCTCCCTGGCGCATACTGGAGATGCCTGTTGGGCTAGTTGGCCCTCAGGGACCCTCAGTATTGAAGAGGAATTAATTCCCGAACTTACAACTCGCCAGGGGGCGCGTTTGCAGAGTGCTGCAAGGAGGGGGCGTGGCCTCCGGCACGATGCCAGTCTTTTATTTATTTTAATTTTTTAAGAAGGGGGGCTGTGTGGTTCCCCTTCTTATTCTAATTTATTGGCCCTGATGACCCCATCCCCGAGGGCCTGTCTCCTAATTATATTTTTTTTACCCCAATCCCCAGGGCCGGCCACTGTTTTTTATTATTTTAAAAAAATATATATTTATAGACACACCTAGGACATGCTGGACAAACCGTACGTACCTATCACCATGACGATTTGAGTGATATTCATTAAAAGGCGACTATGTATACAATGAATCCACGTGGAATGTATTTACACCACTAGTGAAGCTCTGATATGTCTGATGCCCTACCGTGCCTAATCCCGGTAGACACCCTTGTCATTTATTTATACAAACATGGGTAGCTATTGACGGGCACATTTAATACACATGCACACCAAGCCATTCAAGGGGGATTCGACAAAAATTTGACCAAAACTATGTAAGAAACCCCCCTCACGGTTAATAAAACACACATCCACTGCCGGATGTGTAATACTTTTTATTTTACTCTCTGGAAAGGGGACGAACATCACTTGAGAGTCACAGCGCGCTCCTGGCAGAGCCCAATGCTGTGTTACACCCACCATTGCCTGCCGAGTGCCACACACCTCTATGTTGTATTCCACCAGCTAGTGCATATGCTATGACACTCTCTAGCCCATGTGCACTGTAACACCACCCTGTGAATATGTCATGCCACACTTGTCTTCGCACGGGTTATATTGCCCCATCTAACGTGCCTTCCTCGATGCCTATGTTATAACGCACAGTGCTATGCCATACATATTACAATCTGGGATCCATATCTTTGTCAAAGTGCATATGCAACATTACACTCCCCAGCACATATTTTATATTACAACTTTAGAGACTAGTTAGGTTACACAACACTGCCCTGTGCATATTACACTCCAAGGCGCACATCGCATAGCACGCGCTAGTGCCTGTGCTATCTCGCGCTCTCCAATGAATCTGTCATTGCGCACAATGTATTGCATATTATATTTCACGCCCGGTTCATCTTATATCACACTTTTTGGTGCATAGTTTATACCATACACTATATCTAGTTTTCATTTTTAATCGTGCTCTCAGGACTATGTTCTATATAACACTGTGTTTACCTACCCTTTTCACGGGCATTACATTTTGCGATAGGGGGTGGAGGGTCAGGGGGTGTTTCTGCCAAGTGAGCCCGGAGTCACAGTCACAAACGTCCTCTTCTTCCTGAATAAAAGTGAGATTATGCTGCATACTTGTTCATATTTTAAGTAGTTCGCACAGACACACGTTTTAAAAACAATAAAAGTTCCTAATACCCGCCTTCTCTGAACAGTTAGCTTGCTGCCCCATCCCCCTCCTCCCTATCCTCTGTTGTGTGAATCCATGGACTAGCCTCCTCCCTCCTGCCATGCATGGTCTGATGTGCTGCCACTGCCTACAATTTAGTATGATGTACCAGTCCCCTCCTCCTGCCCTCCATTGCCCAATTATATGCCCCATCATTGACCTCCTGCTTAAACTCTGTGCTTAGCTTGCTGCCCCTATTCTCCTTCCCCCTGCCCTCCGATGTCTTTGTGCATGCCCCTGCTCCATCCTTTTTGCCCACCATGTTCCATGAACCTGCCACTCCTATCTACTCTGAGTGTTCTGTTGAGCTGCCACTCCCCTCCCACCTGCCTAGCATTGTCAGATGACTGTAACCTGTCCCTGCCACCTCCACCCTGCCTGTCCACATGCCATGCCCCTATCCTCTTCCTCCTGTCCTACATGGTCCATTGTACTGCCACACCCTTCTGCCCTCCCTGGTCTGTTGTGCTGCAACTGCTCCTCCTGCCTGCCCCGTGCGGTCTGTTGTGAGGCCCCTTCCCCTGAACTTTCTTGTCTGTGCACAGGTCCTGACCCTCCCTTCTATCCTCCATCGTCCTTTGTGCATGCCCCTGCACCCTCCTTCTTGCCCATCATAGCCATTGTGCTGCCACTAACCCTCCCACTTGCCATGCATGGTCTTCTGTGCTGCCATGGCCCCTCCCACCTTCCCTCTGTGGTCAGTTAGCTGCCCCTGACCCCCTCCCACCTTCCCTCCATGGTCTGTGTGTATGCCATCACAGTCTCACTGTTGCTCTTCATGGTGTGTCTTGCTTCTAGTGCCCATCCTGCCTGACCTCCATGGCTATCTTGCTGCTCCTGCCCTGCCCCCTTGCCCCCAGCCCTCTGTTTACATGTGCAGACCCCTACTCCCTCCCTCCGGGCTTGTCTGTTCCATTGTAATGCCCCTGATCCGTCCCTCCTGCCCTTTATGGTCTGTTATGCTGCAGCTTTCTCTCCTGTCTGTCCATTATGGTCAGCTAGCTACCATTGCCTCTTGCCCCTCTGTTCTCTGTTGTCCATGTGCATGGTCCTGTCCCCTCCCTCTTGCTTTCTATGGATTGTTGTGCTGCACTCCCGTCCCGCATGCCCTGTGTGGTGTATTGTGCTGCTGCAAACCCTGATGCCTGCCCTGCAGGGTCAGTTTTGGTGCACCTCTCCATGTCCCTCCTGTCCTCTGTTATCCAAGTCCATGTCCCTACCCCATTTCCTTCCATGATCCAATGTACCATACTTGCGAACATTTTGAACTTGGTAAGAGGGAGATTTTGAAAAAAAACTGGGGTATTGATTTTCCCCTTTGAGTTACATTGAAAAAGAGGAGATTGTAGACAAGAGACAGATCAAATAAAGCCCATTTGAGCTTAAAAACATTGGACGTTTCCTGGCTGAATCGGGTCTGTTGGCATGTATGGCTGTACTACATTTGCCTCTTCCTTCTGCCCACAATGGTCTATTACATTGCCACAGCCTCTCTTGCAAGTCCTGTATTGTTGGTTTGTTGCCCTGCCCCCCTTTCCACTGCCCTCCATAGTCTTTTGTGCTGCCACGGCCCTTCCTGCCTGCTCAGTGTGGTTAAATTGTTGGCTTTGCACCCTCCTACCTGCCTTCAATTTTCAGAGTCCGTGCCCCTGGCCTCTGCCTCTCAACAGTATCCTAATGAACAACTAGATTGCTAACATTCTATATTTATTACAAAAGTGTGGAACGCCTGACGTCATCTTGATGTAATCAAAACTGTAATACCTAGAGCATTTCCTTTAGAAATTACATATATGAGAGGGTCTTATTGGCATCAAAATTATGGTTAGTACTCTAAAATACTAAAATAAGGACATATTTTCTGAGTTTTCAAATAGCGACAAAGCACTTTTAAATTATTTGTTATCTTTATGTTTTTTTATCCAGTTGACCACTTGATTAAATGTTGCACTTAGGGGAGAGGATGTGGTGTTACTTCCAGAACTGCAGACTTTGCAACTGGGGAACCAGGTTGGAGTTTCTGCTTCAGCTCAACATTCTGTGATTCTGGTCAAATCACTTAGTCTCCCCATGTCTACAACCAAAATGAATTTGTTCTTGTGTGATGTAACCAATGCTCATGTAAAGCACTCCAATACCTGACAAGTCTGCACTATATAACACTGCAAAAACACAAAATAATAAGTGTTTGCACACGTCTGTCATTGGGCTATATTTGGGCTACATCTGGGTGATTTGGGGCTACATTTGGGCTCTTGTGTCTCCGGTGGCCATCTTGGGAGATTTATTTGTTATGAAGTTTCCTAATTTCCTCATGTACTGCAGTCTCCTCAGTAGGAAATGCTTTCAGTTTTTTACTTTGATTCCATCATGAAGGTATTCAGATATGTCACACATTTGCCATAAATTCTGAAAGTTAGCACTCTAGTTGCTCATTAGATCACTGTAGTAAAACTACTGTTCACCATGGAAGTCTGCTCCTGGTATTAAAAGTGCATGTTTCAGTCTGCATGTCAAAATTTCTTAATGAAATAGAAGAGGATTTGAGAAGTCACTCAAAATGTGCCCTCATTTTCTTTCTTCAGCATTAATCATAATTTCTATGGCAAAATGAACCCCCTCATTGTGTTCCTTTTTAAATTAAATGTTTTAAGTGTTACCAGTTTATTCCAATCAAGATGGCTTCAGGTGTGCCATACTTTTGTCATAATGAAGACAGTAAGTGCTCTAGTTGTTTTTAAGAACACTCTGGTACATTCTGTCATTGGGCTATACTTGGGCTACATCTGGGTGATATTTGGGCTACATTTGGGCTCTTTTGTCTCCGGTGGCCATCTTGGGAGACTTATTTGTTATGAAGTTTCCTAATTTCCTCATTTACTGCAGTCTCCTTAGTAGGAAATACTTTCAGTTTTTTACTTTGATTCCATCAAGAAGGCATTCAGATGTGTCACACATTTGCCATAAATTCAGAATGTTAGCACTCTTTTTGCTCATTAGATCACTGTAGTAAAGCTACTGCTCACCAGGGAAAACTGCTGCTGGTATTGAAAGTGCATGTTTCAGTCTGCATGTCAGAATTTTTTAATGAAATAAAAGAGGATTTCAGAAGTCAAAATGTGCCCTAGTTTTTCTTTCTGCAGCACTAATCATACTTGTTATGGAAAAATGAACCCCCTCATTTTGTTCCTTTTTAAATTAAATGTTTTAAGAGTTACCACTTTAATCCAAGCAAGATGGCTTCAGGTGTGCCATACGTTTATCATAAGTAGGACTGTTAGCGCTCTAGTTGTTCTTTGGAACACTCTGGGAAGCTGCAGTAGAACACAAAGGAATCAACTGACAGTCTCTGCCCTTGTTGGATGTACATGTTTTACTGAGAATGTCAGACTTCATTCTCACATGACTGAGAAAGATCATGTGAATTTACAGAAAATAAGCTCTCAGTTTAGCTTATAGATCACCTTCCAAACCTCTGTGGGAAAAGCATGAGAAAATATTTTTCTCTCAATCATGATATCCCAGCAGAAGGCTTTTTCACATGGTGAAATCACCTTAGAACATACCACAATTCCTAAAATGAGTATGGTACCATCAACAAATGATTTATAATGTAACTAAAGTCTTAAAACCTTCTATTAACTGCAATGCTTTTTAATGAGGTGCTATCATGTATATTGGTCCCAAGATGGCTGCCAACACTTCTTGGATGAAGTGCTGACAGCCAATCAGATCTCAGGATGAGATGTGTGGTTCGGCTCCGCCCACATATATATATGATTTTACTTTTGATTTTCTCAGGAACTATTGAACAGATTGACACCAGACCTGCAAAAGGCACTTCCTTGAGCTGAGGACTACCTCTCTGCCTAATTTCAAGTAATTCTGTTCAGCCGTTCGGGCTGTACCTTGGACTAAAGGTCCCTAAGGAAAATTGCATGGGGAAAACGCGTTTTGGGACCCCCCTTTTTTCTCAGCCCCCGCTTGACGAATCCCCCCGAGACTTTCAGGGTAGGAGAAGAGCGGAGCACCCCACCTATTTTGAAAATTTCACGAGGATTCGTCAACCGGCGCCAAAGTTATTCCAAATAGAATGTTGCGGATTTCCTATGGAAACACGGTCCTAACTATAACTATCTACTGGCGACCGCCAGTAGATAATAAATATATTTTTTTTTCATTCAAAAAGCATCCATAATTGAAGGCGCACACAGCTTCAGGTGATTCCTGCTCAAACAGGATTCTTTATTCAGGCAAACCAGCGTTTAGTCAGGTAATGTTGCATCCAGCCCAACGCGTTTCGGAGACTCTTCTCTCCTTGTTCACGGGCTACAATTGGTCAGATACGGATAGAAAACAAGTCTCTAATTGGCCTTATATCACCCTTAATGGACCTTGTGTTACAATGCTTTATGGGACTTGAAGTCTCTCTTTTAAAATATTACCCCGATGGGTTCTGACTCATTGTATTTGAAGTAAGTGCTCTCGATAGAGCCCCCCCACACTGCATCGCTGGTTCTATTTTGCTAAACCTGTTTGCTCTGTAAATCGATGACAGTGTATCCGTCCTCACAGCCCGCTTTTTCATCTAGCGGTGGTGCTGCCTTCCCGACCTGGACTGGCCGGTGATAATTCATCCAAAAAGCATCCATAATTGAAGGCGCACACAGCTTCAGGTGATTCCTGCTCAAACAGGATTCTTTATTCAGGCAAACCAGCGTTTAAAGTCGGGTAATGTTGCATCCAGCCAAGCGCGTTTCGGAGACTCTTCTCTCCTTGTTCACGGGCTACAATTGGTCAGATATATATATATACTGCTTCAAGAACCTCACTCTATATATATCTATATATATATATAGTTAATTAGAGATGGGGGTATCTAGTTGGCAGGGTTATGCACCTTGTCCAAGTAGGTACCCTTCCTTCTAATCAGGGTAAGAAGATTATGCTTCTAAAATAACTTCTGCTCACCCTCTTGGTAGCTTGGCACGAACAGGCAGGCTTATATCAGAAGCAATGTGTAAAGCATTTGCACATAACACACAGTAACACAGTGAAAACACTACAAAAAGGGATCACATTACTTTTAGAAAAACAGCCAATATTTATCTGTGTAAAATAAGACCAAAACGATAAGCATCCAACATACACTAATCAAAATATGAATATTGCAAAAAATAGACTTAAAATACAGTTCCTTGAAGTCAATAGCTCTGTCCAGGGCTATCCCAGTATTATGAAAAAACAAATCCAACAGTTCAGGCTGAGGGTGATATTGTGGGCCAGCTACATTGTCAGTAAGACCGGCAATTAGTACCTTATATATGCAGAGCGTCTTGGACCTTGCGATGAATAGGCGGAGTCAACATTCGTTGGTCCCGGGCCCTTGAAGTCGCGTGATTTGCAGATCAAACTCCGTGAGGTTGAAGTCAGGAACACTGGTGTAGGCAGGTGTCGGGCTGCAATGCAAAGTGCAGTGATGCGGCAAGTGGTGCCCTCAGGTTGCGATGCAGGCAGCGGCTCTAACAACAGCATCAGTTGTCAGTGAGTCCATGGGTTGCCGTGCGCAGCAGGTGGTGCTCTCTGTGGTGCCAACACGTCATGGGGCCAGCAGCAGCACCGGTGACTGCGTCCAGTGGGGTCAGTGAGACCAGGACTTTGGTGTGAAGGGGGACGGTGCGCTTTGCGGTGCTGACAGTTCACTGTGCTAGTAACATCGTCGTCGTTGCTGAAGCGCTCACGATCTGGAGTCGATGGCGCCCGCATCGATGGGCCAAGACTGTGGTGTGGGATGGGGCGGTTCTTGAGTAACTACGAGTGGTGCCCCTAGGCCACAGTGCAGGCAGCAGCGTTGATGTCGGCATGGAGCGATGTCATCGGGAATAGCAGGGCAGTGATGTAAAGCAAGGTGGTGTGACGTGCGGTGCCCTCAGGTCAAGGTACAAGCAGCGGCTTGGTTGCGACATTGGGAGTCATCGTCAGTAAGACTATGGTTGCAGTGCAAAGTGGTGCAGTGCTCTCTGCGGTGCCAACAGGTCACGTGGCCAGCAGCAGCGTCTTTGATGGCGTTAGGTTGCTTTTTCTTCTTTTGCTGCACAAAGCACACAGTTCCCAGTGCTGGTAGTAGATCATCTGGAAATCTTAGCTGCTGTTCCTGAGACTACGTCAACAGGGGGCAAGCTCTACCTCAAGCCTTTGGAGAAACTCAGGAAATTAGTTGCAAAAAGTCCAGTCCAGTCCTTTCACCGCCCAAGATGAAAGCAGCCACTGCAGGCCAGCACAGCATAGCACACAGCTAAGTGGTAGTTCCTCCTAACAGCTTCTCCGGCTCTTTTTCTTGGCAGGTTCCTTAGTCCAAAAGAGTTCTAAATTTATGGGGTCAGGTCCCCAATATTTATACTATTTTTCCCTTTGAAGTTTTAGGAAGAAAGTCTCTGAGTTCAGTGAAAACCAGCTTTGTTCTCCCTTGTCCAGCTTCACTACAGGAGGTGGAGACAGCATTGTGCAGAGCAGACACAGCCAATTCAGGTGGTAGTGAAAACTCCTCCCACCACTCTAAATGCAGAAAAGGTCTATTCAGCCTGGATATGAGTTATCCTGGAAAGGCAGGACATACCTCAACCTCCCCTTGTGACTGTCTAGTGTGAATGCACATCCCCAGCTCCTGTCACTCCAAAACCAGATGGTGAATACACAAACAGGCAGAGGCACAAAGGATGGTTAAGTAAAGAAATGCCCACTTTCTAAAAGTGGCATTTTCAAACACACAATTTAAAAACCACAGTTACTAAAGGATGTGTTATTACATTCTGAGTTCAGAGAGCCTAAACTCCATTTCGCTATCTTGTCCCAATGGAATGTTACAAGGCAGCTCCCATGTTAACCTATGGGGCAGATAACCTGTCAATAGTGAAAAATGAAATGCACAGTATTGGCCTGGGGAGGGGTGCCGCTCAGCCCCACTCTCTTAAAAAACAAAGTAAATAAATTGGCTGGGCCTCGGGGGATGTGTTTCCGGGGCTATAATCAGCCGGGGTAGGGGAGCCGCATGGTCCCCTCCACTTTAAAAAAAATACCCATAAAGTCCCACCCCCGGTGGATGGGGTACAAGGGACATATATCGTCCTCAGGAGGTGGGCCTTGCAGCTCCCTCATTTTTAATTTATTAAAAATAAAGAAAATGGGTCAGGCCCTGGGGGATGGGGTCTGTGTCCCCAGAAGCGCCAAGGGAAGGGGTGCCACACAGTCCCCTTTCCTAAATTGAAAAAACTAATACAATCCAGCAACTTGCTGGAGGCCCTGCGCGTTTCTCCACTACTCTGAAAATGCGCCTCCTGGTGAGCTCTATGTTGGGGATGAAGTCCCCGTCACTGCTGAGCTTCCTCAGGGGACAACTACCCCATCAGATACCTCCAGTAAGCCCCACAAGTGAGATTGCTGTAAGGTGGTCGAAGGTCATGCCCCTTTTTACAACATTCTGTAAATGCGTCTCTTGGCACACTGCTGGTGGGGATGAGGTCCCCTTATGTCCTGAGGGCCTCAGAACTAAGGTGGACTTCATCCCTCACGCAGCAGTGCTCCAGGAGGTGCGTTTGCAGAGTGGTGGAGAAAGGGGGTGTGGTCTTGGACCACCTCTCAGCAATCCAGCTGTGTGGGGCTTACTGGAGGTAACAGGTAGGCTAGTTGGCCCCTAAGGGCCCCTAGCAGCGTAGGGGACTTCATCCCCCAACCAAGAGCCCACCAGGAAGCATGTTTGCAGAGTCGTGGACAAAGGGGGCATGGCCTGCTATCAGAACTCAGCAATCCAGCTGTGTGGGAATTATTGGAGGTAATAGGAGGGGTAGTTGGCCCCCAAGGATGTCCTTGGGGGCCAACTACCCCTCCTTTAACCTCCAGTAAGTCCCACACAGTGGAATTGCTAAGAGGTATTCGGAGGCCACGTCCCCTTTGTCCACCCACCACTCTGCAAATGTGCCTCCTGGCGCACTACTGGTTGGGGGATGAAGTCCACTTCACTCCAGAGGACCTTGAGGGCCAAGAAGCCCTCCTGGTACCTCGTGTAAATCCTGTGCACCAGAATTCCTGAGAGCTGGTCGGATGCCCAGAACCCTTTCTCCACCACTCTACAAATGTGACTGCTAGTTAAAAAACCTTTGAAATTCACTGAAAAAAACACAGGTTTCAGGGATGTTATAGTTAGAAATTAGCATTTAAAAACCTTAAAAATTAACAGAAAACCCACAGGTTTCAGGGACGTTATAGTTAGAAATTAGCATTTAAAAAACCTTAGAAATTCACAGAAAAAAACACAGATTTCAGGGATGTTATAGCTAGAAATTAGCATTTAAAAAACCTTATATATTCATGGAAAAAAACAAAGGTTAGAGGGACGTTATTTATAGTTAGTCTGACATTTCACTCATACAAAACCAGAGAAATTCAGCTGTTATAGTTAGCTGGGGTAACTATAACTCACGCCCTCGCAATGCACTGCTTATAACCTCATATATTACATTACTCATGACATGGTCATTGACATCACTGATGATATCACTGATGACATCTCAAATGACATCACTGATGTCACCAATGTAGAACCTTTTATACACCCACAGCAGCTCCCACACAGCCATTCACAAACCCATTCACAGAGCCATGCCAGTACTTACACACCCATTCACTGATTCATTGATCTATATACACATCAATTTGCTCACCCATACTGCCGCTCACTGACTAATACAGATATTGACATATCCACTCATACAAGCATACAGGCATACAGGCACTGACACACTGAGTGAGCCACCCATAGAACTACTCACACATCTAGACACTTACCCATACAGTCAATCATACAGTCACTTACTCACCCAAACAGTTACACACCCACCTACTTACTTACTCATAGAAATAGGAACACATACTCACTCCGTAATAGTCACTAACAGAAGCATGCACTCATCTATATAGTCACTCTCACATTCACTCAGTCACTCATATACCCCGGTACTCACTTCAGATTACTTGTTTTCCCCTGAGGCGGAAGCCGGGGGCATTTCTCTTTGCTAATTTTGCTAGAAACCTAACCTTTTGTGAGAGTGTGTGAATTGAAAGCCTATACTTTATGTGTGGTGATTTGACGACCTCGTACAGTCACGCTAACCGGCATTTTTAATAATTGTACATATTTTAAAAAGCTGTATTTTAATTATCAGACACTGACCGCCTGCATGTTTTGACGCGATCTAGTCGTCACAGGGGTCCCGATCTTCTTTCCTCTACCGGTGCAGCCGAGCACAGCGCTCTCGCCGGCTGGGTCCGCGCCGGTCTCGCGCCTAGCGCCAGCACCCCTGTTCCACTCGCCCTTAAAATCCGCTGGTCCTCAGATCAATTGCTACACCTCCGTCCTGCCACTTGCGCCCCCGTTAGCTGCTGTAATACGTTTAGCCTTGAATCTACTGCATATTCCTGCCCTCACTGCAACTTCTCTCTTCCTGTGGTATTTAAAGCTCCGCTACTATCCTCAATTGTCAATGATCAGCCACCCACCACCTTAAAGGCCGCATTAGTTAATTGCAGATCTCTTCCAGCCCACGCCCATGATATCTGGTTATCTCTTGACACCCACAATTGGGATTTATTGTTTCTTACTGAAACTTGGATAAAAGACTCTTCCAAACCGGATATCACTCTAGCTACTCCCCCTGGTTATTGTTTCACTGGCATTAATCGAGACAACTCCAAGACCGGAGGGGGTCTTGCGATTATTGCTAAATCCCATCTCAAATTAAACCTCACAAAAATTCCCAATCTAGGTCCCATTGAAGCCGCTTACTTTACAATTATGGACACTGCCAGGACCATCTGTGCTGGCATATTGGTCTATAACCCCCCTGCCGTTACCTCTTCCTCCCTTACTACTTTGATGCATTCTATCGCTGATTTTTCTCTTAAACACCCCCATTTCACTGTATTAGGAGATTTTAATTTACATA
Source organism: Triturus cristatus (assembly GCF_964204655.1). NCBI lineage: Eukaryota > Metazoa > Chordata > Amphibia > Caudata > Salamandridae > Triturus > Triturus cristatus. The sequence continues at coordinate 714,747,482 of NC_140588.1, read as the reverse complement.
TTGATAATCCTTCCTGTACTCTAGCCTCCTCTTTGTTAGAAACTTTACAAGGACTCACCCTGTCCCAATTTGTGACAGACCCGACTCATTTAGCAGGCCATACACTTGACCTCATTTTTTCGAATCATCCTACCCTCTCCACCCTCCCCCCCACTCCTTTGATGTGGACCGATCACTTTCTCATTCCTTTTTCTTTCACGGCCCCCACCCCTCCTCCCCTATCCCCCTTAATCGAGTTAAAGGACGTAAATGGGCCAAAGTTACCTGTGACTCCTTGGAAGCTCATCTTCATTTTCATTTCAACCAGCAAAAAGACCTCAATTCTGAAACTTTGAGATTTAATTCGTCTCTCTCCGATGCGCTTGACTCTGTTTCCCCTCTTGCTCCTCTTACTTCCTTCAGATCTCGCCCCTCTGCCCCTTGGTTTTCCCCTCTGCTGCGTGAGGAAAAGAGCAAGTGTAAGCAGCTGGAACGCAAATGGAGACTAAACTATGATCCTTTAGCCAAATCGGCTTACAAATCTGCCCTAAATCAATTCCACAAACTTAAACGCTCTTCAATGAGAGCTTACTTTTCCAATCTTATTCAACAGGCGCAGAATTCCTCTAAAACCCTTTTCTCCATTGTGAAAGACTTCGTAAACCCCCCTGCTTCAAAATCCCTCTGTACCCCCACTCAAGATCTCTGCAATGGATTGTCTGATTTCTTTCAAGAGAAGATAGTTAAACTTTCTTCCTCCTTTGCAGCGACGACTCCTGACCACCCTGAAGATCGCTCTTGCCCCCTCTCTTGTTCTTTCAATTCTTTTTGCGAGCTAACTCCAGACCCTGCGTTAGTCTTGCTACACAACGTCAAGTCTGGTTCCCCCCTGGATCCAGTCCCGGCCAAAGTTATGAGCATTCTCGCCCCCATTCTAGTGAACCCGTTTCTTTCCATCTGGAATGCCTCTTTGTCGCGTGGCCAATTCCCCTCAGTTTGGAAACAGGCCAGGCTTGTCCCCATACTGAAAAAACCCGGTGCCGACCCTTTACTCTTTAGCAACTATCGACCTATTTCGCTTCTGCCTAAACCTGCCAAGATTCTTGAGAAGGTGGTACAGAAACAGTTGGCACTGTACCTTGAGTCAAACCAGCTACTACACGACTCCCAGTCCGGCTTTAGAACCGGCTACAGCACTGAGACAGCGCTGCTTGAAGTCTCAGAAATCATCAGGGAATCAGTGGATAGGGGCGAGGAGGCCATGTTGGTCCTCCTCGACCTATCCGCTGCTTTTGATACTGTTTCCCATAAAATACTTACTACCCGCTTACAACAGCTAGGGGTTGGTGGGACAGTGCTGGCCTGGATCACTTCTTTCTTGTCTACCCGTTCTCAAAGGGTTACGATGCACCCTTTTGAATCCGAGGACAAACCCCTCTTGTGCGGAGTGCCCCAGGGCTCTGCTTTGAGCCCTCTACTGTTTAATGCTTATGTGGCTCCTCTGGCCAAGGTAGTTGAGTCCTGGGGTGTCAAGGTGGTCTCCTATGCTGACGATACTCAGCTTATTTTTTCCTTTCGAGACCATTCTGACTCCCTTTTTTCCAACTTTAGAAACTGCCTTGGCAACATTTGCACCTGGATGTCAGCCAATCATCTTGCCCTTAACACCGACGAAACGGAGGTTCTTTTTTTCAGCAAGAAATCCCCCCCCCTGCAACCCTTTGGTGGCCTACCATCTTGAATCCTCCTCCCACCCCCGTTCAGGCAGCTCGTAACCTTGGCTTCACTTTTGACAATTCTTTGTCTGGAAGTGTACAAGTCAACAAAGTGGTAGGGGCCTGTTTCTCCAAATTACGTATGATCAGGAAAATCTTCCCCTTCCTCCCTCAATCTTCACGCAAAACTGTGGTCCAGGCTCTTATCACCACCCATCTAGACTATGCTAACAGTCTATATGCAGGTGCCCCTCTATACCTTATCGACCGCCTGCAAATAGTTCAAAACGTGGCAGCCCGGCTCATTGGTAATATCCCTGCCCATACTTCAGTCAGAGCCTATCGAGAAGAGCTTCACTGGCTTCCCATTTCACGTCGCATCGATTTCAAAATCCTGACTCTGACATTTCGGGCTATTCATGGAATTGGCCCGCTTTATCTGAGAAAGCGTCTCAAAATCTCTGTTTCAGTTAGGCATCTAAGATCCAACAACCTTCGTCTTCTGATGGTACCAAGATCCAAACTTTCTCGGAGTGGCGGCAGATCTTTCACCGTCACTGCCGCCAAGCTCTGGAACAGCCTCCCCCTTGATCTCAGGTTTTGCGAATCTGAGCCAGCTTTTCGACGCAAACTCAAGACCTGGTTGTTCACTAAGCGTTAGGGCCTGGCATTGTCAGACTCTCGCATTCTCCTAGTCCCTCTGTGGGATATGACTCTGGTTACTCTTTATGGGGACAATTATGTAATCTTAGCGCCGGGACACCTCCGCCGGAGGTAGCTGTGCGCTTTACAAGCTTCAAAAATAAATAAATAAATACTGCTTTTCACATACTCACTTACTCTCCCATACTGACACTTGCACTCAATCACCATACAGACACTCACTCACTCACACAATGTTTCCCACATGCAACAGTACCCCATACAGCCACTGACTGACCCACTCACTGATCCATACAGACAGTCACACACCCCCTCACACACAAACACAGAAATCCAGACAACTATAGACGTAGTCAGACAACCAATCAATCACCCATATAGCCATTCACGTACCCACTAACACACTCATACACCCACTTAGACATTAACTGACAGACAGATACATACATTCACACAACCAGTCACTCACCCATGCATTCACTGAGACACCTGATCACTCACTTATAGAGGCAGTCATTCACCAACTGAGTCATCCATACAGTCACTCATAAACCCACTGATTCACCAATACACCTTGGTATATATATTGAACACTCATAAACTTCTAAAAAACACTCACAGTCACTGGATGATAGCATTACTGATGTCATGAGTGATGTAATTTGAGATGTCATTAGTGATGCCACTGACCATGTCATGAGTGATCTAATATATGAGGTCCGAAGCAGTGCATTGTGGGGATGCGAGCTATAATTACCTCAGCTAACTATAACGGCTGAATTGCTTTGATTTTGAATAAGTGACATGTCCGGCTAACTATAATGTTCCTCTAATCTCTAATCTTTGTTATTTACTGAGTATATATATATGTATGTGTATATATGTGTGTGTGTGTATATATATATATATATATTACCTACTGGCGGTCGCCAGTAGGTAGTTACAGTTAGGACCCATTTTCCATAGGAAATCCGCAACATTCTATTCCCAATAAGTCTGGTGCCGGTTGACGAATCCTCGCGAAAGTTTCCAAACTTTTGGCCAGCTCCGCTCTGCTCCTACCCCGAAAGTTTTGTGGTGATTCGTCAAGCGAGGGCCGAGAAAAAAGGGGGGTCTCAAAACGCGTTTTCCCCATGCAATTTCCCTTAGGATCTGATGTCGCAGCTATAGCCCGAACCGCTGAACGGAATGACACCAAATTTGGCAAAGAGATAGTCCTCAGTTCAGACTCATGCCTTTTGCATAAATGGTGTGAATCCGTTAAGTAGTTCCTGAGAAAATTAGAATTAAATGTACATAAATATCTATGGCCGGGGAGGATCCGCGGACCCTACCCGCAGCGTAAGCGCACCCTTCCCGAACCGAGCGCGCGCTGAATGCTAATTGGCTGTTGAGTGTCTGTCTACATTCGAAACCAGGAACTGTTGGCGGCCATTTTCTGCCTCGGTAGAAGCGAGGCTGAAGAAGCAAGGGGAATAAGTGTGTAAAACATATAAAGGGGGCAGAGTGGAAATACCCTGACCCTCTAGAGGTGCTTAGGAGGTCCTAGAAGGACCCCATGGGGTCCCATTTTTTTTTTTAAATGGCGGAATGCGCGCATGATGCGCGCATCCTAACGCGTTGGGTGCATGGATTCTCTCGCGTTGGGTGCGCGTATCCACGGAACGTTTTTTTTAAAAAAGACAAGAAATCATTGGTTGTATGACTACTTTCTACACTGAAAGGTAGGGTGTATATTTCTGTTTTTTAAAGGTATGATTCTTATTGGTTGACAAAAACAGATTGTAAGGAACATTATATATGATAAGCTGATATATTGAAAAGTCAAGCACACTTCCTGTCTTGTTTAGCAACATTGTGTGCTGAACTTGTGACCTGTGTGCTCAGTGCAGTGTTCCATGAGCTTTTTCTACGGTAACATGTAGAAGGACGATTGGGATAAGGGTTGAAATGTATTTCAGTTGGAAAGGGTTGAAATGTTTAACCAATAGAAATGTGTGTTTGCTTTTGAGTTTATGTGTGAAGGATTGTGATTTGATGTTTATATGTATATGTGTGGAAAATGAAAGGGAAACTTTTCCATTCTTTGTTTTTGCTGAGAGGTGCACAGTGCAGAGATTCTGTAAAAGAAAATATGGTGAGTGACTGATATACTTTTTAATCTACAAAACAACTTGAAAGGTGAGTTATTTAATTGTGAGGGGATGTATGTAGACTATTTTCATTTTAATCAGACTAATGTACTTCTCCTGCTAAAGTGTAGGGAGTACTTTTTTTCTCTACAATCTTACTGACAGTGTGTGTGCATGTAGAAACCATTCTGTGATAATCATTTATGTTTTTCATGTGTTTGCCGACCGATAACTGTGCTGTTTTTATATTTTGGTAGAATTAGAAACCCGTCATTGTTTATGAATTTGTGAAGTGAGTTATGTTATGTAACTATACTAAAATGTAGTACTTCTTCTAGATGAAGAAATGTGTTTTGGTATAGTGCAAGGGATAGTGTTGTTTCTCTAGAATCACACAGTGAGTATGTGTGCATTTGGGAACCACTGTGAGAGAAGCATTTGGTAACATTGTGTATTTGCTGACAGATAACTGTTTTAAAACCTGTCATGTTGTCAAGTTTTAGTAGCATTCGAAGCCAGTGTTTGCTTATGCATTGATAAAATAAGTCATGCTTTGAGACTAATGTGCTGTACTTTAATATGTAGATTGTGTGTAGTCTCCTTACCCCTTGCACAGTCGTGAATGAGTTTTGTTAAGCTGCTAGGGATAGTGTTGCTTGTCTAGAATCACACTGTGAGTTAGTGTGTATTTGGGAACCACTATGAGAGAAGCATTTGGTAACATTGTGTATTTTCTGTCAGTTAACTTTTTAAAAACCTGTCATGTTGTCAAGTTTTAGTAGAATTAGAAGCCAGTTTTTGATTATGCTTTTATTAAATGAGTCAGGTTTTGACAGAAAAGTGCAGTCCTGAAATATGTACATTGTGTGCAGTTCCCTTATCAGTTCCACAGTAGTGAATGATTTTTGGTAAAGTCCTAGGTATAGTGGTTGTTGTCTAGAATCACACTGTGAGTCTGTGTGCATTTGGGAGCCACTGTGAGAGAAGCATTTGGTAACATTGTGTATTTTCTGGTAGATAACGCTTTTAAAACCTATCATGTTGTCAAGTTTTAGTAGCATTAGAAGCCAGTCTTTGCTTATGCGTTGATTAAATGAGTCATGCTTTGACACTAATGTGCTGTACTTAAATATGTAGATTGTGTGCAGTACCATTATCTCTTCTAGACTAGTGAATGAGTTTTGGTAAACTGCTAGGGATAGTGTTGCTTGTCTAAAATCACACTGTGAGTTTGTGTACATTTGGGTAAGGATTGTGAGAGAAGCATTTGGTAACATAGTGTATTTGATGACAGATAACTGTTATAAAATCGGTCATGTTGTCAAGTTTTAGTAGGTTTAGAAGCTATTCTTTGCTTATGCATTGATAAAATGAGTCAGGGTTTGACACTAAAGTGCAGTACCATGTACTATTCTATTCACTGTGCCAGAACTGAAAATGTAAAAGTTTTACCCAGGCACTAAGCTAGCACTAGTCTGATGATTTAGTCAGTTTCCAAGTACTCATGTTGTGAACCATACATTACCACATAGATTGTTTCAAATGTCTATGTAGTATGCATGCAGTCTTCTAACATACTATACACTTGTCTTTCACATTTTCAATTCGCTAGTCAGTATCCATACACTTCCAGGAAACACCCTGTAACTCCCTTTGCAGACCTCTAGTGACCCATTCAGCATCATGTACTAATCCATTCACTGTGCCAAAACCCAAACACTTATAAATTCACCACAATACTATCTTTGGAGTACTCTAATCATTCAGTCAGTGCCTAAGTATTCATGCACTGAGCCAGGCCTTAGCACATGGACAGCTTCAAACCCCTACCCACTATGTATGCAGTCTTCTAACCACCTAGACACTTGTCTTTCATTCTTTCAATTCTCTAGTCAGTATCCATACAGTCCAGCAAACATCCTGTCACTCCCTTTGCACTGCTCTAGTGACCCATTCAGTACCAAGTACTAATCCATTCCCTGTGCGAAAAGCCTACCACTTATAAATTCATCTAGGCACTCTCCTTGCTGTACTCTAATCATTCAGTCAGTACCCAAGTAGTCATGCAGTGAGCCAGGCCTTAGCACATGGACTGCTTTAAATGCCTATGCAGTATGGATGCAGTCCTCTAATCACCTACACAGTTGTCTTTCACACCTTCAATTCCCTAGTTAGTATTCATACACTTCTAGCAAACACCCTGTCACTCACCCAGTGTGTCTCCTTATAGTACTGTAATCATTTAGTCAGTTAGTATGTAGTCTTTTAGTGAGGTAGGCTTTAGGGCATGAACTGCTTCAAAGTAGTATGCACTATGCATGTAGTGTTTTAACCATCGTCACACTTGTAGTTCAGGGCTATAGTTTCTTAGTCAGTTTTTATATCAAATGTGTTTGTACAAGGTCGGGAGCCTAGCGCGCAACCAAGATGGCCGCGTAGGTGCGAGGCTCCCGAGGACCTCCGCAACCTCCTACGATTATCCTGAAATTATCCTGCCCTGGATGAGGGGACTATGTTGGTGAACCTGAGCTGAGGTGGCACCCGTTTCCCGCTTCCGAATCGGACCTCGGACACCGGAGTGAGCACCGATTGAGGTTTGCGGCCTTCCCCTCGCCGGACCCCGGATTTGCGCTGTGGGGTGATCCAGTGACAAAGTGAACAACAGCGGCAGGCAGGGCCTGGCGACTCGCGTACCCCGCACTTTCGCTTTCGCTTTCACACCCCCTTGCCGTCTCTGCGAGGTTGGGTCGCGGAGCCCTTGGTGTTGGTGTGGCCTTGCTGGGAGACCCTGCCTGCCTGCAGGCTGTGATCCACCCCGCTGCTCTGAGGTGGCCCCCCCGGAGCTCGTGGCCCTGCTTTCCTGCCCTACACGACGTGGCTGGTGCGACTGGGAGACTGGTGGCCATGGCCACGAAACAAGATGGAGACCGGGCAAAGACCAAATCGACCCGGCGTGGCGCCGTCCATCAGGCCAACAGTATGGACCGCTATACCCTCCAGAAGGGATCTCCCGATGGACCGCGCAAGTCCCCTGAGAGCCCTCCTGATGCCCCAGACCTGCCCGCAGATCTGACTCTGCGAGATGTCATGGGCGCCATTGCCGAGATGAAGGCCTCGGTGGGCCAGCGGTTCGATACACTGGCGCAGAAGATCGACTCGGTCCTCGTGGATGTTGGCCTGGTGAGGGCCGATCTTTCCAAAACCAACGACCGAGTAGATTCTTTGGCCCACACCGCATCGGGCCTAACGACAGATGTGGCGGCCTTACAAACAGAGGTGCGCCGGCTTAGTCAGGCGAGTGCGCTTATGGATCGACGCATGGAGGACTCCGAGAGTCGGGCACGGAGGAACAACATCCGCATCATCGGGGTGCCCGAGGGACGCGAGGAGGCGGCGGCGGATCTCTTTGTGGAGGACCTGATTGCTACCCATCTCCAGCCACGGGGGCTGAGTAAACTCTTCGCAGTGGAGAGGGCCCACAGGGTTCCTGGGGGAAGGCCGAAGGTCGGAGCCCCTCCGAGACCTCTCATTGCCCGGATTTTCAATTTTCGGGACAGAGACGCTATCCTGCAAACCTCCAGACTGCATGGACCGGTCAAGTTTGACAATATGGAGGTAAATTTTTACCCTGATTTCACCCCAGCGGTCCAGAAGCAGAGACTGAGCTTCCTAGGCGTCAAACGCCGTCTTCGGGACCTAAACCTCAAATACGCCATGCTCTTCCCAGCCAAGCTGCGAGTGGAGGTGGATGGTCGCACGCACTTCTTTGATCGTCCCGAAGCGGCCGGGGACTGGCTGGATACTCTGCCCGGGGATCGTGATCGGGGGGGTGGGGGGGGGTGGCGGGGGGAGAAGGCACGCTGGATCGGGACTGAGGGTTTAATATTGGGCCTCACTCTGGACGGAAATGATGCCATTTTCGATTCTGCGTCAGTCTTTGTAAGTTCCCCTCCTATGGAGGTTGTGTTGGGTCTATTGGGGGTTCTCCCTCCTCCTCTAGGGGGTCTAGTTAGTTTAACTATATATGGGGCGACAGGCACACTGCACGTTGGGGGGGCTGCTCGGGCTCATGCAGGGGTGCAGTGAGGGGGGAGTTCTGTTGGGGTGGGTGGGTAGGGATGGGGTGTTGTTCGTTTTTATCACAAGGCAAACGTATTTTTGTGTTAGTTCTAAAGTGCTCTCCGGGGGACGAATGATGGCTTCTGCATATGATGGGGGGTAGGGAATTAACTTTGTTGTCTTGGAATGTGAATGGACTGGGGGACAGGATCAAACGAGGTGTGGTCCTGCAGTTTTTGAAGCGAATCTCGCCCGATGTAGTCTTTCTGCAGGAGACACACCTCATTGGCAACTCCTTCTGCGCCATGAATCGGCGTGGCTATCGCCTAGTGGCTCACTCGGGCTTCACGTCTGGCTCAAGGGGTGTGGGCATCATGGTGAAGAACTCGCTCCCGTTGGAGATTGATGAGGTGCTCCACGATGACAGGGGACGTTACACGGTCTTGGTGGGAAGACTGGAGGGCAAAGTGGTTGTCTTTGTGTCAGTATACATCCCACCGGGGCTGCAGTCGACCACCTTTGCAGACCTGGGGCGCCTTCTCCTTGGCCTTCCGGGGGGGCTTTTAGTTGTGGGGGGGGATTTCAATGCGGTGGTATCTGGGACTGTGGATCGTCACCCCCCTAGGGACCTCCCCCGGGCACAGGCGTGGCTACCCGGCCTCTTGGATACATTTGGATTAGTGGACTGCTGGCGTTTAAAATACCCCACGCAGCTGCAGTACACTTTCCACTCGGGAGCCCATGGTAGTCTCTCGCGACTAGACTATGTCCTTGTCCCGGCGGCCTATGTTGGGAGGGTGGGAGAGGTGCGCCATTTGCCACGGGGTATTTCGGACCACTCCCCGCTCCTACTGCACTTTGATGTCTTTCCCAGGGGTGAGGGTAGGGTGGTCCCAATTAATCCTTGGTACCTGCGCGACCCCACCATTCGCGCTGAATTGATTAAATCCCTTCAGCGATATTTTGATGAGAATGTGGGGTCCGTGCCTTCGGCTGTACCGCTGTGGGAGGCCTTCAAGACAGTACTCCGAGGGGAGGCCCTATCCCTTATTTCCCACGCCCGGAGGCGCGAGCGGGAGGAGGTGACCCGGATGGAGGCTGAAATAGCCGAGTTGGAGGGTAATCTAGAAGGTGGGGTGACGGATGCCGCATTACATGTCCTCCAACTCAAGCAAGCGGCCTATAGGGCCCTCGTCACGGAGGCGGCCAGGGGCCTCAGTAGAGAGCAACAGGGGCGACTGTATGATGTGGGTGATAAGGCTGGTAAACTTATAGCGTGGTTGGACAAAAAAGAGAGAGCGAATCGTGTGATCCCGCTGATTGAGAAAACGGATGGTGTGTGTGTAACTGAGCCAGAAGAAATCGTCTCCTGTTTCGCGGATTATTTCCGTGGGGTGTATTCCCCGGTGTCTCCCTGCTCGGAAGAGGATTCCCGTGCCCTGCTCAGTGATATCGCGCTGCCGTCCCTTTCCGGGGATGACAGGGTGTCGCTGGACGCCGCTCCCACCTCCGACGAAATCGTCCTCGCCATACGCTCGGTCGCTTCCGGCAAGGCCATGGGTCCGAATGGTCTCCCTATCGAGTTGTACAAGTTGCGACCGGATACGCTGGCACCCCACCTCCGGGCTATGTTCCTGGCGGCACACTCGGTGGGCTCCCTCCCTCTGGACCAGCGTCTGGCTACAATCGTGGTCATCCACAAGGAGGGGAGACCTCGGGACCGGGTTACATCCTATCGGCCCATTTCGCTACTGAATGCGGAGCCCAAGATTCTCGCCAAGGTACTGGCCAATCGGCTGGTCGGCGTGGTGGGAGATTTGGTTCATCAGGACCAGTCCGGCTTTATTCCCCATCGCAACACAGCCCTCAATCTGCGGCGTTTGCACGGTGTGCTCGCACGTGTCCCGTTCATACGGGAGCCGGCCATTTTGGCGTCCTTAGACGCCACCATGGCGTTTGACACGCTTGAATGGCCATATATCTGGGCGATGCTTGCGAAGTTTGGATTTGGCCCAGGGTTCATCAGTTGGGTCAAATTGCTGTATTCGGGCCCATTGGCGCAGGTGGTGGTGAACGGAAGAGTATCGGCTCCGTTCGAGCTGGGCCGGGGCACACGGCAGGGCTGCCCCTTATCGCCGCTCCTCTTTGCACTTGCCTTGGAGCCCCTGGCGGAGTGGCTGCGGTGGGAGCCTTCCATCCGTGGTCTCCGCTGGACCCCTGAGTATGAGGACCGCGTATCCCTATACGCTGATGACATCCTCTTGTACCTAGCTTCCCCACGTAAATCACTCATAGTACTGGTTGATGTTTTGCGCTCATTCGGTCGTAACTCCGGTCTGGTCATCAACTGGGCTAAATCGTGTGTGTATGTTCTCTCCGGGGAGGCTCCTATCCTCCCGCGGGGCTGTCCGATCCAGGTCGCCCCGCAGGGATTTAGGTACCTGGGTGTCTTCATTACTCTGGACCCGGAGGCTCGGTATGATCGGAACTTGCTTCCCCCCCTCCAGCGTCTGAAAGAGGATGTCGCGCGCTGGCGACGTTTGCCGCTTTCGCCGCTCGGCCGGGCGGCATTGTTTAAAATGATGTCCCTGCCGCGTTTCCTGTACGCGTTGCAGAACACTATGGACCTCGTCCCAGCGCGCTACTTCCGCGAAGTGGAGAGTTTGCAGCGCCGCCTGTTCTGGGACGGGAGGCCACGTATTGCACTTGCGAAGCTGACGCTCCCATGGTATGACGGGGGGATTGCCCTCCCGGATATTAAACGGTACTATTGGGCCTCCCAGCTAGCTGCGATTAATCAGGGCCTATATGGGCCCGCCTTAAACCCGGCATTTGAAATGGATAGGATGCTACTTCCAGGTGGTGACCATAATCGAGCGCTCTACTCTAGCGCGCCCGACGCTCACCTAACGGGCCCCACGCGTGTCATGGTGCGAGTGTGGCACGCGGCCAATGCAGCTATGGGGTGGAAGGACCGTCTGACCCGGGCATCACCACTATACGCGTCTGAGCGGTTGGGCTCCTTGTGGACCTCGAAGGGCTTTGAGAAGTGGGACATAATAGGCATTAGCAAAGTGGGGGATCTCTGGACGAGGGGAGGATTTAAAACGTTCGAGATGCTGCAGACGGAATTTCAATTGCAGGGCAGCGAGTACTTTCGGTATTTGCAGGTCCGTCATGCGCTGGGCTCCCTCTTTCCGGACGTTGCCTCCATCCCGGAGTGTTCCCCCCTGGAGGATAGAGTGCTGGATGGACACGTCCCTGACAGCACGATCTCACTGATCTACAAAAAACTGATCAACGACCGCTCGGACCTGTTGACTGCCCTTCGTGAGGCTTGGGTAGCCGATGGGCTGGAGCTGGACGACGAGGACTGGATCTCCGCGGTGGTCTCCCCGAAAGAGGTGGCCATACCGGCTCGCCTTCGTTTCATCCAGCTCAAGATACTCCACAGGGTCTACATGACGGGGCCAAAGCTCCTGCGTATGGGCTATGCTGAGGACGGTTTGTGTAAGCGTGGGTGTGGTGCGTTGGGGACTTTTCTGCATATCTTGTGGGAGTGCCCGGAGGTGGAGGGGTTCTGGCGTGGTGTGCATGAGGTGCTGCGAGTGGTTACGCATGTGGCGCTGTTGCCCGAAGCGAGGAGATGCCTGTTGAATGTGTGGGAGCCTTCCGATTACTCGGTGCCGCAGACGTGGTGGGTGACTCTGGGGTATATGGTTGCCAAGCGTGATATTGCCCAGCTGTGGGGATCCCAGAGGCCCCCGACTGTCTCGGCCTGGAAGAAACATATGGATTGGTGCATGTTTCGGGAAAAGGTGGTGTATGTGGCGAGAGGTAAGCCTGGGACATGGGTGAAAGTATGGGGCCCCTGGAACGCCTACCGCGGGGGAATCTGTGCTCCACCGTTATTGCCTGATCTGTCGCCGGCCCCGTCCCCTTAGCCAACTCATCCCCCCGGTACCTGGGCATTGGGTTCACCCAGCCCTAGTTCTGATCTCTCCCCCCTCTTGAGATTCCTATGGATGGCTAGGATCCCCCCTCTAGGGGAGCACGTGTTGCTATTTCCGATTGAGGATTGCCTTGTGGGTTTGTTTGTATTTGTTGTTCTTTAAGTTTAAAATGGAACCGTATAGTGGGGTCTGGATAGTGTGGCTTGCAACGATGTTAACTCCTGTGCATGCTCAGCCGCAGCACCATGTGTTTTATAAATGTATATCGTATGCTCCTTTCATTGCTAGCGGCCGGCCGGAAGGTTGTAGGCCCATATTTGTATATTTTTGAGTCTTGTAATAAACGGTTTAAAAAAAAAAAAAAAAATGTGTTTGTACAGTAATGGAATAGTATACATTTGAAAGTTATTAATATACATTTATTTGTGATTCTTTTTTACAGATACAGAACAGGAGTGTTTCTCATCTGTTTGCACTCTTCTCGTGCAAGATTGTTTGGATGAAGGGTCCTTAGGTGTTTCATCATACTTGCTGTGCCGCACAAGTATTTTTTGTTAGGATCCCCTCGTATCAGAACTCTTTTGCAAATCTTGCACGTGACGAAGGTGGCATTGGTCTTTGTTTGCCCCTCGAAAAAAGTAGAAAATTTCCACATCACTGAAGTAAAACGTTGTGGGCGTGGTGCATCCTCCAAAAATTCATCCTTAGATTCGGTGAATATTTTAAAGTGACAACATTTACAGTTTTTGTAAGTTAAACTTATAAAATTTTGTTAGCTGTATGCATTTTATATATCTGTGATTTGTATCTTGTGGTATTTTGTTGAGAATAGCATGTTGTTGTTTTTTTAACAATCTTTGTGATTGTTTTTTTTTTTGCCCGCTGTTAAGTGATGAGTACGATTGAAATCACTATTTTTAGTGAAATTTAATATATTCCGAGAACAGCAAAAAAGGCAAAAAAATTACTTTGTGGAAATTATGCTGTGTTGTAAAAAATGTATTATTACATGTTATAATTTTTTTTCCTTTTCTTTCACAGATCCAAATTTTAAAATAAGCAATTTTTATGAATTTAGATTGGAATGAAAATGTGAAAAAAATGTGTACCATTTTTTATTCCTATTACTGTGAGGGTAAGTTTAGCTACGTCTCAATATGCCGAATGAGGAGGTCTGCAAGAAGCTACAAAGTTGAAACATGTTTCTAAATACACTCTGTTTATACCTTTGTAGTTTTGACACTCTTTCATATTTACAAAGAGAGGAAAAAGCACTCTGTGTACTATTTATACTCCATGTAAATACAACCTCATTATGCACACCACTTTGCGTTGAAAGGGTGTTCTATAAGTGTTGTTGTGCATGATTGCACTGTATACTCATAGAACAATTTTATTTATTTATTTATTTGCATGTTTGTACCGCGCTGGAATCAACTCCCTAAGGAGTATCTCCGCGCCCTTTAGCACCATCAATAAACAAAGAGCAATTACTAGCCGTGTACATTTATAACATTAAAAAGGTATCTTAATCTTGAAAGAGGAAAGTTTTTAATTGTTTCCTAAAAGGAAGATGTTCTCTGTGCAGTCTGATAGCTATGGGTAGACTGTTCCACAGCATGGGACCTGCCACAGATAAAGCTCTGAACTCCTGTCTTGCTTTCCTAGCTCTGGGGACACATAGCAAAGCCCGTTCACCAGATCTAAGGGAGCGTATGGGAACATATGGAATGAACTTGTTGGCCAAGTCAGGCATTTATGTATGATGCAACATATTTTAAACTTCACCCTCTGTTTCACTGGTAACCAGTGAAGTTTAATCAACAAAGGTTTGGAGGGTGTTCGAGGGGGTGCGTTTAGTAGCAGGCGAGCAGCAGTGTTCTGAACCACCTGCAATCTTGAGATGATTCCTTCGTTCGCCGATAATAACAGGCCGTTACAATAATCTAATCTGCTCAGCACTAACGCTTGCACCAAGGTCTTTCTTGTGGCATCTGGGAGTAAAGGAAACACCTTCCGAAGCAGCCCAATGATGTGAAAACATGAGCCCACCACTTGGTTACCATGTTGTTTTAAGGAAAGCTCCTGGTCCAACCTAACACCCAAGTCTTTCACTACCGATTTAGGCTCAGGGACTGGCCCAAGATCTTGAGGCCACCAGTCCGGGGTCCACAGGAGTTTAGCCTCGCCAAATAGCATCACCTCCGTTTTAGCAACATTGCATTGTAAATAATTGGACGCCATCCAATGTGCCACTGCTTTCATTCCCTGGGCAAACGAGTTCCTAATCTCTGTAGTGAGTGTTTTAAATGGAAAGAGGAGTTGCGTATCATCTGCATAAGACACTGGGATGAACCCATGGGATCTCATGATGTTGGCCAAGGGGGCCACATAGATGTTGAAAAGCGTAGGGCTCAAGCAGGAGCCCTGTGGCACCCCTTTAGAGATCCTCAGCTCCTCTGCCCGAAATGTACCCAAGATGACACTTTGGGTACGATCTGTTAGGAAACTCCTCAGCCAGGCCAGCGCCTTGTCTCCGAGGCCAATATTAGCTAGCCTGGAAGTCAGGATGTTGTGCGACACGGTGTCAAACGCCGCAGACAGATCCAACAGCACCAGTACAACGGAATAACCCTTGTCCTGGAGCATATGTAGATCGTCCGCGACGGACAGCAAGGTGGTCTCGGTGCTGTGTCTAGGCCTAAACCCTGACTGGGAAGAGTCCAGTCCCCCTGCTTTTCGATGTAAGTCGACAGGTGGCGGTTTACAAACTTCTCGATTAATTTGCCCAAAAAGGGAAGAAGAGAGATCGGTCTTAGATTGGACAGTTCTGTCCAGGGGATGGCATTGTTTTTCCTTAGAGGTCTTACCAGCGCCCGTTTCCAGTCTAGGGGAACCTCCCCTGTACTCAGGGACAGATTAACTAATTGCCGAATTCTCGGGCCCAAATCGTTAGCCAATATAGGCATGATACGTGCAGGGATGGTATCCAAAGGGCAACCACTCTTTATTTGCATAATAATATAGATATAGGAGGAAATTCAGTAAGGCACAGGGTGGAGCGGGAATGGGCTCCAGCAGTCAGTGGAGAAATGTTATCTATTAGAGGAATATTGTTGGAATGCATTATTTTATCATAGATCCCATCTATCTTCTTTGTAAAGAATAGTGAGATCTCGTCACAAAGTTCTTGGGATGCTAGTTCTGCCATTTCACATGCTGCTGGCTTAGTGAAAGTTTGTAAAATTTGATATAACATGTTCGAGTTTTCACCAGCTGCAGATAGTTGTGTAGCAATATAGTTTTTACGTGCAGCACGAATGGCCTTGTGATATGTTTTAAGAGCGATCCTATGATGTTCCTTAACTTCAGGCCTCCGCGATGATCTCCATATCTTTTCTAGTTTCCTAGTCTTTAACTTAAGGGATCTTAATTCATCAGAAAACCAGACCTCTTGCTTATGTGCTACACGGGGTTTAAACACTCTTAAAGGAATAGTAGCGTTTATGGCCTTAGCGACCGCTTCCTCAAACATATTTAATTCGATTGTAATATCATCTGTCGGGCTATTAGTTATAAATTCCTTATATTTTTCCCTAAAATTCTCCGAAGTGAGTTTATGCCAAGGTCTGCTTGTGCTGGCTAATGCAATCTGTCCAGCCCGAGGCTTATGGTTAGCAAATGTGTAAAATTTAAGAATGAAGTGGTCCGTCCAGTCCACTTGAGTAGGAGGCATACATTTAATCAAGGGCGAATTAGACATGACTAAATCTAAAGTATGGCCGGCTTGATGAGTCGGGCCATGATTGTATTTTTTTAGTCCCAATAAGTCTAAATCCGCAAGTAAGGTATTTGCCTCCGGACAATTACCCAGCTCACTGTGGACATTAAAGTCCCCTACAAGAAGAAAATCAGATTTCTCTTGTACATGAGGGGCTAAAGCCTCAATAAGAAGAACAGAAAAATTCTCACATGGGCCAGGGGGGCGGTACACCACAGCACCCTTCCTGTTTTCCTTAGATGCTGAATTAATTTGAAAAATCATTAATTCTATCTGAGGTGTGCAAAGTTCCTCAATGATAGTAACATTCATTTCTTGTTTATATACAATAGCTACCCCCCCACTGTTTTATTAGGGCGATCCAACCTGGATATTTTATATCCTATCGGTATACCCAAGGTCATGGCCGGGACTGAGTGAGGTTGGAGCCATATTTCAGTCAGAAAGCATAAATCTGGTTCTTCAGATGATATGAGGTCCCATACCTCAATGGAGTGTTTGGCTAATGAACGAATGTTACACAGCATGTTCTTACTCCCCAATGGTAGATTACCCGTAGGATTGTGTGTCAATGTGATATGTTGTACTTGTCCCGCCAATTCCGGGGGGTGCTCCCAGTGTTGTCCAGCTGCAGTGGGATTATGAAACTGCACATGACATCCCCGACAGGCAAACGGGCCCTCTAGGTTGGTTCCCACTTCATGTGTGCATACCCTAGGAACGTGTGCGCCAATCTCTATTAGTACCTGTGAGGTATATGTTATCCTGCTGCTGGGAGATTTCTCTGGGCTGGATGGGTACTCCTTCATAGCCCCCTGCCCCTTGCCCCGATCTGTTGCGGACGGGCGCAGACAGGCTGGTCTTCGGCTCGTCTTAGGCGCAGGAGTAGGCGCCACACTGCACGCAAACGCTGCGCGCTAGAGACGACGAGTGGCTAAATAGCCCTCAAGTGTGGAGAAGCTAGAGCGCTAACCGCTCGCCTTCCTGTGTGGGCCTGTCACTGCCCCGCCCTCCGCACCCGTGATTGGCTACTGGGTCGGACCGGGCGTGCAGGCACAGTTCAAAACTCTAGAACGATACTAGAGCAACTAACCCCTCAATGAGTGCGAGAATGCAATAATTTTACAGCGTGACACTGAATTTATAACATCATGTAGCCAACTAAAATTACAAGAAGGTGACACAATATTTTTAAAAGAAAGTTTCAGCTCAACAGAGTTCTAAGTTAAAAAAAGCACACAGCAATGAACTTTGATCGATAATGGCGCCCAGCGGGGTCGGGAGATGCTGCCACCGTCGTCCCTACCGCAAAAGTCGGAGCCTCCTCGCAGCCTAAATAGCCCTCAAGTGTGGAGAAGCTAGAGCGCTAACCGCTCGCCTTCCTGTGTGGGCCTGTCACTGCCCCGCCCTCCGCACCCGTGATTGGCTACTGGGTCGGACCGGGCGTGCAGGCACAGTTCAAAACTCTAGAACGATACTAGAGCAACTAACCCCTCAATGAGTGTGAGAATGCAATATTTTTACAGCGTGACACTAAATTTATAACATCATGTAGCCAACTAAAATTACAAGAAGGTGACACAATATTTTTAAAAGAAAGTTTCAGCTCAACAGAGTTCTAAGTTAAAAAAAGCACACAGCAATGAACTTTGATCGATAATGGCGCCCAGCGGGGTCGGGAGATGCTGCCACCGTCATCCCTACCGCCGGTTATCAGAAATCGTAAATCTCAATATGTGTGTGAATGCTGCACCATTCTAAAATTGGTGTAGGAAAGCACAAGAAAGAGAATTGTTTTAATTTCTCCACATTTTTATATCTTCCATGCATGCTAAAATGTTCAGCATACATTGAAGGAGAAAAATGCGTTTTCTGATTGTTTTTGTGCAGGAAGGTGTGTCTTCCTGCACAAAAACAAACAGTACATGACACAGATATCCTTGCACTATGGTGCAAGGGTGCCTGTGTCACCACATGGCTGCAGTTTAAGCAGCCGTGCAGAGAGAAGCATAGATTTGCAACATATTTATGTACATATGTTGCATTTCTGTGCTTCGGAAGTACTACAGCACACTGCAGTTAAAGAGGTTACTGTGTGATGCTGCAGCACTTCCTCATAGTTCTGCACTTATACATTCACCATACGCTACTAATGCATTCATTCAGTCAATTACGTACTACACATACATTCATCTAAACTTTCACACACTAACAAAGAAATTTAGCTCTTTTTTTAAACCAGGAAAGTTAGTTCTTACAAGAACTTTTTTTTTCTTCTTTCTTCTTTTATAATTTTATGAGTTTTCGGAACAATTTTTACTTTCTTGCCAGCGGCATATCAGATCGATCGACTGCTCACCATAGCACAAAGTCGCATTGCACCTAGTGCAGAGCACTTTTAAAAATTGAATTTGAGGACGGATGTCCAAGGTTTGGGCTGATGGATGCACTCTTGATGTGCTCGGCTGCGATGAGGTGGATGGCGCAGGAGCAGGAGTGTTTCTCATCCGTCGGCACTCTTCTCGTGCAAGATTGTTTGGATGAAGGGTCCTCATGTGCTTCATCATACTTGCCGTGCTGCAAGAGTATTTCTTGTTAGGATCCCCTCGCGACAGGACTCTTTTGCAAATCGTGCACGTGACCAAGGTGGCATTGGTCTTATTCTGCCCCTCGGGAAAAGTAAAAAATTTCCACACCACTGAAGAAAAACGTTCTTTGGGTGGTGCCCCCGCCAAAAATTCATCCTCAGAAGTGTGAGGTGATGCAGGTGATGCCTGCTGCCCTGAAGCCATTTTTGGTTGAAAAAAGTTAGAGCTAAGTGTAAACTTAGTCTAAAAAATCTTCTTCTCTCCAAAGAGATGGTGCTCTAAAGAAGGTCAAAGAAGAATGATTGAAATGGGTGGGGTCTTTCAATAGTTAGAAGAGGAAGTAAAGAACCAATCAAATCTCTTTTTTTGCAGGTCACATGGGATCCGCGCACCCTGCGCTTACGCAGGACGCACCCAGCGCGCGGGTACTTGTGCCTCCCACACAAAGTGAGGCACCATTTTTACCGGGAGACCCAGGGGAACGCTGGGAGGTGGGAAATTTGAGTGAGCCCGGTGATGCCACAACTTTCCCACACAAAAATGTGTGAAAACAGTGATTTTTTCAGCTAATATTGAGGTTTGCAGGGGATTCTGGGTAAGGAAACGTTGGGGGATCCACGCAAGCCATACCTCCCTGGAAGCCCCCGGGTGTCTAGTTTTCAGAAATGTATGGGTTTGGTAGGTTTCCCTAGATGGCCACCGAGCACCGGGTCAAAAACCCAGGTGACCCCCCTTGCAAAACCAGGCCCTTGTCTGTCGCGGGTACTTGGGCCTCCCACACAAGTGAGGCACCATTATTACCGGGAGACCCAGGGGAACGCTGGGAGGTGGGAGACTTGAGATGGACTTCAGTATGGATTGTGGTGGACAGGCCTTCAAGGTTAACCCACAATTGACACCACTAGGGTACACCTGCTTGTGCTAAGACATCAAGCCTTCTAAGGTCTAGTGGGGCCTTCTACGGTCTAGCATGGGAATGTGCTCCCTCAGTACAGTGGTGTGGTGGACTGGTCATGAATGCGGAACCCGGTTCCCCAGTTCCAAATTCCACAGCTCTGGCCATAGTGCCATATCCCCACTGAACACCATAGTTGCCCACTGAAACTCGCACTGCCTTCAGCTGTAACCTAATTGTGCCCGCTATAAACACTTGGATGTGGCTCAATTCAAATTATGCACTTGATAAGAGTAATATGCTGCCTAAAATTTTTTTTAAAAAAAGCAACCACTCATAGGGAATGCAAAGCATGTGAAATGTAAGCAGAAACAACATGGTTACCTAAACGATCTCTCACTAACTATTCAGAAATCAGCGAGTGGTTTCACCTGAAAAGTTATGGACATGACTAGAGGGCCCTGAAGGGAACCGTTTCACTGTCCATTGCTTACATCCTTACAAAACGTAAGCAGTATGGTATAAAAAGACCACATCCATAAACACAGAGCCATGGTACACACTGTGTTTTCCAATCCACCCATCAACCAGGTATTGCAGTACCTCCAGGAATGGTACACTCTCCTAACCTGGAAACAGCAATGCTCTTCAAAGAAAGACAAGAAAATGAAAGTAGCACTTCCCTGCAAACTCTGTAAAGTGATGCTGGTGTATTTGGATGTAAAAAAAACAATCTGGCCACTTTGCAACCCCTCTGTCTTGCTATTATTCTCATATAAGAAATTCTATTTCTCTACATGCTGCTGCACTTTGGATTTGAAAAAAAGAAGGGCCTTTCTCGGCGTTTTTGGATCCATTTCACAGGGAAGCAACTAGAAAGACGAGCGTTTTTCAAATTTGGATCCATTTCACAGGGAAGCAACAACAGGCACACAGGAACGAAGCCGAGCCTCGTAGCATGCCTGGGCATACCAAAGTGCCCTTGCCCTAACCCAAACCCACCGATGCAAAAATCATGCTGCTGCACTTTGGATTTGAAAAATTACAAAGAAGGGCATTTCTCTGCATTTTCGGATACATTTCGCAGGGAAGCAACTAGAAAGACGAGCGTTTTTCAAATTTGGATCCATTTCACAGGGAAGCAACAACAGGCACACAGGAACGAAGCCGAGCCTCGTGGCATGCCTGGGCATACAAAAGTGCCCCCACCCTAACCCAAACCCACCGATGCAAAAATCATGCTGCTGCACTTTGGATTTGAAAAATAACAAAGAAGGGCATTTCTCAGCATTTTTGGATCCATTTCACAGGGAAGCAACTAGAAAGACGAGCGTTTTTCAAATTTGAATCCATTTCACAGGGAAGCAACAACAGGCACACACTAACGAAGCCGAGCCTCTGGCATGCCTGGGCCTTCCATAGTGCCCCCACCCTAACCCAAACCCACCGATGCAAAAATCCCCCTCCCCAGCCCCAAAACTCACCTTTACTCTCCGACGCGCAGGAAGCAAATAGCTTCCTGTGCACGGAGAGCAAACGGGAAACCTCCAATGACGTCAGAACGGCTCACGCGCTGACGTCATTGATGACGCGGGGGAGGGCTGGGGGAGGCAGGGGAACGTCTTCCCCTGCCTTCCCAGTAAAAAAAAAAAAGATCGAACACTCACGGGGGGAGCGCCAGTGGGTGGGTGCCATGACGAGCTGGACTCGTCATGGGCACAGCGCGACTGTGCTCCATGACGAGTCCAGCTCGTCATGGGCACAGAAGGGGTTAACTCTTAGGTCTATATACACCTCCACTCACTCACCTGTACAGTCACTCATACTTACAGTCACTCCGTACAAGACTATCATATGCATTTATACACCTACATAGACACTCACACACCACCAATCATCCATAGAGGTACTCTCACACCTAGTCAGTCATGCAAATAATTAATCACACTCCCATTTACTCACCTATGCACTTATACACACTCAAGTTCACTTACTCATAAAAATAGTACCACATTCTTACGCTCTTATACAATCATTGATACAAGCACACACTCATCCATATAGCCACTCTCACAATATACCCACTTATATACTCTTACACGTATATATACTGCATTTCACATATGTAGTTACTGACACATGTATAACTGAGATATACATTCAATCCCTAACACACCCATACATACACTCACCCAACCATACAGTTCATCACAGATGCACTCTTAAAACCATGCACCCATAGAATCACCCAGTCACACATCTATGCACAGAGTCACACCCACCCTACCCACACAAACACTCAGGCACCCATACAGATACTCAGACAACCAATCAATACCCCATATAGACACTCATATAGCTATTCACAAAACCATGCAGCCACTTATACACCAACAGACAGACACATACAGACCTTCACACAGTTTAGTCACTAGTCTGCAGTCAGATACATTTAATGACTCACTTATAGAATCAGTTACGCACCTAGAAAATCATCCATTCACACACTTTTACACCCACTCATTCTTCCACAGGTCTTTCACTATAAATATATAAAACATATTTAAACTTTTCAGAAAAACACACAGTGACAGGATGACGTCATCAGTGATGTTATCAGTGATGTCATTTGAGATGTCATCAGTGATGTCATCAGTGATGTCACTGACCATGTCATGAGTGATGTAATATGTGACGTCATCAGCAGTGCATTGCGGGGGCGCGAGTTATAGTTATCTGAACTAACTATAACAGGGGAATTTCGAGGGTTTTGTACGAGGGAAATGTCCAGCTAACTATAACACCTCTGAAACCTATGTTTTTTTCAGTGAATATATATATATATACATATATATATATATTTTATTTATTTATTTATTTATTTTTTTCTCCAGGAGAAAGGAATCCAAAATTGAAGATCACTGGAGCCCACACGATCAAGGTTTGCAGGAATTTTTATTTTCAAATTGCAGACAAGGACGATGGGTTTTGACCACGTTCGTGGTCTTGGTCACATGACCTCCACCTCCAAAACAGTGATATTTAAAGGTGCAGATAAGTGACACACTAATGAACATAAAGAATTACTGAATGTTAATTCACATATAAATTATAATGGTGATAAATGGTTACAATACATGCTTAGCAGATAAGCAAATATTGCATCATAGTATGGACTGATTTGTTTTTGGATCTGAAGTTAGTGCCATGGTTACTATGTGTTGCGGTTTAATCAGGATATGTATGCATGGTTAGGATTCAATGTTTTTTGGTGCCACTGAAGTTGGACATTGTTTTTACAATTATCATAAAATAACAGGTGAGTCTAGTGCCCCAATGAGTATTTGTGAGTTAGTAATAAATATCAAATTGTGTCATGGGTTGGATGGGATATTCAGAGCATCCTAATAAAACTCTGTTTGGAGAGTTACTAAGGGTATAGTACCCTAGTGTCTAAGTGGGTTATGGAGTATGGTGCAGAAGTCCGCCATTGTCTCTAGTGCGCTTATTTGTAACACAAACGTGATGTTGTATGTTGGCTCACGGCTACACTCATCTGTAAAAATAAGAAAACAAACATGGTCAAGACCTGTGACATCTGTGAACCATTATAAAGATAAAATCATTTTATACTTGTTATACCTCCTTTTTCCCTCCTGTGGTACATTAAAATTTGGGACCGCGTAGGAGGCAGGGCCCTACCCTGCCTATTCCGGTATCAGCGAACCGCGAATGGCCAATGCGGTATGTACGAGTGCTTTGCATAACGTTTTATCGATAAATGCACTTTGTATACGATATTACACATTGACTTCGTGGGTTCCATCTTGGAGCGGTGGCCATCTTATGGTTGCCCTCACATAGGCTACACATCAAGGACAAACAACGGCCTTTAGAACACATGTGCCTTCCTTTGACTTCTCTGTGACCTGTGCGACTTGGCCGCACCGCCCCAGGTCAGTCCGGTCCCACGAGCTGGCCGTCCTACGCCACCTGTGATTAGCATCAGGGTTTGACACACCATAAAGCCTTTTCATCCCACACGAGCCTCCGGCTAATCTCTTTCACACCTGACTCTTTCTGCTTTATGGCTTGTTTTACAAACAGGAGGTGCCCGTGTTTATTGGAGTCTGTTGATATCTGATGTGGGATCTGAGCCTCGCTGGGTAAATAATTGTGGGCTGGCTGAACTGAAATGTGGGATGGTCATCATGACTCTGCCTTTTCGTTTGTAATGAATACATATGAATGACCATATCGTAGAACGAGGAATGTGTGCCTGAAGCATGATAATTTGTATTTAAGGAGAAGCCCGTTTCTGTAAGTTTAAGCAGTCTCCTGAGAACATACATTGTGTTGTACTTCTCGGATACCTGTAATTGGTCTGCAGCCAATAAACAAGATCTTTGACTTCACCTAGAAGACTCTGTGTTTCTGTGGGTCTGAAACAGGAAGAACCCGAAGTCTTAGGGTGTGTTCCCCTGCACCGCTGGGTTTTAAAAACCCAGTACTTCACTCCCAGTAAGACGCAATTGTTTAATAATGGCAAATTACAGTTTGCAGTTATCTGCTGTGCATAAGTGATGAAAAATATTCAAAGGACTGTGTTTTAAAATCTATTCGATTATATATATTTATATATCGTCCCCCAATTGGCAGATGCTGGCGTGCCACCAGAACATCAGTGGTGCCGCTGTGGAGAGGTGTACGCCGACTACTCATATATTCAAATAATCCCGTCTTTACAACCTTAGAAAACAGTCTCGGCACTCCAATTGTGGCTCCCAAAGATTTTATTATGGGTGAACGCTAGTCCACACTTTTCGGTTGTAACTACCAACCTTGTTCACGACAAAGGAGCGCCATTAATTATTGCATTTATACCATGTGATCAAACTTGAAATTCATGAAAATTTACAAAGGATTAACAAAGATATTTCTATTGCATTTATATGCACCATCGTGTAGTGGGCAGTTTATCCAAACAACATTTGTTACTGGTTTAGATATAATACATGGGCGCTAAAATGCAACTTAATCAAAATAAATACAAAATAAATGCATGTATATTTCATTTATGACAATCAGCAGTAAAAAACAATATTTATAAAGGTAAAGTGTTTATGTGAATCTGAATTATCATGTCATTCAAATACTTGCATTCGTTCCAAACATAAATATTTCACTTATACTATATGGCAAATGCCAAAATACATACTTCAAAGAGCAATATAATATTATTCATTACAGTGATTGAATCACATATTTCCAAGTGGGTAAATGTTATTAAAATATAATCTTCAAAGTCGGCTTAGCTTGTCCATAAAGCACATGCCTCTCTACTAAAAAGTAATAATAATCAACTCTAACTAAGGAAAAAACGGGTGTTTATATATATCAATAGCACCTATATAGCACATGAAACTAGCTTCATATTGTATCCTCTCCCAAAGTAGAAAACTAAACTACTCCACATCAAAATTGTGAACAAAATAAGAGCACTTAAGCCCAAGCCAAATAACCTAACTAGCACAGTGCACAAGAAATTTGTTACTCACCCTGGGACCACCCATTACTATAACATTTGAGTCATAAACATTGAAATTGTTTCTAACTAGATGATGAATGGGCATGGGTAAAAAAGAAAGAAATTAAAAGCAATAAAGATTCTTTCTTCCCATATGCTGGCAAAGGGAGAAGACAACAAAAGTCAAAGGAAATTCATAATTTTCCAAATCCAAAAATCGGTTGATCATATATGTATGGAGAGTTCCTCATCCAGATTTAGGCCACCGGGAGTCTTGCTGTTAAGTCGAAAAATGTACTGTGATTTGAGAAGTCTTAATTTTCTTTCTCTGTCTGCTCCTCCTCGCAACACAGTGACCCTGTGAATCCCAAAAAAGTGTCAGGGTTCTGATCATGTTCTTTCGCCCAGTGTCTGGCCACAGGGTTATTTTGATTGCAGTTCCTTATAGCCCTAACGTGTTGCAAAATTCAATTTCTTACTTGGAAAATGGTGCTGCCCACATACTCAAGATCATACAGACATGCTAAAACATATACCCAGTGATCACTACTAAAGGTGATGATTTTATAAATCCGTCCTGTTCTCCCAGTTTGCAATTAGTGAGTCTTCCTTTTCTTGCTCCCTTTCCAGGCTTTACATCTCTCACATTTGTAAAGCCCATGTTGTTCCTTACACATACAACCAGTCACTTACCCATACAGCCACTCACAGAGTCACACACTCACCTAAACAGCTACTCACATACCCACTTATTCACCTATACATTCACTCACACATCTGCTCACTCACCAATAAAGCCTCTCACACTGCCATTCACTCACCCATTCAAGCACTCACACACTCCTTCACACACCCATGCAACCGCTTGCATACCCATTCACACATCTATACAAGCACTCACACATCTGCTCACTCACTCATACATCCATTCACACAGGCACTTTATAATACAGCCACTCACACACCAATTCACTTAACCAAACAGCCACTCACTAAGCAATACAGCCACTTACACAGCCAGTCAATCAATGAAACAGCCACTGACACACCCACTCACTCACCAACATATCCATTCACACAGCCACTCACTCATCCATACAACTACAACCATACCAACTTTTACACTCATACAGTCACTCACACAGCCACTCACATACCCATACCGGCACTCAGACACTTATTCACACCATTCACACGTGGATACACGCAGTCACACAGTCACTCACATAATATATATTAGAAATAGTATCACTCATTAGTAGTACAGAAAGTATCATATTTTTGCTTTTGTAGTAACTTGGTATATATGTTTAACACTCTTAACATTTAGAAAATACTCACACTTATGGATGATGCCATCAGGGATGTCATCACTGATGTCATTTGAGATGTCATCAGTGATCTTACGGACCATGTCATGAGTGTTGTAATATGTGGGGTCATAAGAAATGCATTGTGGGTGTAAGTTATAGTTAGCTCAGGTTACTATAACTGCTGAATTTCCCTGGTTTTGTATGAGTGAAATGTCAGCCTAACTATAACCTCTCTGTAACCTATGTTTTTTTTATTGAAAATATATATATATAATATATATATAATATATATATGCATATATATAATACATATATGCATATATGTGTGTGTGTGTATATATATTATCTACTGGCGGTCGCCAGTAGATAGTTATAGTTAGGACCGAGTTTCCATAGGAAATCTGAAAATTCTATTTTGAATAACTTTGGCGCCGGTTGACTTATCTTCGTGAAATTGTCAAAACTAATGGGGCGCTCCGCTCAGCTCCTACCCTGAAAGTCTTGGGGTGATTCGTCAAGCGGGGGCTGAGAAAAAAGGGGGGTCCCAAAACGTGTTTTCCCCATGCATTTTCCCATAGGACCTATAGTCGAAGGTACAGCCCGAACGGCTGAACAGAATTACTTGAAATTTGGCAAAGAGGTAGTCCTGAGGTCAGGCATGTGCCTTTTGCATATATGGTGTCAATCTGTTCAGTAGTTCCTGAGAAAATTGCAGTTAAAAGTACATAAATATCTATATGCGCGCACGGTGCGCGCACGGTGCGCGCACCAAATGTCCGCGAGCGTAATTCTGATTGGTGGTTAGATGTCAGTCAACATTCCAATCGGTCGAAATCAGGAAGTGTCGGACGCCATTTTGTGTGTGACAGTGAAAAAGAAAGGTCGAGAACGTGAAAAAGGGGCAGGGTAGAGAGTTCCTGACCCCCTAGCCTTTGTCAGGGGGTCCCTGAAGGACCCCGAAGGGTGAAAAAAACATTTTATTTTTTTTCAAAAAATTGCGGGGTGCGTGAAAAACCCTTAAAAAAAACATTTTAAACTGTTTATAAGTTTATAGAAGATATTAACTATGCTGTTCAACTTTATCCAAATTCCCCAAAAAATAGCTGAGCCATTCCATATTACAGGATACAGTCAATCTATAACTATATACATAGGTAGTTTATTGTAAAATAAATATATAATAATACATACATAAATTAGCATTTAAAAAACCTTACAAATTCACTAAAAAAAACATAGGTTTCACACACGTTATAGTTAGAAATTAGCATTTAAAAAACCTTGCAAATTCACTTAAAAAACAATAGGTTTCACACACTTTATAGTTAGGAATTAGCATTTAAAAAACCTTGCAAATTCACTGAAAAAACCATAGGTTTCACACATGTTATAGTTAGCTGGACATTTCACTCGTAAAAAACCATTGAAATTCCCCCGTTATAGTTAGTTCAGCTAAATATAACTCGCGCGACCGCAATCCACTGCTGATGACGTCACATATTACATCACTGTATTCACTAAGATACTGTTAATAAGTCAGTTATACAATTAATTTTACAAAAAAATCCATCCATTTAGACACTTATTTATCCATTTATTCTTCCATTAACCTTTAGATATACATATATAAAAAATATTTATTTTTCAGAAAGACACATATTCACTGGATGATGTCATCAGTGATGTCATTTGAGATGTCATGAGTGATGTCACTGACCATGTCATGAGTGATGTAATATGTGACGTCATCAGCAGTGGATTGCGGTCGCGCGAGTTATATTTAGCTGAACTAACTATAACGGGGGAATTTCAATGGTTTTTTACAAGTGAAATGTCCAGCTAACTATAACATGTGTGAAACCTATGGTTTTTTCAGTGAATGTATATATATATATATATATATTCCATCATAAAAGTTTCCCACTTATGAAGAACCTCACACAGGTAGGTGAATTTTCTCGTTTATTTCAGGAAGCTGCAGAAAGTTGGAGGAGATTCTTTCACCAAAGTAAGCTGCCTGACGCGTTTCATGCGCAACCGCATTTCTTCAGAGGCAGACGATGAATACACTGCGTGTAGCCGAGGCATCCCAATTATTACAACCACCTGCCTCAGTGGGCGTTGGCTCTCGCTGAGCCTCCTGGTCTAGGTAGTGCCATTGATTAAACTCGAGTGAGTGGCTTTGCACGCAGTGAAAGTGTCAAATTTAAAACAACCCCAGTGGGTCTGGAAAGAGTCTCGAAACAGCAGTCTGCACTGTAATCATTCCAAAACGACCTTCCTGTCCAAAATGTGCTGCTGGCGTTTGCTGCTGCACTGGTCCATTTCTCTCGTGGCAGGGTTCCTCAAACGACCGGGACCAGCCGTCTATATTCCATCATAAAAGTTTCCCACTTATGAAGAACCTCACACAGGTAGGTGAATTTTCTCGTTTATTTCAGGAAGCTGCAGAAAGTTGGAGGAGATTCTTTCACCAAAGTAAGCTGCCTGACGCGTTTCATGCGCAACCGCATTTCTTCAGAGGCAGACGATGAATACACTGCGTGTAGCCGAGGCATCCCAATTATTACAACCACCTGCCTCAGTGGGCGTTGGCTCTCGCTGAGCCTCCTGGTCTAGGTAGTGCCATTGATTAAACTCGAGTGAGTGGCTTTGCACGCAGTGAAAGTGTCAAATTTAAAACAACCCCAGTGGGTCTGGAAAGAGTCTCGAAACAGCAGTCTGCACTGTAATCATTCCAAAACGACCTTCCTGTCCAAAATGTGCTGCTGGCGTTTGCTGCTGCACTGGTCCATTTCTCTCGTGGCAGGGTTCCTCAAACGACCGGGACCAGCCGTCTATATTCCATCATAAAAGTTTCCCACTTATGAAGAACCTCACACAGGTAGGTGAATTTTCTCGTTTATTTCAGGAAGCTGCAGAAAGTTGGAGGAGATTCTTTCACCAAAGTAAGCTGCCTGACGCGTTTCATGCGCAACCGCATTTCTTCAGAGGCAGACGATGAATACACTGCGTGTAGCCGAGGCATCCCAATTATTACAACCACCTGCCTCAGTGGGCGTTGGCTCTCGCTGAGCCTCCTGGTCTAGGTAGTGCCATTGATTAAACTCGAGTGAGTGGCTTTGCACGCAGTGAAAGTGTCAAATTTAAAACAACCCCAGTGGGTCTGGAAAGAGTCTCGAAACAGCAGTCTGCACTGTAATCATTCCAAAACGACCTTCCTGTCCAAAATGTGCTGCTGGCGTTTGCTGCTGCACTGGTCCATTTCTCTCGTGGCAGGGTTCCTCAAACGACCGGGACCAGCCGTCTATATTCCATCATAAAAGTTTCCCACTTATGAAGAACCTCACACAGGTAGGTGAATTTTCTCGTTTATTTCAGGAAGCTGCAGAAAGTTGGAGGAGATTCTTTCACCAAAGTAAGCTGCCTGACGCGTTTCATGCGCAACCGCATTTCTTCAGAGGCAGACGATGAATACACTGCGTGTAGCCGAGGCATCCCAATTATTACAACCACCTGCCTCAGTGGGCGTTGGCTCTCGCTGAGCCTCCTGGTCTAGGTAGTGCCATTGATTAAACTCGAGTGAGTGGCTTTGCACGCAGTGAAAGTGTCAAATTTAAAACAACCCCAGTGGGTCTGGAAAGAGTCTCGAAACAGCAGTCTGCACTGTAATCATTCCAAAACGACCTTCCTGTCCAAAATGTGCTGCTGGCGTTTGCTGCTGCACTGGTCCATTTCTCTCGTGGCAGGGTTCCTCAAACGACCGGGACCAGCCGTCTATATTCCATCATAAAAGTTTCCCACTTATGAAGAACCTCACACAGGTAGGTGAATTTTCTCGTTTATTTCAGGAAGCTGCAGAAAGTTGGAGGAGATTCTTTCACCAAAGTAAGCTGCCTGACGCGTTTCATGCGCAACCGCATTTCTTCAGAGGCAGACGATGAATACACTGCGTGTAGCCGAGGCATCCCAATTATTACAACCACCTGCCTCAGTGGCGTTGGCTCTCGCTGAGCCTCCTGGTCTAGGTAGTGCCATTGATTAAACTCGAGTGAGTGGCTTTGCACGCAGTGAAAGTGTCAAATTTAAAACAACCCCAGTGGGTCTGGAAAGAGTCTCGAAACAGCAGTCTGCACTGTAATCATTCCAAAACGACCTTCCTGTCCAAAATGTGCTGCTGGCGTTTGCTGCTGCACTGGTCCATTTCTCTCGTGGCAGGGTTCCTCAAACGACCGGGACCAGCCGTCTATATTCCATCATAAAAGTTTCCCACTTATGAAGAACCTCACACAGGTAGGTGAATTTTCTCGTTTATTTCAGGAAGCTGCAGAAAGTTGGAGGAGATTCTTTCACCAAAGTAAGTTGCCTGACGCGTTTCATGCGCAACCGCATTTCTTCAGAGGCAGACGATGAATACACTGCGTGTAGCCGAGGCATCCCAATTATTACAACCACCTGCCTCAGTGGGCGTTGGCTCTCGCTGAGCCTCCTGGTCTAGGTAGTGCCATTGATTAAACTCGAGTGAGTGGCTTTGCACGCAGTGAAAGTGTCAAATTTAAAACAACCCCAGTGGGTCTGGAAAGAGTCTCGAAACAGCAGTCTGCACTGTAATCATTCCAAAACGACCTTCCTGTCCAAAATGTGCTGCTGGCGTTTGCTGCTGCACTGGTCCATTTCTCTCGTGGCAGGGTTCCTCAAACGACCGGGACCAGCCGTCTATATTCCATCATAAAAGTTTCCCACTTATGAAGAACCTCACACAGGTAGGTGAATTTTCTCGTTTATTTCAGGAAGCTGCAGAAAGTTGGAGGAGATTCTTTCACCAAAGTAAGCTGCCTGACGCGTTTCATGCGCAACCGCATTTCTTCAGAGGCAGACGATGAATACACTGCGTGTAGCCGAGGCATCCCAATTATTACAACCACCTGCCTCAGTGGGCGTATAAAAAATATTTATTTTTCAGAAAGACACATATTCACTGGATGATGTCATCAGTGATGTCATTTGAGATGTCATGAGTGATGTCACTGACCATGTCATGAGTGATGTAATATGTGACGTCATCAGCAGTGGATTGCGGTCGCGCGAGTTATATTTAGCTGAACTAACTATAACGGGGGAATTTCAATGGTTTTTTACAAGTGAAATGTCCAGCTAACTATAACATGTGTGAAACCTATGGTTTTTTCAGTGAATGTATATATATATATATATATATATATATATATATATACATATATATATATGTTTCCAACCAAACGCCCTTGCGCTCAAGATATGCACTCGACAATGCTCCCACCACATTCATGGTCCTTATTAGCCTCTTTGCAGCATGCTTGCCCTTTGTCCCACATTGGCAATGATACTCGACGCATTTCGAGGCAAATGCCTCTTCATCATGAGTTTGAACAGAGGCAAAGAAGGCTCACCTGATGAATCACTCTTTCTTATTATTAAATGACTCCGCCCACAATGGGTCTGGCTTGCAGTAATCGCCAAAATGCATGCTGGTACTTGCAGTTCAGGTGAGTGTTAGTGTTCATTTTATAGTGGGCTCCGAGCCACTGTTTACATTAAAACCATCGTGATGTCCTATAGTAGGTTGGCACTTTGGGGCTGCACGGTATTTTAAGCAATGGAACATCGTGCCACGGATAGGAATCTTGTATTCCTCAGCCCTTCCATTTGAAGTGGTGCACTTCCTGTTACCGCGGCTCAGGAAGCCAAGGTCCAAAATTTCCAACCAAACGTCCTTGCGCTCAAGATATGAACTCGACAATGCTCCCACCACATTCATGGTCCTTATTAGCCTCTTTGCAGCAGGCAAAAAAAACATTTTTTTTTGTGTGATTAATTAAAATTTTTACAATTATTCCAAAAAATAATAAAATAAAATGTCTTGACAATCGCAATTAAAACCAGACATTAAAACCAACATTAATATTATCCCATTGGTTATAAAGCTTAAGTGCATGTGTTTAACCAACACATAAATGTTATAAATGCGGTAATAAAATTTAAATCTAATCCAGCTTCTGTGATCCTACTTACTAAATAAACTCTTAATGTTTTTTACATTCAATCCATATATTACGCAATTGGCACCGTGGAGCCCAAGACTGGTCAGTCATTCTTCTCTGTTTCCTCCTGATCGGCTTGCCGTAAAAGTTTTCTTACCTCTGCCAGGTATTTTACTCCCCGGCAGGCCAAAATTATGGAGGAACCATCCAACCAGCGTATCACAGCTTGCCTGTATGTGCGTAATATTCAGTTCATTAAAAATTGGTTTTAAGTACCGTTTCCTCAGGAACGTGACTGCTGGGCATACGCATAATAGGTGGGATAGAGATTCCTTGGTATAGCCACACAATCGACACTGCGCTGTTTGTTTAGTATATTTACAGGACGGCTGTAGATCTTTTGAATCGTGCTGGCCCATCCGAAAGTCTGTGTAGCTCTTTTTTACATACCGGCTGAAGTGTGAGATTAAATATGCTTGCGGTTTTAATAATTTATAAGAAGTGATGACAGTCCACCCATACCGACGTTTAGAAATTGTATTTTTATCTTCCAAAAAAGATTTCCTTTTTGCTGCATCGTTGACCGCTTTACTGATACTTGCTTTGTCTGCCCTATTTTCCCATACTGTTTGTATTTCCAGTTCGGCCAAACAAGTTTTCAATTAACTTCTCCATGAACTCGATATTTCGTGGTCCACCTGGTACTTAATTTCTTCCCAGCTTAAGCTGTCCATATTATCTGGTTCTGCAGAACAGAATTTTTGGCATAGCTTTACAAAGCCGCTCATGCTCCGAAATTTCTGATTTTGAAGGCCGAATTCAAGCCGAACTTGCGACGTGGAGGCAGATTGAAAACGGCCTTATAAATCTTAGTCTGGAGATCATTTAATAGGTCAGCCTCCTTGCCACACCAGGTGACTAACCCTTATGACAAGGTGGGCAAGATTTGTGCAGCTATTACTTTTAAAAGGTGGTTATAATTTGGGCAGTCCAATTTTGTTTTTAATAGTCTATATGCAAAAATTAGTGATTGTGCTTTGGCTTTTATAGCTAGTTTATGCTCCTTGTGTGTTATGCCCTGCCCTATTGTTATACCAAGATATTTATATGACCCTTGCTCTTCCACCGTTGCCCCTTTCACCGACCATTTGAACTTAATTTTTTTGGGATCCACTAGGCGAACGACTTTTGTTTTTGCTTTGTTTAATTCCAAGTTTTCCTGGTCCAAATAGGATACTAGGTTATTTATCGCTCTTTGTAGAGCTATTGGAGTTTGACTTAGCACTACAATGTCGTCCGCGTATTGTAACACAGTGATCGGCTTATTGGCCATATTTGGCGGGTGACAGTTGGTTGCTTCCATGTTTTTGCTGATATCCGAAAGAAACAAATTAAATAGGCTTGGTGCTAACACGCATCCTTGTTTTAAACCTTGGTGCGTATCAATGCTCGAAGTTGTACTACATCCATCGCCTAATTTCACTCTTGCCCAGGTGTCACTATATAGGGCAATTATTGCTTTTAATAGTTGGCTCGGCAGTCCCCATGCGTTTAATTTTCCCCAGAGACGCTCTCTACTTACTCGGTCAAAAGCAGATTTTATGTCAACAAAACATGCATACAGCCGTGTTCTCTTTTTTAATGCATTTTCGATTAAAAGCGTCAAGATTTCCAGGTTTGTTATTGTGCCCATCCCTTGCCTAAAGCCTGTTTGGAACTTGGGAATTATGTTCTTGTCGTCCATCCAGTCTCGCAGCTGTACAAGGAGGCAAGAAGCATAAAGCTTGGCCTCTACATCGATTAAGGATATCAACCTGTAATTCAAAGGCTTGCGATGATCTCCCTGTTTAAATATTGGGTGGATTATATTCCCTTTCCAAGAATTTGATTTGATTTGATTTTGATTTGACGAAGATTTATATTGCGCAGACAATAACCCGTAGGTATCAAGGCGCCTATCAAAGTGAAATATCAATATATCACCTTACGCATAGGCTTGCAGGAAGAGGCAGGTTTTAAGGGCACCTTAAGAATCAGAGACATCGGTATGTGCATAAATCTGGTTGAAGAGAGGCGTTAGGTTCTCCGACCAGAAATCTGGGTCATTCTTAAAAAGCGCATTGGGAAGCTCATTAGGACCTGCTGCTCCTTCTGTCTTAAGTTTTTGTATTATGCCTCGTAGTTGTTTACTAGTGGTCAGGGAATTTTGTTCGTTGCCCCTTTTCTCTTGTTTTTCCGCCTTATCCAGACTCACTTTTGTTTTTAATTTTTCCACTACCAACGTGGGCCCTCGGGAACCTTCAATAGTACTTAATTCTGTACTGCTGTACATGTTTCGTACGTGTTGAACCCACGTTTCCTTTCCAATTCCTGCTTCCTGTTGCAGTCTTGCTCCTTTATTCAAATTGTTTATAATGCCCCAGAAATCCCTACTGTTTGACAGTTTACCTGCACACAATAGTTTTTTCCAGATGGATTCCTTATATGCTGTTTTAGCGTTCCTCAACATCTTCCTATAGTTGTTCCTTATTTCTTTTAATTTACTTTTATTTGGGTTTCTTCCCATTCTTATTGCCTGCCTTTGTAATCGTAGCTCTCTTGCAACCCTTCTCTTTTGGTCTCGTAGGTCAGTATTGAACTATGGTTCCCTCCTGGTGTTTATTCTTCTTCGACTACCCGGTAAGTCTGGAAACTTTCGGGTGAGGACCTGGGCCAGCTGTTCCCAGTTGTTTATGCGTTCATCCTCTATCTGTGGCCCCAATTTGCTCACATATTCCCTTGTTGTTTCCTGAATGCTTTTCAAGTCGCCACCTCGCTATTTTAATTTTCTTAAGTTAAACTTTTCGGCATGTTGTGTACGGGAATTAATATTTTGGGCCTGAGTAAGAGAGATATTAATTCTCGTTAATTGGGGGAAGTGATCACTTTCTATACGTTGGGCGATTTCAAATGTTTCAATACAGGGGAATAACTTGTTACTAATAATTGTGAAATCTATTGTTGAGCGAAACTTACCACTTAAGTATGTTATAGCCACTGGTGTATCTCCCTTTATATTGCGATTCAGGATTGTCAATCCCAGGTCTTCTAGTTTGTTAGTTATTATTCGTCTTCCCCATTCGCTTGCTTCTTTCCTTCAACCCGATCTTTGGTTATGAGATTACAATTGAAATCTCCTGAGATGAACATAGAGCATTGCTCATAAGATCTTTGCATTGCTTTTATCAGGGTCATTAATGTAGAATATTTTTCTTTCTGAGTCTTTCTCTCTGGGTGAATGTAAACATTGATCAGTAGAAGTTGCTACTTTAATTTATTTAGTGGGGACTTACCACTAATGTTAATCACTTGTACCCAGTTAACTCCTACATCCTGTTCTTCAGTTACCCAATCATATTTTTGGGCTGCATATATCGATAAACCGCCTCGTGGGTGTCCAAACGATGAAAATTTTTCTGCGAAAATGTGATGTTCTTTAAATCCTGGAATTGAAGTTGGAGTCATATTCCAAGTTTCCTGGAGCAAGATGATGTCTTGTTGCTGAAAAATGTTTAGGGTTTCGTGGTCCTGGTCCATTTCTTTAAAACCGTGGATATTTCAAGAGCAGATCGTACCACTATTCGGCCTTTTTTCCTTCGGGATTTGGTCATGCGTTTCTACTTCCGTTATTAGTTTTAATTCTCCATTAGGTATGCTTTTTGTTTAACTCCTTTGGCACCCATGACCAATCCATCTTGTCCAATGCTCGACTTCCCCCACTTTGTGTACTTGCTGTTATGTTGACCCCATTTCCAATAAGTGACGTTACAGGCGTGGTGGATCGACCGCCTCGTACACAAGAAGTCTGGCTTTTTCCGACTCTGTCTTCCTTTTTTGAATTTCTTCGACTATTTAGGAGGGGATAAGGGTACCTTGGGCGATTGTGAAACATCAACGTGATTCCCCAGGCTCAACATCTTGGTCTTGTTAAATATATCTTATCCACTAGTTCCTTTGAAGCCCAAGTTGTCACGGTTTCTTCAATATCTGCATTTAATCTTTTTTGTAGGAATTCCACACCTATCAAATCTTGTGCGGCTATCCCATTTAATTCTGGGATTTCTTTGAACAACTTTAACAAGTTCCCTCGGTTCAGAATATCCTGCCTTCCTTTAGTGGGATATTCTGGCACGAATGTCAGTTTTAATTCGTATGCCTCTAAATGGTTTTTGAAGCCTTCGGGAGATTGAAGAATATCATCTTTAGCAGCTGCAGAATTACTTATTATTAATGAGTCACACATAACATGGTCTTCTTGTTCCACTAGATCTTCATTCACCTTCTCTTTTTTTCTCTCTGTTTTGCTCGGTTTCCTTGTTGTCCTTATCCTTGTTGGTTCGGGGTCTGGTTCCGTGGTAGATAGCATGCATCTTCGATCCTTTCCAATTATTGTAAGCTTTAATGGATTGTGTTGTGGTTTAGAAATAATTTTTATTTTCTCCAGAAGCTTTTTGTTTGTTGAATTTTCCCATCTTCTTTTTCATTCTGTGTCTTACTTTCTTTATTCCAATGTGAAAATTCATCTTCTATTGCTGTTTCTTGGCGTATGTTATTCCAGGAGGCATTTATTTCTATGATTTGAGATGTTCCTGCTTGTCCTACGTCTTTGATTGATTCCGATCGTTCAGGAACCCGCGATTCCTGTCTATATTTTAGATCTATTTTTTTTGTTGATGGGCATCCTACATCTGTAAGGAGACATTGATTCGTCTTATTTTTTTGAAGAGTGGGAACAGTGTTTACCGCAGTAACTGAGCCTTCTTCCGTTGGAGTGGGTTCTAAAGTATGTTTCAGTTCAGCTATGTCAGTTAATACTGCCCCACGCGAGGATTCATTCAGTGATTTTCTTTTGCCTCCTCGGGTGTTTTTATTTTAAATATTGAAAAGTTTTTTTCTGAATCTATGCTTTGTTGCTTTTTGTATTTAAGCCTAGCCTTCCTTGCACGTTTTCTTTGCCTTTTTGTCGGTTTTACAAGGGGTGAGGTCTTAAGGGAATTCTGTGTTGTTTCCATTCGATTATCTATTATGTCCGATTGGTCATCGAATTCCGCTTGCTCTCGCCCGCCGCTTGCTTTGCTACTTGGTTTTGTTATTAAGTTGTTGCATTTTGAAATTGCCGTCATGTCCATCTTATATTGGGTTTCCATGTACTGCTTGTTGTTACAGGTTAGTTTTACGGCCCCTAGAATGTCCTTTAAAATGTCCGGGAGACTTGCCAATTTCTCAATTATACTCCCGCAGCCGCAGTCGGGCACTTGTTTATCTTTGTATGTTTGATCCTCCGATTTTCCCCTGTTTGTTAATTGGGACGTAATTAAGTCCATCTTAGCATTTATGCCTGAGATGTGACCAGCAATTACATTTATGAGGTCTATTTGAACTTCCATCTTGTCGGATTGATAATTCAGCACCCTTATTGCTTGGTCCAGTGTGCCTAGCAAAGACTGACTCCATTGTGTACTCGGCTGTTGTTCATGGCACTTATCCGAATCCCCTGATTCATGATCTATCATACTAACGGATGAGATTGTTATTGGTGCTGAAAGATTCAATTGATTTACTTTTGTTAGAGAACGTCTGCTATCATCTAATTCAATCTGTTGCTGCTCATTATTAGCTGGCTGGCTTTGTGGGGTTGATACCGCCATTCCCAGTCTGCTCTATTGGGCTTCTGTACAATTTACTGATGGCAAGGCGTTCCCTTGAGATTCTTTTTTCTGTGTTATTGTTTCCATAGTTTCTAAAAAGTTGGGATCGTTAGATAGGGAAAGTGAATTTGACCAGGGTTCCTCCTCTTGGGCTGTCTGCTTTGATGATTCACTTAACTTTAACAATTTCCCCATGAGTTCCTCTGAGTCTTCCTTTACATTTATGTTTCCCTCGGTTGCTGTATCTCTGATTATTGTACTTCTGCTTGAATTATTTAGTTTTGATTTTGGTTTTTCCTCCACGAATTCCTCTACACTTCCCTTATTTACGCTACTAGTTGTTTCCCTTGCGTTTGTTGTAGATTTAAACTGGTGCACCTGTGCTTTAGCTGTTACCAGCTTACTCGACGGTTGATCTGTCATTGGTTTCTGTGGGGGCTGCTTCCCTATTGAAGCATCGTTGTTGTTTATCGAAGTTTGCACAGAGGGAGCATTTGTTCTATCTTAAAAATAGGGCTTGGCAATTTGGAGGCCTCGGCTTTTGGTGCAGAAATCGCTGCCATTGGGTCCTTTAGATAGAAGAATTTATGAATCCCAGTTTTCCTTCTCGGGCTCAGCGTTGTTATATCAGGTGTCGGTGCTGAGACCAATCTTTCTCTCGGTCTTGCGGTCATTACTTTTTGGCTTATAGGTGAGCCTTCCTCGAAGGATTTTTTAGATTTAATTTTTTTTTATTTTTTACCTGTCATCAATTGACGAATTTTCCCCAATCTCATTTCTTTCTTCACTTTGCTTTTTTTCCTTCTTTGCTCCTTTGCACTCCTATTTCTCTTATGCTTTAAGCAAGTGAATTTGAGGTGGGGCTTTTGGACCCAGGTGGTCTTCTTGGCCTTGATAGGGCCCGAGACTGAGCGACCAAACGATCACCCAATGGTGGAGTTAAGGGGGTAGCCAGAGAGTAGCTAGGAGTCGCTACGGATGACTGCCGATTACTGCATGGGAGAAAAGCAAATCACCACAAATCACTAAAATCCCTAGATGATACTTTCCCATCAAAAAGCGTAGAATGAAAAGAATAAATCCAGTGGGGCACAGCCCTATTATAAAGTCATGGCTTATAAAACGTGTGAGATCCCACTCCTGGCCCTATGATGAATCACCAGGGAATAGTTAATTAGATCTTTTAGAGCAATATCCACAAATAACAAACCCAGTACTCTTCACTGTACAATGTTTGTATTCCATAAACAAAGGCTCTTGGTTGGTAGATAACAGAGCGTCTTAAATAGTACCTTACTAGGGCAACTCCACTCCTGCCCCGCGTTGTATTTCCTCCATTAACAGCCACTCTATCCAGAGCAGCCGTCGAAATTCGTCCCGGACCTGAGGCAAGGAAAATAGCTCCCCACGCTGCTCGATCCTTGCAGCAGAGAGCCTCTCTAGGAGTTCCCAAAGCAAGTCGACACTCCGTTTGAAATCCTGCCGAGAGTCCGCCTCAAAACAAACAAAAGAAGATTCCGCTCACTCGCTGCTAGCCTATAACCAAACAGCGGTAAGCCTTTCTCTGTGCTCTGAATCCGACCTCCTCGTTGGAAAAAGGAAAACACAAAACCAATCAGGTATGCTGGCTCCGCGCAGATCAGACTCGTTGTCTCGGCTCTGAATTACCGGCACAGTCCCCAGTGCTCGTGCCTTAGCTTTACAGAGTCTGTAATCACAGTGCCAATGCTTGTTTATATCCTCTTCTCACAGCCAGGAGTATTGTACTGTCCATGGCAGAGCTGCAGCTGTGAGAGGGTAAAATATCCACCTTCGAAAGCGTTCTCTGGGGTCTGTTTTCAGCTTTTCGTTTTCCTGATTAGCCCAAAGAACAAGGAGTCGGCTGACCGGAATGCGTAATGTCGGCTTTGCAAATGAGCAGCTCGACCACTCACCCGCACCTGGGGGTCAATAGTAATGGATTTCTAAAGAACAACAAGGGCACCTCAAGCTGAGACTGGGAGCCGGGAACTGGAAACCAGGGGGGCGCGAGGCATCTATTTCGGCGTCCTTCCTCGCGTCTTCCTCGAAGCCTCGGAGGACATGCATGCTTGCCCTTTGTCCCACATTGGCAATGATACTCGACGCGTTTCGAGGCAAACGCCTCTTCATCATGAGTTTGAACAGAGGCAAAGAAGGCTCACCTGATGAATCTCTTTTTTTTTATTAAATGACTCCGGCCACAATGGGCCTGGCTTGCAGTAATCGCCAAAATGCATGCTGGTACTTGCAGTTCAGGTGAGTGCTAGTGTTCATCCTATAGTAGGCTACGAGCCCCTGTTTACATTAAAACCATATATATATATATATGTATATATGGCCCAGTAAACACGTAGCTCTATATAGGGATTTTACATGCACTTTGCTTTTAAAACTGCAAAATAAAGCTATGAAAGCAGTTGAACTTTAATAAACTGCTTCTCAGGGAATCTCTGCATGCCGCCCTTCTGTTTCACCTTGGATTGAGTGCATTGGTATATGCAGGGCGTTCCTCAGGAGTTTTGCTGATATATATATTCACTGAAAAAAACATAGGTTTCAGACATGCTATAGTTAGGAATTAGCATTTAAAAAACCTTAGAAATTCACTGAAAAAACCATAGGTTCCAGGGCTGTTATAGTTAGCTGGACATTTCACTCGTACAAAACCAGTTAAATTCCTCCGTTATAGTTAGTTCTGCTACGCACGCCCGCAATCCACTGCTGATGACGTCACACATTACATCATTCATGACATGGTCAGTGACATCACTGATGACATCACTGATGACATCTCAAATTACATCACTGATGACATCACTGAGGACATCATCAAGTGAATTCGGTTTGGTTTGTTATTTAAATATGTATTATATATATAGCAATCTGCATTGAAGAATGAGTGGATATATAAATATAAATATCTGGATGGAGGATTTAGTAGCAGTGTGATTGACTGTTTACTTGACTAATTTACAGTGTCTCACTAAATATATTGGATAGTGACTAAACTGTGTGAATATCTGTATCACTTTGTCAGTTGTTGTGTAAACTGCTGCACCAGTTGGTTACTGTTAGATCTGGGGGTCTCTAGTTGGCAGGGTAGGTACCACTGTCCAAGTAGGGACCCTTGCTTCTAGTCAGGGAAAGGGGGATACACTGTTAAGATAACCCCTGCTCACCCTCTAGGTAGCTTGGCCTGAGCAGTCTAGGCTATCAAAGGCAATGTGTAAAGTATTTGTACCAACACTCACAGTAACACAGTGAAAACACCACATATTTACTCCACACCAGTTTTAGAAAAATAAGGAATCTTTACTAAAAACTTCACAAGACCAAATACAACAGAAAAACCAACATACAATTAAAAAGGTTACTTTAAAGATAGTTCAAGAGTTTGCAGAAAGTACTCCAGGATGTAAGAATCAGTGTCCTGCACAATGCGACTCTCAATGCACAAAATGCGACACTCTCGTGCCCAACAGTACCTGTAGTTGCGCTAAGGTTCCCAAAAGCTATAACAATGAAGATGGCAAAGGCGATGCGATACTCCTGAGACCTTGGGGAGGCTTTGCAGCAGCCCTGCTTCACGCAGCAGAGGTGGATGCGCCGGCTCCGATCTGTAGGGGGAGGATGCGATGACTTTGGCTTTCGTTGCGTAGGTTTCTTAGGGGGAAGCTTCACGCACAGGTACGATGCGATGATCTTCGGTGCGGCGTGATGCACGGCGCAGCGCTGACCTCTGGCGCCGCAACCCTCGATGCGTCACGGGACGGAACTCTGCGTCGACACACGCAGCGACTGGATACTTTCACGCACCGGCAGTGGTGCGGCCCGCAAACTGGTTCTGCGACGACCCTCGCAGCGTCTGGAATCTTCACGCACCGGGACGATGCTCGACGCACTCGGCGATGCGGGGACTCCGGTTGCTGCGATGACGCCGCGATGATATTCTCCTCGCACTCTCGCTCTTGCGACTCGCAACCGGATGATGCGTCCCTCAAATGGATGATGCGATGGGTACCAGTTACTCTTGTTCACGCTTCTGCTTTCCAGCTCCCAAACACAGCAAAACAACCTCCTGAGGCCCCAAGATTAGGCAAGCACTCCAAGGCAGGTCAGAACTCCCTCAGCAGAGTTCCAGGGGAGCTGGTGGTGAAGTCCTTTTGTTCCTGGGACTTCTTAACAGGGAGCTAGCTCTCCTCAGGCCCTTGGACATCACAATTTCCCCAGGGAGCACTTACACCTTGA
Source organism: Triturus cristatus (assembly GCF_964204655.1). Taxonomy (NCBI): domain Eukaryota; kingdom Metazoa; phylum Chordata; class Amphibia; order Caudata; family Salamandridae; genus Triturus; species Triturus cristatus. The sequence continues at coordinate 714,704,901 of NC_140588.1, read as the reverse complement.
CACTGATCAGCAGTGGCAAAGTGCCCAAAGCATCTATACCAGTAAAAACGACATCCAGCATGGCATCAAAAATACAGGAGGTAGAGGCGAAAAAGTCAGGGGTAACCACGCCAAAAGATGCCAGGTCTAACAGTTACTAGCTATGTGAAAGTCTATATTAGTTATTGATTAGTTAACTGAGTATTTGTATGGGAGAGTGAATGTGTGTGTGGTTCGGTGGGTGTGTGTGACTGCCCAAAGATGTGTGAATAGTTGATTCAGTAGGTATATGAGGTTAAGACTACATGTTATAACAGTTGTTTGGGTGAGTGAATATCTTTATGGATGTGGTGATGAGCAAATATATCTCTCAATGGTACATGTCCAACAAACTAGAAAAATAAAAGGCAGTGTATGTGACAGTTGTTGTATATAAATAAGTGTACATAAGACTCAGTGATTGTATGAGTGACTGTATGGATAACTGTATACTTGTAATAGTGATTTTATAACACACAAAGTATGAGTTACTGTCTATATGAATAAATGAAGTGGTGTTTGTATAAGTGTGTAGCTGAGTAAATGTACGTATGATCCATTGTTTGCATAAGTGAATAGGATGACTGCATAAGTGGATGTGTGCTGGTGTGTAATGTCGATATAGGTGTATAAGTATATTTGATAGTGTTCTATTGATCATTGACAGCATGTATGAGTGAATCTACAGGTAAGTGATTAGATGCGTGTGTACATCTAGGAATCACTGAGTGGGTTTTAGAAACTTGTATTGATGTGTCAATGGATTCAAATATGGTACTCTGTATTTTACAGTGAGTGATGAAAGGTAATACTACTGTATGATGAGGTGTATCTGATTGTCACGTGGATGATGTCATCAGTGATGTCATCAGTGATGTCATTTGAGATGTCATCAGTGATGTCATCAGTGATGTCACTGACCATGTCATGAATGATGTAATATGTGACATCATCAGCAGTGGATTGCGGGTGCGCGAGTTATAGTTAGCAGAACTAACTATAACGGAGGAATTTCAATGGTTTTGTACGAGTGAAATGTCAAGCTAACTATAACAGCCCTGAAACCTATGGTTTTTCAGTGATTTTCTAAGGTTTTTTAAATAATAATTCCTAACTATAACATGTCTGAAACATATGGTTATTTCAGTGAATTTCGAAGATTTTTTAAATTATAATTTTTAAATGTAATAATAGCTATATGTATTTTTTATATACTGATTTTCTACATTTTTTAACAGTTTGTTTTTGGACATATTTTATTTTTTAAATTACATTATATATTTTTAATATAGATGGAACTAAAATGTTTTTTAAAATATTGAAACTGAAATATTGGTTTTTTTGTTGAATGTATAATTGCAGAACTATAAGTGTGTTGGTTAGTTAGGAGACTGCATGCATAGTGGATAGGGGTTTGAAGCAGTCCATGTGCTAAGGCCTGGCTCAGTGCATGAGTACTTGGGTACTGACTGAATGATTAGAGTACTGCAAAGAGAGTGCCTGGGTGAATTTATAAGTGGTTGGGTTTTGTCGCAGTGAATAGATTAGTACATGTTGCTGAATGGGTCACTAAAGGAGTGCAAGAAGAGTGACAGGGTGTTTGCTGGAAGTGTATAGATAATGACTGGGGAATTGAAGGTGTAAAAGACAAGTGTGTAGGTGGTTAGAGGACTGCATGCATAGTGGATAGGCATTTGAGGCATTTCATGTGCTAATGCCTGGCTCGCTGCATGAGTACTTGGATACTGACTGAATGATTGGAGTACTGCAAGGAGAGTGCCTGGGTGAATTTATAAGTGTTAGAATTACTTTTCAGGATCAGTACCGAGCTCAAAGATTCAGCACTGAGGTCTCTCCTGATAACAGGTGAGTAAATCGGAATTCGTAGTTTGGCGGATTTTAGAGGAATATTTGTAAGTTTCAAAAATCGACACTTAGAAGAATTTCCCAGTCAATGTTAGCCTATGGAAGGAAATTTAAGTTACTGGTAAGTACGGTTAGAATTACTTTTCAGGATCAGTACTGGGCTCAAAGATGCAGCACTGAGGTCTCTCCTGATAACAGGTGAGTAAATCGTAATTCGTAGTTCAGCTGATTTTACTTTGGTGCAGTATATATAGGGCCACTTTCCTACACCATCCCCTCACTTCACCACTGTGTAAACGCGCCCTGTGTCCATTTAAATTTGGGAGATTAAGTCCCCTTGAATCCTGAGTGTCCCTAGGGTCCAAGTAGCCCACTAGGTACCTCCAGTAAGTGCCACAGAGCTGCGTTGCAGAGAGGTGTAAAAAGAGGCACGGCCTGGGCCACCTCTCTGAAACACAGCGCTGTGGTGCTTTCTGGAAGCACCTGGTGGGCTAGTTAGCCCCCAGGGGCCCTCAGGATTGAAGGGGAATTATTTCCCCAATTTAAAACGCGCCACAGGGTGTGTTTGCACACGTCACCTCAGGCCCCGTCCTCTCCCTTCGCCACTATGTAAACACGCCCTGTGGCCGTTCTAAGTTAAGAGATTAAGTCCCCTTGAATCCTGAGGGTCCCTAGTGTCAAACTAGCGCACTAGGTACCTCCAGTAAGCGCCACAGAGCTGCATTGCAGAGAGGTGTAAAAAGCGGCGTGGCCTCTGAACACCTGTCTGCAACGCAGCTCCCTGGCGCATACTGGAGGTACCTGGTGAGCTAGTTCGCCCCCAGGGACCCTCAAGATTGAAGAGGAATTAATTCCTCAACTTAAAATGCACCAAAGGGCGAGTTTGCACAATGGTGAAGGAAGGGGGCAGGGCCTGAGGTGACATGTCTGCAAACACGCCCTGTGGCGCATTTTAAGTTGGAAAATTGATTCCTCCTCATTCCTGAGGGTCCCTAGGGGCTAACTAGCCCACCAGGTACCTCCAGTATCCACCAGAGAGCTGCGTTGCAGAGAGGTGTTCAGAGGCCACGCCCCTTTTACAACACTCTGCAACGCAGCTCCGTGGCGCTTACTGGAGGTACCTGGTGGGCTAGTTGGCCCCCAGGGACCCGCAGGATTGAAGAGCAATTAATTCCTGAACTTAAAATGCACCACAGGGCGTGTTTGCATACATATCACTTCAGGCCCCACCCCCTCCTTTCACCACTGCGCAAACGCTCCCCGTGGTGTGTTTTAAGTTGGGGGTTTAACTCCCCTTGAATCCTGAGGGTCCCTGGGGTGCAACTAGCCCACCAGCTACCGCCATTAAGTGCCACAGAGCTGCCCCCTGGCGCATACTGGAGGTTCCTGGTGGGCTAGTTGGCCCCACAGGGACCCCAGAATTCAAGGGGAATTAGTTCCCCCTCTGCAAACACGCCAGGGGACGTGTTTGCATACTGCTGCAGTGAGGGGGCGGACCCTCCGCAGGATGATGTTTTTTTTTCATTGTTTTTTTTAAAAGGGGGCCGTGTGGCCCCCCTTCTTTTCTTATTTTTTTGGCCTTTATTTTTAGTTTTTTATATTTTGGAGGGGGGCTGCATTGCCCCCGTCCCCAGTCCACTTATGGCCCCGGGGACCTCTTCCCCCGGTGCCGGCCTTTTATTTATTTATTTAATATTTTTTATTTTATTTTGGGGAGGGGGCCCACGTGGCCCCCTTCCTGGGCCACTTTTGGCCCCGGGGACCCCATCCCCCGGGGCTGGTCTCTCGTTGGGGATCGTGGGGGGGTCCCCAATCCCCCCATGTTCCCAGCCGGCTCCCCACTTCCTGCGGGAGCCGGCATTGCTTTTCCACACGGGGAGCTGCTAAGATGCAGCTCCCCGTGTGGAAAGCAATTTGGTTTGCATTTTGAAAGAGAGAGCAGTTTTCCCTGCTCTCTCTTTCAAAATGCAAACCATGTTTGCTATGGCAGGGCAGGAGCCACGAGGCTCCCGCCCTGTCATAGCAAACTACAGTGCCCTGGGGGTAGGCACCCTGGGACACGGCAGGAGCTGGCCCTGGGGGGTGGCGGTCCCCAGGGCCACGACAAGGCTCCAGGAGAGGGTTAGCGCGGCCCCCTCCCACATTCTACAAAGCCCCGGGGGGTGGTGGTCCCCGGGGCTGGGGGCTCCGTCACGGACCCCCCAATTTAAATATTTAGAGCCCCGGGGAGGTGGTGGTCTCTGGGGCTGGGGGGACCTGAGGGCCCCCCGCACATACTTTAAAGAAGCCCCGGGGGTGGCGGTCCCCGGGGCTGGGGGGGCTGTGAGCCCCCCGCACATAATTTTTTTAAGCCCCGGGGTGTGGCGGTCCCCGAGGCTGGGGGGCCCCTCTGGGCCCCCTATTCACATAAAAACATTGCCCCCAGGACTTGGCCCCCTGGGGCTAATTAACAATGAAGCGCAGGAGCCCGTGCTTCATTTTTTATTAAATTTCGGCCGAAATTCACACTGGGTGCACGAATTTCAATTATTTTTTTTATAAAAAACTTTTTTTTTGGCCCTGGGGGTCCTTGTGGGACCCCCTGAGCAGGACTAGGGGGTCGTGGTGTTTCTACTCTGCCCCCTTTTTGCGTTGTTTGCATTTTTTCTTAGGTTTCTTGTGCCTCGGTTCTACTGAGGCACAATATGGCTGCCAACACTTCCTGGTTTGGAGTGTTGACAGCCAATTAGCATACAGCTCGTGATCGGGAGGGTACGCTGACCCTCAGAGGCCATAGATATATATGTGATTTTACTGTACATTTTCTCAGGAACTACTGAACAGATTTACACAATTTAAACAAAATACACGAGCGTGAACCAAGGGATACCTCTTTGCCAAATTTGGTGTAATTCCGTTCAGCAGTTCGGGCTGTAGCTGCGATTAAAGGTTCCAATGGGAAATTGCATGGGGAAAACACGTTTTGGGACCCCCCTTTTTTCTCGGCCCCCACTTGATGAATCACCCGAGACTTTCAGGATAGGAGCAGACTGGAGCGCCCCACCAGTTTTGAAAATTTCGCGAAGATTCGTCAACCGGCGCCAAAGTTATTCCAAATAGAATGTTGCGGATTTCCTATGGATAATAGGTCCTAACTATAACTACCTACTGGCGACCGCCAGTAGGTAATATATATATTATATTATGTGTACTGTATAGTGATTAGATTGTATACATAGGAATAAGTCCTTTTTAAGAAATAGAAACTACCAATAATTAGTTATATATATATATATATATATATATATATATATATATATATATATATATATATATATATATATATATATATATATATATATATATATATATATATATATATATTACCTACTGGCGGTCGCCAGTAGGTAGTTATAGTTAGGACCCCTTTTCCATAGGAAATCCGCAACATTCTATTTTGAATAACTTTGGCGCCGGTCGACGAATCCTCGCGAATTTCTCAAAATAGGTGGGGCGCTACGCTACGCTCCTACCCTGAAAGTCTCGGGGGGATTCGTCAAGCGGGGGCTGAGATAAACGGGGGGTCCCAAAACGCGTTTTTCCCATGCATTTTTCCATAGGACCTTTAGACAGGGCTACAGCCCGAACGGCTGAACAGAATTACTAGAAATTTGGCAGAGAGGTAGTCCCTAGGTCAAGGAAGTGCCTTTTGTAGGTTTGGTGTAAATCTGTTCAGTAGATTCTGAGAAAATAGCCTTTAAATCAATATATATATCTGAGCCAGCTTACGGTACGCTTACCGTAAGCTTACCGTACGCGCGGTGGCGTGCGCGAGCGCGATTCTGATTGGCTCTTAGATCTTAGTAAACATTCGAATCGGCCGAAACCAGGAAGCGGCGGCCGCCATTTTCTCTCTCGCACTGAGAGTTAGGTTGTTTAATTAAAACCAATACACATGTAAAGGAGCTGTTTTGACAGCTCACACACACATAGCCATGATGAGGGAGTCCCCCAAGACCCCCCAAGGCCAAAAAAGCCATTTTTATTTTTTCGCTAATTTCGCCGATTACGCTTACCGTACGCGTACGGTAAAAAATATAAAAAAAAAAACACTATCCACACTCTCCCCACCCCCTGTGCTTTTGGTGGCCCTAGGCCACCAAATGTGCAGGGCTTATCAGAGCTGTAAAAAACCACAATATTTTCAACAAAAATAATCAAAGAAAAAATTATCCACACTCTCTCCACCCCGTGTGCAAATGGTGCCCGAAGCGCACCATTTGTGCATGGCTTATAAGCACCGTAAGCACAGTAAGCACCGCGTGCTTACTGTGCACGCACGGTGCGCGAAGCGCACCGTGCACGCACGGAACGAACTGCGTTAAGTGGGCGCGCACGCCACGAATGGCGTAAAGTAACTTAGCATTTAAAAAACCGTACAAATTCACAGAAAAAAACATAGGTTTCACACACGTTATAGTTAGGAATTAGCATTTAAAAAACCTTTCAAATTCACTGAAAAAACCATAGGTTTCACACATGTTATAGTTAGCGGAAATTTTACTGATAAAAAACCAGTGAAATTCCCCCGTTATAGTTAGTGCAGGCAACTATAACTCACGCGACCGCAATCTTCTGCTGATGACATATGTGTCTTTATGAAAAAAAAATATTTGTAATATATGTATAGCTAAAAATGTATGGAAGAAGACATGGGCAAATAAGTGTCTAAATACAGTATTAGCATCAGCAGAAGATTGCGGTCGCGTGAGTTATAGTTGCCTGCACTAACTATAACGGGGGAATTTCACTGGTTTTTTATCAGTAAAATTTCCGCTAACTATAACATGTGTGAAACCTATGGTTTTTCAGTGAATATATATATATATATGCCTATTTATGCTTGTGTTATATTGAGGTATTTGTACCAACAATGTCAATTACTCAATGATCATCTTTTTTGCACAATGCACTATGCACTTTGGAATTTATGTAATTTATATAAATTATATAACTATTGTGGAATTTATCCAGTGTATATTTTTAGAGCCATTTGATTCCAATTGTATATATTGTAAAAACTAATTTAGAAGAATCACCCTTCAATTAGTATCTCTTCTGTTTTCACTGCATCACGTGACGCAATGAGTGGTATTTGAAAAAGTGCTATATATACTGTGGGAGACGTGCGTCTCGTTACGTGATCAAGCCCACCTGTTGGGCGAAACGCGTCATGCTGCCATGCCGAAGCGTCTGCCTATTTGAGTAAAAGAAAAAGGAAATTACGCACCAACTTGGAGTCCATGTCCCTATCTTCGTTCCCGACTTGGGAAACATAGCAGTGGGAACTCTGGCGTTCTCTTCTTCAATTTTACGGGATTAGGCTGTACCTGTCTTCACGGACCCCCTCCTTTTCAAGGGTCAACCACCGCCAGCCAAATCACGCACATTACTCCGGAAGGAATTTATTGTGGTGAACCCCTGCACCGGAAGTGGTATGGGCGAAGAGCGAAGAGCGAAACCGGCCGCGGTAACCAGGAGCCGCCTGTCAGAGGACTGACGATTCCGGGATTCACGCTGACCGGTAAGCCATTACGCTGCAGCCCCAATTTTCACTGACACATGCAGGTTGGGAGGTGTGCGAGAGTAACGGACAATCAGCTAAGAGTTGTACACGGGTAAAGGAACACGGGAACAGTGCACGGGGCTCCGTACACTGCCATCGCATTAATCCCTGTTATGCTACATGATATCCGCTAAGTCCTATACCCTTAGGATTCCTTTGTGATTTGCACAAAATATTAAGAATTTCAATAATAACCAGCTGCTGACTTATTCGAAAACTTGCCCACAATTCAAAACAATGGACGCACTAAACCTACATCTATTAATCAACCTGAGAGTGAGGTGAAGTCACTTTTAAAAAAACTGGAGGAATTAATGAAGTCTGAAATGACAGAGTGGTGGGAGCAGAAATCTTTGGAAAAATACGCAGAAGTTAATAGGGTGCCACGAGGTCTGCGGATTCTACTTGCCCCTAGTTTTGAAAATCCCAATCCTGAGATGTTAAAAGAATGGGCCAGCAGCAACTTGGAGGCTTCCATGCGAATGGTCCATATTCTCATTAAATTTGCTAGAATAGATCGGGAACTGGTAATCAAAGAAATCGACGAAATTAATGAAAGTCTGGCTAAACTGGATTACAAAAACTTGATTGAAAAGACAAGATTAGATATACTGTCACGTTTAAAAAAGCAAGAAGACGTAATAAAAACTAGAAAAGCATTCAAATACGCATGGGATAAACAGGACTATGAAACCGGGCGAATCTTCACTTCCTCAAAAAAATATGAAGGATTAAAAATTGAAAGCACCTCCCTCAGGTACATCAAGTGGAATACAAAACACTTCTCATCAGGAACAAGTAAGTGAGTCCCCTTCGGAATCCAATTCAACAATAAGTGACATCGACTCAGACGGAAGTGGTACCACTAGAATGCAAGGGAGAGAACACATGGGTGCCCTTACCCCAGGAGATGAACTGGATTTTGTACATCGGGAGCGGCGTCAAGCGCTAAGACCACGGAAGCTCGCTTCAAATCCGCAACAAGAGCAAACAAAAGAAGGAAAGCCAGAAGGAAAACCCGGCTATGCAAAAAACAATCAGCAGCGCAAAAATAAATGGAACAACAAAAAATAGAGTCCAATCCCAACACCGTGGTGAACTTATCTTCCATTCAACTCAATCAGGCGGAAACCCAATTGCTGGCATTGGGGCTTTCTTTCTGCCCCGAGAGCAGTTTTAATTATGTCCAAACATGTGTTGACATCTATAAGTTCATTCGCAAAATGAAATTAAAAAAATACTTTGAAATAAAAAACTCTAAAAGTAAGTGCAGAACCTTTGATAGCCAACGACAATGAGCCAGCATCCAATCTTTCAACTGCGGACATATCTACCATTTTAACTATGGGCAATCTGATGGACAATGACCAAGAGAACCCTGTTGGATCTACACAGGAGCAAGTGGCAGAACTAGGTGCCAATGTTTGTGGTAAAGTAAAGTCCCACTTCAAACCCAAGTCCACCTTTGTCCCTATCATGCCGCATGATGCGATAGATATCTATCAGGACATCACCATTGACGAAATCAAGAAACTGCGTCTAACCACTAAAAAACGCAAAATGGGAACCAATTTTAAATTCAAACAATATCAGGATTTAATTACAAAATTGCAGACACATAGGGCCATATGTAGGTAGCTAAATACCGGTCGGTAACGGCCGAAATTCGGTAAATATCCCGTTACCGACCGGTATTTAGTCAAGTGAGATGTAGGAGGCCAAAAACCAGTTTTCGGTAAATATGAAGCGGTAAATACCGATTCATATTTACCGAATTCTAAAATACCGATTCATATTTACCGAATACATATTTTCCGATTCGGTAAATATGAAGTGGTAAATATGAAGTGGTAAAACGGAAAAAGACATGTAGGTAAAATCGGTAATTTAGAAATCCATGAAATTCGGTAATTAAGAGTCGGTAATTAACACAGATTGAAAGCAGGTGGTAATCATCAACATTGCATAAAAGAAATCTCAAAATGCATCAGCGTGGACAACATGGCCGCTCTGTATGTCATTGCAAGGCGTCTACGTCTACAGGCAGCAGGACTGAGGATTTGGAGACGGGAGGAACGCATTTACAGACAGCGCATCACACTATTCCAACTGACTGAGGATGAGATACATGAAAGGTACAGGCTACACCCCCAAACCATCATGGACCTGATAAGGGACCTGCACCCACTCCTGGACCATCCAACACCAAGGGCGCATGCCATACCACCACATGTGCAGGTACTCTGCAGCCTACATCTCCTCGCATCTGGCAGTTACCAGGGGTGATAGCTGCGGTGGGTGGTGTATCCCAGAGTTGCCTGTCCCGTTTCTTCAGGAAGTTCCTGGATGCCATGATGCAGAGAATGCACCACTACATCAGCTTTCCAAACACACAGGCTGAACTGCAGAAAACTAAAACTGACTTTTATCGCATGGCACAGTTCCCCCATGTAATTGGCTGTATTGATGGCACACACATCCCAATCTGCCCACCAGCTGCCACTGAGCACATCTACAGGAACAGAAAGTCCACCCACTCCATCAATGTGCAGGTTATCTGCGATGCAGGGAACATCATCACTGACATTGTTGCCAAGTTTCCTGGGAGCACCCACGACTCCTACATCTTCCAGAACAGTGGGATCTACACACGACTGCTTGCCGGAGAATTTGGAGAGGGATACCTGCTAGGTAAGTAACAGTGACGCACCATGAAACTTGCAAATCAAAGTCTATTGAGCCATGTGACTGATGGTTCCCTTTCACTCACCTAGGCGACAGTGCATATGCCGTGCGCTCATTCATCCTCACTCCCTACCTACACCCATCAACCCAGAGTGAGAGACGATACAACGTGGCACACAAATCAACACGCAACGTGGTGGAGCGCACGTTTGGACTATTGAAAAGCAGGTTCCGCTGCCTCCACAAGAGCGGAGGCGCACGCCAGTACACACCCATCATCTGTTGCAAGATCATCGCCACTTGTGCAATGCTGCACAACCTTGCCACGAAGAGAGGTACAGAGGTGGAACTAACAGATTTTGAGGACAATGAGGATGATTCAGGACAGCCAGAGGCCAACGCAGATGGAGTGCCAACAGCAACAGATGGGAGAGTGAGACGGGCAGAGATCACATGCAACTATTTCTGAGTAAGTAAGGGGACACAGGCAGTTGTTGGTTGTCATGTAGTAGTTTAATAATACGCCACTACGCCACGAAACCAAGATTATGCCATTCTGGCAACATTGCTTATTCACAAGTGTGAAGTCCAGGGTTACGTCACCCAATAGTCTATTGCTACGCGGTGCAGCATCAAAGTTTGCGGCCACGCGCTACATTGTGGGATGGCACGGATTCAGCCTCCTCACTGGTGCCAGCCCCATGCCGCCTGCTGCTCCTGCGTGTTTCTGGGACGGGGGGTGTGATGCTGCTCCTGCTGCTGGTGTCCATGCTTTCAGCAGCATCCCCTGCACCACTTGTGGCTGCCTGACTGGTCAATAGGACCTCCAGGGCACTGGTGACCTGCACCATCCCCCTAGTAACGTCGCTGCTGCAGTGTGTCAGGCCCTCCTGCATGTTCACTGAGTGCCGGCAGAGTAGTGATGTTGCAGTTGCCTGGTGTGCCTGTCTCCCCTCTGCCGTTCCCGGCGCCTTGCAGCTCTATCTGCGTCCAACTTGCTGCACAACAGCTGCATGGACTGTGACACGTCCCGCAGGCCCGCTGCCATGTCAGTAATCCCCGCCGCCATTGCGCAGATGTTCCTGTCCATGTGTTTGAATGTTGTTCTCAGTCCCTGTACTGAAGTGACTGCCTTTGTTTGCAGGCGCTGTTGTTTTAACATGTTGGCCTCAAGGCCCCCAAAGACCCCATGGCTGTGATCGATTGGTGGTGGACTTTGCTCACGCGACCTGCGGCGCCGTCCTGCACCCGTGTCTTCTCCCTGTGAGGTGGAGGGCACAGTGGTATGTCTCCCATCCTGGGGCATAGTATTTGGCTCCGGGCCCCTGCTGTCATCAGATGATGTGTGTAACACGCGCAGCCTGGCAGCAGCACGCCTCCTCGACCTCACTATTGCAGGCGGTGATGTGGCCGGTGACTCCAGCATGAGTGGTGATGCTGGCTCAGGTACTGGGGATGCTGGCTCAGGTACTGGGGATGCAGGCTCAGGTACTGGGGATGCTGGCTCAGGTACTGGGGATGGTGGCAGTGGCAACGCTCTCTGGCCAGAACTTGTGCTGCCCGTAGCTGAACTGGCTTGACGGTGTGCCCCCTCTCCTGTGCCATGTGCAGTCCTGCGCGATGTTACGTCTGTGGACAGAAATGCAACATCAGCTCAGTGTACCTGAAGGCATGCATTGCAAGCATGACAATAAATTGATGTAACACTCTCACATTGTCCTCTGTCTGCTTTAGGCTAATGTGTGTACCATGCATCATTGTTCTGTGCTATTCTGTTCATGGTGGGGGATCCCTGACTACATCTCCCATAATGCATTGCCTGTCTGCAGTAACACATGGACTGGAGTGGGATACTCATTTCACTATGGGGGATGTGGGATAGGGGTAGGGGGGGCTACATTGCTGTGCATTCTTCTTACCTTGTTGGGTGGCGGCTCTGGCAGAGCTGTCGGCATGCCCAAGGCCCACGACACTCTCGCGCTCGATTGTCGACTGCACCAGCTCCTCCAGTTCGGTGAGGGCAGGTGCCCTGTTACTTCCACCTCCTGTCCGGCTGGCCTCCTTCTGGATGTCCCCCATCTTCCTCTTAGTCACGATCCGCAGGTCGTACCAGCGTTTTTTTAGTACGTCAATGTCCCTGTGGGTCACTCCCACAGCATTTACCTGCGCCTGGATTGCCAGCCAAATAGTGCGCTTCTCACACTCTGCCACTTGCAGGGATTGCCTCCCAAAAAGCTTCTGGTGCTGCTTCACCACCTCCTCCACTAGCACCTGGAGTTCCTTGGGGCTGAATTTCACCTTGCGCCTCCTTTCCCCTCCTTCTCTCTGTGTCCTCTGGCTGGACATAGTGAAGTTTGATCTCAACAATCAGGCACTGGCTGCCTGCCTCTCCTCTGCACTCCCAGCCTCTCCTGAGTCTGTTGATTGAGTGCACCTGCCTGGGTGTGGCCACTTCCTACTTGGGTGGGGTTTGGTTGCACAGGATTGGCTGTTTCAAACAGTCATGTGATGTCGTTTTTCCGATTCGGTATATACCGATTCGGTATTTACCGAATCGGTAAATTCCACCTCGGTATTTACCGATTCGGTAAATACCACCGCGGTATTTTCCGAATCGGTAAATTCTGATTCTTGAATACCGAATGTTACCGGTTCGGTAAATATTACCGACTCATTACCTACATATAACTTACCGATTCTTCAATACCGATTCGGTACGGTTCGGTATTTAAGAATCGGTAAATTTTATTTACCTACATGAGGCCCATAATGAGGTGATTGCCAAACAATCGGACAAAGGGGGCAACATAGTTTTGTGGCCCAGGGAAGACTATATGTTGGAGGCAGAAAAACACCTAGGTGACACCCTTTGCTATGCGAAATCCAATGTACAACAATTAACAGTGCTCAAGACAATATGCTCAAAACAACTCTTCAAATGGAAAAGAGATAACCTGATCACCAATGAGGAATTTAATTACTTACGAACTGAGTTTCCAATAACCCCGGTGATGTATTTCATACCTAAAATACATAAGAAAACTGTGCCGGTACCGGGGAGACCTATCATCAATGCGAGAGGAGGAATCCTGGAGAGGATCTCTGAAAACGTCGATTTCCATCTACAGGAAATAGTAGTTACTTTACCTTCTTACATCAAAGACACTACTCACTTTCTGGAGAGACTCAAGGTCATTACTTGATCATCTGAATATTTATTGGTATCTCTTGATGTATGTGCTTTATATACTAGCATTAATCATTTAGATGGTATCAATGCAGTTAATTCCTTTTTGGGTAGCAGGCCAATTGAACACAATCAACATGGAAAAATGCTTATTGAAATGAGACGGTTATGTCTCTATAACAATTATTTTTTATTTAATAAGGATGTCTACCATCAAATTTGAGGAGTCGCCATGGGGGCCTGTTTTTCCCCCAGTTACGCGTGTTTACACGTGGGATGGTGGGTTTCAGGTCCTTAAGGTGGAACATAAGGAAATATGGGAAGAGCGCATCATAGGATGGATGCGCTTTATAGAGGACATATTCTTTATATGGAAAGGTCCTGAGACATTGGCCAGAGAGTTCATTCAGACACTCAATAGTAACAAACTTAATCTCCAGTTTACGGCAGTAATTAGCAACAAATCTATTGACTTTTTAGATGCTCAAGTGTGTGTTGGTGAAGACAGTATCGAAACTACATTGCACAGAAAAAGTACCGCCGGAAACTCTACGCTACATGCATCGAGCTTCCACCCCTCACACTTGATTAAAAGTATCCCTTATGGGGAATTTTTGTGACTTCGCAGAATCTGCAGCACTGATTATTATTTTGAAAAATGTATCAAAGAGAGCAAGATCAGATTCTTAGCGAGGGGTTATAGTGATCAAGTGATTAACACAGCTTTGGCAAAAGTCTGTACTAAATCCAGAAATTATCTTTTGATATGCACTGCCGCCACTGGACAAGAGAGAAAGGGAAAGATTGCCATTGAAGACACTGATATCAATTCAATGAGATTCATAACAACATATAGTATTCAACATAGGAAAATCAGGACTATTATAAACAAGCATTGGCCTATAATTCAAACAGACATGGTACTTAGTCAGTTATTTCCGGCCCCTCCAACCTTGACATTCAGAAAATCTAAATCTATGTATGATGCCTTAGTCAGATCTAGCCCAGAGTTGAAGATTCCATCAAGCAAACCCAGTACTATGTGGCTAGCACCACAAAACGGTTTTGTTAAATGTAATACATGCAGAGCATGCAAGTTTGGAATTAATACCTCTCAATACACTACCATATTTGGTGCATCTAATAATTTAATCAAGGCCAGATATAATTGCTGCACGGAGTTTGCAGTCTACGTGCTAAGCTGCACATGCAACTTGCAATACGTGGGCAGCACCAAGCTCCAGGTGCATGTGCGTATTTTACAACACTTGAGAGCAATAGTCAATTCTGACATGACTTATCCAGTGGCTAGACATTTTAAGGCTACTCATATGAATAAATTAGAAGATCTTAAATATTTTGTCATTTCTGCAGTCCCACCCATGAGAAGGGGGGGCAATAGGGAAAAAGTTCTTAGACAATTAGAATCGAAGTTTATACTCAAATTAAATACACGCACCCCGAACGGACTGAACAATGGGGAAGAGCTATACAACTTTCTATGATGCCTTGTCTCTTGGTTTGATTTTATTTCAAAGAATGTTTCACATTTTTATAGGAAGGGACCATTTTATATTCCGTTTTATATGGGTTTTGAAAAAGTCTTTTATATATTTATGCATTGCTTTTTTACTAGTGTATTTTTATATAGATCTTTTTAAAGACTATTTATAATGTTGTCAAAATAATTCAATCTAATTTTGGCGATACCAGCAATTTCCGATTGAATAGAGGAAATATATTCATTTTGCACTTGGCTCCCCCTTCATCTATGACATGTCCTTTTTTACAAACTATAAAACCATTGACCATGTAATTATTTTATACCTGATTATGCTTACATGACACTAATATTTCTGATGATTATATATCGTGTCTGTATATTCTTAGCCTTTTTCCTTACTCCCACACTCTCTATTTTAAGCAATAATTAACATAACTGATGACCATGATGTAGAATCTAGTGTGTTCTTTTTTTTTATACATTTCTCTCTTAAATAAGTATTCCTTCTTTGAGAATGAATTTATTCGATTTTTGAATGGGCTATTGGGATTTTTTAACTTCCCTCCTAACTCCCTTACAAAAATCTGGATTATTTGGTTAATTCTGATTTGTTTATTTTTTTTTAATCACAATCAATATAATTGTGATTATTTAATTGTTATTTTCAAGCACTTTAGAACACCTTTTTGACACTATTTTTCTGAAATCTTTTTGTAAGGTGTTGATTCTTCATGGTTCATGGCTCTAAACAAAACGATAATAGTTATATTCCACTCTTTTAATTATTGATCAAGAACCAGTGCAAATGAATACCCCGTACAGTACAAGTGATCCATTCCCTGTCTTCATGGAATCATATACATCTCAGGACAGTTTTATTATTATTATGCAGGGGGTCACCAAAGATTATTGATATGATAATACTTCCTGAGGACAGTCACAGGCACAGTAAATTATACAATCATTCAAAGATTTATCTTGATTATTATATACACACTGTGTAGTGATTAGATTGTATACATAGGAATAAGTCCTTTTTAAGAAATAGAAACTACCAATAATTAGGTTTGGTTTTTTATATATATATATATATGCGAACCAATACTTTCTCCCAAACTCGACAGAAAGCTTGACACAGCTTCAGGATACACCAGCTGACTTTATTGATAAAATTCGCGCACAGCATCAGCAATCCATGAAACACTTTCGGCAGACGCGTTTCAGCCTTAATTGGCTTTCCTCAGTGCCGGTTCCACGGGTGCAGCATTCTCCCTGGGGGTATCACAGAGTGTAGATTAGTTAGTGACTGCTCCCAGTCAGGTGTTATATAGCCCCTCCTCCAATTACAGGGTGTGCTCTCAACTCACGCTGACCACAACCAGGCAGATGCATGCTGGTCATTGAAGTCCTGAGCGGCTGCCTATCCAGTGATTAAGGCAGCCAAACATCAAGTGATGCCCCAATAAATATTGGCAAAAGGTCCCCACACCAGCTCAGGTGCCCGGAGGGTCTAAAGTCATTTAGCCAATCCCGTTTTCAGGCAATGATTTGCCTCCTTTCTCCCAATTGCAGGATACAAATTCCGTCCTTTGTGGAACTGAAGTCATGCAGGAGGGGAGCAGCGTGGCTTGCATTTTTGTGCTTTCCCAAGATGTTGCAGTCTCTCCACGCTGCACCTGAATGAAAGGGCGTGTCACAAGCCAGCGACTGCTTGCTGGCTGAATATACGAACCAATGCTTTCTCCCAAACTCGACAGAAAGCATGACACAGCTTCAGGATACACCAGGTGACTTTATTGATAAAATTCGCGCACAGCATCAGCAATCCATGAAACGCTTTCGGCAGACGCGTTTCAGCCTTAATTGGCTTTGAATTTATCCAGTATATATTTTTAAAGCCATTTGATTCCAATTGTATATATTGTAAAAACTAATTTGGAAGAATCAGCCTTCAATTAGTATCTCTTCTATTTTCACTACATCACGTGGCGCAATGAGTGGTATTTGAGAAAGTGCTATATATACTGTGGGAGACGTGAGTCTCGTTATGTGATCAACCCCAGAGTGCAGTTGTAATGACTGGCGAGTCCTTGAGCACCACATTGGAACAATAATGTATGGACGGGAAGGAAACAGTAGCACATGTTCGGAGCTGGGAGTCCTATGACTACCCTTGGCGGGGAATTGTGTTCTGAAGGAATTCCTTACATTTGCGCTTCGTTTTTTTTAAACATTTCTGGCGGATTCGCAGATTCGCCATGAATCCAGACGAAATTGTTTTAAAAAAATGCTTTTTTTGGCCCTGTGGGACACCCTGAACAGGCACAGGGGGTCAGGGTGTTTATACCCTGCCCTACTTTTTGTTTATTGTTTTTAACATTTGTGCTTTTGACTTGGTTCAACCGAGTCACAAGAGGGGCTGCCAACACTTCCTGGCTTGAAGTGTTGGCAGTCAATCAGATCTCAGGCACGAGATTGGGAGGGTTTGCGGATCCACTGCGTCCACAGTTGTATATCTGAGAAATCTTTAAATTTCTCAGGAACTACTCAAAGGATTTACACCATTTAACAAAAAGAGTGGTTTCTGGACCTAGAGCTAAATGTTTTGCCAAATTTGGTGTAATTCTGTTAAGCAGTTCAGGCTGTAGCAACGTCAAAGTGTTCCTATGGAAATTAACACAGAAAAAAGGCATTTTGGGACCCCCCCTTTTTCTTGACCCCGCTTGACGGATCACCCTGAAAATTTCAAGACAGCAGCTGATGTGACAGACCCATACGTTTTAAAAATTTTGTGAAGATCTGTCAAGTATTGGCAAATCAAAAAAACGCTCTTCCTATGGAAAATAGGTCCTAACTATGACTATAACTACCTTGTGGCGACTTCCACTAGGTATATAAATATATATATATTACCTACTGGCGGTCGCCACTAGTTAGTTATAGTTAGGACCTTGTTTCTATTCAAAAAGCGTTTTATCTTTTCCCAATAACTTTGGCGCCGGTTGACGAATCTTCGTGAAATTTTCAAAACGTTGGTCTCACTCCGGTCAGCTCCTATCCTGAAGGTTTCGGGGGGCCGAGAAAAAAGGGGGTCCTAAAACGCGTTTTCTCCATTTCATTTCCCATAGGAAACTTTAGACACGACTATAGCCCGAACTGTTGAACGGAATTACACCAAGTTTTGCAAAAAGAACCAAGGCACAAGAAATCAGTGAAACTAAGGCGCAAAATAAGAAAAGGAGGCAGGGTAGAAACCCACTGACCCCCTAGGCCTGCTTAGGGTGTCCCACAAGGACTCCCAGTGCCCAAAAATGCATTTTTTTTAAATCGCTTGATGCACGGAGGATCCGTGGATCCACCCGCGAAAATAAAAAAAATGAAGCATGGGCTCCCACGCTTTGTTATTAATTAGCCCCCGGGTGGGCCAAGTCCCAGGGGCATGTTGAAAACATATTTGCGGGGGCCCAGGGGGACCCCTGCAGCCCCAGGGACTGCCACCCCCCGGGGTTTTCTAAAAATATTTGCGGGGGCACACAGCCCCCCCCCCCCACAACCCCGGGGACTGTCATCCCCCGGGGCTTGTTTTTTAAATGGGTGGGGGCCTCCCAGGCCCCCCAAGCCCCGGGGACCGCCACCCGGGGATTTTTTTTAAAATAAAAAATAACCTGTGTGGGGGGGCTCAAGCCCCCCACATGCCCCGAGGACAGCCACCTCCCTGGGGCTGTGCACTAGGTGGAAGGGCGGTCCCTCTCCTGGAGCCCTTCCTGGCCCTGGGGACCGCCACACCCCAGGGCCGGCTCCTGCAGTGTCCCAGGGTGCTCCCGCCCTGTCATAGCAAACTCTGGTTTGGATTTTGAAAGCGAGAGCAGGGAAACCTGCTCTCGCTTTCAAAATCCAAACCAAATTGCTTTTCCATATGGGGAACTGCATGGTGAGTTGTAAGTTGGGTAATTCATTCCCGTTGAATACTGAGGGTCCCTGGGGGCCAACTAGCCCACCAGGTACCTCCAGTATGCGCCAGGGAGCTGCATTGCAGAGAGGTGTTCAGAGGCCACGCCCCTTCCTACACCTTTCTGCAACGCAGCTCTGTGGCACTTACTGGAGGTAACTTGTGGGATAGTTGGACTCCAGGGACTCTCAGGATTCAAGGGGATTTATCCCCCAACTCAAAACACGCCACGGGGTGCGTTTGCACAGTGGTGAAGGGAGAGGGCGGGGCCTGAGGTGACGTGTGCAAACACGCCCTGTGGTGCATTTTAAGTTGGGGAATTAATTCCCCTTCAATCCTGAGTGCCCCTGGGTGCCAACTAGACCACCAGGTGCTTCCAGTAAGCGCCACTGCACTGCGTTTCAGAGAGATGGTCCAGGCCATGCCCCTTTTTACACCTCTCTGCAAATTAAAGAAGATCTGGTGATGAAAGAATAGCTCTCTGTGTGATCGTCATATTTATTTATCTATTTGGGAGATTTGGAAGACGGCACGCTCCGCCGGCATCGGACGATCTGCCTGCCTTGGGCGGGGAGAGACAGAGGGAGCAAACGATTGGAGAATATATATATAAATATATACCCACACAAAAGGTTGCCACAATTGAAGACGCCAACTCACGGGGAAGTTTACATCCTTTAATGGAGGACTTCAGCAGGGCAGCACATATTACCCCTCATATTCATCAAACCTCCCTACGCGTTTCGGACACCGATGTGTCCCTGTTCACGGGCATGGAGAAGTGCAAACAGCAACAACCTAGGGAACATCTGATAAGTAACCCAAGTCCCGCCCCTGTGGGCGTATCCGAAGGCATCCTGGTACTTGTGGTTCCCTTCTGATTTGACTTGAGTGAGTGCTGCTGTGCCCTTCCTAATAATCCATCATCTTACCCCAGTGGGCTGGAAGGGTTAAAGACACTGCCACAGCTGTCCATTCAAATGTCCAACCACACGGACCTCCTCGTTCCGTCGCGCTCGGTGTTTCCCAAAAGCGGGATCTGTCGGGATAGCAGAGAGACATCTTCGCGGCCGAGCAAGCCGCCAAAAATCCACACAAAAGGTTGCCCCAATTGAAGACGCCAACTCACGGGGAAGTTTACATCCTTTAATGGAGGACTTCAGCAGGGCAGCACATAATACCCCTCCAATTCATCAAACCCCCCTACGCGTTTCGGACACCGATGTGTCCTTATTCACGGGCATCGAGAAGTGCAAACAGTAACAACCTAGGGAACATCTGATAATTAACTCAAGTCCCACCCCAGTGGTCGTATCCGAAGGCATGCTGGTACTTGTGGTTCCCTTCTGATTTGACTCGAGTGAGTGCTGCTGTGCCCTTCCTAATAATCCATCATCTTACCCCAGTGGGCTGGAAGGGTTAAAGACACTGCCACAGCTGTCCATTCAAATGTCCAACCACACGGACCCCCTCATTCCGTCGCGCTCGGTGTTTACCAAAAGCGGGATCTGCCGGGATAGCAGAGGGGCATCTTCGCGGCCGAGCAAGCCGCCAAAAATCCACACAAAAGGTTGCCCCAATTGAAGACGCCAACTCACGGGGAAGTTTACATCCTTTAATGGAGGACTTCAGCAGGGCAGCACATAATACCCCTCCAATTCATCAAACCGCCCTACGCGTTTCGGACACCGATGTGTCCTTGTTCACGGGCATGGAGAAGTGCAAACAGCAACAACCTAGGGAACATCTGATAAATAACCCAAGTCCCGCCCCAGTGGGCGTATCTGAAGGCATGCTGGTACTTGTGGTTCCCTTCTGATTTGACTGGAGTGAGTGCTGCTGTGCCCTTCCTAATAATCCATCATCTTACCCCAGTGGGCTGGAAGGGTTAAAGACACTGCCACAGCTGTCCATTCAAATGTCCAACCACACGGACCCCCTCGTTCCGTCGCGCTCGGTGTTTACCAAAAGTGGGATCTGCCGGGGTAGCAAAGGGGCATCTTCGCGGCCGAGCAAGCCGCCAAAAATCCACACAAAAGGTTGCCCCAATTGAGGACGCCAACTCACGGGGATGTTTACATCCTTTAATGGAGGACTTCAGCAGGGCAGCACATAATACCCCTCCAATTCATCAAACCGCCCTACGCGTTTCGGACACCGATGTGTCCTTGTTCACGGGCATGGAGAAGTGCAAATAGCAACAACCTAGGGAACATCTGATAAATAACCCAAGTCCCGCCCCACTCGGCGTATACGGAGGCATGCTGCAACTTGTGGTTCCCTTCTGATTTGACTCGAGTGAGTGCTGCTGTGCCCTTCCTAATAATCCATCATCTTACCCCAGTGGGCTGGAAGGGTTAAAGACACTGCCACAGCTGTCCATTCAAATGTCCAACCACACGGACCCCCTCGTACCGTCGCGCTCAGTGTTTACCAAAAGCGGAATCAGAAGTGTTAACCGACATTATACTCAATCAGGTTCTCCCAGAAAAGCCATCATTATCTTTCAGACGTGCCCCCTCCATGAGAGATGTTTTAGTAAAAAGCAGCCAAAAGTTACCCCGTCTCTCTCTTGGTTACCATTTATATCAGGATTTTTTAAATGTAGCTTAAATATGACAGAATATATGATTGCATTCAGTACTAAACCAGTACAGATCAGTGGTCCTTATACTTGCCGTACCGATCATGCAGTTTATGTATCAGAATGCCCCAGTGGACTCAAGTACAGAGGGAGCACTAAGCTCCAACTCTACAATAGAATCCTACAACATTTGAGGGCGGTGGTAAATTCAGACCCGAGTTACCGGGTAGCCAGACATTCCAAGCTGGTACACCAGAACAACATAAGGGAACTAAAATATTTTGTAGTAGGGGCAATTTCATCATCCAGAAGAGGGGGCAACAGGGAGAAGATGTTATGACAATTGGAGTCGGAATTCATAATTGAACTCCATACTAAAATGCCTAACGGGTTAAACACTAGTGAGGACCTACATAACTTTCTATAAATTTACCAGCTGTGTCTGTTTTAGGTCTACCTCAAATTCATTACATCAATCTGATCATTCGTGATTCATACATTTACATTTAGATGTGGTTGTATTCACTTCCATCTAGACAGTACAAGTGAGATTTGTAAACACTTCGGGCCATATGTAGGTAACATAACATTTACCGATTCATAAATACCGAATTTTACCGATTCGGTATTTATGAATCAGTAAATAGTATGTAGGTAATTAATCGGTAATCATTACCGATTCGGTAAATATCGGTATTTATGAATCGGCATTTACCGAATCGGTAATAATGCATCCCTTCCCATTGATTCCTATGGGCCTGGAGGCCCATAGGAATGAATGGGAAGCCAGTTACTATTACCGATTCGGTAAATACCGAATCGGTAATAGGGGAGGCAGTATCATGGGTGGCAGGGTGTCACATTGACACCCTGTTGCACCCCTGATTCGTGCATGTGTGCACATGTGGCGCACATACATGCCCTAAGGGCATGTATGTCTGCCACATGGCACTTCACAAATTGCTCAAAAATGCTTTTTTAAAGGTATTCGTCATTTACCATCAACTTGTAGTTGGTGGTAAATAACGAATCCAGACACCAATTATGCACTCACTTGAGTGCCCCCTACATAGCATTTCTGGATTCGGTATTTACTGAATCGGTATTTTACCGATTTCTTAAAATTCCGATTCGGTAAATACCGAATCCAGAAATCAGCCACCTACATCTCAATTGCCTCAATACCGGTTGGTAACGGGATATTTACCGAATTTCGGCCGTTACCGACCGGTATTTGGCTTCCTACATATGGCCCATAATGTATTGGCTCAGTAGAGACATTCTTTAACTCCCCATGCATTTGTACTAAAGATTTGTGCAGAATCTGAATCATGATTTTTTGTCTTGCATCAAGATTGTGATTTCTCAACAACAAGATGTTTATATTGTGCACCATCACTTTAATCAGAAAAATGAATGTTCGATGTGGCATCTGGTTGTTATACCTATGTTTAAGCACTTTATCGTACACTAGCTCTTTAGTCAGCACTCAGCACTTTTATTAGGGACAATAGCAATATATTGCACAAGGTACTTTGAAATAAGGTTTAAGGTTCACTAGGGCAAAGAACAAGATAACAGGCTTTTTATTAATCAAAGTATGTTTGCATCAGAGCCCGACTATCACTATACCCTGTAATTGTTTAACCATATTTTAATTGCAATGTGCGCTCAAGTGAGCAATAATTAATGATAATATTGCGTTTTAATGTGTATATTATCAGTTGTAGGAGTGGTTAGTGCCATCTGTAGGGAATTTATTTTTATCTATAGATAGAAATTTAGTTCAACTGCACAGCTGCATATTTATTAAATATGGTTTGTGATATTTTTATGTTACTGCTCAGGGAAATATAGACCATTTGTGGAGATGTTCCGATCATATGAAATTGTATCCTATTAAATTACCTGATTACTGATAGTCTGTTGTCTATGCTGTTTTATCCTTTCTGTGCACGAGTCACCAGCATATGTATAAATAGAGTTAATGAACGCAGAGCATTATGTAATCAAGACCGCGAGATGGCAGTCGAAACGCGTCATGGACGGCAATTGCTTGGTTAGTTTGTCCATTGATGAAACTTTGCCTGATTAAAGCACTTTCTGAACTCTAAACTCGCGTGGCGTGGTTCTTATCCTGATCTGTGGGAAAAAGCAGAAAAAAAATATATGTGTATGGCGACACTGAAATACAACTTTAAAGCACATCAATTTGGGTCCGTGTCTGCTTTGCTTACGAACTGTTTATTGAAGGGTAAAAGCAGCGTGTGCTGATATATATATTATCTACTGGCAGTCGCCAGTAGATAGTTATAGTTAGGACCGTGTTTTCATAGGAAATCTGAAAATTCTATTTTGAATAACTTTGGCGCCGGTTGACGAATCCTCGCGAAATTTTCAAAACTAATGGGGCGCTCCACTCAGCTCCTACCCTGAAAGTCTCGGGGTGATTCGTCAAGCGGGGGCTGAGAAAAAAGGGGGGTCCCAAAACGCCTTTTCCCCATGCCTTTTCCCATAGGACCTTTAGTCGAAGGTACAGCCCGAACGGGACATTTCACTCGTAAAAAACCAATGAAATTCCCCCGTTATAGTTACTGCAGGCAACTATAACTCACGCGACCGCAATCCTCTGCTGATGAAGTCAGATATTACATCACTGTATTTAGACACTTATTTACCCATGTCTTCTTCCATTAATCTTTAGCTATACATATATTACAAATATTTATTTTTCATAAAGACACATATGTCATCAGTGATGTAATATCTGACGTCATCAGCAGAGGATTGCGGCCGCCTGAGTTATAGTTGCCTGCAGTAACTATAACGGGGGAATTTCATTGGTTTTTTACGAGTGAAATGTCCAGCTAACTATAACATGTGTGAAACCTATGGTTTTTTAAGTGAATTTGCAAGGTTTTTTAAATGCTAATTCGTAACTATAACGTGTGTGAAACCTATGTTTTTTTCAGTGAATTTGTACGGTTTTTTAAATGCTAAGTTAAATGCTAAGTTATGTATTTATTGAAGGACCCCCAAGGGAGAAAAAAACAATTATTTTTTTTGTAAATCGCGAGGTGCGTGCACTCTGCCGCACGGTGAGCTTTGCGCACCGTGCGCACGCTGTGGGTGCTCTGTGCGCTTCGTGCACCGAGCTCCCACGGTTCGCCGTGCGTGCCGTGCGTGCAGGGTGCGCGCACTACGCGATTGTTAAGAAAAAAAAATGGTTTTTTTCTCCCTTGGGGGTCCTTCTGTGACCCCCTGACCAAGGCTAGGGGGTCAGGAACTGTCCACTCTGCCCCCTTTTCACGTTCTCCACCTTTTTTTTTCACCCCCTCAGACTGCGAGAGACAAAATGGCGGCCGACACTTCCTGGTTTCGACCGATTCGAATGTTTACCGACATCTAACAACCAATCAGAATTGCGCTCGCGCACGGCAGGGTGCGCGTATAGATATTGATATGCTTTTAAATGCTATTTTCTCAGGTAATACTGAACAGATTTACACCAGACCTGCAAAAGGCACTTCCTTGACCTTATGGCTACCTCTCTGCCAAATTTCACGTAATTCTGTTCAGCCGTTCGGGCTGTAGCTGCGACTAAAGGTCCTATGGAAAAATGCATGGGGAAAACGTGTTTTGGGACCCCCCCTTTTTCTCAGCCCCCGCTTGACGAATCACCCCGAGACTTTCAGGGTAGGAGCTGAGCGGAGCGCCCTATTAGTTTTGAAAATTTCGCGAGGATTCGTCAACCGGCGCCAAAGTTATTCAAAATAGAATTTTGAGATTTCCTATGGAAACTAGGTTGTAACTATAACTATCTACTGGCGACCGCCAGTAGATAATATATATATATATATATATATATATATATATATATATATATATATATATATATCACCAATTCCTCCATATACAGTCACTTCCCTTCCACGGGAACGAAACAGTGAGCGAACCACAAATTCCGTGCTTTAATCCGTGTTTATTTTGCCGTAACAAACACCATGGCCGCCATGACGCATTTCAGTCTCTCAAGACCTTGATCACATGACGCTCCTTTGGAGAATCCTGATATATTTAAAGTGCCAGTGCATACACACATGAGCTCCACCATTCCCAATAGACATCAAGAAAATACTTGTAAGGTAAATTCTATGTTTGTGCAAAATCCGTAATAGTTAGCCATAATCAGCACAACACAGTACATTGAAGACAATAAATGTATAACTGAAATTCTAATATACACAGTAACATAATCACATAAAATACATGTTTCGTTACAGATTGCGATTGAGAACTGATCGTTTTCTAAAAATTGAGGTTAAAAAAAATTATGCAACACTTCTTTATCGTTATACTTGTATAATACATTTATGAAGCAGGGTTGAAAATGAATTAAAACCACTAGTAAAGCTCGGCCACATGTCATCTCTATTGCAGTAAGGTTTTATAGATTTGTTTAAAACCATAATGGAAATATCTATACTGCATCGCATTATGTCAAAAATGCTGATCTATGCTAAAATATCTAGACAGAGTCTAGTATCGGTGTATGATACTTGAACTTACATGATGTCTGAGTCAAAAAGTGCGAGGTATCTAAAGTGCAAATGTGCAATCAATATAAATATATAATAAAAGATAGTGTATTAAACACAGGATTTTTTGGTATTGCAATAAATTCTCATTAAAAACGAATAGCATAATGCTGTTGCAGCTGATTGTAGATCTTAGATAAAGAGAGTCAATACTTTGCTAGTGCTAATTCAAGTGGTGGGAGTCTGCACGCTGTAAGTTCATTAACTACAAACATGTGTAAAAGTCCTCGCTGGAGTTATGACCATTGGGTGTCTTAGTGTATAACCGGATAATATATTTAGTCTCAAGCTGTCGAAGCTTGGCTTCACGGTTGGTTGCCCCCTCTTCTTGAACTAGGAATAGCATCAATCAAGAAATATTTGAGATGGTTCAAATTGTTCTCATGAGTCTCCCTGAAGTGGCGTGACACAGGGTAAGTCGGATCCGAGTTTGTGATTGCCCTCATGTTTTGCAGTATTCTCTTGTGGGCCTGTAGCTTTGTTCTACCCACATACTGCAACCCACAAGAGCACTCCAACACTCCAATACGTAGATCACCAACTCGGTGTGACATGTTAAAAGTTTGTTAATTTTGATGGGCTCAGTTCTAAATGGAATATTATCAACAGTTTTGTTTACCCCACATCTACATGCTCTGCAAATATTGCATTTGTAGAATCCATTACGTTTGGTTAGCCAATTGGTTGTAGGTCTAATTTCGAGTCTACTTTTGACAAGGGCATCTCTCATGGATCCTGCTTTTCTGAACGTGATATTGAGGTATCTGGGAAGATCTTTGCCTATTGTAGGGTCACTCCGTACTGCCATCAAACTCTTGTTAATTATTTTGCGTAATGCTTTGTGTTTTTTATTGTATGTTAATATAAGTCTAGTCTCCTGATTAGGTGCATGTGTTATCTTTGCTGCTTTGGGGGCAGTCTTTGATATCAATGCTAACCTGTCCTGTTTGTTGGCTTTTTTTATCGCATTATACATAGTCTCCTCACTGTAGCCCCTAGCCAAGAAACAGTCTTTACTCTGTTTTTGTGCATACAAGTCTGCATCCATGCTGCAAATGCGTCTCATTCTCAACATCTCTCCATACAGTATACTATGTATGAGATGTTGAGGATGGTAGCTGGTAGCGTGTAAAACACTATTGCCTGTGATGTCTTTGCGGTGTAACCTAATCTCGATTTGTTGGTTGTGGATAAAGAACTCCACATCTAAAAGGTTGATAGAGTGATGACTGATTGTGGCTGTGAAATGTAGGTTTAAATTGTTAACATTAATTGTCTTTACAAATTTGCATGCCCTTGTCTCGGTGCCCTGCCAGATAATCAATAAATCATCTATATAACTTAACCAGACATGATTATCCAATTATTTCACTATATTCTGTTCTTAGTATCTTTTCCTCCCACCAACCCATGTGGATGCAAGAGTAACTGGGAGTAAAGCAAGCTCCCATTGCTACTCCTCTTGTTTCTTGGTACGTTTGGTTTTGAAATAAGAAGTAGTTGTTGTCAAGGCAAAAGATTATCATATTATTTAACATACGGTTGTGATGAAACAAATGCATAGGTCTCTTTCCCATATATTATTCAATGGCTTTTAAACCGTCTTTGTGGTGAATGCTTGTATATAACGAAGTCACATCTGAAGATATGAGAAGATAGTCTGGACACCATTTGTATTTAGTCAAATGTTTTAAGAAGTCTCCAGTGTCCTGAATTTATGAGGGTAGTTCACAAACAAATTCTTGCAAGAAGAAGTCTATATATTTGGATATGTGTTCCAGAAGACTTCCTCATGCAGATATTATCGGTCTGCCAGGTGGTTTGGTCAAGTGTTTATGTATTTTAGGGATGAAGTATATGACCGGCATGGTGGGGTGATCGTTCTTAAAAGATTTGAATTCGTCCATACTCAAAAGTCCCGCACTGTGCCATGCCATGAGTTTGGAATAAAATTCTTTCCACAATGTTTTAGCTATTTGAATGTTGCTCTTTTTATAACAATTGGTGTCATTCAATTGGTCTGTTGCCTCTCTCATGTATTCAGCTCTGGGCCATAATACAACATTCCCTCCTTTATCCGAGTTACGGATAATTATTTGGTCGTTTTGTTGTAGTTTTCTGAATAGTTTGTTATATGTTTCCAGTTGGTGATTATATTTTCTGCGTGCTCGGGCAGTTTGATAATTCAATTGTTTTATATTGGTGGTAATTAATTCATTAAAGACATCGATACCGTCTCTTGGCATAATTGGTTGTAACGTAGATTTTGCCTTGTAGCTAGTACGTATTGTCCCAAAAGTAATGTTATTGGGAATGCCCAGGTCGTTGTGTGTTTCTACATTTTCTTGTTCTAGTCGTTGTAGGTCCATGAGAAGTTCTGCGTCCGACGCTGTAAGTGAACTTGTAGTGTCGTTGTTAGTTGCCTCCATAGTGTTCATGTTACTTTGGTGTTTTTGACTTGATACATTTGTTTGATGGAATTTACGAAGTTTTAGTTTGCGAATGAATTTAAAAACATCGATACGTGTCTGTACATAATCAAAGATGCTCTCAGGGCAAAATGAGAGTCCGAATGAAAGCAACTGAATTTCTGCTTCGTCAAGGGCAACAGATGACAAATTGATCACAGTTTTATTTCTTGACTCTACCCTGTCCGTTTGTTTTTCCATTTCTTGTTGTTGTTTCGTGGTTTGTACGCATTGCCTCCTCTTGTGGAGTTTGCGTCTTTCCCTCCGTTTGCAGTTGCGTCTTTGTTTGGTTGTGGGGTTTGCTTCCGTAGGCGAAGAGTTCGTCGCCTGTCGTGTCTGAGACAGTTCACTTCCTCTGCCAGGGAAAACTTTTGAAACCCCAACTGCGATGTCATTCTTGCTTGTTCATTGTCTGACTCACTTTCAACCGCTGAACTGATATCAGATGCAGAGGTCGAGGCTAAGGCAGTGTTGCGGTTGCTCAATTGCTGGTCACCTTTGACCTGTTAGTTTTTCTTTGTTCAATTATTTCTTCTTCTTTCTGCAACCTTACAGACATTTCCTCCGGGTGTTTAGAGATGGTATCATCACTTTCAATTTTGCCTATTTCCACATTTAGCTCGTCAATTTGTTTTTGTAAGCAATTCTGTCGCTTTCAGTGTACTTGAAAAGAATTTCAACCAATTTTTAGGACGATTCAAGATTACATTCCGCCCATTCTTGTAACATTCTGGAGGTCCGGGTTTTCATAGCTAGGGGCGATCATAATACGCAAACCCCTAGGAACTCGACCAACCTCCAAATATCTAGTGAGAGACTTATGCTCCCACCATTTGGATTGTTCAGATTTCATGAACTTCTCAAATTTTTTGTACATGTCTCTGATTTTCTTATTATCCCCTGTCGATGGACCAGCTAGGGCCCTAGCTTGTTGTGGGGTTCTCGGTGAATCTTCGAACATCAGGTCTGCTGCTGCCTCTCTACTCCTCAGCACGTCTGCAGTCATGGCGAAAGTATATCTCTGAGGCAATTAAGGTAACAAACTTTCGATACAGTGTCTGTGTTTGTTACTTGCACACCTCCCCTCAGGAAACTTCCCGTGTTCTCCTACCTCCTGTGGAAATTCGGCGTTTCACGCGTCCTCCGACCCGTTTCTCGTCGTTCCACTGCAGGCGAAGATCCTTTGTTGGATATCCGAGGGCTACTGTGGCTTTTCTTCCAAGGAATAACGTTTACGTCCTGCGAACGCCAGACACAGCTTCCTGCCACTCGGCTCAGAATGAGGAGGGGGTTTGCCGTTTACCGAGGAAGCCTTCTTGGTACACATATCACCAATTCCTCCCTATACAGACACTTCCCTTCCACTGGAAAAAAACAGAGAGCGAACCACAAATTCCGTGCTTTAATCCGTGTTTATTTTGCCGTAACAAACACCATGACCGCCATGACGCATTTCACTCTCTCAAGACCTTGATCACATGACGCTCCTTTGGAGAATCCTGATATATTTAAAGTGCCAATGCATACACACATGAGCTCCACCATTCCCAATAGACATCAAGAAAATACTTGTAACGTCAATTCTATGTTTGTGCAAAATCCAAAATTGTTAGCAATAATCAGCAAAACACAGTACATTGAAGACAATAAATGTATAACTGAAATTCAAATATATACTGTAACATAATCACGTAAAGTACATGTTTCATTACAGATTGCTGTTGAGAACTGATCGTGTTCTAACAATTGAGGTTGTGATTGCCCTCATGTTTTGCAGTATTCTCTTGTAGGCCTGTAACTTTGTGCTACCCACAGACTGCAACTCACAAGAACACTCCAACACGTAGATCACAAACTCAGTGTGACATGTTAAAAGTTTGTTAATTTTGATGGGATCAGTTCTAAATGGAATAGTATAAGCAGTTTTGTTTACCCCATATCTACATGCGTTGCAATTATTGCATTTGTAGAATCTATTATGTTTGGTTAGCCAATTTGTTGTAGGTCTAATCTTGGGGCTACCTTTGACAAGGGCATCTCTCATGGATCCTGCTTTTCTGAATGTGATATTGGGGTATCTGGGAAGAACTTTGCCTATTATAGTGTCACTCCGTACTGCCATCCAACTCTTATACATTACCTACTGGCGGTCATCAGTAGGTAGTCATAGTTAGGACCTCGTTTCTATTCAAATAGCATTTTTTCTTTTGCCAATATCTTTGGCGCCGTTTGACGAATCTTCGAGACATTTTCAAAACCAGTGGCCCGCTTCCGTCAGCTCCTGTCTCGAAAGTTTCGGGACAATTCGTCAAGCGGGAGCTGAGAAAAAAGGGGGATCCCAAAATGCGTTTTCCCCATGTTAATTTCTATAGGAAACTTTAGACAAAGCTACAGCCCGAACTGCTGAACGGAATTACACCAAATTTGGAAAAAATTTAGGTCTTGGTTCAGAAAGAGTCCTTTTTTAAATGGTGTAAATCCGTTCAGCAGTTCCTGAGAGATTAGAAAAAGAAAAATATCAATATCTGACCACCGAGGAGTCGCAACTCCTCCTGGGCACGAGCTTCACTTTGATTGGCTGTCAACACTCTAAACCAGAATGTGTTGGCAGCCATAACCGAGTCACAAGAAAAGAGTTTAAAAAAGGTTAAAAACAAGAAAGGGGGCAGGGTAGAACGACCCTGCCCCCCTAGGCCTGCAAAGGGGGGCCCACGGTGACCCCCAGGGCCAAAAAAAGCATTTTTTTAAAAACAAAATCAGCAGAATTCACACTGGGTGCGCGAATCTTGCCAGACGAAAATGAAATGAAGCACTTTGTTACTAAAAAAGCCCCCTGGTGGGCCAGGTCCCTGGGGCAATATAAAATTAGGGTATGGGGACCCACGGGGCCCCCACGTCCCTGGGGACCGCCACCTCCCCGGGGCTTATTAATTTGAATGTGGGGAGTATGCGGCCCACCGCAGTCTCAGGGACCGCCACCTCCCCGGCGCTATAAATAATAATTAGTGTGGGGGGGCTCTTAATATTCAAACTCGGGGGTCCATTACGGATGCCCGGGGACCACCACCTCCCTGGGGCTTTGAAAATGGAGGGAGGGGGGGCGCGCGCCCCTCTCCTGGAGCCCTAGATGGCCCTGGGGTCCGCCATCCCTCAGGGGCGACTCCTGCAATGTCCCGGGATGTCATTTGAGATGTCATCAGTGATGTCACTGACCATGTCATGAGTGATGTAAATGTGACATCAGCAGTGCATTGCGGCGGCGCGAGTTATAGTTAGCTGAACTAGCTATAACAGCTAAATTTCACTGGTTGTGTAAGAGTGAAATGTCCAACTAACTATAACGTCCCTGAAACCTGTGTTTTGTTTAGTGAATTTTTAAGGTTTTTTAAATGCTAATTTCTAACTATAACATCCCTGAAACCTGTGGTTTTTTCAGTGAATATATATATTTATATATAACTAGTGTTTAATTATATTTAGGTCACTGTTTCCGCAGGAAATACATTTCTTGTGTTTTGTGCTAATAACTTTGGCACCTGTTGATGAATCTCCACAAAACAAAAAGATTCGGAGTGATCTTTCAAGCGGGGGCTGAGAAAAAAGGGGGTCCCAAAATGCAAAATCACCTTGCATTTTCCAGGGACTTTATTAAGACCTACCGCAAAAAGTGCTGAACGGAATTACACCACATTGGTCAGGAAGCTAGATCTTGGTCCGTAGATTTGTTGCAAATCTGTTTAGTAGTTTGTTTTAGAAACTAAGGAAAAAAAATATTTGTATATCTGGACAGTTGGGTCTGCAAGACAGAGTGCCAATGCAAAAAAGAGCATTTTGATTGGCCCAGGGAGCTTTTTTTCTCTGGTGTCAATTTCTTCCAGTGGACACCTCCAGGAGCGAACACTCCAGCAACATCAGAAAAATGTTACAGGACCCAGGGATTTAGTTCCCTGTCTTTAATATTAAAAAAACAAATTGACCTTGGCCCGTATTGTTTAATTAAGGGGAGGGTGACACGAAGCTCTCCCGCCCCGAGCCATAATAGACCCAGGGAGCCTACCCCTGGGGCTTCAGTCCATAAGGGGAGGGGGCTCAGTAGCCCCCCTCCCTGAGTCATTATAGACCCCGGGGAGCCCAACCCGGGCCACATGGTCCCCCGCCCGAGCTTTCAATGGCCCCGGAAACCCCATCCCTTCCTGCTGATTTCTTTAATTAAAGGGGAGGGAAGCCCTGCAGCCCCGTCCCCTTAAGTTAAAGAAATCAGCACCTTTATAGCCCCCAGAAAACCCACCCACGAGGTTGAAATGGCCCAAAAAGGACGCCCCCTGCCCCCCTGAGCCTTCAAATGCCCTGGGGACCTCATCCCCCATGACTGGCTTACTTGCTGTGTCCAGTGGAGCCCACCAACGTGACACAGTAGCTTCCATGCCTGCACCGGTGCAGGCAGAGCAACTTGTGTTTGCTGCTGCTTGGTAGGAGCATTTTTGAAAATTCCACCAAACAGGGGCAAACACAAACTCTGCTCCCAGACGGCAAGAGCTTTAAAAATGCTCCCGCCAGATGGTAGCAGCCATGTGATCTGTTTCCCTGCCAGCATTAATGCGGGAAAGGAAACAGATTAACAGATTGCTCCAGCCTGGAGGGAGCAGCATAAATAGCATGCTGGGAGTAAGCTGGTGCCATGGGGGCCCTGGGGCCCAGAGGATTTCCCATGGCCCTCGACGAGTGTAGGGTGTGTGCCCTGGGTGGGCACTGGGCCCCCATCTATTTAAAATGGAGGCCCCACAGGATGGAGGTCCCTGGAGCCAAATAAACTTGGGGAAGGAGGCCATGCAGCCCTCCTCCCCTTTAAATTAGATACAGCTCTGGGGGATGGGGTCCCCAGTGCTTGATGAGGCTTGGGAAGGAGGCTGCATAGCTCCCTCCCCTACAAAATAAATATGGCCATGGGGGATGAGTCCCCGGGGCTAATGAAGCTCAGTGAGGGGGCCACGTGGGCCACCTCCCCTTTAAAAAAATACGGCCCTGGGTATG
This sequence comes from Triturus cristatus, assembly GCF_964204655.1. NCBI lineage: Eukaryota > Metazoa > Chordata > Amphibia > Caudata > Salamandridae > Triturus > Triturus cristatus. The sequence goes on along the minus strand of NC_140588.1, from coordinate 714,671,406 downwards.
ATGTTCCTAGGGCCTAAGGAGGCTCAGGGAGGGGAACCATGTGGCCCCTCCCACTTAAAAAATAACACAGCTCTGGGGGATTGATTCCCCAGTGCCTATGAAGGCTCAGGGATGGGGGTCACGTGGGTCTCCTTCTCTTTTTTAATGGTTCGGCCCTGGGAATGGGATCCCTGAGGCCTAATAAGCCTCACAGAGGAGGGCTGCCCAACCCACCAAACCTTTTCGATTATATGTGGCGCCACGCATGACTAAAGACTGTGTGTATGGCGTGTCGTTGGCTTCCTCCAGGTGCTGCCTGCGACCAGCCCAATGCTGAGCGTGACAAAAGGCAGTGCGCTGCGTTGGGGTTGGTTGCTTTCTGGGGGTCTGCTGCTGGGCCTGGCAGTTGGCTTTATGTATTGTTATAAAATATTACTTTACATTACAAAGACAGTAGAAATTCACTGAAAAAACAAAGGTTAATGTAACATTAAAGGTAGGTTAATATGTCAGTGGCAACATTAATGTTTTGGACTAAAAAAACACAGAAATTCGCCAGTTATATTTAGCAGAGCTAACTTTAACTTGCACTGTCATTTATGACATCACTGATGACATCGCACACTTGTGCACATCCATACAAAGTGTTGTGAATTCGCTAGCCATACTATATTAGCTTTAACGCTCACCTTCTCCATTCACTGCTTATACCATTTCATATTACATCACTTATAGCATGTTCAATAATAGCCTTCCTAACAAGACTCATGACGTGTAATGAAATAATTTATGAGAACACTATGCATGGGATAGTTGCGAGTTATAGTTAATGTAGTGTGGTTAGCGAGTTCACAACACTTTGTATGGATGGGCTCACGTTCATACTCAGTTTGGGAGAGGGTGGAAGTTATAAATGTAAATTGAAGTATAACTTAAAAAAGGTTTATGTACTTTCAGTTGGTTTTGTATGGAAAAAATAAAAAAAACGTTTTAACCTTTGTTATTTTCTTTGAATTTCTATGTTTTTGTAGCATAACACAAAGTAAATCCACATTAATATTTTAGGCAGTTATACAGATTTACATAGACATTTCTCTGTTTTATGTACAAACATATATACATGTGTATGATACGGTATAAATTCAATTTCTCTATTATTTTTGGGAAGAAAAATTGAAGCTGTGTTTGTAGGGCACTGGAAGCAACCAGGACATCCAGTCACAGATGCTGGTTGACCAGTACCTCTCCGGTATAGAGGTCTTTCAACCATCTTCGGACAATGAGGAACGACCTGGCCCATCAGGTGTGGTTCACGCCACAGCACCAGCAGCGGCTACCTCAGGATCCTCTGCGACCACTCCCGCCTCAGCTAACAACACCCAGCTGACCCCTACCCTGATGGAGACAGCAGCCTGAGCCACCACTGACAGCACAGCAACACAGGGCACTCTGCGGTTGGCGGGCAACAACATCCCTGTCAACGAGGTAGGAGACTAAGAGTTGACTGTGGCAACACCAACTGTGCCTGCTCAGGTGGGTAGGTGTGGTGGTAGGGGCCGTGGGGAACGGGCCATCATGCAGCTTGAGCTGCTGATGAGGAGCACCCACACCTATCTAGAATCCTCCATGCATATGAGGGTTGCACAGGAGATTTTGGCCAGGTTGTTGGGATCCTCAGGACCATTCAACAGCAGCAGGCAGCCCACTATGAAAAAATGGACAGGTACATGAGCAAAATTGATTACCTAACTGCGGTGCACAGGGATATTGTCACCTGCCTCCATCAGATTGCCACAACATGTTCACACCTCCCTTCCCTGTCTGCCCACAACATCCAGTGCATCAACATCTTCACAAGCCACAGGGAGGGATGTGGACTCTGGCGAAGATCCCCCAGCACCGTTGCTGCCTGCAGCTAAGGGCCCCCCCGAAAAACATAAAAAAAGTTGTCCGAAGCAGAATCAATGAGAGACTGATGGCTATGCATCACCCCCAGAAAGTGACAAACTACTCCTGATATCCTCCATTGTGTGCCAAGCGTGCACTTAGTTGACTGTTATTGACTGTTCGACATTGACTGGAGGGTCTAAGTTGGACTTTGGACTCAAATAATTGTGGATGTACTTTGGACGATTTCATCTAGAAACACTACCAACTCATCCCTGCACTTTAGTTTTTATGTTTTGTTGAACACTCCTCCAATGAGTGGATTGTAATAATTACATCATGCACTAAAATAAATCACTTTGCACAAAATACTTGCTAATGTCGTGACTTTGAATCCCAAATGTTCAGATTGAACTGATGCCCAAAATCACAAAGAAGAAAGTGTCAACAACATTGGATGAGAAACCACCTCAGAAATGTTAACTACTGCCTTTTGAGTAAATGTAACCTGTCACAGAATTATGGATAAACACAACCAGGTTATCACACAACCCATAGTCCATGGTACTGGTGCCATTTATGTCCACTGTCTACAAAAATTCAACAGTCATAGTCAGCAAACCAGCTCATCATGGTACTTGTTTTGTTTCTAAATAATATTTGGATGCGTGAAAACAGACAAGGCACGCCTCAATGTGGAGCACAGGTTTATTCTCCATATACAACCTGGTGCCTTAACACAAAATCAGATCACATCACACTGTGTCAAAAAGCATAAAAGAACAAAAAGATGAAGATCAGGTCAGAAGTAAGTGCGTGCCAGGGAATTCCACAACAGTTCAATGTTGGAATATGTCACTGTATCATGGGTCTGAAGAGGTCACAAGTTTGTGAATGACAAGGCAAAGTACTCTGGTAAGGAGAGTCATAGAACAGAGTCAGGAACTCATGAATCAGTTGGCACAATTTTGCAGAGATTAGCATCAAAAGCACAGAATTATCTGTGTGAACACTAGCTAGGATTCATGTTAGCACTGTACCTGTTAACCTTTAAACTTAATTGAACCATTTCATTTGAAAAAATCATCTTAATTATCATACACTCACATGCATACATACACATTGAACACCAGCAACACACAAACAAACAATTGGGCTTTGTCACCTTCTCACATTGTATACTTACAATCATGTGAAAAAGTTGTGGATGAGCTGTTGTCGCAAATCCAAGTCCTCCTCCTCGTCACCACTGGCAACATGTCCCAGTCCTGGATCCTCCCTTGCTGGTGGCTGCTGGTCTCTGTCATCCAGTCTGAGAGGTATAACCTTCCTTTTAGCCAGGTTATGAAGCATACAGCAAGCTGTGATGATTTTGCACACATTCAATGGGGCATATTGGAGAGCTCTTCCTGTGCGATCCTGGCAGCGGAATTGGGTCTTCAGTAGTCCAAAAGTCTGCTCTACCACTCACCTAGTTCTACCAAGGGCCTCAATAAACCGAGCTTCTGTAGGGGTGGCAGGGTTACAGAGTGGTGTCAGCAACCAAGGCTGGTTGGGGTATCCAGAGTCTCCGACATTGAACACAGAAGACACTTCAGTTGTCTGGCAACAGAGCACTATCTGACATAAAATCAACACACACCACAACATAAACATACAACATCATCTGCCAACATGCGAGGCACACTCAGGTTGCAGCTGGGACATAAAATGAGGGATGACTCTGTTCCTCAGGATATAGACATCATGTGCTGAGCCAGGGAAATCTGCGCAGACGTGGGAGATCAACATGTCAGCCAGACCTACAACCTGGACATTGATTGAGTGGTAATGTTTGTGGTTTCAGTATGTCTGCTCATTTGCTGTGGGTGCCTATAATTGAGCAAATGACATGAGGCATCCTTCCCAAAGCAAAGAATTCCCCCTTGATGTCAGACAACTCTCCAGGTGTCTGGAATTTAATGCACAGGCCGAGGTAACATAGCAATGCCTCTAACACATCTCGAAGGAAACAGCTGAACATGGTTTGGGCCATACGACCAGATTTGCCACTGTATACTGGAATGACCCCGTAGCAAAGAAATTTAGGGCTGCCATCACCTTCACCTTGGGGTTCAGCGCAGTAGGATATGTGCAACCAGGCTGCAAATGTGGTGCCAACTGCTCAGACAACTCCTCAAAAATTGGCCTGGTGAACCAGTATTTTCTAATTGTATTCCGTTCTTCCATGGTGTGGAGGTCGGGAAAGGGCGCATAGCCTGGAGGTTGTCTGCCATACCTATGTGTAGAGTGTAAATAGAGTTGGTGTCAAATTACAATGAACAAAGCTAAATGCATTGAGACAAACTGATCATGAAATCTGAACACAAATAAAGGTATAGAACATTGGAAATAAAAATGTCTATGAAAAAGGCTTACCCTGGATACATCTCACAGCATAAGTACCCTTCCCAGACAAGTTAGTAAGGTATGATGACACAGCAATTAGAGTGATGTGCTGTACTGTAAAAAGTCTCTACTGTCTGTCACCTTCTGGTCGTGATATTGCTCTCCCAGTGCACAGCTCCCTGCAGGTGCCTCTGCCCTGCACTTCCGTCACTGTCCTCGGTTCGAGGCCCTGTGCCCTCCTTCTCAGGACTCCTCGCTTTGCCAGTTCCTGTTCTTTCTTTAGCTGTCTCTGCGCCTGTTTCCCTATTTATTTTTCCCTTGTTGGCTATTTGCTTCTTTGCCTTCTTTTTCACTTGCCTCCCGCTTTTCAGAAATATATAGTTTCCTGCGGCTGCTGCCCCTGTGGCCCCTCCCACCACACAAGTACCCTCTCCCGCTCCCACCTCGCAGCTGGATCACCCTCCCTCTACCTACTTAATGCCGGCCGCTGCACGGCTGCGTGCAGCTGGTGTGCCGAAGGTGTGCCAAAGGCGCGCCATGGCAAGCCGGTCTGCGCCCGTCCATGACCCAACTGCGACCTGTGCCAGGAACCCTGGTCCTCCAACCTGCCAGTGCTACAGCTCCTTTGCCCTCTATGCACACAACTGCGGCAAGAACAGCAACTACAAACTATCTTCTCCTCTCGACACCCACGGACCATTCTCCTGCCGGCACTGCCGCCACTCCTTCGCCTTTGCTGAGACCCAGGATCCTCCTACATCTTCCAGCTACAACTCCATCGCACCCCAAACCCTGCAATGCATCCTCCTCAATGTCTGCTCCCTCCACAGGCACACCACAGAAATCTGGGACCTCCTCGACAGCAGAACCCCTGGCATCACCTTCTTCACCGAAATCTGGATGAACGTCACCTCGGGACCTGACATGTTATGTTATGTTATGTTAACGAATCTTATAAAGCGCATGGTTACACTTAGAGCAGTGTGTCCCCGCGCTGCAATGAGGCGGCAGGAGCAGGTACTAAGGTCTATTCAGGAGGGAAACAGGAGAGTCTTTAGTTTCTTCCTAAAAATGCCTTCATCCCCGAAGGCTACAAGATTACCCAGAAGGACCGCCCCAACCATACTGGAGGAGGCATCGCCCACAAGTCCAACCTTTACCTGAGCACCTATTTCGACGGGCCCACAGACCTGATGGAACCCATCCACTTCAAGATACAGACCAACCCGTCCACCACCCTCCAAGGCACCCTCATCTACAAACCCCCTGGACCCCACACACCTTTCTCCGGCTCCATCATCAACATCATCACCCTGCAAGCCATCACCTCCACTGACTACACCTTGCTGAGAGACCTCAACTTCTACCTCAACAACCTCCAAGATCCCAACTCCCCCTCCCTCTTGGACAACCTTCACAACATCGGACTCAAGCAGATCGTTCCAGAACCAATGCACTCAGCAGGACACACCCTCAACCCCAATTTCACAGCAGGAAACTCCATCACCTTCAGCTGCACCTACGAAATCCCATGGACGGACCATTGTTGCGTCCATCCACTTCACCATCAAAACTAACATCGCCTGCAAACATCCTCACCAGCTCCAGCGTAGGAACTGGAACAAGATCTCCGACGACCAGCTCACCGCTGCTGGTTCCCTACACAACTGGATCACCGACTGCGCCAACACTATTGCCCCCCTCAAGAAAATATCCAACCCTCATGCCATGAAAGTGAGCTGGTTCCCCACCAAACTCTGAGAATCTAGATGAACCGGCAGACACCTCAAGAAGCTATGGAGGAACTCCAAAACCACAGCAGACTTCGACAGCTTCAAAGCAGCCACCACCGGCCACCACAAACTCATCAGATACCCAAGGAAAAAAGCTCTCCAGGACAGAATCTCCACCCACGCACAAAACAGCAAGGAACTTTTCGGCATCATCAAAGAGCTCGCCTAACCCAACAGCGGGACTACCGACATCCCTCCCTCCCAGGAACTCTGCAACCGACTCAGCGCATTCATCCACCACAAAATCAAGACCATCTATGACAACTTTGGCAACAAATAACTCGATGAGGAACCCTCACCCACTGCTTCCCACACCATGCAGCCAACACTGGACAGCTGGACCGCCCTCAGCAAAAAAGACACCCTAAAGACTATACAGACCACCCACTCCGGGGCCCCCACTATGCCCTGCCCCCACCACATCTACCACAGAGCCGCAGACATCATTACCACTTAGCTTCAATGAATCATCAACCGCTCCTTCGAGACTGCCTCCTTTCCCAATGACTGGAAAAACGCCGAGATCAACCCTCTCCTGAAAAAACACTGGGCTGACCCTACCGGCCTCAAGAACTTCAGACTGATCTCCCTACTCCCTTATCCGGCTAAAGTAATGAAAAAAGCTGTCTACAGTCAACTCGCCTCCTTCATAGAAGAAAACACCATCCTCGACTCCTCCCAATCAGGCTTCGGGAAGAACCACAGCACCAAACCCCCCCATCTCGCTGCGACAAAAGACATCTGCTCCATCATTGACAGAGGAGAGACTGTGGCCCTCGTCCTCCTAAACCTCCCCGCGGCCTTTGACACAGTCTCTCATCGTACCGTAGCCCGCAGACTCCTTGACGCAGGTATCCGGAACAAGGCCCTCGACTCGGTGAATACCGAAATGAGTAAGTGCCTTTCTTTGCATACCAAAATGGTAGTAAGTTTAAGATTTTGTCTTAAGTTAGTTCTGTGAATCGGGCCTTGCGTCTTGCCGCAATTCCCAGGATTAAGAAGGCTAGAAGTGGGGGCCGCCTGTTTTTTCATAATGCCGCTAGGTTCTGGAATACTCAACCACTTCATCTGCGCAAGGAATACAACTATCTGGCCTTTCGTATATTGCTAGAAACTTGCCTCTTCCCTTAGTGTGGTTGTGGTGTCTATCATTTTGCCGCTGTCAGCGCTGGGATGCCTGGGCCTAACACATGCTTTTTTCATTTCATCTTGCAGATGGGGGACTAAGCCAACCAGGGACTGGCTCATGCCCCCTCCCACTGAGTGGTGGCATAATAGGGGGTGTACCCATCCCAGGGAATTGACCCATTGGTCCCTACCTGTAGCACCCCTAAATCTAGTATTTAGGGGCACCCCTGAACCTTACTTCCTCAGACAAGAACCTGCAACAAGTAAAGAAGAAGGACCGAACAGCCCTACCGAAGCTAACAAGAGGAAGACACCCAATGACTTCACCCCAGCCCTACCGGCCTATCTCCACCTTGAGCCTGCTCCTACGAAATACCGCTGTGTCCTGCAGCCAGCAACCTCGAAAACCCCAAAGGACCTGTCTGCCTTCAACCACAAAGACTTTGTCTCCCGTGAACACCGGATTTGTTCATCTGCAAACTCTGGCTCCGGCCGGACACCGCAAATTTGCCCCACTTTGCACCCGCCGTCCACGGCCCGAGCTTGAGTGGACAAACACCACGAGGAGGTTACCCTGGCGATCCTGACCTACCTTAAGCCTCCAGTCGAAGCCTGCAGCCTAAATCCAGAAGGTCCCACCAACCGTGACCAGGAGCTGGTAAGAAGATCCGACCCCAAATGACACCCCTGCACCTGACGCCCCACGGCCTTGGGTGCCCAAACCGACGGTGCCTAACCAACCGCTAACTTCCCAACTTACCTCTTGAAGTGGTGGTCGCACCCAGAAGACCTTCGTCCCCAAGCCTGCAGTGCCTTTGCAAACCGGATGTTCCCCATAGCAAACAACAGGGCGCCCGATATCGAAAGAGCACCCTGCACTCTGCCGCCCTATTGCCACTGAGGGTGCACCTTTGATGCTACTTTGTTTCCCCATTTGCCCTGAGCTAAAGTCCAGGAGCTTTAATCCCACAACCAAGTGGCCTGCTCGTCAGCAGCTACCAACCGGAGGCCCCCATAATATTTTCCTCCATAGGATAACATTGACTGTTTTTCTGTGAAAAGTTTCTAAGTGTGGAGTTTGAAAACCTAAAGAAATTCTTTAAAATTGTACTGTTTAACAAAAACGATTTTACTTACCTGTTTACAGTAAATGTTCCAGAGTAGTATCCAGGTATACTACTTTGAGTAACAAAAGTAATCTCAAAAGTAATTTACCTGTAATCTTACTGAAAATCCCATTCAAAGTATATGTACTGTATTCTGAAAAGCATTGCATTATCAGTAACACTACTGTAATCAAATCAAAGTACATTTACAATTGCAATCCAAACTGTGTTACAATCTGTGTATTTACTGCAAAGTACTTATCACTTACCTGTGCCAGGCTTGCTTGGTTCTAGAAAATAATATAACCAAAAGAATATTTTTATACAAAAACAATTGGTCTGAAGTTCAGTCTTTGAGTGTGTGAATTCATTTGCTGACTGAGTGTGTTCAACAAATGCTTAACACTGTCCTCTGATACTGCTTTACTGCTCGACCACACTACCACAAATAGAGAGTGAGGTGCTTTCTAACTTTACCTCTGCCTACCTTTGGGGTTCCACTGGACTCTTTGCACACTAAACTTCAGCCTCCTACACATCCTAACTGATTCTGACTGAGCTATATGCTGCAAGTTGTAATGCTAAATGACGCGGGTGAGTATTCAAGGGATGCGGTAGTCACATCTGAGCCTATTTGGTCACAGCCATTGGCTGTTGTTTGTAATGCTGAACGATGTGGGTGAGTATTCAAAAGTCACGGTAGCTGCATCCGAATTGATTCATTCACAGCCATTGGCTGGCTGAACGACGTAGGTTTGTACTCAAAGGATGAGGTAGCCACAACTGAACCGATTCGGTCACAGCCATACGTGGATCTTTGCAAACCATGTGTATGATGCAACACTGTCATCCTGAGAGGTGTAAAATATGCATCATTTTGAAGTAGGGCAACAAAATGAGAGAGGAAAGAAGAGCAATCTAAGCTGTAGGAAAAGTGCAATATGTCTTAATAATGCCCTCACACACTTTGCAGTGTCATGCTTCATCATAGGGCCACATCAGACGTCCAGGCGCAGACCAACACACTGGACGGAGCGCGTTTATTTTGTGTATGAAGAAGAGTGGTGAAGGGGATAAAAGAAAAAGGAACAAAAGAGGAAAAAGAATAAAAAGAGGAAAGAATATTCCTTCAAGAAGGGACCAAAAAGTGCAGATAGATATAGTTAAAACTATCTAAGGGGATAGCCACAGTATGCCTTTATTCCTGTGTTCCCTTGATAGGATTAAAAAATAAAAGATAGAATATTCAGGGGAGGTAAAGACCCCTATATCCCTACTGCAAAAACCAACATGTTTCAGCCAGTGCTACGTGCCCATCCAGGTAATGATCCCTTATCTTTTATGATCTTCACCCCTACTAGGGTGTTTACCTCATTTGCAAAGTGGAACATCTCCAAGATCTCACTCTCCGATATTCGTATAGAGGAATCCTTTTTAAGAGTTCACAAGTACTTCTCTGCACCCGGGACCTTTGTGGGAATGTGAGCTTGTAGTCACACTTACTCCAAAGCCACACAAGTGTCCGTTTCCGCACACCGGTCCACACATTCAGACCTCGGCCATACAAATGGGGACCTCTTCAGTCTAGACAGGATTGGTACACAGTGTTGACTGGACTCATGAAGAATGGAGGTTCAGTAGTGATAGTCTGTACAGACAATGCACCTAGATGGGCCAGTGGCATGATGTCCCACCAGAAGATTTGTGAAGATACAGTCATCGGACTTGGAAGTGTGTTGACCATTCCTCACATCTGCAAATGGTGAGCTGTTTACAATGTGCACTACATTCTGATTCATCTTCATGACACTGCGCATAGATGACACAGACAGTGGGCCACGTGACACTCACCCTAGCTATGCCTACTACCTTGGTAAATCTTCAATTAGAGTCTGATGTGTGACACAACAGTAGAGAATCTGAGTTACAGGACAAATGAGCACAATCACTGTTATCTGTGTGACATGACTCATGCAATGAGTACGTAATCTTAAACTTGGACAGGATGTCGTTTGACCTGTGACATTAGAGCCAATGGTTACCAATTTGATGACTAAGGAATGCAGAATGGATACTATGTCTCAATTCAATTGTGTGAATACTATTCCCATTGTGAGCTCTAAACTCCCTTGCAGGAGTTCACTAGTGAACTAGTTGGTTTGGAGCACTATTCAGTTGGTGTTTGCCAGCCAAGATTGTGAGGTTACGGTGCTTATTTTGGTGTTGAGTGACTTAAATTGTGTATATAAACGTGGAGCACTGTGAGTTTATTTATTATTTTTTCATTTGGATTCTGTTGATGCTTGCAGTTCGTTGTACAGTTTGTTTATACACATGTATGGGGTTAAGCTGGGGTGCACTGAAGGCATGGTTTTGGAGTATGGAAATTTCTGCATTGTATTTTTGTGAAATACAACATTTGATTTGGATTTTTGGGTATACGTTTTCTAGGTGGTGGAGTTATGGGTATGTTTGGTTTGTATAGTATTTTGGTGCACAGCATGTTTATAGCTTGATGGGATTATTGATGCACAGAATTCTGGGATATGAAGTATGTATGCTGATGGATTGTTTTATATTACAGCTACCCCTGACAAAGGGCTGTAAAGCCCGAAATGCATTGGGTGAATTCTAATGTCATATGGAATGTGTCATGAATTGAAACGTGCTGTTGAAAAAGGCCCGGATTGGCATTTCTTGAGCATTTAAAGTGTATAAATCACGCTGTCTTTGTGTACACTCAGGAAGCTCTGACAAACAAGGACAAATATTGACTAAAAATGGATTATAAATGGATTATGTGGATGAAAAATGTTTCACGTGAATAAACTTCTATGGCTTTTGCCTACATTGCTGTGTGGCTAGTTCATGAAATGCAACGGCGTAATGGACAGTTCTGCAATTCTTCAAGTGTGTTTTTGGGACAGAGCACCAAAATGAGCCAGCACACTTATATTCTAGCCTTTGAGCATTACTAAACATTGGTTGAATCAGGAAAATATGGTGGGCATCTATCATTTGTTTCACGTATTGGACATAATTGAGTGCCAGGGTGTGGGAACGGTGTTGTATGCTGACAACACTCAACTAATCATTACACTGGCACAAGATCATGGCAGTGCTGCAGCGAACTTTAAATCCTATTTGGCTGACCTTGTGGCATGGATGCATGCCAGCTGTCTGAAATTAAATGAAGACAAGACAGAGGTCTTGGTGCTCAGGAAACAGCCTTCAGTTTGGTCCTCCACATGGTGGGCTTGTGAACTGGGCCCTACTCCGATCCCTAAATCTAAAGGTAAAAACCTAGGCATCATTTTTGATGTGGAGTCATCATTTGAAAGTCAGATCAAGGCCACGGTGGGCACTTGTTTTGGAGAGTGGAGGCTGTTGAAGTAGATTATAGGGTGCTGGATTTGGCTCGTTTTGCAGGGTAATCTCTGAACATTTTGCCTTCCTCCTGGTATTTTTTCTGACCTGGTGTTGGTGGTTTTAGGACTCTGGGCACTTCATCACTGCTGTCCAGTGTAATGTGCATGTGCTCTCTATGGAAAATGAGGTAAGAATGGTGTATTTAATGTACCTATCAGTCCCTTGAAAAGTGGTCTCTCATATACCCAAGACCAGTAAATTAAATACTACTGATGGGCTTGCAGCGCTGCTTGCGTCACCCACCAAAGTAGCCTTTCAAACTTGTCTCAGGCCCCTGCCATTGCAGGGCCTGCGTGCGCAGTTTACTGCCGCTGTGACGTGGCACCTAAAGTGGGTGCCACGTCTGTGACTCCCTTTTACTACACATTAGTGATCACTAAGGTAGGCCCTAGGTAGCCCTTTGGGCAGGGTTCGCTGTAGGTAAAAGTTAGGATATGTGCCTTAACTGTGTGGCATGTCCTGGTAGTGGCAGACAGCCATTTTGGTTCCTCACTACTGTGAGGCTGCCCTCCCATAGGAATGCATTGGGGATTCCCAGATATGTGCTTCAGTGGTAAGTCCTGACCTGAGAGGAGTAGAGTGGTCAAGTTTGGTATGTTTGGTATGTTTGGAATAGTGATAATAAATGCAGCCTAATGGTGTTCGCAGATTTATTAGCACTATTTTAGAAATGCCACTTTTAGAAGTGGGCATTTCTGTGTGCTATGTGTCTTTGTGTCTGCCTGATGTGTATTGCATGTCTGGCTCTGGAGTGACACGGGCTGGAGAGGTGCCATGGCTCCAGAGGGGGTGGGTGAGTCAGTGCTAGGATGTATAGGCTCATCTGCATTTGGAGTAGTGGGAGGAGTATCACCTGACCCTGAATAGAACTGTGCCTGCCTTCCACAATGCTGGCTCCGCCCCCTTTGGTGTGTCTTGGGCCAGAGCCCACACTGACAAAGGAGGTGGTTGTGCACCTTTAGAGAGAGGTGTGAGTGCCCCCGGAACTGGTTTGGACCGGGCGCAGAGCCCTGGGCCAGGGGGAGAACAAAGAACATTGGGGGCCCGATTCACAGAACTAACTTAAGACAAAATCCTAAACTTACTACCATTTTGGTATTCACAGAAGGCACTTACTCATTTTGGTATTCACAGAAGGCACTTACTCATTTCGGTATTCACAGAAGTTAGGAGTCCTAACTTTAGGACTCCTAAATGCCTTCTGTGAATACCGAAAGCCTTAAAATTAGGATTTTTCTCAGTTTAGTAGTAGTATAGTTAGGACTCCTAACTTTAGGACTCCTAAATGCCTTCTGTGAATACCGAAAGTCTTAAAATTAGGATTTTTCTCAATTTAGTAGTCCTAAGTCTAAACTTAGGACTACTAAATTGAGAAAAATCCTAATTTTAAGACTTTCGGTATTCACAGAAGGCATTTAGAAGTCCTAAAGTTAGGAGTCCTAACTATACTACTACTAAACTGAGAAAAATCCTAATTTTAAGGCTTTCGGTATTCACAGAAGGCATTTAGGAGTCCTAAAGTTAGGAGTCCTAAACTTAGGACTGCTAAATTGAGAAAAATCCTAATTTTAAGACTTTCGGTATTCACAGAAGGCATTTAGGAGTCCTAAAGTTAGGACTCCTAACTTCTGTGAATACCTAAATGAGTAAGTGCCTTCTGTGAATACCAAAATGAGTAAGTGCCTTCTGTGAATACCAAAATGGTAGTAAGTTTAGGATTTTGTCTTAAGTTAGTTCTGTGAATCGGGCCCTGGGTGTATAAGTATTGGGACTGTGAGCCCATGTAAGGTGCTTGTGCTGCTTGGTTCTTACTTGGGGCTGGTAGGCTGCCGGACAGGCAGGTGGAACCGCCACTGGGCGACTGACCTGCTGCAATGCTTGGCAGCTGAGGGATCTGCTACTTTGCCCAGGAGACCCGGTGCGCTGGCCTGCCTGTGCACCTTCGTGGGGAAAAGCGCTGCCTGCCCCCTGATGGTGTCTGCAGGTGAGAGACAGGGGGAGTGCTGTTCATTTCCCCTGCTTTTCTGGTCTTTTTTCTTTGCCGGAGAGAGCAAGTTGCTGGCCCCCCCTCGTGGAGAAGACGCAAGGTTAAGGGCCGGACCTAGCCCTGGCGCCTGAGGTGCGGGCTCCCCAGCTGAGGCACCGTCAGCGGGAGCCTACCCCGCATTGTTTGTGCAAAACCGGTACGCTAAACCGGACGTCAGATGCTCGGTGCCTGACCAAGGGCAAGGCTGACCCAGAGGAGAAGCCAATCATGGATGTGGCCGCCAGAAGTCAGGGAAGCTCGTGCCTGGAGGAGGGCCGGGCTCCCGTGTGCCGGTGAGAGCCCCGCGTGTTGTGCAACGAGGGAGACGGGGTCGGCGGAGACTTCGGTGTGGGCTGGATGACCTCCGCTTTGCAAAGGAGGAGGCGGAGCCTCGCAGGCTCCCTGTTGGAGTCCTCAAAGTCCCCGAAGAGAAGCCCCGGTGAGTGGGGCTTGGAGAGGGACTCTGTGGGTGCCGATTTTACTACGAGAGGGAGTCCCGGTGAGTAGGCTTCCCAAGGCACCCTGTTGGTGCCTGCTTGAGCCAGTTGCGCATGAGAAGCCCTGGTGAGTGGGGCTGAGAGGTCACACTGTTGGTGCCCACTTGCTGTGCCTACAAAGACGAGTCCCAATGAGGAGGGCTCACAAGGCACACTGTTGGTGCCTGTTGTGATTCATACAGCTGCACCGCCAGATTGCGGGCAGCTGCAATGTGGGGGGGGGCTTTTTGTGTCACTTAGAGACACGGGTGAGTTGCACCCTTGCCCTCATTTTTGGTTCTGGCCCATTGGGGCCCGTACCCTGCTGCATCAGCAGCCTGGTGGCTCAGACAAAGCCACATGCTCAGAGAGCTCTGATTTTTAGACAGCGTGCATTACAGGACAGCCCAAGGCAGGCCCCCGAGAAAGGCCAGTTGGCCTGGGGGTCACCTTGTGTTCTGGTGGGGCTTAAGGCCCTAAGGTCAGCCTCGGTCGGTAGTAGGAGTAACTGCAGGGCGGTGACGTGGGGAGGGGGAGGGGCAGGGTGGGGGGTAGTAAACTATGGATTACGGAGGTTTACAGATAAGTTAACATATAAATTAATAAAACGAATTTCGTTGCGTGCACTGCATCGCATTTGGGGCTGCAGTGCATGCAACGAAATTCGTTTTAATAATTTATATGTTAACTTACCTGTAAACCTCCGTAATCCATAGTTTACTACCCCCCACCCTGCCCCTCCCCACGTCACCGCCCTGCAGTTACTCCTACTACCGACCGCGGCTGCCTAAGGTGATATGTGCACCTCAGGAGTGTACTGTGGTGCACTGATAATTGAGGCGGCATACCTAGGATGGTATGCAGAATGTGTTTATGCTACCTGCAATGTTACCAGTAGTTACTGGTTGTGATTTTCACTACTTGTGTGTTCTAATAGTGATGCCTGTGGCCCAATTGGCCCTGGAATGTATATAATCCCCTGCAAAGTGATACCTAGTGCCAGGTGGCACAGTATATATATGTGATTGCGTTTTAATGTGTTTTATGAGTAATACAAAGGCCATTTTTTAAATAACCATGTGCAGAGTTTCTTTTGTGGTTTGCCTAGTGTGTCGCTGCTGTGTGTGTGTGTTGCGAAAATGCTTTACACATTGCCTCTGGTATAAGCCTTACTCCTCTGCCAAGCTACGAAGGCGGTGAACAGGGGTTATCTTCAGCATGATGAAAAACAAGACTTCCTACACTGTACCACTTAAATTGAAGGCAATATGTCCATGCAATAAAATAATACCCACAGTCAACGGTATATAAAACTATATTATTTCATTTATTAATTGCTTTTATCATTTTTTTATCATTTTTTTAAACAATTTTCATACTGTGTTGAAATACATATAATATGATTCACATCAAACTATTGAAGCACAATTTATGATTAATTGTACAACCATAACAGAAATAGAAAAACATATATACCACATGTAGACACACAATAAAAGACAATAAATCTGCAACTCAAGAAAGCAACAATATATAGACAATTAAAATCATAGGTTGTATAGTTTAAACATAGGACCAACGCCTACGCGCGTTTCGGAGCTCAAAAAATGATCTTTACAGGCTCCTTCTTCAGGGCGTGTAACTGTGGTCTTTCAGAAGAGAAAAAGGCTTCAAGGCCTAGTTTGATGTCCAGCACTCCTACATTAGAGTTAAACATTAAATTTAGACAGCCGTTGGTCTGTGGGTATAAAGAAATCACAATGAGTGATTAAGAATATTAATTAACTTTCTTTAAATTTATTAAAGCTAAAAAGGGAGCAGGAGCTATAGAATGAGTGAAAGGATAAAGACCTCTATGTACATCCGTGATAAAACAAACACCCAAAGACAAGAGTTGGTGTGAATAAATGTCATTATAGTTCCACTACAGCTCTACTCTAGTTGTTCTGTTTATCATACTATCCTCAATAGTTCTGCTTAGTAACATTTGGTACCCCATTATGCCTTTAGAATTAACCACAGTTATTGTTTCCTTCTCATTGTAGTGCATAAAATACTAAAATTAAAGATTTAGGAAATCTCGTCACTGGTTCACCCCCATATAAGAATCTGCCATTGGCAAGTATGTTGTCACTATAACCTATTGCTCACCTCTCAGTTTTTCTTCTTTTTGATATTTCATTCTTTTGTGTCTAGGTCGTTTGGAACTATAATGACATTTATTCACACCAACTCTTGTCTTTGGGTGTTTGTTTTATCACGGATGTACATAGAGGTCTTTATCCTTTCACTCATTCTATAGCTCCTGCTCCCTTTTTAGCTTTAATAAATTTAAAGAAAGTTAATTAATATTCTTAATCACTCATTGTGATTTCTTTATACCCACAGACCAACGGCTGTCTAAATTTAATGTTTAACTCTAATGTAGGAGTGCTGGACATCAAACTAGGCCTTGAAGCCTTTTTCTCTTCTGAAAGACCACAGTTACACACCCTGAAGAAGGAGCCTGTAAAGATCATTTTTTGAGCTCCGAAACGCGCGTAGGCGTTGGTCCTATGTTTAAACTATACAACCTATGATTTTAATTGTCTATATATTGTTGCTTTCTTGAGTTGCAGATTTATTGTCTTTTATTGTGTGTCTACATGTGGTATATATGTTTTTCTATTTCTGTTATGGTTGTACAATTAATCATAAATTGTGCTTCAATAGTTTGATGTGAATCATATTATATGTATTTCAACACAGTATGAAAATTGTTTAAAAAAATGATAAAAAAATGATAAAAGCAATTAATAAATGAAATAATATAGTTTTATATACCGTTGACTGTGGGTATTATTTTATTGCATGGACATATTGCCTTCAATTTAAGTGGTACAGTGTAGGAAGTCTTGTTTTTCATTAGTCTCTTTCCCTGAGCTCTTCCTCACTTATTAATATATTCAGGGTCCCTCTGCTGTAATTGATTGTTATCTTCAGCATGTAAATAACTCCCTTGCCCTGACTAGAGTGGTGGTTTCTGCCTGGCTTAGGCGCATGCCCTAGCCAACCAGAAATCCCATTGCTAACACAGGGTTTATACCAGACTCAGCTAAAAAGACAGTAATAAAAGCACTCTTGGTGTCCAGACTTGACTATTGCACTGTGCTCTTTTTGGGGGTCTCTAAAAGTAAACTGGGAATGCATCTAAGAGTACAAAATGCAGCAGCCCGGATGTTACTAAGAATTTTGAAATGGCTTACCATAAGTCCGGGGTATGCTGAACTACACTGGCTCTCCATTAAGCATAGAGTCTCTTTCAAAGCACTCTGTTTTACGCATAGGATACTGAATCGGAGGGGTCCTAGCTACCATTTCCCAATGATTAAAGCTTATATCCCCTCCAGACATCTTAGATCTTGTGAAGCAGCTCTGGTAGGATCCCTGGAGTCCACAGAATGCGACTGGGAGGGCAACTCTTTTAGACTACGGGCAGCGAAGCAGTGGAACTCAATGCCACTGAACCTGAGACTCGGACCTTCAGCCACGAGGTTCCATAAAAACCTTAAGACTTGGCTCTCTATGCAGAGTTAGTAGAACGAATGGGCCTAACCGTGTCTGACTCTATTTGACCACAATATGGTGCTACTGCCTAGCGCTGGGACAGTCCTTAGTGTAACCAGGCACTCCACAAATCTCTCAAATAAATCAATTATGATATGGACCACCTAGCTACAAAATACCAGGTATGGGGTCTGATGCGAATCCCAGAGATCACTGATATATCCCTGTTCCCACAAAGTGAGGCTAGGCTTAGAAAGATATATCATTTACCATGTTAATGCTTTTCATTGTATACAGTTTGCTAGTAATGTTGATTACTTTGCTTATTTGTATATTTTCTAATTGCAGCTCACTTGCTTCATAATAGAGCATGATAGTTTCAATAAATATTGTAACATTTCCTCATGTCTTTTTATTTGTTTAGTATGGACATGCATTGGTGAGAAGCGAAAGGTGATGATTTGTTTCCACGGTTTCCTTGGGGAATAGAGTGTTCTGTTCTGAGTTGCTGAAATTACCTGCTACTCTGGGACGTTTATGAGTTAAGGTAAGGCACTGTGAGCTAGCCAGGAAATTTGGACTGACAGTCACTGAGGTGGCAGAGACACAGTCCCTGCATTCAGGCGTACTGTTGTTCCAAGGCACAGTTCTGTGAAAGCAGAATCCCTGCAACAGTTTGACTCAAAGATGATATCCTTAGAGCAGTTTCCCTGGGGGCATCTTCACCAATAGCTGGTAGGCCTGCGAACAGTCTTTTCAGAATTCTATTTGCTCCCATTGAGTCTATGTAAAAACTTGGTTGAGGGTGGGATGGTTTATTCCATGGCTAGCAGTTTCAAGAACCACTACTTAGAAACACTGGACCTCAGAAAGTTGCAGAAAATGTCATGTGAATAATCTTATTTTGGTTGTAAGCATTTAGGCCTATATCTCCCTTTTGTGTGCAGGGTTTGTCTGCTTCATAGCTATGAAATATTATTATTCCCACGGACAGAAGATCCTATCTGGAAAAAGGCCTGCACGTTTAGGTATGTTTAGCAGTTGAGAATGAGGGTGAATGAAATGCTCCCGACATACGGCTGTGATAGTGGATTTTCTGTCTGTATTAGTCTGGGCGACGAGGCTTTCTTCTCAGCTTGATGTGCAGCATTCAACAGATGTCCTAATACATTTTGTACTCGTGTTGCTAAAATGGAGATCAAGAGAGCCTTCCCAGCGTGGTACCTTTTATAGAGAAAGGGAGGTTGGGTTAATTTCTTCTGTAGGCTTATCTGAGATTAAACCAAACGTACTCTGTGGGAGAGCCTCAGTCAGACGTCAATACACACAATATCCCCCCTGATTTGCCAAGACCTGTTGCGATATCTGTAACCTTTTTTTGCTTTGTCTATATAAGTGATACACCGGAATCCAAACAGTCTTAAGTCCCTCTCCTATCGGGTTTTTCACCTACACAATTTTTTGTAGTGGGTATGCTGGTGGCCTCGGAAGCCTGGGGAAGACTACATGGGGGATACCACCTATAAACCCTCAAAAACCGAACCCCGGGGCGCGCTGCCACCTTGTTTCATCACTGGGTCACCTGGAGTGCCGGAGGCCTTGAAACCACCTCCACCTGCTCTCTTCACGTGTGCACGGAATGTCGCCCTTGTGAGATGACGTGGGGCCAAGCTCCAGCTTGTAATAACTATCACACAGCAACCACTGCCTTCAGGATAGTAGCGATAATAACAATGAATACTGAAATTCGTAGTTAATGAAATTATACATAATAAAGAAGCAAGAAGCTAGGATTTGAATTGGGCATAGGTGAGCATGTTTATTTCTTCAAACCCCACTCTCAGCAACTGAAAAATATATCAACAGAAATGCGTACGCAGGAGTTCGGCATTTTAAAGATGGGTGTGTTGTCTGGCGTCAGTTCATATCCCAATGCGTACTGTGTGCTGGGGTTCAGCGACGTTCTGCGCGGGTAGTCACCGGGACCAGGTGGGAAGTCACGGGCATCCGTCGCCGTTTCAGCGTGGACAGCTCCCCCGATCAGGGGAGATTCCTTCAGCTGATTGGGTCGAGTCAGCCACAGAGCGAGCCTCGCATGCCAGCAGCCTGGATTGCCCTCTCTGAGCTCCCTCGTTTCACACCCGTGCCAGTGTGCCAGCCTCTCGCTGGGAAGAGGCTCCTCGTAAGCGAGTCTACACACACTGCACCATTTCCTGACTCGGTGTCGCTGGGCTCCGGCGTGTTGCAGGCTCCGCGCGGTGGGGGAGGCGCCAGCGCTGATCAAGCAGTGTAATTTTATACATTACTGAATCAGTGCAGGAGCCAGGAGAAGAAACCTGGAGGGACAAAGCCTCATCTCGGCTGTGGGCTGCACCGTGAGATCCGCGCCGCTCTCCCCACAGCCATGCTCTGAGGAGACCCTGCTTCCCCGTCATTTTTTTATGATTTTGGTGTGAATGAAAAAGCGATCTGATGATGGCTCTTGTAATGGAACCGATCAGCAAGTGGGCGCCCAAGCAAGTAGTGGACTGGATGAAAGGTAAGCAGATTGCGCTGTGATTCGACTGCCCTGCCTGCGCCCGCATGCTGTTGCAGATTACTGTACAATATCGCCAGGCTGCCCTGCGCCCGACTTCTCGATTGTAGCTATGTCCCGGTGGATTGGAAAGGGACCCCTGTGTCTGAAGAAACGGGGTTCTGTTGCAGCTGTGGTTGAGAGCGTGCATGGGGCAGATGTGAGCATGCCGTATTTTGCTTCTCCGGCGAGACCCCATTGGCTTCGAGGATCCGGCGAGCAGCGTGTGCGTGGACCGCGTGCGATGCCAGCGGTGGCTCACACCCTGATCAGGTGTCTGACACGCGAGGTTGGTGGCAAGCTGAGGTGCAAGGCTCTTTCTAGCACGAGCTTGTAGCGGGCTCTCCGGGCTGTGGTTCCACGCGCGTCGCCGGCGTGCACAGGCTCCGGGGGCAGGGCAGTCTTCGGCGTGTTTGGGACGTGCTGCAGGAAGTAGAAGCAGAAGCATAGACTATTTATGTGGTTTAAATGGCGTGAGATTAATTTTTCTTTGGAGGATTATCCGGTTTTCCCGCACGTGAACTGTGAAGCAAATTTGATCTCGCTCTACGGGTGAATTTTGGTGTAAAAATGAGGCTGACATTTTGGAATTTCCCATGCACTGCATTTCCCGTTTAACCTGTAAAAATATGTGTGTGTTGTAATCAATAGTATTTAGTGACCGCCTTCGAGCTCTCCCAACAATGCTCTGTCTTCTTTCTTCTGTACACCCCCCTATCTCTCTCTCTCACACACACACATATACACACACACACAGAAACACATACTGTACACACTCGTGCACATACAATCACATATACACACAAGCAGCAGAAGCGTATACATACTAAATCTATATAGATCCCCACAGAAACACACACTTAGAAGAGGATCTCCACACTCGTGGGGAAAAACATGCAAAACGCACAGTGAGTGACGCACCCACAAAGGGTGCGTGCACAGACACTCAGATGCATATATACACAAATGCAAACATGCCAGCACAAATACACATAGGAAACTACACACTCATAGATGGATGTGGGCACGCATAGCAAAATATATGCAGGTCCCCACAGATGCACTTTTTCACACACACAAAGACATGGAAGCACAAACACACACAGATGCATTCATGTTCAGAAATGTGCACACACTAGTCCACACATATACAAATAAAGAGCGTTAGCACGCGCACACACTTCTAGTAAAATATCAGCAGGCAAGCAGGAATTCACACACAATCCACGCACGGACACCCAATCCAATTGTACGCACGCACGCATGGATGCTCACACGTGTAGACGCGCGCATACGCTCACTCATGCATATTTGCAAATACTAATCGCTTCTCATTTTTTCTGTCTAACGTCTTTCTCTTCCACCCCTGAGAGCATTTTTACCCTCAGTGTGCAATGGGTTAACGCTATGGTGGCGGCTCGTATGTTGGTTGGGAAAAATATAATTTTCTTCGTACTCCTCAGAGCCGAGAGCAGGGTCTGTATATTTACAACCACTACAAATGCGTCTGTGCAGAGGCATCCGACAGTGCTCAGCTGATGTCAGTGTTTTTTTTTTAATTAAAAAACACCTTATTGGTGGAATATTTGCAGAGGGGGGCCTCGGGCGGGATGGGCGGAGGAGCAGGTGTGCAGGAATGCCTGGGACAGGGGCAGCTGTCACTCTGGGAGGAAGGGGATGCTAACGATGACTCCACGCAGGTCACGCCAGATGTGACACGGGGATGGCTGCCGGCGGTATCATTCAAGAAAATGCTACTGGGATTTTTATATGGGAGGTGTGGGCTTGGATGCTTGACCTCAATAATAACGTGGTCATTTTCCAACAGGAACTACTAACGTGAACGGGCACCAGGGCACGTTTAAATGGGAAAACCGTGCCGTGTGGCTCCAGCGCACGTGCAAGAAAATATCCATTGCTAAACCCATCAGGACCTTGGTCAGCTACAGCACACATGACTGCTCACCCCTGCAGTGAAACTAGTTGTGTCCATTTTCATCCAGAGGTGACGTGTTTCCACTGATCACGCAGGCTTCTGCTGGTGCTATAATGTGTATTTATTAAAGTTTATCAGCCCCACACCACTGAGCAACGAGGGCGTTCTCCTTCCAGCCTGCGCTATCTCTCTATATGTGCCCAAACAACCCGCGTTCGCTCTTAAAGACGACGCCTTGCCACAGAAAACACAATGCTTCGCCATTGCAAACAAATAAACCACAATTGTGGTGCAAACGACAACGGGTGAATTGCTGAACGCAGAAACTATTTATTAAGAGCCCATGCGTCGCTTGAAGCATATTGGTTTAGTCACGAGTGCAGCGATCGATAGGGCCTCATAAAACGGGCATGGTAGCTGTGTAGGGTGTCACAGAAATCGCACTGCGTGCCCTGTTCGCCTCCAGCGAGCACGGAGAAATAACGCCTTGCTGTAGCCCAGGAATTGAGAGATGTCGGCATGATTCACGGGGAATCCCTCATTTGCTAGGATCTACCTTCTAATATATTCCTGATGAGACAACCTCGCTAATTATGTTGTGACACATTCCGTAGGCCCTAGTCAATTGTTTTTGACAGACAAAATGTGATTTGGCGTATTAGCTCGTTAATAAAGGGAGGTGGGATTTCAGAAGTTAGTTGTCCACAACATGGCCTCCTGCGCGCGCACACAGAGATGGTCAGTCCGGGCTCGCGCAATGTGTTCATTAAACGCCACCGGGAGGGCCTGCGATTGGTGGTCCCTCGTGGTGGTCATTAATATGCAAGCTTTCTGCTGATTACATAATCTGGACAGGTGGAAGAACGCCAATCAATTGGTTAGTACAGAGACGTGCCTCTAAATGGTAGAGGTTGCGTAACACGTGCCACCTTGCCGCCATTCGGGACTTCTAATTGCCTTCTGACGCACAGCAATGGGCTTCGATAGTGTTTTTTAGATTGCAGGGGTTCCTTTGTGCGTTTTAGGGTTCAGCAAAATAGAAGTCGTGGGGTGGAGCCAAGCCCCAATGTCTAAAAACGATAGTATTCTGTTTACAAGTAATATTGCCTATGGGATCTGATCTTTCCAAATAATAATGCCATGTATATATATTATTGTGCTTAATGGGTATGGTCGCCTAAGTTCTGCTATGGCTATAGCACACACGTGCATAACGCCCATTGGGCTAAAAGGTCCCCAGCAACACCCCCATGCCCCTACCTCGTCGTTTGTCTTAGCCTAGGTTGCTGAAGCTTCCAAGACACACTTTGTGCTTTAGCTGATTAACTTACTGGGGAATAGTGATATGTATTTATAGCACTATGAAGTTCCAGATTGCAACTGACACCACAATGAATATGCAAGTACATTTTTCAAAATTGTATTATATACGATATATGATAGGCTGCTGCAGAATGCCCAAACAAATTAAAGGGGGCAATTTACTAAAATGTGACACAAGGCAGTACAGCAGGCAAAGATGCTGTGCTGCGTTGCATCAAAGGAAGAGTGAAAAACAGCGCTATATCAACCAATATATAGTGCTTTTTCCTTCCCTCAACACTGGAGCACTTTAGGCTGCCGGGTGCCAACAAACACACTCTTGTATTTGGGTGCAAGGGTGTGTGCATTCTGTCAGGCATAGGTTTTGTAGTGGAAGAGTAGCCTTTAATACTTTTCCCACTTTGTATGTTGGGTTTACAATGCAGCACACAGGCAAAGTTTGAAAAGTATGGAGAAGTTAAAACATTTCTCCAATTTTAAGCCTTCCTCAAAGAGGAGTAAGGTTTTGGCACACTGTTGCTAGTAGATGGGTATTTGCTTCAAAACCCATGGATGGTTGCATGGAAACCCCCCTGTACTTCCCACGAAATACACCCTTGACACCGAGTAGCGTATACTGCTACTGTGCCTTACTTTGGCTAACTTTCCAATGCAAATCCCGATTTGAGTTGGAAAGTAAATACCACCTCAAAGCTTTGCGCAGTTTGTTTCACAAAGTAACACAAACATGGTAATAAATCTGGGCCTTAGTGTTTACGATAAAACAAGTATGTTATAAAGTGTGTTAAAAATATATATTTTTTAGTAATATGGAACTGAGCCATACCTACCTAGCACAATTTTGTTTTATAAGTTTCCATTGGAGAACACACTCCAAAACTAATCTGATAGCACGCTTACATTACCTCTCAAAACGATACATCTTTATCACAATGAAGCCTCACGTGACTCACTCAATTAAAGTCATATACTGGCTCCTAAGCAGCCTTGAGATTTGTGATTAACCAATTGCAAACATTTACATTTCTTTCAGATAGCATGCACTCTGGTAAGAAGACTTCTTTCTTTCACTGTCTGCTTCTCCCTTGATTTCACAGAAGAGGAGACCCTCTCCCTTCTCTTTCAGTCAGAGGCACCCGAAGGTCTAATTTATCCATTCTGGAACTGTTGTTTTTTAAAATCAAAAGTATGGGAACTGCCATTGCAAAATTAATATAGATTGGGTATGTCCTATCCAACAGATCTGTTCCGCTTCAACCACTAAGGTCTTCTAAAAGCCATTCATAGGAAGAAGAGGCTGCCTTTGTTTTTCGCCGCTTCTTGAGTCTCATGGTGTCTTTGCCTAATCAGCCCACTTGCAGGGAGCCCATAAAAGATATGGGCCCGCTTGGGAACCGGGCAGGGAGCAGTTCCCGGTGTTCCAGCACCTGGATTTACTGGGTACCGGAACAATGAGCCAGATGTTACTAGCTGGAAATTCCAGCAGGTGAAATCACTGTGGATAAATGGCTGCATTGTAGCTCGGACTCCTTCCATAACCTCTACCTGAACCTCAGACAAGGCCCTGCTAGCCAACATCCCTCACTCCTTCCTTCACTTTCCTCACCCTTCCTGCGACCCCGCCTTATAACAGCCCCCTACACACTTTTATCACAGCCCTTTACACACTTTTTCTACCTGCTCAAACCCTAAGAACAAATGAATACTATGCAGAATACTGTGTGGTTAATCTAGGTCCTCACAGTAAATTCCCATGCTATGTGAGGTGAATCGTAATTGCATGGTACTGGGTGGACTGTTACCGCTTTGTACTGGTAACTACTTGCTTTGAGTTTGTACTGCACCGGTACTGTGCAACTTGTAATCGCGCCATGGTGGTGTCCTTACAATGCTGCAGACAAATCAAAAGTGCTGTAGTGATCAGGTCCACCACTACTTGCGAAAACCCCAGTTATCAGATCCCACCACATCCACCCATACATCAGGGGTACATCACAATGCTTTCACTTGAAGAAAAGACAGAAATTGCAGGATTCCATCAGAGTGTAAACTAGAGAAGAAGTCATGTTGTATTATATTGACATTTCTATGGTATTTTCCTAATCATTGAGAGGTCAAAGTGCACATAAACAGAAACCTTCCTTTTATTTTTTAATGCTTTCAACCCATTTATAACACCAGACACAATTTGAACAAAAACTGTACAAAAAAGATATATTGTGCTTTGTTATCAATGATTGTAACTGGTGCCCTTGCCTTTCAAAGCCTGTCTGCTTCCCTGATCCCAGGTAATTGTTGCTCTAAGCGTGCGGTATTGTGGGAGATGTCGGCCCCACTGTACTCTTCATTCCACAGAGGCAGTTGTGGGATTAATTGGATGCACACATGAACTTTGTAACTGCATGAACTCCAGAGTTTGCACCTCCCAAGGGTAGCCCTCTTTATCTCTGTGCACTTCCTTAGCCCCTTATTCTATGTGGTGCTCTATGCGGTTCAAACCGTATGCACACAGACCTCTCCATAGATGACAGGAATTAGCTTGTACAGCCATGTCTATCCTCACTTGTCTCTCCTACACCCATTAATTAGTAAGCGTAGCTACACATTTTTTATAACACAGTTTCAGCAGTGTCAGCCACATACACACACCAAAACACTTCAAACATAGATACGCCTATGCTCACACACTTCTGCCCGTCAGTTAGAATTGAATGTGTAAACAACCCATGTATCACTTATTTTCTCTTCCATTTCATGCAGATGCATAGGAACAAAACCTATGTAGAGCATGACTCTGGTCCTGATGCGTGCCATCAAAAACCTTCCAGCAGTCGTCAGCTCTGCTTTTGCTCTTGCGTTATGATAGCATCATAAGGGATAGCTAAACAGATAACCAAGATTTTGCATAGATGTCAATGCTCTGCGAAGACCACCAGACTCACCTGATGTGTCAAATGCCCTTCCTAATTTAAACTTGTGGACTATTCTTAGGGGGACATTTGGAACCTGGTGAACAGTCAGCAGCTCTGCTAGGGGGTTCAAACAATGACCTCCACCACTCAGGCAAAGGACCGTCCACCTTATTTAGTGATCCTCACCTGCCTGGCTGGGATTTCTGTGCTGCGAGGGCAGCAGCTGCCATGGGATTCTCCCCTTTAGAGCACTGCAGGCTGCTGAGTGGACATCATTTTTGAAGCAGTACCCTACAAACCTTTTTGTATCGGGAAAATAAACTCTCAAAGTGGGAGTTTGCATTCTCAATACAAAACACAGATGGCCTTACGCACAGGAAGCTGGCCTCCCAGGTGTGCGGGTTATGCCATATTTCCGCTGCCTATATACCATAACTCTGTTATGTTCATTCTCCTTTGTTGCTTCCTCTATTTGGAATACACTCTGTCTTGGCCTGTGTATAATAGAGAACCCTTTTATGTTTAGGAAGGCTCTTAAAATTCATTTATTGTCTTGATCACCTTCATATCCCTTTTTGCTGTTAGTCAGTTCAGTGCCAATATACCCTCGGGCAATTGTTGCACTTTATAAGTAACAACTCAACTCGGCTCTTTCCTTACATGTATATTAGTTCAGTATATTTAGTGGGTGCTTCAGGCAGTAAACGCAGACCTGGTGGCAAGTCTGCATGAAATCGAGCATAAACTATGGGTTGTGCCTCTTGGCCTTTGGTGATGGAGCATTGTTACCCGAGGGACAGCTTAGGTGTCTGGCACTTGACATATGGGTAGATTGAGCGATAGCTCAGCTATATGAAGCCTAATCATATAATTTATGTCTAACCAGAGGCATATTTGTGCTGCCTGAAGCAAAAGAGTCAATTTCTCTCAGTGCAATGTGACACAGATGTAGAATTTGCATTGACATTTGCCTTGTATATTTTTTCTCTGTAATGACATCTCTGTGTAGATACTGCATAGCTGTGTCCCGCTTCTTCAAAGAGGTATAGTTTGGCAGCAAAATGCTTATGAATCCTTATTCTTCTGCCAAATTAAGTCTGAGTCTATCAAAAGTACAATTGCTTTAAAAAAAAAATAATAATTTGTTTAAATGGAGTTTTATATAGCGCAAACTTGACCCAGTATCGGGTATCAGTGCGCTTTACATAGCAGTAGTTGGCTTACTTGAGGTCACATTCCCAATTTTTTTGTTTTGTTAGGTTCGGGGAGATTGCGTTATTTGCCCAGAATCACAGGTTGTTCAGCGTCATTGCCGGTTCCCCAGATTCGAGGTTGTCCGCCCTAGCCGTTAGACCAACTCCTCTCCCCAATTCAAATGCATTACCAATTCAAATGCATTGCACAGTCAAAACACTACCTTGTGCACTACCTGTTCCATTGACAAACTGGTAACCAGGTAGGCTGGCTGGTGTCTGTCTTGTGCAGGAGTGGGGGGGATTCACAGAGTTTGATTTTACAGAATCACACGGAATTAAATAAAAAATCCCCAGATTCCACGGAATTTCATAACGGGCAGAGTGGGCTTTTGGCTCCATTTTCGTAGTGCAAAATGCACCTTAGCGTCCAAAAATGGAGGCCAGGATGCATGTTCCGCTAAGAAAACAGCACAGCCAAATGCCACTCAGCGCCCTTGCATACTCTGCAGTGATTACAACTTTTAATCACTGCAGAGTCTGTTTGGGAGCGAGTGATATGGAGTGGTTTCTAAACTTTAGCAACCACTGTATATCACTCAGAACCCTTAGATATTCAAAGCAAAGTGTGCAAGGGCGCCGAGTGGTATGCAGTAGTTTCTAAACTTTAGAAACCACTGCATATCGCTTGGTGCCAGCCCTTTACATACTCTTTAGTAATTAAAACTTGTAATCATTGCAGAGTATGCAAAGGAGCTGAGTGGTATGCAGTGGTTTCTAACTTTAGAAACTACAGCATAATTCTGCCGGCAGAGCAGTGGAATCTTAATTTATCAGTAATTCCGCATTACAAGAGTAACATGGAATTACCAAAATCGAAAATTCTGCCCTGCCCTACTCTTCTACCACATTCAAAGTTGTCATTTTCTCTTCTGAGGCTAGGGTAATTGCTATAAGTAGTGGACCAAATTAGGAACAACATTTATAGAAAACATGGGCATTCTTCTCAACAAAAGTTTGGAAACATTTGTAACAAATGTTGCATTTTATTTTGCATATTACCCATACGTAATTTAAAAGTAGCTTTGATATTTTAGTAGATGTGACACTTTGTGAGCCAGGGGCTTCAGAACAGAATTGCAAGTATGGTGGTTGTCATTATAACATATGCTATTAAGAGCCACAATTTGTGTTTCTGTTGGAGTGGCCTTTTTGCAGGACATTGTCCATCAGCCACACTGTTTGAGTTATCTGGGGCTTGACGGAATATCTGCATCATTTGCAGGCTAGCGCCCCAATTTTTGCAACGTTATTTAAGGCAGCCACCTTTTTTGCCAGTTCTTAGGGCCTGATGGCTTTCTGCATGGATGTAGCTCGGTCATCTCATATGCGAACGGCTCAATGTTGGATGGTAATGACAACTATTTTATTTTGATTTAGGATAGCGCATAATCCTTGCACAATATTTATTAAGTGGTAATATTGCCAACTGATTGGCACTCACTGTTTCAATCTACGGAGGCATAAAAAATGCAATAGGAATCAGTTACACACCCTGAAATCAGGTGTGTTAGCCCACTAAAGCTCAATATTTGAGGCCTGTAAATGTGTGCAACCTCAAACAAGCATATGTTGCAATGTCTCAACGAGCAGACTGAAAACATGCCTTTGGTCAACAGTCAGTCAGGAACATCTTTCTGAAGATGGAATTAAAGATATTTCAAGAGCTCACTGTCATTTTACAGACGGAATTGGCAAACACTGTTATCCTCATGAAATGACTTTGCAGAAACTGGTTCTAATGTGCTTTATATTGAAATGTGGGGAGACTGCTTTTTAGTTGTCAAATCACGAATTTCTTGGATTTTTGTTAGTAGCCTCTAAACATTGTCAAATCCACAAAAACGTGTGTTGTAACCACACTGGGTTTGATCAACATATTTATTCATGCAAAATATATCACTCTGTTTTCTTGTATTGGCTCTGAGGATATTTCCACCCCATTCTTTGAAGTGTTAGCCCCACCTCCATTGGTTGACCTATTACCCCCCTTCCCTGAAGTTTGGGTTTAGTTGTTTACTTGATTGAATCTATTACTCCAGAATGCTTCTCAGTTCAAAACTTTGAAAGGTTCTCATGAAAGTCGGCAGAGCTTTGATAGGGTAATTTAAGTCAGTGCTTAATTTTGTAAAACATAAGTGCAAGGGCCCAAAGCGTTCCTTAGGAGCTCACCCTTTGAAAAGGCCAGGTTGCTGAATACCATGGCTGATTAATTTTGATTCTATTTCTTGCCTATTTCGTCCCCCACTTTATAATTCATGCCTATTTATCTCACTCTTTTGGGTTCTTTTTACTCTTTGCTTTCTCCCTCTATCACTGTTTCCCTTTATTTCTCTTCTTCCTCATTTTTCCCTTGTGTACGTGTCTCTCTCTTGCTCTGGGTCAAAGTCTGATGATGAAAAATAAGTCCTGGTCCACAAAAAAGAGTGCTGGGGCCCACCACCTAAAACCACTGGCACAAATTGAGCAATTTTAGGTAGATGTATGAAACGGCTCTACCTTTCCTTGTTTGAGAGGCAGGTGAATAAGTTGCCATAATGCTATATAAAGTAATTGTGCATGCTGCTTGGTATGTTAACATGGGGCGTGCTATATTTGCTAAAGACCTCTCAAGTGAAAATGTTTGTGATCGGAAACTATATGTTTTTGGGGCATAGTTTAATACTAATAATTGGACAGTTTTTTTGTTTTGGTTGTTTTGAATATGCAAAATAAACGTACTTAACATACTTAGTGGTACTCAGTTCAGCGTCTGTAAACGCATTTTAGTCACTGCATCCATGTTTTTGTCTAAAAAAAATCTGTATGGCAGGTGCATTATTCCACTGACCTTTGATTTTGACCTCTGCTGCATAGTTTTAAATGGTTGTCTCAGATGTTCAGATTTTGCACCTAACCTGCCATCACAGGCTCTGCGGTGTGTTATCTCTCGGGACTTGTGTCGTCATCGGACGCACAGGACTCGCCTTTAATGACTAAACGTGTCCCTCGGTTCAGCCTCTGGTGCTGGCCTTATCTGCTCTCTAGTGGCCCGGCGCGCTGGGTAATGTTCAACGCGTGATAAGACGGAAGCAGGTATGTGATACAGGGATACCGGGTGCCGGGATAGGAATGTGTTTTCCAGACCTCTCCTCCCCCTAGGAGTGCTGGATTCTGTCTGTGACTGAATCCGTGTCATCAGAGAGCACACAATGCTGGTTTCTAAGTATAGCAGGAGGTGGACTGCTTTATTCCCACAACAGGCATCTAAACACCAGCGAACCTTCCAACACCCACAAGCAAATGCATTCTGACCTTTTCATTTCATTAGCATACTTTTCGGTATTCGAATGCTGATACCTTTTTGCTTTGCCATGTAGCTGGCATTTGTACAGTGAATAGTCTGTCGGTATTTGGCTTGCTGCGCCAGGATACCCTGGTGGGTGATAGTGCGCTTTACAAATACACATAACATGACTTAGCATAACATAACATATAACATAACATAGCACTTTCGGCTCTTTAACTGCGCCTCAGTACGTGACTCTTTAGTTTAGCCTGGTTCGCCCTGTGATGGTCTGTTCTATGCCTTATGTTCTGGTCGATCTCTGGTTGGGTGACAGCCCCACGATCCATGAGCTGTGGGTGTGTAATGTTGGTGACTGAGATGCCTGCTGGAGGGCCCCTAGCAGTTGCGTGTGCTATTCTCTGTAGGTAAAATGCCCTTTGCCGGGTGATTGTCTCATTGGATGTTTGGTCATGTTGTCTTGTGGAGGCAAGTGCTCTTCAGTGTAACGTGATAGCACTATAGGGCATATAATCGCTGTTAGATGTATGGCGTTATTGTGTAAAATGTGTACTGGTAGATGTGTGCGCCTTTCATGGCAGTGACTCTGGATTTCCACTGCTGGGTTTGCCCACACTGCGTTACTTGCCATTGACCACAAAAAATAAGCACCTTGCTTAGTCTATTGCGAAAAGATTAAGAGCCTTATTTAGATCTCGGTGGAAGGAATACTCTGTCACAAACGTGATGGGTATCCCGTCCTCCGCATTACGATCTCCATAGGATATAATGGGATTGTCATATGGCGGACAGATGTATACGGAGTATTACCCCCTGCCAACATCTAAATCAGGCCCTAAGTATTCAAAGAGCAGACCCGCCAAGATCTAAATCAGGCCAAAGTATTCAAACAGCAGACCCGCCAAGATCTAAATCAGGCCAAAGTATTCAAACTGCAGATCAGAGCAGGCACCGGGAAGTGCTAGTGCGTAGCTTATCTAGTCCTCGATGAAGGTGCAGACTCCTCTCCACCCCAAACAGGAGTGCCTGTCTTCATTCTACATGGTCTGCCCAGCAGCTGCTTTCCTTTAGCAGTAATCTTGACCCACAGGCATGCCAGGATTCAATGAAGGTCTGCAGATTACTTTTGTTATTCAGTTTCTTCTCACCTCTGTTTTCAATCATCAGGGTAGTCCTGCATTGCAAATGGCCAGGAGGAATCCCTGTTATTTCCCCGCCCAGAATTACCACTATCAGGGATCCTGATCATTCCGGAGGGTGGAAAGTAAGAAGAATTACGCGTTTTTTATGAATGACATGCTAGTGTAAGACTTACCATACAGATTTCTGCATGTTGTTCTCCAGCTTTCACCCAGAGACTTTGCTTGTCTGCAGCAGGTTAAATCTCCGAGTGGAATACCATGTACCAGCAATTTTCTCGCCATATTTATAATTTAGAGGGTCCATCGCATTTAATGGCCACTGGTAACGAGGGCCAAGATATGCTTCACGAAATGGAAGCGAGTATGTGTGCATTCTTCCTTTTAAACTAATCAGAATTTTGTCACCTTCACCTTGGAATGATATTAACATTTTTTTCTGATGACTGCCAAAAAAGCGTAAAATGCTAATATGATTTGCATTATTTGCGGGCATGGATTTGTCGGAAAATTACTTGAGGATTATGCACAAACTGTGTGTCACCATGGGTCTTTTCCACACTTTAATAGTATTAGACAAAGAATATTGAAAAATGGATGTTCCAGAATTCATTGGGAGGGCAAGCAGCTATGCTAAATTAGGGACATGTGCAAATTTGTTGCGGAGCGTGCTATCAGAACCTGCAGCACTTGACGTCTTTCTGCCTATTCTGGTTAGCGTGTTGAATTTTAGTCTGACAGGCAACTAGATTATTTGCCACCTCTCCATGAACCTAAATCTGAAACGTTCTGATACTGTTCTTAAAAAGCTTACCAGTGTTTATTTATTGATTATTCTTTCTATAGCATGATCAAGACCCTGGCTGATTGGGATAGAATGCTTTACTACATGCAATAAGAACATTGCTCTGGAATAGGCACTTTTCATTGTCTTTGAGGTTAACAATATACATGTAAAAAAAAGCAATAGGCATGGGCACAAGCATTTATCATTGTCTAGAACCAGATAATGTGAGATCTCTGAGAATGGGTAGATTAAACTGCCTCCTGGAAGGGAATAATTAAGTAGTAAGCCTGGCTTGGCTTGAAAAAGCATTGGGGTCTGAACCATGCATTTTACTTTTTTTACGGAGTTTTATATAGCGTGAACTTGACCCGAAGGTATCGAGTATGCCTTTACCACGCAGTTTTCTACCAAGAACTGCCTTTACAACACATACCATTACCACCAAATATACCAAAATATAAGTGCATATTTAGGGTTTAGAGTGGGTATGGGTTTTTAAGTGGCAAGGGAAATTTTAGGGTTTGGGGTTGGTATGGGTTTTTGGGTGGCATGGGCATTTTTAGGGTTTACTGTAGGTATGTTTTTTTGGTTGGCAAGGTTATTTTAATGTTTTAGGGTATGTATGGGTTTTTGGGTGGCAAGAAATTTTATAGGGTTTAATTGTATTATTTTTATATATATATGTATATAATACTATATGTGTTTTTCTCATATATATATATGTGTATTTAAAAATATATGCACACATACATACTTATATGTATATGTTTATCTAAAAATACATACAAATATATCTTTTTTTAAAGCACATATGCTTTTACCACGCAGGTCTTTCCAAAGAAAATGTAAGTGTTTTGCAGATAACTATAAAGTCATTTTATATATACTTAGCCGTGCTATTTAGAAAAGGCACCCCTCTGAAAACAGAATTGCATAGGTCTGGGAGTAAGGAGCAAACTCCCACGTGACCTGAATTTCTTCAATCCTAGCTAACATATAGCATATTAGCGGGTCTAAAACTTGTGATTTCTCCACACAAAAATCAATAACTCATATTATTTTATTTGATAATCCACATCCTTAAAAACAAATGGATAAGGGTCATGAATCTCATAATTGCATTTATTTTACATTATTTAACATTTCTAACGCAACAGCGATATTCAGTTATATATTTCTTTGTGATAATCATGATCCTAATTACAAATATACACAAAGGATCATTAGACATTTCATGTTATTGGTACTAAAAACTGTTTCCAACCATAAAACAACAGACAACCCCAAAATTACACCTCATACATAAAATCTACAGTCATATCTCAGATCCATACTACACACATCCTCACGTTCCCCAGTACAACACTGCATGCACCGATGGAAAGAATAATCGGGGTGAAACCATCAACCCTCAAATGCTGTGCTGGTACCTGGGACATCAAACTCTCCGGTCAGTGTACTTTTCAATGGACAAACATCCAGTCCTGACCCTCCTTTGTGTTTTTACCTGAAGAAATGTTAGAAGTTAGCAGTTAGAAAACACCCTAACATTCACACTCGTAAACATACACAAGAGAAAGATTTGCAAAAATGCAAACACTGTCTTTCAAGCAGATCCTCAGATCTCTAATGAGGGACAAGGGGTATCCCTGGACAGTGTTTGTCAGCACAGTGTCAGGTGATGGCGTGCTGCTAGGACCAGGTGAAGTAAGCTCCTTACAAAAGTCAATCTAGGGCTCCTCCTAGGGACCTGACATACAAACAGAACAGCAGAGACAACAGCACAGAACATTCAGTGACCCCGATACAGAGAGAATAATGTATGGGCTGCAAAGACATATTTCACCCGAGGGGCTCTGCAGCCATAAACCAGGAGACTGGAGAGCCAAGCATGCAGTGCTGTGGGAGTCTGAAGCTCTGCAAATGGAAAACATATTCCGAGCAACCCTTACTCCGACCTACTTTGTTTAACTCGTGCCAAAAGCAAACATATTGCATGTCGTATAAAACAACCTCGTACACAAAGGCGGAACAGCATATGAAACCGACGTGTAAGAGCTCTGATTCCCTCTCTCCGAGGTGTTATTTTCTTTTTGATACACGTGGAAGGTGTCATATTACCAATTCAGATGTGTGCGGTTTGTTCCCTTGCCGGGGAAAATGCATTTTGAAATAATTGTGTTCAGAAAATGTAGCAGGTATTCTAATGAAAATTACATATAAGAATAAGAATAACAGTAACATGAATCCTGACGCTACTAATCACGCGAATACGAAAGCTTATAAGAGCAATAATAAAACAGAAAATATTACTCATCATCAAAATAACGATAGTAATAATTAAAAGTTCACCACTGAGGAGGGTACCACGGCCCCTCCGACTCGCCATTTGCCCTAAATGGATTTGAAATGGAAGAGGCGGCCCAGGATGAGTTACAGTCGCTCCCCTCCCCTCCCCTCCCCTCCCCCCTGCCTGACCTCAGCTGCTGCTTTCCTGCTGCTGTATTTGCTGATACCTGGTGACTGACAGTTGATGTTGGTGATTGCTGGCAGGAATGAGTGCAGGGCCTCGTTTTGGCATTCCCTACACTGTGCACGAGGGTTCTTTTCAGTAAATGAAAGGGGCGAGGGGTATAGGATAGCGTAGAAACAGAGTCGCTTTTAATACGATTGAACTTGACCTTATTGGAACCCATGTGAATTTTTAGACAATTTTGGAGTAGTCTATTTCACTTAACCTGTTATGTTCTTTTCTAGATCTTCTTCCATTGTATCAGTTGTATACTGAGCCTATGGTTCTAGATTGCCATCCGGCAAACCACTCCTGTTTTACATTAGTAGCTTTATGCTTCAGTCTCAGGTGTAAATCCTAGTTGTTAAAGGGAATTGCGATAAAAATGCTATTACCTGACAACATGTCTTCGATGAGAAGTAATTATGCAGTCTTTGCTGGAAATGTAATAAATCCATAAGAAGTTTGCCACAAACATAACTTTTGAGGAAGTGACGCATTTCTGGAGATAGTATGTCCTTGTCACCCCTCTTGACATCACATAAAAGCGTCAAGAAAAAATGTGATGAAAAACAATCAACTTTGATACCTACAGAAGCATACTGATGGAACAGGAGCATAGTCTGAGAAGATACACACCTGTGCCAGATTACATAGGCGGGCCATAGAACCAACCACACCAGAGTTCCTGAAAATAGAAAGGACCTGACTTAGAAAAGCACAGTAATCTAAACCCAGTCATCGGAAAAGCAGTGGTAATGGAGTCATGTGGCGGAAATTTCATTTGTGCAGGAAATTATATAAGCACTGAATCTCGGATGATTGTGTGTTACACGCTTTTCTAGATCATACCCTAATTTACCCATAAAAAGAAATTCAATATATGCACCCGCTCATGGATGGAAAACGTATCTGGATACTTCTGAGTAGTAAAAAAAGACTTATTTTCAGATGTTATTTGGCAGTTCAGCAAGATTTTGACCTTATTAAATGCTCCTCTTAATTTTCCAGTTCTGTGCCTTTTCTTCCTGTCCCTGTCCAGCGTCCTGTATTTTAATACGCTTCATTTTTACTTTTTAAGGAGATGCTCAGATATCTCATAATTTCCTGAAATTTATGTAAGAACATTTCACAGTGGTACATAAACAACTTGACATGTATCATTAACGTTAAAAATAGCACATACTAACTTTACTAAAATATGTACATTTTGCATATTGAATCACATTTTGAAAGCATAATTGTCCTATCAGTGTTGCAAAATATAAATACAAATATATTTTAAAAGAACTGATGCCTTAATCATTCTAAAGCAGCAGGCCCTGACTAAATTGCAATGAGTTGTGAAAAAGTACTTGTCGCCTAAACTTGTTTTCATTCTGCTTCATACCTGATTTGAGATAGTTGCTTCCAGCGTATGCAGAGTCAAGGACCGCGGTGTTGTTACAAAACAAAGATCTTTCATGGTTGCCTGTGTCCAGTGCATGACAGTGGGTTGGTCCTCTGGTGCTCCTGGGTGGACATTTCTTATGAGTTGCCATACCTGCCTTTGTGCATTGTATTGTTGGAGGTTGCCATCTGTCTCTACTTGGTGGACTCCAAAGACAATTTACAATGGTTGCCCAAAAGGCACTCCATTCCTCTGGCTTACTGCTTTGCAGCTCAACCCCAACCTAAGACTTTAACCTATGCCATGCTTAGGATGGTAGGCAACTCCACATACACAGCTATCTCTCACACTACTTCCTCCATTCTACACATAAGCACAGCTATGTGATCGCAGCAATTCGAAGAGTGCATTCCACTATTCATAACGCATGACACTGAAATACTTCACTCTTATGGTACAATCATAACTCACACCATTTCAACCAGACACTGATATAACTTAGTGTAATCCACGTGTCGTCCTCTTTGTTCATCTTCCATATACTGCAAATGCAGGTTCTGTGACCTACGTCAGTGTAAGAAGAGCACCACTTTATTCAGTGACTGACAACACCAGAAGATCGACATAGTAGAGGAGGGCCTATCTCAATCTTATGAAGCTGGTCACTGATACCATATGTTGTGTAGAGGCCCTTCCAGCAAATGGACACTAAAAGAAGCAAATATTTCATTTTCAGGTTGGTGCAGATCAGCATGGGCTAGTAGGGTGGAGTGTCTTTTTCCTTCTGTAGAAGGAAGTCAAAAGTGAAGATGGTTAAGGATACATTTAAAGGTATCAGAACGGATACCAAATCCCTGATTAAAATGTCTCGGGATTCTAATTCAGCACTCACTGCACAATTTTCAGTGGCTTATATTTGTTCCCTTAATAATCACAGGTGACAATTTGAAGTTATAAACCTAGACTTTGTAGCCAACCTTATAATGAATTGCGGATTTAGCTATCCTCTGGATCTATTACTAACTTGTATCCTTTCCCAATTTAGATTTTTTGCCCCTTACATCCTACCCTTAATAAACTAATCATCATCATTGAGTACCATTACACCAGATCTGAAAAAGGGCACAAATGATTCTCCGTTGGAAAAAACCCTGCTTGTATAGTGCTAATCATACTAATTACCTCCCAATCAGTCTTTCGCCAGCTGTTCTTGAATGCCACATAGCTACATTTCTATGCTCTTACTAAGACACTTACACTCAACGACACTATGCTCAAATTGTTTTTTGTTTGGGAAGATGAAAGGAACTGGCAATGATTGCTACACTAGATGACCTATGTGTGGCAGCAGAAGTCTGTGCTGAGATTTTATTACACCAGTTAAAAACTTTTGATATAGTTGACCATACTATCTTGCTCAACCCTTTAACATATCTGGCATCAAGGGTATGGTGCATCAATAGTTTACCTTTTTCTCGGGCAACTGATCTCAAATGGTATTATTGGGCCCCTATTGGTCAGATTCATTCTCCTTGCAGTCTGGGTTTCTTCAGGGCCTGTCCCCCAAGCTCTTTAACCTATTGGTCTGGCTAATTTCTTCTCTTGAACGCTCCTTAGATATCCATCTTTTTACCTACGCCAATGACACTCAAATTTAATTCTGCATGGACTTTAATAATCGTCATTAACACAAGACTTATATGGTGGAAGTAAAATAAATCACTGGCTCAAAATGAACCACAACAAAACTGAAGTATTTGTAACTGGATCCCGTCTATCTCAATTGAATTACTCTCTCTCTTTGGCCTTCATCCATCGGCAAAGGTCCTTCCGCTGTTATGGTAGTGAAGAGTGTTGTGGTAAAAAAAACAGACCCTCTCTGTCATTTCCTCCTGTTTTTCCAGACGCACAATATTAAATACATTGCCAGAGTGCTGCACTTAATAACAGAAAAGCTGGGTTTGCAGCCTTGATTCCACCTACTGTCAACTACTGTAATTCAGCCTATTTGGTATATAACCCTCACAATTGCTCCGTCTTCAGATCATGCAAAGTTAAGCTGCAGACCTGGTTCTATTGACTCCAAAAAATGTAATGCCAAGAACATGTTGCACACCTTACAATGGTTGTCTATTCAACAGTGTTTCATCAATATGACATTTTCTTTACTGCAGTGCCAAAGTTCATGCCCTTGCTGATTTCTCACATGATACTGTGCTTTGTTGAAATACATTTTTGGCGTTTTGGCTGACTTTGAGGAAATGTGGCATCCGCTATGCATCCTGGAACCGGCCACTAGCTCCTTACCATTGATGGCAAGCATAAATAATTTGAGGAACCAGAAGATCTTGACCAATTTTAGTCATCCCTGCCTAGAGTGGACATGGACGCGTCCCAACCAGACTTCAACAGTGCATCTTAATTAGGGTTGGGTTTAGAGACAACCCAGTGAGATGGCCCCATGATACCCGGGAATGCCAAAGGCTGGATACTGTGGTTAAACAGTGGGAGGGGAGGGTGCCTATGGATGGAACTGATTCGGCTGCGAAAGGACATGTTAAGTCTCTCTCACCCATCAAACCATGACTGCTTCTAGCCTTCAGACTCACCTATTGGACTTTTGGTTTCTATTAAAGGCATCGTGTGGTGAGGTCTGGATGACACACTGTGAACACTGGTTGAGTGGGTGCCTTCCTGGTGCTTGTGGGGTATGTGGGAGACCTGCTTGTGCTTCTCTATTTTCAGGGTTACATGTTTTGGGGGTGTGCCTCCTAGCCAAACTAATTTTCCCTTCTTTTGATTGTGACTTTTTGTATGTCCTTGAACTGTACATGAGTTTAGTGGTCTGGGAGGAGCTTAGGGGTCCTGGTATGTCACAGATATGTGTCCTTAGAAAGGGATGCTATGGTGGCAACTGGTTGTAGGTACACTCACCTGTTTGAAGTAGTTTATATTCTCGTACCACCTCTTTTTGGACTGTTGCATCCGTGCCTTCTGAAACGCATACTTTTACCTGGTGAATGGGGCCTTTGCCGTTCTTGCATAGCTACTGTTTTGGTACTCCTTACACTTAATTGTATGGGCTTGCACCTGTCATTATTGTACCATCTCTATAGTTGACATGTGCCCTCACCTTCACATTGCGGATAGCTTAAGACTGCCCTTGACTCCTGTTTTTGCTGCCACAGCCCAAAAGACTGTGCATATTACCCCATAATGTTAATGGTCTTACACATTACATTAAGAGGAAGAAGATACTGACTTACATTGCCTCAAAATATCCAGACATTTCCTTATTACACGAAACACATCACTCCGTCCTGGCCATGATTACATTGAAGGAATCCTGTTCTATGGCAGTGTTCTTAACAGATTTTCAGTTTATCTACTACCCTGGGAATAGCTTGGCACTACGCCTCCGTGCTTGCTTCGCCTGGTTGCAGGAATGCAGAAAAAAGTATAGACGTTTGTACTTTTGGAGTAGATACTTGTTTACATTTTGCAAATTGCAGTCAGTAATTACATAGGACGAAGTGGTGATGGAAAGCCTTTAACTCAATGCAAGGCCTGAAATGGAGAATAAGTATCTTCTTTGGAACCCAATCGGATGCGAGTGGTACATGCCAAAGCAAAGAAAAAGGAGAATGGTTCTTGGATTTCGGTGCAAGACTATTTGTTGCTGCAGCAGATTCTTTAGCACTATGATGCCGTAACAGGTA
Source organism: Triturus cristatus (assembly GCF_964204655.1). Classification (NCBI taxonomy): domain Eukaryota; kingdom Metazoa; phylum Chordata; class Amphibia; order Caudata; family Salamandridae; genus Triturus; species Triturus cristatus. Next base: position 714,630,816 of record NC_140588.1, on the reverse strand, counting down.
ATTGCACACTTCATTAATAATATAAATAAATAGATAACCTTGAGCCCAAATATCTATGCATGGTGGTCAGTGCCGTACTTCAGATAGGAAAACTGTGAACCATTTGGATGGATTTATGATTTTCTATCTTACTGTTTCGAGATTTTTTATTCTGCGTCTTAATTCACTGGATAAAAATAGAGCCTTACACTTTTTTTTATCTTTATTTTCGTTTCGAAGGAAAGTCAAACAATGAACTTGAGCAGTTCCAACCCACACAAGCATATCTTCACCTGGAATGCAGGAAGTTTTGTCGAGTTTGCTCGAGCAATGCACCCAGAGTGCTTACAATGCACATTGGGAATCTACACATAGCATCAAATTGAGATATTATGTCAGGAATCACTGTAACTGGTCTTGCAATACAGAGAATTCACCTTCAATAAACAAATGCCCACAAGGCAAGCACTCTTCATAGCAATGCCCACCCTCTAAACATTTCCGTTCTCAGTTTGTGCACATTCTTGTACATGAGATCTTTTTAGTAAGATCACAAAATCTGGGTCACTGGTCTTCCCTCAGTCATTATTTGGTGCAGAGTTCGTTCTAATGCAGATAACCTCATATTTTTCATAAACAATGCATTCCAGAATATACATTGTTAATATGTGGCTATGCCTTCCACATGTAATGGCCTTTTTCTCTCAGATGTGCAATGAAGGCTGGCGTCTGTATACACAAGGGTGATGTAATAATCGCATCCTTATGGCACTGTATGTTTAATCAAAAATACTCCCTCGCCTGTGACCCAGTTTCATTTCTGTGCCACGCAGTACAATGGTGAACAGTGGGCCAGCCTCGCCGTCATCTGAACAGAAGCTGGCAAATGAGGCCTCCCTTTGCCTCTCAGGTCATTAGTGACGCAATTTCCAGTGATCTGTGTTGTGACTGACATGTGGCACCCGTGCAAGGATACACAGTTGGGGGCCAAAGGACAAGAGGCTTGTCTTCTGCGGGGGGGCATTGTTCGCACACATCCATTAGCAGGCACAGGCAGCGTTAGGTACAACGTGCTTGCAGAAAGCACGGTCTCTCATCTCCTGAGGAGCGTTGCTTAAATGGCGCGCTTTCCACCTGGAGATGCGATGTGGCAGCTCCGCTCACCTTTCCCGCTCTCCTCGCAGTGGCGGCGCCCGGGAACCCCGCGGATGGATGGCGTTGTTTATCAGCTCGAGCTCTGCCCGCAGAGGAAGCGCTCCGAGGATTGGCGCTGGGGTGTAAATAGTATCCCACAGTCTAAAAAAAATCTGCGATTCTCCACAGGCTGCACAGACATAGAAACATAAAAATTAATTCAGTTGGTAAACTGATTAGCTGTGTGGCATTGATCCGGTGCAGAATAATTATATGTTTAGCTGAAGGGTTTTCCTTAGCATGTAATTCCCTCATTGCAAGCTGGCTCGAATGCGAGCGCTGGGGGGCGGGGGGGGGGGGGGGGGAGTCTTGGGGCGGAATGAGCGCCGGAGAGCTACACACGGAGCAAGGATGCCGTGCCCATGACGTCAGAGGCTTGTTAACATTCGAAGCACACCGGCGTTTACGGCAAGCCCAATCCAATCTCTGTGCTATTCATTAAACCGCAGCCTGCTCTGTAGTGGTATATATCACAATATTCTTCCCTGTGCCTGCAATATTGAAATCAGCACACGTGGGGGCGGTGGAGGTGGGGTAGTAAGCCTTCCTGCCTCACGAGGCAGTTTTCCCTGCCCCTTCGCGTTTTCTGTGCTGGTTTATTGCCAGTTCACCTATCAATCAATCAATCAATCAAACATTTGTAGAGCGCACTACTCACCCATGAGGGTCTCAAGGCGCTGTGGTGGGGGGGGGGGGGGGGGGGAAGGGGTACTGCTACTGCTTGAACAGCCAGGTCTTGAGAAGTCTCCTGAAGGTCAGCAGGTCCTGGGTCTCAGTGCTTAATTTGTAAAATATTAAATCCAGGTGCTCAAATTTTTGTAGGAGGCCACACCCACTTCGTCAGCCTCACCAACTTCCTTCACTAGCTCCACCCCCATTCTATTGGCTCCACCCACATCCTCAACTGGCACTGCTCAAAGCTAGATGTAATACCCGATCTGAAATTCCTACCCTGGTAATATGATGGTTGACTTGAAACACATATTGGTTTTGACGCTTCTTAGGAAGGATATCTTAATAAAATCAAGGCGTAATCACAAAGGAGGTTGGATGTCATGACTTCTGGAACCGAAGATAAAGATTAAAGTAATGCTGTAATGACTGCAAACAAAGGAGGCTGCACTTTTGCCCATGTCCTTGGGCCAATGCACCTAGCACATTTCTCCCAGCCCCTGGAGGGGTTTCATAACTCCGGCAGCGGTCCTGCGACGGCGGGAGACCGCAAACGAAGGAGGCTGCAATTTTGCCTGTATCCCTGGGCCAACGCACCTAGCACTTTTCTCCCGGCCCCTGGAGGGGCTTGATAACTCCGGCAGCGGTCCCGCGACGGCGGGAGACGGCAAACGAAGGAGGCTGCACTTTTGCCCATGTCCCTGGGCAAACGCACCTAGCACTTTTCTCCCGGCCCCTGGAGGGGCTTGATAACTCCGGCAGCGGTCCCGCAACGGCAGGAGACCGCAAATGAAGGAGGCTACACTTTTGCCCGTGTCCCTGGGCCAACGCACCTAGCACTTTTCTCCCGGCTCTGGAGGGGCTTGATAACTCCGGCAGCGGTCCTGCGACGGGGGGAGACCGCAAACGAAGTAGGCTCCACTTTTGTCCGTGTCCCTGGGCCAACGCACCTAGCACTTTTCTCCCGGCCCCTGGAGGGGCTTGATAACTCCGGCAGCGGTCCCGCGACGGCGGGAGACGGCAAACAAAGGAGGCTGTAATTTTGCCCATGTCCCTGGGCAAACGCACCTAGCACTCTTCTCCCGGCCCCTGGAGGGGCTTGATAACTCCGGCAGCGGTCCCGCAACGGCAGGAGACCGCAAATGAAGGAGGCTACACTTTTGCCCGTGTCCCTGGGCCAACGCACCTAGCACTTTTCTCCCGGGCCCCTGGAGGGGCTTGATAACTCCAGGAGGCGGAGCATGCCCGGGCGCGGCCTGGGCGAAGACTGGGCCAAGACGGGCCCGTCTTAGCCCGTCATAGACCGACAGAGGTCGGGCTGGGCCACAACTCTGTCATCTGCTGTATTAAAGGTACTGTGTATAGTGTTCAAGTCAAGTTGTACAGTGGAGGCTTGAATGAGTTTTTCCTATACATCGTTTGACTCACTTGAGCCTGCATTACTCCCCTAGAGATGAAAATCGATTGAAGCGCAATAGTGACTTCTGATACTCTGACTTCTTGATTTGCGGACAATTTTGGACAAATCATTTTTACATTTATCCATACCTGTGGTACATCTAACCTGCTTCTGGCACAACCGTTAGTTTCTTTATCTGTTCGTAAAATCATGGGGAAGAGGAAACTAGCGAGCGCTCAGAACAAAAAGTTAGTTAAACCAGGGGAACTTTCTCGTTAGGCCCTTCTAAATTATCTGAATGGTGCTGTGGGAGCTACAGAACGGCAAATTACATCTGTTGAAGAGGCACTGAATCCAGGGAAGGACGGGGTGTTCCAGGGGGGGATAGCCTTACTGATTCAACCGAGGCCCATAGAAGTAACTCTGTCGCAAACAGTTGTGTGGTAAATATTTCAGATCATATATCTTGTAGCAAACATGATTATGAAGCACAACCGCCAACCAAGCGCCCTAGGAACCCTGACTTTTGCTCCCCCTCGCAAAAGGCATCATGTTCAAAGCCTAGCAAATCTCCATCTAAACGACAAAAAAAAGTCCCTAAAAACGCCACGTCCCAAAAACCAGCAAACTGGGAAAAATCAATACTTAGCACTAACGTGCACACCCAGAGTGAGGTTGAAAAGTGAAAAGGTAAGTTGGAAGCACTAGACACACACCTTAGAGAAAGTATGAGTAGCTTGACATCCAGGCTTGGATCTAGGGAGGCAACCTTAGCGAAATCCATGGACAAACTTCGGTCCTATGGGCAGGGTAGTGTTTCCAGCCAATTGAGCGAACAGGTCGGCGAACCGAGTCGCCCAAGGCTCACTCCCAATAGTCTTACCTTGGGCCCCCTTACTGACACTGGATCTGGAAAAAGTAATGCATTGCCACAGTCCTCTACAATAAGTACAGGGGTGCCTCCGCTCATTAGTCCACCAGCTAGGACCCCACTCACGCATAGCTCTATTACCGATAATGTGTATGTTAAAGCAAGTGGACGGCATTTAACATATTTGGACTTACCACCTGCGACCACACCATTTATAGTGGTGTTGACTAACGTCCCAAAAATAGAAAATGAGAAAGAAAAATCATGGGAAGCACTAAGGAATAAATCTTTAAGATGGCTTGGTACTAGGACGGGTCTCGAGGGAGAGCTATTCGAGGAGTTCAAGATGGTGAGGAGAATAGGCTGGGTAGGCAGAGGTATGAAAACCCTCCCAGGGGACTGTGTAGTCTTGACTTTTAAAACCCCTCGCTTGGTTAAATTGCTTCTGAGCAGAGCAGGAGACCATACCGGAGACTAGAACAAGGCTTCAAAGTTGTTCCTTTAGGCTATTTCTATCGACCTATAGATAGCAACAACGCAATAAGAAACTGGGACCCTTATACTCTGACCTACAGAAATCAGTGTAATATTCAAACATATAACCGCTTCGACGCACTTAACAATCTAGAAGCAGTAGACTGACTGAGAACAGAGGGTTCTGATCAGGTGGAAACCCAAATAGTGTAGATTCTGGCTCCAATACGGGTTTGTTAGTACCCCGAGTCAGCAATTCACTAAAGGACATACAAGAGAGAGCCCTAGTGGAAAAAATACAGGCAACCGTGGGCACAGCCCCAGACACCATGGTAGTGCAAACCCAACCCCTCTTAATACAAACACGGCCCAACTCAACATTGGGGGCGGACGGGTGGGGAAGGAACAGGAATTTGGGTACAGTTAAGAAAGATAATTGTCAGTTCCTTTTTTGGAATGTGGCAGGACTAAAGCCCAAAGGGCCTCATGTAGGTAAATAAATTTTACCGTTTCTTAAATACCGAGCCGTACCGAATCGGTAAATTAGAATCGGTAAGTTCTATGTAGGTAAAAATTCGGTAACAGTTACCGATTCGGTAACATTCGGTAATCACGAATCGGAATTCACCGAATCGGTAAATACCGAGGTGGTATTTACCGAATCGGTAAATACCGAGGTGATATTTACCGAATCGGTAAATACCGAGGTGGTATTTACCGAATCGGAAAATACCGAGGATACTACCACCTTCCCTTTACTAAGAAGCTAATATTATTATTATGCAAATAGAAGGTCTCTTAGGCTTGAATAGGGGACCCCATACCTCAAAGATCAGCTTAGTGAAATCACATCACAGGAGCATCAGGAGTCTTCTCGCAGGAAGGCTCGTCTTCGGTCTGAATAATAAACATGATGTCTGTGATATTAAAAGCAACAACTTTCAGGTATTTGCAGCTGCGCGTGTGTTATGGCTAAATAGTGGGTCGATCAACCTAGAGTGGAAAACATGCATTGTGTAATATTCCAGACTGTGTGTCACACCATGTACAGACCAAGGTCGCTGCGCAGAGCTTGGGATGGTAACAACAGATTGCTCTCGTGTGAAGCAAGTCTCGAGTCAGCAGTTTATTTAAGAAATAACATGTAAACGCAGTGTCGTGTGCAAAGACAAAAAGATGGCTTTCTAACATGTAACGTGGTTATGCTAACTTAACAATGTATGCACGTATTCAGGGAGAACTCACTACACGCCCCCTTGATCGAAGCATTATTTAATAGGCAAGAAAAGAGAGAACGCAGAGTTCAGTTTCGTCAGAGCAGAACAAGGCGTAACCAATGCTGCGCCAAAGTCCGAAAGTACAAAAAATAGCAGCATAGAATTCTAAAAAAAATGCAAGTATATAAAAAAACACAAAACGACCATCAGGAAGAGAAAAAAGAGAAATAAAAGAAATAAACGTTGCGCCAGGGTGCTGTCCAGTAGCACAGGCGCAATGGACGACAGTCCAGTTAATCCATGAATGTATAGGCAGCATATGTGGCCACTGCTTCCAACAAAAAATCGTTTGCAGGGCCACTAAAAGTCTCAGCCATCCAATTAATTAAAGAAAAGGAACATACGTGTTCTCCAACCATCGGAGCCTCTAGCACAATCAGAGGGCACCCGGAATGTTCCTCCAAATAGCTCATAGCCAAGAAGTCGTAGGCGGCCGCAGAGATGTCCCAATTACCCAGGATACCATGCGCCGCACCACAGGCCATAATCCGGACACCAGAACAGGCCAACTCGTGAGACACTAAGGGCCTCATCAGTCGATCGAAATCCGGCACCGGAGACACCATGTTGGTCAAGCACAAATCCAGAGGCCATTCAAAGGGACAATCCAGGCAGTGAAATACAGGTTGTACGCAGGTGAAGTAGGAATACCTGAAGGATAATCCATAAGACAGGCTCAAAGTCGCCAATGGCAAAGTACCATAAAAGTCAAGCATCCTATCACGAAGAAGATGCAGACGGGACAGGTGCTCGTGTGGCACAGAAGGAGCAGCCATTCCGGAGTATTGAAAGGAAAAGCAGCACACCTGCCACTAGCGCCAGAAGCAGCGGGACACCTCCAAAGATGCTCGAGAAAAGTGAATGAAAAAATGCCGGAATCACACCAAAAATAGTTTGGAAAGAGGTCACGAGACCCGAGCCCACAAGTTTAAAAAAATGAGCCAGGCCGGTCGTGGACGAGGCATTGAAAATAGTTTGGATCAAAGAGCCGAAATGCAGGGGGAGGTCAGTATTCAGAAGCGCCTGTACCTCAGTGCGCGTATTAGCAACGTGAAGGACAAATGTTTCACGAGAGGAAGTCAAAGGCACCTCTTTTTGGGACAATAGCGCTCTTATTCTGCTCAACTTGTTGAACTCTGCTTTCAAGGTTGGAATCGAAGGCCAGATGGAAACATCCAGCCGCCCATGCGGGGGTGGAAAAAGAACATTATTGCAGCAGACAACTTTCTGCGAGACAGTTACTATGTACGGGATTCCCACTAACATCCCGCAGCAAGCTTCATTATTCAAAATTAAATAACTACAGTTTGCAAGCAGCGTGAAAGAAGGTGTAATCACAGGCACTGGGATACCTCGTAGGACGCACGCCAAATTCGGGGCTTGTACATTGCAATGCCGTGTAATTGAATGTGCCTACATACCAAGGAATGGTCTGGTGTTGTGGTACATTCCTCGCCTTTCAAATAAACCTCAGTTCCGTCCCTAGTACATCTATACGTAAAGGGGAGGGACCAAACCTCATGTATGAAAGCGGTGCCCAGCGGTTCATACCTACCCAAAGCATAATGTTTCATACAAGACGTAAACTTAAAAAGCGCGAAAGGGAGAGTTATCAATCCGTGTACTAACCACGTAGCTGAATTGATCTCCGCTACAGAGAAAGGCAACGGTTCTAACTTTTCAATGTGTAACAATGAATATGTAGCATCCTTCATGGACATAAATCGCTGCTTGTCAGTAAGGTTAAAGGGAAGGAATAACGATGTGGTGTTCAGATAGTCCCAAGGGACCCTCCCTGCCTTTAACGTCTGCAACGTCCATGCAAACTGCATAACAGAACGCAACTGGTTTTGACCATGATATAACACAGACATATCATCATGCACAATATCAACAACCGAAGAAACAATATTGTCTAATGTATAAATCCTAGAAGAGAGAGTGCTAATGCTATTATCTATAACGGCTAATACCTTCTCCATGTTTGCTTGGTCAATAGCTCTCAATCTGGAAGCCGCCTCAATCTGCGACACCTTCCAGACTTCGTTGTAAATAGCATACGCCCACCTTTTGGTTCTGCCACCCACAGGACCCTTAACAAAATCATTCAAATCGGTATGCACATTGATGGAGTGGGTGGACTTCCTGTTCCTGTAGATGTGCTCTGTGTCAGCTGGTGGACAGATTGGGATGTGTGTACCATCAATACAGCCGATGACATGGGGGAACTGTGCCATGTGATAAAAGTCTGTGTTTGTTTTCTGCAGTGCAGCCTGTGTGTTGGGGAAGCTGATGTAGTGGTGCATTCTCTGCATCATGGCATCCAGGAACTTCCTGAAGAAACGTGACAGGCAACTCTGGGATACACCACCCACCGCAGCTATCACCACCTGATAACTGCCGGATGCCAGCAGATGTAGGCTGCAGAGCACCTGCACATGTGGGGGTATGGCGTGCGCCCTTCTTATTGGCTGGTCCAGGAGTGGGTGAAGGTCCCTGATTAAGTCCATGATGGTTTCGGGGTGTAGCCTGTACCTCTCATGTATCTCTGCATCAGTCAGCTGGAATAGTGTGATGCGCTGTCTGTAGATGCGTTCCTCCCGTCGCCAAACCCTCAGTCCTGCTGCCTGTAGACGTAGGCGCCTTGCAATGACATACATAGCGGCCATGTTGTCCACGCTGTTGCATTTTGGGATTGCTTATGTGCACTGTTGATGGTTACCACCTGCTTTCAATCCGTGTTAATTACCGACTCTTATTTACCGATTTTCTTGGATTTCTTAATTACCGAGTGCTCCTACATGTCATTTTAATTTTTACCACTTCATATTTACCACTTCATATTTACCGATTCGTTAAGTATGTATTCGGTAAATCTGATTCGGTATTTTAGAATTCGGTAAATATGATTCGGTATTTACCGCCTCATATTTACCGAAAAGTCGTTTTTGGACTCCTACATCTCACTTGTCTGAATACCGGTCGGTAACGGCATATTTACCGAAAATCGGCCGTTACCGACCGGTATTTGGCTACCTACATGAGGCCCAAAGTGTGTAACAACGTTTGGGTCGATTTTGTTAGTAAATATGAGATCCTTAGTCTGCAAGAAACATGGTTAGAGGATCCTACCCACTTTTGTGGGTATAAAACTTTTCACACGCCAGCAATAAGATCGTCCCACGGCAGAGCTAAAGGGGGGCTCTGTATTTATATTTCCAACTATTTGAATTTGAGGAAAATCGAATTGGCTGCCTTAAATCGGTATTATCAAATGATTAATTTACATGTGGAACAGGGTTTATGCTTCGTTTTGTTAAATTTTTACAACAATGTCCCATTGGAAACAGTTGAGGGAACACTACGAAAATTAAATAGCGAACTGCATAACTAATTTTCTTATGCATCTAATGATGCTCTGATTATATGGGGTGGGGATTTTAATTCCCAGATATGTCCAAGGGATGCAAAGGGGGTTTGTGGTATGATGTATGAAAACGGTCTCAGTTTTGCCCACTTCCCTCACACACCCTACAGAGACCTTCTGAACGATAGTATGTTTGCATTTGATATGGGTTTCGTAAATAATTTATGTTCACCTGTGGTCCCTTTATGCCCAACATTTAATGGTCGAGGTACTTTTTCTATAATTGATTATATATTGGTCCCGTGCAGGCATTCATCACGCATTAATGATTTTACCACTCACGATATCGCCTTAAGCGATCATTATCCACAAAGTATTGATGTGTTAGTATATACAAAGATTTCAATACGAGGGGTAATTCCACCCAGCTTTTGAAGAACATCACCTTAAGCAGACAAATATACACTAAGATGGGGGAAATTGGACCCTGAAGATTTAGTCTCAAAAATCGTTTCAAAGTGTAAGAATATGATTTACCTGTGTCTTGATGAAACGTCCTCTCATCAAGTAATAATAGAGAATTTTTTAACTATCTCTAACCAAATAAAAGATACACTGTGCGTTAAAGCAAGAAGGAAGGGATAACATACTCAGTGAGGGCTGGTTTGATTCCCAATGCACAAAAGCCTACAATAAACTTAAATATGCTTTAAACGCTAGATCAGGAGCTTATCAGGGAATCCAGAAGGAACTATAAGAGGGTTGTGAAGGAAAGGAAGAAAACGCTGAAAGAGGAGGCCTGGCGTGCCTTACGTGAGGCCTCGACCAATCGAGATCCCTCTGCCTTTTGGAAGGAGATTAATACGCCTTTCTTGACTGAGCACAAAAAGCTACCATAGAAATTGCAATAAGTGAATTAGAGTGGATCTCGCACTATTCTAAACTCTATAATAACCAAACCAGTGATGTACAGGGAATTGGGGAGAACGGGGCTGACCTTGTACCTCCTCCCCCCTTTCAAAAACTATCCCTGGACTTCACCTTGAGCGAGGTTAATGCCGCCATAAATGCAAGTCTTGGCGGTAAGGCCCTGGGGCTGGATGGAATCCCGGTGGACCTATTCAAATCTAATTTGGCATTGTGGGGACCACTTTTAACTTAAGATTTTAATGCATGCTGTACTAAGGGGTTTTTAATGACCTGGTATGACTCCATAATTGTCCCTTTTTTTTAAGAAGGGAGATAGAGTGAATCCTGCTTGCTATCGCCCAATCTCTTTACTGGATTCCACTGTGAAGATTATAGGACGGGTGATTTTAGAAAGCCTGCAGGGCTGGGCGGAGGAGAAAGGAGTCATTAGTGACCAATAAAGGAAAACAAAGAGGGGAGTAGAGAGGTACCACTCAGCGAGTGGTGGAGGTGGATACTTCCTCCCGGTCAATAGTACATAAACAAAGGGATCCACCCACGAGTACAAGAGATCACTCGATTACTCAATGTGTATCCCACGGTCGTGGAGAATACACATTATTTGTTTAAATACCCCTCACACACCAAAAGGGCCCTTGGTGTCATGCTTCATCATAGGGGTCTTCCTGCCCCTCTACGGGACAGGGCGTGCTACGACCTACGAATACGCGGGAGCACTGTTGTTAATGAGACAGCTATGTGTGATGCGGGGGTGTGAGAGGAAGGGTCAGGAGTGGATAAAGAGTGAGTTAAAAAATACCTGGCTCTCAGGTCTAGGAAAATTTATTCTGCCGGTCGAGCTGGTATTATTAAAAGGTGGGGTGAGGAGGGTATAAGCCTCAATGAGCTATAACTCCCAGTGGTGTCGACATGTTTCGAAGCTTCCCCAAGCTTCTTCGTCAGGACCTTAAGGATCCCTTCCTGTCACTAACTATGTTGTGTTTATAAAAAAGATGAAAAAATTAAATGATATGTAAAAGGAAGTAAATAACCTCCACGGAATAAATGCCTTAATAGGTCTTACATAGTCCTATTAACCTAGAGGAAATAAAAGGCGAATTAATTAAGTAGGAAGTAACTCAATCCATTCCGTGAGTATGGTGATCTGTAAAAAAAGTGAAGGGTGCTGGTCTCTTTAACGCTATCGATAACGTTATCACGTGATCTGTGGTGAAGTCACTGTGTGATAAATGGACATACAACATAAAACATAACACACGCACACAACAGAAAGCACACACTCTATTTGAAAAAAATAGTTCAATGTATATCCATGTCACAGTAAAGATCCCCACAAAGGTATGGACATACTTGCTAGCAGAAGATAAGTAACCTCATGAGCTCGTAAACCGAGTGGTGGGCGTGCCAAATAGGCCACCTGCATGAAGAGAGGAACCAAAGAGGACAATGTTGGCCAATGATTAAAAATATTAGCGTTGTCAAAACGAATTATCAATTTCCACTGAAACCGCCGTACTTACGACTCCAGGGATCAGTGTCCCGCCAGATCAACCACCCCGGACAAGGGGGGAGCAATTGTGTTACAGACCACAGTCAATTATGACATTGAATGCAGGAAACTACTAGATGATCGTAGGAACTATGGCATTCTACAGATAGATCCTACCGAATCAATCAGGATTAGAATCGTCACGATGGTGGAGGAAGCTTTGGCAAATGACTGGATTACTAAGAAGGAGGCGGAGTTCCTGGTCAATGCCAACCCCAGGATCCCGTACTTCTACACGATACCCAAAATCCATAAGAATTTGTTTTCCCCCCCCGGTAGACCTATCGTCTCTGGCGTAAATTCTATTTTGGAACCACTGTCCAGGTTCGCGGACGCGTTCCTTCGACCATTGGTTCAAGGTACCAGCACCTACCTTCGTGATACTAAGAATGTCCTGCAAATACTACAGGACATTGAATTTGACCCCACTAAGAACTTACTCATAGGACTTGATGTGGAAAGCCTGTACACCAGCCTCCCCCATGATGAAACATTACTCATTATTGAGGAGGTACTCTTTTCTGCCCCGTGGGAATACCAAACACCACGCAATCTGGTGATGGAATGCGTATCATTAGCACTTACCCGTAATTTCTTCATGTATGGTGATGACATCTATGAGCAACGACACGGTACCAGCATGGGGAGTACCTTCGCTCCTAGTCTAGCGGGTCTTTATGTACACCATCTCGAGACAAGTAGAATCTTACACACAATGAACCCCTTCCTGCCGCACATCAGAGTCTGGAAAAGATACATAGACGATGTTCTGGTCGTGTGGGAAGGTGATATAAATTCTACTGACGCTTTCATGTTGTGGCTCAATCAACAGAACAGGTTCTTGAAATTCACACACACTGTATCAGCTCAAAATCTGGTGTTTCTGGACCTCAATATCTACCCGGAGCAGGGCAGATTGAAAACCACCACTCATTTTAAGGCAACAGCCAAGAACTGTTTACTTCTGTTTGACAGTTTTCATCCTCGCCATCTGAGGATAAATCTACCCTATGGTCAATTCCTCCGTCTTCGGAGAAACTGCACAGAGGTCAAAGAGTTCAGAAAACAAGCATCCGAACTACGCCTGAAACTGATCGAGCGTAACTACCCCGAGCAGATCATTGACAAAGCCCTCAAGAGAGCGAGAAACAATAATAGAGAAGCACTCTTGGAAGACAAAGTGGTCACTCAGACTGATGAAAGGCCCATCTGTGTGACCACCTTTAACACACACTCCAACAGGATCACTAAGATAGTGAATAAACACTGGCGTCTGCTCAACAGTTGTGGCTTGCACATCACGAAACCCATGTTTGCACACAAGAGGGGTCGCAACCTTAAGGACATGCTTGTCCACACCAGACCCAAGAATACATCCCAGCCAAGAATTGAGGGTCTGCTACCTCCAGTACAGGGTCATCATCCCTGTGGCAATTGTAATACTTGCCCACTCACTAAGAAAAGCAGACATATTCAATTCCGCAATGGCGAGAAATGGGACCAGAGGAATTTTACCAATTGCAATAGTAAAAACGTTGTTTACTTAATCACCTGCCCGTGCGGTCTTGAATATGTGGGTATGACCACGAGACCCATCAAGACACGCATTGGAGAACACCGGAGCAATGTCAGGTGTGGGCGCAGTACTACCAAAATGTCCACCCACTATATCTCTAGTGGACATGGCGTTAATGATCTACTATGGACAGTGATTGAACAGATGGGCAGCGAGCATGGCCTTCTGGAAAAAGAACAACGTTGGGTTTTTCGTTTGGGTACTCACATCCATGGATTAAATGACGATATACCATGGAACCAGTTCCATCTTTAATAATTCCCATTGCTGATTGAATGGCTCACTTTCTGGAGCTCTAACACCTCACTGGAGCTCCTGTGTATCTGGGGCGATAATTTCACAGCTGTAACTATCAGATACCTCTCCGTCTCCAGTGGGAGTGTTCCTCCCTCCTAATGTTATGAATGTGGATTCCATCTATTTATTCTGGGAATCAATCCATATAACTGTGCTTTTTTGCCACTCTGTCAGATCGTCACTAATGATATGGGGCTATGTAATCTATCACTATTGTGAACCCTTTCTTTTCCATGTGAGGTTATACCACTCCCTCCATACACATAGACTGAGTGCAAGTTTATACTCCTCTTGCCCTCTATTATTACGCTCTCTCAAAATCCCTTTGGTCACTTAAACTGCCAATCTTTCGACCCTTTATGTGCATTGATATAGAATTCATGCGGGCACTTAGTTTGGACACCTATGTCCCTAAGGTCCGTCTCCTGTAATTCCAGGCTCGATATGGGTCGTCTGGGGGACCATTTTGATCACTAGTCCCAGTAAACTACAAACAACTTCCTCGACTTTCCCTGTGGGAGCCTAGACGGGTAAATAACTATGGCATTTACTCTGTTTCAGCTCTTTTGCAAAATAAGTTTTTTTGCCTATTTATGAGTCAGGCATTGTATTTGGACACCCCGGTCCATCTCCTTGGGTCCTTCCATCTTCAGTCATGGCCCAGTCAATCAGTAGGAATGACCCGGACGGTCCACTTCCGTTTCCGGGTCCTTACGTGCAGAATCAGCGCGCATTGGGCATTCACTTTTTTCGCGCTTTTTCCCTAATTGATGCAGCTATTTAAACATAGCACCCTCCGATTCAGTTCCATCGACGGAGCCGACCGGGGTGGTTGATCTGGCGGGACACTGATCCCTGGAGTCGTAAGTACGGCGGTTTCAGTGGAAATTGATAATTCGTTTTGACAACGCTAATATTTTTAATCATTGGCCAACATTGTCCTCTTTGGTTCCTCTCTTCATGCAGGTGGCCTATTTGGCACGCCCACCACTCGGTTTACGAGCTCATGAGGTTACTTATCTTCTGCTAGCAAGTATGTCCATACCTTTGTGGGGATCTTTACTGTGACATGGATATACATTGAACTATTTTTTTCAAATAGAGTGTGTGCTTTCTGTTGTGTGCGTGTGTTATGTTTTATGTTGTATGTCCATTTATCACACAGTGACTTCACCACAGATCACGTGATAACGTTATCGATAGCGTTAAAGAGACCTGCACCCTTCACTTTTTTTACAGATCACCATACTCACGGAATGGATTGAGTTACTTCCTACTTAATTAATTCGCCTTTTATTTCCTCTAGGTTAATAGGACTATGTAAGACCTATTAAGGCATTTATTCCGTGGAGGTTATTTACTTCCTTTTACATATCATTTAATTTTTTCATCTTTTTTATAAACACAACATAGTTAGTGACAGGAAGGGATCCTTAAGGTCCTGACGAAGAAGCTTGGGGAAGCTTCGAAACATGTCGACACCACTGGGAGTTATAGCTCATTGAGGCTTATACCCTCCTCACCCCACCTTTTAATAATACCAGCTCGACCGGCAGAATAAATTTTCCTAGACCTGAGAGCCAGGTATTTTTTAACTCACTCTTTATCCACTCCTGACCCTTCCTCTCACACCCCCGCATCACACATAGCTGTCTCATTAACAACAGTGCTCCCGCGTATTCGTAGGTCGTAGCACGCCCTGTCCCGTAGAGGGGCAGGAAGACCCCTATGATGAAGCATGACACCAAGGGCCCTTTTGGTGTGTGAGGGGTATTTAAACAAATAATGTGTATTCTCCACGACCGTGGGATACACATTGAGTAATCGAGTGATCTCTTGTACTCGTGGGTGGATCCCTTTGTTTATGTACTATTGACCGGGAGGAAGTATCCACCTCCACCACTCGCTGAGTGGTACCTCTCTACTCCCCTCTTTGTTTTCCTTTATATGATAGACAGCGTACAGCTGTGGGAGTTCTTTTGGTTTTTTTTGGTATCTCTAGGATTGTCTGGCATCAGTACTACTATTAGTAGCACTTAGATACATTCTTTCTACGTGAGGCTATTTACCCCCGTAGACTAGGGGCTATCTACCCCTTTTTGACATAATAAGTGCACATTAGACCACCACTTTTTTATGACACTGGACACATAGCAGCTCTGGACAGACACACACACACCTCTTTCATCCACACCACAATCATATTCCAAGAGAGACCAAGATGGCAGACAATATGGGATTAACCTTCGCAGATGACGAAGTTGAAAGAATTCTGGCCGCCATTAACCCCTTTGAGGGGCTGAGCAACACTGACCCAGGGCCCAACAGTGCTGATTGGGATGAACTGGCCAACCTGAGGAGAGAACAGATCAGAACTGCCTTACATGGATTATTAATGACTGAATACCTACGGGCCAATGCAGCCCCCCAGGGTTTGATAGTTCGTAACGAACCATTTATCTTTCAACAAGATAAAACCTTTAAACGTGATTGGTCACTAATTTCATGGCACTGTACCAGAGATTGGTTAGTGCTAATTATAAAAACAGCCACCAGACTAACACAGGAACTGAAGGTTGAGATTCTAAACCTAGAAGTCCGTTTGAAGGCTTATATATCCCCGAGTGTCCTTAAAAAACGCCTGGAGGAACTCAACCAGGAGATAACTGATTTTGAGATGACATTGAAGCAGAGTAAATATAACAAACTCAAGAAGGATACTGCACGGTTCAGCCACGAACGTGTATATCCTTACACACGAGAAGACTATGTCCCAAAGAATCAGAATCAGAATTATGATGATGACTCCTCTGACACTGGCTCAGATAACTCTAATTCTAGTAGGGGTAGTGGCAAACGGTTCAATAGAGGGAGGGGCAATTACAACCAACGCCCTTTCTATCAAAGGGGTGGTGGCTGGAACGGTTATCAAGGACCCCCGACCTACCCTCCATTTGCATATGGTCCACCTATGATGGGCGGACCTTTCCCTCAGTGGATACCTCCACCACAAGAATTTGAGTATAATTACACCCCACAGCCTTTTTTAGGGGCTCGCCAAGGGCCACGAAGAGCACGGAACAGAGGGGGATACAATGTCCATTGGTCAACACCAGAGACCGAGACCCCACGGGTCTCAACCAGGAGCATGACCAGCAACATACCCCCCCAACCATCAACGAGTCGAAAGTGAACCTAGTGGTCAATCTCACTGATCTGACCCTAACACCCACACAAAGCAGGGTCCTTGAGAGGGGACTCGGTTTCGTGCCCACCAATCGATTCGATAAATTCAAGACCCTGACAGAGATCAATGAATTCATCCGTAAATTAAAGTTGAGAGTGTTTTTCAGTGATCTACCTACTACGGAAATAATGAGAAAGGACACAGGTCTCCGTAATAAATCCACTTTTGTACCCCCCAATTCTGCACTACCGGTGGAGATCCTTGCTTTTGAGAAGGCAGTGATGGGTGAGATACAGGAGATTCCAACTGAGAACAGTCAAACCTTTCATAACACCACAAGGGAAGAAAAGGAGGCCATACGTGAATTGTCCATGAACCATGACATTATCATCAAACCAGCGGACAAGGGGGGAGCAATTGTGTTACAGACCACAGTCAATTATGACATTGAATGCAGGAAACTACTAGATGATCGTAGGAACTATGGCATTCTACAGATAGATCCTACCGAATCAATCAGGATTAGAATCGTCACGATGGTGGAGGAAGCTTTGGCAAATGACTGGATTACTAAGAAGGAGGCGGAGTTCCTGGTCAATGCCAACCCCAGGATCCCGTACTTCTACACGATACCCAAAATCCATAAGAATTTGTTTTCCCCCCCCGGTAGACCTATCGTCTCTGGCGTAAATTCTATTTTGGAACCACTGTCCAGGTTCGCGGACGCGTTCCTTCGACCATTGGTTCAAGGTACCAGCACCTACCTTCGTGATACTAAGAATGTCCTGCAAATACTACAGGACATTGAATTTGACCCCACTAAGAACTTACTCATAGGACTTGATGTGGAAAGCCTGTACACCAGCCTCCCCCATGATGAAACATTACTCATTATTGAGGAGGTACTCTTTTCTGCCCCGTGGGAATACCAAACACCACGCAATCTGGTGATGGAATGCGTATCATTAGCACTTACCCGTAATTTCTTCATGTATGGTGATGACATCTATGAGCAACGACACGGTACCAGCATGGGGAGTACCTTCGCTCCTAGTCTAGCGGGTCTTTATGTACACCATCTCGAGACAAGTAGAATCTTACACACAATGAACCCCTTCCTGCCGCACATCAGAGTCTGGAAAAGATACATAGACGATGTTCTGGTCGTGTGGGAAGGTGATATAAATTCTACTGACGCTTTCATGTTGTGGCTCAATCAACAGAACAGGTTCTTGAAATTCACACACACTGTATCAGCTCAAAATCTGGTGTTTCTGGACCTCAATATCTACCCGGAGCAGGGCAGATTGAAAACCACCACTCATTTTAAGGCAACAGCCAAGAACTGTTTACTTCTGTTTGACAGTTTTCATCCTCGCCATCTGAGGATAAATCTACCCTATGGTCAATTCCTCCGTCTTCGGAGAAACTGCACAGAGGTCAAAGAGTTCAGAAAACAAGCATCCGAACTACGCCTGAAACTGATCGAGCGTAACTACCCCGAGCAGATCATTGACAAAGCCCTCAAGAGAGCGAGAAACAATAATAGAGAAGCACTCTTGGAAGACAAAGTGGTCACTCAGACTGATGAAAGGCCCATCTGTGTGACCACCTTTAACACACACTCCAACAGGATCACTAAGATAGTGAATAAACACTGGCGTCTGCTCAACAGTTGTGGCTTGCACATCACGAAACCCATGTTTGCACACAAGAGGGGTCGCAACCTTAAGGACATGCTTGTCCACACCAGACCCAAGAATACATCCCAGCCAAGAATTGAGGGTCTGCTACCTCCAGTACAGGGTCATCATCCCTGTGGCAATTGTAATACTTGCCCACTCACTAAGAAAAGCAGACATATTCAATTCCGCAATGGCGAGAAATGGGACCAGAGGAATTTTACCAATTGCAATAGTAAAAACGTTGTTTACTTAATCACCTGCCCGTGCGGTCTTGAATATGTGGGTATGACCACGAGACCCATCAAGACACGCATTGGAGAACACCGGAGCAATGTCAGGTGTGGGCGCAGTACTACCAAAATGTCCACCCACTATATCTCTAGTGGACATGGCGTTAATGATCTACTATGGACAGTGATTGAACAGATGGGCAGCGAGCATGGCCTTCTGGAAAAAGAACAACGTTGGGTTTTTCGTTTGGGTACTCACATCCATGGATTAAATGACGATATACCATGGAACCAGTTCCATCTTTAATAATTCCCATTGCTGATTGAATGGCTCACTTTCTGGAGCTCTAACACCTCACTGGAGCTCCTGTGTATCTGGGGCGATAATTTCACAGCTGTAACTATCAGATACCTCTCCGTCTCCAGTGGGAGTGTTCCTCCCTCCTAATGTTATGAATGTGGATTCCATCTATTTATTCTGGGAATCAATCCATATAACTGTGCTTTTTTGCCACTCTGTCAGATCGTCACTAATGATATGGGGCTATGTAATCTATCACTATTGTGAACCCTTTCTTTTCCATGTGAGGTTATACCACTCCCTCCATACACATAGACTGAGTGCAAGTTTATACTCCTCTTGCCCTCTATTATTACGCTCTCTCAAAATCCCTTTGGTCACTTAAACTGCCAATCTTTCGACCCTTTATGTGCATTGATATAGAATTCATGCGGGCACTTAGTTTGGACACCTATGTCCCTAAGGTCCATCTCCTGTAATTCCAGGCTCGATATGGGTCGTCTGGGGGACCATTTTGATCACTAGTCCCAGTAAACTACAAACAACTTCCTCGACTTTCCCTGTGGGAGCCTAGACGGGTAAATAACTATGGCATTTACTCTGTTTCAGCTCTTTTGCAAAATAAGTTTTTTTGCCTATTTATGAGTCAGGCATTGTATTTGGACACCCCGGTCCATCTCCTTGGGTCCTTCCATCTTCAGTCATGGCCCAGTCAATCAGTAGGAATGACCCGGACGGTCCACTTCCGTTTCCGGGTCCTTACGTGCAGAATCAGCGCGCATTGGGCATTCACTTTTTTCGCGCTTTTTCCCTAATTGATGCAGCTATTTAAACATAGCACCCTCCGATTCAGTTCCATCGACGGAGCCGACCGGGGTGGTTGATCTGGCGGGACACTGATCCCTGGAGTCGTAAGTACGGCGGTTTCAGTGGAAATTGATAATTCGTTTTGACAACGCTAATATTTTTAATCATTGGCCAACATTGTCCTCTTTGGTTCCTCTCTTCATGCAGGTGGCCTATTTGGCACGCCCACCACTCGGTTTACGAGCTCATGAGGTTACTTATCTTCTGCTAGCAAGTATGTCCATACCTTTGTGGGGATCTTTACTGTGACATGGATATACATTGAACTATTTTTTTCAAATAGAGTGTGTGCTTTCTGTTGTGTGCGTGTGTTATGTTTTATGTTGTATGTCCATTTATCACACAGTGACTTCACCACAGATCACGTGATAACGTTATCGATAGCGTTAAAGAGACCAGCACCCTTCACTTTTTTTACAGATCACCATACTCACGGAATGGATTGAGTTACTTCCTACTTAATTAATTCGCCTTTTATTTCCTCTAGGTTAATAGGACTATGTAAGACCTATTAAGGCATTTATTCCGTGGAGGTTATTTACTTCCTTTTACATATCATTTAATTTTTTCATCTTTTTTATAAACACAACATAGTTAGTGACAGGAAGGGATCCTTAAGGTCCTGACGAAGAAGCTTGGGGAAGCTTCGAAACATGTCGACACCACTGGGAGTTATAGCTCATTGAGGCTTATACCCTCCTCACCCCACCTTTTAATAATACCAGCTCGACCGGCAGAATAAATTTTCCTAGACCTGAGAGCCAGGTATTTTTTAACTCACTCTTTATCCACTCCTGACCCTTCCTCTCACACCCCCGCATCACACATAGCTGTCTCATTAACAACAGTGCTCCCGCGTATTCGTAGGTCGTAGCACGCCCTGTCCCGTAGAGGGGCAGGAAGACCCCTATGATGAAGCATGACACCAAGGGCCCTTTTGGTGTGTGAGGGGTATTTAAACAAATAATGTGTATTCTCCACGACCGTGGGATACACATTGAGTAATCGAGTGATCTCTTGTACTCGTGGGTGGATCCCTTTGTTTATGTGTCATTAGTGACCTACAGTATGGTTTCCGTAAGGGCCGGGGGACAATCGAACAGGGATTACATTCATATATCCTGTTAGAGAAATATATCAACACTAAAAGGGAAAGGCTGTTTTTAACTTTTGTCGATTTAACGGCTGCATTCGATTGCATCGTTTATGAAAAAGTATGGCTGATTT
The DNA here is from genome assembly GCF_964204655.1 of Triturus cristatus. Taxonomy (NCBI): domain Eukaryota; kingdom Metazoa; phylum Chordata; class Amphibia; order Caudata; family Salamandridae; genus Triturus; species Triturus cristatus. The sequence goes on along the minus strand of NC_140588.1, from coordinate 714,609,734 downwards.
TAGAGGGGCATGTGGTAGATATCTTATTGATCTCCTTTTTAAGGCAACTTTACCCAGGGGCAAGGGCTAGGGTGCGTTATGGACAGGACGGGGACTGCACAAAAAGTTTTAGTGTGAAGAAAGGCGTTAGGCAAGGTTGCATTCTCGCTCCATTTTTATTTACATTGTATATAAACGACCTAAAGACCCGTCTGATTAAGGAGTGCAGGGATTTACCGTTAGCAGCAAATCACCCTATTCCTGCACTCCTATATGCAGACGACGCGGTCCTTATGTCCCGCACGCCTCTTGGCCTTCAAAGGACAGTCACCTCTTTTACTAATTTTATGTCCAACCTGGGTCTCACAATTAACTGTTCAAAAACCTTTGCAATGAATTGTGGCAACGGGTCTTCCAAAAAGAGTAATAATATTTTTATTTACAATAAGGCCATAGAGTGCACTAAAACTTTTTCTTATTTAGGGATTTTATTTGATCAATCAGGTACCTGGACTAGGGCAGTCAAATCTAGAAGGCTTTTGTTCAGCAAGTCACTGATGGCGCTATCCAATTTTAGTCAAAAACTAGGAAAACGCTCTTCAGGGAAATTACTCCATATATACAAGGCAAAAAATATTGCGATTGCCACTTACGGAGTGGGTATCTGGGGCTTTGCCAACATAAACTTACTGCAGGTGGCAGAAAACACATTTCTTAAATTCCTCTTATCAGTACCTGACAGTACACCTGATTTTATGTGTCACGCTGAACTGGGTCTGCCCTACTTGGAGGATGTGATTAAGATCCAGCCAGTCCTCCTTTGGCATAGGGTGTGGACCACAGATGAGACTGCCCTTAATCGCCATATATTAAAAGATGCTCTGGGGTTGGATGGTGTTAAACATATTAGATGGCTGGAATATGTTAAAAAAAATGTAAGCTGTTTAGGACATCAAGAATACTATAAGGACCCATACACTATGTGTAATGTATCTAGAAATGTCTTAAAGCTTGGCTGTATGAGGTACCTGACTGAATTGAGATTCACGGTCGAAATGAAGAAACCAACGGTCCAGTCTCACCATCGCACCCTGGCCTTTGAAAACATCCAGCCATATGTTCTGTTAGTCTTTAGCGACTATGAGAGATTTCTGTTAACACGCTTCAGATTGAATACAATATATAGAGCGCTAAGTTTCCCCGAATGTAATGATTGGTCCAGAACATTATGTAAATGCCCGTGTGATGACGTTTCTGTACAATCGTCCATACATATTCTGTTTTTCTGCAAATTTTACTGTATTCCCAGAAAAAGATGGATCTTGCCAATGCTAAAACGACTTGGACTGAGACAACGCATTACAATATATTGACAATGAATTTACCATCGCCTCTATTACTGCCTTTTTAAAAAACGTTTTTAAACAACGGAAATTATTTGTGATATAACATGATGTAAATTTGTTTTAAAAATGCCCAGGGATTTTTACAATGTGTATTTTATGAATTGTGGTTTTATGGTTTCCTCTGTATAGTAACCGAATAAAGTTATCTGAATTTGACTATCTACTTCTGTTGTATTTTGTGTCTCCCCAGGCTTGCTTTTCAAATAACACCTTAAGCTGTACCAGACCAGTCTATTAGTAAAAGACAGTACCACACCTTACACACTTCTCAATTCTTTTGTTCTGAGAATTTGGGGAATTTGCCACTTGTATGTGTACATTTTGTTGGCAAAGGATATAGGACATTATAGAGCTCAAGGAACAAGCCCAATATGAAGGCATCTATCACACAAAAAATATATTGGTCTCTGCTAGATGCGCAATATGCCCCTCTCTGGCATATACACAACCTGTAACTGATTTATGCATATAATTCAGTCCTGCATTATGCCAATATGGACACCTAAAACCTCTGATTATATGCACATATCAGGTCTCCAGAATATGCACATATCATATCATATGTTCATGTAAATTGTAATGCCACAGATATACCTATAGTTTACAATGCAGAACCTTTGCATATGCACAGTATGTAATGCTGTGGTATCTGAAAAGGACACTTTTCAGATGTGCAGATGACTTAAGCATTACAGCGCATATAATGGAGGTGTGCATCTGGACATACCCGAGTCAGACATGTCCACCTATGCAGGCTTCTGTTTGGACCACTCTCTCTGCAGTCATACAGGCAAACACTCTGTCTGCAGTCATACAGGTACACCGCTCTGCCCACATTCATACAGGCACACCGCTCAGCCTGCACTCATACAAGCACACCACTCACCCTGCACGCATACAGGCACACCACTCACCCTGCACTCACTCTGGCACACAGCTCACTCTGCACTCATTCAGGTACACAGCATTCACCCTACACTCATACAGGCATACAACTCACCCTGCACTCATACAGGCACACAGCACTCACCTTGCACTCTTACAGGCACACAGCACTCATCCTGCACTCATATAGGCACACAGCATTAACCCTACACTCATAAAGACACACAGCACTCACCCTGCATTCATATAGGCACACAGCACTGACTCATCCTACACTCATAAAGGCACACTACTCACCCTGCACTCATACATGAAGAAAACGGAAATACATAGCACACACAGGAATCTGTAGATGCATGGTTATACATGATGACACATTAAGTTCATTTAATACCTTTAGAAGAACACCCTCTTTTAGAGACCAGAGCATTTAAGGTTAAATCAATGTGATCGCTGAGAGGCTAACAAGGAACCCTCTGTGTTCCTTTTTCCGGCAACTGTGATTAATTGAATCTTTTCATTGCAGAGGGCAATAAAGACAGGAAGCAGATCTAGACACTTCTAAGGGCCGTTGCTGCCTTTAGTGCATCTGACCAGAGTAATTATGCAGTTGAATTATGCACACTCGACAGAGGAGAGTGGGCGTTTTTGTTAACTGCAAAAGGTGGGTTCTCTCATTGAAACACAAGTAGAATGCCCGAGACGAATTTGCATGTCCCTTATTGTAATGCAAACTTCTCTTTCAATGTGCAGGGAGGCCAGGAGAATTGTTGGTCGGACTCGGACTTTGGATGGCATCATTATATCAAACTTACAAATGGCAACACTCTGTTTACAGCATTAATGCTGTGATGTGTTAACTGCTATTTTTACATACCTAAAATTTCCTGCTCTCCCATAAGCATGTCAGCTAGTCATTGGAGACATGCGGGCTGGGGCTGCAGCCTGGCTCCCATCCACAAAGGTACACTGCAGCGCACAAGGGGTGGGCAGCACTGATACGTCTGCTATCTTACTGCTGGAGGCAACAGTGGTGACAGGAGCACTGCACACCGTGCTGAGTTAGAAACAAAATGATCTGCACCAATTACCTCTCACGTGCGCCAACTGCCAAATACGCCGTGGGCCAATCCTCTAGCCCACCCTCTTTGAAGCAAAAGCATTCCAGACCAGTGTGGGGTGAGGGGGGGATTCGCACGTTTACACCTAATCAACCCTGCCTCTCTTGTCTCTGGTGCTGCGTGCACCCCACAAGACTTAGGTCCATTAGGAATCAAATACACTGGCATTGCGCAATGCAGCGCCCACCATCATGATTACATGTCACTGACTTGTGCCTCCAGTGCAAGTAAACTCTCGCCCGGGGTCATACATGGACAGCTGCATCCGCTTTCACAGGCTTCAAACAAGGATGCTGATTGCGGTAGCAGTCGCCATCCACAGAGTGAAAAACAGTCATAAGAACACATCAAAGCTGACCAAACAGGAACATCAAAAACTTTCAATGGAGAAAATATGAAAAACAGCTTCCGTGAGGCAACCGGGAAGAGCGCCAAAGGGAAATAAAAAAAAACAAGGTGGGAAGTCAAGTGACGAGGCAGGGATAGCTGGCAACGGGGATGTTAAAGTGCAGCTCAATAAATTAAAGAGTCTACATTGTGAAGATGATGAAGGAGCTTTAACATACCTTGTCTCTCTTACTCCAGCCACAAATGATTCAGCCTACCTAGCTGTTACTCCTCATACCGGGCCATACTGCTGACTGGTAGCGGCGGTGACTCATGCTGACAGCGGGCGATATACTTGTACAGCATAGGGTGGCAGTTGGGTTGTGAAAAGCGGGTTAAACATATCCATTGCTAGTTGATTTATTTTGTCTACAAAATACAACTGTAGCTGTCCCAATACAAGTGACACAAAACCAGCCAGGCTCTAGTGTTAATAGAAACTGGAAGGAAGTAACAGTCGGGAAGCATGAACAAACTAACAAGGTGGCCATTTTAAACAAGAGTATTTTATGATAGTCGCCAACCAACATCGGTAATGTGATGCTTTTTTTCTAGCAGGTACTTTCAAATTCAAAAGTTTTACTTATTTTAAAAACTAATTAAAATGTATATTCTCAAGCGTTCATAACTGGGAACATATATTGTTCTGGCTGCACATTTTTTCACGTGCATCGGTCGGTGCGCACAATTATTTCTAACTTAATTCTCTCTTCTGTATTTTCATTTCAAGTGCAGGCTCTTCGTAATCTGTGCATTTGTTTAACTAAACATTTCCTGCTACAGCTGGAGTCCTGAAGGAGTATCGTGAGAGTTGTCTGGAGTATCACGAGATTTGGATGTAAAAGCTATCTCAACAGTTTGACACGGATGTTGTAACGAGTTTCAGGTTAAGTACTGGTCGCCCCCATGGAGCCTTTCATGAAAGCAACTCTGTGGGTTTTTCTTGTGAATACCGCTTATCTGATTTTTTTGTGTTTAGTGCCTTAATAGCAGCTGCCCCGTATAGACCCGGCCCTGACAATGAAGTGCCGGTGCTAAGCACCGGAAAGTCCCGGCACAAATTAAGCACTGCTGGGTCTGCCGCAGGTGGATGGGAAGGGTGTTCCATGTCTTGGCGGCGAGGTGGGAGAATGATCTGCCACCGGCGGTCATTCTGTGGATGCGTGGAACGGTGGCGAGGGCGAGGTCCGCGGAGCGAAGCTGGTGGTTAGGGGAGTCAAAGGTGAGTTGTTTGTTGAGGTATGCTGGTCCGGTGTTGTGGAGTGCCTTGTGAGCGTGGGTGAGGAGCTTGAAGGTGATCCTCTTCTTGACGGGGAGACAGGGAAGGTCTCTCAGGTGGGCTGTGATGTGGCTGTGGTGGGGTATGTCGAGGATGAGGCGTGCAGAGGCGTTCAGTATGTAGTCGTTTCTGGAGTTTGCCCGTGATTCCCGCGTCATTTTGTATGTTTCATCTGCGCCAAAGAAATAGGTTTTTGTTGTTAGTCCATCCATGTTTACCCCACCTCCTCCTACCACGAGAACCTGCTACTACCATTTGCTCCTCAGAAATTCCCAATTCACATATTGGAGTGGCTTATTGTAAACTAGTACTGTGCAATGGCCAGTAATAATAACAGACGAGAAGTAGCCGTGCCGTGCAATAGGCAGTAGTTCTGCATGCTCAGCAGCATTCCTTCATTTGAGGCCCTTTGCCTCAGAAGAGGGGAACAGGAGTGCACGTGATGTACATTTTCATTGCTAATACCCAAACGTAGATAGTTGTTCTTGGCCTACAGAAGCGGCCAACACAACACAACCACTTGGGGCATTAGATCCGACAATACCAGGCCTTTCTACCTGGTGAGATCTAGGCAGGTCAAGCATGGAGGCAGGGCCCTCTGTGTGCAGAGCCACAGCATGTTCAACTTCATGGATTAGGACCCCACCAGAACCCTACCAAGCCTCTTCATCTTCAGGAAATACCTAAAAACAACCATCCAGTGGAAGCTTTCTACCGATGATTCAACATTAATGGGATCCGCACCTATAGACTGCGTCAGGGCTTTAAGTGGGAAGAAAAAGCGATGGGGTCTCTCAAAGGGGCGTCGCCAATGTAATTAAGGGCATGGCTTAAAAACACAGAAGCTAAAAATCTGTGTTTAGCATTGTGTGCCACCCAACTTGTATTTTGCTGTTTCCGTCATTGCATCCAGATATATGATACAACAAGTAACATCATACCTACAACAAGTCAGAACTATTGGCTTTGTCAATGGTTGTTAGTTGCATAACATAAATAAGCAGCAACTATGGCTTGTATATAACATTGAAAAAGCTTCCGCTTAAAGCCCTGGTGACACCATGACAATGTCGCTGCTCCTGAGTTTCAAAAAGAGAAGGGAAATTCAAAGAGAAAATGACTCTCTTCAAAGGATTTCCCTTCCCCTACAACCCTTACCTGGCATGACGTCATGCCGTAACTTCTCCACTAGTGAGAAGTGAGCAGTGTGAGCAGCACACATGGATGTGCCTGCTGTGACTGCAGTCTGGAAAAAAACGGACTGCCTGTGCCAGGGCACAAAACAGAGCCCAAAAGAGACCCGTTCGAGGCACCCTTTAAAAAACTGCCGGTGCTCAGCACCGGTGAGACCCTGCCCACTTAAAGCTCTGGACTGCGCCCATTGCAGGAGGAACCACCATTTATTCATTACTGCAATAAATAAAGCATGGTGCTACAAGCAGGCAGGCTTCATTTAGTGGTGACCGAATAGGCAAAAGAGCTCAGTTCCTGTTTTCATACCTTTTTGGTTGACGGATGTCCCCTGTTTGTGCTAGTCATAAGGATCCCCAATCCGAAGGAGACTGAATAACTTTCTGTTGTTATACTAAACCTAAAGTTTCTTCCTTCTATTTACATTTATTTGTGGGTATCTGGGTTCTTTTGTTTGAGGCTGTAGGGGGAGGCCCAGGGCATCGTTGGCCCCACTAGATTCCTGAAAGCGATGCCATTAAATGTTACCATGCAGGAGCTGGCAAGTACATTTTTAAATTATTCTGGGGTGCCCCGGTGACCACCCGGGTCACTAGCATATTTTACGTTGGAGCCATGGGGGAGCCCCAGTGCCCCCAAGACCGCTGGCTCACTGCACCCGAAGGAGTCATGATCATCTTTTTTTTATTTTTAAGTGGGGGGCCTTGGTGCCCACCTAGGGCACCCCACGATAGGTCTCTAGTTGGAGTATGCAGAGGGAGGCCCATAGTCCCCGCAGCCCAGCCGGCTGCCGTGCCTCACCCGGGTGCAGCTAGAGCGGGCATTAATCTCACGCCACAGCGGTTTTCTTTTTTTTCTGCTGGGCGGGAGAAATTCTCTGTTTTTCCCTGCCTGTGAGCAGGACAAAAGTTTTGTTCTCCCACTCGGTTGGAGCATCTTTGTGCTCTTGCTGGTTGGAAGGACATTACACTTTCCCTGTCCGAGCTCCCGGGCTGGGGAAAGATGATGTTCTTGGGACTGGGGACATCGTTCTTGATTCGGCCCTGGGGGATGAGATCCCTGGAGCCATGAAATGGCTCTGGTAGGGGGCCTGTGCACCCCTCCCCATTTTATGAGTTTCAGACCCAGGGGATGTGGTCCCTGGGGCCTTTTAAGGATCTGGGAAGGGGGGCCATGCACTCCCCTGCCCTTTATGATAATGTCATCCGTGGAGGATGGGGTTCCTGCGTCCTCTTAGAGGTTCAGGAAGGGGGCCCACACACCCTGTTCCCGTAATTTTGTATGTGGCCCCAGAGGATGGGGACCCATAGGCCTTTCCAAGCTTGGGGAGGGGGCTGTGCACCCTCTCTCCTTTATTAAAAGGGCAGCCACAGGGGATTGGGTCCCCAAGGCCTCTTACAGGCTCGGGGAGGAGGTCACATGCCCGTCCCCTAAATATTTTTTATGTGCCCCCCCGGGTTTTTTTTTATAGCGTTGCAGCCCCTGCTTTTTTTTAACCACAGATTTAAAGATCCACTGCAAATTTGCAGTCATTTTAAAAAAAATGTTCTAGTCCCTGTGGGATCCTCTGATACCCCACAACCAGACCTAGGGGGGCAGGGTAGGATACCTTGCCCCCCCTTTTATCTATTTTAAACTTTTTTTCAAGGACTTGGGACTGAGTCCCAAGTCCTAAGATGGCAACTGCCATATAATTGTTGATGTGGTAGCAGCTAACCAGATCTCATTTTGAGATCTGTCGGCCCTGTGGATCCTCCTGGGCATGAAATACACAAATCTTAATTACTCAAAAACTACTGAACAGATTTACACCAGATCACAGATAGCACGCTTTCTGGACCAAAATCTAGGTTTCTCCCAATTTGTCACAAATCTTTTCAGTCGTTTAGGCTGTAGCTGCATCTAAATTTCCTATGGAAAAAAAAAAAATGGGGGAAAGGAGAACCCCCCCGGTTTTTCTTACTCCCGCATTACAGATCCCCAAAACTTTTCTGGTTTTTAGCTGAGGTGGAAGAACATATATTAGAAAAATAAAAAAGGCTTTCCATATGGAAATTCGATCCTAACCTTCCGCCACAGGGTAATAAATATATATATTTTTTTTCCCAACTTGGTGCCTTGTTGCCAGTTTGTTTCAGCGCTCCTCATGGGTGCGTTGCCCCGCGGATGAACCACGCCGCTATAAATCTCTCATGATCCTCCCCGGTTTGAGGAGGGAAAATGGGCTGCACTCTCGTTGAGTTCTTTGCAATTAGGGTTTATTTTCTCCCTTCCACTGTGGGGAACATGGGCATCAAAAAAGATCGACGCGTTTCGGTATTACACAATACCTTGTTCACGATCTCAACGGGTGCACTTGTGACTGTTGTTTAAATCAATTCAAACCACAATTACATCACTTCCTGTTGTGAAACACAAGAGCTCCCATGATTTCTGGGAGTTGTAGTTTTCTTGCATTTTTTGAGTATTTTTTTCAATTTTATCATGACTTTTTTTTAAACCAATCTTTAGTGAAAAACAAGGAAACAAATTGTGCAATTCAGTGAAATCGTAATAGTGAATATAAAAACATTATGTGTATCAGTTCATTTAGTGTCCAAATTTTCAATTTTTTTACTTTCCTTATTTTATATATCTTTATGCTCCCGAGGTAACAGAATCTCATTTATAGATGTTCCATCTGAAATCAGAATTACCCAATCACTGGGATCCTTCGTTATTTGCTCTTATTTTATTTTAACCCTCCAGTGGGTATCGTTGTCCTTCTGATATATTCCTGTTACATTTTCCATTCATTTCTTTTCCTATTGGTTTTTTGATATCTCAGTGTAATTTCTCATTGTTCATATATTGATGAATTTTTGATTTTTCCTGATTATTTCCTTTCTGCAACTTCATTTCCAGAGAGACAGTCAATTATTGATTCATAAATGAATGTAAAGTTCTTCTGATTGGTTGAGGCCGTATGAAGTCATTGTTCGTAAATTGAGGATATGGCGTGATTCTTTTTGATGTAGGAGTCTTTCTCGATTCCCCCCACGTTCATTCAGGGGTACAGTCTCAATTCCATAGAACTTTAGTGTCGTCCAGTCACTTTGATGGTATTGTTCCATGTGTTTAGCGATTGCGTTTGATCTGTATTTGTTGATAGTAGCTCTGACATGTTCCATTACGTGTTTTTTCAAAGCACATATTGTGCTGCCCACATACTGCAATGGGCAGGGGCATTCTACCACATACACCGTAAATTGTGTCTTACAAGTTATTAGTTCTCTTATTTCCCAGATTTTGCTGTTGGCTAATCTCACTTCCTTCACGGGTTTGGCTATTTGACACACCTTGCAGGAATGGCACTTGATAAAACCCTTTGTGTTCAGCCATGAAGTATCCTTCTTTTTCCCTTTGAAATGGCTGTGTATCAATTGATCTTTCAAGTTTTTTGCTCTGTGATAGGTGATTATTGGATGATTTCCCACTATTTTACCCACTGTTTCATCCAATTGAAGAATTTTCCAATTCTTTCTCAGAATTTTCCTTATCTCATTGTTTTCCTGAGAATAATCAGTGATTAGCCTAATGGGTTCGGAGATTGCTGTCTGTTTTACTTTGACCTCATTTGATATTAGGCAATCCTCCCTAGATTTTGCATTTGTTTTTGCCAACATCTTTTAACGATTTTTGGATTGTATTTTCTGTTTTGGAATCTTGTCGCAGTTGATTTGCTGTGTCTTTGCCACTCTTTCTCTTCACTACATGTTCTTCGAATTCTTAAAAATTCCCCATATGGGATACTTGATATCAAGGTCGCTTTGTGGAAACTGGTGGCTTCTAAGGTGGAATTTGTTGCAGTGTTTTTACGATGGAGCGTTGTGTGTATTTGATCTTCTTTGATATAGATTTCCATATCCAGGAATGTTACGCGATTGTTACTGATTTTATATGTAAATTTTATATTTTCATTGCTGATGTTGATCCTTTCAAAATATTCCTTGAATTCTTGTTGCGTTCCATCCCAGATGATCAATAAATCATCTATGAATCGGATGCAGCTGATGATTCTGTTTGCTGATCCTTCCTTCTCTGTACTGCATGCCACCTCTTTCTCCCATCATCCCATTGCTAGGCAAGTGTAACTTGGGCTAAATGAAAAACCCATACCAATTCCATTATTCTGTCGGTAGATCTCTTCTCCAAACAGAAATATGTTTTTGGTTAGGCAGCACGTTATCATTTCTAATAACATTTTGTTATGGTCTTTGTGTGTATATATATATGTATATATATATATATATATTCAGTGAAAAAACCATAGGTTTCACACATGTTATAGTTAGCTGGACATTTTACTCGTAAAAAACCAATGAAATTGCCCCGTTATAGTTAGTTCAGCTAACTATAACTCGCGCGCCCGCAATGCACTGCTGATGACGTCACATATTACATCACTCATGACATGGTCAGTGACATCACTCATGACATCACTGATGACATCTCAAATGACATCACTGATGACATCACTGATGACATCATCCAGTGAATGTGTGTTATTCTGAAAATTAAATATGTTTTATATATGTATATCTCAAGGTCGATGGAAGAATAAATGGGTATATAAGTGTCTAAATGGATGATTTGTTTTTGAAAAATTGATTGTGTAACTGACTGATTAAGTGTATCTCTCACTTTGTGTATAAGTGGCTGCATGGGTTGGTGAGTAGCTACATGGGTGTCTATATAGGTTATTAGTTGTTTTTTTGAGTATCAGTCTGAGTGTCTGTATGGTACGGTGGGGGGTATTACGTAGTGCATAGATGCATGAATGAGTGACTCACTGTTTGTATGTGTTGAAGACAGCATGTGTGCAGGACTGTATGGGTGGATGAGTGTGTGTATGGGTGTGTTAGTGAGTGAATGACTGTCTCAATAGTGTCTTCAGGAGTAACTACATATGTTTTAAACTAGTATATGTGAGTATTGGTGTATATATGTGAGTATATATGAGAGGGAGAGATTGAAAGAGTTCCTGTATGAATAAGTATGTGTTTCTATAAGTGATTGTTTAAAAGACTAAGTATGTGTAAGTTTCCGTAGAAGTAAGTATGGTGGTGTGTGTATTACTGTATATGCAAGTAAATGTATGTTTTATTCTTTATTAGCATGAGTGACTATGTGTGTGAGTAACTCTATGGATGAGTGGCATTGTGTAACAGGATGTATAGATGTATGAGTACATATGATGAGTGAGTACATGTATGAGTGACTGTATAGGACTGTTGGTGAATGAGTGGATGTGTATGTGGATCTTAGAATTACTGAAAAGGTTGTTTTAACTGGTATTGGTATGTCCATTTTTTTGAATATTGTAGTTTCTATTTTTGAATGTGTGTATCAAAGCTTATATTAAGGTGAGAGGAGGTCTGCCACTCTATCACAAGGATGATGTCATCAGTGATGTCATCAGTGATGTCATTTGAGATGTCATCAGTGATGTCATGAGTGATGTCACTGACCATGTCATGAGTGATGTAATATGTGACGTCATCAGCAGTGCATTGCGGGCGCGCGAGTTATAGTTAGCTGAACTAACTATAACGGGGCAATTTCATTGGTTTTTTACGAGTAAAATGTCCAGCTAACTATAACATGTGTGAAACCTATGGTTTTTTCACTGAATTTCTAAGGTTTTTTAAATGCTAATTCCTAACTATAACGTGTGTGAAACCTATGGTTTTTTCACTGAATTTCTAAGGTTTTTTAAATGCTAATTCCTAACTATAACGTGTGTGAAACCTATGGTTTTTTCAGTGAATTTCTAAGGTTTTTTAAATGCTAATTCCTAACTATAACGTGTGTGAAACCCATGTTTTTTTCAGTGAATTTGCAAGGTTTTTTAAATGCTATTTTTTTTTTTTTTCTTCATTTTTTTCAAACATATTTTTAATTTAATTTTTTACCTTTTATAAAGACTATGCTTAATTTTTTAAAATCATTAAATATTTATTTTATATAAATTTTTTAAATTAAACAAGTAAAATTTATTTCCAGATTTTTTTTTTTTTTTTTTTTTTTTTTTATAGTACGCGTACCGTAAGCTCACGGTAAGCGTACGGTTTACGCAACGTCCGTAATCTATCTACGCTGCTTGCGTATAGTTACGTACTTTGCGTAGCGCGCGTACTGCGCGTGGGACGCGTGCGCGCTTACGCAACACGCGCACGTTACGCGGAAGTGCCGGGAAATGACTGTTATGCGCATGCGCGCAAGCGCGTGTCTTTTTTACGCGCATGCGCACTTTTGCCGTAAGCGTACCGTAAGCGTACCGTAAGCGTACGGTAGGTCATGTGATCATGAAACACAACTTTTGATTGGTTGAAACTACTTTCAGTTCTAGAACTCTCCTACACCACACCCATTCCCCTCATTTCTGCTTGTGATCCCTTGGGAGAAGGAGCTGGTTTGTCTTTGGGATACGATGGCAGAACAGCAGAGCTCTTCTGAGAGTGAGGCTAGCACCAGCAGCACTGTCTTGAGGCAGAGAGCGAGGAAAGTAAAACCTTCTTATGTTTGGGATTATTTTACTTTTCCAGAAGGCCAGCAAAAGGTGAATGCACCCTTAGTTACTTGCAAGCTGTGTCAGCGTGTACTTTCTAGAGGTAATCCTGACAGGAAGTATTCCTTTGGGAATCACACCATGATGAGGCACCTCAAGGATGTACACAAAAGGACACATGCTCAACTTTTTGGAGGTAACTCTTCAGAAAGACGAGCCAGTACATCCACAGCAGCTCAGCCTGGACCATCACCTGCAGAGCTTACTCCTTCTTCTGCAGCTCAGGTGAGCCCTTCATCTGTGGGGGGAGAATCTCCTTTTGCTGGCCCTCTGGAAATGAACCCTCGATTTCGGAAGGTTGATATTCATTGCACATTTTGTAAAGCTCTAATTTGTTATAGGGAGACCAGTGTTTCCCTAGTGAATAACAAAATAGATCAGCACATTTGTAGCTTTGAATGATTTTCCCATGGTTCCTTTCCTCTGTCCCTGCATGAACACAACGGTTCTTTTAAGAGCCAACCTTATCTTTCATCTTTTTTTTACATTTTTTTTAAAAAACTTTTTTTTTTTTTTTACCGTACGCGTACGGTAAGCGTACCTTTTTTTTTATTTTTTAAAAAAAACACTAAAAATCATTTTTCACATTACAAGGTCCTTGAGAGACTACAATTATTACTATTGACTTACCATACTCACTGAAAAAAATATTAATTCATTTGTTTTTTTAAAAAATAGTTTTTAAAATGGTTGTAGTTTACGAAAATTTTCTATATCGATCTGAAAAAAAAGAAAAAAGTATTAATATCTTTAAACCATTTTATAATACAGTACACATATTTACATTTTTTACCAAAAAATATTTTTGCCTTATTTTTGCTGTTTTCAGAATATATTGCATTTCACTATAAATTGTGAAAGCAATTGCATTCATCATTTTACAGCGGGCAAAAAAAAATAACAATCTCAAAGATTGTATTAAAAAAGCCCAGAATCTCTTCTCACTTAAACTTATCATTACAGAAATGCATATTATTCTAAAAAAATATCATCTAAAAACAATACTTTTTTCTTTAAAATACCGTCTGATATTTTTGTTTCAGGAGTATAATCACAATATTATATCTCAAATAACTCCAAAATACATCTGATTTTATTTCCTTTAGGCCAAATTGTATTTTTTTTTTTCCCTGGAATAAATTTCCAAGGGAAAACCATTAAAATTCTAAAGTTTAATCTGTCCAGATCTCACCGATTCTCTGTAACATTTTAGTTCACAAAAATTTTTTGAATAATTTATTTAGTCCACAATAGAATTGCTTACTTTTCCACATGGCCAAATAGTAATTTTTTAAATCATTTTTGTAAAAATTTCCAATGGCAGTCCAATAGCATTCCAAAATTTAAAATGTGCAGAAGTTACCGATTATCTCTAAATTATTGGTTTTTCAAAATTGCATTAAAAATTTAAAAAGTCCACATTACAATTGGTTATTTTTCCTTTAGGCCAAATGATAATTTTAAAAAATATTTTTTCTACAAAATTGCAATGGTAATCCAGTAAAATGGTAAAATTATTTTGTCCACATCTTGCCAAGTCTCTCTAAAATTTAGGTTTCAGAAAGATTAGATAGGAATTTGCTAAATCAAAAGGCAAACGTTGTTTGAAAATCAATTGGGAATCATTACACAGTGTCCAGCCTTTTTCACATTTAAGATAAACTGTGTAATGTCCAGAAGTAACAGTAGGTCCATCATGGAAAATTATTGCAACAGTTACAAAAGTTTTTCCTGAAATTGATAATTGCTGTCCTGTAAACTTCTTTATTAAAGTATCCAATTTTGAACCATCAGCTCTACATCGTTGCATCATTAAAATTACATACTGTCCGTATTCCCTTAAAATTAATGTTGAAAACATGTCAGAATTACACTCACCACATTTCATGCTATGATTAGCATCTTTAACTAATTTTGCAAAAGTGACTGTTTTACTCTCTGGCAATGTCAAATAAATAAACCTTTCATTATCAACAATAGAGCCACATATATTATAACAATTTTCACAACTATGTTCCCATTTATAAGAGAGACCAAAAAAAATGTCAATGGGAACTCCTTCTTCTTCCACTACCTGAAGAAAAAACAACAAGAATTCCTGTGCGTGACTATACATGGCAAGCACATGGGTGTGTGCTAAGACTCTGCTTCTTCCCCCAAAAATTCACTCCCCCTTTCCATCTAATGCAACTGTGAAATCACCAGAGCAAGACGCAATAAATTTCTGCCTATAATTCTTCTATGGACACATTAGTCCCAAAACGAAATTTCTTTGCCAATTTGAAAGCACACTTACTGCTCTTTTTTTTTCGGGGCAAGTGTAAATCACTTTTACACACTGACACATTATGAAACCACCATGTGTAACTACAACAAAAAACAATTCCCATTTCTATTATTCATTTCTTAAGTTACCACATACATCCCCTCTCAAACTGTAAACTCACCTTTAAAATTAGTTAGTTGTAAAAGAAATGTGGCACTCAAACAGCAGATTATCAGAGCCAGTATCTCTGTTCTGTACACCTCTCTCCTCTCAGCAGAACCAGATAATGGCAAACTTTCCCTCTATTTTTCCACACATATACATGTAAGTTTCAAATCTCAGTGCTTGCCCCTTTTTTTCAAATGTAATGACACATTTCTATTGGTTGAAAACCAACCCTTTTCCAAAAGTACCCTGCCCCCAACTTGACTTCTGCCTAGTACCCTTCCCCCAACTTGACTTCTGCCTGCTACCATAGCAACAGCTCATGGAACACTGCTGTGTGCAGTTAGGTCAGAAGTTTGACACACAATGTTTCAATTCCACAGAGCAAGAGTGCTTGACTTTTCAATCCTAACTGCAAATCCATAGTACTGTTCTTTGGTTACACATTTTTTTGTACCAATACAAAACATGCTTCTATTAATTTTCACATACAGCCTAGTTTTTTTTCTAGAATGGTATGAAACAGCCAATCAGTTCTTTTTGTTTTGTAAAAAATATGTATGCCTCCATTTCCAAACTGTCTTTCTTTTCATATTGCCATTCTACTGAAAGACACCTCCTGAGTGCATCCAGTTCTCCTTTGAAGATGTTCACAGTGTGGATTGTAGGGCACAGCTATGTCTTCTGGAGTGAAAAGTTTGCAGAGAAAACAGATATGGTGAGAGACCTTGCTTTGCCAAATGTAGACATTAAATGGATTGGTCAGAGAGGGTTAAAGTGGCACCAATTGATGCCATTGGTGAAATCCTTCATGCAAATCCAACACCCTGACCTCATAATAGTGCACTGTGGTGGCAATGACCTAGGCACTTTGACTGGGGTAGGTCTGGAAATGCTTATGAAGGAGACCTTTGCACAACTGTTTTCACTTTTCCCTAAAACTGCCTTTGTGTTTTCTAACATATGCCAAAGGCAAAAATGGAACTGGTCCAATCATTTCTGTCCACAGATTGACAAAGCAAGAAAGCACATCAACAAATCTGTTTCTGCTTTCCTCCGAGACTATGGTATGGGTTCCATTTACCACAACAACTTGCGTTACGACATGCAAGACATTTATAGAGGAGATGGTGTGCACTTCAATGATGAAGGGAACAGAGTCTTCCTCTTGAACCTTAGACTCTGCATCGGTACTTACTTGTAGGTACCACTAAAAAAATGACTCCATAAACACAACAGCTCTTTTTAGAGCTCCCTAATTTCTAAACTCTTAAATCTGATTTTCATTTATTTATTTTTATTTTTTTTACCGTACGCTTACCGTGAGCTTACCGTACGCGTACCCCGTGATTTTTTTTAAAATCAATAAATGTTTTTTTTGTACTTTTCTGTCCTTCTTTGACCCCCTTACAATTGTTAGGGGGTCTGTAACTCTCCTCATTGCCCCCTTTCTTTGTTTTCACTCTTTTTTTTCAGAGTGAAATACACAAAATGGCGGCCGCCGCTTCCTGGTTTCGGCCGATTCGAATGTTTACTAAGATCTAAGAGCCAATCAGAATCGCGCTCGCGCACGCCACCGTACGCTTACCGTAAGCGTACGGTAAGCGTACCGTAAGCTGGCTCAGATATATATATTGATTTAAAGGCTATTTTCTCAGAATCTACTGAACTGATTTACACCAAACCTACAAAAGGCACTTCCTTGACCTAGGGACTACCTCTCTGCCAAATTTCTAGTAATTCTGTTCAGCCGTTCGGGCTGTAGGTCGTTCTAAAGGTCCTATGGAAAAATGCATGGGAAAAACGCGTTTTGGGACCCCCCTTTTATCTCAGCCCCCGCTTGACGGATCCCCCCGAGACTTTCAGGGTAGGAGCGGAGCGTAGCGCCCCACCTATTTTGAGAAATTCGCGAGGATTCGTCGACCGGCGCCAAAGTTATTCAAAATAGAATGTTGAGGTTTTCCTATGGAAACGTGGTCCTAACTATAACTACCTACTGGCGACCGCCAGTAGGTAATATGTATATATATATATATATATACATATATATATATATACATATACATATATATGTCAGTGAACAAGGCTGCATGTCAGCTGAAAAAGAGTTTGATGCTGGCCCATGAATAAAACAAACTTTAAGAAACATACACACTGTGTCATCATTCTTGGGATCAAGGTGTTGGTATATATACATATATATATATATATATATATATATATATATATATATATATATCCCAAAGAGATTGGCACTCTGACAGCTTCTACCAAATCACGGTTAGTTTATTTGACAAAGGCACAATCAACACGTATCAGCTTCCATGAGCTTTGTGAAGGCTCATTGAAGCTGAAACGCGTTGATAACGCCTTGTGCCAAACAAACTGACTGTGATTTGGAAGTAGCTGACAGAATAGCGAGCTCTTTGTTTACTCTTAAAGGGGACTTTGGAATATTGCACGTGCTAGCGGGCACATTTTATTGCACCGCTGGTAGTTTGGTGCACGCCGGCAAAACGCACTGAGAGGAGAATGTCGTATATATATGTCCTTCTCTGTGTAGCTGTATGACCGCCATGCGCCTACTCAAGGGGGGTATCGGAAAAGTGGAGGAGGGCTCTCTCCGTAAAAATCACTCCCTTCCTTCTACAAGGAACAGACGCCAACACTATCAGAGATTCATGCACAAAATAAATTCTTTATTGACAGACTGCCGTAACGCGTTTCAGCCGCATTAACGGCCTTGCTGACACGACCTTATGTGAGCATGACCATTAGCACAGCCGAAACGCGTTACAGCAGTCTGTCAATAAATAATTTCTTTCATGCATGAAGCTCCTGAGAGTGTCAGCGTCTGTTCTTCCAAGCGGAAAGGGAATTATATATATCTATATGTGACTGATTGCACTTTCGAACCTACCAAGGAATGCTCCACAATGCTCTACAGCATTTTTAAAGAATATATTCTGTATCTAGTGGTGCCCCTAGAAGAGGCAGGGGCACCACCAAAGAATTTTTTTAAATGTTGTGGGGGGGGTTGTTCAGCAGCCCCTCCGCAGTATTAAAAAATAACACAGCAAGTCTCCTTGGTAATTAAATTCATAATCCCCTGAGAGTTTACTGTATTTTGTAAAGCGCGCTACTCACCCGTGAGGGTCTCAAGGCGCTGTTGGGGCCGGGTTGGGAGTGGTGGGTTATTTAGCTGCATTATGTAGCTTGAAAAATGTTAAAAAAGAAACTTAAAGACGTGTATTTAAAAAGAAGAAACTTTATTACATTTTTTAAATGACAATCATTTTTAATATACATTGCACCGTGTGAATTAATAGAAAATACATTTCATTATAATTATTGATCCTTTCTTCACAAAGACAATACATGTGCTTTATATATTTTGACGTCCTGACCCCTTTATAAAGATAATAGGCCAACGTTTTATATTTTAATGTTCTGACCCTTTTACAAAGTCAGTAGGTTTGAATTACTTAAAATGACACCCAGGCCTGCGCCGAACCCCCCTCCCGCGCATTGCTCGTGTGCAGGGGGGTTGATGTTACGTATGGTAATAACATATTACTTTATGTTATAAAAAAAAGCCCAGGAAATTAATTGAAAAATACAGAGGCTAAAGTGATGTTTCAGTTAGGTCCGGTAATATCTTACTTTGCCTTAAAAAAAACCTTAGAAATTCACTGAAAAAGCAAAGGTTAAAGAAAATGTCAGTTAAAATGTACCATTTTAAACTAACAAGAACAACGGAATTCACCAGTTAGAGTTATCTCAAGTAACTATAACTCGTGCCCTAATGTAAGTATGACTTGTGCCCTCACCATGCACTGCTAATTAACTCACATATTATGTAGCTCATGACATGTTCTATGACATCATTGATAATATTACTGCAACATTTTGAATGCTATCATTGATAACAAAGCTGTGCGTAGTGGGGAGCGAGTTATAGTTACCTTAGGGTACGACTTCTAGTTACTTGAGATAACTATAACTGGTGAATTTCATTTCCATCAAAACTGGTTTAGCTTGTTTAAAATATTGTGTTATAACTGAAATGTTCACTATATGTATATATATAAATATATATATCTAAATATATATATATATAAATATATATATATATATATATATAGAGAGAGAGAGAGTGAGAGAGAAAGAGAGAGAGAGAAAGAGAGGTAAATAAATATAAAGATTATATATGTGAAACGCCATTACGATTGCCACTGTATAGTTCTAGTTAGGTTAGAGTTTTTGGAGAACAGGATTTTTTTGTTTCTTTACTAACTTTGGAGCTGCTTGACAATTTGCAGCAAAACTTACCAAAAACAAGTTTCATCCACTTTGAAAAGTCTTGCGCCGATTTGTCAAAAAAGAGCCAAGACCAAGAGGGGTTCCAGAAGTGCAATTTCAAATGTCAATTCTAAGGGGAAACTGTGCTGTCTGATACAGAAACAGCGTCTGCATAGAATTAACCAAATTTAGCAAAATGTTAGAAATTCACTCAGAAACCGTACTTTTTTTATTTTGGTTTATATCCGTTCAGCTATTTTCTAGAAACTAGCATTTAAAAATGTGCTTGGGGTGGGCATGAAGGAGGTAATGTTGGTAAAAAGTTAGAAATATCTAGACTGTTGCTGTCTTGCTCTTATAGGCTCATTCAAAGCCAATGGGTGGATCCTGATTAGTCACAACATGGATAATATGGTGAGGCAGCCAATACAGAACCCAGGGAGCAAAAAAAGGCCTCATAAGGAGTAGGATGGGCACAGCGTGACCCTAATGGTCATGTGTGAGGGGCCCCAGAGGGACACCCCTATTAAGTCAAAATGAAAAAAACAAATATTCCCAATCTGTGACTGGTACAGAGACAACCAGTGCAGCCTCTCTGGTGGACCACAGTACTGGTGCCTGAACCACAGAGCAGTGGTATGATGATACTGAAAACAATTGTTTTAAAAAGTTGAGGGGTATTGTCATAGACCAGACCCTGCAGCCAACTACCATTGTGCAGGCCGTAGGAGGTCTGCAGTGGGGATTGCCTGCTAGGAGTGAGTTGTCCAATGTCTGCAGTGGGATTGGCACAGGGCCAATCGCTGCTGCATATGGGCACCCAAGAGAGTTGGGAGCAGAACCTGGTCATAAGCCAGACCCTAGTACCATGGTACAAACATCTGGTACCAATGTATTCAAGCGAGGCCCTTAGTGATGTACTATGTTGCTGAAAAAAACATTAAAGAAAAATAAGAAGGGTCTGGTCATAGACCAAACTCTGTGGCCAACCGCCAGCGTGCTGTCCATAGGCTATGTGCAGTGGAGGTTGGCTGCTGCAGTAGGTTGGGCACTAGGCCAACACCCCACTATGCCCTGCCAAAGGCCATGTGGAGCTGGGGGGGTTGGGCTTTGGTTGTCCGTGGGAGTTTAGCAAATGCTTAACTTTGAATAGGAAAACTCACACATATTCACTTAAAAAACAAAGGTTAAAGTGACTTTATAGTTAGGCATTGTAAATCTTTAAGAGGTGGTCCCTTTAGAGTGAGTAGACCATTTTTTGAGCATTCAACTGCGGGACCTACCTGGCAAAGACCACTGGACCACCAGGCTGCAACGGGACGCTGACGCTGTGTGTTCCCCTCGCCGCCACCTTCCTTCGCTGGCCGCAGTGGGGGGGAACTACAGCTCCCGGCATCCTTTGATTTCCGGATCTCCTTCCGCCCAATTCCGCGCCCGGAGGCGCTACATAAGCAGAGGCTCCCTCGGTGGAGCGGGGGGACCATTTTTTGAGCATTCAACTGCGGGACCTACCTGGCAAAGACCACTGGACCACCAGGCTGCAACGGGACGCTGACGCTGTGTGTTCCCCTCGCCGCCACCTTCCTTCGCTGGCCGCAGTGGGGGGGAACTACAGCTCCCGGCATCCTTTGATTTCCGGATCTCCTTCCGCCCAATTCCGCGCCCGGAGGCGCTACATAAGCAGAGGCTCCCTCGGTGGAGCGGGGGGACCATTTTTTGAGCATTCAACTGCGGGACCTACCTGGCAAAGACCACTGGACCACCAGGCTGCAACGGGACGCTGACGCTGTGTGTTCCCCTCGCCGCCACCTTCCTTCGCTGGCCGCAGTGGGGGGGAACTACAGCTCCCGGCATCCTTTGATTTCCGGATCTCCTTCCGCCCAATTCCGCGCCCGGAGGCGCTACATAAGCAGAGGCTCCCTCGGTGGAGTGGGGGGACCATTTTTTGAGCATTCAACTGCGGGACCTACCTGGCAAAGACCACTGGACCACCAGGCTGCAACGGGACGCTGACGCTGTGTGTTCCCCTCGCCGCCACCTTCCTTCGCTGGCCGCAGTGGGGGGGAAACTACAGCTCCCGGCATCCTTTGATTTCTGGATCTCCTTCCGCCCAATTCCGCGCCCGGAGGCGCTACATAAGCAGAGGCTCCCTCGGTGGAGCGGGGGGACCATTTTTTGAGCATTCAACTGCGGGACCTACCTGGCAAAGACCACTGGACCACCAGGCTGCAACGGGACGCTGACGCTGTGTGTTCCCCTCGCCGCCACCTTCCTTCGCTGGCCGCAGTGGGGGGGAACTACAGCTCCCGGCATCCTTTGATTTCCGGATCTCCTTCCGCCCAATTCCGCGCCCGGAGGCGCTACATAAGCAGAGGCTCCCTCGGTGGAGCGGGGGGACCATTTTTTGAGCATTCAACTGCGGGACCTACCTGGCAAAGACCACTGGACCACCAGGCTGCAACGGGACGCTGACGCTGTGTGTTCCCCTCGCCGCCACCTTCCTTCGCTGGCCGCAGTGGGGGGGAACTACAGCTCCCGGCATCCTTTGATTTCCGGATCTCCTTCCGCCCAATTCCGCGCCCGGAGGCGCTACATAAGCAGAGGCTCTCTCCGCGTCGCGGGACGCGCGCGGGCGTCGCCGGGCTGAGCCCGGGCAGAGGGCGGGCCGTCTGTGGCCGTCCGGGGCAGGACGAGGCTGGGCTGGGCCCCCCCCTTGCATCGCCAAGCCGTACAGGTATTTACATAAACTATGGGGAAACGCACGATGAAGCCCACACCTGCTAATACTGCTACCCCTATCGAGTTGCCCTCATCGATTGATGTATTACTGGCTAATGCCCTCACCATGGTTACCAACGAGATTGCGGACACCGAACGCAGGATGTCCTTTGGACTTCCTACTACTACCTTGTCATGCTCCCAGTCCCTTAACGAATCTCCTACTTTGGGTCTCCCCCTCTCCCCTACAGTAACAGTTATTAAAACATCAGCCCAAACTGATATTGTAACTCCCATTATTGATACAACCAGCTTGGTGACTGTACCTGTAACTGTCCAACTAGCGGAATCCGCATCAGACAAAACAACACGTCCTGTCGTAACAACAAGGGAGAAACGTAAGAGAGGCCCAGTGAAATGTACCATAAACAAGAGGAAACAACCAAGTCATTGTAGAAACCAACCTACCCCACAAAGTTTATGGAACAAAAATAAAGGAAATGACTGTGAAATAGTGTTATCAGGCTCCATTGAGGACTTATCATCGCAACTTTCACCATCGGATGAAGGAGCGGGAAGACCTACCGTCCCTGTCTGTAGTCCAGAGTCTCCTGCCCGGGATAAGGGTATATGTGAGGTTGTTAGACTATGCGATGAGACTGACAATTCGGTCAGTACCCAGACTGAGCACACTGACCACAATATCCAACCCAAAGTCAATGGCAACCTGATTGAAACTATCGTTGATACTATTTTTAAGCAAGTCGAAATTCAAATAGCCAAGCAATTTAATCTTGTTTTTAAAAGATTGGACAAAATCGAAACCCTTGTAAAAAAAGAGGAAATTAAAAGGAAAGGCACTATGAATGTGGATGTCGCCCGGGGTGAAAAAATTATGAACAAATTAGAATCATTATGCAATGATCTGAGGAAGGGAGGTTTGGCCACTACTAATGACTCCGGCCACAGTAACACTAAAAGCTTAACAGCGGTTAAAGCCGTTCCATCTAGCAGTACTTTAACCAATACCCAACCCGCACTGACTAAGGGCCCAAATCATGATTCTTTTGGAGCAGCAGGAAGAGCTACTACTAATACCGTGAGCTCGGACGCTAATCCCACTATTACTCCATCAGTAACCCGAAAAGATAGGACAGGCAATAAACCGGAGAGTGTAAGCGCAAGTAGAGGTGCGACAGTAAGAAATAGCACCACTAACAATTTAGGACCATCACTTCACTTACCCCCAGAAGCCTGCCCATATGTTCTTGTGCTAGCTGGTGTACCAGCCCTTAACGAAAACCAAAGTGAGTCATGGCAACAATTGCACAATAAATGCACTGATTGGCTGACCAAACATAAAGGGGCAAGATGGAACATATCTAATGAGATTATATCAACCCGTCGGGTAAGCTGGGTGGGCTCACAACACAAAAATATCAGTGGGGACTGCATAGTGATTAACTTCCGACACCCGAGTTCAGTAAGATTCTTTTTAGACATACACAATACCTATGCCAATACATCGACTGCCATAACTCTTCACCCACTGGGCCATTTTTATAGGCCCCCACACAGAATATTCCAAACGGCCCCTAACACAATTCCTTTATTCAACAGATTCTCCGCCCTATCTGAATTAGGTAGCCTAGATTGACCACTATTAACTTCCTCCACTACACCGGATAAGGCTACTAGTACAATGCCTTTGGAAAGGGCAAAATTCATAAACACTCCTGAGCCCCGTCCAGATGGATTAATTTCACCCCTGGTAGTACGCCCCTACCTTCCCATTGCCCAGCCTTCTCGCACCACTATTCCACCAATTGATACTTTCAGTATTATTAGTTGGAATATTGCTGGGCTCTCAAGCAAGATGAAAATTAAAGAATGGGTTACATGGATAAGTCACTTTGATGTGGTAATGCTGCAGGAAACATGGTGTACATGTCCTCAATTACTGGAGGGTTTTTTCGCCCATAATCCTTCTGCTCTGCCCTCCGTTTCGGGGCGACCAAGTGGTGGTTTATCCATCTGGGCAAAAGTTTCTAAAGACGTGAAAATTGAACCTTTACATGTGGCCAGTAAATATCTGATAGCTGTGAAATATGTTGCAAGGTTAAGAATTTGTCTTATAAACTTTTATAATAATGATTTTATTAACCATCCAAATCCTACTTTTTTGGAACTGTTTAATTTCATTGATGAAGTTGTAAATGGGGAAAAGTTTGGCCAATTTGATGGCATCTGTGTTGGTGGAGACTTTAATGCCCACATCCACCATACATCCCTGCCCTGTAGACGAGGTGCCGAATTATTGGATTTATTACATAGCAGGGATTTAGATGATGTAATGAGCCTATGTGGATCCCCCGAGGGAACTGAGCCGGCCCCTACCTACATTGGCCGTGGTAGTTCAACTACGATTGACTATATGTTTACCTCTTCCCTCCTTAGTGAAGTGTTATTTAGTGCTGAGGTCGTTAATAGCCCATATAGCGATCATCTGCCCATAGTAATCCAACTTAAATCTATCAATAAACCTATAGGCCCTTGTGAGACAGGAGCCCAAAATATCACTGTCTCTACAGACGGGCTCAGGATTGTTTGGAGAGGGATCGACAACCAAGAGATCCTATCTACTGTGATCAGGAATGATCCTCTGTTGATCTCCAAATGTTTAGCATTCGGTGGCCCCGACATAATTAAGTCTTTTTGTGATTTATGCATAGCTATAAAAAGGGCAATATCCAGACCGACAAAAGAACATAATGTAACCGATCAAAGATGGTTTGACACTAATTGCTCGAGGGCCAATAGAATACTCAGAAAGGCCTTGGCAGTTAAACCCCGAGATGTGTCCCTTGTCAGTTCACTACGCTTTAAATATAAACACGCATTAAAAGTTAGAACTGAGGAGCTTTTAATAAGTCACTGGGATAATCTAACGAAATCGGCTGCCCTAAAAGACTCAACCGGGTTTTGGAGAAACGTAAAGAACTTGAGAGCCCTGGGAAGCAACATCACCCCGATTAACTGCAATATCACAGGAGACTCATGGGTCACCCACTTTTCGAAATTATATGCGGAAGTTGGAGATCATACCGAGGATAATTTCCCAGATAGCACCATAGTTATAACATTAGAGGAGGTAGAGGAAGCTATTGGAAATAGTGCCGGTAACAAGGCACCAGGCCCGGATGGCCTGTCTATCGACCAGATTAAATCCAACATAAGCTTCTGGGCCCCCTTACTCTGTAATC
The DNA here is from genome assembly GCF_964204655.1 of Triturus cristatus. NCBI lineage: Eukaryota > Metazoa > Chordata > Amphibia > Caudata > Salamandridae > Triturus > Triturus cristatus. The sequence goes on along the minus strand of NC_140588.1, from coordinate 714,584,162 downwards.
TTTTTAACAACTTGAGTAAGAAATCTATCCCCCCGACTTGGTCCAGTAGTACTATTGTGCCTATTTTCAAAAAGGGAAATAGGTTGGACCCGGGGTGTTATCGACCAATATCGTTGATCGATAATACCCTGAAGGTCCTTGGCAGGGTTTTATTCGATAGAATTAGCACATGGGCAGATGACAACTCTATCATCCACCGCTGCCAGTTAGGCTTTAGGAGCAAACTTGGCACGGTGGAACAATGTCTGAACCTCAACCTTATAATGGCTAAATACACAAGAGCTAAACAATCCCCTCTGTATTTTGGGTTCATGGACCTAAGCTCAGCCTTTGATTTTGTAAACCGTTCCCGCTTATGGTCCATTCTTTTAAATTACGGCTTAGATGAACCACTAGTCCACTTTTTGGCCAACCTCCATTGCAACCTGAAGGCCCGCGTCCGAATAAATATTGAAGGCGAGGTCTCAAACGAAATTTTAATAGGCAAGGGGGTCAGACAGGGCTGCGTTCTGGCCCCCTTGCTTTTTATATTATACATCAATGAATTAACCCACTCTTTATGTAACCTGACAAAAGACGTCCCTATGATTAATAAGAAACCAATCCCGGCGTTACTCTACGCGGATGATGCGGTACTCATAGGCCGCACCCCGAACGCCCTACGAATTTTAATTTCGGGATTCGTTGACTATATGTCTGACTTAGGTCTGTGCACTAATTTCAGTAAATCTTTTATAATGACCTGTGGTCCTAAAAACTATAAAATCCCAAAGATTGCGATAGGTCAAAACTCCTTAAAAAGCACTTGCACTTTCCCATATTTGGGCCTGCTATTTTCTAATAGCGGCTCGTGGCAACCCCACGTTGCAATGGGGAGAAATAAACTCTCAAAATCGATCAACTCTGTTATCTCTCTCCGCCAACCGCGCCAGGCGGACGTGGTTTCCAGCCTATTACAAATTTATCGGAGCCAATGTCTCCCAACTGGCACATACGGGGCTGAAGTTTGGGGGTTTTCGAACTGTTCGGAATTACAGAGAGAAGAGAACAGATTTTGCCGGAAAATCTTGGGGGGAGTCATTAGTGCACCAACTACTGTATGCCATAATGAATTAAAACTACATTATGTTGAGGATTTTATAAGAGCCAGACCCGCACTGTTCTGGTTAAGGGTCTGGAAACACCCGGCAGCTTCCCTGTCCCGCGAGATTATTATGGACTGTCTGAATTGCGAGAATGTCAACTTAATTCCTTGGATTAATGCGGTAGAAAAGAGCCTCATGAGTGTTAACTATGGTCATCTCTTTACATACCCCGACCAGATTGATGGCTCCCACAAAAATTTAGTGAGAAGGGCACTCTATCAGCATTATTACATAGAGAGGGAAAGAGTAGATTCTGTGAAACCATCTACTATCAAATATTTACAAATCCAGGAATCATCCCTTGAATTCTCGATGTTACCTCAGCCCTATTTATGTAAAAGATTGGGCAGATGGAAGAGGACCTTACTTTTCAGATTCAGGGACCGGAGTATTATTAATCTTATCTGTTTCCCATTGGGCTACATTAAAAATCTGGAAAAATTAAATTGCCCATGTGACCATGGTGGAACCCAGAGTATGTTACACTTTATTTTTGGCTGTGGTTTTTACATGAAGTTTACAAGTCACTATTTAATCCCGAATTGTAGAAAACATGATTTGACCGACCTCAATCACGCTTATAGACATTTTTTAATGTTGGGATCTGATGAATTAATTTTTAGAGTTAGCAATTTTCTTAATGCTATTGTATGCTCACGCAGGTCCTTGAGAATTTATTAATTTTATACCAAGATATGCACTTTGCACTTTAAAACATGATTTGCACTAACCTAATGTGTTATAACGCATTTGTCTTGTTTTCATAATACCTATATTTATCCTTTGCTGTACACTGCTATATATTGTATCTAAGGTGGTTCTATGCATTGTACAGTATAAAGGCCATTTGAGTTTTCATTGCTGTTTTTATAAATTATATTTGTAAATGACAAGTTGTGGCCCAAAACTGCAGTATCACATGTGTATTTTTAAAATTTACTTTGTGCTTTTATGGATGGTTTTTTGAAATCCGAATAAAGTCTATTTGAATTGAATTGAATTGAGTGAGTAGAATACAAACTCTTTTTTGGAGGGTTTCAAAGTTTAAAAAGGGGGTGACCCCATTAAAGTCTATTGAGGCATTTTGTTTGCTCGGTGGGTAAATACTAGTAAAAAACAGGTAACACTTACCAAATGTGGGTAACTTGATGGATGTACTAAGTGTCCAGCATGCGATCAAAGGTCAATTATCACTTGATTGGTGATTGAAAATTGGGCACAAGTGTAGCTTATTGAAGTAATTCAAGTCCACAAACTGCATACGATTCTGTTAAAATGACTGGATGATGTCCTCAATTATGTCATCAGTGATGTCATTTAACAAGTCATGAGTGATGCAATATGTGAGTTCAGAAGCAGTGCATGCCAGTAGAAAGTTAGTGTTAGTTCATTAAGTCACAAGATCCTAGAAACCTATAACAATTGTGGTTTGATTGGTCACTATTAGCCAAATGCTGTTTGCACTGTTGTTCGAGCAAGCCTTTGGTTTAAAAAGAAGGTTTCTTTTCTTTCTAATGTGTTGAGTAATTCCTTGAAAAAACATTTTTTACTGTGCCACTTCTTAAAATTTGGCAAAATGCTAACATATTATTTATCTTCTGAAAACACATTGCCATGAACCTTTGACCCTGTCTTCTTCATCCTTTCTGGTAGTTGCTATGGATGAGCATCAGTTCTCAGCAGGAACGATTCAATGTTTTTGCGCACTACAAGCCAAATACGCTTTTGGCCCCAGGAGCACTCATTATACACCAATATTTGGCAATTGTGTGGCCTTTTTAAATAATTTGGTGCTAGCACTGTGGAGGGTGGTATGGAAGTGGCATTCCATGTTCTTAGCTCCTGGCACAGTCTGCCACTTGGACAATAGTGGGGTAGCACTCATTGATGTAAAGAACTTTAGACTCTCAGGCCACAATCTCATACCCTTTATTCCCACCCATAACTCACACGCCAGAAAGTGCCTGGAGGTGATGCACTTTCAGGCACAAGATCAAGCCACTCACTTACTTAAGGGGAGCCCAAACATGTTCCCTTCCAAATAGCAGATGAAAACACATAGACTTTGCGTAAGTGCTCCAAGCATCTGATGAGGATGACTCAAGCTTGAGTCTGGCAGCACGCGGCACTTACCGCAAGACCATCAGGCCAGCCAATGAGCACACATCTATTTCCATGCCAGTAGAATCCGAGCAGATGGTAAAGAGGAATGATGGCAGAAAGCTGGATAGGGAGGCTGGATCACAGCTTCTTGACACATGCCGAGTACTTTAAATGGCTTCTTCATCCCACTCATCCATCTGCGCTACAGTTAGCATTTTTATTACAGAAAACAAAGTCTTTTGAAATCATAATGGTAACACTGGGGTTGATTTCACGATAAGTGTTCACCAGAAGGTATGCTGTTGGCCACCATCGAGACTTGACTTGACCAATTCATTCTTTACAAAGATGCTGACGTGGTGTGTCACAGTGTGGTGGCTGGCATTTATTTATTCTCTCATCTCATAGATGAAGTAATTAGTCGAAGCTGTCTCGGTGGTACACAACCTTGGTTATGAAGTCGGATCAACATATCAAATGGATGCAGCCATTGAGAGCTGTGTTTACTTCTCTGGGCCATTTGCTTTGTAGATCAATGAGATCAGATTCCCAAAAGCCTCGCTTTGCATCACAGCTGCTTCGCGAGTCAGCTGTCTCCCTTCACATGTTCGGATGCTGTCACTAAATGAAAGCATTAACAGACGCTATGCACAGTAGTGCCTGTTGTGAAGGGTGGCAGCATTCGGAAAACCAAACACCGGGACATTCCACAAACATAGAGAAAGGACTACAATTCTGCGTCTAACGAGTGGCCAGAATAAGGCACGGGTGTTAAATAAATGAAACTTTTACACACAGTATTATCTGTGTGAGTTACGTTTTGTTTAAAAAAAAAAAAAAGGAATGATAACTAGTCATCACTGAAACATAGGAAAAAGTGCTGCCTGTGTTCTATTCGCCCTGTCTCGAAACTGAGACGTGCTAAATTTCCATAGCTAGGGTGACCAACTGGCATTGGTGCAAATTCAGGACGGTGAGTGTAAAAATTCAGGACAAAGGGTCAAAATTCAGGACACAAATTCAGGACAGGAGGTCAAAATTCAGGACAAAACTTCAGGACAATAGGTACGTTTTACAGACACATCAGAGGAGGTCGCGCAATAGTATATAAGTAAGCCCAGCCATATCCAAACATATTCAACCATTTGCAAACCTATCCATCATGTATCCTTCCATCCATCATTTCACTCATCCATCCCTTCATCCATCCTTTCACTTATCTATCCATCCACCCTTTCACCCTATCCATCTGTACACTTATCCATCCACTATTCTACCCATCCAGCCATTCACTCATCCATCCAGCCATTTACCCTTTCACCCATCCAGCCATCCTTTAACTTACTCATCCATCCAGTCACTCATCCTTCCACCAATCCACACTTTCAGTCAACCATCCATCCTCCCTTTCTCTCTCCATCGACCCTTTCACTTAGCCATCCTTCCTTCCATCCATCCATCTACTCATGAATTCATCCATTGACCCTATCACTCATCCATCCTTTCTCTCATCCATCTATCCTTTCACTCCTCTATTCATCCTTTTGTCCATATACCCTCCCTTTCACTCACTCATCCATCCTTACATCCACCCTTTCACTCATCCGTCCATCCATTCACCCTTGCACTTATCAATTCATCCATCCTTTCACTCATCCATCCTTTCACTCATTCATCCACCCTTTTACCCATCCAGCTACCCTTCCACCCAGCTATTTATATTTTCTCTCATCCATCCTTCCACTCACTCATCAATCCACTCAGGATCTCATTATCCATCTATTCAATCTTTCATTCATCCATTCACCCTTTCACTAATTCATCCAGCCATCCACCCATCCCTTCACTTACTCACTCGCCCACCTTTTCATATTAACTTTGAGCTGAGCCTTTGAGAAGAGTCCCATCAAGAACTTCACCCTCGCTGCAGGAGCCATTCCAGGACTGGGACAGAAGCCACCCAGGGCAGAGACAGGATGCACCACAGGGGGGGAGAGTAGCCATCAGGGGGGGGGGGTAGGAGCCATCACAGGAGGGGGAACAGGATCCACCAGGGTGGGCACAGGGGGGGGTATTCAGTATTCTAGTACCATCTTGGTCTCTGCCAGGGTGGGGTAGGGCTCCTCACCCCCTCCTGGACAAGACAACGAGAAGACAGGCTCTCTTTCGCGTGCGCGCTTACGCAACACGCGCACGTTACGCGGAAGTGCCGGGAAATGACTGTTATGCGCATGCGCGCAAGCGCGTGTCTTTTTTACGCGCATGCGCACTTTTGCCGTAAGCGTACCGTAAGCGTACCGTAAGCGTACGGTAGGTCATGTGATCATGAAACACAACTTTTGATTGGTTGAAACTACTTTCAGTTCTAGAACTCTCCTACACCACACCCATTCCCCTCATTTCTGCTTGTGATCCCTTGGGAGAAGGAGCTGGTTTGTCTTTGGGATACGATGGCAGAACAGCAGAGCTCTTCTGAGAGTGAGGCTAGCACCAGCAGCACTGTCTTGAGGCAGAGAGCGAGGAAAGTAAAACCTTCTTATGTTTGGGATTATTTTACTTTTCCAGAAGGCCAGCAAAAGGTGAATGCACCCTTAGTTACTTGCAAGCTGTGTCAGCGTGTACTTTCTAGAGGTAATCCTGACAGGAAGTATTCCTTTGGGAATCACACCATGATGAGGCACCTCAAGGATGTACACAAAAGGACACATGCTCAACTTTTTGGAGGTAACTCTTCAGAAAGACGAGCCAGTACATCCACAGCAGCTCAGCCTGGACCATCACCTGCAGAGCTTACTCCTTCTTCTGCAGCTCAGGTGAACCCTTCATCTGTGGGGGGAGAATCTCCTTTTGCTGGCCCTCTGGAAATGAACCCTCGATTTCGGAAGGTTGATATTCATTGCACATTTTGTAAAGCTCTAATTTGTTATAGGGAGACCAGTGTTTCCCTAGTGAATAACAAAATAGATCAGCACATTTGTAGCTTTGAATGATTTTCCCATGGTTCCTTTCCTCTGTCCCTGCATGAACACAACGGTTCTTTTAAGAGCCAACCTTATCTTTCATCTTTTTTTTACATTTTTTTTAAAAAACTTTTTTTTTTTTTTTTTACCGTACGCGTACGGTAAGCGTACCTTTTTTTTTATTTTTTAAAAAAAACACTAAAAATCATTTTTCACATTACAAGGTCCTTGAGAGACTACAATTATTACTATTGACTTACCATACTCACTGAAAAAAATATTAATTCATTTGTTTTTTTAAAAAATAGTTTTTAAAATGGTTGTAGTTTACGAAAATTTTCTATATCGATCTGAAAAAAAAGAAAAAAGTATTAATATCTTTAAACCATTTTATAATACAGTACACATATTTACATTTTTTACCAAAAAATATTTTTGCCTTATTTTTGCTGTTTTCAGAATATATTGCATTTCACTATAAATTGTGAAAGCAATTGCATTCATCATTTTACAGCGGGCAAAAAAAAATAACAATCTCAAAGATTGTATTAAAAAAGCCCAGAATCTCTTCTCACTTAAACTTATCATTACAGAAATGCATATTATTCTAAAAAAATATCATCTAAAAACAATACTTTTTTCTTTAAAATACCGTCTGATATTTTTGTTTCAGGAGTATAATCACAATATTATATCTCAAATAACTCCAAAATACATCTGATTTTATTTCCTTTAGGCCAAATTGTATTTTTTTTTTTCCCTGGAATAAATTTCCAAGGGAAAACCATTAAAATTCTAAAGTTTAATCTGTCCAGATCTCACCGATTCTCTGTAACATTTTAGTTCACAAAAATTTTTTGAATAATTTATTTAGTCCACAATAGAATTGCTTACTTTTCCACATGGCCAAATAGTAATTTTTTAAATCATTTTTGTAAAAATTTCCAATGGCAGTCCAATAGCATTCCAAAATTTAAAATGTGCAGAAGTTACCGATTATCTCTAAATTATTGGTTTTTCAAAATTGCATTAAAAATTTAAAAAGTCCACATTACAATTGGTTATCTTTCCTTTAGGCCAAATGATAATTTTAAAAAATATTTTTTCTACAAAATTGCAATGGTAATCCAGTAAAATGGTAAAATTATTTTGTCCACATCTTGCCAAGTCTCTCTAAAATTTAGGTTTCAGAAAGATTAGATAGGAATTTGCTAAATCAAAAGGCAAACGTTGTTTGAAAATCAATTGGGAATCATTACACAGTGTCCAGCCTTTTTCACATTTAAGATAAACTGTGTAATGTCCAGAAGTAACAGTAGGTCCATCATGGAAAATTATTGCAACAGTTACAAAAGTTTTTCCTGAAATTGATAATTGCTGTCCTGTAAACTTCTTTATTAAAGTATCCAATTTTGAACCATCAGCTCTACATCGTTGCATCATTAAAATTACATACTGTCCGTATTCCCTTAAAATTAATGTTGAAAACATGTCAGAATTACACTCACCACATTTCATGCTATGATTAGCATCTTTAACTAATTTTGCAAAAGTGACTGTTTTACTCTCTGGCAATGTCAAATAAATAAACCTTTCATTATCAACAATAGAGCCACATATATTATAACAATTTTCACAACTATGTTCCCATTTATAAGAGAGACCAAAAAAAATGTCAATGGGAACTCCTTCTTCTTCCACTACCTGAAGAAAAAACAACAAGAATTCCTGTGCGTGACTATACATGGCAAGCACATGGGTGTGTGCTAAGACTCTGCTTCTTCCCCCAAAAATTCACTCCCCCTTTCCATCTAATGCAACTGTGAAATCACCAGAGCAAGACGCAATAAATTTCTGCCTATAATTCTTCTATGGACACATTAGTCCCAAAACGAAATTTCTTTGCCAATTTGAAAGCACACTTACTGCTCTTTTTTTTTCGGGGCAAGTGTAAATCACTTTTACACACTGACACATTATGAAACCACCATGTGTAACTACAACAAAAAACAATTCCCATTTCTATTATTCATTTCTTAAGTTACCACATACATCCCCTCTCAAACTGTAAACTCACCTTTAAAATTAGTTAGTTGTAAAAGAAATGTGGCACTCAAACAGCAGATTATCAGAGCCAGTATCTCTGTTCTGTACACCTCTCTCCTCTCAGCAGAACCAGATAATGGCAAACTTTCCCTCTATTTTTCCACACATATACATGTAAGTTTCAAATCTCAGTGCTTGCCCCTTTTTTTCAAATGTAATGACACATTTCTATTGGTTGAAAACCAACCCTTTTCCAAAAGTACCCTGCCCCCAACTTGACTTCTGCCTAGTACCCTTCCCCCAACTTGACTTCTGCCTGCTACCATAGCAACAGCTCATGGAACACTGCTGTGTGCAGTTAGGTCAGAAGTTTGACACACAATGTTTCAATTCCACAGAGCAAGAGTGCTTGACTTTTCAATCCTAACTGCAAATCCATAGTACTGTTCTTTGGTTACACATTTTTTTGTACCAATACAAAACATGCTTCTATTAATTTTCACATACAGCCTAGTTTTTTTTCTAGAATGGTATGAAACAGCCAATCAGTTCTTTTTGTTTTGTAAAAAATATGTATGCCTCCATTTCCAAACTGTCTTTCTTTTCATATTGCCATTCTACTGAAAGACACCTCCTGAGTGCATCCAGTTCTCCTTTGAAGATGTTCACAGTGTGGATTGTAGGGCACAGCTATGTCTTCTGGAGTGAAAAGTTTGCAGAGAAAACAGATATGGTGAGAGACCTTGCTTTGCCAAATGTAGACATTAAATGGATTGGTCAGAGAGGGTTAAAGTGGCACCAATTGATGCCATTGGTGAAATCCTTCATGCAAATCCAACACCCTGACCTCATAATAGTGCACTGTGGTGGCAATGACCTAGGCACTTTGACTGGGGTAGGTCTGGAAATGCTTATGAAGGAGACCTTTGCACAACTGTTTTCACTTTTCCCTAAAACTGCCTTTGTGTTTTCTAACATATGCCAAAGGCAAAAATGGAACTGGTCCAATCATTTCTGTCCACAGATTGACAAAGCAAGAAAGCACATCAACAAATCTGTTTCTGCTTTCCTCCGAGACTATGGTATGGGTTCCATTTACCACAACAACTTGCGTTACGACATGCAAGACATTTATAGAGGAGATGGTGTGCACTTCAATGATGAAGGGAACAGAGTCTTCCTCTTGAACCTTAGACTCTGCATCGGTACTTACTTGTAGGTACCACTAAAAAAATGACTCCATAAACACAACAGCTCTTTTTAGAGCTCCCTAATTTCTAAACTCTTAAATCTGATTTTCATTTATTTATTTTTATTTTTTTTACCGTACGCTTACCGTGAGCTTACCGTACGCGTACCCCGTGATTTTTTTTAAAATCAATAAATGTTTTTTTTGTACTTTTCTGTCCTTCTTTGACCCCCTTACAATTGTTAGGGGGTCTGTAACTCTCCTCATTGCCCCCTTTCTTTGTTTTCACTCTTTTTTTTCAGAGTGAAATACACAAAATGGCGGCCGCCGCTTCCTGGTTTCGGCCGATTCGAATGTTTACTAAGATCTAAGAGCCAATCAGAATCGCGCTCGCGCACGCCACCGTACGCTTACCGTAAGCGTACGGTAAGCGTACCGTAAGCTGGCTCAGATATATATATTGATTTAAAGGCTATTTTCTCAGAATCTACTGAACTGATTTACACCAAACCTACAAAAGGCACTTCCTTGACCTAGGGACTACCTCTCTGCCAAATTTCTAGTAATTCTGTTCAGCCGTTCGGGCTGTAGGTCGTTCTAAAGGTCCTATGGAAAAATGCATGGGAAAAACGCGTTTTGGGACCCCCCTTTTATCTCAGCCCCCGCTTGACGGATCCCCCCGAGACTTTCAGGGTAGGAGCGGAGCGTAGCGCCCCACCTATTTTGAGAAATTCGCGAGGATTCGTCGACCGGCGCCAAAGTTATTCAAAATAGAATGTTGAGGTTTTCCTATGGAAACGTGGTCCTAACTATAACTACCTACTGGCGACCGCCAGTAGGTAATATGTATATATATATATATATATACATATATATATATATACATATACATATATATGTCAGTGAACAAGGCTGCATGTCAGCTGAAAAAGAGTTTGATGCTGGCCCATGAATAAAACAAACTTTAAGAAACATACACACTGTGTCATCATTCTTGGGATCAAGGTGTTGGTATATATACATATATATATATATATATATATATATATATATATATATATATATCCCAAAGAGATTGGCACTCTGACAGCTTCTACCAAATCACGGTTAGTTTATTTGACAAAGGCACAATCAACACGTATCAGCTTCCATGAGCTTTGTGAAGGCTCATTGAAGCTGAAACGCGTTGATAACGCCTTGTGCCAAACAAACTGACTGTGATTTGGAAGTAGCTGACAGAATAGCGAGCTCTTTGTTTACTCTTAAAGGGGACTTTGGAATATTGCACGTGCTAGCGGGCACATTTTATTGCACCGCTGGTAGTTTGGTGCACGCCGGCAAAACGCACTGAGAGGAGAATGTCGTATATATATGTCCTTCTCTGTGTAGCTGTATGACCGCCATGCGCCTACTCAAGGGGGGTATCGGAAAAGTGGAGGAGGGCTCTCTCCGTAAAAATCACTCCCTTCCTTCTACAAGGAACAGACGCCAACACTATCAGAGATTCATGCACAAAATAAATTCTTTATTGACAGACTGCCGTAACGCGTTTCAGCCGCATTAACGGCCTTGCTGACACGACCTTATGTGAGCATGACCATTAGCACAGCCGAAACGCGTTACAGCAGTCTGTCAATAAATAATTTCTTTCATGCATGAAGCTCCTGAGAGTGTCAGCGTCTGTTCTTCCAAGCGGAAAGGGAATTATATATATCTATATGTGACTGATTGCACTTTCGAACCTACCAAGGAATGCTCCACAATGCTCTACAGCATTTTTAAAGAATATATTCTGTATCTAGTGGTGCCCCTAGAAGAGGCAGGGGCACCACCAAAGAATTTTTTTAAATGTTGTGGGGGGGGTTGTTCAGCAGCCCCTCCGCAGTATTAAAAAATAACACAGCAAGTCTCCTTGGTAATTAAATTCATAATCCCCTGAGAGTTTACTGTATTTTGTAAAGCGCGCTACTCACCCGTGAGGGTCTCAAGGCGCTGTTGGGGCCGGGTTGGGAGTGGTGGGTTATTTAGCTGCATTATGTAGCTTGAAAAATGTTAAAAAAGAAACTTAAAGACGTGTATTTAAAAAGAAGAAACTTTATTACATTTTTTAAATGACAATCATTTTTAATATACATTGCACCGTGTGAATTAATAGAAAATACATTTCATTATAATTATTGATCCTTTCTTCACAAAGACAATACATGTGCTTTATATATTTTGACGTCCTGACCCCTTTATAAAGATAATAGGCCAACGTTTTATATTTTAATGTTCTGACCCTTTTACAAAGTCAGTAGGTTTGAATTACTTAAAATGACACCCAGGCCTGCGCCGAACCCCCCTCCCGCGCATTGCTCGTGTGCAGGGGGGTTGATGTTACGTATGGTAATAACATATTACTTTATGTTATAAAAAAAAGCCCAGGAAATTAATTGAAAAATACAGAGGCTAAAGTGATGTTTCAGTTAGGTCCGGTAATATCTTACTTTGCCTTAAAAAAAACCTTAGAAATTCACTGAAAAAGCAAAGGTTAAAGAAAATGTCAGTTAAAATGTACCATTTTAAACTAACAAGAACAACGGAATTCACCAGTTAGAGTTATCTCAAGTAACTATAACTCGTGCCCTAATGTAAGTATGACTTGTGCCCTCACCATGCACTGCTAATTAACTCACATATTATGTAGCTCATGACATGTTCTATGACATCATTGATAATATTACTGCAACATTTTGAATGCTATCATTGATAACAAAGCTGTGCGTAGTGGGGAGCGAGTTATAGTTACCTTAGGGTACGACTTCTAGTTACTTGAGATAACTATAACTGGTGAATTTCATTTCCATCAAAACTGGTTTAGCTTGTTTAAAATATTGTGTTATAACTGAAATGTTCACTATATGTATATATATAAATATATATATCTAAATATATATATATATAAATATATATATATATATATATATAGAGAGAGAGAGAGTGAGAGAGAAAGAGAGAGAGAGAAAGAGAGGTAAATAAATATAAAGATTATATATGTGAAACGCCATTACGATTGCCACTGTATAGTTCTAGTTAGGTTAGAGTTTTTGGAGAACAGGATTTTTTTGTTTCTTTACTAACTTTGGAGCTGCTTGACAATTTGCAGCAAAACTTACCAAAAACAAGTTTCATCCACTTTGAAAAGTCTTGCGCCGATTTGTCAAAAAAGAGCCAAGACCAAGAGGGGTTCCAGAAGTGCAATTTCAAATGTCAATTCTAAGGGGAAACTGTGCTGTCTGATACAGAAACAGCGTCTGCATAGAATTAACCAAATTTAGCAAAATGTTAGAAATTCACTCAGAAACCGTACTTTTTTTATTTTGGTTTATATCCGTTCAGCTATTTTCTAGAAACTAGCATTTAAAAATGTGCTTGGGGTGGGCATGAAGGAGGTAATGTTGGTAAAAAGTTAGAAATATCTAGACTGTTGCTGTCTTGCTCTTATAGGCTCATTCAAAGCCAATGGGTGGATCCTGATTAGTCACAACATGGATAATATGGTGAGGCAGCCAATACAGAACCCAGGGAGCAAAAAAAGGCCTCATAAGGAGTAGGATGGGCACAGCGTGACCCTAATGGTCATGTGTGAGGGGCCCCAGAGGGACACCCCTATTAAGTCAAAATGAAAAAAACAAATATTCCCAATCTGTGACTGGTACAGAGACAACCAGTGCAGCCTCTCTGGTGGACCACAGTACTGGTGCCTGAACCACAGAGCAGTGGTATGATGATACTGAAAACAATTGTTTTAAAAAGTTGAGGGGTATTGTCATAGACCAGACCCTGCAGCCAACTACCATTGTGCAGGCCGTAGGAGGTCTGCAGTGGGGATTGCCTGCTAGGAGTGAGTTGTCCAATGTCTGCAGTGGGATTGGCACAGGGCCAATCGCTGCTGCATATGGGCACCCAAGAGAGTTGGGAGCAGAACCTGGTCATAAGCCAGACCCTAGTACCATGGTACAAACATCTGGTACCAATGTATTCAAGCGAGGCCCTTAGTGATGTACTATGTTGCTGAAAAAAACATTAAAGAAAAATAAGAAGGGTCTGGTCATAGACCAAACTCTGTGGCCAACCGCCAGCGTGCTGTCCATAGGCTATGTGCAGTGGAGGTTGGCTGCTGCAGTAGGTTGGGCACTAGGCCAACACCCCACTATGCCCTGCCAAAGGCCATGTGGAGCTGGGGGGGTTGGGCTTTGGTTGTCCGTGGGAGTTTAGCAAATGCTTAACTTTGAATAGGAAAACTCACACATATTCACTTAAAAAACAAAGGTTAAAGTGACTTTATAGTTAGGCATTGTAAATCTTTAAGAGGTGGTCCCTTTAGAGTGAGTAGACCATTTTTTGAGCATTCAACTGCGGGACCTACCTGGCAAAGACCACTGGACCACCAGGCTGCAACGGGACGCTGACGCTGTGTGTTCCCCTCGCCGCCACCTTCCTTCGCTGGCCGCAGTGGGGGGGAACTACAGCTCCCGGCATCCTTTGATTTCCGGATCTCCTTCCGCCCAATTCCGCGCCCGGAGGCGCTACATAAGCAGAGGCTCCCTCGGTGGAGCGGGGGGACCATTTTTTGAGCATTCAACTGCGGGACCTACCTGGCAAAGACCACTGGACCACCAGGCTGCAACGGGACGCTGACGCTGTGTGTTCCCCTCGCCGCCACCTTCCTTCGCTGGCCGCAGTGGGGGGGAACTACAGCTCCCGGCATCCTTTGATTTCCGGATCTCCTTCCGCCCAATTCCGCGCCCGGAGGCGCTACATAAGCAGAGGCTCCCTCGGTGGAGCGGGGGGACCATTTTTTGAGCATTCAACTGCGGGACCTACCTGGCAAAGACCACTGGACCACCAGGCTGCAACGGGACGCTGACGCTGTGTGTTCCCCTCGCCGCCACCTTCCTTCGCTGGCCGCAGTGGGGGGGAACTACAGCTCCCGGCATCCTTTGATTTCCGGATCTCCTTCCGCCCAATTCCGCGCCCGGAGGCGCTACATAAGCAGAGGCTCCCTCGGTGGAGTGGGGGGACCATTTTTTGAGCATTCAACTGCGGGACCTACCTGGCAAAGACCACTGGACCACCAGGCTGCAACGGGACGCTGACGCTGTGTGTTCCCCTCGCCGCCACCTTCCTTCGCTGGCCGCAGTGGGGGGGAAACTACAGCTCCCGGCATCCTTTGATTTCTGGATCTCCTTCCGCCCAATTCCGCGCCCGGAGGCGCTACATAAGCAGAGGCTCCCTCGGTGGAGCGGGGGGACCATTTTTTGAGCATTCAACTGCGGGACCTACCTGGCAAAGACCACTGGACCACCAGGCTGCAACGGGACGCTGACGCTGTGTGTTCCCCTCGCCGCCACCTTCCTTCGCTGGCCGCAGTGGGGGGGAACTACAGCTCCCGGCATCCTTTGATTTCCGGATCTCCTTCCGCCCAATTCCACGCCCGGAGGCGCTACATAAGCAGAGGCTCCCTCGGTGGAGCGGGGGGACCATTTTTTGAGCATTCAACTGCGGGACCTACCTGGCAAAGACCACTGGACCACCAGGCTGCAACGGGACGCTGACGCTGTGTGTTCCCCTCGCCGCCACCTTCCTTTGCTGGCCGCAGTGGGGGGGAACTACAGCTCCCGGCATCCTTTGATTTCCGGATCTCCTTCCGCCCAATTCCGCGCCCGGAGGCGCTACATAAGCAGAGGCTCTCTCCGCGTCGCGGGACGCGCGCGGGCGTCGCCGGGCTGAGCCCGGGCAGAGGGCGGGCCGTCTGTGGCCGTCCGGGGCAGGACGAGGCTGGGCTGGGCCCCCCCCTTGCATCGCCAAGCCGTACAGGTATTTACATAAACTATGGGGAAACGCACGATGAAGCCCACACCTGCTAATACTGCTACCCCTATCGAGTTGCCCTCATCGATTGATGTATTACTGGCTAATGCCCTCACCATGGTTACCAACGAGATTGCGGACACCGAACGCAGGATGTCCTTTGGACTTCCTACTACTACCTTGTCATGCTCCCAGTCCCTTAACGAATCTCCTACTTTGGGTCTCCCCCTCTCCCCTACAGTAACAGTTATTAAAACATCAGCCCAAACTGATATTGTAACTCCCATTATTGATACAACCAGCTTGGTGACTGTACCTGTAACTGTCCAACTAGCGGAATCCGCATCAGACAAAACAACACGTCCTGTCGTAACAACAAGGGAGAAACGTAAGAGAGGCCCAGTGAAATGTACCATAAACAAGAGGAAACAACCAAGTCATTGTAGAAACCAACCTACCCCACAAAGTTTATGGAACAAAAATAAAGGAAATGACTGTGAAATAGTGTTATCAGGCTCCATTGAGGACTTATCATCGCAACTTTCACCATCGGATGAAGGAGCGGGAAGACCTACCGTCCCTGTCTGTAGTCCAGAGTCTCCTGCCCGGGATAAGGGTATATGTGAGGTTGTTAGACTATGCGATGAGACTGACAATTCGGTCAGTACCCAGACTGAGCACACTGACCACAATATCCAACCCAAAGTCAATGGCAACCTGATTGAAACTATCGTTGATACCATTTTTAAGCAAGTCGAAATTCAAATAGCCAAGCAATTTAATCTTGTTTTTAAAAGATTGGACAAAATCGAAACCCTTGTAAAAAAAGAGGAAATTAAAAGGAAAGGCACTATGAATGTGGATGTCGCCCGGGGTGAAAAAATTATGAACAAATTAGAATCATTATGCAATGATCTGAGGAAGGGAGGTTTGGCCACTACTAATGACTCCGGCCACAGTAACACTAAAAGCTTAACAGCGGTTAAAGCCGTTCCATCTAGCAGTACTTTAACCAATACCCAACCCGCACTGACTAAGGGCCCAAATCATGATTCTTTTGGAGCAGCAGGAAGAGCTACTACTAATACCGTGAGCTCGGACGCTAATCCCACTATTACTCCATCAGTAACCCGAAAAGATAGGACAGGCAATAAACCGGAGAGTGTAAGCGCAAGTAGAGGTGCGACAGTAAGAAATAGCACCACTAACAATTTAGGACCATCACTTCACTTACCCCCAGAAGCCTGCCCATATGTTCTTGTGCTAGCTGGTGTACCAGCCCTTAACGAAAACCAAAGTGAGTCATGGCAACAATTGCACAATAAATGCACTGATTGGCTGACCAAACATAAAGGGGCAAGATGGAACATATCTAATGAGATTATATCAACCCGTCGGGTAAGCTGGGTGGGCTCACAACACAAAAATATCAGTGGGGACTGCATAGTGATTAACTTCCGACACCCGAGTTCAGTAAGATTCTTTTTAGACATACACAATACCTATGCCAATACATCGACTGCCATAACTCTTCACCCACTGGGCCATTTTTATAGGCCCCCACACAGAATATTCCAAACGGCCCCTAACACAATTCCTTTATTCAACAGATTCTCCGCCCTATCTGAATTAGGTAGCCTAGATTGACCACTATTAACTTCCTCCACTACACCGGATAAGGCTACTAGTACAATGCCTTTGGAAAGGGCAAAATTCATAAACACTCCTGAGCCCCGTCCAGATGGATTAATTTCACCCCTGGTAGTACGCCCCTACCTTCCCATTGCCCAGCCTTCTCGCACCACTATTCCACCAATTGATACTTTCAGTATTATTAGTTGGAATATTGCTGGGCTCTCAAGCAAGATGAAAATTAAAGAATGGGTTACATGGATAAGTCACTTTGATGTGGTAATGCTGCAGGAAACATGGTGTACATGTCCTCAATTACTGGAGGGTTTTTTCGCCCATAATCTTACTGCTCTGCCCTCCGTTTCGGGGCGACCAAGTGGTGGTTTATCCATCTGGGCAAAAGTTTCTAAAGACGTGAAAATTGAACCTTTACATGTGGCCAGTAAATATCTGATAGCTGTGAAATATGTTGCAAGGTTAAGAATTTGTCTTATAAACTTTTATAATAATGATTTTATTAACCATCCAAATCCTACTTTTTTGGAACTGTTTAATTTCATTGATGAAGTTGTAAATGGGGAAAAGTTTGGCCAATTTGATGGCATCTGTGTTGGTGGAGACTTTAATGCCCACATCCACCATACATCCCTGCCCTGTAGACGAGGTGCCGAATTATTGGATTTATTACATAGCAGGGATTTAGATGATGTAATGAGCCTATGTGGATCCCCCGAGGGAACTGAGCCGGCCCCTACCTACATTGGCCGTGGTAGTTCAACTACGATTGACTATATGTTTACCTCTTCCCTCCTTAGTGAAGTGTTATTTAGTGCTGAGGTCGTTAATAGCCCATATAGCGATCATCTGCCCATAGTAATCCAACTTAAATCTATCAATAAACCTATAGGCCCTTGTGAGACAGGAGCCCAAAATATCACTGTCTCTACAGACGGGCTCAGGATTGTTTGGAGAGGGATCGACAACCAAGAGATCCTATCTACTGTGATCAGGAATGATCCTCTGTTGATCTCCAAATGTTTAGCATTCGGTGGCCCCGACATAATTAAGTCTTTTTGTGATTTATGCATAGCTATAAAAAGGGCAATATCCAGACCGACAAAAGAACATAATGTAACCGATCAAAGATGGTTTGACACTAATTGCTCGAGGGCCAATAGAATACTCAGAAAGGCCTTGGCAGTTAAACCCCGAGATGTGTCCCTTGTCAGTTCACTACGCTTTAAATATAAACACGCATTAAAAGTTAGAACTGAGGAGCTTTTAATAAGTCACTGGGATAATCTAACGAAATCGGCTGCCCTAAAAGACTCAACCGGGTTTTGGAGAAACGTAAAGAACTTGAGAGCCCTGGGAAGCAACATCACCCCGATTAACTGCAATATCACAGGAGACTCATGGGTCACCCACTTTTCGAAATTATATGCGGAAGTTGGAGATCATACCGAGGATAATTTCCCAGATAGCACCATAGTTATAACATTAGAGGAGGTAGAGGAAGCTATTGGAAATAGTGCCGGTAACAAGGCACCAGGCCCGGATGGCCTGTCTATCGACCAGATTAAATCCAACATAAGCTTCTGGGCCCCCTTACTCTGTAATCTTTTTAACAACTTGAGTAAGAAATCTATCCCCCCGACTTGGTCCAGTAGTACTATTGTGCCTATTTTCAAAAAGGGAAATAGGTTGGACCCGGGGTGTTATCGACCAATATCGTTGATCGATAATACCCTGAAGGTCCTTGGCAGGGTTTTATTCGATAGAATTAGCACATGGGCAGATGACAACTCTATCATCCACCGCTGCCAGTTAGGCTTTAGGAGCAAACTTGGCACGGTGGAACAATGTCTGAACCTCAACCTTATAATGGCTAAATACACAAGAGCTAAACAATCCCCTCTGTATTTTGGGTTCATGGACCTAAGCTCAGCCTTTGATTTTGTAAACCGTTCCCGCTTATGGTCCATTCTTTTAAATTACGGCTTAGATGAACCACTAGTCCACTTTTTGGCCAACCTCCATTGCAACCTGAAGGCCCGCGTCCGAATAAATAATGAAGGCGAGGTCTCAAACGAAATTTTAATAGGCAAGGGGGTCAGACAGGGCTGCGTTCTGGCCCCCTTGCTTTTTATATTATACATCAATGAATTAACCCACTCTTTATGTAACCTGACAAAAGACGTCCCTATGATTAATAAGAAACCAATCCCGGCGTTACTCTACGCGGATGATGCGGTACTCATAGGCCGCACCCCGAACGCCCTACGAATTTTAATTTCGGGATTCGTTGACTATATGTCTGACTTAGGTCTGTGCACTAATTTCAGTAAATCTTTTATAATGACCTGTGGTCCTAAAAACTATAAAATCCCAAAGATTGCGATAGGTCAAAACTCCTTAAAAAGCACTTGCACTTTCCCATATTTGGGCCTGCTATTTTCTAATAGCGGCTCGTGGCAACCCCACGTTGCAATGGGGAGAAATAAACTCTCAAAATCGATCAACTCTGTTATCTCTCTCCGCCAACCGCGCCAGGCGGACGTGGTTTCCAGCCTATTACAAATTTATCGGAGCCAATGTCTCCCAACTGGCACATACGGGGCTGAAGTTTGGGGGTTTTCGAACTGTTCGGAATTACAGAGAGAAGAGAACAGATTTTGCCGGAAAATCTTGGGGGGAGTCATTAGTGCACCAACTACTGTATGCCATAATGAATTAAAACTACATTATGTTGAGGATTTTATAAGAGCCAGACCCGCACTGTTCTGGTTAAGGGTCTGGAAAAACCCGGCAGCTTCCCTGTCCCGCGAGATTATTATGGACTGTCTGAATTGCGAGAATGTCAACTTAATTCCTTGGATTAATGCGGTAGAAAAGAGCCTCATGAGTGTTAACTATGGTCATCTCTTTACATACCCCGACCAGATTGATGGCTCCCACAAAAATTTAGTGAGAAGGGCACTCTATCAGCATTATTACATAGAGAGGGAAAGAGTAGATTCTGTGAAACCATCTACTATCAAATATTTACAAATCCAGGAATCATCCCTTGAATTCTCGATTTTACCTCAGCCCTATTTATGTAAAAGATTGGGCAGATGGAAGAGGACCTTACTTTTCAGATTCAGGGACCGGAGTATTATTAATCTTATCTGTTTCCCATTGGGCTACATTAAAAATCTGGAAAAATTAAATTGCCCATGTGACCATGGTGGAACCCAGAGTATGTTACACTTTATTTTTGGCTGTGGTTTTTACATGAAGTTTACAAGGCACTATTTAATCCCGAATTGTAGAAAACATGATTTGACCGACCTCAATCACGCTTATAGACATTTTTTAATGTTGGGATCTGATGAATTAATTTTTAGAGTTAGCAATTTTCTTAATGCTATTGTATGCTCACGCAGGTCCTTGAGAATTTATTAATTTTATACCAAGATATGCACTTTGCACTTTAAAACATGATTTGCACTAACCTAATGTGTTATAACGCATTTGTCTTGTTTTCATAATACCTATATTTATCCTTTGCTGTACACTGCTATATATTGTATCTAAGGTGGTTCTATGCATTGTACAGTATAAAGGCCATTTGAGTTTTCATTGCTGTTTTTATAAATTATATTTGTAAATGACAAGTTGTGGCCCAAAACTGCAGTATCACATGTGTATTTTTAAAATTTACTTTGTGCTTTTATGGATGGTTTTTTGAAATCCGAATAAAGTCTATTTGAATTGAATTGAATTGAGTGAGTAGAATACAAACTCTTTTTTGGAGGGTTTCAAAGTTTAAAAAGGGGGTGACCCCATTAAAGTCTATTGAGGCATTTTGTTTGCTCGGTGGGTAAATACTAGTAAAAAACAGGTAACACTTACCAAATGTGGGTAACTTGATGGATGTACTAAGTGTCCAGCATGCGATCAAAGGTCAATTATCACTTGATTGGTGATTGAAAATTGGGCACAAGTGTAGCTTATTGAAGTAATTCAAGTCCACAAACTGCATACGATTCTGTTAAAATGACTGGATGATGTCCTCAATTATGTCATCAGTGATGTCATTTAACAAGTCATGAGTGATGCAATATGTGAGTTCAGAAGCAGTGCATGCCAGTAGAAAGTTAGTGTTAGTTCATTAAGTCACAAGATCCTAGAAACCTATAACAATTGTGGTTTGATTGGTCACTATTAGCCAAATGCTGTTTGCACTGTTGTTCGAGCAAGCCTTTGGTTTAAAAAGAAGGTTTCTTTTCTTTCTAATGTGTTGAGTAATTCCTTGAAAAAACATTTTTTACTGTGCCACTTCTTAAAATTTGGCAAAATGCTAACATATTATTTATCTTCTGAAAACACATTGCCATGAACCTTTGACCCTGTCTTCTTCATCCTTTCTGGTAGTTGCTATGGATGAGCATCAGTTCTCAGCAGGAACGATTCAATGTTTTTGCGCACTACAAGCCAAATACGCTTTTGGCCCCAGGAGCACTCATTATACACCAATATTTGGCAATTGTGTGGCCTTTTTAAATAATTTGGTGCTAGCACTGTGGAGGGTGGTATGGAAGTGGCATTCCATGTTCTTAGCTCCTGGCACAGTCTGCCACTTGGACAATAGTGGGGTAGCACTCATTGATGTAAAGAACTTTAGACTCTCAGGCCACAATCTCATACCCTTTATTCCCACCCATAACTCACACGCCAGAAAGTGCCTGGAGGTGATGCACTTTCAGGCACAAGATCAAGCCACTCACTTACTTAAGGGGAGCCCAAACATGTTCCCTTCCAAATAGCAGATGAAAACACATAGACTTTGCGTAAGTGCTCCAAGCATCTGATGAGGATGACTCAAGCTTGAGTCTGGCAGCACGCGGCACTTACCGCAAGACCATCAGGCCAGCCAATGAGCACACATCTATTTCCATGCCAGTAGAATCCGAGCAGATGGTAAAGAGGAATGATGGCAGAAAGCTGGATAGGGAGGCTGGATCACAGCTTCTTGACACATGCCGAGTACTTTAAATGGCTTCTTCATCCCACTCATCCATCTGCGCTACAGTTAGCATTTTTATTACAGAAAACAAAGCCTTTTGAAATCATAATGGTAACACTGGGGTTGATTTCACGATAAGTGTTCACCAGAAGGTATGCTGTTGGCCACCATCGAGACTTGACTTGACCAATTCATTCTTTACAAAGATGCTGACGTGGTGTGTCACAGTGTGGTGGCTGGCATTTATTTATTCTCTCATCTCATAGATGAAGTAATTAGTCGAAGCTGTCTCGGTGGTACACAACCTTGGTTATGAAGTCGGATCAACATATCAAATGGATGCAGCCATTGAGAGCTGTGTTTACTTCTCTGGGCCATTTGCTTTGTAGATCAATGAGATCAGATTCCCAAAAGCCTCGCTTTGCATCACAGCTGCTTCGCGAGTCAGCTGTCTCCCTTCACATGTTCGGATGCTGTCACTAAATGAAAGCATTAACAGACGCTATGCACAGTAGTGCCTGTTGTGAAGGGTGGCAGCATTCGGAAAACCAAACACCGGCACATTCCACAAACATAGAGAAAGGACTACAATTCTGCGTCTAATGAGTGGCCAGAATAAGGCACGGGTGTTAAATAAATGAAACTTTTACACACAGTATTATCTGTGTGAGTTACGTTTTGTTTTAAAAAAAAATAAGGAATGATAACTAGTCATCACTGAAACATAGGAAAATGTGCTGCCTGTGTTCTATTCGCCCTGTCTCGAAACTGAGACGTGCTAAATTTCCATAGCAGATATCGAAAAAACTGGGACTGCTTGGTCAAACTCAGGATGTGCTGGCCAGCTGTTGGTATATTTTTGTAAAAGCAACCAGGGCATTCTAGCGACTCCTAACAATGGTGCGGCCCACTCCCTTCCTTCCTGTCAGGTTCCGCCTTCCAGAATTCTCGGGGCTGTGCTGATGCTCCAAAGGGGTCCACCTCTCAACTGCCCCAAGTCCGGAATACAATTCTACGCGGACTAGTGGGATTGTTAAGCGAGGGAAGGAAAGGGTAGGAACAGAAGGGAGGGAGACCTATGGATGACACAAAAAAGGAAACAGGGTAAACGCTCAGTACCTGATGCAAGACGACAATAGAACAGGAGAACGCTCTAGGCGGTTATTGTGAGGAACTTGTAAATACACTCTACCTGTAAAGGAATTAAAGAGAGTTCTACCAGAAGAGAGGAGAGGGTGATTGCTGATTTCCAACATGAAACACTGCACAGAGGAGAAAACATTCATCAGTATATATATATATATATATATATATATATATATATATATATATATATATATATCCCACATAGTCCTCTCGATTGTAAATGTAACACACTTTGTTTTTTGCTCCACCTACCCTGATCATGCGTGGAATAGCCCCCAAAGCAACATAGGAACCCCCAAACGCCCTCTATCACTCTCTCTCCTAGCAAAATGGTATATAAGAACAGACCACACGTGAACATAACCAAATCTGAGGTGCATAAAACCATCTGCACTTAAATGTCACAAGACTTTCCTCTGGAGGAGTTCAGTAATCTTATGGTCGTGATACATGAGCAAGGTGAGTAAAACGTGGTGAAGGCCAGGTTCGGAGATCCTCTAATGCAGAAAGTAAAATGCAGTTCACCACTTGAAGCCAGACCTAATGGTCAACATAAACAGGTTCACTCCCTGCATGAGATCACAGACGTCTCTGGTCTCGCCAACAGGGAAGGAACCAAGAAGGAGTGTGGCGCTGTTACCTCACAAGCGTCGCACCGCTGTAGGAAATGGCTGAGTACATGCAAAGAAGCAGGTTCTGCATAAAAACAGCCAGCATGCTGTTTTCCCCAACAGATAATCAAAAGCCCCCCGACCAAGCCGGAAACGCTGCTTTCCAGCGCTTGTTGACCCAGTACTATGAGGCAAGAAAAGGAGCAATGTGCGGGGAGGCACCCTTACCGCCTTGGACAGGTCCGGTCTCCGACAATCACCACAGCCGCAGGTCCTCGGGAATCATCGGCTGCGTCCAGAGTGAGTAACGCTCCTATATCCGGTTATGATTAGCGCCAGCGTCACGCGGAGCGTGCTCCCGCTGTGGACGCTGGGAAGTGTAGTTTTGGGAGGAACTTCCTGTTTCTCCTCGGGATCGTGTAGTCAGTGTTTACCGGACCACAGATCCTGACACTTCCTGTGGCCACAGACTGACAATCTGAGCAGGAGGCATGTTTGTCAGTAGCAAGGATCCTCCCTAAACTATTGTTTCTGTAACAGTGGGGACTGCAGGAGGAAAGGGGAATTCAGAGCATTGCTCTTTGACATCCATTCAGGCCCCTAAAACTGCAGGGGCGGCTCCTCCGTTATTGGAGGAGGAGTGTCGCCCCACTGCTGGAACCAGCAGATCAAAACATGTAAAATGAAAAGATAATAAAGCAATTAATGAAACTGCTTTATTATCCTTTTATTTCAATTGTAGGAGCCACAGGCAGCCTTGAAGAGGGAGGGGGGCATCAGCAGCAGGAGGAGAGGTGGGCACAGGGCACTGCAAGTGCACATGTCGGTTTGGCGAGTCATCTAGGACGGCCAAACTGACATGCGCACTTGGCTATCTCCAGGCTGTTTCTTGGAGATATCATCAGGGCTCAGGAGCACAGGCTCGGATTCCCTGCTGGAGTTTGAAACCAGCCCGCTCCACCCAACCCCAGTGCTTCTCTCATGCTGGGTAATACCAGCATTTGTGTAGCGTTTGGATTGGTGCAGGGGTCTCTGGGAGCCCGTGTGCATTGAAGTTTGGGAGCTCAAGAGCACGATGAGGCAGCAGGTAAGTTGTATTTTTAATTTGTTTTGCCCCCCTGCACTGCCCCACCCCTTTTTCCTGTTAGCGGCCACCACTGCCTAAAGGCATGTGGCTCCTAGTGATTCTGGGGCCAACTTGCACTGCCCTACTGTGGCTCTTGACGGGCGCATAAGGCATGCTCACTAGCCAATGTGGTTCATGCTGGGACTGTCAGCCTGGTATACTGTTTGCTGCCTTTCAACTTGGTAGGTTTTTAATATATAAATACGGCATACAAAGAAAGCCACTGGAGAGAAAGGGGAATTGGAGCATACTTTGGGGGGTCTGCCAAGACCTTCTCTAGCATCTTCTATTTGTGATCTTGATTGAGGATGTGGTCACAGTCGTGATTTCTACACTTGATATGTTTTCTAATCCTTCACCTCCAAACCCTGACCCAGGTGGCAGACAACTTTCTAATGATAGTGCCACGCCTCTTGCCACCAATACTGTATTATAGCACAAACTGACAAGTTTCTTCTAGAGACAAGTCAGGTTGGCATGCTGCTGTGTATAGCACTTGTTTAAGTAGCAACCTTCTGTCTTATGGATTATGGACGATTCCTGTCACTCTTCTTATTGTGCCCCATACAGGCCAGCCCTCAATCATATTTGGAAGAACAATGTTTCAAGACAACATTTGTAGTCCGTTCTAGCATAAATTTGTCTGAATATAAGATAAACATAAACAAATGAAATGCAACATATTATATTGCTAACAGGGGTGGTCACATTTTATGGTGTGTGTGTGTGTGTGTGTGTGTAAGAGGAATGTAAATAAGTTGAGAAGAAATGCAAAAATATGTTGATAGGAAACGTCACGAAATAAAGCTCTTTTTCCAATTAGCAAAAAATGATGCTCTGCTGGCGTCACCTTGTTCTTGTATAACTTGAGAATGCACATCCCATGGGGATGGCTATTTTAAATTCATTAACTATACGAACGTCGGAGCTCTGGATCTATCTTGCATTAGAAATCATTTTATATCAAAAACAGCCAAATCCCTCCTGCTCTCAAATGATTCCTTGTAAAGTGGAGCCAGGCTCAACGTCTATTTGAGGTGAGTGGCTTTGTACTGGGATCCATTAAAGTCTAACTTGTTGGTTTGTGTGGACTCATTCTACCGTCCCTACATTTTCTTATTTTATTCAATGGGAAAATACTTTTATAATGGCTTATCAATCGTAGTGAGCATTAATATCAAATAAAAGAAACTAAAAACAGGACTGGTATGCATAGGCTGAGTTTCAAGGCTATTTAAAGATGACATCATCATTTTTTTACTAAAACACAACTCAGCAACGTTAGACTTAAGAGGGAGCATTTTGTGACGTGTGCATATGCACCGTTATGTAAACATCACAGTGCCAAGCTACGCAGCTGGCAAACAGTTACCACCTCAACTTCACAGCTATACCACGTTATAGTGACGCTTCGCTGTAGAATGTGGTGGAATCAGCACTTGCATATTCCCAGCCAATGGGAGCACTTCAAGAAAGTGCAGGTGAGATTGAACCTCACTATGATACTGATGGAAACCTTACAATCTCAAACTGTAAGCCTCTAAGCATAAGGCTGTGCTTTAATGCCGCAGCCTGTATGATGAAACCAAAAACCAACACTAAACACGAAGCCTAAAGCCACCCTTAAACCATAAGACATGGCCAAGGTGTAGCACACTGAGCCTAAATGATAAGGTTTAGCATGAACAGTCATGCCAAAGACTAAACAACTGCTGTATAACTTATGGTTATACAATGACACCAATCCATCTGACACAGAGGAATCACAAAACCCACACATGACCCAACAACAATCGCACACATTAGATAGAGCCCACAGCACCATCATGCACACAATTCGAATCCAAACCATATAGGTAAGCCTTATCAACTCGGCAGTGCATCCATATCAAATATGGCCATTCTGCGACCTTCATCAACAGGACCTGTTAGACATAACCCCTGGCATCACCACATGCACAACACCGATCCGGGTAATGTAACTGGCAATGCGTTTGCCACCTCAGCAGCCCCTTCATAACAAGTTCCATTCATTCTGCTATTCAGTACTATACCCCTGGAATGTCATTCTCTGTGCCTTGTTCGTGACAGTTTTCTCAGCTAGGCTGCTGTACTCACTTGCCTAAAAACTATGGGGCAGATTTATGAGCCCCTTGCGCCACTTTTGCGTCACTTTTAACATGGGAAAAGTGACGCAAAAGTGGCGCAAGGGGCTCATAAATCTGCCCCTATGCGTGCATGAACAATCACAGCATCATGGTGTATTCCGAAATTGTTCACAGACCCGGTCACTGCCAGATCGGCAAAACAACCTTTAAAAAATAAGAATAAAACACCGAGCATGAATAAATCACTCCAGTGACGTCGATGCATGATGTTGTACTAATATGTTGTTGGTTAAGCGAAGGCGTGATCTAGCTAGAAGAGTGCAGTGATCTCAAGTAAACCCTTCATACCCCCCTAGCCTGTTGGTAATGTGCACCCCGTGCCTCCCAGTCCATCTCTTTTAGGGCCTATCACATACTTATTGCTTTTCGCTTCTAGACCTAGCGACATCATTAAGGATCGCCATCAGAAAACCTAAAGGCAGCAGCGGACAATCAGCAGAAATTGCTGTAACAATACGAACAACTGCATAGCCCATTAACCCAGGCCTGGTCGATCGCATAGCGCCTGCAGTGATGATGCTTGTATGGCCGTCCATCTCCCGTTCTGATGGGTTCCACTTTGTGCACCCAAGCTGTTTCTCTTTCTATATTATGCACCGCTGTAGATGTGTAATGGTAAGGTCTGTGCATTTCTGTACAGGCACAACTTTGAGATCTACGCACTGCTGTAGATGTGCCCCGGTGAGAGCTGTGCACTACTGTAGATGTGCCCCGGTGAGAGCTGCGCACTGCTGTAGATGTGCCCCGGTGAGATCTACGCACTGCTGTAGATGTGCCCCGGAGAGCGCTGCGCACTGCTGTAGATGTGCCCCGGTGAGAGCTGCGCACTGCTGTAGATGTACCCCGGTGAGAGCTGTGCTGCTGTAGATGTACCCCGGTGAGAGCTGTGCTGCTGTAGATGTGCCCCGGTGAGATCTATGCACTGCTGTAGATGTGCCCCGGTGAGAGCTGCGCACTGCTGTAGATGTACCCCGGTGAGAGCTGTGCTGCTGTAGATGTGCCCCGGTGAGAGCTGTGCACTACTGTAGATGTACCCCGGTGAGAGCTGTGCTGCTGTAGATGTGCCCCGGTGAGATCTATGCACTGCTGTAGATGTGCCCCGGTGAGTGCTGTGCACTACTGTAGATGTTCATCAGTGAGATCTGTACATTGTTGTAGATCAGTGAGAGCTATGCTCTGCTGTAGATGTGTAATAGCAAGGTCTATGCACTGCTGTAGATGCGCAACTTTGAGAACTGTGCACTGCTGTAGATGTGCCCCGGTAAGAGCTGCGCACTGCTGTAGATCAGAACTGGTGAAAGCTGTGCACTGCTTTAGATGTGCACCAGTCAAATGTGTACATTGTTGTAGATCTGTCCCAGTGAGACTTTTGCACTGCTGTAGATGTGTAATGGCAAGATCTATGCATTGCTGTTGATGCACAATTTCGAGAGCTATGCACTGCTGTAGATGTGCCCCGGTGAGAGCTATGCAGTGCTGTAGATGTGCCCCGGTGAGAGCTGTGCATTACTGTAGCTGTGCCCCGGTGAGAGCTGTGCTGCTGTAGATGTGCACCAGTGAGAGCTGTGCTGCTGTAGATGTGCCCCAGTGAGAGCTGTGCATTAATGTAGATGTGCACCGTTGAGAGCTGTGCTGCTGTAGATGTGCCCCGGTAAGAGCTGCACACTGCTGTAGATGAGCACCGTTGAGAGCTGTGCTGCTGTAGAGGTGTACCGTTGAGAGCTGTGCTGCTGTAGATGTGCCCCAGTGAGAACTGCGCACTGCTGTTGATGAGCACTGGTGAGAGCTGTGCACTGCTGTAGATGTGCACCGATGAGAGCTGTGCTGCTGTAGATGTGCTCCGCTGAGAGCTATGCACTGCTATAGATGTGCCCCAGTGAGAGCTGTGCTGCTGTAGATGTGCACCGGTGAGAGATGTGCTGCTGTCGATGTGTCCCGGTGAGAGCTGTGCTGCTGTAGATGGGCACCTGTGAGAGCTGTGCTGCTGTAGATGTGCGCCTGTGAGAGCTGCGCACTGCTGTAGATCAGCACTGGTGAGAGCTGTGCACTGCTGTAGATGTGCACCTGTGAGAGCTGTGCTACTGTAGATGCGCCCCACTGAGAGCTATGCACTGCTATAGATGTGCCCCAGTTAGAGCCGTGCTGCTGTAGATGTGCCCCAGTGAGAGCCGTGCTGCTGTAGATGTGTACCAGAGAGAGCCGTGCTGCTGTAGATGTGCCCCGGTGAGAGCTGTGCTGCTGTAGATGTGCCCCGGTGAGAGCTGTGCTGCTGTAGATGGGCACCTGTGAGAGATGTGCTGCTGTAGGTGTGTCCCGGTGAGAGCCGTGCTGCTGTAGATGTGCCCCGGTGAGCGCTGTGCTGCTGTAGATGTGCCCCAGTGAGAGCCGTGCTGCTGTAGATGTGCCCCGGTGAGAGCCGTGCTGCTGTAGATGTGCCCCGGTGAGAGCTGTGCTGCTGTAGATGTGCCCCGGTGAGAGCTGTGCTGCTGTAGATGGGCACCTGTGAGAGATGTGCTGCTGTAGATGTGCCCCGGTGAGAGCTGTGCTGCTGTAGATGTGCCCCGGTGAGAGCCGTGCTGCTGTAGATGTGCCCCGGTGAGAGCCGTGCTGCTGTAGATGTGCCCGGTGAGAGCCGTGCTGCTGTAGATGTGCCCCGGTGAGAGCTGTGCTGCTGTAGATGTGCCCCGGTGAGAGCTGTGCTGCTGTAGATGGGCACCTGTGAGAGCTGTGCTGCTGTAGATGTGCCCCGGTGAGAGCCGTGCTGCTGTAGATGTGCCCCGGTGAGAGCCGTGCTGCTGTAGATGTGCCCCGGTGAGAGCCGTGCTGCTGTAGATGTGCCCCGGTGAGAGCTGTGCTGCTGTAGATGGGCACCTGTGAGAGCTGTGCTGCTATAGATGTGCCCCGGTGAGAGCCGTGCTGCTGTAGATGTGCCCCGGTGAGAGCCGTGCTGCTGTAGATGTGTCCCGGTGAGAGCCGTGCTGCTGTAGATGGGCCCCGGTGAGAGCTGTGCTGCTGTAGATGGGCACCTGTGAGAGATGTGCTGCTGTAGATGTGCCCCAGTGAGAGCTGCACACTGCTGTAGATCAGAACTGATGAGAGCTGAGCACTGTTGTAGATGTACACCAGTAAGATCTGTACATTGTTGTCCATCAGTGCCAGTGAGAGCTGTGTACTGCTGTAGATGTGCACCAGTGAGAGCCGTAAGTGTAAACTGATGATGGCTGTGTACTGCTGTAGTTCGCCACCAGTGAAATCTGTGCAATACTATGGCCTTGCGCGAGTTTGCACTGCTGTAGAGCTGCCCCCATGAGAGCTGTATACTACTGTGGGCCGCCTCTAGTGAAAGCGCTGCAAGTCTATAGAACTGCACCAGCGAGAACTGTGTGCTGCTGGAGACGAGCACCGGGTCTGGTGTCCATACCATAGTTAGGATTTCACTTTTGAAAGCTGCTATACTAGTGACACCAGTTAGAGCTTATGCTACATAAGGTATGCTCTGCTGAGATCTGTGCACTGCTCTTGAAAGTGAGAGCTTTATGCTACCGGAGAGCTGTGGGCTTCTTGAAACAACCAAAAGACGTGAGTTACTCTAGACAGACACCAGTGAGAGGCTATGCCTTGCTCCAGATATTCACCAATGAGAGCTGTGTGCTTTCCTAGACGCATGTCCGTGGATAGAAGTGTGGGCTGCATGCTGAGTGCTGTTGTACACACACAGCAGGAGAGCTGTGTGCTTTCCTAGACGCATGTCCGTGGATAGAAGTGTGGGCTGCATGCAGAGTGCTGTTGTACACACACAGCAGGAGAGCTGTGTGCTTTCCTAGACGCATGTCAGTGGATAGAAGTGTGGGCTGCATGCTGAGTGCTGTTGTACACACACAGCAGGAGAGCTGTGTGCTTTCCTAGACGCATGCCAGTGGATAGAAGTGTGGGCTGCATGCTGAGTGCTGTTGTACACACACAGCAGGAGAGCTGTGTGCTTTCCTAGACGCATGTCAGTGGATAGAAGTGTGGGCTGCATGCTGAGTGCTGTTGTACACACACAGCAGGAGAGCTGTGTGCTTTCCTAGACGCATGTCCGTGGATAGAAGTGTGGGCTGCATGCAGAGTGCTGTTGTACACACACAGCAGGAGAGCTGTGTGCTTTCCTAGACGCATGTCAGTGGATAGAAGTGTGGGCTGCATGCTGAGTGCTGTTGTACACACACAGCAGGAGAGCTGTGTGCTTTCCTATACGCATGTCAGTGGATAGAAGTGCTGTTGTACACACACAGCAGGAGAGCTGTGTGCTTTCCTAGACGCATGTCAGTGGATAGAAGTGTGGGCTGCATGCTGAGTGCTGTTGTACACACACAGCAGGAGAGCTGTGTGCTTTCCTAGACACATGTCAGTGAATAGAAATGTGTGCTGCATGCGGAGTGCTGTTGTACACACACAGCAGGAGAGCTGTGTGCTTTCCTAGACACATGTCAGTGGATAGAAGTGTGGGCTGCATGCTGAGTGCTGTTGTACGCACACAGCAATAGAGTGGTGTGCTTTTTGGAAGAAAAATTATTTAGATGTGTGTGTTTTATCAGGTAAACATGTGTAATAGAAGTGATAATCTAGACACATACAGTTGAAAGCAGTGTGCTGATTAGACACAAAACTGAGGTTTAATCATTGCTCAGGGATGTGGAATGATGCTGATGCTGCTCTAAACACAAAGGATGCAGATAAACAGTGGTGAGCACTGCCTGATGCTATCCACACTGTGTGCTGTTCATGCACCCCGAGAGCTGCGTGATGATCTGGCTATACCTGTGATGATCTCTATGAATTGTGTACAGTGGCCGCTCCTCCGCTAAGGCGAGGAGAGTCGCCCCACTGATTTTTTGCAGAGAAAATAAAATGATAATAACTTGAATTATTATAACTTTATTTTCTCCTACTTCTGCCCACAGCTTTGTGTGAGGGGGCGGGGGCAGGGAAGGAGTGGTAGCACCCTCCTAAGATGCACAATGACTGCTTGCGCACTTTGTATGTTCTCCATGCCTGCTACATTACAGCCTACGTGGAGAACATGCCCAGGCCTCCAGTCAGCGTGTGAGCGCTGAAACACGGCGCTCAGACCAATCACAATGCTGCAAAGGCAGCGTTGTGATTAGCTAACTGGGAGACTGCGTGTTCTTCCTGTGGCAGAGCAAAGGAAGGACTACGGAGGAGAGACGGGCGAGGAAGCGGCAAAAAGGTACGTTTTTATTTTCTTTATAGCTGCTTCCCCCTGTCCTCCCCGCTCCTGCTTCCTTCCCCTACCTCCCGCATCCTCCCGCACCGCCCCCAACGTCCGATTCTTGCTGGCCGCCGCTGATTGTGTACCACCATAGACATGCGCTGATAGAGCTGTGTAGTCTCTAGGCATAAAACAAAGAGGGCTATGTGCTGACCTACACACACAACAGTGAGATCGCTGTGCAGATATAGGGACAAACCCATGAAAGTTGTTCAGTCGTTTCGACATATGATATGAACTGTTTTAAATTATTGCAGGTATAACGTTCAAAACCATTTAGAAATTATACACATGGATGTCGATTCACCAGAATGCCAGGTGTAGTGGAAGTGTCATATTACTTGCCCTTTTACCCAGTAACGTCACAGAAAGTGACATCATATTGACTTTGATGTCTTCCCAGTAGTAATACCATGTGAGCTTTGACCCTGGTGATGTCACAGGAAGTACTTCACTAAAGGTATAAGCTCTACAATTAGTGCAACATTGATAAAATAGAGATACCTTACATACTATTGTCATATAATCCGATGTCTCTTCCATTACCCATTTCTCCCACTCACAGCTCTGCTTAACGATCTCTTTCAGCTAAATAGCTGCTATCTTTTTATCGCCTACCTTCCTCATATTCCTCTCAGCTCCAACTTCTCACGTCATACTCATTACTTTAGCAGTCTTTCTACACCACCCTGTGATGTGTACTCCTCTCTCAGTTCACCTCTTAACCACACCTTTGTAATAACTCTCTCTCTCTCTTATTCTTATTGTCCCATTACCTGCTCCCTCCCACTACCACTTCTCATTACTATTGATCACATATTTCCCATCATATCTCCCTCTCATTCACCCATCCCTGTATCAGACGAGTTCTCTCTCTTGTTTTTCTTTTCTCTCCATGCCCTTCTCTCTCATTTAGGTCCAGAATTTACCTCTTACTTCAAACTTCATCTCTCTAATTTGCTCACATTTCTCTCTCCTTATGTCATGTTTGCCTACATCTTTCCTACTTTCCCCCTCAATTCCACCCCTCTCATTATCACCATTTCCATTAGACCAGCAGATCTGGAGTTCTTTCAGTTCTCAGCCATATAATCTTCGCCCTTATATTTGACAATCAAATATTGCTATTTCTCGGCTCTCTCTCTAATCTTCGGCTATATCTCCCTCACCACCCCACCTGCCTCAAACATTCCCTGACATCAAACTTACCCCATGAGGCTGTTTCTTCAGTAACTCCTGTTACCTACACCTTTCTTAGTTTTCATCTCAGCTCACTCTTGCTCCTGTTTCATCCCTTCATCTCTCACTACTCTAAGAAATGAAAAGTTCGACATCCGCAGAAGGCACTGTGGTCTGGGCTAAGATGTCAGTCAGGATGCCTCACCAATGCAGGGACACTCTGCTGAAGGATCTGGGTTTGTTGCACTCAGTTCACCCCGACCCACACCAAAGGTCAGTCATAGACTCAAAGCATTATGACAACGGCTCCCTGCACCTCAGAATTACAGAGGTATGATTAACTCCGTCGGCTAGGTGTAATTGCTGGGCATTACGGGTTGTAGACTGACGGTACCTTCAGAAACAAGGAATTACGCAGGAATATCACACGCTATTCCCTAGGTAATTCCTCATTTCTATCTGCAGTTTTACCCAATCATTTCAGCTATTATCAGTGGCTGAAATTTCTGGGCTAAATGCACCAGCTCTGTGGAGTTACCGTGGATCTTGTAACCCCAATTAGGCTGGTAACTGCTGTTACTGGCCCCATAAGGATTACTGTGGGACTTGCAATGAGGTCCTCAGAGATTTGTCCTTCTAGAATTTCGTTCATTTCCAGGCAGCAGAGAAAGTGAAAAAGCACTGTCCATGGAGGTGGGTTATTTGCCACACCTCAGAACGACGCGGTACCTTCCTTGTAAGGCCATGCGGAGCATGGTTGTCTATCCAACCCTCCTTGCCTCCTACTTTTGAAAATGTCCTTTTGCATCAAATGGACAACACTAAACAATGGTAATCAGCACCTTGCGGACAGCTGTGGAGATGTTTGTTACACCTCAGCATGATAGCATCATTTTAATTCACTAGTTTGTGTATTGTGTTTCAGAACGTCTGTTTTGCAAAATCAATAATTTTAGAAGTTTGTAGCACAGTCTAGTGAATTAAAATTCTCCAGTTCGGGTGGGGCAGTAGAAAGTAAATAGAACTCATTTGCGCCTCGTCATCTTTTTGTTCCTGGCACTACTTTTATATCGCATGGGATACAAGGGGTTGCAAGAGACAAGCTAGGGATAGAAGCTGCTGTCACTGGTGACCTTTATTGACATCCGTGGAAAGTCTTCCTGACCTCACAGTAGTCTCCCATATTGCATCTCTATTTTGGACTCACAATTAAGTGATAAACTTTCAATCAGATCTGACGAGGTTAAAGAAATCCTGCTCAAAAGTATCTCAATTGGTATTCCCATCACCAAAAGGCCTGACTCGCAAGGCTGGGATTTCCAGTTGCAGGAACACTCGCCATTGCTTTAGCAACATGAAGTCTTAGGGCACACATTTTGTCCTATATAAATATTTTACTGAAGACTACAGTCTGAGGCCACAAGAATGCCTCCACTGTTGTGGAGGCTCTGTTTTTCTTCTCCCTTTAAAAAAAAAAAAATATCATTACTATTTTTTCAATTTCATGAAGCTGCCACAGTTTTAAAAATCATTTGATGACATTTTTAGAGCCTCATCTACACCAAATGGTAACGTGTCACTCAAAGCCCCTGATTATGTGTTGATTTGGGCAGATTTCCTGTGGGGAATTCACTCCAATCAGTTATGAGAAGGATGTTGTTCCTGCACCCGTATTTATCACATGCTGAGACAACAGACCGTGGGGTATATTCACGGAAACGTGCGATAACTATCGTCAACGTTAGTCATCGCCAGAAAAGTTAACGCCGCCTAACCCTGTTTTTCATCGCCATGTTTTCGTGGTAATCTCAAGCCCGCGCTACATGGCAATGAAAACATTGAACGGCGCAGAAAACAGGCGACAACACCATCGCAATGGCGAAAGTTATTCCTGCGTTAGCCAGCGATACTTGTGGATCGCCACATCAGCGCCAGAAAACTCCCATCTCAACCCAGGCGATATCGCATTGCTGTGTAAAGAGAGGCCCTTTCCCTGACCTCTGTACCCCCGCTCCATTGAATGACCCTGCCAGCCAGCACCTACAAATGATAGTTGAAAATGCATTCATGGGTGAATGCTGAGGGGTTGGCAGGTTATTAGAAAAAGATCAATATTCCGTTGTCCTGAAAAAAATACATAAAGCAGCTGTTTCTGAAACGTGGACTAATTATGCACCAAGGAGCACGGCATTGTTTGTTTACTCCTTCTGGGTCTGCCCTGGCTGGCATTGTGTATTTGGTTGGCAACAGAAGGCAAATATGGCGGGGGCGCTGGGGGTTGTGGCAGTGGGTGTTGTGACCCTCATGGGTATTGGAGCTGCATGATCATTGCCTCCATTGCATCTGTGGGTCCTCAGGTGTGGTTCTTGGCTGGGCTCCCTTTCATGCTGTGGTTAGTCGTCCTGCTTAGCACCAGCAAAAGACAGGTGTAAAATCCCTGGCGCTACCGGGGGTTATCCCCTGTTTTTGCTTCGCTTCGCAGATCGGGCAGTCGGTTGTGGATGTGGTGTTGTGGTTTTCTCGTGTGTTTTTGCACAGGAACGCCTACTCTGCATCACATTAGTGTTAGTTGGTGGTGTCCACCGTGGAGATAAATTTGGAGGCAGTTATCGAGGGAATACTGGTGTTGTCTGCAGTGTGCACCAGCTTGTGAATGGGGTGTTAAATTTATCTCCACTTTTGCTGCGTTAAGGTGGAGATAAATCAGAGTTAACTCGTTGTGAATATGCCCCTGTATTTTACCAGGTGGGAAATCCTGCTGGCAAAACCACTTTAGGAAAGGACTGCAAAGTGTGGGGGAAGCATGTAATGGTCTCCCACCACCTGACACTTTACTTTTGGCCTCTCACCCTTCCCATCACCTCATCGTCGCACACTTAAGCTGGGGCACATATTTTCCAGCTGCTCAGGGCAGGTCTTAAATGTATTTGTTAAACCCCTCTGAATAGGAAATACTTTTCGGAATTCTGCCCAGTAATTCCGGGTGCACACAATTAGTTCCCATTCCAGGGGTTTAACTCATAATTGCATGGTACTGGTGGGGTCTTACCACAAGATACTGGAATTTACGGGTGCCGAGTTTGGGCCCTACGAATATAAAGCACCTCAGAGTTGGGGCTTAAGTGTCAGAAATAAGGCATTGAAATGTGACACATACACATAATTAGGCTAACTTATCACTTGATAGATATTTAATCCTATAGGAGCAACATAAGCACACATTGGTTTCAATGCTCAAAGTAACATTAAACCACTTACTGGGACTGCAATGCTGTGATTCCTGACATGTCGCAAAATGCTTCATTCTGCAAAACTGCAGGCCACATATTGCAAGAAAACTGGGATCCAGGAACACTGGGAAGCATGACATGTCAGTCTAGAAACACACCACAATCCAGAGCCTGCTGGTCAATTAGACTCACACTTGGTGGAGACTGGGGCCTGGAGTCCTCATAAAGTGTTGCTAGGCAACAACTTGGGTGCTTGGACAAGCTTTTAAAATGTTTCAATGTTACTGTGTGCCCAGCTGCCAGCAGAATCAGCTCTTATAAAGAGAGAGAAACACAAAATGCCTGTTCCTCTATTCCTGTTGCTTCCTTTGCAACCTCTGAGGCCAGGAGTCGCAAGGACCAAGCCAGGGGTCGTGGGTGCAACCCCTTAGACCCCTAAATGACGTCCATGATTACACATACCACATACATTATACATACACAGGCATCAAATTACAGAAGATTACTGACACACAATAAAAACACCACACTTCTCAATCAATCAAAATGGATCAAACTAATCTGAAAAGAAGATCGTAGCTCGGCGAGGGAGTCCCCCTTCAGCAAAGAGAAAGTGCCTGATAAACAAACACCAGTTAACTGAACGTAATTGTTTCTGACATCCAGATTTGCCCAAACTTAGGAAATCACACCTCATTCTCGATCTTCAGAAGTGCCCATGTGAGTAAGCATAGGCATGATATACCTGCTTCTTATCTCACAGGTAGAACAATCTAAGTCTATGTACTGTACAGGCCAATCTCCTGCAATGCACAGATGAAACAGCCCATCTTTCTTTCCTAAAAGGGGAGCAAGCCCATTCTTAGTAACAAGTAATTCCTTCTAACAGAAGGAGGTAAAGTCATTTGTAAGTATGGTCCGACATTAAAATGCTCATGGTAGATCCCAGTACATAATCTGCATAAGGGACTTTCTTTTAAAACCATGCCAAGCCAACACGGAGAGAGCAAGCCATAACTACTCAAAATGGACTTAAAATAAACATATTACACCTTGGCCTAAAACATCTTACTCAGTCCATTACAGCCCAGGTAGGGTACCAGAATACTGCGCTTTAAATATTGTGCTACCATAATGTCATCGCAAAAATACCTGCGACCAAAATATTGCAAAGATACGAACATATATTTAATTGTAGCTTCACGTTAGTTATCTCCACATCTATGTATCTTGACAGCATGTATATCATTGTTGTGGAGTTAATATTGGTAAATCTATATTTACCTATATATACTTACCTTCTCTTTTTTGGTCTTTAAATATTTTTGCTATAATATTATGGCAACACAATATTAAAACGTGATATTTTGACATCCAATCTACTGTCTAACACCTGATATGGAAGATAAGGCATCCCGCCACCCCTCTGTTCGTATCCTTATTGCTTCTCTTCTCCTGTGAGCTCCAACAGCCTGTCCAGGGCCGCCAGTAATACCTGATGTGAACTATGTGCTGCTGTAGACATGCAATGATACATTTTGGGTGTTGCTCTAGACACACATTGATCAAAGCCCTGTGTTCTCTTGTTCGGGTTCATGTGAAATCTCACAGCTCTCACCGATGTGTCTGCTGCATGCAACAACCCTCATCATCATGTGTTTAAAGCAACATACTGCTCTCTTCACTGTGCATCTAAAGCAAGGCACAACTCTACCCAGTATGTGTCTAAAATAGCACCACTAATCATTGTGTCTTTAGATCTACTCACTGTTTCTATGTGAAAACATAGATTGCAAACACTTCTTTTGAAAAGGACAAGGAGGTTGTTTAGAGGGGGGCAAATGTGAGACCTGTTCAAAATTAACAGATATCACATTTACCATATGTCCAGTGTATACATGAGTATACACTATAATTAGGTCGGTCGTGATATCTGCCTCTTTTATGTGGTGTGGATTTTATTCCACCCTTTAATTACTGGGTGTGATAAAATCCACACTCCCTATTAATTTTCAGCAGGCAAGCCTGCAGGAACTTGATGCCCAGAAAATAGTGGATCATGTGAACTTTGGTAGAATACGAAAATCTGCTTGTTTTGCCCCATTTTCATGGAAAAACAGGAATTGGTGATAAATATCACACCCAATATATTTAAATCTCCTTGATGTGGGATTTCATTAAATGTGAATATTATGCATTTGGTCCCAGGGAACTCATAATCAGGACCGCAGACTCTAACTTAGAACATTGGAATGCTGAGCGTGCCATTGAAGACAATATATTGTTCCGGGCTTCTAATAGCTGGTAGAGCCCAGAGCATCAACATTCCAATGTTTGTTCATAGCTGCTGCTGGCAATAAAGGTCTCATGGAGCCCGAGAGGATTTCAACCTCCTCTGGCTTAGTAAGGATTTGTTTTACAAATTAGAACATTCTGCCCTCTAGGGACGGAATGTTCTAATAGCCTTAGAGCCCTCCGCAGCGGGCTCTACCGGCCATTAAAGGCCTGCTCCCTTGTTAAAGCCCCTCACCTTTGGTTCGGGCCTTTAACGCTGGAGTGGGCCTTAAATGACTGGTAGAGCCCGCTACGTTGAGCTCTAAGGCTATATTAGAACTCCGGAATGTTGAGAGCTCTACTAAAGAGAATAGAGTGGTAGAGGGCCAATAATGGGCAGTAAAAATGCATCAACATCTCCCTGTATTGTGTTTGGATTTTAATGACTATTCATCTTAAGCCATGTTTTCTGATTCCATATACAAGTTGACAAAAGCAACTTTTTAGTTATAAACTTTTTACTGTTGGAAGGCTGGTCTCGGGCTTCTGACAGCAAGGAAAGGAAACAAAGCACTGTATCTCTAAACACAAAGGTAAGCAGCTGCCAAGCGCTGTCCTCTTTTGTGACAGCAGGAACTCACAGTACAGCACTCACCCTTTACCCTCCAATTTTTTACACTGTCCCCTCTTCATCACAGAATTTTTGAAGTGAAGAACTTTGCAACTTCGCCCAGCCCTAGACCGCACAGTTGATTTATACATATTTACATAACACTACACAGACAATTGAAAACAGATGTAAAGTGTTTTACCAAAAGCATGCATGTTTGATCCAAAGCCAGGATTAGCAGAGTGAGACACTTAACCAGGAGGCCACATCTCCCTGTTTGGAACTAATGCAAAATAGTATTAAATGTATTGCAGCAGTGCTGAGAGATGCAGGTACTCTCCCTTTCAAAATAAAGAAGTGCAGCAACTCAGTACTGGACAGTACCCGCCCATTTAAAGCACTGAGCCATGCGTGTATCCAAGTACTCCACACATTCGCCTTCCTACCAGTTCCTGTCTCGCTTTGTGTTCTGCTTGGTGAGGTTGCTACCGGCTGAGAGACCCAGCCCATGCTATGATTGATCGCATTCACTGTTCTGTTGTATGCTGCACCACAGCACGTGCCAGAGAATCGGGCTGTGTCTGCAATACTGCCAGCTGCAAGAGAAGCGGTATCATGGATTGTTTCTAAAAAAAGATTAAAGGTGACCTTGTTGAGTTATTCACGGCCTGGAAATAAAGCATGGGCCCGTAGCACGCCTCATGCGAAACCTGCTATCCTAATTTTTGGAAACCATGATTCTCCTTGCTTGCTTCGGCGCCTGCCTCGTGACCTATTTTAACAATGCCTTTCAGACAGCTGGCTTTGGAGTCTATCTGCGATTAGGATTGGAGCACCACTGTTGTTTACCACACACCTGCTCTGATTGGCAGACCAAAGGCTAAAAGGCGAGCATAACCAGACATCCCAAACTTTGAAACCTCCACTTCCTCACATGCATTCCCTTAAGATCTCTAATGATTTTTTGGACATAACTAAAAACAACTCCTTTTAAAATCGCTCAGCTTTCACTTGTACAAAACCATACAAATTCAGCAGTTATAGTTAAGTGAGCTAACTATAAATTATGCCCACGCAATGCACTGCCTATGGCCTCACATACTACATCACTCATGACAGTCAGTGACATCATTCATGACATCACTGATAGCATCTCCAATGACCCATTTAAAAATACTGATTTTGGCCCCGGGTAGGTGGTGGGCCCAGGGGGGTCTGTGAGGCCCCCACATTTCAAAATTAAACAGAGCTGGGGAGGTGGTGGTTCCCGGGGCACCAAGGTTTCACGAGGCCCCCCCTGATTTAATTATCATTAGCCCCGGGAAGGTGGCTGTCCCTGTAGCTGCGCATGAGTCTCCCGCATTAACTTTATAAATAGCCCCAGGAAGGTGGTGGTCCCTGGGGCTTTTATAAAGCCTTGGAGGGGGCCCCATGCACCCCCCTCTTTTATATTTTTAAAGCCCATATTCCCTGGAATTTGGCCCACCCGGGGACTTCCTTACAAGGATGCACGAGAGCCAGTACTTTTTTCAATTGTGCAGTGAATTTGCGTATCTACCTCCGATTTCACAGTAAAACGTAACTTTTTTTTTTAACCCTCAGTGGGGTCCCTGTGGGACCTCACCACCAGTTTTAGGGGGTCAAGGAAGTCCTACACTGCCCCCCTTTCTTATTGTTTGCGTCTTTTGTGGGACTCAGCTCATGCCGAGTCCCAAGATGGCTACACAAACTTCCTGGTTGAAGTGTTGGCTGCCAATCAGATTACAGCACTAGGACTGTTGGATCCGAGGAGGATCTGCGTCCCTAGATACATAAATATGTTTTCCAGTTAATATCTCCAAAACAACTGATCAGATGTACACTAAATCATGAAAAGCATGATCTACGTACCAACATCTAGCTTCCTGCCAAATTTGGTTTAATTCCGTTCAACGGTTCAGGCTGTAGGCTTGTTCAAAGGTCCTAGGGCAATTAGCATGGAGAAAATCGTTTTAGGACCCCATTCTTTCTCAGCCACCGCTGACGAACCACCCAAAAACTTTTCAGACAACACCTGAAAAACTGAGCACATCTTGGGGGGAAATTTCATGAAGATTCATCAACCAGCGCCACTGAAAATCACCTTTATGATAGAAACTCTGACCTAACTGTAACCACCTACTGGCAACTGCTTGTTCATCCTCAACTTGAGGTTTGGGGCACACTGACCCTTTGTACCTGAATTTTGTATTATTTTCTTTTTTATTCTGCACTTACCAAGACAGGTTGAAAATAGTTGTGCTTTATCAAATTCGTTAAATAAAATGAAATAAATGCAATAATAAACCAGCATTTAAAAATAAATTCTTACTAAGTGCAGCATGTTTTCATGCAGTAAAAAACTGCACCATAAATTATGTAAAATATATCAAAACAATTATATTTTAGGGAACCTATCGAGGTTTCCATTGCTTGAAACTCACCTTCTGTGATTTCCAGTAAATCATCTCAGCTTTTAACAAAGATTGACTCATTCAAGGGCTTTGATTGAAACCCTTGCTCAAATGGATCGCATAATTGATGTCTTTCTATGTGATTCTGAAGCTGGATTTTAAGAATATTTGCTATTATTTTTGCCACCAAAACTGCCCCTCATTAGGTCAAAAATGGCTTATTTTCAGAGGGTCCGGATTGTGTTTTTTATGAGTAAGAGTAGGTTGATAATATAACTCGTAAGACTATCATAATTAATACCTAGACAGAGGAGCACATGAGAAATCCTAGTTAGAGGCTTTTCACACTCTGCGGACAAAAATACAGGACAAAAATCATTAGTCTCCTTAGACAATTTCATAGTCTCACTTGCATTCAGCAATATTTCCTTTGGGAACTCACAAAATTAAAGTATGTGGTAGAAATGATTTCAGTTACTCTGACTCACTGTGGCCTTAATTGTTCAGGTTACAGTTCATTGCACGGCCTTCAATTTTACACTTGTACATAAATCTTTGGAATTACACTGCCTGAAGGTCTTTAGATTCCGTCCATTCAGATTCAGAATTAAAACACTGGAATATAAAGAGCTTCATTGAAGACAATGAAGTGGCATATGGCCAATAAGGGTTCGTATAGACCTTTAACTGCAACATTCCAATGCTTGTCTTAAGTTTCTCCCTGTTTGATTTAGAAAATTCTCCCTTAGTGGTGGAGTGTTAATGTAGCAGCATTATAGCCCTTCTGCCCTCTTTCTGGTTCTCGTTATAGGCACTTGTCTGCTATCAGAACTTGGGCTTGGGCACTTTAATGACTAGTACAGCAATGAGCTAGAATGTTATATTTTTGAATTCCTCAGTGCAAGTGCATCATCAAACCAACTTACATTATTAGATCTGATTTTGGTTCTCTTGAGGGGTGTCAGAGTATCAGCTTAAAATTCTTCAGTTAGGTCAAAATCTTCCCAGTTAGTCAAGCCCAATGCCAATGCATCATTCAGTTCTGATATAGTTTTCATTATTAATAAAACGGTTGCCCATTAGTCTTGGGTGAGCCAGGACATAGGATTGAAAATGATATCACAAAATGTGGGGTACTCCAAGATATCATCAGTACATCGGTTAGCTGTAGAGATGGAATCTGAACGATGGGCTTTTCAACAAACTGGTTGTATTCATTAATTGAAACCTGAAAAGATAAGACAGTCCATCGAAGCATCTGCCATAGATTACCGGAGCTCTCATCTGCATCGTAGTTTTATCATGATGGGATTTCTCTACTTTATAAGAGCGTGGATATTTTCATGCAAAATCCATTGGGTAATGTTAGCATGTGTTGTTTTCTTGTGAATGGGCATTGGCTACTCATCCAATCATATTGTTGTGAGGGACCTCAATACTGTTCATTTCATTTTGGAGCTATTTTACTTGTACAATCCACTTATTTTCCAAAGGACGTGGGTACAGTATCTTCTCATAAACTATTGGTTCTCTTGGTAAAGTGGAGTAGTGGTGCTGCTTTACATTTTTCATCTCTACCCAGACATAAGACCTTTTTCCCCATGTGTCAATCCCTTGTTATTCTTTTAGATAATTATGGATTCAACGACAGAGATCAAAACACTATTAAAAGAAGATGAAGTTCCCCACATGATGCTTCCAGCATGTTCTACTTTGTGGATGCCAAAATATATGATTGGCCTTCTCACAGGGGCACCGAATTTTGAAGATGGGATTTTTGTTGTTTTAATGTCTTTTATATGTACAATTCACTTTTGCAGAGCCCTGGTCCAGGAACCACCTCAAATGTTATATAACTGGTAAGACCGACTGGTGTGCCAGGAGAAGTATATTAAACCTTAATTAATGTGGTAGCCCATATTGTTAAAGTGTGTGCCGACTATAGTTGAGCTGTGGTCTTCCAGCCTATATTATCAACAAGCATTTACAATTTGAATATGCTTGCTTATGGCACCTGGACACAGTTCTATTGGCTTTTCACACACATTGGTGGCCGTGTTGAAATAGTTTTTCATGAAGCTTAGAAAATTGTCCAAGTGTTCTGTATCAGAGTGGGTTGTGGATAGAGCACCATTGGTGTTAGAGGGCATTGGAGTAACAAACTTTTAAATGAAAAAGGCATGAGGTGGAAAAGAGGAGGGGCAAGGAGAGCAAAGGGAGCAAGCAAGAGAGTGGAAGAGAAAATAGTCCATCATGGACTACAATGAAAGATCCTGATATCAGCAGGAGGAATACAGCTTGTCGAATCAAAATACCATGACAACAGAATGTACCTTGGATGGGTAACATGCAAGAATAGTGAAGGAATCCACTGAATCAGGACATGGGATCTGAAACAGACAAGAGAGACGTTGACTTAAGAGCAAGGTGCAGAGCCAATGACCACTCTAAGTCTACAGTGGTTACAGCAGGCCTCAGACATCTAAACCTTACTGTAAGCCAATAACCTTTTGACTTTTGGAGACCCCACTTAATCATTCCTGG
Source organism: Triturus cristatus (assembly GCF_964204655.1). Lineage (NCBI taxonomy): Eukaryota > Metazoa > Chordata > Amphibia > Caudata > Salamandridae > Triturus > Triturus cristatus. The sequence continues at coordinate 714,539,628 of NC_140588.1, read as the reverse complement.
AACCCCTGGACCTCCACTCAGTCATTATTGTATTCCGGTGACCCCTCACGAGTAATTACTGGAAGCTGGGGACCCCGGCCTAAGCATTGTCTTTGAGTTGAACTGCAAAACAATACAGAAAAGAAGCAGTCACCAAACAAATACACAAATGATGACACATTTTATTGACTTCACAAACACATATACATTTAAAAATATCTAAATTTAATTTTCATGGAAATGTTGGAGCATTGCTAAATTCAACTGAGGCCATTCGTCGGCCATACTATATTCTGTTTGATGCACTTGCACCGCTCCCACGAATCAATCTGAAGATACTAATTTAATTTAAAGCCTCCAGTTTCAAATTCCTTCACAATTACAGTGCATTTAAAAAAATTTAATTGCACATTTAGCGTTTTTATTTATGTACACTTTATTAAATTGTTAATATTATTTAATTTTCAAAGTAGTCGTGGACCCCTTGAGGAGGCTTTGTGGATGCCCAGGGGTCCCCGGACCACAGGTCGGGAACGATTGCTGTAAGCGAAACCTTAAAAGTCAAACGTCATTCGAAATGACAAACCAGACTGGCTTGCTTCAGGCATTCTCTTGCTATCCCAAGTGCAACTATTAAATTGAGATGACAGGCCGCCTTCAAAAGGTTTTGCTTCAGTTTATCTGGTCTAAACATTAATCTTCCCAACTGTTTAACAGTTGAATACCAGTTTTCAAAGGAAACCAATAACTTTTTATGCAGCACAAATGTAAGCTTCGGTTAAAGCGTGTGGACAAAACAACATGGTTCAGACATCATGTGTGCTTCTTATTATCACAAAATATCCTCCATAGCTATTTTAACATGAGACGTTTTTGTTTTGTTTGAGACAGTGAGTGAGCTAACGATGGTTTTTCACAAAGAGGGCTTTAGGTATAGGTTGGCTGGTAGCATGGTATGCTCATTCTGGGTACTTATTACTTGGTGGTGTCTGCAGTTTGTTCTCATCGTGTACTCTGGCACAATGTTTCAGTACTGACATAATCAATACTCTGTCTCAAACTGACAGCCGTCTGGCACACAGTCAGCGATGTTTAGCCTTTCAGAAGTCAGATGCAAATGCTGCTTGTAGTGACAAATAGATGAAAAAATGTGCAACAATGTTGAAATTCAGAGCACCATTCAAAACGGGTTGAAATGTGAAGACATAAACATCAGAGTCTGCATCAAGATGCTGTTTTGAGGCTGTGGACAGGCACCAAGGGAGTCAAGCACCCACATGTGAAACACACATAGACAAAGCCAATATGCCTGCCTTTGAGGGCTATTGGCTTTCGCAATGTTTAGTGGCCATGCTCTACCATGTTTTGTAGCCATGGGAGGGAGGGAGGAAGGGAAGGAGAGAAAGATGCGGGTGAGAGGAGAGGACTGGTGAAAGGGGGTGGGGTAAGCAGGCGGACAACAAGCGATGGGAGGGAGGCATTGGGGTCAAACAGTCAGACAGCAGATGGTGGTTGGGAGGGGCTGGGGCAAATACAAGGACATTGGAGGGTAGCCGGAAGAAGCTAACGCAAGCACACAGGCAAGAGAGCGGGCGGGAGGAATGGTGCTACCACGCAGAAAGCAAAGGGTGGGAGCAATGGAGGGGAGGAACCACAGAGCCAACAAAATGTGGTCAAGAGGGGCTGGCGCAAGCACATGGACAATAGAGAGAGGGTAGGAGAGACACAGGCAACCATGGAGAGAACAATGATTTGGTGGGAGGGGCTGGGGCAGCCACATTGTCAGTAGAGGGTGAGTGGAAAGGACTGGGGCAAGCTGACATACAATAGAGCTTGGGAAAGAGGGACCGATGGGTTTCAGATGGAGAATAGGTAGGAGGGGCTGGGGCAAGCACATGGACAACAAAGGGTGGCTAGGTGGTGCTAAGGAGAGCACACAGACAAAGGAAGGTCGCGTGGCTGGGGCAAGCACACAGACAATGGAGGAAGTGTAGGTGGGAGGGGCTAGGAAGGAGCACTAAGGGAAACAGTACATGAAGGAGACAGTTGATAAACCCAGGTACTCTTGCAGAGTACTTAAACAAAAAGAAAAAGCCCCTGAGAAAGCGTGCAGTAGAAAGACACCGTTATAGAACCATGCTCCAGGGGCGGACAAACACAAAAACGAAAGAAGCCAATGGAAGCTGTCAAATATAAAGCAAGCAAGAGCAGCCTCTAAGCCCCTGTAAGGTAACAAATGGTTTTACAAGAGATGAGAGACCTTAAAAGTCATGCTGTTTCCAGTCCAAGCACTAGCTCAGTAGCTACATGACATTGCATGTGCTGCAAGCTGTGAAGCTTGGGGAACACGGATGTAGTTGCTGCTCCTTGTTTTTAAATTGATGTCCAAGGTTCATGCATTGTCTCGCCAAAAGAAACAAAATGGAAAATCCTAGATGTTCCTCGAATTGCCTAAAACAAAAATCAAGTGTTTTTGCCAAAACAAAGTAAGTATGGGCCCTTAATGACCCGTCGCAAGTTTAATCAGTCAGTCAGGTGATTTTATTTCAGCATAAGGACCTTAAAAAGCAGCAGTGTAGTCACTGATTAAACAACAGCACACCATAAATATAATTTAGTTAACCTAAAAAAGAAATATATTTATACATAGAAAGAGAGAGACTATTATGTTTTAATTAACTCATCAATCCATAATAATGACAACCCAATAGATAAAACTTAGTAATAAAGAGGAATTCACTCACTATCTCAAGCACCCTCACTTTTAAAGTTCATGTCTCGACAGCATATTAATTTCATTCTGCAAGATTATCCCTTATTCTGTGAGCTGCTCTTATGAATCTGATATGCAAAGCTTATCAACTTGGAAATGATCCCCAGAAGATTTTTAAAAATGTAAAAAGAATGACCTGCAGTTGTGATTCACCAAAGATAGCATCAATGGCCTAATAAATCCTGAACTTCAGGAGTGAGTGTATTCTCAGTCATCAACCTCAGAGTGCTCAATTAAATCTACACAACCCTACAAATGTCAACACTGATTGACCAGTGATAGTAAGCAATCATTTTATCAATCTAAAGAGTGGCCCTCTTAAAGCATTAACATAATAAAGCAAAGAGCAAAGCATTTTAAATTTGATATTGGCCTTTGGATATTTTATTTAAATAGGATGTAATTAAGCAGAAAGAGTGTGTTGAGGTGTCGGTGATTATAGGGATATATATTGATGTGCTTTGAATTTCCTGAAAATAATGCAAGTGACAAGACTGCAAGCAATTTTGTGTGACAGCCTAAAAAAGTTCATAATTCGTTGTTATATTTTGGAAACGTTTTTAAAAAGATTAGAAAGTAGGACTTGTTAAAGAGTTTGGTGGATGTGAGAGATCCTCCAAAAGCCGCCATTGTCCAATCTGCCCTGTTTAGATTTTACAAATGTCTATGTACCTTAAATAGATTGGATGAGACAACTAACGCTTTTCAGGGGATGCCCTGCGTCTGCCAAACTCTAAATGATACCCTTAGTCATCACATGGTTCAAAAGAAGGGATTTAGAATTGCATGTACTTTGGCTTGAGTTCTTGTAAACAGTTCTCCCCTGTGTTGCACGTTGGGTCATTGGAAATGCACATTCTTCAATTTTACAGCGCTGCAATGTGTTCTGTTTTAGAATGCTAAAATTGTACAATCTTTTTTTTATAACTCAACTTTATTGGCATTTAAGAATTTCAAGGAGAAAAAGACCATGAACAATGAACTTATCCCAAGCAGGTACCACTCCTCCCATCCCACATATAAAAAGCAATTATGTTTGTAATGTAATGTAAATATGCATTTATAAAGCGCGAACTGTCACTCCGCGAGGAGCCTCCTGGCGCTACGGAAACGGGGTGAGGGAAGCTGGGAAGGAATTTCAAGATGGAAGAAAATTTAGATTAGCGCAAAACAGTGGTCATCTGGGATATTGTATATCCAAGTTTTTAATGCCTTCCTAAAGAGGGATTCAGATTCCTGGAGTCGTAGGCTGATAGGGAGTGCGTTCCACGCTTTAGAACCAAGGTATGCAACCGTTTTGGCTCCCTTAGTAATGAGTTTAAAATGGGGTGGTTTTAGGAGATTAGCTGAGGAAGATCTAAGAGTCCTGATGGTGGTGTAAGGGGAGAAACGAGCTGAGAGGTACCTGGGCCCTGACCTGCAAGTGGCTTTATGGGTGATCGAGAGAATCTTAAAGAGGATTATTTTATGGATGGGAAGACAATGCAGAGTTTTGAGCGCCGAGGTAGCCGAAGATCTGCGTGGGAGCTTTAAAACCAGACGGGCTGCAGCATTTTGAGCCACTTGCAATCTTTTTATTGTGGATTTGTTAGTACCCGCTAGCAGGCTGTTGCAGTAGTCTAAGCGCGAGAGGATTAGGGCGACTGTCACTGATTTCTTGGCTGCCAGTGGAATGAGATCGAAGAATTTCTTCAGCGATCTCATTAAGCTAAAGCAGGTTCCTGCCGTGGTTAGAGCGTGAGGGAGAAAGGATAGGGCGGAGTCAAACTTGACCCCCAAGTTTCTGGCTACTTTAACCATCTCTGGTGGAGGGGAGGTGCCTTCTGGCCACCAACTAGCAGGGATGAAAGTAACATTAGTGCCAATGGGTAGGATTTCAGTTTTGTCGGTGTTACATTGTAGATGGTAGTTCTTCATCCATTGTATGACGTAAGAAAGACACGTTTTGAAGTTCGTTTCGGCATTGGTGTTATTTTTGTCCAGGGAGACGATCATTTGGGTGTCGTCAGCATAGGAGGTGACTTCGATTCCAAAGGATTTTATAAGGAAGATGAGAGGGGCCATATAAATGTTAAATAACAGAGGGCTCAAGGAGGAGCCCTGAGGGACACCTGTTGTTATGTTCTTCTCCGTGGAGAGAAAGGGGCCTAGGGAGACAGTTTGTCTACGGTTGGTGAGAAAAGATCTGATCCATGCCAGAGCAGTACCCGTGATGCTGCCGCGTTCGAGTCTTGCGAGAAGAATGTCATGGGAGATAGTATCGAATGCGGCGGAAAGATCCAGATCCTCTGTGATCTTTAGGAGGGCAGACTCCGTTGAGTGTCTGGGACGGACGCCCGATTGTTGAGGATGAAGAGTGTTATTGGATTCGATGAACTTTGAGAGTTCTTTGAGCACGAACCTCTCCGTAATTTTGCCCAGCGCCGGGAGCAGTGAAATGGGCCGTAAGTTAGAGAGGACCGATGCATCCACATTTTGTTTCTTTTTGAGGGGTTTGACCAGGGCAAGTTTCCAGTCGTCTGGGACAATGCCTGTGCTTAATGAGGAATTGACCAATTGATTTATGAACGGGTTGACTATGTCAATAAGTTTGTGTAGGATCATTGGGGGACAGGCATCCAATGGGGATCCTGATTTACAGGTCAATATGGCCTTGGAGGTGGATTCCAGTGACACCGGTTTAAAGGTTGAAATACCAAAGGTAGCCTGACCAGGATTGGGGGCTTAGGTCTCTATGTTAGAAGGGGTAAGGGGGAAGTTTTTTTGTATTTTGGAAATCTTATCTTCGAAGTAATTAGAGATGTTGTTGCACAGAGTTTGTGAGGGGGGTAGATCTTTCTGTAGTCCTTTGGGGTTCGTGAAGGAGTTGATAATTTTAAAAATTTACTTTTGAACAAGTTTTGACTCCAGTATGGCTTTTGAATAATAAACTTTTTTGGTGGATTTAATATGAACATGGTAAAGTCTTCTACATACTTTGTAGGCTAGCCTATCATCAGTAGTGTAGGACTTTCTCCATTTACGTTCTTGTTGCTTGCAATGATATTGTTCTTTGGCTAACTCGGGAGTGAACCAGGGTGGTCTCGGAGTTTTAGGTTTCCTCTTTCCTCTCCTGTCGTGAAACTCTAGGGGCGCTAAATCATTGCATATGGTGGAGAGCCAAGTATGGAAGTGGCATGAGTCTTGTTTTGGGTTGCCTGTGAGAATTGGTCTGCATGCCTGGGCAAGGGGCATAAGCTTAGGGTTATTCAAAAGTTTGGACCATTGACGACTGGGTTTAGGGTTGAGGGAGGTGGGGTCAGGGCTCCCTGTTGTTGAATACACTAAGGTAAGTGGGATCATGTGATGGTCTGTCCAGATTAAAGGGATGGGGAGGTTCACCGAAAGTGCAGTAAAGTTGGAACAGATCCCATCTAGGGTGTGGCCAGCCTGGTGGGTGGGGTGTTCAACCAGTTGTTTTAGAGTGAGGAGTTCAATTATTTGAAGGAAATTGTCCGTACCAGGAGATCCTTTGGATTCCAAATGGAGATTGAAATCCCCGAGCATTGTAAAATTAGCGTATTTGAGGAGTGGCTGGCTTAAGGCGTCTCTTAGCGAGTCTATGAAGGTGGCGCTTTGTCCAGGCGGTCGGTAAATTAGGACCCCTGAAAACGACAGTGAGGCATCTAGGGAAATACAGAAGCCTAGGCTTTCTGCGCCTTTGAAGGAGACTAGGTCTAGAGTGGAGCAGGAAAGGGAGTCACGAATGATGATGGCCAGTCCACCTCCTCTGCCGTCTGACCTGTCCTTTCTGTAAATATTATAGTTAGGAGGAAGTGCAATGGCTATGTCCGGATTGCACCATTCTTTCAACCACGATTCCGTAATGAATAAGAAATCGAGCTGCATGTCCAGTATTAGGTCCCTGATATCTTGACAGTGTTTACTGAGAGATCTCGCATTGATAAGACCGCCTTGCAACTTAGAATTGCGAGTTGAAATGGGAGGGCTTGTCTTATTGATCCCTGTGGTGGAGCTATAGAGAAACGTCTGTCTACACTGATAACATGTGTAAGCTCCCCATATTTTTTCCGGGGCAACTTGGTGGTTGCATTCACTATTATCGTTGAGTGACCTTAAAGCCTCGGAACTGTATTGTAGTTCAGGCACTCTTTGGGCAGCGTTTCCTGCCTTAGGCGCGTCCTTAGCGCGGACGGGCGCAGACGGGCTTGCCTTTGGCGCGCCTACGGTGCACCGGCGGTGCACCCGCTGCGCGCATCCGCTGCGCATCCGGCCCAGCATGAGTTAAAATAGCTGACCGGGCGTGGGAGGGGCTTGGATACGGTCACGAAACCGGAAGTGCAGGGTCTTATGGATGATTGGCTGACAGAAAAAGGTGTGTCCGCTTCCCTCCAATCAAACGGCACAAGGCCGGCGTTGGACCGGGGAAGCAGAGACTGCACACAAGAACGAGCAGGTGAGTCAGAGCACAAACAATTTCTTATCGTGGAGATGCAATCACCCTCAATCTGCACTAGCGTACCACCCCAGTAATAAATAACATAAAACTGAGTCCGCTTTCCAAGATTTAAAAAGCACAGTAATAATGATAAAATTAATAAAATGAGGGCAAGCCCACAGTTAAAAGTGATAATCACTAGGGAAATCCTTATGGCACTACGATGTGAATCTCGCAGCCGCTTCCCTTCGTATTCCGCTTATGTCACATATCTACAATTTTGGGGTTGAGTCCGGACAACATAGCCAATATCACAATCCACTAGTCAAGCGACGTTGATACAAGTTGATCAGAGTCTTATCTCCTAGCCAGTATTGCTAATCATCTCAAATTTGAGCATGCACATGTGGAGAGGCACGGGACTCATAGACTGGCTGCTCAAGAACCATACACAGGTTTTGACCTTTCTCCCATTTATTTTTGGATGGGATACTCTTCCAATCCCTGGCGGTTTCATGTTTAATCACAAACAGACCCACATGGAGAAATGCAGCTTTGTATCTATTAGTGTTTATCTCTACCGTTATGTGTGACAGAGTGAACTTGGGATCTAGATTTAGGGGCCAAGCAAGCACCTCCCTCCAAGGTGTTCAGTGCTCTCTTCCAGTATGTTTTGTATCACTAAATAGGGCTAGATGGTGTGGAAGAAATTCCTTATCTCGACTTCGCACCTAAGACTGTCAGAGAAAGAAGTCTTTCCTCGGTGGCAAAGCATTTGGCTGGTAAAGAACTCCCTGTGGTGAAATTTCAATTGTATTAGCCTATACTGTGTGGCATTAGCAAGCGTTATGGGGCCATTCTTGGGTCTTTCCATTCTTCATCTGTCAGGTCTCATTTATCTCTTTCCCAAGTGGTTCTCAGTACACTGTGTGTCGAGTGTGTTATGGTATGTTAATAAAATCCTTTGCCATCTCAGTTAACCCAATAGAAGTTGAACCTCTAAGAGGTTAAATTTGGGGAGTTTGCTCAAGTTTTTGACATGGTCATGGAGGGCATGATGGACTTGTAAGTATCGAAAACAAATAATGTTTGTGCATTGCATGTGATGCTTGGAGATGGAGAAATTACATGGGGGTCCCAGACATAACATCTTCCAATGTGGTGATACCAATCCTATCCTAGCCTTCGAATCCTTCCAAAGCAGCAACATAACTTAGCATGGCTTCCACCCAAAGTGGAGTAACCATGGTCACTTTGTTATGCCAGTTCAGTCCTCAGAGTCCCACACCAGATCTCCAGCACATGTTTTGTCATTAGAAGGATAGACACTGACACCCTTCCTCCATATACGTAGTGGCACACATTTACATCCACCATAGCCCCCTTTTCAGGAGTGAAGGCAGGGCCAGATTGAGGGAGTATAGCAACTCATTCATAATCATTTGGGGCCAGATGTACTAAACACTGGTTTCAAAATACTGGTTGCATTTTGCGACCAGTATTTTTGCAACCAGTGTGGTATGTTGCGAACCAAACTGTGTACTATTAGGTCGGTTCACTAAATACTGAATCGCAGAGGTTCACAATTTGATCTACCTCCTGAATGTTAATGAGGTAGGCCACAAATTGTGACCCACTAGGATTTTTTCCATCACAGGGTTAGTGGCCCACTGGGGTCACATCATGTCTGTGACTGCCTTTATATGAAGAAATTACTTTAAAAAAATGCAGCCTAAAAAGGAAAACCAGATGCATTTAATTTTTTTTTAAAGTTTAACAATCATTTTCCACTCTTAAAAAAAAAATTGTCAACATTCACGGGGCCCCTTCCCATTTGCGAATAGGTTACTACTACTTTTTTGTAGGTGGTAAAATATTAATGTTTTGCAACCGGATTTCAGTTACAAAACATTATAATATAGATTAATACATGCGATTACAATTCTCTATTTGGAATGAATACCCTAAACACACCTCTTCCAAATAGTCATAAACCAAATTGCGATTTGGTAACATGTTACTGAATCGTGATATGTGTTTAGTACATATCAAAATGCCATTTTCAGACACAAGCAGTCCAATTTTACAAATCTAACCCTTTTCAACTGCAAAAGACCCTGGTACATCTGGCCCTTAGTGCGCTGCTTTGTAACATGAATGTAGTCTGCGGCCCCGAAACCGCTGTTGAATGGAGATTTGCTACATTTGAGCATTGCAATTCTCTGTGCTTCACCATTCCAAAAAACTTCTGAGCAGCAACGTAATACGTTTAAAGAAACTATCTGGAATTTTAAATGGGTAATGTTGGAGTTGGTTATGCAGCCTTGGCAAAGAGATCTGTTTAAAAATTGCCTTTCTGCCCATAAAAGATAGGGGCGAGGAGACCAGAAGGACATGTCTCTATGTAATTTAGAGACTTGTTTGAGCATGTTACTTTCCCATATCTTGCTTTATTCACGTGTGACATACATCCCTAAGTGTCTAAAACTTTCTATGGACACCTTCAAAGCGGAATTCCATTGCAAATTCCATTGCAAGTCGCTCTGCGAAGTTCTGGTTGGGTAGACTACCCTTTTAAGGTAATTGAATTTAAGACCAGAAAATTCACAAAAGACCTGCAGTATCTGAAGGTACCCAAGTCCTGTGGATCTCTGAGGGATACCAAGAGATTGTCAGTATATAAAGAATCTCTATATGGGATCCTGTTGGCCAAGTCAAAACCACGTATATGGGCATCTATGCAAAGCCATTCAGCCAAGCCTCAATGGCTACTGCAAACAACAGGGGATAAAGCGAGCAATCCTGTCTCATGCCCTCTGAACGAAAAAGGCCTCAAAGACATCTGTGCCCAACAAGACCCTGGCCCATAAATCAGTATAGAGTAGGTGTATGTATATGAGGAATGTGAGCCTGAAGTTTGCATAAAGACTGTTAGTTCCGCTTCAGTAATTCCTCCCTCAAATTGCGCAGGTGTACTTGAGAAAGTCATTTGACTGGGAGTAAATTCAGGGGAGCTGGTGGTGAAGTCTTTGTGTCCCTGAGACTTCAGAACAGGAGGCAAGCTCAGTTTCAAGCCCTTGGAGATCTTTTCTTCAAGCAGGTGACAAGCAAACAGCAAAGTCCTTTTTCTCCTTTCCTTGGCAGCAAGCAGCCACTGCAGGTCAACCCCAGACAGCAAACAGCACAGGCGCAGTATTCCTCCTCAGCTTATCCGGCTCTTCTCCTTGGCAAAGGTTCCTCTTAATTTCCTAGAAGTGATCTAAAAGTCTGAGGTCTGAGCCCCTCTTTTTATACCCAAAAATCATTTGTCCTCTGAAGGCAGAGAGTGTCTATACGCAGCCAAAACCAGTTCTGTGGGGCACTTTGCAAGTGCACAACAACCTCCATTGTCAGTGTGAGCCCTGGCTCCAGACACACCACAGGGGGGCAGAGCCGTCATTGTGGAAGGCAGGCACAGTCCTATTCAGGTGAAGGTGCTACTCCTCCCACCACTCCAAATGAGGACCAGGCCTATTCAGCCCAGCCCTGACTCATCAGACTTCTGGAGCCGCTACCCTTCTCCAGCCCCTGTCATCCAAAAGCCAGACATGCACTACACAAACCTAGCAGAGGCACATTGGATGGTTAGGCAAGAAAATACCTACTTTCTAAAAGTGGTATTTTCAAACACGGAATGTAAAAATCGCCCTCACTAAAAGATGTATTTTAACATTCTGACTTAAGGCACAATAAATGTTATGTTTCTATCTTGTTCCTAGGGTCAGTTAAGTTTTTTAGCACGTTATAAACAAACTCCCTATTCTGGCCTATGAGAACAGATAGCCTTGCAATAGTGAAAAAAGAAATTGGCAGTATTTCACTATCAGGGCATGCCACAGGGGTAGCTTGGGCCTACCATAGGGGTGACTAGTATGTAGAAAAGGGAATGTTTAGGGACTGGCAAGTGTGTGCACTTGCCAATTGGACATGGCAGTCCCAGCCTGCACACAGGTCCTGCAATGGCAGGCCTGGGTCACATTTTACAAGCTACTTCTGTGGGTGGCACAATCAGTGCAGCAAGCCCACCAGCAGCATTTGATTTACAGGCCCTGGGCACACATAGTGCACTTTACTAGGGTCTGACAAGTAAATCAAATAGCCAACCATGGAAACACTAATCCATAACACAATTTACAAAAGAGAGCATATGCACCTTAGCACTGCTCAGCAGTGTTAAAGTGCCCAGAGTCATAAAACCACCAACAACAGGTCAGAAAAATTACAGGAGGAAGACAAAAAGTTCTGGGATGACCCTGCAAAAAGGGCCAATTCCAACAGTCGGGGTTATTCACTGTGTCTTTATTACCCCACTGAAAGATCCTACTTTGAGTAAGACGCTGTGTCGATGTTGCTTCATTTAACAATAGTTGCCTAAGCCTAGCTCTGTGCTGTTCTTTGAGTGTATGATATGGGGCAGATTGGTGCTGTATTTTCAGTGTCAGTATTGCATTTTCTAGGTGTGTGATGTCTAATAAGCAACTTCTATTGCATTCTGCTAAATGGCTAATACATCAACTGTGTATGTGTGCCTTAAAGACTTCCCTATTTACAAGAGCAATGCTTCCCTCAGAGGAAACACTAAACCTGTGCTTTCTGGGCAAAAACACATGTGGAAGCGCCAAACACTTAAGAAACAGCTATTTGATAGCTATTGACAGTTATTCAGTATGATGGTATACCAAGTTGGTGATCCAGAAAAAAATGTACTGTGATAGTGGTTAGTGACAGAGATGAACTGAAAGTATGGAAGTGTACAGAAACACAGGAGATGTTGACAAAAGGTCCTCTTAGTTAAAGAAGCTTAACTTTAACTTAAAATTAGAGTACAAGTTCAATGGATAACAGTTAGAATCAGTTAAAGCAAACATGGGAATGCATCAACGTTTCAGCCCATATACCAATCATTTCCATTGGGGTCTTCATCAGGACCATTCAGGTAGCAACCTCTCACCATGAGTCATATGAGCAAGAAAAAAATCTCTTAACATGCATACTTCACTGACCGCTGTAAAAATACTTCCTGAATCTGGTTGTTGTGGTCACACATTATTGAACTGCCTTATTAAGCGATGAAGTGTCCAGACACCTTCTTGAGACAACAGAACTACACTTAAGTAGAGTTGTCTGATGGAACCATGCATGCCTTTACCACGCATGCCGGTTCCACACAGTCTCAACAACGCAAACTTAACCAGGAATATGCCTTTGAAACGCATGCCTTTACAACTAATTATGCGTTGTTAAGGCATGTATGGTAAAGACATATCTGTGGTTAAGATTTGACAGGTATGTCTTAAAGCCCCCGACCCCTGTACCCACCCTGACTCCTAAAACTTCCCCCTCCCTCCTGAAAACCACACCCTTCCCCCTGAGCCCTACCAATTCTTCTGCCCCCAGTCCCTAAAACTACCCTGCAATCCCTTATGCCCTAAAAACTACCCCGAACCTCCCAGAGGCCTAAAAACTACCTGCCCTTCACTAAGTCCTAAAAACTACTCCTACCCCCCTGAGCCCTAAAAACTAACCTGCCCTCCCCATAGCCCTAAAAACGACCCTGATCCCTTAAAACTACACTGCCCCCCAAGCCCTAAAAAGTATTATGATCGCTACCCCCGCCCTGGGCCCTAAAACGGACCCCTAACCCCCGCTCTGACATTTAAAACAACCCACTCCCTCCTAAAATACAACGCCCTCCCCCAGGCCTGAAAACTATCACCCCAGTCCTGAAAAGTACCCCGAACCCTTCCCAGCCCTGAAAACTACCGCAAACCCCCTAGACCTGGAAGCTACCCCGAACCCCCAGCCCTGAAAACTACCCGACCCCCCCATCCCAGAAAACTACCTCAACCCCCCAAAACCAAACCACTCCAAAACTCAGCCACAGCCCCATTTACCTCACTGTGTCATGTCCTCTCCCAATTCTTCCTGCTTCCGACAGCCAACAACTAGTCCGCACACTGCCTTAACCATGCATATGATTGGTTAAGGCATAGGCGTGGTTAAGGCGAGCGTGGTAGTGCTTTCATAGTTGAAACACGCGTGTCTCTGCACGCGTTGTTCCGACTGTTTCCCCTTAAGTAAGTTTGTGTCTAGATTTTGAGGATGGTGGAGAATCATGGTTCAACAAACTTTAAAGTCCGGACTGGGCAGTTTTCCCATCCGCATTTCCTATAGGGCATGGAGCCACTAGATCATGTTCTTTTTAAAGCTTTGGGTCGATGCTAGCACCCCTGTCACTTTCTCCAGCTCTCTGAGTTGGACTGATAGAGAGATAGAGAGAGTGAGCGAAAGAGAAAGAAAACAGAGAGATGGAGCTGCTTGCACATTTTACAGATGACCTAGCTTAATGAAAAATGTTCAATCCTTGTGTGATAATGTTTGTCTGATATATGACTTTTAATATGGATACTTTTAAGGCTATTAGGTCCTGAGTCACAAAGGCATTTGCACACTCAGCTTAAACTCAGGGGTGCAAGTGCCTTCGTTTAGTAAGGTAAAGCAAATGTTAGACATTTTGAATTCACTCACTCACTCACTCACTCACTCACCTGTATCGTTTAATTTTATTTGCAATGTCCTTTTACATGTCAGCAAGACACTGCAGGGATCCATGCTTATCGAAGTGAAAGCCCACAAATTAGCAAGTTCGTGGCTGCTCAATTTTTTTGGCAGACACAGTCCCTACCTTGTGAACAGCTGGAGATTTTCTCAAATCTAGGGCAAAATTAAGTCCCCATACAGGGTGGGGATCCTAACCCCAAAATTCGGTGTCGGTGTGGGGAAGGGGTTTCTTGATGTGAAAAATGTATTTCCCATGGAAAAGAGGTAGCAAATGTAGTTGCCCTTTCGTGTCATATTCATTCATGATTACATTTACACCTGTAACATTTATATGTGTGCAAATGGCTGCACATTGGCGTAGTCCTGGAAGGCTGCGAGAGTCACAGCTCCACAGCTAGAAATACACCTGTAATTCTTTAAAGATTCCAAGAAGTCGACAATTTACTCCAAGGTGCAAACCTACAGGTAAAAACCTCCTAACTTTTGTCATGTGCGCCCCCTGAGACCAGAAAGGCCCCAGAGCCGGGCACATATTAACGCTAAAGGACATTGCCAATCCTGGGCCCAAGATTGCTTACAAGCATTATATCACTATCACCAGAAGCTCTTTGCTTTACAGTTTTAAAACATTGTTCCTGTGTATATCACAGGGAGATTAAAATGGCTTGACAGACAAGTGTATGCAGAATGGTCTACATGCAAAGCATTGATGCTCCAGCGAAGTCTGCATTCAATACCTGCATTGTTAGGAACGGATTCGCGGGAAAGACGCGTAGTTGTTAACATTCACTTTGGCAACTGGCTAGTATTATTGATGTGCGGGTAAATCACTTGTCGGAAAGGTGCCTAAAAACGTAATAAATAGTACCTCTCACAAATGCAACTGAATGTTGAATAATGTATATTCCTCCAATGATGAGATGCCAACATGACACGAAAAAAGAATCCATTGAGTAAACTCATTAGCTGCGCTGCATTGATCTTGTTCAAAATAATTATACATTTTGCTGAAGGGTTTTTCTGTAGCGCATAATTCCGTTATTTCAAGCTGGCTTTTTTGCAAAGAGGGATAGAGAGGGGGCGGAAGATCAGAGAAAGGGAAAGTGCCAAAAACACAGAGTATGAGAGTGTGCGGCAGAAATAAAGAGAGGCAGGGCAAAGAAAGAGAAGGGAGGGTGAATATAAAGTGGGAAAGATATAGGAGAGAGAGAGAGAGTGAACGGGAGAAGAGGAGTGGGAATAGAAGAGATAAATAGAGAGAGGCTTTGTACAAGATCCGGGGAGAGGGGTTGGAGTAAGCAGAAAAAGAGAAAAGGAAGGCAAGAGAAAGAGGATCCTGTGGAAAGAGAAATAGAGCGTGCGGATAAAGAGAATGTGAAGCCGAGAGAAAAGGAAAGTTGGCGATTCGTAACGTTATACAGGAAGAAAGAAGTAGAATGCGAGTGAGAGCAACGACGTAATGACAGGAAGCGGAGTATGCCCTGGAGAAAAATATAGACCCCAGAGGAAGTGAGAGCAAGAGAGTGTAGAAAGAAAGAGAATGTGCAATTGGAAAAAAGAGTGAGAAAAAGGATGAAAACGGAAACAGAGTGAATAAACGAAAAAGAAAAATTGAGTGAGGGTTCAAGATCGAGAGAGGAAGAGAATGAACGATAAAATGTAGGGGGAGTGAGAAAGCGCGAGAGCTTGTTAGCATTCCCCTCACACGCGTCGACACTTGAGCAAACTCCTCCGCGTCTCCCTGCTTTTCATTAAATCACTAGCGGGTGCTGTGGCGATGTGTCATAAACAGGGAATCCTCCGCATTTACATACTTCATGAAAACTGGCACAGAGCTAAATATTCCCGGCTGACCGCGGCCTACATAGCCCGGCTTTCACGTCACGTGACCACACTCTGCAGCTCAACGGAATGTTTCATCTGCCAGGGACCAGAAATCACTCAACTGTGCGTTCACCGGAAACACACACCCCTCTGCCTTATAACCAAAGCCACACCGCATGGCACGTTTTGCAGAACTGCAATAAACACGCAGCTGTTCACGCCGACCGATGCATTGCTGCAGTACGTGCATCGAGGCTCGTATTCAACACACTGAATTGTGGGAAGAGCCCAACTTGGGTTTTGAACGTTCTGCACTCCACATACTTATGTTATACCACAATCCGGTATTCCCTTTCTCCTCCACGAATTCCACAGCTTCTTTCTTCGCATCAGCAACTACGTTTTATTAATATCATTTTTTGTGGGGTGTTTTGATACAAAATCTAAAGTAAAACTTAAATAGTTTCTGGAATAGAGTAGAAACCGGCATGCTAAAAAAGTTGAAAATGTAACATTTATCAATATCTCCGGGCCAGGAAAGAGGCTTTTTGTAAATTGTAAAGACTGATAATAGAATCGTTGCTCCTTATAACGGCACGGTACCTTCGAATCCGCAACAGGTAACCTGTTTATGTGTAGAATGTGATACAAGTATTATCAGACGTTGTCTCGATTTACTTGTTTAATACAGAATAATAAATGACCTATGAACTAGTTTGGTCAAGTGAAAAAACGAAGGCACGTCAAACGTGTTTCAATCTTGAGAGGTGAGGCATTGGTGAGATGTTTCTTATTGAAAGAGAGTTCTCTGGTGGCCAAGGATCCTGATTTCGCCACAAGGAGCATGGCCTTGCTCCTGGAATGAGTTGTTACTAGCTGGTGCCTTATGAGGCGTGCATCCTTGCAGGCACCCTCGATGAAGTACCATTGACGCTAGGAGGCCTCTTGTGAGGCCTTGCTCTGATCCACAAAGAAAACAGAAGTCCCTTACCTCGAGGTAAAAATTGTAAAAATGGATCATGTGCTATATTGCTTGTGTGTGTCAAAAACAGTTCAACAATAAAAGGCTTTTAACAAACATCATATTATCTGCTGTGTATATAAGGCAAAAACACTGACAATCAAGATTTACTGATAAAATATTTGTTTATTTAAAAAAGGCTTTTACTCTTAGAAGATCAAAAGCTTAACAATCAATATATATTAAAAATATCTCCTCACAGAGAAGATATGGTACATGACAAAATTTATTACAAATAGAATTTTTTTTGTTACGAAAAAATTGTCGACGCAGCGTTTCGGTGATGGATTTCTATTTTTTCACCTTCTTCAGGACATAATTTTCGATTCAATCTAATAAAATGAGAACCACAGTCTTAGTCGTCTCAGAAATATTTTCACAAATCACCCCAAACTCGATTGCATGTTGGTGATATCTATGTAGTTGTGCAGAAACTGTAATAAGTCTAATAGAGCAGCTGGTAATCCAAAGATTAAAATGATTTAAAAGCGCCACATGAGGATGTGGGCTTTCGTTCAATTAGAATAAAAATAAAAATTAAAGCTCGGTAGCAGCTGTATATTTAACTTGCAGCCGTGTTCAGTTATTTCGGGCCATTTTTCAATGTGGCCTTCGAGCTCTCAATACAATTGGTACTTGAACCTTGCTATGTTTGAAGATATCAATGTCTTGGCTCTGTTTCGTATCGTAAAAAGCCGGCCTCCTTGCTCTATCAGTATCTTCCGGATGGCGAAGTTAGATTGAATCAAAAATTACGTCCTGAAGAAGGTGAAAAAAAAGAAATTTCTCACCGAAACCCCGTGTAAACACATTTTTTCGTAAAAAAATTCTATTTGTAATACATTTTGTCACGTACCATGTCTTCTCTGTGAGGAGATATTTTTAATAAATTTATTGTTAAGTTTTTGATCTTCCAAGAGTAAAAAGCCCTTTTTAAATAATTAAATATTTTATCAGTAAATCTTGATTGTCAAAGTGTTTTTGCCTTATATACACAGCAGATAATATGATGTTTGTTTAAAACCTTTTAGTGTTGAACTGTTTTTGACACACACAAGCAATATGGAACATGATACATTTTTACAATTTTTACCTCGAGGTAAGGGACTTCTTCTGTTTTCTTTGACATTAGTACCCGTCCCTTCTCTTTGTATTAGGGTATCTCCCTTTACCTTTGATCATCTTGCTCTGATCTACACCTGCCTTAGTCTTAAACCCTGCCACCAGCCTCTAGAACGTGGGTACTCGCAAACGTTTCCCCAGGGGTCACAAACTATGGTGCAGTAGTGGCTGCTACTGATCGAGAGTGGTGGGCGAAGCTGGTGGCGGGAACGAAAAAAAAAACCGTTTACCTGGGTCAGCCGGCTGCCGCCTCTCCTCCGCCCTCTTCTTTCTGTCCCTGCCGGCAGCAGGAAGCACCCGGGCTCCCAGGCTCCCCATAGCCAATCCCAATGCTGCAATGCAGTGTTGTGATTGGTCTTACGGGAACTGGGAGGCTTTACATATTCCTCATCATGCTGTGTAAAGCAAGCCTGGTGGGAAAGATGCAAAGGGCGCAGGACTTTTTGGCTGGCCTGAGAGGTCTGGCCAAGAAGTCATGCGCACTTAAGGAGTGCAAACTACTCCTCTCCCTGCTCTGGCCAGCCTCGCCCCGCCCTGAGAGCCACTGACTTCAGTAGGAAAAATAAAATGATAATAACAACATGTTATTATCATTTTATTCTTCCTTTTGAGCTGCGGGGCCATGCTCCTCCACCTTAACGGAGGAGCCGCCACTGCTATGGTGTCTGGTGTGCCCGAGGGCCGCATTAATGGCAGCACGGTGGGAGTGAGGCTTTGTGGGGTTTAAGCTGGGAGTTGGGGACGTGAATCACATACATGGTGTGGTCAGTGAGTCATGTATTTATTTTAAGGGTTTCTTTCCATACTGCCCTTGGAATTAAGTCCTTGGTCTCTAGAAGAGTTTTAGATTTAACAATACTGTTATTTTGTATCTGAATTGCTACCCCTCTACTGCACCTTGGGTTAAGCCTTTCTTGCTTGCTATCGCTACCTTAGGAGACCAAGTGTATAAAGGAAGCAACTTGATTATTGAATTGAATTGAAATGAAATAGAATTGCATAACGTGAAACCAGAAAATCTAGGATCAATCACGGCTTCCATACTTGACCTAGCTGTTTGATCCTAGGCAGTTACCTAGCTTCACTTGACCTCCTTTTTCTTGATTATGACATATAGAGCACCTTGAAATGCACTAGTTCAGGGAAATGCTGTGCAAACCTCTTGTTTTTGATTTAATAAACTATAATGTTGTCCATGTATGATAACAACCCTGACCACCTAAAAAGTTTCGCGTGGTAAGTGTCTTGCCTCTTAGTTCAATGTCAACGGTGTTGTCAGGGTGTGAGGAGGCATGAATATTTCTGCACTCATTTTTAAAAACGATCAGTTTTAAATATGATACTTGTGAATGCACTATTGTATTATGATGTACTACGGTGTAGCTCTTCTGCATGTTAATGAAATACACGTTTCAAATTTTAAAATTTTAAAGAGGTTTTTTCTTATATTTACACATTTGTTGCAAGATGTATTGAAAAATGAATGTGTTTCTAAAGTTATGTTTCATAGGGCACCTTATTAGCTTTGTTTCTTTCACTTCAGTGAGCCTGTAGATAATCGCTTTCCCCTTTAATAAACATATTTTTGAATGCTAGTGCCTTCTGAAGTAAACAGCAGCCTGGTGCAGTCATTCAGGTGGGGGCCACATGTGAAGGTCAGGAGGCCCCCGGGCCGTACTTGGAGTACCACGGCTACAGAGGTGACTATGCTACAGCTTGAAGTCATGACACCATGATGCTAAGCAGGAGAATGGAGAGGAGAGAATAGACTTGCACAGGGCCCAAGGAGGGTGGGTGACTGCAACCATGTTCTAGGGGAATTGTTAATTCATTTGAAAACTCTGCCAAAACGTATCATTGTAATTGTTCTTAGCATATCAAAGGCCTTCAAGAGTTTATCTAAGCAGAAACACACAACGAAAATAAGTGGAAAAGTGAACAAAAGCAAGCATGATAATGAGACCAGGGAATTATGACTGGAATATTTACTGCCTTTATCTTTTTGTCATTGATTTTATATATATTATTCCCCCCTCTGGTGAGTTGTCAAAGAGCCTTTGCTTGATCAGGAAGTGCTTGCGTGAGCACTGAGCACGCATGTGTGAATGGAAAGTCGTGTATGACCTATGCAGAGATCGTGTGCTATACAACTGAAGACCAGAGTTTTGCTGTGCCATGTCTTTGAGGCCATGACATAGCAGGAGGCAGGGGGAGAGAATGAGTAGAGGTGTTAAGCTGGGTGCTCACTTTGGGTGCTATATAAGGTGATTGCTGAAGGAGACACTTCACACTTGAGATCAAGAAGGTAGAGTTGGGTGTTGTCCGGTATATGTGTTGTGAGTACCAGAAGTGTGCAGGGATTATGTCACAGCGGGGGAGACATAGTGGCTAGAGTGGGAGGGTGACGATCTGTACCAGAATTTAGTCTGGCCATGCATCTTCCAAGGAGGAAGTGATAGTAATTCAAAGGCATTTGCTCATAGTCAGGGCCACTGGAATTATGCGGCAAGATAGGGCTAAATTATGAGGCAAGGTTGAGTAAATTATGTGGCAAGAAAAAGCAAATTATGCAGCAGAAGGCACATTTTGTGATTGTACTGCTTCATTATTTAATCATTTTAAAACTTGGTAATACTCTCGGGGTATTGGTTGCACATCATTAGTACCAGTTTAACATCCAAATATAGTAATCCACAACAGAAAGGGAACCATTCCAACTTTGCAAAGTGCCTTCCACTGCGCGGAAACACATTTTGTAGCATTTTTAATAAATTTGGAACCGTTTGAACTAGAAGTTAAACTTTTTTTGTTAAAATCTGCAGATTATGTGGCAGATGATGATTACATGGCAAATGTGGCAAATATATAACCATGCGAAAATTGCTGCAGCCACACAATCGCATTTCCAGTGGTCCTGCTCATAGTCATCTTCACAGATGCTTTATCCGAGTTTTGAAGTTTGTTGCTGGGTCCTAGGATGAAAACGTCTTGTGGCGCATTGTGTCAAACTATAGCTGGTGTCAGAGTTCAGGGCACTTTTGCTTGCACTCTATTGTGTGGTAACACACAAGCTGGCAGATGCTTAAGTGAACTGAACAGCCGGGTCTTGAAACTTTGAGGAAGAAATATACAGGCATTGGAATGAGATGCAAGGATGAAGCTGAAAGCCAGAGGCATGTAGCAGAGAGAAAGCAACTGTTTAGCAATATAAGTGGCATTTACTTTGAGGTTTGTGGCTGAAACAAATATGTGTGTTTTCTTGTCTTTTTTCCTGGGCTCCGATAATGCAATGTTTATTGTTATCTGCTGTTAATAGCGGGAGCCTTTATTTTCCACCCCTTTCAATATTTTATTTGATAAGCACTTATATGTTAGTCGATATTGTGCAGATGGATTTCACTATTATGAATCTTATTTTCTTATCAGCTGAGATTCATAGTAATTGTATTTATTTATATGACCTTCCCTCAGAGAGGAGTTGTACAAAAGGAGAGCAGCATAGTGCAGCAATTAGGGACTCGAGTAATTATGGAGTGTATGGAACAATGGCTCCATTCAACGTATACTGAAGCCTTAGGGGACATCAATACATCTGTCCTATAAATATAAGCATTATTTAAAATTATTTATGCTATTTTCAATGAAGCTCAGCCGATCCAAGCTATCCAAGTCTGGATGAGATACAGGAATCCTATTAAAAATACAATAATAAAGAGAATTATTCAATATATCTAGCAGGCCATAAGAATCAATGCATAAAATGCACTTTGAATCCATATGGGTATAATTTATGGATTTACCTGAAAGCAACGTGCTCAGTGCTGTGTTGACACAACAGTGTTGGTAAGGGCAGGTGCAAGCAATTGTGTGTATATCAAAAATAAATGAGGGATACCAGTCGCAGTGGTGCCCAGCCCCTAGTGTTCTTATAGTTGTTGCAAAAAGTGATAATTACGAGTATACTAGTGACAGAACATTATCATCACAGGTTTATTGATTGTTCCTTGCAGGAAATTTTGTGTTAGTTCTTTTGTCACTCGTATAATTTATGCCTGTTTGACTGTTCGTTGTGCTTTAAGACACTCCTCTTCAGGGTGTCAGTATCCTCGACTCCGGCAACCAACTCTATTGTGATGAGTGATGCCACCTGCTCCTCCATTGGGGTCAAGTCCTCTTGGAGTCCAGGTCCTCCTCCTGTAGTCATTACAGCCTTCTGTTTACTGGCCAGTTTGTCCTATGTCCTGTGTCTATGATCATGCTCCCATTTCTTGCATTCCACTACAATTATAGTAGCCTTAGTACATAGGGGCGTTTAGAGCTCTGGTTCTTAATTGTAGGCACTACTGATACGCTGCCTGACACACATTATACTCCTGTCAGTTATGCCCATGCCTCAATGCTGCCCATATATGAACAGCTTTGATATTATTATCAATGATAGTCCCTAAGTGAGCACCGGTGGCTACACTGTTTGTGGTGCTATGTAGGAGACAGAGGTCTGAATAAATAACAGTATGGCCAGAATAACCCTGAACCCCAACCTTAAGAGACTCTGCATGGTTTAACATCCTTCAAATTATCCATAAGATAGAAGAGACCATTGTTGCAAAGGGAGAATGGAAGGGACAAAAGCCGACAAAGATGGTGGGTTGCCCAGCAGAATATCCCCAAATCTATCTAACTTGAAGATATATATATTATCAAAGTACATATATATATGGAGCTAAGAATAGTAAATGATAGGAAAAGACCTGGGTGGCACCGGGGATGTTGGTAGCAAAACGCAACATTGCAAGGTTGTGTGGAGCGCGAGAGACAACCTTGATTGGTGTATGTTAATGGAACAAACAGTGTACGAATCAAGGTGATGCTCAAGGAAATGGACACAAATATGGGGCAGATGGAATGCATATATAGGAAATATCTGTGAACCTCGACATGCTACTCATCAAATGACTCCAGTATTAGAATAAGAGGGATACCAAAGAATGATTAGCGCAAAGTGGAAAGATAGAAGGGGGTGGGTGCAAAGATTGTATTACAATGATGGTCATGCTCAGTATAATGCTGTATAATTCTGTTGTACTATTATGGTGTCGTACTAAATAAAAATATTTATTTAAAAAAAAGAATAGTAAATGATAGTTCTCCCACTTCTGATGTAAGGAACCCCTTGAGGACCACAAAATAAAGGAAAGGGTGCCTGTCCATTTGCTTAAGACGTGAGGTTCGCTCACTGGGAATCAGCAATGCACAAAGTGAAGCAAATCGTGTCACAGCGGCTGATGGATTTGTCATAGTTTAGATTTCTCACACTTTAGCCCCTTGACTACTAGGTATCTGTATACTGGGTGTTCAGTATAATTTATTCAGTTATCATGATCAGATTGTGATGAAGAGCAATACAGTAAGAAGCACAAGCCTTGGTGGCAGTGCTTAATTTGTAAAAAAAGAAGTACGGGCCCTCATTAGGAGACCACCACAGCTTGCCCCACGCATTGCCACTGTCAGCACTACCAACGATAGTAGTTACACAACACTAACCATCACCCTGCTACAAGTGTGACAATTCAGACTGTTCGAGGTCCCCAAATCTATAAGAAAAGCTTGGATGGCGGGTATTGATTGTTTTCCATCTATATTAAATTAATAAACAACTGCTGTTCTGCTCATCTTTATATTTCACTAACAGAGCCACCATTTGCCAGCTGTCATAAGTGCCGGTGTTGGCAATTAAGTGCCTGTGTCGAGCACCGGAAACCACTGGCTCAAATTAAGCACTGCTTGCTGGGAGGATTGTAACCCTGCAAGCTCTTAAAATAATTCCAAAGAGCACTA
Organism: Triturus cristatus; assembly: GCF_964204655.1. NCBI lineage: Eukaryota > Metazoa > Chordata > Amphibia > Caudata > Salamandridae > Triturus > Triturus cristatus. The sequence continues at coordinate 714,516,033 of NC_140588.1, read as the reverse complement.
CATATGCATTGAATCAGTAATTGCAAAGAGTATATATAGTGGGCAACATGAGTGCCCAGTGTTGCAACTGTCTCTCTTGTGCAATGTCTTGTTGTTAAGCTTCATTTTACTGCATGCATATATCTGAAGGCATTCCCAAATAACAGCTGTGTGTGGACATTCCATGTTTATTTCATTGTGATGACGTTGATACCCCCTACCTTAAGTGAGCAGTTCACTGCTTGAACACGGCTACCCTGAGACTTAGGCCACCTTTCTATTGCAGACTAAGGGCCTGATTTGGATCTGGCGGTTGGATTACTCTGGCACAACGGTGATGGATATCCTGTCCGCCAAAATATAAATCCCATTATATCCTATAGGATTTATATTTTGGCCGATGGGATATATCACCGTTGTGACGCAGTAACCCTTCCGCTCTTGGCGTACGGGCTACTCTGTCACAACGGTGACGGATATCCCGTCCGCCGAAATATAAATCCTATTATATCCTATGGGATTTGAATTTCGGCAGACAGGATATCCCTCACTGTTGTGACAGAGTAACCTGTTCGCCAAGATCTAAATTAGATCCTAAGTGCGCAGTGCCCTGTTTCGTAGGGAACACCTGCAATCTCACCTTTGATATGTTCAAATTGTAGCTATGACTACCTGTACCACTTTGTCACCTTGCAGTCCTTCATGAAGTGCTGTGATGTTATCCAGTTCTACCTTGATCTTCCATTGTAGCTTCTTCTTATGCCAGTGACGTAGGCAAGGTAGAAGGAGTTGGCCAGGCTCGGCATCTACAGTTCATTGAAGAGAGGTTTGTGTGTGTGCCTTTGTAGCAGTTCGGCTTTTCCCTTCACAGCAGTTTATTTTCAATCTCTTATCTGCATATCTAATTTCTGACAGTCTACTTGTCCCCTAAACACATCACAATTAATGTACAACATTTATTCCCATGTTTCTCAAGGGTTGTATGACGTTACAACCCATGACATTACAACACATGCCGTTACAACGCATACCTTTAATCCGACTTGCTGTCGGGGATGTGCTGGAAGTTGGAATAGTATAATTTACTATTCCAACTCCAGTGTGTGCAACAGTAGGGAAGGTGTTCGAGTTAACTCCAACACCTTCTACCCCCTGGTACAAGCCGTTCGCGTTGTAACGGCATGCGTTGTAACGGCATGCGTTGTAATGGCATGCGTTGTAACGCTTCCGTTGTAAAGGCTGCTTCCCTCCTCAACACTAGTGGACATTAAAGAAATAGAACTAAGAGTATTTATGTTATTCTTATAGCAAAGGCGCGATCATAATTCCTTTTTTAGAAGCGCTGGAACTGGAAGAAACCCTCCAGTCCAGGCACAAGCCGGCCTGCACATTGGTGGTGGGTTTGAAAAGGATTCGGAGAATGAAGACAGTGAGCAGCTGGCCCCGCAGCCTGCAGCCCTGCAAGCCCATGGAGCTGTGCCAGGGAATCGTGGCATAAGGCGAGGAGCTGCCTGCCTTAATCTTGTTAGCGACTGGGAAATACGTGTCAAAAAGACCACATACAAAAAAAGGTCTCAATTTGCTTTAAAATAACAGTTTGGGTGATTTTATTTTACAATACACCCACCGCCAAGAGTATTCTCAATATATCCGAAGCAGTGTTCCTGTTCCATTGTCTGTAGCATTTCCCTCTTGAGCTTTATGAAGCAATGAAACTTTCTAATGTATTGCATCGTATACAGACTTAAAGCAGCACCTCCCCTACATTCCAGCAGGTCAACAGAGAACTGCAGTGCAGTCCCTTTTCGAGCTCTCTATGCCCAAGGCCACTGACCAATGAATCCCATGGCTGCTGCCACGCCTTAGCATCCTTGCCATATATGGATCTACAAATGTAGTTCCAAGTCGCCCATTGAAGCTTTCAGTCGACCTATTCCGACTTGTAGCTGAGTCCAGTTATACCTTCCAGCCACGGTCTGCATTTCTTCGTGGGTGAAACGGTGCATTTGCCTGCACTGTACTTGCTTCCTGCGCCATCTTGGGAGTGGCATTTTTGATTGGGCACACCTGTCGGTATGAGTGGGGGCATGCCTGGTGGGATCAGGGTTGTGCTGAATTAAAAACAAGGTCTCGCTTGATTCCTATACACACTCACTCCTGCTTGCAGGAGGAATCCAGGGAGGCCCAGACCTTAGAGCAGCGCTACGTACGTTTATTAATTAAATCATGTATTTTTGTATCTGGCTGTGCCTCTGTGCTAATTACTAAGCTAGCGCGCTGTATCAATCAATCAATCAATCAAAGACATTTATAGAGCGCACTACTTACCCGTAGGGTCTCAAGGCGCTGGGGGAAGGGGGGTGCCGTTACTGCTCGAACAGCCAGGTCTTCAGCTTCTTCCTGAAGGAGAGGTGGTCTTGGGTCAGGCGCAGGTCGGACGGGAGGGAGTTCCAGGTCTTGGCGGCCAGGTAGGAGAAGGACCTTCCTCCTGTCGTCGCTCTTCGGATGCGGGGGACGGCGGCGAGGGCGTGGTTGGCTGATCGGAGGTGGCGTTTGGGAGCGTAGAAGTTGATTCGGTTGTTGAGGTAGCTCGGGCCTTGGTCGTGTAGGGCTTTGTGTGCGTGGGTGAGGAGGCGGAAGGTGATTCTTTTGTTGACGGGGAGCCAATGCAGGTCTCTCAGATGTCCGGAGATGTGGCTGGTTCGTGGGATGTCGAGGATGAGTCTGGCTGAGGCGTTCTGGATCCGCTGGAGTCTCTTCTGCAGCTTGGCGGTGGTACCGGCGTAGAGGGCGTTGCCGTAGTCCAGTCGGCTGGTGACGAGGGCCTGGGTGACGGTCTTCCTGGTCTCGGTGGGGATCCACCAGAAGATCTTTCGTAGCATGCGTAGGATGTTGAAGCATGCCGAGGAGACGTTGTTGACTTGCCTGGTCATGGAGAGGGAGGAGTCCAGGATGAAGCCCAGGTTGCGTGCGTGGTCTGTCGGTTTGGGTGCGGTGCCCAGGGCTGGAGGCCACCAGGAGTCGTCCCAGGCGGAGGGGGAAGAGCCCAGGAGGAGGACCTCCGTCTTGTCTGAGTTCAATTTCAAGCGGCTGGTCGTCATCCACTCGGCTACCTCTTTCATCCCTTCGTGCAGGTTGGCTCTGGCGGCGGCGGGGTCGTTGGTCAGGGAGAGGATCATTTGGGTGTCGTCGGCGTAGGAGATTATGTTCAGGTTGTGTTGGCGTGCGATGGCCGCGAGGGGGCTCATGTAGACGTTGAAGAGGGTGGGGCTCAGCGAGGATCCTTGAGGGACGCCGCAGATGACTTCGGTGGCCTCTGACTTGTACGGTGGTAGGCGGACTCTCTGTGTTCTTCCGTCGAGGAAGGAGATGATCCATTCCAGAGCCTTCTCCTGGATTCCGACGTTGCTGAGGCGCTGAACTAGGGTGCGGTGGCAGACAGTGTCGAATGCCGCGGAGAGGTCCAGGAGGATGAGGGCCGCTGTTTCTCCGTTGTCCATCAGGGTTCGGATGTCATCGGTGGCAGCGATTAGGGCGGTCTCGGTGCTGTGGTTGGCTCGGAAGCCAGACTGTGAGGGGTCGAGGGATCCATTTGTCTCAAGGAAGGCGGCCAGCTGCTTGTTGACGTTCTTCTCGATGACTTTGGCAGGAAACGGGAGGAGCGAGATGGGGCGATAATTCTTGAGTTCGGTGAGGTCCGCTGTGGGTTTCTTGAGTAGAGCGCTGAGTTCGGCGTGCTTCCAGCTCTCAGGGAAGGTGGCGGTGTCGAAGGATGTGTTGATGATGTCTCGCAGGTGGGGTGCGATGACAGCGTCGGCTTTGTTGAAGACGTGGTGGGGACAAGGGTCGGTCGGAGATCCGGAGTGGATGGAGTTCATCGTGCGGATGGTGTCTTCGGTGCTGATCGGAGTCCAGGCGTGGAGGGTGGTGGTGGGGGGTGGTGGTTCGGTCGTGGTGTGCGTTGGTTGGTTGTTGAAGCTGTTGTGTATGTCTGCGATCTTGTTGTGGAAGTATGAGGCGAGGGAGTCGCAGAGGTCTTGCGATGGGGTGATGTCGTTGTTTCCTGCGCTGGGGTTGGATAGCTCTTTCACGATGTTGAAGAGTTCCTTGCAGTTGTGTGCGTTGTTGTCCAGCCGGTCCTTGAATGCAGTTTTCTTGGCGGCGCGGATCAGCTGGTGGTGCTTCCGGGTGGCAAGCTTGAAGGTGGTCATGTTGTCCGGCGTTGGTTCCCTTCTCCAGACTTTCTCGAGGGCTCGGCAGTTCTTCTTGGAGCTCTTGAGTTCGTCGGTGAACCATGGGGCTTTCTTGCTGCCGAATCCGCTGGGCGGGGTCCTCAGCGGGGCGAGCTCGTCCGCGCAGTTGCTGATCCACTTCGTGAGGTTGTCGGCGGCCTGGCTGGGGTTCGCCGAGCTGGCAGGAGGGTGCTGGCTCAGGGAGGTGGCGAGCTGGTCGGCTGTGATCTTGTTCCAGCTTCTGCGGGCAGCCTGTTGCTGGTGGTGGTGGGACGTCGTTCTTTTAAAGGTGAAGTGGACGCAGCTGTGGTCCATCCATTGAAGCTGTGTGGCGTGGCTGAAGGCGATGTCTTTGCTGGATGAGAAGACTGCGTCGAGTGTGTGTCCGGCGAGGTGGGTGGGGGTGGACACCAGCTGCTTGAGTCCAAGATTGGCGAGGTTGTCGAGCAGGGTGTTGGTGTTGCGGTCGTTGTTGTTCTCCAGGTGGAAGTTGAGGTCTCCCAGGAGGATGTAGTCAGCGGAGGGGAGGGCGTGCGGGCTGACGAAGTCGGCGATGTCCTCGCTGAATTGGGTGCGTGGTCCCGGAGGTCGGTAGATCAGAGTGCCTCTGAGGGTGGTCTTCGGGTCGGTGTGGATCTGGAAGTGCAGGTGTTCGGCGGTGGTCAGGGTGTTGTCGGTGCTGGTCGAGATACGGATGGTGTTCCTGTGGATGATGGCGATGCCTCCTCCCACCTGGTTGGCGGTGCGGTCCCTCCGGGTGATCTTGTAGCCCTCTGGGATGGCGATGGCGATGTCGGGCGCTGAGGAGGCGTTCATCCAGGTCTCCGTGAGGAAGGCCACGTCAGGGGCTGTGGTGTCGAGGAGGTTCCAGAGTTCGATGGCGTGTCTGTGGACGGAGCGGGTGTTGAGCAGGATGCACTTGAGGTGGGTGCTGCTGGAGTTCGACTTGGCGGGTGCTGGTGCGATGCAGGTCCGGAGGCAGGTGAACTTGCAGGCGTGGCAGCTGAAGGGTCCGTGGGTGTGTTTCGGAGTCGCTCGGTAGCATCCCTGGGTCCCGCCGGTGTTGAGTGCGATGAGTGTTGCGGCGTCGTAGGACTGTCGGGTCGTCTTCCGTCGGTGGGGTCCAGGGGTCCTGGCACTGGGCACGGTCCAGGCGCGGACGGGCGTAGACGGGCTTGCCTTTGGCGCGCCTTCGGCGCACAATCGGCGCGCCCGCTGCGCGTGACCGCTGCGCGTTCGCACGGTCGCCATATATGGCGAAGTGCGCGGGGGGGCGGAGCAGCTGGGAGGCGGGAGCGGGGAGGGTACAGAAGGCAAAAGGGGCGGGGTTAGCGGCGGTGGCGGGAAGCGGGGAGCGGGGAGGGGGGACGAAGGGGCTAGCGCAACGAGCAGTACAGTACAATACAGAAGGAAAAAGAACACCAAAATACAGGGAGACAGGCAACAATATCAGCAAACAGTAAACACAGCAAAACTACGGGGGCAGGTCGCGGACCACGCTGCTAGAAGGCAGGGGGCGTGGCCACGCGGCGGAGCTCGGCTGGCGAGGCAGAGGCAGGGAACACGCACACAGCAGCTGGTGGCCGTGCGGCGCAGGGGTGTCCTAGAGCTAGGACACACTCACCTGCATCGCACGGTCGCCATATATGGCCAAGTGCGCGGGGGGCGGAGCAGCTGGGAGGCGGGAGCGGGGAGGGTACAGAAGGCAAAAGGGGCGGGGTTAGCGGCGGTGGCGGGAAGCGGGGAGCGGGGAGGGGGGACGAAGGGGCTAGCGCAACGAGCAGTACAGTACAATACAGAAGCAAAAAGAACACCAAAATACAGGGAGACAGGCAACAATATCAGCAAACAGTAAACACAGCAAAACTACGGGGGCAGGTCGCGGACCACGCTGCTAGAAGGCAGGGGGCGTGGCCACGCGGCGGAGCTCGGCTGGCGAGGCAGAGGCAGGGAACACGCACACAGCAGCTGGTGGCCGTGCGGCGCAGGGGTGTCCTAGAGCTAGGACACACTCACCTGCATCGCACGGTCGCCATATATGGCCAAGTGCGCGGGGGGCGGAGCAGCTGGGAGGCGGGAGCGGGGAGGGTACAGAAGGCAAAAGGGGCGGGGTTAGCGGCGGTGGCGGGAAGCGGGGAGGGGGGACGAAGGGGCTAGCGCAACGAGCAGTACAGTACAATACAGAACACCAAGTGGCAGTTGCGGCTAGGAATAACAGCTTTAATTCTTGATAGCTCCCCGATCTACAAACTGGGGTCCACCATGCACTGCGTGGTTGATCTTGAATGGATCAGCATGAGGTGAGAAGGCCACCTTCTGCTACGATGTATCATGCTGGCTTTTGGCCGACTCATAAATGAATGAACAAATAAGTGGAAACCAAAGAAAAGAAGTCGTTTCATCCACAAATAATTCTCTTTTTTTTAAAATCAAATTAAATAATGTAGGCAGCCCGGCCGAAATAAAAGAAATTACTTAATTTACATTATGAATTAAATTCTTGTGTGCCTGAAACCCAGTGTTTCCTATAACTAAGTTGATGATTCTGAAAAAAACAATACACATATAAATGGGACATAATTGGCGACTTATGATGGAAACCATCAGAATCTGATCGGGGATTTCTGCTTGGTTGAAGCAGTGTGATTCCTAAACCCCTGGAGCGGACAACTTCAAGAACATGTCGCCCTGCGGCGGGGAGGTCCTGTGGAGAGCACTGGGTGGTTCATGCTGAGGTGTGCTCTCACTTGCCTCCTGCTCATCACCGGTGCTACCCTGGGAGCAGACACCTCATGTGCTCTCCACACAGAGCCACACTAGTCGGAGAGGGAAGTCACAGGAAGGATGCAGCCGCTGCCTGCTGTCAGCGGGGTCTACGCGCTTCAGGGCAACCCGCTCTTTGCAAGCCTAACACATGAAAACTAGTGAGAAGCGGATCTTTCTTCGCTCTACAGTGTGTGCAATACGGGTATTTATCAACAGTGGTGCATTGTAAAGTAGGAGCAATCTTTAGATTCCCTCCAATGTTGAAGATAAAAAATGATCACAAATGTTTGCTGAATATTTCAGTCATGAAATGACGGGGACCTGGATCTGATGTGTTGGAAAATGATAGCCACTCCTGCCCACTGCAGGGAAAGACAAGCCAGAAAGCAATATCCTGAAATATTTTTATTAAAATGTAAGGCACTTGTGCCGACTTATCAAAGTAAAGGTTATTTCAGTTTTGAAGTGTTCTTTTAGCTACTTTGAATACATGGAGCGTATTCTGAATCAAGCCCAAAGCTGGAAATGGAACATATGTGGCGCCGTGACCTGGGCGGATCAGGGGTGGCCAGTTCCATGAAGGGGCGGGAGGTCTCTGATTTAGGGCATCCTGGATAAAAAGATTGTGACTGCCCCTCACATAGGTGGCATTGCTTCCAGTGAGCCAGTCTTCTTTCTAAGATTACTTTTGCATCCTAGTGACTAGTGCCTGATTAATGCTGCTCCAGCGTCCAACAACAATGACTCTGATACGTTGCAATGAACGCACTCTAAAGGAAGTGAAATGATCATATTTCTAGTAGGCATTAGCATTTCAGGGACCAATGATTAAAGGGGCCTGAACAAAGCCCCTCTCTGTTTATGCTTCATGATAAGAAGATGCTGTCTTCACAAGACTCATACAGACCTTTTGTCTGCTGTGTTTGAAAGGGTTCCTGCCTTGAGTCTGGTCTATGTGTATGTGTCAAGGAAGCTTGCACAGCTGTAGTCTGTACTATACCTGTTCTGCACGAGAGAAACTGAAGTGAGTGAAAACACCCACAGTGCCCTTTTTGACTAGTCTATCTCGAGGCACTATTATACAATTGGTGACATCACTCAAGACAGAAGAATACAACAGGTGATGTTTAACCCACACATGAAATTCAACCAGGGATGTAGACTGAGATTGAGTTGAAGATTGTTCCGGAAGAGAACATCCATGGTGGTTGATTGGTGGCCTCTCATAGACAAGGACTTCATGGACTGCTTACACAGATTTTGGTGCAAGGAGTAAAGTGCTATGTTTATCCTGCATAAAGAGACTGTATCTTGAAGGCATGGGCTGGTAGAGTCAGGTTAGCCTGAGGGATCTGTAGTAAACAGAGGGAATGTGTCTTTGTTCACAGTCCACAGAACCCATTAGGGCTGGTTGCAGTGTGGCTAGCTTTTTCTTTGTCGTTTCTCGGTACAGGTTGTTTACTTAGTACAGCTGGTAGTTAGCAAGGAAGCTTAAAACCCCATGACAGTTTGCCTGTGACCAAGTTGATGCAAGGCTTAACTTAAGAGACTAAATTAAAAAAAAATTGGGGACTTAGTGAACTTTAAGAGTAAGCATAAGAGCTTCATCCAAAGTATGAGCAAGAGATGTGACCTTGGAATCCAAGGCTTACTTTGCTAACAAGGCAGATATGTTAAAAAATATGACGCCGGTTTACTGTGCATTACGTTGGAGCCAACTATCGATCAGATCTTGTTCCTGAGAAAAAGAATGGCCCAGGTTGGCATTCTGGTGCCCATTGTTTTAACGAATAATGGAGTACTGTCTGCCTGAAAATGCACTGCTTCTGCCTACACTGCGCCTGTTTTACGTGAAAAGGGGAAGCTTGCACTGCTGATGTCTGTGCCTGTCTATCTATCGTGTGTCTGAGGAATCTAGTACTGCTCCTGCCAGTAGTGTACATTTTCTGTGGGCACACAAGACTCTTGCACTGCTGTGGCCTTTGCTGTGCCTCCTCTGTGAGGCCAGTGTGAGGCCAGCGTGCACTGATGCTGTACTGAGAGAAGGAGGCCGTGATGTTGTCGCTGCTGTGCCTGCTCCGTGTGTGTCACTGCTGCTCCTGCTTGACTTGAGCATGTGCTTTGTAAGTATGGCTGCACTGCTGTTCTCTGCACTATTCGTTTTCTCTGTGTGATGGAGGCATGTAGTGCGCTATCACTAAATTACAGTGTACGTGTGTCTGGGTGGGGGAGGGGTGAGCACGCGACAATTTACTGCTAGCTATGTTCTGTGTGTGGGCCAGTGTGCTCTCCTGCCGCCTCATTGGTACCTGGGATGTGTGTGTATGGTACAGAGAGCGCCCGCGCTGCTACCCATGCTCTGTGTGTGCCACGCGACCTGCGGTTCTGGCTACTGTTCTGTATGCGGAGCAGCTCCTGCTGCCACGTGACATGCAGGGAGTTAACCTGTTCTTGAGCCATGACTGTGGAACTGTCCCTATCAATCATGTGCATTTCATGTGATGTGTTAAAGTTGCGTTTGTTAAACCGATTTCAAGCCTTCTTGGTTCTCTCTGGAGGTGAAAAGAAGGAGAGATGTGTTGTCATTGAACTATCCCAGAGCCCCAAGATATTTCAGACCCTAGCTGGAGGATAGGCTGTCCGGAGTTTAACCCCAGAACCGATGGGTTTGCTGCATTTGAAGAATGCAGAAGCAAAACTTAGGCATTGCTTTAATTCTATCAGTGCTATTTAGAAAGATGGAGCATTGCTTCTTAAGGGCATTCCATGTGCAGCAGTCACACAGAGATTTAAAAACGAAGGGGTGCACATATGCCAGAAAGCACGGATGCCCCAGGTGCCCTGTACAGGGTGCATTTATGCCTATGAATTCTAAACAGGGCGGAGGGGGAAACTGCTGCTCTTTGGTGAATGCCACACATCTGCCAAACTGTAAATAATGCCCTGCCTGTTCCTCCATATTGGATAGTGGAAGATGTGTTGAGTCCATACCCACATTTTTCAATCGATCCCAAAGCACGTTGGACATCGCCTGACTGAACTCTGCAAAGTAAATGAGGTGATACATGGGATTACCTAAGAGAGAAGATATTGTTACGAGGGCCAGAAAAACCCTCACGACAGCAATTCCATGAAGGCCTGAATATACACGGTAACTGTGACGAACATTGGCTTCATATTTCTGAGCTCAAGTCCAAATATAACATTTTAAAACGACATTAAATTCTATGCACTGTACTTGTTTTATTAATTACTGAATGTGTAGAAAGTATGCTACTTTAAATATTTAGGAGCTTTGTCCTACCCACACACATTTCCCTTTAGCCTCATGTGGTGCACCTTGCGGTTAGGGTCCCTACCCCCTCACACACATTGCTCTCACCTTAGGCCGTGTTACAGGAGAAACAAAGCATATCAAACTGTACCATTATTTTTGCTACTTTCTCAATACTCAATGGAGCAATCAGTATGTGCCCCTCATAAAACATGGAGCAAACTGATGGCACATTCATTTTCATTTTTGGGGAGTTGATGATGTGGTCTAGCGGCTAAAGCTGCCGACTCGGAGCACGCGGACGCTGGCTCATAATCCCGACCTCAGCGCTTAACTCAACATTGTGTGATTCTGGGCTCGTCACTTAATCTCCTAGTCCATAGAAACATGAAATGTGATGTGTAAATTGTATTTCTGTAATCCCCTCTTGATGTACAGGAGATTGCCTTCTATCCCCCCAAGGAATGTGCATCGCTTTGGTGCTTCCCAGCTAGGGTCACGCCATATGAAGATACCCATGCATGCTTCAGATTGAGAAACTACAGTTTTTAGCTTTTCAAAGAAGTATTCAATGGCTGTGATTCAGATGACATCATTTTGTTCATTTTTTGGTTGTTAGATGAGCAGCAAAATGAGTACGAAATCAGTGTGCTTTATCCTTCACAGTTTAATATTTCTTTATGAACTCTCTGTGTGTGAAGAAGAACAAAAATAGTATATGTTGCTCAATCGCTTTACTTTATTTTCGCCTTAGTACAAAAAATCTATTTGTAATATGGATTAGAGCGTAAAATTTGGGGCAAAAAGATGTAACCTTTTTGCACTAGTGCATAGTTTCTGAGGTATAGCGTCCCATGTGCCCACAAAAGTCTTTGAATCGTCAAATGTTTAACCTCAGCCAGTTTCGCATATTGTAACCCTGATGGACATATGCCTCCTCCAGTTAGCCACTGACATTGCTTTCTTGCTTCCCTGCATTCGGCCTTTCCTCTTTCCTTTCTAATGTTTTCTCTCTTCCAGGCTGAGAGACTAGTATCATAGGCCTATCTGTAAAAGTTGTGGACAATTCCCCAAATATACAGAGTCTGTGTGCCACGTACACAGTCTGTGCCCATCGTGAAATGTGGGTTTCCCACCAAAAAATCTGCAAAATATTTTGGACTGTCCATGCTGATTTCTGCTTCTGTACCGAAACTAAATTAGTGTTTGTCTGTAGCTCTAGTCTTCATGAGGTGCCATGCCTTGCATTTATTGGCATGCTATTGATCGGGAGGCGGGAGCTGAAGACGTGTCTATTGCAGTTAGCATATAAGGGTTTTTTCTCCTGTTTCCATGGTGAGGTTTTTGTTTGCTGTGCTTCTGTCGGGCTTCCACCTTGAATCCAATACCAAACTGGTTGCTATGTTGATTAGCTCAAGGGGGTGGGTCCTAGGGAAGCATGGCTTCTCCACCCTCGGTTGCCAGGGGCAATGTCATTTTCACTAAGCGCAGAACTTCTCTGCCGGCAGCAGGTGCAGGAGGTTGTTAGGAAGGTACCTACATGGGACCAGGAGGTTTTTTCTATTCACCTTCTGGTCACTGCATTGCCGTCTCCAGCCTGCGCATAGGTGTTTATTTTAAATATTGACATCGTCTTATATGCCCACTTTTGTGATTTTGAGCTTTTCATTTTGAATTTTGGAACCCATTTAACCCAGCTATTCTGGATAAGAGCAAAGCAATTTGATTAGAAAGAGTTCTTAAGATTGCGCTTGTCAGCACCTAGAGAGCCTTTCGTATTATGTGCTATATTAATGAAGCCAGGAACAGTAATAATTTTAATTGTAGTAGTTATTATATAATGCTAATGGTTGATTCGCGGTTGGTGTTAAAGATACACCACTTACAGAGTTTCCCTTAATAAAATATGCGGCAACCAATAGTGAAATATTTATGGTCAGGCATTTCATTGGCTTGTTCGAGCGAAGAAGTGCAGCCAAACAATATGATGCATCAGTTTTTGAGCAAATGTATACATAAGGGAATATATTGCTCTCTGCTTATAGATGAATCAGGATCTGAAATCTAGTTCAGTATTGATTCAACTTCCTATAAAAACCTTCACTACAATTTTATAATCATACCAGTTATTTCCCTCCAACCTCAAGCGCTGGAAGAAGGGGGGCTGCAGCACCCCCAACAAATCTATGCTGGAGTTCAGCTAGTGGATAGGCAATTCAGATGTCTTTAAATGTTGGTTTTATCCTGTCTCATTTGCTGTGCGTTCAAAGACAGAGGCCCCATGTCAGGCTAAGACAAATTGCTGACAAGGAGAGTGAAGGGAAAGGCTGTGGGATTCTAGTTTTTTATAACCTACAGCAAAATGTACAAAATGTACATACCTGTAAATGAACTGTGCAAATATTTCAAAGTATGGCAGCAGTTTGTAAAGAACACATGAAGCTATTTTTTTGTAATTCTGAAGTGTGATGGAAGCAAATATTTTAATAGGGACAAACACATCAAGACACGGCAATGTGCAAATGAAAAATATTTGTTGAAACCCAATTTCTACACGTTTTTTTCGTTTAACAGTAAAGCATGCCAATGAGAATTCTGTGGCCATTTCAAAGGACACTGTTCTGCTTGTAAATGACATTTTGCCTCCACACCATTTTTAGTGATATATTTATAACAGTTTTCTCCAAAATGCACAACTGGTTACATTCCACCCGTTTACCACTCTCCTATTGAATGGACGTGGCTCCTTTGCTGTACTTGTTCTTTGGGAAACACTTGGATTTTTCACAATCCCTATGACATCATTGATGCAACATACAATGTAGCGCCCCCATTCTGAAAATTGTTCCAGCTAGCACCACTTCCTTTAACGCTTCCACAGGGAGCTCGATAACAACCAAGACAAAAGGAAAACTGTGAGCAGACAGTGAGCATGCGTGTAAATCCGGTTTAAGGCCCTTATCGTTTGAGTGCACACGCTACCTTGATTGAACCCCACTGGTGTGGGTTTAGGGAAATATTGAATTCACGGTACATTTAAGAATAGACCCAAAAAGTAAAGCGGGAGCCATTTCCCCCGCTGTCTCTCTTTTTCGGCTGCTATTCTGCAAAGGCAGGGTCTATTTTTCGTGAGTTCGTGACAAGTCTCTGACAGGAGGCCGCCGCTCCCCTCCGATGCCAGCTGACTGGCTGCGTCACGTGACTGGCGGGATGAGTCAGAGGGGACCTCCAGGCAATCCGGTCTCTCGGTTTCTTGCTGCCTTTATCGTGCGCCTAATGGGCAGATAGATTTGATGGGAATTTCTGTCGTGCCTCACCCCCTCATTCCGTCTTGCACCGGCTGCTATAATATGATACAGGCGCTTCCCTGTGCCCAATTCACAGCGGAGAGGGTTTCTCATTGGCTCGATGTTTTCTGCTGATAAAAGCTATAAAAATGTCAGCTTCGTGCTACACGGTGTTTTTTCCCCTCATACTGCCAAATCTTTATTCCTTCCCCCTTCTTGTGCTTCTAATGCATGGAGAATATTAGCGGGTGTATAAAGCTTGGAGGGTCTCTTCCTGCCGGATGCTGCCATGAGCTAGTGTCCATGCATTGAAATCGAGTCCATTTCTCCGAGAACGAGAAAGCACGAGGCGATAAATAATTTGCTACAGAATCACATAATTTTTCAGTCGGGCTGCCTTGATTAATCCCGGGGTACACAAAAACAGATGGGTCAAATGTATCGCAATTACTCTGGTGTGCATTTCACTCCATAGGTCTTTTGCCCACTATGCCACCTCAGACAGGAACCATCCATAGGTAAATAAGTCTTGATCTGCCCCAGTAGAAAACGTCCAGCCCAGTCTGTCAGGCCAGGCTCCATCTGAACAGGAACACAAACTAACCAAGACAGCTTTCAGCCTCTTTGGGCGTCCTCAGTGAGGTGTAGCTTGAGTCCCATGGCAGAGTGAATACTGGAGGTATGTATGGGCATACCCATGGGACATAGAATGCTGCACAGAGATACATAAAAAAGTGATGGGTGGAATGCTTGAATTAATTTCAGCCACTGGTAAATTACTCTGGGCTGTATTCCAGTCCATCAGTCTCTTGTCCACTCTGCCCATCAGACAGGACTCAGTCAATCTGGACTGCTCCCATTGTAGAATGAGCAAGGCTGGTATGCATATGGGTGGGTCTAATTTGAGGAGACACTGTGGGCAAAAACAATACATTTGGATGCAGCCTCATGCAATTGCCAGTGCATGAGAGTTATTCAATCATTCCATCCATCACTTTTTTGTATTTTTGATTAAGCCTGGGTCGCCAGGTTTTACCTCCAATATCTTAACCTCTAGACTCAGAATGTTTAGCTAATCCAACCTTCTTGGCTTGTAAATCATTATATTACATGCACCTCAAAGGTGCTGTGCATCACAGTATTTGCTATGTTCTTAACAATGTTGGCTGACTGCAGAAAAATGGTACTATCGCCTCTGCCTGAAGTTATAGCGAGAAGCAGGGGCAATAAGAAGTGTGCGGTAGCTGTGGGCTGCCACATTTGTACATGACGTCATTGGGCCGGATGTCCATGTGCAAGAGCGAAAGGGAATTCAGTTTCTTTCTGCGCAACTGAAGGAAGATGTCGGGTATAGTGTGGAGTTGACATTGCGACTGGGTTGGTGGTGTGGCATGTCCTGGTATTGACCATGCGACAATAGCGGGAGACAAGCAGCAGAAAATAGCAATGCAGGCTCAAAAGGGCAACGTCCACAGGAGTGCTAGCCATTCTTTTTGTGTGTGGCTTTTCCTCCAGGAGGGCTAGAAGCTCAAGTTGGTCTGCAGGGCCTGGGATATCAAGCAAACCCATCTGTTGAGCTGGGTGAGTAACCCCAGAGTGGGGCAATGTGCTACCAGGAATCACTATCATGAGGCCTCCAGCAGACGAGGGGGGGCACAGATGAGAATCTCAAGAACAGGCGACAGGAGTTCAGATTTAGTGCAGAGGAAGAGACCACAAGGCACAGATGAAGGGTATACAGCAAAACACCAAAGCATGTAGCATGGGAAGAAGATGGCGCAGGATGTGGGGAGGATGTAAAGCATGGATCACTGGCAGTAATAACAATGGCTTGCACGGAAAGAGCATACTAGAGCAGGTTGTTGGTGCATCACATTGAGTGCCACCAGTTCACATGGCAAATTCCAGTGAGGAGGGGGAGGGTCACAGGGACAAACCGACCAATGTACCGGAGCAAGATGTGCTGGAGGGAATGCCTGTCCAGCAGTTGTCAGTTAGGGTGGAGGTTAAAAAATCACTCCAACCTCCAAAGAAAGGGTCTTGATGGGGTTGAAGACGTGGCTTAGGCAGTAAGAGTGGCAAAGGTGCACTGCAGAGGTCACGGATCCAGGCCAAGGGGCCATGAACCCAGTAATGCATGAGGGACATTTTGTGCGGCATTCAGGCTGCCTAGTCGTACAGAATGACATTATAATTGAATTGGAGGATGAAACTTACATGAGGAAAGTGGTGCAGAGTCTAAAAATAGCGAAGGGGGTGGGTGGGAACGCAGCTGGAGCAAATGCATCAAGAGAAGTAGTGAGTAGTTGTACTCGTCCCCCCAAGCGTCCAAGTAGCAGGGAGTGTGAGGATGATCACAGTGAGGGGTGTCCAGTCAGGGAGAAGAAGGGTACTGTAGCCCAGGAAGGAACTCACCAGTTGGTACGAAGGTCAGTACAAGAGACAGGAGAGTGGTGTAGTAGGGGACAAGTTACTGAAGTGGGTTGAAAGCCTGCTATGGATAGGCGTAGGATGGAGCATGAATATACGTGGGGTGGGTGGGTTAAATGTGGCTGTGAAGCATTGAGGGCTTGACAGTCGGTAGGTAAGATGTACATTTTATGATGGTTCTGATTGAAATGAAATTTGCAATGATCACCATAGCAGAAAATGTTGCAGGGATAACATTTAAAGCAAAGAGTTTTGGGGTGCATTAAACCAACAAGGGTAAGTTCTCAAGGTGGATTTTGGAAGGGTGGTCCAGGAAGGGAGGGACGAAGAGAAATGAGAGACGTTCTATCACGGCAAAGGTACTGAGAGGGATGATCACCCAGGTGTGACTAATACGCTTCCTCATTGGAGTTTGGGCTATGTCTGTCTATATTTACCTTGATGTTCTTTGGCGCACTCTGGGTGTCAGAGAATGTGGGAGCTTGGAATTATTTGGAGCTAATTTGGGAGTGATATGCTTATGGAGGTAGATAAAATGCGCATAGAGATTTGCAAGAAAGGGACAGAGGAGCGAAGGTGACTTTGAGTATGTAAGGTGGGTAGAGGATTTGTTCTGGGCCGGAAATGTTTTTCCTGCATGAAGATTAGAGTGAGGTAATGAACACACAGGTGCTTACTTTGATGAGAAAGTATTTGAGGAGTGGGGATAGCAGCCCAGCCAATTTGGCACACATTCTTTTAATATATGTGTTTCTACTTCTAGATTTGTGTTGGGCATGAGAGGAGACAGGCTGAAGGACGATAGCAGATGGATGTCCAAGTATGTGCTGCATCATGTAGCATGGGTGGGGCAATTTGAGGGTAGGAGTGGTGTTATAGTAACATATGTCTTTTTGCTGACAGGGTATGGGATTCAGAAGAGCCGAAAGAAGAAGGTCTAGATTGGTAAAAGTGGGCTTTCAAACAAGAGGTCAGGGAATGCGCCCCCTAAACCTTCATGATTTTTTCATTTTTATTCTTCTCGATGTGGAGTTCATGCATCCAGTAATGGTGCCCACAACATGTTTCTTCAAGTTATGGCCAGCCAATCAGAGAGCTTGAATGGATGCTGTTAATTAAAGCTCCCTTGGCTAATTAGATTCATTTTTTTTTATTTGGATCTGTGACTGGTCTATGAAACTGGATTTGCAGACCAATCGCAGATTAATGGTCTTTGATAGATATGTTACATGAATTTTAGGCCCTACTGAGATAATTTTTTCAATACTAATTTTCTGAAAACTACTGAATGAATTTACACCAAGCCAGGCAAAAAAAAATTTAATTGGGAAGAGTTCTACTTTTATTCGAACTTTGGTATAATTCCATTCAGCCTTTTTCTGTACAGGAGAGCAAATATTCTTATGGAAGTTAAATTGAGACATGTCACTTTTTTGTTCCACTCCCTTTTTTCCCCCTCTGCTTGACGGATCTATATGAAACTTGCCATGACGAATGTAAATGGAAGCTTGGACCTAAACCTAGTTACAGAGTCACTGTCACTGACTCTGACTCTCTGGGAACTTAAAAAGAAAAAAAACATTAAAAAGAAAATGAATAGTGGTTACATTAAAAGAATAATGCAGTAAAGCAATGTAATGTAAACAAAAATAATTTATAACATTTTGTTGGAACTGGCCCTTTTTGCAGGGTTATCCTTCCTCCTGTAATTTTTCGGGCCTGTTTTTGTTAGTTTTATGACTCAGGGCACTTTACCACTGCTGATCATTGCTAAAGTGCATGTGCTCTTTCTTGTAAACTTGGTAAGATTGGTCTACACCTGTTTGGCGTATTTAATTTACCCGTAAGTCCCTTGTACAGTGGTATTTCATATACTTAGGGCCTGTAAATTAAATGCTACCGGTGGGCCTGCAGAGTTGCTTGCGCCACTCACCGAAGTAGCCTTTCAAATCTGTCTCAGGCCTCTGCAGGGCCTGCCTGTGCAGTTTACTGCTGCAGTTACGTTGCCATGTCTGAAACTCCCCTTATACTACATATAGGTCACCACTAAGGTAAGCCCTAGGTAGACCTATGGGTAGGGTGCTGTGTGGATAAAAGGCAGGACATGTGTCTTAGCTGTGTGGCATGTCCTGGTAGTGACAAACAACCTATTTGGTTTCTCACTGCTGTGAGGCTGCTCCTCTCATAGGTTTGAATTGGGAATTCCCCGATATGTGTTTCAGTGCTACTTTCTGATGTGAAAGGGGTAGCGTGGCCATGTTTGTTATGTTTGCAATAGTAGTAATAAATCCTGCTTTTTGGTGAAAGCGGATTTGTTTTTACTATTTTAGAAATACCACTTTTTGAAGTGGGCATTTCTGTGTTCGCTTATGACTCTTTGTGCCCTACCTGGTTGTGTATTCAACGTATAGGTTTAGACTGACAGGAGAAGGGGATGTGCATTCACTCTAGACAGTCACCAAGGGGGTTGAGATGTGTCAATCCTTTCGTGGGTGACTCAGTGCTGGGCTGAATAGAGTGTGGGAGGAGTTTCCCTTGCACCTGAATAGGCCTGGTCTGCATTTAGAGTGGTGGAAGGAGTTGTCACCTGCACCTGAATAGGGCTGTGTCTGACTTTTACAATGCTGTCTCCGCCCCCTGTAGTGTGTCTGGAGCCAGGGCTTGGGAGTGAATGGGGGTGTTGTGCACTTCTGAAAGTTGGTTGAAGTGCCCCCAGAACAAAGACTTTTGGACTATAAGTACAGGGGCTGTGACCTCATGTTTTTAGACACTGCATGGACTTGTAACCAGAC
This sequence comes from Triturus cristatus, assembly GCF_964204655.1. Classification (NCBI taxonomy): domain Eukaryota; kingdom Metazoa; phylum Chordata; class Amphibia; order Caudata; family Salamandridae; genus Triturus; species Triturus cristatus. Next base: position 714,497,273 of record NC_140588.1, on the reverse strand, counting down.
GCTGCTGGCTCTACAAACTGCACCTTTACTGGAGAAGCTGTTATACTGCCAGGAGGAACTGCCAATTGGCTGGGCTTATGGTGCTGACCTACCCAAAAGGACCCTGCGTGCTGAACTACTACCTGTCCTCCTGCTTTGCATTCCCCAAGTACTCTCACAGGAGCTCAGTGAGAGGTGGGCGCTGTGGACTGCTCCAGTTCGTTCCCTACTTGGGCGTCCCTCCTTTGCCTGGGGAGAGTGCGTGGTGAGCCCTTCTTCCCTTCTTAGCGTGTGTGGGGTGCTTGGTCTGCTAAAACTGACAACCACAGAAGTGCGTGTGAAATACTGTAGCTGGAGGGTGGGTACTTATTTCCCCACCCCTGCCAGCCAGTGCCTGTGAAGCACTGTGCCCTTACCGAAGAAAGGGGACCCCGATCAGTGATCTGAGAGAGAGTGTGGGGGCTCCTCCCAGCTGATTGCTGACTTCCTGTGGATGGCTAAGGTAGCGGTCCGAGTTGCGGTGCTGCGCACCTCAAAGCTGTGTCTCCCAGCGCCTTACGCCCAAGGCCTCTCGCAGCTTCACCGCAGGGTCGCGGGCAGCTGCCCCTGCACTCTGGCACACGGGGGAGATCCAACGACGTCTCCCCGCAGCGAACTACAACCCATATGCCCAGCCGCCTTGAGGACGGCCCGACCTGGTTGAACCTATAAGCTACCACATACCGTGTTGTAGGAGTGCCTGTACCCTAGGCTGGGAACCCCAGCTACCACATAATACCTAGCAGAGGCTCAGGAGCGCTGTGCCCTATAGCCTTAGGATGAGATTGTCGGTACTAATGTGAAAATGGTGATTCACGTGTTTTCTTGGGGTGCATTTCCCAACTGCTTCTTACTTTTGCCCCGACGGGTCTAATGTATGTTGTTTTGCCTTGCATTTGTCAGGAAACCAAGCTTTATTTCAGGATCTGCATATTATGTCCCGGGATGGTGGTTTTATAACATGTGCAGTCTATGAGCAATTTACCCTATTGCACTATCCATGCTGTTATGACCATTACCTAGTGGCAAAGTGATATTGTCTAAAGTGTTTTATGTACAATACAAAGGATATTTTTATATAACCTTGTTTGGAGTCTCTTTTTGGTGTCTAGTGTGTTGCGCAAACACTTTACACATTGCCTCTGGGATAAGCCTGACTTCTCTGCCAAGCCGCCAAGGGGTTGAGAAGGGGTTATCTTAGGTGTGTAACTCCCATACCCTGGCTAGAGTGGTGGGGTATGCCTGGCTTAGGTGCATACTCTAGCCAACCAGAAACCCCATTTCTTTTGCTTTTTTTCCACTCTGTGTTTATCGCGTATTCAAACATTATGACATAGAGAACAAAGTAGGTTTGTACATGCGCTGTTCAGGGTTACATACACATTATCGGTACAAACATGGGATATGCCACCAAACATTTGACACATTGATCCTACGAATAGCCAACATCCACTGCAAACTATAAATAAGGGTAAGTGTAGGGAAAGGGAAGGGGGGCCAGGGGAAGGGGATTGTATATTGAAACCCCATTTCTAACACATAAAGTGTGTTATTCATGTTTTCTAGAAACTCTCATGTAAAATATGTTTTGGAAATAAATAATCTAAATTATTAGGTAAACCTATCTACATAGTACTTGTTTGATGCTCGCAGTAGTGTGATGGTGCCTCAGGAAATTGCCCTGGTGTGACTTTGACAGGGTTGATTTCAGTCCCTGGTGTGGCAGTTAGGTCTTTTGGCAGCAAGTACCAGGAAAATAGTCACATCTAATGAAGAATATGGACCTGGGACTGCAAATGAAATGCCAATTACACAAACTTCATAACAAAAAAGGAAAGTAACAACAAGTAAAATTTCATTGATCGTGCAGTGTACAATCTGTACAGCTCTCTACTGCCTTTTGGCTAGGTTCGCGCTTTACAAATACATACATACAATAGTAATAGCCAAAAGATGTATACTATTGATGTGAATGGTCCCTAATGACCCACACTATTGCCAAAAGAAACTCAGGATAGGAATGATTCAGCCTGCCATCCATCTGTATGGTATAAAATAAGAAGCATTGAACTGGGTAATTATACACCCAATATTAAAATTACCTATAACCAATTCAGTTCACTTGCCAGGATTCGAACCTGTGACAAGCAGGTGTTGCACATATCTCTGCAGCAGGCTCTCAACCAATTTAGATAATTAATTTTCATGAACTTTCTCAAAATTATGATTAACTTCAGAAACTCATGGGTACAACTTTTGAAGAGCCGAAGCAAATAACTGGAAATGTTTTCCAAGTCATGGCAGGTGCAGGCAGAGAGACACTGTCATGGCTTTGAAAATTCTTTACTGTAGCCTCCAGACATCAACTGTCACATGAAATTACAAACCTGATCTTCTGCAAAGTCAAAGCTGTCCCCTAAATACAGGATCTTTTAAAAAGATTCTGGTGGTTGGTTGCACACCTGAATCCCAGTACTTACACCTAGATGGCGCATAACGTAGCTTAGTTTACCAACATGTCAAAGACCACATGGTGTTTGGGGTTAAAATGAGAATGTAATGTGAAAATCTACCTCCACCACACCACACCCACATATACCGCGTTAGGCAAACTGGATTTTGTTTAAAAAAAAGCAAGTTTGTGGGAAGAGTAGCCATAATTTGTTCCCTGTAGACATTAGGTCTCTGAAACATTTCTTTTGCATAGGAATATGTCTTTTACATTTGGTCATCTGTGACGTATGTGTATCTTTGTGAGCTAGGAAATATTTTACTATTGAGTGATTTGATTAATATTTAACATAATGAGTTCCTGTTAAAAGTAACGTTTTTTGTCCTTTTCTAAACTCCATAATACAGGTTTGGTGCATGGGCTTGCTCGAAGGGCATTTCAGAACAAGGTAAAAAAATAAACACAAAAAATTAACCAAAATTCTTTTCTTGTTAAATGTTGACTTCTCCAATGCAGCATATCAGTAGAGAGGCGTAGAAGCTGCAATGTTTTATATCCTGCCTCCTAACTAAGAAGGAGGATTTAAATTGGGGCGTCCAACTCCAATACTAGGGCACAAGGTCTGAGTCATGTCATATTTTTGGGATAATTATTGACTATGGAAATGATTAACATTCAGATTCGTTTGTGCAGATGTGGAAACTCTAAAATTCCAGGACAGCTTTGCACTTATGGATATTCGTTGGACATTCCCAGATTGAAAGAATTTCTGTTAAACAACTGATCGAAAACGTTACCTCGCTTTTAGTAGGAGCCAGCGGGGGTTCTGCAGGACTTAACTGAAATAATTAGGCCTTTGTGCTCCAGAGAGTGGGATGCATTCAAGACAGCCTGATATATAAGACTTTGTAAAGTTTAATCAATTGTAGATCATCTTGACATAGTTACTTGGGAAATGCATATAGGAGGGCCTACCTTAGATACGCAAGCATTGCAAGAAATTGTTGCTTATTAAAAGTCCAGTACAGACAAATTAATATAAGCTACTACAGCCAATACGCCAGGGCATCTGATACAACGTAGAAGGAAGTTTTGAACAGAGACAAAAGGCACATTCAGCAATATATTGGTATAAAGGATCCGTTTGATGCCAACCTACCCTGCATTTATCCAGACGCAGGCCGTGTGCTTGTGCATGATATGGGAAGGATCTCTGTTGTCTATGGCTGGTGCTCCACTCTGTCCATTAACATGCTGCTCTTACTGTCCGCATAGTGTAACCACCTTAACTGCCTAACAATTCTCTTTGTCTCTTTATATGTGTGTATTTTATTCTAAGTGTCTCGCAATATATGTAAAGCGCTCTAATACCTTCGGGTCAATCTAGCGCTATATGAAACCTATAAATAAATAAATGAATCCATACATAAAATGAAATACCTGGGTTTGTTACTGCCTGGTCTGCACATGCTGGCATTGATTTGAGAGAAACCCTAAAGGGAAGACAGTTCTTCCTCTTCCACAGGGATCAGCTGTTAATCCTAGGAGAATATAGCTCCTCCTTTGTCAATCATCTGTTGGTTATTCCAAAACGTGCCCTTCTCTCCTCGTAAATGGGTCTGTGGCCCTTTTGCTTTACCCTTTTCACCCTTCTCATCCTTTTACATCTCATCATTTTACCTGGCATATTGCATTCAAAGTGTGTTTGGGCCTCTCCATTGCTTTGTGTGCTTTTGCTGACTGCCTTGTCCATTGCTTGATGCAGAATAGTTTATTCAATCTCACTCCAAGCAAGTGAGCGACTCTAGTGAAGTCTGTGTCCCAACAGACAACAACCCCACAGTGTGAATGTTCTCAGCCCTATTCCATTATAAGCCAAACCAGAATGAAGAAATTAGCAAAGTGGGGGCACCTACCTTTAATAATTCCCTTCGAAAGTTCAGGACATATACATTTGTGTACAGTATGTGTGCTATGGGCTAGGCGTTCCTTCTTCCCAGAGTAACCCAAGGGAACAAGGTTATCGAAAAACTGCCTAAAATGCACATGCCTTGCTTTTTGTTAAGTGGCATGTTGCACCTCCTACTCAGGTGACAAATGAGAATTGAATACTCTTGCTGAATAAATACACGTTGTCTCCCAGTGGACGAAATGATTCACTTCGAATATTGGCACCAGCCTGGTGCGAAACGAACAATTCTGATCGATGGCTGCCGCATGTGGAAGGAATCCAACCTTCGCGCCAGAACCAGTCTATTGGCATGTACGGCACACCCTGGCTTGCCTGTCTTCAAGAGTACCTTCTGAAGCCTGTTTTACTTGGAGCATAAGTACTCCAGGAGACCATTTACTACATCAACGTACAAGACAATGCCTACCACAATCTTTTCAAGAGCGCTATTTCATGTCCTCGGTGTTAAGGAAGGCAGCGATTGGTGCAAACATCTTTTAACATCGTCTTATGAAAGCAGAGTTCATGAGGTGATAATAAGTGACATGAAGAAAAGTGCATATTTATTTAGTGGCATTTTTTTGTGATGATGATGTCTTGTTTGTGTGCTGTTGTGTTGCATTATTGCAGCACAGCCCTCATGATCACGATTTAATTCATTATTGGATCTTGCAGCACATGTGCAAAAAGAAACAGGACAAAAACTTTTTCGAAAATGCCCACCCCCCCTCTTTTATCTCATGTATTTGTCTTGTATATAGTGTACTGTCTATATCACTAAATCACTACATATCACTTTTTTCACCATGGTCACTTATTGTTCCTTGCTGCAATTGAATTTGTAATTGTGACGGCCATTAGTATTTGATACTCATTTGGAATATAATATTGAATCTTATTTTGGTGTGTGTTTTTCCTTTCATGAATCATTGTTGTATGTAATGTAAATAAGTATTTGCTCTGTATTTAGAAACAGTACTCTAAGCAATTGTACACATCCCAACAGAACCAATTGTTTACTGAAATACTGCACATGCCGTTAAAAGTTTTGTGACAAGCAACCATTTATCACTGTCTCAGGTGGTAAAATACCACTGCTCCAGCTCTTCAACAACCTAGGACAAGAGACAGCCCGAAAATGTGGTAGGGGCCAGTATTAAATTAGCAATTCCAGTGCAAACGTTATGTGATACTACCCAAAGGGCTGACATTGACACTCAGGCATTGGTACTAGACAGAGTTACATTACAAAGAATGATAACTCCTATTCCACCACTCCGCATGTAGAGGGTCAGTGGTTAAGAGGAAGCTCTACATCTCAGAGAGCCTAAACCATTTGAAATGTTATAAGAAATGTGCCAAAGGAGAACAGATGGAATCTACCAAACAATGTGAACCACTACTGTAACCAGACGCTTTAGGCTGCAGGAAGACTATGGATGCTCCCCAGAACTTGTGGTTAGCATCTTGAGACCCAGGCTCTAATTTCCAGTGTACTATGAGGACCAAAGGGCAAGATAATAAACTGTGCGACACAGGGGACAGGACAGCTTGGTACTGAAAGTCACTGGAAAAGAAAGATTGCAAAAAGCGGTGGAGGCAGGGAAAGTGCCCGATAAAGGATATGCCCATAGATACCCTCAACAGAATCTTTGACTTTCTATATGTCACTACTAGAGAAGAGTGGAGAATTAATACACACTATTAAGACAAGAGCAGAGAGGTATTTTTATTAAAAAAAAATGGACCCAAAGAAAAGGGGCATTAGTCAGATTTCTCTCAACTAAGGAAAGTTGTTCATTTAAGGAACCCTCAACCCCCGTTATACCCACTTCTAATAGGCAGAGTAAAATTGCACTGAAAAGATTGGCTTCCGTTGAATTAGAGAGTGTGTAGCAAACCATCCTCTCTCATCCAATGAGACGATTGAATGAAGAGCTTGAACCTCTAATTAGAGCACACAGAAAGAAATGGTGAGACTGAGGAGGAATTGCGCGAAACGATAAATACGCTTCCTCTATCTGCAAAAGGATGGCTTATTAGCCAGCATCCCTATGTGCTTCTCCTGCTCTCCCAACTCACACAATGCACCAGGAGTAAGTAGTTATCTGGCATGATTGACGTCACTGCGCCAAATGCCCACCATTTTACTCAAGTCTCAGTTTGAGTCCAAATTAGAGATGATTGTGTGCTGTAGAGCAAAAAATCTAAGATGAGGCCTTTGAAGAAGTAAGGTGAACCAACTTTAATATAGTGCTTTGACTGCCTTCCTCTCACCCTGTCAATGTATCCAAATCAGAATAGCACAAAGGACGTAACCCATGGCAAGAAATGCACATCCCAAAAATGGTTATTGAAGAAAGGAGTTATCAGAAACTCTTGCTGAGTCGTGCCCGTGTTCGTTTGGAAGACAATACCTCTTTTTATCTCTCTTTTCCACTATCTCATTCAGCTTAAGTCCCACAAAAATTGTAGTTGGAAGATACTCAGTTCTTGAACCCTTATTTTATTATGTTCAGATCACCCACCTACAGCCCTCAGGGTATAAGATACTTCTCTTTACAGGTGCTCCACCGTGAAAACCCCATCCAAGCATCCATGGAACCCAGAAGTATAGGTCACCCCTTGATATTTGTAAATATTTGAAAATTATTCTTCCCAATAAAAATCTGTCTACTTCCTTTTTTGAAACAATTGTTTATTGATATAAATTGTCAGTGGTACAGCAATAAGGTCAAATATATTACTCTCAAGTAATATTACACAACATAATGTGGTATTTAGCAATACGGATATATTTCGACGACACAGTAAAATAAACAAGTGCTTTATCATGTCAAAAGTATCTACTTCCACCATCCCCGTCCCTCATCAATGCCCTTTGCTGATCAAGTGAAAAGGCAGAGAAAAGCAAAGAAAGAGAACGAAAATCAGAAACATAAAGCAGCTGTCATCAGTTGAAATTAAACCTGGATGTTGCCCATCGAACAATAACAAAGGTTGGAGGCATATCTTTATGAGAGATCCCAGGACCAATTCCAGATCAATGGTCATAGAATTCAAAGTTGATTAATCCAACATTAAACATGCCAGACTAACCATATATTTCTAGGTAATTAAGAAGGATAGGAACTGCACCCCAATGAGGCTGTAAATCCCCCTAGAAGAAGGAACGGGAGCACCATTCACAGATCTCACTGTTCTGTGGTATAGATTAGATTAAGCGAACGCATGAACTATAATCACATCTAAGGGATCAAGACAGGGACTACAAAAATGTAGTCATGGTGTCAGAAATGGGCCCCAAATCTCCTTGAATCTGGCCATCTGATCATTCAGATGGTGGGTGTTTTTTTTGTTAGGTGCCATGACAATCTTATCTTTCGGCCATGATTCATAAATCAGAGACTTTGATTTATTTCACAGCCTCAATGCATCAATTTTGGCCATTGCCAAAAATGTGGATGACCATCTTCTAACGTGGTGTAACATTTCGAGCATGACATGATTATCATGAAGTAAATACAGTTTGGGCATAAAGAGGTTCAAATATAGGTGGAGAGGGCAATTACATGCTACTTCATTCTCAGGCTTTGCAAGGGGTGCCCTTATATGGGTGGCACCCGGAGCCCCCTTCCAGCATCTCAAACCACATCCTGGACCCTGAGGGGAGATATGTGCTACTACACAGGAGATGGGAGGGCAGGGAAATATATATTATTAATGTATATGCTCCCTACACAGACTGTCCCGATTTTTTACCGTCTATTCTGAAGGTAGCAACACCGTACCTAGGATCGGAGATTATCCTCTCTGTGGATTTTAACTGTGTTTTTAATACGGTATTGGATAGGGCGCCCCCCAGGAACACTAAGCCACGCATGTGGAGATTGCTCAATATTATGATGCAAGGCATGCAATTGAGAGATGAATGGAGAAACAGGCACCCTTTGCAGAAATTGTTTTCTTGTCATACCCCTTCTGCCAATGCATTCAATCAAATTGATCACTGTTGTCTTACACCAGGCCTTTCTGCTCTGACAGAGGGGGTTTCTTACCTCCCTCGCTACTTCTCTGACCATGCACCAGCATTACTCACCCTAAAAAGTGGGCCGGGCCAGCCGGCCATCCCACTATGACGACTCAGGGCTGAGGCACTCACAGACCCACCTTACGTACACACAATATCTGAAGCTTTACAACACTACTTTGAGGAAAACTGGGGATCGACAGCCACCAGATCAACAGAATGGGAATCATGACGGTGGTTATCAGGGGGGCATGTATGAGGACCACATATGGGGTGAAACAGCAATTGAGCAGTGACATTACCACCTTGGAAAACCGATAAAAAAAATTAGAGAGCACCATCCACACAACGCCAACCTGCATTACGGAATGGGTGAAGGTCTGGTGGGAGTTATTGGAAGCTTGGGCTAGGCTGGAAAAATTCATGTGCACTTCCTATACACAAAAACTACACATGGAGGGGGACAGTTCTGGAGCACTTCTTGCACGACTAATCAGGACATAAAAAGAACATATGCCCATCCTGCAGCTTCAAGATAGTAAGGGAGATATAGTGCGCACGCAAGGGGCAATAGTACACAAATTTGCAACCCACTTAGAGAATATGTGTAAAACTATCTTCAGGAAGTCACATATACTGCGGGACTTTCTAGCTGGTGTGACGCTCCCCACTCTAGAGAAGGCTGATGCGGAGATACTGGGGGCACCAATCAATGGGGAGGAGATGCTCGCGTCAATCAAAAACTGAGGTCAGAGAGCTGCCTGGGAACGGACAGACTCCTAGCAGAGTTTTGCCAGAAATTTGCTCAGCAGCTAGTCAATTGTATGCTAGATGTATATATTGAAGCCCTAACCCGCAAGCTGTTGCCGACATCCATGCTTTAGACGAAAGTGACCATGATCCCAAGCCTGACAGAGACCCTCTTTGTCCGGGCTCCTATCGGCCGATTTCCCTCCTAAATACAGACACAAAGATACTAAATGGAATTCTAGTGGCTCGTATTTTACCCTATATACCTCGGCTAATCCACCCGGATCAGGCTGGATTCATCCCAGGACGGAATACCACACATAATCTGCATAGACTGGGACAGGTGTGGCACACGCCAGTCCTAGAAAAGGAGAACTGGGCGTTGAGCCTGGCCTGCTGGCTATACAGCAGGCCTTTGATTCAGTGGAATGGGACTACATATGGGCTGTACTTGAAGTGATGGGACTCAGAGAGAAATATATAGAATGGATAAAGATCCTATACACAGGTCCAACAGCGAGGGTGTGCCTATGAGACCAAGTGTCGAATAGTTTCGTACTACAGAGAGATACCAGACAGGGTTGCCCTCTGTCCCTGCTTCTTTTTGCTATTGCAATGGAGCCTCTACCAATTACTCTCAGGAAAAAAATGGAGGGCTGGGGGATCCGCCTGGGGGCCACAACCCACGTAGTATCTATGTATGCCGCTGGTATACATGTGCCACCGTGAAGAAGCGGTGCCTGCACTTATCACAAAACTGGAGAGATTCGGGGAGCTGTCGGTATTATGCCTTAACCCGGGGAAATCCAAGCTTTTTCCCATAGGCAGTCTGGCAGGAAAAAGTGAAGCTGAACTACCTCTGGTTGGGATGAAATGGGTCCGTGACAAAGTACGATACCTGGGGATCAGACTGGCGTACACACACACACACAGCTTACTTGGAGAAGAACATAGGGAGGAGCGTAGAAAGTATTAGGAAATCAATTGCATTCTGGAAGGAGTTGCCACGTCACTAATGCAAAAGACACACAATTGATGGACGGAATGCAGAACAAATCAAAACATTCACCCCCAGTCAAGAGATCTGGGTTAAATCCATCATTCTTTTGCTCACCATGCCAACCCAGTTTTGTCCTGGCTATATGCAAATCAGTCTTGACCATGCCTCATGGGAACAGTCCAGCCCGAACTGCCAAGCCAGGTCCTCCCTGGACTGGAAACAAGCATCCTAGGACCGGTTTCGGGGTTTCACCCCTTTTCACCCAGGATAGCTTGATTCCAGTGGCACAGTGAGCCCAGACGTGGGTCCCTTGCTCACTTTGCCACTGGATTCAAGATAGCCTGGCTGATGAGGGTTATAAACCCGAAACGGGTCCCAGGATGCTTATTTCCGGTCCAGGGAAGACATGGCTTGGCAGTTCGGGCTGGACTGTTCCCATGAGGCACAGGGTCAGACTGATTTGCATATGGCCATGTCTGAAGTGGGGTGGTGGAGTGAGCTAAAGAATGATGATGGATTTAAACCCAGAACAGTTGACTGGGGGTGAGTGTTTGATTTGCTCAAACGCTCCGTCCATCATCCCCTTTGGTATCGCTTTGTTCGCCCTAAGTTGGCAGGGTATGCCCAGACGTGGGTCCCTTGCTCACTTTGCCACTGGATTCAAGATAGCCTGGCTGATGAGGGTTATGAAACCGAAACCGGTCCCAGGATGCTTGTTTCTGGTCCAGGGAAGACATGGCTTGGCAGTTCGGTCTCGATTGTTCCCATGAGGCACAGGGTCAGACTGATTTGCATATGCCCATGTCTGAACTGGGGTGGTGGAGTGAGCTAAAGAATGATGATGGATTAAACCCAGATCAGTTGACTGGGGGTGAGTGTTTGATTTGCTCAAATGCTCTGTCCATCATCCCCTTTGGTATCACCGTCACTAATGGGCAGAATAGAATTGACTAAAATGGTCATCCTACCACGCTGTTTATATGCCCTTCAGAACACCTTATATAGAATCCCACATGGGTATTTCTTGCAATTGGAGCGCCTGATGGTGGAGCTTATATGGGGATCAAAAAGAAAACGGATAAAATTGGGTACCCTACAGAGAAAATAGGAACAGAAGGGACTGGAAGTCCTTCGCCTGGACTTATACTACATGACCATGCAGCTCCAACATGCTGTGCAATGGTTAGATGAGCAAGACAATTGGGAGAAACAACTGCTTGCGGAGACTCACCGGGGGACCCCTTTGCCGGAACTTCTCAAGTTGGGGTCCAGGGTTCCTGAATCCTTCCCATACATTATAAGATATTTTGCCACAATCTGGAAAACTGCAGTGCAAAAAGTAATCAAACGGGTGCCCTATGCCCCAAATGCACCATTATAGAGTGTGCAATCCTTCAAACAGATAGGATTGACAATTACAATTAACAAATGGATTGAGGGAGGCTGCCATGTGATGGAGAACTTGCATACCACACAGTGGTTCATAACAAGAGAAGAGGCAGAGACCGCCTTTGGACTTGGCGGGGGCAAGACCTACAATACGCAAAGATTTCTGTGGTGGCTTGTGACCTATGGACGGGGTTTCCACAGGAGCCACCCACTACGACAGTCCTGCAGACAATATCCAATCTGGCGGAAGGCCGTAGACTTGTCTCACACATATATAAAGCACTTATCGAAGACACTCCCGCCGGTCCCCTTCCCATTCATACTAAATGGGACCTCGTACGGGACGAGCCCCTAACTCTGATGGAATGGAAAAAGGTACACAAGGGAGTCAAATAGATTAGCTCAAACACCAGGTGTAAACTCACTCAGTATAACTTCGTTCATCAACTGTATCTGACCCCACGAGTACTGCATAAAATATACCCGGAACGGCCGAGTCATTGTCATAGATGTAGGGGCGCAGACTTCGTGCACATGATTTGGGATTGCCCAAAACTCTCACTTTATTGGAGGAAAGTGATAGATGGCTTACAGAAGGCTACGGGATGGATAATACCACTTAATATTAGAACCGTGATTTTGGGACTCCTCCCCATTCACAAGAACAAAAGATTTTGCAGAAAATTTCTTCAGTTATGCTTGGTGTTGGCAAAAAGAAGAATAGCAATTAAATGGCTCAGCCCGGACCCCCCTGCAATTGAGAGCTGGGTCAAAGATACATTCGAATGGGCCACGGCGGATCTTATTTGAATGAGAAAAGTTAGAAGAGATGACAAACTTGAGGAAGATGCGAGGGCCTGGTATCTCATGATAGCAGCTATATCTAAAGAGAATGACTGTGTGGTAGGAGAGACAGACGCAGTCGTGCCAGGAATAGGGGAGACAGTAGTTATGATGGTGTTACAAGACTCTCCAATAGCCGACAATCACATAGAAATGTGAAATGCATAGAATGACATTATCTATTCTTCCCAAAATGACACGCTAAAACACAACCTTGGGGGAGGGGAGGGCAGGGGGATAAATTACAAGTTAAATGTTATGACAATATAACAGTTGGCAACTGGTAGATATATATAATTATGCTGTAATCTGTATCGTAAGATAATTGGAAATCAACATATGTGATTTATAGCGGTTGCAAAACTGTGCGCAGTGGGACTGGCCGCAAATATTACTGTAATTCATTTGACTGAAAATGTACTGATGTAATGAGAAATGCCAATACATTTTTTTTTTTAAAAAGAGGTTCAAGTATTCCCAAATATCCATCATTTTCTCTGCGATAACTGACATAGCTTTTTTAAATTCAAGCATTTCTATAGAATGCAAATAGTATCGATACCAGGTTGGTCACACCTCTAGCCCAAGGGCATAGGACTCAGTTTTGCTTCCTGCAGTTTATTCATGGACCAGTACCAATGTAGTGGACTGTTGAAGTATCCAAATTTAAGTTCGGCTTCTCTCAGTCCCTGGTCATGATATATGAGGCCACTTCCATTCTTGAGAAAGCGGGTAGTATAGTTTAGTCGGATAATGCATTTGTATTTAACCGAGATTACAAATATTCAAATCACTGTGGCTCAATATAGCACAACTTCATTTTGAGGTAGACAAGACTAGTAAAAATAACTGTATTTATCGTTTACTTTTGTTGCTCATTGCTTGGTTCAAGAGCCACAGATTCCAGAAGATTACACAACAATAAATAACCAGATGTGGTAGAAATGTAAAATGAAGCATTAGAGAAGGTGCCTCATTAGTCCACTTGATGGGGTAGAAGATTCAGAAGAGTCCACGTAGACCAATTGGACTTTAGATGTTCCAGGTATCTTGAGGCAGGATGTTCGCAAGTGCATGCCACTAGTGGTAATGGTAAGTCTCATCCCCTTCGGTTTGGAGCAAGGCTTTGCTTAGAACTAGTTGACAGAGCTTTCTGGTCTGATGGCTTGTTGTGACATTCATTGAACTGCCAGCCGTCCATATACTGAAGCTCAATATGTCACTGCGCTGTACGCACTCAGCAGAGCAATGTCTACTCTGCTTGTTCAGTACAGTCATCCAAGCAGCTTCTCATGGTTTCTGACACAAGGGCCTTCCATTTCCCAGATTAGTGCTGTGGTGTGGCCAAGCGGTGAGGTGTAAAAGGTGGAGGGTGGGATACTACAAAATGGTGGTTTTTCCAAACTCGCCACAGTAAATGACCATACTACGCTGCCTAAGATTAGCATCAATACAGGCAGTGGACCTCGGAGCTGCATGAAAGCGGGCAGGCATCTGATATCGGGATAAGGGGTAGTTCTAGTACCCTTCATGAAGAGATACTGTCAAAAAAACGAATACGCTGATCTTTTTAAAATGGCGAATTATTTGGCCGCTCTTACCATTTTAATAAGATCTGACAGATGCCAGTGAGACAGCTCTGCCAACACAAATGTGATTACTAATTTGAATATGAATTATGTGCACTTGGCCAACATTCAAGTCTTGGTTTAGATGCACCCAGCAGGTACTTAAAATGCTTAGTTAAAATCATTGGCCAACAACACCCCTTGACTGTTGCCAAAAGCGTGTGTGGAACACAAACACCCCTAAACACATTGGAGGTACAGTTCGCATTAAAGCTGTTGCAAAGCCGCAATAACTTGGCATACATAAGCGTCAAGGGGCGCTTACACTGAAATCGCTTATTGTTATTGCTCTGAGGGCCAACTGGCCAACATTATGTGGCTCTTTTCCACAACCTTGAAATTGCAATTCAGCAAATGTATACCACAGAGGAAAGAAGGCAGGAAAAGAGCTGCTGAGCCTGCTAATAAACACAAATTGCAGTCTGACACTCCACTGGTTCATATGGTGCACTTCGGAATAAAAATAATACGCTGGTGATTTAAGATGCCAGGAATATTATGGAATAAAGCGTAGTGTCCCTTGGTGGCCAGTAGGTTTAATTATCTGTAATAAGTCATCAACACCATTTGGTGAGATTGCAGTCACCTAGTCGGCCTGTTGTCCGTCAGAGCAATAGCAATTGCATCACATAATGAAGGGGATTTTCAGCCAGTCCTGCTATTGTTTCTAACCACTCTAAACTCAAAGGGACATCTAGGGCCGTTTTTAGCAGTCGTAAAGGGAAAATCGAGCTGTTTCCGACCCTAAAAAGTGTTGTAGTATGTACAAACCCTATTTTGCGCGTCAGTAACTTATTACTGACTCGCAAAATAGGGTTTGCGAATCACTATTAGGAAGAGGCGTGCCAAGGTGTCCCTTCCTAATAGCGAGTCGCAGGGGTTGTACGATTGTTTCGCAACCACAAATGCGGTCGCAAAACAACGCAGTTTACCATCTACTTCAAGCAGGTGGTAAGCCAGTCGCAAACGGAAATGGTTCCCCAGGGGACCCCTTTCCTTTTGTGAATGTACACAAATATATTTTTTAGGAGTAGGGAGTGGTGCCGCAGACCACTGCCTGCCCTTAAAAAATTAAAAGAAAACTTTTTATTTTTTTCTATAAAACGCATCCTATTTCCTTGTGGAAAAAAAAAACCAGGCTGCTTTTGGAAAAAAAGTTCCATCCTTGTGATAGTAGCCCATTCAAAATGGGTCGCAAATTGCAACCTGTCTCATGACTGTTGATGAGGCAGATCATTTGGGATCCCATTGGGAATCGCTAAATGTGTCTGAGACATTTTACTACATTCCGTTTTTCTAGTCTCAAATTGCGAGTCACAAAAAAACACAATTTGCGACACGCAAATGGAATGGTCGTACATCTGTCCACAAGTGCCCTCTCTATAATGGAGAGGTTACAAGTACTAGTGCCAGCATCCATTGTGACACTGCTTGAAAAACTAGGACTGGCCTAAGCCACCTTCAGGACATGGGGTCACTTGCAGACCTAACACATAATTGCTTTTTCTAGGGCACACGCTGTGTAAGTGTGATTCTGCTTTGCACAGTACTAATGGTTGTTGAACCATACATTCACACTCGCCTCGCATGCAAACCAAGAACTCTGAGCGCCTACGCTCAAACATTCTTGTTGATCAATTATTTAAACGCCATCTTTCAGGACTTGTCACATGGAAAAAGATATTAATAGAAACCACGACTGTTGCTGTTCTCAAGTAACATGAATTACCTTTGGGCCTATTACTCATGACCATGTCTCCAGTCCCACATTTCATTACAGTTTTTTATAATTAGGAACTAAAGTGTGATGTGCTGTAGGAGGGCCCTCAGAGAGAGACGATGATGGCAGGACTAGCACTGGTGGCAGCCATGTCAGAGAGAAATTCAGTGCTGTGGTGAACTTCTATTCCTAGGGTAAGAAAGGCAGAGCAGATTCTTCAGGTTATAGGGCAACAAGCCTTTTTTTACAAGTGCAAAATCACTTCTGGAATTCACAAGGTCGGTTTTGTGTTTTCCAAAGGAAATGTCCCTTTTTGTGAGTATTTATAAACCAGAATTTGACCCTGGAAGTGTTTGGAAGCTTACTAGTGTCACGAGCAGGGTGAATCCCTTTCCCGGGTGGAAAGAGGAAGGGAAGGAAGGCTGGTGAAGGGAGAAATTCCCAGTGGAGAACAAAAATGAAACAAGTTAGCAAATGTGTTTGCACTTGCCACCTTGTATTCATATGTGAACATATATTGTTAGAAATGGGGGTCTCTAGTTGGCAGAGGTGTGAAAGTTGGGACCCTTCCTTCTAGTCAGGATGAGTTAAGTACACACCTAAGCTTGCCGGTGCTCACCCCATGGTAGCTTGGCACAGAGCAGTCAGGCTAAACTACAGGGGCAATGTGTAAAGCATTTGTATATAACCCACAGTAACACAATGAAAACACCACAAATGGACACCATACCAGTTTAGAAAAGTAAAGTATCTTTATCTAAACCAAACAAGCCGAAAACAACAAAAATCCAGCATACAGTGGCAGGTCTGAGACACATTTACAGGGATACTCATGTGAGTGGCACAACCTGCGCTGCAAGCCTACTAGTAGCATTTTATTTGCAGGCCCTGGTGCACACAGTACACTTTACTAAGCACTTACCAGTACATCAACTATGCCAATCATGGATAACCAATCATAATCACAATTTACACAGGGACCACTTGCACTTTGGCACTGATCAGCAGTGGTAAAGTGCCCAGAGTACCAAAACCAGCAAAACGAAGTCCAGCACACAGTCAAAAACTACAGGTGGTAGAGGCAAAAAGTCTGAGCAAACCATTCCAAGGATGCCAGGTCTAACATACACACTTGCACATTTTCACATGAGATAAAGCCCCAAAAATGTTCTTAGAAAGCTGTGTCTGATACAGGCTACCAAGCACAATCTGAGAAGATTTTGTGAATAACAAACAGTTTTAAATCTGAAGCCATGTGAGCTATTACACCCAAAGTAAAAGGTGTATGACTGTTGGTGATAATTATATCTTCAGAGCTATTTCACAAAGAGTTTGGTGTTAATTACATTTGTAGTGCCCATGACTCACTCATGGAATTCATGAAGTAAGTCAGAAGTACTATAAGAGTAAGTCAGAGCATAATCTGTGTAAATAGGGCTCTCAGTTTTTTACTAATCAGATCACACCCTTTTTGACATGGCTTACATTTAGTAGATAGGGCCTTTTTTGTGTCTTCATTATCTTCATTGCTAGTTTGCCTACAGCCTGAAACAACATCCTATCACTCGATACCCTGAACATTGGAGGCTTTAAAAGATTTATTTCAAAGTATCCAATGCAAAAATATCATCCTACAAAAATATTGTAGCCGGAACATAGACTGTCAACATAATTGATGCTAAGTATATAGAGTAAGTACAGGTTTAATACTCTGAACTCTAAATCTATGTAACCTGAAGATATATATATATATATATATATATATATATATATATATATATATATATATATATACTCATTATCTACTGGCGGTCGCCAGTAGATATAGTTAGGACCTAGTTTCCATAGGAAAAGCGTTTTTCGTTTTCCCAATAACTTTGGTGCTGGTTGACGAATCTTCGTGAAATTTTCTAAACTTATGGCCCGCTCCGGTCAGCTCCTATCCTGAAAGTATCGGGGTGATTTGCCAAGCAGGGGCCGAGAAAAAAGGGGGATCCAAAAACTTGTTTTTTCCAAGTTATTTTCCATAGGAAACTTTAGACACGGCTACAGCTTGAACTGCGGAACGGAATTACACCAAGTTTGGCAAAAAGGTAGCCCTTGGTTCAGAAAGAGACCTTTTTGTTAAATGGTGTAAACCCGTTCAGTAGCTCCTGAGAAATTGAAAAAAAAAGAGGTCGAAAAATGCATTTCCCATAGGAAACTTTAGACATGGCTACAGCTCGAACTGCGGAACGGAATTACACCAAATTTGGTAAAAAGGTAGTGCTTGGTTCACAAAGCGTCCTTTTTTTCGTTCTCGTCAATGGAAACGATAGTATCAGCAACTATTGTTTCGAGACTTGACTTCGGCAATGCGTTTTATGTCGGGCTACCCCAGAAACTTACTAACAAACTGCAGATAGTGTTAAACGGCGCAGCCAGGCTAATCTTTAGGCTGCCCAGAAGAACTCAAGCCACTCCCTTATTGTGCAAGTTGCACTGGCTGCCTATTAAGCAAAGAGCAAAGTTTAAGGGGTTGTGTATTACCCACAAGGCTCTACATGGACACGCCCTAGGCTACATAAAAGAACGCCTACTCAAATATGTGCCAGGGCGCATGCTGCACTCAGCGGAAGCTGTCCGGCTGACCTGCCCATGCTTTAACACCATATCCAAAGGAGGTCGAGCATTTTTGGTCCTTCTGCCACAACTTTGAAATCAGTTGCCTGTTAATCTCCGTAAAGAACCCAGACTTCTGCCCTTCTGGAAACAACTAAAAACTATCCTTTTTAGGGAAGCACTAGATACGGCTTAAAGTCCTTTAGTACCTGGAGACCTTCCCGTCTTTGACTGTGTTTCTCCTCTTCCAAAGCGCTAAGAGACCTGTCGGTGTACAGGCGCTATGTAAGAGCAAATTAACATAACATAACAGATTTAGGGTTTAGGGTAGTGCAGTTGTGTTTAGGTAGTGTTGGGGGTCATGCTGGGGTAGTGTGTTAGGGTTTAGGGTAGTGCAGTGGTGTTTGGTTAGTGTAGGGGGTCATGCTGGGGGTAGTGTTTTAGGGTTTAGGGTAGTGCAGTGGTGTTTGGGTAGTGTAGGCGATCGTCGTGCTGGGGTAGTGTTTTAGGGTTTAGGGTAGTGCAGTGATGTTTGGGTAGTGTAGGGGGTCATGCTGGGGTATTTCATACTTTACAAATTACACCAAAGTTGCGACCCCAGGCTACTGGAATGCACGCAGCCATCGTGTAGGATGCGCAAAGGGTGCGCGACTTCTGTGTTATATTACAAAAAAAAAGAATGAATTTCCTAACTAAAAATTATTCACAATTTTTTTAAATATATATATATGTATAGAAAATAAAAAAACTTAGGATTGAGGTACATTAGACTTACAAATTTTCATTTAAAAAACCTTTGACATTCACTGAAAAAACAATAGGTTTCAGGCACGTTATAGTTAGAAATTAGCATTTAAAAAAACATACAAATTCAATAAAAAAACCATAGGTTTCAGGCACGTTATAGTTAGAAATTAGCATTTAAAAAACCATAGAAATTCACTGAAAAAACCATAGGTTTCAGGAACGTTAGTGTTAGTTGGACATTTCACTCGTACAAAACCATCGAAATTCTGATGTTATAGTTAGTTCAGCTAACTATAAATCGCGCCCCCGCAATCCACTGTTGATGATGTCACATATTACATCATTCATGACATGATCAGTGACATCACTGATGACATCACTGATGACATTATCCATGTGAAAATCTGATGCACCTCCTCACACCTGAATACAACCTTTGACACACCCACTCTAAAATACAGACTACCATTTTCGAACAAATAGACACATCAATACCAGTTACTAAATACGCAATGACTGATTCCTAGGTCTACACACGCATCCACTCATTCACCCATACAGTCACTCATACATGCAGTCACTCATCAATACAACACTATCATATGCACTCATACACCTATACATACACTCACACACTGCCACATATCCAGTTACTCACACACCTAGTCAGTCATGAAAAGATTCAATCATACTCCCATTTACTCACCTATACAGTTATACAGACACCACCTCACTTATTCATACAGATACTAACACATAATTACTCTCTTATAGAATCACTGATACAAATACACACTCATCCATGCAGCCACTCTCACAATTACTGACTCTCACATATAGGTATTTATATACACCATCACTCACATATACTGCCTTTTACATATGTACTTACTTGCACGTGTACTACTGAGACATCCATTCACTCACCATCACACCCATACACACACTCACCCACCCATACAGTTGTTTCCACATGCCCTCTTGAACCCATACACCCAGTGAATCAACCACTCACACATCTATGCACAGAGTCACACACCTCCCACCCACCCACACACACACTCAGGCTGCTATACAAATACTCAGGCAAGCAATCAATAACCCATAGAGACACTCCTGCAGCTACTCACCAACCCATGCAGCAGCTTACACAACAACAGACTGACTGATACAGAGTTTCACACAGTTTAGTCACTTACCCATGCATTCAGAAAGACACATTTAATCACTCACTTATACAGTCATGTACCTACTAAATCCTCCATACACTTATACACCCACTTATTCTTCAATACAGCTTGGCATATATATAAAACAAATTTAAACTTTACGGAAACACACAGTCACTGGATGATGTCATCAGTGATGTCATCAGTGATGTCACTGACCATGTCATGGATGATGTAATATGTGACATCATCAGCAGTGCATTGCGGGGGCGCGAGTTATAGTTAGCTGAACTAACTATAACTCCGGAATTTCTATGGTTTTGTACGAGTGAAATGTCCAACTAACTATAACATATATATATTTTTTCACCAAAACTGCTTTCCAACAGGCGGGACACGGACACCAGTTAAGTGCTGCAATCGTTTCTTTATTTGCTGATGCTCAACATGGCAGATGATGTGTTTTGCCCATCCAGTGGGCTTGATCACTTGACAAGACAAAGTCCATCATCGCTTTTAAGCACCTTCACCATGCATACATCACATGATTAGTGAAAATAAAATAAATATTCGTACTTGGACATGGTCAATCATAGAAAGCAACAATGCAGTGATATATATATATAGCAACAGGAATTCCTTGTATAAAAAATATTCATTGGTTAAATCCATTCACGGGATTAAAGTGCACAGTGCTTGAAAACATCATAATGAGCTGAAACAGAATGGTGTAAATACACATCATATTCTTTAACGATCTGACTTTACAATACTTATTGTGGAATAGGTCTTGCTGAAATGTATGCTCTGATTGACATAAAACCTGGCAGTATGTACATTGAATATAATTGTTTCATTCCTATTAACATAATATTACTGGGCTTTCAGGTTTGTTTTTTTAGAAGGAATAAATAATATATTAAATATTCTTTGTTTAAAACCGCATCTTTGGAATCGTAACAGTCTAAAATCATGATCAGCCTCTGGGGTTCATTATTTAGTGAAAGATGACCACGTTGTCCCAGGCCTGAACGTATCCTCAGGATCGAACCAATGCACATAGGGGTCCACCTCTCAACAGCCCCAAGTCTGGATATGAATTCACACAGACTAAAGGGTGGTTAAGCGGGGGAAGGGAAGGATGGGGACAGCGGGGAGGGAGAGCTGCAAAACACAAAGAATAAATTACTACCTTAACCGTTGCAACCTCCCCATATCCTTTAATCCTCCATTGTACCCATACTTCCACTAACCTGTAAAGAAAGAAAAAGATTGCCGGCTAACAGTGGTGCTGAGCTTGTAACCTCTAATCTCCATACCATTCGCTGGAAAAGATAAAAGGATGCATAAGGCTAAAGACTACTCTTTCTTTTTAATATACAAGTGTCCATTACCCACATGTATCTACCTGGTATTGTAAGGATAAGGCAGTTGCTCAGAAGACCCTCTGTCTATGACACCCCTGTGGAGGACAAAATAAAAGAGTGTGCAAAATGATAATGAGCTGTAACAGTCACACAAAAACAAGACCAGTATTCACAGCAATATGAACAGGAATGAAAGTTAGGGTAGCACTTAGTTCCATCTTTGAAATGATACCCAGGAAGTTCTGGGATATAGAACCAAAAGAAAAGAAGAGTTACGTCACTCTTAGCAGAAGCAAGAGTCTCCTGCCAATATATATAACATTACGGAATCACTATAACGTAGTTTGCCAATGATACTTCTATTTCCCTCGCATGAACTCTGTGGGAAAAGTACTGGGAAGAGTTCGCCAACGTAGGGAAAATCACGTATATTACACCCACTAATCCACATCCATAGGTAGAAATCAACCACGAAACCAAATCACTTTCTCCTTCGCAAGAGCTCTAGAAAATGACCAGCGCAGAGCTCAACAACGTAGGGAAAATAGACAATGAGCACTCACGCCCGGAGTGCTCCCAAGGAAATAATCAGGCATTCAGGTATCTCCAAAAGGAACAAGGAACTAGCGGTGCCCAAGGCACCCTTACCCAACCGGGAACACAGCAAGAACTGGCCAGCGTCAATCCTCTGACAACTCAAATAATCGGCAGGGTCCAAACCCGCAGCCTCGCTTATCTCGAGTCTTCCGCATCACGTGGGATGCAGCGTCTGACGTCAGACGTTGAAATGAGGCTGCCGGGAATTGTAGTCTTCCGGAGCCTCATTGCGTGCCTGTGCGATCGGAGCCTCCGTGTCCCCTGACACACGTACACAATCTAATCCTCAGAATTTTAATTAATATAATCCTGCATAATATTTTCTCCAAAGCTGATACTAATTGACCCTGAAACCCAAGACAAGAATAAAGTGCTGAAAAGTACATTCAAAGTGACTAAGTAAAAACGAACTCATAAACTAAAATTAAACTATTAAGAGACTGGGAAGCGGTATCTCAAATGATTACTTATTTTGTCAGCTAGCTTAACAAACTAAGATCATGATTAATTTCTATAAATAAACTGCAGAAGGTGTTTTGGGTAGGGACTTTCTTTGGGAGACCTGGAGAACTTGAATAGATGACAGCCGTCATACTATAGTTCCAATTATCATATCTGGATGGGGAGTATCAGGGACCAAACTACACTGAATAAGAATGGAGTCTAAGTATACCATATTTAAGGGAATACTAAAATGATTAAAAACAGTCATATAAATATTTCATAAATATCCATAAATAAATATACATAGATATAAATATTCATAAAAATCACAGAAAGTTGTACAATTCTTCCTCATTGTTTAATCCATTTGGTGTACAAGTATCCAACTTAAGTATAAATTTGGCCTCTAATTGTCTTAAAGCTCTTTTTCTATTTCCTCCCCTTCTAATTGGTGGTATTTTAGCTATGACGAAATATCTTAAATCATCTAATTTGTTGTGGTGCACAGTCATAAAATGTCTAGCCACCGGGTAGGTCAAATCAGAGTTGACAATGGCTCTGAGATGTTGCAGAATGCGCACATGAACTTGCAACTTGGTGCTGCCTACGTATTGTAGTCCGCAAGTGCATCTCAATACGTAGACAGCATATTCAAGGCAACAGTTATATCTAGCTTGTAGTTTACTGGAATCAGGGCCGAAAACCGTAGTGTATTGTGATGTGTTGACCCCAAATTTGCACACTCTGCAAGTATTGCATTTAATAAATCCATTGCGAGGTGCTAACCACATAGTTCTAGATTGAACTGCATTGGTGATCAACTCTGGGCTAGACTTAACTAGAGCATTGTGCATCGATTTAGCTTTCTAAACGTCAAAGCTGGAGGGGTTGGAAACAGTTGATTTAAAGCCATATCTGTTTGTATGATTGGCCAATGTTTGTTAATTATGGTCCTGATTTTTTTGTGTTGGCTACTAAATGTGGTCACAAATCTCATTACAGTGTTCTCTTCACTAGAATTTGAATGGGCAGCATTGTCACTGTTGAGCGGAATCTTTTTTATTAGTCAGTAGAGTATCTCGGGATTTGGGTCTCACCTTGGTCAAAGCTAGATCAATGATCTTGTTACTGTAGCCCCTTGCTAAAAATCTGAGCCTGCTTTGTTTTAAGCAGTTCTCAAAGGATGCTTCAGTACTACATATTCTGCGTAACCTTAGGAACTCTCCATAAGGGATGCTTCTGATTAAATGGGACAGATGGAAACTCGACGCATGAAGTGTCGAGTTTCCAGCTGTACTCTTTCTGTGCAAAGTCATTTCTATTTGGTTATTGTCTATATAGACATGCACATCCAAAAAGTCGATAGATGTCTTATCGATCATGACAGTGAATTGTAGATTTAGGTCATTTACATTCAGTAGATTGATGAAAGCATTGGCCATTTCTTTAGTGCCCTTCCAAATAAAGAAAATGTCGTCGATGTAACGCATCCAACAAATGATGCGTTCATCCCAAACATCCCTATGTTGCACTCTGAGAACCTGCTCCTCCCACCAACCCATATGCAAGCATGCATAGCTGGGGGAGAGACAGGTTCCCATCGCAACTCCTCTGACTTGATGGTAAATATCCTTGTTGAACATGTAGTAATTATTGTGGAGGCAAAAAGATATCATATCAATAATAATTTTTCCATGTTGCAATAGTTCTATAGGTCTGTTTTCCAAAAAGCATTGAACTGCATTAATACCATCAATATGATTTATACTAGTATACAATTCACAAATGTTCAAAGTTACCAAACAGTAGTCTTCTGACCAAGGAGTATATATATATAATCTATATATGCTACGGCCGAAATGCATTGGTCTGTTCATCGGACGCACATGCATTTTGCTAAAAGACCCATTTGAAGGCTACGGACAACACAAGTAGGTCTGTCCATCTGATGCACATGCACTTTGCTAAAAGACACAGTTGGAGGCTACAGCCGAAACGCAGAGGTCTGTTCATCTGACGCACATGCACTTTGCTCAAAAGAATAAAAATTGATGTTAGAATCTTCATGTCCTTACGTGTGCCATCTTTCTGTGTTGCCCGTATCAGACCGGATCGTGAAATCGGAGGGGGGGCATTCGGAAATGAGCATTCTATATATATCTAGATATAATAGCAAATCTGTATTTATCTATAGTGACTTAACGTCACAATATTTTTTGCTGTGACATATTTTGGGGAGAAACCCTCACTATGCCAATTCCCAAGAAGTCTGTGATTGATGTTAGATGCTTGCTGTGTGTCTGCCGGTATATGTATCTACCCTTCGGTTCTATTTGAGTTCTTCCTTCTTTTTGCATGTGTGCCTGTATTCTAGTCTGTCTCTCTGCTCCACAGCCTGCCAGACTCTCAGTCTGCCTGCATGCTTGCCACTTTGTTGGTTTGCATGTCTGCGTCTCTAGCTGCCTGTCAATTTACATTCTTGACTGGTTCTCTGCATGCAAGTCTGCTTACATACCTGCCTGTCTTTAATTCTGACTACATGCGGGGTTGTCTTTGTTTTGGTTTGCTTACATGTCTGCATTTGTGGATGTCTACCTACCTATGATTCTGCCAACGTGTCTGCCTGTTTTATAAAAGTGTTTTTGTTATCATTGTTTGCTCGTCACGTGTCTTTCCCTTCGTGTGTTACTTGCTTCCTGATTGCACGTTTTTGTCCGTCCGTTCGTCCATCTATCTATCCATTCATCCATCCATCCATCCATCCATCCATCCATCCATTCTACCAGCCATTTTTGAATTGTCGTGCTGTGAGATTTTGCTGTTCAGGTCTGAAAATGCAAGGTATCATCAATCTAAACCTTTTAAGTAGCAGTATCCAGACTGAGTAAAAAACTAAATGCAGATTTCTTTCCAGTTTTTACCAAAAAAAACAGAAGCAAGAGCTGGCAGCGACTCATCAGTGCCCTGCACCTGTTTCACAACCAATGAGAAAATAAATCAGAAGCAACGCTAAACAATCAGTTGCCAATTAAAAATACCAATAGGGAAAGATTCTCCAATTAGAACGCGCCTGCAGTTGGAAAGGGGGCAATCATAACAAATCAGAGTTGGAAGGCTGCATGAATATGATTGGCTGCGGCTCCCTGCAGGTTTTTATTATGTGGCACGAAGACTGCCTTCTCTCAGGCTCGACTTTTATGAAGAAGCCACTCACTTTTCAGCAAGGAAGGATTTCCACTTTTAGACGCATGCATAAAATGTTGAGATAACCATGATTATACACATTACGGTATGGGGCAATCAAGCGGTAAGGAGGATTCTGAGCGGCAGCTGCCAAGTGAACCAGACTATAGAGAAATATTACTATAATTTACAAAGAAGGGGCCCAGCATTGCACGTATACCGCTGTTCAACATGCTGGCCAAGGACCGGCATTTCAACGTAACCGGCTTTTATTGTCAAAAACACGTATTTATTTAATTAGAGGGCTTTGTAAAGCACGGCCCAGGCCTAGATGTCTCTGTGCCTATACAGTTATGTTGGGGAGAGTTTGTTTACATTGTTTTCTATAGCATGGATCAGTACCGAAAATGCATTTACAATGTAGAGAACATAGGAATCATATCAATGCAGCGTAATGGGAGAAAAGGATAAATGCATGCTAATGCAAGAAACGCACTTTCAGTCAGTCGTGCAATACATACAAATGTTTCAAGCAATAGTGTAAACATTTCAACCCACCTTTTCGGTCATTTAACTTGTCTCATCGGCACATTGGAGTTATATAGATTCGCGAAGAAAATAAATCGGAAGTTTAAGGTCCTGGAGGTAACACGTTCTGGAACCTTCCGTTAGATTCGGGAGGATTCACCTGCAGGCAGGAAGAATCGGTTAGTTGAGCTTCCGTGTCTAATATCTTGTTTTATTGTTTTTACCCACGTTACATCTGTGTCACAAAATGTGTAGCTGCTGAGTTGTCACTTCTCATGCTGTCAGCACACGGCGACTCCCGGCCATTGAGTGAAAGTTTAGATATGTAAGAGTAGTGCTTTTTAAGAGCAGATCGCACTGTAAGTACAGGTCTCAAATGTCCCGTCCTTTGCCTGCCATGCCTGTTCCTTATAATTCATTGTGAGCCTCGCT
Source organism: Triturus cristatus (assembly GCF_964204655.1). Classification (NCBI taxonomy): domain Eukaryota; kingdom Metazoa; phylum Chordata; class Amphibia; order Caudata; family Salamandridae; genus Triturus; species Triturus cristatus. Next base: position 714,470,424 of record NC_140588.1, on the reverse strand, counting down.
CCTTAGAGTAGTCTCACTCTCAGCGAGTCTCAAGTGCCATCTTGTTTAAAAGCCTCACACATTATGGAATCTTAACTGTTAGGGGTTATAACATATATTTATAACTGTATATTTTAAACCGGCGCTTAAGCAAGCGCGATCAGGACTTTACCTGAATTTTTAAAATCACAACCCTTTTCTGTATTTGTGTTTGCATATGGTTTAGTTTACCTTGTTTTTAAATTGTTCCTACTTGTTCCTACTTGCCCACACACCAGCACTTAAATTAGAAAACTCACCGCTGCTTTAGCGGGCAGAACCGGCTGTTTATTCGTTACCTGACGCCATATTGGAATTCCCTCGGGGCAACATCGCGCAGAGCGCTCTAGTGCTCAGCCGGAGGGAGGGGAGTGACTATTTAACGCTCACATAGGACCGCGCAGCGCTGACGTGCAGCGGTAGTGCCTGACTCGTGCCTGAGTCGGGCCAGAGTCTTGCCCGTCTGCGCCCGTCAGCGCAACGGAGGCGCAGAGGCGGGAGACTCTCCGTTCTGGGCTTTATCTATACTACTCCACTGCAGGTAGGGCATCCCTGATCGTATCATTTGGCATGAGTCCATCAGTTGACTATCATAGGCGGTAGACCTTGTCTCTGCTGCGTGTAAACAAATATACTGTCATGCCTCTGTCTGTATTGTCCCCGGAAACGTCACCTACCTCCCCCATACTACGAGGCGGTCTTATCAATGCCCGTTCGTTGTGTAAAAATGCGCAAAATATACAGGAGCTCATTTCCGAAAATGACCTCGATTGGCTTCTGATTACCGAGACATGGCTTAAGCCTTGGTGTAATCCTGATTTGGCCATCGCTCTCCCGGAGAATTTTTCTATTCAGCGTCTAGATAGAAAGGAAAAACGGGGAGGCGGCCTGGCCATTATATATCGCAGCTCATTAAAATGCTCCTCCCATGAACTCGCTGAGATAAAGGGAGCAGAAGCGTTAGCATTCTCTTTGGGTATACATGATTCACTCACATTTTCAGGTGTACTCATTTATCGCCCCCCAGGCCCCCCTAAGGAATTCCTGGAAACTGTGGGAGAAGCACTCAGCAATCTGGTACTTAGATTTTCGAATTTTACCATACTGGGTGATTTAAATCTGCACCTTGACTCTCCAAAAGCCTCTGGAGTGGACTGCTTTATGGACATTATTAACATTCTAGGACTCACTCTTCTGACTCATCAATATACACATTCGGGTGGCCACTTATTAGACTGTATCTGCTCTAATTCCAGCAGTCTGATAGTTAATCCTCCCTGCCCCCAGATTTGGTCTGACCATTTCTTTATCCCGTTCTCTATTCCATCTCCGCATAAAATGTCGGCTAGAACTAGAAATAATACCACCACTCCTAACATGATTCGTAAACCTAACTGGAAACAATTATCCAGCAGACTTGATGTGTTGGATGCTCCTGGAATTGGCACCCTGGCGCCAACAGGTAACACCTCTGTTGATAACCAAAAGCTGCGGGATTGGATAACTATGATAGGCCATCAACTAAGTCCTTCCAGCATTAGAAACTCCACTAAAAAGAAAAAGAAGGCTCCTTGGTTTACATTGCCCTTGAGAGTAAAACTGGGGAAACTAAGAATATTAGAACGCCGGTGGCGCAGGCATTATGAGATCACTGCCCGTGACACTTATAAACAGGCCAGAAGACAGTATCATGCAGATATAAAATCAGCCAAAAAATCTTACTACCTTCAGGCAATTGAAACGGCAGCTCAAGGACAAAGGGAAATTTTTAATATAGTCAAGGACTTTATGAATCCCTCTGTCTTGTCGCAGGAGATTCCACCATCTCAAATCCTATGTAATGAGATCTCGGATTATTTCGAGAATAAAATTCTTAAAATCGTGAGAACCTTTCCTCTAGCTCCTTCCATTTTAGAAGCAGATGAAAGAGGGGAGAGGGTGAAGGCTCCAACTAGTCTGGACACTTTCGCCCCTGTCTCCCTTGAAGACTCCCTTAAAGCCATTTTTGCGAGCAAATCCGGATCCCCCTTTGATCCTTGCCCTCCTTCGGCTTTACAATCTCTGGCAGAAACTATCAACCCCATTGTAAACAGTATTATTAATTCATCTTTAGCGACGGCAGATGTCCCTAGTGATTGGAAGCTTGCTGCGGTCAAACCACTTCAGAAAAAAAACCTCGCCGACCCTACCACCCTTTCCAACCTACGCTCAATCTCCCTGCTTCCAGTGATGTCCAAACTAACTGAAAAATTTGTGAATATCCAACTCACAAATTTTCTGGAAACAAACGATATTTTACATCATAATCAGTCAGGGTTCCGGTCAAAACACTCTACCGAGTCTGCCCTATTGTTTACAACTGAGACTCTCCGTTTGGCCATCGACCAGGGAAAGAAGGCGGTCCTAATTCTACTTGACCTGTCGGCAGCGTTTGATACGGTCTCACATAACATCTTAGTGGATCGTTTAGCTGCCGCGGGGGTAGATGGGACAGCTCTGACCTGGCTGAGAAACTTTCTCAGAGATAGACACCAAATCACAGTATTGGGCCAGTATCAATCTGAAGCTAAGGCCCTCAGCTCGGGAGTCCCCCAGGGTTCGAGTTTAAGTCCCATACTTTTTAATCTGTACCTAGTTCCCCTGATTAATTTGATCACTTCTTTCCAGATCAGTACCATTTCGTATGCTGACGACACCCAGCTTATTCTAGTACTAGACAGGGATCGAGCGGGTGCTGAAGAAAATCTCAAAGAGTGCCTAGCCGCAACATTCAAATGGATGACAGATAATCCTCTTAAATGCAATGCCGAGAAGACGGAAATTCTTCCGGTCGGAAAAGAAAATCTGTTTTCCCCGAAAGGTTGTTGGCCGGATGGTGAGGTAACTACTCCCAATACCATCACATCAGTCCGGAACTTAGGCATTAAATTCGACAATCAGCTGTCCTTCAAACAACAAGCTGTTGCGGTAGCTGGCACATGTTTTCACATAACCAAAACCTTGAGAAAGTTCTTTGATCTTCTGCCGTTGTCAGCTAGGAAAACTGTTGCAGTGGCCTTGATCACTTCTAGGCTGGACTACTGCAACAGTTTATATGCAGGAGCCAACAGATCGGTACTCCACAGACTACAAATGGTCCAACATGCAGCTGCCCACCTAGTATTAGGCTGGCCCCGTAGATCATCAGCTTCTGCAGCAATGGATGCATTACACTGGTTACCAATTGCAAAGAGAATTCTTTTTAAGGTCCTCTTGATTACCTTTAGGGCTTTTCACCATTGAGGCCCTAAATATCTAACCCAGGGTTTTAGGCGATACAATCCGGTACGCTGTCTAAGATCTGTGGGCCAAAACCTGCTGGTTATCCCTAAATTTAAGCTGACAACTAAAGGTGGCAAATCTGTCTTCGTGTTGGGTGCTAAAGCCTGGAACAAGCTTCCCTTTTCCTTACGTTCCTTGTCGGATGAAACCCAATACAGGAAAGCATTAAAAACTTGGGTATACTCTATGTCCGATTCAGCTTGTATAGCAATGGTCTGAGATGTAGTGTGCTGCGCGTAATCTGTGTCTACTCCCCCCCCTTCTCGTACATCTGAGCTGGGTGAGCGCCAAGATACTCCCTGGAGTGGTAGCAGCGCTATAGAAGTAGTTTTTACATTACATTACATTACATATTCAAACAGAAGAAATACTGATATGATAAAGCTGACAGGTGAACCACTCACACAGTGACAAAAAATGTATAAATGATCAAAGAACAAAAATAAATCAGTGAGCCTCAGCATTGGATCTAGTGAACAACAGTAGTGTCTGTTGGCCTTTGTCACATACATTGTTGGTCACCGGAGTGACACTTAAGTTCGAAGAATTCGCAGTTTGAAAGTGCAAATTCCACATCCTCTTGAATCGAAGAATCAAGATTGGTGAAATATTTCTAATGCAGGAGATCCGCCACTACAGTGGTTTTTAATTTTCATGAATGCTGAGGCAGGGATGGAAAAAGTTGATGTTCTGTGGTGTTGTTTCATTGCAAATTGCAGTGAACAGTCACAAAGTCATATGTTCTTGGATATTCAAGATCCATTTGTAGATAGTTTCCACCTTGCAATAAAGTACAGGTATTCGATCAGCGCAAACCTAGCTAGGAGGCAATGCACAGTGGACAGAGCCCAGGGGTACGCTTCATGATGGTTTAAGGAGAGGCATGACCCGGGCGGATTCTGTTTATGTGGGGTATAGTATTGCCTGAGAGATGATTCTTCATCCATTTCCTGAACTGTAGGATGGTTGGAGCTGTTCTGATGGTTGCTGTTCCAAATCATGTCCCTCTGATGTGGTTAGTTTTTTTCCAGGTCTACAAGGGTGCCATTTCTGAAGGTCTAGTAAGTGATGCAGCTGGTCTGGAAGATGATGCAGGTCTGCCAGTGGGAGAAGGTGGCGGGGGTCGGGGGGGGGGGGGACCTATCTAATTCATTCAGTGTTGGGATGATGTGGTGGAATTTCTTCAGCTTCTTTATAATAGCTTTGACAGGTACCAGAGTAGAGTGGGATAGGATTTTGAGAAGACCATTGTCTTAATCCAGGCATGAGAACCGGGACTTTCACTGTTCTAAATTCAGTTTCCACATTAAAGGGTTTTACCTTTTTCACCAGAGACAGCTGGTACCATGTTGTTTTAATTTTCCTGGTTTGAGTGTCCTTGGGAGGAAAGGTTTTTATTAAGGGTGACGCAAAGTGATTTTGCATTGGCTGTCAGCTGAGAAATTAAGCTGTCTAGATTCTTGTCCCTGGACATACACACAGAATTACCTTCTTTGATAGTTGGAACAAGTGCCTTTCTGTTAGAAATGGGGGTCTCTAGTTGGCAGAGGTTGGTACCTTTGTCCAAATAGGGACCCTTGCTTCTAGTCAAGGTAAGGGGGATACACACTTTAGATAACCCCTACTCACCCCCTAGGTAGCTTGGCATGAGCAGACAGATTTATCCCAAAGGCAATGTGTAAAGTATTTGTACTCAAAACACACAGTAACACAGTGATAACACCACAAATAGACACCACACCCATTTAGAAAAATAAAGTATCTTTAACTAGACTCAACAAGACCAAAACGACAAAAATCCAACATACATGTAATAAGAATACGACTTTAAAAATGTTTCAAACAACTTGGTCCATAGAAGCTATGGATGCGTGATTTCTCTCAAAGTACCTGTAGTTGCAAGAAAATTCACAATGCTAAACAGCTGCCGAGATGGGAAGAGTAAAAAAACAAAGAGATGCGTCAGTTCCTGAGACCATGGGGAGGCGATGCAACAGTTCTGCTGCACGCAGGAGAAGTGATGCATCGAATCTGGTCCGTAGGGGTAAGTGATGCATTGATTCCGAGATGGTTCTGGTCCGCAGGTGATGCATCGGAAAAATGCACCGCACAGGTACGATGCGTGGAAGTCGGGAATGCTTCGGCAATCAATGCGGCGTCGTCGAGCGGTGCTGTGTTGGTTTCTTCAGCCGTGATCCCTCGATGCTTTGGTTCCTGCAGTGGCGGCAGGCACTGCATCAGTTTTGGCGGCGGCGCGGCGATGCGTGGAGATTCTTTTCGCACATCGGTGCTACGTCGGAAAAACAGCCGCAAGAAGAGCGATGCATCTATTTTCTTTTAGTTGAGTTGCTTTTCCAGCTCCCAACAGCAGGAACATCCTCCAGAGGCCCAACACAGTCAAAGGCACCTCTTGGCAGGTCAGAACTCCCAGCAAGGAAGTTTCGAGGAGCTGGGGGTAAAGTCTCTGTGTCCCTGAGACTTTGGAACAGGAGGCAAGCTCTACTCAAGCCCTTGCAGATCTTCCTCAAGCCAGGGGACACAGCACATAGCAAAGTCCTTGTCTTTTTCTTGGCAGAAACAGCTACTGCAGGCCAACCCCAAACCGCACACAGCAAAGGGACAGTACTGCTCCTCCAGTTTCGCCAGCTCTTCTCCTTGGCAAAGGTTCCTCTTGATTCCTGAAGTAGACTAAAGTTCTGGGGTTTTAGGTCTAATATGTATACCCCTCTTTGTCTAAGGGCCTCTGAGCCCAGTCCAAACCAGTTCTGTCCTCCCTGGTGTGGTATGACCGCAGGGGCTGGAGACAGCATTGTGCAAGGGAGACAGGCCCTATTCAGGTGCAAGGAAATCTCGTCCCACTACTCTAAATGCAGCCAAGGTCTCTTCAGCCCAGCTCTGAGTCATCCAGGAAGGGCCAGGCACACCTCAACCCCCCCAGTGGCTGTCTACAGTGAATGAACATCCCCAGCCCCTGTCACTCCAAACCAGATGGTCAATACACAAACAGGCAGGGGCACACAGAATGGTTAAACAAGAAAATGCCTACTTTCTAAAAAGTGGCATTTTCAAACACACAATTTAAAAACCATCTTTACTAAAAGACGTGTTACTCAATTCTGAGTTCAGTGTGCCTAAACTAATTTCTCAATCTTGTCCCAATGGGAAGTTATACTTGTAAGATGTTACATAGCATTTCCCATTCTATCCTATGGGGCAAGATAGCCTTTAAATAGTGAAAAACCAAATTGGCAGTATTTCACTATCAGGACATGTCACACACCCGTACATGTCCTACCTTTCACATACACGGCATACCTGCCCAGGGGGTACCTTGGGCCTACTATAGGGGTGCCTTACATACAAGAAAAAGAAAGGTTAGGGCCTGGCAAGTGGGTGCACTTGCCAAGTCGACATGGCAGTTCAAAACTGGGCGCGGACACCACAGTGGCAGGTCTGAGATACCTTTTCATGGCTACTCATGTGGGTGGCACAATTAGTGCTGCAGACCCACTAATAGCATTTGATTTACAGACCCTGGCACATTCATTGCACTTTACTAGGGACTTACCAGTAAATCATATATGCCATTCAGGGAGAACCAATTGTAACAACAATTTATAGAGGGAGCACTTGCACTTTGGCACTGATCAGCAGTGGCAAGGTGCCCAAAGTATCTAAGTCAGCAAACACGAAATCCAGCACAGCATAAAAAATACAGGCGGTAGAGGCAAAAAGTCAGGGGAAACCACGCCAAAGATACCAAGTCTAACACTTTCCATGGTGAGAAATGGGAGAGAGGACCTTCATATTTGACGAGGGTGAAAGGAAAAAGCTTCTCCACACAGAAGCATGTCAAAACCGCCACAGGTACAGGACATTCCAACGCCCGTGATATATGAAGATGCAGTTAACTAGAATAGGAAACTCAGACACAAGAATGAATACAAGTTCCTCCAAAAATATGCACAAACCCAGAAATAAAACAACACTAGTACTCAGTCAGACATCTGGCACTGGCAAAGAAAGGAAAGTACAAACACAGAGAAGGAAGGCAGAAACCGGGTCAAAGACACATTGGACAAGAATATAAAAACAACTAAAGAAACGGATATGGGAAAAAGGCAAGACAGTGACATAGGGACACAGGATAGGTATAGATAAGGTACCACCCTGCCATACTCATTACATCACACCCTTTCAAACATATAACATCACACCGAACAATCTATCATAATAACAAACTTATATAACACAGTGCACATGGCTCCTCCGGACTGCACCATCAAGTACCGCATCTGGTCATACCACAGCACCAGAAACCAGATGAAACTAGACTTTCCCATATCACTTCACCATACCACACTACTCCATCAGACATCACACCAAATATCATAACATATCTCACTATACCACACTACAAAACAAAACCTCACTATTTCACTTCAGCCTCTCACTGCATGACCAAACCAAACACTCACCACATCATAACAAGTAATTGTATACCCAAGACCACTAAAATGTTATGATTCTACAACTGTAGCATTTTTTTTGCATAATTATGGACTTGCTGGTCAACAGTCACAATCCACCATCTACTACATTATTTGCAGATTTCACAAAAAAGTGTTTCCAGCTCAAAGGAATGAATTGTTACAAAACAATGTATAGCAAGTGGTGCTGCCCAGTGGCAGACCCTTTGAAAAGGTTACCAGATCATCTTTCAGCTCAGAATTGCTGTATTTAGTCAATAAACTTGCACTAATGAGTAGAAACCGTTTGCCAATAAAATGTGCTGAATTATTCTGCATTATTTGCCTTTGGTACTGCATAACATAGTCAACCCAGTCATACAATTGGTCCTCTATTGCTGTATATTTCAGTGGCCTTGATCATACCACACATCACTACACACCAACACATCTCAAGTACATTTGAAGATACCACTTGTTAGAAATGGGAATCCTGGTTGGTTGCGGTATGCACCCAGACTAGGTAGGAACCACAACTCTACACAGGGTATGTTAGATACACAACACGATAACCTGTGCTCACCCTCTGGTAGCTTGGCACAGAGCAGTCAGGTTTAGCTACAAAGGCAATGTGTAAAGTATTTGTGCAACACAAACACACACGCGCACATGAATGAATGAATACACCACAAAAAGACTCCACACCCTTTACAAAATGTAGATGATATTTTTATGAAAAAAACAAGACCAAAAGGACAGAAATTCAATAAGTAGAACCGACGTTGTGAATTTTAAAAAATAAGTCAGAAACAGTGCTTAGAAGTCAATGAAAGGTTACTTTAGGTCGCATTAGACCAGGGGACATCCAAAGTTTAAGCTGACTGCGATGGAGTGCAGGTCATATAAAGTTCCAGACAAGTTCTGGTGGGGTTTTACCTTCTCAAACTGCCCGATGTGCCCCGTTCGTGGGGGAGACAGTCACTGGGAGCAAGTAGAGCATCGCTAGCGATGTTCCTAGAGGTGCGAAGAGTCGGCAAGGCGTCACAGACAGCAGACTGGGCCTCACGGGTAGCAATGCTTGCTGTGCGAGGACATGATGCTTTGGCAACTCACGCTTATTCTTAGAGCGAGAGGCACAGTCCCAGTGAGAGTGCAAATAGCCCAAAACCTTGATTTCAGGGGCCCAGGAGCTGTAGGTGATGAAAGCAGCTGCAGAACCCCTTTTTGTGGCCCAGAGTTTGGAGGGGGCACCTCAGGCAAGGACAGGACTCAAAGATAGCAGAGTCCAGCAGCACCCGCAGAATTGTAGGAAGTCTTTTGTGTCTATGAGACTTCAGAAATCAGGAGGCAAGCCAGCAAGCCCTTGGAGATCACTTGGAGAGAAGGCAGAGTCCAGCTCTCCTTCCAGCAGAATCAGCGAGCAGCAGGCAGCAGGCGTCAGGGCAACAAACAGAAAAGCAATCGTTCCAGAGAAGCAGTACAGTTGAGTCTTTTAAGCAGCACAACAGTCCTCTAACAGAGGTTAAGTTCATAAACTGTAAAGGTCTGATTTTAGGGGGTCCGAGACCCATTACTGATACCCAAAAGTGCCACTGATGTAGGGGGTGACTTCAAAGGAACTCTGAAGTGCATAAGTATTCCTTTCAACCCCATCCTATCTGCAAGGCTAACTCAGGGGGATACATCTGTTGTGCTTTGTGTGAGGACAGGACACAGCCTATTCAGATGTAAGTGTGAGCCACCTCTCCCCATTACTGACTAGGCTATCAGAATGCAGATGAGTGTTCCGTGACACCCAGCCCTTCCTGTGTTGTTGCTGTCTAGAGGGGATGCAGAAAGTTTGGCTGTCACCCAGCCAAGATGTGTATTGGAGACAGGCTGTCAGACACAAAGAGCAGTGAGTACAGAGAAATATCCACTTTCTAAAAGTAGCATTTCTAAAACAGTAATGTTAATTCCAACTTCACCAGTAAGGAGGATTTATCATTACCATTCCAAACATATCAAACATAAAACAGCTACTCCTCTCTGATCAGGAATTATATCTTAAAAGTATATTAAGGAGGGGAGGAGCCTAGCGCGCAACCAAGATGGCCGCGTAGGCTTATGGCTCCCGAGAGCCTCCGCAACCTCCCACGTCTATCCTGACTTAATCCTGGTTTATTTGACGGGCTTTTGCAGATGAACTTGCGCTGAGGTGTCACCCGTTTTCCGAATTCAGATCGGACGCCGGGACCTGGAATGGTTGCACTCCGAAGTTTGCGGCCTGCTCTTGCCTTGGTCCCGATCTCGAGCTGGTGAAGTGCCCGGGTACGAAGTGAACAACAGCGGCTGGCTGGGCTTGCCCTGCCACGGACCCTGCACTTTCACTTTCGTTTTCAAGCTTGCTCTCTGATATCGGCCGAGAGACTCTGGTGTTTCAGAGGGGCGCGGACAGCGAAGTGTCTGGCCTGACTCTCGGATTCTACATGGGCTGACTGTCGGCGACGGCTGTGCTCAATTGAATTAGCTACCTGGTCCCCCTTTTTTCCTGGTGCGGGCGGGTGCCGGCCTTGGTGGTCTCCGGACGATGGCGGCGAGACTAGATGGAGACAAGTCGAAACCCAAGTCAACCCGGAGGGGTGCCTATACCCAGGTCAATAACATGGATCGATATGCGCAGGCAAAGGGATCCCCTGGTGGCTCGCATAAATCGCCTGAGAGGTCTAAGGAGGTCTCCGGCCCATCGTCGGAGTTGACCCTGCTTGACGTCATGGGCGCCATTGAGGAGATGAAGACCGCTGTGGGTCAGCAGTTTGATACCCTGGCTCATAAACTGGACGCGGTCCTGATCGATGTGAATTTGGTCAGGGCGGACCTGTCCAAAACTAACGAGCGGGTCGACTCCTTGAGTCAAGCGGCGTCGAGTCTAACTGTGGACGTGGCCACCCTGCAGACGAAGGTCCGTAGGTTTCGGCTAGCCAGTGATCTGACGGACCGTCGACTTGAGGACTCTGAAAGCAGAGCTAGACGGAACAATGTTCGTATCATTGGAGTGCTGGAAAGATCGGAGGAATCTGCTGCGGATCTCTTTGTTGAGGACCTGGTGACCAATCGTCTCGCGCCTAAGGGACTGAGCAAGTTCTTTGCGGTGGAGCGGGCCCACAGGATTCCGGGTGGTGCGCCCAAGGTGGGTGCTCCCCCGCAGCCTATAATCGCCCGACTCTTTAACTTTCGGGATAGGGATGCTATCCTTCAGGCGTCGAGGGTTGCCGGGCCGCTGAAGTTTGAGAACTCCAATGTCAGCTTTTACCCGGACTTCACGCAAGCAGTCCAGAAACAACGGCTGGGTTTTTTGGGTGTCAAACGGCGCTTGAGGGACATGGAGCTGAAATATGCGATGTTATTACCGGCAAAGCTGCGGGTTGAGTTCAAGGGTCGTTCCCACTTTTTCGACCAGCCGGAGGCGGTTGGAGACTGGTTGGATGCCCTGCCTCGGGGACAGGATCGAGACAGTCGGATGGCGGAGAGCGGACGGGATTTGGTGGAGCAGGATTAGAACTTGGTTCCTGGTGATGGACTGAACTGGTGACGTTTTGTACCTTGGCTCAACTGGACCCTAAATTGGCACAATATGCCCTCCAAATGCCCGGGGGTTGTGGGGAGCTTATTGGGGTCCTTTCCTCCTTCTGGGGTTCTTTTTGTGGTATGTGTTAGGGCGACAGGCACACTGCGAGTTGGGGGGGCTGTTTGGGCTCAAGCAGGGGTGCAGGGAGGGGGGAGTTGTGGTTTGGGGATTGTGGGGGAGGGGGGTTGTTGGGGATTGTTTGTTAGTTTCGCAAGGCAATGTGCAGTTCTCTGCTGACTTATCCGGGTTGTGCTTTCCGGGATGTGGGTATCATGCACGGGAGTGGGATGGGGGGTAGGGGATTGAGAATCCTTTCGTGGAATGTGAATGGACTTGGGGACAGGATCAAGCGCGGGGTGGTGTTGCAGTTCTTGAAGCGGATTTCGCCCGACATTGTTTTCCTGCAGGAGACACATTTCCATGCCCTAAATAGGAGGGGCTACCGCCTTGCCGCTCACTCTGGTTTCAGTTCTGGCTCTAGGGGAGTGGGCATTTTGGTTAGGGCCTCTCTCCCATTGGAAGTTGATGAGGTGCTTCACGATGATAGGGGGCGCTATGTGGCACTGGTGGGGAGATGGGAGGGTAGGACTATCTCGCTCGTCGCTGTGTATGTGCCTCCGGGGTTGCAGACGGCTACATTTGCTGATTTGGGGCGTTTGGTCCTGGGACTCCATGGAGGGGTTTTGGTGTTGGGGGTGACTTTAATGCCGTTGTCTCCGGGTTGGAGGACCGTCACCCCCCCAGGGATCTCCCTAGGGCTCAGGCCTGGTTGGGTGGCTTTTTGGACACTTTGGGACTTGTAGATTGCTGGAGATTGATGCACCCGGGTCAGGCGCAGTATACCTTTCACTCGGGGGCCCATGGGAGTCTCTCGAGACTTGATCACATGCTTATGCCAGCCATCCAGGCTGGGATGATTGGGGAGGTGCGTCATTTAGCCCGAGGTATTTTTGATCATTCCCCTATATGGTTGCAACTGAAGGTTGTCCCTGGGGCAGAGGGGAGAGTGGCACCCATTAGCCCCTGGTATCTACGTAACCCTAAGATCCGCGCGGAGCTGGTCAAGTCCACTGATCACTACTTCAATGATAATGTGGGGTCGGTGCCGTCAGCCGTCTCCCTATGGGAGGCTTATAAAGTGGTGATCAGGGGGCAGGCCCTGTCCCTTATCTCCCATGCTAAGAGGTGTGAGAGAGCGGAGGTGGTTCGCCTGGAAACTGAAATAGCTGAAATGGAGGAGGACTTGGAGCGGGGAGTTACTGATGAGAAAGTGCATGTTCTCAGCCTCAAACAATCAGATTATAGAGCGCTAGTCACGGAAGCCGCTAAAGGGATGAGTAGAGAGCAGCAAGGACGACTGTATGATGTGGGGGACAAGGCCGGAAAGTTGATTGCTTGGTTGGATAAGAAGGAGAGAGCGAGCAGGGTGGTGCCCGTTGTGGAGAGAATGGATGGAGTGCGTGTGACTGACCCGGTGGAGATCGTTGACTGCTTCGTGGCTCATTTCCGCGGGGTATACTCTCCGGTATCTGTGCGTTCGGAGGAGGATTCTCATCTGTTGCTTAGAGACATTGCATTGCCAACCCTATCGGAGGCTGATGCAGTATTGATGGAGGCGAAGTTGTCGTCAGATGAGATCGCTCTGGCCACTCGCTCGATCGCATCGGGTAAAGCGGTGGGTCCTAATGGTCTTCCCATCGAACTATATAAGTTGCGTCCCGATAAGATAGCGCCGCATCTTCGGGACATGTTTTTCGCGGCACGTGCGGCGGGCTTCCTCCCCCCTGACCAACGCCTCGCCAACATAGTTGTGATACACAAAGAGGGGAAGCCGCGAGATCGCTGCGCCTCTTATAGGCCCATTTCGCTACTGAACGCAGAACCCAAAATTCTGGCTAAGGTATTGGCTAATCGACTGGCTCGGGTCGTGGGCGACTTGATTCATCAGGATCAGTCCGGTTTCATACCTCACCGGAACACCGCTCTAAATTTGAGGCGGTTGCACGGCGTGCTGGCTAGAGCGGAATTTATACGTGAGCCGGCCATCTTGGCATCTTTAGATGCTACTATGGCGTTCGACACTTTGGAGTGGCCATATATTTAGGCCGTGTTTGCGAAATTTGGGTTCGGCCCTGAATTTATTGGTTGGGTAAAATTACTATATGCTGACCCTCTGGCTCAGGTGGTGGTGAATGGTAGGGTGTCGGCTCCCTTCGCACTGGAGAGAGGTACGCGGCAGGGATGTCCATTATCACCCCTTCTCTTTGCACTTTCTTTGGAGCCTCTCGCCGCCTGGTTGCGTTGGGAGCCGTTGTTGCGAGGCATTAGATGGACGCCGGAGTTTGAAGACCGTGTCTCCCTTTACGCGGATGACATCCTTCTGTATCTCACCTCTCCCCGACAGTCGCTGATTGTATTGGTGGACGTACTGAATTCCTTTGGTCGCAACTCCGGCCTGGTCATCAACTGGGCCAAGTCGTGTGTTTACGTCCTCTCGGGTGAGGCCCCCCTCCTGCCACGGGATTGCCCTATCCAGATTGCTACCCTGGGGTTCAAATATTTGGTAATCTTTATCTCACTGGATCCCGCGGTCCGCTATGAGCGAAACCTTCTCCCTCCCCTCCAGCGATTGAAGGCCGACGTTGCGAGGTGGCGACGGCTTCCGCTCTCGCCACTTGGACGGGCGGCATTGTTTAAAATGATGTCACTACCTCGCTTCTTGTACGCTTTGCAAAATACTCTAGATGTCGTGCCAGCCCGTTATTTCCGGGAGGTGGAGGGTCTTCAGCGCCAACTGTTTTGGGACGGGCAGCCGCGGATTGCTCTCGCCAAGTTGACGCTCCCTTGGTACGATGGGGGGGTCGCCCTCCCCGATATTAAACGATACTATTGGGCGTCTCAGTTGGCGGCAGTGAACCACGGGATATACGGTCCTGCCTTGAATCCGGCCTTCAAGATGGATAAATTTCTGCTCCCGGGTGGGGACTATAATAGGGCGCTGTACTCGGTGACTCCGGGCACGCGGTTGACAGGACCCACGCAGGTTGCGGTACGTGTGTGGCACACGGCGAATGCTGCGATGGGGTGGAGGGATCGCTTGACTCGGGCGACGCCGTTGTATGCCTCTGAGCGGTTGGGCGGTTTGTGGAGATCGAAAGGCTTTGAGAAATGGGATATGATTGGTATATGTAAGGTGGGTGATCTTTGGGCGAAGGGGTCTTTCAAAACGTTTGAAATGCTTAAAACTGAATATAAATTAAACGATAGAGAGTACTTCCGGTATGCTCAAGTCTACCATGCGCTGTGTTCGGTTTTCCAGACGTTGCTGCTATCCCCGAGTACTTCCCACTGGAGGATAGAGTGTTGGATGGCTACGTGCCCGACAGCACTATTTCTCTGATTTATAAGAAACTCATTAATGATCGCGCGGACTTGCTGCTCCGTCTGCGGGACGCTTGGACAGGCGATGGCTTGGAATTGGACGACGAGGACTGGGTATCGGCGGTGGCCTCCACGAAAGAGGTGGCGATCCCGGCCCGCTTACGATTCGTACAGCTGAAGATCCTTCATAGAGTGTATGTCACGGGGCCCGGTTTGCTGCGTATGGGTTACTCGATGGATGGACAGTGTAAGCGTGGATGTGGCCTGTCGGGTACCTTTCTCCATATCTTATGGGAATGTTCGGAGGTTGTGCGATTTTGGAACGGTATCCAACCCGTAATGGAGGAGGTCACGCACGTTGCTCTGTTGCCAGAGGCTAGGAGGTGCTTGTTGAATGTCTGGGAACCGAATGATTGTAATGCGGCACAGACGCAGTGGGTGACCTTGGGGTACATGGTGGCTAAGCGTAATATTGCACAGCTGTGGGGCTCCCCGAGGCCGCCCACGATTGAGGTATGGAAGGAGAATATGGACTGGTGTATGTTTAGGGAAAAGACGGTGTATGTGGCGAGAGGCAAGCCAGGGAAGTGGGCTAAGGTATGGGGTCCATGGAATTTATATCGAGGACGTATCTGCACCCCGCCTCTGCCATTAGAGATCGATATGTTATGTTATGTTATGTTATCAGTTTTGTAAAGCGCAAACAGCTGCCCTCGCAACGGGGCGTCCCGGCGCTAGAACCATAACACAACCAACTGAAACAAGGGGAAGGGAGGGACCTAACAGGGGGGGAAGAGATAGGTTTTAATAGTTCTGCGGAAAGCTAGAATGTTGTCCATGCATCGGATATTGAGGGGAAGGGAGTTCCATAGTTTGGCCCCCAGTAGTTTGAAGGAGCGCCCTCCGATGCGGCAAAACTTAGTGTAGGGCACCATAGCTAGGTGATGCCCCATGGACCTGAGGTTCCGTTTGGGAGAGTAGGGGGTCAGCAGTGAGCGGAGTAGCTCCGGGCCTTCGTTCCTCATGATTTTAAAGGCGAATATGAGGGCTTTGAACTGGATGCGGGCTTCCATGGGTAACCAATGTAGTCTGTGAATGGTCGCTCTCGCCGAGCATCTTTTAGGGAGACCTACTATGGCCCTTGCCGCCGAATTTTGTATCCGTTGGAGTCTCTTAACTTCAATTTTATTAGCTCCTAACAACAATACACTCGCGTAGTCCAGTCTGGACAGAATGGTAGATTGTACGATGAGTTGTCGAGTTTTGGAATCAAAATAGCCTAAGATGGGGGTGAGGCTTCTCAGTAGGCCAATGCAGGTTGCGGCAACTTTTTTTGTGTGCGACTGGAAGCTAAGCGCAGAGTCTAGCCATACTCCCAGGTTTTTCGCTAGAGTCTTAGGGGGGGGTGCTGGGCCCAGTGATTGGGGCCACCAGAGGTCATTCCAGTTGTTATTATTTTTCCCCATTATCAGCACCTCTGTTTTGCCGCCGTTGAGTTGAAGGCAATTAGCCGTCATCCATTTAGCAACGGCGGTCAGACCATCCCTGAATCTAGTGGCATCGGGGGAGGGGGCATGGTTGATGCTGATGACCAGCTGTGTGTCGTCGGCGTACGACACCATTGTGAGGCCCCATTTTTTGGCAACCTCCGCCAGGGGTTGCATGTATAGGTTAAACAAGGAGGGACTGAGGGCAGAGCCCTGTGGAACTCCTTGTCCTATGTTTTGGGGTTGGGAGATAAACGGGGGGGCGGATACCCTAAACGATCTGTTGGTTAGGAATGATCTGAACCATTGGAGTGCCGCGTCTCTGATACCTATGTTTTCTAGGCGTTTCAATAGGATGGCATGGGAGACCGTATCAAAGGCCGCGCTGAGATCGAGTAGAATCAGCGCGGCACTTTTGCCGGAATCCATAATTTCCCGTAAACTTTCTGTGGAAGTTAGGAGCGCGGATTCCGTGCTGTGGCCCGGCCTGAACCCGTGCTGGGAGGGGTCCAGGATGTTGTTTTTCGCCATGTGCTCACTTAGGATTTTGTTAGCGTGGGCTTCCGCCAGTTTCGCGACCCATGGGAGCAGCGAAACGGGCCGGTAGTTTTCCGGTTTAGCTGGGTCTAGGGAGGGTTTTTTTATGATCGGTGTTACCCAAGCCTGTTTCCAACAGGTGGGGACCGTAGCCGTGGCAAAAGAAAGATTAAGGAGTGAGGTCAAGGGTGGGAGGAAGAGTTCCAAGGCTTCCAGAAAATGAGTAGGCCTCATCGGATCTGTGGGAGCGCCCGATTTCACCTTCCTACAGAGTTTAGAGAGTTCTTCACCGGAGATGGCGGGTATGCGTGTGAGACTAGAGTCTCCGAGGATGGTAGTGGGAGGGTTGATGTCCTCTGGGCTATCCTGGGTGAATGCGTTGTAAATTTTTTTCACTTTCTCCGTGAAGAAGGTGGCTAGGTCTTCACATTGTTGAGTGGAGGTAATGTGAGACGCCGGCTTGTTTTCTAGTTGTAGTTTTTGCACGATTTGGAAGATCGTTTTCGTGGGGTTAGGGCTAGCCTTTATCTCAGTGGCGTAGAAGGCAGCACGGGCTACCCGGATTGCCTTATGATATATTTTAAGAGTGGTCAAATATGCATCTTTATCTTCCTGCTTGTACTCCTTTCTCCATTGTCGCTCCATTTTTTTACAGCCTTTCCTCATTATTTTGAGGTTCTCATTGTACCAGGGATTGGAAGGGGTGCTACGCCCTTTGGTCCACTTCGCTGGTATAATGACGTCCAATCCCTTGGTAATCCAGTTCTGGAAGGATATATATGATTTCTCAATATCGTCTATATCCTCCAGGTTAGGTCTCCCCAAACTCGCTGCAAGGTCATATTGTTGGAGTTTGTGCCAAGGTCGTTTTAGGCAGGAAGTTGGAGGCTTTTTTATGACATAGTGGTTATTAGGGATGGAGAAGGTTACTAGTGAGTGGTCCGTCCAGGCCATGGGTGTAGGATCATCCGCACTGGCTTCCGGAATGTTCGTAAACACTGGGTCCAGCAGATGGCCCGCAACGTGTGTAGGGGTTCGGATCAGCTGAATTAGCTGAAGAGCGGCTAGGTCTGCTGTCAAATTGCTGATTTTAGCATCTGATGAGTTGTCTATATGGAGATTGAGATCTCCTAAGATTGTGAAGTTGGCCGAGTCAGTAATCATAGCGTGTGTTACCTCAATGAGCTCTTCCGTGAATTTCGCGGAAGGCCCCGGCGGTCTGTAGATAAACAGGCCTGAAAGAGTGCAATTAGGATTAGTGGCAATTTTGAAGCGCGCGCATTCACAGTCCGCAATGCTTTCCTTTAGAAAGGAGCAGGTGAAGGAGGATCTGTGGATGGCGGCGATGCCCCCTCCTCTTGAATTTCTGTTAATACAGGTCATGGCAAACCCATCCGGTATAGCAAGATTGGGAATACTGGTTAGATCATCTTTAAGCCAGGTTTCACTCAGAAACATTATGTCTGGGTTCTCATCCATTAATAGCATTCTTACCTCCGCATGGTGTTTGACCAGGGATCTAACATTCAGCTGCATGATGGTAAGTGACGTTTCCTTCCTTTTGTTCTCTTTCTGGCTGATATGGCGTGGTGCAGGTAAGACCAGATTACAGCTTTTACAGTGGAGGGCGGTACGACCAATGCAGCCCTCTAGCTTATCGCATCTCAGGCCAGGGTTGAGTGCCCACAGTGTATCACTGTCGTATACGTGTGACTTTTGGGCAGGGGGTCTGGCGAGAGGCGAGGACTTGGCGAGGACGGGCGAAGACGGGCTTGCCTTTGGCGCGCCTTTGGCGCGCAAACGGCGCGCCCGTCCGCTGCGCGTCCGGTGAATGCACATCTTTAAAGGCGGGAGAGGGGGAGGGTGGGCGTGGCCTGCAGGTAGGCGTGGCCTCTGTTCCTCGCCGGTAATGGCGGCAGAACTGTCTGTTTGGGCGGAATCGGTGCAGCGAAGGGGTCGCTGTTTAAGCGTACTTTTGGCCCAAAAGGAGGTGCCTGAAGGGTGAGTGCGCAGATAAAATACAAATAGTTATTGGTGACACAGAATACAATTTTAAAAATAATTCGTCCTCTCCCGGCTTCCGCCTCAGGAGATTGTGGAGTTCTGTCTTGGTCGAGCTGTCAGCAGCGTTATATACCAAGGTGAGTGGGCGTGGCCTGCAGGTAGGCGTGGCCTCTGTTCCTCGCCGGTAATGGCGGCAGAACTGTCTGTTTGGGCGGAATCGGTGCGGCGAAGGGGTCGCTGTTTAAGCGTACTTTTGGCCCAAAAGGAGGTGCCTGAAGGGTGAGTGCGCAGAAAAAATACAAATAGTTATTGGTGACACAGAATACAATTTTAAAAATAATTCGTCCTCTCCCGGCTTCCGCCTCAGGAGATTGTGGAGTTCTGTCTTGGTCGAGCTGTCAGCAGCGTTATATACCAAGGTGAGTGGGCGTGGCCTGCAGGTAGGCGTGGCCTCTGTTCCTCGCCGGTAATGGCGGCAGAACTGTCTGTTTGGGCGGAATCGGTGCAGCGAAGGGGTCGCTGTTTAAGCGTGCTTTTGGCCCAAAAGGAGGTGCCTGAAGGGTGAGTGCGCAGATAAAATACAAATAGTTATTGGTGACACAGAATACAATTTTAAAAATAATTCGTCCTCTCCCGGCTTCCGCCTCAGGAGATTGTGGAGTTCCCCCTAGCCACGCATTCCGTGGGATGGTGTGAGATGTGTTCCATGCTTTGTTCTCCCGTTGCCCCCCTCTACCGCTTCCAGACAAGACCTGCTTTGGACACTGTACGTTATTCCCCCTCCTGGGAAGAGCACGCTGCTATTTCAGACTCTCATTGCCTTGAGTGTGTTTTATATTTAATAAAAAATGAAACTGTTTATTCCGAATGCTCCTGGCCTATGGCCACGGCCTGTTACATGTGCTCACGAACTGCCGGGAGCTTTGCCTCTGGATCATTTGAATGTGTGGCGTTGCACTGCGGGCCCTCGGGCTCTATAGCGGCCGGCCCTGGTGGTTGTAGGCCCTTGTCTGTATTTTATTGTGTATCAACGGTTTCTAATAAAAAAAAAAAAAAAAAAAAAAAAAAAGTATATTAAGGAATTCACAAGGCTGGCCTATGAGAGGTGTATGCATCACAGTAGTGAAAAGCAAAATAGTGTGTTTGAAACTACCAAGACATACAAAACATAAAGGCACTTGTCCTACCTTTTTACTTACATAGCACCCTGCTCTTGGTTTACTTAGGGCCTACCTTAGGGGTGACTTATATGTAATAAAGGAGCAGTTAAAGGCTTGGCATGTAGTTTTAAATGCCAAGCCAAAGTGGCAGTAAACTGCACACACAGGCCCTGCAGTGGCAGGCCTGAGACAGATTTGAAAGGCTACTTCT
Organism: Triturus cristatus; assembly: GCF_964204655.1. Lineage (NCBI taxonomy): Eukaryota > Metazoa > Chordata > Amphibia > Caudata > Salamandridae > Triturus > Triturus cristatus. The sequence continues at coordinate 714,450,229 of NC_140588.1, read as the reverse complement.
GTGGGTGGCACCATTTGTGCTGCAGCCTACTAGTAGCATTTGGAGTACAGGCCCTGGGTACACGGTATACCACTTTGCAAGGGACTTACCAGTACAACAAATATGCTGATCAGGTATACACCAATGTCACCATGTTTAGGGGAGAAGCACATGAACTTTGGCAGTGGTTGGTAATAGTAAAGTGCTCAGAATCCTGAGGCTGACAAAATGTGTCAGCAAAAATGGGAGGCAAAAGGCAAAAGGTTGGGGGAAAGACCAGTCTAAGAATGACAGGTCTAATGCCACTCCACATAAGTTCTCCTCACACCTCCAACGCCACAAGCGAACCTCATAATTACTCACCAAACATTGCCAACCACGCATTACAAACACAGCTGCGTCACATCACATACCATCTTATTCCACCCTTCACTGCTGCAAACACTACTCCACACATACTCCATACACTATACTCTCAACATCACAAAACACCTCAAACATCGCATTGCTGCTCTGCTCATCACATCTTCAATTGCTGTTTCACAACAAGACAGCAATACATCATATCATATCCAAAGAACCATATCAATCATTTTTATCAACACACACATGCATAGATTTTGGGAGGGAGAAGGGCACCAGAATACCAGAGTGAGCATTGTCTTGGCAAATCCCACCTAGAGGAGTGGAGAAGGAAAAATGCTCACAATGCATAGTTTGTGTATATTGGCAAGTGGGACGACCACAGGATCAGATACTGGTACCACAAGTAGGCCCACATGAGTCTAGGCCAGAAGAGAAAATGCATGAACTCAATTCAACATTACACAGATTGAAAGACTACCACCAGAGAATGTGAAGACACTTTCACTCACTGCAACATGAAACCATGGACCAGCATCTCACATAAACACATACCTGCATATGATGCTGGTAAGTAGCAAGATAAGCACCTTTCCATACAAAGGGCCTGATTTAGAGTTTGGCGGGTGGGACACACTGTCACAAACATGACCGATATCTCGTTCTCCATATTATAAGTGATATTGTGATATGACAAAGGGTATATCCGTCGTGCTTGTGATGGAGTACCCCAACCACCAAACTCGAAATCAAGCTCATAATCTCTCCATGAGATAACCTACACCTGGAAGTGGACAATAGTTAACACACATCAAACTAAAAGGATTAACTCTCTCAGGTTCAGTTGACACCTGGCTATAACCACACAGATATGTGTTAAAGTTGGGGGTCATGTTATATAATCAGCTGTAGGAGCACCTACATTTAGAGATCTTACTGGTCCCAAGAATCATTTAAAATGGTACATATTGTGCTAAGTAATGATATAACAACATAACAAAACACAATATGACTTTTAGGATAATATAACAAGTCACTAAAATCAGGTTGGTACATTTATTATTATTTACAATGTCATTTGCATTAAACATTACTGTTCTTTAAAAAAAAAATATATATATATATATATTTTTTTGTGTCTTGTAAACCTCTGCACCTTCTCTGTTCTTTGTAGCCATAGTGGTTTAGGGTTATTTGTGTTGATGTTAAGTGCTTTACTTATGCCTAGTCTGCATTTTGTGAACTTTTGCAATGTTTTCATTGGTGGGATGAGGAACACCATACAAATACAGATATAATGTTATGCCATGCCAGAGGTTTCAAGAACATATGCAGAATTACATTAGCATAATAAAAAAATGGGGTAAAACGAGATGGGATGCAATGAAAAAATAGCACAATTATACAACAGCTAGCAGTTGTGCGAAAACACTCCAGCTAATCCTTTTTTGTACTCTTTATGCATCAAGACAATTTAAACAACATGACTTCCGAGAGATTCTTGATGATCTGAACAATGTGTACTTGCTTTTGATCTTGTATTGCGTGATGGGGAAAAAGCCTTTCTTCAGTATAAGTTTCACAATCCTTTCAAGGATGGATTTAGATAATGCTAACCTTCGATTTTCAAGTCGTCGCTCTAGGAAATCTAAATTCTCATGCATAATTTTTGTTTTCTCAGTTGGAACTTTTCATTGTTTGCAAACATGGCATCACTCTATTTTGCGTGGAAATGTAAAGGTTGAATATGACAGAAGACAATATGAAGCCCTGAGGGACACCTTAGGGGAAAGGGATTTTTTTTGACCGGCAGGTGCCTATGTGAATAAACTGGTATTGATTGGAAAGCTAGAAGAAGCACCAGTGAAAGACGTTGCCTGTGGATCCCATTAGAAACTCCAAGGTGTGTATGAGGGTTGGATGGTCGACTGTGTCAAAGACAGCTGAAACGTCCAGCTATATAAGGAGGTAGTGGTCATCTTCAGCTGTGGTAATGTGGGCATCATCTTGAAGTTCTCCATGCAGGAGCATGATCTGAAGCTAGACTGATAGTTGTGCAGGAGATGCTTAGCATTTATGTGATTTTGTAGTTGAATATAGACTGCTTTTCATTGATAACATAACATAACATAACAGGTGTATTTTAAAGCACACGATTACCCGTAGGTGTCCTGGCGCTGAATAACAGATGTTTATTGTTACCCAACTCAATGGTACTCATTTTATCGACCTCAGATGGATAAAAGGCTGAGTGGACCCGCCGGGATTTGAACCTGTGACCATGAGGTTGAACACAGGCCCCTGCAGTGGCTGCTTTAGTCCGCTGAGCCACCAGACCCGGCATTGATCTTGAAGATGACCGGAAGGAGGGTGATGTGCCGGTAGTTGACAAGAGAGGAGACCTCATCCCTCTGGAAACTGCAAGTGTGGTGTTGAGTGATTTTAACTGTTCTGCTTGACCCAGGCCAAGAGCCAAAGAGTGCTTCCCTGTCAGGAGAGACCCTGGATTGGTAAGAGGGCTGTTCTTTCCTTAGGAAAGGCAGTAATCCAACAAAGGAGGTGGCAGCTATAGACCCCAGTATAAGTGTTGTGGGCGAGGGTCGAAGGTCCTGGTAGGGGTCTAAATCTGCATCTTTAGGGTGTAGGGACCTTGATGAGTTAGGGTAGTGGGCTGTGCATTATCCAGAATGAGAACAGCCAGAGACCTGTGTGACAGATTTTTGACCTGTCTATTGTGATGGCATCAGTGCTGAGGCACTGAACTCTTGCAAGAAAGATTGTGGTGGGCGCAGTGTTGGTGACCCAGGGCAAAGGTAGGCCTAGATCTACTCAGGCCACGTAGGCATTTAGAGTGTTAGATACATCTGATTTAGAACCAAGAGGGTTCCATAGTACAGTATTGATTCCCTGTGGGGAGAGGTAGCTTCATGGATGAGTTAGGTGGGTGGTTTTCTTGTCAGAAGGCCAGCGTAAGATATCTGTGGTGATGGACAACTGGTGATTGGTGTAGGAAACTGGGTTATTATTAATTGTGCAGGATGTGAGGCCTGCACGACTAATAGGTCTGCAATTGTCTCCTCACTGGGAACCAAGCAACCCATTGTAGCACTTGACTCTCTCAGAGTAGTGAAGCAGAGCAGTCCAAGGCCTACTCACGGGAGGTGGTGTGGGATAGTAATCCTAATTCGCTGGCACGTAAAAGCACTTAATAAGTCTTTGTCCAGTCAGTGCTTTTTCTTTGAAAAAGTAGAAGTACTTTTATTAAACACACACTACGAAAATACTACGCATTAATTTACAAAATATATACATCAGACAGATGGTAATACCTTTGGTGACCTTCTGAAATCACATTTGACCCTTATTGGGTCCTGATCCCCAAATTTACAGCACCTCCCATCACATAGGGCATTACAATATAGGGAGGTGCCAAATTATATAGGGGGACCATAGTAGAACATAACAATAACCACATGCGAAAAGTTACCATCATCCCAATGGAATCAATAGCCGTGTTTAAATACAATTGTTATTTTCATTATAAACATTGCAATGTTTATCATTGTCATTGAATATCAACCTAACATATGTTAGAGTCTTCCTTATATCACTAAGCCTACATAAAATGTAGCCATGGGGACCAACCTTCAGAGCACCCTACACTCCGAAGCAGTAGAGCAAAAGCTCCATCCAGGGGACTGCTTTGTAATATTCAGCACCTTCCCTGAGGGTCATTCAGTCCTGGTAACTTTAATCAATTTATGACTGACTAGAGGGGCGTGCATGAGTCCTCCCTCCCCAGTGGACTGGGGTGGGGCGAGCTCCCATTAACAGCTCCCTACTCAATAATACATTAATGATAGTTGTGCTGACTCTCTGGGCACTGGCCCACCCTGGGGGTAAGTTGGAGAAATTGTTGCAAAGCACTTTGCGCTTCTCTTTCTAGCAGGAGGTAAAATGTGAAATTCTTTCAAGCTGCATAACTCTGGCCATCAGGAGCCTCTATAGAGGTGCACTCTCCAGGGAGCTGGTTTCACTGTCTCCATGCACCAGGTTTCTCCTTTTGCTGGCTCTTGGTGCTACTCTCCTCCTGCTGGGACAGAAGTACAGGTCTTTCCCCAACTAGTCCTCTGAAGGCATAAGGGGGCCAATGTCACTGGCCCAGGAGAGACCTTTCTCTAGCATAAAATATACTGTCTAATGCACTTTCCAAATATTGTTTAAGGCCACACTCCTGTTGGTGGCCAGCTCCTTCATCAACCAACGTTTGTGAATTCATAACATGAGTACAGAAAAGGGCCTTCTGTTTTCTTCACCTGGACACCCCCAAAAAAGGGGATAGGGTGGGAGGGGCAGTGAGACCAAGGAATTTAGGGGAAGCAGAGGGACCTGGAAAAGCTCCCCAACGAAAGATCCTCATGACTATAAATTGGCCATTTCTCACCCCACACCCAAATTCCCCTGGACTCCCTTTGTGTGTTAAATAAAGTCCAGTTTAGAAATCCTACTTGCTAGTACCCTCTTTCCATTTCTGCTACTTGACTAAGAAAAACCATTCTAAAATCTGTACTTCGTTACTTTTTCAGCAGTTTCTGTGAAACAGGGGAGAGGAGTTGGCCTAACGGTTAGGGCGCTCGACCTGGGAACTGGGTTCGAGTCTCGGTAACAACGCAATAACATCCTGTGATTCTGGGCAAATCACTTAATCTCCCTGCGCCTAACAAATGTGTGTCCTCATGTAACGTAACTGGTGCTATGTAAAGCGCTCTGATACCTGATTGGATTCGGGTCAAGTTCGCGCTATATAAAACTCTGCAGAAAAAAAATACAAAGCAAATCCTCTTTACAGGACATCCATTGTTCAGGACCTACAGACTAACTCTTCTTGTGTAACATGCTGAACTCATTTGTTTCACTGCAACAAGTGAAAGAAGTAATAATGCAAAATAAATGTAAATAGTACAAAGAACCAGTGTGCTCTGTTTTAGATTTTGCGGACTGAAATAACTAATATACTTTTCAGTTTATTCTGCACTGATGGAAAAGCTTTGCTGGTGATGAACTTACTGGAGTCTCTTTGGCATCCACTAAGAAGCAGGTAGAAGTGTTTGCCCTAGGCTTCTGACTGACATTGATTGGAATTGTGTCTGAGTTTTCTATATCTTAATCTTCAGGTTTAATCATTAAATAACCCCTGCCACTGATTGTGTGGACCTTTGTTCACCAACATTGAGAATGTAAGAGGAGCAATTATCTACATCCAACATTATCTACATCCAACACATAGTAATAAAATTATTAAAGAGAACTTGTGTAAGTTAAGGAGTTTTATGTTAAATTCTTTAGTTTTTCATTATTTATTTAATAAGTATTAATTAAGCATTTAGGGCCTCATTATGATGGCGCTCGGACTTTTGTCTGAACGCTATCATATCGGGAATGGCACCGCCCTACTTGCTGTCGCCGGTCCTGCCATGGGAATTACAATGTGACCGTCTTCAAGCCGATCGCAAAGTGTATTTTTTGTATTGCAGCATGTGCTACAGGCTGCAGCACACGCCGTAGTACAGAAAATACACTTTTTGCATATCCCTGCACTATCTGGCAGGCACCATGTGGTGCCTGCCATATGGTGCAGGGATATGTAGGGGGACACCACAAGTGCCCCCCAGGTCCCATGTCTGAGGGCCAGGGGGGGAAGGTGGCCCACTACAGGCTCCCAATTTCCCTTTCCGCCTGCCTTTTCATGGCAGGTAAACCGCCAAGAAGTGGCCGGCGGGAAGAGACAATGTAATCCCTATGACAGTGCCTGTCAGGCACCGCCACCATTGTAGGGATTGCGGTTCACCCCGTCGGATCTGTGGCGGTCGGTCTCTCCGACCGACAAGCATCTGCCCGCCATCATAATGTGGTAGGCGGTAATGCGGGCTCCGATGAGAGTGGGACCGCCACCGAGGTCCCACCACCATCATAAAGAGGCCCTAAGTATCAGCATTAAAAGTTAATATAGTTCAATAATCGATATTTCAATATACGAATAAAAAACTATATTGGTTAAAATCACAGATAATATTGTAATAGTACAGTAAGAGTGCCACAAAGGAAATTTGATGAGCTAAATTAAATTGGAATAAAATAGAGTAAGGTGTCAGTTCACCCTATAAAGAGTTCTGATGAGAGAACTAATGCATAAACATAAGCCTTTGCATATCAGGCTGGAAAGTATTCTCAGTTATAAATCAGCAGACATCAAAGAAAAAGGCTAAGAAGTCTCCCCTGTACAGAGGTATAAAGAAACTCAGAGACGAGACTCCAACAAGAGTGAATGAGAGAAGCTCAAATGAAAAAGCTCTCTGTTTTCCTAATAACATGCACTAATATAAACACACAGTATTCTAAATAGTAACATGTTTTTTTTTTCTTCTGCAACATCCAATAGGATTTTAGCAAGCTCCTGGGAATAGGTAAACTCCACATCTTCTCACTGCTACAGATGCTAGTCCTTGAAACTATACATCATCCACATTTTGCGGTTTAGACAGGTCTTCCCATTTACCATCCTTCCTGTTTTTCTCCTCACTCCCCCTAATCCCCCCCGCGGTGAGAACCTCACTATCAGTTGACTACTACAAAATAAATGCCTATTCACTAACTAACAGAAGGCTTCTGTAAAATTATGTCACCAGCAAAAGAGAAAAAGAAATTGTGCAAACAATTCAACGTTGAAAAACAGACCTCCCAGTTTTAATGTGGATGCTCATTCATATGGTGTCAAAAGTTTAGCTAAGTTAAATCAGCACTTGTTTACTTCGCTTGTAGGCTTATAGAATCTAAGTTGTAATCTACCAAAAACGTGTTTATTATATGCCGTCTATTTAAATGTAAACATTTGCATACATCAATTTAAAGTGCTTTTTGTCTGCAAATGAAGAATTTATTATTGCAAATGGATGCTGGGTAAGTTTTACATACTATTAGCTGGAAATGAGCCAGTGGGTCTGCAGTCCGCACAAGAACTTTGAACTGTCTCTTTCTGAGATTTGCTTCTAAGATATTGCAGTTTTCTGTTCCGTGGACTTGCAGGCATCTTCCACCAGTTATTTGGAATTTTTTTGGGTAGATACTGACTGGGATGTGAATGGGCGATTTCTTGCATCTGGGTAAGTGGTAGAGCTAGAAGACCTTGATGAGGCGACAAGAAGACTGATCAGACAGTGCACTATACTCTAGAGATTAACATCTCTGATTTATAAGAGCCTGTTCAGTGGTTTCAGAATATAGGTGATGTCGTTTTGAAGTGTCAGAATGGATTTCCAAATTACCAAGCATATCATTATTTGTTGAAGTGTGGATCAACCTTTTTTGGCATTCCAATTGTCACGAAGGTTCAAGTAGCTAATACTTGCTACATTAATTGCCATTGTAACCGGAACCACTGGTGTCTGACATTACAGTGAGCTCGCTCAATTAATAAGTATGTCCTTTTTAGGATTTTAATTTTAGGAGGTAGTGAGATTGAAAAGTCAAGACTGTCTCTTGAAGGTGGCTGTGGGGTAGAACATTAAGTTGAAGTAGCATTTGCGTAATATTAAATAATCTCATGCAGGGCCACCCAAGTAACGAGTACGGAATATCATGGCATCTTAATATTGTAGAAAGAATATTAAAGGACAAAATATCGAAAGGTAAGCATGTATAGATTTTCTGTACCCATCTCCACATAAATAAACCTTGGTGTTATATATATCTTCAAGGTGCAACAAAGTGGAATTTAGAATAGGAAATGACAACTTTCTCTACTTGCATTTAACTTTTAATATTTTGTCTATGATATTATGATACCACTATATTCCTATTCTCGTTATTCTGTGGTATAATCGATCTAATTGTTCAGGTACTGTTCTGTCTTTTTGCCAACATAATAACATTTTATATGTGTTAAGTTGCTTAGTTAGAAGACAATTTCAATCAGCATTCTAGTCAATTCAACTTCAAATTAATTCTAAGAGACTATAAATACTACTCTATTCTTTCAGGTTACACATGCAAGAATATGGGCTTGCCAATGTATGACAGTAGTAGGGCACCGCATAGGAGCATTGTTTGGTTTAAGAGAAGGTATTCACATAATAGTCTTACATTGTTTTAGTGCATGTAGAGGACAAGATCAGATACAGCCCAATCCACCCACCTCTGGCAAGAAAATCGTGTGTGAGGAGCAGGGATCATGCATGTGTTGCAGCGGCAACCACAATGGCTACTTCAGCGTTTCAAAACAACTGTACTCTTATCATGAGGGAGTGTGAGTGGTATGTGTTGACAGCGAGTAGCATGGATGGGCACATAGTCTGCATTACTTCAACTCTTGTTAGTTGTGACAAACCAATTTTGAATTACCGTGCCAAAAAGTAGGAAGCCTACAGAAGTGCTGTTACAGAGCATTATTGTGATAAAGAGGCTAAAACATTGTCAGGGGAATTGAGACATGCCTGACCAATTTGTACACAAAATTGCTTCAATTATACCTGAACTTAAAAACAAATTCACTTGTTAATTATAGTATTCCAGTTTGAACTTATTTATTATCATACAATCACTTTCAAGATACCACTTTTGTGCAGGTAGATTTAATTCTATGTGCCCAATGCATTTTGGGGGTACCCCCTTCATCAGGGGAGGCATGTGGACAAACTATGTGGTCTGCCTTGTAAAGAAGTACATGAAATCAAATGTAACTTACAAAAAGAATATAATCATGTGTTCACATAAAACTGTGTCAAAGCTGGTCTGAATCCAGCAAGAGTCATTCACTTGTAATATAATGGCCGCATTAGAGGAGAAACCAGGGCACATGACTGCTGAACAGGAGGACGTGAAGGGAATTGGAGATAGCAGACTTCTGACTATCCTTAAAGGTATCGCACACCCTACAACCTTTAGGGCTACATTCTTACATGGCACAGCCCCCCAGTCTGGGGTACCAAGAGGTCGAGGTGGGCAGAATCTGAGGGGCAAGACGTGCCTATACTTTTTTAAATTAGCACTAATATTTCCCCTACATATTCTTAAAAGACAACTGTCCCAGCATGGTCAATTCCTAAAGTTAACATGCCTCAACTGAAATGAACACGAGGGAGTATCCAGTGCTATGACGTCAGGGAGGGGCAGACAGCTAAACAAGGAACAAGTCTTCTTGCCAGAGTGTCTGCTGTCTGAAAGAAATGTAAATGTGTGCAATTGGTTAATCTGCAAATGTAAAGGCTGCTTGGAAGTCGGTATTAGCTTTAATTGACGGAGTTTTATTGAAGCTTTGTGAGTACAAAAATATATTCCTTTAGAGGGTATTGCAAGGGTGTAACTGATTGACCTGTGGAGTGCATGATTCTAATAGTTATATGAAACTGTTTACACAGGGTTCAGTCTATTACTAAAATCTATATTTTGGAAGCACTTTTTTCAGTCTTATCACTAAATCTTTTTCACACATTTTGTGGCAGCCTCTATTATTCTGTGTGTAACACAGCTTAAAATAATGACTTACATATTCACAATGCTTTCTGTCATAGGCTTGGACATCACAACACTAAAAACACACAAGTTACCATTCCTCACTGCAACAACCAGAATTCCGTTTTGTGGCTCTCTGTTACATACACAAACAACAGTGATCACATTATCCAATACAGGTTTCATAACATAAAACAGTGCATCTCCCACTGATTAGTTTAACTTTCATTTAAGATGTGTGTTATTTTATATGAAGTTACCTGAAGGTGGAAGACCAACAAAATAGAATATTTTGATCTTTTTAGCCACACCTTTGAACCTGTCCCCATGCTCACTGAACCCACTCCCGTTGCACTCAAGCGCACAGTTCCTGTAGTTTGTTAATGCACTTAAACCACTGGGGGTACCCCACCCCTCATGCTTCTAAACAATGCCTCAATCAATCAGCATTTGTATAGCACAGCACTGTCACCCCTTGAGGTATGTGGGTGCTGTGTGTGTGACGTCTCAGTCGAAAAGCCCTGTCTTGAGCTTGTTTCTGAAGTCCGCCGGGGAGTGTGCTGTTCGAAGATGGAGGGGCAGGTTATTTTAGGTCTTAGCAACGATGTACGAGAAGCAGTGGCCTCCGCTGCATCTGCGACAGATGCAGGGTGTGTGCACACAGGCTAGTGAGGAGGAGCGCAGGTGTCTTGCGGGTAGATGGAAGTTCAGTCTGTGGTTGTTGTAGGCCCGTCCTTGATCATGTTGAGCTTTTTAGGCATGTGTGAGGCTCTTGAATTGGCATCTCTTCTGGATGGGCAGCCGGTGGATGTTTCCGAGGTGGTGAGGTCCAGGGTGAGTCTGGCCACAGCATTCTGTATGGTTTGGAATCTTTTGAGGAGCTGAGTAAAGATGCCGACATATAGAACATTGCCATAGTCGAGACGACTGACATCCACCTGAAGAATCTGCAGAGCATGCAAAGGGTGTGGAAGCAGGAAGAGGCAACTACGTTGACTTGTCATTTCATGGTCAGTTCACTGTCGAGGATGATGCCAAGGTTGCGCGCATGGTCTGTACATTTTGGGTGGTCTCTTATAAAAAACAGTCTTTTCGTCATTTTTGAAAATACACAATGAAGGGTGATGTGTTAAGGCCTTCTAGGGGGAGACTTTGAGTTACTCAAGGAAGGTAGTTTTCACAAAACAGTGGTTGGAGCATTGAACCACCCTGGAGCTGGAGTGTTGGAAGCAAAAATGAATGTGGGAGCTAAGTAATTTATTGAGATTCCCTATAGAGGAGGTGGTGACGTTGTTAAGTACATGTGTAGTGCTGACTAGGAGCATAGAGCTGACTTGGAAATGGTTAAATACTAACCACATAATGCACATGTATTTTACCAAGCTAGTCCAATGCTCCCCATGAGGGACTGGAGTCAGTTGTCCCCAGAAGACATTTTTTTAAACAATTGGGCTTATGGATTCCTTTTATAGGAGAATTTCTCACAAAACAATATTAAGCTGTTTAATGATAATTGTGAATTACTCCCTTATGAAAGCTTTCAGAACTGAGGATTCCTCATCCAGGGCAGCCTTGAAAAGGGGCTCAGTCCTCCAGCCTACCTGGGGCTGGAGATTGCTCGTTTGTCCAGTAGGTCCAAGGGAGCGTCCAGTGTAGGTCTGACAGTACTGCTCAGCTATCCATTATCAGTGTATCTTTGTTTCTATACTTTCTGGTTCAGATAGACGCGATAGAGGGGAGCCGTCAGAGAGACATGTACAGTTTTATGGGAGAACATGTGAGATACTCCATGTGTTTCTGAGGTGTGTGCTATATGTGATGCCATCAGCGGACCATAATTTACACGGTAGTAATTATAAACAATAAACACAAAAACAATAAGACTAACAATGGCAATACTAATCATAATCACAATAATCACAAAACTATAACAACAACTGTAATACAATACTACCATCAGTAGTTCTACTACTACTAATGATAATAATAATTATAATAATATAGAATAATATTGAATTATAATTTTGTAACAGTGAATAATGGGGATGTTTTTTTACCAAAGGGTTCTACGTGGCATCAAATACACAAAAAAGTAAAATTCCAGTTATCTATATCACTCAGAACTTCAACGTGGCAATCATCCCTGTTATTCACTTTTTTACCCATCTCTAATTTTATATTATGTATGGCCCCCAAAATCATCTGCCCCTGCTTTCAACTTCTATGCACGGATAGAGTACTAGTGGGGGAGTCATGCATAACATGGATCCCCCTTCCTGTTCCAAAGGTAAAAGAAACCTACCTGTCCTCCTGCCAGCCGCCACCACCATCCTCTGTGTCACTCACCTCCCACAAAGCTGTGCTCGCTGCTCCCCATTGAAGCAGAGAGCCTGTGCTGCACTGGCAGACTCTTAGAGAGCATGTCAGAGCACCTGGAATTCTTTTATGGGGTAGCAAACTTTTGTTTCTCACAACCACAGCACTGAATATCCAGACTTAGAATAGGGTATTTTTCACTACAGTCTCAAACTGAGAGCCATACATAACAATAATACACGTAAATAATAATAATAATAATAACAGCTGTATAAAATGGAAAAAAATATATGTGGCAGCCATGCAAAAATGTGTCAACAACAATAAACGCTTGTTAGTCTCATAGAAGACATAGTTGCTTTCTTGGTGTTACTCACAACGCTAGAAGACTCACTTGCAGCTGCTTCTGGGGGACCCAGTGTGGTCGATAATTAATCTCATAATACATATCTTAGTCAGTAGTAAATTCATCAGTAATGGAAATCCCATTCTCAGCCACAAAAAGAGCAATATATTTTTATCTGCATAAAGAGGCCTTGTTGTTTGCACCAAAAGCAACGACACAAGTAGTTTCTGCCACCGCCAGTACAGAGTATGCAACATAGGTATGGCCTGGTCTTGTGGCTGCAGGGCTGGCACTACCATGAGGTGAAGTAAAGCAGTCATCTTAAGGCTGCAACTAATGGTGGCAGAATGGTACAGCTATAGGCTAAACATTACATATTTCATCAATATATGAGGCGCACTCCAGCAGGCAAAATGTTATTTAGCTAAAGGGTTGAATATTCTTCTTGGGTGGTTTACTGAATTAAGGCATCAGTTGTAGGCATATGTATGTGGCCCCAAGGTCAAAGGTCCCACTTTACCTTCTGAGGTTGATAAAATAAATGCCTGTGGATAATAGTAATACAAAATGGTATCCATCAAAAATACAAAAATATCACTCAGGTGAACGTACACTCTACAAATGCACCTTTTATATTATGTTGATCCATCAAAATGAGTTGTCTGTAGCAAAGACAGCGTATTATCTATATTTCGAGCCTTGATTTTCAAACGCTCTTTCAGCTACCCCATATAATCAGGGCCACTGGAGTTATGAGATCCTGCCTAATAATGTGTTTGCTGCACTAGCACCCTATCCATCATCTGCGGCAAAATCGGCAGATCTTAGCAAATAAAAATAGTTTTTAGCTCCAATGAATCAAAAGTTACTAAACATGTGGTGACAGGTGTCCCTGCTTCATTGGAAAGCTCTTTTGTGTAGGTTGACTGGTCATCTTTCAATTGCTTAATACTGCATTTGAGTGTTAAAATTGTGCTAGTTAGATGAACTCTTTGTCCAGACAGTGTTACCATGTCTAAAAAATGTCAAAATAATGAAGTAACACTATCACAAATTGTGCCACATTATGCCACATAATTTGCCCTTTTTTGCCGCACAATTTAGTCAACCCTCCCACATTATGAGGGCCTGCACCTCAGCATAATTCCTGAGGCCTTGCATACAACATTGTAATTGCAATTGTAAATGTATCCCCATTGTGGCATTACAAGTGACTTGGAAGCCATACCGTTCCTGACAAGAATAAAGACTTTCCTCTGAGTATGTTTTGAAATATAAAGCCAACAGTATTTGCACGGACTTAAGTGTAGTATACGACAAAGAGTGAAAGGACGAATGAAAAAAAGCTGCATACACCCCACAGCAAAATAATTTAAAATCTATCTTTCTTGCTTGTTAGTTTGTCTTGTATATTAATTCAAAGCATAAATGTAAAAATCCACAGCTGTCAGGAGGATGCCATGAACAATGACAAATAGAAATCCTACTGTTAATTTGTTTATTTATTGCCTAAGAAGTAAGGTGCTCTTTATCACCTAGCAACGGCACTCACTCCCGAGAGCAGAGAAGGAACAGGACTGTCAGGCCAAGGAAAAGCGCGCTCTTCGGAGTGAAGTAATTGACGCCCACTAGGCAGCTCGAGACGCGTACTTTGGCCAGTGGTCATGCAGACTGAGCAAGGCTCCTGCCCACCCCATGCTGGCCTATAGTCCAGCATCATTAGAAAGAACTGACCACTGGAGACCACGTTTGCCTAGCAGGGCTAAGGGGAGAATATTGTGTCTTCGTTTTGGATTGGTTGCTTACAGGGATGTAGCTTGCTCGGCAAGAATGCAGGTGTGTGTGCTTTAGAAACGTTTACGCAACCTGTATGTTCTGGCTTGAAGTGAGTGTAAAAACCAATAAAAATAACTTAAAAAAAAAAAACACAACATCTGAGAAGCAGAACATGGGGGGCTTAAGGAGTACTGGAAAAGGGAGAAGATTTACTGTAATATAAGCAATGTGCAAGTCCTTCGAACCAGACACACAAAAGTGTGTGTTACTGTGTGTGTGTGGGTGTATATGTAAAAATCCCATGTGAAATCGGACTAACACCTCACCATACCCGACTTTAGGCACCAGTAACCAAGTATTTTTTAGAGAATAAATGTATTAAGGGAGTGAACCACCCCAAACCCCGCCCCCTGAAGCTGCGCCCCTGATTACTTAAGAAATCAGAAAGACAGTGCAAGCAGCGTGCAATTAGCCCAACAGAAGTATATCCCAAAGACTGCTACAGGGGGTGAGTGGCAAAACACGGGCTATGGAAGAGAACTCAGGAGGAGGGCGAGGAGAAGGAAATTCAAGAAAAGAAGGCAGTCAAGGGAGGTAACGAGTGGCTGACAACCATAAGAGATGGAATGCTGGTCGTGATCAACAGAACTAGGGGGCATACTTACGAGCCCCTTGCACCGCAGGACTGTCACTTTTTGTGACGGTCTGGAGACATGAATTACGAAATCATATCTATGAGGCGACGCAAATCCATTATAGGTAGCTTTGGATGGCCTCATAGATATGGAGTGAGGCAAGACAGTGCAAATCACTGCGTTGCCTTGCCCTGCGCTTGGGAGGCATTCCATGGGCGTTGCATGGGTTTTCACATGCAACACCCATGGATTTTGACACTTCCCCAGATTTACAAGCGCACGTAATCCTGAGGAAGTGCCAAAACCTTACACTTCCCGAGGTGAGGCGTAACATGGATAATTACCTTTATTTCTCCTGTTTTTTTCTGTAAAATGCAGGACACATAGAAAGAGGAAAACACCTCTTAGGATTCTTTCTGTGCAGGAAGGAGCTCCTTTCTGCACAAAAACAATCCTGCCGACAACACACGCATGGGTGCATGAGTTGGCGCTAGGCTGTGGAAACTGCACCAGCACAGGGGGAAAGGACAGGAATGCACTATATTGCATGAATATGATGCAGTCCTGCCGTTTTACTTTGGCATAGGGCAGCCCTGCAAGCTGACTTGCTGTGCTGCCCTACACCAAATCCCCATTAACAATGGTCTAGGTTACGTAGATGGCTATGATATCTTTTACAAGGGAAGAGAAGTAGGCTGAGGACTTAGAAACAAGATGCCAGAGGGATTGTGAAGGCTTCAGTATAAAATCTAAAATGGAGAGGACGTGGCATAACGGGCAGTGCTGCCGACCTTGGAACTGGGGGACCAGGTTTGAGTCCAGGCATTGACTCAACATCCTGTGATTTTGGGCATATCACATAGGGCCTTAATATGAGTATGGTAGCAGCTCACAGGACTGCCGTGCTCGTGGTGGCAGTCCGACCACCTCCACACTGGCGGTTCGCCCACCGTATGATTGTGGCGGTCAGACCGCCGCAAGAACTTCGTCTCCGCTGGGATCAAGGCTCCCACTGCGCCGGTGGTCTGGAAATGGTCAGGAATATGCTGGGTGCTGTGCCGGCACCACAGAGCATATTCTAATTTGAATGTCTACCGCCCAGGTCATGGCAGTGAGCTCGCCATGAAAATGGTGGGGAACGTGCAAGAAAGGGGGTCAACATGGTGCATGCCACACCATGCAGGATCAGACCACCGCCGTGAGACTACCACAGCACTGCTTGCCCCACCATGTATTACACTCATAAACCGGCGGGTGGGCACACTACAGGCTTGGCGGTCCTCCTGCCGGCGCGGCAGTTGCACAAAGTGCACATTGCAACAGAAAGTGGTTTTCTTCAGTGTCAGGGGCTACTATGGCACCATGTGCTTTTTGTAGATGGCCCA
Organism: Triturus cristatus; assembly: GCF_964204655.1. Taxonomy (NCBI): domain Eukaryota; kingdom Metazoa; phylum Chordata; class Amphibia; order Caudata; family Salamandridae; genus Triturus; species Triturus cristatus. The sequence goes on along the minus strand of NC_140588.1, from coordinate 714,433,922 downwards.
GCAGCTCCCAAAACAATAAAGTTTACAAATACCATGTAAAAACAAAACACGCATTGACAAATCCAAAAAGCTGACAGCCAATGGCAGACTATTGGCTTTGCCAATACTTGTTTATTTTTGTTTCCCACAATCTCGCTGAAACTGGCTTTCCAATATTGCAATTTTTTTTAAACATTAGCATATACCAAACACGTCTTACAACATGACGCTTCAAATAAATGGTACCTAAAATTGCATAGTAGTTTAACAAAACGATGTATTTCCTAGTTGTATTTTGTTTTGTGTACGTTTTATTTTCAAAGCAAAGAATCTTCAATCCGGCTTTGTAGCTTCTGCACATATTTGCATATAATGAGAGAGCATTCTGGGAGCGTTTCAAGTGACCTCACAATGTTAAACTTTGCAAACATGTTCCCACAGTTTGTTTTATAATAGAACCACTGTCAGTAGTGCACGCTGAGCTTGCAGCACTTACTTAGAACTCTCGCCCTGATAATAAAAGCTTTGCATTAATAAACCATAAATACAAGTTCAAACACAGTCACAGTCAAGGTATGGGTACACATCTTATCTAACTGCAGACACTACACTTTCCAGAGTTCTACTGTGATCCCTCAATCAACTGTTTTGAACTGGTGGTCCTACATTACCCTTGACCCCCAAACAATATGTCTTGAGCATGGAGCGATAGGAGTTCCACACCTGTCTATAGTGGCATGGCTGTGTGGGAGTATTGTTGTGTCCTGTAGTCGCACAGGTGTGTGGAATATTGTGTTCTCTGAATTTATCACATACAGTATAGCTAGTATTAGTTAAAGGCTGACAGAACCATTTCTGAATAAGACAATATATAAAATGCTTCAAATGTGCATACTGCTCAAGAAGATCAGTGTTTAGTACGCAAATTCAATCCATGCATTTGCCATACCTTTACTGGTCATATAGATTCATCGGGGATGTGCACTCTTATGCAGAGGTGTAGCTTGTTTGCAGATCCTTTTCCTAACTACAAGAAGCTGGCAAGTGAACCAATGTTGTGAATACCATTTCTAATATTTCTTCAATTAGCATTTCTAAGAGCAGTGAGAGGTGTGTCCTGGTCCGGAACCGAGTAGGAAGTGGACAGCTGAGAGGGATCCTTTGGAGGCTATACTCTGAGAGATACATTTCATTGTAGGGAAGCCAAGTGTCAGCCTGGAGTCAGCCTTTGACTCCTTAGAAACATGCATGCATTTTACAAATCGATTAAAATCAAACAAGATATCACATAAATGATGAGTGTGAGTTTTGAAAGACTCTTCGTCTGATCTCTCAGTGATTTATGGCAAGTGAACTTTTCCCATGGCCCTGGTGTGAAACCTTGGTGTGTTTTACAGCTGCAGCCTGAACATGCCTGCTCAAGTAGTCAGTGACAGGGCTGCGTAAAGACACATGAGATTTGTGTTTAATCCTGTTGACTCCGGACCTGGAATCACTGGTCCCCACTCTTGTGTTGATGCATTTAGACTGTAACACAGGAACCTCTATGTCCAGCCGCAACCTGTGCCGGTATGGGCGGTGGCGCAGTGGTGCGGTGGGGCTGGGTGGGAGGGATTTCGACGAACGATGACCAGGAAAATGTAATTATTTATTTAAGTTTCCCTGGTCATCGTCCGTTGAAATCCCTCCCCCACTCGGCTCCACCGCCCTACCGCACTTACCTGCATGGGCCCCTACTGTCTACGCCAAACACCTTTTGTGTCTGACCTGTAGGCTTCAGCTACCGCAGAAATGTTGAGCAGTCTCTATTTTGTGACTCAAACCCCCATCTGCACAAAATTGCTAGTAAAATTGAGGTTGAACATAATCACACCCCAGCTTTACAGGACCTCTACATTTGCAGTTTTGATACAGGATCTCTGAACTTGCAGTTTTTATGCAGGATCTCTAAAAATGCAGTTTTGATTCAGGATCTCTAAATTTGCAGTTTTGATGCAGGATCTCTAAATATGCAGTTTTGATTCAGGATCTCTAAATTTGCAGTTTTGATTCAGGACCTCTAAATATGCAGTTTTGATGCAGGATCTCTAAATTTGCAGTTTTGAAGCAGGATCTCTAAATTTGCAGTTTTGATGCAGGATCTCTAAATATGCAGTTTTGATTCAGGATCTCTAAATTTACAGTTTTGAGGTAGGATCTCTAAATTTGCGGCTTTTATTGGTGCGTCAAGAAACCATCAGTAATAGGTGTCTGTGCTTCGGGGGTGTACTCTTAATTAGAGTAGCCGTATCACACTGACCTTGGTAAATTGTGTATTCTCGGCTTCAGTGCAAGAGACATGGTAGTCTCTCCTATCGGCCCTGAAACGCACCCAAACCGTATAAATTTCTGGTTCCCCTGGCAAATATTTCTATTTCATTTGGCTTTTATTACTTTGTTGTAGAAAAGTATTCCCTTTCAAAACTTTCTATAGTTCATTATAAACCACACAGAGTCTCTAAATACAACAAAAATGCAACAAAAAAACATACAGAAATAATGCACCAGGTAAACCCATATAGCATTGACAAAGATGCTGGCCAATTCGAAATTGGCCAAAATATCATAATACTAACATAGAATCCTCCACGAAATGAATTATAAAACGTGAATGGTCTTATACTGCAGCTGAAGGACTGGTAACTTCTTTTTTAAAGAATAGTATGTGTAGGTGAGGCTGGGCTCAATACCATTGAAGAAAAATGTTTTAAATAGCATTCTGGAGAACAGATGCCAACATTGGCACGTCAGACAGCGAAAGTGCTAATTTTTCTGAGAGAACATCCTTAATTACAAGTACCTGTTTTCAAAGAAAGGGTTAGATGATCAATTTAGAAACAGTGATTTCATTTCAATATTTTGTTTTGTTTGTTTCTCTTTCGACTTACAAAATTAAATGCCCACCTGGTATCATCGTGAAACGGAGTTAAACAGATATAAATAAACACAGTAGAATGTTGAAACGTGCACCAGATGCGTTTTAAACATCCAATGCAAAATCAAGGCATTTCAAGATGTCATCCTGCTTGCCAAAAACGCTTGGGGTTTAGAGCTGCGGGGAACAACCTTTACAACGCAACTTTTACAACGCACTACCTTTACAACGCATTTTTTACAACGCATAATCCATTACAACGCATGACATTACAACGCATGACACTACAACGCATTTTTAAAAACTACCTTTACAACGCATTCCATTACAACGCATACTACCATTACAACGCATACCATTACAACGCATAATATTACACTACACTATCCAACACTTACCCTACTGTTGCACCCCCTGGAGTTAGAATAGTAATTTTTACCCCTATACTATCCAACACTTACCCTACTGTTGCACCCCCTGGAGTTAGAATAGTAATTTTTACCCCTATACTATCCAACACTTACCCTACTGTTGCACCCCCTGGAGTTAGAATAGTAATTTTTACCCCTATACTATCCAACACTTACCCCACTGTTGCACCCCCTGGAGTTAGAATAGTAATTTTTACCCCTATACTATCCAACACTTACCCTACTGTTGCACCCCCTGGAGTTAGAATAGTAATTTTTACCCCTATTCTATCCAACACTTACCCTACTGTTGCACCCCCTGGAGTTAGAATAGTAATTTTTACCCCTATACTATCCAACACTTACCCTACTGTTGCACCCCCTGGAGTTAGAATAGTAATTTTTACCCCTATACTATCCAACACTTACCCTACTGTTGCACCCCCTGGAGTTAGAATAGTAATTTTTACCCCTATACTATCCAACACTTACCCCACTGTTGCACCCCCTGGAGTTAGAATTGTAATTTTTACCCCTATACTATCCAACACTTACCCTACTGTTGCACCCCCTGGAGTTAGAATAGCAATTTTTACCCCTATACTATCCAACACTTACCCTACTGTTGCACCCCCTGGAGTTAGAATAGTAATTTTTACCCCTATACTATCCAACACTTACCCTACTGTTGCACCCCCTGGAGTTAGAAAAGTAACTTTTACCCCTATACTATCTAATACTTACCTTAAATGCAATTTAATATTATGCGTTGTAATGGTATGCGTTGTAAAGGTATTATGCGTTGTAATGGAAATGCGTTGTAAAGGTAGTTTTTAAAAATGCGTTGTAGTGTCATGCGTTGTAATGTCATGCGTTGTAATGGATTATGCGTTGTAAAAAATGCGTTGTAAGTGCATGCGTTGTAAAAGTGTGCGTTGTAACGTCATACATCCTAGAGCTGCACAGGGAGTCCCAGTTTTCTGCAATCCAGGAACTTGATCAAAATAGGATGCACTACTATATTTTGCCTTTGGGAAGTGGCCTTCCTTTTTGTCCCAATCCATTTTGAAATCAATTTAAAGGAAATCTTTAGTTAGAAATTGGGTTACCGGTTGACTGGGGCATGAGACCTGGTTTAACAGCAACCACAATCCTAGTCAGGGTAAGGCACAAGCAAACCCTAAATTAACCTGTGCTCAAACCCCTAGTAGCTTGGCACAGAGCAGTCAGACTCAACCTAGAGGCAATGTGTACAGTTTTTGTGCAGCACTTAAAACAGTGAAACAGTGAAAACACCACCCCAAAAAAGAGCACACAACAGGTTATCAAACTAGAGCTTAATTAAATAAATCAAACAAGACCCAAATGGTAAACATCCAATCAGTAGAACCAGATATGAATTTTTTAAAGAATAAACTGCAATATAGTGTCTAATACTATCATGCTAAAACCGCGGCTATCTGGTCGCGCCGGACGAGGTCAAAGTCAAAGGTTCAGGCTGACCGCAATAGAGCATGGCTGAGATACAGTCCCAGATTAGTCCCTCTGAAGTGTTGCTGACATGCGTGTCGGAGCTTTGTGTTGGCGGTCCCCCGCTGGCTGTCAATTCAGCTGTTCGAGGAGACGGGTTGGCAGTGGCTCGGGCAGAACTTCGCTGCGAGCGCCGCAAACGGCCCCTTTCCATTCGCGAAGAGCCCAAAAGCTTGATTTAAAGAGCTCGAGAGCCACACCAAGGGTCCAGGACCTGAGAGGCACCATTTGGGGGTCAGCAACTCACTTCAGGCAGATCTAGGAGCTATTGGGGAGCCTTTTATGTCCATGAGGCTCAGATGAGGAGGACAGTAGACTAGCCCTTTGGGTCTCTCTGGGGTCCTGGTTTCAAGATGAAGTTGCAGGTCCAGTTCTTCTTCCATAGGCAAAAGGGCAGCAGTTTAGCACAGCAGGGCAGCAGTTCCTTTAGAGCAGCAGTCCAGCAGAGTGGCAGTGCTTGTAGCAGCACAGCAGTCATTCTTCCTGGCAAAGTATCCACAGGTCCAGAAGTGTACTGAAGTGGTGGTATCCGAGGTCCTTGTTTTTTCTACAATTGTGCCCTTAAAGTGGGGAAAAGCTTCTATGGGCATGCCTTTCATGTCCACAGATGCTCTGCCTTCCCTGCCCTGATTCCAGACTAACTGCAGAGGGTTGAGTGAGGCTAGGTCGAGCTCCTCCCGCTCATCCTGCCAGTGATGGTGCATTCCATTACACCTAAGCTCCCATTATGCATGGCTGTCTAGGCGGAGTACACAAAGCCCAACTGCCAACCACACCCACTCATGTGACCAGAGACAGGCTGCAGGCACCAAATGACTAAGGCAAGAAAATTTCAACTTTCTAAAAGTGGCATTTTCAGAATTGCAATTTTAAATCCCAATTCACCATAAGTTAGGATTTTGAATTCGGATCCTGGAGACACCAAACTCGAAGGAGTTACATCATCCAATTTGGAAATTCCACTTATGAAATGTAATAAGGTAATTCCAAAGTTATCATATGGGAGACATAAGCCTTGTAGTAGTGAAAAACGAATTTAAGAGTTTTTCACTACCAGGACATGTAAAACTTAAAAGTACGTGTCCTGCTTTTTAAAAACATTGCACCCTGCCCGCTAGGCTGTTCAGGGCCTACTCTAGGGGTGATTTATATGTATTAAAAAGAAAGGTTTAGGCCTGACAAATGGTTTCTTTTGCCAGGTCGAAATGCCAGTTTAAATTGCACACAGGCTCTGCAATGGCAAGCCTGAGACATGTTTAAAGGGCTGCTTAAGCACGTGCACAGTCAGTGCTGCAGGACCACTAATAGTATTTAATTTACAGGCCCTGGGCACATATAGTGCACTTACTAGGGGCTTATAAGTAAATTAAATATGCCAATTGGGTATAAGCCAATTCTACAATGTTTTCATGAGAAAGCACAAGCACTTCAGCACTGGTTAGCAGTTGTAAAGTGCAGAGCCCTAAAGCCAAAACAAATGAATTCATAAAAAAGTAGGAGGAGCAAGGCAAAAGGTTTGAGAGGGACCCTGCAAAAACAGCCATTTCCAACACCGATATATCCCGAATGACTAAAGGAAAAAGAAGAAATCAGTTCATCACTTTTAAATATGTATATATTCTTACTGTATTTACTGAAATCACATTCTTAACCCGTTGACCGTGCGGGTGATTGATTGCACGGGCGGGGGCTGCGTCGGCCAACGGACGTGTGCAGCACTACGGAGGTAGTGCTCGTGTCGGCCATTGGCCGACAAGCGCATGGAAAGGGTTAAGATCCGAGTCCTGAGGGAGACATCTGAAAAATTAAAGTCCGGCTCACAAGGACGAAATGCACCCTACAGACACCAATTTCCGGGGAGTACCCTTAAAGGAAATGGGATATATTCATATATCATACTTGTAGGAGGCTGACTTAGTATATCGTGCACACTTATACAAGTGATGCACCTTGCACTAACCCAGGCAACCCTTATGGTGATTTTAGCGGTCTTTGATAGTCATAGAAAGCTGTCAAAGTGATACTTGTGAAGAGCAGCCTTCAGGCTTACCTTGAATGAGTGTTGTGTTACCACATTTAATTGACAGTGTAGATTAGATGAAAAGAACCACACAGTGTTTATGAAAATAAGTCTATTTATTATAAAACACTATAACTAACACATTGGTATATCTCCTACCCAGAGATATCAACAATACACAGAAGAATACTTCAAAATAATCAGGTAAGTAGCACAAATATACACTGGTCTCCAGGGGAGACCATACCATATACTAAGAAAGTGGAAAGCGAATTGCAATAGAGAACAGGACTTGGACCAGAAGACTCAGAGGAACTGGGGAAACAAGGAACCACCCGAAGTAAGTGCCCAGGAACCCCCTGGAGGCTGTGTGCAGAGTGGAAACACAGCCGCGTGCCCAATGGTAGTCAGTGGAGAAGTTGCAGTTGCAGTTTTAAAGAAAAAGGACCCTTCCTAGAGGAACCCGAAAAAACCCTTTGGAAGATGGAAGGTTGGAGAGCTACCCACCCTGTGGATGCCCCAGGAACCAGGTAAATCTGCACCAGAGAAGGCGAGTGCATAGGCGTGAAGTGATGCTGGAATTTGCCGTAGATGACAATGGAAGACTTTTAATAAAAAGCCTCTGGAGAAGGCTGTGAAGAAGTCTGTCCAATTGTGGATTCTTGAAGAAGAAAACCTGCAAGGAGAGGGGACAGACTCTATGCCACTCAGAGGTGACCAGGAGGCACGGAGACACAATGCCACCGATGTCGGGAGGTTCAGGAGCGAAGACGATGACCTTCTGGCTGCAGCTGTGAGGACCAGTCGATAATGAGGAAGACCAGGAGTCATGCATGAGCTGCCCCACATCGGATGTCGGTGTCCAGGTGGCCAGTGTCTGGTAGGAGCACCAATTAGCGTTGGTAGCCACAACTGGTGTGGAAAGTGAAGAGATAAAAACATTGGGACCAGCAAGGTCCAAGGGACTCACCAAGTGCAGGAGAGTCAAATCAGGGCCTGAGCAAGCAGGGGAGCCCACGGAAGCAAGAAAAGACCCTCAGGGGGACCCACAGGCCGAAGGCAAAGGAGTGGAAAGGAGTTGCAAGAGGACCTCAGGCAGCTCACCCAAGATGGAGGCCCATGGTGCAAGGGGTGCAGTGAGAAAACTGATATTCGGTGGGTGAGGTACTGGAGGCAGGAGCTTTTTGTAGCCTGAAGATATCTGGAGTGCAGAGCCAACAAGCCTTGGTAACGGCAAGTCGATGCGGTGCAAAAGTATTTGGTCCTAGCGGCTCCATCAAGGGATACTGTCCTCAAAATTGTAGAGAAGACAGGTCAGGCCTCTAGGGAGCTTCAGAACCACCACTTGTGATGCTGGGCTTCGGGAAGTCCATAGGACGATAGGAACAGCAGACGGACAGCTTTGTTGCAGTGCCTGCAGATGCAGGGGAGTGACTCCCTCACTCCAAGGCAGAATACTTTGGATGTCCTTGATGCCCACAGGTCTTCTGGAGAACCTGAGGTTCCTGAACTGGCTCAAACTGGAATATGCAAGGATGGCGCCAAATGTGCCCTTCAATGCAGTCTGGTGGCTCTGCAAAGAGATCCCACCCTAGCCCAATACACTAAGTCCTGTCTGGGAGTATGTCACACCTCCCTGTGACAGGAAACCTATTGTTCTACCTTACCCTGCTTGAGCTCATCCAAGCAGCAGGAGGGCAGATTTGTGTCTGTGGTTGGCAGCAGCAGTGCTTTACTAAGATGAAACTGACGGAAGAGGACGTCCATTTCAATGCTTTTTGATCGCCTCGGCGGCTCCCTTTAAATTATCTCCACCAGCTGGTGAAGAATAATTCCAGTTTATGTCCAGACCACAATTAACTAATGTGAGTCTGAGGTGTCAGCTGATACCTCTACGGATATTGCTTCAAAGTTGGATGCCAAATCATTAGGATCCCCCCCTGTCTTGATGAGGACCCGCCTCTGATGCCTAATATGCTGCACAATCATTAAGGGTCGAAACGTCGACGTTACTGTCTCGAGTAGTCCACGCAATTCCCCTGACTTGAACAGGAAATCATAATTATAATCGAGGTTTATGTATTTAGTCTTGGACTTGAAAGATAAATATCCCCGCATTCTATGTATATGTCATTTATGTCACCTTTGTACAGCACTATGTCACGTATCACTACCAGTCACTAATTGTACACCGTAGTTTTTTTGCCGTATTTGTATTATGTCATAGAAAGCCATCTCCTTGATTTGCATGTGTATGAACACGAAGTAAAGTAATTCATTTTTTTGCATAATCAAGTTGTCCTCTTTGGTGTGTTACTTGGAAATATGATTAGGACATATTTACCTTAAACGTATCCAATACCTTTTACAAATCAGTTGACCTTCCCGACAGAACCACTTTTTCCTATTACGGCAGACCCTGAAAGGCTGGTACCGGGATTAAAGGGGGGTCTTCTAAGGAGCCCCCAGTACATGGGATCATACTTCCAGCGCCAGAGTCGGTTTTGTGGTATGATTCCAACATGTTCGATACCGAACATGACCGGGTTTGGTGCAACCATTATATAGTAGACATCTCGTTATGACTGATGTCCACTATATACCTTAAAATGGCTGACCGCACTTACAAATCCTAGAGAATCGACTTTGGGATTTGTAGGGGTGTCCTACTCATGCTCATAAAGGGACACTCTCACACTTCTAACCAAGCACCATTTCCTCAGGACTGAATGGCCTACCATAGAGGTGACTTATAGATTTTAAGTGCAGTGACTTAGGAAACTTATATCTGTTGTGAGAGATGAAGCACCATCTCACACAGGCTGCAATGGCATGACTGTAGTCACAGTTTAAGTGGCCTACCATGGGTGGCATAATACATGCTGCAGTCCATGGGAGACCCCTGGTGTACCTATGCCCTGGGTACGTTAGTACCATATACTAGGGACTTATGGGTATACTTAGGGTACACCAGTAGCCAATTGTGGAGGTACAAATGTACTTGCCAGAGCCAGTTTAGGGAAGAGAGCACAGTTGCTGGGGTACTGATTAGCAGGATCCCAGAAGACTGCAGTCAAAACGCACTGACTCCAGGCAAAACTGGGGGTAACCATGCTAGAAGGATCCTACCTTCCTACAATACTGTGTTGGGGAACCACAATATTTGTAAAATCGGATTAGAGGTCGCATATCCTCGATTGGACATAACAAGGACAATATAACAGGAATATAAAACACAAAAAAAGGTTTTTGATCCTTTGGGATGTGCAAAATATTGCATCTCAGTCACTCTGTATAAAATCACCCTGCAGACACCAACAGTAGCGGCTCCTCGAGGGAGTGCTGCGGGGCGGTGGGGTGGGGTGGGGGAGGGGCAGGATGGGGGTAGTAAACTCCGGCATACGGGCGCATGGAGGTAAGTACATAAATAAATAAAATAAACAAATTATATTGCGCTCGCTGCATCATCATGTGGCATTGCAGCGTGTGCAATGTAATTTTATTTATTTATTTATTTATTTATTTATTTATGTACTTACCTCCGTTCGGCCGTATGCCGGAGTTTACTACCCCCCACCCTGGCCCTTCCCTGCCCCGCCCACCGCCCCGCGGCACTCCCTCGAGGAGCCGCTACTGGATACCAAATACAGAAGAGTTCCCTTAATAAAAGACGTGTGTTACATTCATATTGTATGAGACTGTGATGTGTAATAAATATATTTGTTCAATAGGATAAGAGGTCCCATACTCTCGATTGGCCATAGCAAAGAAAATGTAACAATATAACAGGAATATGAAACACAAAATAGGTTTTTGATCCTTTGGGCTGTGTAAAATATTGAATCTCTGTCACTCAATATAAAGTTAAAATATGGTGTGACAATGGGTTTTTAATTCACTTCTATGAAGAAGCTGTATCTATATCTATCTATCTACATATATATATATTCACTTAAAAAACCATAGGTTTCACACATGTTATAGTTAGCTGTACATTTCACTCGTAAAAAACCAATGAAATTCCACGTTATAGTTAGATCAGGTAACTATAACTTGGGCGCCCACAATAAACTGCTGATGACGTCACATAGTACATCACTCATGACATGGTCAGTGACATCACTCATGACATCAATGATGACATCTGAAATTACACATTGTGGATTGCGGTCGCGCAAGTTATAGTTACCTGATCTAACTATAACATGGAATTTCATTGGTTTTGTACGAGTGAAATGTACAGCTAACTATAACATGTGTGAAACCTATGGTTTTTTAAGTGAATTTGCAAGGTTTTGTAAATGATAATTCCTAACTATAACGTGTGTGAAACCTATGGTTTTTTCAGTGAATTTGTACGGTTTTTTAAATGCTAAGTTATGTATTTATTTATTTATTTATTTTCTGGTTTTTCACTATGCGCACACCCTGCGCGCACGCTGTGGGCGCTCGGTGCGCGAAGCGCACCGAGCGCCCACGTTGCGCAGTCCATGCCGTGCGCACCTCGCCTTTTTTTACGCAGTAACATTTGTTTTTTTCTCCCTTGTGGGTCCTTTAATTTATTTAATAAATGTGATTGTTACTTCTTTATTTTTATTTTTTTATTTTTTTTGCCGTACGCGTACCCCGTGATTTTTTTTTTAATTATTAGATTTATTTTTCGTACTTTTGGGTCCTTCTTGGACCCCCTGACAAACACTAGGGGGTCTGCAACTCTCTTCGTTGCCCCCGTTTCACGTTCCCCACCTTTGTTTCTCAGTGCGAGAGACAGAAAATGGCGGCCGACACTTCCTGATTTCGACCGATTTGAATGTTTACAGTCATGTAACCACCAATCAGAATTGAGCTCGCGCACGGCACCGTATGCGTACGGTAAGCTTACGGTAAGCGCACGGAGCGCGCTTACAGATATATATATTGATTTAAATGCTATTTTCTCAGGACCTACTGAACAGATTTACACCAGACCTACAAAAGGCACATCCTTGACCTGAGGACTACCTCTCTGCCAAATTTCAAGTAATTCTGTTCAGCCGTTCGGGCTGTACCTTCGACTAAAGGTCCTATGGAAAAATGCATGGGGAAAACGCGTTTTGGGACCCCCCTTTTTTCTCGGCCCCCGCTTGACGAATCACCCCGAGACTTTCAGGATAGGAGCTGAGCGGAGCGCCCCATTAGTTTTGAAATTTTCGCGAAGATTCGTCAACCGGCGCAAAAGTTATTCAAAATAGAATTTTGAGATTTGCTATGGAAACACGGTCCTAACTATAACTATCTACTGGCGACCACAAGTAGATAATATATATATATACATATATATAGGTGCTGCACTTTTTGAAATTGTTTCATGAATAAAGTTGATGTTTTGTAATTTTGTAATCAAGTTTGGAATTAATTACAAAATACATTTCATGCATTTCATGTCACTAGAGTAAAAGTCAGTCCAGGTACTGTGATGATAATTAGTAAATAATAACCTATGGTTGACTGAAGAGTTTGCATCTGAATTATTATATATAAAGCACCACCTTCAGCAGACCTTAAAAGGCCAGACTGTAAACTGTGGTTGCTCTTGGTTTGATTTCCTCTCTATTCTTGTGTTTATCCTGCCTAGGAGCATTTCGTTCTCACATTGTACTCATTGGAGAGTTCTATTCTACCACTGCTGCCTTGAGAATGGAGAACTCCTTTTTAGGTCATGGTTAGGTTGTGAAAGACCTATGTGGGCTTTTCTAGAACCTACAGGGGAGTATAGCCTACCTGTTGCTTACCACTGGCTGGCTTTATTATCACTTTCATTTGCTTGCTTACTATTTGATGTCTTTCCTTCTCCCAGCTTGCCCATCTTGTGTTTGTTCCTCCCCTGGAGCATAGCCTCTTTACCATCACTGACTGAATGACTTGTACCCTGCCACCTCTCTCTTTTAGTTATTTTTATGGTTAAGCTGGGTAAGCACTCGCTGAGAGTGCATATGTTTTCCAGCGATCTCCATTGTGGACTCCCTCCCCAAGTATCCACTCTTCGCTCCATTTTGCTCTCTCATACGTATGCTGGTCTCTCTTGTTCTTTTAACCTGCACTTCATATTACTCTCTCCCTCATGTGTGTCTCTCTCCTAATTGCTCTCACTCTCGTTTGTCTTTTGCTCTCCCCTGTGTTACTCTCACATGTTCTCACTCGTGCTTCTGCCCCCACTCCTCCCATAGTGGCACACCTCAACCAGGACATCATCAGAATGCAGACTAAGAAGTGTAAACACGAAAAAAACAAGACAGTAGGCTTTTTTTCAACCTATGCACCCAGGATCTGGAACAACATACCCATATCCATCAGGACTGCTCTAATGCTGCTCACAATGTATTAACTGTCCAGCTTCTCCTCCTCTTACTTGTTGACTTTATGCTTACCTTTAAACATGAATAGATCCGGAACCTTTAAACTAGGTTTGTGCAATAGAAATGCTGTATACATGCATAACATTGTGGTTGCATCATCACAACTTTTTTTACAAGAATGTTTTTGATGATGCTGCACAGCATCAGGGAAAAGCAGTTTGCTTTTTCTTCTTTTTGTTTAATCTATCGCCAAAAGCTTACTCCTGAAGTTTCTTTTAAAAAAACATTGTAATTGGAATTTTCAACAAACATTCAGTTTGGTATAACATAGCAATGCGATTGTGGCTGCGAGTATGAATGCATTGGTACAGTGGAGACAAAAGGACAACAGCATTTACAGTCAGAATGATCAGGTCATAGAGAGTGGATATAGTACATTTGAGGGATATAGAGTGCAATAGGCTGATACATAGTACATGCCATCCTGTGCGAACCAGACACATCCAGTGCATGAAGAAAGGCACCATCAATCCAAGTGGGATACTGTTACTGCTGTATATCTGCATGCCAGTTCCAACTGGGAACAGTACGAGCACACTGACTCCATCACGCATCACTCTCAGCAGCAACAGACTCGCCTGCTGGGTCACCTGCCTCAACACCAGTCAGGTAGGCTTGGTAAAGTCCCCGGATGTCCCTAGGGCGGCTCCAAGGTGGGAGAAGCTCACTATATGTATCTGATCAAAGTAATTCTGCTGCCTCCTATATCAACGCCACAGAAGTGCTATAGTTAGACATTCTCTTTATCATTGGACAATTTGTGCCAGAATCACATTTCTCTTGAGAGTGGGGCTATTTTTCTTTTTTTTCTAATTCCAGAAGATGGCAGTCCAAGGCTGGTTGCATCTCTTTTGAGGCCCGCTGTGAATCACTGGATTGAGCAATGCTTTCTTGTTGTTTTCATTAGTGTGGCCCTTCACCACTACTAATATTGCATTGGTCTATTCGTCCATTTAGTTTAGGCTGGCTCATCTGTGGGGCGGGGGATGCAGACAGGGTTTCCTTCTCTTCCCTCCACTGGTGGCTTGTGGAGTGGGGCTTGCTCCATCAGTGTAGTGTGCACTGTGCAACATATCCAGAAAGTGCTGCCAAAGGTAGTACAATCCCAGCTGTGATACATATCAGTTGGAAAGATAGTGCTATATATCAGTTGGGAAGTTGCACTTTGCTATTCCTAGATTACATATTTGCAATGTTAGGCACACATTGATTAAGCGATTCAAATCAAGAAGTTTCAGTTTGATGCTCCAGCCGGGAATAGAACAAGGTCGGTCTTTTAGCACCTAGATCATATCACCTCTCCTTCTTCATCTTCTACTACATTATCCAGTATGTCAGGCAAACAGCTGCTCATCTCGAAATTAACTGCTATTTCTCCAGCTTTAATAGAGGTCTGAGATAAACACATCTTACATTCCTAACTCTCTGTGGTTTTGTTTTGGCGTCCCAAGTCTCCCTCTTTACATTTTGTATCATTTCAATGTCCTTGTGTGGGGTCGGCATTGTTTGGAATTTTTTCCTTCATTTTTTGTTCACGTGTCTGCACATTGGTAAATTGTGCATCCTTTAATCGTCCTTGTGTGGGATCTTTTATTTTATTTGATCAATTATTCTAAAGAAACATCTCTAGACATACTCTTGCTCTGTCTGTCCAAATGAGCAAGGCTGGGACATGTTTTTTAGTCACTGCTTTGTGTACTTGATAACATTGCAGTTCCTGCCAATACCACATAATTAAGGTTTTTTCCGCAGGATAAACAAAGCTTTTTAAAATTAAAAACAGAAAGCAGAGCATTGCAGGTCTAATGTGCTTTTTCTGCAACACTCCTGTCATCCTATCTTGCCTTATCTATATGGGGTCATATGGACGGTAGATTTCCTTGAGGTATGAGTGAATGGAAGTAAAGGGACTTGTGGCAGGATTTACCTCTAGTAGCTCAAGTTCGTAATCCCTACAGAGCATTGTTAACTGTCTAGAAACTGCTTATTCTAAATGATGAATTCCATCTTGGCATCCAGTAAAGGTAAAGTTTCCTCTGATACACGGAATTTAGAAAAATGTTTGAAGGATGAGTTTTCCCTTTACATGAAAAACGGACTTTATGACTTTGGGGGGGGGGGGAGGGAGGGGGGAAATGATTGAGTCTACATTACTGCTTTGTGATGAAAGAACAATGTGAACTTCGGTAGAATTTGAATCTTGCTAAAGTACCATGCTCCTATGAAGTCCATGTGAAGAAGAAACTCCAACTTAGTAATGCAATTAGAACATCAGTTCATAGTCAACTAGGGTAAGATGCACCATCAAAGGGCCTGTTTATCAAAGGTAAACTTACACTTTATGTAAGTTAACTCATTTTCAGTAGTCATCAACTACATGCAGAATTTTACGAATTTGCACTGCCTATAGTTGTTTGCGGAGTTTTCTACTGCTGTTTCAGAATCAGGCTCACCATATTCAACCCCCAAATTGAATTTGAACTGATTCTTTCAGGAAGGAAATTGTGTACAGACAATATCCTGGCAAAAGAGTAACTGTAAAGGAGATTTCCTAAAGGCAGTGATTACTGAAGATGATCTGTTTTGGGAAACAGCGTAAGCCTGCCTTGGATACATTTAGAAAGTACAACGCCACAGCCTGTGACTGGCGTGAAAGAGAGATCGACACTTAGGTAGGCACCACAAAAAAAAGTTCCAACTTGACAAAAGACAAGGAGGTTTTTGTTGCATGCAATCACCAAACACTGTTTTAGACGATGAATTACTCTTACAAGGCACTCCTTTTAAGAAGCATGGATGCTTGGCCCAACCCTTGTTACCACCAAACGAGCACACCAGAATCCTAGAAATGCTAATCCGGGAAAGAGAAACGGTAAGCAACAAAATTGCATATACTCACAATCCCAGAAAAAATGTTAGTGACTAAGAAGTGATGGTACTCTATCTTTCAAGTTAAAGAAATGCATGTACTCAGTGTCCCTTCCCTTTTAAAGCTAATGCAATTAGAACATCAGTTCATAGTCAACTAGGGTAAGATGCACCATCAAAGGGCCTGTTTATCAAAGGTAAACTTACACTTTATGTAAGTTAACTCATTTTCAGTAGTCATCAACTACATGCAGAATTTTACGAATTTGCACTGCCTATAGTTGTTTGCGGAGTTTTCTACTGCTGTTTCAGAATCAGGCTCACCATATTCAACCCCCAAATTGAATTTGAACTGATTCTTTCAGGAAGGAAATTGTGTACAGACAATATCCTGGCAAAAGAGTAACTGTAAAGGAGATTTCCTAAAGGCAGTGATTACTGAAGATGATCTGTTTTGGGAAACAGCGTAAGCCTGCCTTGGATACATTTAGAAAGTACAACGCCACAGCCTGTGACTGGCGTGAAAGAGAGATCGACACTTAGGTAGGCACCACAAAAAAAAGTTCCAACTTGACAAAAGACAAGGAGGTTTTTGTTGCACGCAATCACCAAACACTGTTTTAGACGATGAATTACTCTTACAAGGCACTCCTTTTAAGAAGCATGGATGCTTGGCCCAACCCTTGTTACCACCAAACGAGCACACCAGAATCCTAGAAATGCTAATCCGGGAAAGAGAAACGGTAAGCAACAAAATTGCATATACTCACAATCCCAGAAAAAATGTTAGTGACTAAGAAGTGATGGTACTCTATCTTTCAAGTTAAAGAAATGCATGTACTCAGTGTCCCTTCCCTTTTAAAGCTCTAGGGAGAAGGAACTGGAGCTCTTTCAAAAAAGATCACTATGATGCATGCTGAGTTTGAGAGGTAATTTAAATGCCATTTTAGTATCAATGGACTGATACTGGAAGAAAATAAAATATGATTTACCTTGATATAAGGTTTGCTTGTTCATTGAACTGAACTGCTCCGAGAGAGAAATCTACGACTGCAATCAACTGTCTACAGTGGACTAGAAAACGTTTTCATAATTCCCACATTTTCACTATTTTGTCATGTGGCTGTTGTCCCATTTAGTTTTTTTTGGGTGGCATTTTCAATTTCCCATAACTTTAGAAACCTGCCTTGTGGTAAGTTTACTTAGCTTTATCGCTACCCTGGGCCAGAGCCATGCCAAATTTTGTATATATCCACATGCTGTAAATTTGATGGGAATCATTTAAATGGCCGTTGTTTATCCTGAAAACGTTGTGAGATATTGGACCTTTAAGATCAGCCCTTTCTTCAAAATGCCTGTAACCTTCTATTGTTTCAGCATACGCTGAAGGGGGTGTTTCAATGGGGAATGGCACAAATATAGTTTCGAAAATAACGAGCTGCAAGAATACTGTGTCAAAAATAGAATCCAGTCAAATATTGAGAAACAGAACATAGTTTTTTATGAATAATGTTTTAAAAAAATATAATTGTCTACAATATCATTTACTATAATATGGTTGCATTAAACAACCTTTTTCTAAATTAAATATATATTAGTTAATATATTAATCTGAGATATTAGTAGTATTATAATAATTCTACATCATTTGAATATAGTTTGTAAGTTTCAACATTAATAACTGTTTTGTTAATTACATATTCAATAGGCAATTAATTATGCAAAATATTTAATTGATTCATTGGTATTTTAATTATTTTGTGATTTTTAATGTGTAATTTTAATTTCCTATTGGTCAATTATCAAATTATAATTTAAGTGCAAGTTGTTGGGTTTTTTAGGCGTGTCAGGTGGGAAGCTCATCTAAGTATACATGCATGTTTTTTTGTATTAAATTATTTTTATGTGAATTAAATATTTTATAACTAAGTGTCATTTTGTTGTATTTTAGTTAACTGGCAATTCATTGATGAGTGTATTTAATACTAAACGTTTTAAAATGCATTTTATATTTATTATTGGTTTTAATTATATTTGCTTCATTTATTTGCTAATTTAATATTGTTATATTTATATTGTATTATTAAGGATATTTGTCTGTGGTCCATTTGAGTAACAGGGAGGGTAGTGTATTCATTTTAAATATATTTATTTTCTTTATATTTGTTATATTATTGTTGGATTATTCCATTTTATTTTCTTCAATTGCATTTAATTTTATGTATTTATAATGTACATATATTTTTTTCAGTATGGTTTAATATTTGTATCTTGTTAGATTTTTTTTTAATGATTATGAATTTGAAAGGTATATTTAACCTTTCCGAAGCCCTACACTTTCCTCGCTTTTGCTTACGTTGGAAGCGAATAATAAATAACCCTTCTAAAGTCCAAAGCGTTCTCTACTGTTGCTTCGACTGGAATGGGAATACTAAATATAGTTCTACCAAAGTCCACACTTTCCCCGATTTTGCTTACATTGGAATGGGAATATTAATTCTAACTCCTCCAAAGATCAATGTTTTTTTACTGTCCCTTAGATTAGAGTGGCAATAGTAAATCAAACACTTGTAGTGTCCAATATTTTCCATGGTTTTGCTTACGATGAAGTGGTAATAGGAAATCTAACCTCGTCAAAGTCCAAAACATTCTGTATTGTTGCTTACACTGAAATTGAAATAGTAAGTCTAAACCTTCCAAAGTTCAGCACTTTCCCTGATTCTGCTTACGTTTGAGTGGGAATGCTAAATCTAGCCCCTCCAAAATCCAACACTATCCATACTATAACTCACATTGGAGTGGAATAGTAAATGTAACTCCTCTAACACCCAATAATTTCCCCCATTGTAGAGATCAGCTGTGTCTGCCACTTTTGCAGTAATAGGGATCTGCCCACTGCCATTGCCACATATAATAATTTTACCAATTTGGTTGCTAAACATGAAGCAGGATCGTACCCCAAAACTACCTACCAAATACTGGGAGCTAGTTTAACCTGACAATCATTCTCTAAATACTGGAAGGATTATTTCCAAAATTCCTGTATAAGTGGACATAGACCAATTACATACGACCAATTTGCTACTTCCCCTGAAGCACATCAATAGCAGTGACCCAACCACCTAGGGTTAGTTTGTGAAAGAAACTGTGGAGTTCTATAAAGAAGCCAATCACTAAAGAATAGCATTCTGTGCCAGTTGGTGCCTCTCAGAACACTAACATTTAGTATATTGGTTCCATCACACATCTTTTTTGTTAATTCCTGTCCTTTGTATTTTTCTCATTTTTTGATTGCTTTTTGACAGAGGTCCGGGCCCTTCATGGCGGCAAGTAGTCTTTTTCCATTCTCCAGCGTGCTTATCATCTTCAACTAACAAAATTACCAGTTTTTGACCATATCTAATCTGGACAGAATCTAAATGAAATAATATCGTATTCAATATTATAAAAGAGCCAAAAAGCAAAATGTCACCTTGAACTAATTTGCAGACTTTGGACATGCATATCCATCTCTTGTCATATAAGCAGTCTGCTATCTTCCTGAACCTCACTTTTGCCCATTTCTGCACTTTAGCTAGTGCCAGTTTAACCCCGGAATCTGTAACTAGTTCTGAAAAATGTGTAACCACATTACCATGGGGAATGTCGTAACTCCTATAAAGCTCCATGCGCTTCAGAAAAAAAGACTTCAGACTCTTGTAGCAGACTTTTTTGGGTGACTTTGATCATTTTAACACCACATATATCATATACTTAAAAAATCAGCAGCATAAAATAATTCTTAAAAATACTCTTGCAGAGTTTTGCGTTGAACCTGGACACATACTGTGCAAAATAAGGCAGAATAGTAATCCTTAAGATTGGGGAGCACCGAACCACTTTTTTTCCAGCTCATGATATGAAGTACTTAGTGCATCTCTGTCAATTTGTTTTTGCCAGATAAATGGTGTAAAGATTGACTCCACTTTTCTAAAGAAAGATATAGTTATAATACATGGGATGGCCGAAAAAAGGAAACCAAACAGTGGGAGAATCGACATATTGATCAGGGCGACCCTCCCTAAGATGGCTAAAGGAAGACAGCTCCACTGTGCAAACAAATCTTGTAATTTTAGGAGCAAAGGGACAAAATGAAGATTCTAAAATTGTCAATCCATGAAAAGAACCTAATGCTCAAATACCTTTTCGGCTGCCCATTATCACAGGAGACTATACTTGGGTGTAATATATCCGAATTACATCTACATAAAATGATTTCAGTTTTCTTCCAATTCATTTTATGGCCCCCCATTTTCTCTTACTGTGCAAAAATCTCTCCTGTGAGCCTTTCTTAATATCAAGGATTAACATAATATCATCGGCATATAACTCTATTTTCCCCATCTGTGTGGGGGGCAGATATCGCCGTTCTCCCTAATCATGATTAATATTGGCTCAATAAAAAAAGCAAAAACAATTGCTTGTTCCCGCGAATAACTAATTTCCCCATCTCTGGCATTAATAATTGACATTAGCTTCACCATTACAATACATCCTATGTATCAACCCCGTGATCTGGGAAGGAACCCCGAATCTGGAGAGAATAGAAAACAGTATTTCACAGACCACAAGGTAAAATGCTTTTTCAGAATCTAACAAAAGCACTACAGCTGATGTATTAACAGAAAAATATTCCAGTGCTTCAGTGAATAATGTGTGTTTGTACCTAATTGCAGTTTGACAATAAAACCATTCTAATCCAAATGGGTCAATTTAGGTGATATTATTTTTTTGTATCTGTTTGCAAAAGAGTTTGTGATACATTTTTTTGTAATCTACATTTAATAACACTATAGGATGATACAAGTTTGGGTCCTCGCCATCTTCCCCTTTTTTAATAAAACCTATGATGTTCCCCATATGGTATGAACTGGCATAGGGCCCCCTTCCATCTTCATACTGGCAACCAGTAGAAAATAATCTTCTAAAACATCTAAAAAAGATTTGAAAACTCTGTCAAAAAGTCATCAGGCCCACAGGCCTTGCAATTTGGTAGATTTTTTATTTTTTGAAAATTTTTATTGTGCAGAAAGAAGATTACAAACACGGGCCTACAACCACCTGGGCCGGCCGCTAGTAGGTAAAAGTTCAAACAGTGCAAACACAATGACTGGCCCACCAGGGCTCCGCACCCTACAGAAGATCAGACTGCACATAAAGGAAATCAGGATACACCCTTTTAACATAAATAACAACTTAAAACGAAAGCGAGGCAAGAAAACATGAGATGGGCGTCGGGCCACAGCAGGGGCACTTCCGTATCCGACCACCCGATGGCAGTCAAGTAGAAGGGGAACAAAGAGGTAGGGGTGGGGAGGAGAAACTGGAATACCAAAACTATACGCAGATGTGCCAGATAATTAAGGAACCATCAAGGATCAGGGGGACAAGGCTACCTCAGACGTTTCCACCAGGGGGGGAGCACAAATACTTCCACGATACACATTCCACTGCCCCCAAATTCTGCTCCAAGCCCCGGGTTTACCACGAACCACATACACAGTCTTTTCCCTGAACATGCACCAGTCCATGTTCTCCTTCCAGACAGACACGGTGGGGGGCCGCTGCGAACCCCAAAGCTGCGCTATGTCCCTCTTTGCTATCATGTTCCCCAGGGCCGCCCACCGAGTCTGGGCCGCGTTATAATCATTGGGCTCCCACACATTCAGAACACAACGACGCACCTCCGGCAACAGCGAGACCCCGGTGACTCGGCTCATAACCTCATGCACCTGACGCCAGTATTTCACCACCTCGCGGCACTCCCACAGGATGTGGAGAAAGGTGGCACTGTGCCCACAGCCACGCTTACAGAGCCCGTCCTCAGAAAACCCCATCGAGACCAATCGGGGACCCGTCACGTAAACGCGATGGAGGATCTTAAGCTGGACCAAACGGAGACGGGCCGGGATGGCAACCTCCTTAGGAGATGACAGCGCGGACTGCCAGTCCTCGTCGTCCAACTCAACCCCATCCCCCGTCCATGCCTCCCGTAGACGCACCAAGAGGTCAGCCCGGTTATTGATCAATTTTTTATAGATCAAAGAGATAGTACTATCGGGAACGTGACCGTCGAGTATGCGGTCCTCGAGGGGCGAAGAAACAGGGACCGTGGACCCCTCCCCAAAAACCGAGAGCAGGGCATGCCGAACCTGAGCGTAGCGGAAAAACTCCCTCTCACTGAGCTCATACTCGCTCCGGAGCGCCGCGAAGGTCTTGACCGCGCCTTTAACCCACAGATCCCCCACTCTGCTAATGCCGATCGTGTCCCATCGCTCAAAGCCTTTCGTCGTCCAGAGGCTCCCCAGGCGGTCTGAGGCAAACAAGGGAGTAGCACACGTTAAACGCTCACTCCAGCCCATCGCTACATTCGCCGCCTTCCACACCCGTACAGCAATCTTGGTAGGGCCCGTGAGGGTCCTACCAGCAGATCGGGAGTAAAGCGCTCTGTTATAATTACCGCCGGGAAGCAGGAATTTATCCATCTCATACGCCGGGTTCAGACCAGGAGCATACGTGGCATGGTTAATTGCCGACAGTTGGGAGGCCCAATAGTACCGTCTAATGTCAGGAAGCGCGATGCCCCCGTCATACCAGGGGAGAGTAAGATTTGCCAGAGCGATACGCCCCCGCACGTCCCAGACCAGTCTCCTCTGCAGACTCTCCACCTCCCGAAAGTAGGCCACCGGAATGACATCAAAGGAGTTCTGAAGTGCGTAAAGAAATCTGGGAAGGGACATCATTTTAAACAAGGCCGCGCGACCAAGCGGAGACAGGGGCAACCTACACCAACGAGCCGTATCCACCCTCAAACGTCGGAGTGGAGACAGGAGGTTCTGCTCATAGCGGACCGCCGGGTCCAACGAAACATATACCCCCAGGTACTTAAAGCCAGATGAGGACGTTTGGATAGGAAGTAGAGGCGGCAAAATGGGAGGGCCACCAGAGATAGGGTACACGCAAGATTTGGACCAGTTGATTATCAAACCCGAGTTTTTCCCGAAGGAAGTAAGGACATCAAATAGAACATTAAGCGACTGTCGCGGCGAGGTGAGGTACAGAAGAATATCATCCGCGTACAGCGAGACCCGATCCTCGAAGCCCGGGGCCCACCGGATCCCTCTGATTGAGGGCTCCCAGCGGAGCCAGGCGGCGAGCGGCTCCAAGGCAAGAGCAAAAAGCAGAGGGGACAACGGGCACCCCTGCCTAGTGCCCCACCCGAGAGCAAAAGGCCGGGAAGCCCGCCCATTGACAACCACCTGAGCCATTGGTCCGGCATAAAGAAGCTTCACCCAGCTAAGAAATCCCTCCCCAAAGCCAAACTTCTCCAAGACCGCCCAGAGGAATGGCCACTCGATGGTATCAAAGGCCATGGTGGCGTCCAAGGAAACCAATATGGCTGGTTCGGAAAAGTATTTCGCCCTAGCTAGGACGCCGTGCAGACGCCGCAGATTAAGAGCGGTATTACGGTGGGGGATGAAGCCGCATTGATCCGGATGAATCAGATCACAGATAACGCTCAGCAAGCGGTTGGCGAGGACTTTAGCCAGGATTTTGGGTTCTGCGTTTAAGAGGGAGATAGGCCTATATGAAGCACAGCGGTCACGTGGTTTACCCTCCTTAGGAATCACGACTATAGTCGCCAGACGCTGGTCGGCGGGAAGGGAACCCCTCTCGTTCGACTCCTGAAACATACGACGAAGGGAGGGCGCGATTTTGTCCGGGCGTAGTTTGTATAGTTCGATCGGCAGGCCATTAGGGCCCATGGCTTTGCCCGAGCGAAGGGAGCTAATCGCAGTAGCAATCTCATCGACGGCCAAGGGGGCATCCAACCGCTCATGGTCCTCGACGGATAAGCCGGGCAGGACAATATCCCGTAGTAGAAGACGAGAGTCGTCTTCATTTCTATCAGACACCGGGGAATACACCGCCCGGAGGTGGTCAGCAAAGCACTCCACAATCTCACCAGGCTCAGACACACACTTCATCCGCAACCCGGAGCTCTGGGACCACACGATTCACTCTCTCCTTCCTATCCAGCCAAGCAATCAATTTACCAGCCTTATCTCCAGCATCATACAACCTACCCTGCTGCTCCCTATACATGGTCCTGGCAGCGTCAGTGACAAGGGACTTATACTCGAACTGCTTCAGGCTGAGGGCATGTAGCCCATCCGGAGTAACACCCGTCTCCAAGGCCGCCTCCAACCCCAAGATGTCGGTCTCCAGCTTCACCACAGCCTCCATCTTAACCTTCTTAGCCGCCACAATCTGGGATAGGGCCTGCCCACGGAGTAATGCCTTAAAAGCTTCCCACAGGGACACTGCAGACATAACCGACCCATCATTCTCAAGGAAATATTGGTCAATCGACTTGACCAGGCTATAGCGGATCGTGGGGTTCCGCAGGTACCAAGGGTTAATAGGAGCGATCCGCCCAGCAGACCGCGTCCCAGTGTCAAAAAGCAACCACAGCGGGGAATGATCAGAAATACCCCGGGCCAGATGCTTAACCTCCCGAATCCGGGCAGTCTGGGCCGCGGGCATAAGAAAGTAATCCAATCTGGAGAGACTCCCATGCGCCCCAGAGTGAAAGGTGTACTGACACTGTGTAGGATGCATTAACCTCCAGCAATCGACCAGACCGAAGGTCTCCAAGAATCCGCCAAGCCACGCCTGCGCAGCAGGAAGGGCCCTGGGTGGGTGGCGATCCCGGTCGCCCGAGACTACCGAATTGAAATCCCCACCCATAAGCAGAAGACTGTCAGGAAGCTCAAGCAGCATTCGACCCAAGTCTGAAAAGGTGGAGTTCTGGAGGCCCGGGGGAACATAGACAGAGACCAAGGAAAGGGACTGCCCCTCCCACCGCCCAGTCAAAGCCACATAGCGCCCTCTATCGTCCGGGAATTTGGTAGATTTTTAATCACCTCCTCCAATTCTTCATTAGAGAAGAGTCGAACAATATTTTCCACATCTTCCTCAGATAATGAAGCAATATTGCGGTCCGCTAGAAACTTCCCCATCAACGGATTGATTTTGGGTATAAATCTGCTTTAATGAACAAGCATAATTTTCCCCACTTTCTCCTGTTCCTTGTACCAAACCCCAGAGACTGGGCATTTCAGTGCATGTATCCTGTTATTAGCAGTTTGTTTGCGTAACTGACAGGCTAAAAAAAACCCTGTGAAATTGCTCTCCTCATAAACCTTTTGTGTGTAGGCACGATTTAAAACCTTGCAATTAGTGTAATACACCTCACTTAGTGCCTGTTTAGCGCTATTCAATTCTCTTCTATTGGACGTAAATAGGTTCCTGGAAAATGTTGCTTTACTGTGCTGAACAGTCCTTTCTAGAGTTTGCTTTTGTAGTCTAGCCCTTCCACTATTCTCAGAAATATTTCTTATCACCAACCCCCTAATATATGCTTTTAAAGCATCCCACACTACACTTGGGGGAGCTGACCCATGATTCCCCACCAGCCATTCTTTCATCTGCTCTATACAAACCTGGATTCAGCCTTCCACCTGTAAATACTGTTTGTTGAAAACCCATCGTCTGGCTCGCTCTGTAGTTTGCTCACAGGCAGGTCGCTCCCCACGCTGCTGCATTGACGCTGCTGCATTGATTTGCCAGACTTTGCCTTGCCTTCCTTGCCTGTATTTATATTTGCTTTGCCAGACTTTGCTTGCTTGCCTAATTCTGCTTGTCCCTCTGCGTCTCTTCTGTGCCCGGTTCTCCCTTTGCTCCCCCGCGGTCCCTCACCCGTTTTTTCCCGCCACTGTGTCCCTGCAGCTCCGCCCCCCTGCTCTCCCATTCGCCACCCCGCTCCCGCCTCCTAGCTACTCCTCCCTCCCACCTCCCCTCATATGGAGGCCACGCAGCGGTGACAGGAGCGACCTCTGACCCTGCTCGCAGGCAGGTCGCTCCCCACACTGCTGCATTGATGCTGCTGCATTCATTTGCCAGACTTTGCCTTGCCTTGGTTGCCTGTATTTATATTTGCTTTGCCAGACTTTGCTTGCTTGCCTAATTCTGCTTTTCCCTCTGCATCTCTTCTGTGCCTGGTTCTCCCTTTGCTCCGCTGCCGTCCCTCACCCGTTTTTTCCCGCCGCTGCATCCCTGCGGCCCCACCCCCTGCTCTCCCATTCGCCACCCCGCACCCGCCTCCCAGCTACTTCTCCCTACCACCTCCCCTCATATGGAGGCCACGCAGAGGTGACAGGAGCGACCTCTGACCCTGCTCGCTCCTCACGCTGCTGCATTGACGCTGCTGCATTGATTTGCCAGACTTTGCCTTGCCTTGCTTGCCTGTATTTATATTTGCTTTGCCAGACTTAGCTTACTTGCCTAATTCTGTTTTTTCCTCTGCATCTCTTCTGTGCCCGGTTCTCCCTTTGCTCCCCCCGCCGTCCCTCACCCATTTTTTCCCACCGCTGTGTCCCTGCGACCCCGCCCCCCCTGCTCTCCCATTCACCACCCCGCTCCAGCCTCCCAGCTACTCCTCCCTCCCACCTCCCCTCATATGGAGGCCACGCAGCGGACGTGCCGCTGGCTCGCCGAAGGTGCACCTAAGGCCCATCCGTGCCTGGACCGCGCCCAGCGCCAGACCCCCAGGCCACCGCGGATGCTACGACACCCGACACCGCTACGATGCCAGCACCCTCCACGCACTCAACACCAGACGATCACACACCTGCTTCCTGGCCACCCCGAAGCGCACCAACAGACCCTTCACCTGCCGGAAATGCAGCTTCGCCAGCATCCGCCCCACCAAGCCGCCGACCAGGAAAGAACCCAACTACCTCAGATGCATCCTCCGCAACACCCGCTCCGCCCGCAAACACGCCGTTGAACTCTGGGACCTACTCGACTCAACCTCCCCAGACGTCGCCTTCCTGCCGGAGACCTGGCTGAACCCCGCCTCGGCACCCAACATCGCCATAGCCGTCCCGGAAGGCTACAAGATCACCCGCAGGGACTGCACCAACGGAGTAGGAGGAGGAATCGCCATCATCCACAGGAACACTCGAGTCTCGACCAACACTGACGACACCGTCAGCACCGCCGAACACCTGCACTTCCAGATCCACACCGACCCCAACACCACCCTCAGAGGAACCCTCATCTACAGACCCCCTGGATCCCGACCACAGTTCAACGACTCCATCGCTGACTTTGTGAGCACACACGCCCTCGACTTCACGGACTACAACCTCCTCAGGGACCTGAACTTCCACCTCGAGAACAACAACGACATCAACTCCACCACCCTGATCGACAACCTAGCCAACCTCGGACTCAGACAACTCCTCACAACACCCACGCACTCCGCCGGCCACACGCTTGACCATATCTTCTCCGCAAGCCCCCACGTCTCCTTCAACCACACCACGAACTCCACTGGACTGACGATCGCTGAATCCACTTCACCTTCAAGAAGCCCACCATGCACCACTGCACCCAACAGATGCCTCACTGCTGCTGGAGCAAAGTCCCCGAAGACCAGCTAACCACCACCCTCGCCCATAGCCCACCCGCCGACCCCACCGACCCTGACCGCCCGCAACCTCAGACAGTGGATCGACGATTGCGCAAACACCCTCGCCCCGTTCAAGAAACCCTCCAAGAGTCACACCAGCAAGAAAGCCAGCTGGTTCACTGAAGACCTCCAGGCCTCCAAGCAAACCTGCCGAAAACTGCAGAAGAACTGGCTCCGTGAACGAACACCGGACAGCTACGCAGCCCACAAGAATGCCAACCACAGACACCATCACCTCATCAGATCCGCCAAAAGGGCCTCCTTCGAAGACCGCATAGACAACAACGCACACAACAGCAAAGAGCTCTTCAACATCGTGAAGGAACTCTCCAACACCAACGACATCCCACCTTCGCAAGACCTGTGCGACTCACTGGCCACCTTCTTCCACCGCAAGATCGCAGACATCCATGACAGCTTCAACGCCACGACCGCCCCGACAACCACTGAGACCTCCGCCCCCACCACCACCATCCGCACCAACCGCCTGCTCTCCTGGACCAACATCAACGACGACGACACCATCAAGATCATGAACACCATCCACTCCGGATCTCTTTCAGACCCATGCTCACACCACATCTCCAACAAAGCCAGCACAGCCATCGCACCCCATCTCTGGAAAATCATCAACATATCCTTCGAGACAGCAACCTTCCCGGAGAGCTGGAAGCACGCCAAGATCAACGCCTTACTCAAGAAACCCAAGGTGGACCCCAAGGACCTCATGAACTTCTGGCCCATCTCCCTGCTCCCGTTCCCGGCGAAGGTCATCGAGAAGACCGTCAACAAACAACTGACCCACTACCTCAAGAAGAACAGCATCCTGGACCCTTTCCAGTCCGGGTTCCGCAGCAACCACAGCACCAAAACTACCATCATGGCCACCACCGATGACATCAGGACCCTGCTAGACAACGGAGAAACAGCAGCCCTCATCCTCCTGGACTTGTCTGCCGCCTTCGACATGGTCTGCCACCGCACACTACGAACACGCCTCCACGACGCCGGGATCCAAGAGAAGGCCCTGGACTGGACCACCTCCTTCCTCTCCAGCAGAACACAGAGCGTCCGCCTTCACCCCTTCCGCTCCGAAGCCACCAAGATCATCTGCGGCGTACCCCAGGGCTCATCCTTCAGCCCAACGCTGTTTAACATCTACATGGCACCTCTCGCCCGACTGCATGACCTCAACATCATCTCCTATGCCGATGACACCCAGCTGATCCTCTCCCTCACCAAAGACCCCAACACTGCCAAAACCATCCTCCATGAAGGAATGAAGGCTGTCGCTGAATGGATGAGGAAAGGCGACTGAAGCTGAACTCGGACAAGACGGAGGTCCTCATCCTCTGATCCACCCCTTCGGCCTGGGGCGACTCCTGGTGGCCGACCGCACTGGGAACAGGACCAACACCCACCGACCACACACGCAGCCTAGGGGTCATCCTCGACTCCACCCTCTCCATGACTAAGCAGGTCAACACCGTCTCTTCCTCCTGCTTCAACACCCTACGCAAGCTCTGCAGGATCTACAAGTGGATCCCCACCGAAAAGAGAAGAACGGTCACCCAGGCCCTCATCAGAAGCAGGTTGGACTACGGAAACACCCTCTACGCAGGAGCCTCGGCCAAACTCCTGAGACAGCTGCAACGCATCCAGAACGCCTCTGCACGCCTGATCCTCGACGTCCCTCGCCGCAGCCACACCACACCCACCTGACTGCACTGGCTTCCCGTCAACAAGAGGATAACCTTTCAAGTTCCTCACCCACGCACACAAGGCACTCCACAACACCGGACCAGGGTACCTCAAAAGACGACTCAGCTTCTAAAACCCCACCCGCCAGCTCAGCTCTGCCAACCTCACCCTCACCACTGTCCCCCGCATCCGAAGAGCGACCTACGGTGGCAGATTGTTCTCCTACCTCGCCGCCAAGACCTGGAACACCATCCCCACCCACCTACAGCAGACCCAAGATCTGCTGACCTTCAGAAGACTCCTCAAGAGCTGGCTTTTTGAGCAGCAGCAGCATTCCCCACCCCCCAGAGCCTTGAGACCCTCACGGGTAAGCAGTGCGCTTTACAAATTATATGAATGATTGATTGATTGATTGATATCTCAAGAACAATCATTGCATGATCTGAAAAGCCACTAATGTCCGCTGGCTTTTAAAAGTCAGGGCCTTTGAGAGTAGGAAAAAAATCTATGCGAGAAGAGTTACGAAATCGCCCAGAAAAACAGGTCTAATCAATTTTTGTGGGAAAAGCTGCCCTCCATGGATCAATAAGAACTAATATTTATTGATAGTTCTGTAAAACCTTTGTGGTTTGGGGCTTTAACTTCCTCTTTAAGTTTACTGAGGAGTCTAGTCTTTGGTTCTGCAGGAAGTTAAAATGCCCTCCGAGAATAATTTCCCCTGAAACTTATAATAGCGATGGAAAAGGCTCCTCATACGGTGCAGCATTATCTTCCACTGGGGCATACCAACTCACAAACGTGAAACGCCAGGACAGCACCAGACAGCTCACTCAACACCAGCATCCACATTTATCGCTGGCAAAATTGACCACTTCAGCAGCTATCCTGTTGGCCGAATAAATTGTGGTACCAACATATGCCACCTGGGCAGAATAAAAACTCTTATAATCCACCCACTTTTTGAACCTTGAGAATTCAGAAAGCTTTCCAATTGAGATATGCGTTTCTTGAAATAGGACCACTGAAGTGTTCTTGACTGCAATTCAGGCTTCTATTGCAATTAACCTCTTTTTGTTATTAAGACCATTAACATTAAAGAGGCCACCTTAAGAATGTTATTCATCATCATCTCAACCTTCTATTTCCAGTAAATACGTTTGGTGCAAAAGGAAGCCCCCAAAAGTGTGTAGAGTGCTCAGTGGACAAAGACGCAATAAGATGTTACCCACATGGACCAATACCGTTACATCCCATGACCTACACTGAATAAAAAGCATCCATAGCCAGCCTACTCAACTATTGCCCTCAAATGCACGTATACTAAAATGCCTCAACATCTGACCGTTCATATCTAATCGACAGAGTGAGCCTATATGCCTGGTCATTTCCTTTAGCAGACCATCCCTTCTGAGGATTAAACTGCAGTACAGCCAGGATAGAATCAGCCAAACATTTGCACCCTCCTTCTTTTCATTTTCAGAGCTTTCAAAACTGGTGCATGTTACTTCAAATCGCAAGTTTGGATATCTTTTTATCAAGCCTACTACACCCATCTTCCCCCCTGAACCACCACGTGCCTCCCACCTACCCCCTAAACAGCAGTGAGTGGACCGTCTTTCCACACACACCTGACATGCTTCCCCACCGCTGAAAAAACTGGCACTGTGACACTGTGCCAAGACCCATCTGCCCGTCTCCTTCAGACCCTTCCTACCTAGAACACGAAGAAGAAAAGTGAGGGAAAAATAAATAAAAGACAGACACTCCCCCCTAGACAATATTATTGGGCACATCCGCTCAATGACAAAAGACAGACAGTAGATCAGCGGAATCCAGATATCTACAGACTAGAAATAGCTGCTATATGTCAGAACTCACAACATGTGATTAAGATTTGTTAGAGATCTGCTTAAAGAGCTCCTGCATCTCAGAAACATTACAGAATAGATGAAATTGCCCTTTTACCAACACCTTCAATTTGGATTGCTGCGCAATCATTGCCTGGGCACCCTGAGCTGTGAAAAAATAAAACATTTTCACAAATTCTTTCTGTCGCCTAGCTGCGGAGGCCGATATGTCAGGAGCAATGTTATAAAGAGGTACTTCTGGCTCAGTGAACTGCCTCTGTCTGATTGCCTCAGTTAACACTTGCTCTTTAATACGATAGTCCCCGAAGTTTACCAGTATTGTAAATGGAAATTCTGAATTAGGGGGCTGCTGTGCCGACACCTGATGAACGCTCGTAGGTGTCAAGTACCCAGAGTGTTGTGGAAGAACATGTATTTTTATAAAAGAATTAACCCATTCAAGTGCTTGTTGGCCCTCACATCCCTCTGGGACCCCTACGATGCAGAGAATAGCATGCCGAGAATGATTTTCCAATTCCTCAAACTTATTTTCCAACATGAACTTTTGCTTATGATCATGGTGACCTGGATCGCCAGCTGTGAGATCCCGACCTGCACTTCTTTTAACCTCTCTGGAATCTGTGCCACGGTATCCTCAATCTTGGAGAGCCTAGAATGCAAAGCTGCTATTTCTATGGTTGAGAGGTTTTAAGATCCCTTATCGCATCCAGAATAAGATTAAGCATGCTTTTAGCTTTCCATTGCATTATGAGTGGCTTGCCCCCCTGCTGCGAATCCTCGTGCAACAGTTCTGGCTCTGACTCACTTTGCACCTTCTCACTTCCCGAGTCGGTGACTTCAGATGGAGACAATGTCAGAGACTTGTTTCAGCATTACGCCTTTTTCAATGCCTCTGGGTGTTTATCAATCACATTGCCCCCATGTTTAAATATCCATGTGTGCTTCCCCATTGGTTGTGAGAAGCAAGGTCAGTGATGACGGACAATAGTAATAGCAGTTCTATCTGTTTTTACGTCCGCCATGTCAGCATGCTTGCTTCTGACAACCAATGGGGAAGCACACATGGATATTTAAATGGGGGCAATGTGATTGATAAACACCCAGAGGCATTGAAAAAGGCGTAATGCTGAAACCGGTCTGCCTGAAATTAAACCCATTGAAGCATGCAAAATCCAGTGAGTGCGTTGTAAAATTCCTTTCAGGAAATTGGTGAAGAATAATTTTGCATGAAAGCCACTTTCACGACAACGGCACCTGCCCATGAGCTGTACGGCAGTGAGTGGCATTTGATGGGGAGTATTTTATGAACTGCCTGAACTGCCGCCACTTACCAGCAAGATGATATTCATCAACACTAAGTTGTCATTTACTAAAAATGAAAGGAATCCAGTTACTCAACAGGAACTTGTGTTTTCATCCCTGCGCTGAGTGGAACACGGCAGGGCGAGGAACATTCATGCTGACATGGCGGACGTAAAAACAGATAGAACTGCTATTACTATTGTCCGTCATCACTGACCTTGATTCTCACTACCAATGGGGAAGCACTCATGGATATTTAAATGGGGGCAATGTGATTGATAAACACCCAGAGGCATTGAAAAAGGCGTAATGCTGAAACCGGTCTGCCTGAAATTAAACCCATTGAAGCATGCAAAATCCAGTGAGTGCGTTGTAAAATTCCTTTCAGGAAATTGGTGAAGGATAATTTTGCGTGAAAGCCACTTTCACGACAACGGCACCCGCCCGTGAGCTGTTCGGCAGTGAGTGGCATTTGATGGGGAATATATATATATATATCCACATAAAGAGCACCCAACAGTGAAGGCGCCACACACAGTCGTGATTATTTGCTTTTATTTGCAGGACCTGCAGGGCAAACAACATCGCTTGTTCCAGCTCTTAATGTGCCAAAGATCCAAACGCGTTTCGGGCGTCACCTCGCCCTTTGTCAATGGTTCCAGCTTTTATGGAGAAAAGGCAGCAATTATTCCCATCGCACTTGGGGTGGATTTATAGTTCCGCCCATGTGGGCGTGGCAGCAATTTGCATTGTGGTTGTTGTAGTTCTTACTTTAATTATTTCGGAGTGGGTGTCTTAATGTTCTCCCTTTGTTTTTAAGTTTGAAATACCTCAGTGGGTAGCTGCCAACACTCGATGCCGTCGCTCTGCAAATTACGAGTCCAAGCAAAGTGGACACGACGTTCCTCTTGCGCCGCTGCAATCAAGGCGCTGGAGCCGCATTGCTTATCGGCGGGCGCCTTTGCGACCTGGGCAAGCCGCTGACATATCCACATAAAGAGCACCCAACAGTGAAGGCGCCACACACAGTCGTGAATATTTCCTTTTATTTGCAGGACTTGCAGGGCATAAAGAGCACCCACCAGTGAAGACGAAACACACACAGTCGTGATTATTTCCTTTTATTTGCAGGACCTGCAGGGCAAACAACATCGCTTGTTCCAGCTCTTAATGTGCCAAAGTTCCAAACGCGTTTCGGGCGGCATCTCGCCCTTTGTCAAGGGTTCCGGCTTTTATGGAGAAAAGGCAGCAATTACTCCCATCACACTCGTGGTGGGTTTATAATTCCTCCCATGTGGGCGTGGCAACAACAATGCAAATTGGGGCCCTGGGGGTCGTTGTGGGACCCCCTAAGCAGGTCTAGAGGATCAGGGGATTTCTACTCTGTCCCCTTTATACGTTTTGCACACTTGCTCCACTGATTTCTTGAGCCTCGCTTCTACCGAGGCACAAAATGGCTGCCAACACTTCCTGGTTTGGAGTGTTGACAGTCAGTTGACAATTAACATGCAGCTCGTGATCGTGAGGGTGCGTGCTAGGTGAGCTCAGGGTGCGCTGATCCTCGGACGCCATAGATATATATGTGATTTTACTTTTGATTTTTTCAGCAACTACTGAACGGATTTACACCATTTAATGAAAAGGCACGAGTGTGAACCAAGGGCTACCTCTTTGCCAAATTTGGTGTAATTCCGTTCAGCAGTTCGGGCAGTACCTGCGATTAAAGGTTCCTATGGAAAATTGCATGGGGAAAACACGTTTGGGGCCCCACTTTTTTCTCGGCCCCCGCTTGACAGATCACCCCGTGACTTTCACGATAGGAGCGGACCGGAGCGCCCCACCAGTTTTGAAAATTTGGCAAAGATTCATCAACCGGCACCAAAGTTATTCCAAATAGAATGTTGCGGATTTCCTGTGGATAATAGGTCCTAACTATAACTACCTACTGGCGACCGTAGGTAAAGTGTATATATATATATATATATATATATATATATATATATATATATATATATATATATATATATATTGTTTCCAAACCGTGGCCCCCTGTTCCGGTCCTCTGGGCGCTCTTCGGCGGTGCATTCGAGATACGACAGAGCCTCGCCGTTATCTATTGCACAACACTCTTTTCTCAGAGAAATTCTCGCGCACTCGCAGTATTCGTAATTAATCTCGCTCCAGAATATATTGCATTTTCGATGTTTTATTTAAAGCTTACCAGCTACCCCAACGCGTTTCGGTCTTCCCTGAGACCTTGTCCACGAGGATCAAACGCACACTGATGTTACTTTTTGATTAATTTTATTCTGTCAATTAAGTTTCATACTTTTAAATTCTTGTTAATATTTTAATGTGATATTTAAAAAAATAATTAGTGACTAGATGTGTTTACATTTTAATTGATATTTCTAATTTAAAGTATACATTTTCAATTGCTTTATTATTTTGCATTTTAATACTTTAAACGCCATTCCTATAATGGTGTATATATTAATATTTCAATATACTTTCTGTTCCCCCCGCTATTCTGTTCCACAGTATTTCCGACTTAATATTTTGGTAGTTTACATACAAAGCAGGACAACACAATATTTTTGTAGATTATATTTTTGACATGATATTCTGGTTTCACAATATTGTTTGTTTCGATATTCTGTCATAGACCTGTTTCAATACATAACTGGACATGAATAGTTTCCAGTCACAGCCACCATCTCTTTAGCTAGAAAGCCTGCCAGCTTTGCTGATTTCACCCTCTCTTCCTGTTCATTTAGAAATCTTTGTTGTGATGGGTGT
Source organism: Triturus cristatus (assembly GCF_964204655.1). NCBI lineage: Eukaryota > Metazoa > Chordata > Amphibia > Caudata > Salamandridae > Triturus > Triturus cristatus. The sequence goes on along the minus strand of NC_140588.1, from coordinate 714,398,558 downwards.
ATGGCGTGACTCTTCAATTGGAATGATTCCTTAACATCATTGCTTTGTAATATGATGCAATTCGTGGCAGACTGATAACTGCAATTTTGACATGTGCTTGTTACAATGATCTATCATTTGTATCCCTGTTTCCCGGTGTGCCTATTGTTTAAATCTGTGATTTTTACCTTGGTTTTTATGCTTTTGAATTTGCAAATGTGATGTTCATGCAGATGTAGCAGACTTTTGCGCTGCACTACTTTGTGTGTTACTTTTATTAAGTAGCCTGTAATTTTATGTGAAGACCGGAGGTTTTGAATAAAAAAATGTATGCACATTGTTTGTGCAAATTACTCGCCCCTGTGTATTTAACACAATTAGGACTTTCCATCATTAAGACTTGGGAAATCCACATTTAAATGAAAGCATTTTTTGAGCTAGTCCAAATGTAGGTTTATCCAACTTTTAGTCTTACGTGCCTGTATTGTGAGGTACTACAGGATGAAATGTCTCTTTTCGTAAGCTAACATTCCCTGACAACAGAGAGCAACCCATCCAGCTGGCTGTGCACTGGGCTGGTTCCGAAGAAGAAACTGTTGCTAAGAAACAATCCACACGAGGATTGTAGATTTGGTGGGAGGCAGCGCGAGGGAGTGCGCCGGCTCTGTCAGCGTGTAAATGGACATACGCGTTTAACAACACAATGCACGCTGTGACAATGCCTTCCATGCACCATAGATCCCGCGAGACCCTGTTACTGGGACAGAGCAAACCGGGCTAGAGACAAATACACTTTCAAATCTGGATTTGCATTAGGTGGGAATTAATAATCCACAATCCTGATCGTGTTTTGGCAATTGGGTTCGCTTGCGCGGAAACAATTATTTCCAAAATAATTGTCGTTCAATAAGCATTTTATGTTAATTGATGAGGATATGCTGCTAAGGAAACAAATGCCCCGACGCGAACAATTGCAAGAATGGAATACAGAAATGAGACAATGGTTGTTGTAGCACCTACATTGAAGTTAAGGTGCCAGTCAACATATAGTGATGAGTGAACTTTTGTTCAATATTTCTCAATTGCATAGATTACAACGGCACCTGCGAAGGATTGCAGTGGTATTTGGACCTGCCAACCAGTGCAGATGTAATGTTCTGATTTGTCAGGCAATCAGGGTTGCAGGTGGAGCAGTCTCTCTGGGCCTTCAGACACAGTACTCAAAAACTGACATTGAATAGGCCCCTAGGCGCCCTATATCCATATTCTGAACTTTAAAGGCAAAAATACTAAATGATTTCTAAACAATGACTGTGAAAACCGTTAAGGGAATCCATGCAGCAACTGAGTTCCTGTTCACATTTCATATGTTTTACTTAGGGACTTATTAGAAGTGGACCCCTGTACTTGCGGTGGTGATATGACCACCGCTACTACTGCTGGCACCACCTGCAGTATTCAGAGTTTGACAGTCAGACCGCCACAGGGCCGCGCGTCCGCTAGGAATCCAGGATGCCCCGGGGTCGTGCAGCGGAAGGAGGCAGCAATATGCTGCCGGTGAACCTGCCATAAAAAGGATGGCGGAGAGGCAACTAAAGGGCCATTGCCACTCCTGGAAATGGGGGTACATGCATGGCGGATGCATTTTGTGCCCCCCTTGAATTGCACCCCAGTTCCTGAGTGGTGTGGCATGCATGCCACATCGTGCAGGAACGTGCTGCAGTCGTTGTCCCTGCGGCGTCTGCAGTTAAGACTCACATATGAGCCTCATACAGCCACCACATTGAAACCTCCACAGCACCGCCTGCTTTCCATGGATTACAGTTGTAATCCGGCAGTCAGGCACTCAACGGGCTTGGTGGTCTTCCTGTCGGTGTGGTGGTGGCGGCCTGACAGAATGACATCCAAACTTTTAATAAGGCCCTTAATTTTGCATTCTCAAAGACTCTATGGTTTTTCCAGGATTCTGTTTTTCCTTATTTTTTTTCATGCAGCAGATTACTCTTGTACAGTGCATACTTTGAACTAAGTCACCTCTGGGTGTTTGTGTGACTTGAGTTTGTTGGTGGGTGTGAATAACGGGCCATGATTGAGAGCTCTGTATTTGAGACTGAAGGCAGTGTGAATTTCACACAGTGCTGTCAGTGGGTCATAAAGGTGCTCCGAATACATGCTCATCCAATCCTTGTACTCTTTGCAGATCGCACTGAGCAATGGTCACATGTGCCAGTTGCTGTTGTGACTCTATGCAAACTTATGTGAAGGAGGTACACAGCTGCTAAATTACTGACGGTAAAGTAAAAAAAATTGGTGTTTACGGGTGAGTGAATGCTTTTGTGTGATGTAGGGGAATGGTGAAGTGAAGGAGATGATGTAAGTGTGAAAAAAGGCTACAGAAGAGAAAAATATAAATTGTGAGATATATAGATGGAGGATTTCAAAAAGATGTGGGAAAGAAAAGGACTGACTAACAGAGACTGCAGAGAAAAGTGCTGTGAAAGGAAGAACGGGAGTTATGGAGACACTTTAAAGACTATTACCCCTTCCAATGACCATAGTTATGTTTAATTTACAGACTCGTCTTTTCACAATTTAAATATTTTCAATTATTTTTATTCACAGCAAAATAATTGCTATTACTTATTTATCTGAGACTGCTACCAAACATTGGCAAAGTCAATAGGTTTGGCTTGTGTTATGTGGATGTCCATTACTGTATGATAAGGCTGGATGCAATTAACAGAAAGCTCATAGAGAGACACCAAAATACTAGTCGGGTGCTACGCTATGGTAAGCAAAGAATTTTAGTTAATTCGTATTAAGTCAAGCCCTTAGTTATATAGGCCACTGGCCTTCGAAAGGGCTCATGGTTGTGCTTATTAGGCTACCACTCATTTAGAGAGCCATCCACCTCTAATTTCATCCCAATTGAAGCCCTGTAGGGAGTGGAAACCTGAGTGCAAAAATAGCAATAATACAAGCGTTGTCTATGCAATATTGATACCTTATCTTCAAAATGTCAGAAGCAAAGTAGCAGCAACACGTTAAAGCACAATAAAAAATAGAAACAATACGACACAAAATATAAATCTCAGAACAAGAGGTAGAACACCACAGGCATGTTAAACTATAAAGGATTCTCAGAGAGTATTTGCCTTATATCAGATTTGGGGCTGAATGCAGAGTAGGTTTTTGAATTTTGCAGGAATTTTAGCCTTTATACTCATTGCTAAACTTGGACACTAGGAATGTTGATGGAACACCCCAAAACGTGAACCATTGCGAAAGTAGAGGAGCATGGTGGACTCTATGTATGCATGCCAGAGACGTTTTAAGGCATGGCCAAAGTGGGCTCTGGCCAGGACCCCAGCCTTTCACGGAGCACCCTCATACTCTTGCCCGGTGGACCTTGAATAACAGATTGTTTTGAATACTATTTTCCTTTAATTTATTTTTAAAGTGGGTGAGATGTGATAGTCTATTATAGACATTTTGTAGAGAATTGTTGTGTTTATTTTTAATGCAATATCCATAAAACGCTTTCGTTTAGATTGCAATAGGACCGAACATCTGAAAAATGGGAGTGTGTCCCAGACAGTGGCGACTCGCAGAGGTAACGCTGTGAGGTGGTGAGGCAGGGCGGGGCTGGGTCGGGGGGTAGTGGAGACCGAAGTACGGCGGCAGATATGTATTTATTTACGTTTACCTTTACCGTCGTATTTCAGACTCCACTAGCCCCCCACCCAGGCCTGCCCCCGCCCTGCCTCACCGCCCCATAGTGTTCCCTCTGAGAGCCGCCACTGGTCCCAGATATTATTTGCAGTGATATTTGTGAACTGCAGATGTGTTACAATATGGATAACACACATCACTTTCCCTGAACATTAGATTTAAACACATTTAGAATGTGGACAATTACGCCTGTTGGACTTGGCCCTTCTGGCAGGTTCACCCCTGAACTTTTTTTGCTTTTTACTGGTGACTTGGTGTGGTGATTTTTTGGTTTCTGCGCACTTTCCCTGTGTCCCGGGGTAAAGTGCGTGCGCGCTCTGAGTGCATGTGGTGAGATAGGCCTGCCCTCCCATAGGAATGCATGGGGAATGTATGTGTCCCTAGTAGTTCCTGATGCGTGGGGTGTGCAGGCCCGAGTTTGGTATGTGCGGACTCGTGTGAGTGAATGCTGCGCGGTGATGTGTGCGGCATGCATGTACCTAGTGTGGAAGTGCCACTTCTAGAAGTGGGCACTTCGGTGTGCAGTGTAAAATGTGTGCCTTGTCGCGTGATTGGCTGGTTGAGGTCATGTGACGGGCTAGGGATTCCCCAGAGTCAGGGTGAGTCACCCAGTGGTGAATGGGGAGATCAGCAGCTAGATGGGTTGGAGGAGTACACCTGGGTCCTGAATAGGGCAGGGTTTTCCCCACACAATGCTGGCTCCACCCCCTGTGGTGCGACTGACGACCCTAGCCCTGCCAGTGAATAGAGTGAGGGGCTGAGCACATAAAGGGTGCTCCCCAACCAGCTGCGACTGGTTTTCCCCCTCACCCTGAACCAAGAACAAAGGGTTTTAGTGTATAAAAATGGGGCTATGTCCCCACAGAAACTGTTCTCTGCCAGGATCTTACCTGAGGGGGGGCTGCTGCTGCTGCTGGACCAGAGGACCGCCACTTGGACTACCTCCCTGCCTGGAGGCCCAGTGAGCTGGCTCTGGGTCCAGCCTTGCCCCCCACCCCTGCCCTGCTGCATGCAGGGAAGAACTTTGCTGGGATCCTACTTAAAGCACTGGGAGCGCTTTATTGTCCCCCTAAAGCACCTGGAAGTGCTTTTCTTCCCTCATAGCGCTGGGAGCGCTTGATGTGTGTCCCTAAGCGCCTGGGAGCGCTTTCATTGGCTTCATAGCGCTAGGAGCGCTTTATTTTTGAAAGCCGGTGCCCACCCGGCGTTTGCCCGTCTTCGCCGACCTTAAAGTCCCCTGGCAGGTGCCCACCCTGCCAGGGACATTGCCACTCGTTGGCGGGTGCCCACCCCGTATCGCCCTCCTCGCGGGTGCCTACCCCGCTTTGTGTGCTCGGAAGACGAGGAGCCCCCGTAGCCTTTGTTATTTTAACTGAAGGCGGGAGCCCACCCCGCGCTTCAGAAAAGGGAACGAGGGAAGTTCTTCGCCGCCGCCGGAGGGTTGCCTGGCAACCGGGACTCCTATCGCCGCGTCATCAGCACGCAGGGCGGAGGCAGGAAGTCCCGGCTCCAGGGAGATCGAGAGCAAGTCAGCGAGCTGCAGCGTCGCCGCTGCCCGGCCGGAGTGCTGCGGTCCCGCAGAAGTGACGGTGCTGAAGAGAACCGGTAAGTGGGAGTGTCCCCGCCGGTCTCTCCCCCGCGCAGTGTTTGGGTTTGGAGCCCCGAGAGGCTCTTGCTGCGGGGGGGCCTTTTCTCTTGTGCCTGCACAGGGCACTGGGACCTTCTAAGGATAGGGCGGCCCCGGAAGGCAGCGGGCCGCCCCCACGTGTTTGGGGACAATTGTTCGAGAGCCCGGAGAGGCTCTAAACATAGGGGGCCATCAGTAGTGTAAAAGAGTCCCCCGTGTGGGGCTCCGACGTACAGGGGCATACTGTGGACAACCAGAGCGGCCCCGGAAGGCAGCGGGCCGCTCCAACGATATCGGGGGCCACATTCGGGTTCCAGAGCCCACGAGGCTCCAACAACGGCACATTATTTGTTTCAGAGCGCTCTCGGCTCTACGGCGTTTGGGGCATAAGTGTTCTTGAGCCACGAAGGCTCTAGGGGGCATTTCCTGTTGTCTTGAGCCCACGAGGCTCCAACGAAGGGGCAGAGTATTGGTTTAGAGCCCACGTGGTTCCTACGACGTCTTGGGGGCATTAGACATGCCCAGAGCCTGGTGAGGCTCCAGCGCTGGCCCCATCATTTGTCTAGAGTGACACACTTGTGTAAAAGGGCACAGTGGTGCCCATGCCCTTTTCCCAGCTGCCCAGCACTTAGTGGGCAGCTGCAACGTTTAGGTTGTGCGCCCTGGTTTGCGCAGCCTGCGCAGGCGCGCCCTGACATTGGGACATAGGGCGTCCTTGCCCCTTCAAGGCCCGTTGGCCTAGGGACTGCCACAGATAGTGGCTAATGTGAGTTTTTGCGCCATTGTTCCTTTCCTGCACCTCTGAATGTGTTTATGCGTCATGTGCTTTGCTTTACACCTCTGAATGTATTTTATGCATCCTGTGTTTATGTGCTTAGACCCCTACAGGTAGAGTGATACTTAGGTGGTTGTTTTTCTCCTAGTACAGGTGGTGCTGGTGAGGTGCTGATTCCCTGCGCAGTATTTTCCTAAGGTGGTTAGGGTTGCGTAGGTGGTACTTTCTGGTTCCCAGGAGTTACTGATTGTGTGTTATATATGTTATTGTGTGCTATGTTCTAAAGTATTATTCCTAAATTCTAAGAGTGCTAATTTCGGACAGTGGTCCATGTGGCCCTGTCTCCTGTACATATAATCCCTTGTAAATTCTGCCCGTGCCTGTTGGCACATTGTAAAGTGTGTGTTTTTATCTGATGTGTTGTGTATAATACAAAGGCTATTTTTATAGAATACCTTGTGTGGAGTTTCCTTTGTGGTGGGCCTTGGGTGTTGTTGCTGGGTGCGCGCGCAAACGCTTTACACATCGCCTCAGGCATAAGCCTGTCTGCTCGTGCCAAGCTACCAAGGGGGTGAGCAGGGGTTATCTTTGGCGTGTAACTTCCTTGCCCTGACTAGAGTGGTGGTTTCTGCCTGACTTTGGCGCAAGCCTTAGCCAACCAGAAATCCCATTTCTAACAACGCCTTTATACTGTCAGTGACCTGGCTTAAGAGGATATGAAAGAGCTGAAATCATAAATTCTAACCTGTTCTGTAACAGGGGCCCCCAAAATAAATTTGGGCCAAGGCCCTCAAAATCCTTAAGATGTCTCTTATGCATTCTTAGTAAATATCAATTAAATCATATGAGGTGTGATCAGTTTGGGCTCATGATGCTGACAAAGCCCTATAAAAGTTTAACTTTGAAAGAGGATGGGCGTGTTTTTTTTCTAAGTGGCAGTACGTTGAAGCAATGCGAATGTACGATGTTTGCTAGAATCTCTTCCACATACAACAGGCTAAGAAAGATGATGAGTTCCCAGATGAAATTTTGCAGTTGCCACTGGACCTTATTTAAATTACTGACAGTTCATGAAGTGTTGCAACCAGCTGCCAATCAGAAAGGTCGTAACACAGGTACATATTGTGATTGGTTGAAAGGGCATCCAACATCTAAACCAATCATAATAAGTCCCTGTTTTAAGACCATTTTCATTAGTGGCTGTCAGGCAATACGAAAGCCCCATTATTGTGAATTGTGGTTCATGGAGTCCCTGGCAACCTGAGGAGAGGTAGCTTCTGAATTTGGGAAATAAAATCTCAAATTTTTATGGTTCGCATGTGGGGTGAATTTACACAGTTTTTAACCAAATTTTCCTCTGATGAGGGACACAATCAAATGCAGATTTATTCGCTGATCAGCTGATTTTTTCTCCCATAACTTACCTGTGAAATGCGACCTCGGCCTAATTAAATTCTAGTTCGATCAGCTTCGACTTGCACCCTTCTATGGCAGATATGACCGCCCCTGCTCGTACTTGCTAATGACAACAATACAAAAGTTTAAAGAGTCTTTTCTTATAAAGGCAGCCATGAAGGCCGCATTATCGCGCCGGATTTAACACTGTGCCGAGCAGCCCCGGCTCTCCCCGCTGCTTCAAGCAGCATTGATCCTGCTGGCATGTTAGACCTGCTGCATGACAAGCCCGAACCTGCTGTCTGCGCATCTCCCGTTGGCTCCTTGGAGCCCTTTGAAGACTCTGTCTCCCAGTCTCCTCTTTTTCAATTTCCTACATGGAGGAGAAATCTAAGAGTGTGAAATCAAAAAGCGAAAGGGGGAGGAAGTAATTCAAAACCTTCGTTGCCAGAGGCTGGCTGTCATCTCCTTTCTGTGTTGGAAATGAGCACATTATAAGGCTCACACTTTAAAGGCATCCAGGCCGCGGCTCAGCACATTACTTTCCCCATCATTACAGGGCTTTTAAAGAGGCACATTCCAGAATTTTCAATGCACAACCAAACCACCCGATGCAATCTGTTCTTGTTCAGTTTTGTTGCGATCTGAGGTGTTTGCAGACTTGTTGCTGTAGAAGTGGTTGTTTACTCAGGCCACCTGGACGTCACATTCTTTGTTACAATCCTGAACTAAAGCATTCACAGTTTTCCCTCTCAAAACCTCTTCCTGTAACTCTGCATTTCAAAGATTTGTTTATTTAATTTCAAACCTGATATGTTATCTCTAATACAAGATATCTTCTCAAGTCTCAGAATTTTCTAACAAATGTAGGTAGTTTAAAATGTCATTGTTGAACAAGCACTTTAAACAAAATTCACTTTAATTCTTACAAGCCATTTAATATAAAGCTTCTATACTGCAGCAGGCCACAGCTTTGAGGGATAAAAAAGGCAACTATGAAATAAAAGCTTCCAAAAATTATTTTTACTGCCCCCTACTCAGAAATCTCAACATTTTTAAAAAATGCAAGCCAACTTGCTTATTTTAAGGATTTTATAAAGGAAACCAATTTATTCAGAATACTAGTAAGAATGATTACTAATTAGTGTTCTACACCAGTGCTTCTCAAACGTTTTAAAAGTACGAAGTTGCTCGTGACCCACCCAAATTTAATGCACATGAGAGGGGCAATTTTTTTAATGTAACTAAAGCATCATGTGGTAGTGTGTTGTAATTTACAGTCAGCACATTTTCCATTGAAATGGTCACTAAATTTGCACAGACACACAGTTTTACTGATGAACCATATTACACACAAATGCAGCGGCGGCTACTCTGCAATGGCGTAGGAGTGTCACCACACTGCTTGGCACAGGGCCAGCAAATGAAAAATAAAATGATGCCATCATTTTATTTTTAGTTTGCCGGCTCTGAGACAGCTTGAGCAGGAAGGGGCAGGGCATGGGGAGGAGGAGTGCTATGTGCACTCCCTCCCTAAGTGCGTTTATGTATTTGGTCGGCCGTATCAGGCCGACCAAAACACACTGCGCACTTAGGTTTCTCCATTTTGACTGCATTGAACAGCCGGGCTGGAGAAACTCTCACAGATTCCCTGGTCTGAGTGGAGTGTCTTTCAAACCCTCTTAGATCACTCCCCTCACTGTTCTCATGTGAGAGCAGCGCGGGGATTGCAGGGAGTCTGTGACGTGGCCCTAGTGCTTGCTGGGATCAGGAAGGACAAGGCCGAACGCAATGCGGGAGACAGGCGGCAGCTCCAGGTAAGTGTTTCTTTTCAATCTTTTTTTATTATTAATCCCCCACATCCGCTCACTCCCGCGCTCACCACCACCACCTCTTTATTGTGGGGCTCCCACTGCGCAAATGATAATGTCTGGAAATCGGGTTTCAGTGAATATTCATTATTTGTGCATCACCAAGTAAAGTGTCTTCATTTGTTCTGAAGATATTAAAACCTTTAATTTCCAACACACTCCAGAATTTTTAAAAAATTGCTTCGTTTCTCATGTGCTGAATTTGTACGGTTCGTTTGCTGGTATTTACATTTTGCTGTGTGTTATAAAAACCTGAGATCCTACAGCCTTTCATTTCGCACTTTACATAACCCAGCAAGACTGTCACATAATTCACTTTACTTGTCTTTCTCTGAATGTAAAGTGAGAGGACTTTATAAACACCAGTCCTCATGTAAAAAAATAAGTAGCAGAAGACATAGCCTGACATTTGATCTCTGTCTGTCGTTGAAGCACAGCAAATGGGACAAGATAAATACAGAATTCAAAGGCATCTTTATTTATTGTTTCCACTTTCCCAACAACACCAAATATTGGCTCACGGCTCACCAGTGGATCTCGACCCACAGTTTTGGAACCACAGTTCTACACCATAACCTGATCTTTAGAATGTCGAAACTTAAATGTAGCAATATTTCACTATAACTTACAGACACAAAAAAAACTTTTGGAAAATCTAGAAAAGAAACAAAAGTGAGTACTATTGCAAGTGACAATAAAAAGTTGGAACAAGCTAGGCTAAGACTGAGGAACATCTTGCGATCAATAAATGTACAAAGCAAGCAAAAGTCAAAATCTTTGCAAGAGATTAAAAAAAAATAATGATAGTCTATTTTCATTACAAAAAAGTCATTATTTGTAAATTCATTAGAATTTGCATACGTATATTTCTAATGGAAGTGAAAAATGAAGCTGAGCCAATGCAATGCCGTGAGCTACTGGATGCAAGCTACATGAGACCAATGCATGAACTCCACTACAGGAATGGTAAAAGGTGAGCAGGTCCTGGCTGGGAGCTGTGATACAACTGAGGGGGAGTTTCCGCAGTGTGTGTTTATGCTGGACTATAGAACAAAAAAAAACCTTTTGATGTTTTGTTATTAGCGTGCCGATGGCAATGCATACATTAATGTCAGAAGCAGTAAAGATTTGTTACAATACAACTAAACATCAGGATAAAATTCTGAGCACATATATTGATCAAATACATAGGGAGGCAATGCTGTCTCTTTGTTTGTCACTACGCAGCCAAGTAACACTGTGACCAAACTATTACTGAGTATATCTGGAAAATCATCATCATCTTATTAAGGGGAAAACTGTCCCAGCAGGAAACTAGCCACGGGTTCACACCCTTTTCTCGGGGTACTTACCCAGATCCTGGACCCTGTCAATACATTCCAGCAGATCTGCTCCTCTCATACTTGAGCTGCTAGGAAAGGAATCAGAGATCCAGTGTCTCTCATCAAAACAGTAATCATAGCCCTTGATAAACAATTCTCTATGTCCTGTGAAGCTGCAAAAGCCTGGAAAGGAGGCCTTCACCCATGAATTTACATTTGCAGAATACCAACTTTTTTATTGCAGCTGTCGTCCCTCTAAAGGAGACTGGTGGCAATCTAAAAATAAAATTGGCAGTCTGCAAAGAGGAATGGGGGAACATGCAGAGATCCTTTGGATTGCTGTTCTTCTTAAAGCCCACAGCCCGCATGCACAGAGTAGAAGCTATCCTCCATGGACAGCTTTCACTTTGAGAATGGATAACCATCTTATTTGTGTGTCCGTATCCAGTCAATGGTCATTAAGAGCAATTGAGATTGCGAATCATGAGGAAATTGGATGGGATAATTTTTTCACACCCAGTTTTCTCAACAATTCGAAAAGAATTCCAAAGTGTATACTGCAAGTCAGAAAGACATTTGCAACTTACAGTGTACCTTTTATGCATTGATTCGCTCCGGTTTGTGGTAGAAAAGAATGCAACTTTGCGAATCAACTGCAAAACCATTTCTAACATAATGCCATTATACCTTAGTTAGTATATTTCCCAAGGAAAGCAGAGGACATCATGGGATACTGCTAGAACAATGCCATTATTATACACCAGTGGGCGGTACGCAACTTAGGGTACCCCACATGCAAGTAAAATCTCCTGACATGCTATGTGCATGCACCATGCTGCCTTTAAGTTCACTTTTTGAAATCATTTGTCTTGAGCAAATTTAAGAAGATAGTCCTATCTTTCATTATCCTAGAATAACTCTTACGTTGTTTATGGGAAAACATTGTTATTTCCCTACAGATTTCATTGATTTGGTAAGTAAGAATAGAACCAGTAGATTGCTGTTAATCTCGACATTAATAGGAACATCAGGGATGAATCAAAGGAATCACAGGATTCACAACTGACACGGGTAAGTGCCAAAATGCAATCATAGTTTTGCTTATTGTCAGCCCCCACACACCAGTCACTCAGGCTATGTAGTCCCTCCAGCGTTCATACAATCACTGCATGTCCAATCACGCCCCATCACACGAATCAAGCATCCCTCTAAAGTGCTCAGATATTTTCCCTTTCTTCGAGCATCCACGCCCCTCATCTCGTGATTTCTCGTGGTCATACACAAATGCATCCCAGGCATCTGAGGGCCTGATTTAGAGTTTGGCGGGCAAGCACTCCATCACAAGTGTGATGGATGTCCTTAAGAATGCACTTGTAAGAAGGCAGCTAGGATATCTGTCACATTTATGACAGAGTACCGGTCCACCAAACATTAAATCAGGTCCTAATTCATGAACAGGATGCCACCCTTGTCAAAGCAGCATCAGGTCCAGAATATACAGTCTCGATTTATGCTCGGAGAGGGCGACATCACCTCTCATCCCTGGTATAACCATGTGGGTGATTAAAGACCCATTCATAACCAGAGTTGTCAAGAATTCTGTACATTGCCTCCCAATTGATCAAATCTTAATATAATCCGAGAGGTGCAATAAGTGTAATTAAATGTACCATTACCAGTATTGCAAGGTATAAAAACGTGATCTCCAATCCATCTCATGGTGAACAGATACAGGTTAAAGTGCTAAACTGCATAAGCCATAAACGATACTGTATTGCAACCTCCAAGGATACATGAGGGCAGCACCCTAATCACTGTCCTCAATTGGGGTCCTAGTCTGTCATTCATTTCTCCCTTGACTTTCTATAGAGTCAGGCAAATGACAGAAGATAGCACTATACATTTGGAGACTACACCATCTAGCAGTTACTCCATCATAACCTTCACTTCCCAGTGGGTACAATAATTTGTGCTTTTCCAGACCACACTTTAAGTGAGCTGGGCGTGTCTATCGTGTAAAAAAAATAAAATCAGTTCAGGTGTCATCCCAATCGCTGCTCCGAACTGGGTTTTACGTCTGTTAGCCATCTCTCTCCCAAACCTTCTAAGGAATCAGACTTATTCCACATTTGATTACTATATATATATTGGAAACTGCACCATCTAGCAGGTTCTGCATTATAACGCTGGTTTCTAACTGGCAGTGATCATGTATGTCCACTCCCCTCATGTATAATTCCACCTGCAGCACCGTAAACACATTCAATCCCAACCCCCCCCCCTCCAACATCACCCTATTTGGGCATCCATTGCCACCTCCCTCTACTTTCCCTGCAGCCTCTGCTGTGCACCTCAGCTAAACACTTCAGTCCTGTTGTCCAGCGTCAGCCTGCGGTGTGTACTTTCAGCAGTGAGGACCACTTCCTCCAGCTCGCTGAACTTCTGGAATTTGACAGGTTTTGCAGAAGACATAAGACATTGCCCGTCCCTGAAAGATGGATTTTATGCCTCTACCAAATTGAATCAGGAGTCCACTGTGTCCACATTCCTCTTGAGAGCAGTAGTTGTGAAATGATGATCAACTGTCCTGAAGTTCTCTTGCATTTAGCCTCCATATGCCACGCTGAGATCTATGGCAACCTCTATGACAACATTTAATCGCCAGAATCAAGGGCAAGTCATCTCAGATTCACCTAGCTACAAGTTTTACATTCCTGAGAAAGAGATCAGTATTGGATCGTACAAACAGGTAACCTACCCTGGCAAGAATACATGGACCCCTGGGCAAAAGGAGTACTTCCTACCTTTTCCATGTCTCCAGCTCCGCACTGCTCTCAGACCCATCGTATTAACATATGTTGCTAGCCTTGTGAGTCTTTTACTGACACCCTTTCCTGCTAAGATCCATGATGTACCTAAAGTCCTCTCGTATCATGTGAAGTGAATCAGGAACTTCCTACAGTAGGATACCATACTTAAGGATAATCCCATTTCAGAGTCTAGTTGGGGGATAAACACAGACAGAGAATGGTGAAATACAGCCAAAAACTCATCAGGGTCAAGCTGGTTTCTGAACACTGCAAATATTAGTGTCTTTGGAGAATATACAGCTTCACCCCGGACGAACCTTGTAGAATCGGTGTGTGCTGTATTTTTCTCTGCCAATTGACTGGAATTTGTTTCTTAGGTGATGAGATTTCTGAAACAGGACTAAATCGGGGTTGTATCTGCATAGGAACTCAGTGGCTACGCAACCTTTTATCTTCTCAGACAGGGGAACAGAAAAATATTGATATTTATAAATTGTATCAGCTGCCTACTGAGGAAGATTCCCAGAACATTTACAAACCTAAAAGCCCAATCCAGGGGAGTTTGAGGAATAGCAATGCACTTTCGGGATTTTCGTAGTCCCAGAAAAAGATACAGATAGCTGATTTAATTCTCTTCACTATGCAGAATGGAATAGAATGAAATAAATGAATGTACGACGTTACAATGCATACATTTACAATGCATGCCTTTACAATGCAGTTTTTACATCGCAACATCCTTTACAACGCATTATTTTACTTCGCATGCCATTACAACGCATTTTTAGAAACTACCTTCACAACGCATTCCATAACATCGCATTATACCATTGCAACGCATACCATTACATCGCAGTTAAGGTAAGTGTTGGATATTGTAGGGGTGAAAATTACTATTCTAACTCCAGTGAGTGCAACAGTAGGGTAAGTGTTGGATAGTGTAGTGGTAAACATTACTATTCTAACTCTAGTGAGTGCAACAGTAGGGTAAGTGTTGGATAGTGTAGGGGTAAAAATTACTATTCTAACTCCAGTGAGTGCAACAGTAGGGTAAGTGATGGATAGTGTAAGGGTACTATGCGTTGTAATGGTATGCGTTGTAATGATTTGTGATGTAATGCCTGCGTTGTAGTGACATGCGTTGTAGCGACATGCCATGTAATGGCTGCATTGTAATGACATGCGATGTAAAGGTAGTGCGATGTAATGACTGCATTGTAAAGGTTGTTTCCCGAAAAAAACACAAACGCTTAGGTAGAACAACCATTTTAATAATCCTAAACAATCTGATTAGGGTGCCTTCCAATTAGGTTTAACACACATTTTTAAGCAGATGTTAACTCCTAATTGCAAGATACTGATGAGGTGTTACTGTACAGTAACATTAAATCTACCTGTTGAGTTTGGACCTCGCTACTATCGGTATCGTGCAACTAGTAATAAGGGTATTATTCTGGCACCTCTCTGAGTAATATCATATCAGCACATTTTAGCATAGGGGTTTTATGAAGTGCCTTAACCCGTACCATAGAGCATTTCCTAATACTCAATTGTGGACAGAGTGCCAGAGGGAATTGCTTACCACACAATCCAAAGCCTTCCCGGATGTGGGGAGCGTGTTTGATCGAGAGGGAGGCAGATCCTAGGTGTTTGGTGGGTAGATGAAAGTGTATGCAGCTGTTCAGATGTTCAGGTCCTATGTTGTGTAGAGCTTTGTATATGTGATTGAGAAGTATGAATTGGCTGCGCTTGCGAATGGGGAGCCAGTGAAGCTTCCTGAGGTGCAGTGTTATATGGGTGCGGCATGGGAGATCGAGTATGTGTCTTGCGACTGCAAGTCTGGTGTCTGTGTAGAAGTTGTTTGGAGATTTCTGCATGGAGAGTGTTGCAGTAGTACAGCCTGCTGGTGATAAGTGCTTGTGTTATGATCCGCCTGGTGATCTGAGGCAAACTTTGAAGAGCATGAGTCTGATGTGTAAGCGGGAGGTGCACACTGCGTTGACTTTAGCCGTCATGTCGAGTTTATCATCTAGGATAATCCCTACATAACTTGCGTGGTCTGTGGGTGTCGGTCCTAGCTTTGACAACCACCGGGTAGAATCCCATGGGGATGTTCTGTTGCTGAAGGTCAGTACTTCCATCTTGTAGGAGTCGAGCTTCAGGTAGTTGGTTTGTATCTAGTCTGCTACCATGGTCATGCAGTTGGTGAAGATCATTCTGGTGGTGTATGTATTGTCCGTCAGGGAGAGGATATGTTGGGTGTCATTGGCGTAGGAGATGATGGTGATGTCTTGTGACTGAATGAAGTTGGTGAGCGGTATCATGTATATGTTGAAAAGACTGGGGCTGAGATATGATCCCTTTGGGACACCACATTTCAGTTTCTTGGTCTCTAATGTAAAGGGTGACAGCCTGACCCTTTGGGTTATTCACATGAGGAAGGAACAGATCCATTTGTGAGCGAATTTTGTATTCCAGTCTCTTGGAGTCTTCTGATGAGGGTGTTGTGGGGGACAGTTTTGAAGGCCACAGAGAGGTTGAGCAGGATGAGGGCTGCTGCTTCTCCTCACTCCAGGATGTTCCACATGTCGTTGGTGGCTGTGATGAGGGTTGTTTCGGTGTTCTGGTACTTGCTCAATCTTGATTGTGTGTTGTGTAGAAGATGGTGAAGTTTGAGGTGGGTTGTGAGTTGCTTGTTGATGGTCTTCTCAATCACTTTGGCTGGATAGGGGGGCAGGGAGATGGGTCAGTAGTTGCTCAGTTGATTTGGGTTGGCTCTGGGCTTCTTAAGGAGGGCATTGATTTGTGCAGGTTTCCAATCATCCGGGAAAGTGGCAGACATGTTGGTGAGGTTGATGATGTGGGTCACGGGGGATTTTAATAGTTCTGTTCCCATGTTGTAGATGTGGTGGGGCATGGGTCCGTTGGGTCCCCTGAGTGGATGGTCCACATAATTGCCGCTGTGTCATTTCTGATGGGATTTGTCCATTTGGTTAGGTGGTCATGTTGGTTGGTAGTGGGTAGGTTAGCAATTAGTTCTCTGGGGATTGAGTTGGTGTGTGAAGTTACTGTAGATGTTTGGCGATTTTGTTGTGGAAAAAGTTGGATAGGTTGTTTTGAGGCAACAATGTTGTTGACAGTGGCTGAGCACGAGGTGAAATCCTTGACGATCGAGAAGATCGCCTTGCAGCTCTTGGAGCTTCCTTCGATGTGGTGCACTAGTGCTTTTTCTTTGTGTTCCTAATATACTGATGATAGCCTCTGAGTGCTGCCTTGCAGGTAATTCTGTCGGTGGTGTCATGACAGGCTCTCCATTTCCTATCTAGCTGTTTACATCGTCGTTTGGTGTCTTGGAAGTCTTCTGTGTACCAGCTGGCCTGCTTGTTTGATTCACTATGCTTGTTGGGTTTCATGGATGCGAGGGAGTCCACACAGTTCTTGATCCATTTGTTGAAGATTGTCTGTGGAGCTAGGTTGATTAGTGCTGAGGGTGCTGAGCTAGTCTGTTCCTGTGAATTTACCCCAGCTGTGGCTTGGACTGCTGAACGTGGTAGGGGTGTTGACTTGAGGTGTATTGATTTGAAAGTGGATGATGGAGTGGTCGGTCTGTGAGAGCTGTGTGGTGGAGTTGTATTTGATGCTGTCGCTTGTGGTGAAGATGGGGGTGAAGTGTGTGTGTTGGTTCTGTAATGAGCTGGACGAGTCCGATGTTGCTCAAGCTTTTAGGGAGTGCTGTGGAGCAGGGGAGGTTTTGGTCTTCCAGGTGAAAGTTGAGGTCACTGAGGAGAGTGTAGGCTTTGGAGCCAATGGTGAGCAGAGCGACAAAGTCGGTGAAGAGGTTTGTAAAGTTGGCTTGAGTCCCAGTGTGCAACAGGCAAGGGTTCCATTCAGGGTGAAGTTTTTGGAGATTTTTAGCTTGAAGTGCAGGTGTTCCATGAATGGGGCGAAGTTCTCTTTGGATGTTGAGCACTTGATGGATTCCTTGTACATGATAGTGAGTCCTCCTCCTGACTTGTGAAAGCAGTCCTGTTGACAAATCTTGTAGCCCGCTGGGATTGCCGCAGTGATGTCAGGAGCCAATGAGTGGTTGAGCCAGGCCTCTGTGATGAAGGTGTCGGGTGCGTTGCTGCTCAGAAGGCCACATATTAAAAGTGGGAAACTCTGCAAACAAGAGCTGGTCAGTAAAGGGGGCTCCCAAAAAACAACTCTCGAGTAATAAAAACTTTGCACATCCAACATATGACTGTGTCTTTAGAGTAGATAGAAATATAACTCCTAGATTAACACACATCAATGATGATTTTAGTGGATTTAGTATTTGGTACTGCACTTTCAAATGCAGTCCCTGTTTCCTGAAATTGGTCCAGAATTATGGAACCTCATCGAGCATGAATCCAGTGCCTGATACAATTTTACACAAATACGCACCAGAAATTACCAGTGGTTACTAAGCAAATACTATTGCCAAATGATCTAGATGTATTGCACATGAAGGGCACAGTCACAAACGTTTTTTCACACCTAGGTTTTAATTAGTAGT
Organism: Triturus cristatus; assembly: GCF_964204655.1. Classification (NCBI taxonomy): domain Eukaryota; kingdom Metazoa; phylum Chordata; class Amphibia; order Caudata; family Salamandridae; genus Triturus; species Triturus cristatus. Next base: position 714,380,507 of record NC_140588.1, on the reverse strand, counting down.
CCACAAAATGTAAATATCAAACTTCTCATTCTGATTCACAGATTCAGCACTTGTGAAATGTACTACCACATATTGCCACCTACGACACTCACGTTTAGTGTAGATGGGGAAATGAGGAGATAGGATAGGCCTCGTGGGCATTCTCAGCCATCTATTTTTTTTTTTTTATTATTTTCAGTTGAAAGCAGACGGAGTGGTCAGTATAAAGCAGTAGTGCAATACAAAATGATGCACCACCCCTGCAGAGTGTGGTGAGGCGTCCCTGAGTATACCGCATCTCGCAGTTATTCATAAACCTAGCTTCTGAACGGGGACCTTTTGAAGGGTGGTGACACCCCGGTGCTGCAGGGGCTGCAGGGCCCTGTGTTACGCCCTTGTATAAAGCAAGTCATTGACTGGTGATGTTAACAATTTACAGGGGAGGCAAGAGTACATGTAGGACATCTCTGAACCTATTATCCAGCTCGCCATTCCACTTCCTGATGGCCAGGCTAATTAAAGTGGGATTTCTTCAGATCAGAGCCTGAGCTATGCACATTGGCTCGAAACTGGAAGGGTAGATTTGGAGCAGGCCTGCTCCTCCAAGAACAGCACGCGCCTTCATGGATCACTGGGTGGCAATGCTATCAGCAGGCCGGCAGCCTCTGGGTCTTATTGCTCTCAGCCTAGTTTCATGTCAAGGAAGATTTGTCTAATGCTTGAGTGAGGCTGGCAGAACAGAGAAAATGTTAACTAAAAAGCCCAGATCACATTTGAAACAAAATAATGCGTCCTGGTTTTATTTGCGTGTTGTGTTGCCGGCAGAAATCAGCTTCCAAGGGTAAGGGTTTGAGAAGGACTCTTTTATGTTTTCCATGAGACGTGAGCTATAGGGAGTTGTTGACCTGTTCAGATCTGCTTTTCATAAAGAAAAAAAAAACTCTTGCCTGACCTACAGGGTAATTACATATTTCACATGGCAGGATCACGTGTATGCGCACGAAACAGTTTTATCTGCACGTTTATCAGGCACAATGAGTCAGACCGGCATTCCCCTACAGGCATAGTAAGCATCTCCCTATCTATATATAAGGGTTTTATTTCTGAATTTCAAAATTATGTCTAAAACAATAACTGAAAAATGTTAATACCACAGCTCTAACCAAGAGACACTTTGAGCACCGCTGTTATTAATAGGGCACACGTGTTATTGCTGACCTGAGCATGCTTTTAACTTAATGAAACTTTATAAAGCTGATAAAAAATATTTTTTTAAAGTATTTCTCTGTTTTCAGCCATTTCACCTTTCAATTGTATTTTAATTTTTTCTGTGAATATTTCCCTTCTTCATTTTTCTATTTTTATTCATTCACAGTACTTTGCGGAGCATATCAGGTTCAATAATGTATGAGAGATTTTACAGTGGCCATAAAGAAGCGCTTAGATATTACACAATAGTGTGATCATGTTATTTTGCAATGTACAAATGAGCATGGGACACCATTACTGTCTGAGAAATAGAGCCCAGAGAATATTATGGTATAATTTATGATACATCACTTGATAGTAATGAAGAAACCTAAACGTATGATAGCAAATAAGGGCTAATTGGCTTAATTTTTCTTATTTTCGATTGCGTTACAGGTCTAGGTCTCCTGTGTGACATGTACCTGCCAGATACGGTTGTGCACCAGTGTTTCTTAAAATTAACCTACCCGTTTTCCTCCACACTTTTTATACGAGCATGAGCCTGTTCTAGAATTTTGCCATTTGAATGCTTGGTAATTGTAATTGCATTTATATAGCGTCTACTACCCATGACGAGGCATTGAAGCGCTTTATCGACGAGTAGCGTGCTACTTCGGAACCCAAAGAGGATTAGTGGTGAATAAGTATAGGTAGATATGAAATGAATTAGAGCGGTGGATGTGTGAGTTTGTTATTTGGATTGAAAAAGGATAGTGGGGTGATAGAGGAGGGAAGGGTTTGCAATAATATAACGCTTAATACCCCCTGAAGAAGTGTTGAAGAGCTTTTACGTGGGTAGCATGCTACTCCGGAACTCAAACAGGATTACTGGGCAATTAGTATCGGGAAACATGAAATTAAATTGAGCGGTGGACATGTTAGTCTGTTAGTTGAATTGAAAAGGATAGTGAAGGGATAGGAGAGGGAAGGTCTAGAAAGTGTTTTTTTGGTGTTCATAGCAGTAGGAGGAGGTTTGGGATGAGTAAATGGGAGGTGGAGGGGGAAGAGTCAGAGGGAAGGGTTTAGAAAGGCTTGTTTGGTAAATCTGAGTATTAAAAGAAGAATGAGACGATGCAAGGAGAGGTAGAGGAGGGAAGAGTCTAGAAAGGGTTATTTTGTGGATCATAGTGTGTAGAATGGGGTTTGGGATGATTCAGAGTACAAAACCTTTTACCACTATGAGCATAAAACAGTGAAAGGGCAGTGAGGCAGTGATGGGTAAATACATGAAAAAGGTGGGGGGTGCCAATAGGGACTTGAATGGTATATTGGTTGGACTGATAAATGGTACTAAAAAGGGCGGTGGCTCGTATCTGAACCAGTGAGAGATGGGCACGGTGTGGCCCTTGTATATTGAATATCAAGGACAAAATAACAAAAGGTAAGTATTTATCCATTGCGTATACTTAACTCCATTTATATATTCAATGACAATATCTTGAAAGTACATAGACCTGTCCGCTGCTGCTGCTGGATATGTGTGCATATACTGTCTACATTTCGAGATGTTCAGGCATTAGAAGTTCTGCCCCTAAAACTACTTGGAGCATTATTTTAAATAGGCTCTACATAGTGATTGAGGGTGCTCCAGTGTCATGGGAGATTCACAATGCATGAAACCCATCGCACAAATGACTTGTAGAGGTGATGGGCGCCATCCAACACGTTTCCTTATTCGATTTAGATTTTTTTTACTTCAATATCTTTTTGTGCTATTTTTCACCGGTTAGTTTAGCTTAGACACTTACGTGGTATACATTTTATATGATACAGCCTTTTCAGTATGTACGACATGTTTTCCGGCATAATTTTTTTTTCAATCTCGTCTTTGAACACCTGGAAAAGCCTAAATTAAAAATGATAATTTTCTCTTCTTCTTTGGAAGCTTAATTATGAGGTTAATCACGACTAAACATGACACTCATCTCACAGCAAATCACATTTTACGATGGATGTTTATTCGCCTCCCGTGCTGTGTATGAAACATTCAACAGAACGGCTTTGTAAGCGTGAAAAAGACGACCGTGATCCACGTTTGTGATAAAAAAAACAAAATATATGAGTATAAAAAAAGCAAGGCCTGAAACCACCACTCATTATATTCTTTCGTATTTTTCACACATATCAATGGTTTTGTTTTAGTGATTACATTGCTTATTCCTAAGTGCTGAGCCTTGTTATGGGAAACTGCCCAAAACAGCAAATTAGGCCGCGGCCCGGGATATTAACAGAAATCCATTGATGGCACCCGATAATGGCGCGACGGAAAAAGGCCTAGAGCCATAAAGGCCTCCTCCTGATGGAACGGAGGGCGCACAGCAGGCCCGTATTTCCCTTAGTAGCGCGTGCATTACTTTTGTGTGCTGCAGAAATCAATTACTAAATCAATACACGAGAGGCAGAGAGCAGCCTTTCAGAGCCGATGCGCACCACGGATGGAGAGAGCCTTTCCCTTTCAGCGGAGCCAGGCTGCTCTGATGACGTCGAATGCTACTTCGCCGCTCTTACAATTTACAATATTCCAAGCGTGGCTAAAATTGGAAGCGTCGACACTGACTCAGGCGCGGCTGATCTGCTGCCTTCATCCTCGTCGGTGGACTCTCGAGCCATCTGCTGCGAGCTCCAATATTAGCAGGCAGGCGGCAACATGCGCAGACAGTGTTATGAAAATATCACCACAGCTCCAGCTCCTCCTGGCAAACTAAGCGCTCATGCAGACAGAAAATCTAATAGACAAAGATTTAGCCAGCCAGACACATTGGAATTAACTGGTGTTGAAAATGACCATCTTTTGTGTGGTGTTCCCACAGATTTTTGCCTTCTGTTTCTGAACCTGTTTTTGTTTGCCATGGAACTATGTACACTTTGTCCCTGCCAAACAGTGGTAAAGTGATTGACTTTTCCAGAATGTTGAAATTTGTGTACACCTGATTGGCACATTTATTTTGCTTACAAGTTCCTAATATATGGCCCCACCTATACCCAGGTCCTGCACATTAAATGCTACTAATGCGCCGCGTCACTCATTGTGCCACCCACTACAGTAGGACTGCAAAATGTCTCAAGACTTCTCCCTGCATCCTGGGCTTGCAGTTTTGAACTGTCATTTGCATCCTGACAATGTAAACTTGGTGCCAGGCCAAAACCTCCTTTTTAATACTTAAAAGTCACCCCTAAGGTAGGCTTTAAAAACCCATAGGGCAGGTTGCATGGTATTTAAAAAGTAGGACATGTATATTTAATGTTTTGCATGTATTGGCAGGGGAAACCCTCCAAAGTCAATTTTCACTGTGGAAAGGCTGGCTTTCCTGTAGGTTAACACTGGTTTACACTATTTCTTTTAGTAAGGGCTAGATTCAGTATGGGAATAGCTAGAAAAATGGTTCAAGGAGTCGTTATAATAGTAATTAAAATTCCGACCGAATGGCCAAGTCTGATTTTATATCGCTATTTTTGGAAATTACACTTTTAGGAAGTTGTCATTTTTTTCTCTCTAAAATCAAGAACCTTTCCTTCCAGTATCCAGCTGTCACCTGACCCCTGTTTGCCCGCCCTCCCCCTCTAGTGAGAAGTATAGTGTTCCCAGACAGAGGGCTCAGGGTTTGGGCAGGGGGACTCCTCCCTTGACAAGATGGCTCGCTGGTTGTGCCTAGCCCCATTCCGAGCTTTAAAGGATGCCTACATTGTCCCTGGCAGATGAAGTTCACACCAAGGCCTGCCTCCCTTTTGTCTCTCTAGTCTGGCACCAAGTCCAGTGGGAGGGGAGAAACTGACCAGAACTGGTTTAGGTTGTGGACAAAGGCTTGCCCTTCACCTACAGGCTGGCACTAGGTGTAAAAGTATACCTCTCCTCACTACACTCCTGTATCTGTGCAAAATCAGAAGAAGGACTACCCTGCTGTCTGAAGAACCTGAAGGAAGTCTGGGCCTGCTCGCCTTGAACCCAGAATCACAGAAGTGACCCCAAGGGCCAGTTATTTGACATCCTGTTTGAGCTACAGGGACACAACAAGCTTCCAGAGGCATCTTTCCCTGCAACTGCCGAAATGACTAGTTCTAACTGGACCTGACCTTGACCCTGCTGCTGGCCTCTATAGGAGGGAGTCCTAGCCCCCACCTGGTGCCCCCTGGGATTCTGGACCCTTGGCTAGTGTTAGAGTGCACGCTTTTGAAGCGGCAGTCATCTGCTTCAAATCATTAGTCATCCTCAGCTTGCCAATTTCCCCTGCTATAGGAGATCTGACTCCCAGAAAATGTTCTAAGTACGAACATAGAAGCCTTTAATGGGACCGACACAGAGCAGCATCCAATCCACATCAAGGCCTTCTTGGGCTAGGACTTTGGATTTCGGCAGCTCAGAGTTTCCTGCCTTTATCAACAGCGGCATTGGGACCCCGCTCATCAGTAAACTGCTGTCGTCGAGCCCCACTTTAGATCCACCTTGCAGCTTGACCTACAGATGACTCTTCGACAACCAATTTTTCTCCATAAAAGTTTCTAAGTCAGAAGCTAAACTTTCCACCTGGATGAACCTGGTTCCTGTGTCCAACTCGTGACCCAAGCACAGCTGGCCTTAACTTTTGACTTTGAACCAGTTTAGCACAACCAGATAACCACGGTTGGTGCTTTGTGCTTTTTGGCTCTATTTGTAATTCAGACTTTAAAATTCACATCATTAGTTACTTATTGAATTTCTTTTGTTTTAGTGTAATTTAATTTATTAAAATATTCTCTATTTTTCTAACTTGTTTTGTGTTGTGTTTTCACTCTATTACTGATTGTGTGCTGGAAAGTGTTGGATTTAAAGTCAAACATCAGTTCAACAAAGTTTTCTTAAGGCAAGAAGTTGTAACGACTTGCATAGTAAAGGAATGTGTAGTAAAGACACATTCGTAGTTCGGACCACTCTGTTAAAGCACAGCGTGGTTGAGCCGTGGTGTAAAGGCTGTTTCCCATTTGGCACTGCCCTGCAGATCACACCCCCAAAAAATACCTCACACCTCATTAATCCCTACATACTCCCCCTACTGACCATAAACCTCCACAAGACCAATTCGGACTATGTTCTGTGAAGAAAACATTTGCAGTCATTTCACAGAAACCCGAAAGGTGATGCAGTGTCATACAAATGGCAGACAGTGTGCTGTACAAGCGCTAATTACCAATAACAATCAGAACATATGCTAGCATCAAAGTTGAGCAACATAACTGCCCTAGCTGAAAAAGGCCTCAAATTATTTTATGCTACTATTTTGGGGTTTTCCACCAAAATAGATTTTTCTTCATCTCGTGTTATGCATGAGATAATGTACCCCTAGTTGTACATTATAAGGATATTGCAAGTTCCAGACGTTCCATGACCATACAGAGGCATAAAGCCTTAACAAGGCCATGGAAATCCAATGTAAAATGCAATGTGCTTTTATATGTGCAATTGGGGGTATATTATCCCAAATAATAGGCACACTCCTGCCCCTCAATTTACATTATAGCCTACCTTAGGGCTTTTGATTTAGGCTTTAGGTCACATTGGAATTTTAAAAACATCTAAACAGGAAGTGAGGACAATTGAAAAGTGTCACCTTTAAGACCACAACTCTTTCGTCGTGAGGGGTGGCTATGCCAGAACCTATTACATCATAAAAAAATACACATGAGGGGCTGTCATTACCCAAATCAATGAACTTTTTCCCCTTCTGAATTTGGCAAATTGAGCACATTTAAACAGGGTTATAACATATAGGATTATAGATAGGTAACTGAAAAACAGGCATGTCTTTCACTGAGAGTCTCTGAGAGACATCAATAAAATGGTTGCAGATCACCCCCACCATTTTTAACCTAAGGCACTCACCTCAATCAAATATTAAAACAGGTATATTTCCACACACTCCCATCACCCTTGATGTTACCTGTCTTCTCCCTCACCCCATTAAAAAATGTAAAACCTATTGTCCTACCCATCCCATCACTCTCTGAGCATTTATTTCCCTGCTGAACCAAAGCCATGGTCTCTGCTCTGAGAGCAGAAAGCCAGTGCCATGCTGCCATCCGCTCTGTAATCTTCATTTCTCTGTTAGCATGAATCTGGGCAGATGCAGGGGATATGGTGGTTGACTGTGGAAGAGTGCCTCCTGCATTCATTCACCTCTCTGGGTATGTAGAGGCCAGAAAGAGGGAGGAGAAGGTTGGTGAAAAAGAGGACCATCATCCACCTTTCCGCTGCTTCACATAGGTCTCTGGAGACCCAGTGAGGTATGGGACCACCAGGAAGAAATCATTTGCCTAATTGATGTAACAGCAGTGGAGAAACCGTGTTAGATTCTCCACTGCTTTTATGTCGCAGCAGTGATAACCCTGAAGACCTGGTTGTTTTTTTCTTAAGTGCGCCTGTGGCCCTTTCTTGTCTGGTCTTCTTTCTGCAGCTTGTTCTTTTTGAGACTAGGGCTGGGACACCTCGTTGCTGGGGAAGCCATGCGTTTTACAACTTCTATAACATAAAATAGCATCATAGCCACAAAAAACAGATGAGAAGTTCGTATATAAATGCAGCAACCATTGCATTTGAAGCCTGAATTCAGAGTTTTTTTTATGAAACTCCAGATGTAGGTAGAGTAGAAGGCAGCAGATGTTTGCTCAAAAAGTTGCTGCATGTTTGAAACAGCGTTCTTTATCATGTGATTTAAAAACGGGCTGAAGGTTCATGAGATATTGATGAGCTTGTAACTTGTTGGACTGTGATCACAATTATGGGATACTAATGTGTTTGTGACTTGTTGGAGAGTGATCACAAATAATGTTGCCATTGTATATAGTTGTGTTTTTGTAAGTACAGCAACTTGGTACTTAGGGGCACATTTATGAAGAAATCACTCAGCAAGCCACCTTGCTGCACTGCTCTGCATGATGGGGAAAGGACAGGAATGTATTGTATTTCACATCAAATGGCGCATTTCTTTCTTTTCCTTGCGCTGGCTCACTGAGCGCTGCTTAGCGCCAATGCAAACACCCTTGCACCATGGTGCAAGAGTGCCTGTGTTCTAAGCAGGATTGTTTTTGTGCAGGAAGGGACACCTTCCTACACAAAAACAATCCTCTGAAGCATTTTCCTCTTTCTATGTGGGTTCAGAATGCAGCACACATAGAAAGAGGAAACAAACATTATGTCTCACCTGGGAAGGCGTAGCATTTTTCCCAGGTCTACCAATAATGGTAAATCTGGGAATGCACCTACATCCATGGGCGGATAAGTGGAACACCCATGCTCCACCTGTGGAACGCCTCCCTAGGGCAGAGTAACTCAACGTAGTGATTTGCATTGCGTTGAGTTACTCAAGATTTATCAAGCCACGCGGAGCTACGCAAGGTGGCCTTGCGTGTCTTGATAAATCTTACTTAGTAATTGCGTCACCCTTGCCCAGCATTGCGTGGTGCAAGTGCAATGCATCTGCATGATAAATATGTCCCTTAGTGTTTATACTACTTACTGCACATATTGGCTATAATTCTTATAAATGCATTGCAGTATATTGATTGAAGGGAGGCATAGGCATTAATCTAGGGATTCCAGTAAATAAACTGTGAAAACCTATTGAAACTTTATTTTTATTCCCTTTCAAACATATGGTAAAACACCTTTGCACTTGATGAGCTAAAAGGAAAAATTGTGTACTGTTTCCACTGATGTTTTTCAAAGCTCATTGGTTCTAATGTTGCATATCTAGTGCTAACTTGGTAGTCTCCTCTATCACTCTAGCTATAACCCTGTATCTCTTCTCTCTTTTTCTCTAAAACACTTAAATTCCTAGAGGCTGATTATGAGTTGGGTGGTCCATGATACCTCCAAACCCATGGTGGAGGTGCGGTGGCGATCGTGGACCACCGCACCAGTTGTCCGACCACTGCATTACGAGTTGGACTGTGAGGATACTGGCGCAACCGCTGGGGATCTGCGGTCCTCGGCGGTGGCATGGTTCAGCAGTCCTGAGGCCGCAATATGCTTGGTAGTGCCACTTTGGCACCGCCAAGCATACTACAAGTTTCCTCCTTGCCTCTCTTTTCATGGCAGTGAGCCCGTCGTGAAAAGTGAGGTGGGGGAAAACAAAGGGGGTACTACAGGGCCCCCTGGGCCTGGAGATACATGTAGAGGGGGAACACATGATGAGCACCCCCTGTGTGCATGCACCCCCTGTTCCTGCACGGCATGGATTTAATAGTCTATGCTGTTCAGGAATGGCCATTGATGTTCACATTGCGGTGCCTTTTTGAAAGCCACCGTCGTGAGAACACCAAAGGACCGGCTGCCAGACTACAAAAAGACTTGTAATCTGGCGGGTTGCCGGAGATGAGGTTTGACAGTGCAGGAGCGTGGCGACGGCTTGGTAGCCCGCTCCTGCTCTGCCAAAGTCGTAATCAGGCCCCTAGTCTTTAAACACCCACCTTCCTATCTCTTTTCTACAACAAGCTTCTCAACTCGCTCCAATTTGGCATCTCGGCACACCAGTCTTTGGAAACTGACTTAATACATGTTACCATCTTCATCAACTCCTCCTCCACCCACATTGTCATTATCCTGAACCTTTCTGTGGTGTTCAGCAGAGCGGACCACAATACATTGATTTCTTCTCTTCCGTGGGTGGCATTATGGTTCCAATGGGTCCAGGTCCGATAACCGCCCCATTTCAGTGTGTTTAGTTCTCATGCCGCCACAACAATGTTCTTCAATGTAAGATTTTTTCAATGATCTTTTCTCTTTTGTTTTAGAATTGAATTTTTTTGTTCTTTTTACTGATTCTGCTGTTTGCAAATTATGTTTTATCACAATAGCAATGCACCAGTCTGTGGTTCGTTAATAAATTACAGTTTGTCAGTGATTGCATTCCTTTGTGCAGTGTTCATCATACCTGGATTTGCCAGTTTCACAAAGAACTGCTTCATGACCATTTTTTGGAGAAAATTAGGTCATTTTCCTTCCCTCTTCAGTTTGTCTTTAATTCCTCTGCAACTGTGGAATAAGCATTTTGGCCCCACAATGCAGAATTGAATAATTTCCCACAAGTGGTTTGCAACTCTCATCAAGCGGTTTGCAAAGGCTTAAAATCTGAGCTTCACCAGCCAGTCAGATTCTTCAGTCTGATCTCTCAAGCTGCACCCACCAGGTCAAAGTCTGAGACTCCTTTTGAAAGTTGCATCAGGTATTTCCCTAGGACCTGAGCTCTTTAACATCTACATGATGATAATGCATTGCCTACTACTTCTATTCGAACAGTATTCAGTTGCACATCTCTAAGGAAGCTCGAAACGGGTCCTTCATGCTATATCGCTTCATTGACGTGCCGCAGTGAATGTGACACAAGTTTCTTTGCTGAAATGCATCCAAAATAGAAGTCCTGCTCCTGAGCCCAGGATACCCTTCCTGCACTGCTTAGATTGACCCATGTTAGGGGTATGCCAGGCTACTAAAAAGGATGTCATTTGTACTCTCGCGGTTATCACAGACCTCTTAGCATAAAATGCCGAATTCTCACAGGATTACTAAAGGATCACAAGTCATCAGAGATGTATGCTGGGTAAATCCTGGACACAGAGTTACTGAATTATAGGAAATGTCTACAGTAACTATAGTAACAGAAAAAGTAAGTAAGCCAGGGCCCCACAGTCATATAACCAGTTACTGGGGAGGCAGGTGGTGCATCACTCACCAAATTCCACCATGGCTGGTACTTTCTTGATCTCTGGAGCTACCTGCAACAGCCACGTTGCCCACAAGAAGCTGACAACTACTTGCAAAAAAAAAAGGAAAAAAAAGAATTTACTTCAGCCATCCAAACTCAGAAATAACAAAACTATAACCACAGTACTCTACAAACGAAGCTCCAGGAAAAATACAAACAAAGGTGAGGAGCGCAAGATGAGCGCAACCTATCTTTAATGACAAAGCAACAGAGCAATCTAATGTTGCTAAGCAACGTTTCCTCTCTGACTGCCCTGGCACCAAACTTTCAAGCACCAGCCACCAAGCCTCGACCTGTCATCCACACCCTTCACTTAGGAGGGAAAGCACAGCTCCCTCTGCGCGTGGCCCTCCCCCACCAACTGTGACCTAGCCCATCTTGCCTGCAGCCTGCTAAATAAGTGCTGACAGGGCACGGTAGTGCCAGTACTGCAAATTGGTAACCTTGGTAACAACCTTTGATGATGTGCAATCATATATACCACAGATCAACAATATGTCTAAAAATACATTCATCTGCCTTTTTTCAGCTCCCCGGAATGTTCCCATTTCTTCGTCAGCCTCACTGGATTTCCTGGTCCCCCCAATCATCAATGCAAAATTGACCACTGATTGAAACAGGATGTCTGGTGAACCACCACGCAAATTCCAAGGACAGGTTCCAACGAAACCAGCTTATCCTTAGTTAAGCAGAGCTGAATTAAAAAAAACTCTGCCTTGCATATAAACCTTTGAATGGCCTGCCTCGAGTTATCTAGCTAACATGTTAACCTTGATATCACCCGACCAGATGCTTGTCGGCGGCCTTCCAAAGCAGCTGTTATTCCGATCGGTGCAGGGCGCATGTTTTAGGGATGATCTCTACATGCTCCAAGCTTTTGCCTAAGGAAATGCCTTCTGCTAGCTCCCAGCATCCACAGTGAATCTAAACAGATCCTCAAAAGACCGAGAGTAAATCGCTTCTGCAAGTATTTTGACCCAGTTTGAGCTTATACTATCTTTGGTTCTGATGAACTGTCTCAACTGTTGTGTATTTCATTCCTCTATCAGTATAAAATAATATAAAATTAAAAGAGCACCATTGGAGTACGACTTGACAGTCATGACCCAAACATAATGCTGAAGCAGGACAAGAGGGAGGACATCACGCTTAAACCAAAACAGGGCACTGTGCAAAATCAGACACATAATGTGAACTTAATATCTGACAAGTGCTGCCTCATACACAAGGCATCAACATAGGCCTTGACACAGATAACATGAGCATGGCACTGGAGAAGTGCATGCATACATGCCATGAATCTCGTGATGACAGTAGTCAACTTTTTATCAAGGATCTCTTCTCTCAGTAGTATTCCACCTACATTCTTCACTCATCTGCTGTTTTTTTTCATAAAGGATCCGAATGTCCGCAGAGTTGGTAAAGGCGGTCGATCAATTTTATATTTCACTATGACAACCTTGAATTCTCTCCAAATAACTATCCATACTGCTGCTGATCATCTCACCTTTAGAATATTGCTAAAATGCTGCTTATTAATTCAGTAAATTGACTTTTTGGTTTTTTTAAATTAATTTTGAGTTTAACAAACACACACAGTATAACGCAACTTCCTCCCACCCCACCACAGTTCCATTGTATCTTGTGTAGCAAATACAGAATCAGGTTATTTTTGTTGCTTCACGGTGTCCATGTTCATATGTCCAATGTACCTTTGTTTCCAGCCAGGGATCCCATAAGAGCCATCCTCCACCCTTTCCCAAGGACGAGAAAGCTATTGTAAACCATCCATCTGGGTTCCACATCTAAGTAATTCCAATATTCCAGCCACCCAAAATGTTCCTCGAATTTCTTTTGGTAACCACTTCCCAGGTATATTTCCTTCTTTATTAGTCTGCAATAGTCCATGCCTTTTAACCATTCTTGGTACTGAGGGATATTTCCCGAGCCCGATTTTCGAGCGATATCCCGTAGTGCTACCATGCAGCCTCGATTTACTAGAAATGTATGGTACCCGGTGTGGCCTGTCCGTTCCCATAGTCACAATAGTGCAAACCTAGGTTGGAGGTCTGATGGCACACCCGTTGCTTCCTCAAGTGTTCCCTCACTGACTCCCAGAATCCCGCAATCTTGAGATGGCTCCTCAGTGTGTGATAAAAGGTGCCTTCCTGCACGCACCCTCCAAGACAGTATGCGCCCGCCAGACTGCTGATTCTATGGAGCAGTGTGCTTGTTTAGTATACCCTGTGCACAATTTTGGATTGAATCAAGTGGAGGTTTGCCAGAATCGCAACCTCAGCTGGAAGTATTAGTGTCTCTTGCCAATCCTCCTCATCTATCCCATCATCGCGCAACCACCTATCCATAACCACGACAATGGGTAGGGGATCTGTGTGTTTCTCATCAAGGTCCCATATGTTAAGGAAATCCTTTTTTTCCTGACCGGCTCGTCCACTGGTCTCAGTTCTAACGGTGAGTCTTCTTGTGTCTCTTCATTGGGAGACATGCTTTCTTTAAGGGCAGTCTGCAGTTATGCATATTTCAGCCATTGTGTGTGGGACATCTGGTATTCGAATTGTAGGTGGGCATAGGGAACCACTCTGTTTTCATCCCATACATCAGCAAGGGAAGAGATACCAATACCCTCCCACCTCTGGAAACCTCTCAAAGTTACTACTTATCTGAGTTTAGACACTTTCCCACAATGGTGTTCTTACAGTTAATCTACTCCCCCACCCCACCTCTTTGGTCAGTTTCTTCCAGACATGTACCACCGTTTCCGTGGCTTGGCATGCAGCAGGTCCCAGTTTGCCACCATACAGAGAGTGTAGATAGCTTTTAGCCCCCATCACCCACCTATCTAAATGAAACGCATGGTCCTCCCTGTCTGCATATGCCCAGTGGTTAATCACTTACACCTGAGCTGCCTTGTAGTATTTTCTAATATTCTGCAGGGCCATTAAATGGAGTTTTTCCTGCATCAATTTCTTCCTATCATCATGGTACCTTCAAATGTAATTGTACGTTCTGTAAAACTCAAAAATGACTATGTAAATAACAATATCACCAGTTTAGCAAACATTGCAGTCAAAGTGCATGGTGCCAAGAAAACACACTTGTGGCACCACAGCACGACATCACATTCAAGTAGGTCCACCCTACCTGAACAACCGCATGCAGTGCCATCAACCCTCCAGGCACTTCCGCATAGCCAGACTCTTACCAGCAGAAGTTCCATGCATATGCAAATACAGATCAGGAGATCATGCCCTTTCACATCGCTCTTAACGCAAGTACAGACCTCCAGCGCTATCTCAGAGCCTCCTCATCTCTTGAATTCTGCAAGAAGCTGACGTTCCGGCTTTTTGAGTAAGTCCCATGCCTGCAAATCACCTGGATACACTCACGGGTGATAGTGTGCTATATAAATACGCATGAAATAAACAACAATTTCTCAACTGGTATCATTAGACAGGACAGTTAGGTAAGCCTGTGTAATACATTACATGAAAGAAAAGGAGACTCTCAGTAGGTTTTTGTTAAGAATGTGCGCAAGGCATCATATATTTGGAAACAAATTAAGACAAAGAACAAAGGAGAATTACAGTTGTGACAACACTGTAGGCAGAACTAATTTGCGTGAACAACCCAAATTGTACTTGGGGCTCAATTGTGTTCGTGACACAACGGGTGGCGACACAAGTGACAATGTGATACCAGCAAGAAACGGCGCAAGGTGCAAAAGTGAAAATATATACAGTGAATATTGTGGTTCAAATCAATAATTAGCATTTTTCGTAGACAATTTGAGAACAGTTTCTTTTGAACCACAGAAGGTAAGCGCCATCAATTGCGCTGACAGGTCGACAACGTTTAGATCCAGTGATTTAGGATCATCTTCAGGACCGGGTTGGCATAAATTGAACGGTGCTGGAGTAGTGGAGAAAGCCGTGCCTAAAGAGACATCGGCGCTGCCGAAGGATTCAGCGTGTTGAACTGTAATTAGTGTGTCTGCAGGCAAGGATAAGTGGCTTGAAAAGGGGCCGTGTCCGGAGGGACATCGGCGATGTGGATGAAGTCAGGATCAGACTGGCAAATGCGAAAGCTCGGGATCTATGGAATCATGGTTTGTCGAGCGTAGGGCGGCGAAGAAATCAACCGTGTCCCGCCACGATCGTGGCGGGACACGGTTGATTTCTTCGCTGCCCATGATTCCATAGATCCCGAGCATTCACATTTGCCGGTCTGATCCTGACTTCATCCACATTGCCGATGTCCCTCCGGACACGGCCCCTTTTCAAATTGTCTACAAAAATTGTGAATTATTGATTAGAACCACAATATTCACTGTATATATTTTCACTATTGCACCTTGCGCCGTTCCTTCCTGGTATCACATTGTCACTTGCGTTGCCACCCGTTGTGTCACGAACACAATTGAGCACCAAGTAAAATTCGGGTTGTTCACGCAAAGTAGTTTTGCCTACAGTGCTATCACAACTGTAATTCTCCTTTTTTTGTCTTAATCTGTTTCCAAATATATGATGCCTTGCGCACATTCCTAACAATAACCTACGGAGAGTCTCGTTTTCTTTCATGTAATGTATTGCACATGCTTACCTAACTGTCCTGCCTAATGATACCAGTTGAGAAATTGTTGTTTATTTCACGTACCTACCCAAATCTCAACGTGGTGTATCGGTTTTTGCTCCTGTTGTTTAAAACAATATAAATACGCATAACATACCTGTGAAATTATCAAATGCCACCTGACATGTACTGTAATCCATGTCCATCGCAACAGATCTCTCTCTGAATTCTAATAAGCTCCTTTTAAAAGCCTCTGTGGAATGAGTAACATATGTCTATTAATACCATTCTGTAATCGGTTTTCTTGAAAATGTATTGTTTGTATTTTTTTTTAAGCAATCATGAAACAGCAGCACCACACAAACACTACACTTGAATAAAAATAGGACACACAGCTCTATTAAGAGATTTTCTATTCTCAACTTTGAATAAATGTCCCAGTTTGTGGGTCAACCAGCAGTGGCATAAGCATAGAATCTCCAGTGTTCTTAGAGAATCAGGTCCAATAGATCTCTTAGTGTCCTTGATTGGGATTTTGTAACCAAATATGAACCCGCAGGTTATCCCTCACAACATTAGTTTAATCTAGCTACAGATACATAATGAAACAGTGTTAGGCGTGGTGTTCTGGTGCTGGGAGTTCAGGTATGCAGTGGAGGTCAGCAATGGGAACCAGTGACGGGGAATCCACCGTCATACATTTAGAAGCACATAACTTGGCAAGTCCAATGTCTAAGATGGGTATAGGCAAATTGGAGGCCCTAAAATAGCCTTGATTCATCTCTAGAGATTACATCAATTTATATGTTGCCATGATAACACTGGCTGTGATCAGCCACTTTGTTCCAAATGAGCAAGACTGCTTGGTAGATTAGTGAATCATAATTCTGTGTTTGAGGTCCAGGGAGCCCATTCCGTGCATGCCTCATAAGATCACGACCAGTATATATATTTTTTTTTACTTCAAGCTTTTTCATGAATGTAAAAGTGTCAAGTCATATGCAGGGAAACTTCTGTGATAGAGCTTTTGTTTTCCTCCTTGTGATGTGGCCATGAATTACACTTGGCTGGAGAGGTCTGTTTGGATGGGAGTTTGAGTGGTATTGTCCTCCATTAAAACTTAAGATCCGAGTCAATCATCTTCTGGTTTTCTTTGTTTTTGAAGAGTAAACATGATGCATTTTTTGTGATCACTTGATAAATTGATCTCGGTTTGAATTATCTTAAACTTGATTCTCTAATGTATCGTACATCATCCAAACAGCCAGAAGACTGATGTTGCATTTTCTTGTGTTGAACTCCAAGGTGCTCCTAGAGCCATCATGTGGACTGCGTTGCTCAATCACACTTTGCCCGTTTGGTAGGCTCAGATGTAGGCTTTTGCTATAGGCTAGCAGGGTTGGTGGCAAATATGGACAACAGATGCCCTGACTCACTGATTCATTATTTGTAGCAAACAACAGAGTCACCCCTCTCACCTGAACATGCTTCTCTTGGTGGAGGCTTTGGTGTTGACATTGTGGTGTAATTCTGAAGATCAAAGTACGGTATCTCTGAAAGCTTGGGGAACAACTGATACATATTTTGAGAAGAATGAGCACCAGTTCTTCTTAACGGTTTTAAGAAATATGAGCCATGTGCATTTAAAAAAAATATATTTTTATTTTACTGATCAGGTAAAACAAAGTCCATTACAAAACAGTTGCCATGATTCACACTACATAAGTTCATCAATTCGAATTCATAACGCAGAAGCTTTTGCATTAATATACACCCAACGTTCGCACAGTAAATATAAAACAAGCACAACTGAATAGCAAAACCCCAAACCAAAGCCATTGCATGAAGGGGGCGGGACGCAATCCATAGGTACTAACGCATGGGCCCGAATTCATAAATGTATCGCTACAATTCATAAAACCTGGGTGTGCACATTAATCTAGCGCGGACATTCGTAAAGTAAATACAAAAACAGCAAGGGTGAGCAGAAGGACCCCAAGCTGAAACCAAAGTACAGACGGGGGGGAAAATCGCTCTCCAAAACCTGCCAAGCACGCAAAGAAACCATAGGCTTCCATATACGAATGTAGTCTAATGGTTGTAATCATGATACTTGAATTAGTCTGTAGCATCGCACCAAATATCCCAGGATTTTTTATGAGCCCAGTTCTTTGTGCATAAAGTTTTTCTCTTTGCTTCACTTGTTTTATTTTGCATACCCACTCATCGTAGGTGGGAGCCTCGGAAGACTTCCACTTTTGTAGGATCAAGGATTTGGCATCTTAGGGGACAATAAAAAGAGACTGTTGCTGTCTTAAGGTAACTTGCCTATGAGGGGCCGGAATGCCAAATAGCGCCCCGTGGAGATCGGGGCTCATGCGAACCTGAACGCTATTCCTAATCTGCAAGAATATTTTAATCCAGAAGTGGAACAAGACTGGGCAGATGAAACATACATGAAGCCAGTCACCCTTGTTATGTCCACATCGAAAGCACGCAGCTGAATTTGTGGAAAAAAAATTCTGGGTGCGATAAGGTATGTAGTACAGCATCCATTTAGAATAAAAGCCATTCGTTTGTGCGCCATTTGATGATACCAGCCTCAAGCGCGGTGATCTATCTTGCAGACGTTTCTGTAGAAGTTTCAGAATTGGTCAGTGCTTCAGAAACCACTGCTTCACGTATTTGGTGATGAAGCAGGAGGTACCAGTTGATTATTCCAGTTAAACCATGTGCAAAATTGGCTTGGCTGATACTTTCCACTAGTGAATTGGTTGTCTTTAGACGTTTCCTCATGTCGTAGTTATAATTTGTGCGTATGAAAAAGCTAGTTTAGGGGGAACCGCAGAATTACGGTGGTTAGCTGTTCCCAAGATTTTTTTGTATCAGCCAGCATACAATCGCCAAGCCTAAAAAAGGCTCACCTTTTGCCAGCCCCTTATAACTTGAATTTCCAGATGTATACCTAAAAGGGCACATGCATGTATACACATATGGGGATGAAGTTGGGGGGACTGGAATTTCTCTTTGAGTTTTGTGTATCGAAAGTCTAAAATGTCGGGAACTTATATCTGGTGCACTACGGCAGCTTGGGGATTTTGAGTAAAACAGGGAGCCGAATATCGGCGTTGCATAGCATTTGCTGGAGATAAAAACAATTTGACTTGTTACTCAAAATGGATGTTTGAATAAGCCAATCAAGAAAGGCTGCTTGGTAATACTTCTGAATGTGCTGGGGAGCCAGACCCCATCCTCAATATTGAGTTGTAATGTCATTAAATTGGGCCTTCCTTCCCCTGCCACAAAAAATGGATCATTGAAAAAGGACTGATGAACCTTGATCATAACGTTAAGAAAGAATGAAAACAAATAACGCGAGAAAGGCCGTTCTAGTTCGGGCAATTCATCATAAAATCTTTAGAAGCAGGGTTTGCCATCGAAGTAGTAGGCAGGGCACCGTATGAAGGGTGGCAGTGTAGTTTAGTTAGAATAAATCTGTGACGTTATGCGAAACATAAATGCCCAGATATCTATTAGGGTAGTAGCCAAGGTGCTATTAAACAAGAGACCCTCACATTTGGCATGGTTTATTTTATAGCCCCCAATATCCGTGAGTGTCTGGATTTTGGCAAATGCATTGAGTATATTTTGATCCTCTGCAGCTAGAGGATCATGTCGTCCGCAAAGGGCTTAATCTTGGATGCCCCTTGGAGGGGGCCTTGACCGGTATATCTTACCTCAATGTGGCTGCCAAGGGTTCATATGAAGAGGTCACATAGAAACGGGGAAATGGGGCATCCTTGCCTTGTACCTCTTCTGTCTTTCTATACAGGTTTAGCAATAAATGAACCAGTTTCGAGGGGAAACCAAAGCGAAGCATTGTGGCACACAGAACCTCCCAGTGCACAAGATCAAATACCTTTTCGGCATTGAGCATAATGATGACTGTCTTTAATTTATTACTTGAGTAATAGTCGATTGTCTGCATCAGAAAATTAGTACTTGAAGAAATCGATCTTACAGGTAAAAATCCACTTTGATCATTGTGGATACTAGTTTGCGCTAAAGGGGCTAACCTAGATGCTATGATTTTTGTAAAGAGATTGCCGTCACTATTTAATAGACTAATAGAACCATAGCAACCGGGCTTCTCAGGTGTTTTGTCCTTCTTTAGAAAACAAATAATTGCAGCCTCCATGAAAGAGCTGGGCACCTCACATCCTTTCACAATTTCATTAAATAAAGTGACTAACAATTGTGCTACCTGAGCCTAAAAAAACATGTAGATCTTGGCAGGCAGGCCATCACTCCCGCACGCTTTGGCATTAGGCGATGTTTGATCGCATCTTTCACTTCGGCTAGTGTAATGGAAGTTATGGCTAAAGCTTGAAGGCCCCCATTTATCAAAGGTAGCTTGAGTGGGTGGAGAAACTCCTCTATCTGTTTGAGTGTGGTTCTGTTTATGGAGGCATACAGGTCAGTGCAATGCTCTAAAAATACCAATGAGTGTCGGGTTGATTGTCCATTCGATCCTTGCCCCATCGAAAATTATCTTAAGTCTCATTATTCCTTTTTTTCTTGTCAGACCACGCCAAAAACTGTCGGGGCATGCTCACTTTCCTCGTAATATTTCTGAAAATATGTGTTCTGATTGACGAGTTCCTGTGCTGGAGGCCAAAGAGTGAAATATGGAGTGTTCGAATGTAGCTTGATCGAGTTTGTAGACTAAGGCCTCTTCTCTTCTTAGCTTATTGATTGGGCTTAGAGGAGATCGCCTCACGCCGAATAAAAGCTTTAAAGGCCCCCATATTGCGAAAGTGTAAGCTGTACCTATGTTTCAAAGAAAAAAATAATCTATGTCTGACCGCATGATCATGAGCCAGCTTTACTCCGTCAGCAAAGATTTGTTGAGGGACTAAAGAGGCCACTCTGCTCAATGATCATTCACCGACATGTCAAAAAGGGGTCCGAATGGTCCAAAAAGGGGTTTGACAGGATACCAGATCTGCTTCTTGCCTATCTATGAGAAACTAAGAAAAAAATAGATTCTTGTGGCGTAGTTAAAGTGTTTGGAAAAGCAGGAGTATTCTCTCCCTCGTGGGTGATCAATTCACCAGGGATCAACTAAAGATAGGTCGCTATTCACTTTTGATAGAAACCGTGATGCCCTTGGTTTATTTTGCTGTTTGTTACTGCTGGAAGATTCTAGTCTAATAACTTGTAAGATATTGTGTCACCTCCAATTATCAGTAATCCATTCCATGGGGGCACAACATTACAAACTCTTCTCTCACCACTGAAAACAATAAACTATGTAGGCTGATGTGTTGTTGAATGTCAAAGTTCCTGTTCTGCAGACACGTAAAGAAAGAGTGTCCTCACCTGCCTTCCAACTCAGGCAAGTCAGATATACACAATTACTGCATTGAGTCAATAGGCCATGAAGCCTACAATAAACATTTGTGCTGCAGTTTCTACCTCGAGTCTGGTGGCTTAGTGGACTAATGTGTCCACTGGAAAAGCCTGTGTTCGACCTCATGGTCGCAGGTTCAAATATCAGTGGCTCCACTCAGTCTTTCATCCTTTTCAGGTCGATAAAATGAGTACCAGTGACTTGGGTAACAATAAACATCCGTTATTCAGTGCCAACATACCCACCCGGGTGAATGTGTGCTTCACAAATATACATGTTATGTTTCTTACCCTAGGGCCCCAGTTGCAGTCCAATCAGTGGCAGATTGATCTGGGGCTAGAGATACCTGCGGCAAAGATTGAGGCCGAGGCAAGAGCGGGTATTAGAGAGCAGGAGCAGAGCGTCTTTAATGTCCTGCGGGCCCGGCAGCTATGACGGGCTGCAAAAGTACGCGGCTCCAATTTCAGCGTGGGGAGAAATACTGCCTCCTCCTGGGTGTGTTCCCCCTCTAAAATCAGTTGTCACGGATTGAAAAGCGGGCGCGGATCCCTGCCATAATTAATGCAGCCCAAGCGGGAGCGATGAGTTAAGCAACGTGGTGTGGTGCATCAGACACCCGCAGTCATGGAAACGCCCCCAGTCATCCCGAAAGCAGCTTCAACCATGGAGCATGACGGGTGCTGTACTTGGTCTCTCAAATCCATGCATACATTTGTTAAAAAAATGCTTATTGATTAGTTGGTGCAATTTTATACAAATTTAAATAATACCTTTGTGTGTTTGGATCGCAAATATACTACCACTTCAAAACATGTTCAATAAAGCTGTGACTGGAATGTTTAGAGCATTCTTTTCCAAGATGTGGGTTGGGACCCACTCTTGGGGCGTGAGCTGATATTTTGGTGGGCTAGAAATGTCCAAGCAATAAACAAATGTGACTTTAAATACTGCATTATTTTGTCACATTGGTTGCTGCTTCAAAGACAAAAGTCAAATGTCAGGCTATGTCTTCTGGCAAATTGCTGCCTATGTTTTTCAACATGGGAGTGGTGTTTCCAAACACCTTTCACTTTGGAGTCAGAGAAAGAAAAGTAACATAAATTATACGACAATCTTGCAGGTGTAAA
The DNA here is from genome assembly GCF_964204655.1 of Triturus cristatus. Taxonomy (NCBI): domain Eukaryota; kingdom Metazoa; phylum Chordata; class Amphibia; order Caudata; family Salamandridae; genus Triturus; species Triturus cristatus. The sequence goes on along the minus strand of NC_140588.1, from coordinate 714,358,416 downwards.
GAGAGTGTGTAGGCTGTAGGATGTCATGTACAGAACAAAATGTAAATCTTTGTAAATGAACTCTACACATTCAGCAGTTAGGAAAGCAAAACTGAAGCACATTTTTTGGTAATTCTGAAGTGTGATACAAACAATGGGCCTCTTTTACAACAAAATGATGCAGCACAGCGCCACGAGCCATTTTACTGCGCCGAGCCGGGTCATTTTAAAAGCGCAGGGATGCATCATATTTAAAACAATATGATGAATCTCTGTGCTTTCCCCTGCGCTGGTGCACAATTGGCTGCCATGCGCTCACCATGTTGCAAGGCTGCCTGCGTTGGATGGTTTTGTGCAGGAAAGGACACCGTCCTACACAAAAATAATCATTGATGGTGTTTTCTTCTTTCTATATGTGCTGCAGAATGCAGCATGCATAGAAAGAGAAAAAACGAGGAGAAATCAAAGTATTTCTCCTCGCTGCACCTCCTTGTGCCTTCCCTGGGGAGACGTAGGATTTTGATGCGTTCCCAGGTTTTCGAAATGTTGTAAATCTCGGAATGTGGCAGAATCCATGAGTCTTGTGTGGGAATACCCACAGCAACATCCATGGCACATTCCTTTCATGCATAGTAATGCGTGAAAAGGTACCATATTTACAATGCCATGAAAGCCACTCAGTGTCTTTTCATGGCCTTGTAAACATGGGCCAGCACACTGCGCCACCGGTGCATCGAAAAAAGTAACGCACCGGCGGTGCAAGGGGCTTGTAAATAAGTCCCAAAGATTTTAATAGGATAAAAAAAATCAAGACACTACTTGGGATGCGCAAATGATAAATATTCACTGTGAGCCGATTTCCAGACATTATCATTTGTGTGCAATATTGTTTTGTCAGTAAAACTGCCAGTCTGTTCAAATTCAGTGGAAATTTCAAAAGCAAATGACAGAGCGCTACCAGGCGCTACCAGGTGCTTTAGTTATATTAAAAAATCGCCCATTTCCTGTCCACAAAAGCTAGGGTGAGTCGCCAAAGTTTGCTTTTTCTAAAAAGTTTGGAAAGCACTGATTTGGGGCGTGTATTTTACTGTTTTACTGTGTGTTCATTTTTCTTCTCATGTTGGGAGTTGTGATACCACTTAGGCTCGTGCGTTACTGCATTATCAAGGCCTCCAACACATTCCCAAATTAGAAGCACATTAAAAGGACTTCCTTTTCCGCCACTCTAAGAACCACAGTAAAGTTTCTAAAATAGGAGTCTGAAGAGCCCCTTTTACGGCATTGCTGGTGCAGCCATAAAGTGATCCAGAACCTCAGTAATCGATGCTGCCGTTTATGGATGCACACACTTACTTTCTACGGCTAATGTGATGATTCACTCTGAGAACAGTTGTTCTTGTAGTGCTTATTAGTAAGAATTCTGACAGTGTGGCATTATAATAACATTAAACTCTCAAGATGACTTAAGTACATAGCTCTGTGGCTAATGTCTTCTGGGAGAAATCTCAATGTACAAATGCATTGTTCTCTCCCTATTGCCTGTATTTAATGGCCGATTTGAAAAAAACCACTAAATATTGTTAGTAGAACAGACATTTGCTTTAGAAATATGCCCGGAAGGAAACTGAGCAATTCAGGAAAGGGTTCAAATATCGTTGTATGGAGGTCGAAATATTGCCGTGAAACAATATTGCATCCACAATATTGTTAAGGAAAGAATATGAAGGTGGGTATAGATTTAGAACGCTTAACTTCACATTTGGTTTCATCGATGATATAGTGTTCGCCCATATAGTGAATGCAATATAATTTCAGGTGGATATTTTGGCAAAAATATACAGGGGCGGACTGGCCATAGCAGGCCTCGGCGTTGTCCCACGGGGCTGTAAGGGTGGGGGCTGGTTCTGCAGCAGTGGGGGCCATTTTTGTTACTGGGGGCTAGTTTTGCAGCGGTGCTGCAATATCGGACCCTAGTACCCAACGCACCAGTGCTTCACACTTGCACCGCATTCCCCCATCTCCCCGGGGCTGGTGCTTCAAAATTGCCAGGGCTGCTTTGGGTTCCTAGTCTAGCCCTGAAATCATAATGACATAACCAGGAAGGGGCATATTAGATGCAGATTTATCCTTGATGTCCATTTGATCTACTGGGCATTCACGATAAAATACTCCAGGTGACTGAGGTATCTATTCGGCATCTGTGAGGCTCACAGAGAAACACTTAAGCGGGACCAAATAAAATATACATCACAATTTTACACAGAGTTTGATGAGTTAAGGTTGAGTCGGGAACATTAATATATCACACAAGTGGAGAGAGGAAAGGCACTAGTGGGCTCACTCCTGCCCTTAATCGCAAAATCAGTACACCAAGAAATGGCATGACACCCTGGATTTTGCTCCGAACCTATTTGGTCATGAGTGGAAGGAAACTATCTAATGTCTATTGGTTACCAACTAAATGCTGAATCCCAGAGCGAGGGCAATTCCAAGAATTGGATGAGGTAGGCTCACTCGCGTAATGTGACATGCTTAATCATTTGCCACCTCTTCCCACCCTGGTAATATAGTACTACACAGGCAGACTCAAACTTGGGGGGGGGGGCTAGCCTGAGGGAGTTCTTAGAAACTACTTGTTTCTGGATAAAATACTTGGATCCAGGTCTTGGGTTAAAAAAGCCTTAGGAGAAACCACAAAAGTATCCTTTATTAAGGTGGTATCCTAGGCTTGTTTAAAAACACCGAAGGTACTATCAGGAAGCATATATTGGTATAATGACCTATATTCATCCCCGATTAGGTAATATTGTCATGCCAACATGTTTCTTCCTATAATTAGCCAAACGGTCTTAGGCATTCTTCAGGGTTAAATCTGTGTGTCCATACACCACGCGAAAGTCAGTGCACAGACCCATAGAGAATATGAAGAGAGTCCCATAGAGAGTATGAAGAGAGGACTTACCTCTCCATTGAAGTATTCTGGTTATTTAACCTAGTTATAAAATACTATTTGCTGCACGCTCTGTTCAGGGTGGGCATCTCCTGCTGTCACATTTTCATCAAGGTAGCGTGCCCACTAAGGTCCTACCATGCCCCTTCTAACAGTCAACTGGTGTGACGCTCATCCTCAGCCATACCAGCATAAAGATTGTTGAGATTCACTGTTCACGGGTTCAAGGAAGAGTTGTACATGTTCCACTCAGAGCATCAGCCCCTCTGAAAGTTGTCAGCTTTAGTTGCTGCTGAAGTCATTCGTCATATAATATTTATGACCTCATGCATAACATCTGTTACCTCACTGACTGTATAAAATAACTTTCATATTTTAACATTTTCCCTGCAGTTTCGCTGACTCTCGCCGTTTCCAAATATCTCTGTTTACAGCAGTCATGTGCGCACCTACATTTCTAATGAACTGGGTATATTTGTGGCCAATTGCGCAGTAAAGAGCACTTGTTTGCGCATATTATGTGGAATATAGGATGGAAAAATATTGCATTGTGTTAATCGAGAGATAAAGGTAGGTATAAAAATACATTTTTTGTAAACATATATATTTTAAAAAGCTGATGTGCTATAAGAGTAAGTTACAACTACTCATAGCAAAATCCATGTGAACCGGACCCAATAAACACTTCTCAACACACTATTCAGGTGTGTTTCCTTAATATGAAAAGGAATGTGTTAATTGAATTTGCACCACTGATTCTGCTGTGGTTGCTGGCAATGTTGTTTGTAAAAAAAAAAAAGTGTTTTCTGGAAGCTAACCTGGTGTGGTGTGTCAGACATGGCCTTTCATGCCCCCTGTGTCTCTTGCAGTTGCTCTCCTGCGATATTAAATATCGTTGTCATCAAGACAGAATATAGGCTTTTAATTCCACCGAGCATTTCCACTGTGGGCAGGAGCCCTTGCATGCTGGTTTTGGAAGCCGAGAGCCACTCCTGGTGCCTCTGTAGCTTTTCCCAGCTCCCAGAGGTAAAGTGCAGCAAGCAGGCATGGGTAGGCTTAATGAGGGAGAGAACGAGAGGGGGGAGGTAGAAAGAAAGGAATCAGAGAGGGAGAAGAAAGACAGGCGAGGAGGAGAGCAAGAGAATGGATGGGTGGATGGAAAGAGAAGCGTAAGCGATGAGACAAAGGCGTGGGACTGGTTTTGGTTCCTAAGTCCAGCCCTGGTTGTCATTTGCTTTTTGGTGTGGTTCCTGGATCTTTCATGACATTTCAGTGACATGCATACGGCCCGGATGCATAGAGAGCGCTTGGATTCTCCTATTGCCCAAACTATTTTAGGGGCATATTATCAAGGTCCGGTGTTTAAAATTATCGCCGCTTTATTTGCAGAAAACGGCAGAAAACTGCTGCTAAAGTGGCGATAATGGGCTTGATAACATACCCTTGAGAATTCCAATAGAAGCCCATGTTCACACCAGAACATGGGCTTCTATGGAAATTCTCTACGGCATATTATCAATCCCATTATCGCCACTTTAGCGGCAGTTTTCTGCCGCTAAAGCGGCGATAATTTTAAAGCCGGACCTTGATAATATGCCCCTTAGTCCCTTCACAGGAGTTCATGCAAACAAACTTTTCACCTTCTGCCTCTGATGAGGTACAGTGTCTCAGCATTTTCTGTATTCTCCCAAGGGGGTCTATCACCAAAAAATCCAGGGGAAGTGATATGACGCTTTATTTGACTTCTAATGGTGACATTAAATAATCTCCCACGGTGCCCGTCCTAGCTCCTCAGCAGCCCCCTATACGTTGCTGCGTGTGGAGGTGAGGGGGAATGAGTGCCAATTACAACATGTAAACAGGCCTCGTAAGAGCGCTGCTCACTTACAGTTCATACAACTCACTTCATGAGCCCAGAAATCAAGGTAGCAAGGTTAGTGCCAGGAGCATGCACCTACTTTAAACTCGATAAGGCACTGGGCTTTATTGGTTAGTGTAGGAAACATTAATAGCCACCAGCTGCGCCTAAAAGCCTTCTGTGTAACTTGGTTGTATGACGGAACAACGCATGCAATTACTTTGCATGTCTTAACAATGCGATCTTTACCTTGACTGCGTCTTTACCACGCATGCCTTTACTATGCATGCTTTTACAACAAATGTATTGTAAAGCCATATGTGTGGTAAAGGTTACACCCCAGCCCTGAAAACTACCCCGACCCCAGCCCTTAAAACACCCAATGCTCTGCCCTGAGCCCTAAAACCAGCCACCAGCCCTAAACCTACCCCGACTACTGTCGTAAAAACACCCCAGCCCTCCCACTCCCCCGCCCGGAGCCCTCAAACTGACCCCATCCTTAAAAACGACCCCAGCCTCCGTCCCTGAGCCCTAAAACCCGAAAACAGAAAACTACTCACTAAGCCACGTCAGGATCTTTCTCGTTCCTCCCAATCTCACCTGGGCAGGAAGTCTCTCTCCTACACCTCCCACCCCGCCCTTACCTCTGAGTCTAGAGCACTGACTGCCCTTACCACGCGAACGCCTTCACCACCTCTACAATGAAAATCGCTGTAAAGGCATATGTGGTAAAAGAATATGCATGGCTCAATCTGCGTAGTTAATGCGGTTTCCTTTGTAACGTCACCTGTGGACGAACATAGTTCCATTCATATTTTGAGAGCCCAGTGGATGGGTTTGATGAGGTGGTGGCTGTAACAATTAACAACACTTGTATAAGGTGGCATACGATAATGTGATGCAGTCAATATGGATTACTGTATGTGGGCGTCAAGCAGCCATCAGCATTCTTTAGAACAACATCTGCACTGGAGTTGCTGTCTCTTATTCTCATTTATCATTTACCGACCTTGGAAGAAGGAAACATTGAGTTTACGCTGCCTCGAGTTGTAACACTATATTACATTGATAACCTGAATGATAACATTCTGTAGAGTTGTACAGGGTCTCACACTAGGTGCCTCTATAGTCAAAGCTTGAGAGACTAGGGTAGAAAAGCACCATGAAAAATCGGTGCTCTCCACGATTGAGTTTATAGCTCATTAATGAAAAGTTCATACATTCAGATTGTGACAATCTCAGTGATTTATGGCTCTGTCAGTGGGGTCTCGTCACCTGGTCTTCCATCCTTCTTCAATCACCCAACACAGGCTGGAGGAGTGCCAGAGGAAGGTGGATCTAGCCCCGTCCAACGGTAGAAGAGGCAGCAGGTTGCAAAGTATAGGCTTATCGGCTAACGTGTTTGCAAAAGCATATTCTGATAACATACAGAGGGACATTGGGGCAACAGACCTGGAAATCCCACTCCCGTCGTAAATTAGGGACCCCAAAGGCTGAGACCTCATGTAATCCATGACACGCTGTATATCACTGATGCAAGCCAAGCCAAGGAACTGCATTACACCACCATGCCTGGTGGTTCCTATTTCTCTGGTGCAAACTGGAGTTAAGCAGTTAGCCACATTTTAAGAATAAAAAATATTTGCATTCACCTTAAAAAATGTATTTTACTCCCACATTTGAATTTCCTAGAGTAAGATCTACAGCCACCTCAAAAATCTTATTTAAAGCTGAGCACAGTCATATATATTAGTTCTGGGTGAAATTTTAATTATGCCGGAGTAATTTACGTAGTTTCACTATATGCATGTTAAGTGAAATTCCTGAAATTATGCCATTATGTCACATGGTGTGATGTCATGCCATTCACAGTAAAATATCACTTTGAAAGAGCCATTGCACATACACACAAACAACGGAACACAAGCTGCTATTATTGCGGTGATTTCGCTAATTTGCACTCTGTTTTAGCACAAAATGATTCCTCACATAAGAAATTGATGCAAGGACGCATTCCCTACTAAAATGCAGTTCTAATTAACAGGTTTGCATTTTGCGTGATACACCCAATTATGTGTAATTTTTCCCAAATCTGGTGTAATTAGGCAAAAGCAGATTACACGAATTTCACACACTCCTAATTCATTCCAGGTACATCACAGACATGATCATGCGAAGGTGGTTCAGAATCCCACAAAAGCACCTACTCCATGACCTGTAGCTGACATTTCAGCTATGGCCCTCATTATGAATTCCCTGGATATATTGGTAGGGACACCTTGGGCCGGAATCTCTGATTCTGTCCACTATTTCCACACCTAAATTGGGGCATTTGGTGTTACTTCATCGGCAATTGGGAATTCCATGGTGACCCTGTATATTGGGTCCAAATCCATGTATTTTTGCCCCTGCCAGGGGATACCGTACACAACTCTGCTTTCAATGATCACCTGGTTGGAGCAGATAGTAAACCGGTGCAATGGCTTTGTTGAGGCCCATGGTGTGGCTAATGGGTCAGAGCTGGTAGCGTCTGTAGCTCCCATCTTTATGCTGGAATGGGGCTGTGTTTTCATGTGGTAAATAATTTTCCTTTACCAGGACTGAATTTGATACAGAAACATAATAAAATAGCTCAGTAAAATGAGAGGCAGAATCCGTGGTATTAGAGGTTCGGAATGGGCTTTATTCCAATAATCGATTATAATCGGATGCTCCAAGTTCCATCACCACGGGGGTTCAGGAAGTGAAGTACATACATTATTGACATGAAATGACTTTTATAGTACATACATTACAATGAAGCGAATGCAATAGGCGTAACAATTGATAAGGAAAATGACGAGTTGTCTGCGTAACCGAAAATGGGTGGAACAAGGAGTAAAAAGGAACATAATTGGTTATGATGTCACCTATAGGTGGATCTATAAGATAATACTTGGCATAGATGCGCGCGCAGCAGTATGACGTGTAATTGACGTGTAACTAGGGGGTGAAGGGGATTTGACATTTAGCTCTACATGTGGAGACAAGAAGTCTGGGGGGTCAAGTCAACCTAGTCCCAAATCATATCTAACATCCTATGTTTAAAGAACTATGTTATCCATAAAAGAAGGACTCTCGGACAGAATCTATTCTATACTGACTGTGCGTGCGTGTACAAGCGTCTAAGTGTCTACACTAAATGCGAGGGGGTAGAAATATTCCATGGTAACAGGACTATGAATTACTTGCACGAGGGCAGAGAAGCCGGGCCTTTTGCTTGGTAACTGGAAGAATGTTTACTTAAACTACTAGGCAGGAATGCATCGGCTGAGGGGGAAGCAGATAATTCGAAGGTGAAATACAGTTCTTGGCAGAGAATAGGCTGATGTCAGGCTTCGTGAGCCGCGCAGAGAATGAGACAAAGTTCATGGTCACAGATGCAGGCTCGAACTGGAGTTTTCAGAGGCAGAAAGCAAAAAAGAGTTTGATGACAGAATCTGGGCCTACTTGCCTGGACTGTAAAATGGCATAAGTGAACCATATAAAGCCGGTGGCCTTTCGTACTTAGGAATGGAATATCCGGCCTATTCATGGCGGATCTGACAGAGGACATGTTGACGGTGGACGCACATGTGTTTGCGTCTTCATAACTGGAACTGGAGGGAACATACATGTACTTGTGACATGCACATAGAACCGTTGGGGTCCAAGATAGGGGACATAACTGACCAGAAAAATCCATATTTCCACATTCCCTCCTTGTCCCCTACTTGCCCGTTAAGAAATATCAATCTTCATCAATTCATTGATCTGTTAATATAACATCATTTGTTCTTCTTTCTTCTTCCGTGACGAATGAAATCTTGGTGGTGGAATACATGATGTGGCACACAGACCACAGATCGCTGGTCCACATTGTAGACATAGACAGCAACTGAATAGTATGAGAAGGCCAATACCTAGGAAGGATAGAACTCTCCATCCCCAGGCTGATATCACACTCCAAAACCAACTGGACCAAGTCCAAGTGCCTGGGTTCTGGTGTATCTGGTTTACAATCTTATGAAGGCGAGTTATGGCTTTATATACAGATGGCGAATTTTCTGGTATGAATACGCAGCAGCTTGATCCGATGACCCTACAAGCTCCGCCCCTATCAGCCAGGATGACGTCAAGGACAAGACGATTTTGAAGCACAACAATCCGCATAGCAGACTGCTCTTCTGTTAAATTGCCTAGGGCGGAAATAGTTTCATTCACTACTGCTTCAAGTGTTCTAGTTAATCTACGTATCAGTTTACTATTAGTAACAGTACCTATATAGGGAAAGATGCCTTTATTGAAATCTGTGTATTTTTCCCATGCTGTTTCAGTGTAATCGACAATTGGGAGATCTCTCTGCTCTCTGTTGTGTACTAAATGAATATTTCTGTAATAATCCGGAGGAGCTAGAAAAACAGGTGGCAAAAGGAATGCAATGTAGCAGGTACCATCCCAGTCTAGAGGCAGACGCATATATGCAGTCTGACCACATATAAAGTAGGAGTGGTGAAAAGCTCTAAATGAAGATTTGCCTTGATCACTGAATTCTACTATAGTAGTGCATTTACTATGACCCATATGTATGGAACCAACCTTTCTTACACATAATTCCCCTTTTGCTGGGAATACTGACATGGTGGGTAAGACTAGTTCAACTTCGGATATGACATTTAAAATCATGGGATTAGGTGTAAAATTACCTAATCCATATACTTCATTTTCTAGATTAGTTCCTGTTCTTTTGGGGCGACCCTCCTTGTCAGGGTAGCAGACCTTGAGTAAAACTAGGTTCAGATTTCCCCATACCCACTGATCTTGGTAAACAGCTGTGTCTGAATCTATGGAATTGATTAAACTAAACCATGCTCCACAGGAGCCGTTATGTGTAAATGGGTGTGGAAAGAATGGCAGGACTCCTTCATAATTCTGATAGGGAGGGAGCCGACCACACACCCAACAATTAGTGGCATTACTAGTCTGATGGGAATGATGTAACATACTAATGAAAGTGTTATTGCGCAGCGCAAGTCTATAAGACAATTCATGCGGAGGTAAGTCACTAAAAGAATGTTCAGCAGTAACATTATAAACTTGTCTAGAAATAGGATAATATATGTGCAACAATATGCTTGCAGTAATTATTAAAAGACTCAAGAAAAACAAGATTATTAATGTCACTATGCAATGGCTATGCAGTAATTTACAATACGCCTGTTGTTTCATCATTTTTCGCGACTGTCCATGATTCAGGTCTAGAGGATACATGTCAGAGACAGATTCAACCGCTTCACCTAGGAGAGGACTTAAACAATCAAACCGTCTGACGTTCTAGGCCTCAATTTAGCTTTATAGAGTTCATTTTCAGTTTTTTCAACCAAAGGAAGTTTTGAATCAGTCTGTGAGGGAGTGCAGGGTACAATGTCTATATCCGAGGATTGTCCATGAAATTTCTTGATATGACTTGAATGAATCCAGCCCTTGCGGCCCTCGATCTTCACGGCTGTCCTTGTGGTTAGCAGAACCAACTTGGGTGTCTTCCACCTGGGCTCCAGCTGAGTCTTTCGGTCGAAATTTCTCACAAATACAATATCACCCGGAACTACGTCATGGGGTTTCACCTCAGTGTTGTCGGGAAAGGCTGCAGCTACCTGTGAACGACAAGATTGTAGTGCAGACATCAAGGAAGCCAAGTAATCTGTCAGCATATTACAGTCAACATCAGTTATTTTGCGTGGAATAGGCGTCCCCCACATATTTGGTGGTCTGCCGAAGATCACCTCATACGGGGATAGCCCTGTTCGAGAGTGTGCTACCATTCTCATGTAAAAGAGTGCAACTGGTAATGCTACTACCCAGTCGACACCTTTCTCTCTGCATATTTTGGACAATCTGATTTTTAGTATCTGGTTATGTCTTTCTACGAGACCTGCTGCCTCGGGGTGTCGGACACAGTGGAATTTCCACTGATATCCTAACAGAAGTGAAACATGTTTCATTAATTCGGATGAGAACGGCTGGCCGTTATCTGAGTAGACAACACGTGGTAAACCGTATCGTGGGAAGAATTCTCGAACCAACTGTTTGGCAGTAGTCGGGGCAGTGTAATCTGAAACCGGGTATGCCTCCGTCCAACGGGACAGAGCGCAGACGACTACGAGAACATATTTGAATCCTCGACATCGTTCCATCTGGATATAATCCATCTGGAGCACTTCAAAAGGGTGATCAGGAGGCTGAAATCCACCCTGTTCTACGGGAACGCTTTTTCCTGGGTTAAACTGACAACAGATCATACAGGTACGAACTTTTTGCTTTGCTGCTGCTCGTAAATGTTTATTAAACCAAATGTGTTGAATGCTGTCTAGCATAGCTTTTTCTCCGAGATGTGCTGGACTATGTGTAGTGTTAATTATAACTTGGACCATTGAATCAGGAAGGAACCACACAGACTTTTCCTTCATCATCCATCCCTGGTCCGTTTGGATCCCTCCTAATTCAGTCCATTTCTTTATTTCGTCTTGTGTAGCATGTGTCTGTATGTCAATTACGTCAAGAGTAGGATCTTTAACTGTCATACAATGTGTCGGCATCGGGACTATTGTCTTTGTCATGTCGGGGGTTTGAGTTTGAGCAGTCTGTTTAGCTGTTCTGTCGGCTAGATCATTGCCTTGGGAAATGATATCAGTAACCTTCGTATGGGCCTTACATTTCATAATTGATATTGCAGTGGGTCGATGTATTGCATCTAATAAAGCATGAATGAGGGGTCCGTGCTGAATGTGGGCACCGTGGGAAGTTAAATAACCTCTCTCTCGCCACAGCACGCCGAAGTCATGTACAACTCCGAATGCATAACGTGAATCAGTGTATATGTTGACTTTTTTATTCGTGGCTTGAATACAGGCTTGTGTCAGAGCGATGAGCTCTGCGGCTTGAGCTGACAAAGTATTTATACGATTAGTTTCAATGACTTCAGTATCTGTTGTGACTGCGTAAGCGGCCACTAACTCTCCTGTACTTGTTCTCATACATGAACCATCTACATACAACGTCAGGTCTGGATCTGACAATGGGACATCGGTTAAGTCTTGTCTGGGTTTTGTCGTTATAGTAATAACTTCAATACAGTCATGAGCTAGTGGGTCTGTTCCGGTTACTGGCAAAAGTGTTGCAGGATTCAATGTGTTACAGCGTCTGATTTCTATATGTGGCTGAAACAATGTAAGTTCATACCCTGTAAGTCGCGCTATAGTCAAGTGTTGTGTTTGCGTTCTATTTACAAGAACCTCTACTGCGTGCGGTACTTGAACTGTCAATGGATGTCCTAACACTATGGCATCGCTTTGTCTGATTGCTAAAGCTGTCGCTGCTACTGATTTCAGGCATGCTGGCAAAGCCTGAGCTACGGGATCTAATGTACTAGAAAAATAAGCACATGGTTTGTGTGCTCCTGCTTGTTCCTGTGTGAGTACTGACAAGGCAGTACCTTCGCGTTCTGTAACAAAGAGTGTAAACTGTTTTCTGTAACATGGCGTTGCTAAAACAGGTGCTTGACATAAAGCTTTCTTTAGGCTTTCAAAAGCTTGTGTATGTTCCTGAGTCCAAGGGAGAACAGTCGATGTGGCTGCCTCCTGTGTTGTCAACTGAATGAGTGGTTTTGCTAGAAATGCATACTGAGGGATCCACTGTCTACAGTATGAAGTGAGGCCTATGAAAGCCCGTACTTCCTTTTGTGTCTTGGGCATTGGCATGTTAGCTATTAACTGAATGCGGTCGGGTGTAAGCTGCCTTCCCTCCTTGGACAGCGAGTGTCCAAGATAAACAACTCGCTGGACACAGAATTGCAGCTTAGAAGGGGACACCTTGTGCCCCTTTTCGGCTAGAAATTTTAAAACTGTCAGTGATGCTTTTTCACATTCTGGTTCGCTTCTTGCGGTGATCAGCAAATCATCGACGTATTGGAGCAGAGCAGTGTTAACTGGCATGTGGATACTATCTAGTTCTCGTTTCAGTGCTTGGCTATAGATGCTGGGGCTTTCTGTAAATCCTTGAGGTGCGCGTGAGAATTTAAAGCTACGTCCATTTAAACTAAATCCGAACAAATATTGGCTTTCCGGATCTATTGGGACGCTGAAAAAAGCATTCTTGAGATCAATTACAGTAAAGAATGTTGCTTCGGAATCAATGGCTGTCAGTAATGACGAGATATCTGGGACCACAGGGAATTGTGGCACAATGCATTTGTTTAACTCGCGCAGATCAATAACCAATCGATAGACTGGCGGGGCCTTTGGATCTGTTCGTTTAAGAATCGGAATTATCGGTGAATTACATACATTGGAGTCTGTTTCTACGACTACTCCTTGGGCAATGAGCTCGTCAATGATTTGCAGTAAAGCCACTACAGCATCTGGGGGTAACTTGTATTGTCGCATTCGTGGTAGCACCACTCCTGCCTTTAATGTGACTCGATATGGTGTGATATTCATGCGTCCAACATCAGTAGGACCTTGTGCCCATAGATGTGTTGGTAATGTCTGTAGTCGGGGATCCATGTCTCTAGACACATAATGGCCCTTAAAATCACGTAAAAACAACCTTACTCCTTCCGGAGAACAACATATTATGGCTCCTAGAGCTTTCAACGTTTTTATTCCTAGCAAGTTTTCTGGACATGATTTAGTAAGCAATAAATCTGTAGTTCGGGTCAGAGGTCCTATCGTAAGTGGCAGTGGCTGTGATACTTCATTAACAATAGGTTTTCCTGAAAAACCAAGGGAAATATTCTGTGAGCCTGAGAGGGGTGCCCCTGGAACTTCACTGCGTTTTATGGTCGTTCGACTTGCCCCTGTATCGAGTAGAAATTTTCTATCTTGGCCTAATAATTCACTATGTACATAAGGTCCTTATTGATCTACTGGGATTTCAATAAGGGGTAAGTCAACTTCCCTCTCTAGGCTAGTTCATGCGTAACGCTGATACTCAGGATATTCATACTGTGCGGTCTGATACATTTGTCGTGTTGTTGTCTGTGTGGCAGCGACAGGCAACGGTGGTGCAGCTGGCACAAACTGTACTGGCTGTTGTGCGGCTGGCATGGCCTGGGCATGCTGCGGAGCTCCTTGTTCATTCTGATCTTGTCTAAATGGCCGTGATCTTTCTTGTGTTTTACCTATGCTGATATTATGTTTCAAAACTGGACAATCGTGTACGTAATGACCTGGCTTTTTACAATAATTGCATGTCCCTTTTACAGGTCCTGCTGAATCGGAATGTGTCATACCCTTTTTATGTCCTTCAGCTGGAACTGTCTGGGAAACTAGCATTTTCATTTTCGTGTCTTTCATGCGTCTGTGTTCATGTTCTTGTTCCTCTCTAATTCTATTGTGATGGTACTGTAACATTTGTAACATTTGTGATGGAGTGTTACCTTGCCAGGTACTCTCGAATTTTAATACTCTATTCTTTACTGGTGGCAGGGCATTTTCTACTAATTTTGTTACAAACAGATGTGGGTATGATTCGCTACTTGCTTTTATGCCACTATTTATACCAAAACATTTTTCAAATCGGGCATAGTAATCACTAGTGTCTTCATCTTGCTTCTGTTTACAGGCTGAAATTGTACCCCAATCTTCCTTTTTCGTAGTTAATAAACGTGGCAGTACCTGTACTAATAAACCTGGCAGTGCTTTAGTTTTATCCCCAAGTCCTGCTCCTGCAGTTCGGGCCTTTTCTTCTGCTTCTAATACTGACCATTCTATCTTTTGGTCTCCTACCTCCCACTCTTTTTCCTTGAGTTTCTCATAAATACCAGCAGGCATTAATACCTTTAATATTGTCATAATGTCGGGATAGGTATACTCTCCCATGAGTAACATGTCCTTAATTTCTCGGTGAAAACCCGCTGGATCTTTGTCATGACTGGGTACCACTTTTTTCATTTGTAACAATTCTATTTTTGATATGGGCGTATATACAAATACGCGCTTAAACTCGTTGTCCTCGCCTTTTATTGGGTGCACTTCTCGTAAGGGATTCTGTCTATCCATGTGATACGTTGTTCTTTCCTTGACGGGCAATGAGGCATGCTCTGTGCATACAAAAAGAATATACTGCTTTCTTGATTCTAGAATTTCTTTAATTAATTTAGTACCTGAACCTCTCCATTTATTCATAAGCAATTCGGTCAATATGTCAGGTAAGGGACCAGGGTCCGAATGCTGACTCCGATATAGTATAATGAGTTGTTGAATCATATAAATCCCAGCTAACCTCTGTTCGTCTGGGGCGAGATTCAAAAATGTGCGTGCTACTGTATCATCACTATATTTTCCGGGACTGTCCACCCAATGGACAGCTGCCCTGGCTAAATCTTGTTCATCCATAGAATCGAGAAAATGATAACCCCTTCGTTCTTGGAGTACTTTGTCGGCGGTTTGGAACGAATGCTCGTTAGACCTTATATTAATTATAGGTATTTGGAAATTCCTGTTATTATCTGGACATATCGGACGTATCGAGTCAGTAAGACATCTATTACTATTACAAGATCTTCCTCTACCTACATAGGCTATGGTGTCCGACTGTCCGGTGGGCGGTCCTGACCCTTCTTCCTCGCTTTGTTCGAACTCTTCTACCTCTAATCTCTCTTCGTGTAGGCGTTCTATTTCTTTACGGATCTTTCGGCACATGGCTATTATACAATTCTGTTTATCATGTCTCCCTTCTGATATATTCTGGCTCCATCTTGTAAGAATTTTCATTGCTTCCGGGTCTACCCCCGGTCGGTCTTGATTTCTGATCACACAGTTTATGAGGAAACGTAACAGTTCCCCCTGTATCTCTACTTTCTGGTATTCCATAGCTCTGTTAATACATTCTGGATCTCGCCCTGTTTGGACAAAATGATATATTTTATCTAGATGCTCAGTCATTCCTGGTAGCTTTCCTAAATACACTGCGGCTCGTCTGATACGCAATGATGCCAGGGTCATTTCGTCCTCTTTACCGGGCACAGGGTCATATCTGCAATCTATAAGAAGTTCCTTCAGCGTACGGGCACTAATGAGTTTCGGTGTACGTGAATGTGCTGACTCTTGAAAAGTAGGTTTATTTATTCTGGGTGGTGTAGAAAAAATGTTGCTAGCACCTCCCGTAGCCCCATCTGGGGTGTCGGGCGTGAAAGGATTCGTCGAACGTGACACAGCAACTACAGGTGTGGACACAGCTATAGAAGTAGCTGTAGGAGCGGATGCAGAAACAGATGTGCTTGCCGGAACTTGTGACTCGATTTGTTGCTGTAGGGATACGGGCACTGGATCTTGGCGTTGAACCTCCCTGGTATGCGGTCTATGTGGGGCGGAATTAGCATACTCGGGAGCTGCGTCATCTAAATATGAGGAAAGAAAAACATCTTCTGCTGTTCTAGGATGCCCCTTAGGATGTACCTTTATTGGGAACAATGGGGGTGGCAAGTCTTTCGGTATTTCTGGAGTAGCCTTAGGTAATCCTTCGGCCAGAAGGGGATACATACCATTCATAAGGGCATTTCTTTGTCTGTCTACTTGTTCTGATTTCACTCGGATACCTTCCTTAATTAATAGATTCTCTCGAACTTTATTTGAACTTTCTTTATTCTTTTCTTCCTGTCTACGTGCTTTTTCTGTGCGTCTATGAGATTCTTTACGCCATAACTCAACGGCGTCTTTCTGTGACTGTCTGACCTTCCTTTTCCATAACTCTTCCTCAACTTTCATGATGCACTCTGCATCCCAGGTTCCCGCTGTGGGCCACCTCTGACTTTCTGGTAATCCCTTGGTGTAGTCTACCCATAAATCAAGAAATAATATAGCGTCTAAGCCATGTTTGTGATACATAAAGTGCCCTGGAGTGTCCCTAGGAGGAATAGGAACGGCTTCTTCGAGAACCCCTTTTCTAGTAGTGATCTGTCTTAATTTCGAAAAGAGCGGCATATTGAGAACTGACCTTATACTTGATTTTGACCAACTGACCTGATACTTGAATTTGAACAGACTTAATACAATTAACACGATAATGAACAGTCATTCATACCACAATATGCAGGACGTTTTTAAACACATTTAAACATTTAACATTAAACCTTTAACTGAAACAACAATGATGATCGTCTGCATAACTAATCACCAAGCTTAATTCTTGATACTTCGGAATACTTGATATACTGCTAAACAGTACAGATACACTGCTAAAACAGTGCAGACCGGATTTGTGTACCCAAACCCGTCTTGACCGGCACAACCTATGTGCACGTCAGAAATGCCTCCCCAGCAATGGTACTCACCGGGTAGCTTCGGAAACGGAAGGCCTCGGTAACTTGAACTTGAACCGGACTGGACTCGACTCGACTCGTCGGACACTGGACTTGACTTCGAACTGGTGGGTCTCTGTATACCTCGGATCTTGCTCTCTCAGCTAGACTCTGGTCGGGATACTTCGCACTTCTCACCGCCTCGTCTGGGTGTTGATCGCAGTCTCAGTCGCCCCCGCTTGACCGGAGGGAGATACA
This sequence comes from Triturus cristatus, assembly GCF_964204655.1. Lineage (NCBI taxonomy): Eukaryota > Metazoa > Chordata > Amphibia > Caudata > Salamandridae > Triturus > Triturus cristatus. The sequence continues at coordinate 714,341,055 of NC_140588.1, read as the reverse complement.
GGAAATCCTGCTGGTACGCGTTATTGTCCGTCCAGCTGTGGCAGGAGACCGGGCCTGCAACTCACCGCCGGCGCGTGAGATGAGAAAGTGTCCCTATTCGGGCGCCATTCATGTGGTAAATAATTTTCCTTTACCAGGACTGAATTTGATACAGAAACATAATAAAATAGCTCAGTAAAATGAGAGGCAGAATCCGTGGTATTAGAGGTTCGGAATGGGCTTTATTCCAATAATCGATTATAATCGGATGCTCCAAGTTCCATCACCACGGGGGTTCAGGAAGTGAAGTACATACATTATTGACATGAAATGACTTTTATAGTACATACATTACAATGAAGCGAATGCAATAGGCGTAACAATTGATAAGGAAAATGACGAGTTGTCTGCGTAACCGAAAATGGGTGGAACAAGGAGTAAAAAGGAACATAATTGGTTATGATGTCACCTATAGGTGGATCTATAAGATAATACTTGGCATAGATGCGCGCGCAGCAGTATGACGTGTAATTGACGTGTAACTAGGGGGTGAAGGGGATTTGACATTTAGCTCTACATGTGGAGACAAGAAGTCTGGGGGGTCAAGTCAACCTAGTCCCAAATCATATCTAACATCCTATGTTTAAAGAACTATGTTATCCATAAAAGAAGGACTCTCGGACAGAATCTATTCTATACTGACTGTGCGTGCGTGTACAAGCGTCTAAGTGTCTACACTAAATGCGAGGGGGTAGAAATATTCCATGGTAACAGGACTATGAATTACTTGCACGAGGGCAGAGAAGCCGGGCCTTTTGCTTGGTAACTGGAAGAATGTTTACTTAAACTACTAGGCAGGAATGCATCGGCTGAGGGGGAAGCAGATAATTCGAAGGTGAAATACAGTTCTTGGCAGAGAATAGGCTGATGTCAGGCTTCGTGAGCCGCGCAGAGAATGAGACAAAGTTCATGGTCACAGATGCAGGCTCGAACTGGAGTTTTCAGAGGCAGAAAGCAAAAAAGAGTTTGATGACAGAATCTGGGCCTACTTGCCTGGACTGTAAAATGGCATAAGTGAACCATATAAAGCCGGTGGCCTTTCGTACTTAGGAATGGAATATCCGGCCTATTCATGGCGGATCTGACAGAGGACATGTTGACGGTGGACGCACATGTGTTTGCGTCTTCATAACTGGAACTGGAGGGAACATACATGTACTTGTGACATGCACATAGAACCGTTGGGGTCCAAGATAGGGGACATAACTGACCAGAAAAATCCATATTTCCACACCCCGAGTGCTGTAGCTGCTCACAGCCCAAGCAGCATCACACACGGGTCTGGGTCCGGTGTCTCCTGTCCTGGAATTATCACTAATTCTGGGAACAGAAACAAGGGGTGAATTGGAATGACCTGGCCATTGCTGGCATCCCATAAGGAGGCCCTATGTGTGCAAATTAGTCTTAGTTGTATTTCTTACTTCCGTTTTACCAAACATAATTGTCTAATAAGTACAGGATATCTGCCCCATAATTTGAGCTTGACATGCCGTCAGTGGGGTTCACCAGACAATATCACTAAGGGCATCAGTCCAGGTGCCAATGGATATGCAGCTTGTAATTTCCCACCGAAGAATTCCCAACATTGCAGATTTTGTGATTTTCCTGCATTGAATCACCACTCCATTTGGAGTTTTGTAGGTTAGACTAGGGAATAGCGAGCAGATGGTGTACTCGCCCTTCCCACAACAGGAGCTACAAAGCTTAAAATCGGGCTCTTTGTTCCACTAGGCCTTTGCCAATTTTGTGCACAAGTTGTAATCTCGAATTGTACTGAGGGCCTAATTGGGCTTGGGCTTGTGGGCTCTTATACTGGGACACGTACACTGCTAGTCACAGAGTGCTAAGTGCTGTTATATATAAAGAAAAAAAGCCAAGGTTGTGTGGAAGTCATCATCATGATATAAGCCCGAAGGGCAGCAATAGAACAAAAGCCAACCAATTTATGGGCCATATGTTAGGAAAATTCAGTCAAAAAGAAATATTTTTCAACTGTTAGTGGTACCGACTGAACAAGAATCAGTCTCCTAGAGGGGAAGGCACTTTAACCCTCCCCCGCGAGCTTACCCAGTACCTTCTTTCCTGCTTTCTTTCATCCCTGAGAATAACCTCAAGCCCTCCTGATAAGATTTCTCCAGAACAGAGTGTCCTCAAATTCCTCAGCACAGCCTAAAGGAGAAGCTCTGCAGCTTCCTCAGAACCCTTTGTAATGAGAAGCAGGGGATGCATTTAGAATAAATCTACTTGACACTTGGTTAATTTAATGAAATGGAATGTGCTCATAAAAATCGTATCTCCATAATGCAAAATATCTGCATTAAAGATAACCTTCTCTTGAGTGAAAAATGATTTCCCTCTTTGGTAGTCAAGTTTCACTTTGTCACTTTTAACTCATTTGAGTACACATTTGGCACGTGGTGGCTGATCCAAGCCAAAAACTATTGAGATATATCTTGAATAAGAAATCCACACGAGTTCGGTCTTTCGGAATATACCGGTAATGTTTCTGCAAGAGAAAACTGTCTGCGGTTCGGGTGGCCGCCATTTTGCGGCTCCCTGAAGCGTTAAAAACGGCTCCGGAAATTGTCGAGGGGAGTGCTGGAAACACTACTCAATGCCCGTTCATTTCAAGAAATGTCTTAAGTTGCCAGCAGAGACTTGTGCTGAAGACAGGTGGAAACAATGCTTCTGCTGGGGTCTACCCAAAACTCTGACACGGTCGAAAATATTGCAGACATGACTGACTTCAATGTGAACATCGATCGGACAGGCCAGGTGCACAATATTTTATGTCAGTTTAACCATACTCTTTACGAGTCCTTTGTGAAATTGTGTTGCAAAACTGTATGTCATTATTTTGACACCAAGACAGTATACTTAGTGCTGACCGAATGAAATGAATGGCAAAGCAAAGAGATGTCTGGCAGCTGTTTATTTCTGTATCACTCTCTTCAGCGCAAATACTGCGCCTGCTGTAAGGAGTCCTGTTCCAACCTGAGAAAACTGGAAGTTTGTTTTTTGCTTTTGGGCTGTTGCTTTGGCATGTGACCCCACTATTCGAGCGTTACCCACTGCACAGGTTTGAGCTGTAACCTCCAGTGTCCACCTTTTAAAATAAGGTCAGGTGCTCTCTGCCTTGTGTCCCTTGAAGAGAGGGCATCCATGAAAGAGTGTGGGTGCATGTGTATGCAAAGTTTCCATCAGTTAGCAAAAGAAAAAATTGAAGCCACAGAAGCTTTCAGAGGATGGAGAGAGAAACCAAAACCTTGTTTAGGGCTGCAGTGGAGAGAGAAAAGATGCTCCGTAAGCCTCTGGCAAAGTGAAAATCTTGGACATGGTGGATGGTGCTCTTCGAAGGACAGTGTGTACCCAAGTTGTGCCAGAGTGTGTTTGAGAGGGCACTGAGCAGACATGAGCTACCATAAGCCTCTCTCCTATGCAAGGAGCTTGTCTGACAGCAGGGAAAAGGCAGGTTTGCAGGAGAAAAGGACCCTTGCATTGATTGAGTTCTTAGGGCCTAGCTTTTGAGAAGGCTATGGTAGTGTATGACAGACTGGGGTCTTTGGGGTCTTATATACCTCAATGATAACCAGTATAATGCGAAATTCACAATGACTTTCGACAGAGAGAAGATCAATTTTTGGGACATAAGGTTCTATGTTAAGGATGGCAGAATACACAGTACCCTTCATAGGAAAGACACGGCCTGTAATGGGATATTGCATGCTGACAGTGCGCATGCTCGGTCGGTTGTCAATAATATCCCATATGGGGAAAGGACGAGGATAAGGAGAAATTGTAGTGAAGAGGATGCATACCTCTACAATATCTCAGAATCCAGAAAGAGATTCTTACAGAGAGGGTATGATAGGGAGGTCCTTGACAGAGCCATTGAGAAAGCACAATGTCTCAATAGAGAGGACACCCTGTGTGAGAAACCGAAAAAAAGATGTGGCAATGGAAAAATCAGTTAGGTTTATTACCCAATATAACACCAACAGCAGTAAGATTTTCAATATCTTGAAAAAGAATTGGTGTATTTTGAAGGATGTACCAGTGCTAAAGAGCTGTCTCACTACTACGCCCTCGGTAACATATAGAAGAGGCAAATCATCTCGCAATGTCCTATGCCCCCGTTATGTTATCAACAAAAATGATACAGGGTTGCCTTCCAAGCCTAAAGGTTTTTACACTTGTGGGATGTGTAATGTGTGCCCCTATGGCAAAAATAAAATCTCGAAGTTTGCCTATAATACCCCTAATATGCACAATATAATACATTTCATCAACTGCAACACCACGCATGTCATCTACGTGATAGGATGTAAATGTGATATCATATATGTGGGGAGTACGGTTCGCCCATTAAAGATTCGGATACAGGAGCACCGTAGGGCCATACTCAATAGAGATAGCAGATACCCCCTAAGTGAACACTATAGGACAACACATTCTGAAGATAACTATTTTTGGTTCCATGTAATTGACTATGTACCTATTGGCAATAGAGGAGGCGATAGGGAACTACTAGTCAGGCAAAAAGAGGCAAAATGGATTTGTAGATTGAGGGCTACACAGATGGGTCATAATACTGATAAGGAACTTCATCACTTCCTTGGGTAAATAGTACTACCAAAAGACACTCTCTTTTTTGATGACATCTAATAACAATATATTTATTGTAACATCCATATGACTCTATTCGATATATGTATAATATGAGTATTTTAAAGACATGCTTTGGGAACAGATCTTTTACCTTGGATTATCCTCGTGCTCTTTGTCGACTATCATTAACCATCTATCCTACTGTTTTGAGTAATCGAATAATAATTTCCGAATTGCAATATATTCTGACATCTATGACCATTGTAGTCTCCCTGTTGTGTTGTATGATACGATCCCTATACATGAAGCTTGAGATGTGTTAATTTTTCTACAATTTTTGATATATACGGATGTGAAACTTTTGTGGGTCGTGTAGAACAATGTATTGCTCTACTCAACTCATAGAACTGTATCTATTTAATTATGGCTAAGGCTATTTTAAAAATGTTTTTCTTATTCTTTGAATTTATGTTTATTTACTTTCTTCTTCTTTCTATTTTTTCTTTGGGAGTTGAGTTGCTTTCATTGTCACACATTTGTTATTATTTTTGATTGCGGTTTTGTTTTTGGGCTCTGGGCACGCAAGTATGGAGCTTGATGGTTTCAGGATGGCCACTCTCGTTTACTCAATAACCATTATAACGTTACAAGATGGCCACCTATAATCGCTTATGTGAGCATGTGACGATCGAGTCATGGAGGTTTGATTTTTTAACCTCCTTCTATACGTCCAACTGTTCTATTATGTGGCCTTTTTATTTTATCACAAATTCCTCAATTGATATTTACCGTTGGGTATGTTACTCCCGTCTTTGTGAATACACCTTAGTAGATATATATGGCCACTATACTATAAGATGGCCGCCCTCTTTACATACATTTACGATCGTGATTAAACCATAGTCGCTTTCGATTATACTTTTTTGTTACGCACGCATTGGACATTATGTCGCCACTTACGTATTAGGTATGGCTTTAAATGGTGGGGCGTTTTTCCAAGATGAGTTGCTGCCAGTTACCATGGCATCGGTCACGTCCGGATCACTCTGATAAGAAACTGTGGGGTTTGTTGTAAATGCAAGATGATGCATTATAGATGTAAGGGATTTTTTGACTCTCACGACAAGCTAGATGTTGCTCTCTGGCTTATGCCACAGGGCTACTTTATGGGAGGGTTCTGACTGGCACTTTTATTGGGTTCTTGATGGATATGCGTTGCGCCTTATTGTTTCTAGCATTTAAACAAGCACTTTTATTATAAGCTACAGGGTAGTCATGGCTATTTGTCCGTTTGATTATTATCCCTTAAATTATTAAAATTATTATATTTTTAAGCTTTATGCCGCCATGTCAGGATTGTTGTTTCGCAAAATTATGCATTATATGTGGACGGGAGCATTCTAAAGTTTATGACAGGCTTTATGTTACTCTCTAGATGAAGCTCAGATTGCAGGGCCTCTTTTTAGGGAGTCTTTTTACTTACATTACGAGAGTTTCAATGACAGGAGTGAGTTTTGCTTTGTTTGTTTTTGTTTTAGTGTGCCTCTGAGTATTAAGTCGAAGGGTAATTGTTGATATTGGTCTGTTTGTTTTTTATCATTAAGATCATTATACCTTAAAGCTCGTTGCCGGTTTGTCAGGGACCAGACTCTCAATTTCGGCATCAATATTCTACAGGTTTTATTCATAGCTCTATTAGTTAAGGTGAGCCTACCTTGGGTTTGGACTGTATGTATATTACATAAGTGTTATTTTCTTTTGTTTTTATTATAACCTTTTTTCTTTGTTCTTTAGATTTTTTTAACCGTTTGTATCTTGCGTTTTGACCTAAAACTTATGCAATCTGCTTAGTTTTTGCTCCATTGAAGAATTTATGTATACTGCTATTTAAAGGTGAGCAGATACTGGGCAATATACATTTAACATAGTCCTTTATTGTCTTTTGCATATTAATTTTTCCGTTTTCTTTAGGAACATGTTTCAGGATATTTTTTCAAAAAATATATTTTCCATGGCAATGGATACAAGGCGAGCTATTTCTTATGCACACTCCTCGTGTTTATTATTTTTTATTTTTGGTTCTATTAATAGATTCAGATGTTGGGGTCTTTTTGTATGTACGTAATCGTCAATATACACACGTTCCATCCTATTGGGATTGTTTGAGCTGTGCATTCCTTGGATTTCATTATCCCACAACCTTGATTGATTCCTAGGTGAGATCACCTCTTGATTCATTTTCTGGGTCTTGCGTTTTTGTTAGGCTCTTTTATGCCTTTTTACACTCTGGGTGTCTCTTGGATTATTCCTAAATCTTTTATCCATACACACTATATTCATTGTTTACTCGTTTTTATAGCTAAAAATTTGTGCTCACTTGTTGATGCTTCCCATTATTCCTTGGCCTTTCTCCTTTCTTGCTTTCTTCCTGTTTTGTATTCCTTTCTTTGGCGATTTGACTCAAAACAATTCCAAACTGGATAATAATTAAGTGATGACATGTATTGTGTTGTTTCTGTTCTTTGTTTTATGTCAGCAAAATACATGAATATGTATAATATGATGCTGCTGTCATTTTTTGTAATTTTTCCCCTGTTTGTTTGTTTGTGGAGATATGTGATAAGAAACATTTGTTTTGTTGTTTATATATATGGAAGTGATGTGGGTTGTTCGTATTTTATATACAGGTGTTTGTGTTTTTTAATTTATGATTATATGTATGTATTTTATGTTCTATGTCAAGTGGTGTTTTAAATATATGTTTTTCTCCATGGTTTTTCTGTATGGTTCACCATTGTTTTTCATATAAGCCCCGCCGAGTTTTTTTTTCTTCAAATATCCACCAACGTTCTGTCCATCCACCTAAAAAAGATAATTTTATAGTTGCTTGGAAAGTCACATATCTGCAGCAAGTCACGTACAGCACATCATCGGTGCACCTAATTGCATGGATTTGCCAGTTGTTTTCCAATAAAATTGTGTAGTAAATTCTAGTAGTAGTTAGGAGTAAATTCTCAGCCCACCACGGCATGCTGATTTGCTAAAGTAATCAGATGTAACAAGAAATGTGCTATGTGAAGAGGCAGAAACATCCCTCTGTTTTGCAAAACACATCTAAGAGAAATCTAACAAAATAAACCTGTTAGACCTGTCAGCCCTTTGGGTGGTCCCTCCTCATCATTATTTATTTTGTCCCACTTTTGCCTCAAACCCTGTTTGAATTCTTCCTTTTTGGGAACCACCAGACTTTTTCGTGTTGCTGCGGATTCAGGGAGCCATTTTAGCTACCCCTGAAACTTCTGTCTGAGGGCCTGGAGCACAAAATGGTGGCCACCTGTGACATCACCAGCATCCACTGGAACCTACTAGCACCTTCCAGAACATTCCAGAACCCTGTGACCGTTGGAGGCGGTTTAGAATGTTGGGGAGCTAAGAGAGAGAGTTGGCAGTTGGAGCTGGCAGTTGGCACCTGACTGGTGAAGAGTGAGCAGCAGAAACCTGAAGGAGGAAGGAGTGAGGCAGCAGGGGTGGAAACTTGTGCCTGGAGTGGGGTCCATAAACCCACCCGTGATACTAGTCCCTACTGACTGAGCCCAGCCTGGAGCCCTGTGTGGGAAGAAGCAAGAAAAACCATCTTAAGGACCTGGACAGCAGGAACAGGCCTTAGAAGTCAAGAAAGCAAGATCCTGACCTGGATACTGGTTTCCCTGGAGCCGGACGTCGAGTAGCCTGGAGACCTGGAGCCTGAGGTGGAGAAGCGGCGCTGACTGGAGAAGCAGACGTCGTGCCCAGAGCCGCCAGAGATCGTGAGAGGGCGCCGACGGAGGACGTGAGGTGTACCAGAGGTCGAGGTGGAAGTTAACCAAGGTCGAGTGAGCGGTGTCAACGGGGGAGTGAAGTCCGCCCTCCGGAGTCGCCGGAGACCGAGGTGAAGTGTACCGGAGGTCGGGAGTGAGGATCGCACTCCGGAGTCGCCGGAACCTGAGAGAATCGTGCCGGAGGTCGGGAGTGGAGGTCGCACTCCGGAGTCGCCGGAAACCTGAGGAAAGGAGCACCGGAGGTCGGGAGTGAGGATCGCACTCCGGAGTCGCCGGAAGTCGACATCCAGCCAAGGCCGGCCGACGTCATCGAAGCTGAGGTCGCCATCGGACCGGAGCCGCCCGAGGTCGACATCGAGTAAAGACTGCCCGACGCCATCGAATCGGAGGTCGAGATCGAGCCGAGGCCGCCGACATCGAACCGGAGCCGCCTGCCGGCGTCGTCAGGAACTGACATTGTGCCGAGGCCGCCGACGTCGAACCGGATCCGCCTCACGGCGTCGACACGACTCCAGCGGCGTCGGAACATCAGAAAAAGGGCAGTAAGTGGAATAGAGGGCGCCAAAGGCCCTGTGGAATCCTAAGAGACTACTCTAGGGGTTAGAGAGGTGCTGGAACCAGCTGGACTGTGCCAGGGGTGAGCTGGGACTAATCTAAAGGGGTTGTGTGGAGTGAGAGAGCCAGGTCTCTGGTATTCCCCCCTTGATCTACCTCAGTTTAGGCCTCAGCCTTGTCCAAGCCAGGGAGTAGACACCCTCAAGCCTTCCACATCCCCACAAGCTGTGCCTGGGCCAAATCAGCCCTTAGGAATTCAAATGTGATCTGATTCTATGAGTGTCACTGTCAGCTTTTAATTATTTATTAGGGGCACTGTATTTATTGTATTTAACCTATTTATTGCTTCACTGTATTTATTGGTCCACAGTATTTATTGATGCACAATATTTATTGGTTTACAGTATTTATTGCCTCAGAATATTTAATTGCCTGTATGTATTGCACTTATATTTATGCCTTCAGTATTTATGATCACCCCTATTTATTGAATCATTAAGCCAGTATTTATTTGACCCGCACTATTTAAAAAGCTTTGTATATTGTGATTGTGTATTATTTATCTAATCAGCAACTAAGAGAAAAAGAAGATAAAGAAAGCTATTTTCATAATTTTTACGATGTAGAGTCGTTTTTGGAACGGATGCACGCATGGTTATTGTTTGGGTATGTCGTATGCTTAGCACGGAGCCTGATTCCTGACCACTCGAGCCAAGCTACCACAGTGTGTCCGGAAGACCACCACCACCCTTTCAGAGCGGGAGTGTGGGTTTCTAACATAAATTGGTGTTCAGTGGTGGGATAGAGCTGTGCCTACGTATACTCAACAATAACTGTGGGTAGTCCATAGGCCTACACCGGGAGTTTTCTCAAAGCGGCCTTCCTAATTGTGGGTTTTTGTTTTTTCCAAATTTACTCTGGTGGTGGGAGGAGGTATTATTAAAGGTACCCCCCTGCATAGTTACTGCACAAAACCTGTCCTCTAACCTGAGTGGGCGAGATGGAGTTTGTACTAGAAAATCTAGAAACGTACACTGTGGCCCAACTCAGGGAGTTTTGCCAGCGGGAGGGGGTGTACTGTCCCCCAGGAGCAAAGAAGGGTGCACTCCAAACCAGCTTAAGGGCTTGGGGGGAGGCACGACGGGAAAGCAAGGCTGAGGAGGAAGACAGGGATGGAGAGCCTGACCCCGAGGGGGCTGAGATGTACCAACCTGAGGTGGGGAACCTGTCAGCGGGGCCCAGAACCATTTCCAGGAAGGGCAGCAGTGCCTCTAGCGGTGGCTTGTCTGAAGTGGAGTTAACCGACCGGAGGGAGAAAAGACAGCTCACATGGGACTTAGCAAGGCTGGAAAAGGAGAAGGAGGAGCAGAGGATGGCCCATGAATTACGACTGAAAGAAATAGATCTTCAGATCTTGAGAATCGGGGCACATCCTGTTCCTAATGGTGGCAGCCAAACCCAAGAGATCACCAGGGAACCTAAACCATACCTGCCAAAGGACATAGTAGCTAGCTATGGGGCGGGTGACGATATCGCCAAGTGGCTAGCAGCCTATGAGGTCTCGTTGAGGGCCCATGGGGTTCCAGAGAAGTACTGGGGAGGGGGATTGTACAAGTACATGCCTCCAGCTGGTAGGGATGCATTATTGGCCCTCGAAGAGGATGAGCAGACCCACTACCCCACCAAGAAACTGGCGCTCATAAGAAAGTTTGGACTAACACCCGAAAAGTACAGACAGAAGTTCAGGGGTAGTCACAAACTGGGCACACAGAATTGGGTGGACTTCCTGGACTATGCAAAGAAGGCACTGGAAGGTTGGATTCAGGGCAGTGAAGTGAGGAACTACGAGGGGTTGTTTGACCTAGTACTGAAGGAACACCTGCTCGAGAAATGTTTCCCTGAACTGCGGCAACACCTGGTGGATAGCAAGCTGACCAGTCCCCGGAAGCTTGCTGAGGAGGCGGACATTTGGGCTAGTACCCGGGTGTCCACAAGGGGGACTGGAGGGGATACTCAAAAGGCCGGACAGGGCGCCCCCCAGAAGAAAGAGGGAGGGGAAAAGAAAAAGGAGTTCTCCAAAGGCCCCCAAAATAACTTCCAAGGAAAGGGAACAGGATTCACCCCTAGGGCTAACCCACCCAGAGACCCTAATCCTGGCCAGAGTCAGCAGCCAAGGGTTGTCCATTGCTACGAGTGCGGTGGCGTTGGACACTATAAAGGAGATCCGAAGTGCCTGAAACGACCACCCCCTCCCATTGGAGGAAAGACCCCCGGAGTAGCTAGTGTAGTGCTCGGGGAGGAGATGCCCTTAACTAAGGGAAGGGAGTGGGCGGGTGTCACTTTAGTGTCCCTGGGAGAACGGGAGATGGTTCCTAAGATCCAGGTGCCCGCAAATACCGCAAAGTATGGGCAGTGGGTCACCATCAACGGCCAAAGAGGGGAGGCTCTGAGAGACACAGGAGCCAGTATGACTATGGTGCGTAGCCAACTGGTGTCTCCAGAGCAGGTAATTCCCGATGTACTCCACCCAGCCGCGATGGCTGACGGCAGAACAGGCCACTATCCAGTGGCCGAGGTTCCCTTTGAATGGGGGGGGGTTGCAGGTTCACTTCGAGTTGCCGTAAGCCCTGCCGTGCCAGTCGATTGTCTGCTGGGGAATGACATGGAGCACAATGCTTGGAAGGAGGTGGAATACCGGACTCACACTGAGATGCTGGGTACACCTGATTGGGCCTGTGTTAGCACAAGGTCCACGACTACCCGAAGAGGGAGTTCATTTCGGCTGGAGCCTGGAACAAAGGCCCAGCCAGCTGCCAGTCAAGGGAAGAACCGAGGACAGGAGGAGCCTGCCTCGGCGTCCCCACCCCGTAGAACGGATAGGCCACCGGAGGTGGTGGACCAGGAGTCTGCGGTGGGGGACGTTACCAACCTGGAGGACCTACCCATCCCGGCCGAGTGGCACGTGGAGGGAGGCCCGTCCAGGGAGGAATTCTGCCAGGGCCAGAGGGAGTGCCCTACCCTTGAGGGGCTGAGGCGACAGGCCGAAGCCCAGGCAGCAGGGAACGTTGAAGGGAACTACAGTGTTTACTGGGAGGATGGCCTCCTCTACAGTGAACCCAAGGCACCCCTACATGGATCGTCACGAGCCTTGGTAGTCCCTCAACGTTATCGAGCCTTCCTTCTGGAGTTGGCTCACGAGATACCATTGGCAGGACACCTGGGGCAAGACAAGACCTTCGCCCGTCTTGTCCCACACTTTTATTGGCCTCAGATGAAAGTGTCGTTCGATACCTACTGCCGGACATGTGTGTCTTGCCAAGCCAGTGGGAAAACAGGGGTGAAGCTGAAAGCTCCCCTGGAACCACTTCCTGTCGTTAGCACCCCCTTTGAAAGGGTGGGCATCGACATTGTGGGTCCATTAGATCCGCCGACTACAGCTGGTCACAGGTTTATCCTGGTTCTGGTGGATCATGCCACACGGTACCCAGAGGCAATACCTCTGAGGACCATAACAGCACCTGTTGTGGCTAGGGCCCTGATGGGAATCTTTACCCGAGTGGGTTTTCCCAAGGAAGTTGTGTCCGACAGGGGGACCAACTTCATGTCAGCGTATATGCGGGCAATGTGGAAGGAGTGTGGAGTGACCTACCGGTTCACAACTCCTTACCACCCCCAGACAAATGGTCTGGTGGAGAGGTTTAACAAAACCTTGAAGGGCATGATCAGAAGTCTGCCTGAAAGCCTGCGGAGGAAATGGGACGTCCTCCTACCCTGCTTACTTTTTTCCTACAGGGAAGTGCCACAGAAGGGAGTGGGCTTTAGCCCCTTCGAGCTTCTGTATGGGCACCCTGTACGTGGACCTCTCAACCTGGTGAGAGACGGATGGGAAAGAACTCCCAGAAAGCTTCCCCAGGATGTGGTGAGCTACATGCTGGCCTTCCGGAGCCAAATGGCTAAGTTGTGGAAGCAAGCTTCTGACAACTTGGAAGCCAGCCAAGCAATGATGAAGGCGTGGTATGACCACAATGCTCACCCGGTGGAGTTGGAGCCTGGCCAGAAGGTGTGGGTGATCGAACCGGGAGAGCTTAGTGCCCTCCAGGATCGTTGGTCAGGACCCTTTGAGGTGTTGGAGAAGAAGGGTAAGGCTACCTACTTGGTGGACCTGAAGACCCCTCGTCAGCCCCTGCGGGTGCTGCATGCCAACCGCCTCAAACCCCACCACGAGAGGCCCGAAGTCATCTTGATGATGGTGACTGACGGAGGAGAGGACGTGGAAAGCGAGCCTCTCCCTGATCTGTTTGCGTCTCAAGAGAAGGATGGGTCGGTGGAGGGAGTGAATCTCTCCCCATCTCTAACTCCTGAACAGCAGGAGGACTGTCGCCAGGTCCTGGGGCAGTACTCTTCGTTGTTCTCCCTTGTCCCGGGTAGGACTCACCTGTGCGTCCATGACGTGGACACAGGAGACAGCCCACCTGTGAAGTCCAAGATCTACCGGATGTCAGACAAGGTGAAGGCCAGCATTCATAGTGAAGTCACTAAGATGCTGGAGCTAGGAGTGATCGAACCTTCTAGCAGCCCCTGGTCCAGTCCGGTGGTACTAGTACCAAAAGCTGCACCACCGGGTGCCCAACCGGAACTGAGGTTCTGTGTGGACTACCGGGGACTGAATTCAGTGACCAAAACTGATGCTCATCCGATCCCTAGGGCGGATGAATTGATTGACCGGCTGGGAGCTGCCCAATATCTAAGTACCTTTGACCTTACTTCTGGGTACTGGCAGATCTCTTTGACTGATGGAGCAAGGGAAAGGTCAGCCTTCTCCACGCCCAATGGCCACTACCAGTTCTGTGTGATGCCCTTTGGGCTCAAGAACGCACCTGCCACGTTTCAGCGCCTGGTAAACCAGATCCTCACCGGAATGGAGAGTTTCTCTGCTGCTTATCTGGATGACATAGCCGTCTTCAGTAACAGCTGGGAGGATCACTTGCGTCACCTGCAAGCTGTTCTCCAGGCCCTGAGACAAGCTGGATTGACGATCAAGGCCAGCAAGTGCCAGATCGGGCAGGGGTCGGTAGTGTACCTTGGACACTTGGTGGGTAGGGGAGCGGTGCAACCCCTCCAGGCGAAGATCGAGGCCATCATGGCCTGGGAACCCCCCAAGACACAGACTGAGGTCCGAGCATTTTTGGGCCTCACGGGATACTACCGCCGCTTCGTGAAGGGGTACGGTACCATCGTAGCCCCCCTCACGGAGCTCACGTCCAAGAAACAACCTCGACGGGTAGTCTGGACGGAGGCTTGTCAGCAAGCCTTTGAGAGATTGAAGAAAGCCATGTGCGAGGCCCCGGTCTTAAGGGCCCCAGACTTTTCCAAGGAGTTCATTGTCCAGACAGATGCATCAGAACATGGCATTGGGGCAGTGTTATCGCAACTCAACGAAGAGGGTCTGGATCAACCCGTGGTCTTCCTATCCCGGAGACTACTTCCCAGGGAACAGAAGTGGAGTGCAATAGAGCGTGAAGCCTTTGCAGTGGTATGGGCTCTGAAGAAGTTGCGGCCATACCTGTTTGGCTCGCACTTCCTGGTTCAGACCGACCACAGACCCCTTCGTTGGCTGATGCAAATGAAGGGGGAGAATCCCAAGTTGTTGAGGTGGTCTATTTCCCTACAGGGAATGGACTTTCAGGTGGAACATCGGCCTGGAGTGGACCACGCCAATGCAGACGGTCTCTCAAGGTATTTCCGCCTTAGTGATGAGAACTCCCAAGGGGTTGGGTAGCTCTCCCCACTTTCAGCTGGGGGGGACGCGTGTTAGACCTGTCAGCCCTTTGGGTGGTCCCTCCTCATCATTATTTATTTTGTCCCACTTTTGCCTCAAACCCTGTTTGAATTCTTCCTTTTTGGGAACCACCAGACTTTTTCGTGTTGCTGCGGATTCAGGGAGCCATTTTAGCTACCCCTGAAACTTCTGTCTGAGGGCCTGGAGCACAAAATGGTGGCCACCTGTGACATCACCAGCATCCACTGGAACCTACTAGCACCTTCCAGAACATTCCAGAACCCTGTGACCGTTGGAGGCGGTTTAGAATGTTGGGGAGCTAAGAGAGAGAGTTGGCAGTTGGAGCTGGCAGTTGGCACCTGACTGGTGAAGAGTGAGCAGCAGAAACCTGAAGGAGGAAGGAGTGAGGCAGCAGGGGTGGAAACTTGTGCCTGGAGTGGGGTCCATAAACCCACCCGTGATACTAGTCCCTACTGACTGAGCCCAGCCTGGAGCCCTGTGTGGGAAGAAGCAAGAAAAACCATCCTAAGGACCTGGACAGCAGGAACAGGCCTTAGAAGTCAAGAAAGCAAGATCCTGACCTGGATACTGGTTTCCCTGGAGCCGGACGTCGAGTAGCCTGGAGACCTGGAGCCTGAGGTGGAGAAGCGGCGCTGACTGGAGAAGCAGACGTCGTGCCCAGAGCCGCCAGAGATCATGAGAGGGCGCCGACGGAGGACGTGAGGTGTACCAGAGGTCGAGGTGGAAGTTAACCAAGGTCGAGTGAGCGGTGTCAACGGGGGAGTGAAGTCCGCCCTCCGGAGTCGCCGGAGACCGAGGTGAAGTGTACCGGAGGTCGGGAGTGAGGATCGCACTCCGGAGTCGCCGGAACCTGAGAGAATCGTGCCGGAGGTCGGGAGTGGAGGTCGCACTCCGGAGTCGCCGGAAACCTGAGGAAAGGAGCACCGGAGGTCGGGAGTGAGGATCGCACTCCGGAGTCGCCGGAAGTCGACATCGAGCCAAGGCCGGCCGACGTCATCGAAGCTGAGGTCGCCATCGGACCGGAGCCGCCCGAGGTCGACATCGAGTAAAGACTGCCCGACGCCATCGAATCGGAGGTCGAGATCGAGCCGAGGCCGCCGACATCGAACCGGAGCCGCCTGCCGGCGTCGTCAGGAACTGACATTGTGCCGAGGCCGCCGACGTCGAACCGGATCCGCCTCACGGCGTCGACACGACTCCAGCGGCGTCGGAACATCAGAAAAAGGGCAGTAAGTGGAATAGAGGGCGCCAAAGGCCCTGTGGAATCCTAAGAGACTACTCTAGGGGTTAGAGAGGTACTGGAACCAGCTGGACTGTGCCAGGGGTGAGCTGGGACTAATCTAGAGGGGTTGTGTGGAGTGAGAGAGCCAGGTCTCTGGTATTCCCCCCTTGATCTACCTCAGTTTAGGCCTCAGCCTTGTCCAAGCCAGGGAGTAGACACCCTCAAGCCTTCCACATCCCCACAAGCTGTGCCTGGGCCAAATCAGCCCTTAGGAATTCAAATGTGATCTGATTCTATGAGTGTCACTGTCAGCTTTTAATTATTTATTAGGGGCACTGTATTTATTGTATTTAACCTATTTATTGCTTCACTGTATTTATTGGTCCACAGTATTTATTGATGCACAATATTTATTGGTTTACAGTATTTATTGCCTCAGAATATTTAATTGCCTGTATGTATTGCACTTATATTTATGCCTTCAGTATTTATGATCACCCCTATTTATTGAATCATTAAGCCAGTATTTATTTGACCCGCACTATTTAAAAAGCTTTGTATATTGTGATTGTGTATTATTTATCTAATCAGCAACTAAGAGAAAAAGAAGATAAAGAAAGCTATTTTCATAATTTTTACGGTGTAGAGTCGTTTTTGGAACGGATGCACGCATGGTTATTGTTTGGGTATGTCGTATGCTTAGCACGGAGCCTGATTCCTGACCACTCGAGCCAAGCTACCACAGTGTGTCCGGAAGACCACCACCACCCTTTCAGAGCGGGAGTGTGGGTTTCTAACAAAACCAAATTCTTCCTTTTTCATTTTCTTATCAAAAACTGTCTTCACTTGCATAAAAAATAGCTAGATTTACCACAACGCTCTAGGTAGCAAAACATAAAAAAATAGAAACATGGCCTTTGCAACATCTTTTCACTATTACGTTATTGCTTTTATCTACCGACTCAGCTTAAGACAATTTGACAAATTTAGCTACTTTCTTATGGACAGCAGGAGCTTGCTTAAGAATTTGTTACTCCTGAATATAGAGTGGAACACAGCATAGTTGTTTGTTCTTTGAAAAACGCCGATGCATCAGATTAATCCAAATGCTAGATATTAGATAAAAAAATATCATAAGTGAGTGTTTTGATGCTGATCTCTCTACATGTATAGAATGACAATTGTAAGTGAGAAAAAATAACACATGCCACCTGGAGCTATAATTGGACAGATGTGGCATCTCTACATTTGCTGCCATTGAGCTTCAAGAGGTTTGCATTGCAATGTAGGAGGCCTCTGTGCTAGTTCAGGGTTAGTATCTGAAGTCTTGTTGGTCTTCCTTCTAAGACATGTTTCATCATATTATTGATACTCTGCTGACTTCAACAAATAGGGTTATTAACCATTGAAGCAAAATCCCCATGGTTTAACTACAAGTTAAGTAATTTTTAGAATCATTCTCCAGCACAAGTAAGTAAAGTCAGAAATGTGGCACATCAATACTTCAGTATTGGTTATCCCTTAAAGTGAATGCCTTGTTAAAGCCGACATGCTCCCGGATGCACATGCTGAGCAAAATTGTTTACGTTCTGATCTTTCAATACAAGATCAATTATGTAATGCATTGGTGGTTCCCCAGCTTGGCTCTTCTAAACAGGTGTAGATACGCCTTCCAGCCAATGCAAAAATACCTGCAATTTGTCGAAAACCAGCCAACCAAAAAACTGTTCCTAGGTGTACATGAAACCAGTTAGCCCATAGACTGAATTACATAACGAGTGGATAACCACCATCGTCTTCTGGACTAGAGACCCCAAATAACAAAGAATTTAAAAGCATTTGAGACCTATTGAAAACATGAGGTGTGAAGCTGGTATGGAAAATCATTGGGAACACACATCCACCAGAAAAGCTTGTGAGTGGTATCATATTGAACACTCTTCCCTGACAAGTGTAATAAATTGACCATAATGATGTGGCAAGAATGGGACACCTCAGATTCACACTGGTAATGATCCACGACACGTAATGTGATAAGGACCACAGGATCCAACAGACCAATAAACCATTGCTGAGAGGAAGGATTTTCGCAGTATAAGAAACCCACTTCTGGAAATGTCTTCCAGTAATCATTCGATTTAAGAAGAAGAACTATCTGAGGTTGCAATAGCTTCAAAAAACGTGTCTATTTTGAGTATGCCAGTCACATGTGTGCTTAGGCTTGATCAGGGATCACTAGGCATTAGTGAGGCATGGGCGTTTAGATATGTGATGGTTTAAGTGCTATGAAAACAAAAAAATGTATTGTAAAAAAAAAAGAAAAGAATGTAATGTTTCATCAAGAGATAACTTTCCTCAAATAAAATTGAGATAGCTAATGAACATTACAGTCTCCACCTGCACCAACTCACCCCCCCTCCCATTCTCCTGTAAGAGCTATGAAGAGACATATATGCATCGCGTGCTACCTAAGAAATCACTGAAAACACAAACATGAGTCCAATGGAGGTAGACAAGATATGCAAACTTCTAACAAAGCACTGCGCTTTGATCATCACTTTCTGAGACAACTTTGTAAAGAATGAGCAAACGTTTTAAGAAATACGTAGCTTGTGTGTCCTTTCTCAGAGTGCCAAATCTGAAATGGGCTTATTAATTACTTCAGTTAAATCTTTGGATGTGTGGGGTCTACATTATGTATCACATACTTATAGACATATGACTTGCCAGGAATGATTTATTCGCCTTCTCCATCTCCCATTTTTGTTGATGATCATTTGGCTAAATTGTACAATGTAATAAAATATTGTTTTAAAAGAAAAGTTTTGGATATGAGACCATGGCTCAATAATTAATAAAGTCAGCTACAGTTTCATCCAATTGATACCTAAAAGTATCTGATTCTCCATTTAAATGCATGGTGATTACTCTTTACGACTACACATGGGAACGGTATGTCGGAAATTCAATTGCAAGAAATAGAGAGACTGCACTCTGGAATTGATTGTTTTCCGTCTTATGCTCTGACTGTTGTTACTAAGCATATAGCTTCCTTTCCTATGGAACAACCACAGAATCATGTTCATGCACCTGAGGTAGTTTAATAACAAGTAGATGGTGAATATACAAAATATAAGGCTTGGCCTCATCAGGACTGCAACAATCATTGAATTAATAGCAAGCAACAAGTCCTACAGACTGAAACATTTAGAGTTACACCATAAGAAGGAAATAATACTGGCAGCCAATAGTTCAAAGAGACTTGACCGAATATCTGGTAACATCATTTATTGCTAGTGCTGTCACACTAAATATTCCACAATACACAAAAGAAACGGGGTATAAGGCAGAAGCTGATTGCACCAAATCATTAAGTCAAGTCAAAATTATTAATGTTCTTCGGGTGCCAAGGATCATGAGGTTAAATACCCCTAAACCCCCTTAGGATCAAAAGACCCCACAATTTGTCAACAATTCACTGTGATCCAGCACTCCACAAAGTTATTTTATGATCATAGAATGTGTCTGTCCATTCAGCAGGTGTTGTTTCAAAGTTATTTCTTTATTGAATTCTTCTCCTCTTTACATATATAAAAGACACATACAGCGTAGCCGACGCGTTTCGTCCAAGAGGACTTCTCCAGGGCAAAGTTCTGAGATATAAAGAGGGCTTCGTCTTATTCCCTCCAACAACAAGAAATGTAGTTAAGCCTTCCTCTAATAGGCCAGATTAAGTGGGTTAACCTTTTTTTTATATTGCTTGATAGATCATAGTTCTTCAATTTGTTATTCACCTTTATGTAGTTTATGATAATATCAGAGTTTTGGAGCAGAATCCCTCCATCCAGCGGTCCATGCAGTCTACCTCCATTGGACTCATGTTTGTGGAGTGCTGGATCACAGTGAATTGTACACTAAATATTCCAGCCTGCTGTAATTGAGGACACACACTAAGCCAAAACACAAATCAGTGGGCTCTGATTCGCAATTTGTTTGCACCCTAAGGTCTACCTTAGGTGCAGTAAAAACCATTTGCGTTCAGGAACCTCACAAAGATTTTCAAAGATCAGGGCAAAATAGCATTTTGTTTTTTGGAGCACTTTCAACAAACTGATGAAAATGCAATTTTTTTGCGCGTTTGTTGTAAATTGATAGCACCAACAGGTGTCGCCCTAAGGGTGCTACTTTACCTCGCCTCAAGAAAAGCTGTTTTTCTGGGAGGTGTTTTTATTTTGGGCCACAAAAACCAGTTACTGTCTAAGGAAGTAATCAAATTCAATGGCAGAATATTAGAACTATACAACATAGTGCAAACATCTAAGTGAAAATTAGCACAGACAAACGAGGGCGGTTCATATAATCTGGGCGTTTATTGGCAGCTTCAAACCCAGCATGAGGGATACGCCTCAAGAGGGAGAATCACTCAGGCCCTGCCCTCGGCCCCTGCTAGGTCACGCTTCTGAGCTCTCAGCCGTCCCTTAGGCTCCTTCTCTTGAAGTGTTTATTTTTTGATTTCCGAAAGCTGCTGCATTCTTGCTCTGCACGTCTTTGTGTTAATTAGCCACGCACGTTTAAAATAGGCTGTGTTAAATGCCAACTTGTTGAAAAAATACACATTTTTCAGGTTTAATCGGTATGTAAGACATCGACCACCAGCAATAGAATTAGCAAAAAATTAGGTGAGCAATGAATATATAATGAATCTAATTTTTTGTGTAGATTGTTTAAAGATTAATCTCGGCTGGAGCCGTACTGCACATTAACTTCGCCTCCATCAAAATATTATTAGCCAATAAATTGTATTTTTAAGAAGTATTGTAACACTTCGAAGGCATTTCATTATATTCCATGTTAAAGAGCTAAATGTAACTTTATAGTGTGAAATACTAGGAAGGCGTTTATGTCTTGGTGTGTGTTTTTAAGTTTCAAAAGAAAACTCTCCAAAGGGATGTTATTTATTGCCTATTTCGGCGTTGGGTAAAAACTGAAAATTGGGCGCAAATATTTTGTTCCCAGTTCCTCACTTTGCAGAAGATTGATGGAAACACGTGCAGGAAACGGCATGAAAAGTTGCTCTGTAAGGGCAGTCCCACGAGCAAAACATGTCTGCACGTCTAAGGCACCAGGGTTTATCACAAAATCTATATACAGCATCAGTTTCCTGCTCAACGATTGCGAGCAGGCAGGTCTGTTGGGGTTATACTTGTGTTGAGATTGCACAGCGACTGGTTCCTGAGGGTGTAAGGCCTTGTTAGTGCTGGGTTGAATTTTCCTGGGATTGGGGATTAGTAACCGCTATGTATTGCCCAGACCTTTGCTGGTCCATCCTCCATGTACTATTGACAGACGAGTGCAGATCACTAACCAGTGCTTTCATGAGCTGGTACTTCATTTTATTTTTGTTGTCCTGGGTGCTAGAAAACCAGTTGCCTTTACAGAAAACTAGCGTTTTGTGCCTATCTAATGTTATAGGACTGACCGGCTGCCAATAAAGTGTGCACTTACTTTCTGGTAATCTTCATTATATTGAGTGCTACTTTTCCCCATGAAAAACCTAATTTTTCGAGGTTGTGCCCATATCCAGAGAAGGGGCATCCTCGTTCACCTAACCCCCTCCAGTGCCCCCAACTGTTCATCTTCTCGTCCTTCTGCTTTACATGGGAGCAAAAGAGACTATGGTAGGATTAGGACTCAGAAGAACAATGATTACAGGTCGGTGATCAAAGGTTCACCAAGACACTCTTCTTCCTTGTCATGGGCCTTCCATAGTAAGTACATTCTTAAGCCTCATTTCTAAATCCTTGGAAGGAAGACCCACCCCATAAGATTTTTTAAACGCTTCTCAGATGGCACCCCTCCTTTAGACTGACACTAAACTGCAGATGTAGGTGCCTACCTGCCACCCGACAAGTCTGACATGTGAACTGATAGATCCAACAAAAGAAAGATCCTGAAAATTGTTTCTTGATTTTAAGAGAAGCACCAGATGTCACAGAACACAAGAACAAGACAGTCAGTGTTCAAAACCCATTGCACGTACAGTTTGTTTGGCAGCTCCGATAGTGGGCTTAAGTTTATGCAGGGCACAAGTCCTAAAAAAAGAAGTGGGGGGATGCTCCAAGTTAGGTGGTGTTATCGGAAGTGATGTCACGGCAGGAAGTGACGTTACAAAAGGTGGCTTGCACCATCAGACTCATTGCCTCCCCTCGCTCACCCCTTAGATGTGATTGCATCAGAGAAGCCAGCGCGTGAGCAGCATTCTGAATGAGCTCCGATCTCGCCCCAGAGAGGCCAGAGAGTGAATGGGTGGCTCCATTTGCTCCAGTTATCGAGCTCTGAAGTTTTCCACTGTCATGTGGACGATGTCAGCCAGTCCTGGTTTTACAACTCTCCTTGCTTTGCGTTATGCATACTATTATAATAGTAATAATGCAGGTAAAATTCCAATTGCACGGATCTCTTGAGTCACTGGGTAAAGGGAGATCGACGGGGCGGCCGTGCGGGCAAGTAACGCCATAATTGAAAGTCCAGCTTTTGGGCAGGGGGGACGGCGTCCACCCGGTAAAATAGGTGGGGGGACGCCGTCCACCCGCGTGGTACCTCGACTCGAGCCCTATGTTTATGATTGAAATGAAAGGAAGAAATAGAGCCTTATTTAGAGTTTGGCTGACAAGATACGTTCACATAAATGTGGCGGAGAGATGATCCATGGTATTACAAGTGTCATAGGCTATAATGCAATAAGGCCTCTACTCTTAAGAGCAAATGCTGGTCTAGGGCACACGATTACTTTGTCAGGGAGAAATGAGTGTTCCAGTTTACAAGAGCTCCTATTCTCCAAGGTTCCGGGTCAATGTGAAGGGCAGTAAACATATGGTTTCAGCAGCTAAAACAAATCAGTTCTTCTTATTTCCAAAGTTCAAAATGATGCACTGTAATGCCAGATAAAAGGTTCAAGTTTTTATGTTTTTTTTTTTAGCTCCATATCAAAAGAAAAGTTTGCTTAATATGGGGCATATCAACAACAACCGGCGATAATTATCTCTAAGCGCACTTAGCGCTAGGATAATTATCGCCGGCTAGCGTGAATTTTTATCGCTGAGATAGCGTGCTATTAGCAACGCTTATCTCAATAGCGATAAAAATTCTCACGCTAACAGGCTAACGTGAGATTATCGCTGGAAACCCAGCGAGAATCTCACGTTAGCTTGTTGATAGGGACAGACAAACTTAGCCATGATATCCTCCTTCCATAGGATATCATGGCTAAGTCAGAAAAATACCAGATGTAAAAAAGCAGCGTTAACCGCGGTTAGCGCTGCTTTTTTTGTCTCTAACAGGGTTAGCGACATTCTCCTATTATTTTACTCTGGAACGCCCCCTTTGCATCTCATTAGAGATGCAAGGGGAAGCGTAGAGTAAGGGTGCTAACATGCAAATTTGCATGTTAGCACCCTGTTGTTGATAGGGCGCTAGTTTTATCTCTCCTGTTTTTGGCTTTTAAAGCCAAAAAGCAGAGATAAAGCCCTTGTTGATATGCCCCTATATTAGTTAAAAAATCTTTTTAAAGGGTTCTATCATCTGGCATCTTAGTACTAAGCAAGCCTTGAGCAGAGACCTACTCAGCCTCAACTGGTAGCGAAAAAAAAGCCAGAGTGGCCTTAGATAAGCGTTACTTTGGCTATTAAGGCAAGGTGAACACTTGATAAATAATGAGGATGTTTTATTAGAATGTGACAACTTCATATTTCGGAATTGAAGATGCAGGGACTTTCATTTGATCAAGTATTGTAGCATTATCCTGTATTAATATCTAACTATTAACTCACTCTAATGAGCTCGGGGGTTAAATACTTATTAGAATTTACGTTGAAGTAAATGTGCAACAACGATTATCACATGAGCTACTTGAATAAGCATAAAGTACTGGAGCATCGGAATTTGAAATACTAAAACATGCAATGTTGTAATAGAGGGACAATGAAAATACAGAACTACCAAGTCCACAATGCAGTAGGAGACCAGAAAGAGTAAAAGGCATGTGTTGTGTATAGACGGCACTGTCCCTGTTTGTGCCACAGCACTCCTTTACCCGGGTGCGCCTGGTGCATACTGAGGCAGTGCACTCTGCTTCAATAAATGGGCTGTCACCAGTGAAACAGCAAACTCACGCCCGCACTCGGGAAAGTCCATTAATCAAAGGCAGACTGACTATTTGAAACAAACTGTTGATCTGCCTTTCACTGTACAGGCAGCCACCTAAACTGCATTGGAAAGTGGTGCATATCCCCCTGCAGGTGGTGCAGTGAGTGACTGCAGTCACCTTGTGTGGAAATGCCTTTCAGGTCTCTAGGAACCAATGTAAATGCGGGAACATCCCCTCATAACATAGTCAACAAATCATTTATATTGGTGCAATCTGTATTATAGGAGAGGCCGCACAAGTATCTGTGGCCTCTTCTGTAATACCATAGTGCCCTGGGGTGCAAGAAAGAGCGCAAAAGCCTATTGTACCCCCCCCCCCCCCACTCCCAAGGGGCACTTAATGTAGTATGGCCCCTCATAAAAAACAATTTTGGCTTTGGGGAGTAAGACCACAACACATGGCCAATAGTGATCTGAAACCAGGGTGATCTTGTATTAGATAGCATTTCTGAAGAATGCTTCAGCGTCTTAAAACTGAGAAAGATCTCTCTCATTTGTATCATCAACTGACACTGGATTACTGATCTTAGAGCTTGAAGAATCACGTGTAGGCTGTATTTATCTTTATGAAATTGAATTCTTTGAACATTGATAGCTTTATTAGGTTTGTCCTCTAAATCTACCCTAGTCGAATGTATGACGTTGCATCGCATACATTCACAACGCGGTATTTTACATCACGTGCGTTACAACGCAAGTCATTACAACGACTTGCGCTGGAGGGCGCTGGACTTAGGAATAGTATGATTTACTATTCCTACTCCAGCCTACGTAACAATAGGGAAGGTGTTGGAATAGTAAATCATACTATTCCTTAGTTTAGAGCGCCCTCCAGCGCAAGTCGTTGCAACGACTTGCTTTGTAATGACCGCGTTGTAAAGCTATTGCGGTGTAACGATTGCGTTGTAAAGGTTGTTCTCCACCCTAGTCTGGACTAGTAACACGCAGTGCGGGCGAAATGTCCTAAAATTCTGTCCATTGAGCAGTACTCATGTTGCAGCATTTTTCATCTTTTGTAATCTATCTATCTATCCATCTATCCATCTATCCATCTATCTATCTATCTATCTATCTATCTATCTATCTATCTATCTATCTATCTATCTATCTATCTATCTATCTATCTATCTATCTATCTATCTATCTATCTATCTATCTATCTATCTATCTATCTATCTATCTATCTATCTATCTATCTATCTATCTATCTATCTATCTATCTATCTATCTATTTTCTCCCAGCTCCAGATGGTGCAATCATGTACACAAAGTGACTAAGCACCTCAATGGAAAGCCATACAATAAGCGCATACAACCACATGTATTCATTAATGCGAAGTGGGCGGACAGAGGCCATGCAGGATTATGCATAATCACTGCGGATATTTCTAAGTCTGTTTGAATTTCATTTCTTGCTAGGGAGCTTCAAGAAGAGGTGCTGCCACTGGGCATGCTAGGATGACACTTTGAGAGTAGATCTAAATTAAGATGCTCACTATGATAATAAAACCAGCCGTGAGGGGCAGAGGACAGCTAAAACTGGTTCACATTCATGTAAAAGCATGGCAAAGATCAGAATAATGAAGATGTGTGACTCAGTAAACCAGCATGTTCTTCTTTTCTGACAGCTGCTGATGTTGGAAGGAATGGCTGGCTGCATGTGTAGAATTAGTATTTAAGGCAGTAGAAATATTCAGCTTATGTTCCAATGCTTGCATTGCAATGTTTATTTTAGTCCAGTAATGTCTTACGCAGTAATGTGGAGATGGTTTGATTACTCCACTACTTTGTTGTGGAAAAAACATTCACAGATTGAGAGTCTTGTCTCTTAGAAGCAGAATAGGCAGATGATGTTTGAGAGTGCTATGGCAATCCTTACAGGTATAAAGTTTATGACTGTAAGACATTGGGTTGTTAGTTGAGAGGGATGAGAGCCCCACTCAAGTAATAACCACAATCCATGTCAGGGTAATCCACAAATAAACCTGTGCTTTACCCTCTGTTAGCTTGGCAAAAAGCAGTCAGGCTTATTTAGAGGCAATGTGTAACATATTTTTGCAGCATTCAAACAGTAATACAGTGAAAATGGATCACAAGACAAATCCCAAACCAATTTATGAACATGGATCTAACTTTAATAAATAAAATTACACCAAAACAATAGAAATCCAACCAGTAGAACCAGAGTTATGAGTTTTAAATATTGGAAAAATAACATCAAAAAGGCACCAAGCGCCAACTGTTGGTATTTGGTCACTTCGGAGCAGGACAAAGACACAAGTTCAGGCCAACTTCAAGGGATTGTGGGCTGGATACAGGACCAAGTGTGGCCCGAAGGGATTTCTCCTTTTTTGCTTGGTGTGGGGGAGGCGCAGTGTTGCGATGCAAGGCTCTGCCTCGTGCTGCATCTTTTCCAATGAGGTAGCTGATCAGCAACTGCGAGGCAGTGCAATGCAAGGTCCTCTGTTGGTCTGTGCCATGTTATGTTGGTTCTGGTGAAGCCCTGATCAGGATCTGTGAGGTGCTGAGATGTGAGGTCCACATCAGTCAGCTCCATGATCCATTGGTTCCAGTGAAGCCACTGACCAGGAGCTTCGAGGTTCTGCGATGTGAACCCTGCGTTGTGCAGCGACGGAACCGGTGAAACCTTCTGTTGATTAGGGAGGAGTACACTCTGGCCCAGGATCAGAAGGACAGCTCTTGGAGGGTCACAATTCACTCTCACGTAGGCCAGCAGAGGGACCAGGTCAGGTCTAGTTAGATCTGTCAGCTGTGAAGCAGTAGAAGCATCAGAAAGCTTGTTCTTTCCTTGTAACTCACACATGGTCAGCCAACTGACCCATGAAGTCACTTCTGTGGATCCTGAGTTTGAGAAAAACAGGTCCATTCTTCCTTCTTCAGACAGCAGAGCAGTTCTTCTACTCAATCTTCCACAGGTTCGGGAGTGCTCAGATGAGAGGTTCTGAGGATGCCATTTTTATATCCAGTGCCAACCTGTGGGTGGGGATGCCCCCGTTATCTAACCTTCCCCCTTTCCTGGGCTTTGCTCCATACTGTCTAGGGTAACAAAAGACAGACACGCCTAGGTGTGATTTGTATTTACAATGGCACGGTAGGCAGCCTTAGAAGTCTTGCAGGGGGTGGCCTCAGCCCTCTGGCTTCCCTCTGAAGCTCAGGATGGGTTGAGAACAACCCTCCAGACCTTTCTGTTCAGGAGAAGAACACCCTACCCCACACCCAAGGCCCTTGTATCCCCATGTCTGGAAGGAACACTCAACACACCCCAGAAGAGTCACCCACAGTCTTGTGATCCTGGCCACTGCCAGAAAGGCACATTTGGTTTGGGTAGAAAAATGCCAGCTTTCTAAAAGTTGCAATTTTAAGTTTGTAACTTAACATCTGACTTTACCATTAAAGAGGATTTTAAATTACAGTTCAAATGAGGGCAAGAACCTGCCGCCTCATTGAGGCTGCTGCTTACAAGAGATTTGTGCTGCGAGGGTCTGCGTTGGGAATGCTTCGCATAGGCAGCGGTTCCGATATGAGCTGCGAGTTTGATGCGGAGTCCTTGTGCCGAGAGAACCCTTGCAGCAGAGGTAATGCGTCGGTTCTGTCCGTAGTTCTGCCATGGAGCAGGGAAGGTGTGTCGGCTCTTCTGGATCCACAGATGGGCTAGCAGAGCACCTTCAGGCCTACTTTAAGGATCCCAGGACTGGGGTGGCACCACGTGGCAGGGTGGTACTTACTGATGGCAGAATCCAGGTGCTGGGTTCAAGATTATTGGAGCCTTCCGCCTCTGAGACTTCAGTCAGGAGGCCAGCCAACTAGCCCTTCGAGCCACTTGGGGGTCCAGGGTACCGCCTATTCATGTGTAAGTAGGGCTGTGCCCAGCTCCACTCTCCCATCCTGCCAGAGATGGCTCAGCCAGGCACACCTAAGCTCGCTGTAGTGTGTGGCTGTCTAGGTGGAAGACACTAAGGTCAGCTGTCAGCTACACTCAGTGATGTGACCCAGAGACAGGCTGCAGGCACTAAATGGCTTAGGCAGAAAAATGCCAACTTTCAAAAAGTGGCATTTTCTAAATTGTAATTTAAAATCTGACTTCATGATAAGAAAGGATTTTTCATTACAATTCTGAAGAAACCAAACATGTACTAGTTACCTGCGCCCATTTGGAAATTATCACTTATTAGATGTAATAAAGTAACTCCAATGTTCAGCTATAGGAGAGGTAGGCCTCCTAGTAGTGAAAAAAAATGTAAGAGTTTTTCACTACCAGGATATGTAAGACCAAAAATTGCATGTCTCACTTTTTAAATACAGTGCGCCCTGCCCTAGGGGTGACTTACATATATGTATTTAAAAGGAAAGTTTGAGCCTTGCAAAAAGTTTATTTTATCAGGTCGACATGCCAGATTAAGAACTGCACACACACAGGCTGCAATAGAATACCTGAGACATGTTTAAAGTGCTACTTAAGTGGGTAGCATAATCAGTGCTGCAGGCCCCCTAGCAGCATTTAATTTACAGGCCATGGGTAGAGGTAGTGCAACTTTACTACGGACTTGCAAGTAAATTAAATAGGACAATTGAGTATAAGCCAATTCTACCAAGTGGGAGAAAGCCCAAGCACTGTCAATCCAGGTCACCCACCAACCCCTGCCCCACCATCTTTTGAACCTCAGAGCCTACCCAATCAGCACGGAACTCACCAGCATCCTCAACACCTCCATCTCCACAGCAACCTTCCCAGATGGATGGAATGGATGGAAACATGCAAAGATCAGTCCACTCCTGAAGAAACCCTCCACCGACCCCAGTGACCTAAAAAATTACCGACCCATCTCCCTGCTTCCCTATCCAGCTGTAGTACTCGAGGAAGACACCTCTCAGCAGCTCACCAAATACCTGGAACTCAACCACCTACTTGATGCCTCACAATCATGATTCTGTGCCAACCACAGCACCGAGACCATGCTGATTGCTGTCACAGAGGATATCCGTGCCCTCCTCAATCAGGGAGGCCCTGATCCTCCTCGGCCTCTCTGCTGCGTTCGTCACCGCATCCCACCACACCCTCATCAACAGACTCCACAACATCGGCATCCATAAAGTGGATCACCTCCTTCCTCTCTGGATGCACACAGAGCATCCAACTGCTTTCCTTCACCTCTGCACCCAAGGACAACATATGCGGCGTACCCCAAGGATCGCCCCACACTGTTCAATATCTACATGACCCCGCTCACAGATGTTATCAGATCCCGTGGACTTAACATAATCTCATACGCTGACGACACTCAACTCATCCTCTCACTCACCGAGGACCCCTCCAACACCAAAACCAACTTCCGCAATGCCATGACCGACATAGCCAAATGGATGAGGGACAGCTGCCTCAAACTCCATTGCAACAACACATTAGTACTGATCTTTGGGAAGAACACCTCCACGTGGGACCGTAGTTGGCAGCCAGCGGAACTCGGACCAACAACCACACCGACAGACCGTGCACACAAACTCAGCATCATCCTTGACAGCCTGCTAACCATGAAACAACATGTCAAAGTGGATGCCTCCTACAGCTTTCACATCCTTTGCATGCTCCGCTGAATCTTCAGATGGATCCCAGAAAGACAGTCATGCAGGCCCTCATCACTTGCCGCCTCGATTATGGCAACTCTCTCCACAACATAGTCTTCAAACAGTGCCTCAAAAGACTGCCGACCATACAGAACACCACAGCCAGACTCATCCTGGACCTCCCCAGACAGACCCACATCACCCCCCCTCACAAATCTCTACTGGCTACCCATCCAGAAGAGATGCAGTTCAAGATACTCACGCATGCATACAAGGCCCTTCACAACCAAGGACCTTCCTACATCAACCATCGACTGAACTTCCACCTACCCACAAGACACCTGCGATCTGCCTCACTAGCACTCGCGCACACCCAGCGCATCCTTCGCAGCCGCAGCGTGGGCCACTCCTTCTCCTACATTGCTGCCAAGACATGGAGCACCCTGCCCCTCCACCTCCATACAGCACCCTCCCTGGCAGACTTCAGGAAGAAACTCAAGTCGTGGCTTTTCGACTGAAACACAGCACCCTCAGCGCAAAGATACCCCTGGGGTGACAGTGCTGCATTATACAAATGGTTAGTGATTGATTGATTGACTTTAGCACTGGTTAGCAGTGGTAAACTGCACAGAGTCCGAAGGCCAGAAAAATGAAGTCAGAAGAGAGGAGAGTTGAAGGCAAAGAGTTAGGGGGAAAACCATTCCAAGGATGCCAGGTCTAACAGAAAGGAACGTATAGGTCTGGCAAAAGTGTATTTTGCCAGGTCAAAATGGCAGGCCAGAGGCATGTTTTACAGTACTACCTTGGTGGGTGGCATGAGAGGTGGTGCAGCCCACAAGTAGCATTTTACAGACCCTGGGTAATTGTAGTACCATTTACTTAAAAGTAAATTAAATGTGCCAATTAGTTGTATGCCAATTTTAACATGTTTAAGAAAGTGAGCACAAGCAAGCTGCCACTGGTTACAGGGGTAAAGTGCACAGAGTCCTAATGACCACAAAACGGGTTCAGCAAAATTAGTGAAGTGTAGGCAAAAACTCTGAGGAAATTCCATGCTAAATATTCCAGGTCTAACAATGACCCTCCACTTAGAATGCTGAAACAGAAACTAAAATGCTGAATATTATGTGGACTGTAAACCGACTGTGGACTGTAAACCAAATTAGAGAGGAGGGCCGGACTGGCCATTTATCCCATCAGGCGTTTTCTTTGGGACCTGGATCCACTTGAGGCCAATTTTTGAAGACCAAGGTCCACTACTGGCATTTTTGTCATTTTCTCCAGCTTTCCAATGTTAATTAGACCAGTTATAGTGGAGGTTTCAGAAGACAGTAAAGTACAGCGAGCGAGAGAGAGGGAAAGGTCAGATATGAGAGAGCAAAGGGGAGAGAGAATGGATGGATGAAAAAAAGAGAGATCGACAGAGGCCAGGTATGGAGAAGGCTGGTTTGGACATTTTTTACAGACCTGTTTTGGATTCCCTGTCTGTCCCCGTTAGAGAGGGAGATTTGGGGTAAGTAGTAAAACCTACAGGCTGTGCATAAATGAGATTCTTTCAATGGCTAGTTGTTGGTGGTATGATTACAGTGGGTTTTTGATTGTGCCGATGACACAAGAAATAAGGAAGTGACAAACAATGTACAACAGAATCCCATCTTGCTTCTATGACACTGAAGGCACACAATCACAAGGTACACTTTCCAATCTTTATTTTTGGACTTCATAAAATCAAATTGAATTTTTTTTCTTTTCAGTCGTATGGGAGGCAAAGTGCTCTTTCACTGGAATGGAGATGGAATTAGAAGGTAGCTCATGACTGGCTCTTCAGTGATGCCGCATTATGGGACTGTCAGCGAAAAACAAAAAGTTATGGATAGAATGCTTGGATTAATCTCATAGTTATTCTGGTCTGCATTCCAACAGGGGCGTAACACAGGCCCCGCAGTCCCCACGGGGGGCCCCCAACCTCCAGGGGACCACCTCAGCACCACACTTCGGCCGGAGAGCTCCAGATTGAGTACGGAGGGGGCCCCTCCACGTACCCTGCAGGGGGCCCTCTCAAGTTTTGTTACGCCACTGCATTCCAGCTCATTATTTTGCTCACTCTGCCACTACAGACAGCGACCAACCACATTGACATAACGCTTGACCCCCTCCCACAGGAGTCTGAGTCAACTGCTAGCCCGCATAGTTGCTGCATAGAGCACAAATAATCCCAGGCATGTTTTAGCCTCGCTGGGCTTCCTCAGTGACTTTAGGGACATACCTGTCCTCCATCTCACTGAAAAACACATAAATGTGACTAGCAGCAGAATGCAAATATGTCTGTATTGGGAACTTGAGATGGTTAAAATGCTGACATAATTGTATAAACCTGTTACTACCGATGCACATGCCATATTTACCAGCTTGGGATGCAGGGAAGGAAGAGAGGGCGTTTATCCCGGAGGGCACCCTGCCTCTGGGAAATCTGTCAGTCCAAATGAGTTTGCTAATGGAAAAGCAATATTCAGTCTTTCCACTTGTCTGACACAGATATATCACACTCGCTGCTGTACCCACAAGGCAATGAGAAAGCATGAAGCCATTTGCATGAGGGGCATGCTAGACAGCTGAAAAGTAGTAATGGGAAAGTAAGAGAGGTTTTTAAAAAGTTGCCAAAATAGAATTATTAGAGCAGCAAATGTGTTTTTATTGCTCTGCCCAAATGATTGCAAATCGGAATTACACTACGCTGTTTACTTCTAATGGTCTAGCTTGGCTCCTGGTATTTTTACAGCGATTAAATCCAAAATAACAACTTCGCTTTAATCTCTATCAATTAGCCTCAGAAGAACTGTGACAATTAAAGCTGTTTGTAGTCGGAATTTTTGCTGCAAGAACTTCTCCTCAACAACTCAGCCTGATTCATCCTGACTGCCATCTACACACTGCCTGCTGAATTAAGTATGAGTCTATGCTGCCAGCACATAGAGGCATTATTATTTCAACAGGGGCGGGCACGCTGAAGGGAAGGAAAGTTGTACACACCAAGAACTGCACACTTTCCAAGGAACTCCTCCTTTTCACTTGGGAAGTTGTGTACTGACAAGGGGCTAATCAATGAGTGTAGGCAGAGATCTGATTATTTTACTGACCAACCGTACACTAGCCATTTAATAGTGAGAAAGGAGATTTATCAATGAATGAAAACACATAATCAGTGTTATACAGGAGAAACCAAAAATGCCCTGGATTGAAATAAAATGCCAGTGTCCAAATGAAAATCACAACTTTCTTATGTTATGCCTGTTAAATAAATAGAGGAATGGCGGCCAATAATAGGGCATTACAGTGTTTTTAAAAGCCCAGCAGTGAATTTCACATCTAAAAAAGCAGTGAATGTGTCAATGTTAGTGTTAAACCTGACACCCTTGGTTGGGAGTCGCCCACACATTTTGCTTCCACCCATCCTGCTTGCTAAACTCGTTTTTTAGCTTTAGGATACTGATGACCCGTGCTCGCTCCCTAAACCATGGTAAAATTGGCCCTACTCCTATTGAGCACATTTCATTTACTTGTAAGTCTGTAGAATATGGTCCCAGGGTCTGTAAGTTAAATGCTACTAGTGGGCCTGCAGCACTGTTTGTACCACCTACACAAGAAGCCCTTCAAACATGCCCCAGACCTGCCACTGCAGAGCATTTGTGTGCAGTTTTAAACTGCCATGTCGACGTGGCAAGTTAACCTACTTGCCATGCCCAAACCTTCCCTTTTATTACATGTAAGGAACCCCTGAGGTAGGCCTTGGTCAGCCCCATGGGCAGAGAGCAGTGCATTTAAAAGGTAGGACATGTGCTTTTAGGACATGTGCTTTTAAGTTTTACATGTCCTGGTAGTGAAAAACTGCTAAATTCGATTTTCACTACAGCAAGGCCTATCTCTCCCATAGGGTAGCATTGGAACTGCCTTGTACCACTTTACAAATGTAACTTTCAATTGGGAGTTGATAGAAAATTGGAGTTTGGTGTCTCTGGACTCACAATTTAAAAACACTTCTTTTAGTGAAGTTGGTTTTTAAATTGGAGGTCTGATGAAACTGCTTTTTGAAAGTTGGCATTTTCTTACTCTAACCATTCTGTGTTTCTGCCTGTCCCTAGAATACACTTCTTGGTTGGATGACAGATGGGCTTTGTGAATTCACTCTAGACAATCACACACAAAGGGAGTTGAGGTGTGCCCTGAATAACCTGGTGGCCCTTCACCAGGCGGATGAGCCTTCCTGAGCTAGAGTGGTGGGAGGAGCTGACACTTGCACCTGAATAGGGCTGTGCCTGTACCCACAGAAAGAGTTGCATACCCCCCTGTAGCGTGTCTGGAGCCAGGGCCAGGAAGGGCAGGGTCTTGTGCACTACAAAGACCTTTCTTTAAAGTCTCCCAACTTCAAAGGGAAAAGTGGGGATAAGTACTGGACCTCTGACACCATTTACTCAGAACACTTCTGAACTGAGGGCATTCTGCCTAGAAGAAGAGCTATTTTGCTACCAGGAGGAACTTCAACTTTTCTGCTTGCTTTGCTCTGTTGGCCTGCTGCTTCTTGCCTGGGAGGGGAGTGAGAGGACTGGACTTTACTCTCTGAATCCAGCTTTCTAAGGTTTTTCAAGGGCTTGACTGAGCTTGCCTCCTGTTGCTGAAGTCTCAGGGACATCAAAGACTTCAACTACATCTTACTACGGGCATCTGGGCTCCACTGCTGTGAGTCCTGCCCTGCCAAGTGGTGCCAAATCCAGTCCTTGGAGGTGAATTTGGTGCTGCAACCAAGAAATCGACCCATAGACCCCAAAGCGTCCGGAACCGGCACATCCCTGTGAAATCGATGCATCGCCATTGCCTGCACTGAAGCCGCGGTCTCCGTTTGCCAAGTGCGTGACGCATCGACCGCAACTTACAACACAGCCCTGACTTTTCCACAGCACCTCCGAAGAACTGCCACTGTCCGTGACGCACCACTCCAACTTTGATGCAGCCCTGGCCCTGAGTGGCTTTTGACTGAAAAATCGCCATCAGCCCAATGGTTCAAGGACCTCGAATTGATGCATCTTTCTGTTGACATCGACACATCATCGACGCCGCGTTGACATCAGGAATCGAGGCCTTGCCCCCAGCAACTGCTACATCACCCCCCCTGCATCACGCATCGCCTTCGATTTCTGATGCATCCAAGGTACTGTGAGGGGGTCTGTATGTTGTGCTGATATAGATACTATTAGGCACTTTGTTAACAGTACCATTATTCCTTCCCCAATGTACTGAAGAAGGAAGTACAACATTTCTGTGGAGATTTAAACATTACAGTTACTTGTATTGACCTATGTGGGTACATTACATTAATACAGTATTTTCTCTATAGAGTCTTTAACGTAAAGTTTTAGTTTCTTTAAGTTGATTCATTTTTTTCTATCTTTTGGAAACAATTTAGGAAAGCTTGATTGTAATTTACTTTCAAGATCAAATCAATATTATTTTGATTTGTTGTCACAGGGCCCCAAAAAGGAGTGGAGCCCATAGGCCTGTGCTTACTTTGCCTATTCGGTAATTCGGAACAGGTCTCTGAGGACACAATACCAGGAAGAGGATACATCAACAAGCTAACTGAAAGAAGACAATGGAAGTAGGTTATCATGGATTGTTGCAGTTAAAGGATAAATGAGTGACTGCTTCGCCACAAGCAGCATCAAGAAGCTTACTTTCAAACTGGGCTTTAAAGGGTCATGAAGTCTGCAAGCAGGGCGAATTACATTTCTTTTTTCCAGTTATCCAAAGCAGGCCCTTTTTTATGTGGTCTTGAACTCTGTGTGTGACCCCTATGATTAGAAGGGATGCCTATCTGCACTAACAACTTGGTAACTGATCCAGGGGAATATATTTGACTAAAATAGCATATGAACATTTTTATGATTTCTTGATAGGGATAAAATCGCACTAAGCGGGTAACTTTGCCCAGCTAATCGACGTAGATCTAATGAGGCAAGTTGAAAGTTCAAGGTGTAACACAATGGGAGAACTGATGCCTGGTGAACACTAGAGCAGAATCAGAAAAATATACAATCATGACCCTATAATTTATGTGAGGAGATACAATCTGTCTGGATTCATGAGAAACATGATAGAGGGGCTAAATTAATTTGCTGAGCACTTGTCCGTTTAAGCATTATTTAATCAGAGGGAGCCTGTGGGTACCTTGAAGGCTTTTAATGGCTGCTGCCACTGGACTCTGAATATATTTCAAGTGATCTGAGGTAGGATCCTGAAGAGGATATACCATTCAAGTGAAACTTTTGTTGTACAGTTCTTGGTGTGCCTGCAGGGTTAGTCCGAACAGTATACACATATGGATATAGCATCTATGGCTCTGATAAATTTACTAAGAAAATGAATGTAGTAGGGAGTTAATTATGTACAGAGGTCTATACATATCAGGTAAGATTTAGTTAATGCCTTCGGGATGTGTAGGTATTCTGTAAGCATAAATGAATAACTGTATTACTTCATCCTCTAAACCAGTGCTTAATTTGAGCCAGTGGGTTCTGAGGCTTGGCACAGCACTTAATTGTCAACACCGGCGCTTTATGACAGTCTGCCACATGGTGGTGCTGTTTTCCAAATAAGAGATGAGCACAACAACAATATCTTATTAATTCAATTCACATTAAAAATAACTAAGGCCTGCTACCCAAGCCATTCTTATAGCTTTGCGGGCCTGAAATGGTCTGAACAGTCACACTTGTAGGAGTGTGAGGGTTATCAGATGTGTTGATACTGTTATTGGCAACATCAGCAGGTGCAAGCTGCAGTGGTCTCCTAAGGAGGGCCCTGGCACATTTTCTTTATAGAAATTAAGTACTGGTTAAACACGTTGTATGAACTGGATGCACTGATTGTATAGCATGATGTACTTATTTTATCAAAGGTGCACTCCAGGGTGCTATCTTAATGAATGAGGCACTTATGTGGCAATGTATCCTCCTCAGGGGTGAGAGAGTCAGAGACCCTTCCCTGTTTAGCTCACTGAGTCATGTAAGTAATAAACAAATGGTGGACTGCTACTTGAGCAAGATGTCTGCCTGGGGATATATTTAGTGCTAGCTGGGGGGAGTTGGATATCAGGGGCAGGAGGAGATCATATTCTAATGGGAGGAAAAAACAGAGAAAGGGGGATAGATTTACGTACTGGAGAAGGTAGTTTTCCTATGGGCCAGCATGGGTCAAAATGGAACATATGAGTCAGCATGGTACATGTGTTGTGGGAAGGAACTTATTTCTAGGTAGACTTTTAAACTTTGTTTTAATGATGGAAACAATGTTGCTGTTCTAAAATCATTTGGAATGTACTTCTAGTTCTCCAGGCCATTCTAGTTGAAAAAGTGCGACAAAGTTGTTTTATGTTAAAGCAAAGGTCTTGATGAATGATGGTCTGCTCTGGAACATTATCTTTCCTTTTGGAATATCTCATTTTATAGATGGCCATGTGTATTCATTATTAGAGCTTCATTGACAGTGCAGGCTAAGTTGGAAAAACTGTGTTCCTTGAAGTCTGACACTTCATTGATTTTGGCAATGGTGTAATAGGTTCATATTTATGTGTGCCTAGGCTCAGTCTTGCCGCAGCACAATGGACAGTTTGACAATACTATGTGATTCACTTGGAGACCCATGAAGCAGGAGTTCACACGGTATAGGCAACAGATGACAAATGCCTGTACAGATTGCTTATGGTCTTATTTTGGGATGAAGGGTTTAATTAATCTCACTTCACTGGTGTAACAAAACTTGAGCCCCCCCCCTGCAAGGTACGCGGAGGGGCCCCCTCCATGCTCAGTCAGGATCTCTGCAGCCAAAGCACTGTGCTGAGGGCGTCCCCTGAAGTGTGGGTGCCCCCCGCATCGTGGGCGCTGCGGTCTCCTGTGTTTCGCCACTGTCACACTTGTTTTAGATGATAATCCATGTTTTTGACATTTTTTTCATGTTCGCATCCATGTTAAACTTGCATTCTTAAGTACCTCCAGTTGATTTAGAGCTAGTGATGATTTCTGACATATTATAGGATTTGTTTCTGATTTCTCTTCCATTTGTGAGTTAGTTTACATGCTAGTGCTGACAATGAGATTTTTATTTTTTGTTCACATTTCTCTGACTCAGATAAATTTTTGTTTGGGTCAGGAAATATTTTAGGTGTCCAATCGAGTCAGTGGAATGTATGCATACTTACCTCATTGTGCATCATTTGCATAATAGTGAAAGGTGATGCTCAGTGAATGTAGAGATTAAAGAAGATAGATGCTAAATTGGAACCTTGTGGAATACCGATGGTTGATTGCAGAAGGTGGCATGAGTGTGTCTTTGATTGATAGTGAGGAACAATTTAAACTGTTTAAATTGATAGTTTCTAGCAAGTTTACTGAGTAAGCCTATCATATTAGTGGAATAAGGGGGGGAGGGGAAGAATAGTTACAATGTCTTCCCAATGCTAAAGATCAGTTCTGAAAATGAGTTGCAAGTTTTGTAGAGCGCTCTTAGAACTGAAAAGTTTCTTTGGGCAATGTTTGGTTTTGTTTTAATGGATTTGTCTACGAAATATGCTTTTGGTTTTTAATATATTGTACTTCTTCAACATTCCTTAGGAGTTTCTTTCATTGGAAGAAGGAGCATTTCTTAATTTCTGTTCCATAGAATGCCCCATACTTCTTTCTATATTAAACTTTGTCAAGTGCCATCCCGTTGATTTTCTTTGTTTTTAGTCTAGTAATCTGGAGAAGGGCTAGTCCTCAAAGATTTGAAACAGTGAAAAGTTGCAGTGATCAAGTTACTTTGCTGTTTGTGCTGGTTTATGGTTTGCTGCTTAGTGGGAATTTATTGTGATGTTTTAGTGTCTCTATTCCATGTGTATGATTGCCTCTTGTGCTTAGTAGTGAAGGATGCTAATGGGAAGGATATTTGGAAATGACTCTATCTTTCAATGGCAATAGGGTCATCCATTTTAATTAAGTTAAAGAAAGTAATGATTGAGTCCCATTGCTATAGACACGTTTCTGGCATAATTGATGTAGATTGTTCAACAGAAAGGAGGTAGTGACCACCACCCTGTCTCAGCTGTCGTATAATTGTAGGGTTAAGTCCCCTAATACCATGCATTAATTAGATGCTAGAAGTTGTTTCATGCACACAATCAGATCTTAAACAAATGGATGTAAGTATGTATGTGTGTGATATTTCGGTAGAGCAAACCTAGCCAACAGAGTGCTTTACAGTGTATAAACGGTCAAAAACAAATGCTCACTTGTTTCTGTAGATGTGAAATCAGGTAGACCTATCTGGTATTTATGTTATGCTTATATTTAGTATGATTTGTAAAGAGCAACATTTCCACCCGGGGATATCTTGGTGCTATAAGAAAACACAGTAACAGTTATCATTCCTGTTTAGTAAGTCACTAGCTTGGCTTGTGGATAGAACCATGATCCTAAATTTTAGTAAGTCTGTTTCCAAATGGACAACAGTACTTTTTGGAGGTGGCAACCACTGAAAATGCCCTTCCACTGATTGTAGTAGATTTGATCTTGGGGAATCTTGAACAAACACTTGTCTGCAAATCTAAGGAAGGGAGAGGAAGTATGCCTGTGTAAACTGGAGACACCTAGAAATAGATTACCTGTAATTTTAAACAGTGTTTGAGTTGCATTTGTATACATGAAAAAGGGAAACCAAAAGCCTGAGTAGGGTGGGCCAGAGGAATTATGTACTAATTAAAGAGCACCATGGAAAGAATAGAACCCTGGGAATTACAAATCTTAAATATGTTTTGCCAAGCAATTGAAAGAGGAAAAATACCTTCATGAGTTCTGTCTATTAAAAAAACGGTCAAACCATTTTAGAGCACGTTTTTGGACATGGAGGTCCTTCATTCTGGATAGCAAAATCTGAACTCTGATGGTCTGTGAAAAGCTGCCAACAGTCCTAAAGGGATTCAAGCAGCCAGGCGATTATGATGAGTGCAGTGCCATAACTCACGCAGGATGGATAGCACCACTTGCTCAGTGTTGCACCCCCACATGAAACCTAGTGTTTCAGAGATTCTGTTTGGAAATAGAACTATGCCTGGGATCACAGGATGTCAGAATGAAGGAGCTGAGTCACCAATGGGCCCAAACCTGACTAGCTCATGGTGCCTTACCTGCCTTTACAAGCATCCCAGCGTAACAGGTAAACTGGAAACCCAGAATACAACTCTCTAGTCTCCAGGGGAACCGAGGAAACAGATCTTCACATTTTGTTTTCTCACACAAGAAAAGTTTCCAATATGTATTGAAACTATGGTGCTCTATCATGAAGCAATTGTGCTGCAATTAGAAAACATATACAACTGAGCAAAGTAATTACCATTACAAGCACATTGTATACAATGAAAAGCCCTACCATGGCGAATGATATATCTGCCTAAGCCTATCCTCAGTACGTGAGCACAGTGCTATATCAGTGATCTCTGGGATTAAAACGGGGACCCCATAACTGGCATTTGTAGTTAGGTGGTGTGCATCTCAGATTGTGCCAAGGTGGTGCGCTCGTTCCAAGACCTTTCCCTCGGCTAGAAATCCTCCTCTCTGTTTCAAAAAAGGTAAGTCTCAGTTTATATGATAAGACATGCCATGTTAGAAAACAGCAGCTGCACCTCTGTGTTGTTTCTAAATTATAGAATATGATGCTAACCGACCACCGAAAAAGCAGGGCTCGATGTTGTTCGACCTTGTGTGAATGTTCAGACTGAATCCTAGGAAAAAGTACTGAATAATAAAAATATGTGCAGCGTATTTCTAAAAGAATATATTGGCACAGAAACAAATGTCTTATGTGTAACGTG
Organism: Triturus cristatus; assembly: GCF_964204655.1. Lineage (NCBI taxonomy): Eukaryota > Metazoa > Chordata > Amphibia > Caudata > Salamandridae > Triturus > Triturus cristatus. The sequence continues at coordinate 714,300,331 of NC_140588.1, read as the reverse complement.
TGCAAAGCAAAGTGGCCTACAACATGAAGTTAGGCTAAAATAAGGAAGAAACAAGTGGCCCCCAAAACTAACTCATTACACCAGCTTGCATAGAATGCAGCAGAGAATTGGTCTGTAAATATTCCGATGTTTGAATAAACAAAGTGTTCACTAGTAATTATGCCATTTTAAGGTAGCTGGAAGATGGGGTGGCCATTCCCTAAAAGGCTGACACAAGAGATGAGATTTTTAGCTAGGGAGTTACTTGACCAGAGTTTTGTGCATTAGGGACAAGCCAAACAACAAAGAAGCATGATTAATGCCCTCATAGGTGAACTATCAAGTAAAAGAAGAGCTTTATGACATTTTTGCCAGAAGATGTCTGCAAGAGTACCTGAGGGCATGCTTTTGTTGACTATTTAAATAAAATTGTCCATTCCTTTAGCAGAGAAACCAGAAAGAGAACAATAAATCAGCAAAGAAGTGGAATCCTAGTCAATAAATGGTTCACAGGCGGGCTGTTATACTTTTGAAGATTGCCTGTAAAAAATAGGGTTATTTGTTGGGAGGGTTGCAACCCCCACTCAAATAATAAACACCATCCTTGTCAGGGTGAACCACAAAAGTCCCTAAATAAATCTGTGCTCAAACCTCTGGTAGCTTGGCACAAAAAGAGTCTGTCAACTAAGAGGCAATGCCTAAAGTATGGATTCAGCACTCAAACAGTAGTAAAGTGAAAACATGACAATTTAGAAAATAGAGTAAATTAAAATAAATAAAATAACACTAAAACAACAATAATCTAATCAGTAGAATGGAAACTCAGAGCTTTTAAAGTTTTCCTGTTGAAAATAGCCCAATGAAGCAAAAAAAAAATGACACTCGTACTTATCTGGTCGTGCTAAATCGGGGAAAAGTCACAAGTTCAGTCTGATCGAGATGGTGCATGGTTGAATACAGGGCCAGGTTAGTCCTGCTGAAGAGTAATCTTCGCAACTCAAGGGCAAAGAGCTCCATTCACATTGGTGGGGACCACGAGGAGGAGGCTGTCAGCACGAGTAGCAGGTAGAGCATTGCTGACAGACGTTGCTGTAGTGCAAAAAAAAACAGTCATCACTGGAGCTTTCACGTTGGTTGATGGTCGTGGACCGTCACTGTCGGCGCAAAGTGCAGGTCTCTTATTGCTGGTCATCATGGATGGTCTTGTCGGTGCGACGAGCAGGTCCTGTTTAAGTTCCATGTTGAGTATCATGGCATGTGGCCTATTCTCAACCCAAAGAGGTCACTTGGGATAAACAAGTAGTCCAAACCTTCTGCATCTTCACCTTTTCTTGAGAAGGAGTTCTCACTGATGCCAGCCAAGGGTCCAGGACTTAAAGAGTACCTCTTGGGAATGAGGATGTTCTCCAGCAGAGGCCAGCAGCAGGGCTGAGGCAGGTCTATTGGTGCTGCTTAGCTAGGCAGTGGCAGGGACGCATCTGGAAGCTTGTTGTATCCCTGTAGCTCACACAGGAGGTCAGACAACTGAAACATGGAGTCACTCTGGATAGCCTGTGTTCAAGGCAAGCAGGTCCAATTCTTCTGCAGTCAATGAGGCAGTCCCTCTTCCTCAGACAGCAGGGCAGTTCTTCTTCTGAATCATCCATAGGCCCAGGACTGTTCTGCAGAGAGCCTCTGAAGGTCCTAATTATTAATCCGGTGCTAGCCTTTGTGTGTGGGAATTCCATGACCTACCAACAAAACTGCTTCTGGTCAGATCGTTCCCCTTCCCCTGGTCTTGGCTCCACTCTGTCTACAGTGACAAAGGCAAGGGCAGGCCTGGTAGCAGGTACCTTTGTGGGTGTTGCCGAGAGGGCCCTTTGAAGTATAATCAAGGCAGGGTACAGCTCTCCCAGCCATCCTGTACTTTTGTCTCAATGTCTGAAAGCAATACACAGCTCACAAAAGCAGATTCATTCACAATCATGTGACCCAGGACACTGGCAGAAAGGGACAATTGGTTTGGGCAGGAAAATTCCAATTTTCAAAAAGTGACATTTTAAAAATTGTAACTTTAAAACCTACTGTCTAGTTAAAATTACAATTCATTTGAGTATAAACCTCATTTATCTATCTGTTCCCAATCTGATGTTAGCACATATTATGTTTAATAAGGCATCACAGTGTTATTCTATGGGTCTGATAGCCTTACAACAGTGAAACCAACTTTAGGGGTTTTTATCGGTCATGGACATATACAATTTTAGTACACATGTCCTTAAATACTATGCACCCTGCCCTAGGAGCCTTTAGGGCTTATATTAGAGGTGGCTTATAAGTATTAGTAAGACTTGTAGGACAAGCAGTAAAGTGCTAAAAGGCCTATAAGTATTAAAAGGTAGGTTTAGGCCTTGCAAAATGATTTATTGGCAAAAGGTTTTAAAACTACATTACAGACTGCAGTGACAGGCCTAAGATATGTTTTACAGTGGTACTTTAGTGGTTGGCACAATGAGTGCTGTTGCCCAATAGCAGCATTTAATTTACAGGCCTTGGGAACGATAAGTGCCATTTACTAGGGACTTACAAGTAAATGAAATGTGAAAATTAGGTGTAGGCTAATTTCCCCATGTTTTAAGGAGAGAACCCAAGCACTTTAGCACTGGTTAGCAGGGGTACAGTGCAAAGAGTCCTATAGCCAACAAAAATAATTCAGCAAAGCAAAGGAGTGAAGGCAAATAGTTTAGAGAAATACCGCCAAGAATGTCAGGTCTAACACTGCCTTCGAGCAGTTCTGGCGATCTGGTATCCTGTAAAATGTTTCTTTTTACTTTTGAAAATGTGCATAAGCCAATCTATATCTTTATATATTTACTAAGACTCTCTTAGAACAGGACTTGGCAAATTGGGAAGATGGGTATACTATTTGACTGTGTAACATGCCAAAGTAAAAAGGAGGCACCAACTATATAGGTGCAGACTACAGAGATAGCATGTTGATTGCCCATGGTAGTTGTGGCAGCCAGAGTGACCAAATATGAGTTCATTTGTGCAAGCCTGACTTGCTTTATTGTTGTAAACCTCACTACCCTTTACCTTTTCCCCCTATTTTATAATGATGATTGGTGTTTTGGGGTTGTCAATATCCTGTCAGGGCGGCACGCACTTATATAGCTTGGCTACTTCCCTGTGTATCCTTTCTAACTTTTTGTATAACTCTTACAGCGTGTCAGTCAACTAGGTCTTTATTATTTTATCTCATAGGAAAAGAACATTTCATGTCAATTTCGTTCCTCCTGTAAATATCATAAAACCTTTTAAAATAAGTAAATGTCTATCATTAGGTGCAAAGCAATACTGATATTATCCAACAATTAGGCAGAGCTTTACTGCCAGTATGCCTGCCACAAAGTACATATTTTCAACTCAATTGTTAGATAAAAGGTGCAAATGTTTTTTGTGCAGTACGTGTTATAAATTCAGTCAGAGCCTCTTTAGATCTTGGATTACCAAATACACTACATCCTCTTTAATTTTCCTCTTCTTAGTCTTGAAATATTGGTTTCTTTGTAACAATGGCTGCATTCACCTATCCAAGGCAAACCGTTCATTCCAACAGGAGAAATATACTCAGTTTAAGTACTTAGCCCTGTCCCATACCTTCCTGAAAAAGACAGAGTAGCCTTACTCACTTCCTGATTTTGTCTGTACCAAGATCGTTCCCAAGGATAAATATTTTATTTGTTGGTAACATGCTACCAGGGCCCCCATTTCAGGTCCTGTTTTAACCTATTAAATGCGGGTGTTGGGCACTGGCCGACACCAGAACTACCTCTCCAGTGCATCTGTTGCTCATTGGCTGACAATGGGGAGGCACATAATGGCCCCTATGGTGCGTTGCACCAGAGGGAGTCCTTTATTATTTTTTATTCTTGGGCTACTCAGGAACAGTTTCCCGAGCAGCCTGAGTCGTTTGTTTTGCTTTAGTGTAATTACAAGCAGCACACAGGGCGCGCTGACGTCATTACACTAAAGTGAAAGTAAAACGAGTCAATGGGATGGTTTTACTTTCACTGCATCACTGCTCGAGGGCACTGATTGGGGTGGGAGAGGTATCGTTGGAGAGGGAATAATTTCCCCTTTCCAATGATATCCCTGCCCAGTGGATCCCTGCCTGGGGATCACCATAGGAGAGTGATGCCCGAGCAGGGATTTACACACTAGATACCAGGGATTTTGGGCGTGGGCTTGTGCATACCCTAACCCCTTACAAGATCAAATTTACTGCCCTCCTATAGAGGAAGGGGGCTGCCCATCATAGGCTTGACCATGCCCCCACCCCTCAAATAAGTAGCTAACAGCCTTTTTAGCCCTCCCCTGGTGTGCATATGGGGGTGATAACCCCCAAACTGTCCCCATGGGGGGCAAAAAATTCACTAGATGCCAGGGAAAAATAAAAAACAAAAAGGTTTGGGGGCTGCCCACCATGGACATGGCCATTTTCCCACCCTAATAACAAGGCAGACTGTCTTTCTAACCCCTGGGGTGTGGATGAGGATGATTTCCCCCAATCTGTTACCCCTGTGGGGCAGAAACCCCACTAGACACCATGGATTATTATACATAAATATATAGGGGTAGGGGCTGCTCATTATGGACATGGAAATGCCCCCACCCCACAAACAAATATGCTAAGAGTGTTTCTGCAGCCCCTGGGTACACCTAATCTGCTCCCTTGGGGGGGAGGGGGGGGGCACGAAAAGCCCACTAGACACCAGGGACATTAAACAATTATATAGGTGTGGGGGCTGCCCACCAAGGGGGTGGTCATGACGCCACCCCAATAACACAGCAGCAGAATGTCTTAAGTTTACCCGGGGTGGATGGGATGAGAACCTCCAATCTGCTCCCTGGGGGGGCATAAATGCCACTAGACACCAGGGACATTTAAAAAAAAATAATGTAGAGGTGGTGGCTGCCTATTATGGGCCTGTCCATATGCCCACCACCGAACAAAATATGCTGACAGTCTTGGAGGTCATTAGCCCCAATCTGCTCCGCGGGGGGCAGAAAGCCCACTAGACACCAGGGACATTTAAAAAATATATACATAGAGTTGGGGAATGCCCACCATGGACAGGGCGATTCCCCCACACCCAAAACAGAGTTCAGCAGTCTTTCTGCTCCCCCGGTAGGTGTATGGGGCAATTACCCCCAATTTGGGGGAACGTCCATTAGTCACCGGGGACAGCATTTAGTCTACCGTCCACCCCTGCGGCCCAATAGACTTTCTGCAACCTCATGGGGTAGACAGGAGTTTTCTCCCTCAATGTGCAGAACCCCCACTGAACAGCAGGGATTCAAAATGGTGCCAAAACAATTAAAAGGAAGGGGTGGCCTAATGTGGCATACTCCAGTTCCCAAAAGAGGCAATAGTAACTGTCTGCCCCCCGTGGTCAGATAGGAGGTTTGTCCCGGTTGGGGATGTTGCCGGCTAATCTGCCCCCCCGCCAACCCCCTCGGGGGTAGAAAGTCTACCTGACACCAAGGATTTTGACTTTCTGGCAAAACATACTGATGCGAGTATTGCACTGGCCACACCCTCACCCATAAAGGGACAAACCATTCTTTTTGCTCCCCCCAGGGGGAGACAGGAGGTTTGCCCTCAATTTGCCCCTTTAGTGGCAAAAAGCCGATGTATGGCATGAATGTATTTGTGGGAGAAAATATTGGGGTAAACCTGGCCCATTCTAACATTAAGCCACACTCTCACTCCTAAAGCATCAACAGTCCTCATGCTCCTCTGCGGACCAAAGAATCAGATCCCAATGGCAAACGAGAGGACTTTTGTTTCTTTCGGGTGCTGTTTTTACATAAGGTATAGGAGAGCATGGCTAACTCCCACTATAGTCCCACTAGCAATGGTGAATGTTTGCATGTTTTGAGCTTGAGTAGGCTGCCACCGAGGAAAACCTATCAGACCTAGACACCGGGGGAGTGCAGGGTGGTGTGTTTTGCGTTGATACCACAACATGTTTTACTCACAATGCCCTGCAAACCTGAAACTCGGCTTGAAATCCTTACATGGCAGTGAAGGAAACTTCCAGAATCTGCAGGAATCCACACAATTCCTACCACCCTGCACATTAGCCCTCTTGTGCAGATAAAAACACTGCACCACTTGTGTGGCTGGGCCTAGAGCCAAGTGGACTAACATTGGGTGGTAGGGATTTCATAGATTTCTGCGTATTCTGGAAGTTTCCATCACATAAATGTAGGCAAAATGTGTGTTTGTTACCACAGTTTGATGTGTGCAAGGGCCTCTGGATACAATTACCTTGTGAAAGCCATGCATGTCATGCACCCTTGGACTTCTCTGGTTGTCTAGTTTTCAAAACTATGCAGGTTTGCGAGGTTTCTCTATGTCCTGGCGGTGCTAGGGCCCAAAATCCACAGATACCCACTTTGCAAAAAAAAAGGTCAGTTTTGAGTGGAACCAATTTGATATATCCATGTTGCGTTTTCGGTCATTTCCTGTCATAGGCACTAGGCCTACCCACTCAAGTGAGGTAGTACTTTTATTGGGAGACTTGGGGGAATGCTGGGTGGAAGGAGGTTTGTGGTTCCTCAGAGATTGCAGAACTTTCCCTCACAGAAATGTGAGGAGCATGTGTTTTTGTTAGTCAAAGTTTAAGGATTCCAGGTGTGTAGTTTTCAAAAGTGTGTAGGTTTGCTAGGTTTCTCTAGGGGCTGGCTGAGATAGGGCCCAAAATCCACAGTTATCCACATTGCAAAAAATAGTTCAATTTTCAGAGGAAAAATGTGATGCGTCCTTGTGGTGTTTTGACCTATTTCCTGTCACGGGCACTAGACATACCCATGCAAGTGAGATATTCTTTCTATCAGAAGACATGTGGGAGCATAGAATAGTGGAACTTTTTTTATTACTAATTAGATTTTGCTGCATTTATGCCTTCCAAATGTAAGCCAGTGTGTAAGAAAGAAGACATTTTGAAAAATACCCTCTAAATCATATGCTATTTCGGGTACCCACAAATTCAGAGATGTGCAAATAATTACTACTCCTCAACTCCAGATTTTGTGACAATTTCACAAATACATAGGTTTCCTTGATACCCATTATTAAACCTACATACTTTACCATATGAATTGGTCCATGCTTGGTACACAATGAAAAACAATTGTATGGTAGAGCTCAGTTAGTGGCTATAGCAACCTTGGTTTATTGGAGAACCTACAAGCCTTATATATCCCCACAACCAGAAGGGTCTTGCTGACATAATTATATATTGCTTTTGTAAATTGGCCAACATAACAAAATGTTACAGATGAAAAAGTTGTTGCCAACTACCATTTTTTCCTACTCAGTTTCTATACTTCTTTATTTCAACAGCTAGTTTCTTTGGGAAAGCCTTGAGGAATCTACACATATGACCCCTTGCTAAATTCAAAAAATGATCTACTTTCAGAAATCTATAGCTTTCCTGGATCACTAATGGGTTTTACACTGGTTTCCTCCACAAACTGAAAGTAGGTTGAGAGCATAAAAAAATAGGAACAATTATCCACCTCTTTGAAAAGGCAAAAACTGTGGTAAAGAATTAGATTTTTTTTATTCAGCTCTGCATGTCCCTGAAATCTGGGAAGTTGGCGACTTTAGCACAGCAAACCATTTGTTGATGCCATTTTTAGGAAAAAAACAGGCATTTTTATCCGGAGAACTTCTTTTCCATTTTTCCCAAAACAACTAAAAATGTAGCTATATTTTGCCTATTTTCTCGGTCCCATCCAAAGGAAGCCACAAACCCTGGATACCTTCAGAGTCCCCAGGATGTTAGACAAAAAGGACGCAAATTTGGCGTGGATACCTTATATGGTAAAAACGTTATGGAGCCCCAAGCGCAAAATACCCCAAACTGCCAAACAAGGGCTCAGCACTGGGGCAGGGGGTAATTGCCCAGCAGTTATGGGGTTAATAGTCCGGGGTGGAGGGAGTGGCAGTGTGGTTGATTTGTGAGCTGCTGAGCAGTAATCGAGGAACCTGTGCGAACGAATGTCTTGCTATAGCGGGCAATATTGTTCACAGCCTTGTTGAGTTTAGTGCTCTCTGTGTGGTGCAATTGCCTGCCTGACTGTTATAACAGCATGATCATGTGACCTGTGTTTATCGTCTTCATAGTTACAGTCCAGTTTCTAGAAGTGTTCTAGTATTTTTAGTCAGTGTGTGAACGAGGACAAATGGAGCTGCACAAATACTACAAAGAGTCATTACATAGAGGAGATGATTTCTCTAATGAGCAGGCAGTTCAAGAGTTTCAACCAACTTTTGCTATCGGGGAAACTTTATCTATGTCTGCTATTCAGGAGATGGTTGATATGATACTTGCTGCAGCACCCAAAGTCATGAATTTGCCTCCTGCTAAGGTTCCAAGATTTGTTCCCTTCCAGAGGATATAGAGTTATAAGATAAGATAAGATACATATTATAAAGCGCTCGAATGCCGCGGTGTCTTGGCGCTGAAAGTGTGAATAGGGACTGTATCGTTGACAACGGCGACTTAGTTAGTGGGGAGCAACCAGGATTTTAGCAGTTTCCTAAAAAGTTGCCTATTGGATTGCATTCTCATCGCGATAGGCATCTGATTCCACAGTTTAGCTGCACAATGTGATAAACTCCTACCTCCCCATCTTGCTCTGCGAATTTTGGAGACATGAATGAGACCCACATTTGTGGATCTAAGATTTCTGGTGGGAGTGTATCTTGAGAACAGTTTCTGGATATCAACCGAACCACCTCCATATAGTGCCTTGTGCACCAAACAGAGGGCCTTAATTTCTACTTGTTGCTGGATAGGGAGCCAGTGTAGAGATTTTATGCCAGCCGAGGTGGGATGGCCTTTAGGAATGTTTAATAACAATCGTGCAGCAGCATTTTGTAACAATTGTAGTTTCGTCCTCTGAGCCTTGTCAATGCCCATAAAGAGTGCATTGCAGTAGTTTATTTTCGAAAGAATAAGAACAGCTACCACCGACTTCCTGAGTTTCTGAGGGATAAATGGGAAAATCTTCCGTAAAGTCTTCAGTAAGAAGAAGCAGGAGGAAGTTAGATGATTGATCTGGTTAGTAGAAGAAAAGTGGAAGGGTCATTTTGTGCAATGGGTGGACCTGGCTGAAGTGCTCAAGCATTTTCAGCAAAATCTGTTGTTTCGTGGGCCAGCAAATATGCCAGAAAAAAATGATTTCTTCCTGAAGGCTTACCTTTGCATATGCCAATATCAAATGTCGTGATTCTGCAATGGACACTTCAGAGTCTCCTCCTTTCTTCTTGAATTCCGGCAGAAGCTGTAGACCTGATTTTTCAATTACACAACCTACCATAGGCACGGTCAGGCACACCCACCTAGTCAGCGCCAGGATACCCTTGCAGGTGATAGCGTGCTTTACAAATGCACATAACCTAACAAAGAAGTGGAAAAATCCAGGTTTCCCAGATTCCTCATAAAAAGATATCGTTTGCAGGGATTTGCAGAGGAATCCCTAATGGCTGGACTCTCACACTTGTGTGGCTGGGCCTAGCGCCAAAACAGGATTTACGGTGTTGGTTAATAAAGGAGAATCTGGACCAGGTTTGTCTCTTGAATCCTCCTGTTTCCCCATGTCCCTTAATCATTACGATGAATACGAGTTGCAGGGGTCTAGGAACAGTCTTAAGGGAAAGATTGTCAGTGTAGTTTTGGTCACAGGAGGAACAGCATAACTCCTACGAAAGGAAAGACTTGACAGCAGTCTACGCCACATACACTCATTTTGCCTCTTCGTGGTGGTTACTCAGTGGGTTAGTCAGCAAATGTTGGAGCTCAAGTGTTAGCAGCAGTTACAGGCTATGTATAATTTCATCAAAATATCATTGGCGCATTAAGGGTATTATCCCCTTCTTTTCTTTTGTGTGGCCTCCTCTATACAAGACTTGGGTACATCCTCATATTTCAAGACTTTGTCGAGGTAAACGGACAATGAGGTAATGACCCGGTTAGTTACCGGTGATCTTCAGTACTCCGAATCCCGGTCTTCCTCATCACAGTACTACGTTACCACGCTCCCATATATTACTGAAGAGGTGACCACACTTCAAATTTGTTTAAATGTTTCTTCATATGCATGACATGGTGTGAATAAGATTGCTCCTCCTTTCACCGGAAGTGGTGGAAGACAGCCAAGAGCTTAATCTGAAGTTATTTCTTCTATTGAAGGAAGCGGTTTGGCTTCGATACATGAATGCTCTCATTGATATGAGTAACCCCACATTTCAAGACTGGTACTCAGAAGACCTGGCCTTGGGGTAATGAAGAATACCAGTAAGTAATGATGATTTATGTCGGGTCACTGCCTTCTAAATAGAAACCTGTAAACCCATGGAAATATATAAATCCTCAACATGTGGGCCCTAGCTCTCGTGGGATCCTAGGGCAGTCGCCAGTCTACATGGTGTGCGACAGATGTTATGTGTAAATGACCTCATAAGCCCTTTGCCCCTTGATGACATTACGGTGCTAACTGTCGCACCCTTAAGCCCCTCCTCACTTTCATATATAGAGAAACTATCTGTTGGCCAAGGGTTGAAATCCACATACAGTAAATGGGGTTCTTAGAGACACGTTTACTTTCTGTTCCCCTGAGATTAGGGATAACATATGAATTATCAGGGTACCACTGGTTAAACCAGGGGTAGCAATTGCTATACCTGGCGGGCCTTACTTTGACTTTCATGCAGTGCTGGCAGCTGGCTAGGGCTCAAACAATGGTAAACGCTCGGTGCTGAAATACCGCTGCGGAAACGCTAACTACCGCCTGGGATATTCCGAGAATGTTGGGCGCACAGATGCCGGAAGGGATAGGGAGCCTATTTCGACATAAAATACTGGATTTGCACATCGAATAAGTGCTGTGGCCTTTTCCCCCAACCCCTGTAGCATGTTTTTCAGAGCTATTATTGTAATCTCTTTGCTCTTCCGTGACCTAATAAAAGCATTTCGTCGGCAGGATAGGAAGCCCCCGGGACCCTGCGGCGCCACGTACCTCAAACTGTTTAATTGAAAGCATGCCTGAAAGAGGTTACATCACTACCTGCTCCTGGTTTGCCTTTCTGAGGAGAATGATCTTTACAAAATGTCAAAACAGCCTCCGAACAGGGCTTGCAGCCTAGTTATCAAACGACACACGCAGGAGGAAAGGTATTAACATATCGAGCTCCGTGTCTCCGCGCGCCTGACGTGATTGACACCCGACACTGTTGGCAGTTAAACACACTTTTACTTTCGGACCTATTTTGAATGTCGTACATTTTTTTACACACCCTTTCGCTCCTAACCCAACTCTATCTGATCCTGCCTTTCCGCGGAACCGTACATGAGGCGCTGGCAGCGCTGTGGAATATTTTAGCCATGATTCATGCAAAAACACAAATTACCACATTTGCAATTATTTACAGTCGAGGTTTTTCATGAACGCGCAAACTATACCATGAGATTAATGTGTTAACTGACTACAATATAATTGTTTTTCATGGCAAAACATTCTTGTCTTATGCAGATAACCACGGGTGTCAATTTTTTTTTATATTTGTAATTTTTAGATCTAGATTTAACATATATAAACCTGATATAAATATTTATAAATGAATCCGTTTCAACCCAAACACACTTCTTCATATCGCGCCTCTTTGAAACACATCAATAACCCTCATTCCATTTTTTTTGCCACCGTGAATATTTACTGTTGCCAGCTGGCAAAGTTTAATCACAATACATGGTATTCTTACGACTTTATTCCCAAAGCTCATGAAAACATTTTAGAAATTTGCTCTTATAGCATTATTCCTAAATTGATAGCAAAATGTCTGCACGTATGAATTCATAAATGAGCCCAGAATAGTCCTGGAACTACACACCAAGTCGAGATTTCCTAGTGTGCTCGCATGCAGACCATTGAAGCATGCAGAATTCGTTTCCACCAGTGTAAAAAATCAGCTTCACATGAAGAAATATGACGCAAATGGTATTTTGACAGGTAACTTATTATTTTTACTTTTCTACCAACTAAATATTTTTCCTAAAAATGCTTTCCCTCCTCCATTGAACAGCTTATGTACTGTGCTCATCCTCACTCCAGAAAATCACTTACTCGTGATATTCAGAGGAGCTAAGAGGTGCACGATCCCATCACGGGGCGACTTTGTAAGTGCTTATCTACTTTTCCTGGCATTACCAATCGGAAAAGCTCTTAAATCCACTCCTAATTGTCAATTTGTGACTTTGGAAATTCCTTCACAGTGGAGGTATTTCTCTATTCATAAATGCCATTTGCAGTGGTCAAATTAGACACTGCCAGAATCAAGGGAAATTTGCCCACCAAAATTAAACCTATTGGGTGCAAAAAGCTTTAAAAATCACGTCCTTACATCTGCTATCAATTGCAACTATCAGCTGCTATTCCTGATGCCACAATAGTGAAAACGTGATCCACTGCATAATTCTAAAGCCTGCACCATGATGCTATAAAGTGCAACACATTCTCAAATTGGATTCTGCAAAAGAAAATGTAGTTATTTCCATATTTAAAAGTCCAAGTTCCATTCGTTACTTAATGTAATCTTTATATTGAATATGTTGTCAGCATCAGATCCCCTCTACTTGTCAGAAATAGGGCTTGTGCCAATCAGACATATACCTCTGACAATTCCATTACAGAGACTGTAGGAAATGTCTCCTTTCTGCAGGATCACCCCTGATTTGTTTTGCCTTCGGTACCTGAACCAGTTTTTATTGGCATTAGGACTCCCCAGTGGTAAAGTGCTTGTTCTCTCCCTTCTAAACATGGCAAAATTGGCATTGACCTAATTTGCACATTTAATGTACTTGTACGTCCTCAGTAAATGGTACAATATGCACCTAGGGCCTACAAATTAAATACTACAAGTGGGCTTCAGCACTCATTGTGCCACCAACTGAAGTAGCACTGAAAAACGTGTCTCAGGCCTGCCATTTTGACCTGACTAAATAAACCTTTTGCAGGTTTAACCTTCCATATTAATAAATATAAGTCACCCCTAGGGAACGCCATAAATGCCCATAGGGTAGGGTGCATGGTATTTAAAACGTTGGACATGTGTTCATAAGTTTTACATCTCTTGGCAGGGAAAAACCTCAAAAGTCATTTTTCACGGCTGCAAGGCTTGTTCTCCCATAGCAAAGCACTGGGTTACACTAAAACTCATTACACTGTTAAATTCAGTTGGGGACTTGCTAGAAAAATGATTCCAAAACTCAATTTAATAGTAATTCAAAATCCAATCTAATGGTCAAGTCAGTTTTTAAATTTATAATTTGAAAATGCCACTTTTAGAAAGTTGGCATTTTACTGCCAAATTTAAATGTGCCAGTCTGTCATTGTCCGGGTTCACCTGACTGTTAATGGCTCTTCCTGCGGTGTCTTGTGTATCGCTCCCAGACAGTGGACAAAGGACCGGGGGGGGGCGGGGGGAAGGGGTGAGGAGGTGTGGGTCTTCTTAACTGGATGGCTGAGAAGGAGTTGTGCCCCTAACCTGATTGCACTTCAAAGAGTAGCCTGGGATAGTACAATGTTTGAGTAGTGAAACAGGAGATGGACTTTCAAAATAGTTTTTTGTATTCAGTTATCCAATGTCTTGCTGTGAAAACATAGCATTACCGACTGAGACTGGATGCATGAGACTCAGACATCCTTTTATAGCATGAAAAGCTGGTGGCAGACGAGGAGGGGAACACAGACTGTTAGTGATAAAATTCACCCAAAGAACCGGACATTCCTTTACACAGCTGATATGGAGCACACCATGCTTGAGTCTGATGTACTGAACCGTACACTTCACCAGAGTGTGCTTCGCTCTCATTTATTGCATTGTCCACGAAGTTCTGTACATAGTTGTGGCAAATCAATGAAGGGCTTACATTTTTCTCTCCTCCCCATGAGCGGCAGAAAGACTTCCTGACATGGAAGAATGCAACTGTTTTTGAGCTTTCTTTTTTTCACTTTGCCTACTGCACTTGAAGACTCATCCATGATGCGGAGGTCAACTGTTTTCAGAGTAATCAAAACCGGGAAGTTCAAATATTGGACTCTGAATTATTAAGATACCTTAATACCAACATTTTATCCCAAACAAAAATGCCTGGTTATTGGGGTTCCTTCTTAAGTGCTGTACTTGTTGTGCATATTGAGATTGGGGTATTTCTATGTCACCTGCTCTCTGATCTGATGTGCAGCCAACTTCTTAGTTAATTTTGTAGTAGAAAACAGTTCATCTTGTTTAGCACATTGAAAGTGTGCCCATATTAATAACCAGTGCACATCATCCCTGCTCAAGGAAGGTTGGTTAATTTTTCATTTTGTCATCTAAATTCATGAGGTTATTGCCTTAGCAGACTCTCAGTTTATTTGTGCATGCTACTAGAAACAAACTAGATCATAACCACAAGGCAGTGAAATTTGTTTAGTGACCATAAGTCTAAAAGCTTGCCTAATCAAGTGTCTGTGAATCTGTCCTAGACCTGCTCATCTTGTACATGAATCCTGGTTATTTTAGGGGTGCTTCATGACTTTCTCTGATACATTTGTCCTAGTGGGTAATCTCCAAAGTCCTTTTTTAATCCTAAACCTATTTTTATTGTACATAGTGCATTTGGAGACACCTTCTCTACGTATGAATTCTCCAACCACCTTTATGTTAACGACACCTAAGTCTTCTTCTCCTTCCCTTCCACCCCTACTCTGTTCACCCACATCACTGAATTCCAGCTACCAGAGGATGAAGGAACCAGTATTCACAAACTTTTGTGGTTTCCAAATGTTAAAAAATATTCATCCATCTTATTTCCCCCTTACATCATAACAACTATTCCCACTATGAACAACTTAAAAGTCCACTTTAACCACAAAAATGTTCTCAACTTCTTCAACCACCCTGAGGCCAAGCTCCCTCTTAATAACGTCAAACCAGATCCTGATCTTTAAATCTATAAATGTGCTGATCCTCCCTCCCACACATACAATTCATGTTTTTCTTTTGTGATAAAGCCCACTCTAGTCACCTCAATACTCCAAAGGGCCCTTCTTAGTTTTTGAAATTTGGATCTGAACCTCTATGAAAATGGGCAAACCAGAGAGATGGAAGTTGTTTTGCTCCTTTATCCCTAATAATCCAGGAACTCTTGATATGCAACACTACACTCACATATCTCAGTCATTTTCCTCACTCATGTAGTGGTTGATTTCTAAAGATAAAGAACAAAACTGTAATGTAAGCTTTGTTGGCATTTGTTTTTCTCAACTATATCATCCGTCACAAACCCCCCACCCTAAACAGTATGCACACCATTTAATATCATACTGTTGAAGTTGTATTATTTCTTGTTTCTGAAACGTGTGTGTAGGAAAATGGGTTACTGGTTGAGGAGAGTAAAACCATGCACAAGTAGGAACCAAAGTCCTGTCACAGTAAAGTCACAAGCAACCCCAAATTTACCTGTTCTTAACCCTCTGGTAGCTTGGGACAAGCAGTCAGGTTAATTTAGAGGCAATATGTAAAGTATTTATGCAGCACTTCACACAGTAGAAAATTGAAAACACAACTCAAGTAAAATCGGACACTAATTAAAAATAAAATTTAGCAAAATTGATTCAATCAATTGAGACCAAAATGACAAAAATACAAATAGTTGAACCGGAGATATGCAAATTTAAATATTTAAGTGAAAATAGTGCCAAAAAACACAAAACGTCAATTGTGGTTATCTGATTGTGCTGGACCGGGACAAAGTCACAAATTCAGGCCGACCACGATGGAACATGGGCCGGATACAGGGACCAAGTTAGGACTGCTAAACAAAGTACCTTAAATCCGGGTTGTGGAGCATTGCAAGATTGTGTGTTCAGGAGGCGTCTTGCAGCGGCGGTTCCAATGGGCTGTGGACAGAGATTCAAGGGCCTGTGTCGAGGATGTGTTGTGGAGTGGCAATTCTGGGGAGCTGCACGGCTGTGATGTGAGGTCCTGCTATCAGAGTGCATTGCACATTGGCAGTTCTGAGGAAATGTGGAGCTGCGAATCTGGAATGCATCATGCTGGGGTTGTTCTGATGTAGGGCCGTGGTCCGTAGGTCTGCATCGTTTCAGCTTGGCCCACAGGTGGGTTAGCAGAGCACCTTCAGGCCCACTTCCAAGGGTTCAGGGCTGGGTTGGTACAACTAGGGGGGCAAGACTCACAGCACACAGAGTCCAGGTGCTGGATTCGAGGTGGTTGGAGCCTTTTCTGTTCCTGCAGCTTTTATCAGGAAGCCAGCCAACAAGCACTTGGAGTAACTCAGGTGGTCTTAGGTGCAAGATGCAGGGCTGTTCCTTTTCACTCAGACAGCAGGTTATCAGAGTTACAGGGCAGCAAACTAGGAGTACTTCTAGCAGCAGTAGGAGAAGGTTCTGGAGATTTCCACCCCCCCAATGGTTCAGTAATGATTTCTTCCCTGCCCTCGCCTCAGCTTGTCTGGGGTCACAAAAGACTAGTTTCAGACACTTTGTGAGTATGCTCAGGCAGAGGGTTTGGGATGTGCAAGTGTGATAGGTGACAATTCCCCCCCCCCCCCCTATCAAGTGAAGGATGGCCCATCCTGCCAACACCTATTTTCCCTTTGTCTCACTATCTGGGAGAAATACACAAAGACCAACTACCAGCTACACTTAGTCAAGTGACCCTGGATATAGGCTGCAGGCAGAAAATGGTTGAGACAAGAAAATGTAAACTCTCTAAAAGTGGCATCTTAACAATTGTGAGTTAAAATCAAACTTTACCATTAAAGAGGGTTTTAAATTATAATTTTTAGACACCCAACTCGACATTCCTACTTGCTCTCAATTGAAAGTTATCACTTATTAAATTTTATTTGGTAACTCAATGTTATCCTAAAGGAGAGGTAGGCCTTGCAGTAGTGGAAAACAAATGTAAGAGTTTTTTACTACAAGGACATATAAAAGTAAAAAGTAAATTGCTAACATTTTAAATACAATGCACCCTGCTCCATCGGGGGTGTCGAGCCTACCTAAGCGGTCACATATATATATTAAAAGGGCAGATTTAGGCCTGGCAAAAGGTTTATTTTCCCAAGTCCAAATGTAAGTTTAAAACTGCACAAATAGGCTGCAATGGCCTGAGACATGTTTAAAAGGGCTACTTAAGTGAGTTGCACAATAAGTGCTGCAGCCCCACTAGTACCATTTAGTTTACAGGTCCGAGGTACATTCAGTACCACTGTACCAGGGACTTACAAGTACATTAAATGTGCCAATTGGGTGTAAGCCAATTTCACCATGTTTAAAAGAGGAAGCACAAGTACTTTAGTAATAGTGAGCAGTCGTAATGTGCACACAATCCTAAGGCCAACAAAAAGTAGCTCAGCAAAAATGGAGGAGGAAGGAAAGAAGTCTGAGGAAAGACCACCCAAAGGCTGACAAGTTTAACAATCACCATATCCAAACTTTAACTCATGCATTTTGTCACCTGCCTTTGGGTAACTGGGCAGTGAAGTAGTATCTAAGAAGAAAAACAACAAATATATTAGCTAGATGCTATCCAAAATGTAGCACTTCAAAATAAAATATCATAACTGAATGTAGGATCACTGTAATCTAGTACCCCAACATTATCTTGCCAATATTGGCTCATAAATCTCATCAAAATAATCCTGGAATGACCAGTCAGGTGATCTCTGGTGTTGATTCACAATGATGATTTCTGATCCCACACAAATACTTGTAACTTGGTCCACCTGATTCTTACTGATATTGATTTCTTAAGCAAACTAATAGATGTCATTGACTTGGAAGAAGATCTTAGGTGGCATCATTTATCCTTACCTCTCTGTTAAGGAATTTTTAAACAGCCATCAAAGTCTATTTTTCTTTGTTGCAAAACCTGTTCACACATGATATTTAATCAGGCCTAGAGAAATAAAATGCAGTGAATATAAATATTTGACTGAGAGTTCTGAGATACATTACTACTTGACGTTTCTCTATAATGTTTGCCAAAATGGCTTGACATTTTCTTGTAATAATACAGCACAAACAATTTTGTGTTCCATGGTCTCTGGTTTTCGTTCATAATGTGTATGGTGCAATTTTAGCCCATTGCCCTGTGTCACACATGGATGTTAATTGGCCAAAATGTCACCAGTAGTTAAAGTGACATCATATGCAATAGGTCTCAGGTTTGTCCCTTTCTTCGTACCTCAATTTTTGATTTGCCAGTGATGGGCAAGGGAACGGCATGGAGACTACAGAAGGTAAACAGGACTATAACAACCCTATCAATCTCAGTTCTTGCCTGTGCTTTCTGGCCCTGTGAGACCAGTTGTACAAATGTGGTGTGAATAGGACTAAATGGCAAGCCATAGGGTAGCAACTGCTACCCCTAATTGGAATCCATGGTCTAACTCCTATGTTAAATATGTAAAATCGCATACAACACTATACAGCATCTGTTGGAAAATGGCCCTCTTTTTGTTGTTTTTTGGACTTTGAGCACTTTACCACTGCTAACCAGTGCTAACGTTCATGTGCTCTCTCCTTTAAACATGATAACATT
The DNA here is from genome assembly GCF_964204655.1 of Triturus cristatus. NCBI lineage: Eukaryota > Metazoa > Chordata > Amphibia > Caudata > Salamandridae > Triturus > Triturus cristatus. The sequence continues at coordinate 714,281,685 of NC_140588.1, read as the reverse complement.
GGTTCATACCCAATTGGCATATTTAAATTACTTATAATTGACTAGTAAAGTGCACTACAAGTGCCTAGGACTGTAAATTAAATGCTACTAGTGGGCCTGCAGCATTGACTGTGCCACCCACACAAGTAGCCCTTTAAACATGTCTCAGGCCTGCCACTGCAGAGCCAGTGTATGCAGTTTACTACTGTGTTGACTTGGCACTTAAACCACTTGCCATGCCTCATACTCCCCTAATTTTACACATAAGGCACCCCTAAGGCAGTCCCTAGATAGCCCATAGGGCAGGGTTCTGTGTAAGTAAAAGGTAGGACATGCACGTTTATGTTTGCATGTCCTGGTAGTGAAAAACACATACATTCATTCTTTACTTCTGTGAGGCCTACTCCTCTTATAAATTAACACTGGGAATTAATTATTATATTTTTAATCTGTAATTCCTGATTGGGAAGGAGTAGCTGTGTCATGTTTTATATCATTGGAATGGTAATGATAAATCCTCTTTACTGAAAAAATGTGGATTTTACATTGCTGTTTTAGAAATGCCACTTTTAGGAAGTTGCCATTTTTCTGCTGTGAAAGCTCTGTGAGCCTGCAGCCTGTCTCCAATACACGTCTGGGGTGAGTGACAGCTTGACTTTGTGCATTCCCTCTAAACAGTCACACACAAAGGAAGGCTAGGTGTGTCTGAGTGCTCATCTGCATGCATCTGATGGCTCATCCTAGACAGGATGAAAGGTAGGAGCTGAAACTTACACCTGAATACGCAATGTCCCGTCCTCACATAAAGGGGTGTTTACCCCCCTGTAGTGAGGCTTGAGCCAGGGCTAGGAAGAACGGCTTCTGTGCACTTCAAAGACCCTTCTTTGAAGTCATCCCCATTTCAAAGGCACAACTGGGTATAAGTACTGAGTCTCTGACCCTACCAAATCAGACACTTCTGGACCTGTAAAGTTCCTCTGTCAGAAAGAATGATTTGCTTCTACAAGGACTGTCACTCTTCTGAACTGCTACCCTGGAAGGATTGATTTTCTGCTGTTCTGCCCCGCTGACTGCTACTCTATGACCGTGCTGAGGGAGAGCTCGACACGGCCTTGAACCCAGAGTGATCTCCACGATGCTTGTTGGCTTGACTCCTGTTTTCTGAGAATCAGGGATATCAAAGTCTCATCATCTGTTCCTATGCCTGATGCTTTGGAAGTAGACCCTGGTGCTTTCTTCAGTGGAACTGGGGCATCCTATGTTTGTGTGAAGCAGAACCAATGCATCGCCCCTGTTGTGGGAGTGGTCCCTCCACATCGCACTTGGAACCAGCGCACCCCCTCCGGAAACTGACTTATTGGAACCACGCAACAGTGCTGCAGCAGTGTGGGATCGACGCATTCCCTCAAATGCATGGAAAAACCTGGCGCATTGCACTCGGAACCAACGCCTTTTGTCGCTTCGTCTTCGGGAACGATGGATCACTAGTACTGTGCGAAGGATCTCAATGCATCACCTTGAGTGCTGGATCGACACCGATGCATCTCTCGCCTGCACCCCGCATCTCGCTGTTGCATCCAGAATCAAGGTACTTTGTTCAGGGGGCCAGCGTGGCCCCTATATCCTGCCTGCGCTCGATCGCGGTTGGCCTGAACTTTTTACTTTGCCCCTAGTCCAGCACGACCAGCTAACTCCCATATGCAGTTATTGCTTCTAAGCGCTAATAACACTTTTATTCTTTAAAAAGTCATATATCGACCTCCACTTTAGTATTTGTTTGTGTATCTGACTAACTCTGACTAGGATTATGGTTCCTGTTTGTTCAAGGTGCATACTCTGCCAACCAGAAACCCAATTTCTAACAGCATCCGAGGAGACTGTACTTCTGAACCAACATCAAGTACAAGCCAGTTGTCATGCTGAAGGGAAGATTGGGAAGACTGTCACATTGTGCTATCATTTTAGAAAAAGGGGTGTTTGAAGAAGCAGCACACACATCCTTCGTGGACTGGTGTCATCAGGAAACACGTGCCTTCACACTGTGCCCTAATATTTCCTGTATTTGAAGATTTGCATTTTGTCTTCATGGAGTCAGAGCTCTGAGATGGAACTCTAATGCTTTATTAGTGGAGTTAATTAGAAACTGCCCATGGAAATCCTTAAGGTGAACTCTGTGGCTGTGATTTTGCTGATTTAACAATGTCTTCTATTGTTTTCTTGTGCGAATTTGCTTCGAAAGTTTGCCATTTTGTATTTAAATCGGGGCTTAGGGATAGGAGTTATTAGCTTGGTAATTAGCCCTTAGTGTTTAAAACCAGGCGACTGTCACAAAGAGCCCACTCTGAAGAGGGCATAAGTACTGCTGACGGTAACATATTTGAAGCTCCCTATATTTAGGCAGGTAATTACTATTTGTGCTTGAGTTGAGTCTTCAGGAAGAAGAAAAATCATTAGCCTCATAAGATTATCATAATATAGATTTTTCACAACAGTAGCTGCTGCAAAACCTGCCTTCATTGGAATGTTGCGCACAGAGGGAAGGTGTTTTCAATTTCAGGACTGAGCTTTCACTTTCCTCACCTCACACCCCGGGCTATATCGTTGCGCTAACTCAGAGCACAGCTGAGGGCTTGTTTTATGTGTTTTCACTATCAAAAGCGCATACATTCAATTTGAAATTTTTCCGTGTTTATGCATGATTTTCATGCAGCGCAGCTCTGAAACAAAGCACAATGGTTACCTCTTTCAGTTTCGGAGCTGCATTCTGTAAATCATGCACTCAGAGAAATTAGGAGTTAATTGTGTACGTTTTAGGCAGTGCAAATGCATAAAAGCAGATGCTGTGCACCAGAAGCTACCGGTGCAGGTAAGCACGGTGGGGCGGGTGGGGTGGAGTCGACATGCAACGACGAGGAAAAATAACATAAAAAAAGAAAACCACTTACTTTGCGCTCACCGCATTACTGAGTCGGTAATGCGGCGAGTGCAAGGTAAGTGTTTTTCTTTTTTTGTGTTATTTTCCCTTGCCATCGTCTGTCGACTCACCCCCCAACCCGCCCACCGCACTTACCTGCACCGGCCGCTCCTGCTGTGCACTCAGTCAACGCAAATCTTCATGATACGCCTCAGCCTAGAATGTGAGTACAGAGGCCTTGGAAGGCAATCTGATTGCCCACAGCACAGAGGGTTCATCTGTATTCCTTGCTTTCTCACCAGTTTCACGAGTGTTTGCATCTGTGCATTATCAATAGGTTTATATTCTCCTCAGTGTCCTGTGTGTGTTTGGGCTGGCCAAAAATGGTTTCCAAGATCAACAAAAGTTATGAGCTCACTAAGGTGAACACACTGCAGTACAAATGCTCATCATTTACATTTTTGGTAGCTATTTCAGTTCCCATTCACAAAAGGGCATTTGCTTCCAAGTTAAATAATGGTATGAGTGTGTAAATGTCCCAGCTCTGTCACCATCACCTTTTGCTCCATCACCAGGTATGCCATATGTTCCTATGTTAATCACTGTAGAGGCAGACAAGCACAAAGTTGAGAAATTGCTTACATGTGTGAGAGCAAGATCCACACCCCAATATTTTATGACACCCCAGCTTTCAGAAACCCCCAAATTAACCTCAAACGGTTCTCAAACTAAAAATAATTGCGTACAAGGCACCCTCCCAGACATCAATTTAGCATATTATCAAAATAAGTAGCTGGATTTACTCAATAAACTAGTTCTAGATCAGAGGAAAATTGAAAGGTTTTATTTAATCAAATTCTCAAAAATCAAGTGGTACAGAATAAATGCCATGAAGGCTTTAATGCAAAGTTAGACAGAGTAGTTAAAAATCTGAAATCATTCTAAGTCCCAAATGAACAGCAAAATCAGAAAAGGGTTGGACAGCATCCCTATTAGCATCAAGGAAAGCTCAGAAATATCTGGCTCACCCCCAAAACAAGAGCTTCTTATGCACAATTCTTGCATAAAAAATTAATTAAAGCTGCATAGTCATCATAGCATGATCACAAGTAACAGCTCTTTAGCAAAGAAAACATCAATACATTAGCACATAGGCACTATGCCATTTGATGAAAGCACCCAACATCTTCTGTGCAACTGTCATCCAGAGATGTTCGAACAAAATATGAAACATTTCAACAATATCAATTCATACAAATGAACAGGGCTTTGGGTTGGATATTGCAGTATATAAGGAACAGTATAAAGTTAATTTTGGGCTCTGTATTCATAACTGTAGGTAAAACCCATTACATCAATGGCCTTTGGTCTTCACAAGCTTGTGAGGAGAGAAGATGTGCAGAGAGACATGATGGAAGTGGGTAAATACAGGAATTAATGACAGAAACATAAACTAAGATGGGGTTTTCATATTATTATTATTATTATTGCATCTAATAAAGCGCTTATCTACCCCATAGGGTTCCCGTGCTAGGTAGAGTGAATGCAGCCCCCAATTTAAAACAACCAAGCCTTCAATCCCTTGTGAAACATCATGAGAGAAGAACAGTTTCGCAGGGGTTCCGGGAGGTTGTTCCAAAGCTACAGCCCAATGTATGCAAATGCACAATGCCCCCATGAATGCTAGATGAATTGTAAGCACTTTACAAAGGGACTGGTTAGATGATCAAAGCATGCTTGTGGGTTGATATGGTGCCACCAGATCTTGAATGTAGCGTCGCGCAGTGCCAAATCTACCCATGTGCATATAAATGAAGCTCAACTAAATCATATTAATAAACAAACTTCCATGCATCATATTAAACTTGTTACAACTGTAATCATGTTAACTATTTATATGCGTATTGGATCCAACATACAAATATTAATATTCATTATTTTATTGCATGAAAATATAGATTTGAAGAAAGATTCCACACATGCATTGACCTCATCAATAACACAACACAATTTCATTCAGTGAAACACAAATAAACTTCCAAACATATGGAAAGAGCTCAATCTTCCTCACTCTATGATTGCACAATGTCATTGTGCATTGATAGGGCTCGGTAATAGGCATAAGTCAACAATCTACATAAATTAGATGACTATGCATTTGTATATTAGAATTGCATACATTACTCATAGAAGACACTGAGGTGTATGTGAATTAACAGAATAAGTTACACACACATGCATAACTGTAATTTACAATTAGTATAACTTGCTCATTTTTCAGAACTCATCTGAGTGGATTGACCCCGTCTTTTATGTCCATCTGCTTGACATTAATGATTCTTATTGATGAGAAGAATTTAGTTATTTGTGGAAGCTAAAAAGGCATCATTTTGTCTGCTGATTATTCATAGAGGAATCAACCTAGTGTTACACACCCTGAAAGACATTGCTTTCTTGTATTTGTGTGCTTTTTAGTAGAATGCTTTGTCTCATTTTGGCACTTGATTGTGCAGCGTTTTCCAAATAGTTTTCCAATATCGGGAGTGCTTTTATGAAGCGGTGATATGGACATCCACACACCCTGATGGCTCCCTCTGTGACACTGCTATCTTGGAATCGTGTAAGATGCTCTTTGTGTTATGAGGCCAGTTTTTTTCATAGAGCCTCAGTGGGGACCAGAAGAGTTGGTCCTATTTTGAAGAGGCTTTTTAAAGAGTCCCATTTCCAGGCACTTGTTACAGATGAGAGGGCTTGGTAAGATAATGTGCTCCTGATCTAAGGAATTCCAGAGGCTGGGGCCTCACATCTTGATTACTTACACTATTTCTTTGTCTCCCCTTAATTTAGCCTAGTAAATTGTCATAGAACTAGTAGATCCCTGGTTCCAAGTGAGAATATGTTGTGAACAAATATTTGGGGTTTGCAAAATTACAAAATTGTTTCCTTGGCATGTAACCACAATTTTTGTATAAACTACATATATTTTGCAAAATCCATTTCGAGACTTGCCTGAATAAAATGTCACTCAAGATACTGGCTGAGACTGGCTCAAGTTGAAACAGTCTTGTGGCCACAGCACACATTAGTTTCTCAATTTCAGCTACATGTTCTCTGCTCAAACATGGGTGAAAATGACATGAAACCATGTAACTGAAAGGGGGTAAATTATGCAAAAAATACATAACACAGTAACTCGCAATTAAGTGAGATTTGCATGCATAATAAATATTTCAATAGAGTCGAGTACATACTTCAACAATTATATTCCTATAAAACCTGCATTTGGTATACAAGATATGCAACTTTATCTTCTGCACAATAGAGAGAGTCAAGGACTTTAAGGGAATAAATACTGGCTATTGCACCTCCATTCTCTTATTCCCCGATTACCCTTTTTCATTTAACTAATTACGTGTTTGCAAATTCTCATCTACATATCATGGATTAATTTTTTTCTGGAGGCAAACATATATTTAGGCCGTTTTTTTGAAACATACTTTATTGATTTTCGTTAATAACATCTAGACCTTGCACGTTTATACTGGCCGGTTAACATACAATCCTTTTTCTCCAACCGTGAATCATACAAAATAAAATCTCAGATCCCTCTGTAAATAAACATATTAGGTAGTGAGAATAGTGATTAGTGGAAATAAATGCACTTAATCAGCATGCGAAGAAGTAATGGACTGACCATTCATATTCATATGTGAGTAGGTAAACCACTCATAAAGACCATAATTGCATGAACGTCATCTTTCGTCGTCTCATAAATGTAGATCCTGCCTGGCCCTCGGAGATCGTTTGATACAGGAGTGAGTTACAAACTACATCCACCTCAACAAAATTGACAACATAATGCGGCAATGACCATTTGCATATACATTAGAGGAGGCATAGCTCAGGAGCAGGAAGATTATCTGCCTGCCAGTATTTCAGTGGCAGTAGGAAGTTAAACATCACTGACGAATGCCATGCTTTGATCTAAAGCAGGGTGTGAGTTGGCAAAGTTTTTTCCTACACTAAGGGCCTAATTATGATGTTTTTTGTTGTTGTTTTTTTTGTAGTTTTATATAGCATGAACTTGGCCCAAAGGTATTGGGTATCAGAGCGCTTTATATGAGCACCAGTTTCATTATAGACGGACACATTAATTTTTTGTTAGGCACATGGAGATTAAGTTATTTGCCCAGAATCACAGGATGTTGAGCGTTGTTGGCGAGATTCGAACCCGGTTCCCCAGATTTGAGGTCGACCGGCGGGAGGAAAAGGGCCACTGACAAATGGATGTTTGTAAACATCCCTGCACTGTGTGGCAGGCACCATGCGGTGCCTGCCACATGGTGCCAGGTCCCAAGCAGAGGGCCAGGGGAAAGGGGGCCCTGCTAGGGGCCTACAAAGTCAATTTCTGCCTGCCTTTTCATGGTTGGGCAGACAGCCATGATAGGGGAGGCAGAAACCAACATCATAATCCCGACGGCGGAGCCAAAGCTTGCTCCACCATCATTATGAGATTATCATTCCGCCCGACGCCTTGGCGGGCTCTGTGAGCTCGTCGGAAGTCGAGCGGACTCCCTCTGCCGGTTTCCCGCTGACCGCCTGCATTGTAATACGGCAGTTGGAGGGAAACCATTGATGTTGGGCAGAAAGCCTTCGACTAGCTGTTGGATGGCTTTCTGCCCAACATCGAAACCAGGCCCTAAATTGCCTCTGAAACCTAGTCCTTGTACTCTGGTAAACTCAAAGAAGAGAGATAGATGGATTGATGGTTTTGAGACAGGCCACACAATTATTGAAAATGTTGGAAGATGAAACTTGTATAATTAAGTAAATAGGTCATTTCAGCTGTGAGTTATCCATTTTCTCCTTAGGGATTCTTTGTAGTCTCTTTGTCTCAAGTCAAATCCCTTCTAAGCTTGATAAAACTGAGTATGAGTAAAGGCAATTAGTGCCCTATGGGCACTGCAGTTCCGTCAGAGAGAGGCCTGATGTCACTTACGCATGCCAAGCAGAAGTTGAATACCTAGCATGATGATCATGATTTTACATTCAGGGGCATATTTATAAGGGAATGGCGGAGCATGGCATTAAGCACAAAATGCTACACCACAATCCACCATTCCGAAAATGCAGATATGGTACATCCCTGTTTTTTCCCTAGTGCTGGCGCTAAATTAAGCTGCCTAGGGCCAACGCAGGCACCCTTGCACCATGGTGCAAGGGTGCCTGCGTTGAGGGAATGCTTGTATCCCTTCCTGCACATAAACAATCACAAATGGTGATTTGTAACTTCTGTGTGTGCTGCATTGTGCAGCACACTTGGAAGGTGTCCCTTCCTGCACATAAACAATCCCAAATGGTTATTTGAAACTTCTATGTGTGCTGCATTGTGCAGCACACTTGGAAGTTGCAAATTATAATTTTTTTAATGATTGTTTATGTGCAGGAAGGGATACCTTCCTGCACATAAACAATTATTCATGGCATTTTAGAAACAGCAAAAACGAGGAGAAATTAACCATTTCTCCTCGTTATGCCATGTCAAGACCAGGTTTTCCCTGGTCTTAATTTTGGCACTGCCCCCAATTTATGCCACCCTTGTAAGTAGGGGGCAGTGTCAAAATCAATGGGTGCTACGACGGAATGCCCACTCCAACACCCATTGTCCACCCCTTTTACGCTAAATATAGCGTGAAAGGGTGCCTTATTTACAAGGCGGCGTTAAGTCACATGAAGTGGCTTAACGCCGCCATGTAAATAAGGTGAAGCCCCTATCTGTGGCGATAGGGGCTTGTAAGTATGCCTGTCAGTTTTTAAAGCTTGCATCGTGCATGCTCCACACCAATGGGAAAGTGGGAGCCAAAAATGCCAGTACTGCAGCCTTTAACAAACTGCTACCTATTTAAATTGTAAAGCATTGTTACAATGAAATTGACAACATTTATTGCATGTGACCCTCTGTATTGTGCTTAAGTTTTTACTCAACACCCCAACAATTGATTCCTGCTTTAAACGTGATTACTTCATGCTTATTGTGTGCCATTTTCATGCTTTTGGGCTTATTTCTTTTCTGTTCCTGGACTTTGAGATCTCAGTGCTCCCAGATACTCTGCTTTTTTCTGTACCTATTCAATGCATTCTATTGTGTTTCATGGGTTTTGGTGCTGACCTCGTGATTGATGTTACACTAAAGGCTTTACAACATTCAATTCTGTCACATGGAATATCAATGCCTGCAAAGCTTTCTGAAGTTTCTTTACATAAAAGCTGCTCTGAAGTCCCCTTTCCAACAGTTTCTAGGCTCCTGCAGGGCATCTGCTTTTGTGCCTTGCATCAAAACACATGTTCCTGATTAATGGGACATTCTCACTGTCCTTTACAAAGAGCAATTGCTACTGAATGTTCATCTCAATACATTTCACCAAACTGAGACCCACTCTTTGTGAATCTGGACGATATTCTGAAAGAAACTACACATCAATCATTTTAGATGCATCAGACTTTTTTGATTATGCAATGCACGCAAGGTTGTAAAAACAACGATGTATGAAACGGCCAGAGTCCATGTAAAAGCAATGTTCAACATATACAGTATAAATATCATTTAATATGCGTATCACGTATTCTATACATAATTGAACTAGCATGTGACATATAGACATATCACATATCATAAACATCATTTAATTAGAATATTACAGAGTGTAAACAGTATTTAATATCACACGTTGTGAACATTATAAACAAAGTATCCTATATGTATACCACACATTGCAAACATTGTCTAATTTACATGTGAAACGTTGTATACAGTATCTAATTTGCATACATGTAACACATATATATATATATATATATATATATATATATATATATATATATATATATCACACATGGGTAACATTATAAGATAAACACATCACATATTATTTTCTATAAACCACACCTTCTAAGCATTTTCTAATGTACATCATCTAATTTGCATATCACAGATTTTAAAAATTAACTAATGCACATTTTGTACACTTGGAACATAATAAACCATACACATTACACAATAACTTCTAAGTGTTATTTTGATATCACACATTGCAAATATTATCTAATGTACATTTTGCACTTTTTATATATTATTTCAAACATATTGCATTGCTTGTAAGTATTATTTGGAGTTTGCCGATTAATACAAAAATCATAAATCAGAGGAACCAGCAGGTAAATATGAAGAACTTCCAAATGGCAACAGAGTTTGAAGGGTGAAGGCTGTAGAGAAAAGTGGTGAGTGCTAATAAAAGAAGGTAATAATGATGTTATTTGAGAGTCCTCATAATCCACAATAAAAGAAGCCAAACACCATATTTTAACTAACTCAAAAAGTGGGAGAGTGGTGCATGCCACATGCACCGGAGGACCTTAGCTTCATACTTGGAGATGATGGTGGGCCGTAGTTTGACGGGGAACCAATTCAAATGCATTATTTTACCTTAATTCTTATCACTTACCAAGTACTTTAGCTGTATTTTGTTAGGAATTGGCAAAGGAAAGAGGCAAGGCTAACACAGAAGTATCAGCTGCTCTAAAAATCCAATGTCCATTCAAGCTAAGCTTTTTATCTTTGACTCACAAGAAAAACCATGCTCCTTATTCAACACATTCATTCAAAGCACTGTTAGTAGACTGATTTTCAACCTCAAATAATTTGATCATATGTCCCCTTACAAGCAGCAATTGCATTGGCTCAACATCGCCAAGTGTATCCAATTTAAATAAGGTTGCATACTTCGCAAATAGCATTACAGCAAAGAGTCCTATTTTTTAGCCAAAACATTGTACAAACATATCCCAGACAACCCTCTGTGGTCTATGAAGAAGCCTCAATTTGACATCCTGAGTAGAGATAGAAAAGTCTGCGCTTTCTCCATAGCTGGCCCTAAATTCTGGAACATGGCCCCCATGCCTTTGACTCATAACACAGCACCCTGAGATTTAGGAAAGCACTAACGACTTGGCTGTTTACCCCTGATTCTAACAAGTGTCTCTCAGTGGTTTGCATACACCATTCGTGACATATAGCTAAGTATTACAACACCATAGAAATCAATATCAATAAATAAAAATGATTTGACCTACCCTATGTAGACGATTCTTCTGACTAGGGATATTCAGGTGCCCTTAAGCTGATTGCTTTTAACATTGTAATGAGTAAGAACTTCCTATGTAGGACTTTGCCCTCCTATTCAATAAGACACACATGTATGCATCTCAAATTGAGTATGGGGGCAAATATGGGTTGACTAGAGTTATTACATAAAGTTACCCTCACCATTATATTTATTTATTATGTGTTGTACTCTGACACATATCTTTCTATCAAACATTGATTTACAGCCACTTCAGTGGAGACCAAGAAATCTTGTGCAAATCAAGATTCTGGTTCAGCTCTTTCTTCTCCCTCAATAAATAAGGCCAAGAAACTAAGGTGGGCGATGGCTCCAACAGCTGATCTAATAATAATGAACATGTATGTTTATTAGATGCCTGTGCAGTCTGTCTGTTTGAGAATGTATGTCACACGGTGAACCTATATTTATTTATTTATAAGTGTGCATTCACCCAAAGACGTCCTGCTCAGAGTTGGAGAAATGCAGAAATTCCAATGAGGGATGAATTGCAAAGCTGGGACCTAAGATTCTAAACATGTTTACACACTTAAAGTAAATCACCAGTTGGGACTGAGTGCCTGAGCTAAGAGACCTCGAGGGGGCATAGAGTTCCGCCAGGTTTGAGAAAATTTCAGGGCAAGCTCTGTCTGAGAACATTCCCAGCCCGAATCTCATTTACAAATCCCCTAGTTGACAGGGTATTTGAAAAAAAGTATATCTTGTATTCAAGAGTTTGTTCTTATACTAGCGCTGTAATTGCACGCTGGTCCTAGCTATATAATGACAACTTCCTGGATAAATGACCAATATGTCTCCTCAACTCTTTTCTTATCTCTCTGATCTGGAAAGCAAGGTAGGGTGATCCAGAGGATAATGAAATACCATTCCAGAAGACCCTTTAAGGCATCCTCCTTAGACCTGGCTGTTCGAATAAGCCTCCGGGGCCTGCAAGTGCCTGGATACCCTATCGGGCGATTAGCCCTGCTTTATAAATCCTGATTGATTGATTGAAGATGGCTCAAGGAGGTAAACACACACAGAATTTGTGTATATTAATCACCTTACAGTTTAGGGGCCGTTTCCGATCCTGGAAAAATGTTCCCCGTACGAATCGTATCCGGATTTTTTCCCGTCCAAATCGTACAAGTACCGTACAAACTGGCAAGTACGATTCGCATGTGAAAAAATACATACGAATCGCATTGGGAAAATTCCCCCACACGTCCTCGGGTCGGAAAAAGTGTCCGACACGTCCCCGGATGAATTTACGTACAAATCGGAAAACTGAAGTCCGAGCACGCAAGTACGATCCATCCCGTCCGTCCGTCCGATTGTACAACCGTATGGAAAAAACACCGCACGGAGCGAACTTCAATAGCAACCATGGAGACATGTGCCCGCATACGTGCCGCCCCCCCCCCACCCCCCCGTATTTACGCGCCATCCCCCCCCAGCCCCCTGTATGTACGCACCGTCCCCCCACAGACCCCCGTATGTACGCGCCGTCCCCCCAGGCCCTCCCGCGGATGGACGCGCTGTACCCCTAGCCCCCCCACGGATGGATGCGCCGTACCCCCAGCCCCGCCCGCGGATGGACGCGCCGTACCCCCAGCCCCCCGTGTATGTACGGAGCGTACCCCCACCCCACCCGTGTATGTACGGTGCGGACCCCCACCCCCGTATGTACGGTGCGGACCCCCACCCCCGTATGTACGGTGTGGACCCCCACCCCACCTCCGTATGTACGGTGTGGACCCCCACCCCACCCCCTGTATGTATGGTGCGTACCCCCACCCCACCCCCCGTATGTACGGGGGTGGGGTGGGGGTACGCACCGTACATACGGGGGGTGGGGCGGGGGTCCGCACCATACATACGGGGGGTGGGGCGGGGGTACGCACCGTACATACGGGGGCTGGGGGATTGTTCGCGCGTACATACGGGGGAGCTGGGGGGTGTTTGGCGCGTACATACGGGGGCTGGGGGGGTACGGCGCGTACCGGGCCCCCAATTCCGCTTGCATCGCGGCGTACTTCGCTTTTCCGGCACTTTTTGGGTGCCGTAAAAATATTGCCGTCCGGACTGCTGTCGGTTCGAATCGTACTTCCTGGTTCGTGAAACGCAGCCTGAATGCGTCCCGACGTCACGTCGTCGCTGTCCCGGATCACATTGGTATATATTTTTTCGTCGGCCGGTGTTTTTTACAATTCGTACGGAAATGGTGTTTCCGTGCGAATCGTACTTGCATGTTTGTAATGTTTTTTTCCCGGGTACGAGTCGGACGGAGAAAACGCTCCGACCGACGGTTCGTACCCGGTGTTTCCAGGATCGGAATCGGCCCCTTAGTGTCTGAATGCATGTGAGACTCTCAAGAACCCACATGGCCTGGTTCAGCTTGGATCAAATGGAATGCAAACCACAGTTTCCAAAAGAAAACTGCTACCAACGTGCTTTTTTTATCCGTATGAAATGCCCAGTATGCCATTTCAGGTAGGCAAATACCAGATATTTCCAATCAGTGAACTCTAAGACATATGCAATTGAACATTTTAGCAACTGCCAGACAAAATGCATCAAATCTGTACTTTCATGGCCATGTAGAAAGCACATCCATGAATTTAGAGGTAGGGATCCAGGAGCATTATAGAGCAAAACAAAAACCGCATTGATAACAGACATCTTATAGCAGTAGTCTTTGAATAACCTAATCACAGAGCAGATGAATACATTCTGAGAAATTGATGCAACTAAACCGTCATTGAGAGAGGAGAAGCAACTCTTGAGACTAACGGTACAAAAATGCATACATAAACCCAAAGCCACCACCCGGGGAGTACACTGATATCAGGAAATGTATGAACTTTTAAAAGAATAACGGAAAGTTGTGGCTTTTATTTTAAGTACCTGTGTACACATGACAAGGACTACAAGAGTTATTATGATCGATAATTCGATGCAAAGAATGAAACTAATATTTTAAATTATATTAAGCACTTCAAAAATATATAATTTCATAAAAGAGCCATTGTCCCCCATTAGCATGAGTAGGCACCATGTCTAATTTGGTCTCCTGCATTAGACTTCTTTAACATGAGGACAGTTTAGCCTTTCATGCATTCCGTGTCTTGGTTTACTTAATGAAACAAACTGGCACAACTTGCTGAGTGAATGTATGCATTAGGCATGGGCAGAGTTCGGCTAAAAAAAAAACTCTGCCAAGCTATGCGGAATTCCACGAGCGGCAGAGTGCATTACTTCGCACTGATCGCACTGATTTTTAGTGCCGGGTGTTTGTCCTGCACTGTAAAATCAACGCGAACGGCATCTCGTGCAGCGCAAGAGGGCTCTGCTTCTTTCTGCCGCTCAAGTAGAAGTTCTACTTAATAAAGATATGTTTAAAAAAAAAGTAGAATTTCTACTTGAACGGCATCTGCCTCAAAGCGAACTGAAGGTTTCACAATGCCAGCTGTAGCGACCATCCGTGACCGCCCGCGTTAAGAAATCTCATTTGGAAGCAGTCTAGCATTGGATTTTCCTCACTTGCGCTTGCCAACTTACCGTTGGCAAGTGCGAGTGAGCAAAAAATTCTGCTCTGCTACATTAGGCGGAGTGGAGTTTTTCAGAACTCCGTGATTTCCAGGGAGCGTGCAGTACAAAAAACTCCGCAAACTCAGCTAACAGTGCGGAGTACGCCACCCAGGCCTTGTAGGCATTACTGTGGATGTAGTCAAACTCCTCGACCCGAATGCAACATCACCTGCACGCTATCACGAGACATTGTACCAGACCAAATTATTGCTGCTCCCCGAAAACATTGTCTACACAGATATTGTTATTGACCCTGTATGAGACATTTTGTGAATATCAGTGACATTGTTCTTATTTGTTTCTCTCAGAGTTACAAGAGAAGAACCTTAAAAAGCGTGCTGGTTAAAAGATTGCATAGCACAATAAGTGAAATTTTAAATTGCAAAGGAAAGTGAGTGTCAAGGAATACAAACTGGATAAACCTCTATGTGGAATAGCAATCAGAAGATAAGGCACTATATATGAAACATAGATTATACTACATAAGTCTAGAGTTTTGCTAAAAATGTGAAAACATTATTAGACTGAACCATTGGAAATGAATTGCAAAGTGACCCCGCACAAACCATAGTGGCCTGGAATGTGAACTGGATCTGGCCCACTCACAGATGGTTCTGTGCAACTGCCTAGAATACATTTACATCCAGTTCATCGAAGCCACGTCATCAAATTATCACTACAGAGAATGTCACTTGATTGTGTGAGGTTAATCCACGGATAAGTGAAGGGAGAAGTGACCTAACCCTAACATTAAGTCTAATCATATACCCTAAAATGTAACCGCAACCCAAACACAAATCCAACTTAGGTCTTAAACTTACCCTTAAACGATATACTACCAGAAGCCAAACCATAACCACATCCATACCTCTAGCCCTCTCCCTCATATAATGCAATGCTAACCCTAATCCTAAACCCATCCTAACCCTTACCCAAGGCCACACTCTTAATCTAACCTTAATTCCAAACCTGAAATAAACCTCTGAACTGCCCTAAACCTTACCCTAAAACTTACTCTCACACTAATTCTAAGCCTGCCCCTAAATCTGAAGGGAGACCTACCCTCTGTCACAAACGTATCTCTAAGTTTGCCCTGACATTTGCTTTTGTACTCACTTTAATGGTTGTGCTCGGTAGCAGTTTTCTCAGTAGTGGTTATTTCAAAGAAGCCCTTCTATGCAGATGCACATCGAAGTGAATTCCTAGCGGTGGGGTGAACCTCAGACCCTTGTGCAAGGATTCCACACTTCCATTTTAATGTGCTCGTGTTTAGCTTCACATTAACATGCAAATAAATACATGTGTATTGTACCTTTGAACATGACTGAAAACCAGCTGCACTAATAATGCATTAGAGGTTCACAGCTAGGTTAACTGCCAGGGCCCATCCCTTACCAGTGCTGGGTCAAAACAAACACAATGGTGTAAAAGCAATGAAACCCCGCTGCAGGAAATATAGCAAGCAGTCTCTTTGATGCTGTTATAAGTTACAAGCAAAGTCGATTAAGCCAGCTCTTAATTCTGTCTGGGTCAACCATACCTCGTTCTGGAGCAGTGCCCTCTGAACAATCCACTCCTGGTCCAGCCAAATCTGCCCTGTGCACTCCACACACCCCACATTAAAATAAAAATAGCAAATTCGCAGAGAGGAAAGGCAACTCCGACTCTAGGGGGCATCACACCCAAAGTGCCTAATAATTAAGGCCACAGCAGAACCCCCACAAGTTACTGAGCAGACAGCAAAATGCTTTTGTACAAAGACTTCCAAATAAACGCTTGCAGCTTCCTAAAAAGTGGAAAATGAATCCCAAGTGTAGGGGGAAACTGAGATAAGTATATTTATGACTTTCTTGTCTGGAATTGCACCCCTAGTTTTTGCAAATGTGTGCTTTTCGTTTTTTTTAATGGAATCTCTCCACACGTGTGGTACCTGGCGATGTACTTTTTGGAGATGCTGTAGAGCAAATCTAGATTGTGGTGAGTTTGCATTGCTTCTTCCCAGGGTATCATGAAACTCAACAAAGGGGAGTATCCTGCCATGCGACATGTATACCCTGATACTCTCAAAACCCACAATTAGGAAAGAAAGACAGGCTTCTGCTCTTACTGTCTCATTCTGTCAAACGCATTAAGAGTTTTTCAGATCTGTCATTTAACGGGAAAGGCAGGCTACCAACTGCATGAGTGAATAAAAATCAAATTGTTTAAAATGTCATGAAAATGGATGGAGTTTCATTCCAATTCTCCCCTCGTTTACCATTTAAAATACATTGGAAAATTTGTAGCCCTGCAAAATTGTGACAAAAATAGAATTAATCAGAACTCATTTAAGTGTGACTCTGAAATGGAAGGATGAAATGCAATTGTCTTTTATACAGGATTTTTGTTAAAAAAACACACAAATACAGCATGGCTGTTGCAAGTCTTTATAGAAGACATGCATTGATTTCTGTAAATTAATTCCTGCGCCAAGTTATAGAAACCCCATTCCATAAAACTATGGCCAATCAGCTCTCTTTTCCAGTGAAGAGCAAAATTAGACTGAAATGAATGCTATTTTCGATTGATGAAAACTATCCTTTTCCAAAATGTAGCTGAATGAAACTTTCAAATAAGGATTGGACAAAAATAGCTGGGCAAGTTATGAAAAGTCACACCCCATCAAACTCAAAGGAGAACGTCACTGAACACAATTAGACTGTAAGTGTATTTCGGTTCTATTTCCAACTTTTGTCCAAATCGACTTCAAGTTTTCAGTGCTGCCAGGTTATGGGAATGGATGCGTTTAATTGGCTAGAAACCTGATCTTTATCTGAGTTGTTTTAAAAGTAATAAGCAAATTAAAATATAACGGGGGCAGGTATGTGAATGGGAATGTGCGTTGTTTGCCCTCCCGCACGTTTTCCCTGCTGCAATCAGGAAAGGCAAACTCCCATGTAGGACACCAAAACCCTACTCAAGCAGTAACCACTTCTCTGTCAGGGTGAAAAACAAGCAAACTGCAAATTAACCTGTTCTTTACGCTTTGGTAGATTGCCACAAAGCAGTCAGGCATAATTTAGAGGAAATAGGTAAAGCATGTATGCAGTGCTTCAAGCAGTAATCAAGTGAAAACACAACAGAAGAAAAAAACCATACCAATTTAGAAAAATAGAGAAAAGTGTAATACATTGTTTGATACCAAAATAACAAAAGTCCAATTAGTAGAACCAGACTTACATGTATTTAGTTTTTAGTAGAACTGTTTTTATGTAGAAACTGGCTTCTAAAATATCAAAACACCAACCGCAGACATCCAGCCGCACAACAGTGGGGCAAAAGTCAAAAACTATGGTCAACCGCATTGGAGTTCGGATATACAAGGTGAATTGGGCCCTGTCTCAGCTTTCCTTTGGACTTAGAAGAAATCTCAAGGACAAATGTCTGAGAAGGTAAAGTTCAGCAGGGCCAGGCATCTGGTGGTGTCCGAGGAGGAGGCATCATCGTCGGGGAGCTGATGAACCAAGTTGTGGTGAAGATTTCTACATTTAGACTGTCATTTCTATGGAGGTTGAAAATCTCCAGTGGCTGCAGGCTGTAGCAGACAATGGCTCCACAGCCTGATACTCCTTCTGCGAGAGGCCCTGAACAGGATTTGCTGCTGCAAAGAAAGTAGTGAGAGCTATCATGAATTCAGGCTGTCCGGCAATGCACCTTTGGTGGATTGGCAAGCAGGTAGGTCCCGGTCTCCTCTCAGTTCTCGGAGCAATTTTTAACTAAAAGGATTGTGGGGGAAAATAAATCAGCTAGGACACACCTGAAGGTGAAATTCAATTAAGGCTTCTAAAGTTTGGGTACAATGATTGAGTGTAACCTCAGACTGCACCATAAAGCTAAGAGTTGGAAAAACTGCAAAGTTTAGTCCACCAATGTCTTTTTCATGGAGAACTTGCAAATAACCCCATGCCCCTCTAGTGAAGGTTTCCCCACAAGTTCTGCTAGTGATCCCACCATGAAGAAAAGACCTTAGGGAGGGTGAGTGCTGAAGGGTCTGCCTTTAACACTCGTCTTACTTTGCTTTTATCATTTTTTTACTTTAGAATTACTTGCTGTAAATCAGGAATCCTTTTTTAGAAAATAATCTGCTGCTACATTCTATCTTTGTACTTTGCACTGTGAACGGGACATTTATCAGGGGCTTTTTTAATGAAACAGTTACATTTTTAAAAATGAACTGATGTTTTAAATAATGTGAATTGTTGAAACGCTTACTGTGTCTATTGACTTCTCTGGCGCCCTCGGTCCGCTGCGGTTTTCCGTTTGTGCGGAATTTTTTCCAGACACTCCTCCCCACCTCAGGTGTTCTGGTGGGAGGAGCATAGCGCACTGATCTCCCTCCAGCCAGCAATATATTACACATGCTGAGCCGGACACGCAGAGGGTGAGTGCTGAAGGGTCTGCCTTTAGCGCTCGTCTCACTTTGCTTTTATCATTTTTTAACTTTAGAATTACTTGCTGTTAATTAGGAATCATTTTTTAGAAAATACTCTGCTACTACATTCTATCTTTGTACTTTGCACTGTGAACGGGACATTTATTGTGGGCTTTTTTAATGAAACAGTTACAGTTTTAAAAATGAATTGATGTTTTAATTAATGTCAATTGTTGAAATGCTTACTGTGTCTTTTGACTTCTCTGGCGGCCTCGGTCCGCCGCGGTTTTCCGTTTGTGCAGGAGGGTTTCCAGACACTCCTCCCCACCTCAGGTGTTCCGGTGGGAGGAGCATAGTGCGCTGATCTCTTTCCGGCCAGCAATATATTACACATGCTGAGCCGGACGAGCAGTGGGCATGCCGCTGGCGCGCCGAAGGCAAGCCCGTCTGCACCCGTCCACGTCCTGAACGCGGCCAGGGTCAGAAATCCTGCTGTCACAAGCAAAAGTACTGCTACTCTAGTGAGGAATTAAGATCGCCTAATATGCCAGCTAGTGACTGCCATCACCATCTCTACCTAGATAAAATAATAGGCTTAGCCACCTGCCTAAACTGTCACTACGAACTTCGAGTTGAAGCCAGTACTATCCCTATTCTTGATCAAGCCCACAATACAAATACAAATTTGGATCTTAGACCATTGTGCTTTGGATTGGTGAATGTTAGGAAAACATTTTTGATTTAGTTCTAAATCTTAACCTAGATGGCCTCTTTGTCACGGAAACATGGCTAAAGGACTGGTCCAACCCTGACATTGTTCAGTCTCTCACCCCAGGATATACTATGTCCAGAAGAGACAGACCTGTACGGAGAGGGGGAGGGCTAGCAATCATACACAAGGACTCCTTAAAATGCTCAACATTTGATATTCCGGAGATTAAGGGAGCAGAAAGTATGGGTTTTGGTCTCCAATTATCTAGCTCAGTGGTCTTTGCAGGAGCCCTGATCTACCGGCCTCCAGGGGCAAGTTTTGACTGGAATGACACCCTTGCTGAAAGTCTTAGTGCCCTGATTGTCAGATATTCAAACTTTACCATACTAGGGGACTTTAATCTTCACTTAGAAACAGATAACTCCCCAACCACAAAATGTTTTGGGGAAGCCATAGAAACGCTAGGACTAAAGAAGCTGATATCTGACCCTACACATGAGGCTGGGCACACCCTAGATGGAATCTGTACAAACTTCAATAAACTTACTGTAGATACCCAAGCCACACTAACGTGGTCTGACCATAAGTTCATCCCTTTCGGGATTGTAGACAGTACTTCATATACTGCCAAACAAAACCCTGATCAACTTTGCAAAATTACCAAAAGGAAATGGAACAAAATGTTAATAAATCCTAATTTGCACATGTTGGCAGAGTTAAGTAAACCCACACTAACAGGAGATCCTGTACTTGACACAAATATTTTCAATAATTGGCTGACTGTGTTAGCCAAAAAACTGGCCCCGGTGGCCACACCTAGTAGAGCCTCCCAGGGGAAAACCTCAGCTCCTTGGTTCACCCCCAAGCTCAAACAAACTACAAGGCAAATGCAGGAAGCTCAAGCGAAAATGGAGGGTGCAATGATCTCACCTTCTTCAGAGCAGCACTGAAAGAATATCATAGAATGATCACACATGAAAAGAAAGTACACTACTCTAACCTCATTAAGCAGGTAGCGTTCGATCAAAAAATGATTTTCAAAATTGTAGAATCATTTACTCACCCTAAGATATTTAATCGGAAAATTCCCCCATCACAACTATGTGATCAGATAGCGGACTACTTCGATGAAAAGGTCAGTGACCTTAGAAAGGATTTTCCAACAGACACACCATCTACAGAAGGGTCAAATCAGAATCTAGAAAATAGACCGATACTGAATCACTTCAATGAGATCACCCTTGAACAGTCCAGACAGGCTATCTTGACATGCAAATCGGGTTCTCCAGTCGATCCTTGCCCCCAAAAATTGTACATGCGCTGATTGATTCTGTTAATCCCATTGTTAATCAGATCATCAACTCTTCACTCAGTCTGGCAGTAGTACCAGACAGCTGGGAAATTGCCTCGGTTAAACCACTTCAAAAGAAACATCTCGTGGATCCAACCACCTTGACCAATCTTAGAACTATTTCCTTACTCCCCTGATTAAGCAAGTGTGAGAAAGGGTGGCGACCTCAACATCCAGGCTTACCTTCGCAGTCAATCACCGGGGGCAACAACGGGGATAGCAAAGACGATACCACCATAATGAAAAGCTGTCGCTCTCCTCCACAGGGCGGGGTATCAGCGTGGTTGGGGTCGAGCCCGCCCACACGCTCACACCTGCCCGGGGTCAAGCAATGGCCTGCACGGCAGGGTGGGAAAAGGAGGCCGTCTCACCTGAATGAGACACCAAGCCGGAAGAAGAAGAGGATCCGGAAGCGGACGCCAGGAGAACCGGAGAAGAAGACGCTGAGGGGAACGCAGAGGAGAGAACAGTCCCAACAGCGAGCGACTACTGGGGAGCGGCGAAGCGCAACAGCAACACCAGAGAGGACCCAGACGAGTGTTGGGAAGAGTGGTGAACCCCGGAGGAGACGCAGGAGCCGCCGCAACTCAAGTTGCGGCTTGAGGCAGTACGTGTCGGGGCACCGGGGTTTGTGTGGGTGGCGGGTGGAGAGAACGTGTTCCACGTTAAACCGCGCCATCCCGAACTGTCCCTTCCTCCTATTAAACAACGTGCTACACCCCATGCAATCAGGTTTCTGGGCTGGATACTCAATGGAATCAGCACTCCTACACACTGAGGAGATGCTAAAACTAGCACTATCAAGGAAAGATGGCGGTGCTGATTCTGTTGGAACTCTCAGCCGCATTCAATACTGTCTCCCATGTTGTTCTGAGTAAACAGTTAGGAAGAGCAGGGATTTCACAGAAGGCACTTGCGTGGCTAACATCATTCCTGGGAAACAGAAGACAATCAGTAACACTTGGCAACTATACTTCAACAGAGAAAGAGCTGCTCTCAGGTGTGCCCCAAGGCTCAATTTTGAGCCCCACACTTTTTAACATATATATGGTGCCCCTGCTAGATCTAGTAGCATCTTTTGATATTGAGACTGCGTCTTACACTGATGATACACAGCTCATCCTTACCCTGGATAAAGAATCCACAGGAGCTGAAGAAAATTTCCAACAATGTCTCTCGGCTGTCTTCGAATGGATGAAGACCAACCATCTTAAATGCAGCAGCCAAAAGATGGAGATTCTGCTACTGGGGAAATATAATATCTTTTCACCCAAAATGTGGTGGCCAACAGACGCAACCCCACCCCCCCCCCAATACTGTCGACACTGCTAAAAATGTTGGCGTCCGATTTGATACATCCCTCTCTTTTCATCGGCAAGCCCTGTC
Source organism: Triturus cristatus (assembly GCF_964204655.1). NCBI lineage: Eukaryota > Metazoa > Chordata > Amphibia > Caudata > Salamandridae > Triturus > Triturus cristatus. The sequence continues at coordinate 714,259,182 of NC_140588.1, read as the reverse complement.
GGTAGCAGGAACTTGTTTTCATTGGATAAAAACTCTGAAAAAATTCTTTGACCTCCTCCCAGCAATAGCTCACAAGTCTGTGGCAGTGGTTTTGATCTTATCATGACTAGATTATTGCAACAGTCTCTATGCAGGTATAAAGACAAGTACTCTGAAAAAGCTGCAGACTGTAGAAAATGCAGCAGCCCGTATGGTACTGAATTTACCAAAGGGATCTTCTACCTCTGAGGCTCTTCAAATCCTCCAGTGGCTACCCATACACAAGAGAATCCTCTTTAAAATCCTTGTGATAACTTTCAGAGCTGTAAAACAAAGTGGTCCTAAATACCACCAGATTAAAAGCTTATATACCTGCACGTAATCAGAGATCCTCCAAGGAAAATCTACGAGAACCCCCCCCATTTCCGTCTGAAATCCAGAGGATGAATATCTATGGCTATACAAAAGCCTGGAACTATTTACCCACCCAATTGAGACTTACTCAGACGGAGTCCATCTACGAGAAAAAACTGAAAACTTGGATTTTCACAGTTCCAGATAGTCTGGCCCTATCTCTCATCTGACCACACATTAGAGACCATACTACCTGACACTCAGTCTACTCACTCTCAGCACCAATATGCTCCATTGGAGTGAAAGCCAGCGCTTTATAAATGTCATCAGTCATTAATTCATTATTACTTCATGGCTGTTACCCAAGACTTCCATATACTTCTTTTAGTTATGGGAGGGTCCTCACAGCAGAGCTTCCAAGAAAAAAAAAGTTCATTACCAACTATTACACTGAAATTCTTCCAAACAGACAACATCTTGCTCTGTCTCAGGATGGCATTTTATGGAAATATCTTGGATTAAATGTTGCCTGACAAACTACGTTCTAAATATTGTTTGCTAAAATCTTTCCCCATCGCAGTTAATATTAAAATATATACATACAATGGGTTGTATTTTTGTAAACAACATTTAGGGCATGGTAACCAAGTCAGAGCAAAAGCTTTACTAATGTTATCATGACACTGAATTCTCAGGACTTACTCCACCCTTTGGCCCTAGTGGAAACCAGACTTTGGTGAAAGGACTTCTTAGCTTTCTGTGTCAGCAGGAGACTAGCGACAACAGACTTCTAATTTCTTCATTGCAGCAGAATGAAACATCTTATTTTCCTCTTTAACTGGCGATAGATAGTTTCCTTGGAATTAGTCAAGCATGGTATATTATAGTGTAAACCAGTAAATCATTGGTGGTGAAGTTTAGCCAACCAGAATAATATTTCCAGGTTTTAACCTCCCATTTTGTACGCAAAGAGATCCACTCCTTGTGCCTGATAAATGCTTTACGGCATGTGTAACTATCCTAGAGTCTCATTCACTAAAGTCCAAAATGGTGAATTCATGTCTTTGCTGTGCAGACCTCTCACTTACCATCCAGAACTGCCCCATATCAACTTGGCTTTGCATCATGAGCTTCAGGGAAAAGCTCTTAACCTAAGCCAACACTTGTCATAGGGCGCCTGCTGGACAACTTTAGACTGGATGTCTTTGCTTCAATTTCTGAATAGGGAAATGTGCTACTGATCTTACTTAGGCATCTTCGTCACATTTGGCAGGCATTGTGTGGCGAGTTCTTTGAGGTGGCAACTGGTAGAACCGGATAAGAAAAAAGTGATGGTAGAATGTTTAAATTCATCGCAGTCACTTGGGCCACATTCGAGTCCATCATGTCTTGCCCACTGAGCCATTCTAGACAAAGAACAGCTATATCCAAAACAGTCTCGGCCCTGTTCTAATTGGAACAGACCAGTCTAATCTGAGTAGGCAGGTCCACAACCAAAACAATTACATTTGGCTCCAGAAATTGAAGTTATTTTAAGCCATCAATGAGATGCATCCACTTTAGAGCCCGGTTAGCTCTCTCCACCCCATATATGGTTTTATTAGCGTATGACAAAATAATGACCCATTATATATCATGCAGCCGAAGGTATGTCCAGAAGCAGGACCTGTCAGGAAAACATGTAATATAGAATCACATATGATTCTTTTGGAACAGATAGGGCAGACTTATTTATCGCTCTTCATTGCCACATCTGTATACTGTACAACTGTGAAAAACATCTGCACACACATCTCTCATACCACAAAAAGAGACATGGCAAATTGGATTAAAATCTGTATCCTTTAACAAAACACATGTGGCTGTTCAGCAGACTTTAGCAGCAGCAAAGGTCAAAATAGCTGATTACATAGCAGGAAAATGGGGGAACATGACCAAAAGATAGATTACAAATGATGTGCTCGCAGTATTGCAAGAATCCAACAAAGCCAACCAAAATTTTAAAACATGTGTTTGATCACGTTATTTATTTTTTATATGCATGACGGTTTTGAATCAAAGATGGTTATCTGATTTTGAGCCATGTTCGAGGGTAATAAGGCACCACCTGTAGTGTGGGTATTAGGACTAAAGCAGGAGAAGTATTGAGCTTTTACTCCAATTCCTACACTGCCCAAGATATAGAGATATCTGATAAACATACATTCTGAAACTGTCAGAAGTGAAAATATGTCAAAAACATTAAGGAGAAAGACTGTACCACATTCTCTTAGAATACAGAGAAACATCAGAAGTAGTAGTCATCCGGACATGTACCTTATCGATTAAACTGAAAGTAGTTGCTGCACAGATCGTGCTGTCTCAAACATGTATTTACCAAACCAAATAATAAACCACCTCCCTGATGAAACTAGAAACCACTATCAGTCACTGTAATTCATATTTACACTTTTCAAATACATTTCATATGGAGTCAACCATTTGTATCCAGATATTCACATTTTATTAATTAAGACAAAATTTCATAGTTTCATAAATTCAATACAATACATACTTTCATCACATAAGTTCCAGTTCCAGGTTGATTGTTTGCAAAGGAGGTCCACTCTTTGAGCATCTGGAAACTTATATCACTGGTAAATATTTGTGGAATATGGGAGATCATATCTCGTGAAGAAGTTTGGGGCTTGTGAAGGAACTGTGATATTTACATTCATATACTTGGGATATAAAAAATATAACTTCAGCGAAAAAGTGCAAGAGTAGTGAAGCCCAACCTCACCCTACGAAGCCTAGTAATGATGTGCCTAATGATACGCATATGAAGAAGTAAAGATTGACATACTCTGGGTCACAAAGGTGTACAGCGTTAACTGGATTCAACGAAACAAGTGTCAGCACAAAAAACAGAGCTACAGGCTACAGGCAGAATTGGGATGACAATTGATTGATAAAATGATAAGTTTTATATGTGCAAGGGGTGCACCTATAGTACAAAAGAAAAATAATGATTATATATATATTACCTACTGGCAGTCGCCAGTAGGTAGTTATAGTTAGGACCTATTTTCCATAGGGAATCCGCAACATTCTATTTGGAATAACGTTAGCGCCGATTGACGAATCTTCGCGAACTTTTCCAAACTTTTGGCCAGCTCCGGTCCACTCCTATCCTGAACATTTCACGGTGATTCGTCAAGCGGGGGCCGAGAAAAAAGGGGGGTCCCAAAACGCGTTTTCCCCATGCATTTTCCCATAGTACCTGTTGACGCAGCTACAGCCCGAACCGCTGAACGGAATTACACCAAATTTGGCAAAGAGGTAGTCCTCAGTTCAGACTCGTGTCTTTTGCTTAAATGGTGTAAATCTGTTCAGTAGTTCCTGAGAAAATTAGAGTTAAAAAGAGAACTATTTTCTCATGCTTTTCCCACAGAGGTTTGGAAGGTGATCTATAAGCTAAACTGAGAGCATATTTTAAGTAAATTCACATTATCTTTCTCAGTCATGTGAGAATGAAGTCTGACATTCTCAGTAAAACATGTACATCCAACAAGGGCAGAGACTATCAGGTGATTCCTTTGTGTTCTACTGCAGCTTCCCAGAGTGTTCTAAAGAACAACTAGAGCACTAACAGTCCTACATATGACAAACGTATTGAACACCTGAAGCCATCTTGATTGGAATAAAGTGGTAACTCTTAAAACATTTAATTTACAAAGGAACAAAATGAGGGGGTTCATTTTGCCATAGAAACTATGATTAGTGCTGCAGAAAGAAAAATTAGGGCACATTTTGACTTCTCAAATCCTTTTCTATTTCATAAAAAAATTCTGACATGCAGACTGAAACATGCACTTTGAATACCAGCAGCAGACTTCCCTGGTGAGCAGTAGCTTTACTACAGTGATCTAATGAGCAGCTAGAGTGCTAACATTCAGAATTGATGGCAAATGTGTGACACATCTGAATGCCTTCTTGATGGAACCAAAGAAAAAACTGAAAGTATTTCCTACTGAGGATAATGCAGTAAATGAGGAAATTAGGAAACTTCATAACAAATAAATCTACCAAGATGGCCACCAGAGACAAAAGAGCCCAAATGTAGCCCAAATATCACCCAGATGTAGCCCAAGTATAGCCCAATGACAGAATGTCCCAGAGTGTTCTTAAGAACAACTAGAGCGCTTACTGTCTTACTTATGACAAAAGTATGGCACACCTGAAGCCATCTTGATTGGAATAAACTGGTAACACTTAAAACATTTAATTTAAAAAGGAACACAATTAGGGGGTTCATTTTGCCATAGAAATTATGATTAGTGCTGAAGAAAGCAAAATTAGGGCACATTTTGAGTGACTTCTCAAATCGTCTTCTATTTCATTAAAAAATTCTGATATGCAGACTGAAACATGCACTTTTAATACCAGCAGCAGATTTCCGTGGGGAGCAGTAGCTTTACTACAGTGATCTAATGAGCAAAAAGAGTGCTAACATTCAGAATTTATGGCAAATGTGTGACATATCTGAATACCTTCTTGATGGAATCAAAGTAAAAAACTGAAAGCATTTCCTACTGAGGAGACTGCAGTAAATGAGGAAATTAGGAAACTTCATAACAAATAAATCTCCCAAGATGGCCACCAGAGACAAAAGAGCCCAAATGCAGCCCAAATATCACCCAGATGTAGCCCACATGTAGCCCAATGACAGAAGTGTGCAAAACACGTATTTTTTGTGTATTTGCAGTTTTATATAGTGCAGACTTGTCAGGTATTGGAGTGCTTTACATGAGCATTGGTTACATCACACAAGATCAAATTCATTTTGGTTGTAGACATGGGGAGATTAAGTGATTTGACCAGAATCACAGAATGTTGAGCTGAAGCAGAAACTCCAACCTGGTTCCCCAGTTGCAAAGTCTGCAGCTCTGGAAGTAACACCACATCCTCTCCCCTAAGTGCAACATTTAATCAAGTGGTCAACTGGATACAAAAAACATAAAGATTACAAATAATTTAAAAGTTCTTTGTCGCTATTTGAAAACCAGAAAATATGTCCTCATTTTAGTTTTTTAGAGCACTAACCATAATTTTGATGCAAATAAGACCCTCTCATATATGTAATTTCTAAAGGAAATGCTCTAGGTATTACAGTTTTGATTATATCAAGATGACGTCAAGCATTCCACACTTTTGTAATAAATATAGAATGTTAGCAATCTAGTTGTTCATTGGGATACTGTTGAGAGGCAGAGGCCAGGGGCACGGACTCTGAAAATTGAAGGCAGGTAGGAGAGTGCAGAGGCAACAATTTGACCACACTGGGTAGGCAGGAAGGGCAGTGGCATCACAACAGACTATGGAGGGCAGTGGAAAGGGTGGCAGGGGCAACAAACCAACAATACAGGACTGGCAAGAGAGGCTGTGGCAATATAATAGACCATTGTGGGCAGACGGAAGAGGCAGTGGTAGTACAACCATACATGCCAACAGACCCGTTTCAGCCAGGAAATGTCCAATGTTTTTAAGCTCAAATGGGCTTTATTTGATCTGTCTCCTGTCTACAATCTCCTCTTTTTCAATGTAACTCAAAGGGGAAAATCAATACCCCAGTTTTTTTTTCAAAATCTTCCTCTTACCAAGTTCAAAATGTTCGCAAGTATGGTACATTGGATCATGGTAGGCAGGAGGAATTGGGGTAGGGACATGGACTCGGATAACAGAGGACAGGAGGGACATGGAGAGGTGCACCAAACTGACCCTACAGGGCAGGCATCAGGGTTTGCAGCAGCACAATACACCACACAGGGCATGCGGGACGGGAGTGAAGCACAACAATCCATAGAAAGCAATAGGGAGGGGACAGGACCATGCACCTGGACAACAGAGAACATAGGGGAAAGAGGCAATGGTAGCTAGCTGACCATAATGGACAGACAGGAGAGAAAGCTGCAGCATAACAGACCATAAAGGGGGGGAGGGACAGATCAGGGGCATTACAATGGAACAGACAAGACAGGAGGGAGGGAATAGGGGTCTGCACATGGAAACAGAGGGCTGGGGGCAAGGGGGCAGGGCAGGAGCAGCAAGATGACCATGGAGGTCAAGCAGGATGGGCACTAGAAACAAGACACTCCATGGAGAGCAACAGTGAGACTATGATGGCATACACACAGGCCATGGAGGGAAGGTGGAAGGGGGTCAGGGGCAGCTAGCTTACCACACAGGTAAGGTGGGAGGGGCCATGGCAGCACAGAAGACCATGCATGGCAAGCGGGAGGGTTAGTGGCAGCACAATGGCTATGATGGGCAAGAAGGAGGGTGCAGGGGCATGCACAAAGGACCATGGAGGATAGAAGGGAGGGTCAGGACCTGGGCACAGACAAGAGAGTTCAGGGGAAGGGGCCTCACAACAGACCGCGCGGAGCAGGCAGGAGGAGCAGTTGCAGCACAACAGACCAGGGAGGGCAGAAGGGTGTGGCAGTAAAATGGACCATGGAGGACAGGAGGAAGGGGATAGGGGCATGGCATGTGGACAGGCAGGGTGGAGGTGGCAGGGACAGGTTACAGTCATCTGACAATGCTAGGCAGGTGGGAGGGGAGTGACAGCTCATCAGAACACTCAGACTAGATAGGACTGGCAGGTCCATGGAACATGGTGGGCAAAAAGGATGGAGCAGGGGCATGCACAAAGACATCGGAGGGCAGGGGGAAGGAGAATAGGGGCAGCAAGCTAAGCACTGAGGCTAAGCAGGAGGTCAATGATGGGCCATAGAATTGGGCAATGGAGGGCAGGAGGAGTGGACTGGTACATCATGCTAAATGGAGGGCAGTGGCAGCACATCAGACCATGCATGGCAGGAGGGAGGAGGCTAGTCCATGGATTCAGACAACAGAGGATAGGGAGCAGGTGGATAGGGCAGCAAGCTAACTGTCCAGAGAAGGTGGGTATTAGGAACTTTATTGTTTTTAAAATGTGTGTCTGTGCGAACTACTTAAAATATGAACAAGTTGCAGCATAATCTCACTTTTATTCAGGAAGAAGAGGACGTTTGTGACTGTGACTCCGGGCTCACTTGGCAGAAACCCCCCCTGACCCTCCACTCCCCATCGCAAAATGTAATGCCTTTGAAAAGTGTAGGTGGACGCAGTGTTATATAGAACATAGTCCTGAGAGCACGATTTAAAATAAAAACTAGATATAGTATATGGTATAAACTATGCACCAAAAAGTGTGATATAAGATGTGCGCAATGACAGATTCATTGGAGAGCGCGAGATAGCACAGGCACTAGCGCGTGCTATGCGATATGCGCCTTGGAGTGTAATATGCACAGGGCAGTGTTGTGTAACCTAACTAGTCTCTAAAGTTGTAATATAAAATATGTGCTGGGGAGTGTAACGTTGCATATGCACTGTGACAAAGATATGGATCCCAGATTGTAATATGTATGGCATAGCGCTGTGCGTTATAACATAGGCATCGAGGAAGGCATGTTAGATGGGGCAATGGTAAACAGACATAATATCGAATTAAAAATATCGACAGGACAGAATATCGAGTTTTTAATATAGAATGGACAGAATATCGAATTGCCAAAATACAGTGGTGAAGAATATCGAAAATCAGGTAAGAAATATCGATTTAAATAATATCGAAGTAAGTAATATCGACAGTAATAATATAGTTGTTAAAAATATCGATTTTTTTTATAGTGTTTTAAGTGTTAGTATATGTGTTAAAAGTATGTATTAATTTTGGAATGTATGTTTGAATATTTTTAAAGTAATGAATTTTATGTTATTTAATTTTAGTGTAATTTAATTCCGTAGCGGGTTGTGGGTTTATAGGGGAATAGGGTGGGAAGTAATTTAATTATAGTACATAAAATACTAATTTTTAGGAATTATTAATTATTTGTAATGTAATTTGGCGTTTTATTTCTGTAGCGGGTTGTGGGTTTATAGGGGAATAGGGTGGGAAGTAATGTAATTATTATGAGGTAATTATTAATTGGTATTGAAAATTAATTGGTTGTTGATTAATTATTAATTGTTAAATAATTTGTATTAATTGGTAATTAATTTGTATTAATTATTTAATTGATAATCTTGTTAATTGTATTAATTCATTATTTGTAGCGGGTTGTGGGTTTATAGGGGAATATGGTTGGAAGTAATTTAATTGTAAATAATTATTATAGAAATAATTTTTGTACATTGATAATTAATTTATTATTAATTAATTATTAATTGGTATTAATTGTATTTATTAATTTTTGGTATTGAAAATTAATTGGTTGTTAATTAATTATTAATAGGTAATTAGTAAAACAAATGTATTTATAATAAATTAATTATTAAATATTGTGTAATTGGTAATTAATTGTAATATTTTTTGGGGGTATTAATAATTAATTTATTATTAATAAAATATTTAATTATTATTTTCCCTACTATTGCACTCACTGGAGTGGGAATAGTAATTTTCACCCCTACGCTATCCAACGCTTTCCCTACTATTGCACTCACTGGAGTGGGAATAATAATTTTTACCCCACTCTATCCAGCGCTTTCCCTACTGTTGCACTCTTTGGAGTGGGAATAGTAATTTTTACCCCTACGCTACCCAACGCTTTCGCTACTGTTGCACTCTTTGGAGTGGGAATAGTAATTTTTACCCCTACGCTATCCAACGCTTTCCCTACTATTGCACTCACTGGAGTGGGAATAGTAATTTTTACACCTACGCTATCCAACGCTTTCCCTACTATTGCACTCACTGGAGTGGGAATAATAATTTTTACCCCTACGCTATCCAACGCTTTCCCTACTGTTGCGCTCTTTGGAGTGGGAATAGTAATTTTTCCCCCTATGCTATCCAACGCTTTCCCTACAGTTGCACTCACTGGAGTGGGAATAATACATTTTACCCTCCCGCTATCCAACGCTTTCGCTACTGTTGCACTCTCTGGAGTGGGAATAGTAATTTTTACCCCTACGCTATCCAACGCATTCCCTACTGTTGCACTCTTTGGAGTGGGAATAGTAATTTTTACCCCTACGCTATCCAACGCTTTCCCTACTGTTTCACTCACTGGAGTGGGAATAGTAAATTTTACCCTCCCGCTATCCAATGCTTTCCCTACTGTTGCACTCTCGGGAATGGGAATAGTAATTTTTACCCCTACGCTATCCAATGCTTTCCCTATTATTGCACTCTCTGGAGTGGGAATAGTAATTTTTACCCTCCCGCTATCCAACGCTTTCCCTACTGTTGCACTTACTGGAGTGGTAATAGTAAATTTAACCCGCCCGCTATCCTATGCAAAAAATATTGAATATTTTTAATTAATATTACGTTAATATATATATTAATTTTGTTTTTTACTTACATTAATTATTTATTAATGTTAAAGTTATTTAAGTATTTTTAAGTATGTTTCAGTTAATTATATGTATTATTTCATTAATTTTACATTACTTTTAAGACATTTTAAAAATTCGATATTTTGACTAACTATATTTTTTACAACGATATTTTGGGTTTGATATTTTTGTACTTACCTGTTTGGAGATAGGCATTCGATATTTTGGCATTCTATATTTTTCCTTCTATATTTTGGTAGTTCGATATTCTCCTTCTCGATATTTTGTCAGTGATCCGGGGCAATATAACCTGTGCGAAGGCAAGTGTGCCTTGACATATTCACGGGGTGGTGTTACAGTGCACATGGGCTAGAGAGTGTCATAGCATACGCACTAGCTGGTGGAATACAACACAGAGGTGTGTGGCACTCAGCGGGCACTGGTGGGTGTAACACAGCATTGGGCTCAACCAGGAGCACGCTGTGACTCTCAAGTGAGGTTCGCCTCCTTTCCAGAGAGTAAAATAAAAAGTATTACACATCCGGCGGTGGATGTGTGTTTTATTAACCGTGAGGGGGGTTTCTTGCATAGTTTTGTCGAATTTTTGTCGAATCCCCTTTGAATGTCTTGGTGTGCGTGTGTATTAAATGTGCTCGTCAATAGCTACCCATGTTTGTATAAATAAACGACAAGGGTGTCTACTTGGAGAGTTCCCACCGGCAGGGGCGCCGGGATTAGGCACGGTAGGGCGTCAGACAGGTCAGAGCTTTACTAGCGGTGTAAATACATTCCACGTGGATTCATTGTATGCATAGTCGCCTTTTAATGAATATTACGCAAATCGTCATGGTGATAGGTACATATGGTTTGTCCAGCATGTCCTAGGTGTTTCCATAAATATATATTTTTTTAAATAATAAAAAACAAAGGTCGGCCCCGGGGGATGGGGTCCCCGGGGCCATAAGTGGCCTGAGGAGGAGGGCAATGCAGCCCCCCTCCTAAAGAATAAAAAAAAAAAAAAGGCCATGACCCGGGGGTTGGGGTCCCCAGGGCCGATTAAGGCCTTGGGAGGGAGGCCACGTGGCCCCCTTCCAAATTAATTTTTTTCAACAAAAAAAATTAGGGTGCATGCCCTGGGGGATGGGATCCCCAGGGCCAATACATTAGAAAAAGAAGGGGCCACACAGCCCTCCTTCTTAAAAAAATTAAATAAATAAAAGACCGGCATCGTGCCGGAGGCCACGCCCCCTCCTTGCAGCACTCTGCAAACGTGCCCCCTGGCCAGTTGTAAGTTGGGGAATTAATTCCTCTTCAATACTGAGGGTCCCTGAGGGCCAACTAGCCAAACAGGTATCTCCAGTATGCGCCAGGGAGCTGCGTTGCAGACAGGTGTTCTGAGGCCACGCCCCTTTTTACACCTCTATTCAACGCAGCTCTGTGGCGCTTACTGGAGGTACCTAGTGGGATAGTTTGACCCTAGGGACCCTTAGGATCCAAGGGGACTTAATCTCTCAACTTAGAACGGCTACAGGGCACGTTTACACAGTGGTGAAGGGGGGGGACGGGGCCTGAGGTGACGTGTGCAAACACGCCCTGTGGCGCGTTTTAAGTTGGGGAAATAATTCCCTTTCAATCCTGAGGGACCCTGGGGGCCAACTAGCCCACCAGCTGCTTCCAGTAAGCACCACTGCTCTGCATTGCAGAGAGGTGGTGCAGGCCGTGCCCCTTTTTACACCTCTCTGCAATAGCGCTTACTGGACATACCTAGTGGGCTATTTTGCCCCTAGGGACCCTCAGGATTCAAGGGGACTTAATCTCCCAATTTAAAACGGCCACAGGGCGTGTTTACACAGTGGGGAAGGGAGGGGACGGGGCCTGAGGTGACGTGTGCAAACACGCCCTATGGCGCGTTTTAAGTTGGGGAAATAATTCCCCTTCAATCCTGAGGGCCCCTGGGGGCTAACTAGCCCACCAGGTGCTTCCAGTAAGCGCCACTGAGCTGCGTTGCAGAGAGGTGGTCCAGGCCGTGCCACTTTTTACACCTCTCTGTAACGCAGCTCTGTGGCGCTTACTGGAGGTACCTAGTGGGCTAGTTGGACCCTAGGGACTCTCAGGATTCAAGGGAACTTAATCTCCCAATTTAAAATGGTCACAGGGTGTGTTTACACAGTGGGGAAGGGAGGGGACGGGGCCTGAGGTGACGTGTGCAAACATGCCCTGTGGCGCGTTTTAAGAGGTAGTTTTAATCCCCTGCCCTATTATATACTAGGGGCTTACAGAGGAGGTCATGCTAATCACAGGGGGACCCCAACGCATAGTGTTCCCTAGTGTATGTAGGTGTTTTCACTGTATTCTGAGTGTCTTTCAACATAGCACTGGCTCTAGGACTGGTTAGTCAGACTCAGTTACCACCAGTATCCATCTGAAAAAGTTGAGGGTACAGGATGATTTTGCAACAAGGCTTCTTTCTGCTCTTCTGTTTGTTCTTTCTGCACGTTATCCTTCTTCCTGCACTTTTCTTCGTCTTTGAGGACTTCTGTTGCTTCTTTCTGCATTTCTTTTTTTTCTTTCTGTGCGTTTTTTCTTCTTTCTTCACATGTCCTATCTCTGTAGGCATAGTTAGAAATTAGCATTTAAAAAACCTTTGAAATTCACTGAAAAAACCATAGGTTTCAGGTCTGTTATAGTTAGGAATTAGCATTTAAAAAACCTTAGAAATTCACTGAAAAAAACATAGGTTTCAGGGGCGTTATAGTTAGCTGGACTTTTCACTCGTACAAAACCATTGAAATTCTCCCGTTATAGTTAGTTCAGCTAACTATAATTCGCGCGCCCGGAATGCATTGCTGATGACGTCACATATTACATCACTCATGACATGGTCAGTGACATCACTCATGACATCACTGATGACATCTCAAATGACAAGACTCAATCTAGATCTTTTGTCAACTTCCAGACTTGCTTTTTTGATGGTGGATTTGCTGTAACCGCGTTCGAGAAATCTCTGCGTCATTATCTCTTTTTCGGACTTGAAACTTCCCTCTGTACTGCAATTTCTTTTTGCGCGTAAAAATTCCCCTAAAGGGGTACTTTGAATCAAAGTACTGGGATGGCAACTACGAGCATGAAGTAAACTATTGCCCGCTGTCTCTTTCCGAAAAAGACTGCTTTCGAGTCTCTCTCCCATAATTACAAGTCTAAGGTCAAGAAAATCAATACGCTCTTTGGAGAACTGATGGGTGAGTTTTAAATTGAATGTATTGATGTTTAAGCATTCAATAAAATTGTTCGCTTCCTCTTCACTACCATTCCAGATAACAAAAATGTCGTCAATACACCTTGCCCAAACTACAATTTTTTCTTTCACAATGTCTAGCTTTCTCACCACCATTTCCTCCCAGTACCCCAAATAGAGACTCTCAAAGCAAGGAGCAAAGCAGGTCCCCATCGAAGTACCGAGAGTTTGCCTAAAATTTTTGGCATCAAAGGTGAAGTAGTTCTGGGTCAGGCAACAGTGAATCATGGAGATAAGCATCTCTGTATGATGTAAAAATGAAACTGATCTTTCACTCAAGAAGTAACGGCATGCCTGTATCCCCAAATCATGGGGAATACATGTATACAGGCTAGTTACATCCATAGAAAGGAGGCCAAAATCTTTTTTCCATTCAATATTTTGTATTTTTCTCAAAAAGTCACCCGTGTCTTTTATGTATGACGGTAGTTTTTGTACAAAAGTCTGTAGGAAAATCAACATATTTTGAGGTGCTTTCAAAACAACTACCTCTAGAAGACACAATCGGCTGGCCAGGAGGGTTTTGCAGGTTTTTATGGATTTTAGGAAGAAGGTACAGGGCTGGTAACTTAGGATATCGACAGATAAGAATTATGTATATATATTCACTATAAAAACAAAGGTTAAAGGGACGTCATAGGTTAGGATCAGATTTTACTCAACCATTATTATCTACATAGAACCGGGGAGGTGGTGGTCCCTGGGGCAGTGGGGGGCTGCGTAACCCCCCACATGTCCCTGGGGCTGCGTGGGGGGGCACAAGCCCAAATGCATTATTTCTCAATATAGTCATGGGAAGTGGCGGTCCCCGGGGCTGCGGGGGGACCGTGTGGCCCCCTGCACTTTAATGTATAAGCCCAGGGAAGGTAGCGGTCCATGGGGTTGCAGGGGCCCACACGGGCCCCACATCTCTATTTCTCACTGTCCTCCGGGACCTGGCCCACCCTTGGGCCAAAAGGATGCAACCCTTTTTTAAAGAAATTCAGACGGATTTGCGGATCCACCGTGAATCCCACCATTTATTTTTTTGTAATGCTTTTTTTGGCCCTGGGGTTCCCTGTGGGCCCCCTGAGCAGGATTAGGGGGTCAGGGTTTTTCTACCCTACCCCCTTTTCTTGTTTTCTCATGTTTTTTAACGTTTTTTCTTGTGACTCGGAACAATCGAGTCACAAGATGGCTGCCAACATTTCCTGTTTTGAAGTGTTGGCAGCCAATCAGATCCCAGGCTCGAGATTGGGAGGGTTTTTGGATCCTGTATATCTGAGAAATATTTACATTTCTCAGGAACTACTGAACACATTACACCATTTAACAAAAAGAACCAAGTGCTTCAGCAGTGCGGGCTGTAGCCGTGTCTAAAGATTCCTATGGAAATTAACATGGAGAAAAAGCATTTTTGAACCCCCCCCTTTTTCTCAAACCCTGCTTGATGGATCACCCCGAAATTTTCATCAACACAACAGATGAAGTGAGTGGGCCATTAGTTTTGAAAATTTCACGAAGATTCGTCAAATGGCGCCAAAGTGCTAGGCAAATCAAAAAAAGCTTTTCCTATGGAAACTAAGTTCTAACTATAACTAACCGCCAGTAGGTAATATGGATATATATATATAATATGATATATATCGTGATGAACAAATTATCAAGCTAATTAGATGTAATTATTTTTTACATTCTGCCTTGATGATGATATGGATATATTATGCAACTGTTTTATATTGTAGTATGCCTGAGGTATGTGAAGTTTGAATGATGTATGAGGGGGTTTGAGTGTGTTTGTGGTCTGGGTGTCACTGATGAAATTGGTTTGTGACTGTATTTATTCCTGTGTAAATAGGACATTGTATTAACATATGTGAAACAAATATGTATTGTATTGAAATTATGAAACTATGACATTTTGTTTTAATTAGTAAAATGTAAATATACTGATACAAATGGTGGACTCCATATGAAGTGTATTTGAGAAGTGGAAATACGAATTACAGTGACTGATTAGCGGTTTCTAATGTCTAATTTCCTCATGGAGGCGGTGTATTTATTATCTTTATCTTCATACATGTATTTACTCCAGCACTACTGATATAAATTGTATAATTTTTAATGCCAACAAAGTTTATTTGGATCTGAATGTCAACTTGTTACTGTGCTGGCTGTATTTCCACATGCCCTGAAGGTATCTGTGACTGTTCTCAGTCTTCTGCATTGCAAACAAAATCATGGTACCTCTTGAAGTCCTCTTGCATAAGCTACCATTAACTCTGACATTTGCTGTTGTTGACATGCGTCATATGATATATTGAATTCCAGACTTCCAGACAGTACTTTCTTAGGCACTGTAACAAATGGATCTCAATCTTTGACTGGATGAATGATTCTCTGGCACCCAGGACATTTCTCTTGTAGGAATATTTTATAGAGTGCTCTGTTCTCCAAAGGCTCTTCCGGTGCTAGGAAGGGGATAGAGTGAAACAGTATTGCGTGAAGAGTTGCCTTTATTTAGTTTGTCCACTCAATGGGCCAGAGTCTATTCAGGTGTAGAGTAAGACCATGGAAACTGTGCTGTTCATAGCTGACCTATTCAGGAGGTGCACTTGTACAATAGTCCCTCAAGCATGCTCTCCCATAACTATGTTACTTTAGCAACATCCAACACGATATACACCGTTATGCTTTTAGGGTAACACGGCAAGTCCTTCCCTGGTTAGCTACAACTTTTAACCTTGCTCTAGTCTCCCTCTCACATTATCAAACGCATGAACAACTAGGATAGGAACACATACGTTCAACTTGTGTGCATTCACGTGTGTCCATAAATTTCAAGCAGCCAAGTTAAAATGTCAAACTTCTGTTTTGGGGGTTTGTTTTTAAAAAACAAAAAACATTTTAAAAAGGTGGCTGGCAGATGTTCCTCTGGATGGCAGAGGCATTGTCCTCATCATCCAAATGGAATAAAATCCAACCTCCTCTCTCTAAATCAGGCCCTCACTTATCTCCTTTTGTCACCTGAGAGGTTAGGTTGGTTGGGCTTCCCACTGTTTGACTTTATTAGAAATGTTATGGAATTGAACTGATTGGGTCAGGTAATGGAGGCACAAGATACACACTATTGTGTTGTTCTTTTATACATCTATTGCTGTATCGTGCTTCATCTCGAAAGTGCTATTTTCTCCTGTCTGATTTAAAGGAAATGTGTCTGATAAAATTCAAATGTGTCATTCTTGCTCACTCTATTCGCATCGAACCAGAAGTGCATCTGGCACAGAAGTGTAATGGACAACAGAGCGACAACACTGATAAGTAAGTATCGGCCACACACTTGCATCCACTTCGCATCATCTAATTTCTATCCCAGGGAAAACAATCATAGTCCTTTTAAAGCAAATGTGTGTTATTGAATGTGCCAGTCACTCCTGGGCACCATGTCTTGTGAGGGATAGAAGATGTGAGATGACTGGCATAACAATGCAGAGCCAGTTCTGTCAGCAATATCTTTGCAAGAGCTATTATCATCTCTAAAAGTGGTGAATTAGATTATATCAAAGTGCACCATATTTCCAGTGATTTAATTCTTGTTAAAGTGTTATAAACACTGGAACAAAATCTCATTTGAATGTGCCTGTGCTCTGTCACAAAGCCCAGAGCAAATACAACAAGCCAGGCTTCTCAAAGTATAGGGAGTTACATGTCAGCCAGATTTGGACAATGACACACCCTTTTTCCGGTCAATTTGACACTCAAATGAACCAGAAAAAGACCACTTTTTACGTGCAAGCCAGTGAAGGAAATGAATCTAGACAAGTTAAGAACACATCTCAGAGGCAATGTTTTTCCTCAATTAATGACAATGACGAAGTGAATTGAAATGTGTTTTTTGTAGCGCCTGCCAAAATGTATCCTTTTGTGGAAGTGGAGTGGTGCACAGCATGACACTTCATCTCGCACAGCTATCTTTCGAATACTGAATACTAAATATCAAACAACAGAAATATTATTTTTTGTTAGAAAAAGATTTAGTAGAATTATTTAGCCAAAAAGTTCATGGTAAGCACATCCAATAATAGTTAATATGTTGAACATAAAAAAAGCAATATTTAGAATGTAGTAAAGACCAGTAATTTAAGTGGAACTTTACAATTACAGTAAAATGAAGAAAATATGCAGCTTAATAACATAGAATTTAATATTTTGTGGGTTGAGGAAAAAAAGAAAGAAGAGAAAAGAGAGAAAGAAGAAAAGAAAAAGAGAAGAAAGGGAAAGAGTAAAATAAATTGTATGTAGCCTTACTGGAGAAAAAATATATAGCTTGTTATTAATACAATTATCAGATAAAAAAGCACATATGCAATGTTACAATACTGAGTAAAAATTGTAGCTCATAGATGCTGCAATATAGTAATTACATCCAGTAGACGAACAGGTGTACTGTTGGAATATGTAGAAAGAGTCCTTCTTAATATGTTGTTGGGTGGAGCCAGCATATGCTCTGTCAAGTCTGTGATGATGGTATAATAAATCCCACAATCTAGTAGAATTGAGCATATTAGCATCTGTTGGACCTGGCCCTTTTTGCAGGTTTATACCCAAACATTTTGCCTCTTTTTCTGACCTGTTTTTGTTTGCTGTTCTGAATAAAAAGTCTGGTTGCCGAGGTGTAAGCTTTATAGTAAGCTCACCAGGAGCAGCCTCCCTGCTGCTCAGCCCATACTCCAACTGGCACTCCACACCTCACAGGCACCCTACCATTCCATAGCATCACCATGCACTCCAACATTCCACACTCTGTGTGACAAGGACCAAAGCACCAGGGAAGATGCATAATACAATACACCACATATAACATTGGCTTTAGGACTTTACCACCGCTGATCAGTTCTAAAGTGCATATGCTCACAGTGTAAATTATAGTTCTGATTGGTTATCCATGATTGGCACATTTGATTGGCATATTTGATTTACTGGTAAGTCCCTAGTAAAGTGCATGATGTGTGCCCAGGGCCTGTAAACCAAATGCTACTAGTGGGCCTGCAGCTGTGGTTGTGCCACCCACAAAGGTAACTCTGTAAACGTGTCTCAGACCTGCCCTTGCAATGTCTGTGAGTGCAGTTTTCCACTGCCATGTCAACCTGACAAGTGCACCTACTTGCCATGCCCTGACCTTTCCTTTTAGTACATGTAAGACACCCCTAAGGTAGGCCCAATGTACCCCCATGGGTAGGTGCATTGCATATGAAAGATATGACATACACTAGTGTGTTTTACATTTCCTGCTAGTGAAATACTGCCAATTTTGTTTTTCACTATTGCAAGGACTTACTCTCCCATAGGTTATCACCTTGGAGCTGATTGTAACATTTTACAAGTCTAACTTTCAATTGGGAACAGTTAAAGATTTGGAGTTTGGGCTCTCAGTGCTCAGAATTTAAAAACACATCTTTTAGTAAAGGTGGTATTTAAGTTGTGTGTTTGAAAATGCCACTTTTAGAAAGTGGCCATTTTCTTGTTTAACCATCCTATGCCTCTGCCACCCTGTGGAATTAAAGTCTGGTTTAGACTGACAGGGGCCTGTTTGTGCATTCACTCTAAACAGTCCATCTATGGGCCATCATCAGGATGATGGGCCTTCCTGAGCTAAAGTGGTGGGAGGAGCTGTCACCTGCAACTGAAGAGGGCTGTGCTTGGCCTTTCACAATGCTGTTTCCACCCTGCTGAAGTGTGTCTGGAGCCAAGACCAGGCAGGACAAGAACTTGTGCGCTACAAAGACAATCTTTTGTAAGAATGTCTACTTCAAATGCCAAATGGGGTATAAGTATTGGACCGAAACCCCCAGACTTTTAGAACACGTCTGGCTCAAGCTGAACCTCTGCCAAGGAGAAGAGCTAAAGAGCTGTGAAGTGGACTACTGCCCCTTGCTGTCTGTTGCTTTGTTGGGTTGTCTGCAGTTGCTACTTCTGCTTGCGGAGAGGAAAAGGACTGGACTTTGCTTTGAATCCTGCTTGTGAAGTTTCTCCAAGGGCTTGTGTGTGCTTGCCTTCTGTTGGAAGTCTCAGGGCCATCAAAGTCTCCATCTGCAGTATCCCGGAACTCCATTGCTGGGAGTTCTGACCTGTCCTGTGGTGCCAAATCCAGTTCTGGGACTTTGAAGGTTGTTCCTGCTGCAAAGAGCTGTTTGAGACCCATCAAAATTGATGCATCGCCCTTCCAGTGCCTGTTTTTTCGACACAGCACTGCAGTGCGGGAGAAATTTCCACGCACTACCGCAGTGTGGCCAAAGTAATCTAAGCAGGACATGTCAGCGGCTGAAGAAATTGCCAAAGCCCAAATTCAGCGCACCGCGTCTCCGAAGTCTGAGACTCTGCACTAACTCTGACACATCATCTCTTTGATGGCCTATGCGGAAAGGATGTAAGGCTCCTAACTCTGTTTCTTAAAAGAACCTTTCTTTCTTACCCACAACAACTATTGTATCCTCGTTTCAAAAGCCATCTGTTTAATCACTACCTACTACAGATTTTTGCAGGGTTGGAATCATCTGCACCCAAATTGTTGATGCCAAACTATCATAGAAGAAGAGAACATTTCCAGCAGTGACACACTGTCCTTAACAACCTGTAGTATTGGCAGAACTGGGATGTTTTAAAATGGGCAAATTAACTTTTTGGATCTAAAAGAGCTGTGAATAATAATGATAGACTGCTCCATTCTACCTGTCCAGCTTCTGACTACCTGCCTCTTTTGATACTTCTGCTTGCTTATTGGTCATCTCCTCTATTTTAACCTGACACAAGCACTTCTACTGACTTATGATTACCATCTTACCGTCTTACCATGTAACTAATGTTATGGATAAATCAAGTGCATATTGTGATGTTCCCGATCATGATAAAATGTGGGTCTTTTAACTTAAGCATGACAGAAAACACTACTTACAGCTCTAGCTGATTAAATGCGAGTTCATCTGCTGATCAACTTGTTTTTTTAAACACACAACAGAGAAGTAGGACTTGTAAAACCAGATCGAAATGTAGTAGTCAAAAACACAGCCAACCATGATTGACAATGTATGTGATCGCAGGAAAGTCGTGATTATTCTTAAACATATAAACAGTCTAAAATTGTCATCATTATTACACTGAAGAGCTCTATTTTACGAAAACAAGCAGTTTACAGTTAGATGTCCTCCAATAGGTTGTATGACAGAATATTGACTACAAAAATAAAATATTGCAGTTGAAAAACTATAACCAAAATATCGACTACCACAAAATCATGAAGGTATATATATATATATATTCAGCTCACAGCTCCAACGGGTAATCTGCAGAAATTGACAAAGGCTAAGTGCCGAAACGCGTCTTGCTTGCCCGGAGTTCATGAATAAAATTCTCTGAACTCTCCCCCGTGAGTGCTGTCTTCTGTTATGGGTACGATTACCCGATGGAGCTGTGAGCTGAATGTTGAAGCGGGAACACCCCCGCTTGGCGTGCACCCATTCGGGAGTGCAACTGGCTGGTGTTTTGGAGCTGGAATTGAATATATATATGTATGTATATATATTATCTACTGGCGGTCGCCAGTAGATAGTTATAGTTAGGATCGTGTTTCCATAGGAAATCCGCAACATTCTATTTGGAATAACTTTGGCGCTGATTGATGAATCCTCGCGAAATTTTCAAAATAGGTGGGGCACTCCGCTCCGCTCCGCTCCTTCCCTGAAAGTCTCGGGGGGATTCGTCAAGCGGGGGCTGAGAAAAAGGGGGGGTCCCAAAAAGCGTTTTCCCCATGCATTTTTCCATAGGGCCTTTAGTCCAAGCTACAGCCCGAACGGCTGAACAGAATTACTTGAAATTTGGCAGAGAGGTAGTCCTCAGGTCAGGGATGTGCCTTTTGTAGGTCTGGTGTAAATCTGTTCAGTATTTCCTGAGAAAATAGCATTTAAAAGCATATATATATCTATAAGCGCGCACCGTGCGCGTACGGTAAAACTTACCGTACGTGCACGCTGCCGTGCGCGAGCGCGATTCTGATTGGTTGTTAGATCTTAGTAAACATTCGAATCGGTCGAAAACAAGAAGTGTCGGCCGCCATTTTGTCTCTCGCAGTCTGAGGGGGTGAAAAACAAAGGTGGAGAACGTGAAAAGGGGGCAGGGTGGACAGTTTCTGACCCCCTAGCCTTTGTCAGGGGGTCCCAGAAGGACCCCCAAGGGCCAAAATTTCCTTTAATTTGTTTGCGAAAATTCGCGGAGTACGCGTAGCGTGCGCGTACGGTAGAATCTGAAAAATTCCGCGAAATGCGTAATGTGGGCGCGCGGTGCGCAAAGCGCACCGCGCGCCCACAGCGAGTGCACGGTGCGCGAAGTGCACCGTGCGCGTACAGTACGCAAAGCGCACCGTGCGCGTATGGTACGCGCACGGTGAAAAAACATTTAAAAAAAATAAAAAATACATAACTTAGCATTTAAAAAACTGTACAAATTCACTGAAAAAACCATAGGTTTCACACACGTTATAGTTAGGAATTAGCATTTAAAAAACCTTGCAAATTCACTTAAAAAACCATAGGTTTCACACATGTTATAGTTAGCTGGACATTTCACTCGTGAAAAACCATTGAAATTCCCCCGTTATAGTTAGTGCAGGCAACTATAACTTACGCGACCGCAATCCTCTGCTGATGACGTCAGATATTACATCACTGATGACATATGTGTCTTTCTGAAAAAAAAATATTTGTAATATATGTATAGCTAAAAATTAATGGAAGAAGACATGGGTAAATAAGTGTCTAAATACAGTGATGTAATATCTGACGTCATCAGCAGAGGATTGCGGTCGCGTGAGTTATAGTTGCCTGCACTAACTATAACGGGGGAATTTCAATGGTTTTTCACGAGTGAAATGTCCAGCTAACTATAACATGTGTGAAACCTATGGTTTTTTAAGTGAATTTGCAAGGTTTTTTAAATGCTAATTCCTAACTATAACGTGTGTGAAACCTATGGTTTTTTCAGTGAATATATATATATATATATATGTATATATATATGTAAGTGTGGGTTTACTGCGCCTAACCAAACAGCTATGTACCATGAAGATATTTACACCGTCAAGTTACATAAATATGGAGTTAAGCATAGAAAATATATACTTACCTTTACAACATTTTTGGAGTCACTATTTTTGCTCTGATGTTTTTGTAGCATGATATTTACGAGAACATATTTTGGATGTACTCCAGGACGATGAACAAATACGCTGGGATTTCTCATAATGTGACCTTTGTAGATGTATTAGGTATGCATCTTATTGTTTTTTATGTAACTAAAATGCCCTAAAATTTGTCATTTTTTATTCGTCCCTATGAAGGATGCTGTTTAGACCCAGACACACGTTTTGCGGTACATGAGCTTTGGAAAGTCATCAGCGCTGTAATAATAAAATTACAAAATAAATTGCAGTACCTAGGTCTTGCTTAAATGGAGTGCAAGGAAAGATGGCAGGTCATCTTGATAAATTATTATTACATTTTCCTGCTGGCAATGACTTGGGCCACCTATTTGTCATCTTTTGACAACACAGCCATACTTTTCTAGCATGTTTAATGTATTAGCTGATGACTGAATTCTGCATTTGGGCATCTATGCGTATATTAGGGAATCATGCTTGTGGCCATTAATGATCGCTCAGTCGCTGTTTTATACACAATACTATCACAATAGATCCTATTTGTAGTTCTTGATTCTTCCTTGTTGAAGATGTACTCAGAAAAACTATGAAATGGAACACACCTACTTTTGTAATAGTAGAGATAATGGTCGACAAATGTTTCTTGAATATTGATATATGGTGACAAATTTCTTTTTCTTCCTGCTCTTTTGACATTCCTCAACTTTTTATTGTTTTAATGTCTTTTTTTGAAAAAAGGCAAACCAAACAAAAAAGAATATGCTAGTGAGACAAGGGAAATCTGGGCCTTGTTTAGACCTGAACGGAGGGATTTTCTGCACCCAACCCTGAGTCCTACCAATGTTCCACCACTGCCTCAAAATAACCGCTGGAAAAACGTACTCCTAATCACAGGGGTGTACTTCTCATGGCTGGAGGATGGCAATTTGGTGTCATACAACACAACTGGTTGCAAGCATTGCCATACCGGGGCCGCATTATACATGCGGCACATTTTCCTTTATTATGCTGGGCACACCTTTAAAAACGTGTGCCCAGCTCAATGGAGGAAAATGTGCCGTATTATGATGAATGCACTGCCCTCGGGCAGCTGAGAACTCACCCTGCCCTGGGAGTAAGGCATTTGGGTGAAAAATAGAGAAGCTGCATTAAAGCCGCTCTGTGTTTTCACAGTGCAGGCGGCAACCTGCCTGCACTTTGAAAAGGGGAAGAGAGATTCCCTTGCAGGCGGATGCAGTGAGTGACTGCACCCACCTGCAAGGGGATGTGTGCGGGGTCCGTAGGACCCCCTCTATGCCATGCAGAGTGCTGCCCTTCGGGGGCGCACTGATAGTGCACCTCCTTTTAAATGATGCACTGTCAGTGCGCCTCCTGAGAGCTGCTTTGCCTCTGCACCCACTTCTGTAAGCCCCAATGCAAATGAGGGAATGCCCTTTGAAGATAGCTCTGGCGCTTTATTTGCACCAGCGCTATCGGTATTACAGAAGGGGCTGCACAAGCATCTGTGGCCTCCTCTGTAATACCAAAGTGCACCAGGGGCACGCAAAGTGGGCACAAATGACCATTGTGCCCCCGGGGAACTTTGTGTAAAACAGCCCCTGCTGTATTGCAAGCTGCCTGGCAGGAATGCAGGTGAATAATGCTGTAAGCTGAGTACTTGAATCATCTGAGAACTGGTGAGTGGATTGGTCTCAATCTATTTGAAAGATTTTCATCAGAATTTTGCATTTGTTTAATAAAAAGTTTCTTTAGAATTGGTGATGTGCATGCAGAAAGAACAAACAGGGCTGCAAAAACACGATTGTCAGAACATAAAAGTACAGTCAGAGTGAACCATCTCAAAGCTACAGTTTCAGTACATTTTAAGAATCTGAAACACAACATTAACCAATTACTTTTCGGGAATGCCCCCTGAAAATTCGAAAAGATCTCTGGCCCATTGAGGGGAAATAAGGAAGAGTACCAGGTTAGGGTCGAGGAAAACTGGGGTGGGTATCAGATTTCGAGCCTAGACCCAACATCAGCGGACTGAGGACCAATGGAGAGACTGATGGTGTATTGCAGTAAACAGTGGTCCGGCCCTGTAAAAACGAGAAGCAATTTATTTTGGTGGATGCACACTTGTCTACATACCTTCTGTATTGTTTTTTTTATTGCTATATATTTTGTCTAAAAAACAATAAAAATATATGTTTTTTTAAACCAATATTTTTTCACATTTTTGAAGAAAGCAGTAAACCTAAACGTGTCAAACATTTCCAGTAAAACAAAAGCCTTTATGCAAAAGGCTTTAAAGAGCATGTTGTATTACGTTGTCGAAGATGCTACTTAGAATGATTAAAACTACACAAAAAACTACAGTGACAGGAAAGAGAACTACTGGATACAAAAAAGCAACCACATATGATACTTTAAAGTGACACTCTCTAACCTAGATATTAAAAAAGTGAGGCACGTGCTGGAAGAGTAAGGGCACAGGACTTTATGAGATCAATGGTACACCTTTCTCTGAATTTGAATAGATTTTGTTCATTTGAGAGTCACATAAAACTAACTGACCTAACAAAATATGTTTTTTAAATTTTACTCTATATTTTATTGTAAACCTTTGAAATTTCCAGTAATGTAGCTCCTGAAGTAGTGCATGTACACTAAATAAACTGAACTATGACTATCGTGATTTTTTAACAGGTTTTAAATTTATGAAACAATAACGAAGTTATTCACAATTTAGTTGATTGTTGGACGAATCACACACATATATAAACACATACATATACAACTGTTTTTGAAGTTTTGGTTTGTTATAGATGTTCTATTAGTATGAGCACATCATGGACTGTTGCGAAGAGAATCAAGATAGTCTAATAGTCTTGTGCAGGGACTACTTGGGGATTCCTTCCTTGAACAGTGCATCCATTTGTATCACCAAGTGCATTTGAAGGGATGCCCTAGGCCCATAGGTCCCAATGATACTTGTATCCCTGAGGATTACTTTCTCTATGCACCACCTTGCAAAAGTAGACTTATGCCTACGATTTTGGAATGAGATCTTCCTTGATTCCATCTTTTTTAGGTGCATTGCATGGATTTGTTGTAGCTATTTCCAGATTGGAATCATATTTGCCTATTAATATGAACCATTTTGCAGTTGAAATGATAATGTTGTAATGTACAGAACTGTTCTCCTGACATAGGGCAAACTAGACCTCAACTAGGCCTTAGTTCCATCTTTTTTCTTGAAGCCACCAAAATATGAATTGTGTGTTTATATTTCTCATTGACACCACCTGCAGCAAAATGTGCACTGATGCTTTTAGATACCATGCTGTTCTTGAAGAACTCTGGAGGAAGCCTTAGCTACTTTTCCAGATTCTTCCTGCTTGCTCACTGTAGGCTATTCATTTATGAGACTTTTCATAGTTTATGTAACCAGATTTGTTCTAACATGTCGGATGACATTAGGTCACAGGAAACGTATTATTATTAATTCAGGGTAATAGTGCTAGGATGATAGCATTATGTGACATTTAATAATGCTGTACTGTGATTTGTTGATGTGTTGATATATTTGCAGTAAACAGTAGTCCAGCCCTGTAAAAACGAGAAGCTATTTATTTTGGTGGCTGCACACTTGTCCACATACCTTGATACATTTGCTCACCCTATGCTGACTGTGTGATTTCCATTCCTTTCTATTGTAAAATCTAACAGAAAAAGCCCTGATGTTGCGTGTGAGACTGGACTTAATCTATTTTCCATATTTGCCCAATGCTGCATCTATTTTAAATGCTAAGAGCCTTTATGGCAATTGATTTCTAAGCTCTATGACTGATTTATTGAGACTTAATATGTGATTGCCTTCTGCATTGCACTTAATATATTTATAAACCTGCATGCGCTTTTAATTTACTGATTTTGAGCCCTGCAACGACTGGTATTTGAAGTGCTGTTTTTAATCTTGCCTTTAGGGACATATTTCTTCACCCACTAATTCTTGAGGATAACCCTGTCATTAATGCCATGACTATCATGTAGATTATCTGAGCGATAGCACCAACAATGTATCCACCCAGTAAAGGTAAACCTTGAGATTACCAAGTTGAGTTGAAGTCTAGGGCTGATGTAAACTGTTAGCTGCTTTCTGGCACTGAGGGAATCCCTGGTGATTCCACCATGCATACTACACCTGTAGAGCAGGCCAGATGGGGGAATCCCTGGGGATTTTCTGAATCTGGAGAAGGGTGAAAGGGGAAGCTACTGCCAGCGATGAGTTAGGGGGCCTACCCACAATTTCAACACCATCTTTCCATTCAACGAGGTCTCCTCATAATTGGTGGTGAATGTTGTAACCAGAACCTGACATTGTGGGGGTTTGGACATTTAGGGGTAACTCTAGATGTTCCTCTCATTCAGAAGATGGTGGACCAAGTGCTCTAGTTTAACATCTGATTCTACCAATTCTTATCACTAACCAACTTTATTTACTTTTTTCTTTAAAGTGGAGATGATCAGTTCATGCACGGTATCAGGCCAGGATCCCTGGCGTGATTAATTAAACGGGCCATGTGACTCTAAAAATGAGCGAAATGTCAATGTCCCTAGCTATCAGCACACAACAGAAAGAAAGGGACACTTAAGTGCCCTTGATGCTCTACATAGATTTGAGCAAGCAACCAAAGTTTTAACTCAAGAGAGGGTATGTAGAGCGAGTTTAGGTTAGGTTAGGCTAGGTTACAATCAGGCCCGGACTGGCCGTAGCGGGCACCGGGCAATCCCCCGATGCGCCGCATGGGTGGGGGCCAGTTTTGGCCCCTTGGGGCCGTATTTGTTACAGGGCCGTTTTTGCAGAATAGCTGCAAAATCGGCCCTGTAACAAAATCGGCCGAAAACCGGCACTGGCAAAGCGCTCAGTGGCACCCCCAAGCCCCAGGGGGGGCCGGCCGAGCACTTTGCCAGGGCCGGTTTTGGTTCTCAGTCCGGCCCTGGTTACAATAAAGGTAAATGCCCCTACAGGGCGTTTCTGCACAGAATAACTTTAATAACTCATGAACATAAAATATATTAGAAAAACAAAATGTTCAAATAAGTGAAAGGTGAGCAAAAACAATACAGAAAACAATGACAAACAATGCCAAACCCAATGCTCATATCATCTAGTAATCATAAAATGAACTTATACCCTCAATATGAAAATGCCAGTCTGATGTGGCACTAGAGAACTCAGCTACAGTTATAATGCAAGGACCTCCGTCTAAACAAACTATAATATCCACAAAGTTCTAATGTTTGCAAATTCTTATGTTCACAGTGCTTTATTGGTTATGATGGTCAGAGCGCACCTTGAACGGAATAGACATGGTCAATAACAATTCAGTATGAACACAGCTGTAAGGGCCAAGTGTACAAAACTATTTTGCAATGTGCAAAAACTGACCTTTGCAATTGTGGATGCAATCCATTGATGTAGCCTATTCCCTATCCTGATCACAAAGTGAAACTTTCACCTTGTGAATGCTGAAATTGGCACTTGGGCTAGGAGGCTGTGGTTCGGCTCACCCTGATGTGACTTTTTTACATCAGGATAAGCAGTCTGCAGATTTTACAGTTCTTATGGTACAGCTCCACAATGTCTGCCTGTATTTGCTTGAATAGCAGAGTTTGTAGGTGTAAATTTTCTGTAAATCTCAATATCTTTGAAGTACATAAGCATTCTAGGGCTATTGTTGCTTTGGAAAATGCTGAGGCCACACGGTTTCATTCAGGTAAATTCCATTGTGCTTATCCTTCTGTGAGCTTCTTTATCTCTGGATAGGTTTTAATGATTTGTGTTTTGAAACTTAGATAACTCTGCACAGTGCCAATAATCACATTATATTACAACATATGAATCATCCTTCCTGACAAAGTATACGCCATTTCAGTTCTCCTAGACCAAACGTTTTAATTCCTCAATCAATGCTCTGTATAGAGATAAAATAAATAAAATATTACATGGGCATTGAAAAATAAAAACAATGAGCTCACTGGATTGGCATTCCACTCCTACCTTATGGACTAGCATTATTGTTATTAATTTTCTGACTGAATCTTACGAAAACAGAACATGAAAAATCATGATTCACGTGTATTAAACATATCAACATATGTGTGTTCAGTAGCTCAGTGCTGCAGAAAGTGTAAACCTAAAATTCTCCATTGGAGTTTTATTGACTTTCAAGGTAGAATTTACGCTGTCTGTTTTGCAGAGGTATCACCAGAGGACTGTTGTTTCCTCACGAATCCTTGTTAACTGCGAAGACTGAGCTATCAAAGAGACTTTCAAGTGGTTGGTTAGAGTTATCCTTGGAGCATGCTGTATTTCAGGGTGATTTGTTAACCGACATACTGCTTTCCTAACAAGTGCAGTTAGATTCATCAGGAGAACCATCACCACCTCATCAGTTAAGAACCTCATCATCAAAAGATCATCATGGCAAGTGGAGCAGGCACCGAACACCTCTAAACCCAGTGAAACCTAAGAACTTTGTTCCATTTATTTTATATGTTTGTGCTTTTATTTGTAAGACTCGAGCCTCTTAAACATTTACTTCACAGCAAATATTCAGTAATAATTTTGATCCATGCACTGCTGATCAATGTTAAATGTACCTTACAGAATGACCAGCTCACCTGAAAACTTAAGATATACGGTGCAGCATATGTGAATCCAGAGTTCACAAGTGGCTGCTGCTTCCCATGAAAGGTGTTCCAATTCAGCAGCTTAACATATTGTAGGCATTCTAAAATTGTTGCTGAATTGTGTCTGTCCCTTTGTTTTTAGGTTAGTTGGTGCAGGAGTGTCATTATTAATGTCAATGAGGGCTTTAAGGCTTGTTCTGAAACAGCCATTCCATTTAGGAAAGAAACGTGTTCATGTGTTTGGCTCTTTCGCAACAGGGAAGCACATACTTCATCTTAGCATCCCAAAAGTTAATAAAGCAGTCACTTAAAATCCTTGTCCTTCATATCTCCCCAGTTCTGAAATGATCTCCCCGTAAACCCAATTTTTACACCCTCAACAATAACTTTAAAAAGAAATGGAATATCTTCCTTTTTAAACTTGCTTTTGTGACGAAGTCCATAATTTACATTCTGAAATCTATATTTTTACTCTGGATTGCTAGCATTTTCGTCATCCTTGGGGAACTCTCAGTCTGCTGAAAAAGACAACATTTTGTGACTACATTTTCCATTCCGAGGGAAATAGAATATAAGAATATAATTTCAACAGAAATAGACTATAGGTATGGAGGAACTTACTATTAATTCACCTTCACATTGTTTGTCCTATCCTCTTACTGGCTCCCAAGGTTTTCTTCCTCGGAGCGGCGCTCTCGTCTGGTGATGCTCTGGTTTCTCCCTGCCTGATCAGTTACTTAAGAGGGGGAATGCCGCAGACGCGTGCAGCGGGCGCACCAAAGTCAAGCCTGTCTGCGCCCATCCGCACCCAGAACCAGATCAGTGCCAGCCATTCTTGCTCGAGGTAAGCCCATACCTCTCGAGATATTAAAAGACATGAATGTTCCTACCGTAGCTAGGTCCTACTCTCCCTTAAAAATGTTAAGCCCATTTTCATGTCTCAAATGTAGAACGGTGTTTGGGGCCCTTCCAGGCCCACTCCCATCACAGCCCAGTGCTACCCTCCAGTTATCCATGGGGAGATCGTTCACGGGGGACTCATTAATGCACGGTCCTTATGCAAACACACCCAAGAAACGTTCAACTTACTAATGAGCTCCAGATGAGGCTTTTTGTTCATAATGGAGTCATGGCGTAAGGACTGGTGCAACTCGTACATTGCAAATACGCTACTGCAGGACTACACCTTCACTAGACAAGATAGAGCAGAAGCCCGGGGAGGAGGCCTTCCTATAATTTTTTGAAATTCCTCCCAATGCTAGACCTTCGACCTAGGCCCCCCTAGAGGGGCAAAAGCCGAGGTTTCTGCCTCAAGTTTAGCCCCACGATGTCCTTTGCGGGTGCCTTAATCTATCTACCTCCCTGTTCATTTTCCACCTTCTTATCCTCCCTAGGAGAAGCGCTTGCTCCTCAACTACTATGATATGTAGACTTCACTATGCTTGGAGATTTTTAATCTCCATCACGAGGGTAATAAAGACCCAGACATAGCTAATTTCTTAGACACCTTAAGATCGCTGTCTTGATCAGCTGATTATTTCACCAACTCACATTGCTGGACACACCCTAGATGGAGTCTGCTCCAATTACTCCAGGCTTACAACAGAATCCCCTATTAGGCAGGCCTGGTCTGACCATATGCTGATTACGCTCAGAATTCAACACGAGCCAGGATATTCTCTGACTTTTTGATCAGCGATAGGCCCCATTCCTCCTCGACAATGGAGCAAACTACTAAGAGATCCTACTTTAGCTACGGCGCTAGTTTTCTCCACGCATACCCATTCAGGTAACGAAGAGGAAGATACCTCCAACTTCACAAACTGGATGAGCACATGTATAAATAGCGTAGCCGCGAAAAAATTAAAGGCCCTGCCCCCATCGTATTCACAGACCACTGCAAAGTACCATTCCAAAAATAAACATCTTGAACGGAAATGGCAAAAAGCCTATAATGCAGATGATGTACTTCTGTACAGAAGGTCCCTAAAATCATACCATGCTCAAAATAAAATAGCAAAAAGGTTTTGCTTTATGGTTCAGTAAGGAAAGTCTAATCTAATCAAGAAGCTATCTCCAAAATCACCAAACAGTTCCTGCAACTGACAGTAATGACCAGGGATATCCCCCCTCATCTCCTATGTGATGAGATATCTGCATTCTTCGAGGAGGAAATACGGACCATTAAACAGGAGTTTAATGTGACTCCTCCCACGGAAATTGCTTTGTCAGAACTCACTCCCCTGAAAGGACCATCATTGATAACCTTTCATCCTACCTCAGTCTCATCAAGCTATATTAGCCTGCAAAGCAGGTTCTTCCCACAACCTTTGCCCCCCAGTTTACTCCATACAGTTGTTGATTGTGTAAATCCTGTTATAAATGCAATTGTAAACTCCTCACGAGACATGGCTACAGTTCCACTGGATTGGAAACTAGCTGTGGTTATACAGCTGCAGCAAAAAACACAATTCCCTGACCCCTCTACCCTTTCTAATCTTCGTCCAATTTTATTGCTTCCTGTTCTAAGCAAAACCACGGAAAAGTTAGTCAATGACCAGCTTATAGCATGTCTGGAGGAAGCTAACATCCGAGATCCCAAACAGTCCGACTTCCGTCCAGGACACTCTATGGAGTCAGCCCCAGTTGAAGTCGAGAATACATTGAAACTAACCTTGATGCAGGACAAAATACAGTACTGATTTTACTAGACCTATCAGCTGCATTTGATACCATCTCCCATGACAGCTTCTTGCAACGACTTAAGGACTGTGGGATTTCCCACCGGGCGTTGGAATGATTGAAATCCTTCCTCTCAGAGCGTAGACAGGCGATGATGCTTGAAACCTTTCGGTCCGCAGAACAGCCCATCACAGTAGGAGTACCTCATGGCTCTACGCTTAGCGCTGCATTATTTAACTTCTACATGGCTCCTTTGATCTCACTGATAACATCTTTTGATATTGAGATCACATCCTATTCTGACGACACTCAACTAATTCTATGAACTGTTTAAAAGAAATCATTTGCTGGATGCACACCAACCATCTAAAGTGAAATACTGACAAAACAGAAATATTACATTTTGGAAAGTCGCATGCCTTCGATCTGGTCTTATGGTGACCTATTGAAAGCCTTCCGCCACCTCCTCTGGTCAGGATCATGAAGAACCTAGGTGTAAAATTTGACGGCCTTCTGTCTTTTTGCCCACAAGCTATGGCAGTAGCTGGAACTTGTTTTAGTCTCATAAAAGCTTTGAAAAAAATTCTTTGGATACCTTCCTCTATAAGCCAGTAAACTGTAACATCGGCCCTGATAACCTCTAGGCTGGACTATTGTAATAGTCTATATGCGGGCTCCTGTAAACAAATCTTACAGAAACTTCAGGTGGTGCACCACACGGTAACCAGACTAGTATTAAAACTCAGTTGTCTCTCCTCGGCCTCAGAAGCTCTGAAATTACTTCATTGGCTGCCTGTCCATAAAAGAGTCCTTTTTAAAAACCTCTTACTTATCTTTATGGTTTAAATTTCTTTTTTATATTTCCAATAATAGCAGACATATATGATGGGTGGTAGAACCACCGGCTATAGTAATTGCAACAATATGCTGATCCCTCAACTCCCCCACCCACCCAACCATGTTGCACATACAAAAAAGGGGGAAGAAAGAGCTGAATCCTCCAACCCCCGTCGCTAGCTAATGGTTATGTGTTGGTGCTATGGCAGATTCTGACAAGTGGAGTAGGTGTAAGTAATTAGGGCAGGTCAGTTCACGAAATTCTGTCATCAGAAGGGCTAAGAAGGGCTTCCCGAGCTTGGGCAATGCTGAGCTTTGGTTCTTCAGTATGAGGGTGATGCGCTCCATCCCCAATATATCTCACTTATCTTTACAGCCTTCAGATGACTCGCACCGAAATACTTAATAACCAGAATCACGCCCCATAGGACGACATGCCCTCTTAGGTCCTCACAAGCCAACCTGCTCAAACCTCACAAGCACAAAAACCCTTGGCGGAAAATCTTTCACAGTCCTGGGCACTAGGGCCTGGAACCAGCTTCCCAGAGACTTAAGATTCACGGACTGAGAAAGGATCTTTAAACGGCAGCTTAAGACCTGGTTTTATAGCCTCCGCGATGCCTTGTGCTACTCACTTATTCTCGGACTCATCGTTCTCCCCCAAGACTGATCAAATTAGACTAAGGTCATACTGCCACATTCATTTTTTCTGCTTAGCGCCAGGATGCTCCTCTGGGAGTGTCAATTGCGCTTTAGAAATGCAATACTCATACTCATCCCTGCCAATTTGGCAAATCTTTTGTATAGTTGTACAAAGTCCAAAAGAACCCTTGTTTGGCTTGCGCGTTCCCCTTTGCCAGATCATTGCCTGGCAAGCCCAGACACAGGGCTAGGCTGGAGAGAGCAAACGTTTAGTCCATTCCTTCGTGGATCAAGGATACAGTGAGTGGTGCACTGTAAGGTGCAGTGTGCACATCCGAGGGATGCAGAATAAGTTATGCACATCTAAGTGTCCGTTTAATATACCGCGTGTGCACTTAGCACATTTTTCTCTCAGGTGCAAATATGCCGAGCAAGTGCAAATGAGACAGACGTTTGATGAATGGGCCCCAAAGAGTGTACAATTAGTTTAATTTTCCTCATCTCCCAAGAACT
This sequence comes from Triturus cristatus, assembly GCF_964204655.1. Lineage (NCBI taxonomy): Eukaryota > Metazoa > Chordata > Amphibia > Caudata > Salamandridae > Triturus > Triturus cristatus. The sequence goes on along the minus strand of NC_140588.1, from coordinate 714,225,640 downwards.
ATCCACTGATTCCCATTTCCCTTTCCCTGCTGTGGCACCAAACAATTAAATCTCTGCTACACACGCCCACAGCATACCCTCGTGTATGGATCTGCCCTCTCACTGTGTGCCTGTCGCTAATGCCGCTTTTAATGTAATCATTATAGGTTTTGGGACCACAACCAAGGAGTTTCTCCTAGCCCTACCTGATCAGCATACCAAATCATTTAAAAGGGCCTTCATAATAATCTGTAACTTTTAGAAACTTCTCTCCCTCTTCCCTGTAGAACATCAAACTAATAATTTAGGCTGGGAAACTAGGTCACTGCTGCAGTTAGCTGCATCAGAGGGCAACCTGGCATGTCCAATAGTAGCCATTAATCTAATGGATGCTAACAGTGACCAGGAGCTCCCATGTAAATGGGACGATCACTTATTTTTTTGTAAGTTTTAAGAGGGCTACTGCACGCTGGCTGTAAGGACAGTGATTATGGGCGTTGAAAACCACTGCCGCCTTCCAACAGTGTCTGTATATATGTCATCAATGTCCCTCCAACTAGCTGAAACAAACTCTAGAACAATATCAAAGGGTAATTTGCTAACATATTTAATAGGATTTTGGCAGTTCTGCAATTTATCAGCCCTTGCATTATAAATTACATCCATGAGAACCAAAGTAAAGGATTACACATAAATAAAATAAATATTCTCCGATTATTTATCCGTGAACAATGTCTTGGGATAAATCACAAATAAATCACTGCAGATCGAACCCCTTGCTAAAAAGCTGTGGGGACGTCTGAGCCCATAAGTTCTCAAATGTTTTAAGCATGTAAATACCGCTGAGCTGTACACAAAGGGGCAGATTTACAAGCCCCTTGCGCCACTTTTGCGTCATTTTTAACATGGGGAAAATGACGCAAAATGTGTTTACGTTCGTAAAGGCGACATCAGTGGAATTTACAGATGTAAATTACACTTCCTGTTGTGCAAAAACTTCAGTATGGCGGTTCTTGCGTGAGAGGTAAGGTGTAACCTTTCGATATGTGCTAACATTGACATAAGGTGGTTACTTTGTCAGTGTTCCTTAACATTTCCGAAGGATTATTTCACCTCTATACACCGCTAAAAGTACTCCAAAAAAGACGGGCGAAATATCTGACTGTGGTGGAAACAATCTCAAATATATAGGAGTTGCAGTAGAAGTCATTATCACACGTGGCGCGCACACACACACATAGGAGGAACCCAATGAGGAGTAGATTACAACTGTTAAAAGTAAGTCTGTGACTCGTACTATAGAAATGTTCCTTTAATACTTAGTAAATTTGGTATCCGAGTCAATGTGAAGAAGCCGACTGCAGCCCTTATCTTTTGAGCGCAAAAAAAATAACTTTATAACATGAAGGAAAAAAAGTGCAAGGTGCACTAAGACAGGCGAAATAGGCCCCCACGGATTCTGTATATGACATCACCTCCCAGCATGGACTGTGAATGGCTGATTCAATTGCCTGCTCAAGATTGGGCACAGGTAAAGAAGGATGAACAGACATGTTTGTTATACCTGTGAATAGACTTTTCTCTGTCCCGTTTAAAAGGGGAACGCGATCTGTCCTCTTGTTCCAGGTTTCAATTGTGATTTAAGTTCCAATAAAGTCACTTAGAGGTCGGCTGGCGGAGGGACAGCCAGGGCCGGACAGGGAACAGGCCCGGACTGGCCGTAGTGGGCACCGTGCAATCCCCCGGTGCGCCGCACGGGTGGGGGCCGTTTTTGTTATAGGGCCGTTTTTGCAGCATAGCAGAAAACCGGCCCTGGCAAAGAGCTCGGCAGCACCCCCAAGCCCCGTGGTGCTGGCTGAGCACTTTGCCGGGGCCGGTTTTGGTTCCCAGTCCGGCCCCGACTGGGAACCAAAACCGGCCCTGGCAAAGTGCTCGGCGGCCCCCCTCCCTCCCCCGTGGGGGATTGGGGGTGCCGCGGAGCTCTTTGCCTGGGCCGGTTTTCAGCCGATTTTGTTACAGGGCCGATTTTGCAGCTATGCTGCAAAAACGGCTCTGTAACAAAATCGGCCCCCAGGGGCCCAAAACCGGCCCCCACCCGTGCGGCGCACCGGGGGATTGCCCGGTGCCCGCTACGGCCAGTCCGGCCCTGGGGACAGCCACTCCTATGTCGTGGGAAGCTACAACAATAAAGTCCTGCTATGTTCGTACTTGACATTTCGGCATCCATCTGGGTGCCGCAATGACTATATTCACAATTCTTTTTTTTAATAACAATATTTGTAATTCATTTATTTTTGTGTGTAATGTAAATAGTTTTCTAAGGGAAGAGGATGTGTTATATCTGTGCATAGACTTTTCTCAGTCCCATTCTTTTTTTTAATAACAATATTTGTAATTCATTTATTTTTGTGTGTAATGTAAATAGTTTTCTAAGGGAAGAGGATGTGTTATATCTGTGCATAGACTTTTCTCAGTCCCATTCTTTTTTTTAATAACAATATTTGTAATTCATTTATTTTTGTGTGTAATGTAAATAGTTTTCTAAGGGAAGAGGATGTGTTATATCTGTGCATAGACTTTTCTCAGTCCCATTTAAGGAATGATGAACGCGATCTGTCCTCCTGTTCCAGGTTCCAGCTGTGTGAGATATGTTCTAATAAGGTCAGTTGGAGGGCGGCTGGTGTAGGGACTGGTACTTCTGTGCGGCAGGGAGCTACAACAATAAAGTTCTGCTTTGTGCTTTCCCGTGAGTGGGGTCGACCTTCTTTACGCCACATGAATATTCAAACTGAGTTCTGCCTTTTTCTCTCTTTTCAGATGGATTATTCAGTAACCAATACCTGTGAAATGATAGTGCGATTAAAGGTTAGAATGTTGGATTAAGATTGCCATAAGGTGCTTATCTCTTATCACATCAGGAGTAATATATGTATTTGTCTATTTGAATGTATTGGACAGTACCGAACATGGCAGCTTGAGTCCACAAATGAACAATAAAATAAAGGGAAGGAGTCAAAAAAGGCACAGAGACAGAGTCCTACTGAACATGAGCTGAAGTTCCTGGTCAGTATTACTACACGTCTGCTTTTATCAGCTCAGGAGAACAGATGAATTTTCGTCTAGAGAGTTCAGTCTCTAGAAAAAAGAAGAAAAAGAGGGGAAAAAAGCCCAGGAGTATTTCCTCCCCAACTCCCTAACTCATAAACTTCACAAAAGATACTCTAGGTGTAAGAATGGTTGTCTTGTTGTATCTAAAAAGAAAGTAAAGTCCTTTTCATAGGGTGAAAGCCCTGAATTTCAGTCTTCAAGAGTTTTCTGAACAGAAGAATATTAAACTCTGTCTGTAGGCTGTAGATCAAGGCACTAGAGAGTTTGCGGTTATGGACACTCACTGACTGTCCTCAGTCTTTTTTTGTTGTTTGAAGATCCATTGATTCATAGGCTGCAGATTCAATTAGTCAATTAAAGGCTAATCATTCAGATGGAAAATGGCACTAGGATTTGACAGTAGCCCCACCGGCGGGCGGCGACTAGTTGGAGTGGTGGGTCGGGTAAATGTGTGATCAGTGCGTGCATGCATGCAAAATGAGTGGTAGGTGTAAATAAAAAGATTCCTCCTCCTCACTCCGTCTGTGTTCCGCTCTGTCTCCAGCAAATTCCCCTAACCAGCCCTGATGCTGCTCTCACCAGCATGAGAGCAGCACCAGGATTGGAGGGAGCGGCATCGCTGGGCACTCTCGAGGGCACTGGAAACGTTTGCTTGCTCTCACCCAGCTGTCTAAAGACAGCTAGGTTAGAGAAGTTTAAAATGTGCATGTCTGGCTGCTTGTTGCAAGACAGCCAGCCAAAAAGACACGCACACTTTAAACTGAATGCACCGCTCCCTGCTGCCACTCAGCAGCAGTGGCCCTGCCCCGTCCTGACACTCGGTTCAGGATGGGTGGATGAAAAATAACACGGTAATAAATTAACTTTATTACCATTTTATTTTTAATCTCTGGGGCTTTTCTGGGGGGCATTTTGGCAAGCAGGTGATGCTCCTCTGCTCTCACGAAGGAGCTGCCCCTGGGTAGCTGATTCCTCAGTTCTAATGAATTTGTGAATGGAACAAACTAGTTTTTCCCTTCATTCCTCAACATCCACATCTCAGAAAGTAAAAAACCTGGGTAAATTCTTCGATATAGATCTTTATTTTGCTTCACAATTTAACATCATAATGAGCGGCATTAGCCAACAATGAAGATCCTGCCCCTAATGCAATCCAACCATTAAGTGTGATTGCCAAGGACCCTGTTAATAGAAAGCCTAGATTATGCAAATGTGCTCTATACAGGGCTCCCAAAAAACCTAGTAGACGGATTGCAAAGAGTGCAAGCATGCAGCTAAACTCTTTCAAGCCCCAGAAATAGAAACATAAAATCAGCCATTCAAAAGTAAGCTTGTGCGGTCAAGTCTTCCTAATACCAAGGTCTCTGTTTTTGGTCCAGTCTTTAAATAGACATTTTATTTCCTTGAGTGGAATGTATGTTTGTGAAGTATGTGATGTTTGAATGATTTCATTAATTTTTGTCCAATCAAATGTAGTTTAGGGTATCATCATTGCATATCTTTAAATGGACCTGGTAAGGTTCCAGTATGTGTGCCAGTCTAAGTTTGTAAATGTTTAACAGTAAAGGTGAGAGGGAATCCTGTTGGGCATTACACGTCGCCCTTTGTATTGAAGAGTCTTTTAATCCAATTCATTCTTGCTGGCTTCTGTTATAGAGGAATGAACACATTCCTTTCAAGGCTGTGCCCGATAACCCAGGCTATTCATTGAGTCTTTTCAAAAAGATCTCCTGGTCCATGGAATAATGATCAGCAGAGTAGATTAAATAGGAGAAGAACAAATGGGAACAAACCACTTACAGAGCAATGTTTTTTTTTAAATTTTTTTTTTTAAAGAAACCTTTATTTTACAATAAAATACATACAAGGGCCTACAACCACCAAGGCCGGCCGCTACAGAGCCCGAGGGCCCGCAATGCAACGCCACACATTCCAATGAGCACATGCAACCGGCCGTGGCCATAGGCCAAGAGCAATCGAAAAAAAACAGTTTCATTTTTTATTGAATACAAAACACACTCAAGGCAATGAGAGTCCGAAATAGCAGCGTGCGCTATCCAGGACGGGGGACAACGGACAGTGTCTAAAGCAGTTCTTGACAGGAAGTGGCAGCGGGGGGCAACGGGGAGACAAAGCATGGAACACACCTCACACAATCTACAGAGCAATGTTGATCAGTTGAATGTCTATATTGATAATTTATACCAAAACAATAAAATAACAGATACAGTATGATTACAGTTTCTCCTTTCCAGATGAAATGTAGAAATGTCAACAAATGTGAACGAGTTTACTGGCAAGAGGAAGGCAAGCGGCACAAACAAGTCACTGTGCTAAAATGTAGGTGAAAAGGGAATCGGGTGTTTGTTTTGAAAACTTATGTACAGTCCTGTAGCGGTGTGGCGCCGCGGCCAGGGCGACTGACTCCGGAATCTGGGGATCACGGTTTGATCCCTGGCGCCTGCGGCAGATTAGCTCAGTACCATGTGACTCTGGGCAATAGCTTGCTTAATCTTCCCGATGGCCCCCAGCGTCTAGAGACCCTTACGGGTGATTGTTTGCACTTTACAAATGTGGAATATTATCCTGTAGTGGGTGTATAAGCTCATCTGTTGCATTTTCAGTAGAAAAAACCTGGAACATAAGGATCCAGTTCCCTCTGAATGTTTAAGCATGTGTAGTGAAGGGATAACTAATGGCAATCAGGGAAAGATTCATGGAGGTATACTGCAGACTTCCAAGGTCACCTTACTCCGGATGCATGTGTCACAAGATAATCTGGTTCACTGTCACTGTCCCTGACTATGTTTACATCAAATAATGCATGAGGTCACAGCTACACTGAACACTGATTTTCGTACCACCCTCTGTGTTTTTAAAATGATTGTGGAGATAACATTAAACTACATGAATTTGTCACAATAATAACTTCAGGTAAGGTGCATGTAAAGGCAGTGACTGAAATACTCAACAGAATTTCCTTCCTTTACTCTCTTAGTAAGCATTTTCTTCTTGCAGGAATGTATATGTTAAGATATATTTAGCCCTGCCAACCTCATGGTCTCCATTGTAGATTCTCAGGCTCAGTAACGATTCACATATGGGACCAGTAAAGAGCTTTCTAATCTGTCAACGGAGGTTATGGCGAATGTCGCATGATCTGCGAAACTTGAATGAGATATGCTTCATCTCTGGACTTTGAAAAGATAGGAATAGACCTTATTTCGGACTGAAATAACAGAAATGTGTCTTGGGTGTGCACTGCGACAACAGACAGCTTACACTTCAGTTTATGTTATGCTTTGAACCACTGCAGGGAGATCTTGAGCAATTGTTAGGAAAAGATGCTTAATAGTTTCTAATAAGGGAAGAAGTGGATTCATCTAAGACCTGAAGAGAGATAATTTCTAAACGGGTAGAATCAGCTAAGAATTACAGTGGAAATTCTATGCCCCTGGAATTCTCCTGGCCGGAAGTCATGTCCAGCACGGTCTGACTGGCCTATCTGGCACTCTGGCAGTGGCCAAAGAGCTGTTCTGACAGGTATGTTTGGGCTATTTTTTGGCTATGTGTGGGGCTGGTTATGATCTTTTGAACTGGTTTTCATGGTCTGGTTTGACAACGCAGTTGTAATCAGGCAAGTATGTGAGAAGCGCCAGAAGAGGGACTTTGGCTACATGCACATGTTGGGAACCAAAAGTAAATGGTTTTTTTGGGTACAATTTGTGTGCTTTCACAAAAACCTGTTTGCCCTCCACAAAGCTGTGATAATTTTGGGTAGTTATCCAGCTGCCTGACCTTGAATTTTCAGGGGCACACGCATGACATTGTAATGCTATTAAGGTGACTTTAATAACTCCATAATGTATTGTGTATCTCTCTGGCAACAACACAGATAGGAGGAGGGCAGTCATTAGCCTACAAGGGGTTTAGGTCTGGGTTGACAGTGCGACTGTCACCTGACCTTTTAACCTACACCAATATTAGTATACAGTTTTTTGCTTCCACATAAGTACAAATCTGTTGCATGCTATTTACTTGTAATACTTCACATTACCAGCCAGCATTCCTTTAACCTCTTCAATGCCCATGGCGAGCTGGTCTCGTCATGGGCCGCGGTGGCGCTGTGCCCATGACGAGACCAGCTCGTCATAAACCCCGCCCACTAATACAGCGGCCGGCACAGGGCGGGGAAAGGGGCGGGCACTGAAGGGGTTAAAGCCAGACCTATTGGCATTACCAATGCTTGTTACTGTTGTTGTCCCTTATATTTCCCCACACATTGCCTACTGCAAGCACCATTGCATGCAGTCTCCATGTCTTGCAAATCACCTATTGAGCATGCATTTACAAGAGCAAAACAGCCCGATTTGCAAATGTTGGAAACTTATTTAGCTATGTGATTCACCAAAGAGGGCACTTCAATTTTGGTGGCCAGGCCTATCTTCTGTCCCAGTCCAGCCCTGGTATCCAGTAGCTTCTGGCCAAGGGACACACTCTATGATAGCTGCCTTTGCAGATTTTGCTGAACTGACATTTACAATTGGTTTGCCTGACCCTACTCTGCCCTAGTGCCTCCAGCGAATGTTTTTTTTGTAAATAAGAACCCTTGGTGAGGATTTCTCTGATTAAGAGTGTACCTCACCGTCATAGAGCTCCATCACTACAAGAGTGGCATACGGAGATGATTAGATGGGGGAGGGTGGAAGGAGCCGAATTACAAAGAGAGGAATACAGGGGATTACGTAAGACACCGATATCTATGGCCTGGAATATGATGATGGAAGAATGCACTGCACTAGATATACTATCATACTGATTGAGTAGGGATGCCTTTTTTCTGAATTACCCAGAGACTAGGGGCACCTACAAGTGATAAGTCAGGACTGCTCTCTCACCCCCGACGATGGGAAGGGAAGGGGAATGCAATATAGTGGTAATGAACACACAGAGGAAAGATCGAACATGTGAATATGTTACTAGTCAGGAAGAGGGCTGAACTGCAAGGTGGTGGGAAGGGTGGGAGGTTTGTTGCTATTATTGATCACGAGCAAAAACAATACAATTGTAAATTAGAATGACATAAGCTGACTGTGCTTGACGCAGAGACACTTGTATGTGAGAAATGCACATTGCTCTAACAACATGCTCTTACGTTATCTGTATCTACGCAACGTTGTACGGTTACCTATGACCTGTATGCAAATTTATAAGTTTGATATATTGAGCTGTTGTGTAATTGATGCCATCTTAAGTCTCACAAAATGTGCTTCATTATTAATGGTACGTAAGTCTGCAATGTATGTATGTTTATTGCACAAAATCAATAAAAATATGTTGGGAAAAAACATAAGAGTGTACCTCACCGTAAACAGTTATAGGAACAGTACGACAAAGGTTTGGATTGAGCAGATCTTCCGTTCACTGTTTTTGTTTGTCCTTTCTGTAGTTAGATTGCACTTTTTTAATGGATGGTAACATTCTGCAAATCAATAGCATTATTATTATCAGTGGCATAAGGACGAAAGGCTTATACATTCATGACTGGATTCAAACAAACATCTAACCTGCAGACTCCATAAAGTATTCTCCAGCAAATTCATGATTTCAATGGTTATAATTATTACCAATTATTTACCAATGCCTATTTTTGAAATTTTTAAGTATCTTTGGGAATGTGTTTTAGAACAAACTGCAGTCAATACCAACTTCAAAAAAAACTTCTTAAAAAGCTTTTGCACACCCATATCTCTGCCGTTGTTCTTCCACCCACTAAGCAATATTTACAAGTACAACTTTTGTGAAAATTAGCATTTTTATTCTGTATCCTACTTGAACAGATTGTGATAAGGTGTAAAGCAATTACACAGTACTCTATTTTTCAATTACGTGTCTCATGGGCAAAACAAGAACTTTCCAAGAATAATCCTGGTTTGTACTGTTGCAGGGTAACTTAAAAATGAAGAAAAAGAAAGACTTCTCTTAGCAATGTAAAACAGCTCTTTACTGTAGTGTCAGAGAGAGCAACCATCTTCACACAAGTAAACAGCCAGTTTCAATTTGCAGCATCACAGGTAGCTATTTTTATACACAGTTAAACAATGCTAGTTACAAAAGTTTTAACAATGAACTACTAGGCAGTTGCACGTTTGTACACATTAGTTATGGAAAAAACATGAGGTCACCTAAAGTGACCCTAGCCTTTCACCTAATTCTCAACACATCCTTTATTGTAGTTCTAACAATGCTTAAAAAACAAAGTATTCTACTTTTTAATGCATATTTATTTGTGTGTGTGTGCTCTATCATTGTGCTCCTAAAACCTCTCATCAGATTATGTGTGTTCTTGGCTAATTCAATCTCCTGCTCCCATTGTCTAATCATATTTCAATCTATTGAAAACTTCAGAATACGTGCCAGTGTGCAGGTGTGCTAAGGTAATAAATTCCTTTAAGCATTCTAAACAGCAGTTTTCCTTTGACTATGACATTACAGGTCAGGCAATCGGGGAATAGAGTCTGTGACTGAGGCCTCCCCCCCCGCCCTCGTCGGAGAAATACTACACGCGCTCACGCCAGACTCTTCTACGCAGAAGAATGGGAACCGGAATGGATTACTCTATCCTCTTCTCCCACCCCTCAAGAATGCAGCCACCGAGAACCTGTGTTGTTGGCTTCCCGCTGCTTGTGGTGTTCTCTATTCCCTGGTGTGTGGCGTGGTCCCCGGCGGCCTGCTCTACCATTGCCGAGACGGACTACAACCCCCAGCTGTATTAGCGGCGGACCCGGAAGCCGCCGGACCTTCTCGCGCGCCTGGAGGCGCTTAAATTAGACTAGTGCCACTGTCAGAGCGGGCGACTTGTGCAGAACCTGTATTGTTGGCTTCCCGCTGCTTGTGGTGTTCTCTATTCCCTGGTGTGTGGCGTGGTCCCCGGCGGCCTGCTCTACCATTGCCGAGACGGACTACAACCCCCAGCAGTATTAGCGGCGGACCCGGAAGCCGCCGGACCTTTTCGCGCGCCTGGAGGCGCTTAAATTAGACTAGTGCCACTGTCAGAGCGGGCGACTTGTGCAGAACCTGTGTTGTTGGCTTCCCGCTGCTTGTGGTGTTCTCTATTCCCTGGTGTGTGGCGTGGTCCCCGGCGGCCTGCTCTACCATTGCCGAGACGAACTACAACCCCCAGCAGTATTAGCGGCGGACCCGGAAGCCGCCGGACCTTCTCGCGCGCCTGGAGGCGCTTAAATTAGACTACTGCCACCGCATCGCGGGACCGCGCGCGGGTCGGCGCCGGGCAAAGGGCGGGCCGTCTGTGGCCGTCCGCGGTCGATCAAGGTCGGGTTGGGCCACCCCCTTGACATCTAGCTACGTGCCATCAGATAAGTGGACTGCATTAGCACCATTCATCTTTTGCTGTCGTGGGACTGTGCGTATTGGTACCCGATTTGGACTGAGTTTGCTCCTGTTATGTCTACCCGTTCTGGTAAAAGCCTGAGGGGGGGTGGAGGGGGGGTGAGGGAGATGGGGAAAGCATGATTGGCACCATGGACCATTTTATTACCCGCGTGGCCAATGTGATTGACAAGGAAATTGGTATGGCCGAGCGCCGACTATCGCGAGGGCCCTCTGGTTTTCGACGTTCATCGCTGGGCCCGATAGCCTTGGTGCCTACCCCAGAGCGTAGCCAGGAGCCCCCTTTCCCTGTCCTTCTCCCCCTGGACCATCCCCGGGTGGCGGCCCTGAGAGCCAGCATAGATGATCTCGAAACACTGACAGCCTCGGTACTCCATGTTGAAAACAATATGGCCATAGATTCTATGGCTAATGAGGCAGACATCTTGCTGTTACCATCAGCCAATCTCCCTAATAACCCTAATATACCCCCAGCTCCGGCCTTAGTGGTTGAGGCGGAACTACACCCTGCCCCTACTAAAAGGAAAAGGCTACCCACCTCACGAAAAGGTATCCCGGCTAAAGTCTATAAGAGGCCTAGGCAGGCTGGTGCTGGGTTGGGTGGCCCTTACAAGAAAGGAGGGCGAGATCCTTGCCCGCCGCAGGGAGACAAAGAGGAGGGCATATTGGGAGGGCAATCGCTCACTGGCCATGAAGCATCATTTGATGGTCTCCCAGCACCTCCATCTCCGGATTCCTTACTCTCTGCAAACTTAGAGAAAATGATGAAATTCTTACTTCTCCCGGTGCTAGATAAAATTGGGGGGCTTTCTCAGCGGATGGACAAATTGGAGCAGGTAACCCTGGATAATTTCTTCTCCCTAAAATCATTTATTAAGTTACAGTTAGGAAACAGGGAGGATGGTACAGGGGGGGGGGGTGTTACTAGGGAGCCATATATAGCACACCAAAGCTCAGCTTTTCCAACAGGCACCTTACCAGTTGTACCGGAGGCGCCTGATTGTGCCTCACAACCTACTGTTATAGTCGAAGGGTCGGGGTGGAAGCCTGGTCCGTCAGCAACTAACTCTGCAGACAAAGCAAAGCCCACTAAAGTTGCCAATACCACCTTAAGTAAAAAGACAACAGGTCCCATAGTTTTTGGCACCCCTGGCAAAGCAAATTCTATTACCCCAGCTACCAAGCCTGTGGCTTCAAGCCCCTCTGAGATCTTAACATCTAACGTAGTCAAGCCTGTAAAGGCTTATACACAGCAGACAGGCGAGGGATTAGGGGAGGGAAGGGCGACTAATGTTAATCTTCCCCCGGCCTGCCAGCCTTATGTAGCTGTCTTGACTGGGGTGCCTGTGCTTAGCTCGGGCAAGCAGGAGACTTTTGAGGACCTGTACAATAAGACCCTTTTTTGGCTTAAAGAAAATAGGCCCTTGCCTAAACCCCTGGTGGGACGAATTATCCACGTAAGAAGAGTTGGCTGGATTGGTTCTAATCAAAAAACCATTAACGGGGATTGTATTATAGTAAACTTTGATGACCCAAGGGTGGCTAGCTATGTATGCAGCGGGCCCTTGAGGGAGTTTAGCTCAATTGCTAGTGGGGGTCAAATTGGCATCCATGACCTTAGCTACTTTTATCCCCCAATCTTGCCTCGGAAGATAGTTAGATTCTCTAGGTGGGAGGATAGAGGTGACAGACAGACTTGTGGTCCCCTCTCCCATCCTATCTTCTCTGGCAACATTCCATACCAGCCACGTGGCTGGCTTTTGCAAAATTATTGACATACTATTCGCCTAACATGGGAGACGCACGTTGAGGCAACTGGGGAGCTACCAAGCAATAGCCTAATGGTAGGGGCGGGACAAGTGAGACCTCCCACCAGCACCCCTTTTTATCCAAACATCTCCAGGGAGCAATCGCAATTTCTCTTGCCATGTCCCGAGACACTCGACCAGTCTCTCACAATCAGGGATGCTCCGAAGGGGGTCATTATATCTAAGGAGACCATGACGTTGCCAACTATCGAGGCAACTGTAACTACCGCTAGTGCCCCCCTTGTAAGAGATTTGGAATTAGGGTGGGAAGGGGGTGGCAATGTTCCTTTGAAGGTAGTTAGTTGGAACATAGCAGGACTTGGACGAAATATAGTCATTCCAGATTGGAACACTATGATAGATTCGTTTGGGATTTGTCTGTTCCAGGAGACTTGGTCTCTGGAACCACAACACAAGAAGGGCTACACCACCTATTTTGTCCGTGCCGTTCGACCAAGGGGAGGGAAGGGCCGTCCCTCAGGAGGGTTGACAATTTGGGTGAATATCTCCCTGCGATATTCTATCAAATCTATAACTACGAAGTCACCTGATCTCCAAAGGTTAACAGTGAGAGGTCCTTGTGGAGGGAAAACATTTGAAATCTTTAACATTTATGTTAGAGGTGCACGGGGGGGTTCATCTACGCTACCCTCAACTGGCATTGATGAGGAACTTAGAAATATAAAAGCTGATGCCTTTATCATGCTAGCTGAGGACCTTAATTGTACGTATGAACCCCTTGCTTTGGATGATGTGCTGGGAAATAGAGAAGACGACGCTAGGAGGGGCATCCCCTCGTTGCAAATCTCGCCTATCAGGAGATGGAGTCAAAACGCCATCGACCTCAATGCACTCTGTATGGAGTATGACCTCAGAGCCACTAATGGCAGATCCAACTCAGACAAAATGGGGGCCCACACGTTCAACAGAGTAGGACATTCCTCACGGATTGACTACATTCTGTTGAACTTTGGTTTGTGGGCTCATTTGCTGGACATGGCGGTCTTGCCGTCTACCGACAGCGACCACAATCCGTTGTCCCTATCCTTGTCCTCCCTATGGATGGATCATTCCCCACCCCGAATCACACATGTGTGGAGATCTACGCACGAAGTATGCCCTTCTAATTGTGGTAGGCGCCTAAAATGGAATAATTTTGCTGGCAAAGAGTGTAAGATCCGGGAGGTAAATTCTATAATGACTAACATTCCCCCACGCTTAGACTCTCCCTCTATTAGCGCTCAGGAGGTCTCATTATTGTTTGACCAAACTACACACGCATTAGGTGAACTATTTTTAGTTCACAACGCGGGGAAAAGATTTAACAAAAGAGGCGTCACAAAGGGCAATGCTGGGTGGTTTACACCTACCTGCCGAGATGCCAAAAGGGAATTAATCAAGGCAGTAAAATCCAAGAACAGAGCCTTGATTAGCGCTGCAAGGGGCAATCAAAGGAGAGTTATAAATGAGTCTAAGTTAGCATGGGAGAACCAGTTCTGGTATGACCTAAAGGTTGCCAGCCTAAGGAAGGACCCTAAAGGTTTCTGGGACTTACTAAGAGCTAGGGACAAGCCTGTGGACTCATTAATAACATGCAATATACCAGAGGACGCATGGTTTGATCACTTCTCGCAGCTCTACACTGTGCACCCAGGTGTGGGGACAAGCATGTTAGAATACCAGCCCATAGTATCTTGTGAATTTAATGAGGAGCACTTGTTCGCATCCAAGGAAGTGGTAGGGGCGATTACATGTCTTGTCCCCAACAAAGCAGCAGGGCCGGATGGTCTACCAGGGGACTTGCTACGTATTAACCCAGTGGAGTGGGGGAAACTCATCGCTGCCCAACTGAATGCTACCTTCAGCGGGGCAACTCTCCCGGGCTCATGGAAAGGTGCCGAAGTTGTACCCATTTTTAAAAAAGGGAGTCGGACCGATCCAGCTAACTACCGCCCCATAAGCCTCTTAGACTCCTCACAGAAAGTGGCTGGAAAAGTGGTCTTAGGTAGAATATTACAATGGGTTGAGGAAAAAGGCATTCTCTCTGACTATCAGGCCGGTTTTAGATCGGGTATGGGGACGATAGAGCAATCCTTCCGGCTTCTGATGCTCTATTGGAAAGTAGTTGTGTTGGCCAAGGGCAGTCTGTATCTCGCCTTTATAGATTTGCGGACTGCCTTTGACCTAGTCCAGCGCAGCCAACTCTGGAGTGTGCTTAATGACCAGGGCATCCCACCATACCTTCTAAGGTGCCAATTCCGATCCGGTAAAAAAATTCCCCGTCCGACTCGTATCCGGATTTTTTTCCGTCCGAATCGTCAAAGTAGCGTACAAACTGCCAAGTACGATTCGAACGGAAAAAAGTCCATACGAATCGCATTGGGAAGATTTCCCCACACGTCCTCGGGTCGGGAAAAGTCACCGACACGTCCCCGGGCGAGAAACCCACCGTGCGGAAAAATAAAGTCCGACTGCGCAAGTACGATCCCTCCCGTCCTCCCCATTTCACAACCGTACGCAAAAAACACCGTCCGAACCGAACTCCCATAGCAACCATGGAGACATGTGCCCGCATACGCGCCGAACACCCCACCACCCCCCGCCCGCGTATGTACGCCCCGAACCCCCACCCGTGTATGTACGCACCGAACCACCAGCCGTGTATGTACGCACCAAACCCCCCCCCAGCCCTGTATGTACGCACCGAACCACCAGCCGTGTATGTACGCCCCCGAACCCCCCCCAGCCGTGTATGTACGGACCGAACCACCAGCCGTGTATGTACGCACCAAACACCCACCCGTGTATGTACGCCCCCGAACCCCCCCCAGCCGTGTATGTACGCACCGAACCACCAGCCGTGTATGTACGCACCAAACACCCACCCGTGTATGTACGCCCCCGAACCCCCCCCCAGCCGTGTATGTACGCACCGAACCACCAGCCGTGTATGTACGCACCAAACACCCACCCGTGTATGTACGCCCCCGAACCCCCCCCCAGCCGTGTATGTACGCACCGAACCACCAGCCGTGTATGTACGCACCAAACACCCACCCGTGTATGTACGCCCCCGAACCCCCCCCCAGCCGTGTATGTACGCACCGAACCACCAGCCGTGTATGTACGCACCGAACCACCAGCCGTGTATGTACGCCCCCGAACCCCCCCCAGCCGTGTATGTACGCACCGAACCACCAGCCGTGTATGTACGCACCAAACCCCCACCCCAGCCGTGTATGTACGCACCGAACCACCAGCCGTGTATGTACGCACCAAACACCCACCCATGTATGTACGCCCCCGAACCCCCCCCCCAGCCGTGTATGTACGCACCGAACCACCAGCCGTGTATGTACGCCCCCGAACCCCCCCCCAGCCGTGTATGTACGCACCGAACCACCAGCCGTGTATGTACGCACCAAACACCCACCCGTGTATGTACGCCCCCGAACCCCCCCCCAGCCGTGTATGTACGCACCGAACCACCAGCCGTGTATGTACGCCCCCGAACCCCCCCCAGCCGTGTATGTACGCACCGAACCACCAGCCGTGTATGTACGCACCAAACCCCCACCCCAGCCGTGTATGTACGCACCGAACCACCAGCCGTGTATGTACGCACCAAACACCCACCCGTGTATGTACGCCCCCGAACCCCCCCCAGCCGTGTATGTACGCACCGAACCACCAGCCGTGTATGTACGCCCCCGAACCCCCCCCCAGCCGTGTATGTACGCACCGAACCACCAGCCGTGTATGTACGCACCAAACACCCACCCGTGTATGTACGCCCCCGAACCCCCCCCCAGCCGTGTATGTACGCACCGAACCACCAGCCGTGTATGTACGCACCAAACCCCCACCCCAGCCGTGTATGTACGCACCGAACCACCAGCCGTGTATGTACGCACCAAACCCCCACCCCAGCCGTGTATGTACGCACCGAACCACCAGCCGTGTATGTACGCACCAAACACCCACCCGTGTATGTACGCCCCCGAACCCCCCCCAGCCGTGTATGTACGCACCGAACCACCAGCCGTGTATGTACGCCCCCGAACCCCCCCCCAGCCGTGTATGTACGCACCGAACCACCAGCCGTGTATGTACGCACCAAACACCCACCCGTGTATGTACGCCCCCGAACCCCCCCCCAGCCGTGTATGTACGCACCGAACCACCAGCCGTGTATGTACGCACCAAACCCCCACCCCAGCCGTGTATGTACGCACCGAACCACCAGCCGTGTATGTACGCACCAAACCCCCACCCCAGCCGTGTATGTACGCACCGAACCACCAGCCGTGTATGTACGCACCGAACCACCAGCCGTGTATGTACGCCCCCGAACCCCCCCCAGCCGTGTATGTACGCACCGAACCACCAGCCGTGTATGTACGCCCCCGAACCCCCCCCAGCCGTGTATGTACGCACCGAACCACCAGCCGTGTATGTACGCACCAAACCCCCACCCCAGCCGTGTATGTACGCACCTAACCACCACCCCACCAGGGAATGTACGGACCGCACCCCCACCAGTGCATGTACGGACCGTACTGACGCCAAAAAAACACGTACTGAACCCGGACAAACCATATTTACACAAGGAGAGTCAAGTAGAGTTTCCCCACACCACCAAACAGGCCCAACAACCCCACAAACATCACATACACTCACCTGCAACTGCCAAACTGCCAAACAGAGGCCCAAAACTCAATCACTCCTCATAACACACCCACACAAATTTCAAACACAGCCACACCCACAAATGGACCAATAAAAATGGACCACACACACAAACCATGAGCCTTTGCAACAGACCCACTGCTGCCAGAGCCCACAGACGACCCACACCACCATACTTGAACCTCACACTTGCATACCTTCACACAACCACCTACACAAACACCCCCTCATCACATTCACACACACACCTCCACTACCACACCCACACACCCACAGCCATCCACACCCACACCCCCACAACCACACCCCACGCCATGTCCACCACCAAGAATCCAAAGTTCACAAAGGAGGAGCTGGAGATCCTTGTCGACGAAATCCTCAGAGTCGAGCCACAGCTCTTTGGGACATTGGTCAGACAGACCAGCATATCCGAAAAAACCGCCATGTGGCAGAGGATCGTCGATTCTGTGAATGCTGTTGGGACAACCAGAAGGACCAGGCACGAGTGCCAATCCAGGTGGTACGATCTGCGGAGGACGGTCAAGAGGAAGATGACTGACAATCACAACCAGGGGAACATCACTGGAGGAGGGCCGCCCCCCAGACCGGTACAATACCATCCCTGGGAGGAGAAGGTGATGTCCACGCTGGCGGTGGAGGGACTACACGGACTGCCAGGACTCCCAGACCCTGGTGAGTACACAAACAACTCACCTCACATGGGGGGGATGCCATACACAATCAATCATGCATGCCACCCCCCCCAAGCCACCACCGGACACAACAACACTCCACAAACACACACATGCCACTGGCACCTCCATGCCCCATGCATCAATCAGGGCCATGCCAAGTCACAGGCCACACAATACACCAACACAACACAGGATGTGGTCGATGCTGGGAGTGGGGGCAGCAAAACTAACATTGAGCAACTCACAAGCACACAACAATGCCCTCAGCCCATATGGCCCAGGGCACAGCCATACAAACTGTGTGTACCCACACAGTACTGTCTTGCCTGCAAATGATGGCTGCCATGCAGGATGCCATGGGTCTGAAGGCACAATTTGCACATAACAGCAGACAATGAAGATGCATCGCTCTGATAGAGTCTCAGCACACACCGCCACAGCAGCAGCCTACACTCAGACACACTGCCCAATGGGTGCCCGGAGAACAGGGACTAACTCACATGAACAAGCCAATGGCCATTCAAAGACCGGCTAACTGTGTGTGCCCAGGAAGCTGGCCTGAGGTGACAGAGAGTGACAAAGAGAGGGAGGGAGAGGGGGAATGAGAGGGAAGGAGACAGAGGGGGGACACAGGGAGACAGACAGAGGGAGGGAGTAGGGTGACAGAGGGAGACCGACAGAGGGAGGGAGGAGGGTGACAGAGGGAGGGAGGAAGGGAGACACAGGGAGACTAAATCACCCTTGGGTGGTGTGGCCATGTCCACTCGTCAGCCGGTGGACTGTGTGCATGCAGACCAGGTCTGGCAGTGCCTCAACCCCCCCTTCCGTAGATGAAGACCGGTCCATGTGTCAATCTGTGCACGAGTCCATCCGTGCTGCAGGCACAGACCTAACCACACACCCAGTATACCCACCCACCGTGTCGGTAAGAACCCTGTCACAAATGCTTCAGTCCCCTACCTGCAACATCAAATTGCCTTGCCAAAACACCATTTGGCCACGTACAGTGCAACACGTAAGGCGCCTCTGCATGGCTCGCTACGCCCGCACACCACACTGCTGACTGTGTACCCAAATAGATGCATCAACTAAGATTGTGTCTCACACATGCGTAAAGCCCTGACAGCTGTGGCCAAGGGACATAGCCATGCACAAGTGCACTGTGAGAGGAATGCAGGACAGATCCAACTACCCAGAGGAAGAGTGCCAAATCAGAAATGCATGCAACATGGATGCCACATGTGACACTGTCAACATTGTCTCTCTCACACACAGGTCAACGTCGACGAACACCCCCCAACACTGGGGGGGAAGTCACACAGGACCAGGCTCCGCGGGATGATGACCCCACCGCCAGCGATGACTCTCACCACTCCGTGGATGACCCAGACCAACCTGGCCCCTCTGGTGTCCAACCACCTGCAGCACCTGCGTCAGGTACAACTGTGCCAACCACCACCCCCATTCCTGCCACATCCCAGGAGACGTCCAGGAGCCCTGCCCGCACACGACCACCCAGCCAGTCTGCCCAGGAGGGACACGGTCCTCCGGGCACCCAGGAGGAGGCAGGCGGCAACGCAGATGCCATCCCTCAGGGGTCCCGGAGACCCGATGCACCCACAACGGCAGGCCAGGTGCACGTGGGCAGGGGTGGCGGGAGTGGAGGACGGCGGAGGCGCGAACCTGACCAGGCAGCTCAGGACCCGGTAGTGTCCCAGGTCAGCAACATCCTGGATACATACCGGCGTGACACCAGGGGCATGGACCAGATTGCGTCCACCCTCAATGACATCAAGGGGACCCTCCAGGAGATGAAGACCCTGCAGTCCCAGCAACATGCCTGTCAACTGCAACACCAAGGAAGGATGGAGGATAGACAGGCTGAGCTCGTGGCGGTGCAAACCCAAATGACCGGTGTACTCCGTCGGATTGCCGACAACATGGGCAACCCTCCCTGTGGCACCAGGCGAAGGCCATTACCAGACACAGGGAGGGATCAGGAGGAGGAGGATTCATCCGACGGAGCGTCACAGACATCGTCACGGACTGCTTCCGAGGGTCCCCGCAGGAAGGTGGGTCGTCCACGAAAAAGACTGTGAGAGTCAGCAGAACATCACCATCTCCCAGGTCACCTGGCCTGGCACCTGGCCCTCTGGCCCAATAGCAGCACATGACATTGTCTGCCACATGGACTTGCTGGTCACTGTCTGACCTATGTTGACGAAGACTGTGGCATGGACTCTGACATTTTGCTACGACAAGGATACCAACTCCCCCAGTGAACTTTGGATTCTACACTCCCGCTGTGCACCTCTTGTCATCCCCACAAACCCGTACCCCACCACAAATAAATTAATCACACTTACAAGATGATGCCGTGATTCTACATTATTACAATACATGTGTGTGTCGTACAGTCAAAGCATGCCTGATCTCAGAATTAACTCCAACCATCCAAACCGTGGGGTCGCAGTCTTGCCCAGGACACACATGGGTCCCAATGTCTCATCTGATACAGACATGGAGTACCAAACTCACCTGTGCTGGGCCCAACCAGCTGAGTGGTTCCCGCACAACTGTGGCTACAGACACATTCAGGGGAGCAACAGTCATGCGCAGAGGTCAGGGATCATGTGGAGTGACCTGGCTTGCCGCTCCCAGGTATGTCTAGACATGTGTCCCTACAATGTGCAGCATGCTTGCGTCAGGCGGATGTTGAGAATGGTGGCTAGGCCAAGGTTGGATGCATGGAGATGCCAGAATGCAGTTTAGGATCACTGTGCCACATGGTTGTGTTGGGGTTGTGGGCTGCATCATGAGTGTGGGCGTGGATCTAGAAGGTCATCCTGCAGCTGGCTGTGAAACATTCCCCCCATCCCGTTAGGACGTTGATGTGGCCTGGTTGCCCGACGCAGTAGCAGAGCTGTGCAGATGCACTCCGGATATGGACAAGTACCATGGGAGTCGTGAGGCACATGTCCGTAGACTGCAGGGTAGGATTCTACACAGATGTTGTAGTTTCCCTGGGGGATGGTCTCTCTTGCCTTGAGGTGGATGGAACTGTGCATCTTGTGCATAATACAGTTCCCACTCCCTGACAAACCCCTAGCATCTTGTCACTCTACACATAGACACATATGCACCACCTATGAAAACTATGCCAGACCTGCGGCACGCACAGTGGCAACAGGGCACCATTGACAGGGAAGAGGCACCTTGGAGACAGAGGGACAAATTTATTAGTCATGTGTGTTGGAATGACAATGATACTCTGTCAACACATACACAGGTCATGTGGATGTACATGTGGGAGCAACACTGGCACCCCCCATTGCAACACAGATGCTGGCATCCCATTGACCTGGCACACAAGTGACGGATAACAGCTAAACACCCCCTGCTGCCACGGAGAGGCCGCTATACACCATTGAGGCCCTGATGGGGCAATCACACACCATGTCAACCCGGTGCAACCTGTATGTTTCCGAGGCCAGTGTTACACACAATGATGGCCTCATCACAATCCCCAATCCCCTGCCACATGACAGTCACCAAGTCTGAGCATGGCTCCAGGTGAAGCCTGCCCCATGTCATGTTCCCCATGTAGGATCACCATGTATGCAAATGGAACACACATGAACCGGAGAAGTGCACACAGACTACAAACAATTCACACACCCAAAACGACGTGAGGCATCCCTTACCCTGAGGAGATTTCAACACTTGCCCGTGCATGTGACGCTGAATCAGCACATGTCGCTGTGTTCATGAGGAGTAGCAGGAGCACAACAATGCCACCAGCAGACAGCATGCACATGGACCTGTGGAAGAGAGACACACAAGGATTCAGCACAAAGGAGCACATCCGCAAGCATGTACTTAACACGTATCATGTTGTTAACATGACAGGTGACAATGATGACCCTCAGACAACATCCTTCCATTGCGCCATCACTTGAGTGACACTTCAATACACACCACTGACTCACTTGGCAGACATGCAGATGGACACACACATTGCAACACATGCCACACACGGCCCAATGCGTGCACACTCAGACACTGGAACTCACCACTAAGCAAAGAAGTTGCGTATGAGCCGACTCCGCATGTCCTCCACAGCCTCCTCCTCCTCCACATCACTTGCCCCGTCACCAAGCCCTTCATCCTCCACGGGTGGATGGTCCTGGTCATCTTGATCCAGTATGAGTGGAACAGCTTCCTCCACTGCCATGTTGTGCAGCATGCAGCAGACGATGATGATCTTGCACACCTTCACCGGGGCATATGGGAGTGCTCCGCCGGTCTTGTGGAGGCACCGGAATCGGCTCTTCAGAAGTCCAAACGTCCTCTCAATGACTCTCCTGGTCCGCCCATGTGCGTTGTTGTAGAGGTGCTCGGCAGCCGTGCTGGGGTTGCGGACAGGCGTCATCAGCCATGGCATGTTGGGATAGCCAGCGTCCCCTACAAGGAAACATCATGGACAGAAGTGTGTCAGCACAGGCAGTGAGATTGGAAGATGACGCCAAACACAGAACTGCCAGAGTCTACCCACCAACAATACATGCTCGCTCGTTCCGCAGCTGCAGCATCATTTCTGGCACCCTGCTACGCCTCATGATGAAGGCATCGTGTGCTGATCCTGGAAAGCGAACACAGACATGTGAAATCACCATGTTGGACAGACACACCACAAGGGCATTAATGGAGTGATAATGTTTGCGATTCCTATACACCACCTCCTGTGCCTGTGGTGGTACCAACGCAACATGTGTCCCATCTATGGACCCAATGACATGGGGCATCCCTCCCAGGGCATAGAACTCACGCTTGACATCTGTCAACTGCTCACGATTTGGGAATTTAATGTACTCATCCAGGTGAACCAACATGGCCTCTAAGAAATCATGCAGAACACGGCTGAACATCGTCTGGGACATGCCCCCGACATCAGCAATGGTATGTTGGAACGTACCCGTGGCAAGGAAATGTAGGGCTGCCATCACCTTCAACTTGGGTGTCAGTGCACTTGGATACCTGTGGCGCGGGAGGAGTTGTGCTTCCAGCCGGCCAGTCAACTCATCAATCAACCGTTGGCTGAATCTGTAGCGGCGTATACAGTCCCGTTCATGCAGGGCAGCAATGTCTGGCATACGTCGAGGGAGAGGCGGAGCCCTGCAGTGAAATGGAAGGAACACCTAAGAGTGAGCACTGTACAACAACATCGTCAATGCACTGAGCACATGTTACACAGCCAATACACATATGCCACGTTGTGAGTCAGGTCTGTGCCACAGTTCCTGGACACGAACGCCAGTCAGGTTACACTCCTACCAAGGGACAGCCACTAACGGAGGGGGGCAAGATCACGATGACATGGCATGAGACTAGCTGTGGGCCAGTGTAAGTGAACATGCACACGCATCACAGGATTCACAGACATCCACACATGTGCAGAGGTAGTATGCGTATGGTACAGACAGGTAGTTGGATGCGATATGCACTGGTCACATGTCATAGGAATAGGACAGGCCACACACATTGCCTTTGAGGAGTACATGTCGAGACAGAACATACATAGGGAGCATGTGGATATGTACTTGTGTTGATACTCCGTGTAGTTGGATACATACACACCTCATGGCAAATCACATATGTGGGCTGGTGTGCGGAACAGTGTGCCATGCCCATCGACACACAGACACATGTTGGCAGCAGCAACTGCTGACACATTGAATCACACACCTACAGCAAAATCATGGAAAGACATGCCACACACATGACATGGTTGCAGCATGCAACGCAGCCATACACGTGTCATATGTAATATTCCGTGTACCTGGCATCAGGGGACAGGTGCGGGTGTCCGTGACTGGGACATGCAAGTGACTCATGGCTCCACTAGTGTGTACGACATGCACACATGTCAAAGGAGTGCAGGGGATGTGTGGTACAATGCGCACCATCACACACGACATGTGTACACAGCTCATCGTACATGTGCTTTGCCCACACCTCAGGGGTAAAGTGCCACATCACATCCTGACACACCTGTGTCACACACAGGTGGTATTGCACAGACAATGCATTGGTGTCCACCCTTGGCAATACCTGTCCGCTCCATTCCTGTCTGTGTGCCGCCTGTCACCACTGACAGTTGTTATACGCACCGTACATACGCTCGGAGCGCGTGTATAGGGTCCCTGGGCCAATATTGCCGCTGGCGTATGCGTACGCCACAGTAGTACGGACTGTACACGCGCTTGTACGGTCCGGATCACAATATGTGCGCTGGCGTATGCGTACGCCACAGTAGTACGGACTGTACACGCGCTTGTACGGTCCGGATCACAATATGGGCGCTGGCGTATGCGTACGCCACAGTAGTACGGACTGTACACGCGCTTGTACGGTCCGGATCACAATATGGGCGCTGGCGTATGCGTACGCCACAGTAGTACGGACTGTACACGCGCTTGTACGGTCCGGATCACAATATGTGCGCTGGCGTATGCGTACGCCACAGTAGTACGGACTGTACACGCGCTTGTACGGTCCGGATCACAATATGGGCGCTGGCGTATGCGTACGCCACAGTAGTACGGACTGTACACGCGCTTGTACGGTCCGGATCACAATATGTGCGCTGGCGTATGCGTACGCCACAGTAGTACGGACTGTACACGCGCTTGTACGGTCCGGATCACAATATGGGCGCTGGCGTATGCGTACGCCACAGTAGTACGGACTGTACACGCGCTTGTACGGTCCGTACTACTGTGGCGTACGCATACGCCAG
This sequence comes from Triturus cristatus, assembly GCF_964204655.1. Lineage (NCBI taxonomy): Eukaryota > Metazoa > Chordata > Amphibia > Caudata > Salamandridae > Triturus > Triturus cristatus. The sequence continues at coordinate 714,201,152 of NC_140588.1, read as the reverse complement.
CGCCCATATTGTGATCCGGACCGTACAAGCGCGTGTACAGTCCGTACTACTGTGGCGTACGCATACGCCAGCGCCCATATTGTGATCCGGACCGTACAAGCGCGTGTACAGTCCGTACTACTGTGGCGTACGCATACGCCAGCGCACATATTGTGATCCGGACCGTACAAGCGCATGTACGGTCGGTATCACTGCTTGTGGGGTGCCCTAGGGCGTGGAACGCACCGTACCTGTGTGTAAATGTATGAAAACACATAGGGGACACATGAGGGACAAGTATAAGGGCCTAAATGCCTGATGGTTGCCATGGAGACTGAGTTAAATTTTTGAATTTGAGCACCAGGTGCACAGCAGAAGTCAGTTTGAAAGAATCTACATTGTTGCAATGTGGATGTTGACTTGACATCATTATCAAAACTGAAACCATGCAAAGCCACACACTGGGGTAGGTTTGAAGGGATTGGATGAAACGTAGGATGCTAATGTGACTGACCAATCAATCTGTACTCCTATACATGAACAGGCCAGCCAGGCATATATAAGGCAGCCAGGTCCCATGAGAGAGCACTTGCCTGCACATCCATTCATCCCTGACCACTGCTGCTGATAGTGATTCCTCTGGCACCATGTCCAGGACTGTGGAGAGGTCACAGCCATTCACCCAGGAGGAGAACCTTGCCCTGATAGATGTGATCCTCCCACAGTTCCAGAGCCTGTATGGTCGACCAGGGGTTCAGGTGAGTGCAGACTCCACTAGCTTAGACTGTGCCCCTTTTGTGTGACAGTGACTTCTGGCATTGTGTCCATGTGTGACAGACATGCACTGTTGTTTGGAGTGGGTCCCAGGGTGTGGAAGGCCTCATGTCACCCATGCAGAGCATGCTGTGTTTCCTGTGTGCACTCCTCACTTGCATAGTGCCTACTGTGACAATGAATGCAAGGTGCATGCCACATTCTGCCTGCATACTCCTCCTGGGGATGTTGTTTCCACAGTCCTGATGTGATCCTGTGTTCCCCCCAGTGTGACAGGTGTCAGTACCCATGGATGTGTGTTTGTTCAGTGTACCTGTGCTGTGAGTGTCCAAAGGCCGTGTTCGTCCCCTGCACATTGGTGTGTGTGTTAGTCCCCTGTCATGTGGGTGAGTGCATATGGGGAGTGTTGCACACAAGCAGCATGAGGGATGGATATGGCCTGGCCATCGGATGTGAGCAGGGAGCAGTGCTGTGTGCATGCCGTGCTGAGCCAGCCCCACACCTGTGACACCCACGTCTACTGGCACATGGGCAGAGTGAGGTGTGTACCCGCAGTTGGCAATGCCATGTGATTGTCCTGTACCTGTGTGTGTCTGTGTACTCTGCTGAGGTAGCATCAGTGTGCTGGGGCAGGTGACTGCTGTGAGGTGCTGTACATAATCCTGGTGTAGCCTGTGAGGCACAGTGTGATCCCTGGTCAGTGAGTGTGTGGTACCCCTCATGCCACCCGTGTGCTTCCACTGGCACGTAGTGCATTTGGCCTTCCACAGTGGATAATGTCCCTATGACAAAGGTGCAATTAGTTGCATGCATACCATGGCCTGTTCATAATGAGGATTGTTCTATATGTGTGTCTCTGTGTCTTTGCTCATGTGGATTAATGTATTCTCTCTTTTGCATCCTCACAGGTAGGCGCCATTGCCAAGGGGGAGATCTGGAGGGAAGCCGTCAGTGCCGTGAGGGGTACAGAGGGTCGGAGGCGGAGCCTGTCTCAGGTGAGGAAACGCTGGCAGGACATCCGGTGCTGGACGAGGAGGATTGCACGGCTCCTGCTGGGGGACTCACCTGAGAGCCGTAAGAACCGTGGCCGCCGTCGTCTGACCCACATCCAGAAGCGTGTGCTGGCGGTGGTCTTCCCCGATATGGACAGGCGCCTACAGGAGAGGCAGCAGCAGGAAGGGGGTAGGTACATGTGTGTCAGTTGTGTGTCCCCAGCCAATGTAAGTGTGCAGTTGCATGGATACACTGCCAGGGTTTGATTGTGCAGTGCGTCAACTTCTCCACAAAGTAGCACAGTGCTGTTCTCACTCCCTCCCTTCCCCTCCTTGCAATGTGTTCCCTGGTCTGTCGCCACTCTTGCACAAGGTTATTTATGCAGGCAGTTCATGCAGGTGCCCTATGCTATCAGCATCATGTGTGGGGGTGATGTGCCACAGGTATGGGGACCTTGCGTGTGCCATGGCCAATTTCAGTCATTGTGGTGTCCATGTCACTTGGCACTGATTGTGAATCACGACATAGGGGTGTGTCTCCAAAATGTACAGCCTTCCAGCATGCATGTCCAATTGTGTGCCCTCTGACATGATGTGCCTGAGTGGGAGGCCTGCTAAGTGCAGGGACGGTTGCTTAATTTGCAGTCATGTCCATCCTGGACCATGGAGGAGTGTGGGCACTACTGTGCCCTGGGGCACCTCTTCCTAGGTATCATGTGCGTCATCCAACAATATGGCCATTCACTGTGTCTTTGCCATGGGTTGCGTAGGGTGGCATTGTACCCTGGGCTCAACTGTTAGGACCTACAGGTTGCTACATGTGTCCACTGTACAGGGGGACCCATTTTGCTTGTGCATACTCACAGTGGGCATTACCTGTGTGTGTTGTTGAGACAATCTGATGATGTTTGCCTGTCAATGATGTGTGGACATGGCCACCAGGGGCTGTGTGTTTACAGTCATGAATTAGTGGAGGCCATGTGTTTCCATCCCAGAGTAAGAGGTGTACATACTTTCTCCGTCTCAATGAGATTGTCTCAGGTGTGGGTGGTTTGTGCGTACAAGGCCTACATGTCAGAAGCTTCATCCTCCTTGCTGGGTTTAGCCTGTGTGTGATGTTTGACTGGACATACGCTCAAGGTGCAGTGACCCTGTCATGTGTGGCCTGGTTTCATGTATTGCCTTTGCAGCATGCGGCAAGAGTAAATGGATATGATTCATGCTCATCCCTTTTTGACGACGCAGTGTGGTGCAGGTGCTGTGCACATTTGTCCCCAGAGGCTGACTCCTCTCTAAAATTTCAGGTGCAGTGATTTGCTGTTGTGTCATGATCTCCATTGTGTCTCAGTGGCATGGTGGGTAGAAAAACTGTGTGTTCCATGGCCTACATGTGTACATTGTTTTGTAGGTGTTACTCCTGTTGCTTTTCAGGCTATGCAATGTGACCTATGTATATTTGACTCATGTGACATAAGTGTACAGGTGTCTGATTTTCTCCTGTCTCTTCACCTTGCCCACAGCATCGCCGGGGGACACGGAAGGAGACACTAGCACGGACCGGGAGGAGAGATTGAGCACCAGTACCAGCAGTGCTGTCCTGTCTGGCACATGGAGTGGCACGGAGGCCGAAGGGAGTGAGGCGGAGGACCTGTTGACTGCCAACACAGACTATGACGCAGACGGGTCCGAGGCTGAGCTCCCAGAGGTGGCGGAGTCTGCCCCCCCAGCTGATGGCAGCCCTCCACATCCCCCCGCCACCTCAGGTTCCATCACCGGCCTCCCACATGCTCGTGGCCCTTCCCTCCGTGCTCGGTCCCCACATGTCTCCTTCCTGCCAGGCACCGCACCCCCTGCCCCTGTCACCACTGCTGCGGTGAGTGCGGAGTCTGTGGACATCCTGAGGCAGTTGCAGGTTGGTCAGACTGCGATGCTAAATGTCCTCCATGCCCACACCCAGGTGCTGACCCAGATGGAGGCATACATGGAGGGCATGTCGGCTGCGCAGTCTGACCAACGGCAGTTGCTGAGGTCCATAGACTCCACACTGACTGCAGCACTGGATCTCCTGCAGCGCTGCGTAACACCCCCTACCCCTGCCCCATCCACAATTCCCACTCCCGTGCCTGTCCCACGCACATCCAGACGTCAGCGTGCACGCACCCCAACAGACACAGGCACCACACCACCAGGGAAGTCGAAGCGCACACCTCCTGTCACGCACACACAGGGTGAGGAAGGCACACCCACTGGGTCGGGGGGGAAACGTAGAACACGCAGCCACAGTGGGAGTCCGCATTCCACACAACCCACTCCCTCCAAATCCACTCCCCTTAGCTCTCCTGGCCAACAGTCAGTGACAGCATCATCCACTGCGAGTGTGCCCCCCAGCCCCAGGATGACACCACCCCGCAAGCGGTGGAGGCGGGACCCGGCCAGGGGAGTTGAGTCCCCCACCCTGTCCACACCCTCCCCCAGTGGCGCTGCGACCCATCCCTTTGCCCCCCCCCCCTCCTTGGGGCCTGTGGTTGGATTGGGTACGGGGGAGTCGCTGGGGGAACTTGCCGACGTGTGCAGCGCCATTCTGTCCTCCACCTTTGGCGCTGGCACCCCCCCTGTGGCAGATTCATCCCTCCCTGCACCCACAACACCTACCCTTTCCCCTCCTGTCCCTGCGGTGCCTGTTTCCACCCTCCCCCCTGATGCCCCCTCTTCTGTGGATGAAATGGACTTGTGAACTGTGCAGGCAAGCTAGGGGACACACGTCCCGATGTGTACCCCCCCCCCGGACATTGCTGCTGGGCTGGCCCATGGCCCTTGTACATAGTGGACATTTTCTCTGATATATTTTCCTGCTGAATAAAGCCTTTTCTTTTTGTTTTGCACACTGATGCTTTCCTGGACTTGCTGTTGGTGCTGGTGCTCCCTGCGTTGGGGTGGTGATAATGTGTTAGGGGTCTGTGAAATGTTGGAGTGTGCTGCTCATGGGGTGTACCCTGCCATCTGCGTGCCATCACAAAGGTCTCTGCAAATGGTATTTGGTCATGTTTGCTCTCACTGTATGGTGACATTGTCCCAAGGTGTGTTCCGTCCTCTGTGGCCCAGGCCATTTTTCCTGCAGGGTGTCTCCCAAATGCTGTGCTGTGCTGTGTCTACATTTCCTGGATGTGTGAGGGTTGCCTTTCAATATAGCCATGCTGGCTCAGCGATGGCTCCGCCTGCATCTGGGGTATCACCCTTGTAGGTCACTGAACTTGTTGATGGGGTATATTGTCCGATGTCTGGGCACTGCTGGGAGTGATAGGTACACACCCCTCCTGTGTCTGGGCACTGCTGGGAGTGATAGGCACACACCCCTCCTGTGTCTGGGCACTGCTGGGAGGACCCTGCACCCACCCCTCCTGTGTCTGGGCACTGCTGGGAGGACCCTGCACCCACCCCTCCTGTGTCTGGGCACTGCTGGGGGTGTTTTGCACACCCCATTCTTATAGCAGGTTCGGTGCGTACATGCACGGGTGGGGGTTTGGTGCGTACATACACGGGTGGGGGTTCGGTCCGTACATACACGGGTGGGGGTTCGGGGCGTACATACTCTGCTGGGGTGGGGGTTCGGTGCGTACATACACGGGTGGTGGTTCGGTGCGTACATACACGGCTGGGGTGGGGGTTTGGTGCGTACATACACGGCTGGTGTGGTGGTTTGGTGCGTACATACACGGGTGGGCGTTTGGTGCGTACATACACGGGTGGTGGTTTGGTGCGTACATACACGGCTGGGGTGGTGGTTTGGTGCGTACATACACGGGTGGGGGTTTGGTGCGTACATACACGGCTGGGGTGGGGGTTCGGTCCGTACATACACGGGTGGGGGTTCGGGGCGTACATACTCTGCTGGGGTGGGGGTTCGGTCCGTACATACACGGGTGGGGGTTCGGGGCGTACATACTCTGCTGGGGTGTGTGTTAGGTGCGTACATACACGGGTGGGGGTTTGGTGCGTACATACACGGCTGGTGGTTCGGTGCGTACATACACGGCTGGGGGGGGTTAGGGGGCGTACATACACGGGTGGTGGTTTGGTGCGTACATACACGGCTGGGGTGGGGGTTCGGTCCGTACATACACGGGTGGGGGTTCGGGGCGTACATACTCTGCTGGGGTGGGGGTTCGGGGGCGTACATACACGGGTGGTGGTTCGGTGCGTACATACACGGGTGGTGGTTCGGTGCGTACATACACGGCTGGGGTGGGGGTTTGGTGCGTACATACACGGCTGGTGTGGTGGTTTGGTGCGTACATACACGGGTGGGGGTTTGGTGCGTACATACACGGCTGGGGGTTCGGGGCGTACATACCAGGGTGGGGTGGGGGTTCGGGGCGTACATGCACGGGTGGCGCTTGGGTGCGTACATACACGGGTGGGGGTTCGGGGCGTACATACCAGGGTGGGGTGGGGGTTCGGGGCGTACATACACGGGTGGGGGTTTGGTGCGTACATACACGGCTGGGGGTTCGGGGCGTACATACCAGGGTGGGGTGGGGGTTCGGGGCGTACATGCACGGGTGGCGCTTGGGTGCGTACATACACGGGTGGGGGTTCGGGGCGTACATACCAGGGTGGGGTGGCGCTTGGGTGCGTACATACACGGGTGGGGGTTCGGGGCGTACATACCAGGGTGGGGTGGGGGTTCGGGGCGTACATACACGGGTGGCGCTTGGGTGCGTACATACACGGGTGGCGGTTCGGGGCGTACATACACGGGTGGGGGTTCGGGGCGTACATACACGAGTGGGGTGGGGTTTCGGTCCGTACATACACGGGTGGGGGTTCGGGGCGTACATACTCTGCTGGGGTGGGGGTTCGGTCCGTACATACACGGGTGGTGGTTCGGTGCGTACATACACGGCTGGGGTGGGGGTTTGGTGCGTACATACACGGCTGGTGGTTCGGTGCGTACATACACGGCTGGGGTGGGGGTTTGGTGCGTACATACACGGCTGGTGGTTCGGTGCGTACATACACGGCTGGGGGGGGGTTCGGGGGCGTACATACACGGGTGGTGGTTTGGTGCGTACATACACGGCTGGGGTGGGGGTTCGGTCCGTACATACACGGGTGGGGGTTCGGGGCGTACATACTCTGCTGGGGTGGGGGTTCGGTCCGTACATACACGGGTGGGGGTTCGGGGCGTACATACTCTGCTGGGGTGTGTGTTAGGTGCGTACATACACGGGTGGGGGTTTGGTGCGTACATACACGGCTGGTGGTTCGGTGCGTACATACACGGCTGGGGGGGGTTAGGGGGCGTACATACACGGGTGGTGGTTTGGTGCGTACATACACGGCTGGGGTGGGGGTTCGGTCCGTACATACACGGGTGGGGGTTCGGGGCGTACATACTCTGCTGGGGTGGGGGTTCGGGGGCGTACATACACGGGTGGTGGTTCGGTGCGTACATACACGGGTGGTGGTTCGGTGCGTACATACACGGCTGGGGTGGGGGTTTGGTGCGTACATACACGGCTGGTGTGGTGGTTTGGTGCGTACATACACGGGTGGGGGTTTGGTGCGTACATACACGGCTGGGGGTTCGGGGCGTACATACCAGGGTGGGGTGGGGGTTCGGGGCGTACATGCACGGGTGGCGCTTGGGTGCGTACATACACGGGTGGGGGTTCGGGGCGTACATACCAGGGTGGGGTGGGGGTTCGGGGCGTACATACACGGGTGGCGCTTGGGTGCGTACATACACGGGTGGCGGTTCGGGGCGTACATACACGGGTGGGGGTTCGGGGCGTACATACACGAGTGGGGGTTCGGGGCGTACATGCACGGGTGGGGGTACGGGCCGTACTTCCACGGGTGGGGGTACGGTCCGTACATACCCCTGCCCACGCTCTGCGTGCCTGGGTACGGGCCGTACCCATGCCTTTGGTGTGTGGGTACGGTGCGTCCCACCATTGTTGCGGGCCGTGGGGTCCGCACCGTACACAGGCCTTGGGGGCGTGGCTACGGGTCGTACCACGCGTACCCCTACATGACCCCAGCAATGCTGGTACGAGCTGTACCAAGGCCTTTCTGACGTGGGTACGGGCCGTACCGCTATTGTTGGAGTGACGTAGGGGGACGCGTGGTACGTTCCGTACCCACGCTCTTGCGGCCTGGGTAGGGTACGTACCGGTTCGCGTGACCATCCACTTCCGTTGTGGCGGACGCTTGCGTTGCTGGCCTTGCCCCCACCCCCTGGAAGTGACCAGGCCCTGATGGTCAGGTATGTCCAGGCCATGTGTGATTTGGTACCATGTGTTGGTGTTGTGTGTCCTGCCCCTGCCCCCCCCTTTGCCCCTGGTTGTTGTGCTGACCTTCTGCGGCGTCTGCGTCGGTTCCTGTACGCCAGGTGGACTGCTAGGAGGGCAGGGATGGCACGTAGGTTCGGGTCCATGTCTGTTCGTCGCGTCCAGCTGCTCCTTGCGTGTGTCGTCCTGATTTCCCGGCAGTTTTTGGCAGCCGGTAAATATTTTCCGTGCGGGATGACGTCGGTTCGAATCGTACTTCCTGGTTCGTGAAACGTAGGCTGGATGCGTACCGACGTCACGTCGGCTCCTTTCAGGATCGGAATTGTGTTTAGTTTCTGTTCGGTCGGTGTTTTGTTCGAATCGTACGGAAATGGTGTTTCCGTATGAATCGTACTTGCATTTTCGGATGGATTTCGCACCGGGTACGAGTCGGACGGAGAAAAGGCTCCGTCCGACGGTTCGTACCCGGTTTTTACCGGATCGGAATTGGCACCTAAGTCTTTTGGTAAAGTTGCATGCTGACAACTTCGCGCAGATCAGGTGGGGTAACCAGGGCCAAAAAACAAAACGAATATCTGTAAATAGAGGAGTACGCCAGGGGTGCGTTCTAGCCCCCACTCTGTTTTCTTTGGTACGTAAACAGAGTGGTGGAACACTTATTGAAAGTTCCATCAGATGCACCTTCCCTGGCCGGTAGAAGAATACCCACTCTCCTATTTGCAGACGACACCCTCCTGATCTCCAAAACCCCGGTAGGCCTGCAGAGCCTGTTAACTAGTTTCAAATCCTTTTGTGATGTAAGGGGGCTAGTTATCAACACAGATAAAACCAAGTATCTAGTCCTCAATCCACCGAAAATGACAATCAAACCACCAACTCTAGATTCTGTTTCCCTAGAGAGGGTTACTGAGTTTGATTATCTTGGCATTCGCCTTTGTGACTCGATGAGTTGGAAATGTCACCTCCAAAAGATGTTGTTGACTCACAAAAGGGTAGTGGGTGCCCTTCTTAAGGAACAACGCGCCTCATCCCTTAAACCCATTGCACCCATTCTTGATATTTATAGGGCACGGGGTGTTAATGCAGCTCTATATGGGGCAGAACTTTGGGGGGTGTATAAGGCGGATCAGTTATCACGCTCAGAAAGTAAGTTCCTTAAAGACTTAATGGGGCTTCCCTATAGTACCCCAACCCTCCCATTGTTATTAGATATGGGTACGAGATCAATCAGTGACCAGGCTAGGCTCCGCCCTCTCCTCTTATGGGCGAGAATCTGGAGAGTCCCAGAAATGTCTAGCTTTGCGGATGGCCTAACCGATGTGCTAGATTCACTGGGATGGCCCAAGATTCAATGGCTGAGGGAAGTCAAGCGTCTTCTCTTCAACATGGGCCTTGGCGATGCCTGGGATAACAGATCAGCCCCCCCAAAGTCTGTGTTAAAGAAAATATATTCGAACTGGGTAGATGATGGTAGATCTAGCAACCCCAATTTGTGCAGGACTACCCTGGACTTTCTTTTAGTAAAAGACATGCCCCTATGAGAACCATACTTGGATACCGTCACAAACCGCAGGGATAGGGCATTGTACTTTCAATTTAGGATAGGCCTACTTCCCATCGGGGAACTAACCTCTAGGTGGAAGGCCCCGGCCCAAACAATCTCTTTGTGTCCATTTTGTGAGAATAGGAAAGAGACAATCCCATACCTGCTTTTTGAATGCCCGGCCTATGCACTACCCCGCAGTAGATGGCTAAAACCACTTTGTAGAGATCTCGGGACAAGGCACTTTATGGAGGCATTACGTATATTAAAAAGTGATCCACGGCCCTTCTTTGCTTGTGGTATAGCCAAGTTTCTAGGTTGGGCTTGGCGCATTAGATCAACTAGGCTTTTGTACCTTGTTTAATCTGTTTTTTAAAATGATTTTACTTAATTTATTGGGACCATTTGCAGCTTGAATTGTATGATTACGCATTGGCTCTTTTTACTGTTTTATTGTTTCATGCTAAATGTATTGCTTTTTAAGATATTTTTTATATCGAAATAAAGCCTATGATGATGATGATGAGGTCAGGCAATCTGTTCTCAAGTAAATGCTTTACCTCATTTTCATCAGCATGAGTTTTTGGCCTGCACTTATCTTTCACCATGTTTAACTGTGCAACTCTCTCTGCTGTTGTCTGCTGTTGCACTGTGTTTTCATATTTTATTTCTTCCATAACAATTTCCCCTCTAGTTGAAATTGTAACTATGAGATCTAAACCTTGGTCTACCCCTGGCACTAGGTGATATTTGTTGCCCGGAACATCTACTACTCGAGCTAGTGTCCTAACTGGAAACATCCCTCCCGCCTTTGTACCAATTCTCCTGCAATATGCTAAAACAAATTTGCTAACTTAAAATACTACTAGTATGACCACAACAGAGCTTCCAACTGTCCCGACATTCAGGATGGTAGATAAGAAAAACATCTGGTAAACAAATTATCTGGGACACCTCCTTCATCTCCCACTTTCTTCTGTATATTGTACAAAGTTAGTAAAGCCTCTGACAAAATTCTATTGCCCGCATCAGTTGCTGGTATAAAAGTACAGCAAGCAGAACCTATTTTAGCACATACCCCTCCTTGCATAGCTGTCATAAGGTCAAGGTCAAGTGCTGCATTATCATCATCATCATTCTCATAGCACGCAGCTCATTCTTTATGGCACTGAATCCATCTTTTGTAGTGTTGATACACTTGAGGAGCTCCTATTGAGTTATCTGCAGCCATTGAGCTGTTGCCTTCACCTGAACAAACAGCAGAATGCTCCCAAAGAATAGCTGTGCATCATTAATCAACTGATACTCATGAGGAATATCATTCCATGTAGTATTGCCTTAATACTCAGCAGTTATCTTCCTTCGATGATGATGTAACAACGTTGTTGGGCAGCTCATGGGTTGTTCATCTAAACTCAAACTGTTAATAACAGGAATTACCAAGCCAGGGGTATACTTGGTGACCAATGTGCAGAGACCACCCCAGTTCAGTGCTAACTGGGTGTACAGTAGTTCTCCACGCTGCCAATAATAGTCCATGAGGCTGGAGTTGCCCCTCTGCATGACGGCATTATCTAATGCAGCGCTAAAGTTTGCATTGACTCCCACATTAACAGTGCCATTTCCTCTGAAACATAAAGAAACATATGTTAGTCTCATGACTGTCTGAGAACCTACTGCACTATCTATCCAAGTGTAACACGTAACATTGCCATTCCATATGCATTGGCACTTGCTTATTTCATCCTGACTAACCTCAGTACCATTTACGAAAGACATGACCCTACAGGAGAATTCGATATTAGAATGGCATTGATCATGGGCTAAAACTGTTCCAGTGACTCTACATCCTGGCCTACGAACACAATCTATGGGTAAAAGATTTACTAAGTATCAATTACACTCAGTGGGCTGGCGTTCTACTCCTGAAAACCCTATAACTAAAACCATCTGGATCCAATCTACAGTAGTATGATGACCTGTCTTCTTCATAAGTGATATCTCATCCTTAATGTCCTATCTATCTGTAAAAATATATGGAACTTCTGGTGAAGAGTCATATTTTGTGGATTGACTAGAACACATGCTACTTTAACATTTGTGCCTTAATCCTACACAAGTAGAGATGCAATAGACATAGAGCTGTGCTTGGAAGTACTATTTAGTTGAATTTAGCCTATCTAATCCTGTGGCATAAGGAATTAGAAAGCAGATGGAACATGAATCAATGGTTCTTTCTGAACCTATGTCTGTCATATGCTGATACCACATATTATTTGATAATCTGGTATGAATATTATGGGACACATTAGCATGACTAGAAAGTTCTCTTCGTAGGTGTGTGAGGTTAGAGCTAGAAGATATGTTGCTATGAAAGAGAAACAATTGAAAAGATAATATTAGGAGACAAAAAAGAAAAAGGAAAACAAAAACTACTTAACTTTTGTTCTCTTAACCCAAAAGTTCTCCAAAAGCAGAGGTGGAGGGGGTATTTTTATGCTGACAATCTTCTTTTTCCCTTTTGCGTCATTTACATTGTCTATGATGCTTGGCATGATGTTGGATTCCGACGATTATCGATGAGGTGGAACCAAGGTATCCTGCCATCTACCTTTTTTTTTTTTAACTTTCTTTATTGATCATCAAAACGCAATAAATCAGTATAATCATAGGTGCTCTCTCATTGATCATCAAAGCACAGCAAATCAGTACAATCAGAGGTGCTCACTTGTTGATGTTGCAGTCGAGAAAGATACCGTAGCATAGCAATTACAACCTAGAGGTTGTCATGGCTCAAAATCAAAAGGAGAACACTAGCAGCCAGGTGAGTAAGAATTTGTCGGATAAAGCAACACCCAATGAGCCCTCAGAATCCAGTATAGAACCAGTTGTTGTCTGGCAATATGTATCATGGTCACATCCAACCTCAGCCCTTGTGTGCGAGATCCCCTAGAGAGAAGGGATCCGTAGCTACAGTATGCGATACTGTGTAGGAGACCTGTATTGTGCGTGGTCCCGACCATCTAACCCACTCCTGTAGGGACTTTGCCTGATTCCAACATTGAATCAGCAGAATTTCGAAGGGAGTCAACATATGTCCTGTAGGGACCCCAGATGTGTTTGGGACGGGAGGGACAGGGCAGTGTGCTGGAATAAACTTCGCTATTGGTGTTACAGTAGGCTAGACTATTCAACCAACTTTGCAAAGTGGGGGTAGCCCTATGACCCCAGTGGATAGCGATTTCTCGCTTGGCTAACAGCAAGCTAAGGGACGCAAATTTCTGAACAGTTTTGGGGAAATTTACAGTGTAACCCAGGAGTGCAACATCCGGTGTGGGGATGAGGGATAGCTTAGTCATGTCACCTAGCGTTTTGTGAACTTTCTCCCAGTATGGTTGTTTAGTGGGGCAGGTCCAAGTGAGGTGGGCGAAATCAGCGTGTGGGGCGCAGCATTTCCAGCAAGTGTGTGGCATACTCGGATCAAGCTTTGGCCGGGGTAATGTAAATTCTGTGTAAGAACTTAAAATGTAGTAGTTTATGCCGGCTGTTCAATGAGAAGTCCTTCGTGACTTCACAGCACTTGGCCCATTGATCATCCGTGATAGGGCGGCCCAGATCGCCCTCCCAATCCCTACGAACCTTATCATCTATAATCGGGATCATTTTGGAGCAAGACTTATATACTCTGGATATAAGGTGCACCCCGCTCTCGCTTTCAATAATAAGGGAAAGAGGGGCGCACGGGTCCGGTTCCAGGGGGAACCCAGGGAGCGTCGCCCGTAAAGCAGAGCGTAGCCGCCTAAGTACAAAGCTGTCCATGAAAGTAGCGTTGTGGAATCGGTCATCTTCTGTTGCTGAGAAAATGTGCCCGCCGGGATACAAGTCACCCATCGTAGAGATATCAAACTTGGTCAGTGTGCGTTGCACTAGCTTTTCACCTGTTATAGGAAGCAAGCGGGCATTCGGGAGAGGAAGAACCAAGGAGTATAGCACCTGAGTGCCCGTGTATCGGTTAAGCTTATCCCATGCCCAGCTTGTAGTTGAAACTGTCTGTATTTCGATAGGGTCCCTGGGCACTCCCCTAGGCAGTACAGTAGCCAGTCGCTCAGGAAGAACAAAATCTGCCTCTGGGTGAGGAAATGGGATCCTGGCATCGGATTGGTACCATGCAAAGGCGTAGCTACACTGAGCCACGAGATAATATAAGCGGAAATTTGGAACCCCGTACCCACCTCTTTCATATGGAACCTGCCAGTGGACGAGAGCCTGTTTACCAGACCAACCTTGTGAGATGTGACCGTATCTTTAAAAAGAAACTGTTCGGGAGGGGGATGGGGATGTTATTAAAGAGATATACAAATTTGGGGAGAACAATCATCTTAATAATGGAGACTCTGCCTGTAATGGACAATGGGAGTCGCAGCCATCTCTCCACCTGGGCCTCAAGTGCCCCGTCTGCCTGCCCATAATTAAGGCGAATAACCTAATCCGTATCCAAGTGGACGTGAATGCCCAAATGTTTGACCGAGTCTGAGCACAATTCGAGAGGGAACTCACAGGACCAGGGGGTCATGCTGGGGGTCAAGGGAAAAATAACCTACTTGCGCCAATTGATGCCCAGACTGGAGTGTTGACAAAAACGGAGAATCTCTCTAATGAGTGATTCTAAGTTCAACTGGGGTTCTCGGACGTATAAAATAGTGTCATCGGCATATAATGAAACCAAGAGGGGGCCAGTGTTAAATTGAAGACCTCTATGCAGGTGTCTCTCCTGGTAATGTCGAATTAAAGGGTCCATAGCGAGAATGAATGAAAGGGGCGATAAAGGGCATCCCTGGCGTGTGCCAAGAGAAAGAGGGAACGTTCAGGTGAAGTCTCGCCGTGGTAGCTATAAAGCCGACCGGCATACCCATTCGGCGCATGACAGACACGAAGAAAGGCCATTCCAGTGTGTCAAAGGCCTTCTCAGTGTCAAGAAGGATCGCAGCAGCGGGAATCTCGAGGATAATCCTGTGGAGGACCGAGAACAAGATTCAAAGAGGTCAAGCGGTGCGGGACGAAGCCGGATTGCGCAGGGGAGATAATGAATTCCATCAATTGTGAGAGGCGATTGGCAGTAATTTTCGCGAGTATTTTATAATCCAAATTGAGTAGGGGCAAAGGCCTGTACGACCCACAGAGGGATGGGTTTTTGCCAAACTTGGGGAGAAGAATGATAACTGCTTCTCGGAGTGTGGGGGGAAGGATCTGTTTCTCGAGGGCCTCAGCGTACACTTTGATCAGTTAGGGCGCCAATAGGTCTTTGACTGCCTTATAGAATTCTCCAGTAAAGCCATCTAGCCCAGGGGCAGAAGAACTGCGAAGAGCATCGATAGATCCGAGGACCTCGGGCTCGGAGATCGGCTCCGCCAGGAAATGCTGCATGTCTTTTTCCAGGTAAACTAATGCGATTTCAGAGAGATAGGCTTCCTGCGCCGTAGTGTCTCACCCTAGTTTTCCTGCCATCTACCTTAAGGACAGTGGGGGTCACCATGGTCACCATGAATGGTTTGTTGAATCAGTGCTCTCTCCATTTCCAGACAAAATTAAGTACAAAGGCCTTGTCTCCAATGTGCATAAGTAAGAGGCCGAACTCAGTGGTGGCGCGCTTCTCCTTCCTTTTGGTTACCTATTTAGAATTGAACTTTGCTACCTTGATTAATTCATAAAGATAAACATGCATGTCATAATTTAGGATTTCTGCAGAACCTTCTACCTGTACGTTACTTCTAGTGGCAGGCACTTTCTTATTCATGGGTGTCCCTGTCACTATCTGATGGGGTGTCAGGTGATGATCGGAACCACATCAACAAACTAAGGGAGGAGATACCTTAAGTCTCATAAAGTGCATTTGTATGGTGTATCCGAGACCGGTAAGTAACGGCACCCTGGTAAATCGGTGCTCACCTTACATTTGTCTCAGACCAATTTAAGATTTTATGAATTTATACACTGATGTGTATATATAAATATATATTATTATTATGGTCCTCACTTACAGGTACCACCCGTGGCTTGTTTCATCATCGGACCCTCACTCACACATCTAAGATGTGTGAGTGGACTCAAAGCGTTTGAAAGCGGAGTTCTATGGTAACTGTGAATGAAGGCAAGGAGTGTTGGTGAATTAAAATAACTTCTGAAACCTAAAATAATATTTTGATGGCTTAGGTTTAGGTGCTAGATTAAAAGTGAGATAGGTGACACTTTTAGGATTTAATGATCCCAGGTGTCAGCCAATAAAACTGTCCCGAAAGGTCAATTGGCTTTCTTCAGGACCTTAGTTTCCCCTGCTAGTTGTAACAAACAGCCTATTAGCACATTCAATTTACATTATTTATAAAGCATGCACATTTACATACAGACCATACACCGAAGGACCATACACCGAAGGCTCTATACAATATACATCTTATCCTTTTACTTTCTTTAACATCCCTTCGTTTTCCATGCCTACATTACATGCATGTTACCTCTGGTAAATTCTTTGGAAAATGATAAGATACCTGAAGTATTTTTACTGTAAACTGGGCAAAATTGATGTCTTGCTTGTGTGTCTTGAACTTTTTGTTCATGTCTGCAGACCCTTGGATGTTTCAGTTCCTCTTACATGTATAGCAAATTTCAAATCAAATCAAATAAACAAAAGATATTTTGTTTAATCTAAGTAGTCCTGCAGGTGCCCCAATATTGCATCCACTTCTATCCTGTTTCTTCCACTTACACATTAACCCTTCAAACTCTGTAATCAAACTGCAATATAAATATGGAGCATCATGCCGTAAAGAGAGCATTATGTATACAACAATCTTTCACAAATTGATATATGAGTAAAAGTTGTCTCCGGTACTCAAAACAGCACCGAAGCACATGATGCAGGGGGCACAGCTCCCCCCTCAAACTTGCATCCTCATGCGTAAATACAATACACGCAACTTCCTCCCCTGAGCAAAGGTGGCCTGAATCATTGTCTTCGGTACAGGGCATACCACTCACTCCTTCAGGCATGTAATGCAGGAGTTTCCACCTGCCAAAATGGTCTGGACCCCAGTAGCCCTACAGGTGCCAAGACATAGACAGATGATCAGGACCTATTAATACAACTTAGGTTTTCCCTATGTGGAGGAGGATGAGACTGGAAAGGTTACATGTGGGTAGTGACTTTCTCTGCCCCTTAGGTGGTGCTGGATCTTCCATTACTAGTTTGCGCGCATCCCCACCTCCATCCCCACTTTGACAATGGAAGCAGGTGGCAAATGTTGGACACAACAAGACAGTAGCCTCCTCCTGCTGAACTATCCATTGAAACCTATCTCTTTCAATTATATTTTTCATAAGCTGCTTACAGTGGTTAGAGGACATATGCTGATATGTCATGCTTCCTAAATATGCTGTTTGTAATACAAAATATGCTTTAGTCTATTATACATACACAGCATTGTTAGGTGGACCCTAAATGCAACATAGCAATGCACACCACTCGCAAGAGGCTGATGGGAGTTTTGTTCCTTACTAATATTGGCAAAGCCTGTTTCCTTATTTATCAATTTAACATTCAACATTCTTTCAATTCCCTTCTCTAGGTGAAGAGGTATTTAAGATATATGTTCACTTTAAGACCTCGACTTACAGAACATTTTTCTTGAGAATGAAAGCCAATATGGTTCTCTTTTTTTCTTCTACAGTCAGTATTTCGATTGAATTTGTGTTATAAAATAAATGAAGTGTTACCGGCCTGGGCACAAGTGGTTTATGACCTGCAACAAGATTGCCTCCTTGCTTAGAGCTCACGGAAGTAATGAATAAATATGGAAATTGGGGTCAAAGGTGCAGCTAAGAAAAATTTAAAGTCACTAATGTGCAGAGGTTGCTTGCATAGAAACAGCTGGTAATGTTGGCCAAATCTGAAACATATGTCAGGTTTGATAATGCACACTACTTCTTATTCCTGCACACCTCAGCATTTTTTTCTTTTCTTTTTCAGAAAAAAGCTGTGAAATGTGTGTTTTTTCCTTAGTAATGATATCTTATAGTCAAACAACCAATCCACACTTATTAACACAATTGCATGCATGTGTATAACATGTGCAGACAAAACAAGTTTCAGGATGGGATTTTTTGGAGGAAAATTCTATTGCACATTCAATAAACAAGCTTATAGGTGATCCAAAACAGCCAGTTAGGAGGCAACCGAAGCTGGGTGCAGGGGTGCATACAACTAATACAGTATTTAAACAGCTTCAAATGAATTTACTCCACACCTGGAGAGAATCGTCCAGGAGAACATAGCTCTGACAAAATGTAGAGGGATCCCAGACCAGACCCCCAGCTACTCTCCAACTGTTGCAGAGAATACAGGACACTCACTGTTATAATCAATGACCCGCCATAATATCACAGATGTCACAAAGCATCCTTGTCTGGCTACAATTCTTGATTAATTTCGAGCACCAAAACCATTGGATTACCCTGTACTTCCACCGCAACATATACATTTGTACACCCAATATTCAGGCAGAGCATGCACCAAATCCGGGTCAGCAGCAGGATGGGTTTTACTGTGATTTACAAAAAAAGATGGATTGAAAACTAATCTGGAGGTTAAGCCTCTTGTCCCCTACCCTGAAGTGACCTGACTAAAAGGTGGAAGGGGGCCCAACTAGCATGATTTTCAGTTGTGTGCGGTTGATCCACAGGAGAGCAGTACTAAGCTGTCTCCAGCTAACTGTGTCTACCTTTTTGAGACAGAGGCCGCTGCATAAAACCAAGAATATATTCTACATAGGCCCTCAGTACGAGTGAACCAGTATCAGGTGCAGTACTTATGGCAGCAAAAAAAATCCAACGCCAGGGTGTGCGGAATGTATCAGATTCAATAATTATTGCCTATCATGAGCCGCATTACACATGTGGCGCATTTTCCTTCATTGCGCCGGGCGCACCGTTTAAAAGGTGCGCCCAGTGCATTGAAGGAAAATCCGCCATCTTATAGGAAATGCGCTGCCCTTGGGTAGCCGTGAACTGGTGATGCTCTGGAGGCAGCGCACTCATGTGAAATACGGAGCAACTGCTTTATATCCACTCTGTGGTTCACTGTGCAGGCGGCAACCCACCTGCACTTTTAAAGGGGAATAGAGATCCCCTTGCAGGCAGGTGCAGTCAGTAACTGCACCAGCCTGCAAGGGGATGACTGGGGGTCCATAGGACCCCCTTTACCCCCTGCAGAGGGCTGCTCTCTCATTAGGTGAACTGTCAGCGCACCTTCTGAGGGCTTCTTTGCCTCTGCTCCCACGTCGGTAATACGACACAGAGGCAAAGGGATTCCCTCATTTGTGCATGGGGAACGACCCTATGCAAATGAGGGTACACTCCCCTTGAAGATAGCACTGGCACTTTATGCAAATTCGGTAATTTGCATTCAAAACTAGAGAAGGCACCCTGGAAGATGTCACTCAGAAATATCTCACAATTCCTGGCATAATACTCAGTATGTTTTATTTATATGTTCAGAATTAGGTAGCACTAGGAATTACTGGGTATTAATCTTAAAATTAGTGCACATATGCTAGAGCATTGGCCTGGAGTTCTCTTTCCAGATATTGCCCGTGAAACTGTTGCGTGGATACAATTTTATTGGAACGTGCGCTCTACACATTAGTCTCTCTCACATCTTCGGTTTTACTCCATAAGATGATCTGCACAAATGTGTCTATCTTTTAGCTTATGTATCTTCTTAAGAGCCAACACATCAGTATCATAGTGATTTGAGTTTGTGTCACATAATCCAGATAGCACAGATAACCACAGTACACACGTTGAACATCATGCATCAAAAGTTATAAACATGGCAGTGCACTAATCGTTCATATGCTTATATTCCTCAAATACCAGTTTATCAACATTTGTATAAATTGATGGCATAAAAATACCAAAAAACACCAAAACAATCCTCCATTCTTTGTGGTTTCACCCTGAAGGCCCTCAATACTTACTTTTCTTTGGTAATCGTAATCTTTTTAAAATTGTTTATTTGCTACTCATGACTTTTAATTGTCATACATTGCCTTACTTAATATCTTTCCTGATAACTTATCTAGTTTCCAGACAATTTGTATATCTTTGATATTTCTGAATGTTCAGGATGGAGGTGAGGTCTAGTGGCTAGAGTTGCCAAATATGCAACATGAGGAACCAGTTTCAAATTGTGGTCTATGCCTAATATCCTATGATTCTGGGCAAATTACTTAATCTTCCTATGGGTTGCAAAGTGCCCTACGGCCAGCTGTGCGCTGTAAAAGCAACTGCAAAAATGTTTCTCTTCCAATTTCCCATGAGGCCCTATTTTTGATGCTTACAATCTTCATACAATCAACTATAAACCATTCATAGACTAACTGGTTACACTGTCGCTCTGTGTTTCTCTGGAGTTCTCAGACTCAAGGTATACTGTTGTGTAGTCCCTACAAATCTATATAGGATCTGTGCGTTTAGACAATATGAAGGATTGGTGTCCAGATTGATTCCAAACACCCCCAAAGGATATGTTAGCCTTTAGACCAGCTGGCTCACAGTGCCACCATAAGCCCTCTAACCTTACCAAGGAGCGAATAGTTTATGGCAACTATCGAACATGACAACCCTTGATCCTTCAAGGATCATGGAAACAGTGCAGCACTTTTCGCTCAGTCACTCGTGCTCACGTAGTCTCAGCGAGGAACACAGAATAAATAGTGGGGATGTTTTCAATAAGCATTTATTGAACCAACATCATTCTATTATAAAACATGTTTGCTGCGACAATCATTAGACAGAAACAGATGTATAAGATTACAAGCACCAACAGAGTAAATAAAATGTAGACTTCTACCATGGTGCTAAAACTGTGAAAATATGTAGGCATATAGATACATGGCAGTGATCAAGCATACTCCTACTATGCAGAGCCTATCTAAGGGTACCTAAATGTAACTAGCATGTATGTGGGTGCAAAGCCTCGAATCCCCTGGGAAAGACCCAACCCCATTACCTGATGGGAGAGATCGAAGGACCCTGTCTTGGTCTCAAGTTGGACACCCCGCAAGGGATGTTAGACCACGGAGTGCTGGCATTTCTGCGTGCAGGGAACTCAGCATCTTATGTCAGCGTGGAAGCTTCTCATCCAACTATCTAGTATTCGGTATGGTTGTTTTATACCAAAAGGTTAGCCTCAGGGTTCCTTACACAATCTATCTTTTGTGAGTACGATTATGCAAATGAGAGAGAACAATACCTGCAATTATGCAAAGTAGTTTTTACGCCCTAGGATGAAGATGATCATGACTTTTACGCAGAGTATGTTCATGCTGTGATGTACGTCATGTGCAGGGGACTTCTCTAAGAATCCTCATGCATATTAAATGATGCTAGTTTCCAAGAAACTGATCAACATTTCTTCGGCACATAACTGGGTAAAAGGTCAGTGCTAGAACTGTTATGCAGAGCAAGTTAGCACAAATGTGGGTAAAAGGTTGTGTAGCTACCTAGGCCTAGATTGAGGTACATTGGGGTTCATAACAATTCTGTGTAGCAATTCCATCTATATTGACCCTTTTATGGGAAAAACTCATTTACAAATTGATAGTCATCTACAGTGCCATGGACAAGTTAATAACGGATGAAAGGGAATGTTAAACTGAGACCTTCTCAATGGTCATGGTTAATTCAAGCTTTTATACTCATCACTTTTTTTTGTCCAAGAGAGCCTTCTTACATTGGAGGGTTATTTTCAGACCTAAGCCTCGAGCCTCACTGTTGCAGTTGAAACTCAAACTGTACTTCACCTTTGTGGTAGAAATGGATGTGGGAAGAGACAGGGGTTAGTAGGTTGAACTAGACTTGAATTCTTGGGATATTTTGGGAACTAATTTGTACTACCCCTCTACTGTAAATTCACAGCTAAGCTTAAGCGTGATGGAGTATAGAAGTACCCAGACGGTTTGGTATCCAAATATTGGGGACTAGATATCATCTGACATAAATACAGTCTCCTAAATATCATTTGCAAAGATATCAGCCGATTAGAGTTAATAAATAGAATATCTACACTCATTGGAGAGATATTTTTGTAAATAATATTTAACCAATGAAATTCATGACAGACAATATATTTGTTATCGATATTCTGACATAAACCCACCCAGGGGGATTCTCAATGGCAAAGATTGATTCAGTCAGTCGTTTTCTTAAGAATGTCTCCTCAGTGATTTATGTACCTCCATTTAAGGTCAAACCTTACACTCAGAAAAAGTAAAACTGGGGATGGAGTTTCTGGTTAGGATAGCCCAACAGGAGGATACAAAAACAAAGCTTTCTAGAACCAATTCAACACACCATCTGGATCAGTGGACAACAGTTTGGAATAAGATGAGTTGTATTGCCCACAAATCCCATGGTGCATTTTAAATTTTAACCTGTGAGCGAGAGACAAGTTCTACACATGTCCTGATGAAGGTGGTACTTCAATAATTTACTACCAGCGAAACGCGTCGACACCTGTACCTTTATATTGGGTTATATCCAGGAACAACCTCATGTCTAATGCAACCAATGAGTGAATAGACAGATGGTGTTTATATGTTTGATTCTGGTTGGGAATAACCCCTGTCTGATGAATTTAACCATTTCACATATATTTCTTTGTCTCTCATGATGTTTTTTAATGCATTTTAATGTGTGAATTGATGTATTTTGGCATTGTTACTTTTAATTATTTTTAATAAACCAATAAACCCTGATTGTGTTGTAAATTTGAGCTCTTTATCTGTGTGTAATATATGGTTGCTTCTTGGGTTCAGATTTGTGTTTCTATTTAGGTGGGTATATATGTATGCATGATATAACAGAGTATATTGGGTGATAACTGAGGTTGATTGTGCACTTGACGGTATGTAGATTTCGGTGTATGTCCAAGAGAGTTCTTTCTTTACATTTACCAGTGGTACCCTGTCTCTTGGCAAGTGGGGTCGCTCCCTGTGTTTACCTCGCAACTACTTATAACACTAACATGACAAGGGTATATTATACATACACACCATTGTCAGGTGAAGCTAATTGCAATATTACAATGTACACCACAAGCAAGAGCCTGATGGGAGTTTTGTTCCATACTAATGTGGGCAAAGCCTGTTTCCTTATTTAACAATTTACATTCTTTCAATTCCCTTCTCTCGGTGTAGAGCTATGTAAGATATGTGTTCACTTTAAGACCTAGGCTTACTAAGCATTTTACGTGAGAATGAAAGCCAATATGGTTCTCTTCTTCTTTATTTTACAGTCAGTATTTCAATTGAATTTGTGTTTTAAAATAATTGAAATATTACTGGCCTCAGCTGAAGTGGTTTAGGACCTGCAACAAGATTGCCACCTTGCTTAGAGCTTACGGAAGTAATGAATTAATATGGAAATTGGGATTCGAGGTGCAGCTAAGAAAAATTGAAAGTCACTAATGTGCAGAGGTTGCTTGCATAGAAACAGCTGGTAATGTTGGCCAAATCTGAAACATATGTCATGTTTGATAGTGCACACTACTTCTTATTACTGCACAGCTCCAATGATAACCTATGGGAGAGCTAGTCCTTGCAATAGTGAAAAACGAAATATTTCACCATCAGGACATGTAAAACACACCAGTACATGCTCTACCTTTTGCATACACTGCATCCTGCCCATGTTGGTACCTTGGCCCTACCTGAGAGGTGCCTTACATATATTAAAAGGGAAGGTTAGGGCCTGGCAAGGAGGTGCTCTTGCCAGGTTGACATGGAAATTTAAAACTGCACTCACAGACACTGCAATGGCAGGCCTGAGACAAGTTTAAATAAAATAAATTCCACATTTGTAAAGTGCGAACATATCACCCCTAAGGGGATCAAGGCGCTGGGGGCCGTCAAGGAGGTTAAGTGAGCTATTGCCCAGAGTCACATGGTGCTGAGCTGCCGCCAGCACTGGGGATCGGACTGTGAGTCCCAAGCTCTGGAGTCAGATGCTCTGCCTGCTGCTCCACACCTCTACAGAGGTTACAGTTTCCAGGGCTACCCATGTGGGTGGCACAACCAGTGCTGCAGGTCCACTAGTAGCATTTGATTTACAGGCCCTGGGCACACCAGGTGCACTTTATTAGGGTCGAGCCCATAAATCAAATATGCCAATCATGGACATCCAATCAGAATCACACTTTACACAGAGAGCATGTGCACTTTAGCAGTGATGAACAGTGATAAAGTGCCCAGAGTCCTAATGCCATCCCAATATTGCTGACGAAGAACTATTAGTGGCAGCGGGAGAGAGCAGTGCAGTCTTGCTCTGACATAGCACATACAATTTTTTTGTAGTTGCTTTAGGTGTGGTAAATGGCTCTGCTGTTGCTGGCTGGAGATGTATCCAGGAGGTCATTGATGGGTGGTGTTGTTTGGCGAGGTGTGGGATAGCTCTTCTGCCTGAAGTTACTGTGGCGGTGTGAGAACTGGGGCAGTGAGGTGATGAGCAGCAGTGGTTTCTGTATCGTGTGAGAAGTGCTTCCATCTCTGGACTGATGAGGAAGTAGTATCCTTAAGCCATTTCTATTTCTCTTCTCTAATAACTTTTTGACTGCATGACTCAGGCATTCCCAAAGTACTAGCAGAGATTCTCCAGCATGGATTTGTGATCTGCTCTGCGTAGAGGCATCCCATTTAGGAAGGAAATTGGTCCTTTAATTACACAGTGAGACCCTGGTTGTTTTGCTACATTTGGAGAGATCTTGTTGGTTGTTTTGTATGTCTTATGCGCTCTTTATCTCAGAAAGTGGTTACATAAGGTTCAAACCCTTCAAAATTCTTGTAACATAACGCTCCTATCTACCAGATCCCCAGGTGCCTGCGTAAAATGTACTCTGACACCGGTTTAAATCCCACAGAGTTTACTTCTAATGAATATTGCAAACACTGCCCGCGAAAGCTAATCTTATTGTGTTTTGTATGCTAAATGTTATAGTTGTTAAAACAGAATTAACTGCTTGACATTGCAAAATTGGAAAATTGGCATCAGAATTGCAGCTTGGTGAGCAGAGAATGAGAGTGCTTTTAAACATGATTACCTAAATCATTATTTACTCTGAGCAATGAGAGCATGAATAAAGCTGATTGAATGATACAGTTTGTGGAAAGCTAAAGGCAATGCATATAATTGTGCTAAATGGCATTGAGGCAACGGTATCCTGCTGATCTTATTTCATTCGCAATGATCTAACAGGAAAAAGAATGCCAGTGAGAAGCTCTCACTTCTACCTATTCATTTCACTGTAAGTAACAAAACGGAAGGTAATATACTGAACCTGAAAGCCATACACTCTACATATGGCAATAAAAGTCAAAGGAAATGCAATATTAGGTGACAAACCAACTACCCTGCAGCTGGGAGTTGCACAGACACTGGCACTGGTGTATTTCTACAACAGTGACCCATGCATACTGTAGTATCCACAACACCAACTTAAGCAACCAAAATGCCCATTTTCCTCATGAAACTACTCACACATAGTCAAGGTTAACTGGTAGGGTACAAATATTTTCCCAAAGATTGGATACTAATTTGAAATACAGAACAAGTATTCTATATATTTTAAATGCCTTAGCAATCTAGAATATATGTATCAGTTGTGAAGTTGATCATTCTGATAAGTTTTTCTCAAAACATAAACCACCCTGTAGCTCATTTACTGTGTCCTTGAGGTGCCTTGTTTACTAACAGTACTTTGTGGTGTTTCTTCTGCTGAACGTCATGTCAAGTCAAGTCAAGTCATGTCAAGTCAAAAGATACTTTATTCGACAACCAACAGTCATAAAGGCACAATTCATTGAAAGGTATTAATACATAAAACCTTAAAACACACTAAAAAATTGTTTTCTAAAAATGTTTATGCAAAGCAATAAAAGGCACTAAATATATGACCAAAGTAGATTAGAGCTATCTCATAAAGTGCACATTAAGTAAGAGAACAGACTGACTCTAACGCCAGCAAACTTTTCCTATATCTAATAGACGCTATTAAATACCTTGCAACCCCCAGGCAAACTGTGGGGCAGGGTAACATTTGAAGATAAGTCAGAGCCGGCCTCACTTGGCCAAACTGGCGGTCTTTAAACCATGGTAAAATATGGTTCCTAGGCAGAGGGTCGTAAAAGGTGCAGAAAAACATGAAATGTAATGTGTCCTGATCTGAAAAATTGTCACAGGGGCAGGGTTTGAGGGAATCAGGTTTCGAAAAGCTTAGGGGAAATGCCAAAAGCCATGTCCCATTCTTAAGGCCACTGAATAAACGTTGGCACACCGAGGAGTTCAAGCACAACCTTTAATGAAGCCGGCACCCACATCCATCTAGCTACCTCCAGAGCAGCGCCAGGTCACCACTGATCAACATGGAATGCAGCAATGGTCATGACACTCTATCCTTAACATTATACATAGCTGTGAAAAAAAACCTCAATACTCTGGACCTCATTTAAAATGGCCCATTAAATTGTGATCGCCACTCAAACACCGGTTTGTGTAAGGATTGCAATTACATATGTGCAATCTTTATTGCACTCAGTATTACCAGATGCAAGAGGTATCTCGCCCTTTGCAAAATTTGACAGGTCAAACCTGCAGATACTTAACAAGGCAAAGGCCTGAGACATGCACATTTTGGTGCAATAAGCATGTTATTATTTATTGGATGCATAAAATAATAGCCTCCTCATCATCTGACCCTCTGAAATGTAATTCTATTGTACAAGCTCCGATTTTTTCCTTCCTCTTAACTGGTCTATGAAAGATGTTGCCAATCCTAGAGTACTCAATTAATGATTATTAATTCACTGCAATAACAGGTACCAGGAGAATGATGTTAAAGACCACATGTCAGGCTTGTTTAATGTACCGTGAAATCCATTTCTCTCTTTGAGAATTTGGTTCAGAACTGGCAGTGTCAAACTGATGATCTGAGCTGGGCAGACCCCCATATGTAACAGTGCACTGAAAGCAGTTTAAATATGTGAGTGAAACTACAGGCAAAAATGAAGAACTGCCCCTGGAACCATGAACAACATTCTTGATTGCCTTGTTTCTCAGCAGTGGACCTCAGTGTTCCACTCATCACCTCAGTAAGTCAGCATGCCTAGAATTAACAGTACCTCTCATATTGGTGATGATGCGGGAATGGAATTCCCCAGAGGCAAAACTACAGCACTCATAATGAGGCCCATAGCAGAATCTATATTATAGAGCATTTAAGCCTGTATAATTAATGTTGTGCATTTATACATACATGTGTTGAAGAATGGCGCAGAGGGCACTTGTTTATTGGTCCTAAGCAAAACCTGTAGAGGGAAATGACTAGAATAAGGTTGATCCTTCAGGCATAAAAGACAAACCTCTTTTGCCTCTACAAAAGTTATCAAACAGGTGTTTCTAT
This sequence comes from Triturus cristatus, assembly GCF_964204655.1. NCBI lineage: Eukaryota > Metazoa > Chordata > Amphibia > Caudata > Salamandridae > Triturus > Triturus cristatus. The sequence goes on along the minus strand of NC_140588.1, from coordinate 714,174,062 downwards.
AAGCACAAAATATGGACACAGACGAGAAATGCAATATCCTATTGAGTGCCTCTTGACTAATTTTGAGTCAAAAGGAACTGTGCAACTTTCACACCATTTTTTATGAATTTGTTGCCATGTTTAACATCAACAACTGTCCATCTATTTTGCATCTTGACTTAACGCGCGTAGTCCTTTTCTATGAACTCCAAATGTTTTATTTGATGAGACACTACACAAGTGGTTTGCAGTATCACAAACTGACACTGATTAAATTATCCGTTTTTAATAACATAATTGAGACAATACACAAATCTTTCTTGTTTATTGACTTACTTCATGCACCCTGGATAAAGTATGAACCGCACCTACATAATAAAATCCTGGTCAGCCCATCTTGCTGAAGTAAGGCTGAGGTCTCAACTGGATCACACAGAATGATCTTTAAAAAGCTCTTAAAAAGATGTATTCTCAAACTTTCTTCCAGATCCTGTAACATTTAATTAAATCTGACCTTAACTGTCTTTAGCTGAACAATCAGATTTTTCAAAGACATATTGCTACTGTTATACATGGAAAAAAGGCATGGAGGTGTATATATGAAACGCAATTTTATTTTAAGGGATGTTCTGCAACTACCAATGCACAGTTGAATGGTTAGTTATCTTGTTCGATATGTCTTTTCTCAACTATCAAATCAGAATTCAGTAAGGTATATCAGGACAGTGTTATGCAAGGCCGTGGTGAAAAGTCTGAAGAAACCCAAAGTTAAGGAGATGTGACAAAAAACTGAGATTTAATCAGATCCTTCCGGCTTTAGTTGAGGCAGATAGAAAATCATTCATTAGATTAATCGAGTCTGTCAGCCTAATCAATCCGCAATGGAGCAGCTGCCTCCTTTTCTCATCTGCTCTCTCTCACTTCTCCTTGCAGATCCTGAATTATACATCTTCACTTGGCACATCTTCCATTTCCATTCACTGCTGAAACTTCATCTTTTTCCTTTCTGTCTAGATTCCAAATATAAAAAATTCACAAGCTCTAGACATATATCAAAATGCCTCTCAAGGCAAAGAAGAAAATTTACATTTTATAAGATCAACTTAGGAGGCAACTACACATTTCCAGTTTTCATTCCTCTGCATTTAGTTTTCTGAAATAGACATAGAATGTCTTATTTTCATAGAAAGCTTTTCTGACATTTTTTTAATCCCTAGTTTGGAATTCTTCACTTTCCCAGTAGTAAATACTATAGGATTGTGGATACCATTTTAAAATGCACTTTAGCAAACTCACATTATTATTTGCTTATTTTATAAATTTCTGCTTTCTATTGTCCTGCTTGCTTGTATTGTACAGGGCTGGTACCAAAGACAAAATGAACTGGGGATTTGCCTCCTTGACTCCAGGTTCAGTGGACACACCAAGCATATGTCTAACTGGAAACCTTGGTGACTTTTCACATTCTCTGTTTGATTTAAAAAAAAATTCATTTCTCAATCACGCTCAACTTCAAAATTCATAGTTGTATCATTTTACAGGTTTTAACTTTTCTTTTTAATCAGCATATATTAAATACTTCCAGCACATTACAGGTGCTAGCTTTTAAAAAAAAAAATCATCATAGGCTACATACTTCCCTACTGAAGACCTCTCTGGCTTAGATGTGTAGTTTCTGTGTCTTTGCAGGTATTCCACCTCAGTTTCTATCACACAGTGCGCATAGTGGAATACAGGCTTCCATCACATATTGTTCCGACGTCCCAAAGAACATTTAGGTTTGATGTAGAGCTACATACCTCACCAACTCAGCTCCAGTTGAAAATAAGTCTTCTTCAATATAGGAAAGTTTTAAACATGTATTTGTTAAACTGTTAATTCCTCCTGATTAGCTGTCTTTTTAGGTCTCGCCTAGCGTTGCAGCGCGAATGCACTGCCATCGCTTTGCGAGACATGCAGTATACTGTAGTGTGGAAGCTTCGTGGAAGCTCCGCCCACTCTCTGCCCATTGGCTTTTGTCTTAAATGCTGTCTTTCGATTGGTTTGAGGCTTGTTAGTCCCTCCTCATTCATCATTTGTATCCTTCCATGGCTATTGGCTCCTTTACTCCTAGCACTATTTTCTTCCCTGTCTCCCCACCCCACCGACCCTCCCAAAGTCTGTGACTTCTCATCCTCCCCCGTCCCCCCACTTCTGTTCGTGTTTTCTTGCCTGCGGCACTTCCATTTTCATCTTTATTATTGCTACCTTGAAATATGCGAGTTCAAGATGCGTGCTGTACAAAAACTTCTCGTGTTTAATGAACTCGATTTTAATGTTACTCTAAATATAATAAGACTCTAGGCAACATTTGTGGTATACATGGGCATTGACTTCTCTTAGTTCACAAGTGGCACTGTTGTCGGGCGGGAGGAGCGGCAGTGTTTTAACTCATGCTTAAGACGAGCACTTTTAACTTCCTCTCAATTCAGTGCTATAATGTTGTGTACTGAGGTGACGCGTAAAGAAATGCACTTTTTTGAAATCTGAAGAAACATTATCGCACATTTCCATCATGTTTACTGTATGATTAACAAGCTGGTCATTTTCTTGGCTCGCCCACTGGCTTGTATACGCTTTGCTCATCTCCGGCTGGCTCTAGCTGTTAATTAATATATTGGCTCGTGCACCTCTAACAAAGAGAGATGAATGGATACATGACAGTGAGCCCGGGAGATGGTAGAGAAATAGACTGGTGCAGACAGAAAGACAAAGTCAGTCTCCATTGCCTTACGTCAGAATCATCACTTTCAATAACCTGGAAATCTGCGGCAACTCCCGCATGCCCCATTCTCATCCCCCTCACCTATTCTTAGCAGAAGCGGCAGATTCTGAGCTGTGCCCTGCTGTTGCAAAGGAGCACGGCAGAGTCTGTAGAAGCGCTGGGATCTCTAGCCTCTCCGGGCGGGCACCTAAGTCTTCCAGGTGCCTTCACACTCAGGATAAATTAATACATTTTGCTCTGTGCTTTAGTCGCCCCTCTGTGAGCACTGTCTGGTAGATGAAGCTCTGTGTTAATAAACACATTCAGAGAGATGATTGTGCACAAACAACAGCCACAATACCGTACGTTTTGAACGTGTAGTTAAATACCTGCTCATCGAGTACCTCATTGGCTGATCATTCCATGGCACTACCAAAATTACATTTGGACACATTCGCTCATCTGTAAAACACTCCCTTATATGGGTCATTTAACAACTCAGGGCTTTGGGGGAAGGTAACCTACTTTGGATGCTGTGTAAAAGAGTAAATACAAAAATTAATGCAATGAAACTAAGCAACCACTACTGTCTAAAACACTATGAAAACTGACATGCATTCTGGCATTTTGTTTAGTTAATGTTGATTTTCTCATAGATGCGAGTAAAGTACTCTTAATATCTTAATGAAATCTGCACACTTTTAACTAATAGCACCGGGCAACCTTTGACAACTAGGCAATGAATACATTTTCATGTACCCCTGAAGACCCCCTGCCCCCACCCCCTTTGCAAACTTTATTGCCTCCCAGTGTTTTGGGGGATAACCAAGACACAGGAGAGTGAGTCAAATAGTCTAGAAAATGAAAGAGAAGCCGGGATTCAGATCCACATGCTCTGATCCCGATTGTTTAGCTTGTAAGCACTAGTTTTATCAATGAGTTGCGCATTAGTAAAGCACCACGGTGTGCATGTGTGGTGACACTTCACCCATGCGGTACGTGCCAAGCAATTGTTGACACAATCCACACTTTGCGTCTTTTTCAATATATTTATTACAAAGTGCAGGACCTTTCCAAGGGATTTTGCACACTACATACATTCACTCCAAAAATAAAACGTGTAGGTAAAAAATATTGCCATTTACAATGTCAATAGCTCTAACTCACAAATGTGAGACCTATTTGCATTGCAAATGCTTGTTTTTTGTAGCATCAAGAAGCTTCAGTGTATGCTGCGCTTTATCTGTAACCCACCATGGACCATAGTGCAGAACCTATGCTTCATTGTGTTCATATGCACGATTCTTGTAGTGCCATATTTATTTATTTAAATGAACAGTTTATTTCCGGTTAAAAAAAAAAAAAACAATGACATCTCTCCACATAAAAACACACATTATATTCAAACAATTAATTGAGTGGGGAGGAAAGCACTAATCAGATTCCGTTTCTAGGGATTCTCCGTGCAGAGGTAGGAGGTAAACCCCACGTTGTATGAAACATGTTGCCTTTTCTAGATGTGTCTCAGTGGATCACAGCGCTATTTAAAACAGGCTGTTTGGAGATCCTAGGCTTAAAGCTCATGATGGGTCAGAATAATTCATATTTCATCTGTATACATTATCTGCAACCACGCTATTGACTTTCTAAAACAGCGTTTGCTTTTCCTTCCATCAAACATACTCGCCCCAAACTATTCTGGGATGTGCTGTATATTCTTCGACCTTTAGTTTGTCGCTATTAGTCATTATTATAATAATGTGCTTGTTTGAAGTACTCTATGTCAGTGGATGAATGAGATTTAGAAGAGCTGGTTATCTGTTATTCGCCTGGTTTATAATTCATTTTGAAGTACATCATTTATAGCCAGTACGCTCCCTTTTACACTCCTCTGAGTTTATATGCATGTTGAGGTAGAGAGATGCTTTAAGTGGGCAGTTGCCAAGGTTCCCTCACCTCTCAGGGTCACTCCTGGTAAGTGATTGGGTCAGTCCCATAGCAGCTGTGCTATTGCCTTTTTTTAAAACTTTTAAACAAAAACTTTTTGCAGGTAAATAAAAACTGCATCACTGAGTCCGTGACTGGCCCACCAATTGCTGCTCAAAGAAAGTGGATGTTGCTTGAAATCACAGAGAATTCCTGTGATTAATTCTCTGTTTAATTTGTGTTATGAGGCTTGGAACTGCTCAAATGTTAGACTACAAGATTAGTTGACTTATTTTTAATGTGGTGCTAACCTGGATTGAAATGATGAAGAGTAATGCTTCTTCACCTATGTATTATTCATTGTTGTGTTTGGAGTTAATTTGTGTGTTTTAACTTGATTGTTTTAAATTACTAAAAAAGGGTGAGTCACATGTACTAGTGTCCTTCTCAATCTCACACTAGAATCATCCAGTTCTAGGCAGTCCCTGTACCTCAACAACCTCCGAGACAGGCATCAAGTATAACAAAGCTGAGCTTTTAGTAACCAGACTGTAGATACACAAACATTGTTTTGCCATTCTGATTTCCTCCTTTAAAGTGCAACCCAAATGTTAAAAGTTAACCCATCAGATCTGTCAAACAGGGTGCGACACTGTAATGTCAAAGAGGCCAACTATGATTGAAGCCTGACTGGCTGGGGAGACAACTGAAGGGCCCTGCCTAAGTGTCAGCTAACATTTGCCTGTGACAGGGATGCCACTTTGTAGTGCTCCTCAGGTGTTAAATGAAAAGCCCCAGCAGACCTGCGAAGCAGGATGTGACATTCAATCAGGACTTGACACTATAAGGTCAAAAGGATCCTTCAAGCCCCTCTTGCATATTCTGTCAGGGTCAGAGGGATCATCTCTGCCCATTCTGTTGTTGTTATGTTTTGTTTCATAGAGGAGCTAGTTCACATCTCATTCACTCTTATTTAAATGCTAAATACTGGCTGGCAAAAGTTGAAGAGCAAAATGAAGATTTAGCTTCCAGGGACTGGAGGCTATTTAGAAGTTACTTTTCTGTAATATTTAGAACACATCTGACCTCACCACTGAATTACATTGTTAACAACTTATACAAATGGCTGTAAAATTATTTTTCCAGCTAGTTCCACTCCTGAGATTCAAGATTAACATTCAATATTGGATCCCAATGTTTTTCTATGGAGCAGTCAAACCTGCTACAGTGAAAACAGCATTAACCTCTTCAGTGCCCATGACGAGATAGTCTCGTCATGGAGCACGGTTGCGCTGTGCCCATGATGAGATTATCTCGTCATGAACCCCGCCCGCTAATGTAACCACGGCACAGGGCGGGGAAAGGGCGTGGCACTGAAGGGGTTAAACAGCAGTGGGGGCGGGGCGGGACAAGGGGGATGTTGACAGATGACGGAATAGGGCAAATTAAATAAACAAATAACTCCTATTCCATCGTGTGTCGGCATCCCCCCCGCAGCGCCCCGCCCCGGACCACAGTGCTTACCTGTACTGGCCACTGATGGCATTTAAGGCATTTTCACTGTAAGGACATGTTTAACAGTGAACATTTACATTCCATACTGTTAAATGCCATGAACCCTGTGTTTACGGGTAATAAGCCCGGCTTAGGAGTGACTTGTAAACATTTAAAATGAAGGTTTATGCCTGTCAAACTGAATTACTTTGAGTGGTTTAATTGGAAGATAAAGGCTGCACCACTCTGCTACACAGGGAAGGCCGGCTGTCATATTTTGCCCTGTGTTAGAAATTAGTGCCTTAAGTTGGCAAAAGTCTGCTCCTTGTCCAAGTAGAGAACCTAGTTAGGATAAGGGAGTTACACCCTTCAGATAACCCTTGCTCACTACCTTGGTAGTTTGATATGAGCAGACAGGCTTATCCCAAAGGCAATGTTTAAAGTATTTGCACCCCAATACACAGCAACACAGTGAAAGCACCACACAAGAAACACCACACTATGTTTAGAAAAATAAAGAATATTTTATCTAAGATTAGCTCAAAATGGCAGAAGTCCAACATACACAGCAGCACAAAAAGAAAAAGAATGTCAATAGCCCACACAGGGGCCTGGTAGAACCCCATAGGGATCTGTTCATATGAGAAGAAGCAGGAGGTTCTCACTCAATGGTGGTTTTATTCAATCCCTGGGCGGTACGTGGCAGCTACTCGGCTCCCGAAGTTTTTCCTCCCAACAAGAACATGAGGGCTACCTCACCTGATGATGTATTGCCCCTAGATCGGGTGAGGTGGAGCAGGATGTGCTTTCGGCCTCCCATTCTGGGACCTTCGGGTGGGGCCAGCCATCTCTTCAAGTTGGCTGAAACAGGGATGCCACCTCGGTCTCCCTCTGAGACAGCCATGGATTCTCCAGCTGCGGCTCTTGGATGGCGGGGCACACTCATTCAGACGCGGCGGTTGCTTAGCAATGCAGGGGGGCCTTTCTCAGGAATCCTCCAGGTGCTAGTTTGCATTGTTGGATAAGGCTGGGTTCTTGTTGCTCCTCCCAGTCTTCCAACTCAGCCCACGCCTGCACCACGCTTTTGGCGGTTGCTGGCCAAAGAGGAAGGTCATGCTCAGGAATCTTCTGGGAGCTTTGGACTGCACTGGCTTTGCTGGTGAGCAGGACCCTTCCCCCAAAGTCCCTTGGCCTCAGTCGTGGCACACACTTTCATAGTGCCTCAGCTCCAGACACGGCACACACTTACACAGTGCCTCTGTGGGAGGGGGAAAACAGCCATTGCAGAGTACTCAGCAGGTTTTCAAGATGGGCAGGGGGAAGACTTTGTTGTCCGTAAGTCTTCCACAGCAGGAGGCAAGCACACACAAGCTCTTGGAGATCTTCTCAAGCAGGATACCACAGCAGGGCAAAAAGAGTCAGTCCTTTTCCTCTGTCGACAGATGGAAGCAGCAACTTCATGCCAACACACCCCTCACACCACAGAAAGGGTAGCGCTCCTCACACTGCTCTTCAGCTCCTCTTCTTGGCTGGGTCCTCTTGTTTCCAGAAGTGATATAAAGTTCTGGGGTTGTAGGTCAATACATATACCAGATTTCTCATTGTAGTCTTTGTTTCAGAGTCCCTAAGCTCAGTACAAACCAGTTCTGTCCTCCCTTGTCCAGCTTGACCATAAGGGGTGGAGACAGCATTGTACAGAGGAGAAACAGCCTATTTGGGTGCTAGTGAAAACTTCTCCCACCACTCTAAATGCAGAAATGTCTATTCAGCCTGTCTATGAGTCACCCAGGAAAGGCAGGACACACCTCAACTACCCCCTTGTGACTGTCTAGAGTGAATACACATCCCCAGCTCCCGTCACTCCAAAACCAGGAGGTGAATACAAAAACAGGCAGAGGCACACAGAATTGTAAAGCAAGTAAAAGTGGCATTTTCAAACACACAATTTGAAAAAACACCTTTACTAAAAGGTGTGTTTTTTCAGGAAGTCTATACACTGTTTCTCTATCTTATTCCAAGGGAAAGTTACACTTATAAGATGTTACAAGGCAGCTCCCATGTTAACCTATGGGACAGACAGCCTTTCAATAGGGAAAACCAAAATGCATAGTATTTCACAATCAGGACAGGCAAAAAACAACAACATATGTCCTACCTTTCACATACACTGCAACCTACCCATGGGGGTACCTTGGGCTTACCTGAGGGGTGCCTTACATGTTTGAAAAGGGAAGGTTTGGATCTGGCAAGTGGGTGCATTTGCCAGGTAAACATGGCAGTTAAACATTGTGCACGCAGACACTGCAGTGGCCAGGTGTAAGTCACATTTGAAAGGCAATCTATGTGGGTGGCACAACCAGTGCTGCAAGTCCACTAGCAACATTTGATTTACAGGCCCTGGCACACTCAGTGCACTTTACTAGGGACTTACCAGTATTTCAAATATGCCAATCATGGATAACCAATCAGAATCACAATTTACACGGAGAGCATATGCACTTTAGCACTGATCAGCAGTGGTAAAGTGCCCAGGGTCCTATAGCCAACAAAACAGGTCAGAAATAAAGGCAAAATGTTCGGGGATAAACCTACAAAAAGGGCCAGGTCTAACACCCTGTCACTATAGTGATTGGCACAATGGGTGCTGCAGCTCACTGGTGAAATTTTTAACTTATAGGCCCTGGGCAAACCTGGTACCATACGCTAGGGACCTATGAGTATATTAAATGTGCCAATTTGGAGCATACCAATTTTGCCATGCTGAAAAGAGAGCACAAGCACTTTACCAATGGCTAGCAGGGCTAAACTGCACGGAGTTCTATAGCCAGTAACAATAGAGTTCAGAAAAAAGGAAATAAATGTGGGGTGATCCCGCAGAAAGGGCAAATTTCCAACAGTTTCACAAATCTGTGTTAGGGGTCTTCTTTGTGGTGGTGGTGGAACATGTTTGGATTATGCTATTTCCAGTTTTTCATAAATGTTAATTAATTAAATTATTACATATGAAGAAATTCCTATAAGTATGAAATAAATCATTTAAAAATGTAACACGTGGCACCATAAAAGAAACTATAAAGGTCTCAGTTGTAATCCATGAAGATGACCCAATCTCCAAATGATGCCCCCAGCTATCAGTTCCTGTGCCTCGTAATGCCTGACCATCATTTCCTGTGCCACATAATACATGGACACAGGTTCATTTGCCATATAATGCCCAATCACGTCTACTTGTGCCACATAGTACATGGCCACCAGTTCCCATGCCTCAAAATTTCTTGCCTTAATTTCCTGTGCCGCACAATTTCCAGCCACCACTTCCTGTGCCACACAAACCAATGCCACCAGTTCCTGTACCACACAAGCCGTTAACACTTTTTCCTGTGTCTCATATTGTCTGTCCACCCGCTCTTTCAGGACTTGCTTGTATACAAAAGCGGCATTATCTACCATAACATGGGTGCTTGAGAGTCCGGAGATAGGTTTTCTGAAAGCTGAGAATCTCTGGGGTCTTGGGTTCACTAGGAAAACCATATGGGGTTGCAATCAAAACATTTAGTGGCCTCTACGGGAAATATTGTCTAAAGGCTATGCAGTATCTGTTCTTATTAAGAAGGTAGGAAACAAAGTGACTGGCTTGGGCCAGTGTTTCTGGTCTTTTTTCTGTACAGATGGAGGGGTGTGAGAGACTCGGTGGGAGAGGGTCGGAGGGAGGCCCACCTTGCATATGCTGCTCAATGCTCCAAGGGTCTTAGCATTGAGGCATATTTAGGTTCCTGCCAGGGATGAGATGATGTCTTATAAACATGCAAAGCTCAATGAAGGTCATTGCTCTTGAGGTAAGTTTTAAATATGAGAGATTGCCTGTGTCACCTTCTCACAGATGCAGAAGGTTTCGTTTTTTGTGTGTATAACAGTGAGTAAAAATCTTACAGAAAGTTGTTTTTGTGTAGGGGAAACAAACAGTGAAGGCACTTTATGAAAGGAATGTCTTTTTGTTGGAAATTTCTTCTGTACTGGCCAGATTTTTTCGAAACGTGATCTATTTCACAACCTGAGAATGTAAAGCTTGTAATCTTGCAGAGCTACATTTCTAAAATTACAGCTTTGCACCCCCTTAACATGCAAAAAGCCACAAGCACATATCTCCTGTGCCTTGAGGGCCCTACACTGGTTAGCAGCTGCCAGAAGATCCACCTTCAAGCTATTTTGTATGACCCACAAACGAATACATGGCATAGGACCACTCTTCCTCAGGAAGAAAATCAACAAATACAACAAAGGTATCTACCTTCAAGAATGGCTTCCCTCCTCAACAGTCCTGTATACAATCATAGAATATGAGTGGGAAATCTTTCTTTGTTCAAGCAGCCAGACAGTGGAATTCACTACCTAAACACAAACGACACACCGACAAACATCTTAGCTTCATATGATTAGTCAAGAGCTGGTTCTTCCCCACATGACAACTATACTAACAACACAACAGGGCACCACAATAGTATATTCTGACAATGAAAACTATGCTTCTCAAGGTATAGAGATGAAGTTGTTGTCATACATATGTCACTGTACATTTAACTATGCTTCTTGTTATAAGCAGATGCATTTATGCAAGGGAAGAATGTGTGTTATGCCACAAGATACATGTATATATCAAATGCTGTCTGTCATAACTGCTCCTTCTATGTGCATATAGGTACACATATAGAGAAGTGTATGATAAAAAGACAAATGTGCACACCAGACCATGTAAATATTGCTGCTTCTATGCAAGGATGGGGAGTTATAAACAAGGGTTTTCTCTATCCAAAGAAACCTTATCAACTGTCATGTGCATATTTGTATGTATCAGTTAATTTTAGCTTGTTGTTGTTAAATAAATCCTCTTTTCAGCCTTTTCCCCATCCCTCTCTCTTTGGCTTATCCCAAATCTTTCTGACTACTATGAACCACCAAACATCCTTCTCAAACTTTCCCTTCATTTTTACGCCATGTCGCCCAACTAACAGGCACACGCAAACGCTAGTTAGAAAACAATTTTACTAATTGTCCTTTCAACTCTATTCACATCATTCTATCCCTACGCTAAAGTCAACTAAACACACAAGAAATCAAGAGCAGACTCCTAACACAAATAATGCACAAAGAAAATAACTTACTATGCTGCTATTAACCTCTAATTTTGGCTTTAACACCTCTTCACGAGTAGAAAACGCTATATAAGTACAACGTATAATTCAAATTTACACACGCACACAGACACACACACACACTATTCATCATAGCACAGCGTTTATGCTGAAACCTGGAGGGGCTCAGTGGGATAAAATGGTGACAAATCACATCACTCCTACGGGGCAGGATTTGGTAAATGAATGTCAGATTGCTGCCATGTCTCAGCGCCATCCGTGTAGCATTGTGCATGCATATTAAAATACCACAGGTGCATCTATTACGTGGCACACACTAAGCCAACGTCCTATGTTTAATCACGAATGCCAGATTCATAGGGACCCCACTGACATGTTCTGACTTCAGAGCAACAGTAAATGGGGGTACGTTGTTGCTCACTCCACGAAGCAAATCATTAAACTGAGTTCAACCTATGATAATTCATGCAGAGTTGTCCAAAACCTATTTGAGCAGCGCATTTTCACTACCTGATAATAGAAATTATTATTAGAAGAAAACAAAGTAATTGTTATATTTCGCATAGTATAAAGCCCATGTGTCTTTTTAGCTCAATAGTTTTGTCTTTTAAATTGTTAGTACACCTAGTTTCAGAGCATTGAATGCATATGAAGCTAGTCTGCCCATCATGGATTACTTTCTATACCTAGCAATATTTATATATACATGGCGGGCACCAAATTAGTTTAGACCAATACAGCACATGTTTTCAGATGACAGTAAGTTGTAGGGACAGAGGTTGCAAGTGAAAGTATTCTGAACAAACCGTTCGTACCGGCTCTTTTCAAGTAACCCTAGATTCACAAAGCTACCTAAGCCGCACAAATACCATCTGTACGGGCAAAACCCGATTCCTAAATCACAGAAACAGGAATTATATTCTTTTTCCCATTACAAGTGGGATTTACTCACATAAAAATCTATCCAGTAGAGTGGGATGTTCTATGGAAACAAATTGCCTCACAGGGATGGGGGTGTGGGCATTTGTGGATGGACATCAACAAACGTTGATGAAGACCCACATGTTTGCATAATTGTGGGTGTTTACCAAATATTTTCACGCAATTTGCAAACCTAAAGTGCTTACAAATGTACTCCTGTAAAGGGCAGGGACATAGGAATACCACATAACAAATATCAATCAATCAAACTGGATTTTTAAAGCTCTGCTTTATACAGATGCTGGGGAGGTTTCAGCTGCTGAGGGATGTCAGTTGAATAGCCAGGTTTTTAGGTCTTTCCTGGATTCCTGCAGGGTGGGTGCCTTTCGGTGGTGGAGGGGAAGGCCGTACCAGGAGTTAGCGGCCAGGTAGGAGAAAGCTTGGTCACCGCTCCTGCTTCTGTGGATGCAGGCGTGTGGGCTAGGGAGAGGGATGCAGAGCGCAGCTGTCCTACGGGTTGGTGGAAATTCACCCTGTGGTTGAGGTAGGCTGGTCCTTTGTTGTGCATGGCCTTGTAGGCATGGGTTAGGAGTTTGAACTGGCATCATTTGCTGATAGGAAGCCAGTATAATGCTCTGAGGTGAGGGATGATGTGGGTCCTCCTAGGTAGGCCAACGACGAGCCGGACTGCTGCGTTCTGAATGGTGTATAGTAGTTCTGAGGTGATCCCCATGCTGGTGATAAGGGCCTAAGTGACAGTGCGTTTGGTGCTGATGGGGAGCCATTTGGAGATTTTTCGGAGCATGCGTAGAGTGAGGAATCAGGAAGGTGAGAAAGTGTTATCTGCTTCTTCATAGAGAGGCTTCTGCCAAGTATTATGCCAAGGTTCCTTGCGTGCTCTGTGGTTGTGGGTGTGGTGGGTTATGGTTTTTTCAGAGTGAGAGTAAGGAACGAATATTCCTAAAATAGATTTGGGCATAGAGGTAGGATTCTCTCCATGGGAGACATTGTTTTGCCATAGAATAACAGAAAAAGCATTTAAATTGCAAATTCACATTCATGTCACATTTTTACTCTCCAAAATGTATTCTGGTTACAGTTCCATATATGAAAATGAAGATGAACGACTATAGCAGATTTCCATAAGTGTTTCTGGAATTCTATGAGAATTCCTCTATAATCAGTCATTTACTCCAAACATAGGCATAGGGCTGCAGGACCAAAGTTTTGGTCTTTCCCCTGCAAGTAATGTAAACTGGGCCTGAGGTGTGTGGGCTACATTTTTACAAGGATGAGGAGACCTCCTCTGCATCAGTGGCACACACATGAGAATTATGTTACCCTGTAGCCGAGTGGCGGGTGCTAACACATTCAAATACCATGTTGAGCTGGACCTACACCGGGCCCAGACACAAAAGCAAAGGGCCTATGTAGAAGCTTTGACTCTGATATAAACGTCTCTCTTCTAAAAATCACAGTGGTCATGGAGAGTTTGCTCTGTTTCGCTGTGTAGCAGGCATGATGGCTTAGTGAGTCAAGCACTCATTGAGAATGGCATGGTACCAGAATATTTTTGTCAGAATATTATCTGACATACAGATCATGTATTGAATATTGCTTTCAAAATTTCACCCTTATTGAAGGAAAATTAAATAAATAACTATTTCCCCTCATCGTCGTCTATCGAAATCACCCCCCGCCTTCCCGCGCACCACCGCTCTTACCTGCATGGGCTGTGGCTGCAGAAACATACACAATGGGAAATGTTTGTAAACGATAATGAGGCGACAATATTTCTATCAGACAATACTTTTTCTATGCTCATTCTGACATACAATCATTGTTGATGTCAACTGTGAGCATCAGCTCAAAGGTTTGAATCTTTTCAAAGTCAACACTGCTTTCCATCATTCCAAGGTCACTAAACTGAGTGCTTTAGTTGGTGTAAAGGTAAAACATGTTATTTACGGTTCTTAGAAACTTATCAAGTGCCTTATGAAGTGCTACAAAAAATAAGTTAGTATTATTAATTATCAAACGTCGGTTGTGGAATGAGCCCCCTCTATCTCTTATGGCATCCCTAGACCTGCAGAGACAACTGTAAAATCCTTGTAGCTTGATATATTGCTGTGCTTATATCATATACCTTATTCTTTTATAATTAGGCATCTTTACCATAGGGATATTCCTACAAGCCTTTGAAGATGGATGAAAGGCTGAGGCTGCTAGTTTGCTTTACATTACATCCTGTAGGATTAAATACAACATTGGAAATGCCAAAGTAATGTATCACGACAGTTAGAACTGAAATGAACACTAAGACGTATTGATCCCTACATGTGAAGTTTTGCCAGCGCTCTACTTCCAGTAATTACGGTCAGTGGTTCATGCTAAAAGGGGCCTGAGATACCATAGCTCACGAGGCTGCTGGAGCCGCAGAGCTTCCGGTTCTCTCTGAGATCCAGCTGGGCATCAGGAAGTGTCAAAATATATTTATAGGTGAGTGGCCAGCAATGCTGAGAATCCCTCGCCATCAATTAAAAGCAGAGTGTAGTGAATAAACGAGAATACACACATATATATATATTTATTTTGTTTTATATCTATATTTTATATATAAAACAAAAACAAACAAAAGAATATATATATATATATATGTTCGCTCCTTTTGCCCACACGGTGAAGCAGCACTCGGACAGAAACAGATGGTGGCAAGCCTTTTATTGTAGGTATGAACGGACTCCTGCCTGGCTGCTTGCAATGACAGCCATTCCCCCATCTCGCCTGACGAGTTTCAGAAGATCTACTTCCTTCCTCAGAGGCCTTAGTTGGAATGGTTACGTGCCGCCTTACTCAGTGCTCAATTCATAGTGCAAGTGTTCACGCCCCCCTGATGGGCGGGTCCAATGACCGCAAGGCACTGTAGGAGTCTGAGTCCCGGTAAAATATAGTCCTGAATGGTTGCACTAATCCCTGCGAAAAGCAGTTTAAAGCCCGTAGATGAGCCCCCATCCAGCAGTGTCCGTTCTCAATCCTCAGCTTCCATCCCACCAAAAACAGCTCGGTATATCCCGCTCTGCGATGCCCCATGCTACCATAAAGAAATTACATTAAAAACAGTAACGAGGGAGGTTTTTTGGCTGCTAATCTTCATCAATACATTCCCAAGCTATTTACAAATGTGTGATAAGGTCTTCTTCCATGTTGAGACCTATGGGGGTAAAAACGGGGACCGAACATACCCCGTGGCCCGTCATTTCGAATCCCATCATGCCAAGAATGAGAAAGGCCTATCCTACTTTGTCATCGATTGCATTGTGCCGAATGTAAGAGGGGGCAATCGCGAGAAGAAGCTAAGGAGACTTGAATCTTCTTACATCCTTGCCTTAAACACACGTACCCCCATAGGTCTCAACATGGAAGAAGACCTTATCACACATTTGTAAATAGCTTGGGAATGTATTGATGAAGATTAGTAGCCAAAAAACCTCCCTCGTTACTGTTTTTAATGTAATTTCTTTATGGTGTTTGTCTTTTGCACGGTATATGACATGTGGAACTCAGAATGTCTGACACAACAATTGGTTAGACCTTAATGATTATAAGTCAATTTAGGCCCACTGGGGCTATATGTGGTGAATAACGTGATTAATAACGTGGTGGAATGCGTGTGGTGAAAATTCAGTAATCCTGATAAGAGTGGGAAGTTATTCATATTGCGTTTTGGCTATGGTCGATATCACGCTAGATGCAGTGATATCAACAGTAATATTCTGTGCATCTACACTTAATCCTCCAATAATTATAAGAGATGTGCCAATATATTATTTCCCATGATAGTGGATTTGTTTTAATTTAGACAGATTTACGTATATTTGCACCAAAGCTTAAGGATTCTCCCGTTTAAACTATGAGTCTGTCTTCCATGATACTGTGGCTGTAGTCACGTCACGTGATTTGGGACGAGCACGTAAGCATGTAAATAAGGTTTCGAAATATGTACGAACAGTTGGTGAACAAGCCTGCTGGGCAGGCGAAACGCGTCCAAACCGGCTGTGTAAGCAATAAAACTCTTTTTGAACCTGGACACGGCGTCGTCATCCTTTGACTTGGTACAGAGGACTTGGTTATATGAATCGGGCTGTGCTGGGGTAGCCCGTGGCAGACGACGCACCCTCTGGTCAGGTGTGTGGCGGCAGTTACCTGAGCGCGGAGGAGCAAAATATATATATATATATATATTTATATATATATATATATATATACACACATATATATATATATATATACACACATATATATATATATATATATATATATATATATATATATATATATATATATATATATATATATATATATATATATATATATATATATATATATATATAATCTACTGGCAGTCGCCAGTAGATAGTTATAGTTAGGACCGTGTTTCCATAGGAAATCTGATTGAATAACTTTGGCGCCGGTTGACGAATTCTCGCTAAATTTTCAAAACTATTGGGGCACTCCGCTCAGCTCCTACCCTGAAAGTCTCGGGGTGATTCGTCAAGCGGGGGCTGAGAAAAAAGGGGGGTCCCAAAACGCGTTTTCCCCATGCATTTTCCCATAGGACCTTTAGTCGAAGGTACAGCCCGAACGGCTGAACAGAATTACTTGAAATTTGGCAAAGAGGTAGTCCTCAGGTCAGGGATGTGCCTTTTGCATATATGGAGTCAATCTGTTCAGTAGTTCCTGAGAAAATTGCAGTTAAAAGTACATAAATATCTATAGGCGCGCACCGTGCTTGCACCGTGCGCGCACTGTGCGCGCACCCTAACGTGTGCGAGCGCAATTCTGATTGGTGGTTACATGTCAGTCAACATTCGAATCAGTCGAAATCATGAAGTGTCGGCCGCCATTTTGTGTGTTTTGTGAGTGACAGTGAAAAAGAAAGGTGGAGAACGTGAAAAGGGGGCAGGGTAGAGAGTTCCTTACCCCCTAGCCTTTGTCAGGGCGGGTCCCTGAAGGACCCCGAAGGGTGAAAAAAACATTTTTTTTTTTTTTTCAAAAATTCGCGGGGTGCGCACGGTGAAAAACCTTTAAAAAAAACCCATTTTAAACGAGCCATTCCATATTACAGGATACAGTCAATCTATAACTATATACATAGGTAGTTTATTGAAAAATAAATAGATACAAAATATAATAATACATACATAACTTAGCATTTAAAAAACCTTACAAATTCACTTACAAAAGCATAGGTTTCACACATGTTATAGTTAGGAATTAGCATTTAAAAAACCTTGCAAATTCACTTAAAAAACCATAGGTTTCACACATGTTATAGTTAGCTGGACATTTCACTCGTAAAAAACCATTGAAATTCCCCCGTTATAGTTAGTTCAGATAACTATAACTCGCGCGACCTCCACTCTATCACAAGGATGATGTCATCAGTGATGTCATGAGTGATGCAGTTATAGTTATCTGAACTAACTATAACGGGGGAATTTCATTGTATTTTACAAGTGAAATGTCCAGCTAACTATAACATGTGTGAAACTATGGTTTTTTAAGTGAATATATATATATATATATATATATATATATATATATTCACTTAAAAAACCATAGGTTTCACACATGTTATAGTTAGCTGTACATTTCACTCGTAAAAAACCAATGAAATTCCACGTTATAGTTAGATCAGGTAACTATAACTTGCGCGCCCACAATAAACTGCTGATGACGTCACATAGTACATCACTCATGACATGGTCAGTGACATAACTCATGACATCAATGATGACATCTGAAATTACACATTGTGGATTGCGGTCGCGCAAGTTATAGTTACCTGATCTAACTATAACGTGGAATTTCATTGGTTTTTTACGAGTGAAATGTACAGCTAACTATAACATGTGTGATACCTATGGTTTTTTAAGTGAATTTGCAAGGTTTTGTAAATGATAATTCCTAACTATAACGTGTGTGAAACCTATGGTTTTTTCAGTGAATTTGCAAGGTTTTTTAAATGCTAAGTTATGTATTTATTTTTTAGTTTTTTTTCTGGTTTTTCACTATGCGCACACCCTGCGCGCACGGTGCGCTTTGCGCACTGTGCGCGCACTGTGGGCGCTCGGTGCGCTTCGTGCAACGAGCGCCCACGTTGCGCAGTCCATGCCGTGCGCGCCTCGCCTTTTTTTACACAGTAACATTTGTTATTTTCTCCCTTGTGGGTCCTTTAATTTATTTAATAAATGTGATTGTTACTTCTTTATTTATTTTTTTTATTTTTTTTGCCGTGCGCGTACGGTAAGCTTACCGTACACGTACCCCGCGATTTTTTTTTTTAATTATTAAATTTATTTTTCGTACTTTTTGGTCCTTCTTGGACCCCCTGACAAACACTAGGGGGTCTGCAACTCTCTTCGTTGCCCCCGTTTCACGTTCCCCACCTTTGTTTCTCAGTGCGAGAGACAGAAAATGGCGGCCGACACTTCCTGATTTCGACCGATTCGAATGTTTACAGTCATGTAACCACCAATCAGAATTGAGCTCGCGCACGGCACCGTACGCGTACGGTAAGCTTACGGTAAGCGCACGGAGCGCACTTACAGATATATATATTGATTTAAATGCTATTTTCTCAGGACCTACTGAACAGATTTACACCAGACCTACAAAAGGCACATCCTTGACCTGAGGACTACCTCTCTGCCAAATTTCAAGTAATTCTGTTCAGCCGTTCGGGCTGTAGCTGTGTCTAAAGGTCCTATGGAAAAATGCATGGGGAAAACGCGTTTTGGGACCCCCCTTTTTTCTCAGCCCCCGCTTGACGAATCCCCCCAAGACTTTCAGGGTAGGAGCGGAGCGCAGCGCCCCATTAGTTTTGAAAATTTCGCGAGGATTTGTCGACCGGCGCCAAAGTTATTCCAAATAGAATGTTGCGGATTTCCTATGGAAACACGGTCCTAACTATAACTATCTACTGGCGACCGCCAGTAGATAATATATATATATATATATATATATATATATATATATATATATATATATATATATATATATATTTATATATATATATATATATATATATATATATATTACCTACTGGTGGTTGCCAGCAGGTAGTTATAGTTAGGACCTATTATCCATAGGAAAATCGTAACATTCTTTTCTCAATAACTTTGGCGCCGGTTGACGAATCTTCGCGAAATTTTCAAAATTCGTGTGGTGCTCGGGTCACCTATATTAAAAGTTTTGGGGTGATTTGACACGGCTACAGACCGAACTGCTAAACGGAATTACACCAAATGTGGGGCAAAGGTAGCCCTTGGTTCTGAAAGATCCCTTTTTGTTAAATGGTGAAAATCCGTTCAGTAGTTCATGTAAAATTAGAAAAAGAAAAAGTTTCAATATCTGGGCGGAGCCTAATGACACATCTCATTGTGAGATCTGATTGGCTGTCAGCACTTCATCCTGGAATTGCTGGCAGCCATCTTGGGACCAATATACATGACAGTACCCCATTGAAATGCATTGTAGTGAATCGAAGATTTTGAGGGTTACCAAAAGGAGAACTATAATGGGTGATAGCAGACTTTAGTTACATTAGAATTCATTTGTTGATGGTACCATACTAATTTCAGGAATTGTGGTGTGTTCTAAGGTGATTTTACCTTGTGAAAAACCTTCTGCTGGGATATCATGAATCATGTTTGAGAGAAAACTGAAGCTAAGCTGAGAGCATATTTTCTGTAAATTCGCATTATCTTTCTCAGTCATGTGAGAATGAAGTCTGTCATTCTCAGTAAATCATGTACATCCAGCAAGGGCAGAGACTGTTAGTTGATTCCTTTGTGTTCTATTGCAGCTTCCATGAGTGTTCTAAAGAACAACTAGAGCGCTAACAGCCTTACTTATGACAAAAGCATGGCACACCTGAAGCCATCTTGATTGGAATAAACTGGTAACACTTAAAACATTTAATTTAAAAAGGAACAAAATGATGGGGTTCAATTTGTCATAGAAATTATGGTTAGTGCTGTAGAAAGAATAATTAGGACGTTTCAAGTGTGATCTCAAATATCTTCCTGTTATATTTCAACAGGAGCAGCCTGTCAGTTGATGCCTTTGTTTTCTACTGCAGCTTCCCAGAGTGTTCTAAAGAACAACTAGAGCGCTACCAGTCTTACTTATGACAAAATTATGGCACACCTGAAGCCATCTTGATAGGATTAAACTGGGAACTCTTAAAACATTTAATTTAAAAAGGAACACAATGAGGTGGTTCATTTTGTCATAGAAATTATGGCTAGTGCTGTAGAAAGAAAAATTAGGACATGTTTTAAGTGAGATCTCAAATATCTTCCTGTTATATTTCAACAGGAGCAGCCTGTCAGTTGATGCCTTTGTGTTCTACTGCAGCTTCCCAGAGTGTTCTAAAGAACAACTAGAGCGCTAACAGCCTTACTTATGATAAAAGTATGACACACCTGAAGCCATCTTGATTGGGATAAACTGGTAACACTTAAAACATTTAATTTAAAAGGGAACAAAATGAGGGTGTTCATTTTGCCATAGAAATTATGATTAGTGCTGTAGAAAGAAAAATTAGGACATGTTTTAAGTGAGATCTCAAATCTTCCTGTTATATTTCAACAGGAGCAGCCTGTCAGTTGATACCTTTGTGTTCTACTGCAGCTTCCCAGAGTGTTCTAAAGAACAACTAAAGCACTAACAGTCTTACTTATGACAAAAGTATGGCACACCTGAAGCCATCTTGATTGGAATAAAGTGGTAACGCTTAAAACATTTAATTTGCAAAGGAACAAAATGAGGGGGTTCATTTTGCCATAGAACGTATGATTAGTACTGTAGAAAGAAAAATTAGGGCACATATTGAGTGACTACTCAAATCCTCTTCTATTTGATTAAAAAATTCTGACATGCAGACTGAAACATGCACTTTGACTACCAGCAGTAGACTTCCCTGGTGAGCAGTAGCTTTACTACAGTGATCTAATGAGCAATTAGAGTGCTAACATTCAGAATTTATGGCAAATGTGTGACACATCTGAATGTCTTCTTGATGGAACAAAAGTAAACAAGCATTGAAAATGCAAAAGGTCTCGCCCTCGTTTAAGTTAAAGCAATTATGTTTGTAATTAGATGGCTTTTTAGCTTTGCTTTTATTAGTGTTTTTCAAACATTCATGTACATAACATGCATATGTATGCATATATGTATATGTATAGGTATGCATGCAGTTATATTTGTATTTATATAGATATGCAGATTATATGTATGTTTATATATGTATGTATATATATACACATGCATATATAAATGCATATGCATATATATGCATATATATATGTGCATATGTGTGCGTGTAGAGAGAGGTAGAGGTGTAGAGGTGTAGCGGTAGAGGTGCAGAGGTAGAGAGGTAGAGGTAGAGAGGTAGAGAGTAGCAAAGAGAGAGGTAGAGAGTAGAGGATGAGTAATAGAGAGTAGAGAGTGAGTAGTAGAGAGAGTGAGTAGTAGAGAGTAGTAGAGTGAGTAGTAGAGAGTGAGTACTAGAGAGTGAGTAGTAGAGAGTAGTAGAGAGTGAGTAGTAGATAGTAGTCGAGAGTGGGTAGTAGCATGAGTAGTAGGGAGTAGTAGAGAGTGAGTAGTAGAGTGAGTGGTAGAGAGTGAGTAGTAGAGAGAGAGTAGTAGAGTAGTAGAGAGTAGTAGAGTAGTGGAGAGTGAGTACTAGAGTGAGTAGTAAAGAGTAGTAGAGAGTGAGTAGTAGAGAGTGAGTAGTAGAGAGTAGTAGAGAGTGAGTAGTAGAGAGTGAGTAGCAGAGAGAGAGTAGTAGAGAGTAGTAGAGAGTGAGTAGTAGAGTGAGTAGTAGAGAATAGTAGAGAGTGAGTAGTAGAGAGTAGTAGAGAGTGAGTAGTAGAGAGTGAGTAGTAGAGTGAGTAGTAGAGTGAGTAGAAGAGAGTAGTAGAGAGTAGTAGAGAGAGTAGTAGAGAGTAGTAGAGAGTGAGTAGCAGAGAGTAGTAGAGAGAGAGTAGTAGAGAGTGAGTAGTAGAGAGTGAGTGTAGTAGGGAGTAGTAGAGTAGTAGAGAGTGATTAGTACAGAGAAGTGGAGTAGTAGAGAATGACTAGTAGAGTGAGTAATAGGGAGTAGTAGAGAGTGAGTAGTAGAGTGAGTAGTAGAGAGTAGTAGAGAGCGAGTAGTAGAGAGCAAGTAGTAGAGAGTGTGTAGTAGAGAGTGAGTAGTAGAGAGTGAGTAGTAGAGAGTGAGTAGTAGAGAGAGTAGTAAAGAGTAGTAGAGAGTGAGTAGTAGAGAGTAGTAGAGAGTGAGTAGTAGAGTGAGTAGTAGGGAGTAGGCGAGAGTGAGTAGTAGAGTGAGAAGTAGAGAGTAGTAGAGAGTAGTAGAGAGAGAGTAGTAAAGAGTAGTAGAGAGTGAGTAGTAGAAAGTGAGTAGTAGAGAGTAGTAGAGAGTGAGTAGTAGAGAGTGAGTAGTAGAGAGAGAGTAGTAGGGAGTAGTAGAGTAGTAGAGAGTGAGTAGTAGAGAGTAGTGGAGTAGTAGAGAGTGAATAGTAGAGTGAGTAGTAGGGAGTAGTAGAGAGTGAGTAGCAGAGTGAGTAGTAGAGAGTAGTAGCGAGCGAGAAGTAGAGAGCAAGTAGTAGAGAGTGTGCAGTAGAGAGTGAGTAGTAGAGAGTAGTAGAGAGTGAGTAGTAGAGAGTGAGTAGTAGAGAGAGAGTAGTAGAGAGTGAGTAGTAGAGAGAAGTAGAGAGTGAGTAGTAGAGTGGGTAGTAGGGAGTAGTAGAGAGTGAGTAGTAGAGTGAGTAGAAGAGAGTAGTAGAGAGCGAGTAGTAGAGAGCAAGTAGTAGAGTGTGTAGTAGAGAGTGAGTAGTAGAGAGAGTAGTAGAGAGTAGTAGAGTAGTAGAGAGTGAGTAGTAGAGTGAGTAGTAGAGAGTAGTAGAGAGTGAGTAGTAGAGAGTGAGTAGTGGAGAGTGAGTAGTAGAGAGTAGTAGAGAGCAAGTAGTAGAGAGCAGTAGTAGAGAGTGAGTAGTAGAGAGTAAGTAGTAGAGAGTAGTAGAGTGAGCCGTAGAGAGTGAGTAGTAGATAGTAGTAGAGTGAGTAGTAGAGAGTAGTAGAGAGTGAATAGTAGAGAGAGTAGTAGAGAATAGTAGAGTAGTAGAGAGTGAGTAGTAGAGAGTGAGTAGTAGAGAGAGTAGTAGAGTAGTAGAGAGTGAATAGTAGAGAGTGAGTAGTAGAGAGTAGTAGAGAGCGAGCAGTAGAGAGTGAGTAGTGGAGAGTGAGTAGTAGAAAGTAGTAGAGAGTGAGTAGTAGACAGCGAGTAGTAGAGAGAGAGTAGCAGAGAGTGACTAGTAGAGAGTGAATAGTAGAGAGTGAGTAGTAGAGAGAGAGTAGTAGAGAGTAGTAGAGTGAGTAGTAGAGAGGGAGTAGTAGAGAGAGAGTAGTAGAGAGTAGTAGAGAGTGAGTAGTAGAGTAGTAGAGACTGGGTGGTAGAGAGTAGTAGAGAGTATTAGAGAGTGAATAGTAGAGAGTGAGTAGTAGAGAGTAGTAGTAGAGAGTAGTAAAAAGTAGTAGAGAGTGAGTAGTGGAGAGTAGTAGCGAGTGAGTAGTAGAGAGTGAGTAGTTTAATTTAAAAGGAACACAATGAGGGGGTTCATTTTGCCATAGAAGTTATGATTAGTGCTGAAAAAAGAAAAATTAGGGCACATTGTGAGTGACTTCTCAAATCCTCTTCTATTTCATTAAAAAATTCTGACATGCACTTTCAATACCAGCAGCAGACTTCCTGGTGAGCAGTAGCTTTACTACAGTGATCTAATAAGCAACTAGAGTACTAACATTCTAAATTTATGGCAAATGTGTGACACATCTGAATGAATCGAAGTAAAAAACTGAAAGTATTTCCTACTGAGGAGACTGTAGTAAATTAGGAAACTTCATAACAAATAAGTCTCCCAAGATGGCCACCAGAGACAAAAGAGCCCAAATGTAGCACAAATATCACCCAGATGTAGCCCAAGTATAGCCCAATGACAGAATGTCCCAGAGTGTTCTAAAGAACAACTAGAGCGCTAACAGTCTTACTTATGACAAAAGTATGGCACACCTGAAGCCATCTTGATTGGAATAAAGTGGTAACACTTAAAACATTTAATTTGCAAAGGAACGAAATGAGGGGGTTCATTTTGCCATAGAAATTATGATTAGTGCTGCAGAAAGAAAAATTAGGGCACATTTTGACTTCTCAAATCCTCTTCTATATCATTATAAAAATTCTGACATGCAGACTGAAACATGCACTTTGAATACCAGCAGCAGACTTCCCTGGTGAGCAGTAGCTTTACTACAGAGATCTAATGAGCAACTAGAGTGCTAACATTCAGAATTTATGGCAAATGTGTGACACATCTGAATGAATCGAAGTAAAAAACTGAAAGTATTTCCTACTGAGGAGACTGTAGTAAATGAGGAAATTAGGAAACTTCATAACAAATAAGTCTCCCAAGATGGCCACCAGAGACAAAAGAGCCCAAATGTAGCACAAATATCACCCAGATGTAGCCCAAGTATAGCCCAATGACAGAATGTCCCAGAGTGTTCTAAAGAACAACTAGAGCGCTAACAGTCTTACTTATGACAAAAGTATGGCACACCTGAAGCCATCTTGATTGGAATAAAGTGGTAACACTTAAAACATTTAATTTGCAAAGGAACGAAATGAGGGGGTTCATTTTGCCATAGAAATTATGATTAGTGCTGCAGAAAGAAAAATTAGGGAACATTTTGACTTCTCAAATCCTCTTCTATATCATTAAAAAAATTCTGACATGCAGACTGAAACATGCACTTTGAATACCAGCAGCAGACTTCCCTGGTGAGCAGTAGCTTTACTACAGAGATCTAATGAGCAACTAGAGTGATAACATTCAGAATTTATGGCAAATGTGTGACACATCTGAATGCCTTCTTGATGGAACCAAAGTAAACAAGCATTGAAAATGCAATAGGTCTCACCCTCGTTTAAGTTAATGCAATTCTGTTTGTAATTAGGTGACTTTTTAGCTTTGCTTGTATTAGTGTTTTTCAAAATTCCATGTACATAACATGCATATATATGCATATATGTATATGTATATGTATGCATGCATTTATATTTGTATTTATATAGATATGCAGATTATATATATGAGAGTAGTAGAGAGCGAGTAGTAGAGAGCAAGTAGTAGAGAGTGTGTAGTAGAGAGTGAGTAGTAGAGAGTAGTAGGGAGTGAGTAGTAGAGAGACTAGTAGAGAGTGAGAAGTAGAGTGAGTAGTAGAGAGTGAGTAGTAGAGTGAGTAGTAGAGAGTAGTTGAGAGCGAGTAGTAGAGAGTGAGTAGTGGGGAGTGAGTAGTAGAGAGTAGTTGAGAGCGAGTGGTAGAGAGTGAGTAGTGGAGAGTAGTAGATAGTGAGTAGTAGAGAGTGAGTACTAGAGAGAGTAGTAGAGAGTAGTAGAGCTGTAGAGAGTGAGTAGTAGAAAGTGAGTAGTAGAGAAAGTAGTAGAGCGTCAGCAGTAGAGAGTGAGTAGTATAGAGTAGTAGAGAGTGAGTAGTAGAGAGTGAGTAATGGAATGTGAGTAGTAGAGAGTAGTAGAGAGCGAGTAGTAGAGAGTGAGTAGTAGAAGAGTGAATAGTAGAGAGTAGTAGAGAGAGAGTAGTAGAGAGTGAGGAGTAGAGAGTAGTAGAGTGAGTAGTAGAGAGTGAGTAGTAGAGAGTGAATAGTAGAGAGTGAGTAGTAGAAAGTGAGTAGTAGAGAGTAGTAGTAGAGAGTGAGTAGTAGAGAGTGAGTAGTAGAGAGTGAGTAGTAGAGAGTAGTAGTGAGTGAGTAGTAGAGAGAGAGTAGTAGAGAGTAGTAGAGAGTAGTAGAGAGAGAGTAGTAGAGAGTACTAGAGAGTGAGTAGTAGAGAGTAGTAGAGAGAGAGTAGTAGAGAATGAGTAGTAGAGAGTAGTAGAGAGTGAGTAGTAGAGAGTTGTAGAGAGTGAGTAGTAGAGAGAGTAGTAGAGAGTGAGTAGTAGAGAGTGAGTAGTTTAGAGAGAGTAGTAGAGAGAGTAGTAGAGAGTGAGTAGTTGAGAGAGAGTAGTAGAGAGTATTAGAGTAGTAGAGAGTGAGTGGTAGAGTGAGTAGTAGAGAGTAGTTGAGAGCGAGTAGTAGAGAGTGAGTAGTAGAGAGTGAGTAGGAGAGAGTAGTGGAGTAGCAGAGAATGAGTAGTAGAGAGTAGTAGAGCGTGAGTAGTAGAGTGAGTAGTAGAGAATGAGTAGTAGAGTCAGTAGTAGAGAGTAGTAGAGAGCGAGTAGTAGAGAGCAAGTAGTAGAGTGTGTGTAGTAGAGAGTGAGTTGTAGAGAGTAGTAGAGAGTGAGTAGTGGAGAACGTAGTAGAGAGTGAGAAGTAGAGAGAGTAGTTGAGTAGTAGAGAGTGAGTAGTAGAGTGAGTAGCAGAGAGTAGTAGAGAGCGAGTAGTAGAGAGTGAGTAGTAGAGAGTGAGTAGTAGAAAGTGAGTAGTAGAGAGTGAGTAGTAGAGAGTGAGTAGTAGAGAGTAGTAGAGAGTGAGTAGTAAAGAGAGAGTAGTAGGGAGTGAGTAGTAGAGAATAGTAGAGTGAGTAGTAGAGAGTGAGTAGTAGAGAGAGTAGTAGAGAGTGAGTGGTAGAGTTGTAGAGAGTGAGTGGTAGAGAGAAGTAGAGAGTAGTAGAGTGAGTAGTAGAGAGTAGTAGAGAGTGAGTACTAGAGAGAGTAGTAGAGAGCAGTAGAGAGTGAGTAGTAGAGAGTGAGTAGTAGAGAAAGTAGTAGAGAGGGAGCAGTAGAGAGTGAGTAGTATAGAGTAGTAGAGAGCGAGTAGTAGAGAGTGAGTAATGGAATGTGAGTAGTAGAGAGTAGTAGAGAGCGAGTAGTAGAGAGTGAGTAGTAGAGAGTGAGTAGTAGAGAGTGAATAGTAGAGAGTGAGTAGTAGTGAGAGAGTAGTAGAGAGTGAGGAGTAGAGAGTAGTAGAGTGAGTAGTAGAGGGTGAGTAGTAGAGAGAGAGTAGTAGTGATTAGTAGAGAGTGAGTAGTAGAGTAGTAGAGAGTGAGTAGTAGAGAGAGTAGTAGAGAGTGAGTGGTAGATTTGTAGAGAGTGAGTGGTAGAGAGAAGTAGATAGTAGTAGAGTGAGTAGTAGAGTGAGTAATAGAGAGTAGTGGAGAGTGAGTACTAGAGAGAGTAGTAGAGAGTAGTAGAGTAGTAGAGAGTGAGTAGTAGAGAGTGAGTAGTAGAGAAAATAGTAGAGAGTGAGTAGTATAGAGTAGTAGAGAGCGAGTAGTAGAGAGTGAGTAATGGAATGTGAGTAGTAGAGAGTAGTAGAAAGTGAGTAGTAGAGAGTGAGTAGTAGAGAGTGAGTAGTAGAGAGTGAATAGTAGAGAGTGAGTAGTAGTGAGAGAGTAGTAGAGAGTGAGGAGTAGAGAGTAGTAGAGTGAGTAGTAGAATGTGAGTAGTAGAGAGAGAGTAGTAGAGATTAGTAGAGAGTGAGTAGTAGAGTAGTAGAGAGTGAGTGGTAGAGAGTAGTAGAGAGTAGTAGAGTGAGTACTAGAGTGAGTAGTAGAGAGTGAGTAGTAGAGAGTGAGTAGTAGAGAGTAGTAGTAGAGAGTAGTAGAGAGTAAGTAGTAGAGAGTAGTAGTGAGTGAGTAGTAGAGAGAGAGTAGTAGAGAGTAGTAGAGAGAGAGTAGTAGAGAGTACTAGAGAGTGAGTAGTAGAGAGTGAGTAGTAGAGAGTAGTAGAGAGTGAGTAGTAGAGAGTGAGTAGTAGAGAGAGAGAGTAGTAGGGAGTAGTAGAGAGTGAGTAGTAGAGAGTAGTAGAGAGTGAGTAGTAGAGAGCAAGTAGTAGAGAGTGTGCAGTAGAGAGTGAGTAGTAGAGAGTAGTAGAGAGTAGTAGAGCGTGAGTAGTAGAGTGAGTAGTAGAGAGTAGTAGAGAGTGAGTAGTAGAGTCAGTAGTAGAGAGTAGTAGAGAGCGAGTAGTAGAGAGCAAGTAGTAGAGAGTGTGTAGTAGAGAGTGAGTAGTAGAGAGTAGTAGAGAGTGAGTAGTAGAGAACGTAGTAGAGAGTGAGAAGTAGAGAGAGTAGTTGAGTAGTAGAGAGTGAGTAGTAGAGTGAGTAGCAGAGAGTAGTAGAGAGCGAGTAGTAGAGAGTGAGTAGTAGAGAGTGAGTAGTAGAAAGTGAGTAGTAGAGAGTGAGTAGTAGAGAGTGAGTAGTAGAGAGTAGTAGAGAGTGAGTAGTAGAGAGAGAGTAGTAGGGAGTGAGTAGTAGAGAATAGTAGAGTGAGTAGTAGAGAGTGAGTAGTAGAGAGAGTAGTAGAGAGTGAGTGGTAGAGTTGTAGAGAGTGAGTGGTAGAGAGAAGTAGAGAATAGTAGAGTGAGTAGTAGAGTGAGTAGTAGAGAGTAGTAGAGAGTGAGTACTAGAGAGAGTAGTAGAGAGTAGTAGAGAGTGAGTAGTAGAGAGTGAGTAGTAGAGAAAGTAGTAGAGAGGGAGCAGTAGAGAGTGAGTAGTATAGAGTAGTAGAGAGCGAGTAGTAGAGAGTGAGTAATGGAATGTGAGTAGTAGAGAGTAGTAGAGAGCGAGTAGTAGAGAGTGAGTAGTAGAGAGTGAGTAGTAGAGAGTGAATAGTAGAGAGTGAGTAGTAGTGAGAGAGTAGTAGAGAGTGAGGAGTAGAGAGTAGTAGAGTGAGTAGTAGAGGGTGAGTAGTAGAGAGAGAGTAGTAGAGATTAGTAGAGAGTGAGTAGTAGAGTAGTAGAGAGTGAGTAGTAGAGAGAGTAGTAGAGAGTGAGTGGTAGATTTGTAGAGAGTGAGTGGTAGAGAGAAGTAGATAGTAGTAGAGTGAGTAGTAGAGTGAGTAATAGAGAGTAGTAGAGAGTGAGTACTAGAGAGAGTAGTAGAGAGTAGTAGAGTAGTAGAGAGTGAGTAGTAGAGAGTGAGTAGTAGAGAAAATAGGAGAGAGTGAGTAGTATAGAGTAGTAGAGAGCGAGTAGTAGAGAGTGAGTAATGGAATGTGAGTAGTAGAGAGTAGTAGAAAGCGAGTAGTAGAGAGTGAGTAGTAGAGAGTGAGTAGTAGAGAGTGAATAGTAGAGAGTGAGTAGTAGTGAGAGAGTAGTAGAGAGTGAGGAGTAGAGAGTAGTAGAGTGAGTAGTAGAGGGTGAGTAGTAGAGAGAGAGTAGTAGAGATTAGTAGAGAGTGAGTAATAGAGTAGTAGAGAGTGAGTGGTAGAGAGTAGTAGAGAGTAGTAGAGTGAGTACTAGAGTGAGTAGTAGAGAGTGAGTAGTAGAGAGTGAGTAGTAGAGAGTCGTAGTAGAGAGTAGTAGAGAGTGAGTAGTAGAGAGTAGTAGTGAGTGAGTAGTAGAGAGAGAGTAGTAGAGAGTAGTAGAGAGAGAGTAGTAGAGAGTACTAGAGAGTGAGTAGTAGAGAGTGAGTAGTAGAGAGTAGTAGAGAGTGAGTAGTAGAGAGTGAGTAGTAGAGAGAGAGAGTAGTAGGGAGTAGTAGAGAGTGAGTAGTAGAGAGTAGTAGAGAGTGAGTAGTAGAGAGCAAGTAGTAGAGAGTGTGCAGTAGAGAGTGAGTAGTAGAGAGTAGTAGAGAGTAGAGAGTGAGTAGTAGAGAGAGAGTAGTAGAGAGTAGTAGAGAGTGAGTAGTAGACAGTAGTAGAGAGCGAGTAGTAGAGAGCAAGTAGTAGAGAGTGTGTAGTAGAGAGTGAGTAGTAGAGAGAGTAGTAGAGAGTAGTAGAGAGTGAGTAGTAGAGTGACTAGTAGAGAGTAGTGGAGAGTGAGTAGTAGAGAGTGAGTAGTGGAGAGTGAGTAGTAGAGAGTAGTAGAGATCAAGTAGTAGAGAGCGAGTAGTAGAGAATGAGTAGTAGAGAGTAGTAGAGGGTAAGTAGTAGAGAGTAGTAGAGAGAGTAGTAGAGAATAGTAGAGTAGAAGAGAGTGAGTAGTAGAGAGTGAGTAGTAGAGAGAGTAGTAGTAGAGTAGTAGAGAGTGAGTAGTAGAGAGTGAGTAGTAGAGAGGGAGTAGTAGAGAGAGAGTAGTAGAGAGTAGTAGAGAGTGAGTAGTAGAGTAGTAGAGTCTGAGTGGTAGAGAGCAGTAGAGAGTAGTAGAGTGAGTAGTAGAGAGTGAATAGTAGGGAGTGAGTAGATGAGAGTAGTAGTAGAGAGTAGTAGAGAGTAGTAGAGAGTGAGTAGTAGAGAGTAGTAGCGAGTGAGTAGTAGAGAGTGAGTAGTTTAATTTAAAAGGAACACAATGAGGGGGTTCATTTTGCCATAGAAATTATGATTAGTGCTGAAAAAAGAAAAATTAGGGCACATTTTGAGTGACTTCTCAAATCCTCTTCTATTTCATTAAAAAATTCTGACATGCACTTTCAATACCAGCAGCAGACTTCCCTGGTGAGCAGTAGCTTTACTACAGTGATCTAATAAGCAACTAGAGTGCTAACATTCCGAATCTATGGCAAATGTGTGACACATTTGAATGCCTTCTTGATGGAATCAAAGTAAAAAACTGAAAGTATTTCCTACTTAGGAGACTAGTAAATGAGGAAATTAGGAAACTTCATAACAAATAAGTCTCCCAAGATGGCCACCAGAGACAAAAGAGCCCAAATGTAGCACAAATATCACCCAGATGTAGCCCAAGTATAGCCCAATGACAGAATGTCCCAGGGCCCGATTCACAGAACTAACTTAAGACAAAATCCTAAATTTACTACCATTTTGGTATTCACAGAAGGCACATACTCATTTCGGTATTCACAGAAGTTAGGAGTCCTAACTATAGTACTCCTAAATGCCTTCTGTGAATACCGAAAGTCTTAAAATTAGGATTTTTCTCAATTTAGTAGTAGTAAAGTTAGGACTCCTAACTTTAGGACTCCTAAATGCCTTCTGTGAATACCGAAAGCCTTAAAATTAGGATTTTTCTCAGTTTAGTAGTAGTATAGTTAGGACTCCTAACTTTAGTGCTCCTAAATGCCTTCTGTGAATACCGAAAGTCTTAAAATTAGGATTTTTCTCAATTTAGTAGTAGTAAAGTTAGGACTCCTAACTTTACGACTCCTAAATGCCTTCTGTGAATACCGAAAGCCGTAAAATTAGGATTTTTCTCAGTTTAGTAGTAGTAGTATAGTTAGGACTCCTAACTTTAGGGCTCCTAAATGCCTTCTGTGAATACCAAAAGTCTTAAAATTAGGATTTTTCTCAATTTAGTAGTAGTAAAGTTAGGACTCCTAACTTTAAGACTCCTAAATGCCTTCTGTGAATACCGAAAGCCTTAAAACTAGGATTTTTCTCAGTTTTTCTAGTAGTAAAGTTAGGAGTCCGAACTTTAGGACTCCTAAACTGAGAAAAATCCTAATTTTAAGACTTTCGGTATTCACAGAAGGCATTTAGGAGTCCTAAAGTTAAGACTCCTAACTTCTGTGAATACCGAAGTGAGTAAGTGTCTTCTGTGAATACCAAAATGAGTAAGTGCCTTTTGTGAATGAGAAAATGGTAGTAAGTTTAGGATTTTGTCTTAAGTTAGTTCTGTGAATCGGGCCCTCAGAGTGTTCTAAAGAACAATTAGAGCGCTAACAGTCTTACTTATGACAAAAATTATGGCACACCTGAAGCCATCTTGATTGGTATAAAGTGGTAACACTTAAAACATTTAATTTGCAAAGAAACAAAATGAGGGTGTTCATTTTGCCATAGAAATTATGATTAGTGCCGCAGAAAGAAAAATTAGGGCACAATTTGACTTCTCAAATCCTCTTCTATATCATTCAAACATTCTGACAAGCAGACTGAAACGTACCCTTTGAATACCTACAGCAGACTTCCCTGGTGAGCAGTAGCTTTACTACAGAGATCTAATGAGCAACTAGAGTGCTAACATTCAGAATGTATGGCAAATGTGTGACATATCTGAATGCCTTTTTGATGGAACCAAAGTAAACAAGCATTGAAAATGCAATAGGTCTCACCCTCGTTTAAGTTAAAGCAAATCTGTTTGTAATTAGGTGACTTTTTAGCTTTGCTTTTATTAGTGTTTTTCAAACTTTCATGTACATAACATGCAGATATATGCATATATGTATATGTATGCATGCATTTATATTTGTATTTATATAGATATGCAGATTATATATATGAGAGTAGTAGAGAGCGAGTAGTAGAGAGCAAGTAGTAGAGAGTGTGTAGTAGAGAGTGAGTATTAGAGAGTAGTAAAGAGTGAGTAGTAGAGAGAGTAGTAGAGAGTGAGAAGTAGAGAGAGTAGTAGAGAGTAGTAGAGAGTGAGTAGTAGAGTGAGTAGAAGAGAGTAGTTGAGAGCGAGTAGTAGAGAGTGAGTAGTGGAGAGTGAGTAGTAGAGAGTAGTTGAGAGCGAGTGGTAGAGAGTGAGCAGTGGAGAGTAGTAGAGAGTGAGTAGTAGAGAGTGAGTAGCAGAGACAGAGTAGTAGAGAGTGGTAGAGAGTGAGTACTAGAGTGAGTAGTAGAGAGTAGTAGAGAGAGATTAGTAGAGAGTGAGTAGTAGAGAGTAGTAGAGAGTGAGTAGTAGAGAGTAAGTAGTAGAGTGAGGAGTAGAGAGTGAGTAGTAGAGAGTGTTAGAGAGAGTAGTAGAGAGTGAGTAGTAGAGAGTAGTAGAGAGTGAGTAGTAGAGAGAGTAGTAGAGAGTGAGTAGTAGAGAGTGAGTAGTAGTAGTAAGAGTAGTAGGGAGTGAGTAGTAGAGAGAGAGTAGTAGAGAGTATTAGAGTAGTAGAGAGTGAGTGGTAGAGTGAGTAACAGAGAGTAATTGAGAGCCAGTAGTAGAGAGTGAGGAGTAGAGAGTAGTGGAGTAGTAGAGAGTGAGTAGTCGAGAGTAGTAGAGCGTGAGTAGTAGAGTGAGTAGTAGAGAGTAGTAGAGAGTGAGTAGTAGAGTCAGTAGTAGAGAGTAGTAGAGAGCGAGCAGTAAAGAGTAAGTAGTAGAGAGTGTGTAGTAGAGAGTGAGTAGTAGAGAGTAGTAGAGAGTGAGTAGTAGAGAGAGTAGTAGAGAGTGAGTAGTAGAGAGTGAGTAGTAGAGAGTATTAGAGAGAGTAGTAGAGAGTGAGTAGTAGAGAGTAGTAGAGAGTGAGTAGTAGAGAGAGTAGTAGAGAGTGAGTAGTAGAGAGTGAGTAGTAGAGAGAGTAGTAGGGAGAGTAGTAGGGAGTGAGTAGTAGAGAGAGAGTAGTAGAGAGTATTAGAGTAGTAGAGAGTGAGTGGTAGAGTGAGTAGCAGAGAGTAGTTGAGAGCCAGTAGTAGAGAGTGAGTAGTAGAGAGTAGTGGAGTAGTAGAGAGTGAGTAGTCGAGAGTAGTAGAGCGTGAGTAGTAGAGTGAGTAGTAGAGAGTAGTAGAGAGTGAGTAGTACAGTCAGTAGTAGAGAGTAGTAGAGAGCGAGCAGTAGAGAGCAAGTAGTAGAGAGTGTGTAGTAGAGAGTCAGTAGTAGAGAGTACTAGAGAGTGAGTAGTAGAGAGAGTAGTAGACAGTGAGAAGTAGAGAAAGTAGTAGAGTAGTAACGAGTGAGTAGTAGAGTGAGTAGCAGAGAGTAGTAGAGAGCGAGTAGTAGAGAGTGAGTAGTAGAGAGTGAGTAGTAGAGAGTGAGTAGTAGAGAGTAGTAGAGAGTGAGTAGTCGAGAGTAGTAGAGTGAGTAGTAGAGAGTGAGCAGTAGAGAGAGAGTAGTAGAGAGTGAGTAGTAGAGTAGTAGAGAGTGAGTGGTAGAGAGAAGTAGAGAGTAGTAGAGTGAGTAGTAGAGAGTAGTAGAGAGTGAGTAGTAAAGAGAGTAATAGAGAGTAGTAGAGTAGTAGAGAGTGAGTAGTAGAGAGTGAGTAGTAGAGAGAGTAGTAGAGAAAGAGCAGAAGAGAGTGAGTAGTAGAGAGTAGTAGAGAGTGAGTAGTAGAGAGTGAGTAGTGGAATGTGAGTAGTAGAGAGTAGTAGAGAGTGAGTAGTAGAGAGTGAGTAGTAGAGAGTGAGTAGTAGAGAGTGAATAGTAGAGAGTGAGTAGTAGAGAGAGAGAGTAGTAGAGAGAGAGTAGTAGAGTAGTAGAGAGTGAGTGGTAGAGAGTAGTAGAGAGTAGTAGAGTGAGTAGTAGAGTGAGTAGTAGAGAGAGAGTAGTAGAGAGTGAGTAGTAGAGTAGTAGAGAGTGAGTGGTAGAGAGAAGTAGAGAGTAGTAGAGTGAGTAGTAGAGAGTAATAGAGACTGACTAGTAAAGAGAGTAGTGGAGAGTAGTAGAGTAGTAGAGAGTGAGTAGTAGAGAATGAGTAGTAGAGTGAGTAGTAGAGAGTAGTAGAGAGCGAGTAGTAGAGAGTGAGTAGTGGAATGTGAGTAGTAGAGAGTAGTAGAGTGAGCAGTAGAGAGTGAATAGTAGAGAGAGAGTAGTAGTGATTAGTAGAGAGTGAGTAGTAGAGAGTGAGTGGTAGAGAGTAGTAGAGAGTAGTAGAGTGAGTAGTAGAGTGAGTAGTAGAGAGTGAATAGTAGAGAGTGAGTAATAGAGTAGTAGAGAGTGAGTGGTAGAGAGAAGTAGAGAGTAGTAGAGTGAGTAGTAGAGAGTAGTAGAGAGTGAGTAGTAAAGAGAGTAGTAGAAAGTAGTAGAGTAGTAGAGAGTGAGTAGTAGAGAGTGAGTAGTAGAGAGAGCAGTAGAGAGTGAGCAGTAGAGAGTAGTAGAGTAGTAGAGAGTAGTAGAGTAGTAGAGAGTGAGTAGTAGAGAGTGAGTAGTAGAGAGAGTAGTAGAGAGTGAGCAGTAGAGAGTGAGTAGTAGAGAGTGAGTAGTAGAGAGTAGTAGAGTGAGTAGTAGAGAGTGAGTAGTAGAGAGAGAGTAGTAGAGAGTAGTAGAGAGTGAGTGGCAGAGAGAAGTAGAGAGTAGTAGAGAGTAGTAGAGAGTGAGTAGTAAAGAGAGTAGTAGAGAGTAGTAGAGTAGTAGAGAGTGAGTAGTAGAGAGTGAGTAGTAGAGAGAGTAGTAGAGAGTGAATAGTAGAGAGTGAGTAGTAGAGAGTAGTAGAGAGTGAGTAGTAGAGAGTGAGTAGTGGTATGTGAGTAGTAGAGAGTAGTAGAGAGCGAGTAGTAGAGAGTGAGTAGTAGAGAGTTAGTAGTGGAGAGTGAATAGTAGAGAGTGAGTAGTAGAGAGAGAGTAGTAGAGAGTGAGTAGTAGAGAGTAGTAGAGTGAGTAGTAGAGAGTGAGTAGTAGAGAGAGTGTTGTAGAGATTAGTGGAGAGTGAGTAGTAGAGTAGTAGAGAGTGAGTGGTAGAGAGTAGTAGAGAGTAGTAGAGTGAGTAATAGAGTGAGTAGTAGAGAGTGAGTAGTAGAGAGTGAGTAGTAGAGTAGTAGTAGAGAGTAGTAGAGTTGTAGAGTGAGTAGTAGAGAGTGAGTAGTAGAGAGTAGTAGTGAGTGAGTAGTAGAGAGTAGTAGAGAGTAGTACAGAGTGAATAGTAGAGAGTAATAGAGAGAGAGTAGTAGAGAGTAGAAGAGAGAGAGTAGTAGAGAGTGAGTAGTAGAGAGTGAGTAGTAGAGAGTAGTAGAGAGTGAGTAGTAGAGAGTAGTAGAGTAGTAGAGAGTGTGTAGTAGAGAGTAGTAGAGAGTGTGTAGTAGAGAGAGAGTAGTAGAGCGTAGTAGAGAGTGAGTAGTAGAGTAGTAGAGAGTAGTCAGTCAGTGTCAGTCAGTGTTAGTCAGTGTCAGTGTCAGTCAGTCAGTGTCAGTCAGTCAGTAACAGTCAATCAGTGTCAGTCAGTGTCAGTCAGTCAGTGTAAGTCAATCAATCAGTGTCAGTCAGTGTTAGTCAATCAGTGTCAGTCAATCAGTGTCAGTCAGTGTTAGTCAGTGTCAGTGTCAATCAATCAGTGTCAGTCAGTTTCAATCAGTCAGTGTCAGTCAGTCAGTGTCAGTCAGTCAGTGTCAGCTAGAGCAGCTGTGCTGACCTGGTTCTCTGGCTCTAAAGAAGCTCTGCTGACCTGGTTTTCTCCTTCTAAAGCAGCTCTGCTGACCTGGTTTCTCTGGCTCTACAGCAGGTCTGCTGACCTGGTTCTCTGGCTCTAGAGTAGCTCTGCTGGCCTAGTTCTTAGGCTACAGAGCAGCTCTGCTGATCTGGTTCTCTGGTTCTACAACAGCTCTGCTGACCTGGTTCTCTGGCTCTGAAGCAGCTCTGCTGACCCAGTTCTATGGCTCTATATCAGTTCTGCTGACATGGTTCTCTGGCTCTAGAGCAGCTCTGCTGACCTGGTTCTCTCCCTCTAGAGCAGCTCTGCTGACCTGGTTCTCTCCCTCTAAAGCAGCTCTACTGACCTGGTTTCTCTGGCTCTACAGCAGCTCTGCTGACCTGGTTCTCTGGCTCTAGAGCAGCTCTGCTGACCTGGTTCTTAGGCTCTAGAGCAGCTGTGCTGACCTGGTTCTCTGGCTCTAAAGCAGCTCTGCTGACCGGGTTCTATGGCCCTAGAGCAGCTCTGCTGACCTGGTCCCTTGGCTCTAAAGCAGCTCTGCTGACCTGGTTCTCTCCCTCTAAAGCAGCTCTACTGACCTGGTTCTCTTGCTCTATAGCAGCTCTGCTGACCTGGGTCTCTGGTTCTACAACGGCTCTGCTGACCTGGTTTCTCTGGCTCTACAGCAGCTCTGCTCACCTGGTTCTCTGCGCTCACGATGCACGCACCCGACTTCGCGAAAATATATGTAAAAATAATATAAGTTTATTATAAGTACAAATATATTATTTTTATGAATATCTTAGATAATCTCTTGCCCTATTATGTATATTAAAGACACATACATATCATTTTGGAACATAAATTATTTTTGCAGGAGTCGCGCACCCAGCGCGCCCCAGCACGTATATGATGTCACGCAGGACCCGCCACCGCGCAAGCATCTTGTACCGTAATGCGCATGTGTCGCGAATGCGCGGGAGCAGGAGTCGTGGACTGGTCGCATACCAATTGCGCACATCACGTAATATTAAATGTATATGATGTAACTGAAAAACACGCAGCCGTTGCACACCGTATGCGGATCCTTCACAACTTTTCTAAAATGGCGGCTAGAATCCACGCACCCACCATGATGTGTACGCTTTGAGTGCGCGACTCAAAGCGTATATTACAATAAAAAATGAAAACAAAAAAATTAAGCAATATTTCAGTTTGAGTTAAAAAAAAATTTGTGTGCAATTTTTATAAAAATATATCATGTTATTTAATGAATATAATATTTATAAATAAACAGTTAAAAAACTGTAGAAAATCAGTACAAAAAATAGGTATAACTACTATCACACTTAAAAATTAGCATTTAAAAAACCTTTGAAATTCACTGAAAAAAATATAGGTTTCAGTGACGTTATAGTTAGAAATTAGCATTTAAAAAAGCCTTGTAATTCACTGAAAAAAACATAGGTTTCAGAGACGTTATAGTTAGAAATTAGCATTTAAAAAACCTTAGAAATTTACTGAAAAAAACATAGGTTTCAGGTGTGTTATAGTTAGCTGGCCATTTTACAAAACCATAGAAATTCCTCCGTTATAGTTAGTTCTGCAACTATAACTCGCGCACCCGCAATGCACTGCTGATGATGTCACATATTGCATCATTCATGACATGGTCAGTGACATCACTGATGACATCTCAAATGACATCACTGATGACATCACTGATGACATCATCCACGTGACAATCTGATACACCTCATCATACACTAGTATAACCTTTCATCACTCACTGTAAAATACAGAGTACCATATTTGAAACCACTGACACACCAATACCAGTTACTACATACCCACTCACTGATTCCTAAGTCTACACACACAACTCCCCATTCAAAAACAGAATCATTTATACATGCAGTCACTAATTAATAGAACACTATCAAATGCACTTATACACATATATAGACTTTGACACATCAGCAGTCATCTTAGTAGGTTATGCAGTCATCGTACTCACTCATGAAAAAAATAATCACACTCACATTTACTCACTTACACAATTATCCAACAACACCTCATTTATTCAACCACATAGTAACTCATAGTTAATATGTTAAAAAATCACCATTACAATTATACACTCATTCATATAGTTTCTCTCACAATCACTGACTCTTACACATACTTATTTATATACACCACCTCTCACATACAATGCCTTTTATTTTTTTACTTTGTTGAAGATGTACAACTAAAACATGTATTTGCTCACCAACACACAAATAAATACACTCAGTCACCCAAACAACTGTTTCCACATGCACTCTTAAACCTATACACCTAGTCAATCAACCATTCACACATCTATGCATAGAGTTACACACACCCCATCCAACCACACACAAACTCAGTGTCCCATACAAATACTCACCCAACTAATCAATAACTAATATACACACTCATGTAGTTAGTGACCAACTGATGCAGTATGTTATACAACAACAGAGACCGTGATGCACACATTCACATAGTTTAGTTACTAATCCATGTATTAAGTGAGACACTTTTAATTACTCACTTAAACAGACAGTCAGACAGCTACTAAATCCTCCATCCAGACAGTTATATATCCACTCAATCTTCAATACAGATTGGTATATATATAATACATATTTAAATTTCAAACTAAACCACATTCACTGGATGACGTCATCAGTGATGTCATCAGTGATGTCACTGACCATGTCATGAATGATGCAATATGTATCATCAGCAGTGCATTGCGGGCGCGCGAATGGAGGAATTTCTAGTTTTGTATGAGTGAAATGGCCAGCTAACTATAACACCCCTGAAACCTATGTTTTTTTCAGTGAATATATATATATATATATATAGCCACAAAAACTCCTCTAAACTTAGGGATCTATTAGAATGTCGGGCGGATTGCCACCACCCGCATGGTGGTGGAGATTTGCCTGACATTCTCCTCCGCCCACATGCCATTTCCCCCCACCATATTAGTATGGCGGGGGGAACCCCGGCAGATGGAAAAACCGTCCGCCGGTTTTCTGCCGATCACAAAGGTGACCGGGTGGAAAAGGGACCTGAGATGGTGGCGGTGTCTGCTAGACACCGCCATCCATATTAGGATGGCA
The DNA here is from genome assembly GCF_964204655.1 of Triturus cristatus. NCBI lineage: Eukaryota > Metazoa > Chordata > Amphibia > Caudata > Salamandridae > Triturus > Triturus cristatus. The sequence continues at coordinate 714,134,732 of NC_140588.1, read as the reverse complement.
GCAGGAAGCAGCCTTTCCCGTGACGGAAATGCATGCAGTTTCCTCAGCTGCAGGCCCCCAGGATGTTGGGGGGGTGGGGGCGCACATGGGGGCATTTGCATGGACGACGTGGCAGGCACCGCACGGTGCCTGCCACGTTGTGCATGCAAATGCGCACATGCCTTTTTTGTATTGCGGCGGGTGCTGCTGACAGCACCGCCCGCGGCACTACAAAAAATGCGGAATGCGCCCGCCAGTGTGGCGGGCGCTTCTTAATTGCCCATGCGGGACCGCCGCACCCTTAGCGGGTGGTCCCATTTTCTGGGGCGATGGTGGGCGGACAAAGTCCTCCCGCCATCATAATAGACCCCTTAGTATAGAGAAGAGAGCACCACACGATCAGAGTAAGTACGATTTCTACTTATCTTAGTTTTTCATTCAGTAATCACCAAAGTGCAAGTAACGGAAAAGACAGCCGATGCGTTTCCGTCTTCTACTGGACCATAGAGTCTTACCGTGAAAGGCCATTTGTATAATGACTTGAGTGTGAGTACATCTAAAGTTTCAATATAAAAACAACTAGAACGATCACACTTCAATTTTGATATTTCACAAGCATGCCACCATACTTACCATAGAGTCGCACTGAATACTAGACGGTTGTTTAAGATGTAAAATGTAAATTACATACCATCATATCCCTTTTACTGTAAAGTACAACATTAATCACATTTCTAATTGTAAATCATCATAACAACTGAAGCAAGGCAGTTTTTACATGTAGCATGGTATGAAGCAAGACTTTTGGCAGACATTTACTACTTTGTAAGGATTAATTAAGGCTGCTAAGATGCGAATGGTGAGGCAAGGAAAGAAAGATATCAGAGCAAGGAAATTGTTTCTTAGAGAGTTAGGCAATATGTCACAATCATATTTAAGATCCATAAACTCATCAATATGGAAAAGCACCAGAAGAAGGGTTTTTTTCAGTTGTGGGGGGATATTTCAATACCAGGATACACAAACAAAATATATATACATATACAATTCACAACTTTTCTTCAAAGTGATTTTTTATTCTCTTCCATAATAGAGTTTATATGCTGTTCTATCACCCCATTCTCACTTGCTTTACATTTACCACATTTGCTGAAGCCTGGTTGGTGAAGCCAAATTTTATTCAATTTTCTTACCACCAGTAGATGACTTTGGACCAGTAGGTCCCCTTATGAGGCCACTTTCCTGTATGTGATTTTTGGATATTCTGATATGGTTCCTCTCAAGGTATCATTACATAGTAGAATTTTTCAGTTTCTCTTGAATGTATTCCTTACTTCTTGGTGCTTGATATGTATGATTAACCGGGTTTCATTGTTCTCTTTAAGTTCCCTCCTTCTGGTGATTAGTATTTCTTCTCTCCTTTTTGCCATAGCTCTACTTTTCACATTACGCAGAACTTCCATGGGGTGCACTCTGGCCTCAGATCTCCTGAATATTTCATTTGCTTGTGTTTCAAAGTCAGAGGTTTCTGAGCAGTCTCTCCTTGCTGTCAGCGACGCAAGTTTTTTTGCTGTGCTTCACTGCAACAATGTGAAAGGGCAGAAATGACCTGTATGTATGTAATACGGTCCATTCCTGTCCTTTCCCCCTGTACTGGCACACAATTTTCTGCCTAGCACTGATGCAGGAACACTTGCACCCTCCATGATGCAATGGTGTCTGCATTGCATGCAGGATTGTTTTTGTTCAGTTGGGGGAACCTTCCGGCATAAAACCAATCCAGAGAGGAGTTTTGCTCTTTCTATGTGTGCTGCAGAACTGAGTTTTCTTTTTGTGAAGAAAAAAAGTAATGCTCCCCTTGCCATGGTGAGGGGAGTATTACATTTTTTTTACTGTTCATTACCACCAGGTTTTACCTGGTAGTAAGAAACAGTAAAAGATTACTACATTGGAAATACATTTCTCCAATGGCCCTTACGCCCCAGGGCCATTGGAGAGGGTTAATCACGGCAGAGACAGAGTAGTCTGAGCTGGGATTGACCCGAGAGTCTGCCCGCATCTAATGTGGTGGGTAGACCACATTCTTGGTGGTGCGGATACTCCATCGCTGTTGCGACGGAGTATCCTTACTACCAAGAATAAAATCAGGTCCTAAAACTAGAAGAATAGAGTGCTCAAAAGCCATCAAAGAATGATGATCTATCTTACGGATACAGAGAATTGTGAAGGCATGTCAAAGAGGTGATGCTAAGGATGCCGTATGGTGATTACCTAAACAAAATAGTAGCATCTGAATCCTGGTAGCAATGCACAGAAAAGTGCAGCTTGCCCAGATGACTCTTTAGGACTCACAACAAACTGGCTAAAGAGAGAAAATTGAAAAACCACAGTCTGTAGGGAGCAGTTGTAGAATGGGACAAACAAACCAACTCATAAGGACCCTGATGAGCTTTTATAGTTGGGCACCCAAAGTAAACACGATTGATTGGAACTATGGGGAACCCTAGCACCCCATGTCAAAGGCGAGATGTGATCCTGAAGGTCACAGCCTTTAATGAAAATGTAAAAAGCTTGTAATGTACAATAGTGATGGAGTCTTTATACTCCCCATCGCAGAGTATGAATCAGCTGCCCAAATGATGTGCCTCCCTTCACTTAGTCAGAACTCAATGACGTCCACCACCATTTTGCTGACATTCTGCGTGCAGGTATGGAGTTATTCTTTATAGTCATACTTATCCAAGTACTCTAGACAACATTTTAGATCTAATGAGTGCACATTTGTCAGCTCTATGCAGGCACATGTAAGCTCAGAGAGTGTAATCCCAATTAACAGATATTCAATGCCAATAAACACTCACATGCTCTTCCTGGAGGGTCCTTTGATCTCTCTTCCCACTGCTACTCTTAGTTCCTACGTCTGTACACGTGAATATAGAGGGGGGCAGATTTGTGTTCATTGATCAAGTCTGTTTAATGAGCACCTGCTGTGCATTCACTCTGCTATTAGAAGGAGGGATTTAAAAACACATGTAATCCGTCATCTCCAATCCCTTTAATAATGAACCATTTCTGAAACAATCGCAGGTCTTTCTTATTGTTCCGTTTTGCCATTACTATCATAGTACAATATAAATCATTACATTATTATGTATCACATAAAATATATAGACAGATGAATATTTTTTCTAATGTCAAGTACTTTAGAGTGTATCACTTTGCTCTCTACCCATCCATCTGAGGTCTACTTTAATTGGATGCCAATATCCAAGTTAACATGGTATGAACTTATATGCAGCTATCATGCAAATTAATTATCTCTGGGTCTTATATATCCGATTTATGATTACCTTATATAAAGCTTGACGTGATGTTTTCTCTTTTCTCTTACCTTGGTGGCAAATGAGCTCTGTACAGGCACTCAGATATGGGGAGGGATGATTCTCTGGCATGCCATAAGCAAAACCTATTTCATGGGACCCTGTGACATGTCAAATATTGGACATGTCCTTATAAAATGTGAAAATATTTCATTGGTTCCTGTGACCCTTAAGTTTCATCCTTTTAATGAGAGCTTCAAATCCTCAAACCACTGTACAGGGGTTCAGTATTGGGTGTTGTTTTATCAACATTCTATTCCTGAAAAATAAATGAAGCCTGAACATTCTAATTTCAATCAATGTCCATAATTAGTTGTGCTTTGCAGGAAACAGCTTCATTAATCACTTCCTTGAGCAGGGGAATTTGTTTTCTACCAAAGCAAAAAGTGTTTTTTCTAATTTTCTATTTTCCTAACCACATTTTCTTGGCTTTCTTCTACAAACAACGAACAGAGTAATCCAGTTTTCCACTTACAATTTTCAATAAACGTTTCCTGTTTAAAAAGCACTTTTACGTCACTTTTATTGACCTGAAGAGGGCTTTTGACCTTGTTCCAAGGAAGAACCTGTGCCAAGTTCTTAAATATATGGGTCTCCCTAGCGAAATACTCACCCTGGTCACTCGCCTGCATGAAGCCAACTACACTAGGGTGCAGACGACACTCTGTTGGTGTAAAAAACACCAGGTTTTTTACACCACCATAAAATCTTTAGAGACTATGTCCTGGAAACCCCAAGTGGCCAAAATGACACTAAAGCACAGTCAGATAGTGGAGGTCCTGAGGAATGAAAACCACATTTCCTCTAGTACACTGGTTGCAGCAGCCTTCCAAGTCTATGATCACAAAGTCGTTAGCTCCGCACTCTATGATTCTGAATTGTGGGGATTCGAATGAATGGAGGGGCTGACCAAATCTGAACACAAATTTCTAAGGAGTTTGGTGATCTTGCCCTAGAGTACCCCACTCCACCCTATAAAGTTGGGCATAGGTAGGAGATCCATCGCCAATATTGCAAAACTCTGTCCGTTGTTATTCTGGATCAGCATTAGGTGCACTCCAGAGTTGTCTCCGTATGCCAATGGCCTAGCTGAAGTTACTCCGCAGGACAAATCAAACAGAATTTGCTGGCTAGGCAATGTAAGGAGGCTCTTAGCTGACATCGGCCTCCAGGGATCATGGGATAGTAATGATCCTTCTATGCTTCCCCAAGTAAAAATGTAGTAAAATCATGATTCTGGGATTGGGTTGCCCAAGCTGAGCAAAGTAGCACGCTCGGGAAAAGCTAGCATTAGAATGTATGGCCCATAAACAGGATAGCTCTCTGGAATATTATTTTGAAATAATCCAGAATCCAATGATAGGAAATTATATCTCCAATTTAGGTTTGGTGCCCTCCCCTTGAACAATTTATTGGGTTGTTTGCATTGCGAAACACCGATTCATCGGCGGTGCCCGGGCTTTAAACCTTTTTCGGATTCTGTTGTGCACATCATGTTTGTCTGTGTGGCATATGCACTCGCCCTGACCAATGGGCTAATTGTGGCCCCCCACGCATTTCTGTACAAATAACCCCGGGGAGTTGGCTGTGCCCCCTTATCACTATTTTTCATAGCCCCCGGGACCTGGCCCACACGGGGCCTAAAAGAAACAAAGAGTTAAAGACTGCGCTTCGTTTTAATTTTTTTATTTTCAGCTGGATTCGTGGATCCACCGCGAATCCTGCTGAAAATATTTTAAAAATTGCTTTCTTTGGCCCAGGGGGTCCCTGTGGGATCCCCTGAAGAGGCCTAGGGGGTCAGGGTGTTTCTTCCATGCCCCCTTTTCTTGTTTTTTCACATTTTTACTTGTGACTAGGTTGAACCTAGTCCCAAGATTGCTGCCAATACTTCCTGGTTTAAAGTGTTGGCAACCAATCAGATCTCAGGCACGAGATCGGGAGGGTTTGCAGATTCTCCGCAACCACAGTTGTATATCTGACTAATCTTTAAATTTCTCAGGAATTACTGAACAGATTTACACCATTTAACAAAAAATTGCTTTCTGAATCAAGAACTACCTTTATGCCTAATTTGGAGTAATTCCTGTAGCCGTGCCTAAAGTTTCCTATGGAAATTAACACGGAGAAAACGCACTTTGGGACCCCCTTTTTTCTGTACCCCCGCTTGACGGATCACCCCGAAACATTCAACACAGCAGCTGACCTGACCGTCCCCAATAGTTTTGAAAATTTCGCAAAGATTCATCAAACGACGCCAAAGATATTGGCAAAAGAAAAATGCCTTTCCTATGGAAACAAGGTCCTGTGTGTTTGAATTCACAAGTCATGCGAAGGACTCATGTCTCTGCTGCAAACCTAACACCTTGAATCTTACCTCTGAATGACAAGTCCAATGTCAGACTCACAAATTACCCACACATAAAATGGTGGCTGGGGACTGTGGTACCAAGGCAGGCTCCAAAGTCCTGGACCTCCGGTTTAGGTGTCAGGGATTCATAAATCAGAAATACAACTCACAAATCTTTCAGCTTTCATTTTTTATATTCCCACTACGGAGGGACGCTTTGATTGCCCCCCTCTTTGGCATGCGGGTTTAGGTGTACATATGTGCTAGGCTGCCGCGTATAAGCCCTCTGATGTAGAGTGAAGGGCACAGAAACTGTGCCCCAATTTATATAAATCTTGCAGCAATGGAAATGTATCTCTAGTTGCAGCCAATCAGATCTATTGGTGTCACAGTTCCCACTTTGGACCGCAGTTCTGAAAGGGACTACAGGAGAAAACACACACACGTTTAATCATATCTCTTTTTAAATAATTTTGGGACTGACAAAAAGTTTAAGAATACTGAATGGCAGAGATATACAAAAATGTTAATCATTTAAAGCCAATCTTTTTAATTGTTAATATAATATCTTAAAAGCTACTAACCATTTATGCCACATTTGATGTAAATCTGTTCAACCATTCAGAATGAAGGCATGAGTAACTCTTCTTAAAGAATCAAAAATGGGACAACTTTTCTTTTTACTCCCCTTAACATCTCCCCTGATTGGATCTGCACAAAAAAGTATGCCAGACATTAGCTGACCAAGTTAGTGATTTCTTTTAAGTTTTTTGCAAATCAGTACACATGGAAAGTGTGCCACTGTGTAATATGTGTGTGTATATATATATATTCACTGAAAAAACCATAGGTTTCACACATGTTATAGTTAGCTGGACATTTTACTGATAAAAAACCAATGAAATTCCCCCGTTATAGTTACTGTAGGCAACTATAACTCACGCGACCGCAATCCTCTGCTGATGCTAATACTGTATTTAGACACTTATTTGCCCATGTCTTCTTCCATTAAATTTTAGCTATACATATATTACAAATATTTTTTTTTCATAATGACACATATGTCATCAGCAGAGGATTACGGTCGCGTGAGTTATAGTTGCCTACAGTAACTATAACGGGGGAATTTCATTGGTTTTTTATCAGTAAAATGTCCAGCTAACTATAACATGTGTGAAACCTATGGTTTTTTCAGTGAATTTGCAAGGTTTTTTAAATGCTAATTCCTAACTATAACGTGTGTGAAACCTGTGGTTTTTTCAGTGAATTTGTACGGTTTTTTAAATGCTAAGTTACTTTACGCCATTTGTGGCGTGCGCGCCCACTTAACGCAGTTCGTTCCATGCGCGCACGGTGCGCTTCGCGCACAGTGCGCGCACAGTGAGCACGCGGTGCGCTTTGCGCACCGCGTGCCCACGTTACGCTACATGGGCCATGAACGCACGATGCGCTTCGCGCACCGTGCGCACATGGTGGAAATATGATGAGCATCGCTGTGATATTTAAAATATGTGTTATTTTTATCTCTAATAAGCCATGCACTAAAGCACACGGGGTGGGGAGAGTGTGGATATATATGTTTTTTTTAAAAAAAATTTTACCGTACGGTAAGCGTAATCGGCGAAATTTTCGAAAAAATTAAAATTGCCTTTTTTCCCTTGGGGGGTCGTTGGGGACTCCATGGACATGGCTAGGTGCTTGGGAGCTGTCTAAACAGCCCCTTTACATGTTTTGGGGCTTTGTTTTTCCACCCCCTGTCAGAGTGCGAGAGAGAAAATGGCGGCCGCCGCTTCCTGGTTTCGACCGATTCGAATGTTTACTAAGATCTAAGGGCCAATCAGAATCGCGCTCGCGCACGTCACCGTACGCGTACGGTAAGCGCACCGTAAGCGCACCGTAAGCTGGCTCAGATATATATATTGATTTAAAGGCTATTTTCTCAGAATCTACTGAACATATTTACACCAAACCTACAAAAGGCACTTCCTTGACTTGAGGACTACCTCTCTGCCAAATTTCAAGTAATTCTGTTCAGCCGTTCGGGCTGTAGCTGTGTCTAAAGGTCCTATGGAAAAATGCATGGGAAAAACGCGTTTTGGGACCCCCCTTTTATCTCAGCCCCCGCTTGACGAATCCCCCCGAGACTTTCAGGGTAGGAGCGGAGCGTAGCGCCCCACCTATTTTGAAAAATTCGCGAGGATTCGTCAACCAGCGCCAAAGTTATTCAAAATAGAATGTTGCGGATTTCCTATGGAAACGTGGTCCTAACTATAACTACCTACTGGCGACCGCCAGTAGGTAATATATATATATATATATATATATATATATATATATATATATATATAGGTTATGTGAACAAGATTGAAACGCGCCTGTTTCAATTTGCCGAATATATACCCGTAAACGATAACACTGCGTTGGTGTGGCTGTATCCTTGGATGTGCGCTGGAAGAGGATTTCATTGGAATGTTTATATATATATATATAAACATATATATATATATATATATATATATATATATCACCGGTTTCTTCCGTTGCGTAGCAGGGGTTTCCCAAAGACGGACATATACATATATATATATATATATATATCGGAAAATAGCTGGTGCATGGAAGACGTAGTCGACATCCAGATTTCCAAAAAACACTCGCTGACACGGACCTGTGGTAAGTGCTTGATTTAATTAAATCGTGAGGCTGTCGTCATAACGTTTCAGCTCCGTGGAGCCTTGATCACATGACAACGTCAGTACATTACAAAGACCAATAAATAGCCAGAATTCAGGGTTCAAAGTGCATCAGTTGATACCAGGTGACTTGCGTCTTTCATAGAAATAAAGAAAACACTGTTACATTTACATGTTCATGTGCAATATAACGCTAATGGCTTAATCCCCATAAAAAGAATAGAATGTAAGAATGTGCAAATTGTCGCAATATTACATGATAATAAATATATAAGACAATAAATAGATAAATAGGTTCTAAAAAATTATTTAAAACATATACAATCTATTAAAATTCATTGCTTGAACATCCCCCGTGTTGGTGAAGGTGTATTCAACAATTATGGCTTAAATGCCTGAACGTGATATGCCTCTAGTCCCAACAGTAAGCATACTATTTAGACCATATAATAAAATATAATATTGTAGTATGATCTTGATATTGACATAAATGCCTATTATATCATTAGGCTAAAAATGTAAACTTCCAATTGAGTGTAAGTTGGGGCTATCTTGTCTCTATTGCAATGGGGAAGCGCCTAGTGTATATAGATCCATTCGTATCAACTACACATGTGTCAGACGGTCTCACTTGGTATACATCAGGGCTGAACTGGTATCATAGGTAAAACAAGAAATATGTGTGTGCACAAGTGGTGAAGAAATTAAATTGAAAAGTGACCAAACAAGATGTGCCTCATCCAACGAATCTGTGTGTCTATAAATAGTTGGATAAGAATCACTAAAAATAAAGCTAAAAGCACAAGGAAAATCATGATCGTAGATCTTAATAAATCTCATAGATAAAATGATCAAATGATATATCAGAGTACACTGTGGCAAATCTAAGAATAGTGAAAGGTTACAGCTGGTATTGACATAAAATCTACAATAATATTAAATATTAAATATTAAATATTAAATATATATTATATATATATATACACACACACACACACACATATATACATACTGTTAGACCTGTCTTCCCCCAACTTTTCCCTTTTTGCCTTTCTCCTCCATTTTTGTGCTGATCACGTTTTTGCTTTACTTAGGACTGCTAACCAGTGATAAATTGCTTGTGCTCTCTCCTGTAAACACAGTAGTATAGACTTATCCTCAACTGGCACATTTTATTTACATATACGTCCCTAGTAAAGTGGTACAACATGCACACTGGGCCTGTAAGTTAAATGCTACCAGTGGGCCTGCAGCACTGATTGTGCCACCGACTTAAGTAATCCTTTAAATATGTGTCCGGCCTGCCACTGCAGAGCCTGTGTGTGCAGTTTAAAGTGCTGTGTCAGGCTGGCAGAAATAAACTGTTTGCCAGGCTCAATTCTTCCTTTTTAACATATATATGTCACCCCTAGATTAGGCCCTGGACACTCCAGAGAGCAGGGTGCAATGTATTTAAAATGTAGTATAAGTACTTTTAAGTTTTGCATATCATGGTAGTGGAAATTCGTTTTTCACTACTGCAAGGCCTATGTCTGCCATAGGATAACATTGTAGTTGCCTTATTGTATTTTTTAAGTTTAATTTCCAAATGGGAGGAAATAAGCAGGTCATGTTTCATATCCCTGGAATCACAAATTAAAATCCTAACTTATGGTGAAGTTGGATTTTAAATTTAAATTCTGAAAATGCCGCTTTTAGAAAGTTGGTGTTTTCCTGGCTATGCCGTTAAGTGCTTGTTGCCTGTCTATGTTCATGGCTGTATCTGACATTTAAGCTTTGTGTATTCCTCCTACACAGCAACACACAAAAAGTAACTTAGGTGTGCCCGGATAGGCCATCACTGGCAGGATGGGAGGGAGGAGCTGGGTACAACCCCACTTATTAACCTAACACCTTGAATAGGTTGTGTTCTACTTCCACACAAAGGGCTGCATACGCCCTGTAGTTAGTCTGGAGCTGGGACAGGGAAGACAGGATGCCAGGGGACTTCAAAGGGAAACCTCTAGACTCTTCTCTCCCACTTCAAAGGCATAACTGTGTATAGATACTGGCCCTTAGACACTATCGCTTCAGTACTTTTCTGGACTTGTGGATATTCTGCCAGGAAGAAATACTGCTGTGTTGCTACAAGGCATGTCAATCTGCTGAACTGTTTTTCCAAAGGAACTGCTACCCTGCAGTGCTGAACTGCTGCCCTCTTGCCTGGGTGACAAGGACTGGACATGCATCTCTTCAAAACCAAAACCCACAGTGACTAGAAGGGCTTGTTGGCTTGCCTCTTAATCATCTGAGGCCTTGAGGACATAGCAGGCTTCCAAAATCCTTGCATCTACACCTGGACTCTGCTATCTGTGAGTCTACCCTGCCTAGTGGTGAAAACTCCAGACCGGAACCCTTGGAAGTGGGCTTATAGTGCTCTGCTAGCCTCTGTGAATCCAGCTGAACAGATGCATCTCCTCTGCTTCACAGTGCAAACCTGAGCAGAACCAACAAATCATCACTGCTGTGAGGATTGGACCCGTCGCAAGGACCCACATCGCATCCCAGCTCTTTGAAACCGCTGCATTACCCTGACTGCAGGGTGCTTCCTCGGCACAGACACTCAAATCCCTCATCGATGGTAGCCTCAACAACGACGCTGGACTCTGCATTGCAGCCTTGGAGGTCTTCAGAAGCTACACATAACCCCAACTGTGCACCTCAGCCTCGACGCCAGACTTCACATTGCAAACCTCATCAACTGGTTTCTCGACAACTATGCAGGCCCTTACCGCATCTCGGAACTGACACATCACTTCAGCTGCACAACATTTTCGATGTTGATCCATGCAACGATGCGGAAACAGGATTTAAGGTACTTTTTTCCAGAGGCCTAACTAGATCCTTGTAGCCGGTCTGTGCCCCATCGCCTTCAGCTCAATCTTTTGACTTTGTCCTGGTCCGGGACAAATAGGTACCCACAGTTGGCACCTCATGCTCTTTGATGTTACTTTTATTCAAATCTTTAAAAATTTAATATCTCTAGTTCGACTGAATGGATTTTGTTGTTTAGGCCTTCTTTTATTTATTAAAGTTAGTTCTCGTTTTCTAACTTTGTGTGGGATCCTTTTTGTTTGGTGTTTTCACTGTTGTATTTTTTGAAGTGTTGCGCAAATACTTTACACATTGCTTCTATGTTAAGCCTGACTGCTCAGTGGTAAGCTACCAGGGGGGTGAGCACAGGATAATTTGGGGTTTGCTTGTGCCTTACCCTGATAGGGATTGTGGTTGCTACTTGACCTGGGCTCAAACCCCAGTACACCAACAACCCAATTTCCTACACATACACACACATAGCTAACAACCCCTATTCATTCGGCAGCATTGTAAATCAAACACTTCTGGGTCTCACACAGACAGTTCAAATACAGTACTTTGTTTCCGAATATTTTCACGTGATGTCAAGCCATGACTTTTTTCTTCGGTGAGTTTACCACTTTGCCAAGTAAAACATGCATTTTCAGGAAAGCATTATGCACTTTGATCCCCATATTTAAACTGAGTTTTCACGTTTCTAGTAAGCGCACTATACAGTACAGAACGTAATCACTGCCGTTTCTTTAAAGAAAGTGACTATTTACTATAGTAATCTACGGTTAAAGCATTTGTCCGCTAATCAGCCTCATCCCTTTACATGTGACTGTTGCTAGGAGACTGTAGCTACTCTGACCTTTCAGAAAAAACACAACAGTAAATGCTTGACAGGAGGAAGTAAGTGTAGCCTGCATTAAGGAGTTGATAAACCATCAATTCCATGGCAGAGGTGTCTGCCTCGTTTCCTCAGTGCTTGAAGATACGAGGAATCTGTATTAAGAACGACATGAAACACTTTTCACAGGTTGAAAAAGTTAAATTAAAGCCGAATTGTAAAGAATGTAAAATTTATAGTAATGTACAAATAGTATTCGTCTGGAAAGTTGATCGTGTTAGTAATTATAATCAGATTTACACGTTATTTAACATCAAAGAGATTATTTTATTTACAGATGTTCGCTCTTTGACCAGTTTTCTACATTTCTCTGAATTCCTGATTCAACTAGTAACTTCTGCTACCACCTGAACCAATCAGGAATGTGTGATGTGTGGTAATTGCATATGTTGTGCTATCATACCACAAGGTGTCCACAGAAAATTGACTAGAAGCTACTTGTGGAAATCAGGGCTTAAAAATCGATTTCTACTGTAATTCCTCATTCCATAGAGAAAAATGTCTGACGGTGTAGTTCTACACCCTAGAATTACCACACACTGTGGTACCAGAATTCCTGGGTGCAGTTTTACCGCATCAGGACTACTGTGTTTCTTCAAATGAGTAACTCAGTCTATGCTCAAGGAGTAACATGCACTTATAAGTCGCCATTGGTTGGAGGATGCATCACTGATTAGTGCATGCTGACTTCAGGAATAGTTTTTGGTTCATTTTGCAGAATGCACAATATTCTTACTACACCACAGTGGAAGCTGTGGATTGTACCACTGTCAGCACACCTTCTGTTGCTTCTTAAATGTTGACCTCTGATCTTAACTTCCCCTTCATGAAAAAATGATTTCCCATCTTGGTTAAACATTAGGTGACATTGTTGAGGCTTACAAAGAGTGTCCTCCTAAATAGCTGTTTCCATAAGCGGTGTATTGTGTGCTGCAGTGAGACTAACAACTGTGTTACAAGTATTTTTTTTGTTGTTTACTAGTGTTCTCTGTTATTTCATTGTAATTACCTCTGTTTGATGCTGTCATCACAGTGACCTAGTGCATCACATCATACCTTTATTTAGGTGATGTATGTATATACAATGTGCTGTATAAACATCACATTTGGAAGACTAACATATAGGGCTGCATTGTCATAATATGCCTGTGTATTATGTTTAAGACTCTAATGGCTATAGAAGACTGGCAAACCCAATATGATTCATACATACAACTGTTCTTGTGTCTCACTCTTTTGTGTAATGCTTGTATATAATTTTATGACATTTTATTTGACACCGATACAAAACGAATTGATTAAACCTATCGGATACGAAAAAGAGCATCAGCAAAAAGATAATAAATTAAAGTAAGCCTTGAAGCCAGCAAGGTGACACTTTCCTATGGGACTACCCAAAAAGTAACACCCAATTTAAAACATAATAGGAAGCCCATAGACAAATGATGGCATTTTAACTATTGCACTTTTTCAGATCCTGTTTTACTTCTATGAATTGTGATGTCTTTTTCTTTCTAATGTTTTATTGTATGCAATGGTTTGAATTAACTTATGCAATCAAATGAATAAATACCAAAATACCAAATACCTTTCAGACCCAATTGCCTTCTTGCCACGCATACATTTCTGTCAGTCTCACAGTATCAATCTATTGTTTGATTATAGGGGTGCTGTTTGTGAAAACACCATTCTGCTCGTAGATAACCCAAACTGCTTGGCCTCAATACCCTGAGAGAGTCCAGTACTATAATGGGGTACTAGGTTCCCAGTAGACAGGAGGTTGTGGACTTACTACCTGAAAAGGACTCACATCCTTCCCAACTAAAAATCCACTTTCATACATTGGTGAGAGTTGGATGCCTGCAATAGGATGAGCACAGGGCCTGGCCAGAGGTTAAGCTCCAGTGGAAAAAGAGGCGGGGGTTGGTTGGGGGTCTGCAGGGGTTTGAGTGTAGGGTCTGGTTGCATGTTGGCCACAACAGGGATGGGTGTAGGCCTTTGCAGCCAGACTTTTGAGATGTCATCAATGATGTAATTTAACATGTCATAAGTGATGTAATATTTGAGGTCATTAGCAGTGCATGGCAGGAGTGCAAGTCCAAGTTAGCTTTGTAAACTATAACCACTGAAATTCAGAGCTTGTTTGGTTTATAAACATTAGTTTTTATCTAATTTTAACACCCAAGACTAGCATCACTTTAGCCTTTGTTTTTTTGTGAATATTTGTATTATATTTATTTTATATCCAAGAAATAACCAGAGAGACAGGGACACCCAGTTTTGAGGCCGAGGCTTCACTGAGTGGATATCTCTGTATCCTGCTTAACACTTAGAAAATCTTACTCGCACTCACTGCAAGCTGGGAAAAGGAAAGTGATATGCTTCAAACATTGATTTTGCAATGGCCAAGTAACATTACTCGTTTTGACCTGGATGGGTCTTGTTCATGTGCCCGGCACCAGATCCAGTGCACTACTTATTGATAGTGACAACCAACTACAAGTGTCCGTGAAAGCACCCAAAGTTTAAAAAACAATGTGAACATCTGACCCATTCCACAATATTCCATCACAACTGTTGTTTGATGATAATACATTTCTATATCTCCATCACTGTTATTGGATTAAATTGAAGTAATTTGTCTTTAATCTGAATTTTTTTAGGTAAATATTCAATGCATTGATTATTTCATTCTGTCAGCGAAAATATAATTTTTTTTTTAAAAATGAACAAAAGACTTTCATATGCAGATATGTATAAATGTGAACCATCTCTAAATCAAATAACAAAGTTACCACTATTGAAATATGAGAATGGAAGACTACTGCTATACTAGCTGCTGTATCTCTTCTATAAGAAGAAGCATATATACCGATTTACGGAGAATAGGCTTTGACAGGAAACATGTTGATAAGGAACTCCATGTACATGTACAATGCACAATGTAAACATGTTTGGTACTTAGGCTGTTGTTAAATAAGTATTTGAAACATATCCAGATCCAGAGTGGCTTGATTTTCTTTCCAGATCGTCCAAAATGTGGGAAGACTTTATGTGTGTGTGTGTGTGGTGATAATTGTATATTGCAAATTTTACACAGAAACATGTTTATGTGAACTGAAACAGTTTGCCATTCCTCTAAAATCTTTATTTATGTAAGGCCACTACTAATAACTTTGCCATGTATATCACTGCGGTTGCTTCGAAGGTGGCCTCACCAAGCTATGTTTTACTACTAAAAAGTGGACTCTTTTATTGAGGTGCATGGTGAAAGTGATCATGCCTTCGGGACAAACTCAGGCTCAGAGCAAGAAAGTCTTCGTAGCCAAGAATCAGTGCTTTCTTACAAAGAATGCATTCCCTTGAACATTTATTTTAAAGGAAGCCAGAGATACTCTCAGAGAGTAGGGATGATGTTATAAAAGCAAACAACAGATCTTGGCATTTGAGTAGTCTTGTTCTACATTAAATGGGTCTT
The DNA here is from genome assembly GCF_964204655.1 of Triturus cristatus. Classification (NCBI taxonomy): domain Eukaryota; kingdom Metazoa; phylum Chordata; class Amphibia; order Caudata; family Salamandridae; genus Triturus; species Triturus cristatus. The sequence continues at coordinate 714,119,107 of NC_140588.1, read as the reverse complement.
TAAAAAAGAAATCACTACAGTTTTAATATATAGTCATGAAACGATGCTTTCAAAGCTTAAATTTTGCTTCGCTGGGCCAGGCTTTAGACAACTCCCCTCAACCTAAAGGGCTACCTCAATCTTAGGGCCCAATTCACAAATGTAAACTTAGACGTTTGGTCTAAACTTAGATCACACAACTAAGTTTACGACTTCAGGAACTTACAAAGGGCATTTACGAGTACTATCTTTATGTCCGTACTCAGGGCAGAGATCTGCCCGAGTGCGTAGATAAAGATGGTACAAGTAAATGCCATTTATGAATTCCTAAAGTCGTAAACTTAGATGTTTGGCCTAAGTTTAGAGCAAACGTCTAAGTTCACCTTTGTGAATCAGGTCCTTAGTTTCTAACCAAAAATGTAGGGGAGCAGTCATCTTTGTGCTTTACTGTGCATTTACCTTGACGTGATGTGCAAAGTGTAGCAGATATCTCCTTTCAACAAAAATAATCACATTGCCTTTGCTACCTTTTCCTTTAAATCTCTCTCTCTCTCTCTGAAAAGCCTAATTTCAGCTAATACAAATAAGCGCTATATTTTGAATCCACTGTAGTGTATTAATCTGGGCCACTAAAAATCCAGAGATAGATAACGTTTGCATAGACTAAGCAATAGATAATAAAGGTCCTGACCACTGGAGCCTGATACTAAGTGGAAGAAAAAACAAGATTTTTTCAGCTCCTCTGGGCTTTGAAAAAGCCTTTTCACCTGAAGGATAAGCCAGTTTCAGCAACAGATAATGCTATGGCGCATGACAGTGCCTGGAACACAGGAGATTGTTGAGGGGAAAAACAAGAGGCACATTTGGTATTGCTCCTAGGAAAAACCCCGCTAGCGACCAGTCGAGAAAGGCTGTGGCTTCCAGAGTGGCAGAAAGATATTTAGGTAAGTGTTGCTCCATAATCATGGTCATTGCTGAAATCAGAGTAATGAAGTTTTAACTAGTTAGGTCAATTGGGTCCAATTTGTCCAAATCAGATTTTTTTCATAATAAGAGTGATCACTCTTTTTTTTAACTGATGTTAAGGACAAACCCCTTTGAAAAAATAATTTTGGTAAAACGATTTGTGTCTCACTTTCCAGAGTCCCACCTCCCAACAATTTCATACTGGAACCTCAAATCCAGGTGAACTCTTTCCTTTTGCAATGTGGTTCATTTGAGCTAGGATATCATACCTCTTTAGCACTCCCTTCCTGTTGGTACTCACAAACGTGAGCCTCTACTTTTGGTGCTTCCCAATTTGAACAATACACCATGGTGTTAGCTCATCTGTGGCCTTGAACCTGTCTTCTCTTTACAGATCTTACTCGTAGGCTGAACAAATTATTCCATCTTATGCCCCCACAATGAAGTGTAAAGTTTAACCCCGCTTCCTTTAATTTCTCAATGTAACCTCCCCCTTTTTCACACATACTGTTCTATTGCTATTCCCATGAACTTAGGGTCTGATTACGATGGCTTGGAGACTGCCACCGACAGGCTGAGGGTGGTGGTCTCCCCGCCATCAGAACAGGGATCTCCGTACGCCATATTATAATGGCTTCTGTACAAGTGGCAGTCAGAAGCTCTCACCGCCACGGTCCCGACAGACAGTTTGTATCCGACCACCTGTCTGACCTCCCTGTAGTCCCAGAATGGTGGCGGTGCCTGTCAGGCACCGCCATAGGCATTACAATATCCCTTTCTGCTGGTCGTTCTGCGGAGGTCAACCTGCCACAAAACGGCAGATGGAAACGGATTTGGGGGCCCATAGTGGGACCCCTAACCTCCTGGGCAAGGGACTTGGGAACTGCGGGGCAACTATGGTGCCCCCCTACATATCCCTACACTATGTGGTAGGCACTGCATAGTGCTTGCCACGTCGTGCAGGGATATGTGTAGGGCGTCTGTTTTGTCTTGTGGTGGGCGCAGCAATACAAAACATGGGCAATGCGACCATGTGTGGTTGTCACATCGTAATTTGCTCTGTGGGACTGCTGTCTTGTAGGCAGGCGGTCCCAAATACGATACGATGGCGGATGGACTGAAGTCCGTCCATCATCGTAATGACCCCCTCAGTTTCTTGTTTGCCTCTTTGAGGTTGCCCGATTCAGAAAGTCTGGGTACCTCTCGTGTTTGATGCGTTTGGTAACCTCCACCAACATCTTTTACTTCTCCTGAGAGCCCTGCATGATAACAGTATGCTATTACCGTCACCTTTAGCATTCCCAAAGTCTTTCTTCTCTTGAACCATCAGTATGCAGTTCTGCCTGTTCAAAACTAAAATAATGTAATAACAAGTGTGAACATCTTGATTTAAACCCCTTTTGTGTTTGCAAACCTATGCATTGTTGTCATGGCACAGTTTTCTAGCTGCATAGCATGTCTAATGACAATCTACCCAACAGAAGTTATTTAAATAATGACCTTGCACGGGTAAAGGGTGGAAGGCGTACAATAAAATCTGGATAATTTCCACGGAGATCGGATATGGTGATCTCTACAATTCTCATTTTTATTTTTATTTAATATGTATCATAAAGAAAACACCAAGAAATCCTAGTGCAGCCAAGCACTACATAAAAATTACACAAAAAGTAGAAAAATAAATATATATGCAAAATTAATCAAAATTGTTGCACCAATGTTTTAAGTCACCTGTGTGAGGAATTAGTGCATAGTGCCTTCTAGCAGACTCAGATGATGCTGTCGGTACCTGCACTCTACCCATAGCATCCCAGTAAAGAGTCTTCAACACATAGAGAACTCTAAGGAGTGCGGGAAACCAGGTACATAGAGGGATATTCCATCGTGTGTGAGCTAGACCAGTACTCACAGTCCAATACGTATTTCTTACCTCTCTAGCAGTGCCTTGCGAATGCTTTGTATGTGTTTTTGAAGTCCTCTAATGAATTGTGACTCAACAGCCCAGGCAGAGCATTGTGGTTAAAAACAGCGTCTCTTTTTCCAGGATCCCACCCCCTTCAAGGCTTTTTTACTGCCTGAAATCATTCCCTGGTTAGCAGGTCTGTAAAATGTTTACCAGAGAAACAATGGCTTCTATTGTTGTGTTGTTCATAATGCAAAACAATGACATAATTACAAATTTTAAAAAATACATCCATTGACTAATTACAAATAAGTAAAAAGATGGACTTATTTTGAGAAAAATGGTTGCACATTGTTTTTTGATTGGAAGAGCTATTCTTACAGAAGAAATTTTTCCATTAACCTGAAATAAACTTTAAACATGGAGAAGCTTGATCTCCTCTTTCAAAGACATGTTTCAAAGTGTTTTGAAGAGTGTACCGCTCATAAAATTGTACTTTAAAAATCGTTAGTTATAATGTTTTCAAAACTCCGTCTGCGCTCCACATTACATTCTACTGATCCCTCTGAAGTTGTGTGAACAAATGTTTATGTTTGGATAGGTGTTAAACACCATAGCTTGAAGTACTTTAAACCATTGTTTTTATCTGGCTCAGAAGTGCTAGGCATATTTTTCAGACACAATTTGGTAACATACAATTTACTCCGGTAACACTGCTGTTTTGAAATACACAGTAGAGGCAGTGAAATCTGTTTTTAGTCTCATCTGTAGCTGCAGGGAGAACTGTTCCTATGACTACCCATGACAAATGTGTGTCTCGTAGCTCTCCGCCAAAGTTGCACCTGAACGGTATTTGTGAAACTGTTTTATAGTGACTGTTGATAATTAACTTAACATCTCTCACGTATATCGTGCTATTAAGAAGCAGCTTACAGTAAATACACACAGGAAGAAACACACACGCATGCGGAGGTGAACTAGTGACAAACAAAATGGCTGCCCCCCAGTTCAAAATATGCAAAGCAGTAGCAAGGTCATGTCCACTAGCTTGGTTTAGCTGTGCAGGCTGGGTGCGCGGGTGTAGATGGCCATGGAGGAAATGTTCAGTGACTCCCTGGATCCATACAAGAGCTGTGAGTATCCTTGGAAGGCGGCATTAGCTCAATCCATCAGCATACTAATAGTCTCTTCCAATTTCCAGCACATTCTCAAAAATGCACCCTCACCTCCCACTCCATTATCTTCAGTCCGACTTAGCGCTCAAACTCTTGACCATCGCTTGTCAATATAAATCTGACACTCCTTTGGGCCTCATATATCAAGACTCTGTGCTTCCAGCGGTTATGCCAAGGCCCATGGTCATTATTCTGCTGCCCTTTACCTTTAGCTCTTTTGAAGGCAAGTGGCTAGCTGGCACTGTTGCTCAAACATTTTCCTGCAGGCTCGAGGACTGCAGCTGGTGCATCACCATACAAACAGGGATAGTGTTCCACTTCCTTGTCCCTTTCATTGCAACAAATCCTATGCCCTCGCATGTAGTTTGTGCCTACTGAAGTGATTTGGCATACACCTGGCTATATTAGTTTGTGCTGCAGTACAAGAAGTTGGCCTTTCTGGAGCTCTCAGCAGAGATGTGTTGTCGTTAGTCTAAAAGGAAAGAAACTAGTGCTTCGAAGAGGTATCATTAGAAGTCGTAACTTCTGTTTGCTCTAACTATCCAATCTTGGCATCCTTTTTTGCAACATTCAACTCCGTTGGTCTTTGAATCTGGTTATGGGGCACTCCCAGTTAGTAGGACTGGGCAGAGCTCTACTCCGTGAAATTCCGCAGAGTTACATAAAAACTCTGTGGAATTCAGTTCCTCTAACAAACATTGCAGACGATGAACACTTTGACAATGCAGGGTAGATGCAGCACCGTCATAACTCAAGATGGCGCAAAATAACAAAGAATGCCCAGCATATGCTATTTTATTCTGGTGTTTCAGATCGTCAGGGCATCTGCACCAAACAGTCCAGATTTACTGTTCTCTTCATTTTCTCTGGCATGTGCGTGACCCCAAGAACACCGCAAAGGTTTTTGCATCAAAACGTGCAGCACCAAATCACTGTTAAAATGTGGAAAGAGGTATAATCAGGGGGTTGTGGGACAGTGCTACCATCTCTGGGATTCCATGCAAGAGACAGCTCTACTAACACAGCCTGACTTGGCTTTGCATGAAACACTTGCACCCAATGGAAGCTGCGGCAAACAATCACCAAAAAGCAAATCAGTCACCTGCTCATGTGCTCTTTCAGTTCCTTTTTGCTTTCCAGTTTTGTGCAAGCTGTGAGCACCAGTTACATTACATGCACACACACATTCCTAAGACAAAGTTAATCAACAACATGCATTCGAAAGGAAACAAAACAGCTCCCTTATCCCTCCTGTGCCATTTGCGATGTGTTACACAGCAAGCCAGCAGGATTGGGCAGGATTGGACAGCCAGCCTCGCTATGCAATCCCTGTCGGCAGCAGGCTGCAATCCTCATGCATGGCGGGCTCCAAGCTTTGTTGTGGTCATGAGTCATGGCTGCTGTTACTTCCCCGTCTTCCCTACCCTCTACCACTGCTTCTGGGCTGTAGGGGGAAGAGCCAGTGTTCGGGAAAGGAACCAAATTTTCAGCCTCTGGCCGGGGCTACATGGACGCAAAGTTCTCACAGTGGAAACTGAAAGTTGTGCTGTGCAGTGCTGACCTGGCTAGGGTGACACATGACCAGGAGGTCTTCCAATTGGTTGGGGTGGGCGGCAGGTTATTTCTTGGCTAAGCCTCTGTCTGTACCTGTCATTAATCATTCCGTCTTCCCTGATCATGCTGGTGCCGGTAAACTCTGCTCCACGGAGGTCAGTGGAGTTTTTGAGGAACTCCACGCTCCAAGCGGAGCGTGGAGTGGCAAAACTCCATGACCTATGTCGGCGAAGCAGAGTGTGCTGCCCATCCCTACCAGATAGTGAATATTGTTTTTCAAAGGAATATTTGCTTGGGGTTTCTGTTTTGCATAAGATTTGAACATCTGGAGGACAATGTCAAACAACATGCAATATGCTCTTATCCACTCTGTATTAAATAAGCTAATTGTGTCTACTAAGATGTTTGTGAGGTTGTTGAAAAGCAGGTCCATATTTGATGATGATCTAAGTGGGCCATGGAAGTGCTTGGATGAAAATACACAGATCTACATCAAGTTGGGGAGAAAAATAAATTGAATAAGGCACATGCATTACTTAATAGAACAATATCCTTCAGTTACTGAATGGTGCAGAATTTATCATTGTATTTTCAAAAGATTTTTTTCTTGCAAGAAAAGAAAACAAAATAACAGTGACAGTAAGCATTACACAATCCAGCATCAATCATCAAGACACAGTTCAGTAAATTTGAACCCACATCAGTCTCTAAAGCCCCTCAGTCCCCCTACCCTCCATCAATTCACAGGGCAACATTAGGGCCTGGGTGCTCGAGACATACAAGATTAAGCCAGAACTGTCAATAGAGGCACATAACCTGCCTCAATGATAATTACATTTCCCCATACCTTGGCCCACTTTTTGGGACAGCCTCAGCCTTCATAAACTACTCTCTCTGCCAGCATGCACCAAACCATGTCCCATTTCCACTCACTCAATTATGGTGCTAGTTCTGCCCTCCACAGACAAGCGGTATTGTGCTAGGCCACCATTTACCCCAATGTCATCCAGATCTGGTCCATATGGGTAAGTTCAGTCGCATCCCAGATGGATTACTGGGCAGCTTCATAGCATGTGTAAAAATGTGCCCTCTAGGCTGAAGTTCCTGAGACACAATGCGGTTGTTGCCCTGCCCATCTTCACCATAGTAGTGCATGTGTAATATCACCTGTGTAGGATTTTTAATTCTACAAGGTGAAACCTAGAACTTATTGCAACCTCTTGGGGGGACACCAAGGACTCTGGCCACTCGTCATCCTCCAGGTCCCCAAGTTCTCACTCCAAGTGCTCCCTCACCCAAATCAGGATGTCAGGTGAGTTACTAATCAGTTTACAGTAAGTAATGGAGATTGCTTTTTTTGGCATTTGATCGTCCAGTAGCCTGTCTTTGAGCGGTAAGGCTAGGGGGGTCTTCTCCCTTTGGCAGCACATTCTGCAGTGTGTGCCAAATTTACAAGTAGCAGAAGGTTTCAATGGGGGCCAGTTGATACTTGACCTGTAGGTCTTTGAATGGGATTACTCCTCCCCTTGTATACAGGTTTCCCACCCTAGAAAGACTAATAAGGTCCGAATTATCGAAGCCCTTCTGTGTACCCAATGCCCCCAGCTGTGAAGTGTCCCAAAGGAGCGTAGCCTGCTTATTTCTACCTCGGCAGTCTGAAGCATTCAGTAATGAGTTCCAGAGGGTAAGTGTGAATAAAGTCGGGTTCAGGAAGGACCAGGGACGTGCTCCTTCATAGATGGCTCTTAGATTACCTCCTAGTTGCATGTCCATCCTATCCATCCGATAGGCAGGCTCCTCCTGGAAGAGATGAACCCACTGGTTAATGGTGACAAGCTGCGCCACCCAATAATATATCTGTGTGTCAGGCAAGGCAATCTCGCCATCATATGAGCTCCTTGCCAGCCTTTTAATAGCTATATGAATGGGGCCCCCGTCCCAGAGTATTGTACGAGTTTCACTCTCGATTGCCTGGAAATAGGATGCTGGGATTGGGTAGGGCATATTATGAAGCGCATACAGGAATGGGGGCAGGGCAATCCTCTTAAAACAGGACAGCTTGCCCAAGAAGTGAGAGAAGAAGGGCTCTCCATTGTTGGACATCCCTCCTCAGATGTGCCAGTGGTTGCTCTAGGTTTCGAGCGTAGAAGACACCTGGGTCTCTGGTGATATATATCCCCAAGTTTCTCTTCTGTGGCAATACTAGCCACACATTCTTTGGGCAGTGATGGTGCCTGTCTGTTAAGGAGATAAAGCTGGGACTTATTCCAATTAATTGTGTACCAGGAGTAGCGGCTGAACAAAGTGAGTATATGCATTATTCTGTTGAGTCTAAAATACGGATCTGCAATTTAGAGTAATATGTCATCAGCATAAAGTCAGAGTCTATCCTCCCAATCCTTTGTCTATCTCAATCGTCTAATAATGGGGTCACATGTGATCCAGGCAGCCTGGGGCTCCAGGACCAGGACAAAGATGAAAGGGGATTGCAGGAAATTCTGTCTTGTGCCACGCTGAAGCTGGAACACCGATGTTGTGCCTCCGTTAACAGTCACCTGGGCAAGGGGTCAGCATAGTGGAGCCATACTCAGGACATAAAATATCTTCTGTCTGGAGCCGGGGGGCCACCAACACCATTGGCGGTGCTGAAATCAATCCCTGTGTCTCCTCACGTAGGCAGTTGGCAATCCAGAGTCCTCTACTCAGGGTCCTGTTAGGCAAAAGGTTCCATTGGTGGTGCTGGAGCCAGGGCCTGTGTCTCTCTGCAGGGTCCAGTGACAGTCTGTAGGTCTCTTTTCAGGGCCCAGCCAGGCACACTTGGCCGTGGGCCCTCACCCCCACTAGTTGCACCTGGTCGTGCAGCGCTGTAATCTGGCCCTCTATGATGACGTGTATTGCGAGGAATCTCTGGATCCGAGGCCTTGTATCTCTCGCTCAGCGCAGGGCCCACCTGGTGATGGCTCTACAGTGTGGGGCTCCACATCGTGAGAATTAAGGCGACCACGAGGCGGACCACTGCCGGGCCAATGCGGCTGACCGCCAGGCAGTCGAGCCCCCATCATTGGCCCTGGAGGATGTTTCGGTGGATTCTAGCAGGCCGGTGGTAATCAGGGGGAAGCTGCGCCCTCCCCACTGTCTCTCTCATGGCTGCCTCCTTTTTCCGGTAATATACAAGGCTCTGCAGGGGCCATGCATCGTGCCGCAATGATCTTTATGCCAGAAGGGCGCTGGGAGATGGCTGCCTCCAAACGAGTTGCCCATCCGCAAGTACGGCCACCTCCGGTCCCTCACAGTCACTCGAGGCCAAGGCCGCACCTTGATTCACAAGCCTTACCTCATCTGCCGGCAGACGTCAGTCTGAAACCTATATAATTAATAAGTTGGCAGGGCCATGATGAGAAGGTAAGTAATAGGTAGCTTTCACTTTGTGACTGACGGATAATTGTACAGATGGTGGTGGAAGGAATCGGCGAGCACCGGGAGCCATTTCAGAAAGCGGCCATCGTACTCGGTGACTGGCCACGCCCCAGAAGCTATCATTTTTTTATCTCAGCCTTTCAAGAACATGCCTCATTCCATTCACCAAAGGAATTAAGCTAGTTGCTTACCTCCACATAAGAAGTGTAAAATCTGGTTCAATCTGACTTTATCATCTCATAACAGATTACAGCTGTCATGTAAAGCAACATATTTCAGCTCGTTATGCTGAGATGAAACACCGGACAAACCTTACAAATGCCCTGGTGACTTTTGTCCAGTTAGACGTCTATATTGCAGATGTGGAATATTGCTGAAGAAAGAGATCCAGAATATCCAAAGTTACTAAAATCTAGAGAAAGATAATGCTTAACTTTAAAGAAGCCTGCCAGAAAGAGCACTACTGAAAAGAACCACATTTACAATATTATGCCCCCCCATGCAGGGATTTAGGTACAGAACTAAGCTAATCATTAATCCATAAACTCTATACTAGTCAACACCAGAGTCAAAAGACCTGGTGTGTCATGTTGTTGGAACTGGCTCTTTCTCAAGGGTCACTCCAGATGTTTGCCTTTCTCTGCCTTCCTTTGCTGAACCCGTCTTTGTTGGCTTTTAGAAATCTGCACACTTTACCCCTGCTAATCAGTGGTAACATGCTTGTGCTCTCCCTTCTAAAAGTGGTAGAATTGGCATACACCTGATTGGTACATTTGATATACATTAAGTCCCTAACAAATAGTACTACATGTACCTAGTGCCTGCTACTTATGAGCAGCAGCACTCATTGTGCCACCCAATAAAGTGGCCTTTTAAAACATGTCTCAGGCCTGACCCTGCAGCCTGTAGTGCAATTTTAAACTGTCACTTCAACCTGGCAAAATAAACCTTTTGCCACGCCCAAACCTTCCTTTTAATACCTATAATCCACCTCCTAAGGTAGGCCCCAAAAGCTCATAGGGCAGGGCACATGGTATTTAGAAAGTAGGACATGTATGTTTAGGTTTTAAATATCCTGGCAGTGAAAAACAAATTTGAGAGTTGCAAGGTTTCTGTAGATTAACACTGGGTTACTTCATTACGCTTATTAAGTGCTAACTTCAGTTTGGGATCAGACAGAGATATGTTGTTTACACTCAAATTAAGTACTATTGAACAGTAAAGTTGGACTTTAAGTTACTTTTCTGATAATATCACTTTTAGAAAGCTGTGACTTTTCTGCCCTAATCCAAATATACCTTTTTGTCTGTGTCCAGGGCCACATGATTGTGAATGTCTCTCCTGTTAGGTTTGCCATTGAACAAAGTGATGGGATAGTGATTGACCCTCCTTTAATTGTATATGTCACACATTCAGTTGAGATTTTTTTAACCGATACAAGAACACAGCATATGGTCTCTTATACCACAGTGCTGGAAAACAAAAAATATTCCAACCTTTGAACATTGCCATATAAAACTTTCGACCTTTAAAGTTTCTGGAGATGCATATGCACAGCAGTTGGGGGGCATACCTAGGTTTTTACCAATTTGCAAGGCATTCGAGTATCATGAGTATGATCCACCTTATTGAACAGTAATGAATGTTCAGGAGGTATCTTAGAGGTGAGATTTAATGGGTAGCGATTTTAGCAGTGGATGTGAAGTCCTCTAATGAATTGTAGGTTTTCACTCTTCATTTCACAGCACTTTAGCACTTTCTGCATTTTAATTATTAGGAAGGGGATTATAATTGCGATTTGCTGCCAGCATAGAATCAAGTACTTAAATGATGTTATTATAACTCACTCATGCACTTTAATCGATGAGCAGGAGGATTTCTTTTGAGGGTGTCTTGTATTTCATCTTTAGATTTCATCTCATGAGTGACTAGTTTTTTAATACAGATAGATTCTAAGAAAATGTGTATATTCATCATTTTTCTAAAGTTATAGCACTTTAGCACTTATAGCACTTTAACTATTGGGAAGGGGGTTCTAGTTGTGATCTACTTTTCCCTAGGATTTGTTTGCAAAGGTTTTTCTAAACGGGTGATGTAATAGTAATGCACACAAGCACTTCATCCTGTAAGAAGGAAGCTATTTCTTAGATGTGCTCTGTCATACATTTCAAGATATTATTTGATGAATGATCAGTTGTTAATATCGATTGAAATCAAGAAAATGTCTATATTTATCATGTTTTGAATTTCTTTTTGTCTACTCATATTCTGCTCAATAAAAATTAAAAAAGAGAACACAGCACATGATAAACAATCGATTATCCAGGTAAGAGCAAGTCATACTTGCAGCAGAGAACATATCAATTTAGAGACATAATTCACGTAATGCATCAGCTCTGTTTCCTAGTCTATATAAAGGTTGTGAAGATAGGGACACTATTGAAAATGAGGATGAAGATGAGAAGAGTGAACATAATTTGTCAGTGGGACTAACCTGGTCCCTATATCCAACCCACACTCTATCCTGGTCTGCCTGAACTTGTGACTTTCCCTGGTCCAGCATGACCAGGTAATTGAAAGTGGCGTTTTGTGCTTTTTAACAACTATGGGCCAGGTCCCCAAAGAGTGACCTGGTCTCAAACATGCACAGCCTGGGGGGATAAATACAAAGTGTATACTTTTTTACCTTAACTTATTACAATGAATCCAATGTTTTCACTGCATATGCATATCATTTAATGAACATTACAAAATGCTTGTATCGGTCTTGCATTTCGAGACTCTTTCAATCAAGATTAGATAATCATAATTATTTACACATTTCTTTTGTGCAAGGAAAGAAAAAGAGCAAAATCCAAATAAAACGAAGCTCAATGCATTTCGGGCCAATTTGTCCCTTCTTCAGGAGTGAAAATCTGTAAAGAAACAAATGTAATAATTTCCTATGCAATTTGTGGTACCATCATTGTAAAAATGACAAAAGTATATTGCTGGTTATTCAAAGTATTTGTAGTGAAAAAAACATTTACGGGATTTTCTAGACATGCCAGAAGCCTAATGGTGACCAGTGCTCAATCAGTAATTTTACGACATGCGTGTAACCTAAAGCCAGTGAACCGCTACCTCACATGCTGTACAATGTGCCCACAGTTGCAAAACCCAGTGTAAAAGTACACGCAAGGCACCCTCAAGTCTTAACAGCGCTTACTTATAATCAAAATGAAAACCAACGAAGAACTTTACACCACAACCCAGTGCCGGGGTGGGTAATACCTGTATATCAAGAAAAAGCACCATGTAGTCAAAAGTTTACTTCATACGACATACAATGCCACATGTACATGCCGTTCACCAGTGCTCACAGGTAACTCGTACCTTAATGGATGACCCCAAAGAGGCTCCACACCTTAATGAAGCCTTTAACTGGAAGCGCTGTCAAATCAGGGCTAAAAGTAAAAAAATTATCACATTAATAAAAAGCCATACCAAATCAATTACTCGACCAGCATCCTATACCCAACTCTCCTTACCAAACTGTTGCCGTTGCTCCTCGTTAAAAAAAACTCAGATCTTCTAATGTCAAACTTCACGCTGCATATAAACAGTTAAAGGGTTCATTAAGGTGTGGAGCCTCCTTTGGGTCATCCATTAAGGTACGGGTTACCTGTGAGCACTGGTTAACGGCGTGTACATGCTGCATCATATGTCGTATGAAGTATATTTTTGACTACATGGTGCTTTTTCTTGATATACAGGAATTACCCGTCCCCGCACTGGGTTGTGGTGTAAAGTTATTCGTTGGTTTTCGTTTTGATTATAAGTAAGTGCTGTTAAGACTTGAGCGCGCCGCCCGTGTACTTTTACACTGGGTTTTGCAAACGGGGGCACATTGTACAGCATGTGAGGTAGCGGTTCACTGGCTTTAGGTTACTCGCATGTCGTAAAATTGCTTATTGAGCACTGGTCACCATTGGGCTTCTGGCATGTCTAGAAAATCCTGTATAAGGTTTTTTAACTACAAATACTTTGTATAATCAGCAATATACTTTTTCCATTTTTATAATGATGGTACCACAAAGTGAATAAGAAATGATTACATTTGTTTCTTCACAGATTTTCGCCCCTAACGAAGGTAAAAGTTGTCCCGAAAAGTCTTAAAGTTAGGATTTTACTCAGTTTAGGAGTAGTACAGTTAGGACTCCTAACTTTAGGACTCCTAAACTGAGAAAAATCCTAACTTTAAGACTTTCGGTATTCACAGAAGGCATTTAGGAGTCCTAAAGTTAGGACTCCTAACTTCTGTGAATACCGAAATGAGTAAGTGCCTTCTGTGAATACCTAAATGAGTAAGTGCCTTCTGTGAATACCAAAATGGTAGTAAGTTTAGGATTTTGTCTTAAGTTAGTTCTGTGAATCGGGCCCAAGGTTTCCTTGCACAAAAGAAATGTGTATATAATTATGATAATCTAATCTTGATTGAAAGAGTCTTGAAATGCAAGACTGATACAAGCATGTTGTAATGTTCATCAAATGAAATGCATATGTAGTGAAAACATTGGATTAATTGTAATAATTTAAGGTAAAAAACGTATACACTTTGTATTTATCCCCCCAGACTGTGCACGTTTGAGACGTTGTTTAGTCACACATGTAAGGCAGACATTGGTCACACATAGCACGCAATACAGTTTGAGACACTAAATAGGTTGGTGTATTCATATAACGATAATGAGTGCACAATCTACACTCTGGCTTTGTGCTTTTTGGCACTATTTTCTCCTAAAAGTTTAAAAACAAATATCTCCACTCGTACTTATTGAATTTGTGTTGTTTTGATGTCATTTTATTTATTAGAATTTTCTCTATCTTTCAGAATTGGTTTGGGATTTTTCTTGTGTTTTATCTTGTGTTATATATTCACTTTGAGTGCTGTGTAAATACTCCATTCGTTGCATTAAAGTTAAGCCTGCCTGCTTTGTGCCAAGCTACCAGAGGGTTTATTCAGTGCAGTTCATTTGTGAAAGCATAGCGCAGAGGAGACTGTTTTTGTTTCTTAATGAACAAGTAAAGATGTAAGGTTAAGTGAACTAGTCAGACTTTGCTAGGCAGCATCTCACCTGAGATGCTGAAAATACCACTGACGTTAGTGAAGCTTCATTAAGTATTATCTCTAGAGCAGAAACGCTCCATTCAAGGATTTTCGCTGAAAGCTGACCCATAGTATCGAGGAGATCTGAAGGATCCCTATTTTCCTACTGCTTCAAGCGTGGGCTAAATGCTTTTTAATTACCTAGTCGGCTTCCTGCCAATAACACACCAACATGATGACAATTAAATGTAATCACCGGGGAGAAAATACCAAAATGCATTCTCAGATTGGTGTAGATCAAATCTCACGTGGTTAGAGGGGCTGTTCTTTGAGTCTTGAAATAAAAAATATTTCACGTGTTCTCTCCTGTTGAAAAAGAAGTCAGCACACATTGCAGGTGACGTGTCATTGGAGGCATGTAGATGGTAAACCCTGACATGGCAATGGCTCCCGACTGCAAGAATGTGTCTGTTTAAATTGTATTTTAAGGAACTGAGCTTTGAGCTCAATAAGTTAATAGAAAAGAACATATTTTAAAGTCAGCATCAGATTTTAAAAAGATAGGCTGTAATGCTGTGTTTCATTAGGCGTTCCCCTTCAAGGCTAATTCACTGCTCATCCTCTCTATGGCGTTCTTTAAATAATGTAAAATGTTAGTGCTACCAAACTTGCAAATTAAACGCCATGCAATAAGATAATGTTAAAAGGACAGGCTGTGCTTAATTCTCAGCTGATGCCTACTTGTACCCTAGGGGGAGCCGGTATCCCCATCTAGCTCACACCCTTCACTCCGTCAAGGGTAATCAATACATCGGTGGATAGTGTTCACCAGGGCCAGATTGAGTCCAAAAACTGGCCCAAGAACCAAGAACCAAGAAAAAAGCGGCCCACATCTACGAAATGCAACCTTTTGGGCAACATGGCCAGGGTGGTTCAGAGCTAGGAAGGGGCCATTGAGGGTACACAGAGCAACCTAAGAGCGCTGCAACCTGTTGAGAGGATGTTCAGGGTACTACGGGGGATGCCACGTGTTTGATGAGGGTATATAGCTTATGAGGGAGGACATGGGGTGTAAATGCGGTTGATCATGTGTTTAGTTTTTAGAACTGCATGTGGACAAGTGGTGTGCTTTGCAGGAAAATGTCTGGTGAAATATAACCTTGCACAGAAATGAGCTGCAACAAGCAAACCACTAAGTTATTTGGTCAACATATGCAGCTTCGTGGAAGAGCTTCAATAACAATTAACAAAGATGTGAGTACGCAGACACGCAAGACCGCGGGCCAGGTGTACTAAACCGTTTATTGGTTGCAAAATTTTCAATTTCATGTTTGTGAATGTTAAAATGTTTTTCCAACTCCTACAATGGAACTCTTTGTGGTTATATTTCCCCTTTGTGAATGTTAAAAAGAAAAAAAAAGTTTTCTTAAGAGTAGGCAGTGGGTCAGGGGACCACTGCCAGCTCTTTAACAAATAAAATAAGCAAACGTCTCATTTTAAATGCAGTCATATTTCCTTCAAGGAAAACAAGCTGCAGTTTAAACAAACATTTTGCTTTATTAAAAAACAATCACAGGCATGGTGGTCTGCTGACCCCAGCTGTCCGCAATCCCGGTGATGGCCTCCAATCATAGTGAGTTTGGAATTCCGTCCCACAACAATTCGTAATTTGTTTTGCTAATTAGATCAGTTCTTAAAACTATTTACTGACCGCAGAAATGCTGGTCACAAACTGTGACCAGTGTTTTCTGACGAGTAAATAGTACATTTGTCCCTTAGCTCATTACATGGGAACATATATCAGTAGACAAACCTGCCACCCCCATGTTCAGGGTCCTGTCCCACAACCACTTCATTAGGCCAATAATGCACAGTCATATTGCCATCTCTCCCTACTCTTCTTAAGGTGCTTTGTCATACCACATAAATCTAAACCTTTCATAGTTTAAGGATGGTCATCTCCTCAAGTATTGTTTTACTTGAATGGATAATTTGATAGGTCGTAGCAGTGAAATGGCAATTTTTCTGAAACATGTGTGGAAAATTCACCTTTAGTATTTTATTTGTGGTCAAAAGGGTCACATTTCAACTACTCCTCAGTCACCCATAGGTCCCTTCCTTACCTCCGTGGGTTAGGAGTAAGATGGAAGACTTGAAGGAGTACCCTCTCACTCTCCTACTACGGTGTGGTTTCTTTGCCCATTGCTATTCCCTCTCCTGGGGCTAAGGCTACAGATTCAGGGAATGGTAGCCAGGAACAGCTACTGTTAGGCATAATAGCTTTGTTTAAAGTAAAATATAGACTTTAATCACCACTCATATGAAAAAGTGTCACCACTTCTCAAAAAAAACCTCTAACACACACACACTCATACACTTGCAATACAGTAATATGATAAACGATAGGTGATAGTATTACCTAAATAAGCAGTACAATTTTATAACCCTTTGAAGAATGAAAAGCTGAGGAAGCCACAATGAAATTTGAACTTCTGACCATAAGACTGCCCACAGATTTCCACTGTAGGACTCATAACGCACTGCACCATCTAAATGACTAGATCTGCTGGCTATCAGCTAGTAACATAGCTCAGTGGGGTAAGGCACACTCCTCAGAATTCTGTTTGTACTGTGCAAAATCACCTTGTGATAAACCAAATAAGGCACATGTTGATTTAACCCTTCATATCTGAGCTTTGAACATCAAATGGAAAGACAAGATGCAGAATCAAAGTTATTGCCTTTTAATTTTCTCAGATTTTGCCGTTGATCACCTTTGGAAATGAGGTTGCATGGCATTAGTGCACAAAATGGAATACCGACCGTGAAAGTACAAGTGTATAATACAATGGAGTGGAGTCCAAGCTGGGCCCAGAAGGGTATACTTCACACAAAATTATCAGGATAACTATGGGCTATTTACATTATTCCATTTTGTGAATATCTTGGAAATCTGGCATGGATCTGGCCCATCTGGATCAGCAATGACACATCTACTGTTCTACAGTTTAGTTCTCTGAAATTGGTATAAATCTGACATTTCAAATATTCAGTTAGTATTTCTGCACTTTGAACATGACAGACTGAATCAAACATAATACATTGTGAATGATATATCAATGCTACTGAATGTAAGCATGATGTTGTTTGCATGTAATAGTGCCTTGGATTCACCATCACCAGTAGAGGTCCCTTTTATGGCAGCTGAGAGAGAGGTTACAAAGACAGTAAAAAAAATGTAACAGAGTTCAGAGGCAGCTGCGTCTGTAGATGAATTTTATGTTGGTTATAATTTCTCAGACCAGTCCTGCCATCACAAGAGTTCTGAAGAGGTACCCATACTGAACTTGGTCCCACAGTATTTCTCCATCGATATATAGTGTGACGCTGTCTTCTGGAAAGTCTCTTGTTTGCTAAAGTAAATGTGATAAGGTTCTTAAATGATTCCTCAATATTTGTCCCAGCAAGAATTAGAATTATGTGTATGAAAGAAGTAACGTGATTTTAAAATCTGTCAAATTATTAGAAATAATTATAGTACATAATAATGTATTGGAAAATATATGTGGAGATTTCATTTGGTCAAAAATTATTGGAAAAATAAAGGCCGAATTGCCCAACATGGATGCAAAATGTGGATTCTTGGCATTAAACTGTTTATATTCAGAATTTGACCTCAATTTATCTACGAAACAATAGTGCAGATTAACATCAGTTCTTAAGTATTCCTCTTTAAAACAGAAACAAATGGTCAAATTTAATGAGGATTCACAAATTTCTGACATATTGAGAGATTGGGAAAAGCCCAACATATTGCATTTGTAAATGCTTGTCTATTTTCTATTTTAAAGGGGAAATTTCTTTTTAAGGTCTCCGGGTAAGGTGTGGTATCAGATTAGTTTTGGAATTTTGTCTGACATAAACATCCTGTCCTAAATTGTTTACAAAAATATCACCCACGGGAGTTAATAATAGGACATGTACCCACAATCGGGCAATTTCTTTATACAATATTTAGGAAACAATATTTGAGTGTACAACAGATTGGCTTACAGCTATGGGGAAAGGTATGCCACTGAAGGTGACATATTACCCACTCTTCTGGCCTTGGCCAAGAGACAGGAATATTCCTTTCATTCCTGCATGCAGCATTGGCTTGACCTATTCATACTCGCTGTGAAATGTGAAATGCTAACAATGGCCATTCCTACATTATTAAATATGGTCCATGTCCATATAATCATATCATTATTGTTACTAATAATATAGAAACAGGGCCATGTGTACGTAAATGTCAAGAAGTTCTAGGCCAGTATTTCCAAAATTACACACTTTATAATTTATGCTTGTGCAATGTACAAATGCTATTTGGAGAGTAGGAAAAGTATTTCACGCTGGAAAAATGGAGTTTGCAACTATTTCAGAATCAGAATAAAAGGGGCCGTGAACGGATGGATTACCCCGTTACAAAGGTATATATCAAAGATTTGCGAGCTCAGATGAGGTTGCAAACCACTGTTGAATTACCAACCCCTGGAGTTGGAGTGATAACTGATTCACAAAGAGACTCTTCTTAGTTAGAGAGAAAGGGTCGTAATGTCTCTCCCCCCCTCAATGATACTAAATAGCATGATACATTGAGCACATCCACCTATATGGTTTACGCTATGGTGTTTCTCATGTGAGTTTGTTTTGCAAAACATATTTAACTAAAATCAGTATGCAAGTGGATATATGTGTGTAGTGAGGAGGCCTTGTGACTATTAGTAGAGTTGTTTCCTTCTGTAATGTCCTTGTAACATGCGATCTGTAAGGAAATAAATAATGTTTTTCTTATGTCAGATTTGGTGTCCTGTGGTAATGAGATAGCATCCGGCTTTGCATATAAAAGGGTGATGTCTATTTTGCAAAACAATTTCAGCTTTGGAAGTGAACTGAGAAATGGGATTTTATGGTTTATTTTAGAGTTCATCTGAATTAAATTATGTAACACTTTTTGTGAAGCACATTGATTTTCACATATTCTTAGCTATTGTCCACAACAACATCATGTTGCTGGCTGTAGCTTTCAAAGTTATCCTATAATTGTAGCAAAACTGGAATTAGATCCATACATTTAAGTGGAGAGATTTAGGCTTAATTTCAGCAATGCAAAGTTCATCTGTAGCAGTGTCCCTGTTTACATGTTTACTATGCTGTCATACTCTCAGACATTCTGGGCCTTTGACAGTGCACCTTTCTGTTCTCCCGCTGTCAGCTGTCATACCGTTTGCACCATTAAGTATATGTCTTCCAAACACTGCCCTAGGGAACTATTGTAGAGCAGTGTGAGTCATACAAATGGCAGTTTTTGCTTTTCTTTCAGAGATTGCATCTCGCATAAAGACATGTTTAATGTAACCAACCAGACAGTTTTTTGTTGTGATAGCATGTGGCATTTTTGGTTATTTTTGAAGGGTTTGTTGTTGTTATGCTTGCAAAAATATTCCATCCGTCTTCCCCAAATCAATTGTCTTTCACTGCAAACAGAATGCATCTGGGTCGCCATGCCCTGAACAAAAAAGGGAATGTGAGTTGCTGCAAATGTAAAGGTTTACAGAGCACCAGGTAAGGGCGATGCCTTCTTCATCCCTGTGCTTACTGGCTGGGGCAGAGCCGAAATACCGCAATCTGGCTTTGTGCAGCTCGGTTATCCATTCCATTCATTTTGGCTGTGTGCAGTGTGGGGTTAGCCGCAGACCCTGTCTTTAGCCATGTGTGGTGTGGGGTTCACTGTCCAACCCCTCACGGGCAACAAACCCCAATGGCCAGAGGACCTTCCCTGTCACCAGGCTTTGCATCAAACTCCTTGCAAGCAGCCAACCTCATGACACACAAGCCTTCTGGCGTGCACAGTGTGTGGTTAGTCTCGCAGGTCCTTGCCATAGTCAGGCAGACTTACTGACTTTGTCTAAGGGTCACAACACCAAAATAAAAAAAAGTGAGAATATTGGGTTTCTTAAAGGGTGAACATATCAATATATATAGCATATCTATTATCTTTCGCCAAAAAATCCTCAACATTATTAATCTAATGTATATTTCCATAATCCACACAATGCAGTGTTTAATAGTATTGATTATTCAAAATATATTTATGTAACAATAACATGTCCTTGATTCTTTCTTTTAATATTTTTTCGCTCACAAAATTTAGTCATGAAAACAACCTCAGGGGGCTTTGCACTTCAGCTGAAGGGCATAGAGCTATGGTATGTTCTTCATGGGTCATGGTTTTAATGACCCAGGAGACTTAGTGTGTTTTTTAATGTTTTTGGGAGGTTGATAACCTCCTTGCGGCCCCCACAACATTAAAAAAGTGGTTGGTGGCTCCCCTGCCCCCTGTAGGGACACCACCATGCCAAGAGACAAAAAAAGGAAATTGCCCTCTCAGGGAATTATGGGGCACCCCTTCAATGAATAGTGAATAATAAATGAGCTTGACGCTAGTTTATTATTCCTTTTTTCTTTTGTAAATATTTTTGTGGGTGTCCCTTTGCCCGTCTGTGACACCCACAGGTTTTATTTTAGTTGGGGGCTTCAGGAGGAGTCCCACGGTCACCGCAGCCCCAGCCAGCTCCCCATGTGGGAATCGGCCTTTTTTAATTTGGTGATGGGTGCCCCGGTACTAACCTGGTGCACCCACAAAGTAGTGATCAGTGGGGGCCACGGTCAAGCCTCCTGTGGGGCTAGCCGACTTCCCAGCCAGAACTTTACTGGTTGCTGATGGGAGCTGGAACTTTGTCTTTGCTCCAGCTCTGCTGGGAGCAGTATTTTCTTATTGCTTCCACAGGGCAGGAGAAAAAGTTGAGTTCTCTGCCTAGGAGAGGGCGGGCATACCCTGCCTACACTCTCCCGGGCAGGGAACCAAAGTATCATGGGGGTGGGCTCCCTGGGATACTGGGAAGTATAACTCCTTGGGGGATAGGGCCCCTGGGGCTGATACCAGCACAGAGAGGGGGTGAATGCCCCTCCTCCCCTTCTTTTAACAAAATTTGGCCCTAGGTGGTGGGTTCCCTGTGTCTCAATAATGGCTCAGTGGGGGCACATGACCCCTTCCCTTTATTTGATAGGGTAGCCCTGGGAAATTGGATCCCTGGGGCCCAATAGTGGCACAGGGCATGGGCCACATGCCCCTCCCTCTTTAATTTGTATTTGGCTTCTGGGGATAGGGTCTCTGGGGCTCAAAAGTGGCTTGGGGAGGAGGGCCACATGCCCACCTCCCCTCTAATTAATATTCAGTGCTAGGGTACTTGGTCCCCGGAGCCCAATAGTGGCTCAGGGAGGAGGGGCTGAATGCCCCTCTCCTTTATTTAATATCCTGTCCCAGGGGATGAGGTCCTTGGGTCTCAATAGTTGCACAGGGAGGTGGACTGCATGTTTCTGCCCCTTTCATTTGTATTTGCTTCCAGGGGATTGGGTCCCCAACACCCAAGAGTGGCTCAAGGACGGAAGTCCCCACTCACACCCTCCTCCCAAATATTTTTTAAGAATGACCCCAAATTCCTGGCCAATATAATTTCTATAAAAACCACTGGCTGACATTTTGTTTATGCCGCGATCCTGCCAGAGTCCAGCCAGATCACAGCTTAGAAAAACTATTTATTTTTACTTTGCCCCCGGGGGTGCACAAGTGCTAGGGGGCAAGGTTTACATACCCTGCCCCAATATATCTTTTTTTAAACAATTTCAGGACAGGTGACTAATCAATTTTGCAGACGGGTTACTCCTTCACAACGGTGACAGATACCCTGTCCGCCTGAATATAAAACCGCATAATATCTTATGGGATTTATATTTCGGTGGACGGCATATCGATCAACGTTGTGACAGAGTAACCCGTCTGCCAAAATCTATATCAGGCCCTTTTTCCGAGGCCTGTAAAGGCCAACTACTCCTCCTGTTACCTCCAGTAAGTCCCACACAGCAGGATTTCTAAGAGGTCTTCGGAAGCCACGCCACCTTTCTTCACCACTCTGCAAATGAGGCGCCTGGCACACTACTGGTTGGGGATGAGGTCCACTTTACTCCTGAGGGACCATGTGGGCCAAGACGTTCTCCTGGTACCTCCTGTAAGTCTTACACAGCGGGATTCCTGAGAGTTGGTTGTAGGCCTACCCCCTTTCTCCACCACTCTGAAAACGCGACTATTACTTAAAAAAAGAAAATAATTCAGTGAAAAAACCAAGGGGTACAGGGATGTTATAGTTAGGAAATGGAATTTAAAAACACTTTAGAAATTAACTGAAAAAGCCACAGGTTACAGGGACGTTATAGTTGGGCTCTGGCTTCAACCATACAAAACCAGTGAAATTCAGCCACCATAATTAGTGAGCTAACTATAACTGGGGCCCCAGCAATGCACTGCTTATGACCTCACATACCACATCACTCATGACAGAGAGAAGCAACCCTCGTGTTGGATGGCCGACAAAGTCCTCTATGCACCTGGAACTAGAGTTCCCACTTCTTGAGTCTAACCACAGATTCAGCAGATATGGAAGAAGAAACCCAGAGAAATAGACACTTTTGTGTTCTGAATGAATTTAATAGAGTTGTGTCATGTTTCTGGGGAATTTCCATCTAGCGGAAGCCTTAATAGTTCGCAGATAGTAAAAGGTTACACTCAAGGTCTAGTAGATGTTACTACACTGAAAAATACCTGCCCCCACAAATTCTACCCATATTAAATGCATCAGCTTTGTCACAGCAGACAAGATGCATATGTTTTGTTTAAGAGACAACTAAATCATTGTATATATGGGACTAATAGTCAGAGAGCTTATTTATCACAGTTTAATGCATTTCAGCTTAATATAATCCATGAAAGGCTTTACTTTCCCTAGGTGCAGTTTATAAAAGAGTATCGCATGATCCACCTCCTAGCCTACTACTTGGGCCTGACGTATTAGATCTCATGATAGAACATTCGAACAGGAGAGTGTTGAGGAAGGTTCTTCACAGGTGAGATAGGACCCAGTCAGGTATAGATACATATCTTCTTTAGTTACATGTCAGGTCCAGCTGTAACAAGCTGCAGGCTTCCTCTCAACCCATTCACACCAAAATTCTATTACATCATCATTCAGTCTTAAAATTTCAGACATCAACTCAGTCATAAAAAGGATGGTGTGATACATGATTCTACAGAGTTGTAGACCTTTCTCTTCGCAAGACATCTCTGATATTGTATCCATTTGATCAGTAAGGTGAACATTATGTCCAACTTCAGCAAGTGATTGAAGATTTCTTATTTTTCTTAGGTGGTTTGTTGTACCTCCTTTGTACCAGGTGCTTTGGTTGTGACAGTAGGAATGTTAATGTATGTTAAAATATTATGCTTAAAGTAAGGTATTAAGGCCGACACAATGCTTGGTCCTCAATGTTGATAACACTGCCTGTGTCTCTTTTGTTTATGAGACCCTTCCTGCTATAAGGACTAATACCAAGGTTAACATGAATGTCACCTTTAGTTAGTGAATGTACCATCTTGGTTCTCCAACAATGTAATATGGTATGCTTACTAATGCTTACTAATGATTACCTGAAAATGGTGGTTATAAATATATTTTACACAACCAAGGCCAACATTATGTTTTTTGTGAGACTGTTCAAATTGTTTCATTTGTCAAATCTGCCAATGAATTATGAGGAACAAATTTTGAAAAACATCTGGAAAATGCGAAATAATATAATGGTGTCTTTATTATTTATTAGCTCACTAAAAACTATGAGCAAGTGACAGAAACACCCAGGTGAAATAAATGAATTTATTCACCTCAAATAAAGCAGAAACCTATGTCAATGATGAGTGAGAAATTCCTCTTAGCTTGCTGCAGTATTTTGTGTCTGATAATGAGCATCTGCCCAATTAAGTATTCTGTATGATTCACAGGGTAGCTTCTCCCCTGACCGTGGTAAATCTGTGCATGGGAAATCTCTGTGGAATAAACACAAGGTTGGAAGCTTTCCGCAGTCAGATAATGAACAGTTGGAGCAGAGCGATGCGGCGGAAGGATTTGCCGGCATTTTTTGCGGCTTCTGGGGACCATAGCCATCCAAGCTTAAGATCCTTACGTCTTCTAGATGGGCTATTTTTTCAAAAGCAAATTGGTTCCTAGCAAAAAAGCATAAAGAAATAATTAAGTTCCAATAGCGGTGTTTATGACTTTATGTCATGAGATGTATATCAATGTAGATTTGTTTGAAGTCATGCATGTTCAATTACTTGTCGATTATTTATACTTATCCAAGACGTCTAAGAAAAAGATGTGTGGTAGAATTTTGTGTTTATAAAAAAAGGGGTAGTATCATGAGTATTGTCACTGTATTGTGCTAGGGGAATTGTGGTACTACTGCGGAAGATGAACCTTAATATTTCTATTAATGATAGTCTGACATGCTCACAAAGTTTTTCAAAGCTCGGATTACACTGCCTTTAATGTTCAGGGCTCACTTTGGTATCACTGAAGCACCATTGTTGTCCCTTCTGTAATTCACAATGCACAGCACAGTTCCCTCATTTGCATAGGGTGTCCCAAAATATACAAATCAAGGAACTTCTTTTCACCTTTGTACATGTTGCCATTTGGAACATGTTCTAAGTAATGCATACTCCATGGAGCAGAATACACTGCATGCCACTATGGGGTAGTATTCGAGGTTTATCTGTAAGTAAGAGGGTAAGAGCTTAGGTAGATGGCTAAAAGATGGACATTCTGGAAATTCACCTAGAGAGAAATCATAGCCAGCACCCCATGACGTGGGAGTTGTGGCTTTTTAATAAAACTAATCAGCCTGAATGCCTTGTACACAATCGGTATTAGACAACCTATCACTGAACTTTGTGGGGTGGATCCCAATGTCCTGTTCAAAGAGGTGCCCTAGTACAAGCAGGACCTCAGTCATCCACACAAAAGTCAAGAATCCTAAAACACAAAGTGATAGAGAAGAAGATTAGATTGCCACTTCAACAATAAGCAGTGCAGACTAATCAGCACAAATGAGCACTGAATCTGTGTGTGCCTGACACCCCGTGGGAGTGGGGAATATATTAGGTTCATAACGCTGGTAGTCTGGTAATGCTGGTTCTGCTGGATGTGTCAGCAGTGTTCAACACAGACTCAAATTCCATTCTGTTTTGCAGACTGCACGATGCAGGTATACATGGCAGAGCACTACACTGGCTCAAGGATTTTCTAGCAATCGTACCCAAACCATCACGTTCGACTCCTTCAGTTTCTTCTCTATGCTGGTTAACAGAGGAGTCCCAAAGCGTTCCTCCCTGAGCCAAACATTTTACAATGTCTACATTGCCACGTTCATGCAGATTGTCAGATCCTGTGGACTTGAGATCGTGTCCTGTGCTGATGACACCCAACTAGTCATCTCTTTTGAGCAAGCTCCTAATATGGCTAAAACAAGGTTTGCCCTGTGTATGAGGAAAATCATTGATTGGATGCCTAACAACTGTCTCCAATTAAATGTGAAAAAACAGAGATAATGCTGTTTGGCAATGCTCAGGAGTCTTGGTCAGTGAACTGGTGGCATGTCGAATTAGGCCCGCCTCTTGACCATAAACAGGTGGTAAAAAATCTCAGTGTCAAGCTAGACCAGGCACTTTCTATGAAGGACCAAATCAGCACTATATGTGGCACCTGTTTTTCCACTCTGCGTCTACTTAGGAAAACTTCCCATGGCTCCCTGCATCATCAAGAAAAACCCGAGTCCAGACACTGATCACAAGCCGCCTGGACTATTGGAATGCATTGTTAGTTGCAGCAAACAAGTCTTGTTTGGCTAAGCTTCAAGTTGTGCAGAATACCTCAACCCACTTAATCTGCAACCTCCCCTCCCGCTCATCCTCTTCTCTCATTTTGGAAGCTGTTCATTGGCTCCCCATCAGGAAATTAGCTATTTTTAAACTGTGTTGCCTAATTCACAAGGCAATAACCACACAGCTTCTCTCATACTTGCATAACAGACTGTCTATACCAGCCCACGTGAATGGCTTAGATCCTTGAACCAAGCTCTTCTAAAGATTCATCGCATTTGCACCTCCTGATTTGGTGGCAGATCATTCTCTCATCTTGCCCCACTCCATTGGAACAAGCTTCTTTTGTAAATTCAAATATGTCAGGATCTTTCTACATGTAATAAACTTTTAGAAACATCGCTATTCTAGTGGATATACCTGCACTTGCCATATTCTGGTTGTTAGCGCAAAGGTACACCTCCGGGTAGGAGTTGTTTTAGGTCTATATCAAATGCCTTTAACATAACATAAAAAACATAACATATTTCATTCTGAGCTCCTGAAAATCCCACAAGGAGCAGGGAAGTGTTTAAGATTAACCGCTTGCTCTTTAAGTATGCATGAATAGGTGATTTATGGTAAACAAATGAGCATATGTTACTCTTGCATTCGGATCCTTGCTATGGCTTTACTAAAGGCAATTGTGATTACATACCCGTGCCACCTATGTATTTGCTGTGTGCGAGTTGTTTGGTTCATGCGTACCTGCAGCTTTACGCCATTTTCTTTGTTTGTAATAAGTCAATTTCTGCTGAGAGCATGGTTTGGTTCAGTACTCTGTGAATACAATAACCGCTGTGTTTGGAAGGAGAGGGAGCCAGGCGCAGTGTTGAGCATTTACACTTGCTGGACGTTTCCAGAAATAAACCTAGGCGAAAGCTGAGTTTTGTTGTGGAGTGCATGCAAGTCTCTGCATCTGTTACATTGGTTCCACTACCCAGACACGTGTACTACACATACACTTGCACTGGAACAGCGGTAGGCCCTTCAGGTACCTTCCATTTTGTGAGAACGTTTTTACAGTTGATCGATCCAAATAATAACTTGATTTGAGTCTTTTACTGGGACAGTTCCATTCCATGCCACAAGCAATCAGGATTTATAAAGTATGGCTAATCACCCCATAGGTTAACCAGGAACTTGCAGGTCGTGATGGTCGAACAACCAGGCCTTGAGGACCATTTGGAATTTCGGAGGTGAGGTGATAGTCTGGAGGTGCGTGGAAAGGCTGTTCCATGTCTTTGTTGTGGTGTGGGAGAAGGAGCTTCCTCCACTTCTGCTTCGGTAGATGGAGGAGTATGTGCAAGTGAAAGGGAGGTGGAGTCTAGTTGTCTCGACAGTTGGTGGAAGTTCAGGTGGCGGTTAATGTATGCTGGACCGTGGTTATGTAGAGCTTTGTGTGCGTGGGTTAGCAGCTTTATCTGGCATCTCTTCTCTATGGGGAGCCAGTGGAGTTGCCTGACGTGGGGTGTGATGCGGGTTCATCGGGGAAGGCTGAGGATGAGTCAGGCTGCGACGTTCTGTATGGTCTGAAGTCTCTGTAGGAGGTGTGCAGCAATTCCTATTTAGAGTGCGTTACCGTAGTCGTCCAGTCGGCTGGTGAGGAGGGCTTGTGTCACGTGCGGCCAGTGTTTAGGGGTAGTCACTTGCAGATCTTACATAGCAGACGGTGTTGATCTGTGATTTCATGGTGAGCTTGTTATGTTTCAGAGGTCTCTTCCATGGTCAGAGGGTGTGGGTGGGGGTCCTAGGTCTGATGGCCACCAGGGGTGTTGCTACTGTTGCCAAAGATTAGTACTTCCATCTTGTCTGTGTTCAGCTGGAGGAAGGCTGTTCCAGGTCTCTGATGCAATGTGGAAGATTTTGGTGCAAGTCCATGCCACAAAGTAAATGGAACATGCTTGCATTAATCTCAATCCCCAATAAGCAAGGAAAAGCCCACACAGAGGACTTTGCACCTAGCCTGCAAGCAATAGAATAGAATCCAAGTTGTCAACTATGCCTGACATATTTCCAGGCTAATCAAACAAGCACTGTTGAGTTTTGTTATCGTGATATCTATCGTTTACAGTGCTTTGACACCACGGGCCACATTAAAAGGTTCAGGGCTTTTTGGGAGGTAATACAATTACCTGTAAATATTGATAACATTGACCTTCACTTCCTATGCCATCAGCTCTCCAATGCCATCTCTGCATCGAGTTTATAACACAGACTTCCCATGGTTAAAGGTTCTATAATCGGCGTTTGCAATATTTTCCCCACACAAATTCCAGGTTTTAAAGAAAGAAAGTCTTGTGGTAATACTGTACGTGGTAGTCTTGTTTGGGGCACAAATGAGAGTTTGTGCCAAAATCGAGTTTACCTTGGGATGTAGAATGAGGCCCTCAAGTGACACAGCAGTATGTCCATACCCAGTTATTAACAACATTTCTTCTCTTCCCATTGATTGGGCCCTCCCTGCACTCAGTCTCACAAACAAACTCATGAATGGCTTCCATAACCTCATTGGAAGGAAGTTTGACTCTTTTCTCCTCATTGAATCTGTGATGGACGTAGAAGTGAACAACTCCATTGGGCGGCGTTACACCACGTAAAATGGACCATGTCATCCGTCTTCATGTGACGCCAAGAGACAGGGGTGTCTTAGCTGGCCTTAGCAGGTGAGGGGTTTTATTTCTACAATAAGAACATTTTTGACTGCAGGGGCGGCTCCTCCACTTGTACGGAGGAGCTCCAGAGCTGAAAAATAAAACGGTAATAAAGTTTATTGGTGTTTTATTTTGCAGCAACCCATCCTGTGAACTAGGTGTCAAGATGGGGGAGGGGCCTGCACTGCCGAGTGGCCGCAGCAGAGAGCCATGCTGTTCAAAATGTGCATGTCTCTTTGGCTGGCTGCCTTGGGTCGGCCAGCCAGATATTTTAAAATTCTCTCACCCAACCCAGCTGTCTTAGACAGCTGGGTTAGAGAAAGTGCAGGCCTCCGGTGTGCTTAAGGGCGCTGAGAGAGGCCGCTCTATCCAATCCTGGCTCTGCTTTCATGCTGTGAAAGTAGAGCCAGGATTGGATGGTGCAGTTTCCTGCTTCCGGGGCTTCCAAAAGACACGGGGGGGGGGAGGAGGTCTTCACTCTGGGAAGAAAGGAACAAGGTGAATTTCTTTTAATATTTTTGTCTTGTGCCTGCCGCCCCCCCAACCCAAGGTAAATGCCAGCCTCCACTGTTAGACTCTGCTTAACAACGCACTAGTTACCGACAGAAACTAATTATCTGGGAAAATACGTATGAAAAGAGTTGGCCTCTATCCTGTCACTCCATTTTACTTCAGGTTCTCCCCATATATCTCTGAAAATGCACACAGATATCGTTAGTACTGTTTTGAAAAAGCTGGCTTGACATATTTTTATTGCTGCTTCTTTCCACATGCATATGTAATGAGCCAGACTCTCCCATGCTTGGTGCAAATGGGAGGGGTGAAAGAGGCGGCAGACAGCTTGTTCTGCCCCCACATTCTATTTTAATGTTACTTCTGATAGCTCAAAATTCCTTTTAATTTTACACTGAGTAGCGTGTGCCATTTTACTATATCTGTAGGCTGCTGTGCGGGTACCAGTTTCTTGCTTTGCAGAAAATGAGCCACATTCTGAAAAGAAAAGACAGAGATTTACTTGTGCAGGTTAATGCCTATTTCCCAGGTATGTTTTTTTTAGAATTCACAGAATACCCTGGAAAGCGGCAACTGCTTCAACGTTCCAAGTGTATTTTGAGTATTCTTTGCACAAGACCATTTTGCATGCACAGGTTTGGTAATTGTGCAAGCAAAATGTGCATGCCCATGGAATGTGCGCTTTTAGCTGATGTTTTTGTTTCTTCAATATTCACCTGCTTATGCGGGCACCTACACCCTGAACACTTTTGCTAACGTGTAATATCACACTGCACTGCTCTACTATTATTTGCAGGCAAATATATTTGCGAGTTTAAGTTTGCATTTTGGGAGCAATACACATAAATTTGCATTCGTAAATTGAGATATTTGCACATCTAAATTTAGTTTAAGTGAACATCTAGCTACGCAAGTAAGATCCTCACTGTTTCAAACGGATGGAAGACCTGGTTGACCAATCCATATACTTTGGAGAAGTACAGACAGTAACACAAGATGCTACGAAATATATATATTTTTTTTGTATAAAATCTGCCACCTTGAACTTTTAACCACTTATTGTTATATCAATTTTTTGTGGATGTGACTAGGAGAATTGGGACATGTGGTTGGACACGCTTATCTGGTCTTTCAGTAACAGGCCGTATATTGATTCAACACCAGAGGACCTTTGCGTCCTCCAACGAGATGCAGCCAGCTCTGTTTGGCACAAAATATAGTTTCAGGAAGAGTGTTTTTTTTTACTGGTTGAGTTACAGCGGTACGCTTCTGACAGCACGTCTTTCATTGCTATGATAAGGGGGGTCATTTTTAGGTTCAGCACCATACATAGAGATGTTAACCAGCTACCTACCGAAAGCTTCACAGATGAAGTAAAACGAGCAATAGTCAAAATGAAAAAAACATCTCTATTATATATTATAATATTATATATATTATAATATTGAGAAGTTCAAAGCCAAAAAGTTGAGGTACAGAGAGATATCCGAGAATAAAAATGAGAGATGAGTCGAAGATTATGGCAATTTTGTGAACCATGGCAGAATCGAGATTCGAGAGGGAGAAGAAAGTCCGGATAAAAGTGGAGAGGGAGATGTTTGAGAGGCAGTAAAGAAGATTCCAGTATTTGATGGACTCAGGTGGAGAGTGTGAGAGGACATGTTAAGTTGAATTATCAAGAGGCAACTGAGAGGAAAACGACATTAACAACGCAGTGTAAACTACGCATGCCGTTTCAATGCAAGCGTTACCACGCTTGCCTTTATCACGCATATTCCTTTACCACGTATGCCTTTACAACGATTTCCGTTGTAAAGGTGGTAAAGGCATATGTGTGGTTAAGGCAGTCAGCGCTCTAGATTTGGAGCGAGCGGGGGGTGGGAGGTGTTGGAGACTTCCTGCAAGGACAGGAAGTGGAAAGAACGGTTTAGTGAGTGGCCTTTTTTTGCTTCTACGGCTGGGGCCAGACTATTTTTCAGGACTCGGGTCGAGTTTTACGGCTCAGGGCGGGATGTTAGGTAATTTTTAGGGCTGGAGGCCAGTTTTACGGCTCTGAGTGAGGGGTCGTGTGTGTTTTTAGGGTTGGGGCTCATAGCACTTTTTAGGACTGGATTTTAGGGCTCAGGTCGGGGGGGACTGCCAATTGCCAATAATGAATTTACCCGTGACCAAGGCGGTTTCGCCAAAACATGTTAGGTTTGTTTTGGCTTGATGCTTTATAAATAAATTCTTTCAAGCTCTTTGGACTCATGCTTACTTACGGAAGGAGTGCACGCGTGCTTGGATGTACGGTGAGCGGATACAGAGTATAGGGTGACCTCGGACCCTGAGGTGCACCACCACTTTAGTGTCCCGGCAATTCGTGAGGAAGTGACAAGTATATATATATATATATATATATATATATATATATATATATATATATATATATATATATATTACCTACTGGCGGTCGCCAGTAGGTAGTTATAGTTAGGACCCCTTTTCCATAGGAAATCCGCAACAATCTATTTTGAATAACTTTGGCGCCGGTCGACGAATCCTCGCGAATTTCTCAAAATAGGTGGGGCGCTACGCTCCGCTCCTACCCTGAAAGTCTCGGGAGGATTCGTCAAGCGGGGGCTGAGATAAAAGGGGGGTCCCAAAACGCGTTTTTCCCATGCATTTTTCCATAGGACCTTTAGACAGGGCTACAGCCCGAACGGCTGAACAGAATTACTTGAAATTTGGCAGAGAGGTAGTCCTCAGGTCAAGGAAGTGCCTTTTGTAGGTTTGGTGTAAATCTGTTCAGTAGATTCTGAGAAAATAGCCTTTAAATCAATATATATATCTGAGCCAGCTTACGGTACGCTTACGGTAAGCTTACCGTACGCGTACGGTGGCGTGCGCGAGCGCGATTCTGATTGGCTCTTAGATCTTAGTAAACATTCGAATCGGCCGAAACCAGGAAGCGGCGGCCGCCATTTTCTCTCTCGCACTGAGAGTTAGGTTGTTAAATAAAACCAATACACATGTAAAGGAGCTGTTTTGACAGCTCACACACACATAGCCATGATGAGGGAGTCCCCCAAGACCCCCCAAGGCCAAAAATGCCATTTTTATTTTTTCGCTAATTTCGCCGATTACGCTTACCGTACGCGTACGTTAAAAAATGTAAAAAAAAAACACTATCCACACTCTCCCCACCCCCTGTCCTTTTGGTGGCCGCAGGCCCCCAAATGTGCAGGGCTTATTAATGGTGTGAAAAACCACAATATTTTTAACAAAAATAATAAAAGAAAAAATTATCCACACTCTCTCCACCCCGTGTGCAAATGGTGCCCGAAGGGCACCATTTGTGCATGGCTTATAAGCACCGTAAGCACAGTAAGCACCGCGTGCTTACTGTGCGCACACGGTGCGCGAAGCGCACCGTGCGCGCACGGAACGAACTGCGTTAAGTGGGCGCGCACGCCACGAATGGCGTAAAGTAACTTAGCATTTAAAAAACCGTACAAATTCACTGAAAAAACCATAGGTTTCACACACGTTATAGTTAGGAATTAGCATTTAAAAAACCTTGCAAATTCACTGAAAAAACCATAGGTTTCACACATGTTATAGTTAGCGGAAATTTTACTGATAAAAAACCAGTGAAATTCCCCCGTTATAGTTAGTGCAGGCAACTATAACTCACGCGACCGCAATCTTCTGCTGATGACATATGTGTCTTTATGAAAAAAAAATATTTGTAATATATGTATAGCTAAAAATGTATGGAAGAAGACATGGGCAAATAAATGTCTAAATACAGTATTAGCATCAGCAGAGGATTGCGGTCGCGTGAGTTATAGTTGCCTGCACTAACTATAACGGGGGAATTTCACTGGTTTTTTATCAGTAAAATTTCCGCTAACTATAACATGTGTGAAACCTATGGTTTTTTCAGTGAATATATATATATATATATATATACGTGTGTGTGTGTCTGTAATTTGAATTTTTTTCAGCGTAAGATTTTGAGGAAGAGACCCCTCTTCCCCCTCTTTTATAAATAAATTGTACCTTTTTCTTCTTTGCTGGGAGAAGCTCCCAAACCCCCTGTTAAAAAAAAATGAAATTTACCAGCCTATACCCACCCCTAAACCATAAAAATAGCCTTCCCACCCTATACCTCTATCCATCCCTACTCCCTAAAAATACCCTTACCACCCTATTTTTTACCCATCACTAAACCCTAAGAATACCCTTAGCAACCTATAAACATACCCACACCTTAACCCTAAAAAAATACCCTTACCTCTGTTAGATTTGGGGGTCTCTAGTTGGCAGAGGTAGGTACCTTTGTCCAAGTAGGGGCCCTCACGTCTATTCAGGGTAAGAGAGTACACTCTTAAAATAACCCCTGCTCATCCCCCTTGGTAGCTTGGCACGAGCAGACAGGCTTATCTCAGAGGCAGTGTGTAAAGCAATTATGAACACATACAGTAACTCAGTGACAACACTACAGATGGACACCACACAAGTTTTATATTAAAAATAAGTATTCTTTATATAGATTTAACACAAGACCATAAACAACAAAAATCCACAATACTGTAATTAAAATGGTAGCATTAGCTTGGTTCTCTTTAGATGTTAAAATGCAACACTTTGAGTTCAATGTACCTTAAGATGCGTAACGCTATACAACGAAAGTGTTGCAGGGAAGGTGGTGCGTCGGTTCCTTACACGCAAGAACGGTGATGTGTCGAGTCCCTACTGATGCGTAGGGGATGCGTAGGTTCTTCTCGGCGAGGGGAGGTGATGCGTCGGTTTCTTACTGCGCTTCCAGGGCGATGCGGCACGCAACACCGTGATGCGATGAAGATCCGGTGCAATGAAACAAAGATGGCGTCTTTTCTTGATACGACACGATGCGGACCGCGACAGGCCCTGCGACATGCTTCCTGGTGATACGGCGGCATCTGATACGACGTCGATCCTCTTCTCTGGTGATGCGAGGCGCTTCGGCAACGATGCGAGCTGCGACAGGCCCTGCAACACGCTTTCTGGTGATGCGGCAGCGTCTGATGCAACGTCGATCCTCTTCTCCAGCGATACGAGGCGTTTTGGGGAACCGGCGATGACTCAACAGTTCTTCTGGGCCGCGACAGGCCCTGCGACACACTTCCCGGTGAGGCGGCGGCATCTGATGCGACATCGATCCTCTTCTCCGGCGATGCGAGGCGCTTTCTTGTTGTGAAGCGACAGTGGCAGTGCGGCGACACGCTTCTTGCTTGTGAGTAGCTCTTCCAGCTCCTTGCGACATGTAGTCCCTCAAAAAGCCTCACAAAGCAGCAGGCACTTCCAAAGAACTCTTGGGGAGCTGGTTGGTGAAGTCTGTTGTCCCTGAGACTTCAGCAGGAGGCAAGCTCTCTCTCAAGCCCTTTGAGATCCTTCACACGTTGATGAAAGTACACACAAAGTTTCTCTCTCCTTTCTTTGGCAGTCAGGCAAACACTGCAGGCCAATCCCTCTAGCTTAGGGATAGTCACTCCTCAGTTCCTCTGGTTCTTCTCCTAAGGAAAGAGGTCTTCTTGTTTCCCAAAAGTGATCTAAAGTTCTTGGGTTTGGGTCCCAATATTTATACTCAGTTTCTCTTTGTTCTCTGAAGGCAGAGAGGCCTTTGCCTAGTCCAAACCAGTTCTGGTCAGTCCTGGAGCACTTTGTTTACATGACTCCTTCTTTCCTTTCACAGTGCAGGGCAGAGACATCAGACGCTCCACAGGAGGTGGAGCCAGCATTGTGGAAGGCAGGCACAGCTCTATTCAGGTCCCAGGTGCAACTCCTCCCACCCATCTGCATGCAGATCTTTCTATTCAGTCCTGTGCTGACCCACCCTGCCTCCTGGTCTCCCCAGCCCCTGTCACTCAAACTCCAGACAAGGAATACATAATCTAGCAGAGGCAGGCTTGGATGGTTAGACAAGAAAAATACCTACTTTCTAAAAGTGGTATTTTCAAACACAAAATGTTAAAACCAACTTGACTAAAAGATGCATTTTATCATTCTGAGTTCAGGCATACTAAACTCGAATTTCTACCTAGTTCCCTGAGTCAGTTAGGATTATAAGATGTAATAATCAAACTGCCCATTCTGGCCTATGGGAAACAGAAGCCTTGTAATAGTGAAAAACAAAAATGGCTGTAATTCACTATTAGGACATGCCACACACACCAGGGCATGCCCTACCTTATACTTACAATGCACCCTGCCCTTGGGCCTACCATAGGGGTGTCTAATATGAAGAAAAGGGAAGGTTTAGGGACTGGCAAGTGGGTGCACTTGGACAGTCAGCATGGCAGTACCAGACTGCACAAAGGCTCTGCAATGGCAGACCTGAGACACACTTTTGCAGGCTGCTTCTGTGGGTAGCACAACCAGTGCTGCAAGCCCACCAGCAGCATTTGGTTTACAAGCCCTGGGCATGCCTGGTGCACTGTACTAGGGTCTGACAGGTAAACCAAACTAGCCAATCATGGGATCACAAATCATACATCAATTTACAAAAGGGAGCACTTGCACTGTGGCACTGGACAGCAGTGGCACAGTGCCCTGAGCAACTAACACCAGCAAAAACGTGAGGCAACAGCGAAAAATGGAAGGGAGACTCACGCCAATGTGCCAGGTCTAACAATATATATATATCTATATATATACGTGACCAAGGCTGCGTGTCAGCCGAAACACGTCTTCTTCCCCTTGTGTAAAATAAACGTACACTTTTCTAGCAAGACTGATGTGGCTCGTCTTCTTTTCCGTGGATTTGTGGAGAGGAACTTCTGTGCAATATATATATATATATATATATATATATATATATATATATATATATATATATATATATTGGTTTTTTTTAAGTTTGGGGCTTAGGGGTGAGTAAGGGAATAGGATAGTAGGGCTTATTTAGGGTTTTTAGGTGTAGGTAAGGGTATAGGATGGTAAGGGTATATTTTAGGCTTTGGGCTAGGAAAGGTTATGGGGTGGCAAGGGTATTTTTAGGGTCTAGGGGTAGGTAGGGATATATGGAGGTTGTTGGTCTTGGCCTGTGGAGCGGCTGATGTCTCTGCCCTGCACAGTGAATGAAGAGAAGGAATCCTGTCAACAAAGTGCTCCAGAGCTGTACTTGCCTTCCACAATGCTGGCTCCACCTCCTATGGGGCGTCTATTGTTTCTGCCCTACACTGTGAAAGGAAAGGAGAAGTCTGGTAAACAGAGTGCTCAGGAACTGGTTTGGACTGGGCAAAGGCCCCTCTGCCTTCAGAGGACAAATGATTTCTGGGTATAAAAATTGGGACCCTGATCCCAAGAAATTAGATCACTTTGGGAAAACAAGAAGAACCTCTGCTGAGGAAACTATCCCTGAACCTGGGGGATTGGCTTGCAGTGGTTGCCTTACTGCCAAAGAGAGGAGAAAGGAACTTTGTGTGTACTTTTCTCAACTTGTGAAGGATCTCCAAGGGCTTGGAAAAGAGCTTGCCTCCTGCTGAAGTCTCAGGAACAACAGACTTCACCCCCCAGCTCCCCAGAGTTCTTTGGAAGGGCCTGCTGCTGTTGTTGGGCCTTCTGAGGGACTGCGTGTCACAAGGAGCTGGAAGCGCGACTCAAGAAGGAGAAGCATGCCGCCGTCGGAGCTGTTGTCGTCGCATCTCATAAAGTGTGTCGCCGCTGAAGCATCGCATCGAGTGGAAGCGTCTTGCATCATCCAGGAAGTGTCTCGCAACGCCGAAGAAGCGTGTCGCCATCGCAGCCATCGTAGCTGACGCATTGCACCACATCAAGAGAAGAGTCTTGCATCGAGGAAGAAGCGTGTCGCCATCGCAGCCATCGTAGTTGTCGCATTGCACCGCATCAAGAAAAGCGCCTCGCATCCACGGAGAAGCGTGCCGCCGTCGGTGCTGCTGTCGTCGCATCGCGTAAAGGGGTGTCGCCGCTGCAACATCGCATCAAGTGGAAGCGTCTCGCAAACGCCGGAGAAGAGTGTCGCTGCCAAGGCCGCTGTCATCGCATCGCTTAAAGTGTGTCGTGCTGCAGCTGAAGCATCGAGTCGAGTCTTCCCACAACACCGGAGAAGCGTGCCGCATCGGGAAGATCTTCGCCTCTTTATTTCTTTGCACCAAAAACGTCATCGCATCAACATCGTTGCAACACTTTTGTTGCCCTGCGTGTCGCATCTAAAAGGTACATTGACTTAAAGTGTCGCATCTAAGAACTTAAGAGAACTAAGCAAAATTCTACCATCTAAAGTAACAGTATTGTGTGTTTTTTTCGTTTAATGGTCTTGTGGTAAATCTATATAAAGAATACTTATTTTTGATATAAAACCTGTGTGGTGTCCATCTGTAGTGTTGTCACTTGGTTACTGTATGTGTTCACAAATGCTTTACACACTGCCTCTGAGATAAGCCTGTCTGCTCGTGCCAAGCTACCAAGGGGGTGAGCAGGGGTTATTTTAGGAGTGTACCCCCCTACCCTGACTAGAGGAGAGGGTCCCTATTTGTCACAAGTGCATACCTGTGCCAACTAGAGACCCCCAAGTCTAACATATATATATATATATATATATATATATATATATATATATATATATATATATATATATATATATATATATATATATATATTATCTACTGGCGGTAGTTATAGTTAGGACCGTGTTTCCATAGGAAATCTGAAAATTCTATTTTGAATAACTTTGGCGCCGGTTGACGAATCCTCGCGAAATTTTCAAAACTAATGGGGCACTCTGCTCAGCTCCTGCCCTGAAAGTCTCGGGGTGATTCGTCAAGCAGGGGCTGAGAAAAACGGGGGGTCCCAAAACGGGTTTTCCCCATGCATTTTTCCATAGGACCTTTAGACACAGCTACAGCCCGAACGGCTGAACAGAATTACTTGAAATTTGGCAGAGAGGTAGCCCTCAGGTCAGGGATGTGCCTTTTGAAGGTCTCGTGTAAATCTGTTCAGTATTTCCTGAGAAAATAGCATTTAAATCAATATAAATATCTATAGGCGCGCTCCGAGCGCGTACCGTAAGCTTACCGTACGCGCACGCCGCCGTGCGCGAGAGCGATTCTGATTGGTTGTTAGTTCTTGATAAACATTCGAATCGGTCGAAACCAGGAAGTGTCGGCCGCCATTTTGTCTCTCGCAGTCTGAGGGGGTGAAAAACAAAGGTGGAGAACGTGAAAAGGGGGCAGGGTGGACAGCTCCTGACCCCCTAGCCTCGAAAAATTGCGGAATGCGCGTAGCATATGCGCACGGCCTAAACGGAAAAATTCCGTGAACTTCGCGTGCCGATTCCGCGACTACGCGTACCGTGCGCGCACGGCAAAAAAATAAAAATAAATAAATAAAAAAATACATAACTTAGCATTTAAAAAAACGTACAAATTCACTGAAAAAACCATAGGTTTCACACACGTTATAGTTAGGAATTAGCATTTAAAAAACCTTGCAAATTCACTTAAAAAACCATAGGTTTCACACATTTTATAGTTAGTAGGACATTTCACTCGTGAAAAACCAATGAAATTCCCCCGTTATAGTTAGTGCAGGCAACTATAACTCACGCGACCGCAATCCTCTGCTGATGACGTCAGATATTACATCACTGATGACATATGTGTTTTTCTGAAAAAAAATATTTGTATATACATGGGTAAATAAGTGCCTAAATACAGCGATGTAATATCTGTAATATATGGAAAATTGCATGGGGAATACACGTTTTGGGACCCCCCTTTTTTCTCGACCCCCGCTTGCCGAATCACCCCAAAACTTCCAAGATAGGAGCAGACCTGAGCACCCCACGAGTTTGAAAATTTTGCGAAGATTCGTCAACCGGTGCCAAAATTATTGGGAATAGAATGGTGCGAATTTCCTATGGAAAATAGGTCCTAACTATAACTACCTACTGGTGTATATATATACATACGAACACACGCACACAGAGTTTTACCTTTAGAATACTTATATTGAGTAGTAAAGACATGCGTGGTAAAGGCATGAACAGTAAAGGCATTGCGTGGGAATGGATTAGTGGTAAAGTCATTTTGTGGTAAAAACAGCATTGTGAACGCTGTTTCCACCACTCAGTATTAATGACTGCCTCTCAATTTGCTTAACTATCACTCAGTATGCCAGGAAAGCTGCCTAATATTCTAGGATACTTCCAAACTGCCAGGATGTTGCTGAGTATGCTGAGCTGCACCTGAGAGCTGTTCAGTTAGCTCTTTATTATTTGAGAGTGGTATCTATTATGCCATGTTTATGTCTAATATTCCAGAGTGTTGTCATCTATGGCAGGCTTATGCCCAAAACAAAACACCAGATGCTACTGATGATGCCATGTTGCTTCTGAGTATGTGACAAAGGTGGACCGCTCTAGCCATAAGGCTACATCCTCCCCCCATATCTGCATATCTCCGCATATCACTTGACCAATCATGCCTTTACAACACAATGCATTGTAAAGGCATATGAGGTAAAGGCATGCGTGGTAAAGACCGCCTTGCTAAGGCATGTGAAGTAATCACATGTGTAGTTCTGTCATACAACCCTGGAGAAAGGATGATGCAGAAAATGTGAAAGGAAGGAAAATAAAAAAACATCTAAAATTATGAGCATAGGTCTATGAATTAAAGTCAAATTTGGAAATAATTGCTGAGTGGAAAATGCAGCAGGTGTTTTTATTTATTTATGTATTATATTCTCCAGCCCACCACTTGTTATGAAAGGAAGCCGCTACTGGCGCTACCCATTATGCCAGGAGCTGATCAATATGCCAGAGATTTGTTTTTTTCCTCCAGTTTATTCTCTATATCTTGAAACCTTCACTGGTGCGTTGATGTGGGGGATCACCACACTGCACTCTGTTGCTGTGTCCACCCACAGGTTCCTCCACTTCTTGGTGTAACACAGAGTGTGAACAATGCAAGCCAGAGCAAATGCCATGCCATGACGTAGTGTGTTGTCAATCCATTTTTCAGTTTCCATTGTGGAAATAGAGAAGAGACTGTAAATTCACTCATTCGTGTTATTGGGTTTGCTGTTTTCCTGTTGTGCCACATAAGGCAGTAGAAGTATTGCCAATATTTATTAAGATCTGACTTACTTAATTAAAAGTAAACACAATGTTCCAAGCCTAGGCAGCTTCTGCTTACTGAGAAATGTCTCTCTGTCCAATCTCACCGAATAAATACTTGTAGCATCATATTTTCTTTGTGCTAGCAGAATTGTATTTGTCTGATATTTTGTCATATTTCAGTGAAAAAAAAATCATTCACCGAAGAATAAGAAATACTTTATTTGTTGATTGATAAAAAAACATTACAAACAAGAATAAAAAACACATTGGGTTATGAGCATTATTATACCAATTAAATTAACTAGTATCACATCTTTAGCCGACAGAGCACATATACTACATTTTGTTGGGAAATATCGTGGTACATTGGTAATCAATACCCTATTTCGCACTGAAAGTTAAGAAATGCCCGAATATCACTTGAGAATGTTTTTTATTCCCAGTGTGCAGGAGCACATACCGTGAAGGCACTGGCCATGTGATGCATAACTCCATGTGGAGAAGCACAAAACAATGTTCACAAGGAACTCATTTATCTTGAACAGTACATAATCTGCAACTAGAGTAGTTGCTCTGATTCAATCTTAGTTAAAAATATACTTATTCATTCATGACCCTCCATTGAGTCACAGTACAAATTACATCCGAGTATCTGTGTAACATAGTGAAAAAAGCTGGGAAACAGGTTATTGGTAAAATTCAAAAGGACAAGCTCAATACAATGGATACTAATTTAATTCAGGTTCTCTCTTTTGTATGGTGTCGGCGGCGTTTTGAGCCTCTCTAGATACAGGGTCTCTTTAGGTCCTATATACCTTATAAAGATACCAATAATCCATCTGGAAGACCCATGCTGTCTGGTTGTGGATCAATCATGGAACCCCTGGGACATTACACCAATAACCTGTTTCCCAGCTTTTTTCACTATGTCACACAGTAATCACTAAAATAGGTTATGGTCACTTCACTGGTGTTCACAATACCACTACGAATGTGCAACAAAATGCAAATATTTTAATGACTTATGTTTAAGGAAATACGTCTGTGGTACAGACTGTAACTGCAG
Organism: Triturus cristatus; assembly: GCF_964204655.1. Taxonomy (NCBI): domain Eukaryota; kingdom Metazoa; phylum Chordata; class Amphibia; order Caudata; family Salamandridae; genus Triturus; species Triturus cristatus. Next base: position 714,077,833 of record NC_140588.1, on the reverse strand, counting down.
AATAAAATTACCTACTTCGGCTGAAGTAAGGTATATCTTTAATTAAAAGGTTTGTTGGGCTTTTTTAAGGAATGCAAATACACGAATATGTATAGATACTCTGATATAATGTGTACTGTGACTCAATGGAGGGTCATGAATGAATGAGTATATTTTTGACTAAGATCGAATCAGAGCAACTACTCTAGTTGCAGATTATGTACTGTTCAAGATAAATGAGTTCCTTGTGAACATTGTTTTGTGCTTCTGTACTTACCCAACTCACAAGGATGTATGGGTTGCTCTTGTTACTTAAAATATTGATTGCATAACTCCATGTGAGCAGGTCAGTCATTGGCTGACTCACCTTGTGCACATCACAGCTATCCCAACTCCAACATTGCTCAAATATTACTTGCTGCAAAGCGTGAAATAACCAGCTACAAATAAGCTTATAAAAACACTAGAGCCTTGCAACTGCAAAACCAAGCAACGAGCTTCTGCTTTCAATCTGAGCAATGGTTTGGAATGGCCAGGCTGATTAATCGAGTAGCAGATTGCAATCCATTTTCTGCACTGCTCAGTGTCCCATGGGAGAAGGGAATTAACGTGATTCCTCATCCCTTTTAGCCTGCTCAGCATTGCTGTGCTATTTGAGGCCAGGAATGATGTCTGTGTCATCGGCTACCGTCGCCAGAATGCCTACAATTAGAAACCCTTACAAAGGCACTCATTGCAGCCTTGAACTTATTAATTGGATAGCAAAGTGGAGTCTAAAATTAAACACACGGAAGACAGCGACGGCCATTTTCACAACCCCTCCTCTTTGTCATTTCACTGTATGTTAATGGACCTCGCGGTGCATGCTAAAGCTTCCATCTCATTTATTCTCTCTAGGCTGGTGCACATGGAAACTGCCTCCACAAAATAAGGCATGAAGCATAGTAACTCTTGCAAGCTGTTATAGCTCTCCCAGTGGTTAGAGTCACAGGCGTGTCGAATGGTTATCTGATGCAGAGAAAGAGAAGAAGGTGAGCACTATATAATGCAAGCCTCTGGGACAGGAGTGCACAAACTTCAATGCACTGGGACAATTCTGTCTCGCATTCCTGAGTAACACATGTTACACTGGGGAAAAATAAAAAATAAAAAGTGGTGTGTTGAATGCTTAAATTAATCTCAACCGCTTGGCTGCATTCCGTCCATCCTTTTTCTCACTTCCCCACTGCTGACAGAGGCCCACGCCATAGAAAACAGACTTGGTTCTGCTCCAACAGAAACAGTCCAGCACAATTTACCAGGTCACATCACCTCTGGATGGAAACATACGCAACCTCAGACAAGTTTTGGCCTCAAACGGCCACATCAATGAGATGCAACTTGAGTCCTTTTTCTCAGTCAACGTAAAAACAGTGTTTAATTTGAGCTGGTGGATGCAAGCGCTCATTTTTAGGGACTAGGACTTATTACTCATTATTAGACTTTGACACAGAACAAAGAGAGAACGTATAGACAAGAGGGAAGGAAGAACGAAGAGAAAGACTCAACATACAGAGAGAAAGCATGAACATGTTAGCACATATCAACACAATTGCAAAAAACGCCCGTTTCCATTTAAGCTACCTGAGAAAACTAAAACTCTTCCTAAATAAAACAGATCTTAAAACAGCAGTTCAGGCACTGGTCATATCAATGATTGAGTATGGTTTCACAACTTTGGCCGGGCTCGCCAAGATCTCAACAGCCCCACTGAAAGCATGTCTTAATGCAGCCTCAAGACTTATATCTGGATCCAAAAAATTCTACCATATCTCCCCTCACTTGAAAGTACTCAACTGGTTGCCCTTCGAAGCAAGAATTCAATTCAAGTTGGCATGCATCACTCACAAAGCGTTACACCACAAAACACCAGTTTACCTAGCACAGAAATTCACGCTATCAGGAGGGTGCCGGTTGTCCAGGAGCCACGCAGACCTACTACTGAAACCGGCTCGTGTTTGTAAGAAAAGAACTTATGACCGAGCGTTCTCAGGGGCAGCTCCGAGAATCTGGAACGCACTCCCCCCTAACATACGAAGAATTCCATCCATCGTGGCATTCAAAAAGGAAGCAAAATCGTTCTATATGAGGAAATTTCTGCCATAAGTCCATATAGCAGAACTACTGTCTACAAACTTATGACTGTTTCCTTGCTTCCGATAGCCCCTCATTAACCTTATATGGGCGTGTATATATGTTTTCCTTGTAGCTTAATGTTTTAATCTATTCATGGTAACTTAACTGTTGACCTATATATATGTTTATATGTTTTCCTTGAAGCTTAATGTTTGATCTAGTCATGGTAAACCACTAATGACTTGGTAACTTATAAGGTTTTGTTTGTTGAAATGCATCTGTAAAGCGCTCTGATACCCTATGCAGGGTCATGTTCGCGCTATAGAAAACACTAAATAAATAAATAAATAAATAAGGGTGAAATAGAACCTGCAGGATTGAGACACAGGGGCATATAGTTTAGGGTGGTGGCTGAAAAAGGCATGAGGTGGAATCAAGACTAGACGCTCCTGGTATTCGGCACTCCCGACATTGGATGGAGCCCGTAGAGGCATCTGAGAAAAACTTTGGGCCCTGCCACATATTCTTTTACAAATTAAGCTAGACGTACATGTTACACCTAGGACATCCCAGTTAGAACAAAAAAACATGGGCAGAATGCTTGAATTATCCTCAATTTACTCTGGGCTGCATAACAGTCTATTGTTTTTTCCCTCACTGTTCCTCTGTAGACAGGGACCAACTTCACGCAGGTATCACATGATCCCGCTTCAATAGAAAAAGTTAAGGTAAAACCAACCTACATGTGACACGTGTGCCCAGATGTGGGTTCAATGTTTGCTGTGCTGTAAAATTCAAGCTGACCTCACTGAAGCCGGTTTGGGATTGCTTTTGTTAAACGCCCAGGAATGTGGCCTGGCAGTTTGGGCTGTTCTTCTGTGGCAGGTACAAGTCTAAATTACTTAGGAATAGTCAATCCGTGAAAAAGTTTTTTACACTTATAAGTGTTCCCAAATGTTACTGCAAACAGCAGCACAAAATACATCTGCTGTAATGCAAACTGTGGAAGAAAACTACATTGGTACCTGTGCAATAGCAGTACCTGGACTAAAGTGAATTTCTAAGGTTAAGCATGTTTGTAGAGTTTTGCATTTGTTGATAAAAAGAGCCCTCATTAAACTGATGTGCTAGTCATATGCCTGACGCAAGATGACTCGTTTGACTTGGGTCACAGTGAAATACGTCAAACCACGGTAACATCGTCTCTGCTATCACAATACCCTGCCCTTAAAATACCTTTGTATGAAACATGGTTCGCAAATTGCTAGAAAATGAGGGAAAATGCGTTAGGCTGGGATAATTTTCAAGGTAGGTTGTCATGACATTCTGGCCATCTTTCTAGACATGGTTATAAAATATTCTGTATTACACAGGGAGAACATTCTGTGAGATTTTGAAGTTTGTGCAAAGTCCTATGTAAAACGAGTTCTTCCTATTTCTCACTACAAAGCTGTAACACAATCATAAGGACCACCAGTCGTTTGGACAGAAACATCTGTATGATAGCTATTTCATGCTACAGTCTTGACCCCTCATATCTGTGCTGTTGGCAGCAAAAAAGGAGTGCATGAGGGATAGCCCTCTGTCTCATTCTAGAGTACACACGCCGACTTTGAACGAGCAAAAGTACATGTAGATGACCACCGATGCCCTTGGGGTTCTTCCTGTGCATCTGCATCAGCTACCTAAGCAGTCTGTGGTCTCTGAACTCAGAAATGACTCCTAACAGGTCGGCTCTCAGTCTCTTAAAGGCCCAGACCACCACAAAGGCCCACTTCTCCAAAGCACTCCTACGCTGTTCCCTAGGTAGTAGCTGTCAGCTGATAAATACTGCAGGTTGGTCCTGTCCATCATTTAGCTAAGAAATCAGTGCCCATGTGTCATTCTCTTCTGCATCTTTCTGAAAAATAAACTCTTTGCTGAATTCAGGTGACACGTTGATTTGTGCTGTGTACAGTGCCTTCTTCAGGGTGTCAAAGGCCTTGTGACACTATGTCCAGATCACGGTATTGGGTTGCTTATTTGAGGTCAGTCCCATGAGTGCTGCAACAATGTCCTGTAGTTTCTAACAAATCTGTGGCATTACCCAGTGAGACCCCAAAGAGTCCCTACCAACTTGGTAGCCAAGGTACACCATGATGTCCTGTCCTACCTGACATTGGCTGGCCTTGAGAGGCAGGCCTGTCTATTTGTGGGGTCTGAAGCCCTTACTACAGGTAAATCAGGTGGTCTTTCCAGTTGGGGCTTAAGACAGCACTGTCATCCAAATAAGCGGTGAGTCCTCAAACCTAGACAGAACCTGGTAGATCACCCTTTGGAAGCTGCAGGGGTGTGCTTTTGTCATGTATATAGGTGGTGGACATACATGCCTGAGCCTGCATATCATATTTCACCTTCCATGCCATAGGTGTCTTTCAGTCAACATTTACAATGGATGTTTAGTGATATTAAACAGGCCAAACAGGGAGTTCCTATGTACAGCACATTTTTTGGGGGGAGGTAAAGGCTCATTACTACAGTTAAGTAGTGATAAAGTGCTCAGAGTCCTAAAACCAGCAAAATCAGACAGGAAAATGGAGGACCACAAAAGAATTGGGATAATTTCTTACAGTGTTTTTCTGCTGCACTATCTCCAGAGGTGAGAGAGTCAGCACATGCCCTGTAGATAGCACCATTGAGTAGCCATGGTGCACTGATGCAAATGGGGTCCTTATGCCAATAATGCAATTTGGCCCAATATGTTACGGCCATGCCATTACACCCACTGAATCTGTATTTCCTTTCTCAAACTGTCTCTCCTGTGCCTCTAGGAATAGAGAGCAGGCGATGGCAGGAGTGTATGAGCACATCATTAGTTCCTCTTAATGCTGTACAAAACATGTACCTACATGCTCTGCAGGAAGTTCCTGTTTGTTCTGGTGAGACGTAGAGGGCATGGAGCCAGGTGGGATGAGACATAAGGGGCAGTGTTACAGAAGTGAGCCTGTTTATGCACTACTGGGGCCATCCATGCTTGTGCTGCCTCTTCTGTAAGACCGATTGCAGGAGTGCACATGCTGTGCTCCCACATCCACTCAAGGGGGCGATCCATCCTTTACATTGTGACATGTCCCCATGCAAAGGAGAGATTGTGGGTGGTGTTCTCCGCTCTAGCCTGTTACTGCTGCAGGTGCAGGGGAACACAGCTCCAGGCAGGAGCAGGACCTGTGAGCCTCTGAGCAAGTGGAGTGCAGTTGAGGCATCCACCATGGGTGCTCTTTGGGAAGGAGGTTAATGAAGGAGAGGAAGCGCACTCGTTTTCAACTGTGTACTCTTAGTAAACAAAGTTTGGGTGCAGACGAGTAGATCCCCCTGAGTAGGGATGAGAAAACTGTGCGAAGCACGTTCTGGTAGGAAGCGTGTCACTCGAGTTGCACTCCGGTGAAGAAATTAATCAAGCGAAGGTTATATTCTATAATTCATAAATTTATTCAGTTCACATGAGATTAATCATTCCTTTGAAAGATATGTAGTTGTCACTGAAGATTGTACATCACAAACGAGTATATTAAGATTCATAACTCGATGTAGCCCAATGCATTTCGGGCCTATGTGGCCCTTCGTCAGGGGCAGCACTAAAAGGGAGGATACAAGGGAACAGCTATTACTCAATATGATAATGTAATCATTGTAAAAAGCAAGATACAGAAAACATCAATTCACATTTCAAAAAATTAAGTATAACTGTGAGACCAGCGAACAGGGGTGTCTGCTAAGTATGAGAAATGAAAAATAAATTAAAACGGTAGGTGCGTGAACACATGCATTGTTTTATGTAAAAGAATTGTGATGAATGAGCTGGATTGAGAGGATGCACCAGCGTGGGTGGTAAATGGTGTGAAAACTGTCAAATATTAAAACTGGATTGCGTGCGAATAGAAATGATCTTAAACAAGAAACCATGTGAAGGAAGTCGAACAACGTACGTGCAACGTCACGAGTGTACAAGATCGGGGTGCGATAGGTATAAGAACAGTAAACTATACAAAGATAGCGCGAAAGTCCAAGGATGAAAAAGTGAAAAAGAACACCAAAAGTATGTGAGTAAAGAAGGTGAACGCAGAACAGCATGAATATCTGGGAGCGTAACAGAGTATCAAGTGGCGTGCATTACTTACATGAAGATAGTCGATTCGAGCAGAATGGTCAAACGGGCCGGCTTCTCAACGGGTTAGTAGACTGTGAATAGCGCGCGGTTTTTAAAGAAAGAGTGTCGGGTGATAATTATCACTAATCAGGTGTGTAAGGCTTCATAGCCAATCATATGCATCGCTACTCGTTAATGTGTCATCTAACGTGTGTAAAACCGATAGGTTGATAGTGGAAGGAAAAGACCAATCAAAGCGGGAGAATGTAAGCCTGTTTACGTAGTGCAAACGACTACGTGGCGCGTGTAAAAAGTTACGTGGAAGGTAAAAACTGTGTCTAAATTCAAGACGTAATGGTAAATAGAGTCAAAGGGAAAAAAAGATGTAAAAAGGAATATATAAAAAAAGGGGAGAGTGCACAGATGCAGGTATACAAAGAGGACGTACCGTGTGACGATAACGTGGGTGTTAATGTCTTAATCCAGTTAATGGCAAAGAAATGTCAAGTGAATGTGTGAGAGTGTGTGCAAGGTAAAATGCGGAAATAAAAATTAAAAATGTGACACATGATTCAATGGTAGTTGCAAACACGCAGTAAACTGAAAAGTGCTAACATACAATGCTAGTAAATAATAATTGCTAGTGCAACAAATAGTTGGCAAAAATAAACAAATAAGGTAAAACATCAGGAAATGCAAGGTTGTAGGGTTCCGGGTCTCATGGGTGTGACCCCAATGATTCATATCAAAGTGTATTCTGAAAACTGGAAACAGTTCGGAATCAGAGAACATTACAAAAAGCAACCTAGATCAAAGCGATCATTGAGTCCTTTAGGATGAATCGAATCAAGTTTGTTGATCCAAAAAACTTCACGTTGTAATAAATGTTGGGTGTTGTTTCGTCCTTTTATAATCGGTACTTGTTCGAGAATCAAGAAGCGTAGTTGGCAAATGTTGTGTTGTAAGCGATCAAAATGATTAGCAATAGGAGATTTTGACTGGTGAGTACGTATGTTGCTCTTGTGTTCGTTCAGACGGATACGTATTTTTCTTTCTGTCTTGCCAACGTAAACAAGCCCACAGGGGCATTTGAGTAAGTAAATGACGTTTTGTGTGTTACACGTGGCTGTTACAGATAAGTTTATAGGAAAACCTTTATGAGGGTGTGCAATCTTATTGCCCTTGATGATAGAATTGCAGTTTCCGCAGTTCAAGCAGGGGATGGTACCTTTAAAATTGCTGGTATGGACTTTTTTGGGCATGGATAAAAGTTGTTTCAAATTTTGAGATCTTTGGTATGCAAATCTCGGTTGTGAATCAAAAATATGTTGGAAATCTGGTTCACTGCTCAATATCGGCCAATACCTTAACACAATTTTCTTGATTTGGTAACTTCTCGTTGAATATTTGGAAATGAACACTGATCTGGTTTCTTGTTGGACCTGTGGTTTAGGTTGAAGTAAATCCTGTCTGGTAGGAATATTAGCTTTGGTAATAGCGTTATCCAAGATTGTAAGAGGATAATTACGTTGTTTGAATTTGTCTATACAAGAAGTTTTGCTGGATTCATAAAGTTCATCAGAGCTGGCAATTCTTTTGAGTCGTAACAGTTGTGAGTACGGTAAGTGTTTTTTTAGGGAAGGCTGATGGAAACTGTCATAATGTAATAAGTTATTCCTGTCAGTAGGTTTAGTATATACTTGTGTGGTGAGTTGATTTCCAGTGTTGGTGACAAGAGTATCCAAAAAAGTTACTGACTCATGACTGATGTTGTGAGTGAATTCGATTCGATGATCCACTGTGTTGAGAATTTCGATCAGTTGAACCAGAAGGGTAGTCGGTCCTTTCCAAATGATAAAGATATCATCTATGTACCTTTTGTAAAGAATCAAATTATTTGTCCAATCATTATTACAGAGAATGTGGTCCAGTTCAAAACGATACATGTAGAGATTGGCGTACGTTGGTGCTGCACAATTGCCCATAGATGTGCCTGAGCATTGCATATAGTACGTTCCGGACCATTCAAAGTAACTGTGGTAGAGTGAAAAGTGAATGAGTTCCATGAGAAATATATTCAAGTTATTGGGTTTGTCAGTCTGGAGTAGAAATGATTCAATGGCTTCAAGACCTTTGTCATGCGGAATTGATGTGTATAATGACTTTACATCAATTGTAACCAGTGTAATTTCAGGGGTGATTTGATTCTGTATTGACTGTAAGATATTCAGGAAATCGGTGGTGTCCTTGATATATGTTGACATCGATTGGACTAACGGTTGTAAATGTTTGTCCAAGTATCTTCCCACTGGTTCATGAATTGAGTTGACTGTCGATACAATGGGTCTAAACGGAGGTTTGGTTGCGTGTTTGTGGATTTTAGGTAGCATGTATATATATGGAAGGAGGCACATTTAATGTTATCTTGCCCTCGGTACCGCCTTTTAGATCACAGTAGTTGAGGTCACTGAGTGGGCCTCTACTCGAATGAAAACTGTCTTTGGGCCATATTATGATTTGGGCAGTCTTGGCGAAAGTCACCACGCCAGCGCCTCGCTACAAGACCACCAAACCCATAATGAGACCAACCGCGGGATTTGACTGGAATCCAGGTCGGGCGGTCATGTGGTGGCTGGCCCACGGTGTTGCCATGCTGAGGCTCATATGTGAGCCTTAGCAAGGCATGGCAATGGGAACACCATTGCACATTCCTGCAGGGCATGGACTGTCAAGTCCATGCCCCGCAGGAACTCGGGGTGCATGCATATAGGGGGGGCACACCATGTGTCTCCTGCATGCATCCACTGATGCAGAGAAAACAGGGGACCCTGTAGGGCCCCCTTAGTTTCCTCTCTTTCACACTTTTCCTGACAACTGTGGCAGAGAGGAAATTCTCAATGATGGTGCCGCAGCGGCATCGCCAGCATATTACCAACCTAACACCGCAGCAAGACCACCATGGATCGCGGAACCCTGGTGGGAGCAGTGGTTCTGTGATGGTCCGACCGCCATAGTCAGAATATGGGAGGCGGACAGCCACCAAGACTAGTAATAAGGCCCTCAGTCATCACCAACTTGGTGCACGGAGGATGTCAACAAATTGTAAACAACACTCTTATTGCCGTTGACAAACTGGGAACCCCTAATAGGAAAAACAAATATGTTCATTATGAGCCCTCCGCATGATATCGCTTTTTACCCTTCCTAATCTTTATCCTGGAAGTCAGGCAGAGATTTAACATATATATTGCTTCTGTTCATGGAGCCGGGGCTGCACCCCCCACCGAACTAGTATTTCTTTAGGCATATTTTCCCTGACGTATGACATTAAAACTGCATTCATGCAAGACATAGTGATGGGCTGACGCGGGAAATAAAAGTACGAAGATTACATTAGCTTTGATATTCAGAAAGTGTTCTCCCATGTAAAAGTTAGCTGAAATCTAATGTATTCATCGTTTATTATTCATGCACTATATTATTTTTAAACTCACTTCGGCAGGGCTGCCATTACAAGCTTTTCCTCTTTCCTTTCATTTTATGCCTTAACCTTTTCCATCGCAGACATTGCTGTCGTCTGTTTCAGGAGTGATTTGGCCAGACCGTGGAAGTAAACAAGAACATGTCATTTGCAGATCGATCGCAGATGTTTTATGATAAACAAGCATTTGCAAATAGCCATTTATTTTAGCCTCCAAAACTGTAGTAGGGGAGGCACATGGGAGAAAGCATATAAAGTAAGAAATTGATTTCATTGGGCACTAAAAGCCAGGACCATCCACAAATGTAAAACCAAATCGATTTCAGGTAAAGATGGAGCTTAGGAACACAATGTAATGGATGCTATTGATATTCATATCGACAGCACACCTACCCACAACATCTTTGTGAAACAGGCTCAAAGTGTCATCATGATGCGCATATGTAACATGGACTAGACGAATTCATCGTGGGTTTACGTATTTGCAGCTTCAGAGACTGATTGCAAAGCATTTTTGACTGGCGCTAGTACTGTACTGTGGTTGACGTGTTGCATTCTGTTTTCACTGTTTTTTTGTGGTTGGTCCAGTTATGTTTTAGTTGTGGTTTTGTTTTGCTTCGTGTTATGTTTTTGTGTTGTATTCTATTACATACTTTATACATGCCAAAAAATGCTGATACATGTCCAGCTAAAACGAGAACAAGAGGCTAGACGTACAAAGGTAATCGTTTGCGATGAGCAAATAGCGGATTTTTGCAATTCACTATTTGGTAATCTCAAACATCCATGTACAAATGTGTGCATTACACATGTTGTGATTCCCTGTGGGTCGCAAATAAACCTACCTCATAAATATTCATGAGGTAGGTCTCGGTATGCGACCTATTGGGAATCACGAAAATCACAAGGATGGTAGCCTCCTGGTCTCAGCGGACCACCATGTCTGTGATTGCTTTTAAATAAAGCAATCTTTTTTTGTAAATGCAGCGGAGATAAGCAGAACCCACCACTCTAGTCAGGACAAGTAAGTGACACATCAAAGATAACCTGTGCTCATCCCCTAGTAGCTTCACACAGAGCAGTCAGGCTTATCACCAGAGCCAAAGTGTAAAGCATTTGTGCAACACACTCACACAAAAACAAAATGAATACACCACAAAAGAGACTCCACACAAGGTTTATACAAATATATACAGCACATCGTGCATAAAAGATAGACCAAAATGACATAATCATGAAAACTGTGCATACTATGCAAAGATCAAGAATGACACATATCATAACATTAGGGTACGAAATGCCATAAAAAGAAACACATGAATCATAAAAGTTTAGTGCATTTGGCATGACTGATGTATATTCAGTATGTGGGACATAAATCGTCAGTAATCTATATTAGGCCCCATTAGAAGGGCTGATTAATCACCACATTTGTATACGTAATGTAATCTGGTTTAGAGACTAGACACATACAGCATTGTTTTACAGTCACCTTGCAGTGGCGATCAGGGCCTCCGTATGGCATCAGCACCATTAGGCGAACTCACAAAACAAGTGTCCCCAGGTACGACATCTCACATCCTAGGTTAAAGACACCAATCCAGACTATGCGTGAGATACCTCACTGGGTCCCCCACATTCTGGGTGCCCCCACGCAGCCCCCTGCAAACTTGCAATGCAGCTTCCAAAAACACAGTGACTCAGCCCCACACCCAGGCTAGTCAGAAGTTCACTGACGCCCCTCAGGCCCCCAGCTTGGTCAACAGCATGGCCGCACGCAGAGGTGTGTGTTGCGACCTCACCCTTCTGCAAAGATGTCAGCTCTACTACCTGGTCAGGGACTATTCTCCTCCCGGCACCCCTGGGATGCCAGGCCAGCATATCTTTCCTGGGCTGCAGGTCTCGACCACTCACCTATGTTGGCAGAGTTCCCCAACTCCGATCTCGCCCCTCCCTGGGGCTTCCCTCACTATTGAGGTGTTGCATCATCACTGGGGAGGGAGAGGTGTTGGAGGCCCTGGCTGTATCAGCACGACACAGGACACACGTTGGTTGGTCTCTTCATGCAAAAGTGGCCGCACCAATGCAGCAGGAAAGAAGCTCTCCAATAGGTCTGTGCTTTGGCCCCAGGAGGTATTAGGGAACGCGCAAACAGAACGGAACACTCAAGTGGGTCCCTGTTTGGCCCTCGGGGTACTGGGGAGTGCATGTTATGATAGGAGCATTAGTTCCTTAAAAAGCATACAGAGAGATCACCATGAGGGCTCCACTGAGTCCAGCACAGTTTGCTGAACCCTGCTTATGTGGTGCGTGTTGGAAGGAAGGTCAGGCCAGTCCCAGACATGTACCGCTTACCACACACTGATCCAGACACAGCACCCACAGAATGTAGAACACTGGGAGAAGTTCCCAAACACACACTGGAGACAATTTGTGGCAGAAACGGGGATGGAGCAAACCACCCAGGCCCTGGAGAACAACTGTGGAGCACTCAGGGACCAGTAGGCAGGCAGGCCAGCACACAGAGTCACTGTCAGATTAGCAGTCCTTTCAGCATCCTAGCAGGCAGCAGGTTAGCCCAACAAAGCAAGTAGTCTAAAATGGCAGTTCCTCCAAGCAGCACAGCAATCCTGTGGTGTGGCATGTAGAGCCAGCAGTGATGTAGAGGTGACTTGAAAAGATTTTATTTTTATTTTTTTAGATTAGATGTATTTATTTAATTTGGTTTACTTCTCTACTGAGGTCAACAAATTATATAAAATACACTTAGTTAAAAACAATGATACTATATCTACTTCAAAACAATTTTTGACAACTCTTAAAAAATTTATACAGATTATGACAGACAAATTCATCAGGTGGTGACTTAAAAAGCATTATAAAACCCTGTACCGTAATTATGTTATATCTGATACGAAGAGGGTTTAAATACTGACGTCTGGCCTCTACTAGTGTTCAATTTGGACATTCAAGCAGTACATGTGATAAGTATTGTACTCCTCCGAGACACAAATCGCAAGTACCAGTTGTGTTTTCACAAGCATTCATTTAGATGTAAGAACTTTTAATGGTAAAATCCCTAACTGTAATAAAAGAATGCAGCGTAGGATCCTGTGCACTAAAGTAAAACAAATATATTGTTTTTGTTTCTGCATATTGTGCGTAATGTTTTAGTTGAGAGCAGTGTTGAACATCGAGGTCATAGCTTATTCTAGGGGGCAACATTTTTAAGAATAGCCTGAAGTGTGCGGGTGTCCAAGATTTTAAAAGTGTTATCGTGCTGTGCGAAAGGTTAAGTGCTATATTAAAATTCGTATTAAAAGTATGTTGCAATTGCTCGTTCCTACAGGTCCCCATTTTTAATATACTCCGTAAAGATCCAAGATCAGCATGTAGGAGATTGTATGCCCATTTTATAATGTTGGAGATAGCTCTAGCAAGTGACCTAACTAAGGATAGCTCGAGATGTAAAACTTGGGACTGGGACTGCTTGGTTGACTTTTGTCAATTTACTATGCGTGTTCCCTTCTTTTATTTTTACTGGATGCCAATTATTTATTTGGATATATTCTAAGGCGTATGATAGAATAGGAGGTATTTTCATTCTATAGACCTCTAATAGGGAAGGAAAATGTCTATTCCCAGTGGAAGAATATAACCGTTGAAGTGCACCAAGATGGGTGTCTGATTTAAGCCCTATATTCCTGAGGTGGGAGGAACTTTTTAATGTTTTTGTAAAAATTCACCCCAGGTATGTATATTCTCTAACCACCTCTATGGATTTGCTGCCAAGTGTCCAATTAAACTAAGTAAAGTGCTTTCTTCCTCTAAAAAGAACAACTTTTGTTTTAAAAATATTTGGCACTAAAAATGTTCCTCTGTGTAGGTGGTTAACGCATGTAAATTTCTTTGTAAGCCGATTGTGTAAGATCTAGTATAACCACATTGTCTGCATATGTAAAAATGTGAATATTACTGGATGATATTTTTGGGGGGGAAATTCTTGATTTTTAAAAAGCAATCCGGGAGGTCACTCATGTAGAGAGAAAATAAAAGGGGGGCTAAAAGACAACCTTGCTTTAATCCATTTGGTGTAGCTATTGATCGAGTTAGTCCCTTTTCTCTTCCCATTTGTACTCTACACCATGTTGCAGTATGTAGAGATATAATTATCGTAAGAAGGTTATCTGGAATTCCTAATTTCACTAGCTTCTTCCAGAGTGTAGGTCTATCTACTCTGTTAAAATCTGTTGTAAAGTCAACGAATACACAATAGATAACCTGCAATTTTGACACTACATATTTGTCTATCATCGTCTGTAGGACAGCAATGTTATCTGTTACGGAAATGTTTTGGGCAGAAACCAGCTTGAGTCACAGAGATCACTCCACTTAAAAATGCCCAGTCCTTCAGATGGTCCAAGACGCTGGCCATAAAGATCTTTCCGGTGACATCCAAATAGGCAATTTGTCGATAATTACTGGAAAGTGTCATTTTTCTGAAATGGGGATCTCAATGCACCCCCATCATGAATTTGGAATTTTCCACCTAAAAGTACAATGAGAATATAGGGAGGCTAAAAATTCACTCCACTCTTCTGGGTTGCTTTGAAGGACTTTGATAGGTATTATGCTGGGCCCCATTGCTGCGTAAAATCTGGCATTCTTTATGTGATGGACTATTTGCCGGGCTGTTGGGGCTAAAGTATCTTGGGTATTTTTTTCCTTCCTGTGGATAGCGTTGTTCAATTAATCCTGACTCCTATTTGATTTGTATAACTTGTGAATGTATTTTTCCCACTCCGATGATGGAACTGGAGAAGCTTGCAAGGGTTGAGCTCCAGAATACCTTAATATTGTTCTGTTTGACTGCTATTTGGCTATCGCCCCAGTTTTTATCCTTTTAATCTTGTCGTGTTTTCTCTTTTCCCTCTGAAGGATTGTTTTTTTACTTTTTGATTTCTTCCAGCCTGATCTCCCCAAAAGTTTTAAATTGCAATCTGATCAATTTAATTTAACTCACTTGTGCAGTGATCAGGGCCCTATCTTTTATGATGTTCCAAGAATTTGTTTGTCCATTTGATGTTTCATGCAAGGTAGCTACAACCTTGGAAATAATGTCTTTATAACTTGTTACAGAATCTGCTGAATTATTGCATTGAATTAATTGCAAGGACAGAATTGCAAAATTCATTTTGTTAATAGTTTTAGAACTCCATATTAATTGCCCTTTTTAATGTTCTACTTCAGTGGTACTGTTCGCCTGCGTTAAAAACCATGGGAATGTAGACTGCATTAGGATTCCAATTTTTAGGTACAAAATTGCATGATCATTTTCTTGTGTAAATGTATTATTTAATAAATGAGCCCCCTGAATAGATCTGGACTACAAATTATGTAGTCTAGAATAGAGTAGCTGGAATTTCCTGTGTCATAAAAGCACCAGGATATCTCCTTCTACACTTCCATTGAGAATGACTCCATTCATTGCTGTTACTGAAGCGAGTAGTATTTTCCCACGTTTGTCTGCTTTTATCTTTGTTAGAAGTAATGGTAATGGAATTGACCAGGCTTCCTCTTGATCACCAATCTCCCATTTTTTCAGGAGGGCTTTTGAAATGTTTTCATTAAAATCTCCTGTTAGGATTATGGGAGGAAACCCTTTAGATTCTAGTACTGATTAGATTGCCTCGAATGTTTTTATCATTAATTAATCCAATTTGGGTCCTGGGGGGATAAAAACATTAAAAATGAGCAGATCTTGAGTGGTACCTGAATTTTATTTCCAGTGCCTGATTTTAATGCATTGGACATTTATGAGAATTATGTTAACTGGATTCTTCGCATAGGAGTAGTGCAAGTCCACCTTTTGCATGGCCCCTCTTCACGGCTTCCGCGAGGGCATCATAGACTTTTTGATCTAAACTTTTTAGGGCCCAAGTTTCTTGGAGGGTCATTATTGCAGGGGTATTTTCCAGGATTAGGGCTAACTTTTCTAGATTTTTCCTGGCAATATTCCACAATGCAACTTTCAGTCTTCTGCTAAAAAGGGAGTTTGTTTGCCTTTCCCTGTTTATTACTATTCAGATTACTGGAGATCCAGGACCAGGAATTTTCATTTGATGACATCTCCGCTTTTATTGGGTGGTTTTTCCAGATTTGTCTCTCTCCGTCTTTGTGGTTAGATTTCCTTCAATGGTTTTAGTGGAATCTTTGGGCCAATAGCATATTTGATAATAGTGAAGATTTTTTCTCTCGTTCCTCTCCCTAGGATTTTTTTGCTGTATTAGGTTTTCTTTGTAATCTACTCCTGCTACGTCAAATAGATTTTTGATAAGGATGTCACTCTCTTTTAAAATTATGGAGGGGATCACATGAGACCAGAACTCAACGGTTGCCACCATAGTTTGAGATTTATTCGGGAAGGCCACTAGTTTTATTTCTGATGTTGTCAGAGAGTGAAGTGAGTGAATCTTGTCAAATAGATTTACTATTCTCTAACGATTCAGTGGATCATTTCCCACAGGGAATAGGTCCATTACTTCAAGGATACAGGAGTGAATCTGCTGCACCTGTCCACTTAGGATCCCAGAAGTTAATTCAATTTCTCGATCTGGATTATTCGTAAACAGATAATCATTTCTCAGAATTATGGACAAATTTGATGCTAGAGGATTTAATTGTTTATGATCTTCTTTTGCATCAATTAGTGATTAATCATGGCCTTTATTGTGCGTAGAATCTGGAAAAGTAATGTTTTACGTATTTGCTAAAGCTTTCTGTGTAGGAGACAGAGACTGCGGAAATTTTAGGTTATCCACCTTTCATTTTGAGAATCTTCATTTTGTTCTTTTCTTGATACTTATAGGGTCCATAAATAATTTACGGAGGGAGTAAACTTTATCATCCTTAGTATTCTTGCTTTTCCTCTCTTTTTGGGTGGTTCTACCCGTTTGGGTCGCCATTTGTTTCTTAACTTGTAAATGGTCTTCAGACGTTAAAAATACTTTGTGGCCTTGCTCATTTCCTCCTTCATTTTTTTCAGCTTTTCTTGTTGGAACGTGAGGATTTTGATAAGTTATTTTTTCCTCTTTTTGTCCACTAAGTATTCGAGTATTCCCGTTTGTGTTTCCAAGATCTGATCAGAATTTTCCATATAATTCTCTAGAAGAGTCAATATAGACTCCAGGATCCTTTGTAATGTAAATAAAGGACATGGATTTGGGATCTTGCCTATTAGGAGATTGCAAAGTGTTGAACAGAGGAAATTCCAGTGACTGTGAAAAGTTTTCCACTAAGTCAGAAATATTGCTTTCGGAGTGCTATTAAATAGTTCAAGTGTCTCCTTTGCTATTTTTGATGCCTGAACAGGAGAACCTAGATTAAGGTTTATATCTGGCAAAGTAAAGTCTTTGTCTGGTATTGGAAGTGTCTCCGTTTCTCTTGCTAGAAAGGATGGTTCCTGGTGTTCCAAGTGCTGGACAGCTTTTGTTGGCTCTATTGCCTGTTTTCTTTCATGTCCTTTGGTGTTTTGTAAAATAATATTATTGTTATCCTGATGAATTACCAGTAGATTTTTTCTGTGCCTTATAGCTGGATTGCACTACTGGATGGACTGGCTTGCCCTGTTCTACAACTAAGGCTACTATCACTGGCCTACCACTCTAGACCTGCAGGGTACATACAATGGGAGGCAGAAAACGTTGAACTGTACTCCTGGGTTACAATTCCTCCCCTGGGTGTAAGATGTCCCAGTTGTACCTCTTTCTTTTGCTGGCGGGTGTGGGGTACAGTGGGTAGATTCGCGGACTACACTCAGCCCTGGCTGGGCCACCTCCATGGGTCACCTGGATTTCTCAGTCCACAGCCACTGATCTCTTATCAAACCCTCCCTTTCCTGTGTTGTGGCTGTCCAGAAAGTATGCACAAAGTGTAGCTGTCACCAGGCCCAGATATAGATAGGAGTCAAGCTACATAGCACATGAGTTATACGCACAGAGAAATGCTCACTTTCTAAAGGTGGCATTTTCAAAATAGTAGTAAAAAATCCACCTACACTAGTAAGCATGATTTAGCACCACTAACAGTTGATTGTTATCACATTGTGTTATAGTCTATGGACAGGGATTTTGTTACATGTAGTCCCACAGATTACCACAGTAGGTAAGGGTTTGGCATTGGTTACCCACTCTGACAAACCCTTGGGGTTTTCACTGTGATGATTCTTGTTAGACACTGTTGATAGTGGATGTATATTGTCTTGCAAGCTTTTTTTCCTACATATTTGTTATTTTATAACTATGTATAAAAGTTCAGATTTATGTACACTTGAATAGGCCGGTGTTGCTCAAGGTGTAAAGTCAATGGTAAAGGGTAAAAGCTTAATTGGTTAATTGGGAAAAGTCATGCCAGAATTCATAGGTTTGATCTATTTATTATTATCCATACTGATAAAATCAGTTATGACAAAGGCATACTACCTACTTATTATGAAAAACATTTGTTGAAAGAAATAGACCTTTAAGGATAGCTTATTATTACACGGTGCTTAAAGCCTGTAGGAGAGTATTTTGTTACATGGAATTTCACAGATGATACCCACAGTTTTGGTGATCCACCTGAAAAAACTGTCGGGATAAACGTTATGCAATACAATAATCCTTGTTAGGTTTTTTTTAGAGCAATGGGATTCTGCTTTGCCAGCTGTAATTTTGAATATATTTGTGCTTTTATATTTTTATGCCAGATGGCTACCTTGTGGAAAGCTTACACTCAGTACAATAGGCTTGATTTCTCTATGTAGAAAAGCCAATGATAAAGGATATATGCCTGATTGTTTATAATAAAAAGTTAAGATAAAGGTAGTAGGCCTGGCATATTGATTGTGGAAATCCTTTAAGGGTAGATGTCTATTATCATGTCTCCAGATAAGTATTTTATTACGTGGAATCTCACAAATTACTACAGTAAATCACATGGAATCTCATAAATTACTGTAATAGGGAAGGGTTTTTGGTTATACCACATCTGACAAATTGTTGATTTAGAAGATTTGCACTGTTAGATTCCTTGTTCTACTCTATTAGGAGAGATAGTATTTTGGTTTGACAACTGTAATTTTGTATATTGTATAATCTTATGACAGTACAACTGATTTTTTTTTTCACGTAGTGTATTGGTTTTTTGTACAATCACATACAACTCCATACTCAATATTCATCAGCATACTCCCTGAGGATTTATCCAAAGCCCCCCACCAACTATATAGTGCATAGTACGAGGATATGTGAGTCCTTCCAGGGCTGTGCGTCAAATCAACCAAGAAACCTTCGTGACTAAGTCCCTACACTGAAACACTATGAAAACTTTACATTCCCTCCCCCTCCCTCAGTCCCCACCAACCAACGCAGGTAGCCGTCTCCGTCCTCTCGTATCATGCAGTCCTAGGAATAGCTATGTGATGACAGTACAACTGATGGTGTTCTTTTTGGAAAGCTTAAGCTTTAAACAGGAGGCCTCAGTTTGTTATGGTGACAAGTCAATGATGACAGCTAGAAGCCTGGTCCATTCACTAGGAAAAAGTATTTCCCATGTTATAGGGCTGATTTGTTTGTTATACAAAAATATAGTAAATGCTGTATGCCAGACATATGATTTGTGAAAAGCATATGTTAAAGTGAATAGGTATTTAAGGGTGGACTCCAATTTCTCTGCATTAAAGGCTACAGACAGGTATTTTGTTACATGAACTATCACAGATTCGCTTTGTAGGGAAGGATTTAAGTGTTGGTTACTGCCTTTGCCAAACCTGAGGGGGAGAAGATTTGCACTGTAATTATTCTTGCTAGAATCTCTACCATTTACCATTCCGAGATAGCCCACACTTTGGTTTTAAATGTGACGGTCATGCTGAACTTTAAAATAACAATAGATTATTTACCTCTGCAAGACAGACATCAGCTGCTATATTTAGTTTCTTTATTGGATATGCTTGCTGTTTTTAGACAGCAGCATATTTCTTTTTTCTACTTGTATCCTTTTAATTAGTCTTCAATAAATTATTGAGTTTGTATGCATTTTTTTCCGGTTTGTGTCAGAGGGTGACTGCTAGAATGAGCCAGTATGTAGTTGAATGGATGCATGAATGCAAAGATGAGTGACAGAGCGCATGTATGATGACCTGTGAAGAGCCTGAATCCACCAAGATACAAAGGCAACTTTAATTCATTAGCCAGACCTATTGGCATTGCCAATGTTTGTTTGTGCTTGCAACTTTCAGTTCGGAAAGCAGTAGGCTTTCTATAACATTTTTGCAATAAATTCTCCCAGCGGACATTCTTGAAGTGACTTTCTGTCATTTCTTTCGCGTGTAGATCACATTTAATGCTTTTATTGTCACTTTTTGTGATTAAAAGCTCTAGCAATGCTGTCATTCCAAATTCTTTTTTGGGATATATTTAAATCAAAGGTTTTGATGAGAAGTTCAGCTTTACAACAGTGTGCGTAAGCTGGCTGTCCTTTAACCCCTTGCATGCCCGCCCATTTCCCCGCCCAGTGCCGCGCCTTCCATTAGCGGGCGGAGTTCATGACGAGCTGGACTCGTCATGGGCACAGCGCCACCGCAGCCCATGACGAGTCCAGCTCGTCATGGGCACTGAAGGGGTTAAATGTTAAACTCTAATTGCACTTTTGTGAAGCCTCACTAGACTACCTCAGATTAATATCCAAGTCAAATATTTATTTGGTATAATGCTTACTTCTTTTTAATGTGTACTATACATCATCACTTGGACTCAGGGTGGGCGTTCAGTCAATCATGGGCAAGTATATGTGTGATTCCTCAGAAATTTTGGGTATTATATCTGATGACCAATCTCTTCACATAGAAAGGTGACTGGATCTTATATATGTAGTTATCTGTCCTAAATATGACCCTATCACAAAGCTTGTCATAGGGTCAAAACTTTGTCTCTATCTTTGTAACAACAGGTTACATTGAACTTTTGTATGTGTTCTCAAAAACATAACTGACCGAGCTTTTATGCTATTGTGTGTATAATGGTTTTACACACGTTTATTGGTCACTGTGGAATTTCATACAGTTATTTACTGGTCATCAGGTTTCATGTGTACAATATTAATTTAGATAAACATTATTAAGGGCCATATAAATATGTGTATCTTTTAAATAGTTGTAGGACTTGGCCTTTTGGCTAAAGTTCCCTAAACTTTTTGCTTTCCCCTAGACCATTTTCCTGACATAGAGTTGCCAATTTAGATGCTTTGAGTACTTTGCCACTGCTGATCAGTGTCAAAGTACAAGTGTTCCTTATGTAAAATGTAATGGTGATTGGTTGGCCATGATTGGTATGTTTGCCTTACTAGTAAAGTCCCTAGTTATGTACACTGTGTGTGCCAGGGCTAGTAATGCAAAGCCGCGCAGAGAAGGGAACTCAGGCCTGCAGTGTAGGGCCTGAGCGCAGAGCGCTAAGTTAGCATGTTGTCCTGACAAGTGCAACCACTTGTCAGGCCTGACTTTCCCTTTTACATACACATTGGGCACCCCTGTGGTAGGTCCCAGGTAACCCCTGGGCAGGGTGCAGTGTAGGTAAAAGGCAGAACATAGACTGAGGTGTGTGCTATGACAGTGAAAAACACTCCATTTCATTTTTCACTGCTGAAAGGCCATCCTGCCCATTGGACAGAATGGGGGAGGCTGGGTGTTGTGTTTGTTAACATAGTTTCCTGTCAGTTGATAATGAAGAGGTGAAGTTTAGTATGTATGAACTCACAGTGCCATAACACATCTTTCTGTGAAGGTGGTTTTGTCACTGTGTGTTCAGAAACCACACTTTTAGAAAGTGTCTGTCTCTACTGAAATGTGGATTATCTGTCTGGAACTGAAAGGTGAGAGGAGCTGGGAGAGGTCTTGACCCAGGGAGGGGGTTGAGATGGCACCAGGCAGCCCTGCATCTGGAGAGTAGGGGGAGGAGAAGCCCGGGAGGTGAAAAGGCCTGGGCTGGTGCCATAAACCAATTGACCCATCTCCTGCTGAGTGATTAAGGATCCAGACCCCCAGGATCAAATGAAGAGAGGTGACCCTGGGAGGGAGACACCCAGAACTGATTAAGGGAGGGGTCAGGGACCCCTGAGCACAAATAAACTTCAAAGACATTACGGGGTATAACTATGGGAGCTGAAACCCCTGAACGTTGGTATGAAAGACATATGGATTGAGACTGAAAAGGCTTGGACCTATTCTGTGGTCAAGAGGAACCTCTGCTAAAGAAGGAGCAACTGAAGAGACTGCTGTGAAAAGACCAATCCTTGCTTTGTGATCTGGGGCTGGTCTGCAGTTTGCTGTTCTAACTAAGGGAGAGGCTGTTGGGACTGTGCTTGGAGGCGCTGGGTCCCCCTGCTTGAAAAAGACTGTGCTTTGTGCCGTGTCTTGTAACCTCAAAGGCCCAAGGTGAGCTGGCTCCCTGTTTGGAAATACAGGATCATAAACGTTTCCGGAGACGTCCCAAGCAACGCGGTGTGCGCGTGCTTTTGCAGCTTGATACTCTCAGACGTTGTGCCTTGTGAGCGTGGGCATGCAGGAATAAGCTGTCTCGGACGCGCTGGGTGTGTGTCGTGGTGCAGGCAAGGCGTTGGTGAGGAGCGCCTTGACATTGTGTGCACCGGGAGAAGAGGTGAGACTCGGACAAGCGGAGTGCGTGTCAGGTTGCAGCCAGGGTGTTGATGAAGAGTGTCTGGGCATCGTGTGCATGAAAAGAAGAAGTGAGTCTCAGACGTGCAGAGTGCGTGTCATGGTGCAGCCAGGGCATTGGTGAAGAGCGCCTGGACATCGTGTGCACCAGGAGAAGAGGTGAGACTCGAACGCGCGGAGTGCGTGTCATGGTGCAGCCAGGGCATTGGTGAAGAGCGCCTGGACATCGTGTGCACCAGGAGAAGAGGTGAGACTCGGACGCGCGGAGTGGGTGTCGTGGTGCAGCCAGGGTGTTGGTGAAGAGCACCTGGACATCGTGTGCATCGGGAGAAGAGATGAGACTCGCAGGGTGCGCGTCGAGGTGTGAGCGGGGCGTAGGTGAAGAGCGCCGGGTCGTCGTGGGCACCAGAGAAGAGGAGAGTGTCAGATGTGCGGTGTGCATGTTGAAGTGCACCTGATGCACTGGTGATGACGGTGTTGACGGAGACCGCCAGAAGGAGCTGCCGGCCTGAGTCAGCCACACCCCGTGATGGAGATCTGGATCAAGGCCCAAGTCGCTGACGTCGGAGAGGAGAGTAGGGTCGTGCCCCCCCAGGTAATGTGGATCAACACCTGGGGTGAGGTGCAGGCCCGGAGAGACACTCTCTCAGCCTCCTGCTTCTGTCAGCTGAGTAAGCCGTTGCTTCGGCTCGGATCTTGGCCCATGCTGACCCAAGGAGGGGCAGTACTGGGGTCGGAGTGGGAAGCAGTACTTTGTGTCGTCATTTGATCCATAACGTGGGGGACTGTGAACGAAGCACCTAAAACTGTCGTATTACACTTTGTATTATTGCTGCTAATGAACTATCGAACTTTCGTATGGTGCCTGACCTCATTTGGGCCTGATGAACTACTTGCTTGGTGCGCTACGCAGGGCGTTATTTTTCCCTTGCAGATTACCTGATTGTAACGTGGTGCATTGCATTATTTCTTCAGTGCACAGTATTTGATTATGATGTGGCGCAGTGTATTATTTCTTCATTGTACCGTAGAGGATTGTAGCGTGACGCATTGCTTTGTTTCTTCCTGGTACAGGGCATGCTGGTGGTGATACGCATTGAATTATTCCTTCAATTGCAAAGTACATGACTGTGGCACTACGTATGGCATTGTTTCTCTGTTGCACAGGATAAGAGAATATCGTTACGCATTGCAGTAGTTGTTTCCTTTTGCAACGTGTGTTATTCTAGCAATACGACTTGCCTAACCTTTTGGAAACGGTTAGAAGTGAGCTTAACTGTTGGTTAGCAGCGGTGGTTGGGATTAGAACCTATGAACCCACCGGAAAGAATACTACCCATACTTAAATGTTGACTTTGTATCGTGTGGTTGTATCGTATCATTTCTTATATAAAAATTATACTCATTTTATCAATACTCGTGTAGAGTCTATTTGTGGTGACATTATTGGGTTACTGTGAGCGTGGTTGCAAATACTGTACACTCGTGCCTTGGAGATAAGCCTGGCTGCTCGTGCCAAGCCACTAAGGGGCTGAGTAGGGCTATCTCAGACGGTGTCCTTACTTAGCCTAACTTTAAAGCGAGGGGTCGGGGACTCCCGCCTCCAGCATTTGGTGGCGGCGGTAAGTGATAAGGACCCCCACTTCCAACAAGAGTCGATTTGAAGAGAATTCCTGTTGAAAGGTTGTTACAGACTTAGTATTACAAAATAACAAAATGACTCTGTTTGAAACCTTTTTCTGTATTTTGTACATAATACACAGTTCCCATATGGTATACTGGGTTTTACTATCTTTTACTTGTATTTTACATTTTCAGCTAAAGCAGCACAATCATTTAAAGTTCCTGAGAAAATCAACCATTTGCCACTGTTTAGGTGGTACACTACAGCTGTTCCAAATCCTCAGCTATTTAAGATATAACTAATCCCAAAGCTGTGGCTCAGACTTGCCCTAAATTAGCACTTCCTGGGCTCACTTTATGTGATGCGGCCCTGAGACTCTATTTGTACTCTTACCAAAGGAGGTTGCAATTATCTACACAGGCAATAATTGCCTAAATTCACACAAACTCATAATACGGCCATTAATCATGCTAACATTATAAAACCTGGGTAGTGCCAGACACGGAGTAGCAGGGAGTACTGGTGTTACCACAAGCATGAGATAATACAGGCCTCATCATCAACAGCAGGGTGGCCATGATCGCCCATCAAGAGGAGGGCACAAATGCATCAGCAGCGGATTGTGCAATGAAGTACATCTGAATAGTAGCGGCTGACTTGGATAGGTGGTGGCGAGGCGGGAGGGGTGAGATAGAAAAAAGAAAACTTACCACCTCCCGTCTCTCCGCGTTGTCCCTCCGCTCCAATCAGAAGAGGAAGCAGCCAGGCTCCCCTGACCAATCACAATGCTGTAATGCAGTGTTGTGATTGGTCTGAGTGCCTTGGTTTGGCGCTCAGATGGGGAAAGGGGGCCTGGGCATGTTACCATTACAGGATGTAATGTAGCCTGCATATAGAACATGCAAAGTGTGTATGACTGTTTGGCTGGCCCGAGAGTCATGCGCACTTTTCAGAGTGCCACCGCTCCTTCTCCTGCTCTGAGAGCAGAGCAGCCCCGTCCTGCAAAGACGCAGCACAAATAAAATTATAGCAACGTCCTTCATTTCCACTGCAAAAAGCAGTGGGGTGAGGCTCCCTCGCCTCAGCGAAGGAGCCGCCACTGAATCTGAAGCAGAAAGAGCTGTGTAGCAGAGACTGAAAGTCTTGATACTTACAGAGTGAAGGAGGGTTTCAGTCTCATGAGCAGAAAGAGCATGCCATGAAATCAGAAGCTGGAAGTACAGGCACGGCATCAATGGTCCAGATTCTAACAAAGGCAGAGGATAGTGCAGCCTTCTCATGACCAGCAAAGAATTGCAAACAGTTATCACGAGTGGATACGAATGATCATGAAATTGAGAGGAACTTTGCTCAGTCATGTCCAGGTGTCGTCTAATGTAGGAGGCCAGCAAGGAATGTTCACAAACCAGAACCACCGCTTAACCTGCAGTTTCCTTCAAACTGAAGTCACCACCAAAGTGTTGGAAACTGTTCTGGCTACAGGGCGCTCGGCAAATCAGGGCAATGAAACAAGGAAAGTCGGATGGGTCAGTAGGAGGTCTCACGGACGACTCCAAACACCGGGTGATGGAAACAAGGCTCCCATAACTAATAGTGAATATATTGTTGAGGAAATGAGGAATACAGCACAAAGAAGAGCAATGACAATGTCAACCTCCAAATGCCAGCTGGGCTCTGTTATAAGGAAGAACTCAGAAGACCTTAAATATGAACCAGTGCTCTGCAGGAAATGGAATATCAAGTCCTTGAAGAAAGGGACTCGAGGCAATGGTAAAACAATAAAGGTGCACAATGCAGGGGGGCTGGGTGCAAACTTTACGATAACGGGTAAACCAACCATCTCACAATGCATCCGGCCAATGAGTAACTTCCCATATGCCCTGTATCTGCTTAAAATAAGCTGAAGTCAAACCATGACAGGAAGTTAAGATCTTGGAAATGTGGTAAATCACATTGTTCTTCATGCAAACTATCCTAAAACAATGTTGATGCTTGCCAACATGGTACACCACTGTGTCCATTCTGTGCACCCCCTTTCTCTTCCCAGTTTGCCAGTTACACATGCAGAAAATGTTTCTTTTCAACTTACCTACTGCACGGAGGAATGTGCCACCAGGCAACGTCCGGTCTCCACAACCCCAGTGCCTCAGCCCTCAGTGAATTCTTCTCCTAGGGACAGCTCTCTATGAGTAAATGGCCACAAGTGACTTAGCGCACTGCTGTGATTGAAAGTAAATCGCAATAAAATAGCTCTTCTCATATGCCCACTTCTGGTCCTCACCATCTTGTTATCCTTAGCACGTGCCAAAAAACCTTCACCTCTTCTACCACAATAAACAAAATGTTACCACCGTGGTATCTATAAAACAAATGACACAATTGTATGCTCCCTCTACTACTCTCAACCAAGTCCACATTTCTCATTCAGTCTCTCTACCAGGAAGGCGCTTTGCTGAAGGGGTGGTGTGGCCTTCTCTGTCTGTATCTCACATTCAATTTCTACTTTGCCATTGACTCTGAATCAATATGTATCCTATTTCTTGCACTCTTGCTTTACCTCAATCTTATCTTTGACATCTGCTCCCTTTTCCCCTGAATTTCACATCTCATCTTTCCATCCTTGCTTGCTCAGAACCTCCCAGGACTCCTTTCCTAGACGTCCTTATTTAAACAGATTATCACCACTGGTCACTTTCACGTGGGTGTTCGACTCTTGACACAAACCCAAGTCCCAGAAATCAGAATTATGTTACATAGTTATTGCATACAACCGTACCTTGGTAACATCTGCCACTGCATCAACCATATACCAACCATTTAGAAACATACTCGTTTAACATTTTAACACCTGTGTATATTTCATATCATTTTAGAGTTTCTCTCTAGACATGCATTTGTTTTAACCTCCAGTTTTACCTCAGCTATACACATAGGCCCAGATTTAGCAAGACTTTGCATCTGGTTTGCGTTACCTTTTTAACTCAAACCCAATGCAAAATGGACAAGTGGAATTTACAAACTGATGCAAATCGAGATTTTAACCCAAAGGAAAGCAGAGGTTACTTTGCATTAAGAGGGCGTTCCGAGGATGGTGCATGGGGATTCCCATAAAATCACCCATGAGTTTTGATGCAAATTTATATCTACAAAGAATTTTAGACAGGAATTTACACCAGAGTCCTGCGCCTCCCTATGGCAGACATAGCGGGGAGAAATGCTTTCATTTCTCCTTGTGTTTCCCTCTGCCTGTGTGCTGTATCCTACAGCACACATGCAAAGAGGAAAATCCCTTAAATTATCTTTCTTGTATAGGAAGGGACCCCTTCCTGTACAAAAACGATACTTACCACAACTCAGACGCACTTGCATTATGGTACAAGGGTGTCTGCATTAAGGCAGCGCAGGCAAAGGTGCGCCAGTGCAGGGAGAAAGCATAACAGCGCCACATCCTAAAAGATTCTGTGCTGTTCTGCTTTCTCACATTTACACAACGCAGCGCAGCAACTTTAAAGTTGCTGTGTTGCGTGAAGTGTACATCAATCTGGACCGGAATCTGTTAAAACTGGATCCATGTACCCAAGAGGAACCTCCGCTCAGCTGACCTCGCCCTCGCAGAGACCCCCTGCACCCGCAGAACCAGAGCAGGCGGAAGAGCTTTCTCCCACGTCGCAGCCAAAGCCTGGAACGAGCTCCCAGTCAACATCAGATGATCCCCCACCCTACACACCTTCAGGAAGAACCTCAAGACCTGGCTCTTCGACTGAACCGGAGCTGCAACTCCTCCTCCCCCCCAGGCCTTGAGACCTTCACAGGTGAGTAGAGCGCTCTATAAATTCCCTGATTGATTGATTGATTGATTGAAGTGGATTGGTGTGGCTCACTGGTTAGAGGCAGCAGACCCGGAAGCAGAGGACGGCCCGGGACCAGGGTTCAATTCCCGACGCGGCAGGGTCGTGGACCAGGGCCAGCGGACTCGATAATTCTCGCCTCAGTGCCTACTCTAACCAGGGATCACACTCGGCAACTCTGGGCATTAGCTTGCCTCATCTCCACAACAGCCCCCCACATTCGCCGGGGATGCCTGGTTTCACCTTGGAGATACCCAGGAGGGACCATCTCACAGGGATAGCCAGGACGGGTTCCCCAGCGGTCTACAGCGCCAGGACGCCTTAGGGCATCAGTGCGCTTTACAAGACACATACATTTACATTTACATTGAGCCCTACGTATTTCTGCAGAAAAGTTAATCTGCAACTAGCCTTGTTTGTTGGGGATAAAGGGAATCCCTGCTAAGGACACCATCTAACTGTGTACTATAGTTGTATAGAGCAAGCCATTGTCTCAGTTACCTTCTATATGGCGTTTGCCCAACTCTTCATGTAGCCATGCATGTGCGGGCTGTGCTGTGCCAATGTAGTGCACCCACGTGTTCTCATACTTTGCCTATTGTACTGGAAGAGCAAATGTTCTATTCCATTGGCTTTACGTAGACAAACCACTTTAGTGTATCATATATTATGCATAGAATTTCTTAATAGTGTATACAGTGAATTTTACCGAACTTTGGTTTATTGCATCCTCTGGGGCCAATTATACAGAGCCATGCCTGGGCACAGCTTGAGAAAAGAAATACATGTGACAGGAGATATGAATTATTTAGTTTAAAAAGTAGCTTGTTTTTATAATCATGCAAATGTGTGTATGTACATGTGCCCATGCATGCGTGCTTGTGCAGACACCAAAGCTTCTCTATGGCATTGTATCAATCCTACAGCTCAGCAATTGTGCTCTTACAGAAACATACATGTACAAAACGTGTGCAACATCCACCATTGTGCTGTTTAGTGCCATAGACACCGTATGCAAACGTGCAACCAGCCAATAGAAACTCAAAAAATAAACACCATCCAAATCCAGGCAGGCGGTCTCAACCTGAATAATAGAAACATGGAGCACCTCACTTCAGCAAACCCGCAGCCTTTGGGGTGTTATTTCTATTGTGAATACTGTACAGCATTCTGGTAGCTAAGGGCAGTGCCTTCTCTTTTGAAAGGCTCCTCCTCAGCCTACTTGTAGTGGGTGGTCATTCTCTACGTCCCTATGCATCCCTTAGAATCCATTAACAGTGTCCCGTTAATGATTCAAATGAGTTACTCTGCCTGGATGTGCACATGGTAAGACCCTATTTAGAAATTCGCGGATGCAGAGCATCTGCCAAAAAGTGGCAGATGCCTCACTGGTTTAGAGTGCACATAGTCCCTGTACCCTAAATATAAGCCCGGAGGAGCATCCATGGCTTTCAGCTGATGTCCCACCACAAAACTCAAAATAAGACTCAATGTATAGAAGAGATTAATCTACCTAATAAAACGCGCAACATAATCAATGTATTGTGTTTCATAGCAATTAATGTACTTATTGAACAATGTGCATTGAGCAGCACCAGAGGTTCCACAGCCATGTCTCTCAAGGTTTGTGTTGTTAGATTGCGTGGCATACTCACAGCACTGTTCTATTGTTTACAGTGGATTCATTCTAATTAATCGAACTCGTTTAAATTGTGGACTAAATTCTGAAAGAATGAATCACCTCTCCACCTGAGAGCAGCATACACGTTTAATTTGTGGACTACATTCTAAATGAATTAATCACTTCCCGACCTGAGGGCTCCAAGTGGACCCTTCTTAAGACTCCTCCACATTAGCCCTGCAGTTACTGAGGCGGGCAGTATTTTCCAGAAGAGGCTCAGGGCCGGTTCTTCGGTTACATTCAGATCACATACCTTTGTTATTCGAGGCGTCGGTACTGAAACCTAGGCCAGGCATAGTTTTCCGATAGGACACTTGCAAATCCTTATGTTGTGCCAGGTGGATGCTTGGCAATCGAAATTCTGCCTACTTAGACTTAGTGTATATGTATTATTTGCTCTTTTTCGTGTTTTTTTTTCTTCAGAGGGAAAATAACTTTTCCTGTCTGGAAATGTCTTCCCCTACATCCCTATAAAAAACATGAGGGTGATTGCGAGTTCAGTTTTTTACAAAAATGCACACTGGAGCCTCCTTCATTTCTATAGGGGTTGGTTCCAAGGGGCTGGAGTCTGGTCAGTCATATTTAAAGATCCCTGCATCATCATCTAAGGCAGGATTTGTTGTCAAAACTTCTCCTGTTGACATGGTAGGGGTCCTTTTAGTGGAACTGCAATGATGGCTGGCAGGCCATGTTATGGAGGCTTGGGCGGCATTCGGTGTCTTTCTCCTTGTTGAGTTTTCTCCAGCATGTGGGAGACATTTTTCCTTTTTTCCTGCCCAAGCCTTCTAAGCCTTACCGAACGACCTTGAGAGATAGTGCGGCCTTCAGATGCCATTGGTGTGGTGGTTATGTTGCGCTGGTCTCTGGAATGCTGTCTATGATGGCAGAGCTGGTTGGCACTATGCCACCACAAACTGAGCATTTTCTCTGCTTCCTATTGTGACAGGAAAAAGAGGCAGGTCGTAGGGAAACCTGTCAATTTTCAGTATGTTTCCCTCTACCGCCCGCTTTTGAGTCCCATAGAAATAGATTTCGTAGTTGGAAATGTCAATGCACATTTTGTATGGAAAACTACCCATAAAAGTTACGCAAATGTCCACAAAGTACGAATTTGTGGATGTACACAGCATTTGCACGGCCACTCCCTAGCCTACCCCTTCCCTGGCATATCCCTTCACTTTCAGACATTTCCTCACATAGAAAAGTCGCACGGGCTTAGCAAACACTATTGTAAATGCTTCTAACACCTACGACCGTAAAAACATTTGTGCCTGTAGCAAATATTTTTGTTAAACACATTTATTCCTAGCTCAGTGCTGATTCACTGCCAACCAAACAATTTGTTACCTTGCCTTTTGGTTGCCATGAATGAAACTTTACCAACCAATGAGCGTATTCAATTCAGTCTGTTCAAAAACGGAGCATAGACAGTGTGTATTTTCGACAATAGCTCACTACAAGAAATGTTTAGGAATTGCATGAGGTTTGAGGCACAAAGAAAACAAGTTCTTTGTGCGACTTCAGTTCATACATTCCGCCTGCGTAGGAGCAGCGCATGTGGGTGGATTATTTTCAAAGTGTGAAAGACAAGCAGTGTGCCAAGCACAAAGCATTATGCCTCCTTTGGCATTTTCAGTCTAAGATAAGAGGCTACGCTGCCATTCACAGGGCACTGACTCGCTGGCAAGAGCAAAGTGCAGCAATTTTCTAAACAACCCTGAGACGTGCGGAACGCTGACATATTTAAACATGATATTACTTTTCCACTTAAAGGTAAATACGAATTGTAGCTTTCTCGTGTTATTCCCTACATCCCTTCAGAATGGGAGAGTAAAAAGTGCTGTTGAGCACAGTGGAAAAAAGTTTAAGAAAATGTTTGAACTACTTACCCCCCCCACTCCACCGAGTAAGTGTTCTTAAATTAAGTGAACAAAATCTAAACAATAACAGTTTAATAAATCAGTTAGCGTGTCCTCCACAGTATTCACTGGTGCTGAGAATATGAAGCTGACATATTTCACAATACCCTGAACAGGTGAAGCAAGGTCGCATTCCACAGTTTTGAGTGCCAGACCAGGACCACTCTCATCTTACTGAGAGATAAAAACCCGCTTTACAAATCGCTTTCTATTTTTAAAAAGCTTTCATACTCTGAATAACATATTGTGGAGTGTAGCAGCTTACTGTCTTCATGCAGGAACAAAGATTTATAGTAAATAAATATAGACAGTTTAGTTCTGCATTTTCAGCACCGTTTATATCAGTACACACCACGGCTTGTCCCGCTCTTGAGGACATGCAGCAAGAGTTAAGATATACATACATTGTACGCTCTACAATCTGGAATTCTGTCCTTACTGTACAGTCAAAAGTATTTTAAATGCCAAGTAAAGTATATCACCCTTACCTAGTTGTGAATCCTTTGTAATGTGCGGTCACCCATAGCCCCAGTGCGAGGGGGTCTATACATAATAGACATGCAAAGTTTTCTGAACCCCAATTTATTTACAGAGGCTTTTATTGCGTGAACTTGACCCGAATCGGGTATCGAAGCGCTTTACATAGCACCAGTTGCATTACACGAGGACACATTGAGGTAGATTTATAATAATTGGCGCATCCCTGCATATCAGTAGGGATGCGCCAGTTATTGTGCGCCACAGCTCCGCCACCATGGATGTGCCGCATTTACAATGCGGCGCACCATGGGGCAAAAACGGCACAGATGCGTGACGCATCTGTGCCGTAAAAGTGGCACATTCCTGGAGTTGCGTCGCAAGCGCGACGCAGCTCCAGCAATGCTTTGGGGGGGACCTATCTTCACAATGCTGCGTCAATCCTTACGCCTGCTTCAAGCAGGCGCAGGGTTTTGACGCAGCATGGGCTCAAAAGTGACTGAGTGAAATCTTGTAGATTTCACTCAGCCACTTTTAGGAGGCGTTCCTGCGACGGAATGCCCCCCCCCGCCCAGGTACGCCTTCTGCTGGCGCAGGACTTTACAACGTGACGCATCTCCAGATGCGTCACGTTGTAAATACCCCGCAGCATGGCGCAGGATTTGCGCCGCCGCTGCGTCACAAAAGTGACGCAACGGCGGCGTAAATGAGGCACAAGGGCCTCATAAATCTGCCCCATTATTTTTGTTAGGCACGGCGAGATTAAGTGATTTGCCCAGAATCAGAGGATGTTCAGCGTCATTGCCGAGACTCGACCCCAGTTCCCCAGATTCAAGGTCGACCGCCCTAGCCGTAAGGCCAACTCCTCTTTGTAAGTAACATGCTGCTCTCGCTCAAAATGTTCCTTGGAGGGGTCCATCGCTTTCACAAAAGAATGCCAAGCACAGCCAACTAAATGTGGAGAAGGGAACTCCTTCTCTAGTTTATAATCAACAGAAACACAACATGATCTAGCCTAGTTTACGCTATAGAATTAAACTCAAATACTTAAAACCCAATCTAAATAGATGTACTTTTGTTGTCGAATTCAATATTCTGCTTAGAAGAGAAAGACAGATATGCCAGGTTTTAAATTAGTTTTTCCAAATTCTAAGTGCTGGTGGGTTAGTGTTTTTCTACTCTCAACCAAATATATTCCTAGCCAAGGTCAATATTTTGTTGTTGAATTCATTACCCTTTTGA
The DNA here is from genome assembly GCF_964204655.1 of Triturus cristatus. Classification (NCBI taxonomy): domain Eukaryota; kingdom Metazoa; phylum Chordata; class Amphibia; order Caudata; family Salamandridae; genus Triturus; species Triturus cristatus. The sequence continues at coordinate 714,044,632 of NC_140588.1, read as the reverse complement.
ATTACCTAACTTGTATCGAAATTGAATTTCATTTATTTCCACATTTGTCTTCATGTTTACCTGTAACTTATTATGGAGAAGAAAGAAAAAGTGTATAGTATAGTCAGCAGGTCACTGACAGAATATTGTAAAGAAAAATATTGCGTGGACAGAATATTGTGTAAAAAATATTGAGGACAAAGATATTGAAATAGGTAAGTATAGATTTACTATTCCTAACTCCACATCTACGTGCCTTAGAGATGTATATATCGTCAAGGTGCATATATGCCGAGCCATATGCAGTAAAACTTTGCTCGCCTATAGAAACTTACCTTCACAATATCTTTGGCCTCGATATTCTTGACATGATATTTTGTCCCACGATATTGCGGATTCCGACATTCTATCTGAACACCATAGTGAGCTTTGTCTGAATTGCTTAATGGACACTTATGCAAGTATTGTGTCATGCGTAGTTTGCTGTTACTCGTGAAGTATATTGTAGATGTGTATATATATATATATATATGTATATATATATGTGTATTCACTGAAAAAAACATAGGTTTCAGGCACGTTATAGTTAAAAATTAGCATTTAAAAAACCATAGAAATTAACTGAAAAAACCATAGGTTTCAGGAACGTTATAGTTAGTTGGACATTTCACTCGTACAAAACCATAGAAATTCCGGCGTTATAGTTAGTTCAGCTAACTATAACTCGTGCCCCCGCAATGCACTGCTGATGACGTCACATATTACATCATTCATGACATGGTCAGTGACATCACTGATGAAATCACTGATGACATCTCAAATGATATCACTGATGACATCCTTGATGACATCATCCACGTGAAAATCTGATGTGCCTCCTCACACCTGAATATAACCTTTGATACACCCACTCTGAAATACACACTACCATTTAAAAAAAAAAGACACATCAATACCAGCGGGGCAGCGAAGTGACAAGCACCACTACCCACAGAAAAGGTAACGAGGGCACTGAATAACACAGGATCTTCTCTTTGTATCCGGCAGTAACAACAAGGTTAAAATGCCCTAGTTCCAAAATGTAGAATTAGTACTACAACGGTCTTCAAGAGGACCTGCAATGGATGCCGCTTCTGCCTTCCGTACACTGGAGGCGGCACATGGGTCACGCGGTACGGTCATACTGCGGTAGGACGCACACTCGTTGACCTCTCATGGCACTGCTCCACACTTCGGGGACAACGCTTTCCATTAGCTGTGTTTTCTGTTGACGTGTTGTGCCAGCCCCGTCCAACAGCAGAACCCCTTTAGATCCAAACAGACTCTTCCAATCTCTCACCGGAAGTGAAACCAGGCCACGCAAACACTTTCACAATATAACAGCCGGGAATGCACTTTTCAGTAAAAAAAACACATTCCTTCCTCCTAATTTATCAAATAAATGACTCACTGACGAACAAGGGCCAGCTTCAATCGGTAAACAGCCGTTACAACAACTTTTTTACTTTGGAATACCATTACAACGCATGCATTGCCACGCATGCGTTGTATATCGCAAAGTCATTAATACGCATTTTTTTAGAATACATGGTCATTTACCACGCATGCCTTTACAACAAATTTTGTTGGTAAATGACCATGAGTTCTAAAAAAATGTAGACGATCCACGTCGTTGCAAGGAAACAGAGGCTGTTCCGTTTCCTCACAATGTCGTGCACCGCCCCTCAGAGACGACATGAAGCAGGAACCACAGGAGAGAGGGACCACGAGGAGTGAGAGGTAAGGGGGATTGGGCATTGGGTGGTGGTTACTTATCTAAGGTTTAGGGTAGTGCAGTAGTGTTTGGGTAGTGTAGGGGGTCGTGCTGAGCGTAGTGCTTTAGGGTAGTGCAGTGGTGTTTGGGTAGTGTAGGAGGTACTGCTGGGGGGTAGTGTTTTAGGGTTTAGGGTAGTGCATTGGTGTTTGGGTAGTGTAGGAGTCATGCTGGGGTAGTGTTTTAGGGTTTAGGGTAGTGCAGTGGTGTTTGTGTAGTGTAGGGGGAAGTGTTTTAGGGTTTAGGGTAGTGAAGTGTTGTTAGTGTAGTTTAGGGGGTCGTGCTGGGGGTAGTGTTTTAGGGTTTAGGGTAGTGCAGTGGTGTTTGTGTAGTGTAGGGGGTCGTGCTTGGGGTAGTGTTTTAGGGTTTAGGGTAGTGCAGCGGTGTTTGTGAAGTGTAGGGGGTCGTGTTTTAGGGTTTAGGGTAGTGCAGTGGTCTTTGGGTAGTGTAGGGGGTTGTGCTGGGGGTAGTGTTTTAGGGTTTAGGGTAGTGCAGTGGTGTTTGTGTAGTGTAGGGGGTCGTGTTTTAGGGTTTAGGGTAGTGCAGTGGTCTTTGGGTAGTGTAGGGGGTCATGTGGAGAGTAGTGTTTTAGGGTTTAGAGCAGTGAAGTGGTCTTTGGGTAGTGTAGGGGGTCGTGGGGAGGGTAGTGTTTTAGGGTTTAGGGTAGTGCAGTGGTCTTTGGGTAGTGTAGGGGGTTGTGCTGGGGGTAGTGTTTTGGGGTTTAGGGTAGTGCAGTGGTGTTTGTGTAGTGTAGGGGGTCGTGCTGGGGGTAGTGTTTTAGGGTTTAGGGTAGTGCAGTGGTGTTTGTGTAGTGTAGGGGGTCGTGCTGGTGGTAGTGTTTTAGGGTTTACGGTAGTGCAGTGATGTTTATGTAGTGTAAGTGGTCGTGCTTGGGGTAGATTTACGGTTTAGGGTAGTGCAGTGGTGTTTGTGTAGTGTAGGGAGTCATGCTGGGATAGTGTTTTAGGGTTTAGGGCAGTGCAGTGGTGTTTGTGTAGTGTAGGGGTCGTGTTGGGGGTAGTGTTTTAGGGTTTAGGGTAGTGCAGTGGTGTTTGGGTAGTGTAGGGGGTCGTGCTGATGGTTGATTTAGGGTTTAGGGTAGTGCAGTGGTGTTTGGGTAGTGTAGGGGGTCGTGCTGGGGTAGATTTAGGGTTTAGGGTAGTGCATGGTGTTTTGGTAGTGTAGGGGGTCGTGCTTGGGTAGATTTAGGGTTTAGGGTAGTGCACGCCCTCCCCTCCGCCGACTACATCCTCCTCGGGGACCTCAACTTCCACCTGGAGAACAACAATGACCGCAACACCACCACCCTGCTGGATAACCTCGCCAACCTCAGACTTCAGCAACTGGTCAACACCCCCACCCACTACGCCGGCCACACGCTCGACCCACTCTTCTCGTCCAGCAAGCACGTCACCTTCAGCCACTCCACCGGACTTCACTGGACTGACCACAGCTGCGTCCACTTCAGCTTCAGAAAGAACACGGTCCACCATCACCCGAAGCAGGCTCCCCACAGAAACTGGAGCAAGATCACCGCCGACCAGCTCGCCACCTCCCTCAGCCAGAGCCCACCTGTCAGGACTACGGACCCTAACACTGCAGCCCTCGACCTCACGCAGTGGCTGACCTCCTGTGCCGACGACCTCGCCCCACTGAAGAACCCCCTCACCAGGCCCAGAAGCAAGAAGGCCCCCTGGTTCACCGACGAACTTAAGGACTCCAAGAAGGCCTGCCGCACCCTCGAGAAGGCCTGGCTCCTCAACAAGACCGCCGACAACAGAACAGCACTCAAACTCGCCACTCGCAGACATCACCAGCTCATCCGCACCACCAAGAAGAAATCTCTGAGGGAACGACTGGACAAGAACGCCCATGACAGCAAGGAGCTCTTCAACATCGTCAGGGAGTTCTCCAACCCCAGCACCGGCAACAACGACATCACTCCCTCACAGGACCTCTGCGACTCCCTCGCCTCGTACTTCCACCGCAAGATCGCCGACATCCACAACAGCTTCGACATTTCACCCCCGCACCCATCGGTCGAACCTTCGCACCCCGCCGCCACCCTCCAGACATGGACCGAGGTGACCCCCGAAGACACGTCACGCATGATGAACACCATCCACTCCGGATCTCCGACCGACCCGTGCCCCCATCATGTCTTCAACAAGGCAGCCTCTACCATCGCACCCCACCTCCGAGACATCATCAACACCTCCTTCAACACAGCAACCTTCCCGGAGAGCTGGAAGCACGCCGAACTCAGCGCTCTGGTGAAGAAACCAACAGCGGACCCGACCGACCTCAAGAACTTCCGCCCCATCTCGCTCCTTCCTTTCCCTGCCAAAGTCATCGAGAAGGTCGTCAACAAGCAACTGGCAGCCTTCCTCGAGGCGAACGGATCCCTCGACCCATCGCAGTCCGGATTCAGAGCCAACCACAGCACCGAGACCGCCCTCATCGCAGCCACCGACTACATCCGAACCCTGCTCGACAACGGCGAAACTGCGGCACTCATCCTCCTAGACCTCTCCGCAGCATTTGACACTGTCTGCCACCGCACACTAGTCCAACGCCTCAACGACACCGGCATCCAAGGGAAGGCTCTGGAATGGATCATCTCATACCTCTCCGGCAGAACACAGAGAGTACGCCTCCCTCCGTTCCGCTCCGAGGCCACCGAAGTCATCTGTGGCGTCCCGCAAGGATCGTCGCTCAGCCCCACTCTCTTCAACATCTACATGAAACCCCTCACTGCCATCGCATGCCAACACAACCTCAACATCATTTCCTACGCCGATGACACCCAGCTGATTCTCTCCCTCTCCAGAGACCCCGACACCGCCAAAGCCAGCCTGCACGAAGGGATGACAGACGTCGCTGAATGGATGAACATCAGCCGCCTGAAACTGAACACGGACAAGACAGAAGTCCTCATCCTGGCACCATCACCCTCCGCATGGGACGACTCCTGGTGGCCTCCGGCACTAGGCACCGCACCCGAACCGACGGACCACGCACGCAACTTGGGCGTCATACTGGACTCCTCCCTATCGATGACCAGACAAGTCAACGCCGTCTCCTCAGCTTGCTTCCACAACCTCCACATGCTCCGAAAGATCTTCCGATGGATCCCGACCGAGACCAGGAAGACGGTCACCCAGGCTCTCGTCACCAGCAGACTAGACTACGGAAACACCCTCTACGCCGGTACTACAGCCAAGCTTCAGAAAAGACTTCAGCGTATCCAGAACGCCTCCGCCCGACTCATCCTGGACGTCCCCCGACGCAGCCACATCTCGTGCCACCTGAGAGACCTACACTGGCTCCCTGTCAACAAGAGGATCACGTTCAGACTCCTCACCCACGCACACAAATCCCTCCACGACCTAGGCCCAGGGTACCTCAACAGCCGCCTCACCTTCTACACGCCCACCCGCCAGCTACGTTCCGCCAACCTCGCCCTCGCTGTCGTCCCTCGCATCCAGAAAGCCACCGCCGGAGGAAGGTCATTCTCCTACCTGGCAGCTAAGACTTGGAACTCCCTACCCGTCCACCTGCGGATGACCCAGGACCACCTGGCCTTCAGGAAACAGCTCAAGACCTGGCTGTTCGAGCAGTAGCAGACCCCCTTCCCCAAGCGCCTTGAGACCCTTACGGGTGAGTAGTGCGCGATATAAGTTCCATGATTGATTGATTGATTGAGTGGTGTTTGGGTAGTGTAGGGAGTTGTGCTGGGGGAGTGTTTTAGGGTTTAGAGTAGTGCAGTGGTGTTTGGGTAGTGTAGGGGGTCGTGCTGGGGGTAGTGTTTTAGGGTTTAGGGTAGTGCAGTGGTGTTTGTGTAGTGTAGGGGGTCGTATTTTAGGGATTAGGGTAGTGCAGTGTTCTTTGGGTAGTGTAGGGGCTGTACGGGGGTAGTGTTTTAGGGTTTAGGGTAGTGCAGTGGTGTTTGGGTAGTGTAGGGGGTCGTGCGGGGGGTAGTGTTTTAGGGTTTAGGGTAGTGCAGCGGTGTTTGTGAAGTGTAGGGGATCGTGTTTTAGGGTTTAGGGTAGTGCAGTGGTCTTTGGGTAGTGTAGCGGTCGTGTGGAGGGTACTGTTTTAGGGTTTAGGGTAGTGCAGTGGTCTTTGGGTAGTATGGGGGGTCGTGCTGGGGGTAGTGTTTTAGGGTTTAGGGTAGTGCAGTGGTGTTTGTGTAGTGTAGGGGGTCGTGCTTTAGGGTTTAGGGTAGTGAAGTGGTCTTTGGGTAGTGTAGGGGGTCATGTGGAAGGTAGTGTTTTAGGGTTTAGGGTAGTGAAGTGGTCTTTGGGTAGTGTAGGGGGTCGTGGGGAGGGTAGTGTTTTAGGGTTTAGGGTAGTGCAGTGGTCTTTGGGTAGTGTAGGGGGTTGTGCTGGGGGTAGTGTTTTGGGGTTTAGGGTAGTGCAGTGGTGTTTGTGTAGTGTAGGGGGTCATGCTGGGGGTAGCATTTTAGGGTTTAGGGTAGTGCATTGGTGTTTGTGTAGTGTAGGGGGTCGTGCTGGTGGTAGTGTTTTAGGGTTTAGGGTAGTGCAGTGATGTTTATGTAGTGTAAGTGGTCGTGCTTGGGGTAGATTTACGGTTTAGGGTAGTGCAGTGGTGTTTGTGTAGTGTAGGGAGTCGTGCTGGGATAGTGTTTTAGGTTTTAGGGCAGTGCAGTGGTGTTTGTGTAGTGTAGGGGGTTGTGCTGGGGGTAGTGTTTTAGGGTTTAGAGTAGTGCAGTGCTGTTTGAGTAGTGTAGGGGGTCGTGCTGGGGGTTGTGTTTTAGGGTTTAGGGTAGTGCAGTGGTGTTTGGGTAGTGTAGGGGGTCGTGCTGGGGTAGTGTTTTAGGGTTTAGGGTAGTACAGTGGTGTTGTGTCGTGTAGGGGTCGTGTTGGGGGTAGTGTTTTAGGGTTTAGGGTAGTGCAGTGGTGTTTGGGTAGTGTAGGGGGACGTGCTGAGGGTAGATTTAGGGTTTGGGGTAGTGCAGTGGTGTTTGGGTAGTGTAGGGGTCGTGCTGAGGGTAGATTTAGGGTTTAGGGTAGTGCAGTGGTGTTTGGGTAGTGTAGGGAGTCGTGCTGGGGGTAGATTTAGGGTTTAGGGTAGTGCATGGTGTTTTGGTAGTGTAGGGGGTCGTGCTTGGGTAGATGAAGGGTTTAGAGTAGTGCAGTGGTGTTTGGTTAGTGTAGGGGGTCGTGGTGGGGTAGATTTAGGGTTTAGGGTAGTGCAGTGGTGTTTGGGTAGTGTAGGGAGTCTTGCTGGGGTGAGTGTTTTAGGGTTGAGGGTATTGCAGTGGTGTTTGGGTAGTATAGGGGTCATGCTGGGGGTAGTCTTTTAGGGTTTAGGGTAGTGCAATGGTGTTTGGGTAGTGTAGGGGATACTGCTGGGGGTAGTGTTTTAGGGTTTAGAGTAGTGCAGTGGTGTTTGGGGAGTATAGGGGGTCATGCTGGGGGTAGTGTTTTAGGGTATTTTCAAAGTTATGCCTTAATGGGTGTTAGCAATATTTGCTGTTGGCATCCCCAAGAGTCCCTTCTGAACATCCTTGTTATTAACCCTGTAACAAGAGCTGAAGATCTTAACTTGGTTGTTTCTCTACTGTCATAAAAAAGTAAACACATGAGCACAAAGGTGGACTGAATGCTTACGCTAAGGTTATAGGCTGCACAATGTGCCCTTACACTATCGGAAACTGTATCTACACTGTCACACCTCAGTCAGGGAAGGGTACAGGGTGTTGTGCTTTGTGTTAATGCCACCAACTTTAGTCCATGTAGGATATATTTTCTGTTACCAGATGAATCACCTGAGTTTTGTTGTAACAGTCCAGAATATACTACAACGGTACATGCAATTAAGCCTGACAAAGACCATGCTCAGATTTGCAGATAATGCGGGAAATATGCTGGTTCTGACGATGTTGCCGGAACCCTTGAATGACTCTGTAACTACGAATTAGCTGCATGTAAGCAATATCCGAAGATCTTTGGAAAATGTATTATTCTGCTTGTTTGTTATTACTGTGCAAACAAAATTTAATAAAGATAAATTTGAAAAAAAAAAAGTAAGCTTCTACTTCTGGTGTGAATCATGACCGTAGAATTTGCTTAATCAATCAAGCTTTTTGCACTTTGCAAAATATATATATTTTTTTCATTTGGTCCCACTGTGTATACTACATTGATGTTGTAGAAGCCATTACAAAGGAATTCATCAATCTGTTTGAGTTATCCTGTTGAGATGTGAAATTAACATTCGTTCTCACTCTCTAACCTGTCTTCCTTTTTTGGCAGGCCTCGATGACTGTCTTCAACAATACATTAAAAATTTTGAGCGAGAAAAGATCAATGGCGAGCAGCTGTTGCACATCACCCACCAGGAACTGGAAGAGCTGGGAGTCACACGCATTGGCCACCAGGAGCTCATTTTGGAGGCCGTTGACCTGTTATGTGCATTGGTAAGTAGCACCTTTCCTGTGGATCATCACTGAATTTTCCAACTGTGTTTAACCAGTCCAACATGGTTAAAATACGCTGGCATATTTGGAAATTTTAGCAAAATTTCTGAAATTTACATGATTACACCCTTTTGCATAATTAGGAGTAATTTGGCACAAAAAATCCTACTGCAGGAGCAGAGGAACAACAAACCTAGCGAGCGCAAGTAGCTGCTGGCTCCTGCTGTTCATGTTCTGTTGCATTATGTGCTATTTTTAAAATGCAAAATGTATCCTCACGTCCATTTTGGATGCAACTGTGCATTTTGTGCTAGGAAAATGGTGCTAAATGGTGGCTTACGCTTCTCGCGGAATTCCATGGAATCTCAAGTAATTTTGCTGTACAGAATATTACGCAAGTTACCTCCACCCCTAGTTTTAAAAGTATTTTGTTCTGCTTGAAATATCACAGTTAACCTCCTTAACTTTGTAATGTATACAAAAAGGTGATAGATGGAATGCGTGAATCGTTCTCAGGCCACATCCCAATCCATCATTATTTTTCCCACCAGGCCACCTCAGTTTGGACCCAGCTATATCCAAATCAGTCTTGACCCGGCTCTAATGTGAGCAGTCCACCCCGAACTGCCAGACCAGGTCCTCCCAGATGTGGGTCCTGGGTTCACTGTGCCAATGGAACCAAGCTATACCTTGCTGAGGACACCTAATAAGTGCAAAACCAGTACTGAGTTGCTTGTGTTCTGGTTAAGGGAGGGGCTGTCCTTGCAGTTCGGACTGGGCTGTTGCAATGAGGAGCAAGGTTAGAATAATTTGCATAGGGCTGGGTCCAAACTAAGGTGGCATAGTGGGAAAAAATATGGATTGGGAAGCGGCCCAAACAATTGCCAGTTTCATATATTAATTCAAGAATTGCATCCATTCAGTTGATGTTTTTGTTTTTGAAGCCCTAAGTGCCCCCTGGTATGCTGACTCACTGTGCCACTGGACCCATGCTATGCCTTACTGAAGAGCCCTAAAATGGGCAAAACAGTGGCTGGGTTGCATGCGTTCTGGTTCAGGGAGGACTTGGCCTGACAGCGTGGGCTTGACTGTTCCTAGTAGGAGCAGGATCAGAGTGGGCGAGAAATGATGGTTTGGGATTCGGGCTCGGGCCATTGACAGCGGCTGAGATTAATTGATCCTTTCCATCCATCACCTTGCTGTTTGTTGCCTTAGCATTCGAGTCAGAAGTAATTAAGCAAGACGTTGAATGCAAATGGTTATGCAGTAGTATTTCATTTCCAAAACACTCTTCAACATCGAGGGCACTCGAAATAACAGGTTGGAGTGGAGTGCCTTCTTGAGAGCACGCACTACTTTGTTTTCCATTCCAAATAGTTATCAGCCACAAACATGCCCATCCAATTCACACGCTTCCTATTATGTCTTCTTCTGATAAACCATGTGCCAGGTGGCAATGCAAATTAGTCTATGAGTGGTACACAATGCAATCAGAAATGTGTGCGGAACAATTTATTTTCATAACCTAGAGCTCCTCTTGGAATGAAAGGAACAGCCGCAAATTATAATATTCACTGTTTGTGGAGCCACCACGTCCACCACAATCACTCGAACTGGAGAAGCTCTTGACCCTGATTTCATTTTTGCACCACACCTTAATGATGGAGGCATTCTTACACCATGCATGGTTATTAACCCATGAAGTGGAATAAAAATGTGCAATAAAGAAAGCAAAAGAGAGGAGGTGATTGTGAAATAGTAAGAAAGTAGGAAGGGGAGGATACTGTATTGGTTCTATTCAGGAGAAATGAAATCCATTAAGGGAATCACATGTTTTTCTACTAGAATGTATTTCTTGTGATAGTCATTGTGCAGGATAAATATGACATTATGGCCACTTCCTGAAGCTGAGATAAATGCACACCATACTCATCTATAACCTGACAGGAGTGGAAGGGACATTAAGGTTTTTCTGATCGATGATTTAATTTTTTTGCCCAGCCTATTGGACACAGGGTAGACTGAGGGGGGTGCCAGAGTTGGTCTGAAGTTGAAGCGCTGTTAAGACATTCTTGGAGGATGTGAGGCTGGTCAACATTCCAAGATGGAGGCACACGGTATTCCAGAGAAAGGAGCCCCACACATATTTGTGCACATAGCCAGAGTAGGGACCTAAGATACATTTCAGTGAACAAAGTGCATCAATGAAAGTGTGCACACACATTGCTTCTGTTCAAGGATTAGTGAAAGACTTTTATGACATCTTTCCACAACACTCATGCTTCACTACCCTTAAGGAGTGTCTTTTGCTATTTGATGAAGGGAGAGGTGTGGCGCAGAGGCAGAGGTGTGGCGCAGCAGTCAGAGTTGCTGACTCCAGAGTGCCGGACTAACAGTTTGATCCCCTGCACCAGTGGCAGCTCAGCTCAGCATCATGTAACTCTGGGCAATAGCTCACTTATCCTCACCGAGCACCCCCCAGTGCCTAGATACCCTTAGGGGTGATATGATAATGTTGCACTTTAGAAATGTGGAATTAATGCAAATTTGGAATTATGATACATTCTGGCATCACCCTACTGGTGGTATACTCAGCAAGTACTTTATCTTCCCTTGCACATCAACCGACTCTCCTTCTTGTTATTTCTGTTGTGGGGTGAACCGCCTATAAGTAACTGGATTATTATTTTGAGTGAATGACTACCCACCTCAAGGAATAATCATAATCCTTGTTAGGATGAGTCCTCAATGCCACTAACTTAACCTGAGCTCAATGCCCTGGTAGCAATGGCCCAGAGCAGTCAGGCTTAATTTAGAACAATGTGTAAAGTACTTATGCAATACCAAAACTGTAATAAAGTCAAAGTGCAAAACAATAAAAATCCCAAACAGACTTGGAGAACAAAATAATTTAATGAACAGAATGGCAACAAAATGCCCAAAATCCAATAAAGGGAGCCAGAGATATGGATGTCTAACAACTAGTGCGTAAAAAGCACAAATCCTAATGATAGTCAATGGTTACTATAGACCTTGACCTAGTTGCAATTTGAGGCTGACGGCAATGGAATGCTAGCATATACACCAACCAGGTCGGCCCTCATCAAAGCTTTTACCTTCTGATTTAGTCTCTGAATTCCAAATCCAACACTGGAGTTCACTTCTAAAGCCCTAAGATCTCAAGGGAGGCATTTAGAAACTCACAGGGTGTCAGACAGAGGCCAACAGCAGGGCCCAGTCGAGGTCCAGTTGGCACTTGTCAGCTGGATGCTTTCAGGAAAATGTCTCTTGCAGCTTGTTGGTTTTCTATAGGCACACAGGAGGTCAGTCAGCTGTCAATTACTTTTCCTGGGTACAAGTCGGACTAGGTTAAGTCCTTCTCAAGTCACAGACAGCAGGTTCCGCCCTCTGCGAATCTTCTGCAGGTCCAGAACGTTTTCTGAAGTGTGTGTCTGGCATGAGCTAGTGGGTGGGTTAACTCCTGGCCTCTCTGCAACCAATGGATTAATGTTCCCAGGGCCAACCCTAACCACTTTTTTAGTATTTCCTGTTTGCCGTACTGCGGACAGACCCAAAATGGTGAAAGTCCTCAGCCACACTAAAATTTGGCTCTGAGGGCTGGGTGTGTTTCTGGTAAGTGTACTATTATAATCCCAGTCTTGTCCCACATCTAACACTAACATCTAGGTATTGCACCCACAACAAACCCGAAGAAAGAAGTCTGATAGAACAAAAGCAGGGCCCTTCAGCAACCAGACGGTGGATACACAAGAATTGTCTTGGCATCTTGTTCTCTTCCTTTCAATGATATTCATAGCCCCAGGCTGTCAAGAGGCTGGCAGAGACATATGCTAATTAGCCTGCTGACACTTCAGGCAGATAAAGGATAATATTCTAAAAGTTACTTTTCCTTAATATTTATTACAAATCCGAGTTCACTATTGAATTGTATTTTATTAACTATTAAAAGTAGTTGTTTGATTATTTTCCTAGCTGGTCTCAATCCTGAGATACAGTAGTATTATGTTAATCTGTACTCTGGTTTTTTACATAGGACATCTAGGCCTGCTTCCGTGAAAATAGCTTTTTGGGCCTCGTTACTGTAGGAACATTGTAATATTAATTTTCCCCATTTCCCACTTTTAAATACCATGCACCCTAACCTTGTTGAATGCAAGGCTTACTTAGGGGTGACTTACTATATTTAAAAAAGAACTTTTTACCTGTCAAAGAGGGTTTCTTTTGGCAGGTTGTAGTGCGTGTTTACACATCAACAGTCAGGCAACACAAAATAGACCTGAAGCCATTTTTTTTGCCCTGCCAGTATAGTGGGTGGCATAATAGCTGCTGCCTTTAACAAGTGTGCATTTATCTTCCAGCCCTGGGTGCACTTTTTTACACCATATACTACAGACTAATAGAGAAGTTAGATGTGCCAATTAGGAATACGCAAATTTAAACATGGTAAAAGAGGTGGCACAGGCACAGCTAGTCCTGTTAGCAGAAGTAAAGTGAACAGAGTTCCAGAGCAGGCAAAATGTACTGTCCAGCAAAAGGAACAAAATCTAAATTGAAAAGACAGATTTTCTACACCACCTTTCTTTCCCGGTGCTGAGATTTTGCAAGGGTTTGTAGTGTCTATCTGATCATGGGAAACCTCATCCCAACCTCATCCATCAAAATATAATTGAGATTGTTTGATAAAGCCACCCTTTTAATATCATTTCTCACAAAGTATGTGATACACATAACACGTTAAAAACTCCAAACCAAGCAAGACTGTCCTTGATTGTTAAATATTTTTAGAAATGCTGGTTTTTGGCTGTTAAAGTTAAATCTAAATATCAATACATTAATATTATGACATTATTCTGAACTTTTATGAGTGGATATCACTTGATGACAACTTCTGGTTAGTCCTTTGTTCAGGGGAGAAGTCCTGTAATAAAAGGCAGATGGGTGCTGAGCGCTACATAAAGAGTTCACAATAGCACTCCAAGCTTTATAAACAATACTCCTCTCAAAAGCAACCGACCACAGTCTATACCAACAAAAACCCAACATCTAAACTGATTTAAATGATATAGTGGACCCTCACAATACACTATTGTCTCAGGTAATTCCCAAGCTGGGCAATACTCATACCAATCCTTTATATGGCATGTACCTGAACTGGTAACTATCTCTGGCTTCAAAGATCACAGAACACAACAATCAAACACATACAAAAAATATCAGCTGCACCCACACTACTGATTATGTTACTGAAAACAGAAAACAGACTCTGACCTGTGGTGGAATGCATGCACCTAACATAACAGTGCTGCAAGACCATACTAATGGCAGTATAGCAAGTTAAAGTCTATGTTAACATATCATAAATGAGCATATGTGGCGTGGGACAGGGATTCAGGGAAAACAGCCCTATCACTTCAAAAAAGTTGCATTTATAAGTTGAGTGCTTATATTTTTGTAAAACAGCAGGTTGTTTTGGTTGGCATGATATCAAATTGTTCCGAGTAAAGAGCTGTCTTTTTCCGCACATGGGCATCTTCTCTGAACAAATTAGAATTTGTTTGGGAAACACAGGAGAAGTGTGTTTTCAATGAACCAAAACAAGCCCTGATGTAGGTACGCGTCTTCTCTCGTTTCCTGCGTAGTGCCATCTGCTCACATTCTTGAATTCTTTGTGTTCAATTCGTTTTTGTTATAGCTGTGAATTCCAGGAGGAATGTACAGAAATTCTGATTTGCAATTGCCGCGCACAATTTAGGGAGCGCGCGAGCAGCACCACATGTCCTTTTCTCTTCCAGTTTTCTCTTTCTATGACAAAGGGTCTGATTTCGAATTGATTGGTTAATGCAACTTCCTCAGATTTCTGGAGGAGGCACTACACTCGAAAAGAATCCACCTGTTCAATAATCTGCATACCGACTCTAGGGTGGAAGGCATTTCACCAGTGATTTCTCCTTTAGATTTATGCACTGATTATAAGTGTGGAGATGGGAGTGAGGTATCTGTCATGTACAGTACAAATCAATATCCCAGAGCTTGCTGTTTACCCTGTACTGTAAATAACTCATCGTCAGAGTTGTAGGTCTGGAAAAGCAGGCACAGCATGTGGATGCTCTATTAACACACCACATTCTGCCTGCTTTGCCTCTTCTGAGCATTTTGCCTCAGTACATTTCAGCAGGTTTGAACTGCTTAAATTTGTCAGGTAAACATCTGGCAGCAGTTGCAATAGAAATGACATGTGGTAACTAACCCAGGGATTGGAAATTATCCTAGCACTAATATATAGGGCCCCAGGTTTTACTTCGGAAATTGGAGGATTTCCTATTGGTGCCGTATTTGAGATGCGGCTCTCAGTGACTCGGTGCAAAGGACAAAAGGTACAGCATTGCTTTAGTTTTAGAGATCAGAGTGTTAGGTCCAATTTGCAAAGAATGTGGTGTGACTTACTCCCTGCTTGTTCCTAGAATTTATAAATGAGCCCAGAGTCCTGCCAGCGTATCCACAGCAACATATTTGGGAATAGACCCACTTTATATGGCATTTAGGTTTATGGTGAAATGCTTGAATTAATCTCAGCCACCTGTAATTATGATGAGATGCATTTAAGTCATGTTTTTCTCCCTGTGGCACCACAGACTGTGCCCAAGCTTGATAAATGCAAGATACCTCATAGTCTAACTAGCAAGCACATTCTATTGTGTTGCTTAAACATGTTAAGAGTAGTTTCGTAAAACATAAACTTGCAGCAGGCACTGAAGGGGAACAAGTGCATATAAAAAGCTACAATTCTTCCTCCAAAATTGTGGGGAGCATCACCTCTGAATGGAAACACCCACAACATCAGAATATTATAAGGCTTGTAGGGCCTCATCAGTGAGTTGCAGCCTGGGTCACATGGCATAGTGAGCTAAAAGCCACATGTTTTGGGCATACCTATTGTGCTTAGGGAGTTTCACTGAGTCAAAAAAAAGAAGTGGATGGGAGTAATACTTAATTGATATCAGACTCTGGAAATTACTTTGGAGCTCATTCCTGTCCATAGTTTTCTGCGGACCATACCACTAATGAGATGAACCAAACATATGTAAGTCAGGCTTGGTCCTCCACCAATAGGAAAGGTCACGCCTGAAAAAGACTTCCGAAAGGGGGTTCAAGCAGCCCCAGACCAATTGTTGCGGTGTAGACATAAACAGTGAGATGGAGTTTGAGTACTATGGCACGCAGAGCAGCAGAACTTACATCTAGCATCGCCATCACACTCAGGGTATCTCACTAACAGGCAAAAAAGCGATGGGTGGAATTCTTAAATTGATGCTGGTAATTACTCTGGACCTCAGACCAGCCCATCCTTTTTTGCTCACTGTGCCACAATAGACAGAGAGCAATTTTAGGCAGATCAGCTTTTGCTCTCCTGCAATAGAGACGCGACGCCCACACCCATTTATGAACAGGAACAGAAGCAGCCTCAGACCAATGTTGGTCTTTTGTGGCTTCATCAGTGAGGTGCACCTTGAGACCTTATGCAAAAATGTGGATTTTCCAAGTGTTGGTAGACAATCCTAATTTTATTAAAGAGATATAGGTGAATATCATGCTGTCTTTCTTGCCTTTAAAATCTGCATCAGCCATGCTATTAGAAGTAAAGAAAGAAAGTGAAGCATAATATGACCCTCTCCTCTTGACATAAACTAACAATAATATTTTTTATAATGAATCCCTGAAGAAATTAACACATTTTTGTATGTTTGAAGAAACTTACGGTCTTTAGAAAGAGTCCCTTAAAATGACACATATGAATCAAAAGCAGAATTTATACTCAGAAGTGACAGTCCGTTTTGAAGAGAAATATTCCAATATGGTAGACAAGCAAGGATAAGCAAGGATACCTTTTGTTTTATCATCATGCATTAGGCCTACTAATTAAATAGGCCTCTCCCCTTTCTTTACTAGGTTCTGAGCCAGGGCCTGCCAACACCCAGCAGTCTTGTGAGCTCATACTCCCTGATTTACCTGGCCACCCTTCAGTGTTTAATGCAAGTTTATGGTTCAGGCAACTGAATGAAATGAATGAAATGAAAATGTGGCTTGTAAAGCGCTGCACCTGCCCTGAGGCGTCCAGGCGCTAAAAACAGAAGAAGCACTCTTGAGGTTACTTTTAGGCATTGAATAGCAGGGTTTTTAGCTGTTTCCGGAACGTAGTCAGGTTAGGGTTGTTCCTCAGCTGCAGAGGGAGGGAGTTCCAGAGTTTGGAAACATTATACGAGAAGGAGCGTCCTCCTGCTCTGGCTCTGCGTATTCTGGGGATTTCGGCCAGAAATGCTGTTGAAGAGCGAAGAGATTTGTTGGGCCTGTAGGGAGAAATCAGGGGGCGATTGATGTCTGGGCCCGTTTCCCAGAATGTCTGGTGGGCGATACAGAGTGATTTAAATTTTACTCTGTCCCTGACAGGTAACCAGTGCAGGGTCTTTAAACCGGTTCTTACTGAAGTCCTCCGGGGGATTCCCAGCAGCGCTCTGGCAGCACAATTCTGGGTGCGTTGGAGCTTCTGTAGGGTATAGTCTGGTGCTCCCAAATAAAGGGCGTTATTGAAGTCCAAACGAGATTGGATGAGGCCCTGTATAATTATCTGTTTGGCCTCAGAACAGAGGAGGGGAAGGACTTTCTTAATCACCCTAAGGAGGCCAAAGCAGGTAGCTGAGATTTAGTGGCCTGTGTGTTAAGGCTCAGAGACTTGTCGAGCCAGACGTCCAAGCTTTTAATGTTGTCTCTGGGGGGCGGGGCCATTCCCATGCTTGATGGCCAGATCAGCTCTATGGAGGCGGGGGAGGCTGGGCCCAGGATCATCAGCTCAGTTTTATCGTCGTTTAGCTTTAGGCATGAGCTCATCATCCACTTCTTTACATCCTCCAAACAGGCCGCTAGATCTGGTGGTGACTGGAGGCCGCTCTTCTCAGCAAGGGAGACCACCAGCTGGGTGTCGTCCGCATAGGAGATGATCTTAACACCATGCGGACGAACTACCTCAGCCAGTGGCTTCATGTATGCGTTGAAGAGCGTAGGACTTAAAGAGGAGCCCTGGGGAACTCCGCATCCCAGGGGGCGAGTTGATGAGCGGGATGTGCCGTCGAAGACCTGAAAGGTTCTGTCAGATAAAAAAGAGTTGAACCATGTCAGGGCGTCTCCGGTCACTCCTAAGTCGGCAAGGCGGGTTAGCAAGATTTTGTGATGTACCGTGTCAAATGCGGCACTTAGATCGAGGAGGATCACTGCCACTGATCCTCCTCGATCCAGGAGCCGTCTTGCCTCCTCAGTCACTGCCAATAAAGCGGTCTCTGTCCCATGTTTGGTACGAAAACCTGTTTGGGAGGAGTCGAGGAGGTGGTTTTCCTAAAAAAAATGTTGTCAGAGTGGTGTTGACATGTTTCTCCAGAATTTTCGACGCCCAGGGGAGCAACGAGATCGGGCGATAATTACTGGGGTTGGCCGGGTCAAGGGAAGGTTTCTTCAATAGAGCCCGTACCATAGCGTGCTTCCATGTTGAAGGGACCGTCCTACTGGTTATAGAGGAGTTCATGAGATCCAGGAGCGTAGGGAAAATAGCAACGCTGGCAAGATTTAGTGAGCCTGGGGGGGCAGGGTCACACGGGGAGCCGGATTTTATTCGTTGTGCCAGTTTCTGTACGGTTTCCAATGTTATCAGGGGGAGAGACTCCAAACACTTGGTCGGATTTACTGTCAAGTGCGGGTTTTGACCAGGGGAATCAGTGGATGGATTAGGGAAGGAGAGATACATTTTATTAATTTTTTGGAAGAAGAATTCCGCCAGATCATTGCACTTGGTCGGTGAGTTATTGTTGTCTGTGACCGGAGATGGGGGTTTGATCAGGGAGTTGACTATGCGAAAAATTTCTTTGGATTTGGATTTTGCCATGGTGATTTTAAAATTGTAAAAGGCAGCTTGCGAGGATTTAATTGCAAGCTTATAGTTCCTGATCATTTCCCTGTAGGTGGCTTTTTCTTCGGGATTGTATGAAGTGCGCCACTTTCTCTCTTGTCTTTTACAGAGGCGTTTATGGTTCCTGAGCTCTTCTGTGTACCAGGGAGCGGTTTTGCTATGTCTCTTGGACTTTGGTGCGTGTTCTGGGAGGACCCGGTTCAGAGAGGTGGTTATCCATTCCTCGTATTTTTTATTGTTAAGGGTTGGGTCTTGGGAGAGGGAAGGTCTCGTGGTACATAAAGCTTGAACCCAGTTGTCAGTGGGGAGTTTGGACCAGTTACGAGTTTTCCTCATGGTAAATAAGGAAGAGGGTGGTTTACTCGTGGTCCAATTGAAAGCTATTAAAAAATGATCTGACCAAGGAAGTCTGGTTATGCTGCCCACTTTGAGCTGGTCGCAGTTGCTGAAGATCGGATCTAGCAAGTGCCCCTTTTCGTGTGTAGCAGATGGCACTCATTGCTCGAGTTGACATGCGGCCAAGCTTGACTGGGTTTCTTGTGCCGAGGGGTCTAGTGGGTTGTCGAAATGAATATTTAAATCTCCGAGTAGGGAGAAGTTGGAGGGAGAGATAACCGACTGGGAGGTCACCGAGAGTAAAGATGTATTAAATTGTCCTATGGGACCGGGGGGGCGGTAAATGAGAATACCGGTAAAGCAGGCATTGGGAGAAAATTCGATAGAGAAGGAGAGATTCTCACAGTCTTCAATATCTTCCGATAAGTGGCGACAAGTGTAGCTTTCTTTATATATGATCGCGAGGCCGCCACCTCTGCCCAGTGGTCGGTCGGCTCGCGCTATCTGATATCCTGGGATGATAGCTTGAGCTAGGTCTGGCTGAGAGTCTTGGTTCAGCCATGTCTCGGTCAGGAACATTGCATCTGGGGAGTGTTCCTCTAATAATAGGGAGATCTCTAGGCAGTGTTTTACAAGAGACCTACAATTGAGGAGAAGCATGGAGTAGTTCTTTAGCTCGACTGTGGGTTTGTTGGTTATAGTGCATAGATCTAAGTTGCAGTACTTACAGTGTCGCGGGATCTCTAGGGGGTGTAAGAGGGATCCGCACTTGGGAGAAGTAGGTGGCCGTAGCTTCCATAGGAGGTCAGGGCTATATACCAGTCTGTCACCTCTGGGGGAACCAGGGGACGTGGCCCTTGGGCCCGGCCGGGCGCGGACGAGCGCAGACGAGCTTGCCTTAAGCGCGCCTTCGGCGTGCAAACGGCGCTCTCGCTGCGCTCGTCCGCTGTGCTTCCTAGGAACGCACATGATTTAAAGCTGGAGAGGGGAGGGCCAGGGGAAGTGGGCGTGGCCCAAAAAAGCGCTCGTAGAAGCATCCTGCGCCTTGAGCTATCAGCGATAAATCCGCTGTAAGTACAAGCTAGTACTGGTGAGTAGAGTAATTTTAAAAGCACAGAGTAACACAGAATAATCACAATTTTAAAAATGTCTCCCGGCTATTTTGCCTCAGGAGTGCTGCATCGTAATGGTGGCGCTTGTTCTCAGCGTCCCTTTATGATGTCGGAGTGGGCGTGGCCCAAAAAAGGGGCGTGGCCTGTGGGCGAGGCAAAGCGCTCGTAGAAGCGTCCTGCGCCTTGAGCTATCAGCGATAAATCCGCTGTAAGTACAAGCTGGTACTGGTGAGTAGAGTAATTTTAAAAGCACAGAGTAACACAGAATAATCACAATTTTAAAAATGTCTCCCGGCTATTTTGCCTCAGGAGTGCTGCATCGTAATGGTGGCGCTTGTTCTCAGCGTCCCTTTATGATGTCGGAGTGGGCGTGGCCCAAAAAAGGGGCGTGGCCTGTGAGCGAGGCAAAGCGCTCGTAGAAGCGTCCTGCGCCTTGAGCTATCAGCGATAAATCCGCTGTAAGTACAAGCTGGTACTGGTGAGTAGAGTAATTTTAAAAGCACAGAGTAACACAGAATAATCACAATTTTAAAAATGTCTCCCGGCTATTTTGCCTCAGGAGTGCTGCATCGTAATGGTGGCGCTTGTTCTCAGCGTCCCTTTATGATGTCGGAGTGGGCGTGGCCCAAAAAAGGGGCGTGGCCTGCGGGCGAGGCAAAGCGCTCGTAGAAGCGTCCTGCGCCTTGAGCTATCAGCGATAAATCCGCTGTAAGTACAAGCTGGTACTGGTGAGTAGAGTAATTTTAAAAGCACAGAGTAACACAGAATAATCACAATTTTAAAAATGTCTCCCGGCTATTTTGCCTCAGGAGTGCTGCATCGTAATGGTGGCGCTTGTTCTCAGCGTCCCTTTATGATGTCGGAGTGGGCGTGGCCCAAAAAGGGGCGTGGCCTGCGGGCGAGGCAAAGCGCTCGTAGAAGCGTCCTGCGCCTTGAGCTATCAGCGATAAATCCGCTGTAAGTACAAGCTGGTACTGGTGAGTAGAGTAATTTTAAAAGCACAGAGTAACACAGAATAATCACAATTTTAAAAATGTCTCCCGGCTATTTTGCCTCAGGAGTGCTGAGCAGTACAATAGCATGTGCTTGATATTTAGACTATCGGGTATTGTGCCTCTAACATGTACAAAATGGATGGGAGTGAGCATAAATTATGCAAAAACAACATTATTATGTATGTCCAGAACGCAAAGGTACTTCACAACTGTGCTCAAATACACAAAGTGCAAACTATTGATAATCCTTGATCACTGCTCAACAACCGGTGAAAGTTCAATAGCGAGGCTGCTCTTTATTCTTGTGTAGTGATATAGCCCAAAGTTTGTGAAAAGTCCTGGTGGAGGTGCGATGGTCAGAATCTACTGCACATAGGACAGGAAGCCAAGAGCTGCTGTTGGCATGCCAAGGATGCCCAAGGGTTTACATTAGAAAGGGCGATGGCAGGAGATGTTGCAGGCCTTTATTCTACACATTTATTTTTGGGACTATTTCCAGCTACTTTGCTAGATACACCGTTCAAAGGTGTAATGGGGTGAATACATAGATACAGATAAAGCGTTCATCTTAGTAGGTGTTTAAAAACGGGTGCTTTTCGTGTATTCGTCATAATTCATCTTTGAACCAAAGCAGCAGGCTCGATAAGCACATTTTGCACTTTGCACTATTTTGTTTAATTGTGAGATGTATTAATTGCTTGCGAACTAGGGGGCATATTAACAAGCAAGGCGATAAAATTATCGCCGCTTTAGCGGCAGAAAACTGCTGCTAAAACGGCGATAATGGGCTTGATAATAAGCTCTATAGAATTCCAATTGAAGCCCATGTTAAATGTGAAGGAAGTCTAACATGGGCTTCAATAGGAATTCCATAGAGCATATTATCAAGCCCATTATCGCCGCTTTTAGCTGCAGTTTTCTGCCGCTAAAGCGGCGATAATTTTATCGCCTGGCTTGATAATATGCCCCTGGTTGATTGGACAATCATGCTTGCTGATGATACAGGGGGAAACAGAAGAACAAATGCAGTTCTGCTCCAAAACTATGCAAAACCAAGGGGCATATTATCAAGCTAGGCGATAAAATTATCGCCACTTTAGCGGCAGAAAACTGCAGCTAAAAGCGGCGATAATGGGCTATATGCTCTATGGAATTCCTATTGAAGCCCATGTTAGACGTCCTTCACATTTAACATGGGCTTCAATTGGAATTCCATTGAGCATATTATCAAGCCCATTATCGCCGTTTTAGCGGCAGTTTTCTGCCACTAAAGCGGCGATAGTTTTATCGCCTGGCTTGTTAAGATGCCCCTATGATAATAGGGAGATGATGAATACTTTTCAATGTTGACTTATTGACGCCGAATCAAGTCTAACCCCCGAACGCAAACACGGTGCAATTCGGAAACTGTTTACCCTCTTTTCCATTGTGTCAGTAAGGGATGCATGAGAGCGTCCCCCGCGTGACCTTTGGGGAAAAAAAAAAGAAATTCGCAGACTTTTCCCTTTGAATCAGTGTACCATGGGCTGCTTGACAAAAGCAATATATCCTAGGGGAATCACAGGCCATCCACTTGCAAATTCTATTCCCTTTTCTTTCATCTTATTTATTCATGATATGTAAGGGATTTAAATCCAGAGGAACAAGAAAGAAGCTTTAAGACTTCGAAATACATATTCATAGTCACAATAAGTTGCAGTACAGAATATATTCAGAAAGCAAACTAGTCAAGTGGTTAATTTGCATAAATAATTTTGTGTTAATAGTACTTGTCTATTTACATTATATTCATGGTGTATAAACTCAGAAATTCTACACTAAAGTAAAATAATTTGTTTTTGGTTAAATTCTTTTAACCCTTCACTAAGTGAGGTCAGCCAGGATTTTCTTGTTGAATTTTCTCCATGCTTCTATCGCAAATCGGTGTTCAAGTGCTCAAATTGGGACTGTAGGGCAGTTATTGTGATACACACTGGTGTTTTAATAGGCAATTCTTTCAGATTGTCCATGCACGGTTTTTATTAGGTTGAGCATTCGAGACCTCTTGTATATGCTTTGGTATATACTTATATATTAGTATATACTTATATGTGTCTGTGGTTTGTGGACTCTGAAGATCAGCCCTACGACTTGTCTGCTTCCACTTAGGGACTTTTTTTTCTTTTCAACTGCCTTCATTTAATGGTCTTAATAAAAAGGACCAGTAGAGGTCAGTAAAATACCAGAATTGCTTTCTGCTGAGGGACTTCATTTTTTTTTATTGTTCTGGCAACTGCCTCTATTCAACATTCTCGATAGAAAACGACCAGCAGAGGTCGGTAAAGTACCAGAATCACTTTAGCATTCTCTAGATTCCAGTCCATAGAAATTGTCTTCCACGAGCACCCGAAGACAATAATATTGTTTTCAAATTTTGTCTTTTCAGTGGTATGACCACCGAAGGCCCTGATTTTATATTAAAAACTGAGTTTTGGGATATGCTATTTAATGCTGAAAGGCAGTATTTCTCTCAATGTGTTCGCATACCTGGCATGTCACGCAGTTTGGTGCTTACTTTCCACCATGTTAAAGAACAGTAGATGTTTCAGCACCCAGGCTAATGTGCTGCATAGCTAAATACATATAAGGTACCAAAGGCTAGACCGAATGCATTGCAAATGCTTGTTTTCATTGTTTGCACCTGTCCAAGTATATATTCACTTAAAAAATAATTCCACTATCTTACAAAGGACACTGTATAATGCGTGTCTTTTTTAGAGATATGTGGTGAGAGAGGCATTGGCATAACTGATGGAGTTGTACAGAAGGGCATGTTGGGAATGCCCATGGAACGAGCACAGGAGTATTCTTACTCATAAGTGGCTGTAGGAGAAAGTACATCTTATGTTCATCATAAATTTACCACAATTCACAAACACATTAGAGTGCTATGAAAAGCATACAGTGGGTCACTCATGGGTGCAAAATAATTTGACCTGTGGACGCTAAATCGACCCAACAGATAAAAAGTTTTTGAAACCTTGGTGGTCTTTTTGATCAGGAACGTTACACATGTTAAGCAGGCCTCATCTCTTTCAACATCACATGTATGGAATCACTGTCTTTACATCAGTTCTAAATTAAATTATTGTTAGACCTGGCCCTTTTGACAGGTTTATCCCCAAACTTTTTGCCTGTTGCCTCCTATTTGTGTGACCCTGTTTTCGTCGTTTTTGGGAAGTGGGTTATTAGCGTTGGTAAATATATATCTACCACTAGCAACAAGACCACTAACACAATATAAGGCTCAGTATAGGTCTTAGAAAATTATTCCCATGATCAACCCTTGGTAGCTTGGCTGCGAGCAGACAGGCTTAACTTCACATACAGGTATGTAAAGCATTTAAAACCACCAATTCAGTAAATAATTAAGACACGAGGGGCGTGGCCAAGATGGCGACCGTGTAGGACGTGCCTACCCATCGCTCCGATCCCTAGCGATGTATAGCCGATCCTCAATCGCAGGCACAGTCCCCATTTGAACCCGGGACCCGCTGCGCAGCTGCTCTCTTGCAAACGGAGCCCTCCCGGCGCCCAGCCCCCGAGATCTGCTCTGGGCCAGGTGCGACCTGCGACCTGCCTCGTGGCCGCGCTTTGAGGAGAGCGAGAGTGGCTGAGCCTCGCGGGGTGCTTGTCAGAGTCCTCCCCCCCATGCGCTGACACCTGGGGCGGGGGGTTGAGTGGACCGAAACCCCCGCGGTTAACAAATGACTGGAAGCGGTAAAGTGTAGCCTCAGCTATGGCGGCTGCAGAGTGACACAGGCCTGGATTCGGCGGTAGAGCAGCGCCAACGGTTTGCACAGGTGAGCCGCTTGGCAGTAGCGATTGGCCCCGGGGAGCATCGGTGAAGCTGCGCCCCCAGCACTGTGGTGAGACGCATACACAGCCTACATTGCACCCGGACCTGGGAGCTCACCGGAGGGGGCTGCACACTGCCGGTCCTGCGCCCGACTCCCCAGCTGTTGCTCCGTCCCACGTGGAGGTCCTATCGTCAGTGCAGGGAGCGACGAGCTGTGTGCCCAGTGAGAGAGCGCCCCTGTTGAGAGGGGCAAAGTCACGCGGGACTCTCGCACCGTCCTTCTGGGAGAGTTGCTGAATTCCTGCTCCAGCACACCTCCACCTGCAGCCACATCAAGGGACACTTGAGGTTTGTGGATGTTCTTGCGGAGACGCGCATACCGGGGGCGCTGGAGGTGGCGTCCTACGGGTCCGCGACCGTGCGCACCGCCAAAGTTGCAGGCCGGATGCCTTGCTGCCATTAGCGGCCCACTTGACTATCGCTCCCTGGCACTGGAGAGCACACTAGGTGGCGACAGCCAAGAGATCTACCCGGAGGAGGGACTTGGCTGCTTCCTGCCCGAGCCCCCTCACTAGGCGCCCCCGCCACCTCTACTGGACGATGCAGAGAGGCATCCGCTTCAAAATGGCCACCAACAAATCTAGGAAAGATCGCTCCGTCAAGGAACTTCTGCTCAACACTAGAGCTAGGGGTTCTGAGGCTATGCCGGCGCAGAGTGATGCCGTGGCGAGACGCATCTCGGATGATCCGGAGGGGCCTGTCACACGCAGCATCCTTGAATCTCTCTTTGCGGATCCCACGAGGGAATTTCACACCATGACGAAGG
Organism: Triturus cristatus; assembly: GCF_964204655.1. Lineage (NCBI taxonomy): Eukaryota > Metazoa > Chordata > Amphibia > Caudata > Salamandridae > Triturus > Triturus cristatus. The sequence continues at coordinate 714,019,315 of NC_140588.1, read as the reverse complement.
ACCTGACCACAGAGATCCGTGAGCTGCGCAGAGATATAGACTTGGTGGGGGAGAGGGTGGACAAGCTGGAGAACCAAACGTCCGCCCGAGATGAAGAAGTGTCCCAGCTTCAACAGGAGGTCCTGAGACTCCGAGACCAGCAACTGGAACTCCAGGCCCATGCAGAGGATTTGGAGAACTGCTCCCGCTGCAATAATATCAGGATCCGAGCAGTGCCTCAGGGAACAGAAGAGCAGGACATTGAGGCCTTTGTTGTGGACTTGTTCCTCCATATTCTAGGCGGCCCTCCACATCAAGAGATCCAACTGGATCGGAGACATCGCATGGGGCTCAGAAGACCAGCGACCACCCCCGATATCCTCACATGCGTTCATGACTTTAAGCTTAAAGAGCACATTCTGCGGGAGGGACGGGCCAAACACCCTATTGAATTCCACTCTTGCAGAACCCTTCTCTTTCAAGACCTAGCCTCATCCACTCTGCAGAAACGACAGTAGTTCCGTCCCGTCACAGCTTTTATATGCTCAGAGGACATTTCTTACTCTTGGGGTGACCCGTTAAGACTTATTTTTAAATGTGGGGGGCAGGCTCCGCCAGGTCAGCTCTTTCAGGGAGGCCTCATCGCTCTTACATCTCCCGGAGGACGACCGCGCTGCCCCGGAGCGGGCTTCCCAGATGGAACAAAGAGCTGACCCCAAGCAGTGGCAAAGGGTTGAGACCCCCCCCTCGGGGGCTGCGCCCAGACTCCGAGACCATAGCTAAGGAATGCTCGGCCGTTTTGCAATCCTTGTCAGAAGATTCGAACCCCACAGATTGACACGCATTGGTAGCGGGAGTGTTCTTTAACATGTGCCTGAGTTTCTTTCTGATTTCATTGCCACCCAGCCCTGAAGACCACCGCCACGGAGTGCACGGCTGAGCTGCAATCTTTGCCAGGCGACTCACACGCTGCAGTCTGAACTGTACTGCCTTTGGTCCCGCTTATTATGATACTTTGGGATCCATCTTGATTTGTCTAGCTGGGCGCTGTGCGGGGTTGGGGCGGCGGGGAGCTCCTGCTCTCATCTCACGTCTCTCCACAGGGCTACTCACCCGGGACATTTGTGGACTTCACGAACCATGTTCTCAGTTGTAAGTTCTTCGTTATGGATTTTGGGGTACATTCCTTCTCTTCCTGGCCATGATGGGTTGATGGTTTTTGCAATCGGTCCCATGTGCCCGCCCCACCAGGCCCAGGGGCGACTGATAGCAGCCCACTCTAGGGTTTACACTTATGCCGTTTTGACATCAAGACCCTGTCCCTTAACGTTAAGGGGCTCAACAACCCCACCAAACGACGAGCAGTCTTGTCCTTTTTTGAAAACTCCGAAGCTCACATCTGCCTGCTCCAAGAAACACACCTTCACTCGACTGATACACATAGGCTGAGGTCCAGGGCCTTTCCCATTCAATTGTTTTCTTCTCATTCCTCTAAAACTGTGGGGGTGGCGATCCTGGTCTCAGCTAGGTTCCTGGGTCTGCTTGGTTGCAAACAAGCTGAAATCAAAGGCAGGTTTCTGGCACATGCACTCTCACGGTAGCGACTGTATATGTTCCCAATAGTAGTCAAGAGGGCTTCATCCGGGCTGTAGTACATGAGCTTGCAAACCTCCCTGATAGAACTGTGCTCCTAGGTGGGTGTTAGACCTGACATCCTTGGCGTGGGTTTTTCCCCTATCTTTTGCCTCTGCTACCTGGATTTTTGATGCTGTGCTGGATTTCGTTTTTGCTGGTTTAGATGCTTTGGACACTCTGCCACTGCTAATCAGTGCCAGAGTGTAAGTGCTCCCTGTGTAAACTATCGTATTGATTGGATATACCTGATTGGCATATCTGTATCACCATGAAGTCCCTAGTAAAGTGCACTGTGTGTGCCAGGGCTGGTGATGACAGATGCTACTAGTGGGTCTGCAGCGCTGATTGCGCCACCCACCTGTGTAGCCCTAAAACAGTGTCTCAGGCCTGCCGCCGCAGGCCTGCCTGCAGTCCCCGGACTGCCATGTCCCCCTGGCCAGTGTCCACACTGGCCGGGCCTAACCCTTCCCTTTTCGTACACGTCAGTCATCCCTATGGAAGGCCCAAGGTACCCCCCTGGGCAGGGTGCAGTGTATGTAGAAGGTAGAATGGCGACATTTGCAAGGAGAGTGGAGGGAGGAGATAGCACCTGGGATTGAATAGGGCTGTGCCTGCCTGCCACTCTGCTGGCTCCACCTCCTGCTGGGAGGCTGACGACTCTGCCCCTCGCTCTGAAAAGCATGTAGAGGCCAGGAAAACAAAGTGCTCCAGCAACACCCAGAACTGGATCAGACCGGGCTCAGGACCCACTTGCACAAAGACTTCAAAGACTTTTAGGGGTATAAGTATTCGACCCCTGACAACAGATTTTTAGATTCGACGATCGAGAGGAACCTCTGCTGAAAGACGGACCGCTGAAGAACTAAAGGAAGATTGCCGTGCTGTGTGCTCTAAAGGCTGACCTGTTCTGCTGTACAACTGAAGCTGAGAAGGAGAAGGGGTCTTGCTGTGTGCTGACCCTATCCACTTGACCAAACAAGACTTTGCTGTGTGCTGTGTCTTCAACTGAATCTCCAAGGGCCTGAGAAGAGCTGGCCTCCTGTTTCGCAACCCAGGGATAGAAAGGTTGCCAAGAACTCAAGACTCTGCTGTGTCCCACCTGCGCTGCTGTGTGCCGCAGGGACCGTGGACTGTTCTACCAAGCTTCTCAACATCTGCCTGTGAGGTGGGCTGGCTGCTCTCTGTCTTGCTGGAGAGTACCGCACCGATCCGGGCCTGACACCGGTTGCCGCATCAAGAAGATCGACGTGCTCATCGGCACGTGCCTTGCCGCGACCCGGAGGCCTGACGCAGATCGAGAGTCGTATTTCCCTGCTCTACGAAGCCGCGCTGTGAGTGGCTGACTCCGGTGACGTCGACATCGTCACTGGGGGCTCGTCGAGGGAGTTGTGGAATCCTTGCACCGAACAGCCCGAGGAGCGCTTGTACAACGAGTGCAGCGACACCGCCGGAGCAACGTAGCCGCCTAAACATCAAGAGCCTACAAACTGATTCATTCTCCGTGAGTATCGAATCACACAAGAGACTAGAGACTATCGTCTTACGATCTCGACCAACCAAGAAAGCGAATATTGTGTAAACCTGTGATGCTTGATTTCAACTGCGGAAACTAGATAAAGATATATTATTTTTGATATAACTCACCTGTGTGGTCTAAGTTTGTGGTGTGCGGAGGGGGGATCATTGTGGTGTCTACGTGCATATACCTTACACATTGCCTTGGGGATAAGCCTGTCTGCTCGAGCCAAGCTACCTAGAGGGTGAGCAGGGGTTATCTACCGTGTGTGTCCTTGTACCCTGACTAGAAGCAAGGGTCCCTATTTGGTCTAAGGTGAATACCTCTGCCAACTAGAGACCCCCAGATCTAACAGTGGGGATTTTAAGTTGGCTTTTGACGGCTCGATGGACAGGTCGGGACTGCAGTGGGGGCAGACTGAGGCTCTTTCTGAGGATGGGAGACGACTTCTGACAGAGGCTGGGCTCACAGACATTTGGCGGCTGCACCACCCAGGGTCAAGGGAATACACTTTCTACTCCCACCCTCACAAGACGTATGCAAGAATTGATTATATGTTCACATCTGACACCTTGACCCAACAGGCACAAGATGTTGAAATCCTTCCATGCCCATATCAGATCATTCAGCGGTGCGGATCTCATTATCCCTACATCAAAGCGGTTCTGGCGCCTACGCGAGACCATGCTACAATGCCCCTCTGTGGTACAGCAAATCCAACAATGCATAACTTAACTACTTAGACCTCAATGACTCCCCCTCTATCTCAACAACGACCCTCTCAGAGGCACTGAAAGCGGTGGTTAGAGGGGAATTCCTGGGCATAGCGACAGCAGACAATAAGGACAGGAGAGAGAAAAGGGAGCCTTTGTCCAGGGAAGTGACTGAACTAGAACGCATCCACCAGAGGACAGGGGCGTCTAGAGTTTGGAAACAGCTCAAGGCAGCTAGAGTGCAGCTAGCGGAGCTGAATATCAACCGGGCTGATTACTTAGCCCTTTGCCTGCAGCAGGCTTTCTATGTGGGGGGAGATAGGTGTTGGCAGCTTCTTGCCAATCGGTTACATGCACAGCGACAGGCGTCCTGCGTCAGATTGATCCAGGGCCACCAGGGGAAAGACAGCACTACCGATCAAAATATTGTGGAGGAGTTTCGCCACTTTTATGAGACTCTATATATGGCCCAGGCTCTGCCTGAATATCTGCGAGAGATTGCCACATCCAAACTTATGCCTAGTCAGGCAGAGGAGCTTGCGGCCCCTATCTGCCTAGAGGAAGTTATTTCTGCCATCTCGCGCTTGAAACTTCACAAGTCGCCGGGCCCGGATAGCTTATCCTCTGTTTTCTATAAAACGTTCTGCGCGTTGTTGGCCCCGCTATTGGTACGGGTTTACGACTCAATCGGAACTGACCAGGCTGCCCTTCTCCCGCCTTCCATGCTGGAGGCGTTGATCTCGGTAATACCCAAACTGGGCAAGGATAAGCCCTTGTGCAGTTCCTATCTGAGGTGACTAGACCTACCCTGCTGGCATGGGACAAGGTCGCTGCCCCTCAAGGGCTTACGACCTTCCCATCCCCGATCACGCCAATTGTTCATAACCCCGATTTATCACCAGGCTTTGACTCAGACTTTCCGACACTGGACCAAGGAGTCATGTCGCTCCATCGGGCACCTTTTTGATCTCTCTGGTCCTCGCTCTTTTACTGATCTCCGCAGGGAACAGGCTATTCCCGAAACAAAGCGTTACCGCTATTTGCAGGTTCGTCATTGGGTGTTACATGGGGATATACGGGAGGGCCCGGAGAGACACCTTACTTCGTTCGAGAGGTGGCTGCTTACACGCCATAATAATACACATCTGACTTCGGACTTATACAGGTTTACTAGGTGCGCCTCATACTCCGGGTAGACTCCTGGCCAGTTGCGTTGGGAGGGTGAATTAGGCAGGGCCCTGACGCAGAAAGAGTGGCATGACATCTATTTCAGGGCACGTCTCACCGCCGGTAAAATGTCTTCCGTCGAGACGGCTACTGAAATAGCCAATTATTGGTACCTTACTCCAATACGACTTCACAGAGGCAACTCGTCACGTAGCTCACAATGTTGGTGAGCCTGTGGTCAGTTAGTGACCCTCACTCACTTGCTGTGGGATTGCCCTTCCCTGGGGACGTATTGGCAGAAGATCCTTGACGACGTGGACTCTCACTTCGACACAGAGATCCCTCGATTCCCAGTTTATGTCCTTCTGGGCCTCCTAATGCTATTAGCTTTCCCCTCAAATCCCGAAGGGATAAACAGATGGCTCTTGCACTGCGAGCGGCGGTCCAGAATATCCTCGCTTACTGGGGCACTAAAACAATTCCAAACCGGCTGGGATGGTTTCACAGGCTGTGGTGCATCTTGGGAATGGAAAAGATTTCACTTTCTTTGACTCATCCTGGGGCCTTCTTTCATGACCTATGGGAACCTTTCCTCACGCTACTAACATCCGACTTCACGGAGCTTACTTGTCCCAAATATTTGCGACTCCTGAGACTTGCAGACCCCCCAGGTCACCAACCTTAACCATGCACATTTCTTCCTAAGGGCCTTCCCTGGTTTGACCTGATTGTCACCATCTCCTGAAACACAGCCTGCATCTAAATGGAGGAGGGTGGGGTGGGTGGGTGGACATTCTTTTCTTGGTTATTTTCTTCTTCATTTGGCCAACCATGATATTGCATGTGCCGGGTTGTATCCTGATGACCGTAGAGCAAATTGGCTCGTTCGTTGTTTCCTCTGTCTTTGAAATCAATAAAAGAAATCTTAAACAAAATAATTAAGACACATAACATTATAAAAATAGAAGACCAATTTATAAAAATAGTAAATATTTCTATCTTTAAAATGACACCAAAATGAAAAAAAATCCAAAGTAGTGAACTGGAGATATGCATTTTTAAAGATTTAGCACTATATAACGCTTATAAACCTATAGCGTCTATTGGGACATCTGGTCGTGCTTGACCGGGACAAAGTAACATTTTCTGGAGCTTTTCTTCCTGGGCTCCCTTGAAGCTTTCAGCCAGCCTGGATTCAGTGAGGGTTCGCCCGCTTGCCTTGCGATGAGCTTCCAGTCAAATTTGTAGAAGTCTGACCTCTGGAGCTGTCCAGTGGGATAAAGCAGGGATCCAGGAAGGCTTGGGGTTGAACGAGGGCGGCTTGACTGTCAAGGTTGGTCCCAGTGACCTCTCCTACTTTCGGTCTTAGAAACCTTTACATAGCTTGTTCTCGCGGGGTCCCTCGATGCTCTTCACCAGGCCAGATTTGGTTAGGGTTCGCTGGCTTGGATGTCAGCAAACTCCTGGTCAAACTCTGGAAGTCAGACCTCCTGAGCTTTTCAGTGGGATGAACCTGGATGGCAGGGTGGCTCATGGTTGAGGGTCACCGGCTTGGCAGGCGAGGTCGAGTTGGTCCACTTATGAAAGCTTTTTTCAGAAGTTGCTCCAAACTTCTCGAACTTCTTCCTGAAGTTCCTTTGAGGGTCCCAACATGTCTAAAATTTACTCCAGGGGCCTGGAAGCTCCAAGATGGTCCCTGAAAGTTTGGGACTTCAATTCCCACAATCCACTTGGACAAAACCCTTACAACTCTACTGGTAGTACTCCAGGGTGGGGATTTTTGGTGGTGACGGTCCAGGTGAGCTCTGGTAACCTGTAGCTTGCAGGGAGTCCACTCTTTAGTCCTTTCGAAGCAGGTTTGATCCACAGGGCTGTAGTTCCAGACTGTGCAGCAGTCTCAGTCAGTCAGAGTGCAGGTCCTGGTTGGTGCAAATCAACCTTCCAGTATGGACCCTTCTTCTTCCTTAAGTTTCAAGCAGCAGATCTGAGACGCTCTGTCCCTCTCAGATACGTATTCCAAGTTCTCCTGGGCAAGCAGGAGAGCACACCTGTCCAAAGCGGCGCAGGGCAACACCCCATAGTATGGCCATAACCTCCAAAGTGTGGTGCTATAGGCTCCCAGAGAGCACCATTTCCCCAAAATTCAACATTGCTGATTTCCCAGCAGAGAGGGAAGAGCTGGCTAAACACACCTCCATGATGGAACATCTGTATAGTCTCTCCCCCTTGCATCTGCGTATTGCTTCCTTAATCCTACCATCTGGCTATGTTCAAAGAGTAGAGGTGTAAATGAAACTGGCCTCTCTTGCCTGTCTCCTCCTTCTATTGAAAGACATTGTTTACGACCCCTCTCCCTGCTCTGGCATTCCTATGTGGTAGAACCCTGGGCTTTCTAATACCAGGGGCTACTTATCACCTCATCAAAGGAGCCTGGAAAATCCACTTAAGTCTGGCCAATCAGGACAGACCAGTGGAAGGCTGAATGTTTGCTTACAAACAAGAAAGTATTTTAACTTCTTCTCTATACATTTTAATACAAATTCAACAATAGCATATTGTTGGATTTATCACTACCATTCTAGGCAGAGCTTGAATGATATCTTTATCACCTCCTTCACGTTAGTTATTATTTAATACATTCTTGCCATGTTAACCTATCTGGCTGGGGATTTCAAATGGGAAAAATGACTTGGGCCATTTTTCCAACACCAGGGCTTCATAAAACATCTTTTATAAGGACCTTGCGTATATCTACAGGACCCCACACCCCTGCAATACCTAGGGGAGACTTTAGGGGTTCTGATTATGTAAACAAATTGTAGATATTCACTCCACAGTGCTCCTAGCACAAAAGATGATTTTTCGAAGTACTTTACCACAATGTGGGGAGTGAAATGTGCAATTTCACTACACCCAGGGCATATACAACTCATTTTATAAGGGCACTCCTTATAAATACCTGACATCCACCCCTGGGACACCTAGGGAAGACCCTGGGGGTACCTAATATGCCAAGACAGTGTAGTTTATTCATTTGTAAGTGCCCCAAACACCAAAGACGAGTTTGGGAACAATTTGCCTTTCAAAAGCAGTCCTGCAACATAGGGATTCTTTTAACTTGACATCAGGCCTCAGCAGTGCACACAAGCAAGTGCAGAAAGGGCTGATGGCCTCTAAACTGCCATGCCCTATTATATACTAGGGTCTTAAAGGTAGTTTGACCCTCCTGCCTTATTATGTATAGGGATTTATAGGGGAGGTCATGACAATCATAGGGGTGCCCTAACCCATAGTGTACCATAGTGTATGTAGGTGTTTTCATTGTATTCTAGGTGTCTTTTCAGCATAGCACTGGCCCTTGACCAGTTAGGCAGAGTCTAGGGACAGTCAGAGTTAGTTACCACAAGTACCTGTCAGAAAATAAATGGGGGTGGCCAAGGCACAAGGTGACTTTGCAACAGTTGGCTTGAGGATTGTGGGCACTTTACCACTGCTGATTAGTACTAAAGTGCATACATTCTGTGTAAATTGTGAATATAATTAGTTATCCATGATTGGCGAATTTGATTTACTGGTAACTCCCTAGTAAAGTGCACAGTGTGTGTCAGGGCCTGTAAATCTAATGCTACTAGTGGGATTGCAGCACTGGTTGTGCCACCCACATGAGAAGCCCTGTAATTGTGTCTCAGACCTACCCCTATATTGTCTGCGCATGTAGTTGTAAACTTCCATGTTACCCTTGCAAATGCACCCACTTGCCGGGTCCAACCCTTTCTTTTCTTTACATATAAGGCATCCCTAAGGTAGGCCTACGGTACTCCCATGGGCAGGGGGCAGTGTATTTAAATGGTAGGACATGTACTGGTGTGTGTGACATGTTCTGACAGTGCTGATATTGAAATAGCATGCATTTCGTTTTTAACTTTTGAAAGGCTATCTGTCCAATAGAGCTAGCATGGAAGTTGTTTTGTAACATCTTACAAGTATAACTTTCCATAGGGACAAGATAGAGAAATGGAGTTTAGGCTCTCTGAACTCAGAATTTATTAACACACCCTTTGGTAATGCGGTTTTTAAATTCTGTGTTTGAAAATGCCGCTTTTAGAAAGGGGGCATTTCCTTGCTTTAGCATCCTGTGTGCCTTAACTGGTTGTGTATTCATCTTCTGGTTTTTCAGTGACAGGAGCTGGGAATGTGCATTCACTCTAGACAGTCACTGGGGGGTATTGGGGTGTGCCCTGTCTTGCCTGGGTGTCTCATCGCTTGGCTGAATAGACCTGGTCTGCATTTAGAGTGATGGAAGGAGTTTTGCTTGCACCTAATTAGGCTGTGTCTCCTTTTTACGATGCTGTCTCTGCCCCCTGTGGTCATGCTGCCCCAGGGAGGACACTGCTGGTTTGGACTGGGTTAAGAACCCTTGCCACAAATAGAACAATAGCAAAATGGGGTATAAGTATGACCCTTAAAACTCCGAGATTTTAGATTATTTCAAGAAATAAGAGGACTCTACCAAGAAGAAGAGCGGAATGGCTGTGTGAGGAGTGCAACCTTTTTTGTGTGAGGGGTGGGCTGGCAAGCAGTTGCTGCTTCTGTCTGTGGTGGAGGAAAATGACTGACTCTTTTTGCCCTGCTGTGGTATACTGCTTGTGAAGAATCTCCAAGAACTTGTGTGTGCTTGCCCCCTGTTGGAAGTCTCAAGGATAAAACAAACTCCAGGAGAAAGATCCATGCTATATTCCAAAGAATACATAGGGAGACTGATAGGTGGTGTGGGAGATTTGTTTGCCTTCTGGATGCTGCGGTATCTGGCGACATGCTTGGGTGGGTGGTTGGGCTGGGAGGGCTCTGTTGGGGGTGTTTTGGGTATGGGAGGGGAGGGAGGGGATCAGGAGTTCTTCTTGTAGCTTCACATCATTAGACTGGGTCAAACATGCTGACGGACTGAGCTGCATCACGAGTACTTGGTGGGGGCTGGATGTGACCTTGTGCCCTGCTTGTCATATTATCTATAGTACTGTATGCTGACTTTCTCCCTTGCGCATCCCGAGGACCACAGACTTGAATGTATGTTTACTGAAACTCAATAAAAACCTGTTTAAAAAAATAAATAAAAATATTCAAAAGAATATACTGCCTGGGACACCAACACATGCTTTTAGCCAGTGCTGTATGAGCGCTGCATGTTGCCTGAATGGCGCTCCCCCTTCTTTGTATTCTTGCCATAAAAAATGTGAGACCTCATAAGGAGCACTTTTTGTGGCCACACAGCACATGCAGAGCTACACTTTCCTTGTGGTCTTGGAGCCACAGGAGGGGAGAGCTGAGGTGAAGGAAGACTTCTCCCTTTCCCTATTGCCTCGTCTTTCCTGCTTCTGTGTTTTGTTTCGGCACCCAGGGCTCTGCTGAGTGGCCCTGGGATGCAAACCATTGCGGCACCCAAGCAGAGAGGAATCCCAGCCGGAAGTTTCTCTGTGTTGCTGAGGCAATGCTAAACACAGAGGGCCCGATTCACAGAACAAACTTAAGACAAAATCCTAAACTTAGTACCATTTTGGTATTCACAGAATGCACTTACTACTTCTGGTATTCACAGAATGAACTTACTACTTTTGCGATTCACAGAATAAACTTACTACTTTTGTTATTCACAGAATGGATTTACGACTACTAACTTTACGTCCGCACTCGGGCCGGAAATTCCGGCCCGGAGGCGGAGCTTCCGGCCCGGAGGCAGAGCTTCAGGCCCGGAGGCGGGGTTTCCGGGCCGGAGGCGGAGCTTCCGGCCCAGAGGTGGAGATTTTGGCCATGGCTAAATCTCCGCCACTGGCCGGAATCCCCACCTCTGGGCCGGAAGCTCCGCCTCCGGCCTGGAAGCCCCGCCTCCGGGCCGGAAGCTCCGCCTCTGGGCCAGAATTTCCGGCCCGAGTGCGGACGTAAAGTTAGTAGTCGTAAATCCATTCTGTGAATAGCAAAAGTAGTAAGTTTATTCTGTGAATCGCAAAAGTAGTAAGTTCATTCTGTGAATACCAGAAGTAGTAAGTGCATTCTGTGAATACCAAAATGGTACTAAGTTTAGGATTTTGTCTTAAGTTTGTTCTGTGAATCGGGTCCCGAGGGAAGTGAGGCCCAACTGCCAGAGGACACCTGAGCCTTATGGGCTTCCACAAGCCGCCTCGGGTCGCACCTGCTGGGAGGAGCTACGGTGTGCACCATGGAGACCCAGGGTGGGCTCCTGGAACTACCATAGTTCTCCGTCGGTGGACATCAGCCGCATCCCATTGTCAGAAAGGTACGGTGACGCCCGCACGGCCAAATCAGCCCCCGGTGCTTAAGGAGTGGGCCTGAGCCTTACAACATGCATGGCAGCTGCACCCTGCGGTCGCGGGCAGCTGCTGGGTGCCTATTACGTGTGCAGGGAGCCCGAGGGGTGTCCTCCCTGCTTACGGCAGCAGGGTGTGTTTGCCCCTCCACTTATATACATACATGAGGGGCCTCATTGGTCACTGCCTGCCCGGTCCCGAGGGGCCATAATTAGAACGCATAGGAGTGCTTTCTAAAAATGACCATGATTCTGCTAGAAGGAGCGCAGAGGTTTCTCTGAATGCAATGGGTGATATGGATATGGTGATTCCTAAGTTGAGGTGCATTATCCAGCTGCTTCATCGGCTGTACCCTGGTTTATAATGTGCTTGTACCTGATATTGACAGGATAAGAATTACTCTATCAGGAACTGCAAATTATGCGTGATAATGTTGATGATGTGAAGTTCTGTTCTGATAAGTGCAACTTATGAGTTTGTACCTTATTGCACTGAATGTGTTATGACAAGTGCCTAGTTAGCAAAGTGATTTATGACCGATGTAATCTCTTGATTATTACTTAGTTGTCAAGGTGATTATTGAATTATGTGTTTGTGGTCTAATGTATTTTACATATAATACAAGTGATATTTTTAAATAACCTTGTGTGGAGTCTCCTTTTGTGGTGTGCCTTGTGTGTCATTTGTGTGTGTGGTGCGCAAACTATTTAAAAGGGGTGAGCAGGGGTTATCTTGGGTGTGTAACTCCCTTATCTTGACTAGAGTGGTGGTTCTGCATGACTTAGATGCATACCCTAGCCAACCAGAAACCCTATTTCTAACAATTATAATGAAAATAACCATTATAATATAACTTGTACAACATGGTTTGCCAGGAGGTTCGGATCAGTAAATGAGTTGGTGGAGGCGTATTCCTTCTTCAGTTAACTATGGCACATAGCACCTTTTATGCCAAGATATTTATCTGAAATTCCTACTTTAACTCACTGGTAAGATAATTAAATCTTGCAAGCCCTATATTTTTAATAATGGTATTAGGTATTTATAGATGAGATTCATTTATATATCTTGCTAAAATGTTAGACTTCCATTAGCTATGATCTGAGAATAGATTAACATAGAAACATGGTATCTTTACGGTATTTGTGCAACAAGCCTGTTCGTCCTGGCATCCTTTGCATGGTCTTCCCCCTGGTTTTAGGACTCTGCACACTTTACCACTGCTAACCAGTGCTAAAGTGCCTGTGTTCTCTCTTTAAAACATGGTAAGTGTTAGAAATGGGGGTCTCTAGTTGGCTGTGGTGTGCACCCTGTCCAAGTAGGGACCCTTTTTTTCAGTCATGATAAGGGAGTTACACACCCAAGATAACCCCTGCTCACCCCCTTGGTAGCTTGGCATGAGCAGTCAGGCCAATCTGAGAGGCAATGTGTAAAGTATTTGTACATAACACACTCAGTAACACAGTGAAAACACTACAAATGGACACCACCCCACTTTATAAAAATAGAGTATTTTATCTAAACCAAACAAGACTCAAATGACAAAAATCCAACATGCACAACTAACAATATGACTTTTAAAAGGCTTCAAGCAATTTTGTTAATAGAACTCTATGGTTGCTATGATTTTAATCACAGTACCTCTAATGCGTCAAAATGAACAAGGGAAAATATCCGCAGAGGAGAAAAGTGTCGGAAAACACAGCAATGTGTCGATAACTGAGTCCACGGGGTGGTAATGCATCAGGTCTGCTGCACGCAGAAGTATTGCATCAAATTCGGACTGTAGGGGATGCGACTCGTCAAAATTCAAGACGGCTCTGGTCTGCGGGTGATGCATCGGAAAAACCTGGCACACAGGTGCAATGCGTGTAAATCCTGATGCACTCAAGGTCGATGCAGTGGTAGCAAATGGACACTGCGTAGATTCTTCAGCCGATGTCCCATGATGCGTCAATTCTTTCAGGCGCACAGCAGGGCCTGCGCCGGTATCAGTGCAGGGGTCTGGGACTTCGGAGACACAGTGCGCTGAACTCGACCTGCATCAGGTTTCTTCGGCTGCTGACAGGAGCTGCGCCGATTTCTTTAGCCGCAAGGTAGTGGTGCGTGGAAATTTCTTCCACACAGCGTTACTGCATCAGAAAAACAGGCGCAGGGAGTGCGATGCATTGATTTTGATGGTTTCAACCAGGTCTTTTCAGCAGGAACAACCTCCAAGGTCCCAGGATTGGATTTAGCACCGGATTACAGGTCAGAACTCCCAACAGTGGAGTTCAGGTATGTTGCAGATGAAGTCTTTAATGGCCCTGAGACATCCAACAGGAGGCAAGCAAACACAATCCCTTGGAGAAACTTCACAAGCAGGATACAAAGCAAAGTACAGTAATTTTCCTCAGCAGAAACAGCAACTGCTGGCTAACCCAGAAAAGCAACACACAGCAAAGGGGCAGTACTCCTCCTCACAGCTTTTCAGCCCTTTTCCTTGGCAGAGGTTCCTCTTGATCCAGAAGTAGTTTAAAAGTCTGGTGTTTTAGGTCTAATACGTATACCCCTTTTGGCCTTTGAAGTAGGCACCCTTCAAAGGATTGTCTTTGTAGAGCACTAGATCTTGTCCTGCCTGGTCTTGGCTCCAGACACACTCCAAGGGGTTGGAGACAGCATTGTGAAAGGCCAGGCACAGCCCTATTCAGGTGCGGGCGACTGCTCCTCCCACTGATCTAGCTAAGGAAGGCCCATCAGCCTGGTGCTGGGCCATCCGGATATGCAGGGCACACCTCAGATCCCTTTGAGTGACTGTGTAGAGTAAATGCACAAACTGGCCCCTGTCAGTCTAAACCAGATGTTGAATCCACAGGCAGGCAGAGGCACAGGATGGTTAAATAAGAAAATGGCCACTTATGGGAGAAATAGTTCTTCAATAGTGAAAAACGACATTGGCAGAATTTCGAATATCAGGACATGTAAAACACACCAGTACATGTCCTACCTTTCACATACACTGCATCCTACCCATAGTGGTACCTTGGGCCTATCTTAGGGGTGCCCTACATGTAGCAAAATAGAAGGTTAGGGCGTGGCAAATGGGTGCACATACTAGGTCGACATGGCAGTTTAAAACTGCACTCACAGACACTGCAGTAGCAGGCCTGGGACATATTTACAAGGCTACTCATGTGGGTGGTACAACCAGTGCTGCAGGCCCACTAGTAGCATTTGATTTACAGGCCCTGGGCACACATAGTGCACTTTACCAGAGACTTACCAGTAGATCAAATATGCAGATCTTGGAGAGCCAATCCGAATTAGAATTAACATAGAGAGCAGGGTATTGTGCCATAGGAGTGTCCTAAAAAGTCACACTCCAGTGGCAGAATGCCCATGTAAATATGCCCCTTTGTGCTTTGCAGCCTGACTGCAATCCACGTCTGGGTAAGGGTGACAACTAAACTGTGTGTATACTTTCCAGACAGCCATCACAGAGGAAGGGTGGGATGATGGTCTTCCTGGGCTGGGAGAGAGGGGCTTTTACACTTAGGGGACTAGTGCTCCTGCACACAGAGACACCGGCATGTGTATCCTCCACCTGCGGACTGCGGCTGATCAGGTCTCTAACGATGGGAGACATGACGTTCAGCGCAGGATGGAATCCTTGTCCATCGCCACTTGCCAGTTTGTCGCTTCACTGATGCACTACCAGGAACCCCCAAGTGTGGCCCCTACAGTGAGGAGAGGCATGACACAGAAAAGGACCTTGTGCCTATTGGAATTACCACCTAGCCATTGTTAACTCCTGCAGCTACCCCACAAGACCCCCCCGCCAATGTGGCCCTCTAGCAATGCTGCAGCCACTCCATACATATTGCGGCATATTCCAAGTCGTTACAACAAACAAATGATGGACGGAATGCTGACAATGCAGACATTCTCCCCCAGTCAAGAGATCTGGGTTAAATCCATCGTTCTTTTGCCCACTACACCACCCCAGTTTAGACATGGCCATATGCAAATCAGTCTTGACCCTGTGCCTCATGGGAACAGTCCAGCCCGAACTGCCAAGCCATGTCTTCCCTGGACCGGAATCAAGCATCCTAGGACCGGTTTCTGGCTATCAGCCGTCATCAGCCAGGATAGCTTGACTCCAGTGGCGTAGTGAGCACGGGTCCCACGTCTGGGAATACCCATTCCACTTAGGGCGAAAAGCGTTACAACAAACAAATGATGGACGGAATGCTGACAATGCAGACATTCTCCCCCAGTCAAGAGATCTGGGTTAAATCCATCGTTCTTTTGCCCACTACACCACCCCAGTTTAGACATGGCCATATGCAAATCAGTCTTGACCCTGTGCCTCATGGGAACAGTCCAGCCCGAACTGCCAAGCCATGTCTTCCCTGGACCGGAATCAAGCATCCTAGGACCGGTTTCTGGCTATCAGCCGTCATCAGCCAGGATAGCTTGACTCCAGTGGCGTAGTGAGCACGGGTCCCACGTCTGGGAATACCCATTCCACTTAGGGCGAAAAGCGTTACAACAAACAAATGATGGACGGAATGCTGACAATGCAGACATTCTCCCCCAGTCAAGAGATCTGGGTTAAATCCATCGTTCTTTTGCCCACTACACCACCCCAGTTTAGACATGGCCATATGCAAATCAGTCTTGACCCTGTGCCTCATGGGAACAGTCCAGCCCGAACTGCCAAGCCATGTCTTCCCTGGACCGGAATCAAGCATCCTAGGACCGGTTTCTGGCTATCAGCCGTCATCAGCCAGGATAGCTTGACTCCAGTGGCGTAGTGAGCACGGGTCCCACGTCTGGGAATACCCATTCCACTTAGGGCGAAAAGCGTTACAACAAACAAATGATGGACGGAATGCTGACAATGCAGACATTCTCCCCCAGTCAAGAGATCTGGGTTAAATCCATCGTTCTTTTGCCCACTACACCACCCCAGTTTAGACATGGCCATATGCAAATCAGTCTTGACCCTGTGCCTCATGGGAACAGTCCAGCCCGAACTGCCAAGCCATGTCTTCCCTGGACCGGAATCAAGCATCCTAGGACCGGTTTCTGGCTATCAGCCGTCATCAGCCAGGATAGCTTGACTCCAGTGGCGTAGTGAGCACGGGTCCCACGTCTGGGAATACCCATTCCACTTAGGGCGAAAAGCGTTACAACAAACAAATGATGGACGGAATGCTGACAATGCAGACATTCTCCCCCAAACAAGAGATCTGGGTTAAATCCATCGTTCTTTTGCCCACTACACCACCCCAGTTTAGACATGGCCATATGCAAATCAGTCTTGACCCTGTGCCTCATGGGAACAGTCCAGCCCGAACTGCCAAGCCATGTCTTCCCTGGACCGGAATCAAGCATCCTAGGACCGGTTTCTGGCTATCAGCCGTCATCAGCCAGGATAGCTTGACTCCAGTGGCGTAGTGAGCACGGGTCCCACGTCTGGGAATACCCATTCCACTTAGGGCGAAAAGCGTTACAACAAACAAATGATGGACGGAATGCTGACAATGCAGACATTCTCCCCCAGTCAAGAGATCTGGGTTAAATCCATCGTTCTTTTGCCCACTACACCACCCCAGTTTAGACATGGCCATATGCAAATCAGTCTTGACCCTGTGCCTCATGGGAACAGTCCAGCCCGAACTGCCAAGCCATGTCTTCCCTGGACCGGAATCAAGCATCCTAGGACCGGTTTCTGGCTATCAGCCGTCATCAGCCAGGATAGCTTGACTCCAGTGGCGTAGTGAGCACTGGAAACTGGAATGGCATGGTGAGCAAAAAAACCATGGATTTAGGCCCAGATCTCTGTACTGGGGTGAATGTATGACATTGTTCTGCATTCTGTCCATCAATTGTTGTTTTTGCATTTGTCACCCTGAGTGGGACGGGTATGCTCAGACGTGAGTCCCGTGCTCTCCATGCCACTGGAATCAAGCTAACCTGGCTGAAGAGGGGTGAAACCCCGAAACCGGTCCTAGGATGCTTGTTTCCAGTCCAGGGAGGACCTGGCTTGGCAGTTCGGGCTGGACTGTTCCCATGAGGCACAGGGTCAAGACTGATTTGCTTATGGCTGGGTTCAAACTGGAATGGCATGGTGAGCAAAAAAACGATGGATTTAGGCCCAGATCTCTGTACTGGGGTGAATGTATGACATTGTTCTGCATTCTGTCCATCAATTGTTGTTTTTGCATTTGTCACCCTGAGTGGAACGGGTATGCTCAGACGTGAGTCCCGTGCTCTCCATGCCACTGGAATCAAGCTATCCTGGCTGAAGAGGGGTGAAACCCCGAAACCGGTCCTAGGATGCTTGTTTCCAGTCCAGGGAGGACCTGGCTTGGCAGTTCGGGCTGGACTGTTCCCATGAGGCACAGGGTCAAGACTGATTTGCTTATGGCTGGGTTCAAACTGGAATGGCATGGTGAGCAAAAAAACGATGGATTTAGGCCCAGATCTCTGTACTGGGGTGAATGTATGACATTGTTCTGCATTCTGTCCATCAATTGTTGTTTTTGCATTTGTCACCCTGAGTGGGACGGGTATGCTCAGACGTGAGTCCCGTGCTCTCCATGCCACTGGAATCAAGCTATCCTGGCTGAAGAGGGGTGAAACCCCGAAACCGGTCCTAGGATGCTTGTTTCCAGTCCAGGGAGGACCTGGCTTGGCAGTTCGGGCTGGACTGTTCCCATGAGGCACAGGGTCAAGACTGATTTGCTTATGGCTGGGTTCAAACTGGAATGGCATGGTGAGCAAAAAAACGATGGATTTAGGCCCAGATCTCTGTACTGGGGTGAATGTATGACATTGTTCTGCATTCTGTCCATCAATTGTTGTTTTTGCATTTGTCACCCTGAGTGGGACGGGTATGCTCAGACGTGAGTCCCGTGCTCTCCATGCCACTGGAATCAAGCTATCCTGGCTGAAGAGGGGTGAAACCCCGAAACCGGTCCTAGGATGCTTGTTTCCAGTCCAGGGAGGACCTGGCTTGGCAGTTCGGGCTGGACTGTTCCCATGAGGCACAGGGTCAAGACTGATTTGCTTATGGCTGGGTTCAAACTGGAATGGCATGGTGAGCAAAAAAACGATGGATTTAGGCCCAGATCTCTGTACTGGGGTGAATGTATGACATTGTTCTGCATTCTGTCCATCAATTGTTGTTTTTGCATTTGTCACCCTGAGTGGGACGGGTATGCTCAGACGTGAGTCCCGTGCTCTCCATGCCACTGGAATCAAGCTATCCTGGCTGAAGAGGGGTGAAACCCCGAAACCGGTCCTAGGATGCTTGTTTCCAGTCCAGGGAGGACCTGGCTTGGCAGTTCGGGCTGGACTGTTCCCATGAGGCACAGGGTCAAGACTGATTTGCTTATGGCTGGGTTCAAACTGGAATGGCATGGTGAGCAAAAAAACGATGGATTTAGGCCCAGATCTCTGTACTGGGGTGAATGTATGACATTGTTCTGCATTCTGTCCATCAATTGTTGTTTTTGCATTTGTCACCCTGAGTGGGACGGGTATGCTCAGACGTGAGTCCCGTGCTCTCCATGCCACTGGAATCAAGCTATCCTGGCTGAAGAGGGGTGAAACCCCGAAACCGGTCCTAGGATGCTTGTTTCCAGTCCAGGGAGGACCTGGCTTGGCAGTTCGGGCTGGACTGTTCCCATGAGGCACAGGGTCAAGACTGATTTGCTTATGGCTGGGTTCAAACTGGAATGGCATGGTGAGCAAAAAAACGATGGATTTAGGCCCAGATCTCTGTACTGGGGTGAATGTATGACATTGTTCTGCATTCTGTCCATCAATTGTTGTTTTTGCATTTGTCACCCTGAGTGGGACGGGTATGCTCAGACGTGAGTCCCGTGCTCTCCATGCCACTGGAATCAAGCTATCCTGGCTGAAGAGGGGTGAAACCCCGAAACCGGTCCTAGGATGCTTGTTTCCAGTCCAGGGAGGACCTGGCTTGGCAGTTCGGGCTGGACTGTTCCCATGAGGCACAGGGTCAAGACTGATTTGCTTATGGCTGGGTTCAAACTGGAATGGCATGGTGAGCAAAAAAACGATGGATTTAGGCCCAGATCTCTGTACTGGGGTGAATGTATGACATTGTTCTGCATTCTGTCCATCAATTGTTTTTGCATTTGTCACCCTGAGTGGGACGGGTATGCTCAGACGTGAGTCCCGTGCTCTCCATGCCACTGGAATCAAGCTATCCTGGCTGAAGAGGGGTGAAACCCCGAAACCGGTCCTAGGATGCTTGTTTCCAGTCCAGGGAGGACCTGGCTTGGCAGTTCGGGCAGGACTGTTCCCATGAGGCACAGGGTCAAGACTGATTTGCTTATGGCTGGGTTCAAACTGGAATGGCATGGTGAGCAAAAAAACGATGGATTTAGGCCCAGATCTCTGTACTGGGGTGAATGTATGACATTGTTCTGCATTCTGTCCATCAATTGTTGTTTTTGCATATTCCAAGTCAGCATTTGGTGCAGCCTCCCTACTCAGCCTGAAGAGGTTATAGACTGTTTGCCCCAACCTCATAAGCCCCTGTGTGAACTGAACTGCTCATACAGGTATCCCTTTCTTGAGGGAATTAGAGCATTAAACGTGGCACAGCCAGACAGGACCAAAGGAGGTCTCTTGAACCGCAGCGGGATGCGATCCGGTGCTATGTGGGAGGCAAACCTCACCAGGCTCTTGGGGGCACCATGAGGGTTGTTGACAGCTGCGCCGCGCGTTCCCGGGCAGCTGCCTTTGTCTTTGCCGACTTCGACCTGTGTGTGTGCCTCCTCCACCCCACTTTTATTTAATTTGTATGGGACTTGATCTGGTTGGCACTACGGGGTGAGGCCCTGAGAAGTCCCCGGGCCTGCCAGACCTTGGGCATTATATTTTCTTGCTATCACGGCGTGAGACCTTGACGGAGGCTCCCCGCTTCATGTAATAGGGAATCCACAGAAATTATCGCATAACCTGGGATAGAAGCGCAGGTGCGCTGTACCCATGGTTCACTCCTGCAACTGAGGTGACAGTGTAATCTACAGTACTTGCAAAGCATGTGTGATGTATGTCGTTCCTGCATCGTCAGAATAACAAGTACTATTTCCATATTTGCATTACTTGCGCAGTAACTGTAATTCAGTTTAAATTTATTGTATAATTTGTTAAAATTATTACAAAACCCACATGTATAAAAAAAAAAAAAAAGTTGACTATCATTAAACATCTAGTCATTGTCTCCAAGGCCCATAAAACTTATTAGATACAATTGTAAAAATTTGATTCAAGCATGGGACAATTTGCATCTAAGTTGTCTATTTCCACAGTTTATTTTCTTTACTGCTTTTTCTTGAGGGTTCCGATGTTACGGTCTTCCTGCTCTTGCTGCTTCAAGCGAGTCCTTACTGCCCCCATAAATTTGATTCCCCTGCATGCCAGGATTATGGAGGATCCTCCCAGCCAACTTGTTACTGCTTGTCTACAAGTGCGAATTTTTAGGACATTAAAAATTTGTTTTAAATACCGTCGTCTCAAATCTAATACAGCTGGGCATACACAAAAAAGATATGAGCTAGGGATTCGGATTTGTAGCCGCATAAACGGCATTTTTCTGTTTGGTGGCTCTGTTTCCAGGAGGGGAGTAGGTCTTTTGACAGGTGATCACCCATCCGATAGTCCATGTAAAATTTCTTTAGGAACCCGCTGAAATGAGAAGATACGTATGCTTGTGGTTTTAATGATTTGTAAGATGCAATAACTGTCCACCCATGCCTACGTTTGGCCAATGAATTTTGATCTTCCAATAAGGATTTCATTTTGGCTGCCTTGTTGGTTAAGCTACTTAGCCCAGCTTTATCCATCCTTAATTCCCATGATGATTCTATGTTGAGTTCTATCAAGCAATTTTGCAAATGCTTTCCCCAGGCACTCAGGATTTTGTTATCCGCCTGATGCTTAATTTCTTCCCAGCATAGATGGTCCAGGGATTGCTGATTTGCGGAACGAAATTTATTGCAAAGCTTCACAAAGCCGCTCATGCTCCGGAAGATTTGATTTTGCAGGCCAAATTCTAGCCGTATCTGTGATGGAGAGGAAAATTTTGGCAGATTAAAAACGGCTTTGTAAATCTTGGTCTGCATTGCGTTTAATAAATCAGCCTCCTTGCCTTGCCAAGTGACCAGTCCGTAGGACAAGGTGGGCAAAATTTGCGCGGCTATGACCTTCAATAAATGATTATGGTTGGGACAGTCCAGTTTGGATTTCAGTAGCCGATATGCAAAAATTAATGACTGAGCTTTTGCTTTTATTACTGCTTTTTGCTCTTTATGTTTCAGTCCTTGCTCTATTAAAGTACCCAGATATTTATATGAAGGTTGTTCTTCTACCGTTTCACCATTTGCCATCCATTTAAAGTTGAGTTTACTTGATTCCACTAGTCGGACAACCTTCGTTTTTCCTTTGTTTAGTTCCAGCTTTTCCTGTTTTAAATATTCCGCTAATTTGTTGATTGCTCTTTGTAGACCGATTGGTGATTTGCTCAGTACTACTATGTCATCCGCGTATTGTAAAAAGTTGATTGGATTGTTGGCCAGTCTCGGCGGATGACATTCTGCTGTAACCAAAACTTTACTAACATCCGAGAGAAAAAGGTTAAAGAGGCTTGGGGCCAACACGCAGCCTTGCTTTAAACCTTGATACGTCGGAATCTTTGAGGAAATACTGCCACCGTTGCCTAGCTTAACCCTTACCCATGTATTGTTATACAAGGTGACTATTGCAGTTCACATGGAATTCGGGAATCCCCAGGTTATCAACTTTGCCCATAGGCGCTTTCTGCATACCCGGTCGAATGCTGACCTTATATCAATGAAGCAGGTGTATAGTCTCGAGCCCTCAGTTAGTGCTTTTTCCATTAAAAGTGACAGACAGGCCAGGTTTGTGATGGTACCCATTCCTTGCCTGAACCCTGTTTGAAACTTGGGGATAATATTGGTATCTTCTATCCAATCTTGTAACTGAGTTAGGATGCAGGAGGCATAGAGCTTGGTTTCCACGTCTATTAGGGATATCAGCCTGTAGTTGGCGGGGTTGCGACGGTCTCCCTGTTTGAAAATGGGGTGAATGATGTTCCCATGCCAAGATGCGGGGACTTTGTTTTGAGAATATATATAGTTGAATAGGGGAGTTAAGGACTCTGACCAGAAATCCGGATCCGTTTTAAAGAGCATATTTGGAAGCCCATTTGGACCTGCAGCTCCTTCTGTCTTCAATCTTTTTATTATTCTACTCAGTTGTTTTTTAGAGGTTAGGGGAGTTTCCGCGATCACGTTTACTTCTTCCTGGTCCCCGTGGTCTTTATTCGCCTGACTCTCTTTTTTTCTGTTTTTCCCGCTTTCCAACTCACTCCCCCGTTGCATTTTGGTACTGCTTGACACTGTGTTTCCATACAGTGATTGTACATGATGGGACCAGCGTTCCTCTCCTACCCCTGCTTCCTGATGAAGGCTTGCTCCTTTGTTTAGGTCGTTGATGATTCCCCAAAAATCCCTGCTATTTGGCCGTTTTCCTGCACTCAATAGCTTGTTCCAAATGGTTTCCTTGTACGTTCTCTTTGCAACCCTTAACGACTTCCTGTACATGCTTCTTGCTTCTTTTAGTTTGCAGTTGTTTGTACTGGTTCCCATTTTTTTTCCATAGGCGACTGCTCGGACCTCCCGTGCAACGCTTCTCTTTTTTTCTCTTAGGTCCTGGTTGAACCAAGGCTCCTTCCTTGCCTTAATGCATCCCAAGTTCGCTGATGGTGCTGGGAATTTGTGCAAGAGGACCTGAATTAGTTGCTCCCAGTTCTTTATGCGATCTTCGTCGTGCTGGGCGCTTGAGTTGGACATATGTTGTTTTACTGTGACCAATATACTTTCCAGGCCACCCCCACGCCATTTTAACTTCTTTAGGTTGAACTTCTCGGCATGTTGTAGTAAGGACGGCAGAGTGTACAATGCAGTGAGTGGAATATTCATTTTAGTTATTTGAGGGAAATGGTCACTTTCCAAACGCTTGACTATTTGGAATGATTCTATACTAGAAGATAGGACCTTACTTATTATTGTGTAATCAATTATTGAGTGGACTTTGCCGCTCAAGTAGGTAATGCCTGCCGGAATGTCGCCCCTTGTTTTTCCGTTCAGTATTGATAAACCTAAATCTGTAATTCATGTGTTTTCTTGCTCTAACCAAACTGATGCATTTCATACCCTGATGTTATATGGTATGTCGTTTTGATGCTTGCATTGTCAGGGTAACGGGTACTACTTTAGGCTTTGTATAATATGCACAGAATTTATGATTTATGTCATTTGGTCTATGTTATATGTTTTTATATAATCTTGCGTGGAGTCCCTTTTGTGGTGCATTCATTGAGTTTCTGTGTGTGTGTTGCGCAAACGGGATCAGTGACATATTATCAACAACACTAATATTGTGGTACAAAAAGTTTGAGACACAAATATCGAGCCCAAGAACATCAATTTCCTATACTTATAAGGAAAATTAAAAAAATATTGAAAAAAAATATTGATGTCACTAATATCATTGTCAAAAATATGTTTATATATATATTCACTGAAAAAAACATAGGTTTCAGGGGTGTTATAGTTAGCTGGACATTTCCCTCGTACAAAACCCTAGAAATTCCCCTGTTATAGTTAGTTCAGCTAACTATAACTCGAGCCCCCGCAATGCACTGCTGATGACATCACATATTACATCACTCATGACATGGTCAGTGACCTCACTGATGACATCACTGATGACATCACTGATGACATCCTCCATTGAGTATGTGTTTCTGAACAGTTTTAATATGTTTAATATATATTGGGAAAGGCCTGTTGAAAAATAAGTGGGCGTACAAGTGTGTGAATGGATGATTTTCTAGGTGTGTAACTGACTCTATAAGTGAGTCATTAAATGTATCTTACTGTAGACTAGTGACTAAACTGTGTGAATGTCTGTATGTGTCTGTGTGTTGGTGTATACGTGGCTGCATGGTTTTGTGAATAGCTATATGAATGTCTATGTGGGTTATTGATTGGTTGTCTGAGTATCTGTATGGGTGCCTGAGTGTTTGTGTGGGTAGGGTGTCTGTGACTCTGTGACTAAATGTGTGAGTGGGTGATTCAGTGGGTGCATGGTTTTAAGAGTGCATCTGTGATGGACTGTATGGTTGGGTGAGTGTATGTATGGGTGTGTTAGTGATTGAATGTATATCTCAGTTGTACATGTGTCAGTAACTACATATGTGAAAGGCAGTGTATATGTGTGTAAGAGTATATAACTATCTATATGTGAGAGTGTGTGATTTTGGGAGTGGCTGTATGCGCCATAGTGCAAGGATATCTGTGTCATGTGCTGTTTGTTTTTCTGCAGGAAGACACAGAATTTGTTAGTATTTTTATGAGTAAGTGAACTTGAGTGTGTTTAACTGTATAGGTGAGTAAATTGGACTGTGATTAATTATTTGCATGACTGACTAGATGTGTCAGTACCTCAATGGATGATTGGCGGTGTGTGAGTGTCTATATAGGTGTATAAATGCACAGAGTGACTGTAAGTATGAGTGACTGTACAGGTGAGTGAGTGGACATGTATGTAGACCTAAAAGTCAATGAGTGGGTGTGTAGTTATTGGTATTGGAGTATCTATGGTTTTCAAAATGGGCGTTTGAAATTTTGAGTAGGTGTATCAAAGGTTATATTAGGGTGTGAGAAGATGCACTAATTTATCACATGGTTGACGTCATCAGTGATGTCATCAGTGATGTCACTGACCATGTCATGAGTGATGTAATATGTGACGTCATCAGCAGTGCATTGCGGGGGCTCGAGTTATAGTTAGCTGAACTAACTATAACAGGGGAATTTCTAGGGTTTTGTACGAGGGAAATGTCCAGCTAACTATAACGCCCCTGAAACCTATGGTTTTTTCAGTGAATTTCTAAGGTTTTTTAAATGCTAATTCCTAACTATAACATGTCTGAAACCTATGGTTTTTTCAGTGAATTTCAAAGGTTTTTTAAATGCCAATTGCTAACTATAACGTGCATTAAACCTATGTTTTTTTCAGTGAATTTCAAAGGTTTTTTAAATGCTAATTCCTATCTATAACTTATCTCTGAAGATATCATGTTTAATGATTTTGATTGGATTTCTATATTTTTCAAATTCAGTGTGTCAATTTCATTAATTACATTTTTTGTAAATACTTTTTTAACACCATTTTTTAAACTTATTTTTTCAATTAATTCTTTTAAAAATTAAAAAATATTATTTGAACTTAATGGGTTTTTCAAACATATTTTTTTATATTTTTCAAAATATTTTTTAAGTATATGTTCAAAACTTTATTTTATATTTTATATTCCATGTTTTTTGGATCCACGCACCCAACGCGTTAGGAACCGCTCACCCAACGCGAGAGAATCCGTGCACCCAACGCGATAGGATGCGTGCACCGTGCGCGCATTTCGCCGTTTTTTTTTTTAAAAAGGGGGGCCCCAGGGGGTCCTTCTAGGACCCCCTAAGCACCTCTAGAGGGTCAGAGTATTTCTACTCTGCCCCCTTTATATGTTTTACACACTTTTTCCCCTTGCTTCTTCAGCTTCGCTTCTACCGGGCAAGAAAATGGCCACCAACAGTTCCTGGTTTCGAATGTAGAGAGACACTCGACAGCCAATTAGCATTCAGCGCGCGATCGGGAGGGTGCTCGCTCGGTTCGGGGAGGGTGCACGTACGGTGCGTGTACGGTCCGCAGGTCCTCCGCGGCCATAGATATCACAAACTTTTTTACCCTCATTTTCTCAGGAACTACTGAACAGATTCACACCATATATGCAAAAGGCACGAGTCCGAACTGAGGACTATCTCTTTGCCAAATTTGGTGTCATTCCGTTCAGCGGTTCAGGCTGTAGCTGCGACAACAGATCCTATGGGAAATTGCATGGGGAAAACGCGTTTTGGGACCCCCCTTTTTTCTCGGCCCCCGCTTGACGAATCACCCCGAAACTTTCAGGGTAGGAGCAGATTTGTCAATCGGCGCCAAAGATATTCCCAATAGAATGTTGGAAAATAGGTCCTAACTATAACTATCTACTGGAGACCGCCAGTAGATAATATATATATATATATATATATATATATATATATATATATATATATATATACATATATATATATATATGTTTACATATATGTTTACATATATAAACATAAATAATAAACATTAAATCGTTTAAAGTAACAGTAATATAAAATAAACTAAATGCATTTTATTTATTTTTTTAAATATATATAGCTATTATACTCATATATATTAATCTATACATTTAATCATATATTTAATTTCCAATTTATATGATAACTTACTAATTGTTTTCAAGTATAATAAAATAACAATATATACATACATAGTTATATATATATAATATATAATAATATAACTATACATATTTTTTGTAAATTATCATATACATTTTTTAAAATAAATATAATTATTATATATATTTTTTAAAGTAATAAAATACATTTAGTTTATATTTTATTACTGTTACTTTTTAATAGATAGATTCAATGTATATTATTTATCTGTATATATACATATATATGTGTGTAATATATATATATATATATATAATATTTTTGACATATATATGATATGTATGATATAGGGAACAGTGGTCGCAATAATAAAGGGAATTCCGACCCCCACGATAAAAGAAAAAAGAGTAGCACAATATCCCTAGACTGTCATCCATTAACCCCTTCCATGCTGCGCAGATTCCGCCGCTGTGCTGACGGAATCTTGCGCGGGCGTGGTCATGACGGAACGGTTCCGTCATGAGCACAGCTCAACCGTGGCTCATGACGGAACCATTCCGTCATGAGCACCGAAGGGGTTAAGGAGATTGCATTTTCTGAAATCAATGGAAGGTCAATATTTCTTAAAGATAATTTTGTTGAGTAGGATTTGTCAAACGTAATTTTATTTTATTTGATCATGATCACAAAATTCCAAAATTGTTTGGCAATGAAGACCTGAAAGGAGAAAAAAAGCATTAAGTGCACACAGTTGTTAAATGCAGTATGTTTTCAAAATGAAGATCTTGCAAATTGCTTTTTCTATTTTTAAAGATTGTGTCTAATCACATTTAGTGATGTCACATCACCAGGTGCTTTAAGGGTCTTGTGGAAGTTACACTAATGCATTACCCCTTCCGCATTAAAGTCAATGAGATTTACTGCAAGCTACTGCTATCCAAATGAGATAAATAAAGCTAATGACACATTTGGAATTAGAATAAGTAACATCATTTATTACAGTATTAAACCAATTCTTAATAAGTTATCCATTAGAAATTACACAGCACATCTGAGTTGCACAACATATCTAAACACACAAGAACAGAATTATTTTAAAATGGTGCAGTTTCCCAAACAACTAAACTCTTTAACAAACAATCACATTAACAACACTGTTATATCTACACTGTAATTACCTCGACTGCCTTAACCTCATCATAGCTGTAGCCATCATATTGCTAAGACTAGAGCTGGTGTAGCAAATCTGCCAGGATGGGGTCACAGCAGCATGTCAAGGCCATGGTGATGTTGAAATAAGGTTTTTGTGAATGTGAAGGTAAGGTAGATGTAAATGTTTACGGTGTTATTTATTCCAAGTTAGTAATCAAGTCATCAATCACTTGTTACAAAGAGGTACACTATAGGTTGAGAAAATCAAGCCGTAGATTGTGCCCAATACATCTCACCATGCTTCTAAAACGTATTTTGAGAAATCCCAAAAAGTGGCACTTTGTATTTCCAGATTTTTATTTGAAATAAACTGCTTATGGCTTGTGATTAAACAGCTTGATTTACTCATGGCATGGTTTAGTTTCCTGTACCATTAATCAAAATTGTTAGGTGACAACGCCGGGGGAACATGGTGGCTCTCAGCTGATCATGAGTAGACATGGACCCTCTCCAGAGCCTTGCCTGATTTCTTGAGAAGCTTAGAGACCCATCCCTCCCCACTCCCCTTATCAGCTGACTGGACGGCGGGTTGGGCTCTTGGATGACGGTGCTCCTAGCCTCCGAGAGATCTACGACGTGAACAGTGGTTTTATTGCCGTGGGAAAGCCGTGAAGCCCACGCAAGGCAGGGGCCTCCCTCGCAATATCTCTCAATGGGAACGGCACGGTGGGAGACGTCTTGGATTGCGAGAAGGAGGGGCAGTGCTCACCCTAGCTTGACGGCATCTCAACAGCTATCTCGGCCAATTTGGCCTGATAAGACGAATTTGCGGCAGTGGACGCCCTGGATTGTCAAGCAGTGCTTTTCTTCCTCAGCTTGCAATGACTGCCATTCACATCACCCCCAGCCCTCGCAAAATGGGGACAAGGTGTAAAAAGCTCTTGGCTGGTAAAATGGATGCTAGTAAATCTGCTATTACAAGGAACCTGCCATTTCAGAGGGTAATGCAGGTGCATCATCTATTTTAAAGCCCACCTTGGAGCCTGGTAAGGCAAAACCTCACCAAATGACTCAGGGGGCTAAATTTAATTTCTCGGACGTCACAGGCATAGCATCTCTCCCAGTGCAAACATCAACATCTGCATCCGCTTGAAGGACCATTGATCAGTATATCTCTCTTCTCTGTTCTAACACCGGTGGAGCAGTGGCCAAGGCTCCACCTACCACAGGCACTCCAGGAGAGACCAATGCTAGGAACCCCCTGGGTGACTCTGCAGATGGAGCTTTATCATCAAGAGTCTTGGCAGCTGGCCAAGGGCAGTCCACTCCTAATTCTGCTTCAAGCACCACTACACAGAAACTTTTATTATTCACTATCAGACTCTGTGATCCTGTTTGACATGGATGAGTGTGAACTTCACCCACAGTGGGCAACCTTAAGTTCTGGTTGCCTCCTAGTGCTGAAGAGAAGCCTGACAATAGCACAGCGATCAATTACGAATCTGGGGCAAGGTCAGGTTTTATAACGGCTACCCAACTCGAAGATCTTGTCATGGCAGCATTCTCTCAGGGGAGCCTCAACCCTGCAATAACTGTTATAGATGATTAACTTCTCTGGGATCCTGATGGCACTGAACTTACAACTACTCATTGTTTGTCTCCTGCTTCAGAACTGGCTACATCAGCTGCATCAGCTAAATCTTCAGTGGGTCTCCATCTAACTCAGGCAGTTGGTGCTGGGGGGCCACCCTCCACCTCTACAGATCATGGTGCTCCCACCTTATCTGCCATTTACAATTTTCTCCAGCAACACCGGGAGGAACTGCCCTACATTGAAAACAGCTCACCTGAAGATGCAGGTGGTCCTGAGGAAGCTCTTAAGGAACATGGATATCTTGCACATACATCTTGGTAACATGGAAGTAACTCAGGCAGTTCGTAAGCTGCTGTGGGGGAAACTCGGTTATCTACCTAGCAACATGAATCTCAGTTTGTTACCCATTTATCCAGGGTTGAGGATCTGGAGAACAGATTCCGAAGAAACAACCTCAGAGTGCATTCCTGAGGGGTCCAAAGGGGATGATCCCAGAGGGTACATTGTCCGTCTCTTCCGAGAGACCTTTTTATGCCCTCAGCAACAGGGATATGGCTAGTATGACTCAGAGGGCTCAGAGTTGCCCATTTTGACTACCTAGTAAGGAAAGGCCGGCCCGCTACCCTCAGGCCATCCTCATTTACATTGGTAACTTTTGACAGCAGCAAGAGATTTTCTGGGCGGATCGACCTCGGTCACCAATCAGAGCTAGTCGGGTCAAATTCTTTGTACGTTCTGATTTCTGCCATAAGACAGTGGTCCGAAGATGGCAGCCCTGGGAACACATCCTATCTTCCAAAATATCGGGGTTTCAGTTTCTCTCATGGAGCCTGCTACATTGTGGATTAAGTATGAGGGCCAATTGTATTTTTGTTTCGAAGTTTAAAAGTTTGCTGAGCTGCTACACAAGTGGCAGCCACCTGAATGATGTGTTGTACCCGCCTCCCTTTTCTCGATGTCCTTTTCTTATATGGGGAGACTTGCGGTTCACCTTTAGGCCTCTTCTTTTGTCTCTTTCTTCAGGGGCCCGGGTAGTTTCTAGGACTTTAAGTGATTTTCCTATGCCCTTTTATTTTCACTACAGTTCGGGGAGGGATCTCTTTTTTCATCTCTCACCTTGGTTGGTCTTACTTTTCTTCATTGACGGTTGGGTTTCTTCTCATCTCTGTTTTTCCCTTTGCTTTTCACTTCTTTAGTATTAGGGCATCTCTGGAGGGCCCAGTCTATGTGGTCACCTGAGGGACAGCTCTACTGTGTGGGGAAGGAAGGGGCAAGCCCTTCTTGGGGCCTATGTTTGGGGAGTTGAGGATCATTCTGTGGATGGGTCAATGGTTGGTGTTCGGGGGAGGGGCTAAGTTATGTTTTGGAGGGGTCTGCATATAAAATTGGAGTAAAACGCCGAAATAGGGGTCTTGACATGCTCTCTTGGGTGGGATCAGAGGTAGTATCTCAGTATCAGTGCGGGTGCATCATCTCTCAGAAAAGTTATGATAATTGCTAACTCAGTTAGGATAGAAAATACTAATAGGGTAACTGTTCCTGTAGTTGTGTGTCTCAGGGTGGATATATGGCAAAAGTGAGTGGTTCTTTCTTATTAAGAAGTAGCGCCCGCACACAATCGGAATGGTGTCAGGCTTCCTCATGAGATCCGTGCTGCAATACCCGATGGACCCCATGAGAGGGCTCTTTGGCGGAGATCTTTTAATAAAATGGTCATGTTGATGAGTGCAGGTATGTGGGGTTAGTGAATGGTGAATTAAAAATACCTAAGGGGTACCAAAACCAAATTTAATCCGGGGTCCCCTTGGTAAGGATAAAAATAATGTGTAGACTGTTTACTTCTAATTATGAAGAAAAACAATCTAACAATGTGTGCAGGTGATGTAGGTCGACATGTTTCATGCCTCAGCAGTCCAGGAGGGAACCATGCTGTTTCATCAGGACCAATAAGTTATAATCAGTCTCACTACCCTTAGTTAGGGTTGGGTGGGATGTTTTGGTATCAAATAAAAACCAGAATGTGATTTTGTGGAGCAATATGTTATATAAGTACCTCCTTGAGGGTAAACCTACTAAGGTTTTTCTACGATTCAGCCTGAAACAAAAAAGTGGATGGTATTCTGGTGTTCAGATACTATACATACCCTAGATTTCGCACAGGGAGTACATAATGACATTGAAATATCATGTGTAAATCAAAACATGTTGGGAGTAAAATGCAAAGCTCCTCTGGTGCATCGTGTTGCACATCCGAAATATTTAGGTGAGTGAATTTTTGATTATAGATTGTAAGAACACAATATGCAACAGACACACAAAAAATATGTAGTAAGTGACCCATGGTAAGGGTAGGGACATATTCTTATACTACAAACAGGAATTTCATACACCTTGGATCATTAGCAGAGGGCCATGTCAATGCTGCAGCAAAGGTTCTCCGGATGTGAGTATTAGCCAGATGTCAAACAAATGTGGCAGGCATTCTGAAGGAGGTAGAAGGTCACGCTCAGCATCTGTAGTACTTACATAGGTTGTAGCGGTGTGCAGCTGATCACCCACCCTGCCTACTGCCAGCCTGGAGGTGATTGTGACCCACAAGGAGTATGGTGGAATCCCCATCTGCAACGGTTTACCCAACTTCTCACTGTGACGGTAAGCACATAGCAATTGTCACGTGAGGAAGGTTATGGCAAACTGAGAGATTTCAGGTTGGTCATGGCAGCCATCTTGAAAGGGGTTAGATATTAAATACAAAGCACAGTCTTCTGCTAATTGGAATGGAAGGACCGTGAAGGGCAGTAGGGTGCTGCCCAGAGCCCGTTTTGAAAAGCTGAGAGGGAGACAGATAACTTAATAATAAATGGGTGAATGAATAATGACAAAGGCCCGCATGTCGTGGGCATGTTAGAAAGGTTTTTTATGTGTGTTTCCCTGGTCATGTTTGTTGGTCGGTGGTACTAGTTAGGGTACAAAGATTAAAATAAAAAATGAACTCCTTTCACAAATATGGGAAGTGGCTCTCAAATCATGATCCCCAGATGACAGGAAGATTTATTTATGTTCACGGTGACCAACATAGTTTGTGAAAAGTAACATTGGGGGACAGACCTCAAGGTCCTAAGATCCTGTGCACCTATTGGTTTTGAACGAGGTTGGCAAGTGAGTAGGTGATAGTGTCTTCCTGAGATCCTTTACGCAGGCATAGTTATTTACTCTTCCACTCCATGTTTAGAAAGAGTCCCAATATGTAGCGAGTTACATTTAAACAAACTGTCATAAGGCATGGACTAGGAGGTATCCTCAGGACTAAATAAACATACTCTGAGTGTGAAGACTCTTACAAGGGTGTTATGGAATGCAGTTAGTCTGTAATGAACAGATGCTCTATTGCGGCGGGCTGGTGGTTATCTAGTGCTCTTGGTCCAGGGTATGTCATCATTGAGACCGTGGGTGTGAGTCGTGAGACTAAAGACCGAAAGTTGTTCTCTGTTGAACAGTGATTCAGCACTCCATCTGTCATTGGCCTCAAGGATTGTCCACTTGATGGTTTCTGCCGGTTCAAATCTAAAAAATGAGATGGCATTTTTGTGTTAGCCGCTTTGCAATAGATGTTGCTCCGTTGTTCTGTGATCCTGGTTTTAATCATCCTGATGATCATCCCTACATAGCGAAGTGTGCAGGAGCAGGTGATAAGATAGAGACCGTTTTTAATATTGCAATTTGTGTGGCTCCTTTGTTCCCATGGGCAAGATTCCCAGATGAAACTTCCTGGTTGCTTGGATGAGAGCGCATACAGAACAGGAGCCACTCTGATGGGAGTCATGACCAGCACTTGCATATCCTCTCTTGGAGTGTCAATGGCATCAAGGTACCTCATAAATGTAAATTAAAAAGAGAAGATTTTTTTTCCTTGTGACCACACATCATATGTGTACAGGAGACACACCTTTCTGGGATTCAAACCACGTTCTTGGTGGATCTAGGTTATCACATTCTTTGCATAGCTAGCTTTACTTCTGCTCAGAGGGGAATTACCCTCCTAATGCGTGACAAGACAGGGGTTGTCATGGGCCACAAATCAGACTTGAGTGGCCATTGGCTTATTGCAACTATTTCTGAGGAGAACATTGAATTACCATTTGTTTAATTTACGGCCTGAATGGAGATGACTCATCGGTATTCGATTGCCTGTTGGTCGACTACATCTATGGCCTGAGCCTCCGATAATGCGTGGCGACTTTAATGTCTCTCTTCACGCTACCATTGATGTGTCGAGCTGAAGGGTCATGGAGTCCGGCTGCGGGGGAGGCCACTGTTTAGTAGCACTGTGAAACAATTATTGACTTCTTATGCGCTTGTGGATGTTTGGCATAACTGTCGCCCTAGTGAGCCGGGAATTACTCTTACCATGGTTAGATATTCAGATTAATCTAAGACTAATATCGGATCATAACTCATTATCCCTGTTCGTTCAAGCGGAAACACTTTCCCAAACCTGTCAGTCTCATCACTGGACCTTTGATCAGAGACTTCTTCTCCATGATGGGTACATTCAATTTATGAATAATCATTTGAAGGAGTATCTAGAGCTAAACGTCAGCTCAGTTTCTATGTATGGAATGTGCTTAAAGCGTTTTGTAGGGGATACACTCTAGACTATGCCTCGCTTCAGTGTAAGGAATCTGGTATGGAGGAAGCCTGAATCCACTCTGTTTTGAGCTCAACTGAAGTATGACGCAGTGTGGAGCCAGCTAAGGCTGGCAGCAAGTTATATTGTTGTCAGAACATCTTGCTACTTCTCAAACTACTCTCGGGAAAATGCCATGGAACAGATCTATCAAGAGGATACAGGCTAAACAGCTGTCTAGCTTTGAAAATAACGAAGAGATGGGGCGTTAACTCTCTTTTATGGTTAAAGATAGAACAAGCTCTAATATTATTCAAAAGATCGTTAATGTCAAAGACAAGCTTGTCACTGACCAAGATGAGCATGTTAGGGGAGAGTTCCATCAGTTTTATCATACGCTCTATTGGGATGGGCTGCCAGGGGCACTTTCACACTTCCATATACACGGGGAGGGATTGCGGTTCCGGATCCTCAACTCTACTTCCTGGTAACACAAGCCCAATTTGCGTATCATTGGTTCCACCCAGATGATTGCATACCATACACGAAACTGGACAAGGAACTGGCTGCCCTGACTCCTCTTGCATCGCTGCTCCCTAAGGGAATCCCCCTTGACTTGCAGGATATTCAGTCCTTGTCTACTACGTGCTGGGATTGGCACAAGCTCAACCTGTTATTCGGGTCCGGCCCTCTTTACTCACCCACCCTCCCACTTGCCCACAATTCGTTTCTACCCCTTAACACTGAAAAGGGGGTCCGAGCCACTCTTTCCAAATTGGGCTTGGATACCTTTGGCTTCCTATTCCCAGACGGGCAGGCACATAAATTGTCTGATTTGACACAGCTTCCAGGGCTGACTGGCGTGGACTCTATTAATGTGGCTCGACTTCAGGGGACACTACGAGCCACTTTTTCCACCTTTCCCTCCCAGTAAACAGAATTCACCCCGCTCACTCTCCTTATTGCTGACAACACCGGGTCGCACCTGGTCACAAAACTATATAAAGCCTGCTTGATGCTTAGGGTGGGACGGAACAGGGGGACCCGACAGCGATGGGAAGACGTCTTAGGACAACCACTGACCAACAAAGAATGGACCTATTGCCTTGACCAAACTCACAAAGTATCCCCCAACCACAGACATAAATTGCTTCATTTCAAGTATGTCCTTAGAGTCTACATAACCCCTTGACAGTTGGCCAAATTTGACCCATCCAAACCCATAAACTACCCTAAATGTAATGCATTGGACACCAATTTCGTGCATATGGCCTGGGCCTGTCCCCACATTTTGCCATATTGGCAGGACGTTTTTTCAACACTTGCACAAATAATAGATACCCCACTTTTACCCTCTTTGAAACTAGGTCTGTTGGAACTGGTTAACTGCATCAAACATTGCTCTAGGCGCTTTGTAGCAATAGCGTTACTCTTAGCCAAACGTGAGATCGCTGTCTTGTGGGGGGCAAGGTCACGTCATACCAAATCGGCTTGGCTTCGGAGCCTAGCTTACTACAGCTTACTTCCTGAGACATGGTACACTCCAACCCCCAACCTCCAGGCCCCAGCACATATGGTGCGCTTATCGAACACACCTGCAGCGAATGCTACTCGCATCTCAGGCTGCTTCCATTCAAACAGGTCCCCCGAATGTTGATTGAGTTATAGTTTGGCAGTCACTGCTGTCAGCCATGTCTCGTATTGACCCCTCGCATCCCAGCATACGCAGCAACGTATTAGCACAGTCAACTTTATACTGTACTCTGTTTCTGCCATATATAGTAAGCGCTCCATGCAATGGAACCCGTCTTTTTTCTCCCCCTCTCATTTATATCCTGAAAATCTTTTTGTCATTTTAATGGTTGTAATGATTTTCTTATGATGATCATTTACGTATTATTTTCTTTTTTTTCTCCGGTGAATATTGTATTCTTTGTTTTTTGAGTTGATGGTTTTTGTAATGTTTGTTCTTTTATGTATTGTGTTATAATGCTCTCAATAAAAATCTTTTTTTTTTAAACGTTCTATTGGGAGGATTGCGTTTCTCCTACTGAGGCGGTACATCCGTTTAACGTAGAGCATCACCATCAGGAACCGGCCCGGTCACAGTAGCTAAGTCTGGAAGAACAAATAGCACCGCTCAAAGTCAAGACAGCGGTAAGCCAGCTGGCTGAGTGCAAAGCCTCTGGTCCTGACAAAATCCCTTGTAGACCCTGTAGGGTCTTCCCACAGGCTTTAGCACCTGTTCTTCATGATCTTTTTAATTCCTTCCTGTCTTTGGGTCGAGTGCTGGGCTCTTGGGAGAAGACCAATATTGTAATGTTCCCCAAAAAGGGGAAATATCCTACTCAATGTAGTTCTTACTGCCCGATCTCACTGATCAATGCCGACTCTAAGATCTACATGCGGATCTTGGCCAATAGATTGTCTTCAGTTATTTCCAGCTTCTTTGATGAGAACCAGCATGGCTTTACTCTGTGGCAAGATAAGACAGCACATGTCAACACAGCAATTACCGCTTTACACATTGCATCAGCAGATGGGGCTCCAGTGGGAATGGTAATGCTTGATGCTAAAAAAGCCGGGTCTTATGGCCATTTCTGTGGGCAATACTGGGCCCTATGGCATTTGACCCACGGTTCATATCTCAGGTCCAACAAGTCTATGACGGATGGAATGGCCAGGTTCTCTGCTCTGGTAACCTTTTGGACCACCTAGCAATCACAAGAGAGGTACTCAGCAGGGGTGCCCTCTCACACATCAGCTTTTTGCCCATTATATTCAGCCTTCTTCCAAGCTCTTAAAAAAGCTGAGGCTATTCGTCCTTTGCATTTACATCGTCTTGATCTTAAAGTCCTCGCTTATGCCAATGGTGTGTCTATCTTTATCTCTACTCTGGTAGCTGCTTCATTGGCTGTGGAAATGACAGCTGGCATATTTGGCTCAATTTCTGGATATTAGCGGAATAACAATAGAACACAGGTCCTGGCGAATGTCTCTGCTCCAGTCCCAGACAAACACTGGGGACAGTCAGCAACATATTGGTAATCGAACTGTCAATACGGATGGAGAAGTTCATCGTGTATAATTTCGACAAAACATTTATACAGTCAGTCAAGTTTTTACTAAATGGAATTGATTGCATCTGGCACTGATTGGTAGGTACAACCTTATCAAAATGATCGTATTGCCTGGATATTTGTATCTTTTTAGATGCATTTATCTCCCCAATGTCCTTTTTAGTAGAATTGCGGGTATACTACCTGGCAGCTTTTATATCATGATTGACCTTAGAATGTGGCTGGGAGCCCTGGGTGCCAGGTCAGCATTTTCAGACAATTTGCCTTGAAGGGAGGCTTTGGCGCATAGGACAGCTATTATTGACACTGTATACTTAAAGAGGACTAGGTTCAAGGCATTTAGGGTGTTTCATTCGATTTGGACTGATCTCAAAAATAATTTTCCCTCATATCCCTTTCTTCAACACATTTGCCCATCCTGGGTATAATTCTAACATGCCCTGGTTAGTCTATCATAGTTTTCTTGTGTCATATGAGTATTCTAAATTACTTGTACTCTGGCATCTAAATGAG
This sequence comes from Triturus cristatus, assembly GCF_964204655.1. Classification (NCBI taxonomy): domain Eukaryota; kingdom Metazoa; phylum Chordata; class Amphibia; order Caudata; family Salamandridae; genus Triturus; species Triturus cristatus. The sequence continues at coordinate 713,981,639 of NC_140588.1, read as the reverse complement.
GGTGGCATACTCCTATTGGAAGAGATTCTGCAGCTACGGTTTTCCCTCCCTTGGGTGGACTTTTTGTCAGATATTTTTAGCGCTGACCCTTTTTAGCCAGTCTCAAAACCGTTGAATTATGATGTGCTCAGAACAGTTTTCTTGACTTCTTAATGAGAATCCCTAATAAGGGGAACATAAGTTGGGCTTACAAAGTGATCTACTTAGTCAAGAACGAGCTAAAGGCCAACCTTTTTAAACTCAGGGCAGCTAAATGAAGCAGGCACCTCGGGGTAGGGGTGACCTTGGAGGACATTAGGCACACTATTAATCTTGCAGAGTGTTCTGCTCGGCTTAAAGTGCTTCTTATAAAGTTCATTAACAATTTCTATTATCTCCCCCTCATCACCTCCAAACCATCAAGTTGAGACAAGGCTAGAAATGCTTTTGGTGTGGGGTTGAGGGAGAGGAAGACATTCATATTTTTGCTGTCTTTAAGGTACTGCTGGCAGATGATCATGGGGTGGCTCAATCTGATCTTACGCGTCAATGTTGTTAGTGAGACAAAGCTAATACCATTCGGATACTCTGCTTCTATTCCACCTCAACTACTGGGGAAATTCTTTTTTGCAATTCCTCTGGCAAGATTGGTGTTGGCTAGACACTGGCTTTTGAGGGAAACTACTAGTGCAATGCTCTGGTGGCACAAATTCCTGAGCACGTGCTCTCTTGAGAGGGCGTTATTAGAAAGCAACGAACATAGAATTAATCTTAAGAGGATATGGGACACTTTGAAGAGATGGCAGTGCTGGATACAGGCTGTCAAGGCTAGATACACCTATTGTAGCTTCTACCCTTAATTCTGATGGTCATTTTTGTATGACGCACTCTGCAGTCTAGTTTCTGTGTTTGTCTTCCTTGGAATGAGATATCGCTTGCTTTCTCCCCCCCCCCCCCCCATCTGCTCTTCTTTTTGTTACCACGTATATCCTGTAATTTGTTGTTGTTATAATGCTGCAATAAAAAAAAAAGTTAAGGGACATAGAATCACTTGCCTCTATTTTCCTAATCAGGAAATTAGAAAATCTGTCCACTGGATGCCTCTTGATTCACTTCATCATTAAAGGAACACAGAAATAAGCATATGTTATACTAACCGCATATCAACACACCTTCAAACTGAGACATCATGCCAGGAATGGCAGTCGCTCACAACGCAAACTATGAAAATAGAAAGAGTAGCAGCAATAGCTTAGCCTTTTGGTCCTCCTGCTGCCGTAGTCTGCTAATGTTCAGAGTCGGACACCTCATCTTTGGTGCTGAAAGCCATGGTCATCAATGCGCGGGGCATCCTTTCTCCATGGAGAGACATAAATAACACATATCGAAATTGGATGGCATTCTGCCTAACAAAGACACAGCATCACAGTGTGGAATAGCTCAGTGTCAGGATACATTTTTTGGTAATAGGATTCTGACATGAATTTCCATTATTTGCACTGTTTTACTATGACAGACAACGACAAATTGAGATAGATGTTACATTTCATATAGTGTTATTCATCTGAATTGAGACATAAGCATGTTTCCATTCCCCCTGCGCTACTCCTCTAACTGAACTTGCTATCCCTGCCTGATCCCTTTACGTAACGAAGAGTGAGCAGTCACAACATGCTGCATTAACACACCACTAGGCCACCAAATGATTGGTCCCGAATTAAGTGGCATATTTACAAGAGCTTATCGCCACAGGAACGTCACTTTTTATGACATTACTGTGGCCCTTCGCCTTATTTACAAGATGACGTTAATCCACTTAATGTGGCATATGCCACGCCAGGTCCTCCACAGAACGGAAACAAGCATCCTGGGACCGGTTTCAGGCATCTATGCATACCCTTCCTACTTAGGGTGACATGCAAAAAGAACAATTTATAGACAGAATGCATAAACAATGTCATTCACCCCCAGGACAGAGATCAGGCCTAAATGTATCTTTTTTTGCACACCATGCCATTAAGGTTTAGACCCAGCCTTATAATAATCAGCCTTGACCCTGTTGCCCATCGGAACAGTCCAGCCTGAACTGCCAGCCAAGTCCTCCCTAGACTGGAAACATGCATCCTGGGACCACTTTCAGTGTATCACCCCTCATCAACCAGGCTAGCTTGCTCAAGTGGCATGGTAAGCACAAGACCCAACTCTGGGCATACCCTTCCCACTTTGGGGAGCAAATGTAAAAAGAACAATTGATGGAGGGAATGCTGAAACAATGGGAAACATTCACCTCCAGTGCAGAGATCTGGGCCTAAATCCATAGGTTTTTCTAAAAGTGTCATTTTTAGATTTATGACTAAATATCTGACTGTACCATTAAAGAGGACTTTTAAAGAAAATTCTTTAGACAACAAACTCATCCTGTGTACCTGCTCCCAAATTAAAGTTATCACTTTTTAATTTCAAATAATCTTCATTAATTTTCAAATACAAAACCATAAAGCAATAAAATACTAAAGAATAAAAGGAAACCATGGCAGATGGCTATGTAATGCTATGTTAAACAGCACTTGTATCATGCACAGCTACTCCACCGAGTGCAAAGGCATGTGCCCCATCACTATATAAAAAGTAGGGTTTTCAGTCTCTTTCTGAAAACCATAGGGTCACTCAGAGCACGCAACTCCACTGGGAGTTTGTCCATGCTACAGCACCAATCAGTAGAGGGAGCTGCCACTGATCCTCTGCTTGTGAAACCTGGGGACGCATGCCATAGGCTGGGTGGATGAATGTAACTGCCTAGGCGGAGCATAGAACCTGAATCTTGCTCTCAGATAGGTTGGGCCATGCCCATAGAGAGCGGAGGGAACAATTACAAGAGATTTAAACTTCACCCTCTCTTTCACCGGCAACCAATGGAGGCTACCTAGGTGTCGTCTAATGCTAACCCTCTCAGGGAGGATCAAATGTAGTCTGTCCGCAGCATTCTAAACAACCTGAAGTTTATTTAGAATGGTAGCCAGGCAGCCAACATACCACATGTTGGCTTGGGTGATAGTTTGCCTTGCTTTGATGGGGAGCAGCCGTAAGAGTGTTTTTAGTGCCTTCAAAATACTAATGCATATTCCCGATCATTTTTTGATCTGAGGCCCAAAGCACAATTTTTTATCAAACCAGATACCGAAGTTCTTAGTAGGTTCCCTGTGGGGTGAAGGCAGGGGAGACTCGTCAGGCTGAAAAGAGCAACAAAACTGCGGAGGGAAGTTACCAAAAAAGAGGATATCTGTCTTGTCCTTATTACACTTCAAATGGGCTAGTGTTAGCCACTGAAAGATTGCTGTCAGGCAGGTTTTAGCACAGGAACAGCTGGACTCACTTTTGTTCTAGGAGAAAAGGAGCTGAGTATCATAAGCATAAGAGATGACTTTGGCTCCAAGTTTATATGCTAGCTGAATGAGGGGAGACACATAGATGTTAAACAGCAGGGGGCTCAGTACAGAGCCTTGTGGAATGCCCATAGTCAGATTCTGGGAGGTGGCCGCAAAAACCGGAATCAAGATTTGGTGAGTTCTATCCTCCAGATTGGATTTAAGCCAGTTCAAGGCTGACCCTACCATGCCAATTTCCAGGAGCAGGGCATGCAGGATGGTATTGAATGCAGCCGATAGGTCCAAAAGGATCAGGGCAACCCTGCCCCCTGAATCTAAGGTTTCACGTATGGCCTCAGATATTTCAACAAGCGCTGATTCCGTGCTGTGTGAAGATCTGAAACCAGATTGGGGTGGATGAAGAAGTTCAAGCCGTTCCATAAAGCCAGATAGTTGGTTGTTGACCTGTTTTTCAAGTACCTTGTCCACAGGTGGAAGAAGGGACATGGGGCGAAAGTTAGAAGGAAGTGCAGAATCCAGTGCCGGTTTCTTGAGCAGGGGAGCAATTATAGCCTGTTTCCAGACAGAAGGTACCCTGGCAGATGATAGCGATAAAGTGAGCAGTGTTAATAACCTCCGTTGCACCTGCCAATAGTTTAGTCGGGCAGGGATCAATAGGCGAGCCAGATTTAAGAGCTTTTAAGGCTGCCACTGAGTCACTCAAGGATATAGCTTCAAATACCTCCAGTTTAGCCGGAGGGCTTGGAATCTTCACAGTAGGAGAATTCAACAGCTGGTTATCACAGGCACCAAAATTAGCTTGTATAGCACGAACCTTGTTGATAAAGAAACTTGAAAAATCCTCGCACAATTCCTACGATGGTGCATGGACACTGATCTCAGCTTTGGGGGAGAGATAGCCTTTGACAATTGCAAAAATGTCTTGGCATTATTGCCAGAATGGGCAATACACTCAGGATGATAGAGTCTTTAGCTTTAAAAGGAAGCAGAGTATTTCTTTTGAGCCCTTTTTAGATCACTCTATCCTCTGGACCATACTTCTGTCTCCATTCGCATTCTAGCTTTTTACACTGTTGTTTCTCTGCTTTTTGGGGGCCAGAAAATCAAGGCTTCGTGGGGGAGTTCCTATTACGCCTAGGCTGCACCAAAGGGGTGAGATGGTCAACCAATTTGTTGATCCAGCTATTATAGCTCCCAAGTGCTTCCTCGATTTCTCCTGACAGCATGGGAATGGACTTGGCTAATGCTAAACTAAATTCACCAGGGTCAATCTTATTAGCAGATTTCCCCTGTTGCCCATTGGCCATACTAGCCTGCTTCAGCTTATTCTGAACTTGCCAGGTGAATTTGATCAGGGAATGGTCTGACCATGTCACCGGCAAGGGGTCCTCCACTAATAGTGGCATATTAGAGCAAACAAGATCCAAAATGTGGCCACCCGATGGGTGGGAAGAGTGACCAATTGTTGCAGATGGGCTTGTTTCATGGAGTCAAGAAACTCCAGCGTATCCCCAGCTTCTCGATTACACACATAGATGTTGAGATCACTGAGGAGGATAAAATGAGAATAGCGAAGCGCCTGGAGGATGATCACCTCGTCCAGGGCTTTGAGAAACGTGCCAGCTGGATCAGGGGGCCTATATATCAGGACTCCCATTAAGGTATAGTGTGGGGAGACGCTGATACAAAAATCCAGTGCTTCAGATTCCGCCAGTTCCCCAAACTCATTCCATTGGCAATTCTAATGTTCACTTAACACCACAGTGACTCCACCACCACGCCTCAATCTCCAATCAGCCCTGATGATTTTAAAACTGTCCAGGATGGCCATCTCAATCACCGGGCCAGAGCTCTCAGATAACCAAGTTTCAGTGATGAAGTGAAAATCAAGAAGCTCATCATTGAGTAAATCTAAGATGTCCTGTGTATGCTTAGACACAGAGCGGGCATTAATCAAGGCCGCCGTGAGCTTGTGCTTAAATTTTCTCGCCTCAGGCTGCCTTCTAGGTTGAGACTAACACTCAAGCGCAGGCGCTAGCCTGAAATTGCATTTGCTACATTCCCTCCCATGTTCGCCCGCCACATCCAAGTTGCAATTCCCTGTGCAGTTAGCGGGGTCTTAAATTAAAAGCTCCTTTCTACTGTACATTAGTGGAGGACATTTAATGTTTATAGTGCCACGGGCAGCGTGGCTTGCGCTGGCCGCTTCCGGGACACTGATGAGGGCAGACGGGCTTGCCTTAGGTGCGCTTTGTTATTAGCACTCACCCCTAGACGACTAGAGCACAAACTAACTCAAGATGGCATCTCTCTTTGTCAAAACCAGGAAGACTACCTTCAGCCCAGGTGGGGCTTGCTCGCTCCCCAGGAAACCCTGAGGACAACAAATTCAAATTCAACAGCTTAATACAAATTCATCTGGCAATATTAAAAAGAGCAAATGGGACAGCGAATGACCTGACGTACCGCAGTAACAGTCACCGGGCACAATATGTTATGATATTGTAATGAGGAGGTTACAGAAAAGACAGAGTATCCAGTTCTAACTGTTCGCTACATGTACAAAAAATCTTCGCTTCAGATATGCATATAAACAATTATACCATGGCATTAGTATACATATGTTCCTTACATGAATACTAAGCAAAGACTAAAGAAAAAGGTGAGCGGATAGGTTATGCAGCAGATTGTAGAAAGTAGAAGCTCAGGTATCTTGTTCCTAATTTCTTATATCAAGAATGTCAACATGGCTGGGATTCTTTACTGATAAATGCAGGGATGAAGGCCAGAAAAGTGAGGCATTCAGGGCGCTTGTTAGTGTTAAATTATGAGTCTAAGGACTGCCAAATAGGCCTGTGTTGGGGTTTCCATGGAGAATGTTGGCGAGCGAAATTGTCTGTATCTTTGTTATGTGATACCCAGTTTAGCCATGCTGTGAATTACGCTTTGTGCATATCTTTCCAGTTGGAGGTCATTGCTGTCGTTGGTTAGAGGTCAGGTAAGAGACCATCGTTTGTACTTTTCATATCAGGATCAAGGAAACCTCTGATAAGAATTCACACTTAAGGTGTATATAAAAATAATTTGAGATGAAAGAGAAGACATTGTTCCAAAATGCTCCTACTGATTTACATTGATAGAGTAGGTGTGTGAGATCTACAACTTCTTCCTTATAGTTCTAGCATGTGGGGCTATCTAAGATGTTCATATTATGTAGGCGGGTGGAGTCCAATAATCTCTGTGGAGTAGCCAGAATTTATTTTGAGATAAAATTTGAGAGATTTTATGTGAGGTGACTGATTTCCATATTTTGTTCCAGTCAGCATCGAGCATGTGGTAAGAACAATGGGTGTTCCTAACCTTCATTATTTTGCAGTTCATACCAGACACCTTGGCTGACAGTTGTTTATAGCATTTGGAGACATGATGGCCTATTTGAGTAATGTTGCTAATAAATGTTGGGAGGGATGGATCTTTGGTACAGGATTTTGATTTGTTTTAAGTCTGTGAAAGTTATAGAATTCAATGTTTCCCAAGTGGAATTGCATTTGAAGATTAAAAAAGGATATGGGAGAGGCATTAGAGCCTAGTTGTTTGAGGAAATAGATTCCTTTGGATACTCAAGAGTCCCAATATAGTGTTGGCCCTCATGTGTGATCTTTCTATTATGCCAGAGTGACGCTCGATTAGAAGATTTAATTGGCAAAGCTAATTTCTTTTCAATGTTTAGTAATGTGTTTCTGGTGTTCTTAAATGAGTATTTGGAAACAAGACAATGTTTGCTGTTGATAGTGAGGAGTGTTATAAGGTTTAGGTTGACCACGATGGCTTTTAATACCTCTAGCTATGCAATCAAGGTTCATAAACTATATGGGCCAATGATGTTTTGTCGCTAGAATATCTTTCCCCTCTTTAGGAATCATAACAATGGTAGCTTCAGCTGTGGTGCTGCTACTGGTGCCCGATGTTGAGAAATGATAAAATAATACTAGTAGAGATGGTTGTTTAGAGGGGGGGAAAGCTTTTTATAAACTAGGTTTATACCAGCAAGTGACACATTGATTCAAGAGTGATCTGAGCGAAGTCCTAGAGAAAACGTTTGTCCGGTCTATTAATTGATTTTGAGTTCAAGAGATGAGGATATATTCAATACTAGTATAAGAATTATGTGTGGCAGAGAAGGTGTAGTGCCTGGATTCTGGGTGTTGAAGTCAAATTGGTTAAATTGTATTTAGTAAAGATCTTTTTGCGGACTTTAGGAGGGTGGTACTTGCAGTTAGATTGTCGGTCAAGGATCACTCTAGTGGTAGATAAAAATTGCCTCCTACTATGATTAGATCATCGGATGGTAGATGGCCTATATTGTCAGATATAGTTCTCCAAAAGTAGGGGTTATCATTATTGGGAACATATATATTTACTTTGTGAATATTTGAGTCCTCTGTATCTAAAGTGGAATTCAGCCATCTAACCTCTGGTGGTATATGATTCTAGTTTGATATTGGATTTTTGGAGAATAGTGTGATAACCCCATTTTTTTTATATCGCAGGTAACTTCTGAGATCAAATTGTTTCTAAGAATATTGGCTTCTTTGTGTGAAATTCTTGTTTTTTGTAGTATAATGACATCATCTTTGCTTTTGAAGAGGTAATCCGTTATTTTGTGTCTTTTAACTAGGTGGTTTAATCCCTTGCATTTAGGGAGACAATATCTGTGAGTGTGGTACTTGTCTTGTCAGTAAAAGTAGTGGTGATGAGCAAGGGAAATTGGTATAGTGAGACAAAACTTTTGATTAGATATATAGTCCCTAGTCATGGATATAGGAAGTAACATATTTTGGGGTGAATATTGGTATTTTGGTAAATTATTCCCCCGAGTCGTGATTAGAATAAGCAACCCTATATTAACTGGTGTGGAGCAAGGTCAGAGAGTGTACCCGGAGCTTTGGTAAGGCCTTCAATTGTGTGTCTATAAATAAAGTAAATAGAAACAGAGAAGAGCTTGGCTGAAGAAACAAAAGGACAACGAAAAAAGGAAAAATTAACCACTAACCCCCTATTCCACCCCGCTTCTTCCTCCCTAAAAACATCAACATCTCATTTTAAATATAATAAGGAAACTGAATGCTCTCCTATGGGAGAAGTAGGCCTTGCAGCAGTGAAAGACAAATTTAAGAGTTTTCACTATTGGGACATGTTAAAGATAAAAGTATATGCCCAACTTTTTAAATACACTGCACCCTGCCCTATGGGCTGTGTAGGACCTACCTTAGGGGTGACGTACATATATTAAAAAGGAAGGTTTGGTCCCGCAAAAGGTTTATATTGCCAGGTCAAAATAGTTTAAAACTATGCACACAGGCAGCAATGGCAGGCCCGGGACATGTCAAAGGGTGGCGCAATAAGTGCTACAGGTCCAATAGTAGTATTTAATTTACAGGCCCTGGGTACATCTAGTACCACTTTACCAGGGACGTACAACTAAATTAAATGTGCCAATTGGGTGTAAGCCAAATTTACCTTGTTTAAAAGAAAGATTACAAGCACTTTAGCACTGATTAGCAGTAGTAAAGTGAGCAAAGTCATAAAGCCAGCAAAAATGGAGTCAGCAAAAACAGGAGGCTGGAAGGCAAAATGTTGGTGGAAAACTATGCTAAAGAATCTGATCCCTTACTCAGATTCCTAGAAAAGCGCTCTTATGCCCCTGTGGCTAGAAGGCCTTAGCTTCAGGTTAGTGACTAATATATTCTTTTTGAATTAAATAGAATAAAGATGTGTCGTTTCTCGGAGACGGGCCGACAAAAATTCTAGCGGTCTTGAATTCAGCCGTCAAGGGTGTGAAGTGTCTATTTGAAGACATGGCTCCATGCAGATTTTCAAGTTGCTGTCATGGTTGAATGAACTGTGAAATTTTACCTGTGGAGCTGAAGGACACTAGGGGGCATATCAACAAGCAGGCGATAAAAAATTATCGCCGCTTTTGCGTCCGTTTTCGGACGAAAAGCGGCGATAATTTTATCGCCTTATCAGGAAGGTCACGCTAGCACGTGAAACCTTGCCTGATCACCATTTCCCTCAACGCCCATCTTTGCATCTCTAATGAGATACAAAGTGGGCGTTCCTCCCCAGGATAACAGGAGAAATGTCGCTAAGCGACATTTCTCCTATTATCAAGCCTCACTCAAAGCAGCATAGCGACAAGAAAAGTAGCGATAAACTCTGTTATCGCTACTTTCCTTACGCCTGCTTTGAAACTGACTTAGCCATGATATCCTATGTAAGGTGGATATCATGGCTAAGTATGTGAGGCCCTATCAGCAAGCTTTCACCAAAAGTTGTGTGATTATCGCTGGATTTCCAGCGATAATCGCACATTTGGCTGTTAGCGCTCTGAATTTTATCGCTTTGGAGATAAGCGTTGCTAATAGCACGCTATCTCCGCAATAAAATTCAGAGTTGGCCGGCGATAATTATCCTCACGCTAAGAGCGCTGAGCAATAATTATCGACGCCCCTTGCTGATATGCTCTAGATAATTATCGCTCAGCGCTCTTAGCGTGAGGATAATTATCGCCGGCCAACTCTGAATTTTATTGCGGAGATAGTGTGCTATTAGCAACGCTTATCTCCAAAGCGATAAAATTCAGAGCGCTAACAGCCAAATGTGCGATTATCGCTGTAAATCCAGCGATAATCACACAACTTTTGGTGAAAGCTTGCTGATAGGGCCTCACATACTTAGCCATGATACCCACCTTACATAGGATATCATGGCTAAGTCAGTTTCAAAGCAGGTGTAAGGAAAGTAGCGATAACAGAGTTTATCGCTACTTTTCTTGTCGCTAAGCTGCTTTGAGTGAGGCTTGATAATAGGAGAAATGTCGCTTAGCGACATTTCTCCTGTTATCCTGGGGAGGAACGCCCACTTTGCATCTCATTAGAGATGCAAAGACGGGCGTTAAGAGAAATGGCGATCAGGCAAGGTTTCACGTGCTAGCGTGACCTTCCTGATAAGGCGATAAAATTATCGCCACTTTTCGTCCGAAAACGGACGCAAAAGCGGCGATAATTTTTTATCGCCTGCTTGTTGATATGCCCCAAAGTTAGGTCAGAGTCTTCTGCCACAGGTAGGATTTTATAAATCACATCCAATACATTTTCTCATAACTAGACTTTTAAAAGAAAAGCAATTATTATTTTACGAACTAAGTACTTTTTGCTAAAAAAATCACACTTTTTATTCTTAAAAAAAAAACGACTTGAAATAAAAATATATATTTCTGAAAATATTTTCAGACAATTGTCAAGCACTACCTAGGTTTTCCCTTTTTGGTAGTAGTAATAATGAATACAATGTTCTGAGCCATAATGACATCCTGGTGGCATAATCCCTCATCCGGTTACTGAGGATGTGCTGACATAAAATCAGATTTTCTGGCCTTTGATGCAAATCCTAATTAATTTGCAGAGATCACATTACCAGATGCAAGCACGCCTGCCCATGGCCAAGATTTCTTATAGCAGCTGGCTTGTCATAATTTCTTTTTTGTTACTCCACTGTTTTTACTGATTTGAAAGCAAATGCATTTCAAAATAGCTTGGCATTAATTAAAAATAGTGGATGACAACCACTTGAAAATGTTTTCAACAATCCATGAATAATGTCATTTTGACATGAAAATTGAGACAAAGAACACCTGCTGTAAATTTTGAATATTCAGTGCAGATGATCAGGTGTAGCGCCTTCGAGGTGTGTTGGCTGGGATCAAATGACATGCATCTCCAGAGGGAGCTTAAAGCCCACACATAGCATGCACCATTTTGATGGAAAAAATTAAAATAAACACAACAAATCGGCAGGAATCACTTCACAGTTTTAGACGAGGTGCTATGAGCCTACTAATAAAATTATTTGTATATGCGTTTGTAATATACATTTTCCCTTACAAATTCATCCGATACCCTGACTTCGGACTTTTGATTTGGATTGCATTTATGTCTCATAGGGTTTTGTACAAATAATTCGGTTTACATTATTTATTTTTGCATTTTTTACATTATTACCTGGTTTGTGACAGAGTATCCCATTCATCTAACTCTAAATCAGGCCCTGAAATATCCTAATTATGTAAATGTATATGGGCATGTAAGGCCTGTAAGCCTTAGGGTGGCCTTCCCCCCATTTCTGCTGATCTTTTTTTGCTGGTGTTTCACCACTGCTACCCAGTGCTAAAGTTCACGCACTCACTCCTTGAAACATGGTAGCATTGGCTTATCCCCAATGGAAGTATTTAATTTACTTATAAGTCCCCAGTAAATTGTCACTACATGTGCCCAGGGCTTGTGAACTAAATGCTACTAGTAGGCCTTCAGCACTAATTGTGCCACCCACTTAAGTAGCCCTTTAAACATGTCTCAGGCCTGCCATTGCAGCCTGTATGTGCCATTTTAACTGCCATTATGACCTTTTGCCAGGCCCTCACCCTCCCTTTTAATGTGTATAAGTCACCCCTAGGCCCTATACCATCCAGAGCACAGGGTGCAAGCTAGAACATTTTTTTAAATGCTTTATCCGTTTTCAATCTTACACTGTACATGATAAAACCACCTAACCTGTGACAACAATCAGTACAATAAGGGTAGCTTCCACAGACCCCCGAAACCCATCCCATTCACATCTGCAAAGACAGAGAACCAACTAAGGCTCATTGATAATCCCTCATCAATTTCCTCCTTAGAATTCCGTTCACTTCCACTTTCATTCTAGTATTCCCTTAATATCCTCATCCTTTGTTATTCACGTTAACTTATTAACAAAGCTGACTGGCATGCACCATGAACCTGTCCTTCGGTTCCTTATTCATATTCAAGGCAGCTGTTTCTTGTTTATCGGGCATAGAGTTAGGAGGGTCAATCACTGGCACCCAATCAACTGAGTCTTCTGTTTGTCATCCCATCTTGTGCTTTTCCTCCTGCTCTCCTCTGCCATGATCCATTGGGTCATACCTCGTGTCTATCTGTCAATGTTCATCTCCCTGGGTCTGAAACCTGGACTGCATTGCATCTTTTAGCTGGGATCATTTCTAATGCTGCAAACCCACTCGCCCTTCTGTTTCTTTCTGTCTGGGGTTATCCCTAATAGGCATTTTTTAAGCATGAGCACTGCCAGCCCCCGGTGATTTGTTGTAACATGGAGGCCAATTCTGTCCACAACAATTTCGCTCCATGTCATGGGATCAAATTCGCAAAGTTCTCATCACATCTAAAATGTGCTGAGGTTTTCCCAGGATAAACCCAGCTTAGTTTCTGTGGGGTCTGATATGTTCCATGAAGGCAGATACTTGGACCAGTTTAAAACTGGCACTGACACATCAACTGCCTTCCACTGGGTCTGGACTATCTGTAGTTCTCTAGCCAATATAGCACCAACCCTCTTATACTGCCTTAGGGTAAGGTATTTATTAGCTGCTAGCCTGCTCAAGGCTTAACATAAATTCCATTATTCGGCTGGTCCCTGGCAGCTCCGAAATTGATGTCTAGATATTCCTGGCCATCTGCGCAACATGCATGGGCACCTAGAACTTACAGATCTTTGGAATCTTCTTTCTTTGAACTTCTTGCTGCTCTATATTGCAGAGAGAGATGTAGACTGAGAACCTCCTTAGCACTTTTATTTTAATCCTGGGAGTGTTTTAGAGTTTTTGCTGTTGACCCTTCCTTTGGGCTTTCGCAAGACACATTTTTAAATTTTTTTTTTTTAATTTCTTTATTATCAAATGAGCAGAACCGACATACAGAACCATCTGCCTACAACCCTGAGGCCGGCCAGTGTACCACAACACAGCTCCGCAGCACAACAGCTTGTCCCACATCCCGGAGGCCGGGCTTCGCTGCATAACAACCTAGGCCTTCCCAGAGTTCTTCCAAGGATTGCAGCAGTATGTCACACATGTTAGATCGCATCCCACTTGGGATCAACATTTTTCAGTTTTTTCTTCCCCCCCCCCCCCATCAACCCGAGCAGGCCGACCCAACTCCCTCCCCTCCCCCCCGAAGCTGGAGGTCTATATATTAGGGAAAGTCCACAAAATGAAGAGATGCATGCTGAAATTGGCTCAGAAACACTGCTTTCCACCCATATTCTCCATTCCAGACCCCGAAATTCATAATGGTGTGGAAATACCACACCCGGTAATTCCTGCAGTTCGTGGTAGTGGGAATTCCAGGAGTATTATATCGTATTTCTACAACAAGAGTGACAAGTCACTTGTAAGGAGAGACTAAAAATCCATTTTCCTGAGTTCTTAGCCGCTCACCCTATCCCTTATCCCGTTTATGCAAAGTTTTGCTTCTCTACTCTTCTCTAAAAATGCTGTTTTGCTTGCGAAAAGCGGGATGCTGCAAGCTTTAGAATCACCTGAGTCAACAGATGACAGCCTTCATAAAATGTCACCACTAATGAATTCGGTATTTTGCAATTGTATAAAAAAATGTTGCTTTGCCAGCAGTGACATCCTCACACAAATGGAGCGCAAGTGCTTGGAGACCAACTATCGATGGATGCCAGCAAATGCCATATTGATTCTGCTTTGGCCCATGTCTATAAGCACACAGTGTTTAGTAGGGGGAAAGCTAAGCATATTTCAGCAAGCTAGTAGGGAAATGAGAGGTCGCTAACCATTTTGAAATTGGTTTTATGCATAAAAATAGGTGCAGGTAAAATAGAGGTAGCAGTAAAATTCAATCTCTTCAGCTACCAGACCATGGTAAATTCTGAATTCTTGAACTAAATCATTCTAGCACCATACACTGTTAGCAAAACTTGCCGATATATAGTTCATAGTTTGATAAAGCCATTTTCACTAACCCATGATATTAATGTAGTGTGTGCATGTACCACAAACGTAATGCAAGCACGTGACTTTTTCCAACTATAAAATGTCCTCTGCATCCTGCAAAGGCGATTGCTATAATCTTCATCACCAACAATAAAACACATTTTAGGCTGATTGCTAGCCATATTACTGAATTTAATTGCTTTTTTTAATTGCCTGTGTGTCATCGCAAACAGGGTGTCAGTGAAAGATTAATGTGTTTCCATACTCCTTTGCAGATGCAAAAAGGAATATTTGAAATAAAGCCTTTTTGCTTTTAAACACATTGCAATACAATGTTGGAAACCGGTAGAACTTTATGTTGTCATTTTATGCTCTGTTTACAATCCGATCTTGTAAACGTGACAAAAATGACTGAGTTGGTAATACCATTAGTGGCAGTTTTTATCGGCCACATTATACATCTTATCCCACTAAAGGGCATCTTTACTAGGAAGTGCCAGCGCCCGGCGTTAGCCACCTTGGTTTAAAGGTGCGCTCCGCCACTTCCAAAACACAGGGCAGCCCTGCATTTCCCCCTGCGCTTGCGCTAATTTTATCTGCTTTGCGCCAACGCAGACACCCTTGATAGGGTGCCTGCGTTGTAGGGGAAGATTGTTAATGTGCAGGAAGGTGTGCCTTTCTGCAAATAAACAATCTGAAATGGCATTTTGAATCTTCTATGTGGCTGCTTAGTGCAGCACACATATAAGTAGCAAAACATACATTTTTTTAATTGATTGTTTATGTGCAGAAAGGGACACTTTTCTGCATATGAACAATCAATGGCCTTTTGCTGTTTCTATGTGTGCTGCACAACGCAGCACAAACAGAAACAGCAAAAACGAGAAAAAATTAAAGATTTTTCCTCATTGCGCCTGTTTAAGACCAAGTTTTCACTGGTCATAATTTTGGGGCTGCCCCATGTTTACGCTGGCCTTGTAAATATGGGGCAGCTTCAAAATCAATGGGTGTTGCGGTGGACCGCCCACCACAACACCCATTGCCTGTTCCTTTCATGCTAAGTATAGCGTGAAATGGGGCCTTATTTACAAGGCATCGTTAAGCCACATTAAGTGGCTTAACGATGCCTTGCAAATAAGGCAAAGCCTGTATCGCCACAGGAACATCACTAAAAGTGACATTCCTGTGGTGATATGTGCTCCAGGATTGCGTGATAAACCTGTAGGTATGTAAATGACAATGCCTTTTATTTATGTTTTGGTGGCATTGTCATTTACAATGCCAATAGCTTACACTCTTGCAAATGTGAGACCTATTGCATTCCAAATGCTTGTTCTATGTGTGATACATTTTGCAGCACACATAGGAAGAGGAAAAAGCCTCTTGTGCTTGTTTTTGTGCAGGAAGGTTTCCCTTCATGCACACAAATAATCTTCCCCCAATGCAGGCACCCTTACACCATGGTGCAAAGGTGCCTGCGTTGGCATACGGCAGCCCATTGTGCACTGGCACAAGGGAACAGGACAGGAATGTGCCGTATCTGGTAGAGACAGTGCATTCCTGCCCTTTTCTTTTGCCGCAGCTTCTTCTGTTAATTAACGCATGTTTCCTCCAGCAACAAATGTTTGGCAAAGATGTGCGGCACCAATATTACCATTGGAAATTCTGGTAATTGGCAAAGATGTTTGTAACAGTGGAAAAATTTCAGGGAAGCAGATGAAGTAACAATTTAGATTTTCTCGTGGAATGCCACCTTTGGGATGAGGGGTTTAATAATCCAGAAATATTAGTGTTAGGTGGCTTGGGCCGATAGAGGAAGAAAGATTAGGAAGGAGAACACGTTATTTCAGTCACTTGTATATAATTTATGCAGTTCTTCCTGAAAAAAAACATGGCATGTGATCTTTCAAGCAGAGGCGTAGCTAGAGCTTGTGGCGCCCGGGGCTATCCCTCAGATTGCCGCCCTTGGGGATGGGGGGTTGCTGGGGAAAAAGGACGGCGAGCACTTGAAAGAGGTCCGAGAGACACGTAGTATTGCCACTAATAGTTACCTCGATCATGCAAGTTACATGCACATACATGACACGGTCCAAGGCTACACAGTTGAATACACCGGTGATGGGCAGTGACTGGCAGTACAAAAGAGAACACTCAGACTGCATGATCTATCTGGGGACTCAGAAAAACCGCATGTAACATCCATCAGAGAGCTGCGTGAAAAATTACCTGGTAATCCCCTCAACACAATGCAAACATGCACATACATGACACTGTTCAGGGATCCATCATCTACAGCTGACATTAAATGACCATTCATCATGGTCCCCCCATTAACCCCTTCCATGCTGCGCAAATTCCGCCGCTGTGCTGACGGAATCTTGCGCGGGCGTGGTCATGACGGAACGGTTCCGTCATGAGCACAGCTCAACCGTGGCTCATGACGGAACCGTTCCGTCATGAGCACCGAAGGGGTTAAAGCAGTGCATTTTGTGATCTGCATGGCACATGTTCTTTGCAGCAGGCACATTAACCCTCTGTGCTACCTTTCCAGGTGTCAACTCTTCCACTAGACAAAACTCCGATCTCTCTCTAGGAAGAACATTAATCACCGAAGTTATCATGACATTTTTATTGTTTCTGAAAATTGCTGGAGGCCAGGAAGGAGGCAGCAAGTTTTCTTTGAACCATAACATACTTGCAAACACTACGCACCCACCCGAAATAGGTACCCAGTGCGGTCACACAGTTCGCATCGCCCTAACTTGCTCAAGGTTCATGTGACCTCAGTGACAGAGTCACAGCGACTGGATCACTGTTGCTCTAGGGTGTGCTGCTTCGTAGGCCTGCCCGCAAGACTGGAGATGAACTTTAGTATGGATTATGGTGGACAGGCCTTCAAGGTCATCCCACAATTCGACACCACTAGGGTACACCTGCTTGTGTTAAGACATCAAGCCTTCTAAGGTCTAGTGGGGCCTTCTAAGGTCTAGCATGGGAATGTGCTCCTTCAGTGGAGTGGTCAGGTGGACTGGTCATGAAGGCTGAACCCAGTTCCCCAGTTCCAAATTCGACAGCTCTGGCCATAGTGCCACATCCTCTCCCCCACTGAACACCATACTTCCCCACTGAGAGAAACTCGCACTGCCTTCAGCTATAACCTAATTGTGCCCGCTATAAACACTTGGATGTGGCTCAATTCAAATTATGCACTTGATAAGAGTAATATGCTTCCTAAAAAAAAAGTAAAAGCAACCACTCATAGGGAATGCATGATTAAGTAAAGCATGTGAAATGTAAGCAGAAACAACATGGTTGCCTTAACGATCGATCTCTCGCTCACTATTCAGAAATCAGCGAGTGGTTTTACCTGAAAAGTTAAGGACATGACTTCAGGGAACCGTTTCAAAGTCCATTGCTTATATCCTTCCAAAATAAGCGTTATGGTTTAAAAAGACCACATCCATAAACACAGAGCCATGGTACACATTTTGTTTTCCAATCCACCCATCAACCAGGTATTGCAGTACCTCCAGGAATGGTACACTTTCCCACCTGGGAACAACAATGCTGTTCAAAGAAAGACGAGAAGACAAAAGTAGCACTTCACTTGCAAACTCTGTAAAGTGATGCTGATGTATTTGGATGTAAATAAAACCAATCTGGCCACTTTGCAACCACTCTGTCTTGCTTTATTTAGTTATGTATTTATTTTTCATATTTAAACCTTCTATTTCTCTCCATCCCGCTGCACTTTGGAATAGAAAAATGTCAGAAAAATGGCATTTCTCGCAAGAGTGTTTTTCTTTTTTGGATCCATTTCACACGGAAGCAACTAAATGAAAGAAGGAAAGAGAGGTTGTGAACCGTTTCTTCAAGTCACGGTTTTCAGTCAGTGAGGAGCAAGACAGAAAGAGATAGAATAATAGGAAGAGAGGGGGGCCAGCTGCCAGCACATAAAAAAGAAGAGGACATTGCCCAAGTCCTATTCCTTCTCTGCCCGTCCCCGAACGTCCACGAAAGCAAGCCGAGCCTTATCTGAATGCCTTTGTCCACCCCCAAAATAATGCCGCCTGGGGCGGACCACCCCCACCGCCCCACCCTAGCTACGCCACTGCTTTCAAGCTTTAGAAGCACCAACAGTTTATTGGAGAACCAATGAGAAATCTTGTTTTATGATCAATTTGTGCAGTGGTCTAACTGCTCTATAAGAAATTTCTGACCTCTATGTGATGCTCAAATTGCTTTCCTTCTCCCATTTGAGTGGAATTCTATGTTTCTCTTTTATTTTGGACTCCTTCATGTTCAGTGTGGGGCTTAATCACGGTGTGACTCTAAATATGTCGTCAGTGGGCATCTGAATCAGGCAGGTCTGGAGCTGCTGGAGAGAGGAAAACAGAAAGTATGTGCCCAGGTACAGATGGAGGCTACGGTTACAGATAGTGGTTTCGCACATATGTCAGTGGGTGAGCGAGCCAAAGATGAGTCATGCATGGGAAGAGGAAAAGTGCTGGACAATGAGAGATCCCAGGAATCTTTTGAGCATTCCAGAATGTGTATACATTTACTACAGACTGTGAGAATAACACTCCCGAGATGCATTTCTAAATGACCTCTTTCACTTTGTAGAGTTTGCCCAATTGCAGAAGTACTTTTTGGAACTTATGCATGTTAAACATTTTCATACGTGTTCAGAAGACTAGAGAAAACACATCCGGTCATTCATCTTACATCTCACTCCTTCCTTTGACATGACTACAAGTAAGACAGCTTCTAGGATGTGAACTACCTTGATATTTGTTGAAAGATACTCATCAATTGCTTTGTGGGTGTTAACTGCCTTTTAGAGGCTATCTCGCCCAAGAACATCCACTAACTCACCCACCACTAATATGTGCCAATACATAAATATTAACATATTGCCAAATTTCCACATTCACAAGTGCCTTTTTGCACAAGTTAAGGCCTGTCAACTCTGATCATCATCATCAGGATTGGCAATTACTGTGTGCACAGTGGAGACTTTGAACACCTAGGTTAAATTTTAATAACTGGATCCTTTGAGAATTTAAAAAAATCTCACAATATACTCTGTAAGAAATTGGCTCACTACCCACCTCAAGTAATAATCTCATTCCTTATCAGAGTGAACCCGCAAAGTTATTAAATTAACCTGAGCTCAACCCCCTGGTGACTATGGCACAGAACAGACAGGCTTAACTTAAAGGCAGCATGTGAAGTATTTATGCTATACTAAAACAGTAACAAAGTCAAAATGCAAAACAATAAAAGTCCAAAAATGAATTAGGAAAATAGAGTGTAATTTATTCAACAAAATGACACCAACATGGAAAAAATCTTATCCGGGGAACCAGAAAGTTTTAAGTAGAAACTGAACAAAGATGCACAAAGTGCCAATGAAAGTCAATGTTCGAAGTAGTACAGGACCTAGGTGCAATTTGAACTTATAAAAAGGGAGCGTGAGTCAGATACAATAACTAGGCTTGTCCTGGTCAAATATTCTAACTTCTGATTTTTGTCCTTCAAGTACCAATCCACCAGAGGATTGCACTTCTTAAGCACGCAGGACCTCGGACGAAGCTGTTAGAGACTCACAGGGTGTCAGGCAGAGGCCCACAGGTGGGTCCAGCCTAGGTCCAGTTGACACTGGTCAGCTCAGCAGTTGCAGGAAAGGGCCTTTAGTACCTTGGTGTGTTCCTGTAAATTTAACAGGAAGTCAGCCTTATGACCCTTGGAGTCCACTTCTGTGTCCTGTGTACAAGAGGGACAGCAGGTCCAGTCTTCTAGGCTTTTCTCAAGTCTCAGACAGCAGGTTCAGTCCTCTCCTAATCTTCTACAGGTCAAGGAGTGCTCTGAATTGGATTTTTGAAGGTGCCACATTTATACCTGGCACAAAATTGTGGGAGAGAATATCCCCTGGGGACACCCTAGCCAATGGGGCTAAGATTCACTGGGCTAACCCTGCCCACTTTGGACATTTTTAAGATTGTAGAGGTCTTCAGCCACACTAAACGTGGGCTCTGAGGGCTTGAGGTGTACATGGGGAGTATACTATGGTAATCCTAGCATACTCCCACGTCTAACACTGAACTCCAGTTTTAGACAATCCCTGTACTCCAAACTCAGAGACAAATGTATGGTAGGACACAGATGAGCTTTCCACAACTAGACAGTGGATACATGCAAAATGTCTCGAAATTCTGTTTTCATTCCTTTGAAGTGCACCCCTAGTATCATCTGAAAAACCCCAGCAGACCCGTCAAGCAGGTCTTGACACTGAAGTAGGATCTGACGCTGTGGTATCAACAAGAGGCCTACTGGGGTGGAAGCCGGTCTAGCTGGAGGGAAAATAGAAGGGTTCAGGCCTGAGTGTTATCTAAATCTGTTTGTTACAGGGTAGGTCTAAATGAACTTGATCAAGTCCTGGGGCCCAGTCCGTAGGCCATAGTGGCAAGTGCACAGCAATACCTCCCCGCACCCAAGGTTTTTTGTCCCTGCCCTGGGAGCAAATTCACACCTCATTCACACTAATTGCTAATGCTGGCTGGCAGAATCCGGAAAGCAAAATGCAGGGTTACTTTCCAGGGACTTCAGGTAGGGCACAGGTTACTTGCTAAAATTTTCATTTCCCTAATATCTAGAAAAAATCAAACATCACCATCTAATTGGATTTTTAATTACTATTAAAAATAGTTGTTTAATTATTTTTTTAGCCGCTCCTATTCCAGAGATACAGTATTTGTATTTAATATTTCTTCCCAGTGCTTTCCTATCCTATGGAGCAGTCAACCTTGCTACAGTGAAAATAGCTTTGAGATTATAGTCACTGTAAGGAATTTAACATTAAATAATTACATGTCCTACTTTAAAATGTCATGCACCCTGCTGTAATAGCAATTTAGGGTGAATTTATGACATATTCCAAATATAGTTAAACCATAGGGGTGTTGTTGGAATTTGCCCTTCCAGCAGGGTCACCTCATATTTTTGTCTTTTGTTGCAGCCTTTGTTGGAATGGAACTCTGACCCTTAATTCTCGCTGTGCTCTCCCTTCCAAACATGTAAAAACGGGCATACACTTAATTGGGCACCATTCATTTACTTAAAAGAACCTCATAGATGGTAGTGCATGTACTCAGGGCCGGTAAATGAAATGGTACTAGAGGGCTGCAGCACCCACAGAAGTAGCACTGTAAAACATATTCCAGGTCTGCCACTGCAGCCTCGGTGTGCAGTTTTTAACTGCCATTTCAACCTGGCAAGCCTAAACCTTCCTTTGTAATACTTATAAGTCAACCCCTTAAAGGCCCATGGGGCAGGGCTCATGGTATGTAAATAGCAGGGAACGCATTTTAATATTTTACATGTCCTAGTTCTCCCATAGGTTAACACTATTACATTTAGTAAGTGATTAATTCGGTTAGGAAGTAGCTAGAAAACTGGTTCAGGGACTCATATTGATAGTTATTTAAAATCCAACTTAATGGTCATGTCAGATTAGCCTTTCTTTTTTTTCTTTTACATTTTTTAGAACGTTGTCATTTTCCTGCCTACAACAAAAAGGCTTTACTTCCAATGCCCAGTTGTCACCTGACCCCTGATGGCTCCCCTGTGGTGAGATGTGGAGTGCTCCCAGATAGTGAGCAAATGGCTGTGGCTGTGAGGATGGAGACTCCTTTTTCTCTCTTGGTAGGGTGGCCTATGTGCTGTGCCCAGTCCCTTCTTGAGCTTCAAAGGAGGCCTACCTGCATATGAAACTCACACCTAGGCCCGCACCCCATTTGTCTCTCTGGAAAGACTGGCCCCAAACCCAGTGGGAGGGGAGGAACTTACCAGAATTGATTTAGGGGCTGGACAAAGAGTTGCCCACCAAGCACACAGGGCTGCCACTGGGCATACAAGTGCCCCTACAGAACTCCTCTCCTCAGAGCAAACCTGGACCTGTGGATAATCAGAAGAAGGACTACCTTGTTGTCTGAAGAATCTGAAGGATGAATGGGCCTGCTTGCCTTCTAACAAGGATCCCAGAAGAGTCAGTTGGCTGAACTCCTGTTTGAGCTACAGGGACACAACATGCTTCCAGAGGCCTCTCTCCCTCCAACTGACCAGCTTACCATTATCAACTGGACCCTTCCTGGACCCTGCCACTGGCCTCTGTTTAAGTGGGTCCTATCCCCCAAGTGGTGCCCCTTCCAGTCCTGGACCCTTGGCTGGTGTTAGAGTGTTCTCCTTCTCTCCGCAATGCAAAAGCTTGGACTTAGGAACTTGTTGTCAACAATCTGCTTGGACAACTCACAAAGACCATGATTAATGTAGCAGTTGCATGCATTGATAAAAACTCCAATTGGCCTTGGCTTGCTAATTTGCCCCTCTGAAAGAGAGCTAACTTCCAGAAAAGTTTTTAAGTCTGAACATAGTGGTAATTCATTGACTTTAAACTTTCCTGGGCACAGACCTTGGACTCCGCCCTCTGGGACCTTTCCATCCTTCATTGACGGCTGCAACTGGGCTCTGCTCTGCTCTCCTGCAATCGGTTCTCAAGCTTTGCTTCGGATCCAGCTTGCAACTTGCCCTGCCAATGACTTGTCAACAACCCCTTTGTTCCATAAAAGTTTCTAAATCTGAAGGTAAACTTTCCACTTG
This sequence comes from Triturus cristatus, assembly GCF_964204655.1. Classification (NCBI taxonomy): domain Eukaryota; kingdom Metazoa; phylum Chordata; class Amphibia; order Caudata; family Salamandridae; genus Triturus; species Triturus cristatus. The sequence continues at coordinate 713,958,776 of NC_140588.1, read as the reverse complement.
GATGAACCTGGCCCCTGTATCTGACCAGCAATCTATCATGGTCTGACTTAACCGTTGACTTTAACACAGTCTGGCGCAACAAGATGAACTCGATTGTCACCTTGTGCTTTTTAGCTTTTGCTATTTTTGATTCAAACTTTAAAAATTCATATCTCCTATTGTATTTATTGTATTTTGGACATTTTGGTGTTATTGTATTTATTAAAATTTCCTCTATTTTTCGAAATAGGTCTGACATTTTTCTTGTTCTTTCACTTTATTACTGTTTGAGTACAGCATACATACATTGCACATTGCCTCCTAGTTAAGCCTGACTGTTTTGTGCCAAGCTTCAAGAGGGTTAATCACAGGTATGTTTAGTGACTTTAGTCGTTCATCTTGACAAGGATTGTGAATAGTATTTAAAGTGGGTTCTCACCCCTTTTAACGAATTCTCCAATTTCTTACAGGTATAAATTGATTACTTTTCCCCTTTCTCTTCTTTCTGAATCAGTCCATCTATGCATAGATACAGCTTTTTTCAGCTACCGATTCTACTCCATATACAGTGTTGGACTTGGCCCTTTTTGGCTAAAGTTCCCTAAACTTTTTGCCTTCCCCCAAGACCTTTTTTCTGACATGGTGTTGCCAACCGTGGGCACTTTGCCACTGCTGATCAGTGTTAAAGTGCAAGAGCTCCCTGTGTAAAGTGTAATGGTAATTGGTTGTCCATAATTGGCATGTTTGACTTACTAGTAAAGTCCCTAGTAAAGTGCACTGTGTGTGCCAGGGCTGGTCATACAAATGCTACTAGTGGGCCTGCAGCACTGATTGTGCCACCCACATAAGTAGCCCTGAAAAGAGATCTCAGGCCTGCAGTGCCTGCGCGCAGTTGGTTAAACTGCCTTGTTGTCCTGGCAAGTGCACCCACTTGCCAGGCCTTACCCTTCCCTTTTAATGCACATCAGACACCACTATGGTAGACCCAACGTGCCCCCTGGGCATGATGCAGTGTATGTGAAAGGTAGGACATGTCCTGACAGTAAAAAACTGCCAAATTCGTTTTTCACTGTTGCAAGGCCATCTTGCCCATCGGACAGAATGTGGGAGGCTGAGTAATATGTTTTCAGCCTATCTTCCCATAGGTTACGATGGAGATGTGAAGTTTAGTGTGCACCCGGTGTCCAAGTGAGTCTCAGCAATGCTGTGTGCGTGTGCTTCATGCAGCCTGAGACCTTGTTGAGGATTGCCCTGTTATCGTGTGCACCCGGAGTCCAAGTGAGTCTCATTGACTCTGTGTGTGTGTGCTTTGTGCAGCCTAAGACCTTCATGAGTATTGCCCTGTGATCATGTGCACCAGGAGCTCAAGTGAGTCTCAGTGACGCTGTGTGTGCGTGCCCTGTTGCAGCCTGAGACATTCCTGAGAAATTGCCCCGTGACGGAGCAGTCTTGTTCTCTGCTTCGATCGACAGCGTGACCAGAAGTGCTGCGATCGTCATTGTCATCGGCCCGGACCAGCATCCCCAGAGGAGCTGTGAGAATTCACCGCCGCCGGCCCAAACCTGCCTTTGCCAAGGATAGACCTCGAAGCATCACTGTTGGGGGTCCGAGTTCCACTGCCCAAGATCAATGAAGTCACACTGGAGGCCCAAGCCGTGAGGAGAGGACCCCCCAGGTAACGCTCAGCGAGCGTGCGTGTGTCACTGCCTGGGGGGGGGGTGCGGGCTACGAGAGAAACGCTCTCGGCCTTTCTCATCTTTGCAGCGTGAGACTCCGCTCAATTCCGTATCGTGGCCCCTACTTGCAGAGGAGTGGCAGTACCGGGGCCAGAGTGTGGAGCTGCACTTTGTTTTCCATCATAACAGTGTTGGGGGCATATTTTGGCAGTAGCTGACCGCGAGTCAGTAAGAGTGGCATTGAGACCGTCCAGAGCACCGCGATCGGTGCCGAAGTACATTATTTTTGCATTACGAATTGCATTCTTTTTGCATTACGAACTGCCTGATTGTTGCATTACGAATTGCATTCTTTTTGCATTACAACCGGCCGGATTGTTACATTACGAATTTCATTCTTTTTGCATTACGAAGTGTCCGATTCTTGCATGACGAACTGCATAGCATTGCATTAAGACTGCATTGGATCATTGAGAATTGCTCATTAATACTGCAAGAACCTACAAGTGCTTGCTGGCCTAATAACCGGCAAGGTAAAATATTACACATACGCATATGTTGGATTTTTATCGTGTGGTCTCATTGTATATCTTTTTTTTACAAACATATCATTGTTTTTTATGAAACTCGTGCGGAGTTCATTTGTGGTGTTATCACTGTGTTCCTAAAAGTGTGGTTGCAAATACTTTACACATATGCCTTGGAGATAAGCCTGGCTGCTCGTGCCAAGCTACAGAGGGGATGAGCAGGGGCTATCTGAGAAGGTGTCCTTCCTTTCCCTGACTTAGAAGCAAGGGTCCCTATTTGGACTAAGGTACCTACCTCATCCAACTAGAGAACCCCAGTTCTAAAATACAGCAACTGTTTAGTTTACCCATAATGCTTCCTTAAATAATCACAATGTTTCATCTGTTCAGGACCAAACTAAAGTTTCATATCTTGGTATTCTCAAGGATCAGGTTGCCCAGTTCCAGAGCAATAAGACAACTTCTCCACCTGAAACAAATTATTACTAAATAAGCAAGGACACATTACAACACCTATGCAAACTATAAATCACACACCAAATGCAATGTTTCTGAGCTCACAACATTTATAGCGATATCTAAGAACACCTGACAGCACAACCACATTCAACAGTAGCACATACCAAAGCAAAAATAAATGATATTGTATCCATAGTTGTCTCATTGATAGTGTTAGTGGTAATGTCATATGCTATGCCACCTGTGAGATCTTTTATGTTATTGGTAAGGTGATCTGTCACATTGTGGGTGAGTTCACAATTGTGGGTGAGGTCATAAGCATTTCATTAGGTGTGGCAGATTTCGTTAGCATGGATATTGTCCCAGTTAAGGATTGCAGCATTAACAATAACTGGAGAATTTCAGGGGTTTTAGTTTGTAACCATAACTGTATTTTAACTGTGAATTTAATTTTGTAAGCATTCATTAATATGTTAAGTCTATAAGTGACCATAACTTCTTTTCAGTGATTGTATTAACCCCTTCGCCGTGGCGCAAATTCCGCCGCGGCGCTGGCGGGGTCCGGAGTGAGCGCGGCGCCGTCATGCTAGTGACGGAACCACGCCGTCATGAGTCACGGGCGAGCTGTGCTCATGACGGCGTGGTTCCGTCACGACTCCGCCCACTCGTTATTTCGCCCGCACAGGCGGGGAATCAGTGCCGTGTGGGCGGAGCGGCCGCAGCATGACGGAACCACGCCGTCATGAGCACACACCGCCCGTGGCTCATGAAGGCGTGGTTCCGTCATGCGCATGGCAGGGGTTAAATAACATGTTTTACATTTTGTCTTGGATCAAATCCATCTCAACTTTAACTTTTTTTAGACAAAGAAGGAAAGAATATAACTGGTAATCATGTAATATGCTTCTATATTTCCATGAAGGCATTCTAGTAAAACCATTTAACACAAGGCTGTAGGTTGAGTGTTTTATGTCACCCAAACTACAATTTCGCAATAAGATCAAACAACAAAAATTATCATTTTTTTAATGCAATGTTTTTGTGTTGGGGTGGTTAGTTTAGAAAAGGTTTATCCATAACAGTAAATGAAATACTGGAATGTACTATTCGCTTGTTTTTAGTAAAAAACAAAAAGAGAAAATTAACTATGTAGAAGTTTTGAAAAATACACTTCATTTTGTTAAAGAACACAATCCGTCTGTGACAGAGAGAAATGACGATGCTATTGTACAAAAGCTGCAGCTACAATGGGCACTGATTTATATTAGAAACTCAAGTTTGTCTACCTTTCGCGAATTGAATGTTGAGTAAACAATGGGCAATGGTAAAGCTCCACAGAGTGGTTTGGGACTGTTGTTATGATGTAATGAAGAAACATAATTTTGTGCAATAAAAGCAGCTAACCATATTGTATATATCTCTCTCTATATATATCTATATCTCTATATATGAACACACATACATAAAGTTAAGCCACAGACAATTTGTGGTTTAAAAGCAGACACATATATTTAGAAATCTCTACATAAATCTATACACATATAGCCATATATTTATTTATATAGTACTACTTATAGTAATATATCTATCTATCTATCTATCTATCTATCTATCTATCTATCTATCTATCTATCTATCTATCTATCTATCTATCTATCTATCTATCTATCTATCTATCTATCTATCTATCTATCTATCTATCTATCTATCTATCTATCTATCTATCTATCTGTCTATCTATCTATTTTAATTACACTGAAAAAAATTAAAGGTTTAATTGAAACTATAGTTAGCATTGGTTACAACACCTTATTGTATGTTTTTAAGAATCCCCCAAAGTTCACATAAAAACTGCAGTTAATGTGCAGTTAAGATTAGATATTAAAAGTGAAAGATCACTGAAACTCACAGGTTATGGTTAGGACTGCAACCCATAACTCACACAACAGCCATGCAAACCATAATTCACACACCAAATACAATACGCATGACCTCACCCTTAATGTGACAAATGCCAATACATATGCTGAACATAATTTTATAGTTGAGGTGGCATATCGTATTACCCCTTGACGATATAGAGGTTTGCTCTCCTCAAGGCCCACCTGGGGTGTTTGGACCCAGTCCAATGTGTTCAAACTCCCCACCCCCTAAATATCCAGTTGGCTTTGTGAAATACACAACCAGCTGCAAAAGCCCAGGATGTGCCTCGGTGATTGCAAACCAGGGACATATTCACGGGTCGCAAGCCTAGCTACTAACCTAAAAGTACCCCTTCTGGAGCGTCTTGCATCTCGTTGAAAGATTATGCCGGGTCAGTTATACACCACCCTATTGGAGTGGGAAGGGAAAAGGTACCCTTTTCTTTATACAACCCTCACCCACTCAAGTAGTGGCATGCTTCATCATCGGGTTCACCCTGACAACTAAAGTTCAGGGTGGGCTCAACCATATTTCACGGAGCTCTTATGAAGAAGTTTTGTAAGGGGGCATAACTTTAAAGATAAGATTCCTCACCCACACCAAAGGATTCCTTTATTAGTGGGGTGGGTGGGAAGGTTAAAACTTAAACACTATAAGGGTGTAAGAATGTGATGGTCCTATCACCCTATCACACTTACATATTTCAGCCCTATTCTACAGGCCTATCTAAGGTCCTGGACTTTCATCAGGGTGGGTTAGTAAAGAGGTCCTTCCCTCATTGAAGTTTCTAAAGAGTACATTTTTCAGTGGGCATTCAATTTAACATACACAAAACTTGTAATACATGCCGCTGTTGGGTATTACCCAAAGCATGTGCAACAAATGCTCTCACGCAGGCGTGAGTGGGCTGCCCTGTAGTCAAACTTACATCAAGGGTCCCAATCCTTCATTCTACCTACCAATGTAGGCTCCAGCAGGGGTACTTTTTGGTTAGTAGCATGCAACAGGGAGGCCTTCACTCTCTCGTTAGAGGATCTCTCTATCCTTTAGGGGCTGGAGGTCTCTACCTCGAGACTCCTTGTATTGTTTTACACAGTTGCAAGCCTAGTGCCAGGGTTTGCCAACCCAAAGATAAAAATGAAACAAGATTTGACAAAGTCAAGATTGCTGACATTGGCAATTTCGTTATAATTATTATTTTATTTTTTATTGCAACCATAGACCACAAACAATAAAAGAAGAAAACTTGCTGTCATATAAATGTGGCAGCTTTATGCTGGGGATAAAGATGTACATTAAAACAAACATTTCCTACAGTTATAATATAGATTCTTCCTAACAGGCACATGTACCTAGCTTAGGTTTCGACATCTTTGTTTGTTTTAATGATGCTTACGAGGAAAAATAAATCTTAGTGGTGCAAAGAAAAGGTACTACTGGCTTTGTATTACTGTTATTTGAAGACATCATTTAGATGCTCTACGATGACTAAAAGAAATAAATAAATGATTGAAAAATGCAAAGACAAAAGTATTGACCCACAAGTCTTTGTTTCATTAAAGGAACTGCCATCACCCATAGTGCTCACCCATAGTGCAAGAGATCTAATGGCTGACGTAGACTGACCTTTTGTTCAGTGGATGCTGTATCCTTTGGTGGACAGAAAATACATATCAAGGACGGCTATTTAGACCAATTAATGAAGAGGACTTCACCAAAAGCCCTTCCTAACTCTCTGTCACTCTCTAACATATTTCTCTCTCTCTCTCTCTCTCTCTCTCCTCTCCTCTAGTCTCTCTCACTCACTCAATTGCTCTCACTCTCTAGAGAGATCTCCAATACCAGGATGGAGAGTTCCTTGTGGTAAAGTATAGGGAGAATTTAAAAAGTTTATTAAACTTGAAAAACAATTGCAAAATATATTGTATTAATTAATAGTTAAAATTAATTCTACTTGTATTTTTAAATATAGAACAACATAAAAAATACCCATACATTTTCTTTTAAATCCCACATAAAGTAACATGTTTATTTAAAATGTATTATAAATTACAATAATGTATGCATAGAATAATTTAATTCTACTTTTTTTTAAATAAATTAAAGCTACATTTATTTTTAAATAAAAAATGGGTATTACCATATTTTATCAAAACATACTATTATTTTGTATATATCCAAAAGAGTAGTAAAGCTACTCAAAAGTGTAAGAGTACATTTTCCCATGCAACTTGCTCACAGGTCAAAGTTACCTTTGAGATGAGATGATGTTAGTATTTCTAGCTCAACTGCTGGGGTTCAAGACAATATCAGCCATTCCAGTGAAAAAGGATCAGTCAATGGTGACTCTCTGCCTGCTCGAATGGAGTGGGGGGTGAGGAAAATACTGTCCTTAGGGGGGGCCCTCATCGGCAAACTCAGAAGCTGTTAAGTTCCAAGGACCTCTTGCTCTTATCTCTCCTTCTGGGAATACTCATCCAGATTTAAGTGATTCGTCGCAGAACTCTCAGACTTCGGGGGTTACCTTAGATATGCTGTACCAAGTGATGGTTCAACACCGGGAAGAGACTAGAGCTGAGAACCTGCGAACGCAAGGGGTTTTACGTAAGCTCCAAAATAATGGAAGGCGGGTGATAAAAACATGTAATGAAAACTCTGTCAGAGTACAGGAGGCTGAGGGGAGGATCTCCGCTATTGAAGATGTGTTGACCCAGCAAAGTTCCCAGCTCTCCACTCTTGTTAATCTAAAGGAGGACTTTAATTGGAAGCTTGTGGATTTAGAGAACAGATCAAGGCGCAATAATTTGCGCATTCTGGGTATTCCCGAAGGAAGTGAAGGGATTAATATCAGACAGTTTATTATAGAGCTTTTTACTGAAGCTTTTCCGGAGCTAACCCAGTGGCAGTGGGACCGCGAGCTTCTCAGAGCACACAGGTTCCCTTTCCAGCCTAAGAAGATTTCTGGTGTGGCCTCTAACAACCAACCAATAGCTATCTTGATTTCTTTGAACAACTTTCTGGCGCGCGAAGCACTGTACGATCTTGCTCGACCAGATCGTAAACGAAGGGGAAAGGGTCTGGACTTCTTTGTTCGTCCTGACTATTGTCACTTTACTGTCCAACAACGCTGGCAGTTTCGCCAACTTATCCCTTCATTTCAGACGAAGGGAGCCCAAGCTTTCCTTCTTAACCCTTCGAAACTTAAGGTTATTTTTAAGGAGAGAACTCATTTTTTCACTTCGGAGAGCGTAGCAAAAGAATTTCTATCCAAGATGTGATGACTTAATTCTAGCTGGACTTGTTTTTGACTCTTAGGTTAATCCCTTCGGGCCCACTTTCTTTAATTATTTATTTGGTTCTATGGTTTTGTTGCTCTTGTCAAAGGTGGGCCTATTTGTCTTTATAAGTATCTGTTGGATTTCTGTTTAGCAGGTGAGAGTGCGCAGCGAGACGCATTATGCTTCTCAGACCATCACCATTAGGGACTGTCCAGTCCCTTTTGCCCTTTATGGGTGGGGTTGGGGGGGGTTTGGGGGAGTGGGGAGGGGGTTGTGGGGATGGGTCAAGCAAGATCAGGATTACTGCAGTTAATTTGTATTCTATTTCAATAGAGGAAGTCATGGATGCTTTGTATTATACAGATTTAAGTTTTGTCTTTTTTATGAATTTTGAATTATGTAAAGAGTGGGGAGAAATGATAAACACACAAAAAAGAAAGAATCTTAAATGGCCAACTTAAGAGTATGTTCTTGGAACATTTGTGGATTGAATAATAAGCAAAAGAGGGGTATGTGTGCCCATATTATTCAAAGTATTCGAATAGATGTCCTCTGCTTGCAAGAGACACATCTGATATGGAACAATAGAAAATGTCTAAATGATCTAGGAATGCATCTTGTGGGATGTACGAGTCAAGGAACTACTACGAGGGGGGTGGCAGTTCTCATTAGAAAGGGGCTAGGGTCGTGTAATCGTGTCAAAACTGATGATATTATAGTACTTGCAACTAATATGAAAGCTCTTCCAGTGGTTGAGGATCTGGCTGCTCAGTTTGGGGCCTTTTCTGGGTATAAATTGAACATAGCGAAAACTCAAAATGTATTTATAGGTCAGACCCCCCCGCATCGATTCCCTTAGTATCTTAGCAACTTATTTGGGTATTCAAATCACATCCCCTGTATCAGATATCCCAGCTATAAACTTTAATCCGGTTTTTCAAAACGCAAACTCTACACTTGAATGGATTGATCATCTTCATTTATCTTTAGTTGGTCGGAACAATGTGTTAAAAATGATTATACTCCCAAAATTTCTTTAGATGTTTCGATCTATTCCGCTTGAGTTTCCCTTGACTTTCTTTAAACAATTGGAAAGACTGGTGTCCAGCTTTATCTGGGGTTATAAAAAACATCGTAGAGCATATAAAAAGATGATTTTACCAAAATCTAGGGGGGGGATGGGGAACTCCGCATTTTCTGTTTTACTATGCTGCCTCTGTTTTACAGTTTATTTCCCCTTTGAATATTGGGGAAAAAGTAAGGATTCCTCAGAGTCACTCACCCTCTATATATGAACTTATAATGGGAGAGAAATGCCGCAGCTGTTTTCTTAAAAATATAGAACCAAGCTACTATAAAAAAATTAAATTTAAGACGTTGAAAGCAGCCTTTGGGGTATGGAAAATAGTTAGGCATCAATTTGGAATTATGAAACTGTTGATTTATACACCTCTTTCTGCCTCTAAAATATTCCCACCTGTTTTTCAGGATGCAGTCATGTCTAGATGGCGAAATAAAGGAATTTACTGTGTGAATAATATATGGCAGGATAGCCGGTTACTTACCTTCTTGGAGTTAACTGAAAGATATAATCTTCCAATGCAGGATTATTTTAAATATTTACAGATTCATCGTTTTTTTTGTTCTCTGTCAAGGTTAGAAGAATCCGGCATTGTAAGGATTTCACTTATTGATAATCTGTTCGTTAAAAAACGAATTGGTTATTATTATAGACTTTTTTTTGGATACCTGTCTAGATGATTTAGCTGTTCATGCAGCAAGATGGGCTGAGAGGTTAGGTACCACGGCTATTTGCCTAGAAGAATCAATCACTTTGGCTAATATGGTTCTGGTTACTGGTAGATCACGTACTCAGCATTATATGGCTGTATTTGACCTATATTATACGCCCTTAAAAATTTCAAAATGGGGTGGGACGGCCGGAACAGTATGTAATAGGTGTGGATGTCAGGCTGCAGATACCATACATATATTTTTTGCCTGTCCGCGGTTAGCGCCTTTCTTAGAGGCAATACAGACCTTTTTGAACACACTGCTTGGGTCCTCACCTACTCTAACGGGGGAACTTGTTTTGATTGGTGTGAATTCAGATACGTTGGCAGAAGGAAAACAAGCCTTCCTATTTATATCTATGGCTTTAATCAGGGCATGTATAACTCAAGAATGGATTAGTTCATCTCCTCCTTCATTTGAAGCGTGGAGAGCGCGTCTTTTAGCCTCTTTTAATATAGAGGAAGCTATTTACAGAACAAAAGGCAGAAGGAAAAGGTGTTTTGGTAGAAAAATTTGGGACCCTGTTCGGCAATGGATTCAGGGGGAGCTGGCCTGAATATTATAACTGTAACTGTATTTCTTGTATTGCCCTACGGTTATTTCTTTATTTCTTGTTCTATTAATTTTCTTCCTTTGTACTTATTGTACTTTCAATTCTGTAGTAATCCTGTGTGTTTTGCAAAAGAAATACAAAATGATAATAAAAATATTAAAAAAAAAAAAAAAAGGAAATATAGCATGCTCTCTCCATGTAGTTTTTTCAGAAGACCAAAGAGAGAAAGGGCTTTAACTCGTTATGCCAGTGACATCATTAAAGTCATATAGTAAAAATGTGAGCTTTGAATAAAGACAAAGTGCATGTGTACAGACCAATATACCTGAGGATGATGAACCATACTGATTTTGCTAATATATAGAAGAAAGGAAGCATCTATAAACAGAGGCACATTAGGCTTTTTTCAGGTATAGATCCCAAAACAGGGTGCAGAAAAGACAAATGGACTGGAGGTTCACACAAAGGTAATCAGAATCTTAGAATGGATATTAGGTTGCTGTGTTGATTGGTCTTTCGTGTGCCATGTTACTAGCAATATAAAGCTCATTGAAACTAATATTACACCCAGTAAAGTGGTTTAAAAACTTGAGTAATCATGGGGCTTTAATTTGAATATGAACCTGAGTGCTTTGCTTTGAGTGGTTTGAACTTGTGTTGTGGTTAGCAATGGAAGGTGAAGCTAGAAAGGGTTAGCAATATCCAGTTTGAATAGAATGCCCAGATGAGTTAACCTAGAGTTTGTGAATCATATGGAAACTATGTGATGTGACCAGCTATTTGTGATTGATTTAAGTGAGATTTTCAAACAATGAGCCCTTAGGTGCTTGATTAATTTGAGCAGTAACAAAAAAGAGGTCAAAGATTAATGGAACACTTGAAATGAGGAGTGCCTTTGAAGAAAGTTGGGGTAACTTGTTATAATCTTATCATTGGTTTATCCTGGAAAATGTCCTCAGGGAAACTACGGAATAGATGGGATCCAAATTCTGTTACTGTTATTGCATTAAATAAATCAATAGCTGGTTACTCTCTGTTTTCATTTTGAACTCCTCATATTCAATCTGTGAATGACCTAAGAGTGGGAGAGCACATTGGCATTCAATAGCACAGGCGAACTAGCAGGCCCTGTCGCAATGCCCAATCCGGTGTTAGCCCGGTGAAATAAAATGGGATGATTTCTTTCCCAGTTTAGACAGGGTATATAGAAAGAATTTCACCCATGCTGGTGTTCAGCCCTCAAACTGGCATTTTCAGTCAGCCTATAGTTACAATTACTCATTAAAGAACCATATAGAACTCAATAAGTCTAGAATTACCATTACTCATCATAAAACCATGTAAAATACTGCTGTTAGATGAAGAGGTAATAGTAGAAGATGCAGACTTATGTTGAGTTGTCTAAGAATGGCCTCACAAGTATCTTGGAAACCTGATTCAGTGCCATGTCGCCCTAATCCTGATTGTCAAGTGCCCACTAGATGTTCATCCTTAAAATAGTATGGAGTATTTAACCACTAGCTTCTCAATAACTTTTCCTGTCTGGAAAAGGTTTTAGAAAAGGCAGAAATCAGTAGGATTTCCAGGATTCAGTTATGCTGTTTTCTGAAGAGGGATAATAATTACTCCCTAACTCAAAGGAATAGTCGTTGCAAAAATGTGAGCATGGTCATCCAGAGAACAACCCAGAATCAGGTCCTACAACAAACTTGAAGTTAAAAGGTCATAAGGCAGACAAAACACACACACATACACTAATTCATCTTTCTCTGACTCGAACTTCCTTACTACTTCCACCTAGTTTCCTCATCTATGATGCTCACAATGAAATCAAACGACTCTCCTAAGAGAGCAAGCGAATGGCTGAGGGAGAGTCAGGGTACATGTATCAAAAGCTCCCTTACTGGGGTCACTACATTGAGCTGCACTAGAGAGCAGATGTGTTGATTTGATGGGTCACTTGTGTTGGATACCAAGTAAAGGCTTCTTCAGTGTTGCTATGTATTTATCAATCTGTGATGTTAATTGATCCACCACAGGGATACCTTCTTGGTGGCGGACACCAGTGGCTCCTCCTCTAGAGTAATTTATCATCTTATTAGACGTTATCTGTTAGGTCAATGAGTTGAAGCTTCCATCTGTGGGATTATAACTGAATGCCTCTAAGTCAGAATTTCCCCTAAACCGTAACAATACCGCAGTGCCGTGGAGCCTCGGTTGGCCTGATATAGCCGGCCTGTTGATCCGGTGCTCAGAGCAGCTCGCTGGGGACAAGAGTGCGAACGGAAGGGGGTCGCCTCCATCCCGCATGCACCGCATGTTCATGGGGCATCCAGTGCTAAATCATTTATAGACTACCTGAATCTGGGGATTTCTTTGTCGGATCGCACCTAGATTTGTGTGAAGATTTGCAGGTTAAGTTTGATGTTGGGCCGAGAGACTTTTTAAAATATCATTAAGTAAGAGATTTTATGCAGAGGAAGGTGGGCGGTTTAACTGGGTTTTCCAGGGTACCCTTGTTGGAGTTATTAATTGGTAAGATAGATTGCACAATCACTCAAATATATACGTGCTTGAGCAAAGGGGACCCCAGATGATCTAGAGAAATATCATGTTAAATGGCAGCAAAGACTCAGTTCGGATGATCTCAGTTTTCTTATAGTCACTGGAGCTGAGTCGTTCCATACTTTGCTCCACCAGCCTACAGGCCCAACACTACAAAACAATGTTTGATTTATATTTTATGCCATAAAAAATTGCCAAATGAAGGGGTCTGAATGGGATGCACTGTTCGGTTGTGAGCTGGAAGCTGATTTACTTCATATGTTTTGCACTTGTCCCATCTGGATACCTTTAAGTGTGAAGTTGCTAACTTTCTAGGTGAAATTCTCAATATAAATCTGTCTTTGACTCCACAAACAATGCTATTGGGGATAAGGGAATTCAGCTCAGGAGTAAACAGGGAGTCATTGATTTTTTTTGCCATGGCAGTCTGTCATTTGTGCTTAGCTTCAGCTTGGTTGGATCTGCAACTACCATCATTCCAACAATGGGAGATTTTTGGCTATATATAACATAACCTAGAAAGTGCACTTTATAGGTGTAAGAGTAAAAGGGCAAATCAGAAGGGTAAGAAAATCTGGGGGCCCCTGTTGGATTGAATGCAGCCCTATCAGCAGAACAACAATGGGCCATGATATTGATGGTGTTTTAAAATTCATAGTGTGCTCTATTTTCCCTTTGGTTGTTGTAATATAATAATGCTTAATGTGGTGCGGCCCTTTTTTTCTTTTTCTTTCGATATCAAAATGCTTACAGCAGGGCTTTGGATTGGTGGGATTCTTAACATGTGTATGTCTATTTGTTTGCTTTACCTTCCCCTAGCATGGAATATAATAAAGTGCAATGTTGGTGCTACTTTTGTTTATGCTAATAGCTGGGTATTAGATGAGCAAGTTTAAGTTGTTAGATATTGGCTTGAAAATAAATAAATTTGTACCAGGTATGATGGGTGTGCCTTTCATTTTTTGCTGTTTTTACTTGTTGGTGTACACACCTGCTCCCTTGTAATCATGTACTGTATTAATTGAGAACAAAAGTATCAATAAAAAAAGATTTTAAAAAAAGAAAAGGGAGTTACCTGTTAGAAATTGGGTTTCGGATTGGCAGAAGTATGCACCCTGTCCAAGCAGGAACCACAATCCTAGTCAGGGTAAGTCAGAAACACACTTTAAATTAATCTTTGTGCACCCTCTGGTAGCTTGGCACAGAGCTGTCAGCCTTAACTTAAGAGGCAATGTGTAAAATATTTATGCCCACAACAGGCAGTAACACAGCGAAAACACCACAAACAGTATTCTTACCAGTTTAGAACAATAGGGAATATTTTTATAAATAAAACAAGACCCAACTGACAAAAATCCAATCACTACAAGTTGAGATATACATTTTAAATAACTAAATGCAAGAAGAGCGCTCATAAGCAAATAGCGCTTAAAGAGTTAATTGGTCACCCTGGGCCAGGACAAAGTCAAAAGTTCAGACCGCCTGCGTTGGAGTGCAGGCCAGCTGCCGGACCCACGTGGGGCCTGCTGAGCAAATGTACATTAATCCTTGTCGTAGCACGAGATACGTCAATGATCTCCAAGCAGTTGGCGTATTGTGCTGGATTTCTCCATGCAGCTGAGGCGATGCACTGGGTTAATCCACTCTGAAAGGGCAATAGGTCAATCTTCTCCAAGCCGTGGTGGTGATGCTTTGTTTCTGGAGGCGATGTGGGGATTTCGAGTGCGATGCGCCGGTCTAGGACCTGCAACAGCGGTGATGTGTTAATCCCGATCTTGCAATATGCTTTGTATTGGTTCTGATTGGTGCAACGGCCTCGATACGCATGTTCTGTCAGATGCAGCACTTTAAACTAATTTCCAAGGGCCCTGTACTAGATTGCCACCACTTGACAGAGCAAGACTTATAGCGAGTAAAGTCAGCAAAGCTGAGTTGAAGATGAAGGTGAAGTCTTTGATATCCCTGAGACTTCAGTAACAGGAGGCAAGTCAACAAGCCTATGGAATGTACTTAGGTTCTGGAATGTAGAGATACAGGTCCAGCACGTTTCACTCGCAGGAAAGAAGCAGCAGGCAGAAAGCCAACACAGCAAAGCAGTTCAGCAAAGTGGCAGTCCTTCCTAGTAGCACAGCAGTCCTTCCTGGTAGAATGTCCTTAGTTCCAGGAGTGTTCTGATTTGGTGGTGTCAGAGGCCCAGTACTGACACCCAGTTGGGCTTTTGAAATAGGGAGACTTCAAAGAGGTGCTTTGAAGTGCACAAGACCCTGATTTTTCTGCCCTGGTTCCTGACTCACTCCAGGAGGGTATGCAATCCTTTGTGAGGGGACAGGGCACAGCCTTTTTAGGTGTAGAGTGTCAGCTTCTCCCTCCCTTCCTGCTCAGGATGACCCAATGAATTGCAGTTGGCTGCTCAGTCACACCTAACCTTACTTTGTGTGTGCCTGTCCTAGAGGGAATGCTGGAAGCCCGCTGTCACCCACCCTAGACATGCATTCCAGAGGCTAACTTTTTAAAAGTGAGATTTTCAGAACTGCAATTTAAAAACTAACTTCACCATCAGTTCTGTTTTTAAATTATGAGTCAAGGGACACCTAATTTGGGTTTCCTATGTCTTCCCAATTGGAAATGATACTTATAAAATGTAATACGGCAATCCAAGTGTTAATCTTTGGGAGAGATAGGCCTTGCACTAGTGAAAAATGAATTTAAGTGTATTTCACTACCAGCACATGTAAAACTGTTAGGTACATGTCCTACTTTTTAAATACACGCCACCCTGCCCATGGACTGTCTATGGCCTACCTTAGGGGTGATCTATATGTAATAAAAAGGAAGGTTTGGGCCTGACAAGTAGGTTAACATGCCAGGTCGAATTTTCAGTTTCAAACTTCTTACACAGGCTCTGCAGTGGCATACCTGAGACATGTTTATAGGACTACTTACGTGCGTGGCACAATCAGTGCTGAAAGCCCAGTAGTAGCATTTGATTTACAGGTCCTGGGCACATGTAGTGGACTTTACTAGGGATTTATAAGTAAATCAAGTATGACAATTGTAGATAAAACCAACGTTACCATGTTTAAAATAAACAGCACATGTACTTTAGCACAGGTTAGCAGTGGTAAAGTGCTCAGATCCCTTAGGGCCGCAAAAACGAAATCAGCATAAACAGGAGGCAAAAAGTCAGGAGAAACCACGCCAAGGATGCCAGGTCTACCATTACCTTCTCCACATCATACTATGTCTCTTATTATTGTCTTTATGTACTGTGTGTAACATTCAACATGAAGTAAAGACAAGATCAGTTAGAAGAACATATAAGAAACATTCTAAAATGCAAAAACTGTAAGCATGTACTTAATTAAGATTTCAAGATACGAATAGAACACTGCTTTCCAGCCCACCATATGAATATTGCCTTTTGAGATACTTTAAGCATTGAAAGTTGGTTTCTTTATCTAGTTGTCTCATTGAGGGTGTATGTAAATAAGGAAGGGATTTCTTTACTTTTAAACATAACCATAATCAAAAATCACAGGGGTTCATGGCTCTGATTGGATTATCAAATTCTGTGGGTGTACTGAACTGAATCTATTTTTTCTGTTGATGCTTTATTTTCAGCTCAGATGTACATTTATTTTACTAAGAAGAGGCTTTCTTTTGAAGTTTGCAAAAGAAACAATTGATGGACGGAATGTTGTACAATGAAAACATTCACCCCAGTCACAAGGATTTGGGTTAAATCCATCATTCTTTTGCCCACAACACCACCCCAGTTTGGACCCAGCCATATGCAAAGCAGTCTTGACCCTGTTCCTTGTGGGAATAGTCCAGCCCGAATTGCCAAGCCAGGTCCTCCAGGTCCTTTGTTCGCCCTAAGTTGGCAGGGTATGCCCAGACTTGGGTTCCTTGCTCACTTTGCCACTGGATTCAAGCTAGCCTGGCTGATGAGGGCTGTTAGCCCGAAACTGGTCCCAGAATGCTTGTTTCCAGTCCAGGGAAGACATGGCTTGGCAGTTCGGGCTGGACTGTTCCCATGAGGGACAGGGTCAAGACTGATTTGCATATAGCTGTGTCTGAACTGGGGTGGCAAAGTGAGCTAAAGAATGATGATGGATTCAACCCAGATCTGTGACTGAGGGGTGAGTGTCTGAAAAGTTTCAGCGCTCCGTCCATCATCTCCTTGTGTTTGCTTTCTTTTGAAGTTAACAGCTATGTTGACTTTTTGGTTCCTGAGGTAGCCCATGCTATTTCTTTGGGTGGTGTAATTTCTGATTGTTGCAAACTTTACTGACAGCTTTATCTCATCATCTCTTTGCTAACAGACCTTAAGCCTTGCATTTTTGTCATTTAATTGCGCATGTATATTTTTCACCAACAGTGGCTGTCAGAAAAAAAGTATTTTGGTTTTCAGTGATATTTGCATTGCCTATGACAGCATATTAGTGTTGGGCAGAACAAGGACAGAACTTGAGCATTTTGAATAAAATAGTTATTTAAAAAACTCTGTACCTGTGAAGATAGATTGATATCC
This sequence comes from Triturus cristatus, assembly GCF_964204655.1. NCBI lineage: Eukaryota > Metazoa > Chordata > Amphibia > Caudata > Salamandridae > Triturus > Triturus cristatus. Next base: position 713,941,488 of record NC_140588.1, on the reverse strand, counting down.
TGCCTCGGTTTCTTGAAGGGCCTATAATTTAATAGTATTTGTTTTTTATGGTTATACTTGAGAGCGCAGCTGTCTCCAGACAATTATGTGTTCCTCACTAGAGAGGGGCGTTGGCTCCGCTCACCTGTTGGTAGTCATGGAGTAGATGCATTGATTGGGCAGAAGTTGTGTGCTTCCACAAAAAAAGTGCTTGACCTCCACCATCTGTGATCGTTTGGTTTATTTATCGCTGCATAAAGTCTTGCAGGAACAAAAAGGCACCATTATCACAAAGGTATTTACTACACATAAATGTGCGCAATAACTCTAGAATTCTTTGTTTCTTGTAAGTGCTCTATGTTAACCTTGTGAAATAATTCGGAATTGTGCCAGCAAAGCCATGCGGGAGGAATCATGAACAGCAAATCTGTGCTTTTTCCTGATGTCTTTTTAGGAACTAAACTATCAGATATATGTGTCACTTGAGCTGATTATTTGTGTTCAGAAATATTTCTGTGGAATTTTTTTTCCAAGCCTGGTCTCTGTCTCAGAATCATTTTCTTAGCACTTCACATACAAGTAATGAATAGTCTCACATACCCTAATAAATAAACTGCTATATATACATTTATAAACTACTGCTGCATGAGTGTTGCTGGCATTATTGGTGCATTGAACTGAGTACATACCTGTTCTCACTCCTAACCCTGCTCTTTCTATGTTAATGTGCCCCCTCACAAGACACTGGCAGCATCATTCGATTTAATGTGTATTTTACTTTTCTCATTCAACTGAGCTGTGCTAACAGCAGTTCACTTGTGAGCAAGTGAAGTACCAGAAGGGTCTAGGCACAGTGTGCCCATTCTCAGATAGATACTAATATATTCTACCAGGGATATGGTAATATAAGAAGGGGTTCTGAGGCAGGATCTGCCTGGAGTCATATAAGGAGGGTTTCCTTAGAAGAGCGGTCTTTATCAAGTGCAACTTTACTTCAAGGGTGGTGGAGGCAAACTCAGTAACAGAACTGGAAACTTATTGGAATAAATGCCGTAAAGGGAATTGTAAGAACAGGAAGTTATTCTTTAAATAAAGATTATGATGTACCTGCACGCAGGTACATTGTAAGACTAGCAGCAGCGTCTGGCACATATGGGCTGAGGAGCCATGCCCCCACCTTTTTCCCAGTTAGAAGATTGTTTGTCAGGCTTAGCACAGGTCAAACTGACAGACATTCTTTGTGTACAGTCAGGCAGCCAGGAGTTAGACACGCGCTAAATGTGCATGCACCTGGCTGCCTGTGCTGAACTTTGGCAGGCTGAGGATTCCACAGACCTGTGGGAGTGACCTTCTCAGCCTAGCAAAAGAGCCATGAGGCCCTCCCCCTCGTGATGATGGGGAGCGTCATTGATTGCCTCGGACCTGGGTGCTTCAGTTTTAAATCCAATGTCAGATAGCGACTGCACACCTTCCCATCGAAGGGAAGGTGTGCAGTCGCTATCTGACATTGGATTTGTAATATTTGACGTCCCGCACGCGAGGTTGCACCCCAACAGAGCGCTAAACATCGAAGAAATTTGAAGCCTTTTAAGTATCACTTCGGAGACTGCATAATACCTAACTATCTCAAGTACATGGCTAACAGCATCATTTTGTTTGGACTGCATCGCCTATACAATCAGAAGGAAGCAGCCTTGTCAATTCACAATGGATTCTCATTGACAGTGATCGATGTACTTTTTCATTATGTTGGATTTAACACATTTGTTTATGTTCTGTTTTTTTAGTCCATATGATTTCGCTTTCAAATATGTACCTTCAGTCTTTTTTGATTCGTTTAAATCTGGTTGGGTTCATTGGTTTTGGTTTACAGGGGCAATGCATTATGGGAAAGGGAGGCACTAGTCTTTCGTATCAACGCATAGAGGGCATGGGAGGTCACGTGGTTTGTGTCAATCAGGGTGATATAGGGAAAACGTGTGTGTGTGCAGGCTTTAAATAAGGTCAGTATAGGCGGGAAGTCGATGACTCCCTGAACCCGGAGAATGATATGCGCACTTGAAACTGCTGGTCACGGCTAATGAGGTAAACGAATACTGTGGGTTTTCCATGGAAGTTGGTGGAAAGGATGGGAGATCATTTTCTTTTGTTGCAGTGTTTGTTATCCTGAGTTATAATCACGAGGGGATGAAAGATGGAGGGGGGTTATGTAAAATTTGGGGATAATTTCTTCACTCTAGTTGTGTACTATTTTCAGACCTTGTCAATGTAACATGGTTGTTTATGCAGCTCTTTTTGATTTGTTACAGTACCCCTGACGAAGAACTTTTACAGTTCGAAATGCATTGGGTTGTTTAACAAGTGCCAGCTCGAAGGAATGTTTAAAGCACATGTCTATGTTTAAGCATACAGCAGCATTAGACATTTGAAAATGCTAAATAAAACATTCTAACCTGACATCACTGTCTCTGGAGTGACTTCAAAAGATTGCATAACTGGGATTCTCAGACAATGACATACTTTTTGGATTACTATTGATTACTATGGAGTACTTTGGTTAAAATGCAGCGTATTTACAGAGGAAAGTTTCCTCAGTTTAGCAGTGCAGCAGCTGGGGGCGGGATAGTCGCCCCCCTTGGCATTGTGCTTCAGTTTTAGGTAAGGAAGTGCCCAAGGCTGAGCGTCAATCAGTGATACCTAATCACAGAGTGGGGTGGGGGTGAGCAGTCTCATTCACCCCATCCCACTCTATGACCATTTAGGGACTGTTGCCGTCTCTTATTGGCTGACCTTAGGCAGCCAATGAGGAAAGGCAGCATTCCAAACCCTCTTGGGACCTCTGAGGCTTCCTTCTCTGCAGTGAAGGTAAGTTTTATGTTTTCTTTGTATGTTTGGTGCATGCATGCGTGTATATAAGAATCTAGTGTTGTGAATGAGTGTGTGTGTGTGTGTGTGTGTGTGTGTGTGTGTGAGTGAGAATGCATGGGTCTGACTAAGTATGTATGTGTGGTCACACCACTCTCCCTGGTAAAATTACCAGCCGCCACTGAAGACTAGCTTGGCCTCCTAGTGCATATGTGCAATCCCTGGCTATTTTTTTTTTCACGTCTTATTTGGGATAGACTGCTTGTTCCTACACCACAATTTTCAAGAAAATATTCCATCTCACAAACACAGCCTCAAAGTGCGACGTCCATCCCATCGAATGCCGTCGTTTCTCAACCACCACACTGCCTAGGCTTTGAAGGGGCTAGCATTTTCCACAAATCTTCGACTTTTTTAATTAAGTGAACTCTACAGTAGTTTTTACAATAGATCAAAGACCGCCCTGACACCGAAAGCGTAAACAAATAAACCCGTGGCAGTTAAAACATAATTTGAATGCTGTAATTTTAATTAAGTCCTTCTGCACTGCAGAGCAAGAACAACCTTTGCCAGCCGCAGACCTGGCCTTAGCTGCTCCTGTCTTCAGAAAATGATGACCTGTGTGGACACTCGAATTATGAATTATCAGAAACGTACTAGTTGGTTTGCCAAATACAGCCCCTGTAATCAATTCTCCACATCAGCCTCGCGTTTCTTCCTTTCGTTCCTTCCAAACGATGATAGAGTACAGCGGTGCCCCACGGAAATCCGTCCGAAGTGTTCTCAGATCCCTTCATTCTCTTTGCCAGCCGCCTGCGTGGCGCGGCCCGGCGCCCCAGAGCACTTTGGAGACGAGGCACAGAAGCATTTCGAGGTGTCTGAGTGTGGAGATCAGGGCGGCAGATGCGGAAAAACAGCCTGCTAATGAATATTCAGAATCCGCAGCTCTGCCACTGAAGTATTTATCAGAGTCAGACTGAGACGTCAGAGGGAACGGAAGGTCCCCGGAAAATGTGCGAAAATGGGTCCCGGCTAGCTACAAGTTAAAGTTATCTCCCTTTCTAAAAGGCAGTTCATTAGCAGTACACTGGTTCAATAAAGTGTCAATAAAAACATTCCATTCAAGACGTTTTCACCTTCTACCCTTATTTTTGTCCCACTGAAACAGTAACAAAAACAATAAGATCGTGCATTCAATTTACCAACCTCAGAAGGATGGAAGGGTAAATTGGCTTCGCCCGGAAGCGCATCACAGCAGATGTCAGGGTTGAACTTACATTCACTGAGACTTCTTGGCAGGTATTATACAATTGATTAAGGCATCTTCACTCCGAACTGGCTCACCACAATGTAATCTAAATACAGTAAATATTTCATGAGCTGAGAAATAGGGAGGGATCTGGATGGGGTGATATAAAGATCCATAACAAAGTTGAAATTGTGCAGTATTTCTACAAGGGAGACATGAAGAGGAGAATGGGGGTTTGAGAGAGGGTTGTGGAGGTTGAACTCTCCAGACTGCAAGATCATGTACTTACAAAATATAAATGGCAAAACACAGTGCAGGATTAGAGTTGAGATTCCGTGGACCACCAGATGGTAAAGCCACATCAGAGATGTTCAACCTGATGATCTTGAAGTGGGTCTGCATTGACGGATTGGGACAAACTGGTGCGACGCAAGCCTCAGCCTGTTCACATGCATGCCATTAGAGAGGTAAGTAAGGCTTGATTCTAAAAATAGTGTTACAAGATTGAACCACTCTTATTGTGTGTAAATAGTTATTAAAGGGTCATAATACTAGAACCACGATAAAAGTCAATTGTATTTATATAATTATCACTCGGAGGAGTGTCACAATAAAATTAATAAAATGGGATCGATTTTAATAATGACCCTGAAGAGAGAGAAGATTCTGAGCTTTATGTTAATGCTAGGTAATGCCTGACCTGCACAGTTCCAGCCAAAAAGACCAGGCCACCAGAATCATTGCATGACATGACTTGTAGAACAATAGGATGTGACCCATCGAGGCCATAGACACCGTCTGGGAATGCATCACCCTTGATGGACATGGCCGAGTCCAGCACAGGGGCTGACAGTGCAAAACGTTCATGGGGTGAGCTACATGCGAATGATGGGAGTCATAATACAGGTGTAATGACAGAAAAAGGGACACTGTATTACCCTTATACACATCACACATATGGTCGAAGTCTATATATGACGGCTATTTGGATAAACATAAATTATAGGGCGTTAACTGATGAGTGACTTAAATCACAAGTCCTACCAGGGAAGCTGGAGAGGACAGGAGTGATGGGTCTATGAGAGGGATAGACTATTTGTTAAGGAAAATATCTACAGTAGAGAAAAATAACTTCCGATGGACCAATATTTATAAGACTGGAGGTCATGAAATCAGTCCAAAGAAGGACACTCATGGGTGAAATTATAAATATTTGCTGGGTTGAGCAGCAGTCAGCAGCAACATTTTCAATTCTCTGTAGATTCTGCAGTATGAAAGGGGTGCTCCAAGATATTGTTGCATACAAGTTACAAATTGCCATTTCTGAATCCGAAACAGAACTTGAGCCTTTTGAGAGAACCAGTTATATAAAAGAAACGCTGTACCTGTGGCTGCAGGTTAGTATCCCGGTCGGGTTCTTAAAAGGTCGACAATTTACAGTATTCATTTTTTACTATGTGAAATGAGCCACAAAAAATAAAAAGTATTTCTGTGGCGGGGGTTGCAGCCACACACTTGAAACCTTGTATGCAGTTGGCCAAGGTCCTTGTATGTGTGAGAGGTGCCATTATCTTTCCTACAGTGAAGTGCACAGCATCTTGTAGTGAACATTAGTCATTTGTGCAAGGGCAGAAACACGCATAATTTTAGACCTGTTACACAAGTAGAATGTGTGAAATGTGTGTATGTAGAGTCAACACTTAGCTACTGAAAATCCCCTTCCACTGTAAAATAGCCATGTTTTTTAAAACTTTTGACGACGGCGTTATCCAGCCTTTTTCGCATGTCTGCGTCACACGCACGCCCATTACTGGGCTCCCTGCTAGCTTTGTGATGGCGTTTACTTTGCCATCTCTGAAACACCAGGCGGAGATTATTGCCTTTTGTTTCTTAGCGTTCCGAGTTTGCACTTGCAACTCACCTTCTTTATTTCCCCGCCATTCCCACGTCCTATGTTTACGTTGGCAAGCCAGCCCAGCAGCGCGCTCCTCATATCCCTGGAGTCTCTGTATTTCTTTTTCAGTGTCTACTCTGCACCGCCTCACCTAGTCTTTCCTCTTTCTTTTTCACTTTCCGGCACTTTCAAGTCATATGTAATTGGATACTCAACCATGACCTGGGGCACTGACGTGATTGCATGTATGTTTTTGTTTTTGTTGTGTAGTAAAATTACAGTAAACCAACCTGCACTGTCACTGTCAAACCACCACTGATACCGTAAAGCACTTGCATTTGTGATTCTACAACATATTGCAACACACGTAATTATCAGCCTTTAAAAGCTGCTACTTGCATGTAGTGTGTTCATGTGATCAAGGCCGCAGGTCGGCGGCCGAAACGCGTTATGTGGACCTGTTTATGCTGTGAATAAACTCACCATTTCACCTGCTGCTGCGGTCTGTGCCCGTGTTTCTTTGTTGCCTGGGTGTCTCCTTTTCTCCCAGCTATGCATGCTTGCATGTAGGCTGGTGGGAGGAACAGGTACTCATGGTGAACCACAGTGTGGCCTACAGTACCCACATTGTCACCTGGCTACGATACATTGACGATGTCTTTGTTGTGTGGAATGGCTCCATAGAGAGTGCCCATGAATTTGTTACCTTTATTAACTGAAATGTCTTGAATTTGCAATTCAATGCACACATCCGTAAAAGTATGGTAGAGTTTCTGGATGTCACTGTATACATTGAGGAAGGGAAATTACACTCTAAACTCCACCTCAAAGACACTGCAGGAAACTCTACTCTCCACGCCACCAGTGTCCATCCCAAACACCTTATTGCCAGCATACCATATGGGGAGATGCTCCGTCTGAGGAGGATATGCAGCTCTGAATCTGATCTTAGAATCTGTCAGGAAGCAGCATATGATGGCTTTACAGCTAGGGGCTACAGCAGCAGCTCAATTCTGAAAGCCAAAACCAGAGCTAACGCCATACCAAGGGATACACTCCTAGCCCCTAACCCCCAGATTGCTATTGATAACACTAGTGACACCCCCGTAACTCCAACAAATGGCACAGTTGACACCCGACTCATTATCACCTACAGCAGAGAGGAACATGCTATTAAAGTAATCATCAACCAACATCGGAGCATTGTCCGCTCCGACCCAGTCCTGGGCCCTCTGGTTGCTAATAGACCCACCGTCACATATCGCAGAGCTTTCTCAATGAGGGATGCGCTTGTTAGGAGCAGTCCTGAGGTCATCAATAAAACCAATTGGCTTTCGGATGTTAAGGGCTTTCACAGATGTAACACATGCAGAGCCTGTAGATTTGGCGTAAACACTACCACAGTCACAGCGAAAATCTGCAACAAACCAATCACACTGCAACACAAATACACATGCAGGACGGAATTTGCAGTTTACATTCTCCAATGCAGTTGCAACCTCAAATATGTGGGTAGTACCAAGCTCCAGGTACACATGAGAATTTTACAACACATGAGGGTGATAGTAAACAATGACCCCAGCTACCCTGTGGCTAGGCATTTCAAAGAGGTATATAACAACAACCTCGATCACCTCCAATACTTTGTGATTGGTAGTGTGCCGTCCCTGAGGCGTGGTGGCAATCGTGAAAAAAATCTCAGACAGCTTGAAACCCGCTACATCCTGGAATTAGACACTAAGGCACCTTATGGGCTCAATAGTAGCGAGGATTTATACAACCATCTATGAGTCTTCCATGCTTTGTGATCTTGGTCTAGAAATGCTTTGATTTCAGCATTTCTCATATTGGGTTGTAGTATGTGCTGATCTGTCCTTTTATCTCTGTGGACCCAATGTCTACTGCAGTACTTGTTGTGATGGTGTGGATTATTATGTTTTCTGAATCTGCTTTTCTTGTGTCTCTTGTTTTAAACTGGGCACTAACTTTGTATGTCTACTATCTCACTTCTTTTGTACTTCACCTTCTGCGCATTGGGGCACTATGTCCTACATTCACTCCCATCATGGAGTGCATGCATTATTTATTCTTTGCGCATTAGGCATATTAGATTACGATCTTCTTTATACCCGGCTGGGTTCTGAGCTGAGTTCCATGTTGGCCTTTTTGTCTCTAATATAGACCCTTATGGTAAACCCTTTTATACGTCGCATTTTGCACTTTGTCACTTATTACTCTGTTGCACCACCTTCGTACTATTAAACTTACTTCACTACACAGTATCTTTATGTACAGCCCGTTGGTTTTATGAGAGCGAGTATTTTCGACACTGAACTAAGTTCCATAACCAGTGCCGTTTCTTTTAGTTTCGCATATGTGCCTCCTTTCTTTTAATACCCTTGTCTCTCACTCTTCTTTGTTTATGAATTGTGCACACTTTACGTTGTGCTGCCATTTCTGCAGCTAGCCCCTCACAATCGCTTTTGCTCTGCCGAATTTATTGACACTGAGGATGGCGTTATTCAGCCTTTTTCGCATGTCTGCCTCACACGCAAGCCCATTACTGGGCTCCCTGCTAGCTTTGTGATGGCGTTTCCTTTGCCATCTCTGTAACACTAGGCGGAGATTATTGCCTTTTGTTTCTTAGCATTCCGAGTTTGCACTTGTAACTCACCTTCTTCATTTCCCTCTCTTTCCCACATCCTATGTTTACGTTGGCAACCAGCCAAGAATATCCCTGGATTCTCTGTATTGCTTTTTCAGTGTCTACTCTGCGCCGCCTCACTTTCCTGTTTCTTTTTTCACTTTCCGTCACTTTCAAGTAAGTTGTAATTGGATAGTCAACCATGACCTGGGACATTTATGGGATTGCATGTATGTTTTTGTTTTTGTTGTGTAGTAAAATTACAGTAAACCAACCTGCACTGTCACTGTCAAACCACTGCTGATACCGTAAAGCACTTGCATTCGTGATTTTACAATGTATTGCAAAACACAGAATTATCTGCCTTTAAAAACTGCTTCTTGCATGTAGCATGGGCATGTGATCAAGGCCACAGGTCGGCGGCCGAAACGGGTTATGTGTACCTGTTTATGCTGTGAATAAACTCACCATTTCACCTGCTGCTGTGGTCTGTGCCCGTGTGTGCTTTCCTGCCTGCAACCACTACTGGACCGTGTAATCCAATGTACAGTATTGTCATTCCAGAGCACTTGCTTCTCCCACCAGCCCATCACCAAATTTACATAGCAGGGAGTGAGGCAGTTGCCCATGGAAGTCCCTTGCAGCTGTTTAAAATGTTCTTTCTCAAACATGAAGACATTCTCCTTGAGACATATCTCAATCATAGACAGAATCATGTGTGTGTGCTCGAGTAGATGGATACTACGAGATGTAAGGAAATACTGACATGCTTTAAGTCCATCTGAGTGCCTAATATTCATGTACAAACTCTCATGGCCGAGACACAGTAGCCAATGGTTAGCATTCCAAGTCGCATTCTGTATTTTCTCTCTCTCGCACTCTCTCTCTCTCTCTCTCTCTCTCTCTCTCTCTCTCTCTCTCTCTCTATATATATATATATATATATATATATATATATATATATATATATATATATATATTACCTACTGGCGGTCGCCAGTAGGTAGTTATAGTTAGGACCACGTTTCCATAGGAAATCCGCAACATTCTATTTTGAATAACTTTTGCGCCGGTCGACGAATCCTTGCAAATTTTTCAAAATAGGTGGGGCGCTACGCTCCGCTCCTACCCTGAAAGTCTCGGGGGGATTCGTCAAGCGGGGACTGAGATAAAAGGGGGGTCCCAAAACGCGTTTTTCCCATGCATTTTTCCATAGGACCTTTAGACACAGCTACAGTCCGAACGGCTGAACAGAATTACTTGAAATTTGGCAGAGAGGTAGTCCTCAGGTCAAGGAAGTGCCTTTTGTAGGTTTGGTGTAAATCTGTTCAGTAGAGTCTGAGAAAATGGCTTTTAAATCAATATATATATCTGAGCCAGCTTACGGTGCGCTTACGGTGCGCTTACCGTACGCGTACGGTGGCGTGCACGAGCGCGATTCTGATTGGCCCTTAGATCTTAGTAAACATTTGAATCGGTCGAAACCAGGAAGCGGCGGCCGCCATTTTCTCTCTCGCACTCTGAGGGGGGGAGCTGATAAACAAATGCCAAAAACATATAAAGGGGCTGTTTAGACAGCGCCCATGCACATAACCATATTAGTTGAGTCTTCAAAGATCCCCCAAGGCAAAAAACGGTAATTTTTTATTTTTCGAAAATTTCGCCGATTACGCTTACCGTAAAAAAATCCACACTCTCTCCACCCCGTGTGCAAATGGTGGCCGAAGTCCACTATTTGTGCATGGCTTATAAGAGCACAGCATTTCCCCAAAAAATTTCAACAGATTACCTATCACAAGGAAGCGCATAATATGTCCTCCATGTGCGCACGGTGCGCGAAGCGCATCGTGCGTACATGGCCCATCTAGCGTAACGTGGGCACGTGGTGCGCGTAGCGCACCGCGTGCCCACCGTGCGTGCACGGCACTAACTGCGTAAAGTGGGCGTGCGGTGCGCGAAGCGCACCGCGTGCTCACTGTGCACGCACGGTGCGCGAAGCACACCGTGCGCGCACGGAACGAACTGCGTTAAGTGGGCGTGCACGCCACGAATGGCGTAAAGTAACTTAGCATTTAAAAAACCATACAAATTCACTGAAAAAACCATAGGTTTCACACACGTTATAGTTAGGAATTAGCATTTAAAAAACCTTGCAAATTCACTGAAAAAACCATAGGTTTCACACATGTTATAGTTAGCGGAAATTTTACTGATAAAAAACCAATGAAATTCCCCCGTTATAGTTAGTGCAGGAAACTATAACTCACGCGACCGCAATCTTCTGCTGATGACATATGTGTCTTTATGAAAAAAAAATATTTGTAATATATGTATAGCTAAAAATTTATGGAAGAAGACATGGGCAAATAAGTGTCTAAATACAGTATTAGCATCAGCAGAGGATTGCGGTCGCGTGAGTTATAGTTTCCTGCACTAACTATAACGGGGGAATTTCATTGGTTTTTTATCAGTAAAATTTCCGCTAACTATAACATGTGTGAAACCTATGGTTTTTTCAGTGAATATATATATATATATATTACCTACTGGCGGTCGCCAGTAGGTAGTTATAGTTAGGACCCTGTTTCCATAGGAAAACCGCAACATTCTATTTTGAATAACTTTGGCGCCGGTCGACGAATCCTCGCGAAATTTTCAAAACTAATGGGGCGCTACGCTCCGCTCCTACCCTGAAAGTCTCGGGGGGATTCGTCAAGCGGGGGCTGAGATAAAAGGGGGGTCCCAAAACGCGTTTTTCCCATGCATTTTTCCATAGGACCTTTAGACACAGCTACAGCCCGAACGGCTGAACAGAGTTCCTTGAAATTTGGCAGAGAGGTAGTCTACAGGTCAAGGAAGTGCCTTTTGTAGGTTTGGTGTAAATCTGTTCAGTAGATTCTGAGAAAATAGCCTTTAAATCAATATATATATCTGAGCCAGCTTACGGTGCGCTTACGGTAAGCTTACCGTACGCGTACGGTGACGTGCGCGAGCGCGATTCTGATTGGCTGTTAGATCTTAGTAAACATTCGTTCGAAACCAGGAAGCGGCGGCCGCCATTTTCTCTCTCGCACTCTTAATGGATGAGGAAAAACAAAGGCAAAAAACATGAAACGGGACTGTTAAGACAACTCTTTACCACCTAGCCTTGATTAATGGGTCCCCACAGTTCCCCCATGGGCAAAAATCCATTTTTTTTTTTTTTCGAAAAATCGCCGATTACGCTTACCGTACGCGTACGGTAAAATAAGTATAAAAAAAAATATATATTATCCCCACTCTCCCCACCCCGTGTGCAAATGGTGCCCGAAGACACCTTTTGTGCATGGCATATCTGCCATTTATCAAAAATGTAAAAGCTTACCTTTCACAGCGAAGCGCATAATATGTCCTCCATGCGAGCACGGTGCGCGAAGCGCATCGTGCGTAAATGGCCCATCCTCGGCACTAACTGCGTAAAGTGTGCGCGCGGTGCGTGAAGCGCACCGTGCGTGCACGGAACGCGAAGCGCACCGTGCGTGCACGGAACGAACTGCGTAAAGTGGGCGCCACCCCGTGTGCCAATGGTGCCCGAAGGGCACCATTTGTGTATGGCATATCATAATTGTAGAAAATGTAAAAGCTTACCTTTCACAGCGAAGCGCATAATATGTCCTCCATGTGCGCACGGTGCGCGAAGCGCATTGTGCGTACATGGCCCATCCACGGCACTAACTGCGTAAAGTAGGCGCGCGGTGCGCAAAGCGCACCGCGTGCTCACTGTGCGCGCACCGTGCGCGCACGGAACGAACTGCGTTAAGTGGGCGCGCACGCCACGAATGGCGTAAAGTAACTTAGCATTTAAAAAACCGTACAAATTCACTGAAAAAACCATAGGTTTCACACACGTTATAGTTAGGAATTAGCATTTAAAAAACCTTGCAAATTCAGTGAAAAAACCATAGGTTTCACACATGTTATAGTTAGCTGGACATTTCACTCGTAAAAAACCAATGAAATTCCCCCGTTATAGTTAGTGCAGGCAACTATAACTCACGTGACCGCAATCCTCTGCTGATGACATATGTGTCTTTATGAAAAAAAAATATTTGTAATATATGTATAGCTAAAAATGTATGGAAGAAGACATGGGCAAATAAGTGTCTAAATACAGTATTAGCATCAGCAGAGGATTGCGGTCGCGTGAGTTATAGTTGCCTGCACTAACTATAACGGGGGAATTTCATTGTTTTTTTACGAGTGAAATGTCCAGCTAACTATAACATGTGTGAAACCTATGGTTTTTTCACTGAATATATATATATCCAGACCATGTAGATCACCCTCCGCCACACCTCACGTCACTGGTGTAAAACTCCAGCGGTGGTGAGCCGCTACAAATTCATGCATTCCAGTAGACCAGTACATGTCCAACCAAAAACCAGTGCACTCACAGGTAATAAATTGCAAAGTGCTTTAATGTGTGAGCCTCAAATGCTCTGACAGACGCGTTTCGGCACAACGGCACAAAGAGAAGGTACCTGGTGTTATTTTGGGGGCAGAACTCTTATGTGGGGGACCTCATATTAATGATCTGCACAACGCTCTTCTGCACAGTTGTTTTTAACCTAAACGCAGTTTTACAGCTTGATTAAATTGAATACTGCTTTTAATTTATGGATACTGCAGTTTGGCTCACCTAGAGTCTTTAACCGCTCCTCCCCGCTCCACCGTAGCTTTTTCTGGCTGTTTGTGTGGAGGGAGGATCGGCTAGAGTTTAGCGCACTTCTGGTTGTGGCCATTTACGGCGGCCATTGCGGAGAGGTGACGCTCTGGTCGTTTCTTTAGGCTCTCCTCCATTCCCTCATTTAAGCAGCTGATGGCACCGACGTGCAGCGGATGCACACCGCTGGCATGCCGAAGGCGCCCCTAAGGCAGGCCTGTGTGCGCCCGTCCGTGCCGGGATATCGCCAGGAGCCAGGACCCCTGTTTGTTTGTCCCCAGATAGTGCTTCTAGGCACTCCTATACGTTCTCACAACTTTTGCAGGTGAAAAACTGTTTGACACCTTGCCCACATACTTCCACAATTGCTAATCTTGAGGGCCCTTTACCTGCTTGTGCTGCCACTTTCACAGCTCTAATGCTATCAATAGCCCCCTGATATACGGGGCGGCAATACTAGCAGCGAGAGATTGGCTGGTGTGAGAGGGCGTCTTGCAGTCAAGTAAGACACCACATCTCAAACCAGCTGTTTTCTTGGAAGGGGTTTTTCGCAAACGTACGTTTGTTACCTAAACATGCCATAGAACTCTAGGATCTGGTGAACTCATATTCCCCAGATTTAGGCTTCCTAATGGAGACATGGCTTAAATCCACCTCAATGCCTGATAGTTTCTTGCCCTCCCTGAGAATTACCCTCTTCTTAGACTTGACAGAGAAGGAAAAGTGGGCGGTGGTGTTGCCATAATATACAAAGATGCGCTGAAAGTTACAGTCACTGACTCCGCTTCGGACAAATCAATGGCAATTTGTATATTCAAAATTGATCTGACACCCCAGGAAAATATAATGTGCGCTCTTATTTATCGCCCCCCTAGGCCACGCAAAGATTTTAATTTAAAATTTATAGAGAAAATTGCTCTTCACACTATCACTTCCAAACACTTCTTGCTACTAGGAGACTTTAATGTCCATAGCCAAGATAGTGAGAACATAAATGCGGCCAATTTTTTGGCTGATATGGCCTCCCTTGGCTTGGTGAAAATCAATACCGGCCCTACACATTCGGCCGGTCATACACTGGACATCATACTTACGAATTCTCCCCTCATACTTTCTGATCCCCCCCTGCCCAGTGATGTGGTCGGATCACTCTTTGATTCCATTTCGTATCAATAGTTGCCTTAGAAACCCGACTGCCGCATGTTCCCTAAATAGTCTCCGAAGGCAATGGCATAAAGTCACGTATGAGATTCTTTTAGCAAAATATTTGTTCCTCCTGTTTTTAATGAACATATGGACAGTACTAAGAAGCTTAGGGTCTTTAGTGAAGCAATCACTGCGATAATAGACACTTTGGCTCCCGTGAAACATCAACAAAGTAACACTCCGAAAAAAAGTGCAGATTGGTATACAGCTGAGCTACGCAGTGAAAAATCTAAATGCATACACCTGGAGAAAAATTGGCACAAATCCCATTTGGAAACTGAGAAGCTCGCTTATAAATCGGCCCTCACCACTTATCATAAGAACTTAAAAAAGGCACGGAAAGATCATGTTACACTAAAACTCAGCCAGGCGGAAATTCAACTAAGGAACTCTATAAAATTCTTAACTCCTTCACCAATCCTACAGCTTGCTCCCAGCAGATTCTTCCCTCTCAGGGATTATGTGACAATATAGCTGTGTATTTTAACAATAAAATTAACTTAATCTACAATCAATTCCCTCAAAACTCTTGTCATTTGGATCCTTCTAACTGTAGACCCTCAACTCTAAGACGTTCTGGTGAAGGCCTGAAACATTTTAATGCTATTCAGGTCTCTCAGGCGGAAGCCATGCTTAGAGTAGCGAAATCGGGATCTCCCCTCGATGTGATGCCGGCGCATATATCTCCTTGCACCTCTCCTGGC
The DNA here is from genome assembly GCF_964204655.1 of Triturus cristatus. Lineage (NCBI taxonomy): Eukaryota > Metazoa > Chordata > Amphibia > Caudata > Salamandridae > Triturus > Triturus cristatus. The sequence goes on along the minus strand of NC_140588.1, from coordinate 713,926,245 downwards.
CCCCGCCATTTGTGATATTCTTAACACTTCTTTACATGAAGGAGTCATGCCACTTGATTGGAAGGCCGCTCAAGTGCTACCAATTAAGAAGAAAGCTCAGCTACCTGCCAAAGTGCTCTCTAATTATTGCCCATCTCACTTCTGGCGCTTATGAGTAAAATGGCGAAGGGTTATGTCAAAACTCCGCTGATGGGTTACCTGGAAGCCACAGTCCGGATTTAGACCCACTCGCTCTACAGAGACTACCCTCATTGGGGTTACTGACCAAATTAAAACAGCATTGGATAATAATAAAGCAGTACTGCTGGTCTTATTGGATCTGATAGCAGCCTTCGACACTGTCTCTCATCAGACATTGATTTTCCCAATGAGAGAGGCCGGTTTGCAGGGACAGGCACTTAATTGACTTCTTAGCTTTCTAGATCAGCGCACCCAGACCATCTATTTGGGTCCCTTCCGCTCCCAAACCCTGAAGCTTACTAAGGGGGTGCTCCAGGGCTCTTGTTTGAGTCCTACCTTGTTTAATATCTATGTGGCCCCCCTGGCCAAGATCATTAGGGAGTACGGCTTTACTCCATTTTCCTACGCTGATGATATGCAACTACTCCTGTCCTTTGATAAGAACACACAGTTAGTCGCTCAGTGTTTTGCAAAGGGCATGTTAGCCATATCAGCCTGGATGACAGAACACTTTCTCCAGCTGAATGTGGCCAAGATCGCAATCCTGCTGTTTGGCTCGTCTCAAGCATCCTGGTCTCCTAAGTGGTGGCCTGCGGTGTTACTACCCGCCCCCTCTCCTTCTACAGTGGTGAAAAATCTAGGGGTCCTTTTGGATGTATTGATATCGATGAGGGATCGAATCATGACTACCGTAGGGACCTGCTACCATACCCTGGGCCTTTTGAGCAGAGGCTGCCTCTTTCTGTTCATAGAACTCTGATCCAGGCTTTGATCATTGGTCGGCTGGATTATTGTAATGCTCTACTGGCATCTGCTAACGAATCCCTTCTGAGCAGATTACAGATTTTGCAGAATATTGCCGCGCGCCTGACTCTTAAAAAGCCGCCTCACACCTCCTCGGGGCCATTGCTAAAACAACTCCACTGGCTCCCTATCCGCCAGAGAACAAAATTCAAACTTTTCTGCCTCACCCATAAAGCACTTTATGGTACGAGTCCCAGCTACCTAGCGGACAAGTTTAAAATTTACTGCCCCAACCGTCTACTCAGATCAGAAGGTAAAGTGCTGCTAGTGATCCCCCGCTACAGGAAAATCCGAACAGGCAGCAAAACTGTCATCTACCTTGCCCCGAAATATTGGAATACCTTGCCAGAGGGCTTACACAAATGCCCTAGTCTTTTTCGCTTCAGGAAACTCCTGAAGACGGAATTATTCCGGGACTGATCTGTGCCTGTCCTGTACCCTCTCTATGGCAGTGCGGAGATACCCCTGCGGGGGTGATTCCAGCGCTTTACAAATCCCTTACATACATACATACCTACTTCTTTTTCAATGTCTATATATGTATGGAAGAGCCTTGCACCCTCTAGCTGCCATTGTTCATAAATGAATGAACTTTAGATTGTGTGAGCTATCATGTCAAAGCGAGATTGTTGTAGTTTGACAATAAACATAAAAGGTGGACACTGCAGCACTGATATTAGCCAATGCACATTAATTCAACAAAGCAAAATAACAGAGTTTATGAAAACAAATGGCAGGTCAAATAAGCACGAACCTATGGAGCAGGCAATGCTACTTCTGCATTTTCACCAGAGCCCAGTCTTCCCAGTGGTTGAACCAGTCTCCACGATCCATTTTCAAATACATGAAGCCAATCTGTGAAGTAGACTTACCTTTGGTTTAGTAGAATTCTTTCCGAAATAAAAAAAAAACATTTTTGGGATTCCATTGCAAAGGTACAAAACAAGTAAACATTATTAAAATCAATAGACAGACCAACTTATAGTTTGGTTTGCTATATCTACTGCAATACTCATAATAACAAATTATTTTTAAAAAGTTCCGGCTTAAATTTTTTGTAGAACTTTTCATGTGTTATATCTGTAATTCATTTAAACCTTAAAACAATAGCTTGCTGCACCCCTATAAATAATCATGCTGGGGGTCAGAAGGTGAAGGTGAAGGAGCAATACAGATGCCTTTAAAATGTGTGTTTATCTTGTCACCTTTGCTGCCTGTTCAAAGGCAAAAGTTAGCTTATTTGGAAACCAGGGTGTACTTTTATTTTCTGACTGCAAAGTGAGAGGATTTTGTAAAAGTGATCTAGGTGACAACATATCAGCAATTAGCAAAACACAATTGAAGCACACTTTTGGTAATTTTGAAATGTGATGGAAACAAAGACTTTAAAAGTTTTAAAACAAATCAAGGTACTTTACGTTATCGTTTTTGCGCTATAAAATGTTACAAGTAAAACAGCATGTCTCTGTAAATTTAGTGGCCATTTTAACAGCAAATGTGCTATCCGTACATAACAGTTTGCTAACTCACCAGTGCTCCAAGCTGCATACAACACGCTTGCCATTTTCTTGCTGAATGAGCGTGGCACATCTGCTAAAATTGTTTATTTTCGTGGGATGCTTGGATTTTTTACAGTCCTTATGACTTCAGTGGTATAACATTAATGGCTGCACCCCCACTCTGAAAATTGTTCTAGCACCACTGATAGAAGGCTGAGTTAGCCTTGCTGGGATGTCATCCCATGATCTGTAGATAGTTGCATGTATTAGCAGCAAACATTTGACTCACTGAACCACCCTAAATATGTCATATGCATGATATTGTATCATTATAACGAGCTACCAAGGGCTATTCTGGTCGTTAAATGCCCTCTTCCTGAGTTAAATAACAAAGCTGTAGACAAGGATTTAAAACAAGATAGAACCTTTAAAACCAAATATTATCCAATGCAGAAGGCTTAGGGCCTTGTTATGAGTTTGACGGTGGGGGAGCCCCACTCCAGCACTGCCAAACCCATGAACCGGCTGCCAGATTAGGAGTTTTCTCCTGCCTGGTTGGATGCTCCTTGGCGTTCAAAATCAGTACATGCACGCCATGGATTACTACAATCCGTACTGTGCAGGTACTGGGCTGCATGCACAGAGGTGGGCACAACATGTTCCCCTCTGCATGCACCCCATGGTGCAAAGGCATAAGGGGCCCTGTTGGGTGCCCTTTGTTTCCTCATCGCCACACTTTTCATGGCAATCGAATCGCCATAAAAAGGGTGGTGGTGAGGAAACTTGTAATATGCTTGGCGGGCCGCAGTGGCCCTGCCAAGCATATTGCGGCCTCAAGATCGCCGACCCACCTCGAGGAATCTCTGATCCCGGCAGTTGCAGTGGTCCCAGGGTGGCCCGTTTGCCCTGGTCATAATAGGGTGGTCAGAAGGCCGTCACCGCCGCGCCCCAAGAGCCTGTAATAAGACCCCTAGGCTGCTATTAAAACATTTTCTTTAAAAGGACCATTTCTAGTTATTCTGGAACGTTTCTAGAGACACACTCCAAAGGGTCTTTTAAGCAGCATGAAAGTATGATGGGGAGAAAATCATTACTGCACAGTCAATTTAGAAACACTGCTTCTTGATACATAATAACCCAAGGACAATAGAGGAAAGTTAGCTAAGTTTATTACAAAGTCAAAATTAACTGAATATATAAACACCTCAGCACGAAGATATAGAAATGCAAAGGAAACAGCATAAAGCCAAATCTACTCACCCAATTCTGATGGTGTAATATGAACAAAACTACTATTTTCGAGGAGGAGGATACAAACAATCAAAAAGCAAGAGTCTACGTTCCCCTGCATTGAGGTTTGATGAATGAAGAGCAATTAAATTCATAATACTTGCTAGTAAACTAAAATATGTAACGTCAATACATTAAGGTGACCCATAATTCTAACACTCACATTTACACAAGACACGATTAAATGCAGGTATGCTCTACACATGATTATGATGCACCCCTACAAATGAATAACAATGTAAATACGAAAACTCCACTCCATCACCTTCATGGGGAAGAATATTCTAAATTTAAGAGGAAGAAACAGAAAGGTAAGCACTGAAATGTTTGAGCAGAAGGCCTATAGTAGCCATTAATGGCTCTCTGCCACTCTATTGTCATTAAAGGAGCTCCGGATATTTCAATTTTCTAACTAATATATATAGACCATGTCATATTACAGAATTAACACAGGATATAATTGAGTGTATTTTTATCTTTTTTTTAATCCCTGTTAAGTAAACACTCTTTGTACTAGACATCCTATAGCTTTATTATTTTCATAGCAAGTTGGCTACATGGTTCTGATGAGGACAAACCAGAATAAATACATATGCAAGTGAAGTTCATTTTATTACTTATCTTTCTTTGCCTTAAAGATGTACATTTAAGGCGTGCAGGTCTAGATTATTACTGCTGATTGTGACCCTCTCCACTGTCCATCTTTTACCCTTTCATAATCCCATTATTTCCACTTCCTTTTACCCTTATTTCCTTCACCCTTCTTCCATTCAACCTTATTTTCACTCTTTTTTTCTGTACCTTTCCTTCCCTCCATCTTTTCCACCATCATTTCACCTTTCCTAATTTTCACCTTTCCTTCCTTGCTCCCTTCCTTCCTTCTCTTTTTGCTTTCTAAACATCTTCCTTTGTATCCTTGTTTTGTCACATCTGTCTTTTTCACATGCTCTTTCTATTTGCTTACCATGTTCAAAATTTCTCTTTCTCTGTCCTAGGTCTCTCATATCTCATATGGCAGCCCTCTGCCCACCCCATAAAATGTTGGTTATGAGTTTCCATTTACTAATACACACAGAAGGAGCTATAAAGAATTACTTGGTGTTTTAGGTCGACCAAGCATGCCAACCCATTAGAAACAGTGGTAATCCCCCCATTAGCTGCTCAAGTAGTGGGTTTCCTACACTACAGATGGTCCCGCTCTCCTTAATGATGTGCTAGGTTGCTGACATTCAGTGCTAGACCCATTAGCAGTAACTTCTTGTGCAGTCAGGCCTGAAGGCGATGGTGAGTGCTGTTTTGTTGCTGCCATTCCTCCAGGTTCCTGTAGTTCCCTACAGTTGTTTGAGTAAGGTGGCCTCACAACTACCAGCAGTGCCATAACTACTGGATCACAGTTGAGGCCTTTGAGCGAAGAGCTGTATAATGGTAGTCCTGTATATTAGCTGAATGAATGAAGATGCGCAACCCACAACATTCAGAAATGTATTGACTCTGGGGCCCAAAGTTTGGCCAAAGACTACAAGAGGGGCCAATGATCATAGATAACTGGTTCTAAACAGTAAGGTGTAACAGGAGCAGTTTTGCCTGGATATTATATTTTTCTAAAATGGATTCCAGGAGAATGGAAATTTATAGTCTTTTTACAATCTTGTGAATATTTTGTCACAATATAATTGTGAATTTGGGCTATACTGATATCGTGAAAATCTAAATTCATGTTGCACAACAAGTTGGTACTTTCAATGTTTCTTAATTTTTTTACACATTTAATTTTATCTATATTTGAAATTAAGTCTTGGATTAAAAAATCAACTGATCACCCCACTGATAGAAAGAGAGAATCCCAAAATACACAACTTGCCACATAAGGATGATTTGAAATTGTGGGGGATATGGTCCATGTGGGTCTAGGGAAGATCAACTTGATCTCAGCTCTGGTGGGAAAACAGAGCGCTTTCTTGTGCTGAAACTTGATCTGCTAATTAGGTTGGCATATTCACCATCACTGTCTTGTAGATGGCCACCTATACTTGAAAGTGATATTGGCTTGCAATAGGTCACTGATGAGGTTAGATCAAGTTGTATTAATGATTGAAGAGCTATACAGTGTTAGGACTTTGATATCAGCCTGTGAGGAGACTGGCATGCCTCTGGATATGGCATTAGAAATACCCAAATGCGCCGAGATCAGTATTTAACCCTTGCTTGAACATCTGAATATTTGATTAAGAGAAGGGAGATTTAGTCTTATGCAGATGGAGCAGCTTTGCAATGCGTACCAGACAGAACGTTGTTATTGGTGCTTACGCCAAGACAGTTAGTGAATGAGATTAGTTGTGCATGGTGGCATTTAAAATGACTGGTTCTGATCCATGACTGGATGAACAAGCTCAGTTTAAGAAGGGCTAGGATATAGATATGCATTTGACATCATTGTCTCGAAAAAGTGGAAGGGTGTACGGAGTCAGTGGATGTCATCAGCTGATGTTACCTTTAGAAAGGGTTGTGTATCACCGGCGTACTTGTGAACTTAGAACCAATGGAGTGATTGAACATTATTTGTAAGCAGTGCCCATTTGGAGAAAATGATGCTAAGTCCCCAAGAATGACTTGGACTTTGACTATTTTGCCCATGCTTGTGAGGAAGATGTGAATAAGTGGTCGTAATGTCAAATACAAACATGAGTTTAAGCAGAAATAAAATACAACTAATGCCAGCACTGCTGTGTGCTAGTTTGTGATCTGTACATAAAACTTACAGATGCATGATTTCATAATATTGGTTTTATACCATATATATTGCCATTTAGTGCATGTCTTAAACTGCTCTATTAAGTCGACACTTTCATGATGAACGCACACCTTTTTGATACATGACTCATAGAACGTCATGTTAATCCTTAAACTCTGATAATAAAACTCATTATACGCCAGGTTGACTCTATCTATATTTGTAATAATTATTGCAATTGTAATGACTACATAATATGTTTTTCTTTCAAGATTCTACCCATAAGTTCAAAGTAGTCTAACAATAAAGTTAATTAATGATGCTTAGCGTAAAAGGCATTTGTGGAATGGTTTGAATAAAATCATTACAGATGATCCGTACAACCTTTCCCTTCATATCTAATGAAAAGAAATAAAACAGAACAAGGGTATGTAACAGCCTATTAAGTCTGGAAGTCATTTTCTTATTTAAGTAGACATGATATTATATGTGAGTCTCATGGAAGAAATAATTATTTATAATACGCAGGTAAGTCTTGGATATTAGAGGAATTGGGACTATGGAAGGGTGAATGTACAACTGATTCACACACGTGAAATGGTATCTCCACAAGTTCACACACACACAGTGCACAAGTACATTCGAATACACGTACACTCACACCATACACACACACAAACCACAAATTAACATTCACATGCGTACACATTCATCAGCAGTGGCCCGTCTTTAAGGGCAGAGGGGCCCCACCTCTCCACCTTTTCCCGACACATGAAGAGTGACTGTCAGGCTGATCAAAGGACAGCCTGACAGACACGCTTCATGTGTGGGTCAGGCAGCCAGACTCTATACATGCGCTAAATGCAGAGGTGCATGGCTGCCTGAGCCAAATTTGCCAGGGTTAAGATTTCACTTCATGGTGGGTATGACCTCCTCAGTTTGGCAAAGTTTTCTGTAATGATGAGGGGGAGCATCTCTGACAGTCTCAGACCAGGGCGCTTCGGTATATAACCTTGAAGTGCCCAGAGCCGAGTGTCCATCAGTGTCACTCGTCACGGAGTGGGGAGAGGTCAGCAACTGTCACTGACCATTTCCCACCATTCCCCACTCTGTAATAAGGTAAGGAAGGTTCTCCTCTCATTGGCTGACATCTCACAAGGTTAGCCAATGTGAGTAATTGGCGGAATCTTTTGTCCATCCCTTCCTCAAGTAAATATGAGGCGCTTCCCTGGTAAGATGTTTGAAATATGTTAGGTGCATGCGTGTTTGTATGCATGAATGTTTGTGTATTTGTGCTTGACGGGCCTGGAGGCTCTTTAGCTGAGATCTTTTGATTCGTAGATACCATTAGATTAGTGCATGTGGGGGGTCTTAAAAATAGGGCAGTGACTGAAGTAAGAGTAAAAGAGTCTAAGAGAAGCAGAAAAGTGTTTATGGGGTAATGTTTCCATAACACATTAAAAACAAGGATGCTATCTTGAGATCACAATGTACCCTAATAGCTACTATGTGAAAGGACTAGTGGGGTCGACATGTATCATGCCTTAGTTGCCAGGAGGGTCAATCAGTATTTCATCAGGACCAAAGTGATTTTTTCCTACTGTATATATTCAAGTGTCTGGGCCCACCCTTAGGTCATGGGTGCCCACTAGAGTAAAGGGTACTGCACCTGCATCAATGCAGTGGGGTTGATTCCACCTATGAAGGAAGGAAAAACAAAAAACTAAAATAAAACAGTCATGAGGAGGTTGCCTCCAGACTTAAATAGACATTGACAATCATGGTCATTGGACTGTTGTGCTCCCCATGTGGAGTTGCATGGTTGAAAATCGAGTAGTTTCATGATAAAGAGCATAAAAGAACACACAGCACTTAAAAAACTTAAAAGACACATGACATTTTGCATAATACTCTATGTACTGGGGACAGAGGTAGATACAATTAACCTTGTCAATTACAATAAAGGTATCATAATCATTAAGGAGGACCTGTGTGGTGAAATCGTGTTGTTCTCATGAACATAAGCACTTTATTCTTCAAGACCGTACCCGAATTTCAGACTAGGAATACCCATTAGATAAGGCAGACGTCCGCGGCTCAGCTTCGGGAGAAACTGGTATAAACCTGTGAATGCCAGTAAGTGGAGAGTCAGCAGACATTAATATAAAATGTATAGAATAGAGCAAGTCAGTAAACAAGTGCTCCATATTGGCTGGATATTGCATATAAATCAAATATCCATTCACATGTTCCTTATGGGAGTTTACCTAGACCTACCCTCATCTGCCAGCCTGTAGGTGAAGAATGCTGGAGTCGGTTTGAGTTTTGTACCGTTGGGTTGGTGTCACATGATGTCCCAATCACCGTCAACTGTGAGTTCTTACTCCAATAGAGTGGGGGCAGCGTATGTCAGGCACGTGCTGGGGAAAGGAAGCTAAAGAATAGCAGAGCGGGTCAGACGGACCGTTATGTGTAAGTATTAGTTTCCATTCTAGACCCATTAATTAGTCAGGAGGGCAGCTGTGCAGATGCTACTGTATCTCCCGGTGAACGATACAGCCAGTGGAGGCTTGACCATCCTCTATTGTGGGCGTGTCATGACGTTGCAACGTGTCGGAAGTATAGCTAAACATTCTCATAACTATGGTGACCATCTTAGAGTGGTTGCCGTCGGAAGGGAGCTATATGTAACTGCTCATTGCGGTCCCTGGAGAAGACATCAAAGAGTTTGTATATAACAATAAAAGTCACAATTGTGGTATAGTACTGTCATTAACTCTAAAGAATGGCAGGTCATTTAGAGATGTGGTGTCATAAACCTAGGTCATGGTAGTTGACATGACAATGGTGGACATTTTGGAGTGGTCATTTAGTGAGCAGCATAAATGTATTCCCGTCCCCTTCTGATGATAATATAAAATATAATCAGTATGTTAAATTAAGTTGTCCTGGGGGATTTAGGATGGGACAGTTTTAGTCTTTTTCTGTTGTGACTTAAGACATATATTCCCTACTCCCTGGTCTCTATTGTGATAGTCTACCCTTTCCATACAGGTGTGGCCTTATTGGATCTTGCCCCCCACCCATGTCAGTAGTTGGTCTTTAATTGGTTGGTGGAGTGGTATGGTGGAGACAGTCTTTTCTAATGAACAAGACCATTCCATGGGATTTCATCATTTAATCCATCCACATTAGTGGATAAACAGAAAATCCAACACTGTTCCTTTTGGAAAAGATTTTTTTGTTCCACTGATTATTTGCCTCTAGGATAGTCCATCTCATATCATCTGTGGGAACTCATTTTTGTTGAGCCTCTTTTGCAGCGAATATTGCTGTGGTGTTCGGTAATGCATGTTTTCACCCGCCTGGTGGTCATGCTGATATCCTGAAGTTTACAGGGGCACCTATAGATAAATGCTATTCTTAGTATTGCAATTAGAATGGATTTTTTTGATCCGGGTATGGGTGGTGTCCAGAGTTATTCCTTTTGTGAGTTCTGTCAGTTGACAAACCCAGCATTGGCCACATGTAAAGTGTCCCATGAATGGTGGTACATCCCATAAGTTTCTTTGCACTTGTTTTGATTTCCTAGTGGTCTAGCATGCACCAATAGGTCTCGAAGGTTGTCTTTGCGTTTAAATGCAATTCGTGGTATGGGGATATCTGAGGTACCACATTGCGAAATACGCCAATGTTTGCATAGTATTATCTTTATCTGAATAGAGTTGGGTATGAAAGTGGTGATGCATATCAAAGCATCTTCCGCCTGTTTGATTTTAGGTTCAAGAAGAGCTTCTCTGTGGTTGTTTTTTGCCCTCTTCCACAGCCTTTTGATGACCAAAGGGAGGAATTTGCGGGGCTTCTAAATTCATGCTGAGTATCATTGCTTCTTATTCGTAGTCTTGGGTAGAGCTGCAATTCCGGCACAGGTAAAAAAAATTCCAAATGGGAGGTTATTCCCGAGGGCTTTTGGGTGTAGACTGTTGTAAAGAAGGTTGTTGCAGTCAGTTTGTTTCTTGAAAGTAGTGGGGGTTAGATGGTCATCGTTTATTGTGATCAGAAGTTCTAGGAAAGTAACTTCTTTGTTAGAGAGTGTTTTTGCAAATTTAAAGAAGGGATTTAGGGAGCTGATCCATTTGTAGAAAGCCTCACAAACTTTGGTCATCACTCCCAAAGATTAAGATGTCATCTATATAGCTTAGCCACAGTTTTATGTTGGTCTGGTGTGGGTTGTTGTTGGAGATGCGAAGGCGTTCAAATTCCACCATATACAGACAGGCCAGGCTGGGGGCAGAGGTGCTGCCCATCGAGGTCAGCCAACAGGCATTCCTCAATGACTGCAAGTGTAGCCTCCCATGGAATGTTCGTGTATAAGGTCTCCATATCCATAGTCATCAAGAGGGTGATGTCGTCAAGATAATCCCTCTCTGCGATCAGATTCAGGACATCTCTAATGTCTTTCAAATAGGATGGAATTTTCTTCACTAGTGGTTGTAAAAAGAAGTCGCAGAATTTGCTCAGAGGTTCCAGGAGACATCCAATGCCTGACACGAGGGGGCTCCCGAGTGGGGAGGTGGGGGGGGGCAACCCCATTGTGTATATTTGTTAAGGTGTAGAAGTATGGTATTCTAGGGCTAGTGTTTAACATAAATTCTGCTTCATTGTGAATATTCCAACCCTGTAATTCAGCCAAATTCACAAGAGTTTGTATTCTGGTCAGTAAGGTTGCTGTTAGATCTATAATCACACAGCGATAGTACCTTCTATCAGACAGTTGGCGAAGACATTCTTGGTTGTAATCTGTGGTTTGGAGGATCACAGTGACTCCCCCTTTGTCAGCTGGCTTGATCGTGATGGAACCATATTGTCAAGGGACCTGTTGTGTATTTGTGCCTGCATGCTGTGATTGGGTGTGTGCTTGTGTATGTGCTGGATGTATGTGTGAACTAGAATATGTGTTGTGTGTGTGAGTCCCCCGCTGCACATTACTGGCTGCTATTGACATTCACAAGCACTAAGCACCAAGAACCACATGCAAGATACACATGCCTGTTCACATGAATATGCACACAAAAAATGTACCTGTACACATAGTCATACACACAACCGCATTCACAGACATGCACACCCATTTTATGTTCTTGCATGACAAACCAGAATGTGATGTAACTTGACAAGACAAAGAGAGAAAATGCTGAGGTGATACAGCGCTGATGGTGGTTAAAGTGTTCCACCCTTAAAATAACTGAATTTTCCCAAGTATTTGATACAGTACTCACATTATCTTCCAACAATACGTTCAAGCCCAGTAATTCAACCCAATAGACAATGCAACAGCACTACAAGCCCAAGCAGAGCAGCCATCCTGTGCAAGTGACAAAAGTCATGAAAATTGACATATCATTCAGTGCATTCACAACTGACTGGTAAAATCCCTTAAAATATCTTTTGGCAACTAATGCAATATTTCTAGTGAAGAGTGATGTGCTCCAAGTGACCAGTCCTTGTAACATTCTGGATGGTATAGTCCTATATATCTTTGTCAAAACTGATATAGGTGTAAGAAATACACAATAGAGAAGCAAATGCTGTGTTTTCTGACAATGATTTTTGGGATAGTAAGTAGATCATTGTCTGCCAAATCTGAAAGAGTTTTTGCACAATGGTGACATTTTGGAAAATCTAATTTCTTTCAAAAGCACACATACAAAGTATATTCCAAAAAAGGTTCAAAGCTTCAAAATCTATGTTTTAGAACCATATCAATAAATGTTGATTGTTTTTTGTGATTTGATTTGTGAAACCATTAAATATTGGAAGTTAACACCCTGAGTAACCTTTACAGAAATGAAATGTGCAACCCCAACCGATCTGGGGGATCCAATAGCTTTAATAAATGTAAAGATTGTGCTGAAAGTCCTGTGATATACCAGGCTGTATAGATGTATGGGTTCTGTTGACAGTGCTATGACTAGATTGTGTGGGAGACATATCACATTCTGCAATCTGGCCCTGGTGTTATATCACTCTATTTAGCAAGACTATCCAACCTCCCTCACATCCATTGAATCTCTATATCCTCTCAATCCATGTCCACCACACAAACTGTCCCTTACTGTCCCTTACTGCTGACATTATTTCTCCTTTACATTTGGAGCTGTATAACCAAGCTCTGCTGCTTGGAAACAAGCCTTAGTCATCACACTTCTAATAACATCTTTCATGTATCCTTTTTAAGTAAGTATTACCCCATCTCCCTCCTCCCATCCCCAACTAAAATCATATAAAAGGCCTTCAATCTGCAGCTTTCTAACTATCTTGAAAATAATGATCTTCTGAACCCCACTTCTTCAGGATTCAACTCACCCATATGACAAAGACTGCTCTTCTTACTGTGTTTGACAACATTAGATCAATCAAAGATCTAAGGGAAGCCACATCACTGCCCCCCTCACCTTTTGGCCTTTCTCTATTAGTCCTACTCTATTCAACATTTAAATCTCTTCTCTCACATCTTAGCAATTGGCTTGAACATCATGTCATATATGAATGACACTTTAATGATCCTCTCACTCAGTAATAATATCACCGTGACCCAATGTTTGCTCTGGTATGCTAGCAGTTATCAAGGGGTGACAAGAAATTATCTCACACTTAGGCCTAGATTAATGTGCAATTCACTAAACGCAGTTCAGCAAACTTTGGCTGCCATGCTCTAATGCTGACACCCTGGCGACATAGTACAAGGGTATATGTGTTGCATTAAGCATAGTTTTAGTCCTGGAATGGCTCCCTTCCAGTACAAAACTACACTTTAAGATGTTCCTCACTTGGTATGTGTGCTGTAGAATGCAGCACACATGCAAAGATGGAAAAACGAAGAGTAATAAAAGCATTTTCCATTATTACAGCTTCCTAGAGGAGGCTGAGCATTTTGGTTTAAATCCATGTCTACAATTCTTGATAGATAAGGATTTGTGTCAAAACCCATTGGTGGTTGTATGGGAGCGTCCATGCACCATCAATGGAACAAGTCCTTTATGCAAAGTAATAGAAGGCAGTGCGTGGTGCAGCTTTACGTTACTTTGGTTTACAATTCACTGCAACTAACAATTTGTGGTGAATTGTAAATCCCATCACAATACTTTGTGTTGGGTTTGTGCTAAAAAAGTAACGCAAACCTAAACAAAAAGTGTTTATAAATATGGGCTTAAAGAGTGTTAAAACAAAGGTTCAAACACATCTATCAGGTTCTCTCTTCACTTTTATCCTGAATTAGGCATTTCTCCCTCTCCGGTATTGACAGCCAGGAACTAGGGCATCCTGTTTGATTCCTCTCTTTCTTTCTCGAGCCAAACCAGCAGGGTCTCGCCATTTGTGCAGAGATGCAGGTCTAATCCTGAGGGTGGCAGGCAGCAGGGCAGTCACAGCAAAGCAAGAGTCCAGCAAAGGCCAGCAGAGTCCAGCAGAGTGACAGTCCTTTCAGCAGCACAGCAGTTCTTCTTCCTGGCAGATCCAGAAGTGTACTTATGTGGTGGTGTCTGAGGCCCAGTACTTTTGCCCAGTTGTGCCTTTGACGTGGGAGAGACTTAAAGGAGAGGCCTTTGAAGTGCACAGTGTCCTCGCTATTACTGCCTTGACTCCAGACGCACTACAGGGGTGGTTGGGTATGAAGCCCTTTGTGTGGGGACTGGCACAGCCTATTTAGGTGTAAGTGTCAGCTCCTCCCTCCCATCATGCCCAGGATGGCCCATCAGGATGTTGATGCCCCATCAGTCTCACCTAAGCGCTCTTCGTGTGTGGCTGTCTGGAGGGAATTTGCAAAGTCCAGCTGTCACCCGCCCCAGACATGTGTTCAGTGACAGGTAGAAAGCACAGAATGGCTATAGTAAGGAAATGCCAGCTTTCTAAAAGTGGAAATAAATTAAATATTTATTTTTATTAATAATTAAATGAAGTAGACCTTCTTATTCATGATTTTGGTGTGAACTTGCTTAAATAGTTGGCAGCCCAATAAATGGTCTGCTAGATATTTTGTTTATTTCCATTTACTGGCCCAATCTGGCTGTGTAATATAGGGCCCACCCCTTTTCATAACTAAGCTTTCCAAAGTAGGCAGTTTCAGACTTACACCTTAAAACCCAACTTTACCATAGGTTGTGATTTAAAATTCTGAGTGCAGAGATACCAAACTTGAAGAATCTATCTTTCCCAATTGGAAATTACACAAGGTAGCCCCAGTGTAAACCTATGGGAGAGATAGGCCTTGCAGTAGTGAAAAACTGTTTTAAGAGTTTCTCACTACCAGGACATGTAAAACATAAAAGTACATGTCCCACTTTTTAAATACACTGCACCATGCCCTTGGAGCTGTCCAGGGCTTACCTAAGGGGTGACTTATATTTACTAAAAGGGAAGGTTTGGGCCTGGCAAGAGGGTTAACTGCGAGGTCAACATGGCAGTTTAAAGCAGCCCATACAGGCCCTGCAGTGGCAGGCCATTGACATATTTAAAGGGCTACTGACGTGGGTGGCACAATCAGTGCTGCAGGCTCACTAGTAGCATGCCTGAACACATCTTGTGCCAATTACTAGGGATTTATAAGTAAGTTAAATCTGCCAATTGTGGATAAGCCAATGTTACCATGTTTTAAGTAGAGAGCACAAGCACTTTAGCACCGGTTAGCAGTGCCCAGAGTCCTATTGCCAACATAAGTGAGGTCAGAAAAAAGGGGAGAAGGAAGGCAAAATGTTTGGGGGTGACCTTGCAGAAAGGGCCAGGTCCAACAGATATCTATCAATTCCAGCAAGCATTTGCTTCTCACATTGCCGCCTCTATTGATCACATCTATGTCAACAATGTACTACAAAGAAACAGGATTGACAGCATGAAATGAGCATGCAAAACTAACCCCAATGACTTATGGATTGACTCTTAACTTTGGACTCCTGGGTAGCGTGCTACTCACCGTAAAGCACTTCGACACCTCGTCAGGGGTAATAAGTGCCATATAAATGCAATTTAAACATTCAAGTTGGATAACAATACAATAGATACAACACAAGTTTTAAAATTATGCACAATTGTAGCACAAAAACAAGATAGACAAACACCAGAAAATGAAAGCAATATATACCATTAGCAATATTGCAAACTAAAATCATTTTAATTAACCTAACCAACATTTTTCCCAAACAAATTCATTCTTAACAAATATTCCTTGTTAAGTAGTTAGAGATACTGTAAATTATTCTATCCCCACTGCAGAAAATCCAAGAGAATAATCACATAAAAAATGCACAAATACAGTCCTCGCAATTGAATAATTCAAGTTATTCATGCATGTATATTGTATTGAATCATTTTGAAACTCGAGAAATCAGTTAAAAAACAAAGTCAGAAAAACTGAAGAATTATAACAAAAATGCTAAAAATTGGTCAAAAACATGAAAATGTCATGCCATTTTCCTTAAGAAAACAAAATATAAATATAAATACAGCTCTAAAGAAAATAAATTCTTCAATAACACTTGCATAATGGAATCCTAATACGCTTAGAAAATATTTAAATACAATGAAGTAATGCATTAATTATTCCAAAATTATAATATTAACATGAACAACACATCACATTCTAATAGTAATGAAAGTACATTTTCATAATTACATTAGAAATACTGCAAATTGTTTTTTTAAGTCTACATAAATACATGTAATTATGCTACTAATTTAAAATATTTCTTTACACACTATATGCAGCATATTTGCTTTTTGTTCCCATGAAATTTTATTTTATTGTATACGACAAGCATTAATGCATTATATTGTTCATTGAATAACATTGAAATTAAATATACATATATTGTAATATTTGGTGGTACTCTCTTAAAATAAAAGTTATAAAATATAGATTTTCCATGAAAGTTTCTTGAAATAAATCATTTACTATTAAAAACTGTAGGCCTAATTACGAGAGCAGTCGGCCGCAACCGACGGTTCGTCGGCTGCGGTCCGACCGCCATCTGTTGCTGTGGTCCGACCAACACCTTAAGATAGGTGCGGTTAGAGGCAGCAGATGGAGGGACTGACAACGCTTTCGAACGGGCTCCAGGATCCGCTTAGTCAGGCAATGCCTCATAATCCCTTAAAGACAGCGTTTCCGCCGTTGGGATTATGATGTCGGTTTCCAACAGCCAATCCATGTCGGCCTTTCAAATGGATAGATGTCAGAAACTGACTCTGGGGGCCCCTAGCAGAGCCCCTTTCATCCCTGGCCCGCCGCTTTTATACCTGGGGGCACCTTTGGTGGCCCCTCAACATCCCTGCATCTGAGGTGCCTGCCACATGGTGTAGGGATTGTTATATTCTTCAATTTTTCTATGTGAGCTTGTGCTGCAGGCGTTTTCAGCCCGCTGCTCAAGCTTCCATTGAAAAATAGATGTTTCCGACCGCACTGTGTGCGGTCTCATCCAAATTAGGATATCGGAACCACCGAACTATGTGTGCGGTCTCATCCAAATTAGGATGTCGGAACCACCGAACTATGGTTGGGCGGTTCCTTCCTCACAACGGTGTTCTCCCGACATCGTAATGAGGGCCTAAATGTTTTGAAAATGCAACAATTATGCATAATTAATATTAATATATTAGGTATATTACAAGCCACTCATAACTAGAACCAGTTATATATCTCCAGTCAACTACTGTAGCATAAATCAAAGAAAACATTTTAAAAATGTATATATTAGTTAGTTAACAAATACTGAGGAGATTTATACACATGCACTGTTGTGAAGCAAATACAGGAAACATTGGGGAAGGTGCATTCATTGGAGAGGTTTCCACACACTATTATGACTCTACTCCCACAAACATTGGGGGAAATATTTATATATGGAGGGGTTATATGTATTATGCTAACTCCAACCCCACAAACAACAAAGACAGTACAGCAATGGGAGAGGGAATCACTATTGTACCTCCATTTAAAAAAAAAATGGGAGAAAATGCAAATATTTTGGGGTGTCAGCATTACTATTTTAACTCCAAACCTGTATATATTGGTGAAAGAGCAGATGATGTAAAGTGGAAGGTTTTACTATTCTAACTCAAATCCCCAAAACAGTGGGGAGAATATCAATATTTTAGAGGTCTGGTCTAGTACTGTAACTGCAAACTTTCAAATATTTGGGAAAGTGTAGATATTTCAAGTGGAGTACAGGCTAGCTTGTGGGCCACCCACAAGATTCTAAATGAGTTGCTAGGGCTGTTGAGAGTTTTTAGAAGGATAAGAAGGGAGGTCTCTTTCTTATTATAGATGTAAAGGCACATCATCCATATCCAATAGCATAGCCGTTGTCATGTTCAATATGTTTCAGAAGAGTGGATGTTAACCTCTAGTATGCCGGTTGTTACATGTGATGTATTTGTTGAGGTGTGAGGAAGCACAACTTGCAATAGAGTTTGCTAAGCATAAGAGGCTAACGATGTAGCAACAGTTTTTCCGGTCATCCCAGTAGGTGGTGTTTCTTTCAGAGAGATGTCATCTGGTTTGTATTCTGTGGACTTGATATATATGGTCTTAAAATGTATTGCAACTAGGAGATTAATCCAGTGAACTTCTCACCGGATGGTGTTTGAATTCTTGAGTGCATTTCATTGGGTGTGCACTGACAGGGACCAACTCATTTAATGTAGAGAGTAGTATCTGGGAAATCCATGAGAAGGACATTCTTATGTCCATGAGTTTAAGAACCATAGCTTGAACTCTTCTTTGGAACTTGTGACATTTTGGGACATGGTACGGAATAATGGTCTTTAGAAAACTCATGCAGGGAAAACCTGTTTGCATCTGTTTTACGGGAGACATGTGAGTAAAGTAGAAGCCTCCCAATTTTGTTGAAGAAGGGGAATTTGTTGAGAAGCCTTCTAGGGCAGTAGCCATGTTACCTTATCCAAAGAGGGTATAATGGGGCCCTGGGAGGAGGGCAGGGCATTTTAAGAATCGTTTGGAGACCATGGACGTCACCATATAAAAGAAGAGAACAATTAGACCATCAGGCATTCGACTATATTTTGATGTGTGATTCTGTGTGATTGTCTATTTTCCTATCCAATAATTGCACAAGTTCTTGAGGAACTAGATGAACCAAGGTGTGGCTGGGTGCTGAATCTATGTATCATTTTAGATATGTCGTTGTTGCTTGTCTGATAGTTTGACACTTTTTATTACAAAGTGAAGTTTGAAAAGCGATTTAGGTGTCAGAGGGACTGCAAATTACTCTAGATCAAGCCTGTAGTCACATATCATCTCAACTATGTTTACAATACAGGAAAGTAAGAGGAAATAATTCAGTGTGGATAACGTTATTTACAATATTCTACACAACATCAATAAATATTGATTTGTCAAGAGAATCATCCCCATTACACATCTTACTAATGTAACCCTCAGTGTGTGTGTAAAACATGGGACCACCTCAGTTACATTTGTGTGGGATCGAGTATTTGTTTAGTCCTTCAGCCCTAATATCATCCTTATGCACCCTTACTGTGGATCAGGCACTGCATCCTATTTTTCTAGGTAATTGATCCAATAATTATTATCAGTCCTAACCCAGGACTCAGATCTTGTTGTTCTTAAATGACCAACAGTGACCTTTCAGGAGCAATTTGGTTTAATGGGGACTCTTCTAATGTATATTGACCATAAAGGGGGAATTAGTGTTTACAATAGAGGGAAAACTAAAAATACCTGTTGTCTCATTGGCTCATAAAACACTCCCCCTATAACAAGGGTGATATTTTAGCAAATACTTCTAAATACATACATATCTCAGGGTCACCAGCGGCCAATCAACTTTGTCATTCATACTTTCAAGATGGCAACAAATGGGAAAAATAAATTTCTGCACTCAAGTGCAGCAATATGATTAAAAAAGAACTTCTAGCCCCTGCACAAATATTAGCCTCCATTGTGTATGTACTTTGGTTTTCCCAATTACATTTCTTTTTCACCAGAGCATAATGATATGAAGCCAGAAGACATATATTATGTACTCACAATTGGTGAGGACGATAGGATTGTTTGAACAGACTTGTGGCACACAAAAACTACCATCATTTAGTGAGACTCATTTGTAAGACCTTATTTAATGAGACCTTATTTAATGAGATTTACAGTATTATTAAGTTAATAATAATTCTTAGAAATCAGCTACCTTTCCAACCACAGGTGACAGCGGCTTTGCCCCTGCAAAACACTCCTCTGCCTTCTGACTAGGGGTGCTCTATACATGCCACCTGCATGCATACGTCCACGAATACAATTGCTCATCTATAACGTGAGCACTACAGCCTCTCCGGGGGGCTGGAAATAGAGGTGCATTACCCTTAGAATAACCTTTTTATCTTTTTGCATTTGCTGTGAGGTCTTAGACAGAGATCAAATGCCTTGCATTTTGTTATCTAGCAAATTTCTGCTTATTATTTTAGCATGGAGATCCAGTTTAATTTTCCTTTTGCTTCCTGCAAAGTAAGAGAATTTTGTAAGTATCGAGAACCTAACAACAATATTGCATGGGCACATGGAGTGAGAAGGGAAGACTTTAGTGTTAGTTGTTTACTAACACACAAGTAAATTGAAATACTTGCAAATTAATTTTAGTAACATTTGAAAATAAATCAGCAGCATGGAAAGTTCGAATGAGGCACATTATTCTTTGTTATTACTCTGAAGTGTGATGTAAACAAAGATTTTAATAGGATCGAAACAAACCAAGACATATTATGTGTGTGACATGCAACTAACAAATATGTGCTGGAACCTGATTTTCACATATATAGCTGTTTGCGTGTATTATTAGGTCAGCAGTAAAATCAGTGACAGGGTGAACACTCAACACAACACGTAAAATCCATTCCAGATTCACAGAATCATTTATAAATGTTGCCAGTATATTGGAATTTATATGCAAGCACATCTCCACATAGAAGCTTATTAGTGATTTCCAAGACTTGTTTACCAGTAACAAGTGGTGAATATGTACAAATGCCGACGTTTGCGGCTTTACACAAGTCTTTTGCAGGTGCGTTCCCACCCTGAGAACCACTATGGATTGACGGCCTAAGTGGCAGGCTCTCAAATGCAAAATCCTAAGTCACATACTTGCCCGTTGTGATTTCTCCTGGAATGCAAGGTAAAGGGGGTAGTAAAGGGGTGCCATTCGTTCCTCATTACTGGAAATGAACTAAATCAAAGATTTGCAACTTCTTCTGCCGTTTATGTCTGTCGTGATTCGCTTTGTGAATTAGTGACAGGTTTAAATATAGACATGTCTTCACAAACATACGTTTATGGCCATACCTGTCTTTGCCAATTGGGCCCATAATAGTTTGGGCAGCAGAATCATTAAACTACCATGTAGACATATTGCCTCAATCCCACATTCACAAAATAGAGTAAAAACTCACCATACTCTTCTGTCTCACATATGCATACCACATTCACACTAACATTCCCTGTGATTAACACACCAAGCTAAAACCTGACAAAAGAGAGGTTGGAAACATCTGGGCCTAGCAATAACACAGTAAATATACATACAACATTAAACTATTAGTCAATATATTTCCTAGAAATTATCATTGTCTCAATGCTTTGGAGCTAGATCCTGTCATTCATTTTCCACTAATGAAGAGCATAGACAACTTTGCTAGGTCTCCAGTATTGTGTTGACGCAGGAACAATCAATTAATATTTTGGTTGCGCCAAGTTGGGGAGAAGGTTTTTGTAATAGGGTTATTAGCCAGAAATGCAATGGACCCTTATCAGGAACCAGGTTGACGCATCCTTACTCGTTTAAAAGATTTAGGGTCAGTCTTAGGCAGAAATTTGGAAGCAGCTAGTTTCTTTAGAAGTTGAAGACACCTAGCACAGTACCAATTCAGAATGAGACAATACCGTTCCACATGTCTGTTGTAAAACAGACCATTGTGAGTTTTGAAAAAGTATTTTAATACTTCACTCTTCCTCATTTAAGACTGAGGTGGTGGTTTATTGCTTGTTTTCCATGATAAGTTGCTTAAAGAACACATATAGGAGATAAATGTGTTCTCTTTAAATCGCATAACCATACCACCACACCGTGTTGTACTTGTATATCTGGGGTAATGAGCTCCATAATAACAGTGCATCATCCCTATCATTCACCAGCCATATGTGCATATCTCATTTGCTAGACTTTTTTTTCATTTAATGCTTGGATTTTTAACAATCCCTATGATTTCACTGATGAACGTTGATGGCTAGCACAGCCACATTGAAAATCGTTTCAGCTCCACTGCATGCACTTACTACCTCTGTCCTGGAATAGGATGCCAAACATTACACCTGTGTTATAGGACTGCATATGTTTAGTGAGCCTACACAAATAAAACTCAGCTTTCCCCAGGTACAATAGGTAAATATAGGCAGCTAGTTGCTTAGAGGATCTGGTTAGGAGAATACTTTCTTTTGACAAACCAACATGTGCTGATGTCAGTGGAGAGTGACTATTTTGTGTACTATGTTTAACAATTTTGTTGGGAGAATATTTGTGTTTGGAGAGATGTGGTGGGTTTCTGCAGAATTGTTTCATGTAAATCATTATGAAGGGGTTTTTCTGATATGTTCTGAGCATCTTCTTTTTAAAACCAAATGTTATATTTGCGAATTAGACCCCCATATGTCTCTACTTTTGTGTTAACAGCGATAGATGCCTCTGCAAGAATATAAACATACTCTGCAATTTACAATGAATTTTTTAGACTTAAATGTCTCCTGTCGTAGGTCTTATACTTTGTTTTACACATAACCACCAGGACTCTGCGAGACTGATTCCCTGCACACTTTCCAGGTATGTTGGCCGAGACTGATTCCCTGCACACTTTCCAGGTATGTTGGCTGAAGTCCTGCTAGCTCAAAGTGCACAATCTGTACCCCTAACTTGAGAGGGTAACATGTGGATTGTGCTACCTCAGAACATGACAACCCTGACTCCCCAAGGAAATGGTGGTAACAGATCTACAACCCTTTCACTTTGATACTTGTGCATAACCAAAGAGATACACAAGAAATAAACAGTAAAGAGGTTCAATATTTATTTAAGCATTGATTTTCTTGAGTTAAATACTTGTGCTGGGATAATGTTATGTTATGTTATTAAAATTTATAAAGCGCACGATTACCATTTTGGTGTCCTGGCGCTAAGCATTAACTACCAAGAAGATAACATAACTAAAACTGAGAAAACAACCATGTTTTAAGACCCTTCCTGAAAACACAAACGTCAGGGGTGTTTCTTAGCGAGACAGGAAGTTCATTCCAGATTCTGGATGCACTGGTTAAAAAGCTTCTGCCTCCCCAATTAACTTTTTTGAAGCGGGGGGTTTTCACTAGCTTAGCGCCCATTGATCTAAGGGTTCTGGACGGGATGTACCAGGAAAACGTATTTCTTAAAAACTGTGGACCAGTCCCGTTCAGGGCTCTGAAAACTATACATAGTGCCTTGAATCGGGATCTCAAATGAGTGGGAAGCCAATGTAACTTTTTTAGTTCTCCTTTAACTGAGACCGTCATGGGGGTCCTGGTCAGCAGTCTGGCAGCTGCATTCTGAATAGTTTGAAGCCTATTTTGATGTTGCTCTTGTATATTGAAGTAAAGGCTATTACAATAGTCGAGTCATGACAATATCAGTGCAGTCACCACCGTTCTTAGGTTCCCCTCAGAAAGAAAGAACCTGATTTTCCTAATCATTCTCAATTTCAGAGAACATCCAGATATCACCTTGCTGACCTGGTCTCCCATATTGAGTTTTTCGTCTATCACAACGCCAAGGTTTTTAACTTTCTTGCAAGGTGTGGGACAGAGGCCATGATCAGCAGGCCACCAGTCTGGTGTCCGTATTAAGGGGTTGTTGCCAAATCTCAGAACCTCTGTTTTAGCTGAGTTCAGCTTGAGGCAATTGGCCGACATCCACCTAGAGATAGCACGCACACAGTTTGAAAAGCAAACTCCTGTTTCCTTTTCAGCTCCCTCCCTCACTGACAGTACAATTTGAGTGTCATCCGCGTAGGAGGTGAGCTGAAATCCAAAAGTTCTGATAATGCCAGCCAGGGGTGCCACATAGATATTAAAAAGAGTGGGACTAAGGGATGATCCCTGCGGCACCCCACAAGGCAAAGAAAAGGGTTCGGAGGAGTTGCCGTTGAGTTCAACGGTTTATAATCTGTCTTTAAGAAAGGAGTTGAGCAGGTTCCATGCTAGACCTCTAATCCCTATCTCTGATAGCCGATTGAGTAATACCATGTGATGCACGGTATCAAAGGCCGCAGATAGATCTAAGAGAATCAGCATCGCGTTGCCTCCCTTATCCATCACCTAGTCACTAAGTTGCCTATTTATGGCCTTTTCCAGTATTTTGGCTGGTAATGGAAGTCTGGAGATGGGACGATAATTTGATGGGTCCTTGGGATCAAGAGTCTGTTTTTTCAGTAGCGGAAGTACTGAAGCTTTTTTCCAAATATTTGGGAAAAATCCTGATAGAATTATGTCATTGAATAAGGGTGTCAAGACCCTACACGTGGTATCTGCTAACTTTTTTATGATCCATGTGGGGCAAGGATCACTCGGGGCACCTGATTTTATGCTGTCCATAAGTTTCACGGTGTCCTCGATTTGCAAAGGAGAGAAACAGTCCAAGGTGCTGCCAGGGGGATAAGAGACGTCCGCTTTGACATAATTTAGATTTATGTCAATGGATTCTGACAAAGACATAAAAATTGACTCGACTTTTGATTGAAAGTACGCCCCAATTGTGTTGCAGAAGTCAGGAGCAGCAGAGTACTTCGGCGTTCTGGGGTTTGACAGTTTAATAACTGTTTTAAACAGCTCCTTAGAGTCAGATTTAGCTATCATGATTTGGGTGCAGAAATATTCTTTTTTAGCTGACATAAGAGCTTGTTTATAGTTAGAAATAGTTAGTTTATAGTCTAATTTATCCGACCTGGCATAATTCTTCCGCCATATCCTTTCAGCCTGTTTACATAAGATTTTTTTCTCCCTAAGCTCTCCTGTATACCAAGGAGCGGTAGGAGAGGCCCTTTTCGGTATCCATTTTTTTGGAGGTGCCAATTTAAGACACGCACCCATTATCCAACTGTTGTAGGAGCAAGTGGCCTCTTCAATGTCCAGTGGGGCTGTTTACAGAGTGTCAATAAGAGAAGATTCAAGTGGTTTGACATCTAATTTTCCCCATGATCTAATAATAAATAGAAGGAAACAGAATAATGTGATTAGCATTACTATAATTGTGAAAAAGATTAACAGTTTAACCATGCTGATTATTACAGACAATATATATTTGAGTTTAATTACTGTAATATAGTGTACTCTTACCTAGCAAATTCTAAACTATCATGTCTAGAGTGGGCAAATCTGCAAAATCCCTGTAGGGTGATCTATCGCCCCGTTACTTGTGGGTTAGTCTCATCAAGCTGTCTGTCTTGGTCTAGAGCAGGACAGCATCCCACGCATGATGTAAAAAGAAATCAGCTGAGCTGAAATTATGGCATGGATCGAACTCTCAGTGCCAGCAAAATGCTCCTCTGTCTAAACAAAGGCTTGATGTCATATATATAATAAAATCCTTCATGTTACCATGCCGAAGCCCCGACCAGGCCGCTGTTGTTTAGTCAATTGCGATAGCCCTGTTGCTGAGTGGCGAAAACAAGTGTCATCATTTTGTTTGATGAACTTCTCCCTTCTTTCTTTAAAATGTTCAAGGTGTTTTGATAGAGTGCCTACAAAGTGGTAGTGTAAGCAAAACCAAGTTAAAAACATATTATCCTGGATGTGCACGCAATTAATGTGTGTCAGATGTCATCATGTTTATGGAGAAAAGGCAGCCTATGAATATGAGCATGTAAAAATGGCGTTTATTAACCCGGCCTCTTGTACCCACGTGGCACTCCCTCCTAATGAAATACCTAATTTCTGCTCATAGCTCCATACAGTACGTTTGTACCCTCATGTGCCCAAAATGATTTTGAAAACGTTTTTCATAAAGGCCTTCAGAGAACAAACATCACTGTTACAAGTGGATTTCTCGCAAATACTAGTCAACTGGGAGTTATTTGGTGATTTGAAAGCTAATGAAGGAAAGGTTATTTTCAAATGTAAATGTGAGATCTCATATTTCTATAACCATCTTTTAACTCCAATTTTCTAAGCCTTTTATTTATATGATTGCTCTGTAAATTGTTATCAAATCAAAACAGATTTATAAAGCACTACTTTTCACCCTCAAGGTTATCCCAGCGCATGGTGGGGGGGGTGCTACTGCTGGGGGGTCAGTCTAACAGCTAGGTTTTTAAGCATTTTCTGACCTCCTGCAGGGTGGGCGAGGTCTGAAAGTGGGAGGGGAGGCCATTCCAGGACTTCAGGTCCATGTAAGAGAACGCTCAGCCTCCACTCCTGCTTTGGTGGATATGGAAAGTATGGGCGAGGGAGATAGAGCGCATTGCCCTGCTGGGAAGATGGAAGATGGCCCTATAGTAAAGGTAGACAAGTCCTTTGTTGTGCAGGGATTTGTAAGTGAGGGATAGCATCTTGAACTGGCACCATTTGTGGACGGGGAGCCAGTGGAGAGATCTGAGGTGAGGGCCGTCGCAGAGAGGTCGAGGATTAGCCTTTTGGCTGTGATTTGAATGGTCTGTAGTCGGTTGAGCAGCTCTGAGGTCAATCCCATGTATAGTGCACTGCTGTTGTCCAGGTGGCTGGTGATGAGAACTTGGGTGATGGTGGGTCTGGTGCTGATCGGGATCCATTTGAAGATTTTCTGGAGTATGTGGAGGGTGAGGAACCAGGCTGAGGATAGAGCGTTTCCCTCTTTCCTCATTGTGAGCTTTCTGCTGAGTACAGTGCTGAGGTTCCTTGTGTGTCTGTTGGCAGGTCCCAGTTCTTCTTGCCACCAGGAGCTGTCCCACTGGTATGTGCAGTTCCTGAAGATGAGACAGTTGTTCTGCATTCAGCTGGCTAGGCTGGTCATGCACCTGTGCACCTGTATCCCTTTGGATTCATATAAATCAGATGTTTAAGAGTTCTATTTATTTTAAAGCACTGGTGTGCCTTGGCGACCAATTTAGTGCTTTATAAAAGCTACTATAAATAAATAAAATAAATGTTCAACCCTCATCAGGGAAGTATTTTCCCTTAATGGCCAAAACACATGAATTATGAATGTATTATGACCCAAATGGAATTCACAAATATTACGCTCCAAGGCTGATTCATTACCATTAAAATGTCACAACGTTAGGAGAAATATATTTCTACTTTCAAATGTGAGCAGATTCACAACGCAACAAGCAGTTATAAAATTGTGAATGATTAAATCGAGTAAAGAGAATGGAACTACCGCATGAATAGGGGGCACAATTAATGAAACTACTTCCAGGTGTATGTTTGTCTTGTACCGACAAATAGCTTTTTTTACGAGCTCAACGTGACATTTGCAATTCTATAATGTTATTGCCAACTTATAAAATAATGAACTCACTATACGGGTTCTATGTGAGTAAATCTCCTCGTGTGCAATGGTAGTGGGCATTCGAGGGGAGGAAAGCCCTTGAAACATGAACACTCACAAACCTAGACATTTGTTAGAATTACTAAAGCTCTAAAGGTCACTGAGCTGGTTGAAAATTTACTCTTATCAAGGGCAGGTATAAACCCTTTACAGGGCCTGAAAAGAAAAGGAACAACCGCAACATTTGTAAGTGGATTAGGAAAGAGGTGGGGTTCCTCTACATGGTTAAAATGTTTTTCTGAGGAGAAAAATAAAATGAAACTCTGTTAAACTGTTATGACTTGTTTATTGAGAAAGGCAATATATTGTGCTGTTACTGGTGGTACTCTAAAGCAGGGAGATTAGGTAAAAGGCAGTGGGGGAGGGTTTGTTAAAAACAACGCACTGGCAAAGGCAATACGTTTGGTTTTATTGGGCTACTAGCCTTGCTAATGATTTTTGCTGATTCTCTGCAGCATCAGCAAAAAGCTATAAATAAAAAAGTAGAGAGAGGAATAAAGGCATGTTGATGTGGTTGGACTTCACATTTGTTGACAGCCGCGTCATTTCCTAAGCGTGTGCATGCATGATGACATACACGTCTACTTAGGGGATGGCATGAATGCATTTTTTTTCTTTACAGTGCAAGATGAAGAATACAAGGGGAGGACACAGTTATTTTAGTGGATCAAACACAAAAATTCTAAATGTAAAAAGTATGCATATGGACTATGAAGGGTTTGGGAAGCGAAGAAGTAGCTGGTGGCGGGGCAGCAAAGTAAGTGGCAAGCACACAAATCAATGAAATGTAAGGGCAAGATGTAAGTCCCTGGTAAGATTTATAGTAAATACAATAGATTTAACAAGCACAGCACAAGCGCTGTGCAGGTGATAAAGGTGTGCAACAGTAGAGAACAGGTATGTTGCAGAACTTTTTCAGGATTGTGGACCCAAAAGAAAGTGAAATAATAACTTCATGAAAGTTGCACTTAAGTGCTTCAATGGCTTGTTTTCATCTCCAGGGAATATGCAGAAATATGATGAAGCTATTCAGTTGCTGAACAGTCTGAAACTTTTTTTCTACAGGTGATTGTTTTTATTTTTAATAACCAACGCACAAATCTAAAAAACACAATTGAAATAGTCTATATATGTATTTATTAACCGATTTGAACGTGTTCTAAAACTTGATGAGTGCTGTCACCTTCTTTGTTTCCAAGGCAGAATGATCGAGTGGGAGACATCTACCTCATATTTTGTGTTTTTGCACATAGAAAACCATGAAGGTGTTTATGCATTAATCATAATACAGAGATGGGCACAGAGTCTCATGCACAAAATTGAATATTAAAATGGGTCAGTCAGGACTTTCACAGAAGTTCCCAGCATGACATATTTTTCTCTAGCCTGCCCTTTCCAAAAGTACATCAGTGCAAAAACCAGCTTTTGGTGTAAGCGCTGTGCTGTCGCACGCCCGAAGTTTATTGCTTTGTGTCATCTTTTGTTATGACTTGAAAACCCTCATAGAATGAGTTAGTGAGCTTTTTTTTAAAGTGCACACATGGGAGTTAGCTGCCTCTGGGTGCTATACTCAAAACACTGAAGAAAGAGGATCTACAGTTAACTGCTGGGAGATTAGTAAAGACCGTTCCAAGGTCCTTTTATCTAGGCCCTTTTACTAGCATATGGCCTGTTAGGCTCGGGCACATGGAGATAAACTGCTTGCTCAGGATAACAGAGTATGATCAAGTGGATAAATCAGGGTTAGACCTCAGGTCTTCTGGTTTCATAGCCAGACGACATCTGACCACTAATTCAGCACAGAAATTTCCTAAACTAAAAGACAAACATGGGTTAACAGCTTAAAACTATTTATAGGACAGTGTCACTAGCGACGCTTTGTCAGCAGAACCTTTGGAAACAGTGAATTTCACCACTTGCACTGAGAGTGGCATTCTTTAACTGGGACAGTCTAT
This sequence comes from Triturus cristatus, assembly GCF_964204655.1. Classification (NCBI taxonomy): domain Eukaryota; kingdom Metazoa; phylum Chordata; class Amphibia; order Caudata; family Salamandridae; genus Triturus; species Triturus cristatus. Next base: position 713,897,159 of record NC_140588.1, on the reverse strand, counting down.
CAAGTATGCATTAAAAGTAACCTCATGGTTGGAGATAGCAGGGTTTGTTTAACAGGATTTATCCAGTACCTTTCATGTAGTAAGCATTCACAAATCTCTCACCTTTGCTGGAAAAAGGCCCCAGTATGCATGTATGTTGTATTTGAAAATGCAATCCTAGCCAAAGAGGCAAATGAGCACTGTAAGTGAAAATTGTGAAAGACAGTGTGCACGATCACTAGTACAGAGGATAATCCGACCTAAAAAGATGCTTCTTAACGCGTCACGAGATAATTTGAACTAAAAATGTTAACCAATAACTCAGAGAAAAATACTCAATTTCATTGACACTTCCATCATTAGGGATCACAGAACATTTCCCATACTTGAGATTTTGAAATGTTATATATGATTTAAACGCTGTTCACAGCCCTGGAACTTACTCCCAAAGCAAAGATAACAAGGAGAATTTTCTTGTACTTTAAATAAAAACATCTTCATGTTTTTAGATTTGCGGCAAAGGATTTGTATCTTTTATTTTTCAAGTATTATAGTAGATCTCAGCTGGGTGCTATGAACTTATTGGCACACATGGAGGTGTAGTTTACATTTAGGTGTGTTGTAACTTTTGTGTGAATTGTGTGTCTATGTGTTTTGTTGAATGTGTCGAAATATGCCCTATGCATTAGGTTGATATGCATGCTGTTTGTGGGCATTGTTAGATGTGTGGGAACTCTCATATGTAACTATGAGTACTCTTATGAGCATCAAACCTGGCCTTATAATGGTGGTTTCTTGAACAGTTAGGCTATGAAGCCAGCGGTAGTACATGAAGTCGAAGATAGGCCCTTGCATGAGGGGGAGTTAGAGGTGCGATTTAGTCCCTCCATTATCTTGCCATTTTATTTTTAGGTGGCACATAGTGTGAACCTCCACACCCAAAGCATTCACCTGGTAATTCTTCATTTTCAGTTCGAATCTCACCATGAACTGCTGCTAGCAGACCCATCGTAGGAAAAGAACACTGATAATGATGTACATAGTACTGGCAGTGCCCACTCAAGTGACTACCCTGAACTCAATTTATCGGAATGCACGGGAAGGGAATGCAACAGAGGGAGACTCTAGTCCCTGACGATGTCTAGTCAATCTCCTCCACTTGGATGTCTGGTTGATGTAGCCAAAGGTCTGCACCTGGGAACTGTTTGGCTCTTGTGCAAAGACACTAAACAGCAGGTAATGTTACCCCTAGAGACTCTTTGCTCTTCTGAAGAGTTGAAATGAACAACACATGCCACATGCATATCAACAACTTGATAGCAATATCTGTGCTTTAACACTCAAGAGACTAACACATACATTATATTATATGGTCTGCCTTGAACTACATTTAGATATACTACATTTACAGGGGTGTGCCCAGTTCCAGGGGTGTGACGATTCCACCTTCTCATAATGAATGTACCAACTTTCAGTGGCATGTGGTACAGTAGTGCCTGCAATGCCATGTTTAGAGGATCATGAGAAGGGACAGGATTTGCTACATTATAGTGGCCTTTCACTTTATTAAACCATGGACTGAATTGCTTTTCTCTCATTGTCTATTTGATGTCACTAAGAACACCTCGGCAAAAAAACATCCCTGTAGCTCACCCATCTTTAATTCTGTTTAATGTCTCTACCAATTATATTCTCTGATTTAAACCCGTCACTGCCATTAACACCTGAAATTTAAGAGTTGACCAAGCAAAAAAATTGGACTGCAGAACTGATCAGCCAATGTCCTTCTGCTGGGTGTCTTAATGTCACTGTCTTCTAAGAAGGGGAGCAAGAGTGTGTTACTCTCTGTGCGAAGGGAAATCATAGAGGAATTGAGGATGAACGTGACAGCAAGTCAACGCTAAACGTTTATTAAGGCATTTTGACAACCAGTCATAGCCCACAGGAATCTGCATATTTTCATGATTCTCCTTTTTATGTCAATTGTGTTACTAAGCAAAACTCTTGAGAGTCCTAGTGCCGGATAAGCTGTGGTTTGAGTATTGAGGTGGGATGAATTGCAATTATGGTGTTATAAATGACAAAGGACCAGTTCTTTCGAGCTTTGTGGAAGTGATGATGGTTATTCTGGAGATGCAGCTCTTCCAGGAAAGGGGCAATTTGAGTATCCCTGCACAGACCCTGAAGCAGATGGGCTGCAGACTTCTGAATCACATGTTTAAGTAAATGCTTTGAGGATCTTAGATAAATGGTGTGCCACAGTCTACATGCGAAAGCATAATGGTTCAAATTAACAAATTGTGTATTCTAAAGAAAGTATTGGGCACATATTCTGTAACGTCTGCGATTGTATGCTGAACTCACTGGGCCACCTGCAATTTGACCATGCACCCTGATCCTCCCACGATCATGATTTCGGTTTTCTCCTTATTTTTTTTTAGTGCATTATCCATCATCCAGGATGCAACCGCAGAGAGTCATGCTTTAAAGTTTGCTTTAGTCTGACCAGACGGATCATCCAAATGGATCACCTTCTGGGTATAACTAGCATAAATGATAAAAGTTAGGGGGCATGGCCAAGATAGTAGCCATTACAGACGTGCTCTAGCGAACTTCAGCCCAGGCCCGCTTATTATCATTTACCATGCTAGTGGACACCACTGAGGGGACACCCGCTGATGTGAGGGCAACCCACCGCTTGTATTCCAGTGAGCAGTGATAGCCAGTGGCAGCCTTCCTGAGTTTTTCCAGTATCACCGGCCCCAGGTCGTGCTGGGGCCGTGACAGGGTCATCGGCTGCGGGTCTGAGTGAGCCCATAGTGTGGGCAGCAGTAGTGATGGGTTAAGATCAGTGCAGAAGGAGCCTTGTGGATGTCAAGGACAGCTGCTTAGAGGGTGGGGCCAATGGCGTGAGTGGTGCGGACTTGCGACCATGATTGCTGGTGACCCCTGTCTGTGGCAGCCCGGGATGGACCTGCAGCGGCCGTAAGGCTGCTGGGTGCTTGGAGGCTGCAGGAGCCGTGCTGTGCCTGTGGGAATCCCGATGGACATGCCAACCTGATTGGGACCTGCAGCAATGTTACCCTGTGAAGTATGCGGTGACGGGCTATACCTAGCGGCCTGGACTAACTGTGCCCGGGCTGGATAGCTGTGGAGTACCTGACCCCTGCTGGGTGTGCCGGAGTGTTTGAGGGCCTTGTTGAGTGGCCTGGCGACCTGAACCATCTGCTGACTGCCCCGTGGAGGGCGGTTTGACTACCATACAGGAGTTGAAAGTTGGTATAGGGGTCTACCACCTTGCACTGTCATGAGGACCTGTGTGGGGCCAGTGCAGGTGGGTCTCCATCTGGGTTATGCTATGCCCAGACTTTTGGGGTGAGTGCCATCTTGCAATGCCTGTTGACCTTTCCTCCATCTCTTTCAATCGCTGCTGGGGCACATGCTGTGTCTTGAGGGATGGCTGTAGCCCCTATCGGCCCCGTGGGTTTCATGTCTAGTTTGGGTATTAAACTCACTCTGCTGGGTCCCTCTACACCTGCTCTAGGGGGACACAGTCAGGGTCTTTGTTGGGTACTTGTTCCCTTTGAGTGTTGCATATTCCTGTTGGCCTGCACAACCCCCTTGCTATTGCTTCAAGCCACCTTCTGGGTGACAGCAGGTGGAACTCTTTGAATGTCCTTCTTTGCTGGATATTCCCACCCGGAGTCCTGATATTGCATTGTTACTAGCTGTTACACACCGGTGCAGAGGCCCCTTTTTCACGTCTGTTTTGTGTGTCAGTCGCTGCCCTGTGATAGGGTAGTAACTTGTTTGCTTTCACTGCGACCCCAATGTTTCTGTTTGCCGATCGAGTTTGATGCATGGCCATGGGCGTATGACTTTTTATTGATATTCTTTTGTAGCTACTGATTACGTCTGAAACCAATAAAGATATATAATAAAAAAGTGATAAAATGTAGCGTAAAGGAGCAGTTCAATCGAGGCAATGGTGCCGCATATCTATTAAAGTGCTACGCAAACAAATGATGGACGGAATGTTGACTAAATTATACATTCACTCCCAGTCAAGAGATCTGGGTTAAATCCATCATTCTTTTGCCCACCATGCCACCCCATTTTAGACCCAGCCATATGCAAATCAGTCTTGACCCTGTGCCTCATGGGAACAGTCCAGACCGAACTGCCAAGCCAGATCCTCCCTGGACCGGAAACAAGCATCCTGGGTCCGGTTTCTGGGTATTTCCCTTCATCAGCCAGGCTAGCTTGAATCCAGTGGCACAGTGAGCAAGGGACCCACGTCTGGGTATACCCATCCTACTTAGGGTGAAAAGTGCTACGCAAACAAATGATGGACGGAATGCTGAATAAATCATACATTAACCCCCAGTCCAGATATCTGGGTTAAATCCATTGTTCTTTTGCCCACATTGCCACCCCATTTTAGACCCAGCCATATGAGAACCTGGCCTGGCAGTTCGGGCTGGACTGTTCCCACTGGGCGCAGGGTCAAGACTGATTTGCATATGGCTGGGTCCAAACTGGAATGGCATGGTGAGCAAAAAAATGATGGATTTAGGCCCTGATCTCTGTACTGGGAGATGACATTGTTCTGCATTCTGTCCATCAATTGTTCTTTGTGCATATCTATTAAAGGTCAGACCCAATGAAGAGCCCTGAGGCACCCCTTGCTAGTAAGTACCTCTAGGAAATAAGGAGTGAGCCCAGCCAGTGCACTATCATGAATATCAACCTTGTGTGATTATGAAAGAAGAAAGCACAGATTACGCCTGATTTGTATATGGCTGCTCCCTGTCCGCTTAGTGAATCGATGAACGATTAACTGGAGGGAGGACTAAATAATAACCAGTAACCTTCAAGCTAGTCACTCACGCCTACAAATCCCTCCACAACACCGGCCCCCAATACTTCAACGAAGAGTCTCCTTCCACGTACGCAACAGAAACCTCCGCTCCGACGACCTCACCCGTGTATATGCAGAGCAGGTGAAAGAGCCTATTCCTACATCGCGGCAAAGACCTGGAGCGAGCTCCTGCTCAACATCAGACGTTCCCCCACTGTGTACACCTTCAGGAAGAGCCTCAAGACCTGGCTATTTGGCTGATCCAGAGCTGCAGGCCCCCCCAGCCCACCTCAGCACCTTGACAGACCCTAACGAGTGAGTAGCACGCTTCACAAATCCCTGATTGATTTATTGAACCAGTGATTGAGATTAATTGAATGATTGCAATCATCCCTGTTTTTGTTGTTCTCTCCACATTTCTTTCAACAACAGGTTCCAATTCACAATCAGGGCTTACAGCCAGGCTGTGAGTGCACGCAGTATTAGCAGGGGTTTTTTGCATGTTAGAGTAGCATATCCTATGAGCCATGTGGGTAGAATAAGTATGGTTAGTTCAGTGATGACGTAGGGAAGCAGAAATGTGCAGGACACAGATATCAGTACACCTATCTGGAAATGAGTGATATCCTGATAGCTATGCCTGCCACACCCTAGGCCTCCACATATAGCACACATTTTGTGCTGAGAGAGATGCGTGCACGTTTAAGAAAATGTGTGCACGTTTTGCACATTCTTTGATTCTTCTTGTGAAATAGTCCATACGTATTTTTGGAAAATATTTTGTATATCAGTGCCTGAGATAAGTACCTACCTGTGCAATGCGAAGATTCGAAGGCTGCGAGGCTCTATAGGAGCCTGGCTCTTTACCCAATGACCTGTTATGTGAATCGAACTCCTCTTGGAAGTCCATTACACTCATGTCACTGACACCTGTCCTCCATCCAATCTGTCACAGACGCAGAGCATCGTTTCGCCAGATACACAAATAACACGTTTTTGCAAAGTGTAGGTGTGGATATTTGTAAATCAAGTGTTATTTTAACGCCAATATGAGCGGTTTATGACATGTCTTAATTTGTATTAAATACAAATATAAACCACTATGCATGTTGCAGGTTAAGTTTGCAAATCCACTTTAGGCAGAGCTCTTTCTTTGAAGTTGCTAGCATTTAACCGTAATAAGGAACAAACTCTATACAAAATTCTATTGTACATTACAGTTTAAAGCTCAGTTTTCTTTTTTGAATGTGAGAACGGATCATGCATTCTAGAAATGGAGATTTTTTTAAGCAATTTAGCACCTCTATTCCTTTAAAATACAAAATACGTTAAAACATTGAAACAAATGCACCCTTTTTCTTGTGCCTGCAAGCTCCTCTTGTTTAATGAAACATTATGTTAGCGTACTTAAACGAGATATTTTATAGTTATGGGTTACTTAATGTAAGTTTCGAAACAGTTTAGTTGTTTTTTAGAACTAAAAGTTCTCTTAGTCATATCTAATAAATTACACATATTATCTAACACACATAGCTATCATGTTTCTAGATTACATGCCTAGTGTATAATCTGGACTACCAAAATGCAAAGGAAAAACCTACAGTGGGTGAAGTCCTTGTGAATAGACTAGGGAAAGCAAAGAGCTCTACTTTATAGCTTGCTTCAAACTGGAAAATATGTATCTTTTGGGGGTACAGCCTGATGCACGCTCGTGTCATATTTGAAGCATGTGAGAGCTGGAGTCCATATCACAGCATGGAAGCAGAACCGCTGCTGCTCCCTTACTGGGGCTCTGCGGTCTGCAGCTCACCTTCTAAATCCTAGACTTGAATTTGGATTAACCTCTTCAGTGCCCATGACGAGATAGTGTCGTCATGGAGCACGGTCGCGCTGTGCCCATGACGAGACGATCTCGTCATGAACCCCACCCACTAATACAACGCCCGGCACAGGAGGGGGAAAGGGCGTGGCACAGAAGGGGTTAAGACAAATATGAAGGAGCAAAACGTTTGGAGCATGGTGGCATGTCAGTATATAGCTCTGGCGGTAGTAAATGGAAGAGAGACCAGGGGGAGGCTAGAGTTTTCTGTTGAAGTCATGATTTTCACTGTAATTGGATTGATGCATGTTTGAGGTGCTGCAATGAATACCACATGTTGTACAACCATTCACCAGTCTCAATTCAAAATAGTAGCACCATTGCTGTAAAGATTAGTAGGTGGAACAGAACACTGTCAATAAGGAAATCAGTGTGGTGTAGAAGGCATGCTCCCTCCTTTACATCAACAATGGAGAAGACAGAAACCCCTGATACACAAGGAAAACTAGCAACCAGCACACATTAAATAAAATACTAAAGGAGGACACACAGCAGCATTGTTTCACCCAATATGCCCAGCTAATTGATGACATTTAATCTGTCAAGGCAGCAGCCTGAAGACATAGGGGGTGATACAGAGTCGGTGAAATACATACTATGCAGTATCTTCAAAGTTAGAAACAGACATAACCGTTGAAATCATAGGGAAGGATGGCGGAGATGTTAGTACCGTTGGCAATGTGAGAACAAACATTGTGGTACTCTTCTGAAAAGACATATTTAGCCATGTGTGCGGTGGTTCAGAAATTCGAAAATTGAAAAATTTGATGTCAACACAATGAGAATATTTAATATATAAACACAATTTCTTTCTTCACAGCCCCAAGCAAACATCCTGAATCATGTTGCATACATAATGCTAATGTTAATGTAACCTTTAGTGCTAACCCATAATAAATGGCTCCTGTCAAGTATCAATGGTGACAAATGTCACCTCTTATAAGTCAGAAATCTATACTTTCTTCTCTATTTGCAAACTGAGTGCAAGCAAAGCTGTGTTGAGACCAACTGTAGCAGACAATTACATAGCAATAGGCACCTTAAGTTTCAATATGGCCATTAAGCCACACATTTAAAGTGGAATGCAAGGAAAGACAGAGTCCCCTAGGTACTCAAAATTCCTTTCAGTGCTTTTAGTATACCCACTGGCAATGTCATTGTCAATGATGACAAACAGCAAGGAGATGGCAAGGTATCAATAAGCATGGCATCACTTGGTAAAAGACTTAGCAGTATGCAGTTTCAAGACATTTCAAAGAACTAAGCATACCACTAGAATCAAGACAAGGCCCATGACATAAATGACAATTTTGCAAATATGCTGACAATTAAACCTCTCCCCTTCATTTCTGAAGGATTAGTCTTTTGTCACTTGTGGTGTTGGACTGCAGGTGCCATGTGATGCTGAACTAACTGGTTCTGATGTTGGTCAAAAATGGTTTGTGCAGATTTTGGATTGGTTCAAAGCATGGCAAGTTCATATGGTGATAGATATGTAATAGAATAATACAATTATGGTTAGATGACTGTTGTTCACCAGAAGATGTCCATACCATCTAGTAGTGCCACTATAATAGTCAAGTGAAACAGCCGTTGGAGAATTTATGCTGGGAACTTAAATCATTAACTAAACTGCTATGTATATTTAAATCTATTTTGAACAAGCTGCCTTGACCAGGATTCAACTTACCTTGCTTGCTGAGTTCTGCTAATTTTTTTTAATTGTTTTTTTATTGGCATTTCGAAAAGAAACATAACGAAACTACTAGCCAGTAGACAATAAGTACAAAATCATGAGCAAGATTGTCCGACATATACATTTCTAATGTTAATACAGGCACACCCTCCTCGCCCACACCCTTGATAAATAAATAATATACACCACACAGCTAATCCCGCCTTTAGAGAACCCATGCATTATGGTCTGGTATCCGGGACATCTTTCCCAGAGGTGTGCATAAGTTGTTGGTCTTTATGTTTGAAACACAGCATCCCCCTACTCCCAGTTCTACCCCGTGTCCCCTGCGTTAGGTGACATGGTATCGTCTGCCCCCTGTTTTTCCCTGGCCCACGTGAGAAAAGTCTCCCAAATGTCCCTGAGTCTAGAGGAAGGGATAGAGATCTGCGAAGGTGTGCAGTTTCATTGTTTGAGCCGCAGTCTTACTTATTCCTTCTCCTATGCTGTGGAGCATGGGGTTATGCGCCAGTGGGATGGAAGGGGCATACAATATAGGAGCACCAAGTCTCTTTCTAAGTTCGGTCCACGCCTATCTCAGTATCTCCACAGTGTCAATGCCATCTTTGGGTCGCCGATATGGCTGATAGAGAGCCCCTCTTAGGAGGACCGGAGATGCCGCATCAGTTTCCACGGCAACATGGGGTTGGAATGGAGTTGGGTGAACCCAGTAGGGGAGAAACTGAGCCTGAGCGCTCGAGGCATATAGTTTCATGTCCGGGGCGCCCAAAAAGCCCTGACAAAGTGGAAGCGTCAACAAATCCCAGGATACCCGAGCCTGCCCCTTGCCCATACCAGCGATACCAACAGGGATCTGAGGGACTTAAAGAAGGCATTTGTGAGGGGGATCGGGATATATACAAATAAATAAAGACATTTCGGCAGTACCACCATTTTAACTAGTGTGATTTTCTCCGCTAGGGAAAGCGGGAGCTTTGCCCACTCAGTAACCTTCTCCGTCAGCCAGGCTATGGCACGGCCAAAGTTCATGGTCCAAATATCTTGCAGATGTCTGCTAAGCCATATGCCCAGATATTTAATAGGCTCATCCGCCCATTTTAAGGTGTACTCAGAAGTGACGGAGATAGTTGAATACGTCAGTGGAAAAATGACGGATTTGGCCCAGTTGATGGATATGCCAGAGAGGCCTTTATGAACTCCCGAAGGAGGGGGTCGAGATTGTTGGCAGGGCCGGTCACGTAGAGCGTAATGTCATCGGCATATAACGATACTAGAGGGCTACGGGTGTGGAAGCCAATACCCCTGTCCGTGTGGTGCTGCCGTATGCGCGCCGCCAGCGGTTACATCGCTATTGCGAAAAGCAGCGGGGACAGGGGGCAGCCCTGCCTCATTCCTCACGAAATATTAAAGGGAGCTGACAATAGACCGTTCACTATGATTCGAGCTGTTGGCCTAGTGTAAAGAAGTCGGATTAGGTTTATAAATAACGGGCTGAACCCCATGCAACCTAGAATGGCAAACAGATATGGCCATTCTAAAGTATCGAACGCTTTAGTAGCGTCGAGAAAAACCGCTGCCACCTGCACATTTGGATGAAGGTAATGCAAGACCGAGAACAGAGTACGGAGATTGTGTGAGGTGGACCACCCCGGGATGAAACCCGATTGGTCCGGACAAGCGATTAAAGGGAGTAGAGGCTGTAGCCGGTTGGCAGTCAACTTCTCCAAAATGTTAACATCTACATTTATTAAGGACAGCAGTCTATAGGAGTCCAGCTCCTTATCCGGCTTCCCAGGTTTTAGCAGAGTTATTATTATTGCTTCTCACGTGGTTGGCGGTAATATGCCAGATTCCTGTGCTTCTTCATATAACGCAATGAAGTGCAGCGCAAGCTCTTTGGCATATGTCTTGTAGAAGGCTGTAATTAGGCCATCCGACCCAGGGGCTTTGTCTAGTGGAAAGCTTTTGATCACCTTGGAAACATCCTCCACTGTAAACGGGAAATCCAAATAATCTCTGTGTCTTTGACTAAACCAAAGCAGTTCCAGCGAGTCAAGAAAGGGCAGTAACCCCTCTGGGCTGGACTTTTGAGTAGCGGTGTATAGGTTTGAATAGAAGGTGGAGAATTCATCCAATATGCCAGTGTGGCCTCTAATAACAGTGAGATCCCCACACAATTTGGGAATGTAGGCCACAGAGCGTGGGATGCAAATCATTGCTGCCAAAGTCTTTTCCGGCCTGTCGCCCTCCCCATACCTCCGCGCCTCCGTGTGTTTCCCCAAGAACTTTACCTCCCGCTGCACTTCCTCCTCGAACTCGAGCAGTCTCTCCTTTAATAGGGTCGTCTGGGGATTGTCAGAGGAGTAATACTGTGTTTCCAAATATCGAATTTGAGCCTCTAAAGAAGCGAGCGAGCCCCGGATCGCCTTTAGCACCCCAGCCCGGCGGGCGATGCATTTGCCACGGATTACCACCTGGAATGCCTCCCAAAGAGAGGCCTCTGTATCTACCGAGCCGGAATTCAGGGTGAAATAATCGATAATGTCAGTCCTAATTTCTTCCTTGAAAGCCTCGTCTAAAAGAGCGTGCAGCGGAAGCCGCCATGTAAAAAGTCGCGGGGGTGAGTCAGGGAATGTCAATTGCAGGCGGCAATGGGCGTGGTCTGACAGAGACCTTGGAAGGTGCAGTACCTCAGTGGTCCAAGTGGCAACATCATGCGACACCAACCAGAAGTCTATCCTAGACCACGCGCTGTGGTGCTCTGAAATACAGGTGCCCTCCCGAATTGTGGGGTGTCTACATCTCCAAATGTCGACTAAGTTCCCATCCGAGATTATAGCATGTAAGGCGGCACTGGCCGATGGGTGCAGTGTGCGGGATGTCCCTTTCCTATCCAGATCATCGTCTAAAATGGCATTAAAGTCCCCTCCCCAGATTATAGTGTCACAATCAGTCGCCTTAACTCTGGCCCAAATGTCTTGGAAGAAACTAGGAGAATCCACGTTGGGGCCATACAGGGCAACTATAACCACTGGGATGCCACTCAATGTGCCTAGAAGTACAATGAACCTACCCTCCGGGTCAGTGTGGAGTTCAAGTTCCCGCCAGTCCAACCCACGCCTGATTAACACAGCGACCCCCCAGGAGTAGTTGGAGTAAATGGAAGAATACACTGAGCCCCAGCGAGTATGTTTCAACCTGGGGGAGGCTACAACATTTAGGTTTGTTTCTTGTAGCACACAATCATCTATGTTGTGTCTCTGCAAGTAGGTATACACCCGCCTGGATTTCCTACCATCAATCAATCCTCGAATGTTCCACATTAAAAAATTCAGGCTAGGTGCGTGGTGATCGGTTGCTTACTTTGGGGCGGTACAGTGAGGCAAGGACGGCATGACCTATTACTGGGCCACTAGGTGCATACAAACAATCTGAGCAGCATCATTCTGGCTAAAAACATTACAACAATCCCCAAACTCCACCCACTACCCACACCAACCACCCAAACAGGTTGTAGAAAACCCACCCTCAACATCATTAGGAAACAGTTAGAAAAAGGGAAACCTCCCATAGTGGCGCAGGTCTGCAAGCGTACTCCCCTGTAAAAACAGGGTGGCCAAGAAACTGCAGAGAACGTAACCAATGAAATGAACAAAATGAGCTTGGCATCCACATGTCTTACCAGTATCCTGAGAACTCCGTGCAGTCTATGCAACTCATCTCGGCCCGGCATGGGCCAACCCTTCCCAGTTCGCCATGAAGTCAATCAAGGCCGCGCTGCGGGCCCATCAAATATGGGACTAGCTATGCCCGGCACTAAGGGCAGCAAAACAAGAGTGGAGCACAGCTATAGCTACCCCAACAATGATAAAACACACATGTGTCACCCACTCAACCTCGCATTTCAAGACATCTAGAACTCAGAGTATAACTTGACAAACAGTCCATCAATCGTTGTCACTTAGCCGGTCCTCAGCAGCTGCCACAGAGCGGGTGCTCTGTTTATTCTGCGTGCTTTGCAAACTTAAGAGCAGACTTAGCGTCCGTAAAATTGTGCAGTTTCGTCATGAGTGACCTTAAGTTTGGCCGGGTATAGTAACGAGAAGGGAATCTGGGCCTGAAGCAGGATACATTTAGCCGGCAAGAATTCACGCAGCGCTGACTGCACCGTAGGCGTGAAGTCTGGATAAAAAGAAATTTAGTCGCCTTATTTGTAATCTTCCCTGTCTCACGTGATAGTCTTAGAATAAGGTCGCGGTCCTGATAATTGAGAATCCGGACCAGAATGGGTCTGGGTGTAGCACCAATGAGTGGTTTAGGGCCCAAGGCCCGGTGCGCCCTTTCGACCGCAAACACCGCCGATAGATGAGTGTCAAAGAGCTCTCGAAGCATGTCGGACACATATGTCTCCATTTTGATAATGGCCGTGGTCTCCGGTATGCCCGTGATGAACAGGCTATTGCAGCGCAACCTCGCCTCCAAGTCCTCGTTTTTGGCACGGATGAGACCCAGCACTTTGTCCATCTGTAGGAGTTGCTCTTTCGTTTCTACCTGGAACTCGTGGAAATCGGTAATTTTATTTTTGAGTGCATCTAGCTTGGTTTTGTGACCGCATTTAGTTGGGTGGTAAGCGAGTCCAACTTCGTGTCAATGTTTCGCAGACTTGACTGCATCTCGAGCATTAGAGATCGTAGGTCTTCCCCTGGTCCTCTATCTGTGCCTCCGCAGATCTCTCCGCACAGGCCTCGGGGTCCGAATCAGTGAGCCTCGTAGTCCTCCTCTGGTTGAAAGTCAGCTTTGGCTGTTATGCATCTTGCGTCCCCATTTCTCCTGCCACTCACAGCAATAATTACGCAATTGTGACCACCGTGTTTTACTCGACCAGCACAACTGCAGTACTGGAGTACTCAGAAGAATTGCACTCCCATCCAGAGGGATCCTTCAACGCAGCGCCAGGTAGGCCACCCACCCACGGCTGCCAATAAGGTCTCCGCACCTGTAAACCCCCCCTCTCAGAAATGCCGCTGGTGCTGAGGCAGGCCCAGGATCCAAAATGGCATGTGAAGCGCACGCCCAGCGCCAGTCCAAACACCAATGCGCCAAACCGCCCCAATCGTGTCCTCCGTCCTAGGGAACCACCGCACAGGTCTGGCGGATGAAGCTTCCAGGCAGTAGTGAGCCTCAAATTAAAGGTTCTTGGCATCTCTATCTCTATCCACGGGTGTGCGGGGTACCACGCTCCGTTTCACACCGCAAAGGCCGCCAAGCAGCCTATCCATGGAGGTACAAGCAGGGCGTAATGTCCACTTTAGGAAGTTACCTCTCTCCGTGGGCTCCCCAAATCTGTCCAAGCCACAGCAGCTGTAAATCCAAGTCCATGAGGCGTCCCACCAGCATGGCCCGTGTCCGGCAGCTCAGCTGGGCAGCACACCAGCAGGCCCTCCGCCTCAAAGTGGCCTCTGCGGTGAATTCAGGCACCCGTATACGAAATGGTGTGAGAGATGCAACCGGCCCAAGGTCAATCTCCAGGTGTAGGTCCACTTAGGGCAGCGACAGCCAGAGCGCCCCTGGAGGGAGGGGGCCCCAGCGACTACCCAGCACGTGCCGTTAATAGGCTCCACACACACTCAGGCCGCCGGCCGGCGCCGGCGCTTTCCCCTTCTACAAACCATCACTCCGTTGCCACACCTCCACACCAGGGCTCAGGCAGCGCGGGCAAGTCCCCCCAAACAGGTCAATACAGCGCTGCGGTGGGGTCGGGTCTCACCTCCGGGTTCTTGAAGAGGAAGAAACCCCCAGACTCCGCTCCAGCCGAGGCCCACAGCACGAGGGCCACAGTGGGCTCAGTTTTCAGGGCAGCCCGCCCGCGCAGCAACAGGATGAGCATGCACCTCTCGCCCTCCTCCAACAGGGCTCACCGCACGGCCTCAGAATGGATTTCAAGAGCACAGGTCACAGCGTTCAGCGCCGCTTGTTTTCAGCTTTCCGTGGAGATATGTGCAGCATGGTTACATCTCCCAAAATGTGCAGATTATAACAGGATTGATTCCTGGCCGGCAGAGCTCACTCACAGAGCGGCCATTTCACAGCTCTGCAGGCCACACCCCTGAGTTCTGATAATTAAACCAATCACATACCCACCCTGAAACATGGGCAAATAGGCTTAGCATTTAAGTGCATGTGATAACTTACATCAGTCTTGTTAGAGTTAGTGTAAATGTAATCTTCTTATTAATATACTTATAATGCAATAGGCGGTAGTACTAGAAGCCATAGCACCACCCTGATATTTTCTGTGATCTATTTATTTATGTCACTTTATATGTATTTATTGATTTCTTTAGCAAACGCTCTGAAATTTAAAACAGAACAGTAGCTTTTATATAATATACAGTCTTCCTACAAGAAGAACCTTACATATACTTTATGAAGAACAGTGCAGAATATCTCCACGTTTTCATTGCAGACCCACCATTCTAAGATACTGTTTATGGTTGAGGATCAGTGAGTTTCTCACTGGTATTTTTCATCTATACTTTGAGGAGGATGTGGGGTAGAGACACATTTTGTTTGAAGCACATATGTTCTTTACTGACATAGAACTGTAGAGACAATATTAAGCAATGATGCTGCTAAAGATGAACAGGAACATATCTTTAGTACTTAAGGGTAGAGTTCAGGTGCGGCCGGCACAGGTAACAGCAGTGGGGTGAGGTGGGGGCAGGGTGGGGGAAAAGTCTACAGATGGGACAGGGAAAGTAAATAAAACAATTAATAAAACCACATACCTTGCGCTCACCGCATTGCCGAGTTGGCTTCGCGGAGAGCGCAAGATAAGGGATTTTATTTATTTATTTTACTTTCCCTATTCCGGCATCTGTCGACTTACCTCCCGCCCCACCCTGCCCCACCGCCCCAACGCTGTTACCTCTGTCAGCCGTATCTGGTAGCGTTGGATACAAAGGTGAAAGTCTCAGTGTTGGACCCCTTAGTGTTTTGGATGAGTAAAATGCTTGAGTGCTTAACACTTAGCTACATTATGTACAGACCCTTGGCGAAAATGTTTTGCTTTAGGGCTGTTGGTGATATTGTTAACATTATAACTACATAACTACAGGGTAAGAGAAATTGGCTTTGTTAAGGTGATATAATGTAATATCTCATCCTCACAAGAACACAATTTAATTAAATGTATATGACAGAATATCCAACAATAATTAGGGTAATCAACACAGTACATGGACCTTGATTATGATCTGCAATATTATGCCACTAAGAACCATCATGTGCTTTGTTGCGTCTTCTACAGAGACTAAGTTTTCTTGTGCTTCTGGTGGAGCAGCTAGGTACTACATGAACTCTCTGTTTGTGTTTAATGTTGCTTGTGAAGGTCGCATCATATATAGCCAAAGCTGTAGGGCCTTATTATGAGTTCAGCGGTCCGACTGCCAAAGGGCCGCGATAGCTAGGAGCCCGCTGTGCCCGTGGTCTTCTGGCCGCTTTATTACGAGTTTTCCGAGCAGCGGGCGGTGTGGCTGCGGTAGTCTTGCGACAGAGGTCAATGTCTTTCCATTTATATAGATGCGTGTGTGTACATTCTGACTTCATGTGTGTCAAATGCACACATATGTATGATATATGTGGAAAAATACCACCTACCCATTGCCAGAGTCCAACCCATATGTGGGCAGTCCCGGTAATGGGTACATTGTACCAAAGCACTAACCTGTATTTTATAGAAGACAGGGTCGGATTCCTTGGGATGAAGATGCTATTGTGTAGGGGGGACCTGGAGAAAGGGGTCCACGTCAAATCTGCTTGGAAGAACTGTAATAGAGTGCATATGTACCCCAAATCCTTTGTTTCCACCGACCTTTAGGCAGGGGTCGACCACTGCGGTTAGCACATAGTGAAGTAAACCTGTACTACGGACGGCGGTGTTGCACCTCTGTACCACCCAATAGAGGCTGCCTTTCCCCGACCATGACCCTGGCAGTCAGCTGTGTGCCGGCGGTGCCGGCGGTGCCGGCGGTCCAGCCGCGGTGTTCACAAAGCCAATATGCCTAACTCGTAATATGGCGGACCACTCACCGATGTCTGACCACCTCTGTCAGGACAACAGGACGCCAGTCCACAGATACTAATAAGGCCCATGGTCAGATGCCCACCCCTCTGGTTGCTAATCATTAGAAGGAGCCAGTCAGCTAGTGTTTTGCTCTTAATATTGGCTTTTTAAATTTGGTGGCAATGGTGAGATAGATTTTACTCTCTGTATATTACTAGATGATACAAAAAGCCTAAACCATGCCGCCTAACACTAATAGGCAAAGAATTGGACCTTCACTTTACAGAGGTTGTTCATTTTACCTACTTAGTTTATTTTATTGCTTTTTAACTTTTAATTATATGTTCTCACAATTATATTTGGCTATTGCTTTTTCACCAAGAGCAATATAGTTTGATTTTACATCATGGTGTTGTGATTCACCCACTGAGGCACTCTTTAATGTTTAGAATCTGGTTAATCACAGATTACATATAACCCTCCAATGTGCCATGGGGAACATCAGAGGGGTATTGGCCTGTACAACCGAATCTGTATAATGTGACACAGGATAAAGGAAACAGCAGGGGATTTGCTGAGGGTGGGGTCTATCATGGGAAACTGCAGAAGAGTGATGGCAGTCCATCTCAAAATCCGCCAACGTCGAACAAACACGGGTGCTTGGTCCTGTTTTTTAAGATCTGCAAACTTTACACTTTGCATAGACCTATTTAGGTTTGCTTTAGCTGTCTGGGTCATATCATGCTCTCACTTGTTCAAATAAGTGCAATAAGAAGTAGTACAGAAAGAGTGGGTTTTGGATTTTTCGCCTTCCACTCAGCTTTTATGTAATTCCTTGGTTTTTCATTGTTTGGAAGGGTTATTCGTCAAGGCAATTAAAGTTTACATTCCATTAGGTTTTGGCGATGGACATCCAGTAGTTCTTTGTTACAATGCAAGTGGAACATGTAGTTTGTTATTTAAACCCATTATGACTCTTTAATATATATCTTTGCTGACACACCAACATTGCAATTGCTATTGAATTAAGTTTGCATTTAAGAGGTGAATGCAGTTTGAATGTCTTAGCCTGCTGTCAAGACACTGTGCTATTCACTAATTGCCCTTGCACGCTCATTCACTTAACTTCCCTCTGATGATAACACGAAGTTGAATTTGTGTTTTTTTGTTCAAAGGCAAAGCTTTCTTAAAGGTGTAACAAAAGTAATGACGCTTTTTCAAAAGAATATACTATAAGCCATTTTGCTGTGTATGCCTTTTAAGCGCATCATTTACAACACAAACCTCACGCTCTCATTTTTTCATAACATTTGGAGGGTACCGCAGAACTCAGCTAATACAGTCTGTTCTGCAAAGGAACCCTAAACTAGGGGTGGGCACAACATGCGCTAGTCAGTATAGAGCAATCGTGGAATTACCCGAGAATTCTGTGAGATTATGCTTAATTGCACAAGAAGTGTAATTCCGTGTTTAGCACTATTTTTCTAGCACAAAAATGCGTCCTCATGTCCAAAATGGGCCCAACAATACATTTTGCACAAATAAATAACTCTAAATCCCAGAGAACCTGAAAGTACAAGTGCGAGCGGAAAAATGTGCTCCTGAGGTAGGATTTTCACCCAACTAACCCCCGGCATTTAGTGCTATTTTCATGTTGCAAAATGCCCTCTTTGTGTCCAAATTAGGTGTAAGAAATCATTTTATGCTAGGAAACAGTGCTGAATGTGTTGTTGGGGTAGAATTTTCCTCCCAAAATACTCCAAGCATCTAGAGATATTTTCTTAGTGCAAAATGCACCCTCATGTCCAAAATGGGCACGAGGATGCATCTCGCATTAATAAATACCTTTAAATAAAGCAGTACACACAAGAGTGCGCACGGGCGGCCACCCGTGGTCACTGAACGTACTCTTGCAGTAGGATTGTTTACCCCCAAATTTCTCTCAATTACGCGAGGAGGCATAATCGCGTTATTATCATGATCCCGCATCAAAGATCCCAGTGTGATTAAAACTACACCCGGGCCTACCCTAAATCCAACTTCTGTATTGTTGCAGCACAAGATGCTGCTTCAGTTTTTGTTTAGCTCACATGGAACACAGACACAGAGAATGTATTGTCGTCAGCAAATTGCATTACAGTATAAAAAGGCCAATACAGACCAGTTGCAGATTACATTAAAAACAATTTAAAATGTGAAGCACTTCTGTCACCCCATCATCATAAAGGTGCACATTAAATAATTAAAGGCATCCTAAAAATGCCCCTACAACCTGATATGGGTAATTATGCAATACTCGATGACACTAACATATGAATTTTCTATTGACAATGTGTAAAGTCCATGAACTAACAGCTAGTAGGACAGATACATAGTTAACAGTGCAAACATTTAACGAAAATGCACAATTAACTTATTAAAAAGCCCTGCAATTAAAACAATCTCATAATACAATTTATTACTAAAACCATATATAGCATGACCCTGATATCAGTCTTTTAGTAACACCAGTAGCATACAAGGAAATGGCCTATTAAATTACTCCAATAATTTATTTTTTGATAAATCCATACTTAGCAGATCTAAAGCGCCAACTGGCGCCTAACTTTCAACCACGCTGACATAAGTGAGAGGACACTGAGCTGACCATCAGTAGATCGCCTGTCCATAAACAGAGTGACAGTGCCTCGGCCACAGACCGGACACCCCAGCTCGAGTAAAGAAAACAGCCCGCGCCTGTGAACCTGCGTAAACTTTGTGCAAAACTACATAAAGTGCACAGCGGTGTCCATTCCACCAGCTGAACAATCACAATTTCCATCCTTTAGAAGTTACCGCAGCAAACTAGATATTCTTTTTTGGGGAAAATTCCCAGCCAAAAGGTTATATATAAAGAATGTTTCAATTCCAGATATAGCAAGACCAAGTACTTCTCGGTCCCAGGAGTCGTTTTAAGATCAAGGTATTTTAATG
The DNA here is from genome assembly GCF_964204655.1 of Triturus cristatus. Taxonomy (NCBI): domain Eukaryota; kingdom Metazoa; phylum Chordata; class Amphibia; order Caudata; family Salamandridae; genus Triturus; species Triturus cristatus. Next base: position 713,877,706 of record NC_140588.1, on the reverse strand, counting down.
TTAAGGATTTAAGTATATATTCCTCTATTTTACTTCTTGTCTAGCTCGATGGAATACGAACCGCTTTGCAGGGGGGTGTATGAGGTGTCACACCTCCCTAATAAATATATTTTCTGATAAATAATTGGGTGCAAGAGGTTTCCGATGGGTGTGGTGATGTGTCTGTCGGATTGTCTAGAGATTTTTACAGATAAAACACACACAATTTCCCTCTCTCTGTTTTGAAAAATCTTCAAAATGTTGGTTATTTTTTACAAAACCTCGTGTTTTCTCTAACTTAGTTGCCTTTTCCTGCTGCATTCCTCTCCCTTTCCACTGCCCCTTCAGCTCCCCTCACTCGCGCTTCTTGTTGTATAATGTATTTTAACATGAAATGCCAGCATGATATTTGGGAAATATGATGCCCCCCCCCCCCCTAATATCACAGACCAAACTACACCCTGCCGCTTTGGACAGCTTTGGACAGGGGCCTTCCAATAGCACTCTAGCTGCAGAGATACTAAGAGATTTGTATCATAATTCGATCAGTTACCAGGACCCCAACAACATATATTGCCATTTCTTGGATTGACTGTAAATACATTGAAGCATAAGAATTCCTTTGCACACGAATCCAATACACTAACAGTTTCTATTGGGCCTGCTCTGCGTTAGTGGAAATGCCCAATTCCAGGTACAATTCCAGGTACAGCAGCACCAGTGGAGTCCCAGGCCCTAAAATCAGCAGGGATCTTTCCATGTGTGCTGCGTTGTGCAGCACACATTGAAACAGCAAAAGGCCATTGTTAATGTGCAGGAAGGTGCCCCTTCCTGCACATAAAGAATCATTAAAACAAAATTACGTTTTGCAACTTCTGTGCGTTCTGCATTAAGCAGCACACATAGAAGTTACAAAACGCCAATTCTGATTGTTTATGTGCTGGAAGGGACACCTTCCTGCACATAAACAATTCTTATCCTCAAAGCAAGCACCCTTGCACTATGGTGCAAAGGTGCACCATAGTGCAAGGGTGCCTGCGTTTGCGCTGAGCTGCTATATTTAGCGTCAGCACAGGGAGAAACACAGGACTTGTAAATGCGGTGCATCCCTGCGTTTCAGAAGTGGCGGAACGCAGCGTTAAGCCATCAAGGCTAACGCACTCCGTCATTTCTTTTGCAAATATGCACCTTAATGTGGCTGCTGTATAACAAGGCTGCTTATATATGAGCATGAAAATACCAGCCTGGACTTTCCAATAAGAAATAGGAAACAAGATGGCCACCTCTTTAAGGTACATCAAAAAGAACTGCGTCCTCCTCTCTTCCTGTCCCGGGTCATCTTACTTTACTCAGTTACATCAAGGGGAGAAGTGGAGGGGATCCATTGATGCATGTGCACGTAAAGTGGCGCCAAGACTTATAACGTGCTCCTTGCGGGGCTGCTATGCTTCGAGCAGCCTTTGGTCTCAGCCAGTGTCTTCAACTCTCAGTGCGGCCGGAGTCAGGCATCTTCTGCTATATAATATCTTATTGTGGATGGATCCTGTGGTGAATTTGAACCATCCTAAATTAAAATCTAGCTTACCCTTGAACATGAGAACAGTTCATTGAAGACTGAGAGCTGCTTATAGACTGTGTTTACAGAAGTATGTGGGTCCTAACTAAAAACACATACAACCAGTCATACACCAAGAGGTGAATAAGAGTGGCTGAATAGCTGATCAGCAATTCAATATGTTTGTGTGTTTATTTGTTGCTAGTGGGATATGTGTACTGTAAAGGCACATATTTGTGTCCTTTGTACTCCATTCCATTCATCTTTCGACATTGAACGTCTTCACACTTTAGATTCACCTGAAATAGGTTCTGGTTTTCATTTGTGAGAGCATTTAGAAATCAGGGTAATTGCATCTGATTGTATTGTTTGAATTATGAGTATTGTATGATTAGTTAAAGACACAACCTTGCTGGTGTGACAGCAGATTATCCATTGAGATGAAAAACATCATGATGTCAGTAGTACTGTATAAAGTGTGCAATAATCCATGAGAAATCAATAGTTACTGCTTTAGCTATTGTTGGCTTTGCTGACAACTAAGAAATACTTTAAGAGGAACCAGGCAGCACTGTAAAACAGTTATGTCTTTAGTGGTTTAGCAATAAGATGGTATTACAAGGCCCTTCAAGTGATAAATGTCATTGTAGAGTAATGACTGCAGGATGGCAGTCACCTACCACTGCAGACAGCTATGAAGGTGATCATGAGATGAGACTTTGGAGCCATCACTCAACCCATTCAATGATTCCAGCAGCAAATAGTGTGCTTGTCTAGTGACTTCCCTTTATGGTGATGAGGACATACAAAGGCTTTAGTTTTAGGTGAAACCCGGTCCATCTGTGTTACAATAAAATGCGGATGTGTCTAACTATGTGAGTCTATGACCATTCTGATGGATGTCTGGACCACCATACAGATCCACACAAAAAAACTTTTTTGCATGACCACTCCCCTTAAATCAGGTGTTCAAAAATGTGATCACATCCCACTGCCTTCCGCCATTTGCTCCACATTGAGACCAGACTCAAGTTGAAATTGTCTGCTTTCGATCTATAGAAATTCATCAAAATTGCCCACGTATCTTGCTGATAAAATGAAAATATTTGTCAGTGATAGAAATCTAAATTGTGGCATCATTCCCTGTCTTAAAGAAACCCTAACTATGGAACAGTTCTTCTCTGGAGTGGTTCCATGCACCTGTAACTCTCGATTGGTTGACATTAGACTCCTAGTTTCTCTCGTGCAAACGGTGACATGGCTAAGTAAATTTTAATCACATCAATGCTTTTCTTTAACTATATTTGTATTGACACTCCAAAAATGCCAACCCGTAGCACAGGATAGGTCTTATAGTACCATGTCCCAGTAAGTCCTTAGTGTTCCACATGTCCACAACATATGAAGCAGGTCTGCTGAGTCTGACTTGCAAAGGGACCATTCACCCGTAACTAAGGTGTAGATTAGGTGTGGTCATCTGGTAAGCACTATTTAGGAGGCAAAATTGTACATATTTGAAGCAGGCATTCCGGGGTACCTTGCTGGGATATTCCAGGGTCCTAAGCCACTGCTAGTCATGGAACGCCTGCCCTAGGGAATCCCCTAGGAGACCTATAGAATAGGCCTGGGCGGTAAATTCTGTTCCGCTCACGGAATTTGCAGAATTTGGGTAATTTTGCTTTCAGCGGAAAATGCAGAATTGCCAAGATTTCCGCGACCCGGGGCTTCGTGGGATTTTTTTGCTTGTTCATGTTTTCAAAATGCGTGTTCACAAGATATTTTCCCCCCGAGCACGCAAACAGAGTTCGCAAACAGGAAAAAGCATCGCGAATTTCCAAAACAAGCAATTCCACATGTTTGCGGAACTCTGCATGCTCGCGGAGATTTTTTACCGTAGCGCGACTACGCAAATTCCGCCCACCCCTACTATAGACATGTTAATGCAGTCAGTGAGTCTCTCGAGAAGGCCCGGTATAGCCATGTCACCATTTTGGGTTGTTTCCTGTCCTCCGAAATTCAAGTGATGTTGCAGTGTCATTTTGAGTGCCCCGTATGTCAGGAAAGCCCTGCTATGTAGGTCATAGAGATCTTAAAGCTCCTACAAGGACATGAGTGTCCCATTGTTGAAAAGGTCACCAAAACCGTGATAATGCCGACTTCCTCCAATCTCTCTAAGGTGCGTCCAATGAAGATGCGACCACCAATTCAGGAGTGCCCAGAGCAGGATGAGTGGTGAGTAAGGTTAAGTGGTAGCTAGTGGGAAAAATATGACTTAGGGCCTGATTTAGATCTTGGAAGAAGGGTTATTCCGTCTGCAGAAATATAAATCCCATAGGATATAATGGGATTTATATTTCAGAGGATGGGATATCCATCACCATTGTTATGGAGTAACCCGTTCAGCGAGATCTAAATCATGTCCTAACCATAAAAGAGGATTTTGAGTTACAATTCTACAAGACACAACTTATGAACTGTTTAACTGTTCCAATTTGGAAGGTACAGCTTATTAGATGTAAACGGTAACTCCAATGGTATCCCATGGGAGAAGCTAGCCTTGCAGTGGTGAAAAACGAATATGAGTTTTTCACTACCAGGAAATAAAACTTAAAATTACATGTCCTACTTTTTAAACACATTTCACCCTGCTCTGTTGGCTATTTAGGGCCTACCCTATCGGTGACGCATATGTATTGAAAAAGGCTGGTTTGAACCCGGCAAAGGGTTTATTTACTCAAGCCTAATTGGCAATTTAAAACTGCTCACACACGCTGCAATCGCAGGCCTGAGACAGGTTTGCAAGACTACTTAAGATGGTGTCGCAACAAGTGTTGCAGGTCCTACTAGTAGCATTTACTCTACAGGCCTAGTGTACCAGCACCACTTTACTAGGGACTTATAAGTAAATAAAATATGCCAATTGGGGATAAGCCAATGTTGAGATGTTTTTAAGGAATGAGCACACAACCTTTAGCACTGGTTAGCAGTGGTACAGTGCATACAGTCCTAAGGCGAACAAAAACGAGATCCGAAAAATATAGAGGAGGAAGGCAAAAAGTTTGAGGGAAGATTATCCTTCGGCTATCAGGTCTAACACAAACAATAACGTGAGTTTGTTGGAAAGTGGACTGCACTTATCTGTTTTTCTTTAGAAATTTTTACCTGCCTACACATGGTCTCAAAATAGAGCAGTTGCAAGTGTATATCTTTAGATAGGACGGGAGAGAAAAAGATGGGTCCACAAGATTTCCTGGGCATAAACACATACATTAAGTTTTTGTGATTTACATCGTGTGCCGACCAACCGGTAATTTGGTGCCTCTCTGAGCTTTGTTTATTGCATCCAGATACATTTATTTCTGAAATTATCACATTGTGAATTAAACATTACTGGGCATGTGGGACCGGTCGTGATCTTCAGAGTGTCTTAATCACTTCTGGTAAATTCACTCAGTATGACTCCCTTTTTCTCTCCACATCTCGTCCATCTACATATCGTACACCTCATCAATTTCCTTTTCAGCACCCGCTCTTCACTCTCTTGTAAATACACTTCCTCTCATCTGCTTCACTTCACCACCTCCAATACACACAACGCACCCACTCATCGGTAAACACTATATTGTTTTTAACTTTGGCCTTGTTAATATTTTGGCAGCCGTTTACTTCAACATGTCAATTTTCACAGAAACTCAATTGTAAATGGAATGCTTGACCTTTGCTCTGTGCGGTCTAGAGAAAGACCAAAGATTGGATGACCATGTATTCTGAACATCTCTTTGACTCCGTGACAGGCACTCTGAGTAACTACCACTGCCTTCAGCCTCAACTCCAGAGCTCTCAATCGTGGCCTACAGGCGTTTCCGTTCAAAGCATGCATTCTATAAGAGTAATAAGCTACACAAACAAGTAAAAAAACCGTTTTATGTGTTTTCGTTTATGAATGACTATAAGAACAGTATGTTGGTCCATTTATCACAGAAATAATGTTGAAAATTGAATCCATACTTAGCAATTTTTACAAATCTTCTCGGGGAGGACCCTGAAAAAACATTAGGCTCTCTCACACATTAATAAATTATTTGGTCTCATGCCTCACCACTTTCAAATTCCACCAGCCACCACTGAATTTGTCTCTAAATAGAAAAGCACCCAAAGTCGTCCAATTTAGTCAGCCTTTTAGAAGCAAAAAGTACTGCAGTGAAGTGAAGATTGGTGGCCAGCAAAGCACTACCAGTATTAACCACCAGCTAATCAGAAAACAAGTGTTTGTGTTGCAATGCAAAACACGCCAATGCCTCTCTGTGAGCATCTTTGCAGTCCAATGCACAGAAATAAACAGTTTTTTCAAACTTGGCAATTGCTTGCTTGGGTCACATTGGTTAGTTAAGCCAGAGCAAGTTAGTCCTCAAAGAGAATACAAAAGTTATTATATAGCAGTACAACCAAGAAAAATACAACGTAAACTTCATACAAATATAAATTGTAGTAAACCTAATAAGGAAAAGTGTCCCAGTAATGAAGTTTACCATCAGGCTTACAGTGTACTATAATCTAAGAATATGCCCTGTTGGACCAACTGGAGGCTTTTTTATCAAAAGGATCTAGGGTATCTGGAGTCATCTAGCAGGAGGCTGGCTGCTCATAGAAGCTATCAAAAGGTTTGAAAAAATTTGAGTTGTCCAGGTTCCCAAGTAAGGATGAGTATATGTGGCCAGTTTGAAGAAGCAGGCTCTGAAGTGCCAAACTGAGTTTTATAGCATTTGATGGAGCTCATATCACTCAAAGGGGTTTAAGTGAGAAGTGGCTAGCTTGGCAAATCATTTCACATTCAGATATCCTTAACTTGCCATGTTTATAACTATTCTTGATAGGTTGCAAAGCCCATAGTGTGTATAAACCCTTCCATTAGCCCCTGGTTCAAAACAGGATTGATTGCCAAGGCCATGAATCACCTGTCTGTTCGAATATGGAATTTATGTTTGATGTATAAAAGGGTGAAGAATTTACCCAGAAGTGAAACTTTAAGGAGACACATATTGACCACACATATCAATGAAAGGAATGTGAAAATGTGAAGGAAATTAATATTTTTTGTATTTCTTTATTTTCACATTATTTGTATTATTTTTTAATTTAACATGAAATCATATTAAACAAGTATATATATATATATATACACACACACACACACACACATGCATAGATATGTGTGTATAAATAAATATATATGTTTATTATATATGTATATATATGTGTGTGTGTGTGTGTGTGTGTGTATATATATATATATATATATATATTCAATGAAAAAACCATAGGTTTCACACATGTTATAGTTAGCTGGAAATTTTACTGATAAAAAACCAATGAAATTCCCCCGTTATAGTTACTGTAGGCAACTATAACTCACGCGACCGCAATCCTCTGCTGATGCTAATACTGTATTTAGACACTTATTTGCCCATGTCTTCTTCCATTAAATTTTAGCTATACATATATTACAAATATTTTTTTTTCATAAAGACACATATGTCATCAGCAGAGGATTGCGGTCGCATGAGTTATAGTTGCCTACAGTAACTATAACGGGGGAATTTCATTGGTTTTTTATCAGTAAAATTTCCAGCTAACTATAACATGTGTGAAACCTATGGTTTTTTCATTGAATTAGCAAGGTTTTTTAAATGCTAATTCCTAACTATAACGTGTGTGAAACCTATGGTTTTTTCAGTGAATTTGTACGGTTTTTTAAATGCTAAGTTACTTTACGCCATTCGTGGCGTGCACGCCCACTTAACGCAGTTCGTTCCGTGCGCGCACGGTGCGCTTCGCGCACCGTGCGCGCACAGTGAGCACGCGGTGCGCTTCGCGCACCGCGCGCCCACTTTACGCAGTTAGTGCCGTACACGCAAGGTGGGCACGCAGTGCGCTACGCGCACCGCGTGCCCACGTTACGCACCGTGCGCACATGGAGGACATATTATGCGCTTCCTTGTGATGGGTAATCTGTTAAATTTAATTTGTAAGTGATGACAATAATATGCCATGCACAGAGAGTGTTTTTTTTTTTAATTAAATTTTTTTGCGTAAGCGCACCGTACGCGTACGGTAAGCGTAATCGGCGAAATTTTCAAAAAATAAAAATTTACCGTTTTTGGCCTTGGGGGATCTTTGAGGACTCAACTAACATGGCTATGTGCATGGGCGCTGTCTAAACAGCCCCTTTATATGTTTTTTGCCTTTGTTTACAGCCCCCCCCTCAGAGTGCGAGAGAGAAAATGGCGGCCGCCGCTTCCTGGTTTTGACCGATTCGAATGTTTACTTAGATGTAACAGCCAATCAGAATCGCGCTCGCGCACGCCACCGTACGCGTACGGTAAGCTTACGGTAAGCGTACCGTAAGCTGGCTCAGATATATATATTGATTTAAAGGCTATTTTCTCAGAATCTACTGAACAGATTTACACCAAACCTACAAAAGGCACTTCCTTGACCTGAGGACTACCTCTCTGCCAAATTTCTAGTAATTCTGTTCAGCCGTTCGGGCTGTAGCCCTGTCTAAAGGTCCTATGGAAAAATGCATGGGAAAAACGCGTTTTGGGACCCCCCTTTTATCTCAGCCCCCGCTTGACGAATCCCCCCGAGACTTTCAGGGTAGGAGCGGAGCGTAGCGCCCCACTTATTTTGAGAAATTCGCGAGGATTCGTCGACCGGCGCCAAAGTTATTCAAAATAGAATGTTGCGGATTTCCTATGGAAACAGGGTCCTAACTATAACTACCTACTGGCGACCGCCAGTAGGTAATATATATATCTGCAAACAAACTTAGTTTTATTAGGCAATACACTCTACTTGTTTAAACACTGAAAGTGTCTTGAACATGAGTGACAATGAAAAGTGACAACAGACATTAAATAATAACCATAGTGCATAGACACAGAAAAAGTACAATAAAGTGAATATGGCTGCGGGCGCCAACCTTGGAATATAGTCATAATAACGAAATACCAGTTGATTGACCATATACAAAATCATATTAGGAAATCAAGTCTATACAGTAAATATAACTCAAAAAGATGATGGACGGAATGTTGAACTTTGACAAATTTTCACTCCCTGACCCAGATCTGGGTTTAAGCCATTCATTATTTTGCTTGCCACGCCATTCCAGTTTGGACCCAGCCATATGCAAATCAGCATTGACCCTGTTCCTCATTGGAACAGTCCACACCGAACTGCCAGGCCAGGTCCTCCCTTGACCGGAAAACAAGCATCCTGGGATGAGTTTTGGGGCATTACCCCTCATCAGCTAGGCTAGCTTAATACTGTTGGCGTAGTGAGCATTGTACCCACTTGTGGGCATACCCTTCCCACTTAGGGTGAAAATTCAACACAACAGGATGATGGACAGAATGTTGAACATTATCAAATATTCACCCCCAGTCACAAATTTGGGTTTAATCCATTGTTATTTTGCTCGCCTCGCCATTACAGTTAGAACCCAGCAAACAAGCTTTGACCCTGTTCCCCATGGGAACAGTCCAGACCTGAACTGTCAGTCCAGGTCCTCCCTGGACCGGAAAATAAGCATCCTGGGACCAATTGTGGGGCATTACCCCTCATCCATCAGGCTAGTTTGGAAACTGGTGACGTAGCGAGCACGGGGCCCACGTCTGGGCAAACCCTTCCCACTTAGGGTGAAAATGCAGCACAAAAAGATGATGGGTGAAATGTTGAACATTGTCAAACATTCACCCCCAGTCACAGATCTGGGCTTAATACATCGTTATTTTGCTCACCATGCCATTCCAGTTTGGACCCAGCCATATGCAAATCAGCCTTGACCCTGATACCAATTGGAACCGTCCAGCCAAAGTTGCTAGGCCAGGTCCTCCATGGCCCGGAAAACAAGTACCCTGGGACTGGATTGAACCCAAATCTAATAGTGACTGGGGGTGAGTGTCTGAAAAGTTTCAGCGCTCCATCCATCATCTTGTGTTTGCTTTGTTCGCCCTAAGATGGCAGGGTATGCCCAGATGTGGTTCCCTGGCTCACTTTGCCACTGGATTAAAGCTAGCCTTGTTGATGAGAAGTGTTACCCCTAAACCGGTCCTAGGATGCTTGTTTCAGATCCAGGGAGGACCTGGTCTGGCAGTTCAGGCTGGACTGGTCCCTTGAGGAACAGGGTCAAGACTGATTTGCATACAGCTGGGTCCGAACTGGGGTGGTGATGTGAGCAGAAGAATGATGATAGATTTAACCCTGATCTAATAGCGACTGGTGTGCATGTCTGAAAGGTCTCGGTGGCTTGTCTATCATCTTATTGTGTTTGCGATATACATCAAATATAACACGCAGTTAAAGGGTAATAAGTCCATTCTCATGGAGACTGTACATAAGAGACAGAGGGGGCAGATCTCATATGTACAGTCTCTATAGGAATTGACTCATTACCCTTTAGCTTCACGTTATATTTGATGTATATTCTTGATTTCCTCGTTTGAGGGCATACACTCTAGACTAATATGATTTTGTATTTGATCAATCAACTGGTATTCCGTTATCACAACCACTCTCCAAGATGGCTGTTTAATGCCTGTTGCCACTTTTGATTGTCACTGGTGACTTAGATATTCAACTTGTTGGAAGTGCTTGTGACTTCTCTCCGCTATCTGGAGTTTTTTTGTGGATTTATTCGGGTCCCATGCCCAGTCATGTGCCGCACTTAGGGGCCAAGAGCTTTGTGGGACTACACACACACACACAGACACATACACACACAAACATACATATATATATACAAAAAAACACACACACATATATAGCTCCATGTTGTGGGACTGGTGTTGGATCTTAAGTCCAACACTTTCCCTACTGTTCCATAGACTGAAGTTGGAATAGTAAGTTAAACGATTCCAAAGTCCAGTGCCCCCCTAAGGGAAGTCGTTGTAATGACTTGAATGGTAAAGGAACAAGTGATAACATTACATTTGGGGTAGAGACTGATTTGTAAAGGCATGCATGGTAAATGCATCGGGGGTTCCGTCATACATCCCAAAATGAATGTGCTAAAACACAAAACTTTAATTAAATTAAATGCATGAACTCAAATTGGGGACACTTCCACTCACAGGTGTTCATGTATAGTTAGGGAACATTTTGGATAGTTAGTAGAAAGTTGTTGGAAAGTCATCCTGTGCCCTGGGCACCCCCAACGTTTTGCTGACTGGTACTGGTGGTAACTGACTCTGACTGACCCTGGGCTCTACCTAACCAGGCCCAGGGCCAGTACTATGCTGAAAGAGACACATTTAGAATACAGTGAAGACACCTACATACACTAGGGTACACTATAAGTTGGAGTACCCCTGTGATTGGCATGGCCTACCCTCTAAGGCCCTAGTACATAATAGGGCAGGGGGGTTGAAACTACCTTTCAGTCCCTAGTATATAATATTGCATGGCTGTTTAGAGGCCAGCAGTCCTTTCTGCACTTGCATTTGTGCACTGCTGAAGCCTGAGGTCAGTTTTAAAGTAGCTCTGTGTTGCAGGACTGCTTTTAAAAAGTATATTGTGCCCAAACTCGACTTTGGTGTTTGGGGCACTTAAAAATGGTTAACCTACAATGTTTTGGCATATTAGGTACCCCCAGGCTCTCCCCTAGGTGTCCCAGGGAAGGGGGATCAGGTATTGTTTAAGGAGGACTCTTATAAAATGTGTTTTATATGACCTGGGTTAAGTGAAATGGCACATTTCACTCACCACATTGTGATAAGGTGCTGCCCAAAATCGACTTTGGTGGTAGGAGCACTGTGGAGGGAGGATCTGCAATATTGATACATATTCAGAACCCCTAAATTTGTCCTCTAGGTGTTCCTGGGGTGGGGGCCCTGCAGATATATGTAGAATACTTTTAAATATGTTTGTATAAGCCCTGGTGCTGGAAAATGGCCCCAGTCATTTTTCCCATTGCAGATCCTATGCCACATAGGTTCACATGGCAGTAAGTTATGAATTAATAACTCTTGATAGGAGAAGGCTAAATGTCCCATTCAAAGACTTCCAAGAATGGTATTAATAAACTCAACAATATGATATTGTTGAATTTCTCCTAAAAGGTACATACAAGAAGTTATAAGACATTCTTGTTTGTAAGCCCAGATTCAGCCTTCCAGTGGTCTGTCCTGATTGGTCAGAGTTAAGTGGATTACCCAGGCTTCTTTGAGGGAGGTGATAAAGAGCCCCTGGGGTTGACCAGCTCTGCTGGGAGGGCAGTGTCCTGTTGCACAGGAATGTCAGCGCAGGGGGAGGAGTCGTAAACAATGGACTTCAAGGGAAGGGGAATACATCAGTGTCATTTACAACTCCACTCTTTTGACCCTAAGCCAGATGCTAGGATTAAGGAAGGAATTAACAGATGCAAGGGAGAGAGACTATCTAGATTAGACATCCTAGGGATGTGTTTAGCCAGCTCCTCTCTCCCTGCTGGAAACTCCGCCATTATGAACTTGGAAGAATTGGTGCACTCTGGGACAAAATAGAGCTACATTCTGCAGGAAGTGGTCAGACCTTTGGGTGGTACCCTGCAGCCCATTGGACATGAGGGACCTCCTGCTTGACCCAGAGAAGTTGGAATAAGTATCTGAGAAGGGCAGAGCCCCTCAGATCTGCTGCTTGAAACTTAAGACGCAAAAGACAGACCATGCTGGAAGTTGGATGTGCATTTCCTAAGGCCTGCACCCTGAAGACTGTACCTTCTGCACCATCTGAAACTACAGCCTATGGATTACCTTGCTGTATAAAAAGAGTAAAGAGTGGACTCCCTGCAAGCTACAGGTTAACAGACCTCACCTGGAACATCACCACCAAGAATCCTCAACCTGGAGAACTACCAGTGGATTCGTAAGGGTCTTGTCCAAGTGGATTGTGGGAACTGAAGTCCTCAACTTTTAAGGACCATCTTTGAGCTTCCAGACACTTGGAGTGAGTTTGAGACTCTTTGGGACCCTTTGGGGAACTTTGGAACAACTTTGGAAAAAAGCTCCATAAGGTGACCGACTTAACCTGGCCATCCAAGCCGCCTGCCTTCAACCGCGAGTCGGCCTGCCGTCCAGGTTTGTGCCACTGAAAAGCTCCGTAGGTCCTACTTTCAGAGTTGGACTGGGAATAGTCAAAGTCCGAGGCCGGCAAACCCTCACCGAATCCGGCCTGGTGAAGAACATCAAGGGACCCTGTGAGAAAAATCTCTGTAAAAGTTTCTAAGTCCAAATGAAGAAAAGGTGACCGGGAGCAACCACGAAAGCCAAGCTGCCTGCCTTCAACTGCGTGTCAGCCTAGATCCTTGGTTTGTCCCGCTGGAACACCTTGGAGGTCGGACTTCCATAAGTTTGACCAGGAGCTTGTCGCAAGGCAATCCGGCGAACCCTCACCGAATCCAAACTGGCTGAGAGCTTCGAGAGACCCCGGAAAGAAAATCTCCAGAAAAGTTTCTTAGTTCGAAGATAAAAACTTTGACCCAGCCCTACCATGAGGAGTAGCTGCTTCAGGGCTTCATCGCGGTCAGACTGAAACTTTGACTTTGACCCGGTCTAACGCGACCAGATGTCCCGATAAGGTGCTATAGGTTCCTATTTGCTAGAAAGTGCTAAATCTTTGAAAATTCATATCTCTGGTTCCCTACATTGGATTTTTGTTGTTGTGGTGTCATTTTAAAGATATTTTTTCATCAAAAAAGAATGGATCACTTGTACCTGTTATCCAGGGTTAAATGATTTTACAGCTGTTCCTTAAAAAACCCTCATTCACGTTTTAGATAGTTCGTGTGGCAGTATATCTTGATTCTCCGCCTTAATAACGTGACGGTATCATCATTGGGTTTAGTATTGTGCTACCTCCACCCGGAGGGAACCACTGGATATTTGCAGTAGTGATCAGAGATAAAAAAATTGGATAGAGTGCTCGTGTATAGTGAAATTAAAAGGGATATTTCCTCATGCTGCCTAGACTGTAATTTTTATTGTTGTCTGGTGCATGGGAAAAGAATAAAAATAGAGGAAGTTGTACAGATAGGGCAGTTAGTGAGTCCGTTGTACAATCAGTCCAGGGTGGGTCGACATGTTTCAGCTCCTCGTGTGCCCCGTAGGGTCAGGTGAGCTTTCTTCAGGACCTATGGGTGTTGTGTTGGAGAGGGGTATTACCCTCTGTATGGGAGGGGAGTTCAGATATAGATTCGCTGAGCTCTTAGAAGAAGGTAATTTCCTTCAGAACGCTCCGCATTGGGGCTTCAGAGGAAGATTTTCAGCGCAGTTCCTCAGGAAACAGGAAGACAGCGTCAGCACAAGTCGTGCAGAGCGGTAATCCCGCTCAACTGCGCTGAAAATCTTCCTCTGAAGCCCCAATGCGGAGCATTCTGAAGGAAATTACCTTCTTCTAAGAGCTCAGCGAATCTATATCTGAACTCCCCTCCCATACAGAGGGTAATACCCCTCTCCAACACAAAGATTGCAAGTAGGATTTCGGCGACTCCAGTGGCCTTGGGACTCATGCAAAATTTTGGGTAAGATATAGGAAGCAAAGCTTTAATGGTTAAAGTTGTTTTTGTCTCAATCGCAATTTATGTCAGCCTAATGTTTTGTTAATATTGACAGGCACTGCTTGTATTTTACGATGGAATGGAAACAATATTTTTCATGAACAAAAATATAATCAGAAATAGTAGCGAAACACAGTGATTGCAAATTCCAGGGAAATAGAAGAGTGTGAATACATTTGACTTCACTTGTTAGATACAGGTGATGTACGAGTAAATCAGCTATTTAATCAAAAGTTGCTAAATATATATTGTGGGAGCGAGCATCACTTAGGCACAAGCGCCATTTATAAATAGAACCGTCCTGTGAGGCCAGTGTGCTTTAAGAGATTATAATCTGAAGGTAATTCGACACCCTTCACAGGAAACAACAGTGGTATGAGTTCCGTCTAGGTACATTCATAACCAGAAACATGCTGGAAAGCCGTTTTTGTGGTAGGCGGATTTTGAGAATGAAGATGGCATCGTCATATCGCAATGCCTGTCCTGTCCGAATTCTAAGGCCAGGCATGGCAGGAAGAGGAGGAGCCGGGAAGGAATAAGGAGGCGCGCGCATGTAATGATATAAAAAAAAGACCCGTGTAAAGTGCAGCCGGTGTCACATGTGTTTGTGGGGCCAAAACATGAAACTGGTGACGAGGCTGGGATGCGGAGTCACCCCCTCCACCCCCTGCGGTGCCGAAATCTAGCAGACGAAGCAAGCGCTGCCGCAAATGAAAAGCGGAGTGTTCAGGCTGCTGGAGAACTCGTGAGTGACAGCCAGCACATCGAGGAGGCCCGCAATCGATATTATTATTATTATTATTATTATTATTATTATTATTATTGCATATCAATGAACAAGTGACGTCAGTGGCGCAGCATCACAGGAAGGTGCCATTTCACCTACAGCAAGCAGTAGACGCCAAACTCCAAGACCTACTAAAAGCAGACATCATAGAAAGGTCAACCGGACACACGCCGTGGGTGTCGCCAGTAGTGGTTGTGCCCAAGAGAGGGCAGGACAACAAGGTTTGCCTATGTGTGGACATGCGAGCTCCAAACACAGCCATCGAAAGGGAGTGACACCCAGGATCCCACATCAGCGATATGATTACACGCCTAAACGGAGCAACAGTCTTCTCGAAACTAGACCTCAATAAGGGGTACCATCAACTTGAGCTGCATGAAAAATCGAGATACATCACTACATTCACCCGACACCAAGGACTTTTCAGATATAAACGCCTCAACTTCGGGATCTCGTTAGCTGCCGAGATTTTTCAGGAGGCTGTTCGGCGAGTCATACAAGACATTCCAAGTGCATTCAGCTACAGTGATGATATCTTGGTGTTCGGAGAAACCCAGAAAGATCACGACAAGGTGCTAGACTGAGTGTGTCACGCCCTCCTCAACAGCAATCTCACACTTAACCAAGACAAATGTGAGTTTCACAAATAGACTCTCAAATTCTATGGCCACATCTTCTCAAAAGAAGGCATGAGACCTGACCCTGAAAAGGTATCGGCACTATCGGACACTCCACAGCCGCATGATGTTAGCAACATCCGCTTGTTCCTGGGCATGGCCAGTTACTGCGCCCGCTACATCAAAGATTATGCAACCATAAGCTACCCACTACGAGAACTCACTCGACAAGGACAAAGTTTCCAGTGGTTAGCACAGTGTGAACAAGCCTTTAACAAAATCAAGGCAGCTGTGAGTTCAGCCATCAACTTAGCATACTTCAACCCCAAACGGAAGACGGAAATCACGGTGGATGCCAGTCCTGTCGGACTAGGAGCGATTCTGGCGCAATATGATGACGAGGACGACCAACGCCACATCGTTGCCTACGCCAGTCGCAGCCTCACCGACACAGAAAAAGCATAGTCCCAACTGGAAAAAGAGACTGGCGGTCGTGTGGGCGCGTGTATATGGGAAGCACTTCACACTCATCAATGATCACCAAGCTCTAATAACCATTTTTGGAAACCCCCGGGCGAAGATGCCTCCGCGGATTGAACGATGGGGAATCCATTTGCAAGACTACATGTACACCATCATTCACAAACTGGGGAAGGCTGAAAACCCAGCAGACTACATATCGCGGCACCCACAAGCTTGGACGCGATTGCGACACTCTGTAGCTGAAGAATATCTCCACTTCGTCATTGACCAGGCCTGCCCACCTGCCGTTCCACTAGAAGCCATCATCAAAGCCTCTGCCAAAGATGCTACACTCCAAAACATCATGCATCGTGTCCGCACTGATTCGTGGAGACACCTGGAAGAACCAAAGACGAATGTCGCCATCGACACTCAGGAACTCATGGCATTCAAACACGTCAAGGACGAACTCTCTATCAGTGCCAATGGCTTGCTACTAAAAGACCGGAGGATCGTCATCCCTCACCAATTGAGACATGGAACCGTCAACATGGCACACGAAGGACACCGAGGGGAGGTAGCCACGAAGAAAGCGCTGCAAGAGCGCGTCTGGTTCCCTTCCCTTTTCCAGATGGTAGAGACCACGCTCCAAGACTGCCCACACTGTCAACTGGTAGGGCGAGAAGAATCACATGCCCCTTTGCAGATGTCAGACCTCCCAGACAGTGTATGGCAACAAGTAGCCGTCGACTTCTTTGGCCCGCTGAAGTCGGGAAAATACATCATCATCATCATGGACGAATACTCCCGATTTCCCATTGCCCACCAGATTTCCTCTACCAAAGCGACCACTGTCATACCCGTCATTGACGAAGCTTTTGCCGCGTGGGGAATCCCCACAGTGGTAAAGACTGACAACGGACCACCTTTTAATGGACAAGAATTTTCAGAATTCGCGAGACACCTGAATTTCAAACACCGAAAGATCACTCCATTGTGGCCCCACGCCAATGGGATGGTGGAACGATTTATGGCCACTATAAAAAAGACAATGCAACAAGCTGAACTAGCTCATCGCGACATTTAGCCAGCGCTAAATGAAATACTACGGGCGTACAGGACCACGCCACACAGCACCACAAATCAATGTCCCACCACTCTGATGCTCGGGCGAATTCCATGCACCCGGATACTGACCACAGACGCTGTCACACAAAACAGAATCACGACTTCAGACCACAAGACCCTGGTAGAATTAGATCGGACCAAGAAGGCACAGATGAAAGAATATGCAGATCGCCGCAGACATGCCAAGACGTCCGACGTTCAAGAAGGAGACTGGGTGCTGGTGAGACAGGAAAGGAGAACTAAAGCGGACAGCCGCTACCATGCCCATCCGCTGCAAGTACTAAGAAGGAAAGGGACCATGATTACATCTGAGTTGTTAAACAAGAGAACAACCAGAAATGTGTCACACTTTAAAAAGTGTGACCCGACAGCATATGCTCAGGCCCGGAGACCTGACTCGGACACAGACGTGTCGAGTCAAGAAGAAAACAACCATGAAGAACCCATACGGATGTTGGAGACCTGCAATCTGAGAGAAAGGCGCCCCGACAACCAACCAGCCGACCACGAAAAACTATTCGGAAACCCACCCGACTCATTGAGGAACTCTGAGAAACATCGAACATTCAAAATACAAAAGGGGGAGATGTCATGTCGCCATGCCTGTCCTGTCTGAATTCCAAGGTCAGGCATGGCAGGAGGAGCCGGGAAGGAAGAAGGAGGCGCGCGCATGTAATGATATAATAAAAAGATGCGTGTAAAGTGCAACCGGTGTCCCGTGTGTTTGTGGTGCCAAAACACGAAAGGCATGTGTTGTTTTCTTCAGATGTGCTGCATGCTAAGGCATCCATGTTGAATTTCAAGTAGAAAACAAGAGGGGGCGTGTCCGCTACAGCTTAATAGGGCACTCAAAGGCGGCCATGCTAAAAGAAAGTGGACCGATGCCGGTGAGCAACCGCTCTTTCCTTGCAAGTGAGGACGGTCTGGGAGCAGCAGACCACCATGGAAACCGATGGGAAAGTAAGGAGCACAGCTCTTTGTATTGCATGCCCCCTTTCCTGGTAGCAAAAACACACCGCGCACGACAGCTAATGTTGAATGTTTTGCTATTTGGTGTTATTTCAGCCACAGCATAGCTCCGAAGCATCGCGTGGTGCATTGTTGTTTGTGTCGAGCACAGGATCTTAGAATACAACTATTCACCGATCAGGCACCACCCTCGCATGCAAGTGATGGCCCGAGTGAAATGAATACATAAGTGGCATGAAAAGCATGTATATAAAAAGGGAACTGGAACGCTCTACATTTGTATTCCTCCATATAACGTTTGATTTTAGAGTTGGTAGAATAAAGTTTCAGCTTTCGTTAGGGTAGAACATGGATAATATACGGGGTCTTTAAAATGCATTATTTAATAGCTGCAGGAGATAGTGTCCCTTGCCCAAGGGCAGCTTCCCGCTGCATGATTTAAGTACCACCGTGGCCTGGAGGAGGTGACGATTAAAGAAAATAGTGCTCACCGACTTATGAAGCAGACCGTTTAACTTATGAAGCAGACCGTTTAACGCCACAAGTAAAAGGTCCAGGCGGTAACAAGGAGGGATAACTAAGCCATTTCACAAATGAAAAGCAACTATTTCACAACAACAGAAACAGGAACCAATTGAAAAGAGGGATGGGGAAATGGGCGGAGCTTCTATATCGTACCTCAATACAGCATGGCTCGCAGCGCATGCGCTGCCCAGGCTTGGCCTAAAAACTGCAAAATCATCATGGTCTGCGCAAAAGTATCATTTCTTTACCAAATCAGAACCCAAGAAAAATTACACGTCATTACCATAACACATAATCACTATCTGATTTTTTTTAAAAGTCATTGAGAACAAGGGAAAGCTCATAGAAAGGCGTGCAATCATAACGTTGGAAATAAACCATTACATGTTAACTTGATTGTGCTCTGCAGAGCCTGTGGTAGGAATATGTATGCGGATGGGGGGGAACAGGAGTGAGTAGCAGAAATTACATCCATCTTGTCCAAGATGGCATCTAACAGCAAACTGTGCCATAAGTAAAACTTAGTAATACGCACAGTTCTGCACATCTTATACAATTTGTTGCAATTGCAATCATGTTCATTTGGCCCATATTGAGGTCCTCCGCAGCCAACAATGTGATAGTCCCCAAATGTTGACTCTCTTCATGGGGGGGAGGGGGAAGTTTTGTGAATAGTGCATCACCATCCTGGAATGCCCTTCCGCTCCATCTAAAAACATAAACAATCTGTTGGCATTCAGAAAAGCCATAAAAACCTGGTTATTCAATGCTGCTTGACTTCCATTTCTTTTTTGCTTCTTGACATTCTGCATTGATCTTCTGAGCTGGATTAGGTTTTTCTGTCCAAGCTAGCGACAAGACACCTCCGGGTAAACATGTGCTTTATAGGTATATTTAACATACAATATGTCTGCAAAATCGAAAGTAAAAGGCATATTAATTGTCATTATTAATGCACAAAATATAAACCCTGAAAACAAACTAACATCTGTATGATGTCAAACTAACCCTGAAAACAAACTAACATCTGTAGGATAATAATAAATCTTCTTTATTCGGTTTTTGAAGAAAAAAACAACCATAAAAGAATTTCAACAATAACATACAATTTGATAAAAATAATCCATAAAATAGATTTGATTAAAATGTTCAGGAAAATAATTATTATTAATACAATTTAAAAGTATATTATACCATATAACCTCAAATAACCGGCTATACATCCTCAAAGATTTTTCCTATGATAAAAAATGCATTTAAGAAAAGTACTAACACTTTTGGAGACAAATTCAGAGTCCAGGAATTGCAACCGTAACATAGCTGGCCGGCACCTTATAAAACCTAACCGTCTCAACACAGGAACTAACCAGAGTTTGCGGTGTGAAGTATAATATTTGCAGAACAAAATAGTGTGCATTGTAGATTGCTCTGCTATTTCGTCACATGGGCACACCGGCAAATGTTCCTCCCAAGTGTTTTTAAGAGGGAAGGCAACTATCCTGTGGAAGATGTTTAACCTAAATCTGGTCAATAAAAACCGCTCAAACTGCGACTGGACATACGTCAGATATGGTTCGATATCCAGAGTTGTCATCACTACCATGGAATGGCGAACCAATGGTTTCCGTACCTCTGCGCACATACGTGATTGTTCGACATGGGACAGTGCCCTTATTTTTAGTTCCTTCTTGGGTATTTCAGAAATAAGTTCTGGTGTCAGATAATATTTACCCAGACCTAGGTCAGATAAAAAGTGTTTTATGTACATCAGCCACTCGATCTTCCCCACGTGGTCCAATGACATACAATCTGCCAGTAGCTTCTTTGTGAAGGTATTTTTGGTCGAAGTCCAAACGCGGCGCCACAGTAGGAGTGGTTCAATTTTTGCGAGGTCCTCAATATGGGGAGTCCCCAATTCAGTATGGCATGCGAAGGTGGAGACTCGTTTTGGAGCCGCCAGGAGAAATCTCAAGAAGTTGTTTTCTGCCACCTGGAGGGAGTTAGTATTTTTGTATCCCCAAAGGCCTGCTCCGTAGAGTGCTGTCGAAAGGCATTTTGCTTTGTAGATATGGAGAAGCTCTACGGGTGGCCTCTTACCCAGTTTTTGTGAAAATTTTATTAGGGCGGCATTTGCCCTCAAAAGGTGATGTTTGCGGGCTTCTATGGCTGGCTTCCAATTTAGTTTCGCATCTATCATTACACCAAGATATGGGTATTGGTCCGTTGGTTCTAGCCTTTCCTTGTCTAGATAGATACTCTTCCCCCTTTTTCTGCCCTGCCCCACACCATAACAAACGTTTTTTTTATATTTATGCGAAGGTCTAATTTGCCCATGAAACTTGCGTACCGTTCCGTTGCCTTTTGTAATTCTCGTGGGGTACGTGCAAGTATCACGGCATCATCCGCGTATAAGAGCGCTGGTATCAAGCGTTCTCCAACTCGAGGGAGGTCCTG
The DNA here is from genome assembly GCF_964204655.1 of Triturus cristatus. Lineage (NCBI taxonomy): Eukaryota > Metazoa > Chordata > Amphibia > Caudata > Salamandridae > Triturus > Triturus cristatus. The sequence continues at coordinate 713,856,635 of NC_140588.1, read as the reverse complement.
GGCCCCCTGTAACATCTCCATCTCAAGACCATTTGTATATAACGAAAAGAGAAAGGGGGCCAGGACACAACCCTGCCTGACACCACGCTCTACTGCAAATGAATTCGAGAGTTCTCCCCGGACTCCAAAGCGTACCCTGGCAGAGGCATTCCTATATAATTCACGAAGGAGAGTTACTAGGACCGGGTCTACACCCATTTTGCTAAGAATTATCCATAGTTTCGAGTGAGAGACGCAGTCAAAAGCCGCGGACAGGTCAACTTAGACCATATATAATCTGCCCCGCTTTGCAGAGACATATTTCCCCATAATTAGGGACAAATTTAGGGCCTGCTCAATTGTCCCAAAGCCCTCCCTGAAGCCAAACTGGATATCAGAGAGGACCCTGTCATCGTCCACCCACTCCTGGAGTCGCTGGAGAACCACTCTGCCCAGTACCTTCTCCAGAGAGTCCAGGAGCGAGATTGGACGATAGCAAGAAACATCCTCCCTATCTCCCTTCTTGAAAATAGGGACCATGGTTGATTGTGTCCAGGATTTAATTAAACCGCACTTCATTACTGCGTCGAATACCCTTTTTAAGATGGGGGCCCACAGTCCTAGATTAGATTTAAAAAAGTCCACTGGCACACCATCCGGGCCAGGGGCTTTCCCACTTTTGCTTGATTTAACTGCATTGATGATTTCAATTAGTGTGACATCTATTGAAATTGGGAAGGAATTGGGCTGGGTACTCCTGACATTATCTTCTATTAGGTCAGTTTCTGAAGGTTTGGCAAAGATTTTTGAGAAATGGTTTACCCACGTCGGGCCATCAATTGCCACATCTACTGATGGCTGATTGCTATTATCTTGCAGAAATGGAGCCTTGACCAGTTTCCAGAAGGCATCGCTGTTTCTAGTCAGGGAACTCTCATGGAGCTGATCCCATAATGCTTGTTTCAATTCTTGTTTCCTGCCCTTACATACTAAAGTATAAGTTCTTCTTAGCCTCCTAATCTCGTCCTGGTCTCTAGTGACTTTTGACAGGGCTCGCTTTAATTTTTTATGTGCCATAGAGCAATTGTGGTCAAACCACCCTCTTTCCCCCCCCCATTTCCTTTGCACTTTTTGGTTAGCAACTCCTTTACCTTGTCTAAGATTTCCCCGAAGTTATCCAAAACCTCCTGCTCCCTCGTGTTAATATCTAAGCATTTTACTATTGCCTTGTATGTCGTACGCACCACCCTTTTTGTTAAATCTACGGGGTCTATCTTACCCCACCCTAAGGTATAGCCGTTTATTCTTTTAAGATATATTTCGTGTTGGGCAAGGATGGAATTTATATGCGAGGGCGGGAGCTGACCTTGGTCCAGGAATAAAACTATGGACAGGGCAGCATTCCAACCTTGTTTCCTAATGTGGCTGTGGCCAATACGTAATCGATTGTCGACTCACAGCCCCTTCCCAGATAAGTTGGTTCCAGCTGCCCATTAAAAGGTTTTGGCGTATTTAAAATTACGAGGCCTAATTCAGACATGGTTTCATTTAAGAGGTTTCCCACCTCTGAGTGGCTGAAATGAGTTGTTTGACCATCTGTTTCATCCACCACCCCGCAGAGGTTAGTGTTACTTCTAGTACAGGGGTGATGGTTGAAATCACCTCCCCATATGATGCTTGGGGGATCCTGAGTTTTTTTCTGTTTAGACCAGGTTACAAGTTTCTTACGGAGAGCCCCTAATATGTGCAGTCTGTCAATTTCTGTCAAATTATCGTATAAATTTACGACAAGAATGATCTTTTTCTCCTCAAATGTTAGTTTTAGTACCTGATAGTTTAGTTCTTGTGCAAGGGGTGTAATCTCTAGGCCCAATAGAGTGTTCGCTATGTAGATTACCAACCCACCTTTAGGTCTACCATGCGGGACGGCTTTTGCTGGGGTAAAAAAGGTTTTATACCCTGTTAAATGTAGCTCAGTTGTTGCCCATGTCTCCTGTAAACAAATCACTTGGTGTTCCTGTACATAATTTAAAATACTCCCGTTTATGATTTTTCTCTTGAGCCCCGCAATGTTCCAGTATAAAAACTGTATTTTTAAACTTTTCTGGGTTACGTCAGTCCTTTCAGTTAAGTGTACTTCCTCTTGTGAGGAACTCTTTACGGTCGGTTGACCTTCCTCTCTTAATAAACTAGATATGCCGTTTAGTGTGTTTTCCAACATGGGGGGGTCATCTTCATTGGGTAATCTATGTACTGAGTCGTCTATGGCTTCCTGCAGAAGGGGAAGGTCTTCCTCATTTGCAGATGGTAGGTCACCCAATGCATCTTGCTCTCTATCTTCTGATGCTTTACCAATGGCATCCCCTTCCGCAGTTACAGAGTCCTGCACTATGCAAGGCTCTGAAGGAGGCGGCCTTTGCGGGACTCTCCACTGCCGTCTAAGTCAATCAACTTCATCTAGTCCAAAGAGCATTGAGTAACGATTATAGGTGGGCACGTTACACCCATAATGTGGAGGAAAATTATTGTTGTTGCTGTGGAACCCCCTATATGACTGGGGATAAGGGCGATAATTATCCACGTTTTGACGCAGAAATCGGGGACCCACTTCCTTCCAATCCGAATAAAGATTTTTTACTGGGATAGATTTTGAATATGAGGTTGGATCTCTTGGATAGAAATAACTGACCTAATTGGTGGAGATAATGTCCCCCCCTCTTGTTTCATACCAGTCTCCGATGCACCTTACTGCTCTATGATCTTTAAAGTTTATAATTATCACATCCCCAGTTCTATCTTTGGGTCTTGATCCCACCCAGATTGCTCGTCTCACGGTCAAAATTTCTCCACTGACATGGGCAGGTAATGGTCTATTCTGCTCCAGCCAATGGATAGTTTTATTTTTTAAGGCATGATGATCCTCTCTGACCCCCTTTACAAGCTCTGGTACACCAGCCATAATAATCGTATAAGGGGCCGATTGTGGTGGTAAATCTACTATTCTTTTTGTTTCTCTAGGTAGCTGTGTGGGTGGCAACTTTCCCTTTTCATTCCCAACTACTTCGTTTACCGGTTGGGAGATTTTATCTGCTGGAAGATTTTTAGTGGGTCCTTTCTTATCCACCTCCCTTTTATTGCTAGACTGGACGGTCTCCCTGTTTCCCTGACTATTGGCTAGAGAGGAGAATTTCTCCTTACTAGTTGTTGGTTTATTTGTTTTGAACAGAGCTTTTTCCCCTGTATGCTAACTGCTGTTACAGGCACGGCGTTTGTCGAAGGTTGTGATGTTGACAAAATAGGAGGCATTATATGGTTACTACCAATGTTTTTGGCATAAGCGCTTTGCAATTCTATCAGGGCGGCAGTATTCCCTTCTATTTGACTAGCCAAGCTATCTAGATGTGCACTTATCATTCGTGTTCTCTCTAACAAGGGGAGTAGAAGGGATTTCATCAAAACCTCTAATTTGTTAATGAAATCTGTTTCTAAGTGTAAGGTATTTAAAGATCCTGAAGGATTAGAAATAGCGGGCGGATTGTTTGTCTCTGAGAAGAGAGAGGGTCCTACCGACTCAGAGGATCTAGTGGAGTAGGGAGCAGAGGGACTGATTTTTTGTGTTTTTGTTTGGGTTGTCACAGATGGAGATCCCCTTCTTTTCCTTTTTTTTGTGTCACTACGATGCTGGTCTATGGTCGATGGAGAAACTGAGAATAGTTTGGGGGAATTTGATAATCCAGATGTATTTGAACAAGGTGAGGAGGAATTTGTAAGAAGGACAGCGTTAGCGTTAGCGGTGGAAGGTATATCATCATCGTCCTCCACCCCTACCGCTATTGGGAGAGTGGAGCCCTGTGCTAAGTCCAAGTGTGTCCTCCTTGGGGAAGCAACTTGGGCTAATAACCCCAGAGAAGAGCGTTTCCCAGTTAGTAAATCTAGTGAAAGACGCTTCTCTGTATCAGCTATTTCTTTTTCAAGTACATTTGTTACCCTCTTAAAAAATTGATCAATTGTCCCAGTTGCATGTGATGTATTGACAGTTATGGTGCGGGATTTTCCCATTTGTGTAGACATGGTAGAATACTAGTCAACAGAGATTGTACTGAGGGTTTCCAGGCACGAAGAAGTATAGTTACAGAAAAAAAAAAAAAAAAGAAATATTAATAATTCCTGTAAAATCTTTGAAAGGTCCAAACAGTGGTCGCAACAAATCCGGAGGACAGTCTTACCATATAGTAAATGTCAAGGGAGTGGCTCGTCCCGTCCCTCGTCGTCCTTTGACGGCCTTAGACGGCCCGCCCTTTGCCCGGGCTTGGCCCGGCGCCGCCCGCGTGCGGTCCCACGACGCGGGGAGTGATGCTGACTTTAATGCGCCTCCGGGCGCTAGGCAGATGACGCTGTGTCCGGTGTGGGCCCGGGGAGTCTGGGTGCTGAAGTCCACACTCACCCTCCCTCCGCGCTGCGGCCACGAAGGTCTGAAACGCGGCGGCGGGAGGGGGGGGGGGCTATGCAGTGGCTGCAGAGTGGCGAGGATCAGGGTCAGCCAGGTGAGACCAGGGGCAGCCAAGGCGACAGCAAGGAAAACACCCGCTCCACCGGGAATTATGCTGACTTTAATGTGCCTCCGGGCGCTAGGCAGATGACACTGTGTCCGGTGTGGGCCCGGGGAGTCTGGGTGCTGAAGTCCACACTCACCCTCCCTCCGCGCTGCAGCCACGAAGGTCTGAAACGCGGCGGCGGGAGGGGGGGGAGGGACTATGCAGTGGCTGCAGAGTGGCGAGGATCAGGGTCAGCCAGGTGAGACCAGGGGCAGCCAAGGCGACAGCAAGGAAAACACCCCAGGATGTCAAACTAAGGTTTCTTCAAAACTGAACAAACACAATGAGCTCTTGGAAAGGGATGGAAGTCAATCATAGAAAAGACCCTTTCCAAGATGATGGTCAGTTCATTAGATGAAGCCTGAGTATAACAATCCAAGAAGTTATAGAGTTACTTCCTGTGATGTAAGTTCATGTTTGAAGCACATAGTAAAGAAGGCTTGACAGCAAGAAGATGAATCCTGGTGCATTTGTTCCCTGATTTGTGGTTGCATCTTTGCCCCTTGCTACCATGTTTATCCCTGTCTTTTTCTTTGAGCCAGGTGGGATTGGTTTTTTTCGGGATCTGAAGTTGCTGTTGCTTGGTCTTTTCTCCTTCTTGTGTCAGGAGGAGTTTGATGTCTTGATGCTGACTTCAGCAATACCTCCATTCTCAATCAAGAAATAGAACGATTGCTCAAGACGTTTTCCCCTTTGTGGATTTTTCTTCCAAACTAGGAGATTCTTGGCACATTTCACATATCTGGATCTGTGCAGGGTGGAACCATGGCTACTGGGAGGAGTTGTCCTTTCATTCGAGTTTGCTAGGTATGATGGATGCCACCTATTGGGAGTGTCCCTCTCCTAAATGGGGCATGACGTCGCTTTTTTTGCACAAAAATCCACATGCATCACTAATTAGGAAAAAGTTTCCCCGGGAAAATGTCGGCAGTTTACTATGCTCCTAGTATATTCGCCCTGTGGGAAAGACCACATGTTTAATTAGTTGCTAATTTTCTAGAATTTGCCAGTTAAGTGCATATGCTTTAGATAGTTCTGTGTGTTAAAACAGCTGCACTGCTATTCTCTCTGCCAGCCAAACCGTTCATGCGATACACTTTTCAGGATAGTTTTACCAGTGTTTGAACAGTACCGCTCACACTTTTCCACACCATACTGCGTAGTACTTGAATCTAGCTGGCACCGTTTCACTATGGTATTGAACTGACCATGGATAATACAATTCGTGTTTTATCTAAACGCCCTATTGTTTGCACATTTTACAGTAAATAACAAAGTCAACAGTGTTTGCAGTTCGCTCATAGCCCCACCCCCTCCTCCCCCCTTCGCCCCATCTCCTCAAACCTTTTGGTTGTAAAGTGGGCCAAAGAATAGACCATAACATCTGCCACCTCAGAGATGAAAGACTCAGCAATTACTGCATACGCAGAAGCACTTAAACACTTATTAAAAAACGCCATGTGGCAGTTTCTGCAGCTTCTTGCTTTTCTGGCTGGCAAGCGAAAAAATACACACAGGACAGACAAAGCAATTTGCTGGCATTCAAGACGACTCCAGCTTTGCCATTCTTTCATGCTGTTGTGCGACTGGAATTACATAAATGGAGCTTATACGTGTGATGCGTTTTGCACATTGTTCTGTAAAAGGTGCCCCCATGTCACAGAGTTGTAAATTAGGCATTCTCATGTCTCAGTCTTCAAGACTGCCATTTCCAACCCTCTCAATCTTGGGGAAAAGCTGTTCCCGTCGTGAGTTCAGTGCACGGTCGAACCAGTAGAAGTGCAGGAAATGTATGTTTGGGTTATCATAAGATATGAAGCCCGGAAACTAGCAGCGCTTGATTTATAAAACAAAGGGGCATATTATCAAGCACGGTGTTAAGATTATCGCCACTTTAGCGGCAGAAAACTGCCGCTAAAGCGTCGATAATGGGCTTGATAATATGCCGGTGAGAATTCCCATAGAAGCCCATGTTCTGGTGTCAACATGGGCTTCTATTGGAATTCTCTGCGGCATATTATCAAGCCCATTATCGCTGCGCTTGATAATATGCCCCAAAATAAGGCATTTAGGGGCATATCAACAAGGGCTTTATCTCTGCTTTTTTGGCTTTAAAAGCCAAAAAAGCAGAGATAAAACTAGCACCCTATCAACAACAGGGTGCTAACATGCAAATTCGCATGTTAGCACCCTTTTACTCTACGCTTCCCCTTGCATCTCTAATGAGATGCAAAGGGGGCGTTCCAGAGTAAAATATTATCAAGAATATCGCTAACCCTGTTAGAGACAAAAAAGCAGCGCTAACCGCGGTTAACGCTGCTTTTTTACGTCTGGTATTTTTCTGACTTAGCCATGATATCCTATGGAAGGAGGATGTCATGGCTAAGTTTGTCTGTCCCTATCAACAAGCTAACGTGAGATTATCGCTGGGTTTCCAGCGATAATCTCACGTTAGACAGTTAGCGTGAGGATTTTTATCGCTTTTGAGACAAGCGTTGCTAATAGCACGCTATCTCAGCGATAAAAATCCACGTTAGGCGGCGATAATTATCCTAGCGCTAAGTGCGCTTAGCGATAATTATCGCCGGTTGTTGTTGATATGCCCCTTATTTTACAAATATCTTTAACTAAAATATTTCTGACTCAAATAAAAAAAAAAAAATTGCAAGCAACCTGATGGAATCTTATGATAACACTTATAACCCGCAGAGAAAGATTTCGTTTGGCTTAAACATTTGATTGTACACCCATAGCGGGTGCTATCTCGATTAGAAGTGTTTATATATATAACACAGATACAACAGGAAGCAGAAAATCATCAGAAGGCAACGGATTGTTATTGTTAAAAATGGTTGCTGTTATCAGGAAACATTAAGGTAAGAGAGCGAACAGAGGTAGGAAAAGAATTAACATTAAAATGCAGATATTCCGTTGTCACTTGCCTCTTCATAACAGATTCAGCGAACTCAACCTCCCTGAACATTGGGGCCTTATCTTCTAAGAAGGCCCTCAAACATGCAGAATACCAAACACTAGCTTTGGCCCTACATTTGAAGACGTTCCTGCTGTGTCCCCAGCAATGGTTTTCTCTTGGAGTATGTTGCTGGCCAAACATCAGGAAAAAATAATAATCTCTAATTCGGCCTCTTATTCTTCCTCTCTTGTTGGCCCACTCTAGAAATGTCACTTTGCACGTCCTCTTGCAACACCAGTTGCACTCTACTACATAGCATTGACCCATAGCGTTTCAACCAATAATAATAATCAATAAGCAATATCAGTGCATACTTCAGAGGTGTAGGCTGGGAGCCATAATGAAGGGTAACCTCACCCACAGAAAGGCCTTTAAAGACTGATGCAACTCAGACTCTGTGCACTCTTACTGCTAACACAATAAGCAGATGTTAGAAATGGGTGTCTGTAGTTTGCAGTGGCTTGCACCCTGTCCAAGTAGGAACCCTTCCTTCTAGTCATGGTAAGGGAGTTATACACCCAAGATATCTCCTGCTCACCCCTTCGGTAGCTTGGCACTAGCAGTCAGGCCTATCTCAAAGGCAATGTGTAAAGCATTTGTACAAAACACATACAGTCACACAGTGAAAACACTACAAATGGACACCAAACTAGTTTAGAAAAATAAACACTCTTTATCTAAACCAAACAAGACCAAAACGACAGAGATCCAACATACAGAACTCAAGATATCACTTTATAAAGGTTTAAGCAATTCTCTCTATAGAACTCTATGGATGCTGTGATTTTAGCACAAAGTACCTAAGCTGCGTCAAAATCCAAGATGAAAAACAGCCGCAAAGGAGAGAACCATCGAAAAACACAGCGATGCGTCAATGAGTCGATTTTTGAGCCCCGGGGGAATTCAGGTGTCAGTTCTGCTGCAGCCAGGAGAAGTGTTGCGTCAATTGCTTACTGCGAGGAGAAGCGATGCGTCAAATTCCGAAAGCAGTTACTTTCTGCGGGGCAATGTGATGGAGACGTGGTGCACAGGTGTGCTACATGGAAAATCTGGATGCGCATCCGCAAACAGGGGATGTGTCAATCCTTCGGCAGCAGCACAGTGATGCAATTGTTTTCCAGCCGACAGCCAGGCCTGCATTGGAGCGGGTGTCTCGGATGTCAGAGACATGGTGCTCGAGACTTAGGCTGTGGCTAACTTGGAGCCACGGAAACAGGCGCAGCATCGATTCTCCCAGCTGCAAACAAGTACTGCGTTGATCCTTTAACCGCAGCATGGCAATGCATTGGTTTTTTAGCCGCACAGCAAGCTTGCGGTGGGAAAAACAGGTGCGAAGGGTCGCAGTGCCAATTGTCTTCTTCTTTCTGCAGCAAAGCCACCTCCAAGGGCCCAGAATTGGAATTGGCACCACTGAGCAGGTCAGAACTCCCAGCAGAGGAGTCCAGGGTCTGAAGGAGTCCATGAGATGAAGGTGAAGTCTTTGATGGCCAGAGACTTCCAACAGGAGGCAAGCATACAATGGAGAATATTCTCAAGCAGGATACAAAGCAAAGTCCAGTCCTTTTTCCTATCCAAGACAGAAGCAGCAACTGCAGGCCAACCCAGCAAAGCAGCAGTACTCCTCATGAGAGCTCTCCAGCTCTTCCTCATGGTAGAGTCTACAGACGTGTTCTCCAAATGAGGGGTTACAAGTCCAATACTTATACCCCTTTTCTACCTTTGAAGTAGGCTAACTTCAAAGGATAGTCTTTGTAGTGCATACAGCCCTGCCTGGCCCAGACCTGGCTCCAGACACACTACGGGGGTGGAGACAGGGTGTTTGTCTCCATCCCAGAAACTCTCATGTCATGATTAGAGCCTCCAATCTGTATTCCATCGCTGCCACCTACAATCTCAATACCACCCACCTTCTTGTGGAGGCTCTCAGAGCAATCAATCAATGCCTTCTCTCCTATCAAAAGATGAAGCCTTATCCTGAGCAGGCCTCACCACCAGACTGAGATTTAGAGCAAAAGTAGTCAGACATGTGCACTGAAGCTTCAGTCCTCTTCGAAGTTCCAGCCTCTTCTCTCGGCAGGAAAATCTTCTGCACCCCTTATCATTGCATCTCCAGTCAGAATAACACTTGTGTTCCACTGTGCACTTCACTAGACTTCATTTCCGTACAATTAATTTCTACCTAGCCTCAAATTCACCACTATCCCTCTGACCAGCATGCTATACGGGAAAGACTGGATTTCAAACCTCTTATTAGAATAGGGGAGATCGATGAACTCACCCCCCACTTGGGTGTACTTTGTCACCGAGCCTCAAACCTGGGTTTCAATCACAGCACTTTCCAATTGGGTGCAGCAGCCCAGTAATGTTAGCATACAGGTTTCCTCTACTCTACAATGCATTCTGACAGCCTCTCACTTGTAACAGAGACTCTGCAGTTACTGATGGTCAGCAGCACCCATTATCCAGGGTTTGAAGACACCCGTGGAGAGGGGCTATTTTGCCAATTCCCTTTTGTGGACTGACATCACCATTCACTGAGCTACTTTGCATATCTGAAGCAGCACTGGTGTGGGCATCAATAAAACCCCCAAGGGATCCAAAATGTGTTAGCCATGATGGCACAGTTTACTAGAAAATTTGCCCTGTCAGAGAAACACATCTATCTCTGAAACTCACGTGACTATGCCCCACCGAGCATTTACTTGGCCATAGCTGCCAGAATTACAAACTGCCAGGATTGCCAAACATCAAAGCTGTCTAGTCTAGACTCCATCTCTTGTCACTTTCTTTCACCACCCTATACTATACACTGTCGGGTTCTTTCCATCCCTCCTTTCCTATCTTTCTATTACTTCTTTTGTCTCTATTTTATTCTTTAGTCTCTCGTGCTTTGGGTCAAAATTAGATGATTAAAAATATAAGACTCAATCCCCAAACATGAGTGCCAGTGCTCTCCAACTGCACCTGCAACCACAAATTAGGCACTGTACATTAGGCACCATTTTAAATAGTCATTCAGACTACTGCCTACCTACAGGTTTCTCACAAATTTACCTTCTTTATTTAGCTATTGCAATATATAGCCTCTACTGGTCATTAAATGGCAACCATAGTAACATTTGGCACCAATAATTCAAGGAGCATTCCAATGGTTTGCATTTCACTCATATGTCCATTATAAGATTTTATACATTCTGGACACATCTCTGGACAGGAGTAAACCGGTCAGTGGTTCCCTTCGAACATCCGTTCCCTGGCTGTTGAAACTGAATGCTAACTCTTCTCTGATGAGGCAACTAAACTCTCTGTAGCAGACCTTAAATGCAGAATACAAACCCCCTCATCAAACATTCCACAGCAGGTACATGTAGTTATGCCCTTCCCAAGCCGTTCAGAAGCATTTGGCGATCCTAGTGCAAGAACTAATTGTGGGGCATGATCCAGAGAACTTGGTTTCAATCACGACTTCTCATCATGTCCAAACTGTATGATTGAATCATCTTTATTAGTGTTAGCATAAACTAACAAGACGATCTCTGGTCAGGCTTTACCACATCACTACAGAAGTGGACACAACTCATAAACCTCCCCTCCACTGAACTTCATCCTTCATACCACCAGTCAATTATTCATAGTTCTCGACCCATGCAATGTGCAGTGCATTATTGGTCAGTGATTTACCCCTCCTGGGGTAAGTGAAGCCTCTATTGCCCTCGTTCAAAAATGTTACAACTGGGTCCCACATTTTGGTAAATTTACGGGTTTCATTTCTCAAGTCATATGCTATTTTCTCAAAAGATAATAACTGGCACACTCTTTGAAGCTATAGCTCAATTGAGGGTGCCATCTCTTTTCCCCAAAGTCCCAGAATGGCTGATTTGGCCACTAACAGCCGATGGGTGATTCTCTTGTCTCTGACGAATAGAGTGGGTAAGCATCGTTCAGTGGTGTCCATAGGATGATGGACCCCTGGTTATAACCACCTCCCCTCAATGCTGGCTGTGGTGGACAGAATTGCTTCCCAGAACCTCTCTAATCTGGTGTAAAATTATAGTATTTGAGCCTCCAGCAACTCGCTAGGTGGGATGTTCACAAAATGGAGCTCCAGGGTACAATGCCACCAAATAAGATCTTTTACAGGGTTTCTCAACCTTTTGCATGGTATCACAGTTTGTTGTTCTTGTGTAGATATCTTCCCATTGTTTTTGGTCACACTGAGGTCGCTCTCCCAGCTCTTCTGAAAAGCCTTGTCAGGTTATGAGTGTTTTGTGATAAGTGTAGAGTTTCGACACCCGCGGCCTGATTTAGAATTTGGCAGACAGATTATGTATAGTGTCGCCATGGTGGAGTACTGTACTCCCACCACGGTGAGGGTACTCAACTTACCAAATTTAGAGATGTCAGCCGGTCCAGCGAACATTTCTTGCATTTTCAGGCACTGCCACATTCTGTAAAGGCATTCAAAGCTTAATAGACAACTCTGTTCTATGGCGAGGTGGCCACTTTGAAGTTTTCACTGTTTTACAGTTTTCGCAGTTAAAACTTGCATTTATCCGCCCATTCTAAATAGGACTAGCAAAAAAATGGCTAAACCTGAGACCACCATAAAACTGTTGGCCCGTAGGAGGTGTATGTTGATGGTGGAATTTGAGTAGTTTCTGCCATCAACATATTGAAGGTCCTTCTGACTCTAAATAAAACAGACAGACCTTCAGTTTGGTGGAGAGGGTACTCAGTCGCCTCCACACTCTAAATCTGGGCCAAAGTGTTTTATTATTTTAAGAGTCTGAAGTAACTTTTCACAAGTTGTAAGTGGGTATGTGGCTGCTTCCTTACCATGCACAAGCCAACATCTAAGTGGAATTCTCAGGAATTTGATAAGTAGATCTGACATCAGAGAGACCCGGGAAGGTAAAAGTCTCATAATCTGCCGTAGCCCTGGAACCACCAACCATGAAACCTGGATCTATCCTTTTCTGGGTAGAAATCAAGATACCTATGGCGGGTGTTGAAGGTGATAGATGGGATATAATTACTTTGTAACATTCCAGTTTATCCCAAGTCTCCAGTGTCGCTCTGGTGACTGGCGATACATAGAGATTGCTGTGGTTGAGCTGCAAATTTTGATCTAAAACACACCAGATCTCATCTGTTATGTCTTGTAATCATTCTTCAATGTATCTTAGTTGCGCTGCATAGTAGTTGTGGCATAGACTCAGTACTCCTAACCCGCCCTGTCTAGGGTGCGTTCAGCACGTTCATGTGTGTATTGTTGGTCCCTCGGACACAAAGCTGTTACTTGCGTTTCAGTATGGGAGTGAGAGAGAATGAAAGACGTAGAGGATCATTGGAAGGATAATCATTTTAAACAAGGCTATTCTACCAAGCCAGGACAAGGCTTGTGAGCCTCATGAGTTTGTCTAGTCTTGATTCCCCTTGAGCAGGATTTTAAGTTGGTTCTGGTGCACTTGTAAAGAGCAGGGGTTGAGTATATCCCTTCAGGATGTACTGAAATGGGGTTTCAGCTTACAGAGCATTGAAACCACCTGCTACTTCCAGTCCCACTGATTTCCCAAGGTTGACATGGAGTTCTGCCTGGTTATGATATTCATCTAAAAGTGGGGCTAGCTCTCTTAGAGAAAAACACAAACGGAACCCCTCCAAATAGACAAATATATAAGAAAACAGCTGCGATTGGGTAACTTCTTCCACGAAGGAGGCAATAAGGTGGGTACATTGTTGGCGAATAAATTACGAGATCCACAAACACAGTGTCATGCTGCAGAAATTAAAGATGAATCTGAAGTGACCCATACCTTGGAAAAGGGGAAACTACAAGCCTTTCAGTTGTTCTTTGAACAGCTCTACAGAGCTGCCCACTCAAATACCAAAGCAATTGAGTCACATCTCAGATCAATCTCACTCCCCTCTTTTGGGGACATCAGTACTGCCCCTTGGAGGAATACCTCTTGATAGCAAACATCTTGGGTGTATCAGGAAAGCCCCAGACCCAGACATCTACACCTCAGCCTTCTACAAACACTTTGCTCTGCAGCTGTCACTGTTTCTATCTGAGGCAATGGTCACCCTGACTGCGAAGCCCAATTAAGATCTCACTGAGTGCTCCTCATACAAACCAATCACTCTACTAAATATAGACGTAACAACTGAGGCAAAATCCAGGCAAACAAACTGGAGACCATTCAACCCTCTCTGGTCCATGCAAATCAAATAGATATTATCACATTTAGGACTACCAGTGGAAACATGAAAAGAGCCCCCAACCTGAGTTAACTATCCAGAAAGAGACATAAAGAAGCAGCTCTGCTATCGTTAGATGAAGAAAAAGCTTTCGCCAGGGTTGGTGAAGACAGTGCTTCATAGAGCAGAGTTTGGAGCTAGATTCAGGGGATGGATAGGTGCGTTATACACATCCCCCTTGACCAGGGTACGTGTCAATGGCAGGAGCTCATCAAAAAGAGTTGTTTTTTCCCCTTTCTATAGGGCCACACTTTATGATCATGTCAATTACTTTTCTTCAATGTACTTCCTTTTCCATGATCATTACATTTGAGAGCACCTAGAATAATTCTATTAATGACGTTCAGGATGCACGTTGTATAAACTCCATTGTGGTGATGGTTTAATAGAGCATAATGTTGCTCTATCTATAACAACATTAAAGGCCTTATATAAGAGGGACAGGTAAACTGGCTTGGGTTTTGGATCACAAATAAAACCATTGTAGGGGCAGAAGAGTGAAAAAAGGAGATACCCATCCAGTAACTTAAATGCACAACATACAATGAGGAAACCTGGGCCCAGATGTATTAATGCTTTGCACCAGGTTTTTGTCACCTTTGTGATGCAAACCCGCCACAAAGTGTTACAGTGGGATTTACTATTCAACACAAGTTCAGATTTGTACTGGATGGTAACCCAAAGATTCGCAAAGTTTTGTTCTTCGCTGCTTTGCATCACTTTGCATCAAAGGGGCATTCCATGGGTGGTGCCTGGGCATTCCCATGCAACCACTCATGAGGTTTGACACAAATGCCTGTCTACAAACATTGGGAAACAGAGATTTGCATCAAAATATCACGCCTTTTTGAGACAGGCATTACAAGGAACATTTTTTTCATTTCTTGTTATTCCAACTCTGCATGTGTGCTACATTGTACTGCACCCATAAAAGCAGGAGAAACATTAAAGCATGGTTTATACTGAATACACCCCTATGCGTCAGAGAACACACACACTCTTGCTCTCATCCTGTTGACAAAGATGGTCAAGGTTGTAAAGGCAAGCTAAGATGATAGAAATTAACAAAAATAAGTGGAATGCATACAGATTGAGGTTGCAGCACAGTGCTCAATGACGTCTTGTGGTATATTACATAAACAGTTCCCATCTTGTTTTTGTGTCAGGTACAATAATGCCTGGCACACAACCATGTTGAAAGGGACATTACGTAAAGCGGATCCTCCTCTGTGGCATTGCTGTCTCTTCATCTGCTACCATCAGGTTCTTGGCATTTAAATAGAGTGTAGGGTCTAAGGGTCCAGTGCTGTCTCTCTGCCGTCCCTCTCTGGAGCAGGGCTGTATGCGGCACACTGGCAAGTCTTCCAAGTCCTCACTTGCCGTAAATACACATATTGGTACCCCTGTTATGTGCTCCAACGTTTGCCCACTCTGGCCTTCTGAGTGGACGCTACTGGGTTTCCTTTAACAGAAGAGGTGCCGGCAGAGAAGCACAGAGCTCACTTACAAGAGTCTCAGCATCATGCAAATGAGTTCAGCCCATGATATTAAAAGATAAATTGCAAATATTTGGTCCTGGAACATTTCATTTACAAGAAGGGTAACACTAACTAGGTAACTTGAGTGATAAAAGTGAACTAGATGCAAAAAAGTGATTGCGTGAAATCCACTTCACCCCGAGGATTGCATTCAGTGCCCGTACTGTGAGCAGACATAGAGATGCGAGATAAATAAAATATGCACGCATCATTAATAATTGCATATCTGTTCATAACCCTTTGGCAGAAGATAAGGTGCTGTCATTCATCATTGGGTCAGTAGCATATTCAGTGTTTCTACCCAATAGGTTGTCAGTCCGATAAAAAGAGAGAAACAACAGAGAAATGATATCCTGTCGAAAATCACTGTCTATAATGAGAGACCTTTAGAACACCACATACCGTAAAGTTGTTCTATAGGAGGCTTCACAGTATGGTCTGGAATTCAGATGGCAGGAAGCACGCGCGCATCTTTGACGGGTTTGGATTTTGGATACAGTAAGCCTTGTATGGTTTTATTTGAGGATGGTCCATCTGCCCAGCAGGGCCGCGCTTGTTTCAGCCCATGTCATCAATCATGTGTACTGCGCTGCCCTTTCCCTTCCCGGATATCGATCTTACACGCAGTGCAGGCTGCGAGCGGCATGCTAAACTAGAACACAGCCAACGCGGCACTGACGCCTGGAAGGCCCTTCTAAGCATCGCCTAACCCACGCATCAATACCTCCCATCATATGTGATGCCAGCGTTATGGGCAAGCTGGGCATGTGTGGCAGGGTGGAGTAATGCTGGCTGCAGCAAGCCCACATTTACAACAGGAAAATGTGATAACTATAGCTGTCTCCTGGCTCTCCTGTATCATATTTAAATACAAGTGCTCATCATACATGCCTGTTAATGTCCTCTGCACTCCAACGCTGGCGAGGATCATCACTGTGTGTACCAGAGACTTCGAATACCCATCACATATACATTTTTCAACAAACAAGAACACAACTAACAATGTAATTGTCTTAATGGTCCATGACATTTAGGGAAATAGGGGTATGATGTTGTGCTTCGCCTCTCATCATAGTGTGCCCTGTGGGTGCTGCTGGCTCAGAATTGCTGCTTGCTATGCCCAGTGTCTACCATGCACAGGGCATGGCCTCAGGCTCCTTACTGCACTAACTACAGACTGGAAGGGGTTAGGCTACTGTTGAGGGGGGAAACCCTTCTAAAGCAGCAACAACAATTATTCTCAGGGTGAATTCAGACGTGATCCCTAAATGAACCTGTGCTCAACCTTCTGGTAGCTTGGCACAGAGCACTCAGGCTAAGCTCAGGGGCAATATGGAAAGCATTTGGGCAACACTTCAAACAGTAACATAGTGACAAACACACCACAAACTGAGTCCACACCCATAATAGAAAAATGGAGCAATTTGTAATAAATAAAAACAAGCCCAAAATGGCAACAATCAAATTAGTAAAACCAGAGATATTCACGTTCAGAGATTGTAGTAAAAATAGTGTCAAAAGGAGTACAGCCTGATTTAAAAAAAGAAAAATCTCAAACTAACAAAAACAGGGTTTTTTAGGGTCACCAAAAACTAAAAGAAACCCATATATGGATCATGAATAAATATATACGTGTATCTATAAATTCCTGGGCCCTGCATGGTGCCTATTGAGGATTTGCTGAAAGGTCTGACCATAACCGCAGCCTTGAAGTCAATTACTGCTTTGCACGTCCATAAGCAGTGTATTGTAAAGTTTGGAAGCAAGAAGCTTGAAAGAGGTAGCCAAATGGACAAATGCCTCCTTTCTGAAATTGAATGGAGAAAAAACGGAGATCATGATTTTGGGGAATCCATCTCTATTTGATCCTAATCTTATGTGGCAAGTCGACCTGGGCCCTGCTCCTGCCCTCAAGAGTCAAATAAAAAGGCTGGGTGTATGGCTGGATCGTGATCTAACCTTTAAAGCTCAGGCTCGTAATGTGGCAGCCTCATGTCATGGCATCCTAAAGATGCTCCGCAAAGTACTCCGACTCCTCCCCTTCCAGGCAAGGAAGATCTTTGTTCAGGCACTCATTTTATCCCGCCTGGACTATGGGAACGCCCTTTACTTTAGGGCCCCAATCACTACCCTCACAAAACCTCAGACAGTCCAAAATTGGGCAGCCAGAATCCTTCTGGATATCCCGAGGTGCCAATCAACCAAATCTGCCCTGAAATCTCTCCACTGGCTACCCATTAGAGAGAGAGTTCATTTTTAGGCTATGTGCATTGTACTCAAGTCGCTAGCCAGAAAGGACCCCCTATTAATCATTCTATTGTCTGACCCTATCGTGCAAACAGATGCCTTCGCTCAGACAATCATCATCTTGTTGTAGTTCCTAGGATTCGGAAAACCAGAAGTGGGGGACTACGGTTTTCATACAATGCCGCCAAATACTGAATTCCCTCCCTCTCTACTTGCGCAAGGAACCCAACCATCTTGCCTTTGAAAGTCATTAAAAACATGGCTCTTGCTCTAGTTGATGGCTCTGTTGCCTGCCGCTATCAGCGCTGGGATGCCCTCGGGTAGCCATGCGCTATATAAATGCTCTTTTTATTTCATTTAATTTCATGTGCACAGCAGGGTTCGGCCACCCATAGGCAGTTAGTGCCAGGCCCTGCCCCCAACTCTTCGATGTGGAATACTGCTGAAAAAGAAAACATCACTGATAAAACCCAATTTAAATAAAAATGGTCAGAAATTCACTTAAAACCCCACAGTTATAGTATAGTTATGGTTCGAATTAAAACCAAAACACTATGGGCCATATTCTCAAGTGAGTGGCGGAGAGAGGCGGAAACGCGAGGCTGCACCCTATTCTCAAGGATACGGTACAGCCTCGCATTTCCCCTTGCGATGTCACTAAGTTTCACAACTTAGCGCCAACGCAGGCACCCTTGCACCAGAGTGCAAGGGTGTCTGCAAGCAGGGAGGTTTGTTTATGTACAGAAAGGTGTCCCTTCCTGCACATAAACAAACCTAAAATGCCAGTTTAAAAAAAGTTTTGCTTATGTACAGGAATGGTCACCTTCCTGTACATAAACAAACCATGGAATTTTGCTTTTTCCATGTGTGCTGCACAATTCAGCACACATGGAAAAAGCAAAAACAAGGAGAGATAAAGCATTTCTCCTCGTTTCGCCACCTTAAGAAGAGATTTTTCTTGGTCTTAAGTTTGGCACTACCTCCTATTTCCACTGCCCTTGTGAATAGAAGGTAGTGTCAAACTCAATGGGTGTTGCGGTAGAACGCCCACCGCAACACCCACTGCATGCCCCTTTCATGCTAAAAACAGCGTGAAGAGGGCCCTATTCACAAGGCAGCGTTAAGCCGTGTTAAGCCACTTAACGTGGCTTAACACTGCCTTGTGAATAGGGCTAAGCCCCTATCGCCACCACAAAGTCACTGAAAGTGACATTGTGGTGGCGATGGGGGCTTGAGAATATGCCCCTATATTTGCAGGTTATGGTTAGGTCTGCAATCCATAGTTAGCACAACAGTCACGCAAACCATACCCTGCACTCCAAAGGCAAAGCCAATGACCTCACAAAAAGTAAAAGTAACAGCAGCTTAAGGGAAACATCAATATATAAAAACACACAAAAAATAATAATACGATATTCATTGTTAACCCTAAACTGACATGCAACATTCTTGATATAATTTGTACTTGCACCTGTCACGTCAAGGAAGAGGTTATGGGCACAGCATTGTGCTAGATATGTCTTGCATGGCTATTGTGCAGATTATGGACTTTGGTCCTAACCGGAACCTGCAATGTCAGTGTTTTTTTCAAATTTGATAATCAATATTTAATATTTGAGTTGAAATACAACTGAAACAAACATAGATACTGCCAGGCTCGTACATATTATCTCATAGCAAGCCATTAAGCAAGCGCTACTTTTGCATCATATACTATGATAGGTATCTTTCTTGCATTCCTCTTTATATGTCCCACGGATAGAATGTCTTGGATTGCCCTCCTGGGTCCCACATTAATAGAACACATTCTGGTGGTGTAGGTGCGTCTCATGTGTCATCATCCTTACTCATATTTCCAACCACAATTCACTCGTATGAGCAAGCTATTTCCGCATATTTGTCACACACCACTTGCCCCATAGTTTGTGGAATCTCCATGGGTAACCCCTGCTCTTCTACATTTCTTGCTCCTTGACATACACCTGTCCATATTTGTGAGCTACTCATCCTAAATTGGTGCTATTTTCCCGCCCAAGCCTTGAAATATTCCACCTAGCAACTGCTTATCTAGTTTCACATTTCAGTTTTTTGCAGTTTAAGTCTCGTTACTCACCTCATACTCCCAGCAACATGATTTTGGCTTTTTGCTTTATTTGTGCCAATATCTTCTGATTTTATGGCACTTCTACCACATATAGAAGAAGGTTCCCCTCTAGACCATATTCTACCACACTCTATCATGTAGAGATTCGACTATATGGACCTCATTGCTTTGAGTCGTCCCCTCGTGTAGGATGTTTGATTGAGTAATTTAAAATAGTTAAGCGGAACGGCACCCTAATTACCACTTCTCTTACTGCCCACTTTGCCTCCTCCCATCCTCATCTTCTAACTGGCCAAGGTCTTTCTCCCAATTCTCTTTTATCGCTGCTAGTTTTTACAGCGATTTGGTAATCAACGCTTTATATATATTTGCTATTACTTATTTCCTTTGGGGTTCGGTCCAAACTCTGTTTTCCGAAGGGGACATCTCCTGCAAATCACTCAAGTTTTCTTTGTACCCACCCAGTGCATGTTATAGTTAGATGTTTGTAAATATTTGTGTTTTATGTAAGGTGTACTCTCATTTCACTTGAACATGTAATTTCATAGCATCAGCACCCCCACACATCTACCTTGGGTTTCCTTGTCAATGTTATTGTGGGCATTCTCAAGCCTGAGGGCCATTTCCCTATTTCAGTAGCGTCACTATAGAGTGCCACTAAATAGTTACGTTTTCAACTAATCATTCAACAATTACACCAGTATTTTATTGGGACATGAGGCTTTCCCTGTCTGTAATTGGGATATGGCTATGGGGGCAATCTCCTCTGCCTCTAACTCTTATTCTAACTCAGGGCCTCATTTATTTTATTTTAACGCACTGCGGTGCAGAAAGCCTTCCTCCTTCGCTGCTGTGCATCAAAATAAAAGGGTAGGAATGCAGCACACATAGAAGGAGCAAAAATTGAGGAGAAATAAAAGTATTTCTCCTCCTTGCGCTACTCCTACGCCTCCCCAGGGGAGGCGTAGGATTCAGAACCATTCCCAGGTTTACAACACTTGGTAAATCTGGGAATGTGTCAGATTCCATGGATGTTACAGGGAACTCCCACAGCAACACCCATGGAACGCCCCTTTCACGCAGAGTAATGCGTGAAAGGGGCCCATATCTACAAGGCAATAAAAAAAAATCACGCAGGGTGACTTTACGTGGCCTGGTAAATATGGGCAGGCACACTGCGCCACCGGTGCATCTAAAAAAGTGACGCATCTGTGGTGCAATGGACTTGTAAATGAGGCCTTTTTATTTGGGCTCTATACTGGCATATGGCGATCTACCACAAAATTGTCTAGTTCTCCTTTCCCCCATCTTGTAATCAGGATCTGTACGCTTTCAAGCTAGTCCACAAATTTGTACTCATTTCATTCTCACTCATTTTCCTGTTTCCTCCACTGTCTATTATTGCATGCATACATCTTGAACCCTCTTCTGTCTTATGTAGCCTGGCTAGAAACTTACTCACCTTGTCACCCATCACATAGAAATGTCATTGTTATTTTGCCAGCTTTGTTTTCAGCACATGCTTTATATTCTGTGTGATTTGATGTCAGGCGTCAGAATTGTTTCAGTGACAGCTCTCATACATATTCTCCCTCCAGACTCAGTATTTATGCTTATATCATCTCCATTTGCTGTTTCCAAGCCTTCTTTATCCCCTTTATTTTTTAAATTGCCCATCCCTGAAGCACTGTTTTAAAAGCCTCCCACATTATTATGTTTGACTCTACAGAGTCCTTATTGTCTGAAAAGTAATTTTCAGTGGTTTCCGTGATGTGTGTCCTTACTTCTCTGTGTTTGAGATCCTATGTATCCAGTCTCCATTCCTGGTTTCTATCTTTTTATGTTCTAGGATCTATGTTGGAGGTTCTATGATCACTGGGAAATTGTCCCATACCCCTCAGCTCAGGCTAGGATATTGAATTCCCTTCACCTCTTTAGTCAGGATAAATAGGTAGTCTATCCTTGTTAGTGTGCCATGTACTCCTTTCAAAATATGTGCTGTGTTCAATGCCCTTCATATGCCTGTACATCTGGCTCAGTACATTTGTGTAACTGCCAATTGTGTGTACAGCAGCAATCCTTTAGGTGGCTTCATTAGAACTTCACTCAGCCTAACCATTGTAATCTGCTGTAGTGTTGGACATAAATACATTGAGGCAGAACTAATGCCTTACTGTCCTACCTCCTGAGATGGCAAGAAAGCATCCCTCTACTAGATTTTAGATTTTCTAGCTAATATAGCTACCTCTCTAGCCCCAGAAGAAAAGCCCATATTGGCAAATCATTTAGATTTGCCACTGGATAATAGTAAACGTTTAATACCCAATAAGGTATGTCTTTCTCTCAACATCTGATAGTTTGTTCCTCTTTGAATTTTGTTCCCCATAACATTCACATTCCATATTAGGGTTATAAACTGATTTTTTGTGTCATCTCACTCCATAATCAAGAGAACTATGGCTATTTTCAGATGTTACCCCTGTTGATTTCTGTATATGTCATTACTGATAGGATAATCTCTCCATTCACTCAACTTTATATATTATGAAGACTATTTTGATGAGCTTCCTGTGTGATTTTACACCCCACCTACTCTGCATATCGATCATTTATATTTATTTTATGCATCCTTATTCAGACTAATTAAATATCGTACAGACTACTGCACATATTGTATCTCTGGAGTGAGCACTATAAAACAGCCAAGTGAAATTCTTTACTTTAAGTGATCACTGCTGGGTCAGACGTCCATGTTCTCCACTTGGCCTGCTCTGCGGACTCCATTGCTGGAGGAGTGCCAGCAATGTTTACTTTGTCCTTTTTGCTCTGTAAATGTTACCTTGGCGTTCTTGTCTCTGGGTGTTTCTCTTGGTTTAATGCTGGCTCTCTGAAGAGAGGAACCCCTCTAAACCAAGATGATGGGGTTATCAAAACCAAAAATCAGTAGATTCCCCTCAGTCCACTACTCAAACCTAAAATGCAGATATTACATTCATTCAACATTCACTCCGTATCCACTAAACAATCTCTTATTCAAACAAGCAGATTTGAATGCCAAAGTACTAGAAAAATATTAATATATTCAATCTGATAAAATCATCCTTCCATATAGTTGGAACTGTCATCCTTGGTGTGGTTTCTTCTCTAACTCTTTTCCTTCTACCCTCGTGTTTGCTGGCTTAGGGGCATATTATCACCATTTCCAAAATTCAGGGATGCATTGTATTTACAACAATACGCCACACCCCTGTGCTTTCCCTGGCACGGGCACTAAAAATAGCTGCCTAGCGCCAACACAGACACCGTGCAAGGGTACCTGTTTTACAGGGAATGATTGTTTATGTGCAGGAAGGTGCCCCTTCCTGCACATAAACAATCAATAATGGTGATTTGTTACTTCTGTGTGTGCTGCAGAAGTAGCAAATCGTCTTTATTTAATGATTGTTAATGTGCAGGATTGGTCCCCTTCCTGCACATTAACAATTTTGAATGGTGTTTTGCTCTTTCTATGTGCGCTGCATTCTGAAAAAGTCAAAACAAGGAGAAATAAAAGTATTTCTGCTCGTTGTGCCATTCTAACACCTGCTATTACAAGGCATTCATTTTTGGCGCTGCCTCACATTTACAGATCATTGTAAATCTTGGCCAGCATCAAAAAGCAATGGGTGTTGCTGTGGAACACCCACAGCAACACCCATTGCACGCCCCTTTGACACAGATACCCACATGAAAGGGCACCATATTTACAAAGAGGCGCAAAGCCATAAAAGGTGGCTTAACGCCACTTTGTAAATATCATGCTCAACCGTAACATTGGTAAAAGTGATGTTCCAGTGGTGCAATCCCCTTGTAAATATGCTCCTTAGTTTTTGCTGACTTTAGGACTCTGCACATTTTACCACTGCTCACCAGTGCTAAAGTGCTTGTGCTCTCTCCCTAAAACATGGTAGAATTGTCTTATACCAAATTGGTGCATTTAATGTACTTGTATGTCCCTAGTAAAGTGGCACTACCTGTGCCCAGGACCGGTAAATTAAATGCTAGCAGTGGGCCTGCAGCACGGATTGTGCCACTCACTTCAGTAGCCCTTTAAACATCTCAGGTTTCCCATTGAGGCTTGTGTGTGCAGTTTTAAACTGCCATTTGAACCTGGCATAATAAATCTTTTGCCAGGCCCAAACCTTTCTTTTTAACACATGTATTGCACCACTAGGCTAAGCCTTGGAAAGCCCAGAGGGCAGGGTGCAGTGTATTTAAAAAGTGGGACATACACGTTTTTGTTTTTCATGTCCTGGTAGTGAAAAATTCTTCCATTAGTTTTTCTCTACTGCAAGGCCTTCCTCTCCCATAGGGTAACATTGGAGTTACCTTATTACATCTTATAATTGATAATTTCCAAATGGGAGCAGGTAACCAGTTCATGTTTTGTTTCTATGGAATTGTAATGAAAAGTCCTCTCTCATGGTGAACTCGGATTTTAAATTACAATTTAGAAAATGGCACTTTTAGAAAGTTGGCTTTTTGTGCCACCTATCTCTGGGTCACATGACTGGGTGTAGCTGACAGTTGGGCTTTGTGTATTCCTTCCAAACAGTCACACACAATAGAGAGCTTAGGTGTCCCTGGATGGGCCATCACTGGCAGGATGGGAGGGTGGAGCTGGGCACAGCCCTCCTTACACTTGAATAGGCCATGCCTGGACTTCACACTACGGGCTCCATACCCCCTGTAGTTAATCTGGAGCCAGGACAGGTAAGGCAGGATTCCTGTGAACTTCAAAGGCAAACATCTGGAAGCTTCCCTCACTTCAAAGGAATGCCTAGGTGTAAGTATTGGACCCCAAAAACAATTCTTCAGTACACTTCTGGACCTGTGGATACTCTGCCAAAAAGAAGGACTGATGTGATGCTGAAAGGACTGCCACTCTGCTGACCGGCATCGTTGATCTGAAGGATTGCTGTCCTGGTGTGCTGACCTGCTGCTTGCTGCCCTCTTTCCTGTGTGAGAATGACTGGACCTGCATCTGTTGAACCCAGGTCACCAGAGCGACTCCAAGGGTTAGTTGGCTGGCAGCCTGACTAGATCCTCAGGGACAGATGGCTCCAAAAACCTTAAACCCAGCACCTGGACTCTGCCTTCTATGACTCCTACCCTGCAAAGTGGTGCCATCTCAAACCTGGACCCTTTGAAGTGGGCTTGAAGGTGCTCTGCCAGCCCATCTGTGGGTCCCTCAGAACCTATGTATCACCTATGCTGCGTGGTGCATTCCTGAGCAGATCCGATGCATCTCCACTGCAGCAAGGATTCTCTAAGTGCAAGGGCTCTGCAACAACCTCACAACTCCCATCGGAACCGCTGCTGTGCACAGTATTCTCGATGCAGGTCCTTACAACGCAAATCTCTTATCGACGGCAGCCTTGATTATGACGCAGGATCTTACATTGCAGTCTTGCAGCTCCTCGGATCAGACTCATTGCCCCAACTGTATGACGCATCCAGGGGTGTGGAATTTAATAAAAATGTCTACTTGTCTGTGGGACAGGTTCCTTCATAAATCTACTTGTCCTGTAACAAAATCCACTTGTCCCTTTGGTGCCATGTAGTGCGGTGACCAATTATTGCAGCAATCTCATAAGAGCTCCGATATAGCTCTATGATTATGCCAGGGCTAATACCATAGTAGTGTTTAAATAATTGCAATTACCTTATGTTGCCACGTTTCTGCAGATCTACATACTGGTGCTGAAGGTAGTGGTAAGCAATAGTTCCAGGGTTAGAATGTCTTTTTAAGTCTGTGCAAACCTACTAACTTTTATGTTTTAAGAGTTTTCAACAACTCTTCTCTAATCTTTTCCAATACTGAGAAATGTTGGAAATGTACTCCTGACTATGGCAACCTTCTTTTTGTTGTAACTTTCATGAGGTCCCAACCCAGGATGCACAGCAATGTGTGGTATTCATCAACATATAGATTCTAACAATTTTCTCCTTTTTAAACTGTTTTATTTCCATCAGCTTAATCCATAGTTCATTTCTCCAAATAAGTTCACCTTTCCAAATTTAACCACAAGATCAACAGTTGCCGTAAATGGCTTTTCTTCAAAACATATGTGGATTCATTATTCCTTATGGCGCGATAGAAACGTATATGGCCCAATGCATTTCAGGCACTGCCTGCCCTTCTTCAGGGGTAACTACAATAAAATAAAACACGTCAGTTCCCAATGCCCTTCCCCAACTTATGTGTGCTGTTATTTCACTCCTGTAGAATGTAATCTGACCTCTGTTCCCATCCGAAATAAATAAAAGAAAGCGACCCAAAAGTGCACATGCATAGTTTAATCATGCAAGTGAGTTTAACCTTTTAACGTCATCATAATGCTGATCAACGAACTCTATATAAAAAAACGCTTTTGAAAAGAAAAATGTGCTGATGCACATCTGTGACCAACTAAAAGAGTGTCATTGCTGCAACAAATTACCAACTCCCAAGTTAAATGTGTGATGTACCTTCAAACCAAAAACGTGCCCTGTCTAACCAAACACCGAAGTGCAAATGTTCAATTAAACTAACGGAAATATCCCAGATGCATTTAAATCATGTCACATGACGAGAACAATAAAGCTAGACAAAATACAATGCTTAATACGTGCTTCTGCTTCAACTCATAAGAATCAGAAAATGTAAAAGAATCCGAAAATGTAAAAGAATAAAATGTACAACCATTTTTTACCCCCAGATCAATAGATGATAATTTAGTAACACAAAAATTATTTCAACAATCTTAAATTAATTAATTGAATTAATGTTGAAAATTGAAGAATCATCAATCTTGCTTTCAAACTTATGCAAATATTTGCATCAAATCAGAAAGCATTTTGGGAGCCTTATACATAGCCTCATATTGCTAAACTTTTAAAATGTGTGTACACGTTTTTATACTGGAGCCACTGTCAGTACTGCAGTCAGAGCTTACAACATTTACTTAGAGTGCTCACTCTAATAATAAAGGCTTTCAATTAATGAACTATAAATACAAGTTTGAGCAGAGTTGACATACAGACAAAAATGCCGCCTTAACTGCAGACAGTGCCCTTTCCTGATCCATAATTTGGTACTACAAACTCGCAGCCAAAGGGTTTGTGCTGCAGGGGGTTGGACCTACTTGTCCCAAGGACAAAATACACTTGAAAACTTGTTGTCCTTGACCTCAAGCAATATGTTGTGGGTGTCGCACTATAGGAATTACACATCCTATGTACTGGACTTTTCATTACAAGCCCTCGTTGACAGGATTCTCAATAACAACGTAGAAACTCGCATCAACTCGCATCGTAGCTTTGCAGCTCCTTGGGACGTATGTATCCACATGGCTGAGCAATGCATCCTTGCCGTGGAACCTTGCAACACTGTGCAGCCAGGATTTAAGGTACTCTGTTCAGCAGACGAAACTGGTACCCGTGCTCCACTGCGGTTGGCCTGAACTTGTGACTTTGTACTGGTCCGGCCAACCAGATATTCACAGTTGGCTCTCTGTACTTTTTGGCACTATTTCACTAAAATCTTTAAAATTGTATATCTCTGGTTCTATTGATTGGATTTTTGTCGTTTTGGTCTTGATTTATTTAATAACATTTGCTCTATTTGTCTAAATTGGTGTGGGATTTTTCTTCTTGAGTTGTGCTTCCACTTTATTATTGTTTGAAGTACTGAGTAAGTCCTTTACACATTGTCACTAAGTTAAGTCTGACTGCTCTGTGACAAGCTATCAGAGGGTTGAGCCAGGTTAATTTGGGGTTTGCTTGTGCCTCCCCCTAGCAATGATTGTGGTTGCTGTTTGAGTACAGTTTCACCCCCCTCAAGCTAGTAACCCAATTTCTTACACATATTTCTTTGAAGTTTGAATTTGACACATAAAATACTCTAAATCGACAACACATTAAAAAGGAAGAACTAAGACAGATTAATCATTACGTCTTTAATAAATACACTTCCACTTTTCTGTCACTGGGCATTCATAAAACGTTATATCTAAACAAACAATGACCAGTGCTTCCAGATAATGTTAACGTTTCAGTGGTATGTTTAGATAAATTTCACTTGCTTCAGGACTAAAACAGATATATGTCTTCCTTATAATTCCTACATACAACTATAAAACAAACAAAGATGTTACACAATTATAAATATACATTTTTATGATGTATACATCATCAGACAAAACATCAAAAATTACAAACATGACAACCAATAACTTTTTAAAAACAGCAAGTAATATCTCATGATTAGAAAAACCTTATTGGTTAAAAATAAATATTCAGCTGGAACCAAGTGGCATTCAGTCCTTTCTTAAAAAAGCCAAACCAAACTCTCATATAGAGATAAATTCACAATCATGCTTAAAACTGATAAAATCATCATATTTCTCGCATGCACGCTTTCAAAAATTCTATCTCACTACCATAAAATCGCCATCAAAGTGTATCTCCAGTTGTAGACAAGGCCAACCGTTCAGTCTATACTATCTAGTTCCCTAACATCAGTCGACCCAGATCACCACACACCTAAAGGCAACGAATTCCACTAGAATCATCCACCAAAATACATCATCCTCGTATAGTTATCTCTTTAGTACTATTGACTCACCAAGTGTCAGACTTGAATCCTACGGAAGACATGTTTTTCATTCATCAACTTCACTATATTTATCACTGGAATAATATAATACGAAGAATTAAAAAAACAATTGGGACTCAAGATTCTGCCATATTATAATATTCATAAAGCAAATGATCTATGTGGTCTCACCTTCACTTAAACATTTGTATTTCAGTAACTACAAGTGATCTAATGGTCAAGTAGCATCCTCAGCTCCAAAGTGTAAAACTGCTCAAGCCTAGCGAAAAGGTTAATCAAGTGTGGAAAATCTCATCACATGACAAATGGCAAAAATCCCCCCAAAAACAATCAAATAAGGAATATAATGAGCGTTCGTTGCTCGCAATTAATTTTTTATCCTGAAATGCCAAATATCCAGACACAAATTAGCATTGCCTATTGTAAGTACTTTTCTGGGAAAATCGATTAACTCCGCTTGACATATCCTCTAAGTATCATGACTAGGACTATAATCCTCAGTTAGTATCTATGAGGAATATGTAAAACATACACAATCATCACCAGCGTGCTTTTCCCATTTAACACAAAACTACCGTGCCATTCTTCAAACACAATGCCACACTTTTTTTTAAAGTTCCTTTACTGTGCCATTAATTTTCTTAAAATTCAGAGAGGGGTTAGGAGACCCAGGGGCATATGTATGAACATCACCATTTGCGATTCTCAAATAGCGATTTTTAAAGAATCACTATTTGAGAATTGCAAAACGGGATGTATTAAAAAATTGCAAACTTTTTGCGATTTCTTAAAATTCCTTAATTGCGATTAGCAAATTGCGAAATCGCAATTAAGGAATACCTGCCCATTCATTTCTATGGGCCAGGAGACCCATAGGAATGAATGGGAAGTAATTCTCAAATAGCGAATCGAAATTTGCTAATCGCAATTTGAGAATAATTTCAAAGGTGCAAGGGTGTCATGATGACACCCTGATGCACCCCTGAAATGAGCATGTGTGTGCATATGGCGCACATACATGCCCTAAGGGCATGTATGAGCGCCACGTGGCACTTTGTAAAATTCAAAAAAGTGCTTTTTGAAAGGAAATCGCAAATTACCACCAACTGGAAGTTGGTGGTAATTTGCGATTTCTTAAGGATAATTCGCACAACTTGGGTGCTTTTGACATATCATTTAAGAAATCGCAATTTGCGATTTCTTAAATGCTTACGCAAAATTAAGAAATCGCTAAATTAGCAATTCCTTAATTTTGCGATGGGATTTGGCTCATACATCCCGATTACCGATTTTTTAATCGCAAACGCTGTTATTTTGCGAATCGCAGCGTTTGCGATTAAAAAATCTTTTGATACATATGCCCCCAATCCTTGCCTCACCTTCTACTCTTTACACTTTGCAGATAAAGATGAACTATAATTTTAAAACCCTTCTTCTTATTGCCGTCCACCTCCCACTCTTCTGCAGGTTCTCCCCGATTGAAACCACTCATAACACAGCCATCACCTTTCTTACCTCATAGTACGTCCTACAGCCACATGTAATACCAACTAAAAAAATGTACAGCCCAATTCTGACCATATTTAAAAGAGCAATTATCACTCACCTGTGCTTAGTCACTGTAGCCATTCAGGCCAGCAAACCAATCGACTACGTTCTTACTAAAAGTGATACACAACTTCCTCACTTCCACATGCACCATCCTGACCTAGTTCAATCCAATACCTATCCCTACCAAGCAGATCTTTTTTTTAACTGTATTAAATCTCGGACATGATTGACCTTGGCAACCCAATTCAATTCTTATTTACGCCACCTACAAAAATACTTCTTCCTTTTCACAGACCCTATATTCAACTTAATTAAATTCTGTCCATTGCTATGATACCCGCCATATTGAAATGGCACAAATACAAAGAATGCTCTGTTAGAAATAGGGGTCTCTAGTTGGCAGAGGTTGGTACCTTTTTCTAAGTAGGGACCCTTCTTCCCAGTCAGGGTAAAGGGGATACACTTCTAAAATATCCCCTGCTCCCCTCCTTGGTAGCTTGGCACAAGCAGACAGGCTCATCTCAGAGGTAAAGCATTTGTGAACACATACAGTAATACAGTGAAAACACTACAAATGGACACCACAACAGGTTAGAAAAATAGTACACTTTTATTTAAACCAACAGGACCAAGAAAGACAAAAATCCAACATACAATTCTCTCAAAAATAGTTACTGTGCAAAATAACCTTTATATTGCAGGAAAAACATGAAAATACAGTTCCTCTGACTCGGTAGCTCCGTCCGGGGCTACAGCGATACCGAATACTACAGAGTCTAACAATTCCAGCCAACCATGTCGATACAGGTTAGCAAAAGAGTCAACAGACTCGGAGATAGTACCGTTTGTTTTTGCGGCCGAAACGATAGTAAGTGCCGGTTCAGGTCAACTGTCGTGGTTGTGATGTGAGATGGAAGCGTTGCAGCGGCTTGGTGCAGCTCGTTGACGGAGTTGGTGACACCAAGGCTTGCATTGCAGAGTGAGGTGATACTCGATGCGGTGCTGGCAGGTCACGATGCAGCGACGGAGCCGGTCGATGTTAGGTCAGAGTTGGTGACATCCTTGAAGCGTGTAGCGAAGCAGTGTGGACTGTGGTGCCCACAGAATGCGGTGCAAGCAGCGGCTCGTTGATGGAGTCGGTGAGACCAGGGTTGCGTTGCGAGGCGTTGCTCTCGGCGGTGCTTTCAGGACACGGAATCCTGCGACGGACTCGATGACAGAGTCGGTTACACTTTTCTTCTACTGAGACGATCAGAGACGGTGCGCACAGACACGGGGAGGTCTCTGCTGTTTCTGGGACCTCTAGAACAGGGGCAAGCTCAGTTCAAGCCCTTGGAGATCTTTTCTTCAAGCAAGGGACAAAGTAAGCAGCAAAGTCCTTTTCTCCTTTCCTTTGCAGCAAGTAGCCACTGCATGCCAACCCCATACAGCAAACAGCACAGTGGCAGTATTCCTCCTCAGCTTCTCCTGCTCTTCTCCTTGGCAAAGGTTCCTCTTGATTTCCCAGAAGTGATCTAAAAGTCTGGGGGTCTGGGCCCCAATATTTACATCCCAAAATCCTTTGTTCTCTGGTGCCTGTGCTCAATAAAAAACGGTTCTGTTTTCTCTGGTGCAGCTTCCTGACATGAGGGGGAGACAGAATTGGGCTTGGTAGATCAGGCCAATTCAGGTGAAAGGAAATCTCCTCCCCCTACTCTAAATGCAGCCCAGGTCTATTCAGCCCAACCCTGACTCATCAGGCACTCTGGAGCCACTGCCCCTCTCCATCCCCTGTCATACAACAGATATGCAATACACAAGCCAGGCAGAGGCATACTGGATGGCTGAGCAAGAAAATACCTACTTTCTAAAAGTGGAATTTTCAAACACAGAATGTAATAATCACCCTCACTAAAAGATGCATTTTAACATTCTGAGTTCAGGCATACTAAACTTTATTTTCCCTACCTTGTTCCCATAGGTAGTTATGGTTATAAGATGTTATGAGCAAAACTCCCCATTATGTCCTCTGGGAAAAGGTTGCCTTGCAATAGTGAAAAACGAAATTGGCAGTATTTCACTATCAGGACATGCCACACACATCAGGGCATGTCCTACCTTTCACATACAATGCACCTTGCCCACAGGGCCTACCTTAGGGGTGACTGACATATAAGAAAAGGAAAGGTTAGGGACTGGCAAGTGGGTCCATTTGCCAAGTCGAAATGGCAGTACCAGACCTCACACAGGCTCTGCAATGGCAGGCCAGAGTTACATTTTACAGGCTGCTTCTGTGGGTGGCACAATCAGTGCTTCAAGCCCACTGGGAGCATTTGATTTAAAGGCCCCGGGCGCACACGGTGCACTGTACTAAGGACTGACTAGTAAATCAAATAGGCAATCATGGAAACACCAATCCATAGCAACAATTTACAAAGGGAGCACTTGCACTTTGGCACTGAACAGCAGTGGCAAAGTGCCCAAAGCATCTAGACCAGCAAAACACAGGAGGCAAAAGCAAAGAAATGCATGGGAGACCCACACCAATGGTGACAGGTCTAACATGCTCCTTCTAACTTCAAGGAGTATCAGCCACAAATCCTGGCAAAAGTCCCTGCTATGCTATATATAAATGTCAATCTTTAGACTAAAAACTACTAAAACATAGACTACTTTGAAAAAGATTATACAACTCTAGGTTTGAAATTTCAATGACAGGACATGGGACTTTTTCCTCATAGCTAGATCCAGAAAACCCAAGCAGCATCACTTTAACAGCAACTGATATCCATATTAGCGGGGGAAGCCAGTTTCATACCTACTCAGGAGTTGAAATATCACGTCTTTCTCTCCACAATAGCTTTCAAGCATGCCGGAAACAACATTATGTACTTAATTTCTTTTTATTTTACTACCCTCTTGACGGCAACCAAAATTTGTCTTTGCCACTCGACTACCAGTGTAATGTCTGGGAATAGGGACATTTTTGTTTTTTCAAATATCACTGCACCTGATTTTCTGGCTTCCTGTAGAATTCCATCGTGTAAATCAGGAGGTGTGCTATGATGGCTCTCAGAGGAGCTCTCAGAGGAGCTCCCAAAGGAGATAGAACACCTGGTGTACTGTGCGCTCTCTCAGCTGAGAAAAAGAATGACAGTTTAGGTTTTAGCATGTTCACAATCCATTTGTTCACAAATAATTCAATGCAGGCCCTTCACTTTGTTCTAGTATTCCTACGATCCTAGTATAGTTTCTCCTTGGTCTGAACTCCACATCCTTTGCTCTGCCCATCAGCAATTTGGGGTTTGTTTGCATTTGGTTTACCATCATTTGTAATTTTATTATCGCCCCTGGGTGTCTTTAGCCGATTGTTCCACTGCCCTTCTCTGTGCCATATTCTGGTTTATATTGTCTTGAGGTCATGACTTAGAAGGTTTACTTCTATTGACATTGACTCAATTTTCCGGTCCAGTGTCAACCTAGTCTCTCTTACTGCTAAGTGTATGGTTAATCTCATACCCCTTTACATTGTGCTTTCTTGATGTAAAGTAGTGCTTGTTCACAGGAAGGCGTGTTTTTGAACATTTGCTTGCTGAGGTAGGTAGGTACCTCTGCTGTGTCCCATTTCTGCCTATGCTTCTTTCATTACTACTCCAGCATAAAGCTAAATATCTAGCTTATTAACCCAGCCATCATCTGTGACTAATATCCTTGAGCATATGGAGTTTGGAGCCAACCCATCCCCTCTCACAAATTCCCTACCTTTCAGATACCTATGCTTCCTTGCTGTGCTCCCTGTAAGTTCGATTTTTATAACTATGGCAATCCTTCCTCTTTTGGTTGTTTCCCAGGCCTATAGATGAGTATTAGTATTCAATGGTACTTGGGTCTTCCCTCAGGGCCATTGGCACTCCTCGTATATTTTCCAGAGAGTGTCCCCACTGCATTATGGGGCTGCTTCATTTCTATCATGCTGGGCCTTCTGCCTCAGTAAGGTACTGCTTTCATTCTGTCTCTTATTGGATTGCATTGTTTTATTTTGAATTTATTTAGGGCCCTGCTGCTCGCCTTTGTTGTCTCTATGAAAGATCACCTGACTGTCACAGCCTTTGTCTGTGTAGCAGAGAACCAGAGCCCTGGTGCCCTGTCTCTCTTGCACCTCTGTCAGAGCAAGTCCATGGGCTTCTCACTGTGGTGCCATTAACTGAATGGTTACCTCATTTACCCCTATACTGCTTTTTTTCCTTTTGTTGTGTGGTTGTGTGCATTCCTTTCTCTTGGGCCCACATTGCCCCAGGCTTTATCGCTGGCAAGTGCCACTAAGTGGCTGTCATGGGCTTGCACCAGTTCTTCGTTTTTCTGCTCTGTCGGACTCTACAGGCACCTGCAGTTCCCATTGTCAATTCATTCACTCCGCTATATTTCGGCTGGAGAGAGGCTTGGTTAGTGTGCGGCTAACTTGCCCAGCATCTGGCCTCACCCCCCCCATTTTTTAATTTTAGGCCATAAATATAGCTGTATTAAAATTTAGATTTCTGTTGGGGAATATGTATTTATAATACCAAAATTATTCAAAATATATAATAATATATTCTTAATCCTGAAATTATCCAAAATACACAGGGGCATTTTTACTAAGATTTTACGCAACACAGGGCAGCAAGCACAGTTGCTGCACTGCGATGTGTGAAATGGAGAGGACAGTAATGTGCCATATCTACTTAGATATAGCATACTTGTGCTCCCGCCTTGTGTTGGCACACTGTGTACGGCCTTGTGCCAACGGAGATGCTCCAGAAGGAAATGGCTAATTTACATATCCTCCCAGCGTCACATACCCATCATCGCACATACTCATTCACGCATGCATTCATTGGTGGGGCCCATAACACCAACACTCATACGTCTCACTCGAATCTGCGCACAGGAGGAAGAGAAGAAGCGCTGGACATGTGGGGGTACCTTATTACCTATGGGGAAGGAAATTCTTTACAGTATGCACATATTTACACCAGTATCTATAGAATCCTAACCTTAGCATCAAGGCACTCCACCACTTGGTCGACGGACCAATTAGTTGGACTGGTTGATGGTGATTTAACACCAGCTAAAACACATTAAAGCTTCGGAATCTTTAATCCATACCTTACCTAAAGAATCACAAACTCATTTTCTGTTAATCAATATTTAGTTTATCTAATTAATTTGCTTTCATTTGCATAATCAACATTTTGGTCAACACAGAGTTCAAATTTGATTATTCAGCACAATTCAGCATGACAATTATATTTACCTAAATCCTGATTTTAGCGACCATTAGCCCTGCATAAATCAAAAGCTCTTCCGATATAACCCTCCAATCGAATGCAGGCTAAGACCCAATCAGTCCGGAGAAAAGTTCTTTGCCCCGCACAGCACAGTCCCAAAGATCTCCAGGGACCTGACCCTCGTGCAAGCAAATCGATCAACGGGATTCGTATCACCCTCCTGGAACGCAACAACCCAACCCATCTACTAACCCCCCTTATATAATAAACTTGGATAATCCTACTACATTTGCTACTTTGGGGACGGCTCTGATTGGTCGAGCCATTAAATTTGCAAATTCCGATGACTTTTCGAAAAGTTCCTTGGTTCCCATACTCTACTGAAGATGTCATTCTATGGCTGGGACAGTTCTCATGCGAAAGGGTCCAAAGTATCAATATCACGGATACTGGGAATAGGTGTCCTTTGTTTTCTCTTACAGTCACACTAGTTGAACTTTGGTAGTCCTCCACGGTCTTATCCTTGACGAGGAACACTGTGACTTGGTCAAAAGGACGCCTGGAGATCTTTGGTGCCATTCGAGTCTGCGCAGTAGATATTGCGCTCACACGACGGTGGCCACTTCCGAACTCCATTTTGGATATTGTGGCCTAGTAGGCCCGAATGCCAACTTAAGCGAAACAAACACAAAGAATAATTAATATACAGAAATGAAGATTCTAATGTTTAAACCCACACTAATCCCTTTATATATTAGTGTTTTCCTAGCTTATAGCAACATTTAATGCAATATTACTCACCATTTCGTCCTAGCAGGAACGCAAAACATCACAAAAAGCAATATAACCATGCATTTTTCTATAGCAACACAATCTACCGTTAATATGTGTACCGCAGTTATTCAATAAGGTTATTTGCCATGCAATTTGCATCTTAGTCCCGCGTGTAATTTGTATTTATTAAGGTGTAAGGTTGGTTAGTAACCACGGCACACAATTAATATACTTTAGTAATTAGAAAGTTACAAAATTAGTATTTTCATGCAAAATAGGGAAGGTATACAAAATTTTGTTTTACCTGCTCCACCAATCCCCCCTTAGGTGATCTTTTTAATATCACCACAAATCCCCCTAAATTTCAATTTAAAATGTTTATGGAAATGAGGTCTCAGTGCCCTTACAACATGTTATGTTACATCACTGTTTCTCCTATCTCATCCACTTTTGCCTTCTTATACATACTTTCTTTCCATTCTTCCAGTTCTATATCTCCCCTTTCTCTTTCCGTCTTTTTCTCTCTTTCTGGTTACTTCTCTTTTTATTTTATTTTTTAATTTTCTTCTTTTTATACATACACAACCTAATCTCAATATTAATACTAATATTACCACACAAGTTACTGGAATTAGAATCTTGCCTATAATGAAGTTCTTAATAGTAGAAAACCCTTTACCAATTTTCTCCCAAACACTTTCAACCTCCAATGGAACAATCTCCTCATGCAAGTCGGTTATATTCTTAATATATGTTTTTAAATCTTGACTTTCATCAGGAATGTAAGTACAACAATGTTGCACCTTCAGCATGCCACAAACTCCTCCCTCTTTGGCCAAAATAATATCAAGGGCAAGTCGATTTTGCATCACCATGGCTCTCATGGCAACCATTTCAGTATTTATCTATAAAAACCCTTCAGTAGTGCTTGTCGATAAACGATCCACTACTGTAGATAACGGTCTGATTTTATGTGCATTCAGAGATATTCCAACGGCTGGTATCAGTGCTCCAAAACTATCCCCTACAATTTCTGACCAACTTTATCTCCTTCTACGTATCAGTTGTCTACCTATCTCATGCGTACCATCCTTTCCCCTTCCCACATGAAATATCTTTGAGAAGACCAGGCCTAGGTAATATGTGCCATACCAATGGTCCGGTAACCGATAATAAGCTTTGTTCCCACAGATAAAATATAACCCAGGGAATACCGGATCGTTTCCTCCTTTAAATCCCCATCCTCCCATGATTCTATATGTATCATGGCATTCACTCGCACCTATAAAATAGTTATCATACACAGTTTCATTTCTTCTGATGCACAATTTCCCTCTCTGAGGCCAATATAAAGCCATAGCTGGACTGGTTTCTCCCTTCAAATGTTTTTCTCTTTCTACGTCCCAAACCGTCTTTTCTCCTTTTCCCTCAGGTATCTTTCTTTGCATCTTAATTCTCCTTTCTTCCACCATGTCCAAAAAGGTCTTTTCTTCCTTCTTTAAACTACAAGTAAGATTATTTTTAAACACTGCCTCTAAAGTCAATTCTCTATTTTTTAAGAAATATTCACCTAAAACTTTACCAGGTTTTATCTTATTCAATTCAGGGACGACATGTACTTGTGAAAAAATGTTATCTACGTCGGAAAAATAATACTCTTATAAAACAAACTTGCTAACACACTACATGTTATTCCATAAGTCACAGGAAGGTGGTGATAGGTAACACCTTCTGACACTGATGCAGGTAACTGCATACAGACATAACAGTCTCAGACTTCCATAGTTTTTACATATTCATACAATAACTTCGAAAAAACGTTGTTAGAAAAATCAGTTATGGACCTATCCTTATGTAAATCAATTCTGCCTATCAGTCTAGTTGTATGAGTATCATGAATCTTTTCTACATTAGTCTTATTCTCAATATGACCTTCTATCGTTTCGAATGTTACTTTAAATGAAACTATTAAAGCTAATACACTCCATAGAAGCATTAGTAATCCTGTACAACAACAACACACTTTGCACCATCTTCCAAGGAACACACATGTAGATTCTCTACCTTCTGTGTTTGCCATTTCGGAAATGATCAGTGTCTTTTGACTTGGCCTCGTCCACCCACAACTAGTTTTGTCTAAACCCAAGGCTCTGAGCGCCTACTTGGTTCCTTTCGGTCAATGTCTTATTCAATAATTAATTTTCTCTTAATTCTCTTGTCACTTCAGTCTGGCATCTGATCGTCTTTCACTTTGTTTTCGCAATCTTGGTTCAGAATTTGCCTGAACATCCGTCTCTTCTCCAATATCGGGCAAGATAACTCTCAGGATTTCCAAATCTTCTTCCTCCTCAACCACTTCTGGCACAGTCACTCCTAGACTTTCTTGGCTGTCTGCTTCCTCTTGTACTTCAGGAAGTGCCACATACGTCCATTCCGGTGACTTATACCTCTGGTTGGGTTTCTTAATTCATTTTTCCTTCTCCAGGTATGTCTGATCAGTGTCTTTTGAGTTTTCTTGACTAGGCACCTCGTTCACTTTTTCTGTATTAGATGACTTCACCCGTGTCAATCGATACCTTAGTCGTTTGACCTTATTTGGCCAAATTTCCTCCTTTACTGGCCTTTTCAACTTATTTCCCTTTTCACCTCTTTCGGTTTTCCAGGCTCTCTTTCTTAGGACTTGTCCTTGTACTTCTCCTCCACTATCCTCGGATTCAGTTTCAACTTGACCTTTACCTTCTGTAGATTCTCCTTCCACAACTTCCTGTTCTCTATCTAATTCTGTCCCTCCTCGTGTTTCTTCCACGCAATCTTCCTGCTGACTAACTGTCCCTTCTTCTACCTGGATGTGTGGTTTCCCTATACCTCCTCGGGGTTCTTCCGCAACAATCTTACCCTCACTCTCTGTATCTATTTCCTCACCTTCCATCTATACGATCTCAAGTGGAATTTCTCTTGTACTTGCACTTGGAGCTTCCTTCTCAAGAACTTCCTGAACAGTCTCTTCAATATTCTCCTTTACGCCTTTTGATAATTTCTCTTGTTCAGGATCTGACTCTGAGCTGGTATCAGAAATTTCCAATCGCCTTCTCAATGGTAAATTCTCTGAACTTGGTTCCAACTCTTCCCTTCTTGGTGTTGATCTTGCTCTGGTTTCTTCTGAGTCCGACTCGGAACTGGTGTCGGATTCTCCAAAATATTCTTCTTCAGGTCTACTCACTGGACTAGGAATTCGCAGAGTATGACTTGCATGAATGCAATTCTTTACTCTGGCACATTTCACAGCCGTTGTTGTGGTCAAAATTACTTGACGCGGTTTTGCCCAACATGGGACCAGGCAATTTCTTCTTCTATGTACTTTAATCCTTACCCAGTCTCCTGGACTTAAATCATGAGCTGGCTTCTTTTCAAGGGTGGTGGCATCCGATCCAACCTGATGAAACACAGAATGAACGGAATCAGCCAACCCCTTGCAATAATCCAACACAAAGTCATCAGTTATAGGCAGTAGTTTGTTGACAGGAATGAAAACATGTCTCATCGCCCTACCCATAATGATTTCATGAGGACTCAGTCCCGTGTTCCTATCAGGGATAGACCTAATAGTCATGAGCACTAGAGGCAAGACATCAGGCCATTTCAATCCTGTGGCCAAACACATTTTTCCCAATCTGTTTTTAATGGTGCCATTTACTTGTTCCACCACTCCAGAAGCCTCTGGACGGTAAGCACAATGCAGTTTTTGTGAACATTCAATGCTTCTCAAATTAATTTTATGATCTCATTCTTAAATGCTTTCCTCTGTCTGACTCGATCGTAACTGGGAAACCAAATCTAGGAATGAACTCTCTCAATAGGAGTTTAGCTACTGTAACCCCATCACTCCTTCTGGTTGAGTACGTCTCTACCCATCATGAAAACAGACAAACCACTACTAAGACATATCTTAGTCTATTACATGGGGGCATTTCAATGAAATCAATCTGCATTCTGGTGAAAGGACATCCTTCCAGTCCTATTGTTCCCAAACTCACCACTGTCTTTCTTCCTGGATTGTATTGTTGACATGTGAGACATCTTTGACAAAGGCTCTCCGCTACAAGCCGAAACTTAGCATTGTACCATATCTCTTTTTGAAAAGTCTGATCATAGCATCTCTTCCTACATGTGCTTGCCCATGGTACATCCTTGCCATGGTAGAAATCATGCTATCAGGCATGACTGGTCTTCCATCCCGATAAACCCAAACCCTGTCTGACTCTCTGGGTGCTCATCCTGATTTTATCCACTGTTTCCTTTCTTCATCTCCTGCCTCATCCTGCAATTGTCTTACTTCTTCCCATGTGTTTACGGTGTTAGTAAAAAGTAAGGGACATGAGTTAATTTCCTTTTAACGGTTTCTGTTTACAGAATTCTGATTACGCGCACAATACTGCGCTATTTCGTTGGCAAACTCGTTTCCTGCCGACACATAGTCAGTGGTCTTCGAGTGGGCATCACAATTTACCACTGCTAATTGCTTAGGCAGCTGTATCGCCTCAAGCAACTTTCCGACCACTGCAGCATTTCTTATAGGGGTCCTACTTGATGTCAAGAACCCCCTTTGGGACCATTTTTGCCCAAAGTCATGCACCACTCCGAAGCCGTACTGGCAATCGTTAATCACAGTGACTCTCAGATTCTTTCCCAACTTGTATGCTCTTGTAAACGCAAACAATTCAGCAACTTCAGCTGATCTCACTCCTTTCAAACAAGACGCTTCCAATACAGCTGCTAAAGTACACACTGCATATGCTGCACTCAAAATCCCTCCATCTGTTCGCAACATGACCCATCCACAAACATCACATAGTCACTTTCTTTCAGAGGCACATCCTTTATGTCCGGACGTGGCTTGGTGCAATAGTCAAGCACTTCCAAACAGTTATGATCCACGTCGTCTTTTACTTCCACATTTTCAGCATCGGGCAACAGCGTTGAGGGGTTTAAATTGAGACACCTCACAAGGCTCAGATTCGTTGCTCCCAAAATTACTTTCTCATATTTCGTTAGATGACTATGCCTCATAAATTGGGTGCGGCTCCTGGTTAAAAGGATTGCCACATCATGCGGTACAAACACTCTTACAGTATATCCCATCACAATTGCTTCACTCTGCTCCAAGCTCTTACAAGTAGCAGCCACTGCTTTCAAACAACCAGGCAATGCCACAGCTACAGGATCCAACACATCTGAAAAATATGCAATAGGTCGTCTTAATTTTCCATGTTTCTGTACTAACACAGAAAGTGCACATACATCTCTCTCACTACAATAGAGCTCAAACGCCTTTTCATAGTCAGGCATTCCAAGAGCTGGGGCTTCACACAAACTGTCTCTTAATTGTTTAAAAGCCTTCAACTCTTCTTTGTTCAGTTCAAGAGGGTCTTTCACATCACTTTTCGTCAATCGCACCAAGGGTTTTGCAATCAGTGAAAAGTTGTTGATCCACTGACGACAATATCCAACCATTCCAAGGAACATTCTTACTTCTCTTTGAGTCATTGGTGCTCTCATTCCTTTTATTATTCTGATCCTGTCTGTAGTCACTTTCCTCAAACCTTTCTCCATTTTATGGCCTAAGTATTGTACTTCTTTTTAACAAAACTGTAATTTTGATGGGGATACTTTAAGTCCTCCATCTGCCAAATGATTTAACAATGCAACTGTATCTACTACACAGGCTTCTAGGGATTTCGATGCCACCAGTAGGTCATCGATGTATTGAACTAGCACTGAGCTTTCAGGCATTTTTAGATCTTCTAGGGATTTCTTTAGAATCTGATTAAATATCGAGGGACTTTCTGTATACCCCTGTGGAATTCGGCACCATGCCAAGGTACGTTCGCCGAACCCGAACGCAAAAATCTGTTGGCTGTCAGGGTGCAATGGGATTGAAAAGAAAGCATGACACAGGTCGATGACCGTGTACCATTCTGCATCGTGAGGAATCTGGTACAGAATCACTGAAGGATTTGGTACTATGGGACAACATGGAACAACAATTTTTTCAGGTCTTGCACTATTCTGAAAGATCCGTTAGGTTTCTTCAGACCAATGATTGGTGAATTACATGGACTACTCATTATTTCTCTCAAAATACCCTGTTCAATCATTTTGTCTATTAAAGGAGTGACTCCTGCAATTATTTCGGGTGTCAATTTATACTGAGGAATATTTGGGTAACTTATTCCTTCCTTTACAGTAATCTTTACAGGGTCTCCATTTCTCATCAACCCCATATATTCTCCTGAGAAATCCCATACCTCGGGTTTCACCGTTTTCTTCAATTCCTGAGGCAATTCTTCTGGATCAAATACCGCAAAGGCTTCAGTAACCTCGGGTTCCAAATTGGCCATGGTCATTCTGTACAGTACATCTTCATCAGGAGTCTCAAAGGCTATGCCATCAGGAGTACAGAAAATCGTGCAATTCATTTTACACAACAAATCCCTCCCAAACAAATGTACAGGACTGGTATTGCACACAACAAAGCGGTGGATATCTGAAAATTTCCCTATTTTAACTTTAACTGGTTCAGTAAGATATGTTTTTATCTGTCTGTTTGAGATTCCGACTACTTGGATTGTGTCATCCGAGAGAGGAAGATTTTTAACATCAGCTGATCTAACAGTTGAACGAGTAGCAACAGTATCTACCAGGAAAGTAATATGTTCATAATTTATCTTTTCATCTACAAAAGGGCCTGTCTGGTCTACTTCTAGAGTTGCGCCAAGTACGCACTCGTCTTCCTCTCCTCGGCACCGTCAATAGCTCTCTTCTGACTCACTCTCATCGCATTGCAGGCAATACTGCGAAACAGCACTTGCGCGCGGTAGCTTGATTACCTGTTCTTCGGTGTAGAATCCTGTCTCATTACTGTATCTCTGAGGATTTACGCTCTGTGGAAAAGGTGGCTTTGGCTCCTGGCACTGTTGGGCAACAACCTGCTGCTGTCGCTGTGGTTGACAACTCACCTCATTCTGCACCTGTGGATTCAATGAGGCATTATGGCCATTAGCACTTGGGGGTAATTTAGACTCGGATTTCCAATGCCCTACCTTTCCGCAATTATGACATGGCCACTTCTTCTTGGCTTCTTCTAAACTAATCTGTCCCTTTCCTTTTCCAATATTAGGTTTTAATTTTACATGGCCCATGCCATTGCTTGTTCAATCAGTTGGGCTTCTTGTCTTTCCGCTACCTTAACCTGAGCCCACATGGCCTTTTCTTTTAACTTGCGTTGCTTTGCTTCAATTTCATCACTAAAATATTTGACATGTCTCAGTACTTCATCTATCTTTTTATTTTACCAATCCACTGTAGGTTGCTTAATCATCTCACTTACCTCAGGTCTTAACCCATACATAAACCGATATACAAA
The DNA here is from genome assembly GCF_964204655.1 of Triturus cristatus. Taxonomy (NCBI): domain Eukaryota; kingdom Metazoa; phylum Chordata; class Amphibia; order Caudata; family Salamandridae; genus Triturus; species Triturus cristatus. The sequence continues at coordinate 713,813,305 of NC_140588.1, read as the reverse complement.
ATGACTTAAATCCTTCTCACTTAGTTTTTCATCACCACTGTATTGCTTAAATGCCAACAGTAATCTCTCATAATAGGCATGTACAGATTCCTTTACTTCCTGATGAGTTCTATCAATCTTTACCCAATCCGTTTCTCTCGGAGGCACTTTATTCTTCAAATAGGTAATTACCTGTTCTTATTTTCTCATTACTTCTGGGTCATGGGCACCTGTTTTAGGGTCCCTAGGATACTCTTGAGTGGGCCAACCAACTGTAATTTTACATTCTGCCCATAAATCTGCCGGTACATTATATCGAACAGTCCATTCAAATCTATCCATAGTACCTTTGATAATTTCACAAATCTTTCAACTTGTCGGTACCATTCCACGGGCTTCTTGCGAAGTCGGGGAAAATCAGATGTCCTGTCTAGTCCAAGGAACATGCACATACCCTCCTCCTGGGATTTCCCTCATAAGGCATTCTGTTACCACCGTTTCCTCGTCTCTTTTCCTCCTTTTCTACATCACCCCATTTCCTTAGTAAGGCAATCAGTTCTTTTATTTGAGTTAGTCTTCCTGCAGTATTTAAATTTTCGATATCCTTGTCGGAGAAATCTACTCTATATGGTTTCTGTAAGGTTCTTATTTTTTCAAAATCAATACCCATTTTGCTTGCTGTCTCTTCTAAATTCTCATGCATATTTTTAGCTCTCCAAGTTATACTTTTACATAGAAACATTAACTCTTCGTCCTGATATGCTTTTAATTTTTCAGTTGGAATCGTCCCTACTATCAATTCTTCCAGTGTTATTTTTAGTTTTGCCACATCTAAAGGTTGAGGTTCTGTATCTTTTTGCTGTAAACTTCTTAACCAATCACGCAATTCGTCAGAAGTGGGACCTACAGGAATCGTTTAATTCCTTACTCGCTCTACACTTCTCTCCGGGGTCTCTGGGGCTGTTCTGTAGTCATTAACGTTTTACTTGCTGGGCTTTGATTCAGTGTCAGATTTTTAGGAGTACTTAATCCTGAGGTTCCTACTAATTTTCCCCATGGATTTTCTCCCGAACTTCTTGCTTCTGTCTCAATTGGTTTATTACTATGGTATGGAATGGTCAAACAATGCTCACTACCTTTCTGTTTATCAAAGACAGGAATCACTGGTCCTATAGTTACAGGCACAGTTACAGCTTCCATGCTTTTAGTTAATTCCCTAATTTTCTCAGTTAGTTCCAAAGTAGTCCTAGCCAATTCTGCTGAATTTTTATTTGCCATCCTAATGGGTTGGGATATTTCAGACTCTCTAAAGGGATTATTGTTCCCTACATCAGGGGGTGTTTGTTCAAAAGGTTTACTTTGTGGAACTTCTTTTACTGGCGCACTCGGCGTCAACAACGTTGAATTGGGTTGGTACGGGGGAGGATTTTTATAAAACATGTCTTCAAGCACATCATCCTCCGATTCATTCACACCATACTTGTAGCCTTCTGACCCTGTATTGTTTCTCTTTTCTGTACATTTTCTACCACTGGTCTCTTCTGAATTTCTTAAAGGAAACATCCCATCAGCCATATTCGCACTCCGCCATCTCCTTATCCTATCATCATGATTTTCCTGTCCATACGGTCAACCAAACATATAACTATACCTTCCGCCACTCTGCTGTTGTTCTCTTTCGTGCATCTCATCTTCCCATTCCGTTAAAGCTTCAAACTGAGTAGGTCTAGGTCTCGGTTCTAATTTCATCATTTTTTCTCTTAAGTTCCTTAATACCGCTAAATTAAATGAACCATTTTCTGGAAACGCTAATACTCCATCATCTTTTGTATACTTTGCCCAATTATCTAGCTAGATACATGTATGATACACATATTTCGCTACCATGAAGGATGCGGGTGATTTCGGTGGAGGAAGCAACTGTCCCTCTCTAGTCACAATCGGCTTATCCCTTTTGAATAAATTCTTGATCTTTCCAAACCATTACTTTTTCCTCCCTCTCGGGTGGATCGTAATACATAATTTTTCTTAAATCTGTAGTCTCGGTTTACTAGACTTCTTGAATCGGTCTATCACAATTATTCTGTTCGCTGTCCAATCACAGCGCGACTTACACTAACGCACCAATCAGGAGCGTTCACGTCACACTGGAAATTCTCCACTCCTAGCGCGGCACACACCAGCGCACCAATCCTATGTGTCTACGTCACTCCACAGCTGGCCAATCCCAGCACGTTCTTACTGACGTCAGCTTTTCTCGCTACTCCAGCTTCTGCTGACCCCTCCTTTACAAAATTTATCGGCAATCTTTCTCTTACGTTCTTTTCAATCAAACATCGGTTAGTAACAACATGAAACACCACCATTGCCTGTTCTGCTAAACCAAAGAGATAGTCTTTTCCAATTACACAAGAATTCCGTATTTCTCGAGAGCAGCGCTTACCTCTGCCCTGCCACAGAATTATTCTGTTTCGCCGATAAAGTAGCACTTCTCTCTACCTTACCCTTCTAACAAGCAAAAAGGCTAACAGTTTCTATGGGGATGAAAACATGTGGAGACTGCACTGATCCTGAGAATTAAGGCCAGAGTTTCACGAGAGAACCTGTTGCTATTTCATCCACGCACTTTCACACAGAAATGTCCCTAACGATAACACACAACAATGTTACCAATTCGAAACCAGACAATGCGTCGTGTGACTCCAATCGCCACACGTTTTCCTCGTGTACCTACAGGGCAACAAGACAATACTCCGTGCGACTTCACTTGCCACACGTTTTCCCTGTGTACCTACAGGGCATCCAACTTCCTACATCCCGGAAGTCTTCAAAACAACATAGAACGCGACACGCTTCAACATAGAATGTTAGTACATAAATCAACAATCAATCAAGCATCCGCGATCAATAATCAATAGTCACCAAACCAATACAATAAAACCATAACTCTGCTACCAAGAAAACTGCTCCAGCGGGAAAGGGCTAATTTACATATCCTCCCTGCGTCACAGACCCGTCATCACACATACTCATTCACGCATGCATTCATTGGTGGGGCCCATAACACCAATACTCATACGTCTCACTCGAATCTGCACACAGGAGGAAGAGAAGAAGCGCTGGACATGTGGGGGTACCTTATTACCTATGGGAAAGGAAATTCTTTACAGTATGTACATATTTACACCAGTATCTATAGAATCCTAACCTTAGCATCAAGGCATTCCACCACTTGGTCGACGGACCAATTAGTTGGACTGGTTGATGGTGATTAAGAACCAGCTAAAACACATTAAAGCTTCGGAATCTTTAATCCATACCTTACCTAAAGAATCACAAACTCATTTTCTGTTAATCAATGTTTAGTTTATCTAATTAATTTGATTTCATTTGCATAATCAACATTTTGGTCAACACAGGGTTCAAATTTGATTATTCAGCACAATTCAGCATGACAATTATATTTACCTAAATCCTGATTTTAGCGGCCATTAGCCCTGTATAAATCAAAAGCTCTTCCGATATAACCCTCCAATCGAATGCAGGCTAAGACCCAATCAGTCCGGAGAAAAGTTCTTTGCCCCGCACAGCACAGATCCAAAGATCTCCGGGGACCTGACCCTCGTGCAAGCAAATCGATCAACGGAATTCGGATCACCCTCCTGGAACGCAACAACCCAACCCATCTACTTACCCCCCTTTTTTTTATAATAAACTTGGATAATCCTACTACATTTGCTACTTTGGGGACGGCTCTGATTGGTCGAGCCATTACATTTGCAAATTCCGATGACTTTTCGAAAAGTACCTTGGTTCCCATACTCTACTGAAGATGTCATTCTATGGCTGGGACAGTTCTCATACGAAAGGGTCCAAAGTATCCATATCACGGATACTGGGAATAGGTGTCCTTTGTTTTCTCTTACAGTCACACTAGTTGAACTTTGGTAGTCCTCCACGGTCCTATCCTTGACGAGGAACACTGTGACTTGGTCAAAAGGACGCCTGGAGATCTTCGGTGCCATCCGAGTCTGCACAGTAGACATCGCACTCACACGACGGTGGCCACTTCCGAACTCCATTTTGGATATTTCGGCCTAGTAGGCCCGAATGCCAACTTAAGCGAAAAAAACACAAAGAATAATTAATATACGGAAATGAAGATTCTAATGTTTAAACCCACACTAATCCCTTTATATATTAGTGTTTTCCTAGCTTATAGCAACATTTAAAGCAATATTACTCACCATTTCTTCCTAGCAGGAACGCAAAACATCACAAAAAGCAATATAACCATGCATTTGTCTGTATCAACACAATCTACGGGTAATATGCGTACCACAATTATTCAATAAGGTTATTTGCCATGCAATTTGCATCTTAGTCCCGCGTGTAATTTGTGTTTATTAAGGTGTAAGGTTGGTTAGTTAAACCACGGCACACAATTAATATACTTTAGCAATTAGAAAGTTACAAAATTAGTATTTTCATGCAAAATAGAGAAGGTATACAAAATTTTGTTTCACCTGTTCCACCAGAGACACCCGTGTGCAATGCTGCAAGGGTTTCTGTGTTACTAGTAGGATTGTTTTTGAGCACCAAAGGACACCTTCCTGCTCAAAAACAGGCATTTCACTCTTTCTATGTGTAATTGCATTCTACTCCATACACCATACGTTATCTTCTGGGAGGCGTTCCGATTTGACACAATCTCAGGTTTACAAATCTTTGTAAATCTGGAATTGTGTCAAATCCATGGGTGAATGCACCGGAATGTCCATCCTCCATCCATGAACACCTACCAGCTCGAATTGTAACATAACGCAGTGCAGTGTTGCATTTCTTTACAAAATCACACAAGGTGGCTCAAATCACGCCTTGAATGGCTTTGTAAATCTGAATTAAGGAATTGTGCTGCCTTACTTTACCTTGTGTGAAACAAGGACAACACAAATCCTTGATAAATTTGGCCCACAATTTCAACACTAGAATTATTTTTCTGACAATTTGAGTTTTTCTTGTAATTCTTTCTACATTTCTGTCCTGTTGTGAGATTTGGGTGGGCAAGCTGTGAATATGGGGATAGTTATGGAGAAGATCAATTTTGAAAAATCTGATATTGCTATGATTATTGCCTGCGTGAGAATTGAGTATCCTTTTACAGATAGGCATTATGTGTAGATGCTTTTGATGTACCTTTTTATATTTAAAAAACAATTTTATCAAAATAGATTTGTCAAACCTTCTCAATGTGACTTATTGTGTTTACTTACCATTCATTAATTCGCATGAATGCATTTATTCTAAATATATGTGAAAATAACAAAATATAAACTTGTCTAGTCTGTGTTTTTTACTGGGAATAGCCGAATTACACTAGAAATTAAACGTGCTTCTTTGATAAATGCTTTTTCCAAGGAATGAGTCACTCATCGCCATCGCTTTCCTTAAATTAAACCCATTCAAGATTTCTTCATCCATGTGTGCAGAAATGAGAGCTTTTCATCTTAAACTCAGGAAACCATAACATCAACAGTTATGAAACTGGAGCATGAGCAGTTAACACATATCATTTTCATAATGCAATATTTATTTGAAATATGCAAGCCATGTGAATGTATTCAGAGGGCTGTCAGAGTGGAAATGTGTGAATGATGCAAGAGTGCATTGTAATTACTTTAAATTACAACTGTCTGAAAGGACTGCAGAGTATTTCACACTAATTGTCACTTCTCATGGTGTCTCTGCAGCATAATTTTATCAACTCTGAGCGTATTATCCTGTCATCTCCTTTAACTGTGATGCTATTTATATCATTCACTGCTACCATAGGTTCTCCGTGTCATAATACATATTTAATTGCTGATTGTTAACCAGACCAGAAATTAATGTGTGGCCATCAGAAAGTGGCGTTTAAAGGGGCTACCAGGCTACAAGGATGAGTACCCTTAGGTCCCTTTTAACGTATGACAATGCTGGCCCGGTCCAATATTGCGGTGAGCTGCTACAGGGTGTTACCAGGAGGAGGCATTGGATTGAAGCAAATGGCCTCAAAGTGGCTCTACTTTTGAGGATTGAGAACATAAAATTGTCGAAATGTAATTTTGCCTATGTCACTGAAAATCTGTGGACCGGTGCAGAAAGTAGATTAACTAATGGTAAATGTAAAAAATAAATGTTTGCTCCAGTAGCGTAGACAGCATGTCATGGGCCGTTGTCCAAGGAGGGAAATTGGACCGCAGGGCTGCTGTTTGAATTATATCAATAATCACGGTTAAGTGGACCCTCAGTCCTCAGGGTCCCTGTGCACTGCACCTGCTGCACCCACTGGGCATGGCTCATCAGGGCTATGGAGAACAGTGAATGGAGAAATTAAGAGGTTGGGAGAGCAGGAAAAGTGAGGCAATGGGTGCCGGATGACTGAGCCATGCAATCAGATGTAAAAAAGACATAGCACTGGTCTGGGTTATTAGTGGAGGTCCTATACAATTCACAGAGGTAAAGGGAGATCAAGAGAACCCAGACAAAAAGCAAGAGAACCTAATGGGAGCTGTCCAGATAGAATGATGAGCAGTGTTTTCATACAATGGAAATGCTGGCCATTGCTGAGGAAGAAAGGTGTGAGGCAAATTCAGAAACTGCCCCTTGAGCTGTCTCACAACAATTTGGGAAGGATTAGCTGCTTCAAAGACATTCATCAGAGTTTGGATGGTGAACCAGGGAGGCTCTCCGCTGGAAGGACAGTGCTCGGGCTGGAACTGGGAGGCTTGTACAGAGTGTGAGGTTAAGACAAGGTACAACAGTATAAACACTGAGGAGTCCAACAATTAGCCAAACCTAGATCTTGGCCCAGACTGACTAATCAATCAATCAATCAATCAATCAAGGGTTTGTAAAGGGCGGATACTCACCCATGAGGCACTGGGGACTGCAGATCCGTCTGGGTGCTGGGTTTATTCGAAGAGCCAGGTCTTGAGGTCCTTCTTGAATTGGCACAGCAATGGGGATTGCCTGAGGCAGAGGGGCATGGTGTTCCAGGTCTTGGCGACGAGGTAGGAGAAGGCTCTTCTTCTGGTTCTGGTCCTCCAGATCCATGCTATGGTGGCCAGTGACAGTTGTGCAGAGCGGAAGGGTTTGTTGGGTGCGTGGAATGAGAGGCGGTGGTTCATGTATGCTGGTCCGGTTTTGTGGAGGGCCTTGTATGCATGGGTGAGGAGCTTGAAGGTTATTCTTTGGTCAACTGGGAGCCAGTGTAGTTCACGCAGGTGTTGTGTGATGTGGCTGCGGTGGGAGATGTTTAGGACCAGTCTGGCTGTGGCGTTTTGAACATTCTTGGGCTTCCGTAGGGGTTTCTGGGTGACGCCGGCATAGAGTGCATTGCCGTAGTCATGTATGCTGCTGATGAGGACGTGGGTGACCATCTTTCTGGATTCGGTTGGGACCCACTTAAGGTTATTCGTTGCAGGTGGAGCGTGTTGAAACTTGACGAAGAGCCAGGGTTGATCTGGTGGTTCATACAGACTACAACATGAAGAGACTGTAGAGTGAATCTGAATAAATTATGTGAGACATAAAGAAGGGTTTACACGCCCCGTGTTGTCTGGTCACACAATATTTCGCAATTGCTTACCTATATGCATTGTTTCAGTAGGGCAAAGCAGAATATGATGGGGCATGTTTACAAGCCCCTTGCACCCCCGGAGCATCAGTATTTTTGATGCTATGGTGGCACAATGAGCTGGCCCATATTTACAAGGCCACATAAGACCACCCTGCCTTTGGCCTTGTAAATATGGCCCCCTCTCACGCATTACTCTGCGTGAAAGGGGCGTTCCATGGGTGTTGATGTGGGTGTTCCCACGCATCACCCATGGATTCTGATGCATTCCCAGATTTACAAGGTTTCATTAACCTGGGAATATGTCAGATTCTAACACCTCCCAATGAAGGCATAAAAGTGGTGCAATAATGAGAAATACCTTTATTTCTCCTCGTTTTTTCCTCTTTCTATGTGTACTGCATTCTGCAATTATTGTTTTTGTGCAGGAAGGTGTTCCTTCCTGCACAAAAACAATCATCTCTGCAATCCAGGCCCCCTTGCACCATGGTACAAGGGTGCCTGCATTGAACCTAGGCAGCCTATTGTGTGCCACCACAGAGGAAACAACAGGGATGTGTTGTATTGTTGTAAATACGACGCATCCCTGCTCTTTCCTAATGAGGCAGCTCAGTGCAGCAAGATGACTTGCAGTGCCGCGCCACGTCGAGTCTTGTAAATATGCCCCCATGTGTTTCCAGCATATATAAGCAGGAGGGGAAACAACAAAAGGCAGAACAGTTCTCACTACCTACCTTTGTAACTCACTCTTCTGATAAACGCAAATACTTCCACACTGAGATTTTCAAAAGGGGACAACATGCATAACATCATATTTCATCACTTGCTGCTTTTCGAATTCACCAACTCATGTGACTCTCAGAGCAAACTGGTGAATCAAAGCCTGGGACAGAAATCACACAACCAACTTATTCCATATTCCATGGAAAACGTTCTTTTCTTTTCACACTTGAGAATGGTGTTACGAGATTTTTTTCCACTGGCCCACGTCTTCTCCTTTTTATGTGGTTTTCAGAGGGACACTCAGTAAGACAGCAGTTGGTAGGACTGGGTCTATCTCCCAGAGTTCATGCATCTATCCCATAAGATATAATATGGCCCTCCTACCACCCATCAGTTCTGTGGATACCATGGGCATCGCAGCTGAATGTGTAGCATTCGTTATCTGTGTAATAACAATGAGGAGGTGAGGATATGTGACTTGACCTCAGCTAGAGTGAATGTGGGTCCTTTTAAATGACATTGCCACATTTGTTTGGTAGTGCGCTCTCTAGTTTTCCGGCAACCGGGGCTATTTCGATGCATGCTGCGCAGACGCAGGCGCCTTAAGGGGTTTTGCCTGTTACCTCACGACTCTGCTGACCTTGCACAGCATTATTTTGTTATTTGCACTGTTTTGCGTGTTTGCACAATATTTTAACCCCTCAGAAACCTATTAACCATTTTTAACTCACCAACCTTTTTAAACTTGTATACATTGTACTGTGAGTGCCGATATTGTTGAATTTGACCGTTGCCACTAATCCGCTTCCTGGTTCCCCGTGCTGCTATTGAGAGATGCAATTTTTTGGGTAGTGCGCCCTCTAGTTTTCCGGTGTCTGGGGGTATTTCGATGCGTGCTGCGCTGATGCACAGCAGATGCGCACAGCAGGCGCACCACTGGCGTGCTGAAGGCGCACCTAAGACAAGCCCATCTGCGCCCGTCAACTTCCTGGAAGTGGCCAGCGCCAGTCACGCTGCTTGCCGGGTCCCAGGACAGGAGGTCAGATTATGCTACACTGGGGATGTTTTACGGGCCCTTGATTTCAATACCTGTCTCTCTCAAGGTAAATGAGATGTTCTTGTTGGCAGCAACACTGTGTGCCCGACTTGTGGCTTTATGCTGGGTTTGGGACTTGTTACCTCCGCCCAAGTTAGCACACCTTCTCATCAACCAACAAGGGGCCCCCACATTGTTGCAGCTCTGATTAATGTTCGATCCCTTAGGAAACATCACACGGAGGTTTTTGATCTCCTTGATGACGGATCTTTAGACCTACTGTTAATTACGCTGTCCTGGCTCGATTCTACGTCAGACCCCGTTGTTACCCTTGCCACAGCTGAGGAATACAAGATTGTTAGAGCCAGCCGACCACCCAGAAGGGAGGGGGGGGCGGCGTGGCCATTTTTTATAAGAACAAGACGGAGCTATGCAGGGGGGATGTTACCTTCTGGGGAGGCGATGAGGTCTTCGCTTTTAGTATTCGCTTCTCAGACTACTTTACTTTGGGAGGCTCCTTGATCTACAGGCCCCCTGGTCCGATGGGATCTTTCATACAGGCCTGTGGGGATGCCATAGCTCCCAGGGCGCTGAGATTCTCCCACTACATTGTCTTAGGGGATTTCAATATTTATCTTGATCCGGCTGAGGCTAAGAACTCGTGTGATTTCCTGGATATTCTACATTTGACCCAAATGGACCAGCAGGTTAGTTTCCCTACCCATCAGGCTGGCCATATACTGGACCCAATTTGCACCAACTTCCCCATTTTGATCAGAGACCCATGCCCGGTTTCTTGGTCTGACCACTTCGTGACATCCTTCTCATGGAAAGTGACGAATGCCGAGCCCTTAGTGCGTTCATTTCGCAAAGCTGCCTTTGGCAAAGTTGCCCCTTGTGCGTTCAACCAAGTCCTGAAAACCTCTAGACCTATCCTCTCGGGTGACCTTGAGGACCGACTTGATGGTTTTACCAGCTGGGTCTCTAAGGCAGTTGACATACTCGCCCCGCAGTGCTCTCCTAGGTTGTCTAGGGAATCTCCTTCTAAACCTTAGTTCAGCCCTGAGCTTCAAGCACTCAAACACGAATGTAAGATTCTTGAGCGAGCTTGGCGTCGCAGTGATTACTGTCCCGCAGCCAAGCTGAAGTCAGAATCAAACAGAAAGTCTATTATGAGGCCATAACTTTTGCCAAAAGGCAATTCTACTCAAATCGTATTGACACTGCTAAAAACAACATTAAAGACATTTTTGTGATTGTTCAGAGCTTTACATCTCCTTCGGCTCAAGCTAGTGCGTCAACTTCCTCAGTTACCTGGTGCAACACTCTCTCGAATTTCTTCTTGGAGAAGATCTGCACTATTCAAGAGGTTTTCTCGCCCGGTGACAATGGGACCGAGGCAACTGTTTTGCCTTCACCTGTTGACGTCGAACAATCTCTTGGATGCTTTTAAGGCGGTGGACTTGCCTGACTCTCTTAAAATTCTTAAGAGTTTAAAATCTGGCTCACCCTCTGACTCTTGCCCGCAGCAGCAGAGACGATTAACGTAGAAGTGAACAGCATTATCAATCTGTCCCTCCAGATATCCAGTGTCCCAGTGGCCTGGAAGCAGGCCAAGATTCTGCCACTTTTAAAAAAGCCATCACTAGACCCTCTCAATCCAGGGAACTACCGGCACATTTCCCTCTTACCTGGCCTGTCCAAGGTGTGCAAGAAGGTTGTCATCAAACAACTCACCGCGTTCGTTGAGAGGGAGGGCATTCTGCATCCGGCACAGTCAGGGTTCCGGGCTTCCCACAGCACTGAATCGGTCCTCGTGGAGGTCGTGGAGGCCATCTGGGAGTGTCTGGATGCCGGCGGGAGGGCAGCATTAATTCTGCTTGACCTCTCGATGGCGTTCAACATGGTCCCGCACTCTTTTCTCCTTTCGCGACATACCAGGATCGGTGTGTCGGGTACTGCCTGGAATTGGCATAGGTCCTTCTTAGAAGTTCGGGCCCAGCAGATTCGGATTCCTCCATCCACCTCCTCTCTACAGTCTGTGACTACGGGAGTTCCCCAGGGGTCTTCCCTTAGTCCCCTTCTCTTTAATATTTATGTGACACCTTAAGTCTATCTGGCCGAGAGCCTGGGGGCCAAGGTGATGGCCTACGCCGATGACACCCAGCTGCTCTTTACTTGGGACGATAACGATGATTCAGTCTCCTCGGTTCACCACTGTCTCTCCTCCATTTTTAAATGGCTAGCGGCTGCGCAATTAAAGTGTAATGAGGAGAAGTCAGAGATTCTCCTCTTTGGAAAATTCCCTCCTAAATTCCAGGAATGTCTTTGGCCTCCTGAGTTCTCCTTGCCTACCTCAGTAGAGAAGTCTGTCAAAAATCTGGAGGTGTGGTTTGACGAGAGCCTCTCCTTCTCAATCCATATCAAGAATCTGGCCGGCAATTGTTTTGGTCTCCTCAAGACTCAGAGGAAGTTCTTCGTTCTCCTTCCCCAGGCAGTGAGAGAAACGGTCACCTGTGCACTCATTCTATCCCAGCTATATTATGCCAATGCTCTCTACATTGGCATTCCGGGCTACTTGCTGAAAAAGCTCCAGGTGGTCCAAAATGCGGCAGCCAGTCTTCTTTTGGGTATCTCCGCCAGGAACCACGTGCAACATCACCTGCACTCACTACACTGGGACAGGTCTGTAGTGCATATTTAGCCTCAGTGCACTGCATGTCTGGCAGCACATGGGAAGTTGATGATTGATGATATCCCTTAATGTGTAAATGTTTCTCTTACAGTCGTTTGTTTGGCATAATTTCCAGCAATTATAAATTCACACTCAAATTATTGTCGCAAAAACAGGTTGTTGTTTAATTAAGAACTCTGACGTCAGAGGCTAAAGAACACAGGAATCAGAAAAATGGTCTTAGGAAGAAACTGTTCTCTTTATTCTTTACAAGGTTGACTTAGGGGCTAACATGCATGCAGAGTAGATGTATGACACAGTTGCACTAATATTGTGATTTGGAACCAACAGGCGTGATGCTAATATCCACACTTCCTGGACTCACTAGTGACCATGCAAAGGATTATTATGCCAATCAGTAGTAGATTGGATGAAAGGGGAATGGGTCAAGAAAGAGAGAAACAGAGACACCAGATATCTTTACCTCTCCTGACCTTTCTGTCAGTCTCAACCTTCGCTCTGGAGGCAATTCACTGACTACAAATCACTGATTCTCCTAGGTCACATGATATACCTTTGTAATCATCTCTGCATTACCCACTGTCTGAGGTTGCTGACAACTAAATGATTCCCTGAACTGAAATAAAAGAAACCTCATGAGAAACACAATATAAATAAATCTGAACTATATTGTGTGTTCCAGTCTCTAAAAATAGCTTAATTAGATTGGAAGATAAATCTATGATTTGAAAAATCCTACGATAGCAGTGTTATGCATTTCACTACTGATTAAATGCAATTACATTTCCCAGAATTAGTAATACCTTACTACAGTATGTGTCCAGTGAAGTAACAACAATAAAGTGTGTAAGACTAAACATGATTGCAGCCTTTAGTTTCTAGAATTTGACAAGATTACTCCAGTATGAAGTTCATAACACTAAATCAGATGACAGTAGTATAGTGCTCATAGCACAACACCAGATGATTTCAGGTTAGAGTTTTAGAGTTAATACAAAAACAGATGACTGCAGTATAGAGTTCACTGCACACAAACAGATGTTTGAGGGATAGAGTTAATACCTACAGTGTTATCTGGTATACTTCTCTGTGTACAAGATCCAAAATCAATTTGATTTCAAGACGTGAAGAAATCCTACTCCTGGTGACAAGGCTTCTGGCTGTAGCAACACAAAGATCAGTCACCTGGCAATGAAAGCCATGTAACTTCAGGAACAGGGGCGGCTCTAGGCTCTTGGTGGCCCTGTGCAGGGAGCGTAGGTAGGGGGCCCCGGAAGAGGGGTTCCGGGTTGGGCGGAAGCCGGAGGCCGCCAAATCCCTGCCAGGGGCCGCCACGAATATGTATTGTAATTGATTCCTCGTGGCCAGGCAGCACCTGGGGTTTGGCGGCCCTGTGCAGGTGCACAGCTTGCACATGCCTAAGGCCGCCCCTGTCAGGAACTTATACCCAAGTGTTAAAGATGCCCACCCCTGATGCAAGCCTCGAGAGAGTGATGCGGCATCTTGGGAATTGTAGTTCAACCAAGTTCTGTAGAGTGGCTCCAGTAGAGTACACACCACGACTTAGAAGACTCCCTCCATTGCACTTATGCTCTAAACACACACCTACCACCCCCAGGTGAGTATGGAACATTGATCCCGACAATGTAGGAGCCTGCCAACATAGAAGCTGTTACACTTTTGTGGTATGAAACCATTAGTTTCGACAAAGATAGCGGTCAAAAGCTGAAACCCTCCCAATGTTCCCCCTAGCACGATTAGTCACTAAGACAGCAATATTGCCAAATCGATCCTAGCTCAAGGCTGAAATCAAATCATTAAGCTAGAGAGGTGTGTATAGAAGTAGGCAATCCATCTTTCTACAAGTAAGGCTACATCCTTCGTTAATTTAGTGGCAGTCTCCAAGAGTCCTATGCACCTCTGAACATGATGTGATGCCAGGAAGGGAGGGACATTATCAAGCCAGACTACCGCAGCCATTTGACGAGAGAGAACGTAAAGTAAGGCTCCATGGTGTCTGTGGGCATTCAGAATGTGTTAAGCCTGCTTCGTCGAATAGCCTGTGCCTGCTAACAGAGGGCAGGTGGGTTTGAGAGAAGTGTACATTAGCTTTAGTTAGTTACAGCGTCAAATTATGTCCTGCTGTCCTAAATCTAGTTCTGTTTATAATATTGGTTGAGGATAGTTTCTTTTCGGATTACTAGAAGTGCAAATAGGAAATGCCGCGATTTTCCCTTTCTCCTGCTCTTCGCCCTCAGCGGGTGCTATGACTGTGCAGCTGGGTGACTCATGGCGTGATTAAGACCATTTCTTTTATGCCCAGGTTTCCTTTTGTGAATGTCAAAATCTGTGAAGCTGTCACAATATTTCCAAACTGTGAGAAAATGGCCATGTAATCACCTCTCCAGGTGGTGGCTAAACCATTGCCCTGTGTTCATTTGATGAAAAGAGCGTTCTTAACACAGTGGCTCTGTGGAGGCTCTCAGGAAATGACTAGCCTGTTATCCACACACATTCTTCACTCTGCTGACTACAATTTCACTCCGCTCTACATTTACTATCCCTGTGACGCAGGGCTGCGGGGAGGTACTGGAATTCGACAGCTACAGGCAACCAATCCAGGGACATCTTAAGGATTCTGGGGGCCCTGGGCCAAACATATTTTGGGGGCCCCTGTTCAGAACAGCTTTGAATTTATGATCCAATTTAAGCCCCGGATTCCCACGCAGTTTCAGCTTCCTCAGCTGTGTTAGCGCTCCAGTTTGCATCGTAGGCATTAACCTATATATTCCCGATGTAAACGGGCGCGTGCAGCTGGCAGCAGTAGGATTTAGTGTTTTCTGCCCCGCTACTAGGTTTTTAATACTTTTAAAATTGTATATGTGTGACTGAATTACTCTGTGCTTTTCAACAATTTCTCCTTCCTACGCGCACTTGCACTTTACTTGATTCTGCTTGCCTACACTTCCTTAGCTGCTCCGATTCGCATCTCGCTTTTCCTCCAGTCCAGGTCCACCGCGGCTGATATTCCGATTGTGTGGAGGGCTGGGGTTACTATCAGGCTCCTCACCTCCACCCACGCAGTTTCTGCTTCCTCAGGTGCGTTAGCGATCCAGTTTGCATCATAGGCATTAGCCTATATATTCCCGATGCAAACGGATACGTGCAGCGGGCACCCTGCTGGCGCCCCAAAGGCAGGCCCGGCTGTGCCCAGCAGCATCCCGGAGGCGTCTGGCACCGGCTATGCTACCCAGTTCTCCTCCGGTGAGTGTCTTCCACTTTATTACAATAGGGAAAAACTGCTTAGCCTTAGGCGGCTACCATTACGTCAGTGTACAGCGGCTGATCCGAGCCTGGAGGTAGACTTTCGATGCAATAAGTGCAACTGGTCTCTCCTCTAGCCCAGGAAACTCGCACCCAAGATCTTTCCACGCAACAATAAGTGTAAAAACAATAAGAAAACAGAGGACTTAAAGGCCACCCTTTTGAATTGTCGCTCTATGCAAAAGCATGAACCACACATGTCACCTACTTTTAGACGAACAGCCTGATCTTTTACTTCTCACTGAGACCTGGCTGTCTGAAACCTCCAACCCTACTATCACCTCAGCCATCCCTACGGGTTATAAAATCCTTAGGAGGGACCGACCGAGTGGTAAGTACAATAAAAAACTAGACTGCTCTCCCATCCCGATGGAAAACATCGAGGGGGCAGAGTCCTTAGGCTTCCGCTGTACCTTAGTCCCCATCATAGCATAGCTGTTTTTCTGATTTACAGACCACCAGAAGCAATTGGAAAATGTATTACTACGCTTAATACAGCCATCACCTCCCTGGCCTTAAAATACAACAACTGCCTTATTCTGGGAGATTTCAATAAACATATGGACAATGGAAAAGACCCTCAAACAATTTCCTTGTTGGAGACGCTGCAGGCCTGCAACATGTTTCCATTTATTTCTTCAGCCACCCATGAGAAGGGCCATACCCAAGACCAAATCTTTCACAACTTTGACATATCTGTAAGCCTACCTCTTACCATTACCTGGTCTCTGCCACAGCCCCTCAGGCTAACGCAGGGCAGAGGGTCCCTAATTACAGAAAGTTCCATAAAATATCCATCCCGATGTTAGCAGATGCCCTTGGTTGTTCCTCAACGGAGCTGTCTGGCTTCCCCGACTCGGACGCCCTATCAATAGAGTCATGGCTCTGAACCAACATTGGTGCAGAGGTACCGGTTGTTTCCCGCTCCTCAAAGAGGTCGTCCCCACCAGCTACATGGTTAAACGATTCCCTCAGATCTAGCAAAACAAATTGTAGAAAAATAGAACGGAAATTGTGGAAATCCTATCTACCTGAGGACAAGAAGGTGTATAAAGACACCTTAAAAGATCATTACATTCTCGTGAAGGCAGCCAAGAAAAACTTCTTTTAAACCAAGATAGAAAATGCCCAAAATAAGAGTAAGGAAATCTTTAGCATAGTTAAATCCTTTACCATTACCACCCCGAAAGCCAGCACAAAGGAAGGGCCATGCACGGAAGAATGGTATAATCAAATAGCTCAATTCTTCCACAAAAAGATCTCTATGATCCAACAAGACTTCACTAACATCTCAGAGGAAGAACTGACCTTCTAACTTAGTTCTTCTAGCAAATTTCACCTCTTGGATCCTCCATCTTTACTAGCTTTCCCTGATATTTAGCTTGAAGAGTCACTGACCCTTCTCCAAAGCATTAAGTCTGGCTCTCCTACTGACCATATCCAGAAAATATCCTGAACCTATTAGCTCCCACCATAAACCCCATGGTAAACCAGCTATTTAGTGTTTCCCTCTCCTCAGGCAATATGCCGAAATTATGGAAGAATGCTAAGATTCTTCCACTGATAGAAAAGGCTAACGCCAAACCGACAGACCCTGTCACCTACAGGCCAATCTCCCTTCTTCCGACCCTCTCCAAAGTATCAGAGAAGCATGTAAACAAGGTCCTCCAAAAACACAGTGAAGTTGGGAAGCTCATTCATGAGTCCCAATCCGGTTTTAGGGCTAACTACAGTACAGAGTACGCTCTGCTGAAAGTGACTGAATTTCTCAAGGGTAAGCTGGACCAGGGAGGCATGGTTGTTCTGATACCGCTCGATCTGTTGACAGCCTTCGGTACGGTCCCACATGAGAGGCTGCTGGAAAGACTTGCTAACATCGGCCGGGGGGAGGGGCGGGGGGGACCGCCGTAATGTGGATGTCATCCTTCTTGGCAAATAGATTTCAGGACATCTGGCTTCCCCCTTTCTCATCCCCAGTTCTGGCCATGAATGTAGGTGTCCCTCAGGGCTCCATTCTCAGTCCTACGGACTCCTACCCTTTAAATATATATCTATCCCCCTTGCATTTCTGGTAGAGGAAGAGGGTGCCAAAATAGTTTCCTATGCTGATGACACTCAGCTGATTTTTACATGTGAAAAAGTAACCGACTTCGACGGGGCAATGATTAGGTCTTTCCTCACAAAGGTTTTTAACTGGCTTAAGATCAATCAGCTGAAGTGCAATCCTGACAAAACTGAAGTTGTTTTCTTTGGTAAATCAGAAATGCCTGACTGGAGCTCTTGGTGGCCAAAAGATCTGCCGCCCCCACCCGCGGAAAAGGAGAAAGTAAAAAACGTGGGAATTGTCATAGACAAGACACTCTTCATGCACTTTCAAATCCAAAATCTTACTGGCGCTTGCTTAGGCATACTCTGGATGCTAAAAAAAAATCCTGCCACTGTTACCACTTGGGAGCAGAACGATCGTGGTGCAAGCCCTGGTGACATCAGAGCTTGACTATCTCAACAGCTTGTACCTCGGTCTTCCCAAATCCCTTACACAGCACCTACAAGTGGTACAAAATGCGGCAGCCAAAGCCATCCTGAGACCTATACACAGATCTAGTATGACCTCTATTCTTAAGTCTCTAAACTGGCCCTCCATAAAAGAACGGATGGACTTCAAAGCGATGACCATCTTCTTTAAAGCATTCCACGGCTTAGGAGCCGGCTACCTAAATAAGCGCGTTAATCGCTACACAACATCTAGACCCCTAAGATCTTCCAATGCCAACCTGGCCAAAATGCCTAAAATATGCTGTGCCCGCACTGGAGGCAGATCCCTCGGCTTTCTAGGTGCGAAATTGTCGAATAGACTCCCTGAGTTTCTGAGACTAACCACAGACCTACTCTCTTTCAGGAAGAACTTAAAAATCTGGCTTTTTAATAACTGATGGGTCTTTTATGCACGGTTTCCTCCTGCTGTCACTCGCCAGGATACTCTAGTCTGAGTAGCTGCATGCTTTATTAAATATACTATTTCATTTCATTAGGGCCCTGACAGTGCAAAGGAACACTCGTCCAAATAAGTGCCTTATTTATGAGGCTTTGCTTTACTTTTATGCCGCCGGTGCGTCACTTTTTGTGACGCACTGGCAGCGTAAAAAATGTGCCATGTTGAGCCCTATTTACAAAGTGACGCATCTAGGCCGATGCATCACTTTTGTAAACCCCTGCACCGCATTATACCAGCGCCAGGTATATTGTATGCAGGGTGGGTGTTCCCCTTCAAAAAGCCTCATAGAACTGGTGCATTGAAATCTATGAGAACTCAGTGCACCACTTCTAGGACGCCATTGCGTCAATATCTTACACCTGTCTCAGCCCCATGTGAAAGGACACATTGCTGGAGTTGCGTCTGTTTTCAGACCCACCCCAGCAATGCATCACTTTTGCGCCTACAGATACATCAGAAATACTGACGTATCTGTAAATCCTTGCGACATGATGCGTCATACAGTATATATGACTCATCCATCATGTCGCAAGGAGGGCGCACTAAGAAGTGATGCATCCCTGTTTTCAAGTAGCGATGCATCACTTCTCATAAATAAGGCCCTAAATGTGTTTACATCTAATATTCAGGGATAGGTATGTGTGTTTTCAATATTATAACACAGCAGCAGCTCACGAATATTACTGCAAATAATCTCTGTAACGCCCTCTCATTTCTTATATGTTAAGCCTTGTTTTGATCTAAAATAAACTTTTTTTTATGTATATTGCATGAAACATAAACACAACATTTATCTGCAAAATGGCTGTACTAGACTCACACATCAGGTACATAAAAAATAAATGAAAGGAAAACAATCTGTTTAAGAAATATTCAAGGTCATTAGGGCAAAACACTGGAGAACGGAGCTGACTGTCAGGGGGCCCCCTGAAAGGCTGGGGCCCTGGGCCAGAGCCCACTTTGCCCATGCATTAAAACGTCTCTGAACCAATCAATACATTATTCGTCATTTAGAATATATAATGTAAAACATAAAATAAAAAAGATATTGCACATCCTATCAACCTGATCACACATTACACATCCCATCAGCCCGTTCAACGCAATGGGCCTTATTTATGAGGGCTGGTGGCGCTGTGACGGCGTAAACAATGCACCACACTGCACCCTATTTACAAAGTGACACATCTAGGCAAAGGCGTCACTTTATAAAGTCATGCGCTACATTATACCCGCGGCAGGTATAATGTATGGAGGGTTGACGTTCCCCCGTAAAATAGCTTCGTAGAAGTGGCGCAGTGAAATCTGTGAATTCTTTGCACCACTCCTACGACTGGACTTCATCACAATCTTACGCCTGCTTCAAGCTGGCGTAAGGAGTGATGCAGGGCCTTTTACATGGGACTCGCCACATGTGTAATGACACATTGCTGGAGTTACATCAGTTTACCAGCACAGTCCAGCAATGTGTTATTACTGCACCACCAGATACGTCAGGATTCCTGACGTATCTGTGCAATCTTTGCGACATGCAGCACCATAGTGAAAGTGAAAATACATGCATCCATGGTATCGCAAGGATGGCGCTATGAAAAGTGTTGCATCGCTGTCTTTCCCCAGTGATGCAACACTTTTCATAAATGAGGCCTGATATATTTTATTCCTTAATAAAATGTGAGGTTATGAAATTATTAAAATGATTTCTCCTGAAAGTGGGTTGCTGATAGCCCGTACGCTGCTAGTCGAAATTCAGCCCTAATGCCAAATGAAACACTTGTGATGCATACATTTAGAACCTCACAGCCGGTTTACGTAGACCTTGACCTACTTCCCTTTTCCCCTCACTCTGGCAGATGGCGTTTCAACAATGCCCTGCTTTTGGACAAAACTTTTTGTTCTGAATTTAATGCTTTTGCTACTGAATTTTTTCTCTTTAACCATATCCCTGATTCTTCTTTTGTCACTATTTGGGATTCTTTTAAAGCAGCTTCTAGGGGTTTTATCATTAATTTTGTAGCTCGACGGAAGAAACTTCGAACAGCTGAATCCGAACGCATTTTAGCCAATATCAAGACTTTAGAGCTTGATTATCATGCCTCTAATTCTGAATCTTCTCTTAAAAAGCTCATTGATGCGAAACTTTCCTTTAATAAATTTACAACGGACGCAGCTTCCAACCTTCTGCTAAAATGTAACTCCAGATACTATGGAGGTAAGAACAAAATGGGGAAACTTTTGGCCAACTATTTAAAGATAAGGAAGGAACGAACAAAGATTGAATCCATTAGGACTTCCACTGGGAACTCTTGTTTTAAGGATAAAGATATTCTCTCTGAGTTTGTTAAATTTTATGACAATCTCTATACTCCCGAGCACGTTCCGGAGGCTACGGATCTTTTCTCATATTTTCACTCGCTTCCTCCTCCCCCGGCTTCTCACGCCGATTTCATTGCCCTGGACCGAGATATCTCGCTCTCTGAAATCTCCCATGCTGTTTCTAAATTGCGTCAAGGTAAGTCTCCAGGTCCTGATGGCTTCACTATTGAATTTTATAGCCACTTTGCTTCTCTACTTCTCCCTAAGCTATTAATATTATTCCAATCCTTTCTTGCAGCGGGTTCTTCCAGCGGTTCCTTCCAACAAGCCTTAATTTGTTTAATCCCCAAAGATGATAAAGACCTCTCATTGTGCAAGAATTACAGACCAATTTCACTGGTTAATACGGATTATAAAATTTTGGCTAAAATTCTGGCGTTGCGCATGGATCCCTTCCTACCTGATCTCATTGGTCCCGAACAATCAGGTTTCGTCAAGGGCCGTCTCTCATCTGATAATTCCCGTGTTTTTCTTAATATTCTTAGTAAGGCTTCCTCTATGTCGCTTCCCTTCGCAGCCATTTCTTTGGACGCGGAGAAGGCCTTCGACAGGATTGGGTGGGATTTTATGTTCCAAGCCTTACGCTGGATCGGCTTTTCTTCCAAATTTATCTCTATTATTTCTTTACTCTATTCTAACCCCCAAGCCTCCATTTTTGTCAACGGAATGACTTCAGATTATTTCTCATTACATAGAGGAGTCAGACAGGGGTGTCCCCTATCTCCACTACTTTTCGTTTTAGCCTTAGAACCCTTCCTTACCAAAATTCGTCTGGATAACAGTATTTCAGGTTTCAAATTTGGTTCACGTCAGGTTAAGCTCTCGGTTTATGCTGATGATATTCTTTTCTACTGCTCCGATCCTGCTTCCTCTATTCCTTCTTTTCTTCAACAGGTGTTCTCCTTCTCCGCGGTTTCTGGTTATCGCCTAAATGCTGATAAGTGTGAGATTTTACCACTAAACCCTATTTGTCAAAAACACATTTTCTCCCAAACAGGTTTTTCATGGCAACCATCAAAGATCAAATATCTGGGTGTTTGGTTCGCTCCCCGCTTGTCCGATACGCTCAAATTTAATTTTGATTACGTCTACAAGAAAATGGATACGTCGATTCAACGCTGGAACCCGCTCTTTCTGTCCTGGTGGGGTCGGCTCAATTCTATAAAAATGATGTTATCCCCTCTTTTGCTTTATACCATTTCCATGCTTCCAGTACACATCCCAGTTTCTTTCTTTAAACGGATCGATTCTTTGCTGCTGAAATTCCTATGGAATAGCAAACGACCTCGGATAGCTTTGGCATCATTACGCAAGGATAAGGCCCATTCTGGTGTGCGCTTTCCGGACTTCAGAGCTTATCATCGAGCTTTCTCTATGAAGCAGTCAGCCCGCTGGCTTTCTCTTGACTTCTCGCATTATTCACCTATCTGGTTAAACATGGAATCTTTCTTTCTATCCCCTTTTACCTTTCGTGAGTTCCTGTCCTTCTCGTCTTCTTTGGCCCGTCTTCGTACACCTGTTATATCTCATTCCCGTACTCTTCTTCTTCCTTACATAACATCATCTTATCCCTCCCTTCTTTCTATTCATGACCAACCAATATGGCACAATTCTCTTCTCAAAATCCGTAATCGCACAATATTTTGGAAGACATGGCACTCTCGTGGATTATGTTGGATTTCTCAATTAGTTTCTCAGGAGACCCCTCTCTCCTTCCAGGAACTTCAATCCGCCTTCTCGCTGCCTTCTTCTGCCCGACCGCAATATCTTTCTCTCCTTCCAGTTCTGATTTCATACCTCTGCTCCTTAACGCCTGCTACTGATATTCCTCCGAATCGCAAAGTTACCTCTTTATTATTGGAGACGTCTCCCTCAGCTTCTGTCATTTATAACTCTTTCCGTTATTCCGTTGACAGACTAAAATCCAAACTTGAAACTACATGGGAATCGGATCTTTCTCAAGACTGGCCAACATCCCTTTGGGACAGATTATGGGTTAAGCTTCATAAAACCTCTAGAGCTGCTAATACTACCCAAACCTTATTTTTTATTTATCATAGAACTTTATGTACTCCTCTTGCTTTATCACGTTTCTCTTCAAACACACCTCCTACTTGCTGGTCCTGTCCTTGCCCTATTGCAGATCTCAAACACATGCTATTCGAATGCCCTCCTATTTCCAAGTTTTGGCACCTAGTATGGACGCAAATACAAAGGATATTCCAATTTCAACTCCCCTTTTCCCTCCCGCAAGTTTTTTTAGGTTCTCTGTCACCTTCCCTTCCACAATCTCCTTCCCATTATCTGTTACTTGATCTTCTACTTGCTGTGGCCTTCCATATCATTACTTCTAATTGGAAACGAGCTACAAATGTCTCCTATCAATCTTGGTGGAATGCAGTTTGCTTTCATCATCGCCTAGATACTAATTACGTATCCCCCATCTCCCTAGCAATCAAGCGCGACTTGATTTGGCTTCCTTTGGTATCTTACCTTTCCTCCTCTGCCCCGGCACACATCTCTCCAGATCCTGACACGGTTGAGGTGCAGAAACCACCATGATTTTATTGTTTCTTTACTACCCCTTTCTTGATATGACACTACGTTCTAATATGTTATATGATATTTTTTGTTTTCTACGATGTTGTGGTTTTTGTAGACTTCATGCTTGTTATCTTTGCCTTTGGTGAAAATTTTTATTGAATTGCTTATTTTCTGTACATGCTTATCAGGATGTCTTTGTCCTTTCCTCACCCCTTTTCCTTTCCTTCCTTTTCTTCAATAAACTCAAACTTAAAAAAAAGAACCTCACAGCCAAGCCTTGATAAAATTAAATTAAAGCACAATGCATGGGTAATCTTTGCATTAAGCATTATCTACTGCATGTATTACCAATAGGGCAAAGGTCAAGTGCCTTAAACCCATTTGTTTAAGACATGGAAGTAACCAGATTGCTCTGGCTGTCGCATGTGCTGGCCACCTAAATAGCATATGGGCCTGTGTTTCATTTGACACATTATGTGTAGGGTAGGCAGGGTTGTTCTCCTCAATACTGTCACTGGACTATCTGTGCTTCTCACTAGCTGGAGGGAGTATTCCCGACCTTAATTCAACATGTTCATGGTAAAAGGATGGCATTTAGATGCTCTTCTACACCAATAGTTGACATATTCTCAAAGTATATCATTGCTGGCCACTGAAGTCAGTGCTGGCTCGTCTAAGTTATTCACAGAATTCCACTTGCCGCGTGCGCTTCAATTACGTCCTTATTGCAATGATCTCAAACCATATACTCAGATGCATCTGTTGGCATGAGTTACTATTGACTTACGTCTGGTTTGCTCCTGAATTATAAGTAAGACCCACCTACTGGCAGAGGAAAGCTTTGTGGCTTTGTGAATCGTGCCTTGAGTTTTCATGGCAACTAAACAAGTTTGAATGTCATGCTTATTTTTGAATTTATAGGGTTATTATGTGTGATCGATCGCCCAAAGGCATTAGAGGAAGACACACATCCTTCAATAAATATCACTGGAAACACGTTTTCTAAAATATGATACAACTTCTGCTGTACATTAAAGAACTGTTGAACTATAGGCATTGCTCAGAGACCCACTGGAAGTTCCCTCTGGCTGGCTGGCAGGTTGTTCTTATATTTCTCAGGCTCATTCAGCAGGGTTCATGCTTTCATACCTGCAGATATGTGATTTTCCCAGACCGTATTTCGGGTATACCAAAGTGTCAGCTTTTAAAGTAACATCAATTCAAATGAGTATCAGACAATAGAGCCCGGTGTTCAAAGCTCCACCTTTTAGTCACGCAGCCAGTGGCATTTTATGTATCAAACACAAACACAATTCCCTTTGAGGGAACACGAGTTTTACCAGTTATTGTATTCAGATAAAAAGACGAATTTAATTATTATCAGAATCCAAGAGTATTGAGATGTCTCAAAGCCAGTCAACAGTGGAGAGATTGTTCTAGAATATAATTTTACATAAGAAAAAGTAGGCAGCCATCATATGCTTTGAGGACTAACTACTTTATCAAGGCCTAAATTTTATATAAGATGATCTTTTACCACCATTATTTATTTCAGGAGATCCGTTGTTTTGAAATCTAGTAAATGTTCATTGTAGAGGTTTTAGACAGTTCCAGTGCACTGGTTCAAAGTTATAATTTAGGTTCTCATTAATAGGTAGATAAATCCCATGGTAAGGATACCGCTGTGAGAGTACACAACTCGCCTGTGGCGTTAGTGTGATCTTTACAGTAATGCCAGGCAGGGCCTGTAGTACATTTTGAAATGATCTAAAGCAGGCGCGGAACACCACTGGCGCTTCAAGGGGACCATACTTTAGCAGATGACCCCTTGAGGGAGTACCCTGGCGCCATCCCAAAGATAGACCGTGAACACATCATGTTCTCCCAACACACAGAATATCTTAGGTCTCACTTCCTTACCTTCACCATTCACACTGCTCCTGAGCAATGATATGCTTGCACTAGGGCTATACAGAGAGGCCGCCCAGAAATGGCAGACATTGAGATCTAAAAAGATTGGCGATATGTTTGCAAAAGGAATGAGTATGTTGTGCACAACTTAAGAGCAACGTCGGCCCGGAGCAAAGAGAAAGCAATACATATAATGTAGGTCCAGCACATGCTGATGAGTGTGAGGATAAGAGCAGCCACTATGATGCCCCTCACTTCATTTGAAAAATGCTACAAAGAGTGGATGAAGATAAGTACCGCATCTCTACAATATACATGTGTAAGAATCCAACTCAAAGATGAGATGCTGCTAGATGCTACAACATGCTTGCTCAAGAAGGAGGTGAGGGTAAAAGGAGTTGATTCCAAGACAAATGGGAGAAAGGAATTGAACTGCTGTCCCTGTCAGACAGCCAATGGGTATCAATTATGAGAAACTCAAGTAAGAGCACTGCTCAGGTCCATTTAAGATCTTACTTAATTGGCATTACTGACTTCATTGTCTATACTCTATAGACATCAGTGGGTAAGCGCAGTCTTGGAGGGGATGTAGGAGCACAGGGGCACTCATGCATATATTTTAGGGCTGCGATAAAATACGAGGATGCTGGAAGAATGTGTTCGGGGATATAGCGGAAACATATACCATAGAAAACTGGATGACCCAAGTGGTGCAATGCTGGGGTGGTACCTCAAGGATGATGGGGAGCCCGCAAAAGAACAAGTGAGCTTATCAACATAATGTGATATGCATCCAAACAAGCACTGCTGGCAAAATGTGTAACAACTAAGATTCACCACCTTAATGACTGCTACCACCGTCTATGCAACATGCTAAGCATGGAAAAAAATCAAATCCTGCCCAGAATAAGAGACGCAGAATGTTCTTTCTCCGTGATGTGATCTTCATTTTTCAAACATTTTGGAACGGACTGTAGAGTTCTTTTATGCCCAAGAACATTAAGAGCCCTACAAATCGTGCCTGTCTGCTGACATCCTGGGTACCTGTGTGGGCTATAGTAGATATTGGTTACATGTTTTCCAGCCTGATTTTCTTTACATCAGAACCCCAAAGCTGTACTGAAGCAGGGAGAAGTGGGATTTCGTTAACTGTGCAGCCTATTAAAATGTGCACAACTGTTTATAACAATGTATTGAAACTTAATTTATGGGGTGAAGTGGTGTTAATCCTCAGCAATTTCCCAAGATTGTGCTGAGATGCCGCATTCAGCAAGACTGTTTTACTCCCTTTAGAAATCCAGCATTTATCACATATGCCTTAACAGTGCTGCTATCTTTTTGCATGTTATGGCATGTAATAAAAGTTGATATGGTTAGTTGTATGCTATACCTGGAAAGTCAGCTTTCAAATCGAAGAACTGTGCATAAAGAAGTTACTTCTGAGAAGAATAGAATGGAACTGTGTGATTATTTGTGTGAATATGTGGGCTACTTCAGATCAGGGCCGGCTTTAGTGCTGGTGGCGCCCTGTGCGACAATGTTTGTTGACGCCCCCCCCCAATGACCACCTCCACCACGGATTCTCTCACTAGCACCCTTTAACAGTGACCAAGTCTCCATAACCACTCTCTCAGATGCATTGAATTAGTTATATAGCGCCACTCATACCAGTGTAGGGTGTCCAAGCACTTTGCATCACACACACATTACACAGAGATAATCAATCATACGTGCGTAAATTAGTGTATAGGAAATGTTACATAAGCCAAAGGACTAAAAGTGTAGGAGTCACATATCATACATACTGGTAGGGGTAGGCAGTACAGTTTAAGAGTGCTTGGTGTGGAGAAGCACACACTCAGAGTCGAAAAAGAAACAGCATAGTTGGGAGTTTTTATTTAAAAATAAGAATCTATTTCAAGCCAAATTAACCCTTTTTGCAACATTAATCAATGTTCTAATAATGTATACTTTGCAGTGTGTATGCAGTTCTAGGATGAAAGTTAATAGCTCACTATCCTATATTAGGACTTTAAGTTATAAACTGCAAGTAACAAAAGGATGTCTCTTTTAAAAGCAGTAACCTGCTGATCTGTTTACATCATACGCACTCTGTAATCTAGTTGGTACACGTTCTTTGCAGCAGGCATATTAACCCTCTGCACTAAAGTCAAAACCTCAACTATACAAAATGCTCATCTCTCTCCAGGAAGATAATTAATCACACGAGTTACCTTGACATTTATGTGAGGCCTGGTAATTGCCAGGGGGAAGAAACGCTGCAGCAGGTACTTCAAAAGCATAATAAACTTTCAAACACGGCGCCCCCAGGAAGCCAGCACCCGGTGCGGTGGCACCGGTCGCACCGCCCTAAAACCGGCCCTGCTTCAGATCATGCACATTCATCTCAGCTCTACTTGAGATAGCTAAAGGTTGTTAGTGCAGAAAACCCGGACGTTTAAATTTAGAAGGTAATGATTCTTAGTCTGGAACTGTAAAATGCTTTCTTTTTATATGGGTCCAAGATAGATATGTTTCCCCATTTTGAAATGTAAAGTAGTGATTAGATCTGGAGCATCAACTGCTTAGCTGCTGGGACTTGTTGGATATATTTATTCGAAAGACCAAAGAGGTTTTGATGGTTTTGATTTAGATAGTTGTGTAGGTCTGGAGCAGCATAAGCTAACTAGCTGCCAGTACCTCTTGATATTTCTTTGTTGAAGGACAATGTGTTGTATGATTTTGTGTTATGTGGTGATGATGGTGTAAGACCTGAAAGTAGAATCTACGTTATCCTGACCACAGGGATATTTTCTGTTGAGGTTTTTTTAATCAGGTGAGGGTGAAAAATCCGGAGCAGCATAAGCTAAGATACCAGACGCCCCTGAGGGTTTCCTCATTAAAGTCCAGTAGGATATATATGTGTATGGTTAAGTTGTGGAGTAAGAGCTGGAGTAGAAGAAGCTATGCATATAGAGCCACTTAGATATTTATTATTTGGAAGTCCAAAAGAGGTAGATATGAATTTGAGTCAGTTGGTCATGTATGATCTGTAGAGTTAGCTGCTAAGCTAATAGGTCTACTTGAGTGTTTCCTCATTAAAGTCTAACAGGTTTTATAGTGACAGGGGTAGGTGGTGAGAGAAGTTAAGCTATCATGCCCACCTGAGTGTTTCCGCATTGATGTCCATAGGGTTTTATATGGATACTGGTATGTGGTAGTGAAGATCTGATGTAGTAAAAGCTAGTCCACCGGAGCAGTGGATATATTTATTCGTTAGAGGTCCAAAAGAGGTTGATAAGAATTTGATTTAGTTGATCTGAGACAGCCACAGCTTGGATTTTAGAACGAGTTTAGTTTTTTCAATGGGTCAGAACTGGTGGTGGAAAGCCCGAAATATAACAAAAAACAAAACAGTGATAGGTTTAACTTGCATCAGAGAAGTAACCCAGGCTAGATCGCGGGTTCTGCTCAGAGGAGAACTCGGGGTAGATCTCATAAACCTACATTGGTAGGTTTATGGGATCTACACTGGGAAGAAAATAAATGTATTAGGGAAGTGAGGCAGAAGGGCTGTGAAAGATGAAATCTTTTACATAAAGTTAGAAAATATGCTTTTATTAAATGTGCAAAAAGTGAAAATGCTGCTTGTTTCTGCAGAAAGCTCCAATTTCTATTGTTCTTTCGCTGCGAGGTCTCAATATGTTCTTGATTCTTTCCTATCCCTTTAAGAAAAGAATGCCTTTTTGCAAAATGATGATTTAACGTTATAACTGAACTGTAGAACTTGACATCTTTGTGAAATGTACTGTTTCTGCAAAATATATTTCTTTCCTTCCTCACGCCATATAATTTCATTATCTTTTCGATTTTCTCCTTTGCAATATGCTTATAATGAACAAGTATATAAATGAAAGAAATGCTTGTTTTAGGTTTAAATTCCATGATCTAACCAGGACATGTTAGATATTAATGGTCCATTTCATAGAACAGACCATTGCTACACAATGGGACACTGAATAGCTGACAGAGTGGGCTTGCAAAGGTTCTCATGAGAACCTTCCTAGATGTATCTTTTTGTAATACGCTGTAGCCACATTCGAATACCTACATGTTGACATGGTCGTTTACTGTGGGAATCAAGAGAAAAGACGACTGACCATCGGAATATCCTTCCTCATTGGCTATAGATGACATTACCATATGTTTTTGCAACATGTTTTGTGTTTTCTATATAGTACATGTTCCTAGCTAGAGAGTTAAGGAATTCTATGGACCCCTACTCTGCCATGTCCCTTAGCATTTTGTAGTGCTAACCTTTGTTAAGCTACTGCTAACGGTGAATTCTTTGTTTTCCTTACAATTTGTGAGGAGAATTTCTATCTTATGCCGATCATAGCTACTGCTATGATTATTTCCTTTACCTGTTTTAACAGTTGCTATTGCAGCTGATAGGGAACTCGGATGAGTTTCCAGAACTACTCTTTGTGGGGAGTTCAACCTTTTCATAGCTATAAGCTTTTTTCTCTAAAAAGTTTACTTGCTCTTTTCCAAAAGCAAGTCTTTATGGGTTCTTGCTAGGATAGGTTATGTCCTTTAAATTAGGATGGAACTAATTCTTCATGGAACAAGGTGTTATTTTGTATGCTTGTTCTAACTAAATGTTCTAAAAATTTTCTGTAAATGGATTTATTTGGCCAGTCTGAAAAAAAGACATATATACAGACTAATCTCATACAGAGAAAAGAAACTTAAAATTTAATTTAGGGGCCGATTACGATGTCGGTAGGAAAGGCTTCGAACGGCATTCAGTTTGTCGAATCCGATTCGCAACCTGCGTTTCCGACTGACTCGGAAACACATCCGACCGACTGATTACGATAGTTGGAAACCGTTCGGTTGTTCTGGCTCAGTTCCGATCGGCATTTGGAGAAACCGAGTCGGTCGGAGTTGAATCGTACAGGTCTATGGATTGTGCTTCCGACCGACGCATTACGATGTCAGATTCGACCAGCCTTTCTAAATCGGTTTCTCCGACATGGATCAGCTGTCGGAATCGAACATTGGGGGCCCATAGCAGGTCCCCCTTCACCCGGAGACCTCTGGTTGAGGCCTGTGGGGGTACCCATGGGTCTCCTCTTTCCAACCATGCATGGTGTGGCACGATCCAAGGGGTTCCCAACCCAGGGTGCAAGGTTTTCCGCAACCACCGCTTTTTTTAATAGGAGCCTGTGTTGTCGGTCGGAACACAGGCTCCCATTGAAGTCAATGGGAGTGTGACCAAAAGGTGTTCGGAAACAGTTTAATCAGTCGGTCAGACTCCCCCGAATCTGATTCTTGCAGAAACCATTCCGACACTGAGTCTGTTGGAAAGCTTTCCGACTGACATCATAATGAGGCCCTTAATATTGAAGACAATGTTTTTGTGTTGTGATCCATTCTCATGGATGTATGACGTTACAACGCACACTTTTACAACGCATGCACTTACAACGCATTTTTTACAACGCATAATCCATTACAACGCATGACATTACAACGCAGGACACTACAACGCATTTTTAAAAAATACCTTTACAACGCATTACCATTACAACGCATACTACCTTTACAACGCATACCATTACAACGCATAATATTAAATTACATTTAAGGTAAGTATTAGATAGTATAGGGGTAAAAATTACTATTCTAACTCCAGGGGGTGCATCAGTAGGGTTAGTGTTGGATAGTGTAGGGGTAAAAATTACTATTCTAACTCCAGGGGGTGCAACAGTAGGGTAAGTGTTGGATAGTGTAGGGGTAAAAATTACTATTCTAACTCCAGGGGGTGCATCAGTAGGGTAAGTGTTGGATAGTATAGGGGTAAAAATTACTATTCTAACTCCAGGGGGTGCATCAGTAGGGTAAGTGTTGGATAGTATAGGGGTAAAAATTACTATTCTAACTCCAGGGGGTGCATCAGTAGGGTAAGTGTTGGATAGTATAGGGGTAAAAATTACTATTCTAACTCCAGGGGGTGCATCAGTAGGGTAAGTGTTGGATAGTATAGGGGTAAAAATTACTATTCTAACTCCAGGGGGTGCATCAGTAGGGTAAGTGTTGGATAGTATAGGGGTAAAAATTACTATTCTAACTCCAGGGGGTGCATCAGTAGGGTAAGTGTTGGATAGTATAGGGGTAAAAATTACTATTCTAACTCCAGGGGGTGCAACAGTAGGGTAAGTGTTGGATAGTGTAGGGGTAAAAATTACTATTCTAACTCCAGGGGGTGCAACAGTAGGGTAAGTGTTGGATAGTGTAGGGGTAAAAATTACTATTCTAACTCCAGGGGGTGCAACAGTAGGGTAAGTGTTGGATAGTATAGGGGTAAACATTACTATTCTAACTCCAGGGGGTGCAACAGTAGGGTAAGTGTTGGATAGTGTAGGGGTAAAAATTACTATTCTAACTCCAGGGGGTGCATCAGTAGGGTAAGTGTTGGATAGTATAGTGTAATATTATGCGTTGTAATGGTATGCGTTGTAATGGTAGTATGCGTTGTAATGGAATGCGTTGTAAAGGTAGTTTTTAAAAATGCGTTGTAGTGTCATGCGTTGTAATGTCATGCGTTGTAATGGATTATGCGTTGTAAAAAATGCGTTGTAATGGTAGTGCGTTGTAAAAGTTGCGTTGTATAGGTTGTTCCCCCATTCTCATACGGTGGGATAGATTCATCGACCGAAGAGAAGTGGAAATTGGAAGTTTACTTAGTAAGTTGAAGTGGAGCTAATTCTAAACTTTTTATTAAATTTCCATGCTTGCAGGTTCAAGGCTTAAGGCCCTTCCTATGCTTTAATGGATCCTAAGAGGGAAAACTCCCTTAACCTCTCCACCTGTTATTAAGACACCAGTGTCCTTGTAGCATATTGTGCCCTATGTACAGCAGTTTTTTGGTTCCCTGGGGCACTATGGCATTACAGTATTGGCTGCAAAGGCTTTTGCAGCCACTTCTGTTATAATGATAGCATTGGCGCACATGAAGCACCAGCGGTAACCTGAAAAGGCATTCCCTGATTTGCATGGGGGAGTGGTCGCATGCAAAAGACAGACTAATTTTCCATTTGGGCCAAAACTGTATCACCGAAGCGGGAAGAGAGGCAAACATGCCCTTAGAAGGTGCACTGACAGTCCACCCCAAAAGAGTGGCACACTGTTAGTGTGCCGCTTGAGGGCAGCCCACTGGAGGAGGGATAGGAGTTACCATGTACTCCCCAGAAATCCTTCTTTAAAGTGCAGGTGGGTTGCCACCTACACAGAGAAACACGGAGCAGCTTTCAAGGTGCTCCGTATTTCACTAAATGCGCTGCCCCCAGAGTAGGCATGAGTTAGCGGCTGCTCTGGGGGAAGCACACTCATTGTAATAGGGTGCACTGTCCATGTTTGCATCTGGCACACCTGCTTAAAGAAGTGCCATTGTGCAAACAAGGACAGTGCACCCAAATGTAATACACACCCAAAACTGGATCCCCTGGGGTAAAGGTTAGGTAGGTAAGGAGAATGTCTGGCACCGATGAGGTGGGAGGGCTCTCAGAAAGATGCTTTAATACGATGCTGTGAAGCCAATGGTGCAAAGAACAAGTTATGTATGTCATAAAGGAGAAGTAAGGCTGATGTTGATGGAAGCTGTCCCTGTATACCTGGAAGTCAAAAGCAGGAGAAAAAACACAGTCCTGAATGCAGTTAAACTAATATACAACTTAAACATATATGAGAATAATAAAACTGTGATTTAGCAAAGAACTTAACCCAAGGCACATACGAGTATGAATAAAGACACACTTTAGATACAGCTAAGTGGAATTGTACTTTAGCTACCTGAAGGGTTTATGCAATTATTTTACGAATGTCTACATGATTAGCTGCGCCTAAGGAGAGATATGCCAGCTCTTTTTCTTACATCTGCACTACACTACGGTTTTGTTGCGGAAATGCCTAGCGAGTAGATAATGTTAATTAACATCACCCGACCCTACCCATGCCAACAGGAGACTAAACAAAACACAGTGCGTAATTTCATCGGTGATAGGTGAAATGTTTCTAAGCCAGTGCACCCATGCCAAGTACCACACATCAAGTGTTAGGCTAACGCATTTCAGTGGGGTGGTCCGCATCACCACACTGAAAGGCATTATAGCACCTCCTCAGCTGTCAAGCGGAGCGCTGCTATAATACATGATACTGACTGAAAACTGGGCAGCACGCGCTGCTCCCGTCATAACAACAGGGAGAGAAGAGAAATTATCACTGAACACAGAATCGTGGTAGCATAGCAAGTCGACAACACGTTATGTTTGTTCGACTGTAGTTTACAGTTCGTTCCGTGACTGTCAAACCCAGAGTCATCCATTAGACAAGTCCTGCCCACATTCCGAACTGCGTTGCATTTAACTGCTGCTGACAAACCGCAATGAAGTAATACGAAACTGTTTATGCACCGCACGTGCGGACCCACAACCAGCAAGCATTTCAGAGTTCTTTTCATCACACTCCGATTGGCTGAATTAGCCACAATGCTCCTATCAGGGGTCACCCTACACATTGCACACTCACACCCTCTGATTTCCGCCCGAACAGGGGAGCCCGTCGTATTCGCCTTCATCATGCCTGTGTACTTCCAGAGACCCAAGAACGCCCTAAAGCAGTGAATGGGTGCCCTCCTCCTACAGATCGAGGCCACGTGAGTTCTGGGATAGTGGACAGGAGTCTGACACCATGATAGGGAGACAATGAAAACAATGTAAGGTGATATACTTTGTGGTTGGGAACCAGGTGGTAGGCGTGGGGTGCTGCGTATGGTACAGTGAGCACACGAGTCACACACACCAAGTCCACCTATGCACTTGTTGACAATGTTTTGTGGTGCCTGTTAATAGAAGGGTGCAACCTTGTTGCCACCAGCCCCATTAAATGAGCCCAGTTGAGGCAAGTGATAGTCCCTATTGGTGCTCTGTCTTTGCCGTTGTACATCTCCTTCACGATAGCTCCAAGAAGCCCTAGGCCACGAAAGGATACAGATCATAGGAGAGCAGAGGAACATCGCGCGTCAGGCTCAAGGGATCCATGCATGTGCCACAGCGTAGTAGGACCTACCGCAGAGCCTGAACACAAACTACCACAGGGAGGGGGCATTCAGCAGCCAATCTACTAGAGGGCGGGTTGTGCACATTCAATTTCCTTATTGATTTGAGCATTTCTGTAGTGCAGCCTGCATCAAGTTGACATTAGAACACTGTAGATTTTGCAGAAAAATGAAGAGTTATGAACCATTATTACTCAAATATACAAACATGCAGAACTGAGAATGTCAAATTGAAAAATATATGTTGGGACCGAGTTTACTGGATAAAGTTGTCAAACAGAGGTGCCTCAAGTAAAGCACAAACTCTAAATACTAGATCAGTTGTGGACCGGGCACCCATATGTTTAAGATGGGCTAGTAGGTTGCATGTGCCATCCTACGTGCCGACTCCACCAAGTACACATGGCCCCCACTAGAGTACTATGAGTATGACGGTCACCGCAGCGTTGAGACTGGAGATATGATGAAGTAGTTGGTTCTCTTTCAAACTGTGTCACGCAGTCTGTCTCTGGTTATTGCCCTTCCATTTCTGGTGCTTTGAAGCAATTTTAAGATCTTTGAATTTCTCATTACCCAAATGGGTGAATTTTCTGATATCTGTTTGCTTCCCTCATCTTCATTTCTTGAATTTACTCATAGTCGTTGAAATGTCACTCATAATTACAGTGAAATTATGACAATGTCACACATAGCAATCTGAAACCTCGGCAGCTATGCCAGTGTGAGATAGGAATGAATATTTCATGCTGCCTCACATCACAGAGGAGTAGGATTTTGAGCAATATTTAAACAGATGCGGTTTGAAAATTAAACTTCAGTGGAACGATGTAAGCAGCCAACGCTTTAAGGCTTATACATATATATACTAGACCCACTTCTCACCACTCAACTCGCTCAGGAATCTTGCTCTTTGAAAGTTGAAGACAGGGTAAATTATTTGCGAAGATTCATTTCCCTTTGTTTGTAAATGGTGTTAAAGCTAGCTAGGAAGTCAGGTGGATGGCGCATTTGAAAAAGGTTAGGCCTCTCAGAACGGAATGTCAGAACGCATTACACTTTTCAGTTTGAATCCAGCAACGGACAGTTCACATTTGCAAGCATCGTTATTGTTGCCTGATAATTGCATTCATGTTGTCACTGCCTCGCTGCTACCTTCATTAAAATGTTTTAGAGTGCTCTGGCAAAAACATTAGGTTAACGCTGCCGTCATTCACCGAAGATGTAGAGGACAGACTCAAACACACGCCTTTTGTCGACGTGTTATTATTAGACTTGCTTAATTGAATAGTCGTTGAAAATACAAGTCAATTAACAAGAGATGCAGGCGGATCATGCAGCAGTTTAGATAGAGAAGCTAATTTGATATCAATCTATATATATTTACAAATGTCGCATAGGTGGGTTTTTCAGATAGTCCGACGGGGCTACTCCCTCCCCTTTCAGAACACCCCTCCCTCCATGCCACTAACACTCCAGTGCAATTCGTAGGATCACTTGGCCCTTCTCCGTCAGGAAGTTGCGGCTCTCTTGGCCAAGGGAGCTATCGAGCGAGTCCCTGTGCCAGAAGTAGGTCATGGTTGCTACTCCCACTACTTTCTGTTGCGCAAGACGGACAAAGGCCTGCACCCTATCTTAGACCTCAGGGATGTCAACCGCTTCCTCTGGAAGGAGAAGTTCAAAATGTTGACATTGGCTCAGGTCCCGTCTGTCCGCGACCCTGGAGACTGGATGGTAGCGTTGGACTTGCAGGACGTGTATTTTCACATCCCAGTCTTGCCTGCCCAAAAGCGTTACGTACGGTTCACAGTAGGCCACGAGCATTTTCAGTTTATCCTGCGCCCCTTTGGCCTTACTAGTGCCCCTTGGGGGTTCACAAAAGAAATGGCAGTGACTGCAGCTCATCTGCGCCGATCAGGGGTTCCAGTATTCTCCTATCTCGACGACTGGTTGTTGAAGGTGAGTTTGCCCCAGACTGTCGTCGTCCACCTCCAGACCATGGCGGACCTCCTGCATTCGCTGGGGTTCACAGTCAATGTGCCGAAGTTGCACCTGAACCCTTCTCAGAAGCTCCTTTTAATCGGAGCGGGTCTGGACACAGCGCAGTTTCGGGCCTATCCTCCCAAGCAGCGAGTCTGGGATATTCGGGCTATGATACCGATGTTCCAGCCTCTATTCCGGATTTTGGTGAGAATGACCCAGGAGGCTGCTTGGCCTCATGGCCTCCTGCATCATGCTGGTGGATCATGCCAGGTGGCATATGCAGACTCTGCAGTGGGACCTGAAGTTCCAGTGGGTGCAGCATCAGGGGAATCTGTCCAATGTCGTCCAGATCTCGGCGGAAACTACACATCAGTTGCAGCGGTGGCTCACGAAACAGGATTGGGTCAACGGCAGATCCCTCTCCCTCCCCCAACCAGATTTCACATTGGTGACAGATGCGTCACTCATGGGATGGGGCGGCCACATGAGAGAGGCAGAGATCAGAGGCCTATGGTCTCCGGCGGAGTCCGGGCTACACCTCAACCTTCTGGAGCTCCGGGCGATTCGTCAAGTGCTGAAGGCATTCCTTACTTCTGTCAAAGGAAGAGTAGTGCAGGTGTTCTCAGACAACACTTCCGCCATGTGGTATTGCAACAAACAGGGCGGAGTGGGGTCATGGACCCTCTGTCAGGAGGCCCTTTGTCTCTGAAAGTGGCTGGAACATCAGGGTATGTCCCTGGTGGTTTAACACCTGGCAGGTTCCATAATTGTTCTCTCAGACTCTTGACCTTAAAGTCTGCTTTTCTGGTTGCCATCACCTCTGCTCGCAGGGTGTGTGAGCTTCAGGCTTCTAAACCTCCTTTCATTGCTGTTCATCCAGTCAAGGTTGTCCTTCTAACAAGACCTTCTTTTCTTCCCAAAGTGGTTAGTTCCCTCTTTCCACATTGGACAGTCCATCACTTTGCCCACCTTCTTCCCGCCCCAGCATCCTTCTAAAGAGGATTGGTATTGCTGGAGTATCTATACTAAGGTATGGAATCCATAACTAATAGTCTCTTTCAGATGAACAAGTTACTTACCTTCGATAACGATATATCTGTAAGAGAAACATGTTAGTTATGGATTCCTTAGCGCCCCACCCATTCTCCCATTGTTTGGTTAGTTGGCAAACTTCCCCCCAGCAGGACTTAACAGAGAATACGCAACATTATTATTTTTGTGTGCAACTGTAAAGGTGCTCAGGACATATTTGAATCTAGTACTGTGCATATTTTCAGGCATGTGGTCATTTACCTGCAATAGCAACCTAGCTGAAAAGTCTCTTTATAACATTCTATACCGTTTTGCCTAGATGTCTTATTTGTTTTACTCCAGCAGCGATATTGTTCTACTAACCTTGAGTTTCCTTCTTAACAAATTCTCAGCTATCGGTCCAGATACCAGTGAGTGTAATTGCAACTTATCTCTGCGATTTTAGGTGTGTGCATATAAACATCCAACAGGACAGGTAACGGAGCACTCACGGGGTCTAATTTCAAAAGATTTTAATGCTGGTAAACGCGTTTCGGCTTTCAACTTTCTCAATACCAGCAACATAAAATATGGCATTTTAGCACTGCTTTTGAATTCAAAGTTAACGTTCTGATTGGTTGATTGAAAATCATACACAAAAGAGGACTGCTGCCGTTCTCTTTGCTATTTAAAGTCCATGGGTGCCATTTCTAAGTGTCCCTTTCTTGATATTTCCGAATGGCAAAACTTGCACTTTCAGTCATTTCCCATGAAGTTACAAATAACAGCAAATGTTCCTCATACCTTGCATAGGTATACAGCAGATTGTTGTTAATTCCACATAGAAGGGAAAGTTCCCATAGTTCTCTTTAAAATAAGTGACTTATGTCTTCCGCATGCTGTGTGATGTTACCCATATCTTGATGAAATTATTACCCCTGGCCACAGCTGCCATGTTAATATTCCAGGTACAGCACTTCCCACAATTTGAATAATTGCCAAACATATCGGCGAGGCTGTATCTCCCAAAATGATACAACGCGGAGCAGGCACTGTACACCAATATGTTTGCCAATTATTCAAATTTGAGAAAGAAGCACTGGCAGTGTTCGGGGCTATAAGGAGGTTACAGAAATGTATCTGGGGTAGTCATTTCACAGTAAAGACAGATCAAAAGGGTATTGATGCCATCTCGAATAGACTAAGAAGGTCGGTAGTAGCGTTGGCGGAATTTGATTTTGAGGGGGTCTAGCTGCCAGTGGTAATGAGCATAGTAGCAGACTGTTGTTCAAGATTGTTTGTGCAGGATGATTAAGGTGAGGTATTGCACAAAGGTGAGTACATGTTTTGAGAAGACAATGTGAAGGTTTGTCAGGTGATTGGAAGCATTGCACAGGAAGAGGAGTGGAGAAGTGAGCAGGAGTTACACCGAGGTGTTGAGAGGTTGGCTGCTCAGGGACAAGTCTAGTCATTTGTTCAAAGGTTTTTGGAAAATGAAAGACGTACTGTTGATACAGGATGGGTTCATCATGAGACGGAATAGGCTTATACCACCTAAGAAGGTCAGGTCAAGGTTAATTGAGAATACCCATGAGGGTCATCAAGGTATCTGCAAGACAAAAGAGCAGTTAGGGGAAAATTAATGGTGGCCAGAGATGGATCTCCTCACATAGAGAGTGGTTAGAGAATGTTTGGAGTGCAGACAGAGTGATAACATTCTCAAATGCAGAACACAGCCTATGGTTATCAGGGACCATGATCTGAAGCCACTGTAGATATTGTGGTACTCCTCAAGATATTCAACAGTGACTAATTCATAATCTCATGCATAGACCTGTATTCCAGTTGGTCTGAGATTAAGATTGTAAATTCAGTAGAAACAGGTGTTGTCATAGAGTTTATTGAGGAGTTATTTGGGAGAGAATGATTTCCTGACTCTCTACTTACTGATAACGTTGTGCAATTCACATCTAAGCTTATGGAAATGTTTTTGTCAGAGAGAGGCGTAAAACGCAAGAAAACACCCCTATATCATCCCCAGAATAATGGTGCAATTGAGCGCTTAAACAAAGTCCTGAAGGAGAGCATTCAACATTCTCTAGCTAATAAATTAAATTGGGTTGTTGGGTTGAGGACCAAGCTGAAGGTGTACAGAGTGACACCTCACTGCAACACAGGTGTGAGTCAATTTCTACTATTCAAGAACAGTGTTCCCAATCATCAGGTGGGTCCCATGTCGGTAAATAAGTTGAAAAGAATGGGAAAGAATGGTGTGGCTGAAGGTTTGAGAGTGGAAAGAGAGAGAAACATATATTGTGGAGAAAAGGAAAGAGACTTTTGACAGGAGAAGGGCAGTGAAAGAAACAAAAGTGTGTGTGGGAGATTGCATAAGGATAAAGAACCCAAGGAAAAGTGATTTTAATGACAAGTTCAATCAACCTATAGAGATATTTAGAGGACTGCTGAAGGGGGAGGCAAGAATCTTCAAGAAGAAAAAAGGTCGAGCAAAAGGTTATTGAAAAGACCTTTTTATCTGAAAGACTATGTATAATGCAACCATAAGTAGCTTGGTCATGTACTAAACTTTTGGTTGTAGAAATAATACAATGTAATGGCAGTCATGTAAATGTTACTGTGTTATTCTGTAAGTTCTACAGTGTGTAGGAACTTATGTATATATAGCTTTTATCTTTAGGTCTGGCTATTGAATTGCAATGAGAGGGATGTGTGGTATCCTCAAATGTTATTATCAGCAGCACTAGGCAGCTCTCATCAGTAATGTGCACCATGGTCAGTTCTGGAACACTGCATGTGTTTCCCAGGTGTTAGAATGTACAGTCTTAAGAGGGGCCAGTACTAATCTGGGAGGAGCTTCTTGATGGATGAGGCTGTATTGAGGAAAACCAATAAACCCCTGGTGGATTCATATCCATCGCTGTGTGGAGTGACGTTCTTACAGAACTCTTAATAGGAACTATAAAAGACATGGAGGCACAGTGAAATAAGGTAATTGCTTAGGGTAAAACAGATTTTGTCTAGCAGGTAAACTATGTTTGGAACCAGGTGTCCTGGTTTTACTGTGCACAATTTAACTACTAGATGAGGGGAAGTGGAATGGGTTGCGAAATTCACATGAAGTCTTGGCCCGAAGTTCTAAGAGGACTTTTTCAAGAGCCAAAGCTCAGCATCTGGGTCTGGCCTTTAATGCATCTTCCACCTCTAGAAAAGTAACTTTCAGCATGTCCAAAAGGCTGACATGTTGTTGCAGGATCAGCTTCAATAACTGTCATTCAAGTTCCCCTGACTCCTTACTTGCCAACTGCCAAGGATGAGGTGAATTACCTAGAATGTCAAGAGACACATCATCCAGCATTCACATAGCTCACACTCTACTCACACCGGTTCATGAGTCATACTCCGCTCACACTGGCTCACCTTTTACTCTCCCCATCCAATCTCAGGGGCAGACTGGTCACAGAGTTCTCCCACAGGCACATCCCACACCCTGCACTCACACCTCTCACCCTGTGCTTACAAAGGCATTTCTTTCATCCTGCACTCACACTGCTCACCATGCACTTACACCACTCATTGTCACTAAGCACTTCCAGACCACACTTGTAACATAACACACATTGAACTACCGAACACTTGTGAACATGCACATGTCTACAAATACAGTCACAGAATATCTGTCCTTCCCGCAGTACCAAATGCTTATTCAGTTCCATCCATAACTAAAGGTGCAATGCAAGACGAGAGAGTATAGTAAGACTTTGGGGTGGTACGGGAAAGGAGATTGTCCTTGGGCTGTGGGGGCTGGTGTGGGAGCTGGGATCAGTCTTAGGCTGTGGGGATCAACTAAGCGGGAGTGGTGAAAGCAGGCGAAGGTAGCAGGACGTGGAGCAGCACAACAGGCTAAGGATGAAGCACTGTAACTGTGGCTCAGACATGGTGTGGGAGTTACCCATACTATGGGCTAAGGGTGTGGTGCAGGTGGGAGAAGAATTTACAGCTCAAGAGTTACTTGGCCCTGCACTGAGCCCCATTGGTCTTCATAACAGCCACTGTGAAGGAAGGTGGGGGGGCTCACCTTTAGCCACACATGCTGTTTTTACTACTTCAGAAGCCATGGTGTAGACTAACATCTGGACTGTGTTGGCCAGCATAGCAGTGGGGCTCTGCAGGGACTGGTACTGGTGGTACTGGAGGGGAAAGTGTGCTGAGGCTACAGCTAGTGTGTGAGATGGCAGTGCCCGTGGAGGAGCCATTGAAGTTGAGGAGAGTGAAGTGAGGTTGTAGGTTGGTGGACATAACAAAAACTTTGGATGGGGGAAACTCTTTGTTGGGATACTCTCTTCACCAATACATCTGCCAGTTATACTGCTGATCCATCACAGAGTAATATTCTTAGTCAATACTATCATATCATTGTGGAGGGGTGCTCTTCTTGCACACTGCCACTGTTAGAAATGGGGTTTCTTGTAGGCTAGGGTATGCACTTAAGTCAGGCAGAACCAACCACTCTAGTCAGGGTGAGGGGGTTACACACCCAAGACAACTTCTGCTCACCCCCTTGGTAGCTTGGCAGAGCAGTCAGGCTTATCCCAGAGGCAATGTGTAAAACGTTTGCGCAACACACACAAGCACTAGTGACACACTAGGCCCACCACAAAAAGAAACTCAACACAAGGTTATATAAAAATATCCTTTGTATTATTCATAAAACACATGAAAACACAATCACATAAATTACTGTGCCACTAGGCAATGGTCATAACAGTACATATTGTGCAACTAAGTAAATACTTATAAGTTGCACAATTTATAAATCACTTTGCCATAAGACAATTATCATGACATCACATGTAGAGGCACTGAAGTAAATAACTGTAAGTTGCACGGATCAAAACAGCCTTTTGAAAACACATA
The DNA here is from genome assembly GCF_964204655.1 of Triturus cristatus. Classification (NCBI taxonomy): domain Eukaryota; kingdom Metazoa; phylum Chordata; class Amphibia; order Caudata; family Salamandridae; genus Triturus; species Triturus cristatus. Next base: position 713,771,060 of record NC_140588.1, on the reverse strand, counting down.
ACTCCACAGAGCACGGAAGTAAATACTCATATGTTGCACATGTCATAACATCATGCAACATACCATCATAAGATTGACCATATCAATACCACCCTAAACACATAGAATAAATCTCCAACAATGGCAGGGAACCCCTACAAACAGTGCATCTGCATGTCTATTACATGCTATATGGTACGAATTCCATGTGTGACACCGGAGTCTCTGCACTCCTTTTATCAGTATTCCGATAGTCTCCACAAGGTCAGACTCTCATCATGGGTCTACCCCATCCTGCTACCTCAATGGCAACCAAGTACCCCCCAAGGTATGCACAAGCACGGGGGCTACACAGGGCTGGTGTCTGTGGGGGGACTTCGCTGAGTCTTCCAAGCATGCCTCATATCCGTCCGTGAACTAGTGGAGTAACTTCAGGGCCTGGCAGCCTTGCAGCAAGGTTGTAGCATGTCCGGAGCTCTCCTTGTGAGCCGCTATGCGGAAGGTAAAAATTGCCCCCCCACTCCCAATGGAGGGCAGCTGCCCACAGACACATGGAGCAGCTGCCTAAATGAATTGCGGCTGGAACACCAAATGGTCCTCCCAAGGGCACCCTTGTCGCAGGAGAGCTCCTCTCGGAGTCACAGACAGGAGGCACCACTTTGGTCAGCGGTACGCCGACTCGCTGGTTCTGAGTGGCTTGCTCAATGCAGGTGGTGCTCCTTCAATCAGTGCCCGGCACTGCCTCGCAAAGGGGATTCCTTTCGGCATTGCCGGATGGCTGCTTTGTTGGGCACTGGGATTCCAGGCAGCCAGGTTGGTCACCTGGCAACATTAATGCACATTCATCGAGCTGTGAATTCTGACTCTTCTCTGCCCTCAGGCCCCTTTTGGCAGGCGGTGAAGGCTCAGCCCGGCCTCCAGTACACAAGCTTATCAGCAGCTATGATTCAAGCCCCTTCCCGGGGTGAGACACTGTAGGTTTCCACCAACGGAAATGCAGGGAAGCTCTCAGACAAGTACAGCTCAAGGGGGCTTCTTAAATAAATCACAGTGGAGCTCAAAACTAAAAGCACTGGTCAAGCCACAATGCCCTGGGATATCACTGGGGCCCCCAGCAGGGAGCAGGCCCAGGCCAGCACACAGGGTCTTGCAGAGAAAGAGGCAGTCCTTTCAGCAGGCCAGCACAACAAGGCAATGTCAAGGTGGTGGTTCCCTGGTAGCACAGCAATCCTCTGGGGCAGCATACAGAACCAGCAGCATCTGGTTACAAGTCCACGCAGTGTCTCCATTTAAGGGGTCACAGCCCATGTACCTATAGTCAGAAAGTCTTTGTTCTGGGGGGGGGGGGCACTTCAAACTCTGTTTGTAGATGCATCCATGCAAGGTCATAAACCTCCTGGCGGAGTATTACTAAATTGTATATAAAGCATGCAGAAAATATCCCACAACATCAGATCCAGGAAAGCATTAGAGCTGGGAAAAGCAATCTGCCAGTAAACATAATTTAATCATCAAATAATGGAACAGAAATCTGGGCCTACTGCTGCTGCCATTAGCCTGCTCAGAAGCATCTTTGCGGTTCCCCGAAGAATGCCTCAGTTCCATTAGAGGCTCATTGAAAGCATCCAGAGGCTGGCGAAGAACCTATCAAATGTCACTTCTCTAAGCTGGTTGACCTCCTTCACTCATGCTTCCGGCAACTTGGCATGATGACATAAGACCAAGAGGAAGTGCATTATATCTCAATTTAGTTGAGCCCTTTAAGAAAGCTCTGTCCATCGTTTACTTTATGATATACTCTCTTCAGCTCTGAGCTGAAACTCTCAACTGATGTATGGCGTCTAAGAGGGCAATGCTGCCCCCACCTTCACCTCTGACTATCCGTAGTGGTTCTCATACCTCTATCAGACTTGAATCATTATTAGATATTTTCAAAACCATAACAGCCCAGAGGTCATATTCACTGATTAATTAAATACATTTCAGGATCTCAAAATGGCTGAATCAGTTTCAGTGGTTTTCCCCTTTTAATTGAGAAGTGTTCAATTGTTGGCGGGTGCTTGGCTGCAAAATAAAAATGATTAAATACTAAACAATTAGTTTTCAGATATCTCCTGGTTTTTAGTATAATTATGACACTGGCATTTAACTTAGCAACACCTTATCTAAAAGGGAAGGTAATTTCTGGAAATATTCCAAACAGACTTCTGTTTTGTTATAGTTGTGTAGGTACTGAACAGAGGCACTGCCCGGCGTGACAAGCATACAGCGTTTGCTTCTGTTCTTCTCAATGTTTTCTGTGCATGTTGATAAATATTTTAGTAGATTTATAATTCTGTCTTAGTGATTACTCATGTTAATTGGTTGGGATGCGGTAATCATCTATCAGCAAACACTAGCTTTGTGCAAAGCATCAGTGTGCAGCATGTTAAATTATTTCAGACCTATCTATTGTACATGGTTACAAAAAAAAAATAACGACGCAAACTAGAAAGGCTGCAGGAACAGCAGCATGGAAAAAATAGCCGATGGTGGTGAAGATAACCCTCATGTTTATGAAATTGAGCAACCATCAGCAGACATCGGTCTTTGCCCTAAACGTTGGTGTATCAAATCCCCTGAGCAACGCCTTGACCTTTCTTCCTTTCAAGGTAGATACAATGAGTACCATTGGTATAGATAAGAATAACACCTCGGATAAGCAAGAGTATCAAACAGCTAACTGTCTGGTTTTCGCAGGACTCCCAAAAATCCACTTGAATACATGTGGAAATCGATATATTTCCATATTGATGTCTGCTACTCTTCACTTCCTCATGAGAATTTAAAATCCACAGCAGTAAGAGCAGCAGGATTGTGAATTTGGCCAACAAACCTTTTTTGTCTCCATCAAGCAAATGTTTGCCTGGTGCAATAAAGATTTTTGGCAGGATCCAGCAGAGAAGCAAAGAGAGTCACAGAGTCACAGCAGCTCAGAAACAGCAGTGCGTGTGGGATATCCAGAAGGTGGGGAATGCAGGTCTATGAAGGCTGGCGGCTGTAATGGTGGAGGGTTGTACAGGGCAAGGGTACAGTTAGACCATTTACAGCCGAAGGATAACGGAACACAGCACTTCCAGGCTGCAGAAGAGTTGTCTGAAAAGTGATCAGGCCATCTCTCAACTGCCTTTGTTGTATCGGTCGCGCTGACTTAGTTAGTTCACCGTTTCGGTTCCCACACTTTTTTCCCTATCTCCTTTGCATTTTCCTATGCCTTCAGTGCCTCAAGCATCTCCATTAGCCAATATTTTACTTCTGCTCTCCTCTGAAGCTATTCCTTCCTGTGTAGCAGCTCTTGAGCAGCTGCAGCCAAGGTCTCACTGTTCACATGTTTAATGTCCTGGTGTTTGCTTGCTTGGAATGATGTTACTGGTACGTCCTAGGGTTGTTGACTACCTCTAACACTAGAGTATCAGGTAAACAAGCCCAGAACAGGGAGGGAGGTTCAGACTATAGTTAAACATTCAGTATACGACCTCTTAGCACAATTTGTTTATTTGCATATTAGACAATCAACGGTTCAATGAAAGCCGGCTGGGGCGAAGTCTGTGACTCCAGATAGATAAACCGAGTATCCAGTGTTTTTCTATCTTTGAACTCCTTTGAGAGGAGGATTGGATGGTTATCATCAGAGCTCTGTCACTGATACTTTTGTGCACATGCCAACAAAATTTGGAGAGTATTTTTGCATGTATTTCCAGGGTGGGAGACACCATGTAAAACGTTTGTAAATACTTAATTATATATTTAAAATGCATTTAATAGGGAAAAATCATGGCTGGAAATGTTTGAAAAAGGAATGCAAATTGTAGCATTTATTTGTTACATGTTTTATAGTTTGCCAATGAAGGGTCCAGGTCTGTATGCTTTAGATCTGTTCAAGAACCGCAAGTCAATGGAACTTTTTTGTCAGCATCAAAGCGTGTAGGGAAGAGAAGTCAATAACAATGTCAATTAATTCAATTGCAGTTTCTCTAGACCCATAGAGACCAAAGGCCATCAAGTAAGGTTAGTTGATATATTACAAAGCCAAAAATAACTGGACATACAGACACCTCAAAACGAGGATGAAGAAATACATTGAAGCCAACATAAAGCCAAATCTGTGAATAAAGTTGAGCCGGAGCAACATGCACAAAACAATTAATTCAAGAAATAGGATGCAGAGAATCAAAAAGCACGAGTCCAAATTCCCCTGGTTGATGGAAATAAAGCATTAATATCCCTACACTAACCTGACATCCCTACTTAAGCATTCTTCGGATTTCTGAATTAGTCATTTTTGGATTTTAATAATTTTCATGGTAGCTAAAAACATGATGTTGCCAAATAAGAAATCAAAATGTAAAAAGTGATGTCAATTTGTGGTTACAGAATTTCTCAAAACTGGCCTAATAGGATTCTTTACTATAAATGTTGTAACAGTATGGGTGGTTTCATGATTTGTGGGATGATTGTTTGCAAATCTTCCTGGAAATATATATAAAGCATTTTTTTAATGCTAGTGGTTGCCACAAATGCTTTGTGTGTCTAATGTTTTGTCTATACATAGACCAAGTTATTTGTTAAGCAGTTGAGTGCTGTATGGAATGACATTGTCATTAGGTATTCTGTTGTTGCAAGATGTAAGAGCCAATTAATAAAGCATGAACCATAATAAAAGAAAGGAATAAAAATGCAAACTTACTTATCTGTGTACGTTCCCTTGATTTATCATGACCTCCGTACAGACACTTGCCTTGCCTTCTCCTAGGTTTAAATGCAGACCTGTAGAAATTCTACTGTACTGACATGTTTTCCACTTTATAAGGTACATCTAAGTTCAAATTAGGTACATTAGCATCTTTACAAATGGGGCCTAATATTGTTTATTAGAATATTTGAAAAATGTGTTTGGGATAATCAGGAAACTGGAGTTGTTCTTCAGGAAGAAGTGTTCTTCCATTTAAAGTACATACAATGGACAGCTTCCTAGGTAGCTCTATAGTAAAAGCAAACCTTGACTATGCTAACGCCTTTTATGGTAGTCTGTCATCATATCTGGGCAGATGACTTAAGGTACAAAACACACTAACAAGATTCAAAAAGCCATGGAGAAAAGAAACAATGTTGCTGTACTGATACACTGAAGTCCTGGCTGCCTTTAATGTCAAGAATAACAGCTCAATTCTCTTGCAGATTGAACAGATTCATCACAAGCAAATGCCCAAATCAACAATCAAGCACAGGGTGAACAAAATACCAGAATGCATTTCACTTTGAAGTTGCAAACTATAGAAATGACCATACTCAATTACACTGTCATAGCTGTGTCTATTGGCCTCCAAGACCAGTATGTTCTTCTTGGGTATACCATTTTACTTGGACAAACTCTGTGATATCCAAGAAAATCTAGAATCCCAATCAGTATATTTACATCCGTGCCCCTTGTGATTTCCAGATAAGTACTGAATTTTGGGGAACCTAAGCATTTCATTCCAGAGTTTCAATGAATGCCCACAACCAGTTTTTCCCACAATACATTAGGCAGTAAATAAGGCATTGCAGGTGTGGACCCAACAGTATATCATATTCCCCATCACATATGCAGAGGTGCACATTTTCCATTTGTGCACATTTTCCAGACATCATTGGTGTGATAGGATGAACAATAGTGCCACTCAATGTAGATATATTGGAATGAAAAGTGGTTTCATGTTATAAATGTAATATCAGTTTTTGCTCCACACCTCAGAGTCTTGCACAGAGGTATCGAATTTATTGACCCTACTTTAAAATAGTGTGACTGAGGTATCAAATATTTTGACCCTACTTTAAAATAGTGTGACTGCATGTGTCAAAAGGCAGATATTAACAGAAAGGCTTGGTTTCCAATGAAATGTTAGCTAGAAACATTCAACTTCCACGACTGCAACAATGCCACTACTAAACTGAGCATGTTAGTTCATACATAATATTGAGAACAGAGCATAGACAATCAACGACCCATATGCACCATGGACTACAAGACCAACACCACATAACACTAGTCACACAAGAACTGTAGCTAACAGATACCTACACAACAGTGTGTTGTACATAAGGCACACAGGGACAACCTGGCATGCTGCACCATTCTCAAGTGGTGTTCTATTGACTTTGAGTGTTATAGTGATTTATAAAGAAGGCTTCTAGTTTTCCCTTTTTGCAGATTTTTACAGATAAATACAGATAGAAAACAATCTATTTCCTGTCTGTATTTATTTTTAAAAGCGGAAAAATACAGAAAATTGTGCTTCTTGTAAGTGACTCTCCTTGTTGGCCTTCATGAATTACAGACGAACTGCTAAGCCGGTAGACACCACAGGGATTTAAAAACAGGATGAGATTCCTTTAAATACAGGCATATGTTGACATATATTTTTATATAATGTTAGTATTTCCCTATCGGAGTAGTGCTTTCGCATATTTGCTTGCTTATTTGGCTAAAACGCGACATGTGCTTAAATATTAGTGCATGTTTATCAGTTAAATTAATGTGGAAATGCACCATTTTACGACTCAATTCATTCTCAAAACATAAAATAAATATTGAAAAATACAAATTAATTGGTCAAAAAATAAATATGGATAAATACAGAGAGAAATGTTAAAAAAAATAATACCATAAAACCGAGAACCCTATGTATAAAGCGCACATGTAATGAAAGATCTCAAGGTTTCTTGCCATTGACAAGAGGATAAGTATGTTGATATGACAATATTTAACTGGCAAGACCATCCTTCTGCTGTCAGTCCTTTATTGGATAAAAGCACAGTAGTTTGCAGCTCCATGAAAATGTAAATTACTCTATAACTGAACAGGTGATTATGCTATAATATTTTCCCCACCAAAGTAATGGTCCTGCACCCTATACCCAACAAGATAAAATGATGGGTCATAAAAGCCATTCTTTCTATGTTGAATAGAAATCTTTTTCCGGACGTTTTGTCACTTAAAAGTATGACAAAAGTCATAATATCTTGCCACTGCTTGTTGCCTATTCCCGGCTAGAAATCACCTTCTTTTGCATCATATCATGGTTCATGCATAGACATTCATAAACAATCCACACCATTCACTCCTCTCATTTTCTCTATTCATTTCCAAAACCTTTCTCACCTAATTATCCTAGACTAAAACAGCTTTCCAAGCATCTGTCAGCTTTCCAATCCCACAAGCAACCTTCATCAGTTATTTTTTGCTTACCAAATCCAGTCCATTACACTTATTTAAAAAAGTGTTTAAATTCTGCATACTTCCCTATTGCCACAATTCTACATTCATACTTTTATCTCATATTCCCTTACACCAGAGTTGCAAACACCAGCAACCTCATTAGTATCAAAAGCAATCATTTATGGACACCCTCCACTACAATTACCAACTTCGGCCGAAAGTGCTAGCTTCTATCAGTCAGATTCACCCATGTTCACCAGCCTAAAGTCTTTAATTTATGAACACAAACTTCACTTTCTTTGCAACCCTGAATCCTGGATTAACACACAATCTCAATCCAACATCTATCTGCCTGCATCTGTAGGATACAAAATTATTTGTGCCAACATTCAGAGTAGTAGTCATCCTCAAAGACTTCCTCAGCTGTACATCTACACCCACCACATTCTGCAACACATTGAAATGGATGGAATATGCCATCTGATTATCTTGATCCAACACTACATCCCTGCCCACTATTTACCACCCACCAAAGTTCAAAGACAATGTCCGTGAACGGTTCAAGGAATAAGATTGTTCTTCAAGTCAAATATATGGCAAAAAACTTCCTATGGGATTTTAATCTCAGTTTGATACTACCTTAAATGCAAATTGTGTGACATCCTAGAAATCTAAGCCAGTTTCACAACCTCCTCCAAAATTCCTCCCTGCCTAAACATATCTAGAGCAAGATACTGGTACTCATCTTCGCCAATTCTTCCATTAGTTCCACCATCAAATTGTTCTCTCTTATAACACTGACTAATTAAATCATTCTTATTCCTTCCCATATTCCATATACCCCACTTATTGTACCTAACAATATCTATGCCACAAATTGAAGGACCCAGCCAGTGAAAAACAATTAATACTCTAAGACCCCATCTTCCCAAAAGACACAGAGATTGACCTATCAGGGAACATCAATGGCACAGCCTTAACAGAATCTCCCATAAAGTAATTAATGGGAGCACAGACTAAAATATGTGCAATGACCAAGTCAACCAATGATTTCTGAATCAATTTGACAAAAAAAGCTTGATACAAAATCTGGAAAATGAATTGCAAGAAAACCGTTTTACTCCAAGTGAAATAGGAAGAGAAAACAATACAAACATGGCAGCATGTCTGTGGAATCCAATTTCCTCCTTAAACAAATGAACATCTCAGGCAACCAGTGATCAATGACTATCTTCTGGACACCCTGTGCAACGATTCTGGATCCCTCATCTGGCAAATCAGATGCAACTCTACCTGGTTCTGGAACCATTGTCTCAGCTACTCATACTGAGTGCAAGACATTCCTTCAGCAATTTACTGAAAATCAGATCTGCAACCAATGAGAGAATCTTTTCCACTGAAAGTTTCCTAACTATCCGCAACACTGACCGACACTTCATGATTACGTAACTCAACCCACTACATTACTTTTTTTTTTTACTACCGGCTAACATAAGGATAAGTCTACATTTTTCTAATCAATTTGGTGTGGCCTGAACCAAGGCTCAAAATACTACAGATGTTGAATTTTAAAACAATGTGATATTTCTACCAATTTGATAAAGTATGGGGCACTACCGATCCATCTGTTATAGACCATGCTGACTCATTACTTAACTGCCAACATCAAAAATGCTTATTTTCACATTAATGTCATTATATTGGCATCCACTTACACAGCAACCAAATAACAATGGGAAACTCATAGGTTTTGCAAGTAGGGTGGGCTTTCTTAGGCCCATGTAATATTGTCTTTAGTCTCCATTGATATAAAAGAAGTCAAAGTTTTGTAACAGTTTGTAGTGTAGTTCCTATATCCATGATAGGCTCTGCGCATTGGAATAACATACACTATAGATTTGACATAGGACTAGGGGTCAGTATGTCTCTATCGAGTATATTAAACTTAATTACTTTTGTGTGCCAGCTAACTCAGAGGTCACTAGAAACTTCTCGAATATACAAGAAGGGATTAGTCTCTGACAACCGCATAAACATGACAACTTTGTTTCCCTTTAGAATCAGAACAGTCTCAGAATCGTGAAAACAATAGTTAACAGTTTCACTCAGTCAATCGTGCATGCTTCGTTTCTACAGAGTTGCACAGAAATAGAGAGACGGGCGTTTCAATAAAAGGGTTTATAGAACAGTCTTATTTCTCCTGCAAGAGATATGAATTGCTACAATCGTAAGACAGACTGCGAAGTACAATATGTACTAGGTTAGCAGTAGGATAAAATAATACTGCAATAGCATGGTTTGTAGCTATGCCATATATTAATCAAAATACATACATAAATAACATAATGCTAAAATGTGATACTCATCTGATGCTTCTAAATTGTTCTACCCCAGTGTACCTAACCTAAGTGCAGTATGAGGTTTGAAGTAGGTGCTATTTCTAAAGTATAGCTAGCTATATTTTAGTTTAGCCAAGGGTTGCCAAATGTTTCTGTTAGACCTGGCACCTTGGCGTGAGTTTCCCTTCCACTTTTTGATGGTGTGCCTCGACTGTTTTGCTGGTGTTGTCCGCTCAGGGCACTGCGCCACGGCTAATCCGTTCCGCAGTGCAAGTGCTCCCTAGGTAAAGTGTACCTGTAATTGATGTCCACGATTGGTTTATTGGTTTCACTGTCAGTCCCCAGTAAAGTGCACCAGGGGTGCCAGGGCTCGTGAATGCCAATGCTGCTGGTGGGCTTGCAGCGCTGGTTGCGCCACCCACGGAAGCGGCCTTGTAAAGTGTGTCTAGGGCCTGCCACCGCAGACCCTGTGCGCGGTCCGGACCGTCGCGCTGACTGCGCAAGTGCCCCCACTTGCCAGTCCCTAAACCTTCCCTTACCTACATATTAGCCACCCCTCTGGTAGGCCCAAGGGCAGGGTGCATTGTAGGCATAAGGTAGGACATGCCCTGATGTGTGTGGCATGTCTTAGTAGTGAATTACAGCCATTTTCGTTCTTCACTATTGAAGGCTACCTGCTCTCCATAGGCCAGAATGGGCTGCTGGGATCACGCCAACGCTGTGACCCCAGTGGACTCAGAGAGCATGGTAGAAGTGTCAAGTTTAGTATGCCTGAACTCAGGATGATAAAATACTTCTTGTAGTCAAGTTTATTTTAATATCCTGGGTTTGTAAATACTACTTTTAGAAAGTTAGTATTTACTGACCTGACCATCTCAGTCCGCCTCTGCTGTAGGTGTGTGTGTTCTGCCCAGCAACAGTAAGGAGCAGGGTTGGGGAATCCCCAGAGACAGGTTGGCTGCCAGGTGGTGGGTAGAGAGATTACACCTGGATGGGTGGGAGGAGTACACCTTGACTCTTGAATAGACCTGTGCTCTGCCACCACAAAGCCGGCGCCACCCCCTGTGGGGCGGCTGATGTCTCTGCCCTGCTGCTGAAAGGAAAGAGCAGAGTCACCATAACAAAGTGCTCCAGAACTGGACTGAGCCAGGCCTAGGCCCCCTGGCGCTAAAGAACAAAAGAATCATGGTATAAAAGTAGGAGCCTGGCTCCTAAGAAATCAGAATCCTGTTTACCACAAAGAACCTCTGCCCGACTAGAAGGAGAAGAAGACGCCGGAGGAGCTGGCCTGCTGCTTGCCTTGCTGAGAAAGGAGAGGAAGAGACTTACTGAAAAGACTTTGCTACTTTGTGCTTGAACATTCTCCAAGGGCTTGAACTGAGCTTGCCCCCTGAACTGAACCCCAGGAACAGTGGGTTCTCTGTGCTTCTTGCTCATCCTCCAATTCGAGCCGTGTGGGCATCCCGCTGGAAAAGAGACTGCGCCCCTCATCGCCCCTCCTAGGGCCGTGACACTCAGAAGCTCGCCTGCCTCAAACCCGTGAGAGCCCCGCTCCGTCCCGAGCCGCTCTCTGTCCCCGGGCCAGGCCGCCTGCATCCCTGTCACCGCCTGCCACTGGAGCGCGCTGACCGCGCTATCACCCCTCCCGCCGGAAGCCGTCTGACGACTGTGATCTACGCCGGGTCATCCAGCTGCACTGACCGTGCCCTGCGACCCCGCTTCGCTATCCCCGGACATCTCAGGCCGCGCCGCCCCCGCTGTGGAGACCCTCCTGCACCGCCGTGCTAAAGGGTCGCTGGCCGCGCCTGCCTACGTGCCCACACCTGCTGATTGAGGACCCAAGAACACTTCCCAAGCTGAGAGTCGCACCGACCTGTGCCGACTCTCCACATCACAAAAGAAGTCCAGTATCGGGCTCGGGGCCCGCGACGCCTTATTTCCCCGTTCACAGGAACCGATCTCTGTGAGTACTGGAACTACAAGTAAAGAGACTACGAACTATCCATTTGAAAATACGAACCAAGAACATTTGCCTGCTGTATAACCTGGTGGCCTAGCGAAAACGTTATTGGTCTTGTGATAAGTCTGCTGAGATATATATACCTTATTTTTACATAAAGAATCGTATTTTTATATATATCCAAGTCTGGTGTCCGTTTCTGGGGGGATTGATGTATTTACTGTGTGTACGATTGTAAGGGCTTAACCAACAACGCCTGAGGAATCGCCTTGGCTGCTCACGCCACGCACCTAGAGGGTGAGCAAGGGTCATTCGCGAGGGGTTATCCTGCGCCCTGACGTGGAGGAGAGGGCTCCTGCTTGACACAAGGGCAACCTTGCGCCAACCAGAGATCCCCGACTCTAACATTGTTGGCAGCGGGTGGGATTTCGGATTTGCACTTGTAATTTGCATACAGTGAATTATTAATCACCAGATAGTGAGAGCAGACCAAATAACGCAGCCACAGGTTTGTAATTGTTGAACTTTGTTGAGACATCTGCCATTACTGCAACCATGCCTGGCTCACACTCCGCTGGGAGGGCCCTCTCTGTGATTTCTGGAATCGATGAGGTGGATTGGGAGAGACTGGAAGGCTACACGATGGAGCAATTGAAAGGCTACAGTGTACAATTCAGAGTCCCCCATGCTGGATGCAAGAGGAAGCCCCAGTACACCAAGGCGTTGAGAGCCTGGAAGGAGTCACGAGACCTACGGAATGCGGGGGACATCGTTCCACCCGACAACCTTGAGGAGCCCAGCAGAGTCCGGTCGCCAGAGGAGCTGGCAGACAGGGCAGCAGACAGGGCGCATGCAATGGAGATGGCAAAGTTGGCAGGACAGATGGAAATGGAAAAGCAGAAGTTGGCCCTGGAGGCACAACAACGCCAAATGGATCATGATATCAGATTGAAGGAGTTGGAGCTGAAGGCGAAAAGTTTGGACACCGCTCCTTCTGGTGGCAGCACTCCACCAGCGCAGGTAGAGTCCAAGGTGTACATCCCCAAAGATGTAGTAAAGGAGTATTTCAGAAAGGATGACATAGGGCAGTGGTTTAGGGCCTACGAGGTGGCCATGTCCTCACACCGGGTCCCTGAGAAAGACTGGGGAGTGGGGTTGTGGGGAAGGTTCCTTGCTGAAGGGCGTGACACACTGTTAGATTTACCCTTAGATCTCCAAACCTCATACCCCCATATGAAGGAAGCTTTAATGACCAGGTATGGGTTAACTCCTGAGCTATATAGACAGAGGTTCAGGGAGACCAAGAAGATCCCTGAGAGTACGTATGTGGAATATGTGACCTTTTTCTGCAGGGCGCTGGATGGTTGGGTGAAGGGTAGCAAAGTGAGTGATTATCAAGGGCTGCTTGATTTAATTGCATGGGAGCACTTGTCCAGTCAATGTTTTCCTGAGCTACGCCAGCACCTGATTGATAGCAAGCTGTCCAACCCGAGGAAGCTTGCTGAGGAGGCGGACCGCTGGCTCAGCACCAGGGTCCACAAGGGTCAAGTGGGAGACTCCGCCAAAGGTGGGCAGGGTCCCCAGCAGAAGAGTGGGGGGGACAAGGGTAAACAGAAGGGGTTCCAAAAAGGCCCCCAAAGTAATTCCCAAGGGAACCAGCAGAAGGGTTCTCAGCCTCCCCCACCCCCGCAGCAGAACGGGGCCCCGACAGGTAGACCTGTTCCAAAGGGGCCCTTCAATTGTTATAAGTGTGGTGACCCGGGTCACATTGCCTCTGATCCTAAGTGTCGCCTGTTTGGTAAGACCGCACCCACTGGTGCTCCACCCCGGCAAGTAGCTAGTGTTAACTTTGGGGAGGAAGTAGCAGTCCAGGAGGGTGGGGGTCCCGGGCAGATGACCCTAGTCTCGCTAGGAGACAGTGAGATGGTCCCTGTAACCTACCTGCCCTCTAACACTAAGAAATATGGGCAGGTGGTGACCATCAATGGAAAGAAGGTTGAGGCTCTTAGAGATACAGGAGCCAGCGTGACCTCGGTGAGGCAACACCTGGTGTCTCAAGAGCAGATTGTACCCAATGCCTACTGTAGGGTTGTCAATGCTGACAACGTAGAGAGTCGTTGTCCAATGGCTCAAGTTCCCTTTGAGTGGGGGGAGGTCTCTGGTACTCTACAAGTCGCTGTGAGAACTGACATGCCTGTAGACTGTCTGCTAGGGAACGACCTGGAGAGTTCCCCTTGGGAAAAGGTGGAGAAGACCACGCATCTGAGGATGGTGGGTCTACCCGACTGGGCGTGCGTGACCACCCGGTCCATGGCAGCCAGTAGGGGTGTTGAGAGGGTCCTGGAGCCTGAGGGAGAGGTCCAGGAACCGGCCTTAGGGAGAAGGCGCAGGAGGCGCGGGAAACCGGCCCCCGAAGTTCCCACGGCCCAGGAGGAAGTAGACCCTGAGGGGGATGCTCTGGAGCCTACCGGGGAACAGATTGCCGAACTGGGAGATCTGCCTGAGCTGACCCATTGGCAGCAAGAAGGAGGTCCCTCCAGGGAGGAATTCTGCAGGGAGCAGAAAGAATGCCCTTCTCTCGTAGGTATGCGGCAACAGGCTGCAGACCAGGCCAATGGTGTTCAGGCCAAAACACACTACGTGTACTGGGAGAGTGACCTCCTGTATTCCGAGCCTAAGGCTGCTGAACCTGGGTCAGCCCGTGTGCTGGTGGTACCCCAGAAGTTCAGAACCTTCCTACTGGGGCTGGCTCATGATGTGCCGTTAGCAGGACATTTGGGGATGGACAAGACCTATGACAGGCTTGTCACCCACTTTTACTGGCCCCAAATGCACAAGAATTCCGATTCCTACTGCAGAACCTGTCAGACTTGCCAGGCAAGTGGTAAGAGCGGAGGGAAGCATAAGGCTCCTCTGCAACCTTTCCCTGTGGTCGGTACGCCATTCCAACGAGTGGGTATTGACATTGTGGGGCCTCTGGACCCCAAGACAGCCCTGGGCAACAGGTTCATCCTGGTCTTGGTGGACCATGCCACCCGGTACCCTGAAGCCATCCCTCTGAGGACAGTGACGGCCCCCGTGGTGGGACGGGCACTGATGGGAATTTTCTCCCGAGTGGGATTCCCTCTAGAGGTGGTAAGCGACAGGGGGACCAATTTCATATCCACATATATGAAATCCCTGTGGAAGGAGTGTGGGGTAACCTACAAGTTCACCACTCCTTACCACCCCCAAGGAAATGGGTTGGTTGAGAGATTCAACCGAACCCTCAAAGGCATGATCATGGGCCTGGACGGTCCAATGAGGCGTAAGTGGGACGTCCTCTTGCCATGCCTGCTCTTCGCTTACCGAGAGGTGCCGCAGAAGTCTCTAGGGTTCAGCCCCTTTGAGCTTCTGTATGGTCACCCGGTAAGAGGACCTCTGAGTTTGGTAAAGGAAGGCTGGGAGCAATCTCCCAGGAAACCTCCCCAGAATGTATATAGTTACATGCTGGCCTTCCGAAACCAGACTCGGCGTTTCAGGCAACTTGCTGAGGCAAATCTGGAAGCCAGCCAGGAGGAGATGAAGCGGTGGTACGACCGGAATGCCACTCTGGTAGAGCTTCAACCTGGACAAAAGGTGTGGGTCTTGGCCCCAGTGGAGCCGTGTGCACTTCAGGATAAGTGGACAGGTCCATTTGAGGTTGTGGAGCGCAAAAGTCCTATCACCTACTTGGTGGACATGCAGACTCCCAGGAACCCTTTGAGGGTCCTACATGTTAACCGCCTTAAGCCCCACTTAGAGAGGACCGAAGTGGGCATGCTGCTGGCCACTGATGATGGAATGGAAGAGGAGACCGAGCCTCTTCCTGACCTCTTAGTGGCCTCTGAGAAAGATGGGTCAGTGGATGGAGTTAACCTCTCACCCACCCTGACGCCCGAACAACAGGAAGATTGCCGCCACTTGCTGGGACAGTTTTCCGACCGATTCTCCCTGGTTCCTGGTGTCACAGATTGGTGCGTCCATGATGTGGACACAGGAGACAGCTTACCTGTAAAGCACAAGGCTTACCGGGTAACTGACAGGGTCAGAGCTTGCATTAAGGAGGAGGTCTCCAAAATGCTTGCGCTAGGGGTGGTTGAGTCCTCCAGCAGTCCTTGGTCCAGCCCCGTGGTCTTGGTCCCAAAGGCTGCTGCGCCGGGAGCCACACCTGAACTCCGGTTCTGTGTGGACTACAGAGGACTCAATTCAGTCACGAAGACTGACGCGCACCCCATCCCCAGAGCTGACGAGCTCATCGATCGGTTAGGGGCTGCCCGGTTCCTCAGTACGTTTGATTTAACGTCTGGGTACTGGCAGATCGCCTTGACCGATGGGGCCAAAGAGAGGTCCGCATTCTCTACACCAGATGGGCACTTCCAGTTCCGAGTCATGCCATTTGGGATGAAGAATGCCCCTGCCACCTTTCAGAGGTTGGTCAACCAGGTACTGGTTGGGCTGGATGCGTTCAGTGCCGCCTACCTGGATGACATCGCAGTGTTCAGTGCCACCTGGCCTGAACACCTGCGCCACCTCTGGGAAGTGTTGATGGCGCTGCGCCGAGCAGGCCTCACGATCAAGGCAAGCAAGTGCCAGATCGGGCAGGGTTCCGTGGTGTACTTGGGACACCAAGTGGGGAGTGGCAAGGTGGCACCCTTGCAACCCAAAATTGAGACCATCCTGGCTTGGGAACCCCCCAAGACGCAGACCGCAGTGAGGGCCTTCCTGGGGCTCACTGGGTACTACAGGAGGTTTGTCAAGGGCTATGGAACGATCGTTGCCCCCTTGACAGAGCTGACTTCGAAGAAGCAGCCCAGGAACGTGATTTGGACTGACACCTGTCAGAAAGCTTTCGACACCCTGAAGACTGCCATGTGCACGGCGCCCGTGCTCTTGGCCCCTGACTTCTCCAAGGAATTCCTAGTACAGACAGACGCTTCAGAGCATGGTGTAGGGGCTGTTCTCTCACAGATGACTGAGGAGGGCTGGGACCAACCCGTAGCCTTCATCAGTAGGAGGTTACTTCCACGGGAAAGTAGGTGGAGTGCAATTGAGCGAGAAGCATTTGCTGTGGTCTGGGCGCTGAAGAAGCTAAGACCCTACTTGTTTGGGTCTCACTTCCGGGTTCAGACGGACCACAGGCCCCTCAGATGGTTGATGCAAATGAGGGGTGAAAACCCGAAGCTGTTGAGGTGGTCCATCTCCCTACAGGGTATGGACTTTACGGTGGAACACCGTCCTGGTACAGATCACGCCAACGCTGACGGTCTGTCCAGGTATTTCCGCCTTAGTGACGAGGAACCCCCTGGGCAAGGGTAGTTCTCCTCACATTTCAGCTGGAGGGGACACGTGTTAGACCTGGCACCTTGGCGTGAGTTTCCCTTCCACTTTTTGATGGTGTGCCTCGACTGTTTTGCTGGTGTTGTCCGCTCAGGGCACTGCGCCACGGCTAATCCGTGCCGCAGTGCAAGTGCTCCCTAGGTAAAGTGTACCTGTAATTGATGTCCACGATTGGTTTATTGGATTCACTGTCAGTCCCCAGTAAAGTGCACCAGGGGTGCCAGGGCTCGTGAATGCCAATGCTGCTGGTGGGCTTGCAGCGCTGGTTGCGCCACCCACGGAAGCGGCCTTGTAAAGTGTGTCTAGGGCCTGCCACCGCAGACCCTGTGCGCGGTCCGGACCGTCGCGCTGACTGCGCAAGTGCCCCCACTTGCCAGTCCCTAAACCTTCCCTTACCTACATATTAGCCACCCCTCTGGTAGGCCCAAGGGCAGGGTGCATTGTAGGCATAAGGTAGGACATGCCCTGATGTGTGTGGCATGTCTTAGTAGTGAATTACAGCCATTTTCGTTCTTCACTATTGAAGGCTACCTGCTCTCCATAGGCCAGAATGGGCTGCTGGGATCACGCCAACGCTGTGACCCCAGTGGACTCAGAGAGCATGGTAGAAGTGTCAAGTTTAGTATGCCTGAACTCAGGATGATAAAATACTTCTTGTAGTCAAGTTTATTTTAATATCCTGGGTTTGTAAATACTACTTTTAGAAAGTTAGTATTTACTGACCTGACCATCTCAGTCCGCCTCTGCTGTATGTGTGTGTGTTCTGCCCAGCAACAGTAAGGAGCAGGGTTGGGGAATCCCCAGAGACAGGTTGGCTGCCAGGTGGTGGGTAGAGAGATTACACCTGGATGGGTGGGAGGAGTACACCTTGACTCTTGAATAGACCTGTGCTCTGCCACCACAAAGCCGGCGCCACCCCCTGTGGGGCGGCTGATGTCTCTGCCCTGCTGCTGAAGGGAAAGAGCAGAGTCACCATAACAAAGTGCTCCAGAACTGGACTGAGCCAGGCCTAGGCCCCCTGGCGCTAAAGAACAAAAGAATCATGGTATAAAAGTAGGAGCCTGGCTCCTAAGAAATCAGAATCCTGTTTACCACAAAGAACCTCTGCCCGACTAGAAGGAGAAGAAGACGCCGGAGGAGCTGGCCTGCTGCTTGCCTTGCTGAGAAAGGAGAGGAAGAGACTTACTGAAAAGACTTTGCTACTTTGTGCTTGAACATTCTCCAAGGGCTTGAACTGAGCTTGCCCCCTGAACTGAACCCCAGGAACAGTGGGTTCTCTGTGCTTCTTGCTCATCCTCCAATTCGAGCCGTGTGGGCATCCCGCTGGAAAAGAGACTGCGCCCCTCATCGCCCCTCCTAGGGCCGTGACACTCAGAAGCTCGCCTGCCTCAAACCCGTGAGAGCCCCGCTCCGTCCCGAGCCGCTCTCTGTCCCCGGGCCAGGCCGCCTGCATCCCTGTCACCGCCTGCCACTGGAGCGCGCTGACCGCGCTATCACCCCTCCCGCCGGAAGCCGTCTGACGACTGTGATCTACGCCGGGTCATCCAGCTGCACTGACCGTGCCCTGCGACCCCGCTTCGCTATCCCCGGACATCTCAGGCCGCGCCGCCCCCGCTGTGGAGACCCTCCTGCACCGCCGTGCTAAAGGGTCGCTGGCCGCGCCTGCCTACGTGCCCACACCTGCTGATTGAGGACCCAAGAACACTTCCCAAGCTGAGAGTCGCACCGACCTGTGCCGACTCTCCACATCACAAAAGAAGTCCAGTATCGGGCTCGGGGCCCGCGACGCCTTATTTCCCCGTTCACAGGAACCGATCTCTGTGAGTACTGGAACTACAAGTAAAGAGACTACGAACTATCCATTTGAAACTACGAACCAAGAACATTTGCCTGCTGTATAACCTGGTGGCCTAGCGAAAACGTTATTGGTCTTGTGATAAGTCTGCTGAGATATATATACCTTATTTTTACATAAAGAATCGTATTTTTATATATATCCAAGTCTGGTGTCCGTTTCTGGGGGGATTGATGTATTTACTGTGTGTACGATTGTAAGTGCTTAACCAACAACGCCTGAGGAATCGCCTTGGCTGCTCACGCCACGCACCTAGAGGGTGAGCAAGGGTCATTCGCGAGGGGTTATCCTGCGCCCTGACGTGGAGGAGAGGGTTCCTGCTTGACACAAGGGCAACCTTGCGCCAACCAGAGATCCCCGACTCTAAGTTCTAGTCAGCTCCATACCTGAGAATGAGAGAGGTTGGAATCTCTTTTCTGGACTCGATAGTCTAACCCTCCGCAAGGGAAGTCAGAGAGCACTGGAGCTGGATTCTCTGCGAGGAGGATGGCAGCGTCAGGTCAGTGCATCAGGCTGGAACTTGATCTCCTTCCGAACGTGCCGTGGCGGACCGCGTAGTCTGGGTTGGATCGAATCCTCTGGGAACCGCAATTTGCCAGGGCAAGTGTTGGAATATTTATACCTTGAAGGTGTCTAGGAATGCCAGTGTTGACGTAAAAGTCGGGCAGAGGAACGTCATGAATGAACCCCTAAGGAATAGATGTTCATGCATACTTAATGAGTTCTTGGAGAAATCAATATTCAAGCTGAGGGAAATTCCTAAAGGCTTAAGGGTCTGGTTTTCCAAGAAATCGTTGTGACGTGGATGGACAGATGTAGGTGGCCATGCCTGTATTTGGTTTGTATGGACAATGTCTAAATAAGGGCCGGATTTCTATGTCCAAATAAGGGCAATGTGAATTTTACCTATATAAGGGCATAAATCGGGAAACCTATATACGGAATCTAAATCTGCACACAACAAGTCCACAATTTGGATTTCAATTCAGAAAATATACGTGCATATGTACTGATCTGATATGCACCTACATTCAGTATCAGACCAATAGCATGATTTTTCTTGTCTTCATTTGTGCAATAAACAGGTTGGAAGATTAAAAGGCTGTGTTTTCCATCTGTACCAACTAGGATCTCCCTCCACTTCTGGGAGGGGAGATTTTCATTCCGACTGGACGAATATCCTTCTGTCCCCATGGATCAATGGGAGATCTACACCTGGTTCCACTAGAGCAGTTCCCTTGATTAGGGCTTTATTGCTGGAATACATAATCATTGGACATCTTACTGTAAATCATGATCTCATATGTTCATTTAGTCTCCAAATTTAGACTTCTGTTCCCATATATCCCAAAATCTCGTCATCTTAGTCTGAACTCTACTAAGGTTCAGCTAATTAACCCTTTAGACTGATGCAAACCATTCCCACAAACCAGGAGGGCTCTGAAGTGTCCTCCTTAATCATATCTCTCACCTTGCCAACAGTATTAGCATGAATTACAGATTTTTTTGTCTGTTGCTCATATTAATCAATATTCCATTATCCGCTTATAACCCCAAATATAACTAGTTCTTTGCTTACCTCTCCTTCTGACACGTCACATCTGTGAGGACCTTACCCACATCATGCCAGTATCTCTGGAGCTGGGGACATGTGGATGTAACTTGCCCTTTCCTCTCTACATCTAGGGCAACTCTTCACCTCTTGACTGCCTAGTTTTGACAGCCTTTTGGGCATCCAATATGCTATGTGTGTCATAAACTAATGTTTGAGGTGCAGATTTAACTGTGTTCCATAAAACTGACATCGATACATGCCATAGATCATCTACATCCAGCGTCAGCAGGTCCCTCCCCCAAACCTCTGCGGGCAGTGTGAATTTCTCTTCCCCTGCAAGCGTTAACATCCAATACCACTTTGATACTTCTTTCTTTTACAGCAGACTTCATTGTAGCATTTCCTCCAGTGCACTATTTCCTGTCCCATTCTTTCCCAGGTTCTTTCTCCAACTTGCCATTTGATAGTATTTGAATTTGGACAACTTACCCTTGGTGATTGTTGACAAGGGTTCCCAGCCGATAAGTTTTTTTGCTTTAACCAGCTGCCCCCATTTTGTTATTCCCTCTTCCATTAGGGGGATTGATAGCTTGTCTTTCAAACAATCTAGGGGTCCTGAGGAACTCCATATTGGGCAATAGGCTCTATAATATAGTATTTTTAGAGTTCTCCTAATTTGGTACCATAGTTTACAAGCGGGTAACAGTGTCTTCAGCCTCACTTTTTTAAAGTACTTTGGGTGCCCAAACCTATAGATGAAAATGTTACCCTCCATCTGCAAGTTCTTAGTCATTCCTTGAAAGTATGGTGTGTAAGCTAGATGTGGGCTGGCAATACCACTTGTTCTTTTTTTCTACAGAGTTTTTTCCATGCTATTCTTACCCCTTTTGAAGTCCAAATAAAGCTACTTAGTTCTCCTTGCAGTTTTTGAAAGCATTCTGGCTTGAATTTTTATGGTATAGTGTTAAAAATATACATAAATGTTGGTAATATTGACATCTTTAAAACATTTGATCTCCCAATAAAAGTGCGTGGAAGACCTACCCATACTCCTAATAGCTTCCTGGTCTCAGTCACCATTTTATAAAATTTCAGATGAGCTATTGCGTCGATGTCTTTCAGCACCAGCACTCCCAAGTATCTTATCCTTTCTTGCACTAGCGGGCTGTTAATTTGAGAGTTCCATTCCATAATTTCTGTTTTCTGTTGGTTAACTTGATAACCTGACATTTTTCCAAACTGATCCAAGGCATCTAATATTATTTGGAGAGAAAGCTAAGTCACTAGTGAAAACCATTACATCATCTGCATAGAGGGCTACTTATTTCTTCCAGCCATGGTGCTTAAAACGGATGATGCCTTGGTTAGCTCTGATTGCACTAGCTAGAGGTTCAATATATAAGTTGAAACGCAGTGGTGACAGAGGGCATGCTTGACGGGTGACTCTTTTAATATTTATCTTCTCTGTAAGGTTGACATTGAATAATAACTTGGCAGTTTTTGTGCAGAGATGCCAAAGAGTGCCAGCTGACCCTGTCGAAGTCTTTCGCTGCATCAAAAAGAAATCTTTTCTTGGGTAGTCACATCTATTGCCCCAATCAGCTCATGCATCAAGTCGTGTGGTTGTGTCCCTTTAATAAAACCTTTTCGATCTTCATGTATCAGTCGGCCTATAACCTTCACCAACCTTCTAGCCAATATTTGGGTGCATATTTTATGGTCACTATTTAGTAGTGATATCGGTCAATATGACTCACAACATTTAGGATCCTTCCTTGCTTACAATATTATGCTAATAAATGCTTCCTCCCAAGAGTTTGGTAAACCTTGCCCCATTAAAAAGGTTCAACATTTCTGTCAAGTCAGGGGCCAATACTTCCTTTAGGGAAATATAGATCTCATTTGGCAATAGGTCTGGACCAGCTGCTTTCCCTCTTTTTAAGTTACCTATAACATTAGTCACTTCTTCGAGTGTTATTTTAGAATTTAGCTCTTCTCTTAGTTCCTGCTGCAAGGATGGGGCCTCCACCCCAGCAACTGATTTGCTCTTCGGAAGCCTCTATATCTTCAGAGTAAAGATTTTGAAAAAAAGTAGTAAAAGCTTTCTCAATCTCTGTATCTTTTGTGGTTACTTTTAACTAATCCTCTGTTTGGATTGCTAAAATCTTATTTCTGTTTTGTTCTGTCTTAAGTTTCAATGCCAGGTGTTTACCACATTCTTCCCCTCCTTCCGCAACCCATTTATTTCTCACTATCACCTCTAGAACATTAGCCAGTTCATCCTTCACCTCTTTTATTTTCCTTTCTAGTTTCTCTAAATCCTGAGTGTTATTAATCTGTTCTGCTTCCCCAATTAGCATTTGTAATTCACTTTCTTTTAAATAAAAATGTGTTTATTCAGTTTTTATAGAAAGATACAATATACAACATTGTCGTGTTGTTACATATTAACATGAGGAGAAAGACAGAACCTCAGGGGTGTAATTCACTTTCTAGGTGATTTATTTTATTTTTAGTGTTTTTGTTCTTAAAGGCAGCTAGACTGATCCATCTCCCCCTGGTAACAGATTTGTTGGCATCCCAGATTATCTGAATAGGAGGTTAATTTTTCTTTAGTTAAAAATATTCTTATGTCTACAGCTTCAATTTGTCCAGTACCTGCTGATCTAAGAGCTGAGTTCGATCTAGCATTCATCTTGAAGTAGTATAAGCCTTTTCTGTTTTTAATTCCATACGGACTGCCGAGTGGTCTGACAAGTGCGCAGGTAGATGTTCCACCCCTCTACCATTTTTTCTTAACCCATTGTCTACTAGGAAAATGTCTATCCCAGAGTCATGCCCATGTTTTTTGTATTTTAAAGGTGAACTTATGTTCTCTATCCTCTTTCCCTCTCCAAACATCCACCAAACCCAAATCTTCCATATATATTATCAGTCACGACCTAGTTTTAGATAGGTTAAATATATTTCTAATAGGTATCCTATCATTCATATGATCTATTAACAGATTTAAATTGCCACCCATAATTATAGGGGCTGTGGTTTCCAAGAGGTAGGAAAGGAGAGAGGGACGGGTTGTCTAAATTTGGACCGTAGTACCCTGCCAGAACATACCATTTACCAAGCATTTTAACTTCCACTATAGCCCATCTCCCCTTGGGATCAGTGGTCTCTCTACTGCTGACACTTTAGCTGATTTTTTAAATAAATTAGCTACCCCTTTAACTCAGCAGGGCTGATTAGTACACTCAAAGGTGTACGCCCATTTTTGTTTGTTCATTATCTCCTCCCACAGCACCTTCAATAAGTGAGTTTGCTGGAGAATTATGATTTCACTATCTGCCATTCTTAAGTTTTTTGAGGGGGGGGGTAGAGAACATGGTGGCCGGCTGAAGAGGTCCGATCGTGAGCGCCCTAGCTCTCTAGGCAGCATATCTTTTAAACTCAGATGAGAGCTCCGTTAGTTTAAAAATGTCAAAATCCTCGCTATAGTGTATAGCTCAAAACGTACTTGAGAAGCTTGGGGTACCCTCCAAGTGGGAGTGGTCATAGACGGGACCTCACAGTGAACGCCGTGAGAAACTGCTGGAACAACCCGGGCTTGGCAGCAGAGTGTCGGCGGAAGCGGCAGAGGTGTTTTGCTGGAGTCGGCGAGCTGCAGCTCAGGTTTCCTTCCAGGGCATGACAGGAGACAGCGGAGGCTGCAGATCGGACAGCTGCATGTTGTCTGTGCTGTGAGCACGTAGCTGTTGGATGAGGGAAACTGAAGAGAAAACATGACACTGATAAATGGCCAAGGAGGAGGTAAAAAAAACTCAACAGGAGTAACCAACAATTGGAAGGTAAAAAGGGATTGAAAACATACATAGCCAAATGAACTAGAGCAAGATTATTGTGAAAGACGGAGGGTCAATTACAGCCTGAGGAATAGGAACTTTGCCCCAGGAAACACTGTGCCTGCCCATACACAGAAAAACCCAATATTAGCGTCTGTGGTTAACAAGCAGAGTAGGAAATAGGGGGTTGTAGAACAGAGCTTTGGATCAACTTCTTTTTCATGACGAGACAGGCCTACAGGATCAAGGATAACAATACCTCCTTCTCTGCACTCTTTCCTTAAAATTCAGGCTAAGCAGGATTCCCTTAATACACCTGCCAGGACTTAGCAGATAGATGATTTAAATAGCATAAAACAGTTTCAACTATGCAGATAAATGGCCAAGTTCTGTTGAAGGGCCACTCACGGCCAGCAATAGATACCAAGCTTTGATTCTAGAAGTAGCAAATGCCTCACTGTCATCAAAGGGGCAGGATTCACAAATTGAGATGCAAAGCAATTTGCAACAATCCCAAGGATAAGTAGAGCAGTCAGCTATGGAAAAACTGATAGAATCCCTAATTTCAGAGATGAGGGTGAACTTTACAACATCTGAGAACAATCAAGAAAAACTTCATGGGACATGTGAAGCACTGGAGACAAAAATAAATACCTTAATGGAACGGGTATCAGTGGTAGAAGCCTTCTTAGATGAGTTAAGTAGAAGAAATACAGTTTTTAAAAACAAATGAGAAAGATCTGAGAGATAAAATCGAGACACTCGAAAATAACGCAAGAAGGAACAATCTTAGTATTTTGAATGTCCCAGAGGGTTTGGAAGGGGAGAATGTTAAGGATTTTGTGATTAACCTGCTAAAAGCATTTATCCCCTAGTTGGAGCCTGCGATGTTAAAAGAAGACATACAGAGAGTACATCGAGATCCATTTAAAAAAGGAAGGATGAGAATAAATGCACGAAGAATCTTAGGGAAATTTAAATCTTATGTTCTAAAGGATAAAATCTTAAATGAAGCTCTTAAAGCAGGTAGCTAAACTAAAGCAGAATGGACTTTTCAAATTTGTTCAGACATTTCAAGGGCTACACAGGATAGGCAATGAGAATTAGGGACGCACATCCAAGAACTTAGATCACTGGAAGCGACAGCCCAGATGCGCATTGGGGCCTTCCTAAGGATTATGTGGAAAATTAAATGTATAATATAAGAGACCCGAAAGAGGGGGGAACTTTCATAGAACAAATCAAAGCTCATTAAAAGTCAATAAAGCTAAAAATGCCTAGAGAAAAGGGATCTCGAAAGGGATAAATTGTTTGGTTTACCCTATGGAGATTGGGTGGGTTCTCTAACCGAGGGAGGGAGGGAGGGGCGCGGGTACACAGGAGACGCGCTTAAGGCAAGCCCGTCTGCGCCCGTCCGCGATCGCACGCGGTCTAGGGCTATACCCCATGTCCCTCGTGTGAACCATACACGGTGGAGTAAGTTAGAACTGCTAGCGCTTTGCCCTAGCACTACTAAGCTGTGCAAGCACAAACTAAAAGCAGAGGACAACATAGGTTGCGAACATTGTCACTTCTCCTATGATCCTGGTAGGAGTATGGCCACTACGGACAACACCCTAGAATGCGGACTGATTAATGTCCGCTCTTTACGCAAACACAAGCTAGATCTATACGATCTACTTACTGAAACACAATGGGACCTGACATTTCTAACCGAAACTTGGCTGGATGAGGAATCCACGCCTGACGCACTAGAGGCACTCCCAGAGGGATATACAATATACAGACAAGACAGACCCATAGGCAGAGGAGGGGGCATTGCTATAGTTGCACAGGAAAGTCTACGCTGCCAACTTAATCATGTGCCTATCTTGGACAGTGAGGCAGGGAGCTTCACAATAAAAGTGAATAACAACCACACACTGGAAGGAATGTTAATTTACAGACCCTCCGGCCCCTCAACTAGGTTCGAGGAGAGTCTAGCTGAATGCATTATAGAGACCTCGATATGCAAAAATAAATTCATGGTACTTGGTGACCTTAACCTCCATTTCAACAACCCATCCGACAACACCAGTAAAAACCTCTGCCAAGTATTAGAAGCTTTACAACTAAATCAAATTGTAAGCGGGCCCACCCACCAGTTAGGGAACTTACTAGATCCCATATTTGTTAACTGGGGGGAAGTAGAAGCGAAGACTCCCATCCCTATCCCCTGGTCGGATCATCACCTGGTACCTTTTTACCATTCATATTCCTGTAGGTAGAGCCCGACAAAAGGCGAAAATGGGCCTCCTTCTCCCAATCTAAGTTCTGCGAGGAACTAACAAAAGGAGGCGACCCAGGGGGAGATGATGCAGACACAGCTAACTCCAACCTCTGCAAACGCATCAATGATGCACTAGATCTCACAGCCCCGCTATCCGAAACTAATCCCAGTGACCGTGCTCAAAAAACCGCACCCTGGTTTACTACTGAACTGCGGAATGCTAAAACCTTATTGAAGAGAGCTGAAAGGCAATGGCGTCGGGCTTTCTCCAAAGATACTAGAGAGGTCTACCTGTCAGAGAGGCGAGTCTAGCATGGACTGATTAGAAAGGCGAAAACTACACACTATGAGACTAAGATCAACGAAGCAGGTAACTCGACGAAGGAGTTATTTCTACTATACAAAACTCTCTCTAGTGGAAAATCCGCCACTGTCCCTGATGACTGTTCGCCTGAATCTTGTGACAGAATCGCAGACTTCTTTGCTGAGAAAATATTTAAAATTTACTCGGCATTCCCAACTCAACCCACGAATGGGATAGAGTTTGTAGAAAACTCTAGGGATAGGGGAAACTCACCCACCCTTACCAACTTTGTTACCCCACCCACAGAAGCTCTCCTAAAAATCTGCAGATCCGTAAAGTCAGGTTCCCCACGGGACCCTACCACTCCCAAACGCCTAAAAGACAGCCTGGGGGCCTTGGAGCCCTACATTAGGCATCTACTGGATGTGTCTTTTACGACAAAGACGGTGCCTAAAGAATGGAAAAAAGCGGTGGTCCTTCCTCTCAGGAAAAAACCTAACATCAGCTTTGATAAATTAGACAATTTGCGGCCCATCTCCCTCTTACCATATCTGGCCAAGATAGCAGAAAAAACGGTCAATATCCAACTTATGGATTTCATAGACAAAGCTGCCTTACTGCACGACACCCAATTTGGCTTCCGCCCCCGCCATTCTACGGAATCGGCACTACTGACGGCTGTGGAATCCCTAAGACAGGGGGTGGATGAAGGTCACACTATGGCCCTTATCCTACTGGACCTGAGTGCGGCATTCGACACTGTAGCTCACTCCACCTTGCTACAGTGTCTGAATGATGGAGGTATAACTGGAGCCGCACTCCAATGGATCCAATCCTTCCTGACGGGGAGAAGTTTCCAGGTCCGTCAAGGGGACCACTATTCCCGAGACATAGAATTGGGTCAGGGCGTTCCTCAGGGTTCGTCACTGAGCCCAACTCTTTTTAATCTCTATGTCTCCCCAGTGGCTCCAATTGTAGTGGGTCACGGACTACAAATTGTTACCTATGCCGACGACACACAGTTAGTTGTATCCCTCTCGCGTACACCCGGCCTTGCTATGGACAGTTTCAGGGCTTGCATGCAAGATCTTGCTACCTGGATGTCCACCAATTGCCTGAAATTAAATGGCAACAAGACCGAGGTGCTCGTGGTGGGAGGCAGCCCATCTGTCTGGACGTCGGCATGGTGGCCACCTTGTCTAGGTGAGGCCCCCACACCTCGGAAAGAAGTCAGAAATCTCGGGGTCTGGCTAGATACTGACCTGTCTTTCGGACCACAGATCAACAGGGTGACGGGCATTTGCTTCAGCATTCTAAAAACTCTGCGGAAGGTCCTAATTCTCCTTCCCACGGCCGCCCGCAGAACACTGGTGCACGCCCTTGTCACCTCACGCCTAGACTTTGGCAACCTACTTTATTTGGGAGCTACCTGTAAAGCGACAAATCGACTTCAGGTGCTACAGAATGCTGCAGCCCGCCTTATCTTAAACCTCCCTAAAAGATCGAACTCCAAGGCCGCCCTCCAGTCACTCCATTGGCTGCCGGTGAGGAGCAGAGTTGAATTTAAGTCTCTCTGCACCTGTCACCGTATCCTCGCTAAGAAGGCGCCAGCACCACTCCAGAACCTCATTACAAGGTATGCACCAACTCGTGCATTGCGCTCCTCGCAAGGAGGTTTGCTTAAGGTCCCTAGGGTGAAAAAGGCCCGTATGGGAGGTAGATCCTTCCGATACCTGGCGGCAAAAAGCTGGAATAATTTACCTCTCAACCTCCGACTGGACCCCTCCGAATCTAGTTTCCGGAGGAAATTAAAAACCTAACTCTTCTCAAAATAGTGGGCTCCTCTCCTACTTCTCTTTCAGAGTGCTTCAGTTCAGCGCGGGGACACGCATTCTGCGTAACCAGGCGCTCTATAAATGCCCCTTAATAATAATAATAATAACTACTTATGACAATTCTGCACTGGGTGGGGGAGCATACGGGGAAAAAAGAAAAAAAAGGTTTTGCCCCATATGTGGAAAATCAGGAAGAACAGGGCCCATGGACGATATGGAGAGTAAGTGGGGTCAATAGAGCCAGCATACTAACTAGAGAGGACAAGATCGGCAAAACAGATGTTGGTTAAGATACTAACATGGAATGTGAACGGCCTTAGAGTCAGAGCAGAAGTGGACCAATAGCATGTTGTTTATGAATGGTTACATTGGGCAGCAGAAGTCTGGTATTTATAGAACAGAAAGCACATTATGCTTGGATATCTTTGAAGCTCACATCATTGACACCCTAAATAGAGGCCTGCATGTTCATTACATTCCTTGCACCAACCTTTACATCTATAGGCGTGTAACATCAAAAGGGGGCAGTAATACACTGCACCAGTGGGTGGTTACTTAAACTTTCTCAATATTAGTGCTTCTACCCTTGAGGTCCCACCACATATGAACCCCTGTGGTCCCGTACATATAGCATATATGACAAATGTTGAATTTGCTTCATATACACAGTATCTGTGAATAATTGTTTAAATATGTTTGGATGAACAAACCTATAGAAATGTTGGTATCTTTGATTTATATAAATTGAACAATTTTGATGTTCGCTTATCATTTATATGAATGTTGAAGGATTAAAGCAATAAATACTTGATAAGTTCAGTCCATTGGAGGATAGCTGTTGCATACCCATAACTACCATACTACCAGGGACCTTTCAACACAAATTTTTGTATTGTATACAAAATATATATTTTTAATATAAATAGTTTCATATGTATGTCTTTTGAAAGCCCTAATGAAGTCTTGTGGTAGGGAGGAAACGTTTTGACTGGGCTGAGAAAATACTGTTCGAAGGTGCCTGAATAAAGATGAATTTGTCATACATGAGTTTTCATGAATCAATGGACTGAATTTGGAAACAACATACATTTGGACTTTTGATATAATAGTGTTTATATTGCGGTGATGTATTGAATTGTGCCTTGATTATATTTTGCATGTTCCCCTCATTTCTGTATGTATCTATAGGAATGTCTTGCTATAGAACAGGATTTACATGTCCCAAAGTTAACTAAAACTGTAAAGCCAACACTTAGAGAAGGATCCTATCCTACTTTTTACCCCATTAGGAACTATAAAAGGGAAATCACACCAAAACACACCCATAAATGTAAAGTTCCTGATCCTGATTTTAATATCTCTTGACAGAGTATATGTACGTTCTCTTCATACAGTGAGCATTTAATGTTGTCTCTTATTCTTTTATGAACATTCAATACACTGTCTTGCCTCAGCAAGAGTCCTATTGCCAGTGCAGAGGGCTTCTTCAATCACGATTTTAGTTGGTTGCAGCGATGGTCCTGCTGTAGTGGTCCCTGCTGTGGCCACAACACTTCAGGACCCCCCCTCCATTGCTATTCTCATGTCTTTTACTTAGCTGTGCAGTGTTCTGATTTGCATGTTTGGGTGCTACAGCTGTGGGAGGCATGGGCCATGTGCTCAATATAGAGCGAGGTGCATTTGGTAAGGCTTGACTCGCTGTTACATGCCAATTGCTTTGGCTGAGTCTCCCCAAAATCACTGCCTCCTCCCCAAAGGCACCCATAGCATCTGGTTGTCATCAGTGGTCTCTGATGCAACCCTCCAACTCTTAGCAGCACAATAAGCATTTTGGCACCCACTGGCATCACCCATACTGGAAGCCTTGGTCTGAAATTAATGGGTCCCAGGCATCCACAGATCCAATGATTGGTCTCTGGGGACTGCTGGTTCCAAGGGACAAGACCTCCTTTGTTCAGTCCCTTCTCATGCATATATTAGTGGGAAGTTGCCCCGAATATATGGTCTTGCTAAGCTCCTGAAGAAAGCAATCATTTTGGTACTCAGCTGACTACAATCTCCAAGCTGCACCTTTGAACCACTGGATCCATTGGACTTGAAGTTCCTGTTAGTGAAAATAGCTTTCATGGCAGCCATTTGTTCTGAACACTGGCTGCATGATATTGTCTCCTTGCAAACCAAGGCATTACCTAAACTACAGACATTTTGGGGGAGCGGGAGGAACAGAGAAGTGATATACTGCAGCACCTCATGACATTTTAAGACCAGAAAACATTTACAGTCACACAAGGCCATAATATGAGAACTAAAGTTTGAGAGATGCTCACCCACCTGCAGCTTGTAATAGAACAGGAAGGTAAGTCGCAGTGCCCAGGTGGCAGCATTAAAGATAACCTTCAAGCATACCTTCAGGAATAGACTCAAGACCTGGCTTTTTGAATGAGCACAGCAACCTAGCACCTGGATGTCTAGCACCTGGATGCAAACCAGGTGCAGTTCCTCACAGGGCCTCAACGGAACCAACATAGCACAACACAGCCTCAATGCAAGCCCGCATCACACACCTCACAGCTGTTTGGAACCGCTGCTGGGTGATGCTCCTTCGATGCAAACCTCTTATTGCTTCTTGGGACCACCGGTGTATGGCTTAATGCTCTTCAACTAGGATTTAAGCTGCATTTCTCAGCAGGACTAACATGGTCCCTGTATCCAGCCTGCACTACGTCGGAGTCAGCTAGAACTTGTGTCTTTGTCCCGGTCTGGCACAACCAGATAATCACAGCTGGAGCTTTGTGCTTTTAATCACTCTTTTTAACTCAATCTTTCAAATTGCATATCTCCGGTTCTACCAATAGGGTTTTTGTTGTTTTGGTGTCAAAACATATATGAAAACGTACTCTATGTTTCTAAATTTGTTTGGGCTTTTTCCAGAGTTGTGTTTTCAGTTTATTGCTCTTTAAGTGCTCTATAAATACTTAAAAAATTGCCTCTAAGTTAAGCCTGGCAACTTTTGTGCCCAGCTACCAGGAGGTTAGGTACAGGTTAAGTTAGGGTTTACTTATGTATCACCATGGCAAGAATTGTGGTTGCTGCCTGAGTAGGGTTACTCCCCTCAACTAGTAACCCAATTTCTCAAAGCAAGTCACCTTAAAATTCTATGAGTTTAGAAACTCGACCTGTATCCTTGTTCTTCTGGTCACAGAACTCCTCAGTGATCTGCAATTTCCTTATAATGTACAGCAGGGCCTAGTTTATTCCATTTATCATGGCAATTAATTTAATCAACATCTTTCCCCTCAACTTTTAATTCTCAAATTTGGTGTGATTGGCTAGATTCACTTTCTAGGTCTTTGTGATTTTATATTTACAGTTTTAAAAGCTAAAAGGAAAATAAAGAGTCATTTGGACTGGTAAGTGGCTTTCCAGCCCATACAAGTAAATCAAAAGTAGCACACAAACAATTACTAAAGGGTTTTCACTCTCACCACTGATGTCATTCCTAAATATGAAAAGTAATGTGATTAGAATGAACTCTTTAAAAAGAGCCTGTATGTTAATATTTGAACACTGGAATGTTCAGAGCTATATTAAAGACAATGGAGTAGCTCCGGGTTTATAATAGCTGGTATAACCCCGTAGCTCCAACATTCCAATGTTCATATTTCTCCCTTGTTAACTTAGAATAGTCTATCCTCAGTGAGTGGAATGTTTCAATATTTGGGCTATATTGTTGTTTCAGGCCCTCTCTCTCATTATAGGCATTCTCCTGCTGATCAGCCTATAACTTGTGTTCAGGGCCTTTAACGACCGGTATAGCTCATGTCTTTTACTTAGCTGTGCAGTGTTCTGATTTGCATGTTTGGGTGCTACAGCTGTGGGAGGCATGGGCCATGTGCTCAATATAGAACGAGGTGCATTTGGTAAGGCTTGACTCGCTGTTACATGCCAATTGCTTTGGCTGAGTCTCCCCAAAATCACTGCCTCCTCCCCAAAGGCACCCATAGCATCTGGTTGTCATCAGTGGTCTCTGATGCAACCCTCCAACTCTTAGCAGCACAATAAGCATTTTGGCACCCACTGGCATCACCCATACTGGAAGCCTTGGTCTGAAATTAATGGGTCCCAGGCATCCACAGATCCAATGATTGGTCTCTGGGGACTGCTGGTTCCAAGGGACAAGACCTCCTTTGTTCAGTCCCTTCTCATGCTTATATTAGTGGGAAGTTGCCCCGAATATATGGTCTTGCTAAGCTCCTGAAGAAAGCAATCATTTTGGTACTCAGCTGACTACAATCTCCAAGCTGCACCTTTGAACCACTGGATCCATTGGACTTGAAGTTCCTGTTAGTGAAAATAGCTTTCATGGCAGCCATTTGTTCTGAACACTGGCTGCATGATATTTTCTCCTTGCTTTCGCTTGCTCTGATCTTGTCCTTAAGGTTTTACAGGCATGATGCTTCTTCAACTGTGTTCTGGATTTCTTCCCAAAGAACTATCCATTTCCACTTCACATAGCATTGACATTTATCTGTGTTTTGCCTTCTCCTTACCCAGCAGAGGAAGTAAAGTTGCACTCCTTGGATGTGCATAGGTCTCAATATATTTATTTTTCAATAACTGCATCCTTCCTTCTGATTGACACTCTTTAGCATTAGTGGTACGTGCTGACATCTTACTAGAATAACACTGGTCATTGGATAGGATTGGCCTCTGGGTCTGTCCTTCTAGGTCATCTCCAAGTTCTGTCTACTTCTTTCACGCCTTTCAGAAGGTTAATCAATCAATCAATCTACTTTTGTAAAGCACGGCTTGTCACCAGTGAAGGCATCCAGGTGCTAGGTTGCTGTGCTCATTCAAAAAGCCAGGTCTTGAGTCTATTCCTGAAGGTATGCTTGAAGGTCATCTTTAATGCTGCCACCTGGGCACTACGACTTACCTTCCTGTTCTTTTACAAGCTGCAGGTGGGTGAGCATCTCTCAAACTTTAGTTCTCATATTATGGCCTTGTGTGACTGTAAAGGTTTTCTGGTCTTAAAATGTCATGAGGTGCTGCAGTATATCACTTCTCTGTCCCTCCCGCTCCCCCAAAATGTCTGTAGTTGAGGTAATGCCTTGGTTACTTATCAATGATATTTTTTAAGCCAATGCCTAGTCTTTCTAGTGACATTTATGGATACCCATAATCTCTGACCTTTTGAAATCACCAAAAGCCATCTGACAACATTAGTAGCCGTCCTAAAATCACTGTTACCCAGAAAAGATCTGACATAGTAGGATACACAGTACTTTCAAAGTACCTGTCCCAGCAATTCCATGTGAACACTAAATTGAACTGTTTAGAAACAAACAGCATCACCATCACCCTCACCAACATGCTGGTTTGTGGTTCTCAGTGCCAATATTGGGAACTGATTCTTGTTTAGTGTCTTATAAGGGAAACAACCTTTACATTGCAGTTATTAGACCGCAATGCTATTACAACGCGGTCGTTACAACGACCGCGTTATTACCATGCAATGCAATTACTACGCAAGTCTTTACATCGACATGCAGTAGATGGCGCGCTAACATAAGGAATAGTATAGTTTACTATTCCAACACCTTCCCTACTGTTGCGTAGACTGGAGTTGTAATAGTAAATTATACATTCCAAATGTTAACGCGCCATCTATTGCAAGTTGATGTAATGACTTGCGTAGTAATGGCATTGCGTGGTAACAACACGGTCGTTGTAACAACTGCGTTGTGAAGGTACGCGATGTAATGACCCGCGTAGTAACGAGTCATATTCATCTTATAATTCCCAAATTATTTTGATTTTGAAATTCTAAATAGAATTTCTTCAACAATCATTGTCATTAACCGCTATGTTTACATTTTATAATAAATGAGTCAACATAATTGGAATATTACATTTTGTAAGGTATCTTACCTAATATATTATGTGTCAAAGTTATTTTTCAAAGATTAGCCTCCTTAATATGTAAGAAAGTTAGCGTTCCCTACTTCAAAATATGAGGGTCAGATCTTAAAGCACAGGATCGAGTTCCACTTTGTTGGTTTGGAGGAGTTGTAATCCTAAAAACGAATTTTCGCAATGAATGTAAGTCTAGAAATAGCACTACAAAATCACTGTTGCTGGTGACATGAAAATATCAATAGCAAAATACTATATTGGAAAAGGTCAGCTACAAAAACATTGCCAGTTTTCCGTTTGTCTTTTGGCAGAACAAAACAGCAGTATAGCTGTTAAAATGTGTTTAACCTTATAATACAGTAGAAGATGAACGGGGAGGGCACAATTTACTAGAAGTCCAAATAAAAATGGTAAAATGAAAATGGTTGGCAAGAGGGATTCTCTTTATTAAATAAAGACCTCGAAATCCCAAAAATTAGAATGATAAAACTATTTGAAAACATCAACGTTGAGTATATTGTCGCTTTTGCATTTGATACATACACACAAAACTAATTTCCTATGAATCATCATTATAAGAGAAATTCATTATGAAATTAATTCCCAGTAGTGCAGTTCTTATACACATTTATGAGCCAGATTGACCTAACCCACTACTAACTGCTTTTTGGTGTGGTTAAGTTCACACTACAGATTCTACTTTTGTTCTTCCTGTCTGAAGCGAACATAAAAGAGCATGTCACCAAGCATTCAAGTTGTTTGAGGGAAAGGTAATCTCGTGACAAACAATTATAAGGAATAAAATACCCTTTTTAATAAGTTTAAAGTATATTGCAAGTGTTAGACCTATCAGCCTTAGGATGGTCTTCCCCAAACTTTTTGCCTTGAGGCTCCCATTTTTGCTGATACCGTTTATATTGGCCTTAGGACTCTGTGCACCTTCCCACTGCTAACTAGTGATAGAGTGTTTGTGCTCTCTCCTTTTAATGTGGTAAACCTGGCTTGCACTAAATTGGCACATTTAATTTACTTGTAAGCCTCTAGTAAAATGGTGGCCAACTTACCCAAGGCCTACAAATTGAATGGTTCTAGTGGGCCTGCAGCACTGATTGTGCATCCCACTTGAACAGCCTTTATGAGCAGTTTCAAACTGCCATTTCGACCTGGCAAAATAAACCTTTTGCCAGGTCTAAACCCTCCTTTTTATTACATATAAGTCACCCCTAAGATAGGCCCTAAACAGCCTATAGTCCATGATGGAGTGTATTTAAAATGTGGGACACGTACTTTACTTGTACATGCCCGGTTAGTGGAAAAACTCTTAAATTAGTTTTTCACTGTGACAAGGCCTGCCTTGTCCCATTGGGTTACCTTATCACATTTAATATGTGATAACTTTCAATTGGGGGCAGGTAGGAATGTCGATTTTGGCCTCCAAAGAACTGTAATTTAAAACAGGGATTTTAAGTCACAATTCTGAAAATGTCACTTAAAAAGTTGGCTGTTTCTTGTCCTAACCATTTGATGCCTGCAGCCTGTATCCTGCAACCTGGGTCACATGACTAGGTGTAACTGACAGTTGGTCTTTGTGTAATACTCCCAAACAGTGAGACAAAGGGGGAATTGGTTTAGGCGGACGGGCCATCTCTGATTTAGTAGGGGCGCGGAGCTGTCACCTACAAAACCTGCACATCACAAAGATTCTGCTTCAGCATATTCACAAATGGTTTCACACTAGTCTTTGGTGCCCCCAGACCGGCTGGGATCAGGGCAGGGAGACAGGAAAATCCAGACACTTCTGTAAGTGGTAGACTGTAGAAGCTTCTCCCGACAAGGCCTGCCTTATCCCATTGGGTTACCTTATCACATTTAATATGTGATAACTTTCAATTGGGGGCAGGTAGGAATGTCAATTTTGGCCTCCAAAGAATTGTAATTTAAAACAAGGATTTTAAGTCACAATTCTGAAAATCCAGACACTTCTGTAAGTGGTGGGCTGTAGAAGCTTCTCCCATTTCAAGGTGGGCACCAGGTATAAGTAATAGACCCTCAGACCCAGGTCTTCAGTACAATTCTGGACCTGTGGAAGACTCAGAAAAAGGACTGCTGTGGTCTTGCAAAAATGACTGCCCTGCTGTTCTGCTGCACTGCTTCCTGATTGAGAAGGACTGGATCTGCACTTTGAACCCAGGACCACCAGGGTGACTCCAAGGGCTAGTTGGCTGGCTTCCTGATCAGAGTCTCAGAAAAGGCTCAAGCCATCTTGAACTCGGCACCTGGAATCTGCCTGTGAATAGTCCTAACCTCCCAAGTTGTGCCCCTCAAGTGCTGAACCCTTGGAAGTGGGGCTAAAAGGTGCTTTGACAGCCCAGTTGTGGTCTCATCAGAACTGATGTAGAGTGATGCAAACCAGGTGCAGTTCCTCACAGGGCCTCAACGGAACCAACATAGCACAACACAGCCTCAATGCAAGCCCGCATCACACACCTCACAGCTGTTTGGAACCGCTGCTGGGTGATGCTCCTTCGATGCAAACCTCTTATTGCTTCTTGGGACCACCGGTGTATGGCTTAATGCTCTTCAACTAGGATTTAAGCTGCATTTCTCAGCAGGACTAACATGGTCCCTGTATCCAGCCTGCACTACGTCGGAGTCAGCTAGAACTTGTGTCTTTGTCCCGGTCTGGCACAACCAGATAATCACAGCTGGAGCTTTGTGCTTTTAATCACTCTTTTTAACTCAATCTTTAAAATTGCATATCTCCGGTTCTACCAATAGGGTTTTTGTTGTTTTGGTGTCAAAACATATATGAAAACGAACTCTATGTTTCTAAATTTGTTTGGGCTTTTTCCAGAGTTGTGTTTTCAGTTTATTGCTCTTTAAGTGCTCTATAAATACTTAAAAAATTGCCTCTAAGTTAAGCCTGGCAACTTTTGTGCCCAGCTACCAGGAGGTTAGGTACAGGTTAAGTTAGGGTTTACTTATGTATCACCATGGCAAGAATTGTGGTTGCTGCCTGAGTAGGGTTACTCCCCTCAACTAGTAACCCAATTTCTCAAAGCAAGTCACCTTAAAATTCTATGAGTTTAGAAACTCGACCTGTATCCTTGTTCTTCTGGTCACAGAACTCCTCAGTGATCTGCAATTTCCTTATAATGTACAGCAGGGCCTAGTTTATTCCATTTATCATGGCAATTAATTTAATCAACATCTTTCCCCTCAACTTTTAATTCTCAAATTTGGTGTGATTGGCTAGATTCACTTTCTAGGTCTTTGTGATTTTATATTTACAGTTTTAAAAGCTAAAAGGAAAATAAAGAGTCATTTGGACTGGTAAGTGGCTTTCCAGCCCATACAAGTAAATCAAAAGTAGCACACAAACAATTACTAAAGGGTTTTCACTCTCACCACTGATGTCATTCCTAAATATGAAAAGTAATGTGATTAGAATGAACTCTTTAAAAAGAGCCTGTATGTTAATATTTGAACACTGGAATGTTCAGAGCTATATTAAAGACAATGGAGTAGCTCCGGGTTTATAATAGCTGGTATAGCCCCGTAGCTCCAACATTCCAATGTTCATAGTTCTCCCTTGTTAACTTAGAATAGTCTATCCTCAGTGAGTGGAATGTTTCAATATTTGGGCTATATTGTTGTTAGAGGCCCTCTCTCTCATTATAGGCATTCTCCTGCTGATCAGCCTATAACTTGTGTTCAGGGCCTTTAACGACCGGTATAGCTCATGTCTTTTACTTAGCTGTGCAGTGTTCTGATTTGCATGTTTGGGTGCTACAGCTGTGGGAGGCATGGGCCATGTGCTCAATATAGAACGAGGTGCATTTGGTAAGGCTTGACTCGCTGTTACATGCCAATTGCTTTGGCTGAGTCTCCCCAAAATCACTGCCTCCTCCCCAAAGGCACCCATAGCATCTGGTTGTCATCAGTGGTCTCTGATGCAACCCTCCAACTCTTAGCAGCACAATAAGCATTTTGGCACCCACTGGCATCACCCATACTGGAAGCCTTGGTCTGAAATTAATGGGTCCCAGGCATCCACAGATCCAATGATTGGTCTCTGGGGACTGCTGGTTCCAAGGGACAAGACCTCCTTTGTTCAGTCCCTTCTCATGCATATATTAGTGGGAAGTTGCCCCGAATATATGGTCTTGCTAAGCTCCTGAAGAAAGCAATCATTTTGGTACTCAGCTGACTACAATCTCCAAGCTGCACCTTTGAACCACTGGATCCATTGGACTTGAAGTTCCTGTTAGTGAAAATAGCTTTCATGGCAGCCATTTGTTCTGAACACTGGCTGCATGATATTTTCTCCTTGCTTTCGCTTGCTCTGATCTTGTCCTTAATGTTTTACAGGCATGATGCTTCTTCAACTGTGTTCTGGATTTCTTCCCAAAGAACTATCCATTTCCACTTCACATAGCATTGACATTTATCTGTGTTTTGCCTTCTCCTTACCCAGCAGAGGAAGTAAAGTTGCACTCCTTGGATGTGCATAGGTCTCAATATATTTATTTTTCAATAACTGCATCCTTCCTTCTGATTGACACTCTTTAGCATTAGTGGTACGTGCTGACATCTTACTAGAATAACACTGGTCATTGGATAGGATTGGCCTCTGGGTCTGTCCTTCTAGGTCATCTCCAAGTTCTGTCTACTTCTTTCACGCCTTTCAGAAGGTTAATCAATCAATCAATCTACTTTTGTAAAGCATGGCTTGTCACCAGTGAAGGCATCCAGGTGCTAGGTTGCTGTGCTCATTCAAAAAGCCAGGTCTTGAGTCTATTCCTGAAGGTATGCTTGAAGGTCATCTTTAATGCTGCCACCTGGGCACTACGACTTACCTTCCTGTTCTTTTACAAGCTGCAGGTGGGTGAGCATCTCTCAAACTTTAGTTCTCATATTATGGCCTTGTGTGACTGTAAAGGTTTTCTGGTCTTAAAATGTCATGAGGTGCTGCAGTATATCACTTCTCTGTCCCTCCCGCTCCCCCAAAATGTCTGTAGTTGAGGTAATGCCTTGGTTACTTATCAATGATATTTTTTAAGCCAATGCCTAGTCTTTCTAGTGACATTTATGGATACCCATAATCTCTGACCTTTTGAAATCACCAAAAGCCATCTGACAACATTAGTAGCCGTCCTAAAATCACTGTTACCCAGAAAAGATCTGACATAGTAGGATACACAGTACTTTCAAAGTACCTGTCCCAGCAATTCCATGTGAACACTAAATTGAACTGTTTAGAAACAAACAGCATCACCATCACCCTCACCAACATGCTGGTTTGTGGTTCTCAGTGCCAATATTGGGAACTGATTCTTGTTTAGTGTCTTATAAGGGAAACAACCTTTACATTGCAGTTATTAGACCGCAATGCTATTACAACGCGGTCGTTACAACGACCGCGTTATTACCATGCAATGCAATTACTACGCAAGTCTTTACATCGACATGCAGTAGATGGCGCGCTAACATAAGGAATAGTATAGTTTACTATTCCAACACCTTCCCTACTGTTGCGTAGACTGGAGTTGTAATAGTAAATTATACATTCCAAATGTTAACGCGCCATCTATTGCAAGTTGATGTAATGACTTGCGTAGTAATGGCATTGCGTGGTAACAACACGGTCGTTGTAACAACTGCGTTGTGAAGGTACGCGATGTAATGACCCGCGTAGTAACGAGTCATATTCATCTTATAATTCCCAAATTATTTTGATTTTGAAATTCTAAATAGAATTTCTTCAACAATCATTGTCATTAACCGCTATGTTTACATTTTATAATAAATGAGTCAACATAATTGGAATATTACATTTTGTAAGGTATCTTACCTAATATATTATGTGTCAAAGTTATTTTTCAAAGATTAGCCTCCTTAATATGTAAGAAAGTTAGCGTTCCCTACTTCAAAATATGAGGGTCAGATCTTAAAGCACAGGATCGAGTTCCACTTTGTTGGTTTGGAGGAGTTGTAATCCTAAAAACGAATTTTCGCAATGAATGTAAGTCTAGAAATAGCACTACAAAATCACTGTTGCTGGTGACATGAAAATATCAATAGCAAAATACTATATTGGAAAAGGTCAGCTACAAAAACATTGCCAGTTTTCCGTTTGTCTTTTGGCAGAACAAAACAGCAGTATAGCTGTTAAAATGTGTTTAACCTTATAATACAGTAGAAGATGAACGGGGAGGGCACAATTTACTAGAAGTCCAAATAAAAATGGTAAAATGAAAATGGTTGGCAAGAGGGATTCTCTTTATTAAATAAAGACCTCGAAATCCCAAAAATTAGAATGATAAAACTATTTGAAAACATCAACGTTGAGTATATTGTCGCTTTTGCATTTGATACATACACACAAAACTAATTTCCTATGAATCATCATTATAAGAGAAATTCATTATGAAATTAATTCCCAGTAGTGCAGTTCTTATACACATTTATGAGCCAGATTGACCTAACCCACTACTAACTGCTTTTTGGTGTGGTTAAGTTCACACTACAGATTCTACTTTTGTTCTTCCTGTCTGAAGCGAACATAAAAGAGCATGTCACCAAGCATTCAAGTTGTTTGAGGGAAAGGTAATCTCGTGACAAACAATTATAAGGAATAAAATACCCTTTTTAATAAGTTTAAAGTATATTGCAAGTGTTAGACCTATCAGCCTTAGGATGGTCTTTCCCAAACTTTTTGCCTTGAGGCTCCCATTTTTGCTGATACCGTTTATATTGGCCTTAGGACTCTGTGCACCTTCCCACTGCTAACTAGTGATAGAGTGTTTGTGCTCTCTCCTTTTAATGTGGTAAACCTGGCTTGCACTAAATTGGCACATTTAATTTACTTGTAAGCCTCTAGTAAAATGGTGGCCAACTTACCCAAGGCCTACAAATTGAATGGTTCTAGTGGGCCTGCAGCACTGATTGTGCATCCCACTTGAACAGCCTTTATGAGCAGTTTCAAACTGCCATTTCGACCTGGCAAAATAAACCTTTTGCCAGGTCTAAACCCTCCTTTTTATTACATATAAGTCACCCCTAAGATAGGCCCTAAACAGCCTATAGTCCATGATGGAGTGTATTTAAAATGTGGGACACGTACTTTACTTGTACATGCCCGGTTAGTGGAAAAACTCTTAAATTAGTTTTTCACTGTGACAAGGCCTGCCTTGTCCCATTGGGTTACCTTATCACATTTAATATGTGATAACTTTCAATTGGGGGCAGGTAGGAATGTCGATTTTGGCCTCCAAAGAACTGTAATTTAAAACAGGGATTTTAAGTCACAATTCTGAAAATGTCACTTAAAAAGTTGGCTGTTTCTTGTCCTAACCATTTGATGCCTGCAGCCTGTATCCTGCAACCTGGGTCACATGACTAGGTGTAACTGACAGTTGGTCTTTGTGTAATACTCCCAAACAGTGAGACAAAGGGGGAATTGGTTTAGGCGGACGGGCCATCTCTGATTTAGTAGGGGCGCGGAGCTGTCACCTACAAAACCTGCACATCACAAAGATTCTGCTTCAGCATATTCACAAATGGTTTCACACTAGTCTTTGGTGCCCCCAGACCGGCTGGGATCAGGGCAGGGAGACAGGAAAATCCAGACACTTCTGTAAGTGGTAGACTGTAGAAGCTTCTCCCGACAAGGCCTGCCTTATCCCATTGGGTTACCTTATCACATTTAATATGTGATAACTTTCAATTGGGGGCAGGTAGGAATGTCAATTTTGGCCTCCAAAGAATTGTAATTTAAAACAAGGATTTTAAGTCACAATTCTGAAAATCCAGACACTTCTGTAAGTGGTGGGCTGTAGAAGCTTCTCCCATTTCAAGGTGGGCACCAGGTATAAGTAATAGACCCTCAGACCCAGGTCTTCAGTACAATTCTGGACCTGTGGAAGACTCAGAAAAAGGACTGCTGTGGTCTTGCAAAAATGACTGCCCTGCTGTTCTGCTGCACTGCTTCCTGATTGAGAAGGACTGGATCTGCACTTTGAACCCAGGACCACCAGGGTGACTCCAAGGGCTAGTTGGCTGGCTTCCTGATCAGAGTCTCAGAAAAGGCTCAAGCCATCTTGAACT
The DNA here is from genome assembly GCF_964204655.1 of Triturus cristatus. Classification (NCBI taxonomy): domain Eukaryota; kingdom Metazoa; phylum Chordata; class Amphibia; order Caudata; family Salamandridae; genus Triturus; species Triturus cristatus. The sequence continues at coordinate 713,728,508 of NC_140588.1, read as the reverse complement.
CGGCACCTGGAATCTGCCTGTGAATAGTCCTAACCTCCCAAGTTGTGCCCCTCAAGTGCTGAACCCTTGGAAGTGGGGCTAAAAGGTGCTTTGACAGCCCAGTTGTGGTCTCATCAGAACTGATGTAGAGTGATGCAAACCAGGTGCAGTTCCTCACAGGGCCTCAACGGAACCAACATAGCACAACACAGCCTCAATGCAAGCCCGCATCACACACCTCACAGCTGTTTGGAACCGCTGCTGGGTGATGCTCCTTCGATGCAAACCTCTTATTGCTTCTTGGGACCACCGGTGTATGGCTTAATGCTCTTCAACTAGGATTTAAGCTGCATTTCTCAGCAGGACTAACATGGTCCCTGTATCCAGCCTGCACTACGTCGGAGTCAGCTAGAACTTGTGTCTTTGTCCCGGTCTGGCACAACCAGATAATCACAGCTGGAGCTTTGTGCTTTTAATCACTCTTTTTAACTCAATCTTTAAAATTGCATATCTCCGGTTCTACCAATAGGGTTTTTGTTGTTTTGGTGTCAAAACATATATGAAAACGAACTCTATGTTTCTAAATTTGTTTGGGCTTTTTCCAGAGTTGTGTTTTCAGTTTATTGCTCTTTAAGTGCTCTATAAATACTTAAAAAATTGCCTCTAAGTTAAGCCTGGCAACTTTTGTGCCCAGCTACCAGGAGGTTAGGTACAGGTTAAGTTAGGGTTTACTTATGTATCACCATGGCAAGAATTGTGGTTGCTGCCTGAGTAGGGTTACTCCCCTCAACTAGTAACCCAATTTCTCAAAGCAAGTCACCTTAAAATTCTATGAGTTTAGAAACTCGACCTGTATCCTTGTTCTTCTGGTCACAGAACTCCTCAGTGATCTGCAATTTCCTTATAATGTACAGCAGGGCCTAGTTTATTCCATTTATCATGGCAATTAATTTAATCAACATCTTTCCCCTCAACTTTTAATTCTCAAATTTGGTGTGATTGGCTAGATTCACTTTCTAGGTCTTTGTGATTTTATATTTACAGTTTTAAAAGCTAAAAGGAAAATAAAGAGTCATTTGGACTGGTAAGTGGCTTTCCAGCCCATACAAGTAAATCAAAAGTAGCACACAAACAATTACTAAAGGGTTTTCACTCTCACCACTGATGTCATTCCTAAATATGAAAAGTAATGTGATTAGAATGAACTCTTTAAAAAGAGCCTGTATGTTAATATTTGAACACTGGAATGTTCAGAGCTATATTAAAGACAATGGAGTAGCTCCGGGTTTATAATAGCTGGTATAGCCCCGTAGCTCCAACATTCCAATGTTCATAGTTCTCCCTTGTTAACTTAGAATAGTCTATCCTCAGTGAGTGGAATGTTTCAATATTTGGGCTATATTGTTGTTAGAGGCCCTCTCTCTCATTATAGGCATTCTCCTGCTGATCAGCCTATAACTTGTGTTCAGGGCCTTTAACGACCGGTATAGCTCATGTCTTTTACTTAGCTGTGCAGTGTTCTGATTTGCATGTTTGGGTGCTACAGCTGTGGGAGGCATGGGCCATGTGCTCAATATAGAACGAGGTGCATTTGGTAAGGCTTGACTCGCTGTTACATGCCAATTGCTTTGGCTGAGTCTCCCCAAAATCACTGCCTCCTCCCCAAAGGCACCCATAGCATCTGGTTGTCATCAGTGGTCTCTGATGCAACCCTCCAACTCTTAGCAGCACAATAAGCATTTTGGCACCCACTGGCATCACCCATACTGGAAGCCTTGGTCTGAAATTAATGGGTCCCAGGCATCCACAGATCCAATGATTGGTCTCTGGGGACTGCTGGTTCCAAGGGACAAGACCTCCTTTGTTCAGTCCCTTCTCATGCATATATTAGTGGGAAGTTGCCCCGAATATATGGTCTTGCTAAGCTCCTGAAGAAAGCAATCATTTTGGTACTCAGCTGACTACAATCTCCAAGCTGCACCTTTGAACCACTGGATCCATTGGACTTGAAGTTCCTGTTAGTGAAAATAGCTTTCATGGCAGCCATTTGTTCTGAACACTGGCTGCATGATATTTTCTCCTTGCTTTCGCTTGCTCTGATCTTGTCCTTAATGTTTTACAGGCATGATGCTTCTTCAACTGTGTTCTGGATTTCTTCCCAAAGAACTATCCATTTCCACTTCACATAGCATTGACATTTATCTGTGTTTTGCCTTCTCCTTACCCAGCAGAGGAAGTAAAGTTGCACTCCTTGGATGTGCATAGGTCTCAATATATTTATTTTTCAATAACTGCATCCTTCCTTCTGATTGACACTCTTTAGCATTAGTGGTACGTGCTGACATCTTACTAGAATAACACTGGTCATTGGATAGGATTGGCCTCTGGGTCTGTCCTTCTAGGTCATCTCCAAGTTCTGTCTACTTCTTTCACGCCTTTCAGAAGGTTAATCAATCAATCAATCTACTTTTGTAAAGCATGGCTTGTCACCAGTGAAGGCATCCAGGTGCTAGGTTGCTGTGCTCATTCAAAAAGCCAGGTCTTGAGTCTATTCCTGAAGGTATGCTTGAAGGTCATCTTTAATGCTGCCACCTGGGCACTACGACTTACCTTCCTGTTCTTTTACAAGCTGCAGGTGGATGAGCATCTCTCAAACTTTAGTTCTCATATTATGGCCTTGTGTGACTGTAAAGGTTTTCTGGTCTTAAAATGTCATGAGGTGCTGCAGTATATCACTTCTCTGTCCCTCCCGCTCCCCCAAAATGTCTGTAGTTGAGGTAATGCCTTGGTTACTTATCAATGATATTTTTTAAGCCAATGCCTAGTCTTTCTAGTGACATTTATGGATACCCATAATCTCTGACATTTTGAAATCACCAAAAGCCATCTGACAACATTAGTAGCCATCCTAAAATCACTGTTACCCAGAAAAGATCTGACATAGTAGGATACACAGTACTTTCAAAGTACCTGTCCCAGCAATTCCATGTGAACACTAAATTGAACTGTTTAGAAACAAACAGCATCACCATCACCCTCACCAACATGCTGGTTTGTGGTTCTCAGTGCCAATATTGGGAACTGATTCTTGTTTAGTGTCTTATAAGGGAAACAACCTTTACATTGCAGTTATTAGACCGCAATGCTATTACAACGCGGTCGTTACAACGACCGCGTTATTACCATGCAATGCAATTACTACGCAAGTCTTTACATCGACATGCAGTAGATGGCGCGCTAACATAAGGAATAGTATAGTTTACTATTCCAACACCTTCCCTACTGTTGCGTAGACTGGAGTTGTAATAGTAAATTATACATTCCAAATGTTAACGCGCCATCTATTGCAAGTTGATGTAATGACTTGCGTAGTAATGGCATTGCGTGGTAACAACACGGTCGTTGTAACAACTGCGTTGTGAAGGTACGCGATGTAATGACCCGCGTAGTAACGAGTCATATTCATCTTATAATTCCCAAATTATTTTGATTTTGAAATTCTAAATAGAATTTCTTCAACAATCATTGTCATTAACCGCTATGTTTACATTTTATAATAAATGAGTCAACATAATTGGAATATTACATTTTGTAAGGTATCTTACCTAATATATTATGTGTCAAAGTTATTTTTCAAAGATTAGCCTCCTTAATATGTAAGAAAGTTAGCGTTCCCTACTTCAAAATATGAGGGTCAGATCTTAAAGCACAGGATCGAGTTCCACTTTGTTGGTTTGGAGGAGTTGTAATCCTAAAAACGAATTTTCGCAATGAATGTAAGTCTAGAAATAGCACTACAAAATCACTGTTGCTGGTGACATGAAAATATCAATAGCAAAATACTATATTGGAAAAGGTCAGCTACAAAAACATTGCCAGTTTTCCGTTTGACTTTTGGCAGAACAAAACAGCAGTATAGCTGTTAAAATGTGTTTAACCTTATAATACAGTAGAAGATGAACGGGGAGGGCACAATTTACTAGAAGTCCAAATAAAAATGGTAAAATGAAAATGGTTGGCAAGAGGGATTCTCTTTATTAAATAAAGACCTCGAAATCCCAAAAATTAGAATGATAAAACTATTTGAAAACATCAACGTTGAGTATATTGTCGCTTTTGCATTTGATACATACACACAAAACTAATTTCCTATGAATCATCATTATAAGAGAAATTCATTATGAAATTAATTCCCAGTAGTGCAGTTCTTATACACATTTATGAGCCAGATTGACCTAACCCACTACTAACTGCTTTTTGGTGTGGTTAAGTTCACACTACAGATTCTACTTTTGTTCTTCCTGTCTGAAGCGAACATAAAAGAGCATGTCACCAAGCATTCAAGTTGTTTGAGGGAAAGGTAATCTCGTGACAAACAATTATAAGGAATAAAATACCCTTTTTAATAAGTTTAAAGTATATTGCAAGTGTTAGACCTATCAGCCTTAGGATGGTCTTCCCCAAACTTTTTGCCTTGAGGCTCCCATTTTTGCTGATACCGTTTATATTGGCCTTAGGACTCTGTGCACCTTCCCACTGCTAACTAGTGATAGAGTGTTTGTGCTCTCTCCTTTTAATGTGGTAAACCTGGCTTGCACTAAATTGGCACATTTAATTTACTTGTAAGCCTCTAGTAAAATGGTGGCCAACTTACCCAAGGCCTACAAATTGAATGGTTCTAGTGGGCCTGCAGCACTGATTGTGCATCCCACTTGAACAGCCTTTATGAGCAGTTTCAAACTGCCATTTCGACCTGGCAAAATAAACCTTTTGCCAGGTCTAAACCCTCCTTTTTATTACATATAAGTCACCCCTAAGATAGGCCCTAAACAGCCTATAGTCCATGATGGAGTGTATTTAAAATGTGGGACACGTACTTTACTTGTACATGCCCGGTTAGTGGAAAAACTCTTAAATTAGTTTTTCACTGTGACAAGGCCTGCCTTGTCCCATTGGGTTACCTTATCACATTTAATATGTGATAACTTTCAATTGGGGGCAGGTAGGAATGTCGATTTTGGCCTCCAAAGAACTGTAATTTAAAACAGGGATTTTAAGTCACAATTCTGAAAATGTCACTTAAAAAGTTGGCTGTTTCTTGTCCTAACCATTTGATGCCTGCAGCCTGTATCCTGCAACCTGGGTCACATGACTAGGTGTAACTGACAGTTGGTCTTTGTGTAATACTCCCAGACAGTGAGACAAAGGGGGAATTGGTTTAGGCGGACGGGCCATCTCTGATTTAGTAGGGGCGCGGAGCTGTCACCTACAAAACCTGCACATCACAAAGATTCTGCTTCAGCATATTCACAAATGGTTTCACACTAGTCTTTGGTGCCCCCAGACCGGCTGGGATCAGGGCAGGGAGACAGGAAAATCCAGACACTTCTGTAAGTGGTAGACTGTAGAAGCTTCTCCCGACAAGGCCTGCCTTATCCCATTGGGTTACCTTATCACATTTAATATGTGATAACTTTCAATTGGGGGCAGGTAGGAATGTCAATTTTGGCCTCCAAAGAATTGTAATTTAAAACAAGGATTTTAAGTCACAATTCTGAAAATCCAGACACTTCTGTAAGTGGTGGACTGTAGAAGCTTCTCCCATTTCAAGGTGGGCACCAGGTATCAGTAATAGACCCTCAGACCCAGGTCTTCAGTACAATTCTGGACCTGTGGAAGACTCAGAAAAAGGACTGCTGTGGTCTTGCAAAAATGACTGCCCTGCTGTTCTGCTGCACTGCTTCCTGATTGAGAAGGACTGGATCTGCACTTTGAACCCAGGACCACCAGGGTGACTCCAAGGGCTAGTTGGCTGGCTTCCTGATCAGAGTCTCAGAAAAGGCTCAAGCCATCTTGAACTCGGCACCTGGAATCTGCCTGTGAATAGTCCTAACCTCCCAAGTTGTGCCCCTCAAGTGCTGAACCCTTGGAAGTGGGGCTAAAAGGTGCTTTGACAGCCCAGTTGTGGTCTCATCAGAACTGATGTAGAGTGATGCAAACCAGGTGCAGTTCCTCACAGGGCCTCAACGGAACCAACATAGCACAACACAGCCTCAATGCAAGCCCGCATCACACACCTCACAGCTGTTTGGAACCGCTGCTGGGTGATGCTCCTTCGATGCAAACCTCTTATTGCTTCTTGGGACCACCGGTGTATGGCTTAATGCTCTTCAACTAGGATTTAAGCTGCATTTCTCTGCAGGACTAACTTGGTCCCTGTATCCAGCCTGCACTACGTCGGAGTCAGCTAGAACTTGTGACTTTGTCCCGGTCTGGCACAACCAGATAATCACAGCTGGAGCTTTGTGCTTTTAATCACTCTTTTTAACTCAATCTTTAAAATTGCATATCTCCGGTTCTACCAATATGGTTTTTGTTGTTTTGGTGTCAAAACATATATGAAAACGTACTCTATGTTTCTAAATTTGTTTGGGCTTTTTCCAGAGTTGTGTTTTCAGTTTATTGCTCTTTGAGTACTCTATAAATACTTAAAAAATTGCCTCTAAGTTAAGCCTGGCAACTTTTGTGTCCAGCTACCAGGAGGTTAGGTACAGGTTAAGTTAGGGTTTACTTATGTATCACCATGGCAAGAATTGTGGTTGCTGCCTGAGTAGGGTTACTCCCCTCAACTAGTAACCCAATTTCTCAAAGCAAGTCACCTTAAAATTCTATGAGTTTAGAAACTCGACCTGTATCCTTGTTCTTCTGGTCACAGAACTCCTCAGTGATCTGCAATTTCCTTATAATGTACAGCAGGGCCTAGTTTATTCCATTTATCATGGCAATTAATTTAATCAACATCTTTCCCCTCAACTTTTAATTCTCAAATTTGGTGTCCTTGGCTAGATTCACTTTCTAGGTCTTTGTGATTTTATATTTACAGTTTTAAAAGCTAAAAGGAAAATAAAGAGTCATTTGGACTGGTAAGTGGCTTTCCAGCCCATACAAGTAAATCAAAAGTAGCACACAAACAATTACTAAAGGGTTTTCACTCTCACCACTGATGTCATTCCTAAATATGAAAAGTAATGTGATTAGAATGAACTCTTTAAAAAGAGCCTGTAGGTTAATATTTGAACACTGGAATGTTCAGAGCTATATTAAAGACAATGGAGTAGCTCCGGGTTTATAATAGCTGGTATAACCCCGTAGCTCCAACATTCCAATGTTCATATTTCTCCCTTGTTAACTTAGAATAGTCTATCCTCAGTGGGTGGAATGTTTCAATATTTGGGCTATATTGTTGTTAGAGGCCCTCTCTCTCATTATAGGCATTCTCCTGCTGATCAGCCTATAACTTGTGTTCAGGGCCTTTAACGACCGGTATAGCCTTTGGCAGCAGGCTATAAGACTATATTAGTTACTTCTGCATGTACTTTGGCAGCTCTGTTCATGAACGATTGAAGTAAGGAGCAGGCCGGTTATAGTTAAATGATGATATTTTTTAGGATGTACAGAGAGCCGTCCCAAGCACCATCAAGGTACTGAAGGCAACTGTCACTCAGCACATTCCAAGCAAGCCAAAGATCACATTCTAAATGACATCACATAACATGACCATTCCAGAGACTGGAACACATCACCACACCTCCCCCTTTAACAAGATAAAAGAAAAAGAGGAAGATAAATGAAGAAAAATAAAAGAAAGAGAGAAAAGCATAAAATTCAATATAAACACAAGTTGAATAAACTTTAAACATAATCTTGCAACTTTCGTGGTCTTGCACAAATCCCAGAGCTTTTCCTAACACAATCTTTTCCCACATTATCCGGTTTGATTTTGATAACCTCACGGGGAATACAAGGATCTTTTGCAACACGCGAAGTGCTCCACCAATTCCCATTAGACAATTTAACTGCATTTTTACGCATATCAACAATTTGTAACGAATCAAGAAATTTTGAATAACCTTTTCTCACTGAAACTGGATTTTTGATTCTAACCCAGTCTCCTACATTGAGCTTAAGTGAGCTTTTTGTGGAGGGTAATTTACAAGATTTTGAAGAGACTTCATTCGAGGTTTTCCTCGCAGAATCCCACTTACACCCCATGTCACAACCAAGATGAAATGATTTGACCATCCAAAAAGGGTAAACTTGAGAGGGAGCCTTTCTACCTCTCATCATTTCAAAGGGTGAGAAATTGGTAGCCACATGAGGCGAAGTGCGATAAGACCATACTAGATCCTTAACAGCTTGAAAAACACAGGACCTGGATCTAAAAGCCGCTTGTACACATTACACTACTACTCTGTTGAACCTTTCAGTCTTCCCATTACTCTGAGGATGGTAAAATGGAGTCCTTGTGTGTTTGATGTTACAAGAATGTAAAAATGTAGTCATTTCGTGAGAAACAAATTGAACGCCGTTATCGGTGAGGATTTCCACACACAACAGCTGTGCGTGTCAGCGCAAGACGACCTCTCAAACTGATCGCATAAAGATTTGCGGAGCGTTTCTGCTTCGTTGTGTCTTGTAGTCATGGAAACCGTAAAAACGCCGTCTGCGTATGACGCACGAAAGCTGTGCGCATCAGCATAATGCACATCGCGCATGCGTTCCAGCTGGGTCTAGAAGATGGATCCTACTCGCGCCTCGAGAGCAGGTACAGAATTCTCTCGCGCTACGTCGCGCGCTGCAATAACTGTTAGATTTATGCTTGCGACCCCCAAATCCGTCACCTTTGATTCACGTTAACTTTTCCATGAGGTGTGAGTCTTTTTCAAAGTTCAAGGTGACTCGGGGTACAATTAACAAAATACGGGCACGGCTCTCTGTATGCCTGTCACCGTGAAGAAACGCCAAAAATAGAACATGTCCCAGAATGAAAAAAAACCATTACTCACAGTTGGCTGAAGGCAGTAGCACAAGACACCTTTACTCACGAAGCATAACTGGAAACATTAAAGTCTCACTTGAAGTTCAGTTAGTGTCATCAGGCTCCGTGGTAGAGTCCAAAATAAAACGTGTAGACTCATATCCCATCTCCTGTCGCCAGTGAAGTATGGAGCAGGCCGGTTATAGTTAAATGATGATATTTATTAGGATGTACAGAGAGCCGTCCCAAGCACCATCAAGGTACTGAAGGCAACTGTCACTCAGCACATTCCAAGCAAGCCAAAGATCACATTCTAAATGGCATCACATAACATGACCATTCCAGAGACTGCAACACATCACCACAACAATGCAAGCACTGCTACTAAGGAAATTACTCACACGTAAATTTACTTTGTGAAATGATAAATCACAAATTGCTTACCTTTATTTTAATGTATAAATAACCTTTTGTGACCCGAAGAGTCAATTGCTGTTTTATTCTAGAGGAGAATAACCCTGTCAGCTGCTAGAATTAAAGGAAGTATACATGCAGAAAGATTTAAACTTGTGTGAATGACTGTAAAAGTGTAGAACTGAATAACACTGAAGGAACTAGAAGAGGGCAGTTAATATTGTTCACAAGTAACTCTACCATCGACTTGCCGTTAACAATACTTATTTAAGTGATTACAAGGGAGCAATGAGTCTGACATACTTACTCTTCGGCCGATCTAGTATGTCATCTACCTGCTTACTTGTTACACAAACCACAAATGGTCCCATCTTTCACTTTGCTTATTCAGCAACATTGCACTTCTGTGTGTCTACCAGGATCAATGGGACAATGTTCTAATGTTACATCTAAGACTCACCTATTAATCTCAAGCTGAAAACTCTAGCTAAAGCAATGCGCTTCTGATGATAAATGGCCACATCTTGTACTTTATTTATTGTAATTAGGAAAAAGAACATCTTGTTCCCCTAACCATATTGCCCAACAGCATATACAAGATTCATATGTGAGTCACAAGGGATGTAATAGATCCACTATTTTGATAGCCATTTTGGACCCTTTTTAAACAGCTTTTCATCCTTCAAGCAATCTGAAGCTGGATCATATAAAGCCACCTCTGAGGGTGCTCTTAAAACGCCTGGTATGGGGCATCGTTTTCGATTCAATATTATGTAAATGGTAGAGCTGCACAAGTCGTATGCGATTAAACAACACACTGCACCAAAACATCAACAGAAGAATGCATTAAAAAAGTTACACAAAATCTTGAGTATCCAAGACAACAAAATGCAACACAGTTTCACCATAAAACAAGTAATTACAGCAACAACACAGCAGAACAACCAAACAAAACAACACAAAACCAAAAACACAATGTAACTTAAAAATGACACAACATAACATAATAAACAAGCTACAAAAATACAAACAAGAAATAGCAATAAAATACATCAAAACGGCAACAGAAAATAATAAGTGCACCAACCCAACACAAGAAAACAGAGTGCAACACAACACAAGAAGAACAGAAAAAGAGAATACTACAAACACAGGACAATGATGCAGTAACACAGGACAACTATTCATCAGAAAACAACATAATACCACTATACAATAGCACAGCGATACAACAAAACATCCTAATTTCAACTTATGGCAACAACTCAAAAATCACAAGCGCAAAACTATAACAGCAAAACAATACACCCTAACATAACAACACAACATAATTACACGTTTAATGTCTTTTGTTATTGTGTTCTTTTGTTACTGTATTGTGTTGTTCTGGTATGATCTTTCTGCGCTGTTATTTTGTTATTGCAGTGTGCTGGGATGGTGTTGTTATTGCTGTGCTGTTGTTTTGTGCTAAACTGTAGTTGTTGCATTGGTATGTTGCACAGTTTTCCTTCTTTGTTTTGGTATATTTTTGACGTATGGTGCTTTGTGAATCTCGATGCCCTGCAGTGCCGCTTTATTGGTGTTTTTCATTGTGTGTTGTATTGTGCCATTATGCTATGTAATTGTTATGTTGCTGTTTATTATTGCATTATTGCATATTATTATTGTTGTTAGGTTCAGTTACCTGCTGTTCTATTGTATTCTTTTATTTGTTATGTCATTGTTAGATGTCAACTGCAGTCTATATTCTCAAATATCCACACATTTTCTTGTCACATATTGCCACCTTCCTAAATATCCTCTCATGGTGTGGTGGTAAAAGATGTGTATACCAAACACTGCTGTATTTCCCACCAAAGACATGCAATAGCATTGACCAAAAAATGTGTGATCCTGCCCATGTCTGTGAGTGTTGAAATCAACACTGCATATGCTGTCTCTGAAGTGGACAACAACAATCTCCACCTAATATTTATTTCTATGTACCCCACATATTTGTAATCTATTCACTAATGCGAAACATTGTTTACCCATTTTGTGGTCATCAGAGATGACAGCTTCAACATCTTTCTCCTGTTTGGCCGGCAATCATGTTCCGGTCTTTTTTATCAGCATGCTCTTAAGGACTTATTGATGGGAGACTGGGATGAGGCAGGAATAGGTCAACTCTTAGAATGGCATCAAACATTCCTAGAGAACAGGCGTTCTAGTCTTGCATTCCAAAATCTGCTCATGCGGCCTTGTTTTCCTAAGAATTCAGCAATTATTGCAATAATCTGCATCTATTGCATTTCTGATGCTGTTCATACAAAGTAGAATCTGAGTTTAGACAACTTGGGTATTTTTCAACTAAAGAGTTTCGATGAGGGAACATTAGATCTAGTGTGGTCTGCATAATAAGCAAGCAGTCTGATTGCATTGATGGTGGGCAGGGATAGGGGAGCATTGCTTTTACTTCTAATCAAGTAGTATTTCATAATTCAAGCATCAGTCAAATTGCAAAAGTGTGTCAATTGCTGGAGTGAATCAACTTCTTTAATATTTATGCAATTTACAACTTCCTATATGGAGACGCTGAAATTGTACATTGGAAATTTGTTTGCAAACTACGTGATTACAACTTTCTTCTGTGATGCTGTTTCATACCCCCCCACCATTCTGATTCAAATAAATGCATACATTGCTATTTGTTCAAGATGACATATTCTAATCGCTCCTTTTTCGTGATTTCAGAATTATGGTTTGGAGACAGAAAACCTGAGAACTCTCTCTCATAAGCTCAATGCCTCCGCCAAAAATCTACAGAACTTTATAACGGGTAGACGGAGGAGTGGCCACTACGATGGCAGAGCCTCCAGACGACTGCCAAATGATTTCCTTACCTCTGTTGTTGATCTGATTGGTGCTGCCAAGAATTTACTGGCCTGGCTGGACAGGTAAATAGTATTGTTATTTGAATTATCTAGCATGAAAATCTTAATAATGTGTTTTAGCTTGTCTTCTTCTGACCTATTTCACTCCATATTTATTTTGCATTGACACTCTCATTCCATTTTTAAGTCCAGTTTGGCAGTGCAGCTTCCTGTGAGATGTGTTATTGTCAATTCCTAAAAGAGTACATAGTGTGAGATTTGGTTTCACCCAGGGGACTATTACTTTCTCATCTCATGCTTGGTTATTTGGTGTATTTCCGTCTTGCAAGAAGTGTTTGAATTGGAATGCATGCAGAACTATGGTACTTCTGACACATACTCTCAATTATCCATTATCTGTCACATTAAGGCCTTTATCTTCCATATGCATTCTAAACAGAAAGCAATTATTTTTTGATACTTTTCCTCCAGCACTGGCAAAGATAACAGGGGAGATTTTAATGTGATCAACAGCATTTGTGCATACAATGCATACATACATTTGTTAGTGTGCATTGGTACACTAAAGCCAGATCTTTGGCATTGTCAGTGCTTGTTTCAATCTTTGTCTATCAGGCTTCTGCCCCAAAAAGTCTTATTAAGTGAAGTGCTTTATTTGGTGATTGGGTAATTTGATCACTGAACTGACCTAAAATGCAAAAACACAAAGCAATGTGGTAGGCTCTGAAGATATCCAAGATTTACACAGGTAGCATCTAGATTTATCCTTGTCCCTAATAATTTATCGGGAACATAAATAAATCCAATGAAAATATGGAAGGCTAGATAAAAAGAAAATATAACTTGGACAGTTCACGCAAGAATAACACCCATAAACTGTTATTGCACACAATATGTGCTAGTTTCTAGTAGTATTAAACTAGAAAGAACCACAAAAGTCACTTGATAAAACTGTGCTTAACTCTCTGGCAGCTTGGCACAAAAGCAGTCAGGATAACTTAGAGGCAATCTGTAAAGTATTTCTGCAGTGCTCAAAGTGCAATAAAATGTGAAACAACACAAGAAAAATCCTAAACTAATTTAGAAAAATAGAGAATATTTTAATAAATAAAATGACATCAAAATAACACGATTCAAATATGTAGACCCGGAAATATGACTTTTTAAATTGTCCAGTAGGATTAGCACTATAAAGCACCAATTGAGGTTATCTGGTGGTGCTGGACAAGGTCAAAGTCAAAAGTGATAGATGTGGGTCAGATACAAGAGCCATGTTCATCCCAATGGGAAGTTTACCTTCTAATTGGAGAAGTGGTTGTCGGCGGTCAGGCTGCAGGCAGGAACTGATGAGGGGCTTGTCTACGGCGGGTTGCTGAAGTCCCAAGCCTCGGTTAGAACTTTACATTGATGATGGAGTCATTGTCCGTGCAAAGAGCTGTTTGACAATCAGAACTTTGCACTGAAGGGAGTTGGTGTTGACACAAAGGGCTCTGGATGGGAAAGTCTGGGGTCTATATTTGGGAAGTTCTTGCTGGCAGTCGGATATGGTTCCCGCACTGACATTGGTGAAGTCGCTTGTGATGATACCGGAGAAATTCCTTTAATTAAAAAGACCCCAAGGCCTTTGGTTTTTCACTTAGAGTCCAGTTCTTAAAGTTGTGGATTTGGATGCTTACACTCTAACACCAGGCAAGAGTGGAGGACCTGGAGGGCACCTCTCGGAGTTAGGGTTCACTCTAGCAGGGGTCAGCAGCAGGGTTTAGGCAGGTCCAGTTCATACTGGTCAGCTACACAGGTGCAGACAAAGGCCTCTGGAAGCTTGTTGTGTCCCTGTAGCTCAAACAGGAGGTCAGCAAGCTGACCTTTGGCATCACTATTTGTGTCACATTTAAGGCAACCTGGTCCAGTCTTACTTCAGGCTTCATACAACAGGGCCGTCCTTCTGAATCTCCACAGGTCCAGGAGTGTTCTGATGAGAGGTGCAGTTTTATATCCAGTACCAGCCTGTGTGTGGGGGGATCACCCCCTTTGTCTAACCTTAAACTCGTCTGAGGCCTGCTATTGCAGCCTTTATGTGCAGTTTAAAACTGCTATTTCGACCTGGCAAAATAAACCTTTTTGCCAGACCTAAACCCTCCTTTTATTACATATAAGTCATCCCTAAGATAGTCCACGATGCAGTGTATTTAAAAAGTGGGACATGCACTTTACTTGTGCATGGCCAATTCCTCCCTTTTCCCTGGGTTTGGCTTCTGTGTGCCTAGGGATACAAAGGGTAGTCAGACCTAGGAGTAGGCTGAATTTGCCAGTGACAGGGCTAGCAACTTCTGATGTCAGGAAGGGGCTTCCCTCAGGCTACCCTTTGAAGCGTAAGAAGGATTTGTTACATCCCTAGGTCATCCTATTCAGGAGAAGAGCACCCTTCCCCAAACCCATGGACCTTTAGTTGGAAGGACTATACATCACACCACTGAAGAGACTTTAACAGCCATGTGACATTGGACATTGGCAGTAAGACACATTTGGTTTCGGCACAAAAATGCCAACTTTCTAAAAATGTCATTTTCAACATAGCAATTTAAAATCTGACTTTACAACTACAGAGCATTTTCAATTAATATTCAAATGAGTGGAAGAAATATTTCTCTAGTTGGCCTCAAACTAAAGTTATCTCCTGTAGAACATAATAGGGCAACCCAGTGATAATATATTGGAGAGGTAGCCTTGCTGCAGTGAAAAAAGACTTTATTTTTTTTTACTTACCGGACATGTAAACCTTAGGTTCACATGTCCTACTTTTTAAATACTATGTACCCTTCTCCATGAGCCTTTGGGCCTACCCTAGCGATGGCATATAATTATTATAAAGGAAGGTTAGGGCTTGCATAAGGTTTATTTTGCCAGGCCAATATGGCAGTTTTAAAACTGCACACAGAGGTTGAAGTGGCAGGCATGAGACTTATTTTTACAGTGCTACTTTAGTGGGAGGCACAATGAGCGCTGCAGCCCACTTATAGTATTTAATTTACAGGCCCTGTACATGTAGTACCATTTATTAGGGACTCATTAGTAAATTAAATGTGCCAATTAGGTGTATACAAATTTTGCCATGTTTAGAATGGAGAGCACTAGCACTTTACCACTGGTTAACAGGAGTAAAGCATGCAGAGTTCTAATTCCAACAAAATAGGTTCAGCAAAAATAGAGTAGTGAAGGTAAAAATCTGGGGAAATACCACGCAAAGGATGGTCATTTTCAACAGTATTCAACCAAGCTAGGATCAAATCATCTCATCTTACAAACAAATCATTCTTACTTAAATAGGACAAACAGTACACAAGTCTGTGTTTACCAGAATATTCAAAACTCTTTCATTTACATATTAGGCTATTGATAACGGTTTGATTAATGAATCTCCAAACCAAAACGTTGCTGTGTTAGAATAGAATTACCAAGCACACTGCCAATCTATTTGCATATATTTTCCTGCACTAAATACATTAATGGGATGTCATTTGTTTCACTGGGTGCAAATGAATATGCAAATGAAGTTAATAAAATGAGAAATTCACATTGTACTTCACGCTAACAAATCACTACTACCTTGTTGTCCTGATAGTGCCACTTGTAATACTGTATTCAGAAATTGTCGTTGGATGTCAATACCGACTTGGCGATGTGATTGCTGGTCTTTGCCATTTACCACTTGGCCCCCAGGGCTGAAGGTAAATTTACCCTGTTAATGGCTTATTGATGTTGCCTTTGTATTCGTCATTCTTCAATGGTAGATTAGAGGAGCTTCAAGCCTTACTTTAAAAGATGATATACATTTGGAACTCAGATACCACATGCTCCAGTAATCACATACATTACCTTCAATGTCCAGTCATGACTAAACTTTAGAAAAGTAGTTCTTAACTTGGGATCCGACGATTCCTGGAGTTCCACAATGCCCACTTAATGGGTTCAGGGATATTCAGACAAAATAAATATTGAGATGCAGAAATATTGAGTTTAATCAAGATTTTAAACAGATATTGTTGACAAGGATATCTATTTTATAAGGTGAGTAATATCAAGGTCAAAAATATCTATGTAGTTAAGATCATTAATATTGTTTACAAAAATATCTATGTTGTTCATTTAGATTATAAAAATATCTGCGTAGTTAATAATATCTACTTAAATTATTTTTATGCATTTTAGAATATGTTGTAATTGTATATGTTATACATTGTTTGTATAATTATTATTAATGGTTTTTTAATATAGTTTGCAAATGTTGTAGTTGATTCTTTATTTATTTAATCGTTTATTGTAATTTGTAGTGTCATTGCGGGTTGTGAGTTTTGTAGAGGTATAGTGTGGGAAGTAGTCTATTTTTTATTAATTAATAACTAAGTTTTAAGTATTATGAATTATTTAATTGATAATTAATTATGTAAATTGCCCACTTAATTAATTTTTTAAGTTAGGGCTTAGGTGCGGGTTGTAAGGTTTGAAGGGGTATAGGGTGGGAAGTAAATTAATAATAAATAATAATAATAAATAATTAAGGCTCTCACTAGGATATCAGTGGGACTGCCACCGATAGGCTGTCGGTGGTGGTCCCACCGAATTTCAGGATATCGGTTGAACCACAGCGGTCAAGGAGCCCGTCTGGGCGCAGGTACCACCATAGGGATTATGATGTCAATTCCTACAGCCTTTTTATGGTGGTCCCATCGCCATGGAAAGGCTGTCAGAAAGGGACTTTGGCAGCCCCTAACAGGGCCCCTGCCCCCATGGGCCTCCACTAAGTGGCCAGGGGGGGACATGTGGTGTCCCCCAATCATCCATGCACCTTGTGCCAGGCATGACATATTACCAGGCACGACATGGTGCCAGGCACACGCCTATTACTACTGCAGCTTTTGCTGCGACCCATTCCTGGAAGCAGTCAGCGTCCAATGGTCTCCTGAAGGAACCATCAGCAGACCCGACCAAGTTTGCAAATTAGAAACCAATCTCCCTACTACCATACCTATCTACGGTCATAGAAAAAGTAATCAAAAGACACCGAGCCCCCCTGAGAGCAGTTTTCAATGTGGCTGCCAGGCTCCTCGCAGTTACTAAATGGTATGATCACATCTCACCTGAAGACAGTTTGTATTACCCACAAAGCTCTTCATAAAAAATACCCAAATACCTAGAAACCAAACGTTCGAGAGCAGGAAGGTGCCAGGCACTTAGAAGCGCCAATTCTCTTCATCTCATACCTCCTAACTCAAGTAAGAAATCCTACCAGGTGTGTTCATCTGATGGAGGTTTCAGAAAAAGGAGTATCTACCTTTCTTTTTCTTATGTTGTTTTACACTTGCGCCAGTTATCTAAAGTGCTAGCCAGTTTTTCATTAGTGCCACGCAACGTGTAACCAAACATTTGCAAGAATGCAACAAACCAGTGCAACTATTTACATGTGTGTGTGTATATATATATATATGAAGATATATGTGTGTATATATATTTAAATATATCTATACATGAATGAATATATATGTATATATCTATGTATATATACACACACAAACACACATACATATGTGTGTGTTTGTGTCTATCTATCTATCTATCTATCTATCTATCTATCTATCTATCTATCTATCTATCTATCTATCTATCTATCTATCTATCTATCTATCTGTATGCATATTACCTACTGGCGGTCGCCAGTAAGTAGTTATAGTTAGGACCTATTATCCATAGGAAAAATGTTAAAAAAAATTCCCAATAACTTTGGCGTCGGTTGACGAATCTTCGCGAAATTTTTAAAACTCGTGGGGCGCTCCGGTCAACTCCTATCTTAAAAGTTTCGGGGTGATTTGGCAGCGGGGGCCGAGAAAAAAGGGGGGTCCCGAAACATGTTTTCTCCATTTTAATTCCCATAGGAAACTTTAGACACGGCTACAGCCCGAACTGCTGAACGGACTTACACCAAATTTGGCAAAATAAATGGTGTAAATCCGTTCAGTAGTTCATGAGAAATTAGAAAAAGAAAAAGTTTCAGTATCTGGGAGGAGCCTAACGACACATCTCATCATGAGATCTGAGTGGCTGTCAGCACTTCATCCTGGAATTGAAATGCATTGTAGTGAATCGAAGATTTTGAGGGTTACCAAAAGGAGAACTATAAAGGGTGATAACAGACTTTAGTTACATTAGAAGTCATTTGTTGATGGTACCAAACTAATTTCAGGAATTGTGGTGTGTTCTAAGGTGATTTTACCCTGTGAAAAACCTTCTGCTGGGATATCATGAATCATGTTTGAGAGAAAACTGAAGCTAATATGAGAGCATATTTTCTGTAAATTCACATTAGCTGTCTCAGCCATGTGAGAATGAAGTCTGTCATTCTCAGTAAATCATGTACATCCAACAAGGGCAGAGACTGTCAGTTGACTCCTTTGTGTTCTACTGCAGCTTCCCAGAGTGTTCTAAAGAACAACTAGAGCGCAAACAGCCTTACTTATGACAAAAGTATGGCACACCTGAAGCCATCTTGATTGGAATAAGCTTGTAACACTTAAAAATGTAATTTAAAAAGGAACAAAATGATGGGGTTCATTTTGTCATAGAAATTATGGTTAGTGCTGTAGAAAGAAAAATTAGGACATGTTTCAAATGTGATCTCAAATATCTTCCTGTTATATTTCAACAGTAGCAGCCTGTCAGTTGATGCCTTTGTGTTCTACTGCCGCTTCCCAGAGTGTTCTAAAGAACAACTAGAGTGCTAACAGTCTTACTTATGACAAAATTATGGCACACCTGAAGCCATCTTGGTTGGAATAAACTGGTAACTCTTAAAACATTTAAATTTAAAAAGGAACAAAATGATGGGGTTCATTTTGTCATAGAAATTATGGTTAGTGCTGTAGAAAGAAAAATTAGGACATGTTTTAAGTGAGATCTCAAATATCTTCCTGTTATATTTCAACAGGAGCAGCCTGTCAGTTGATGCCTTTGTGTTCTACTACAGCTTCCCAGAGTGTTCTAAAGAACAACTAGAGTGCTAACAGCCTTACTTATGACAACAGTATGGCACACCTGAAGCCATCTTGATTGGAATAAACTGGTAACACTTAAAACATTTAATTAAAAAAGGAACAAAATGATGGGGTTCATTTTGTCATAGAAATTATGGTTAGTGCTGTAGAAAGAAAAATCAGGACATGTTTTAAGTGAGATCTCAAATATCTTCCTGTTATATTTCAACAGGAGCAGCCTGTCAGTTGATGCCTTTGTGTTCTACTGCAGCTTCCCAGAGTGTTCTAAAGAACAACTAGAGCGCTAACAGCCTTACTTATGACAAAAGTATGGCACACCTGAAGCCATCTTGATTGGAATAAACTGGTAACACTTAAACCATTTAATTTAAAAAGGAACAAAATGATGGGGGTCATTTTGTCATAGAAATTATGGTTAGTGCTATAGAAAGAAAAAAAATTAGGACATGTTTCAAGTGTGATCTCAAATATCTTCCTGCTATATTTCAACAGGAGCAGCCTGTCAGTTGATGCCTTTGTGTTCTACTGCAGCTTCCTAGAGTGTTCTAAAGAACAACTAGATAGCTAAGTCTTGCTTATGACACAATTATGGCACATCTGAAGCCATCTTGATTGGAAAAGACTGGTATCACTTAACACATTTAATTTAAAAAGGAACAAAATGAGGGAGTTCATTTTGCCGTAGAAATTATGGTTAGTGCTGCAGAAAGAAAATGTAGGACCTGTTTTAAGTGCGATCTCAAATATCTTCCTCTTATACTTCAAGAGGAGAAGCCTGTCAGTTGATGCCTTTGTGCTCTACTGCAGCTTCCCACAGTGTTCTAAAGAACAACTAGAGCGCTAACAGCCTTACTTATGACAAAAGTATGGCACACCCGAAGCCATCTTGATTGGAATAAACTGGTAACACTTAAAACATTTAATTTAAAAAGGAACAAAATGAGGGGATTCATTTTATAATAGAAATTATGGCTAGTGCCGTAGAAAGAAAAATTAGGGCATGTTTTAAGTGAGATCTCAAATATCTTCCTGTTATATTTCAACAGGAGCAGCCTGTCAGTTGATGCCTTTGTGTTCTACTGCAGCTTCCCAGAGTGTTCTAAAGAACAACTAGAGCGCTAACAGCCTTACTTATGACAAAAGTATGGCACACCTGAAGCCATCTTGATTGGAATAAACTGGTAACACTTAAACCATTTAATTTAAAAAGGAACAAAATGATGGGGGTAATTTTGTCATAGAAATTATGGTTAGTGCTGTAGAAAGAAAAAAAATTAGGACATGTTTCAAGTGTGATCTCAAATATCTTCCTGCTATATTTCAACAGGAGCAGCCTGTCAGTTGATGCCTTTGTGTTCTACTGCAGCTTCCTAGAGTGTTCTAAAGAACAACTAGATAGCTAAGTCTTGCTTATGACACAATTATGGCACACCTGAAGCCATCTTGATTGGAAAAGACTGGTATCACTTAACACATTTAATTTAAAAAGGAACAAAATGAGGGAGTTCATTTTGCCGTAGAAATTATGGTTAGTGCTGCAGAAAGAAAATTTAGGACCTGTTTTAAGTGCGATCTCAAATATCTTCCTCTTATACTTCAACAGGAGCAGCCTGTCAGTTGATGCATCTGTGCTCTACTGCAGCTTCCCACAGTGTTCTAAAGAACAACTAGAGCGCTAACAGCCTTACTTATGACAAAAGTATGGCACACCCGAAGCCATCCTTATTGGAATAAACTGGTAACACTTAAAACATTTAATTTAAAAAGGAACAAAATGAGGGGATTCATTTTATAATAGAAATTATGGTTAGTGCTGTAGAAAGAAAAATTAGGGCATGTTTTAAGTGAGATCTCAAATATCTTCCTGTTATATTTCAACAGGAGCAGCCTTTCAGTTGATGCCTTTGTGTTCTACTGCAGCTTCCCAGAGTGTTCTAAAGAACAACTAGAGCGCTAACAGCCTTACTTATGACAAAAGTATGGCACACCTGAAGCCATCTTGATTGGAATAAACTGGTAAACCTTAAAACATTTAATTTAAAAAGGAACAAAATGATGGGGTTCATTTTGTCATAGAAATTATGGTTAGTGCTGTAGAAAGAAAAATTAGGACATGTTTCAAATGTGATCTCAAATATCTTCCTGTTATATTTCAACAGAAGCAGCCTGTCAGTTGATGCCTTTGTGTTCTACTGCCACTTCCCAGAGTGTTCTAAAGAACAACTAGAGCGCTAACAGTCTTACTTATGACAAAATTATGGCACACCTGAAGCCATCTTGATTGGAATAAACTGGTAACTCTTAAAACATTTAATTTAAAAAGGAACACAATTATGGGGTTCATTTTGTCATAGAAATTATGGTTAGTGCTGTGGAAAGAAAAATTAGGACATGTTTTAAGTGTGATCTCAAATATCTTCCTGTTATATTTCAACAGGAGCAGCCTGTCAGTTGATGCCTTTGTATTCTACTGTAGCTTCCCAGAGTGTTCTAAAGAACAACTAGAGACCTAACAGTCTTGCTTATGACACAATTATGGCACACCTGAAGCCATCTTGATTGGAATAGACTGCAAAAGGTACAAAATGAGGGGGTTCATTTTGCCGTAGAAATTATGGTTAGTGCTGCAGAAAGAAAATTTAGGGCATGTTTTAAGTGAGATCTCAAATCCTCTTCTATTTCATTAGAAAATTCTGACATGCAGACTGAAACAATCACTTTCAATACCAGCAGTAGACTTCCAGAGCTAACAGTCTTATTTATGACAACATTATGGCACACCTGAAGCCATCTTGATTGGAATAAACTGGTAACACTTAAAACATTCAATTTAAAAGGAACACAATGAGGGGGTTCATTTGGCCATAGAAATTATAGTTAGTGCTGTAGAAAGAAACATTAGGGCATGTTTTACGTGAGATCTCAAATATTTTCCTGTTATATTTCAACAGGAGCAGCCTGTCAGTTGATGCCTTTGTGTTCTACTGCAGCTTCCCATAGTGTTCTAAAGAACAACTAGATAGCTAACAGTCTTGCTTATGACACAATGATGGCACACCTGAAGCCATCTTGATTGGAATAGACTGAAAAAGGAACAAAATGAGGGGGGTCATTTTGCCGTAGAAATTATGGTTAGTGCTGCAGAAAGAAAATTTAGGGCATGTTTTAAGTGAGATCTCAAATCCTCTTCTATTTCATTAGAAAATTCGGACATGCAGACTGAAACAATCACTTTCAATACCAGCAGTAGACTTCCAGTTAACTCCCTGGTGAGCAGTAGCTTTACTACAAATTCTTTTACTAAAGTGATCTAATGAACAACTAGAGTGCTAACATTCTGAATTTATGGCAAATGTGTGACACATCTGAATGCCTTCTTGATGGAATCAAAGTAAAACAACTGAAAGCATTTCCTACTGAGGAGACTGCAGTAAATGAGGACATTAGGAAACTTCATAACAAATAAGTCTCCCAAGATGGCCACCAGAGAAAAAAGAGCCCAAATGTAGCACAAATATCACCCAGAGGTAGCTCACATATAGCCCAATGACAGGAGTGTGCAAAACACTTTTTATTTGTAGTTTTTCTGCAGTTTAATATAGTGCAGACTGGTCAGGTATTGGAACGTTACATCTTACTTGGACCCCTTATTGCGTATTTTGCACAAAGTACATGAGATTGATCTTGCGAAACATTGAACTTTACGATTCTGTTAACCTGAAGTTGCTCTGAACCGGGCCTTGTAACACCCATTTTTACCTACTGGTTTTAATTCATTCTCACTGTATTGTATTAGGAAAGAGGATTTACTGTTTTTATTTACACTTTTATGATCTATGTTTCTAAATCAGATCGAATAAAGTTTAATGAACTCTATGGCAGGACGAGGATTATTCATATCTTTCCTCACTTTATTTGCATAGCAGTTCAAAGAAAACGTAACACAACAATCATTAAACAAAAGACTACACAACCCATGAACCATTAGGGGGGTAGTCTCCAAGGCAACTATAGTCCAATCATATCACTGTCCATCGTAAATAATATCGTGACGTCCCTTCCGCTTCCTCTTTCTTCACTGCTCGTCAGTTAAGTGCATTCCTTACATTCTTGGCTTAATCTGACGTTGTTGCTGTTTGTATAGCGTTTTCTTGTGCACGTTATTAGCATTATTGCCTTGGTATTGTTTCATATTCCCTGCGCAGCAGGCTCTTGCCCGAGAGCATGCTCCCCTTCACAGTTTCTCCCACTGTGTGCTCTGCGCGCGGTGATATCCTGTCAGGCGCGTCTGGTCCGAGCAAGGCAGCTCCATCGAGCGCTCCCGCTGGTCTTTTTACCCGCGTTTGGGAATCCGGTCACTCATTTAGTGTCCGCTTGATACCCGACCAACCCTTGCCTAATTTTGACAACGCAATGCGGTGATTTCCCCACACAACCACATCTTATTGGTATTGCCCCTCAGTCTATTCTTATAACAGCTTTGGGGAAAGCCCAGCTGTTGGAGCACCGGCGAGGGGGCTGCCTTAAGGATTTTAAGGGCATTTGTTCTGTGCTCACACCCTCTGCTATCATGTCTTCTCCAGAAGACCATTTTACTCCTCCTACCAGGAAATGGAGGAGGAATGGCCCCCCAACGTCTCCCTCCAGCAGTGGACCAAGCCCTCTCTCTGGCTATTTCTAGGGCGCTGGCTCCTCTTAGGAATCAGGTTGATAAGCCGGCGAAAAGCATCCCTGGGGTGTTCAGTGACCTAGATCTGGTGGTGGCGGGTCCCAGTAGCTCCCAGATGGGGAATAAAAGGGCCTTTAAGCATAACGCGGGGCACTTGGAAGGATCTGATAAACTCACGGAGACCTTCCTCAAGAATGCGCAAACGCTAAAACATGCACCCTGCCAGGAGGAGGAGGAGTCCGGAGAAAATTGCGACGCTGTCACCACTATTGTAGACCGCGACGGCGGGTTTTCCTTAGAGGGAGAGGGTGTATCGAAGGACGATTTCTCCTCCGATGAGGATAAGGACTCGGGGCGTCCCTGGCATCCAGAGTCCCACTCCTCTCAGTCCAGGGTTGGGGACGGGGTCCACTCAGACATGTTCGAGCCTACCCAAATTTACCATCCTAGGTCAGCGGAGTGGACCCCTGACACCAAAGTGGCAGAGTATGTGGTGGGGAAAATCCATCAACCCCTTGAAAGGGAGGTCAGGAATAGGATGATGGGAGAATGCCCCAGGCCCTCACTGAAGGGGAAGGTGGCACACATGCTTAAAATTGATGAGAAAATATGTACCAAGTATATGAGGGATTCCAAGTAAGGAATTGATAGGTCTTGGACGTGGTAGGGCCCTTAACCCAAATTATTCAATTGGCAGAGCGTTCAAAAGAGTCAGGATCCTTGTCCACGGATATTGTGGCTGGTTGGGCGCACTACCCTAAACCCTAAAACACTACCCCCTACACCACACAAACAACACTGCACTACCCTAAACCCTAAAACACTACCCCAGCATGACCCCCCACACAACCCAAACACCACTGCACTACCCTAAACCCTAAAACACTACCCCCAGCACAACCCCCTACACTACCCAAACACCACTGCACTACCCTAAACCCTAAAACACTACCCCCAGCACAACCCCCTACACTACACATACACCACTGCACTACCATAAACCCTAAAACACTACCCCCAGCATGACTCCCTACACTACCCAAACACCACTGCACTACCCTAAACCCTAAATCTACCCCCAGCACGACCCCCTGCACTACACAAACACCACTGCACTACCCTAAACCCTAAAACACTACCACCAGCACGACCCCCTACACTACACAAACACCACTGCACTACCCTAAACCCTAAAACACTACCACCAGCATGACCCCCTACACTACTCAAACACCACTGCACTACCCTAAACCCTAAAACACTACCCCAGCATGACCCCCTACACTACCCATACAACACTGCACTACCCTAAACCCTAAAACACTACCCCAGCACGACCCCCTACACTACTGCACTACCCTAAACCCTAAAACACTACCCCAGCATGACCCCCCACACTACCCAAACACCACTGCACTACCCTAAACCCTAAAACACTACACCCAGCACGTCCCCCTACACTACCCAAACACCACTGCACTACCCTAAACCCTAGGAAAAAAAACACCCCATGCCCAATCCCCTTTACCTCTCACTCCTCGTGGTTCCTCTCTCCTCGTGGTTCCTGCTTCACGTGGTCTCTGAGGGGCGGTGCACGTCATTGTGAGGAAACGGAACAGCCTCTGTTTCCTTACAACAACGTGGATCGTCTACATGTTTTTTAGAACACATGGTCATTTACCATACATACCTTTACAACACAATTTGTTGTAGAGGCATGCGTGGTAAATGACCATGCATTCTAAAAAAATGTGTAGTAATGACTTCGCGATGTACAACGCATGCGTGGTAATGCATGCGTTGTAATAGTATCGCGAAGTAAAAAAGTCATTGTAACGGCTGTTTACCGATCGAAGCTGGCCCCTGTTCTTCAGTGAGACATTTATTTGATTAATTAGGAGGAAGGAATGTGTTTTTTTACCGAAAAGTGCATTCCCAGCTGTTTGGATCTAAAGGAGTTCTGTTGTTGGACGGGGCCGGCGCGACATGTCATCAGAAAACATAGCTAATGGAAAGCGTCCTCCCTGAAGTGTGGAGCAGTGCCATGAGAGGTCAACGAGTGTGCGTCCCACCGCAGTATGACCGTACCACGTGACCCATGTGCCGCCTCCAGGGTACGGGAGGCAGAAGCGGCATCGCAGGTCCTCTTGAAGACCTTTGTAGCACTAATTCTACATTTTGGTACTAGGGCATTTTTACTTTGTTGTTCCTGCCAGATACAAAGAGAAGATCCTGTGTTATTCAGTGCCCTCGTTACCTTTTTTGTGGGTTCTGGTGCTTGTCACTTCGCTGCCCCGCCAGTGCCCATGACTGGGCACCCCACCTCGTGTGCCATTTGCAGGGCCTCTGCCCTCGCATCACAGGTTTTGGTTTCTGGAGTGGAAACATAAACAGTTGTGTAGAGTTCTTTCTGTAGTGGAATGTAGAACTTGTTGCTGGATTGGAATGTTGATCTTTGAAGGGAAGATCAGTACTGTAATGCTGGAGGATTAGCTGGAGGTGCTTCCTTTACTTGTTACAAATAAAGTTCCTCATCATCACTATCCTGCTTGTTGGAGTGGATCTTTACATTGGCGACGAAGGACTTATGCTGCGCAGGGGGCAGACAACAAGTACCTCCACCCCTGGATTAATCAGATTTCAGAAGAACCCACTGCTTTGAAAGCTGTGTTTCCTTGGATATGTCGTCAAGATACTAGGTTGGGGTATGTACCTGTATCTTGTTAGAATTCAAGATTTCTTCTACTTTTCTACTTCTACAACGTTTCCAGCATTTTCTCGCTTTTCTAAACGTGCATCAAACGTGCACCTACTTACTGAACTACAATTTCTGTGGAGGAAAAACGTAATTTGTGCGTGTGGAGCACAGTGTGAATTGGATAACTGTCTCTACTTCTTTGAGCCTGAAGGATGAACATTGTGCAACGTTGAACTTGGTCATATTTCTGGGATTTATGATAAAGAGAGATGCTCGTCTACGTGCATTTGCTAAGTTATTAGGATCGAGCAAACTTCCTATTTCCAACTGTATCGGACAATGCTTGTGTACGTGCATTTGTTAAGTTATTAGGATCGAGCAAACTTCTTATTCCTAACTGTATCGGAAAATATTGGCACGTTGAGAATTAAGCAATTTCTTAGAAGTCAACATCAACTAACCGTCATTACAGCATTCCACCACGCGACCAGCATCTTTCAATACTTCATCTGCATTCCTATGCGCAAGGTCCGAGCGTGCGGTACAATATGACGGAGATTACTTCCTGGTTTACTGTGCCCAACTATCTCTAGAAAACAACTTGCGTCACGCATAGCACGTACAGCGGCCATTTTTGAAGGTTGGGAAAGCGTCCAACTGGGATTTCATCATGCATAGCACGTACAGCGGCCATTTTGAAAGGTTGGGAAGGCGTCCAACCAGGATTTCACTTCTTTAAATTGATTCGCGAATATTGCTCATCACGCTCTTTACTCCACAAGAAGAAATTTATCACAATTCTACAGCGTTTGAACTGACAGTAATTTATTTAATTTTGTTATCATTATTAATTACTAATTATTCCTCCACAGGTGAAAATTGTTGGATTTTAACTGACAAAGATTTATCTATTTATTTTAGCCTGTCATTATTTAACTACTAGTTATTCTTCCACAGGTGAAAGTCGCTGAGATTACAGTTCAATAAGAGATAGACAGGTCCTATCACTTGTTAAAACTACAGTCCATTAAGGAAAGATAAGTCCTATCACTCATGGCAGACCAAGGGTTAGCGACTCCTCCTTCCTTTCTTCCCACTCCTGGAGATCCTCCCATTCTTTGGAAAGAATGGAAAAAATTATTCTTAATGTATGTTCTGGCAACGGGTGCAGACAAGTATGGCCCAGTGCGCAAACAAGCTATTTTACTGCATCACCTGGGTGTAGAAGGGCGACGCTTGTATGAAGATCTGCCAGAAATTTCTCTGGGGATGGGTGATGGTCAACCATCTAATGTCTATGAAATGAGTATGCAGATGCTAGAGGTGAGGTTTGTCGCTAAAATCAATGTAGTACTAGAAAGACACAATTTTTTTTGTAGTACTCAGAAACCAGATGAAGATATAGCAACTTATGTGGGTGCTTTGAGGGGACTTTCTTTGACTTGTCGCTTTGGAACATTGGCTGACTCACTTATACGTGACCAAATTGTAAGATGTACTAATAATAAGAGGGTACGCGAGAAACTCCTTATCAAAGATTGTACCTTAGAAGAAGCGATACAAATAGCAAAAGGGCTTGAGCACACAGATCTTTGGATAAGAGAGATGGAGAAATGTAATAACTCGGTGGTACCAAAAGAAGTGATATCGAAAGATATAAACTCTAAGGGATCAGAAATACATGCATGTGTTGATGAAACTAAAACTATAAAAAGTTTAGGGAAAACAGAACCTAGACCTATAGACAAAAGGGTAGATACTTCTCATGAGAATAAGACGATACCTGTGTACACACGTTCAAGGGGTATGATACCGACAACATTCACACGCAATGTTAAATGTTATCGATGTGGAGCTCCTGGCCATATAGCTTCAAGTACTAAATGCATGGCCAGAAATACTATTTGTAGAGCGTGCGGGAAAAGGGGACACCTTGCCAAAGTATGCAATGCCAAAACCCAATATGTACAAGAAGTTGACGATACCTGTGAAAGCGTTCAAGAGCTGATGTTATGTGTAGATGGTTTGTCCTTTCCTAAGGAGGTAGATTGTAATGTTATCAACGATATGGGAATTCCCATGGAGAGCACGGGTAGATTAGAAAAACCTCATTCTATTATCGGCTTAGACATGAACAATGTGAAAATGTTGATTGATTCTGGAAGCCTATACACGCTTTTATCTAGAGATATGTACCTTGAAGTGTGGGGAGAAAAGATTAAAGTAGAAGAATGGAATATTTCAGACATCAAAGCGGTAGGTTATGGGGGAGGACAATAGAAATACTAGGCTTCAAGTGGATGTTAATAACTTTTGAGAAAGAGAACATTTATGGGCGAGTATACTTGATGAAACAAGGTTCAAATTTGCTTGGTTGGTGTCACCAAAAAGATCTAGGGATAATGTTAAATCCAAATGCCAGTGAACCAGTTATATCCACCTTTGTTCACGACGTTAGTAATTATGAAACTAATGTAATGGATAGATTTCCTAGCGTTTTCACTGACAAATTAGGAAAACTAGTGAATTTTTCTCACAAGATTATCCTGAAGAAAAACGCCAAACCAATTGTTCATAAAGTTAGAAATGTTCCTCACTTGATGAGAGGGCCTCTCCAAGATGAATTGAACAAGTTGTTGGATCAAGGGATTATTGAGCCCATTGAGGCCTCAGAATGGTTGGCGCCCATTGTGGTCGCCCCCAAGGAAGGGAATAAAATTTGTTTGTGTGTAGACTTGCGCGATTTAAATCGTAACATATGGGTAGATAGACAGCCGCTACCTAATATATCAGAGATGTTAACTGCAATGGGGGGTGGAGCTGTTTTCAGTGTGATAGACATGTCAAAAGCGTATCACCAAATTGATCTTTGCAAGGAATCAAGACATCTCACTTCATTCGTAACACCGCTGGGAGCCTTTCGTTATTGCAGGATGCCATTTGGTTTAGCATCCGCTGCAGCGGTGTTTCAAAGAGTTATGCAGCAAGTGTTTTCTGGATTGGACAATGTGTTGTTCTTCCAAGACGATGTGCTGGTCGTAGGGAAAAGTGATGAGCATCACGATAAAGTAATGGAGGAAGTTTTGAGACGGATGGAAAAACATGGGCTTACAATCAAAAAGGAAAAATGTCAACTTAAAAAGAAAATGGTGACATACTTAGGTCATGAGATATCTGAAGCAGGGATCAGGCCTAAAAAGAGTATTGTATTAGCTATAAGCGAGGCCCCCATACCACTTAGTAAGGAACAATTGAAATCTTTTCTGGGGTTGGCAGAATATTGTTCCAAGTTTGTGAAAGGGCTCACAGAGAAAGTTGAACCTCTGAGACTGTTGATGAAGAATGGTGTTGTGTTTGATTGGAATGAAAAATGTGATGAAGCCTTTAAGTCTGTAAAGAGTTGTATACTCCATGCTCCTACGCTTGGTCATTTCAATGTTAATGCGAGAACATTTATTACAACTGATGCTAGTGCAATTGGAGTTGGAGCTGTTCTAACTCAGGTGTACAATGGAGAGGAAAGAATTATCGGTTTTGCATCCAGAAGGTTGCAAGGGGCTGAAGCTTCATACTCTGTGATTGAGAAAGAAGCTTTAGCTTGTTGTTGGGGAATTAAGCATTTACACTACTTTGTTTGGGGGTTACCCTTCAGGGTTCGTACCGATCACAAACCTTTAATACATCTGTTCAAAGGAGGGAGAGGTTTAGAAGGTAATGTCACGCCAAGGATTTCCAGGTGGATTCTGTCGGTAATAGAATACAATTTTGAAATGGAATATGTGAAGGGATTGAAAAATGTTGTAGCGGATTGCTTGTCCAGATTGCCAGCTGATGTTGTAGATGCGGATTTAGAAGATAGTGTAGAAGCAATCAAGTGTAATGAGGAGCAAGCGTTTGATAAGGAAGAATGGGAGTCTGGTATTTTGAATGATGTGATTTTACAGGCAGTTATGGATTGTGTGACAACAGGATGGAAAGATGATCAGGTACAAGATATTCGGTTCAAAGGTTATTGGAATGTCGAATCAGAATTGAGTGTAAGCGAAGGGAAGTTATGGAGGAGAAACCAATTAGTACCACCGGTTAGTTTAAGGGGGAAGATTGTGAACATAGCTCATGAGGGACATCTGGGCAGGAACATGACCAAGAGACGAGTTCGACAGTCATTTTGGTGGCCAGGTATGGACAATGATATTGAAAATGTAGTTAAAGATTGTCATGCCTGTGCTAGAAGTGAGAAGACGAAAGTCACAAGGCAACCGCCATTAGCGTGTCCAGAGTTTCCTACACGTCCCTGGGAAAGGGTAGCGATTGACTTTTTAGGACCCATTGTCAAACTGGGGTCACGTAACAAATTCTTGATGGTCTTGGTAGACTATCACTCTAAATGGTTCGTTGTTGAAAGTACTGAGTGTATTGGAACTGAAAGGGTAATTGGATTCATGGAAAGGATATTTATAAATGAAGGGATTCCCAAGACACTTGTGTCGGATAATGGAGTTCAGTTAGTTTCCAAAAGGATGCAAGAGTTTCTCCATGGAATGGGAATCAACCACGAGAGGGTTGCATTATTCAGACCTCAGGCCAATGGGTTGGTAGAACGAATTAATAGGTTGATAATGGACAATATTCAGCTCTCTATTTCCAATGGTTTACTGTGGTCAGAGGAACTCAAGAAATTGGTTTGGTCATATAGGGTAACACCGCATTCAGTGACGGGGGTGTCACCTTTTGTCTCTCTTAAGGGACGGGAACCAGGCATGAAAGAGGTCCCAGGTTGGCTTAAGAATAAAGAGTGTGTGTGGGTAGATCGTGAGGCGGTGAAGAATGATGTGACAGAACAACAACATGCTGTTGCAAGGTATTACAATATCAAGAAGAGTGTCAAGAATCATGATTTTGTAGTTGGAGATTGGGTAGTCATAAAGAGAGGAGGAATTGTTGGCAAGAAAGAACAGAGCCAGCAGTATCCCTCTAGGACAGCACCGAATTATCAATTAGCCCATTAAATTAGTTGGTGATAGTTCAAGTTCACCCTGTGTGTGCACTCTTGAGTAGTACCCGCTGACACAATACTTCCCCAGATTCTGGGGCAAAATGAGAAATAAACAGCAAAAGGCGCACCACTTCCACAAATGTAAATGATATTGAATTAGTCCATGTACATGATGTGTTTTCTTTTTCAAAAGTTCTTCTTTATTGTTCATTTGTTAAAGTGACATTTAAGAAGAGCCAAAGCAGCCGACGCGTTTCGTCCAACTTGGGACTTCTTCAGGGCTGCAAAATGCATATATAAAACAGTATATAAATACCACGAATAACCACATATAATATTTTACAAACCCAACAAACATAATCTGTGACACAAGACAAATTCATAAGCGTGTTAAAAAAAGAAGACAAAACATTACTTTTAACGATACACAGAAGACATAAGGAAGCTAAAAAAAGGGATTGTCAATGAATTAACAGTTGTTATAAATTCATGATCGTCATTTTTCAGTTAACTAATCCAGATAAGAACAACCTATCAACATATAAACATAATTCTGAAAATAACAGTTTAAGAGCGTATATTTATAGAGTTCAGTTGGTTTCTTAACCATAGTCTCATTCCTCAGCCAAATTTGCATGGACCATGTTTAATTTGGTCAGAAAGGTTTTGAGTTTATGAAAATCATCGTGTTATAACCTAACTGACTCAGTAAAGTTTTAAAAGAAAGGAAACAGAAGAAATGAGAGACCCAAGGGTATACCCACCGTAAATGACAGTATACCGATGTATATTTATTTTCTGGAAATTTCTAGAGCATCATTCTACGGCACTAGAAAAAAGCCAAAGTGAGAGGGCATAAAACAGAGGAATTTTCTAACGACATTAAGTATCAAATTAACGTTAGTACGTCATTTGTTGTGATGGCCTTAAGCTGGACCGGAAGAAGTTAACAAGGAAATAAGCGTAAATAATGCGTAAAGAATTAAGTTAACAAGGAGATAAGCGTAAAAAATGCGTAAAAAATGATTTCATAGTATGCGTTAGTGAGCGTTTGTCCTAAGTGGGTATTCCATGTATATCCCCCAAAAAATCTTTTTTATAAAAAAGAGGAAGAGCTCCCCATGGGAGTATATGTACTTACATTCATGATATAGAGAGTATGTCGATTAGAATACAGGTGTATGTCAGACAAATGGCAAACGCTGGTCCCGTCTTTTTAATATAGCACCAAGTCAAAAGTTTATCCAATGATAAGGATAAAAGCCAAAATCTTTAAAATGCCTAAAAATAAAAACACGACAGTCCAATCACCCAAAATGAATCAAAGTGTGTTAAGTTATTAAACACACCCACTCATTCACTATATGTTGGTAAATTCATATTATAAATTAAAAGAAATAGTCTAATAAGTCAAATGGGGTATCAGGTCAACCTAGTTACAACCAAGCTAATAGCATAAGATGGAATGGTCCCATTATCACCATCCCTAATGTTTAAGTTTTGAGGTTATGTTTGCAAGTAAGTCCTAGTTCCAACATAGAAAATCTGGGTAAAGTCACTTTGACATCCAGACATGTTATTCAAATACCCCAAACCCTTAAGTTTTAACTCAATAAAGTCTTAAATTTGTTAAAGTAAAAGAGAAAAATTAGGTCTGCTCAATTCTAGGGAGTGAGACACAATCCAAAGTTCTGTCATGAACCTACCCGAGTCCGCATATTCAGTATCCACGATGGGACCCAATCCGTCAGCGATCTGTAACAAACAAGAGTTGCGCTCGCGTGTTTAAATAGTGTTTGACCCAGGGATTATGAACTCAAAACACCTGGGTTCCATGCCTCGCTGCCGGGGAGATGACGTCACAACACCGTCAGTAAGAAAACTGAAGGTAAACTCGGTTGCCATGTTGGAAGGGTGATGTGTATGAATTAATCTCGGGCGAAACCAAGCACACGATTGAGAATTTCATAACTAATATATACCAGGGACCAGCGATCGGAGAATAGTAAATGCACTGTGAGTCTAGACAGGTGACAGCCCATTAATGGTGTTTTGGCACAAATGTGTCACAACTTTATTGTGAGTCAGAAGGCAAGCGACCCCGCGGCCATGTTGGAAAGGGCATAATTCACGGTGTCGGATTCGAGAGTATACAAATTTGCAACTCGTTATCATAAATCCGGTATATGTGATGATTTCAAAAGCCAAGGATGAAAAGCCCAACGGCTTTAGATCGAAAACAATGTAATTTGGGTATTTTCATGGCACGGGCATAGTATATCGGCGAAATAAAGACTGGTGGCCATGTTGGAAAAGTGAAGTTCACCGCATTAGCTCAAAAAATTGATCATGTGTCTCAGATAAGAGAAAATCCGATATATGTGATGATTTAAAAAGCCAAGGATGAAGAGCCCAACGGCTTTAGATCGAAAACAATGTGATTTGAGTTTTTTCATGGCACGGGCATAGTATATCGGCGAAATAAAGGCTGGCGGCCATGTTGGAAAAGTGAAGTTCACCGCATTAGCTCAAAAAATTGATCATGTGTCTCAGATAAGAGAAAAGATGTACATTAAGGAAAAAAGAGAGAAAGGGGAACCCATGTTGGTTAAGCAGTTGAAATCAGACGCATTCCAAAGTGTCAACTCATCAATAAAGTATCGTAGGGGGTCGCATTGGAGTATGTGCATGTAATAAATAGTATGAAAGAACAGATGTTATACTTTTGGTTATGAGGATTGAGGAAGGTTGGAAAACCATAACTGTAATCAGTGATAAGTTACTTTGTTGCAGAATACCCATCAGAATTCATAGAGTCCAGTGACATAGCCTTTCATAACTAGTTTTAGAGAAACGCACCAAGAAGAAACAACTTGATTACTGTTATGGACATTAGCGAAAAATTGATAAATAGTAGCTATACTGGATAACAGATTGCTTCGTTACAAATTCATACCCAGGAACCAAAGGATCCAACAAAGTTGTAAATAAATAACAAAACATTAGCATTACCAAAGAAGCAGTCAGGGATAATGAGGAGGAATTGTTACTAAGGGTGAGAGCAAATTCTCACAACCGATACAAATCAAATTGGTGAAAAGAGACATTCTCATTATGACCGATGGTTCTGCTTGGAGCGCAGGTAATGTTTCCAAGTGCAATGCTCCAGATTTGAATATGGGGAATTAATGTTACTTTTATTGCATTGTAGTAGATGTAGGACAAAATGTCTTTTTCTTGTATGCTACAAAATGTCTTTTTATTGTATGCTCTTCTTATTTAAAAAAAAAAAATGTAAGGAGGAAGATGTGTAGAGTTCTTTCTGTAGTGGAATGTAGAACTTGTTGCTGGATTGGAATGTTGATCTTTGAAGGGAAGATCAGTACTGTAATGCTGGAGGATTAGCTGGAGGTGCTTCCTTTACTTGTTACAAATAAAGTTCCTCATCATCACTATCCTGCTTGTTGGAGTGGATCTTTACAAGTTGCTCCCAAAGGACTAGCCTGAACACTTAGGTGAATATCCCCTGCACAAGCATTCCACGGAAATTCTTTCCTAGCTTTCCCATGTTGACAAGGACTTCATAATAGCACAGCTCCGCTCGCGACACCGTATGATGTCATCGGAGCCATAAGATTACCTCGTCGGCGTGCTGACGTCAGTTCCACCCATTTTATCTGTGCCACCGAGGCAAACAGGCGGACCGAGACATTTTCACATGTATACATAGTATAATAAATATATATATATTCACTGAAAAAACCATAGGTTTCAGGCACGTTATAGTTCGAAATTAGCATTTAAAAAACGTTAGAAATTCACTGTAAAAACCATAGGTTTCAGGGGCGTTATAGTTAGCTGGACATTTCACTCGTACAAATCCATAGAAATTCCCCCGTTATAGTTAGTTCAGCTAATTATAACTTGCGCGCCCGCAATGCACTGCTGATGATGTCACATATTACATTACTCATGACATGGTCAGTGACATCACTCATGACATCACTGACATCATATCTGAGCCTAACTATAACATCCCTGTAACATTTGGTTTTTACAGTGAATATAAATAGATTGTGCTTGTAATGAAAATCCAAATAAAATGTAGCTGCTGCAAAGTAGTAAAAAAGTCAACCGCAATAATGCGCCGGTTGGCTGTTGAAGATCTAACAGAGAGGTCTGAAAATAAGTGCACTGGAATGCGTGACGCATGGGCTTAGAACGGGCTTCTCCAACGAGTAGCTCGGGAGCTAATGGCAGCTCTCCAGCCAGTAGCTCTCCTATATGCAGCCCGGCATATGCTTTTGCATGGTTGAATTAATATATGTATACCAAAATTGAAAATTTGCAATTGAGGCAAAATACAAGTATCTCCATAACTCATAACCAGTTATGATAACCTTGGTGCCAGTGACATTGCAGCTATGGCTGGTATGTATTACCCATGCAAAGGCATTCCAAATGAATAACGCTTTTTAAAAAATATTGCTGGTAGTCCTGCCTGGTGCCCTGACGCTATAATTTCTGGTAATCTAGCTTTGAGCGTACGCTAATGTAATCACGTCTGATGTGGTCACTATTACAGCACTAATAATACTAGTAGCTCAGAATGGTTTTTAATTAACTAAAGTAGCTTGTAGTAAAGAAAAGGTTGGAGACACATGGCTTAGAAGAATCAGGGAGCATAGCACACACATAAAAATGTAGGGAAGAGACAGTGAAGTGCCATCCAGAAATAGTTTAAGGCACAAGGCAAATGTCATGCCCTGTATTGACTGCACCAGTCAAGCAATGGAGATACATACTGGGGTAAGGATTATGGCCAGATGCTCAACAGATTGCTGGCTCAAATGATAAATGAATAGGTGAAAAAACACAAGTGCCGAATCAAAATAAAATGCCAGTAATTTTGAAACCCAAACAGGTGAAAAACTGAAAGACATCAATTGCTACATATTAAAATTTACTACACAATGAACAAGCAGGACCGTGGTATGCCCATGTGGTCCAGGACATAGGAGAAAATATTTGTAAACATGGACACTAAGTTTAAAATTAAACTCCAGTGGGTAACCAGAGCAGAACAAAATCATGTATCAAAGTTGTATGCAACAATTCAGAATATCTCAAATCTCATGCAGTATTCTGTCTAAAACAAAACCAAATGTGAAATAATAATCAAATGTGAAAATTAGAATAAAAGAAAGCAGTGCATCCAAAATTGTATCTAAGATGTGAAAAAACACAGTGAAAATGGGTGAAGAAGAGGGTAGATGGACTTATTCAAAGAAGTTGCTCGCAGTGTCCTTGTATATACCTTCCTTTCAACCATAGTACAGAGGAGTACAACTTGCACTCATTCACAGATGAGCAACAAGAAGCAATATTTTAAAAAGGACATAATGATCATTGTAACATGCTATTAGCCATTGTATAAATGAATATTCCGTTCTTTGTCTTGGTTAAGCCTGCGTGGGCTAAGAGTGTTAAGATCAATAATCTGTTGTGACTCTCTCTCATTTTCAAAATGCAGTCCCCTCCTCTTGGAATCAGTCAGATCTATTCTATGTCAATAAATTATAGTCACCACAATGTTTGTTGTGGAAGTGCTTTGCCACATAGTATTTGGGGTCATTATGTTATGTCTATGTCTAAGAGGTTCCAATTGAATACAAAACATTTAGGAAATGAAATAAGAAGTGGGCCTTGGAGATTTCTCATCAATGTAATATATACCAGATGCTATTACTGTACAAAATATTTTTTTTTTTTCAATCAATCAATCAACAAAGCTTTATTTCGACACGTAATGTCATAAAAGCACAAAGCACATAAAACAATTACAAATTCATTATTTTTAAAACATGTCGTTAAAAAAACAGTTTAGAATAAATATCTAAAAATGTATTAAATTTTTGCAGCTTTGAGAATTAAAAACAATATTGTAAAAAAGTTTTAATTGGACCTGCTAGATTTTTGCCTGATTAGCCATGCCCATCCTAGGAATTTCGCCACTCCACAGACTAAGGTGGTATTAGTGGTGCTTTTAAGGATTCGCATAGCAACAATGTGATCCCTTGTTCCTAACAGTAGACATGCAGGTTTAAGCCATTTCGTCCTAGGTGATAGGTAGGCTGGGCATGCAAAGAAAAGATGGGAGACGCATTCGGTAACACCAGGACAGAAAGGGCAGTCAGGGGGGGTCTTGTGGGGGGGTTTCCACTTACTAGTAAAGTTGCGAACTGGAAGCGTCCCAAACCTGAACTGGATAAAAAGTGACCTGTCCCTGGGCTTGGTAATGAAGTCAAGGTATGGTTCTAGAAGAATAGTTGACTTATGTTGATAAAAAGCCTCTGTCAACCTTCCAATGTTGGGGTCTCTTTGTTCCGTGGCATCCACCCAAGCCCAATAGGCTCGCTTAACTTCAATCTTTGATAGAGGTTCCCCCGCTGGCCAGTCAGTTATAAGGCCGGTTGCAATCAGGAGTTTTTTTGTATTTACAAGCCACTCAATTTTATGGGCACCTTGTAGGTTCATAACCTCCCTGAGCCCTTCAGCATAATTAGAGAGCTCAGGGGTTCGCCACAGCCGCGCCCAGTATAACAGAGGGCGGAGAGTGGCTAAATCCCTAATTGAACGCCTGCCAAAATCACTAAAGAGTGGTTTAGTCGGGGTACCCCTGGGAAGTGATACAAGTTCCCTGAAGAACTTGTTTTCATTGGTAGTCAGTGAATCAACACAACTGTAGCCCCATAATTCGGCGCCATAAAGTGCACTACCCACAGCCTTTGCTGCATAGATGTTTAGCACTGGGGTAATAGGTTTGGAAGTGGAGGTCCGAAATTCCTTGCCCAAAGCACCAGTTACTCTTTTCAGATTAAGTGCCATTTTATCTATATGAGGCTGCCATCTGAGCCTGTCAGAGATTCTGATTCCCAGATAGTCAAACTCTCTGACACGCTCCAATGGTTTCCCCTCTAGGGTCAGAGTGGAACCAGAGTATTTTGAGGGATTAAAATAAAGGAGTTTAGTCTTGGTGGTGTTGATGACGAGGCCTCTGCGCTCACAAAACAAAGAGAAGCGCTGTAGCAACTTCTGTAAGCCAGACGGAGTTTTTGATATTAACAGGGTGTCGTCTGCGAAAAGAAGTGCTGGAACTTTATCGCCCGCCAAAGCGGGAACATCCGCTTCAACTTCAAGCAAAAAAGAGACCACGCCATTGACAAATAGCGTAAAAAGTGTTGGCGCCATGACACACCCTTGCCGAACCCCTCTATTCACTGGGATTTTATTTGTTTTCTGGCCCTGTGATCCCCATCTGATGCAGGCATAGTTCTCTTCGTGCATTCGGATGAGGAGTTTCAAAATGTAGGAAGGGATGCCCAGCTCCTCCAAGATTGACCACAAACGGTCGCGGGGGACCAGGTCAAAGGCGGTTTTAAGGTCAATGAACGCAAGGTATAAAGCACCCTTGCCGATAGAAACCGTCTTCCAATGAAGGAGCATTAACCTGAAAGCTTGGTCAATGGTGCTGGTGCATGCCCTGAAACCCGCCTGGAACTTGGTTAAAATCCCTTCCTCATCCACCCAGGAATGTATCCTCTCCAAAAGAACCCTGCCAACCAGCTTCTGACCCGAGTCGATTAAGCTGATAGGGCGATAATTCGCCGGGTCACCCCTTAGGCCCTTCTTGAAAATGGGGATTACTTCTGCACCCTTCCATGACTCCGGCACCGGGGATCCACTCAATAGGCTGTTAATATAAATGGTAAAGAACGCAGCCCAGCCTGTTGGATTTGCTTTAAAAAGGTCTCCCGGAATGCCATCAGGACCTGATGCCTTGGCAGATACAATCTTATCTATAGCGGTTTGGACCTCTTTCTCCTTAATGCTGGGGAACAGGACATGGTCATGCGATCTTTCTGTAATCCCAGGGGTGGAGAGCTGGTCTACCACAACCTCAGGATCTGCGTACAAGTTCCTGAAGTGGTTGAACCATTCCCCATCCGTGATGTGATTAGGGATTTGCGCCTGGGCACCGCTGGATGATCTCCTCATAATAGACCAAAAAAGCTCGCCATTTTTTGCTTGGCTCGCTAATTTCAGGGAGACCCAACGCTGTTCTTCCCAGAGTTTCTTAGCAGATACGAGGGCTTGCCTGTAAAGCTGCCTCGCTTGCCTAACCTCAGCAGAATTATTAGATTTAATTGCGGAAATTAGGCAATTTTTCTTGGTTCTGCAGTCTTTATTAAACCAATCATTCTCTCTTACAGCTCTAGGGTTGGGTTTTTTCCTGCGGTCAATAAACAGTGCCCCAATTGCATTCGTAGAATCCACATAGACTTTAGTATGGCTAGAGATGTCCTCAGATAATGAGGAAAGCCTAGTGGTATAGTCAGCAAGAATATTCTCCAACTCAGAAAGTTTGCTGTCGCTGAGGGCGATTTTAGACCATTTAAGGAATCTTCCACAGTTAGAAGGCTCAAGCTGTTTAGTCAACAGCTGCATGCCTAGTAAAGGGGAGATAGCCTGTCTATGCCAGACTTCACGCATGGAGAGGGACAGGGGATTATGGTCACTGGATGTAGATGGAATTACAGCCATATCGACTACAAATTTCCATCCCCTCTTGTCAATTAAGATGTAATCTATTCTGCTTTGGCTGCCTACTCTATTAAAAGTGTTAGCGCCCACTAAATCAGAAGGGGTGCGCCCGTTGGCAGCTCTTAGGCCGAATTCCAACGCTAAGGCGTTCATTTGAATTACGGCAGGGGTCCATCTTTTGACAGGGTTCAAGGAGAGTGAGGGGATATTCCATCTAGTGTCCTCATCGTGCGCACCCAGTAAATCTTCTGCGGCAAGTGGTTCAAAAGAACAGTTGAAATCACCGGCGACAAGAAGATAAGATTTCGGGGTGCATGCAGAGAGTAACTCTGTGAGTGCTGAGATGGTGAGCGACTTAGCACCCCCTTGAGTGCCACGGGAATAAACGTTGAAAAGTTCCCAGGGTGGACTATTCTGGGTGTCTTTAATAGTGAGCCTCATTATATCAGGCGTGGAGCGACCATCAATGGTGACCTTCAGGTTAAGATCCGCCTTGATCCATACCATTAGGCCACCAGAAGGGCGCCCACGACCTGACGAAATAGCTGGGATAAAAAAGCAACAGAACCCTGGTTTGTATATTGGATCTACGCTCCAGGTTTCCTGGAAGATACATATATCGTATTCTTCTATGAAGGTGTTCCAGTCAGGGAGATCTAATTTGTTGCGTAGACCAGCAGTATTCCAAGAGACAATCTTAAGAAGACTAGGTGTGGATACCCCGGAGGTTGAGGAGTATGTGGAATAAATATGCGGGGGATCAGAGCTACTGATGGGCCTCGTCGGGCTCGCTGACATAGTAGGTAGGTTCAGCCCCATAAGATCAGGCACTAAGGTGGGCTCTGGGGGACCAATTGCTGAGAGGAGTGGAGGAGGGGCTAGGGTGACTTTACTGACCTGCAGTCAATCGACAGCTTCAAGACTGCTGAAGCGATTTGCTGTAGGCATAAAGTCTAGGGGTGGCAGGTGTATAAGCCGACTCCCCCGTGGATAGCCTCTCCCTTTTCCTTTTACAACTGTCCAAGACTCTGTAAAATGACCAGGTGGATAAAAATAGGTTAAAGGGAGAGTTAAAATACTTGAGCCTGTGGTGGTCGACCTCCAATTGCAAATATGCTCAACTGTTCTAGTACCCTTAAAGTTGATTAGGATGCAGTCACCCTTTATGTTTTTAGCTAAGTGGCCTATCCACGGAACCCGTCGCACCATAAGAATTTTGGCGCTAATGTGTGGGGGTAGTGGTCTGTTTATGTTAAGCCAGTATACAACCCTATTCCTTAAGGTTGCTGGCGACTCAGATACATTACTCTCCAATTCAGGCACTCCTGCCAAGATTACAACATATGGAGCTGTTTCAGGAGGCAAGTTGGGAATGTTAGCCATGGCTATAGACTCTGGAGTTGAGAGCCTAGCAGCCTCAAATAGTTCAGTTTGGCTGTGCAAAATAGATTTCCTTGAGTTGCCTGCTCTAGGGGGGGCGTTAGGTGTGGTTAGGGATTGGCTTTCAGTTGGGGCCGGTGGCAGAAGTTTAGGGGCTAGCGGGACTTTCTTGACTCTAGAGATGGCAGTTGGGTTAGGGACCTCTGGCCTAAGAGTAGAGCTTAAGGCGGTGGACAGACCCCCTAGAATGCGTTCGATCCTGGCTAGATGTTCTTCAATTTTAAGAAGTCTATCCTGCACAGGACAGAGAGAGGACCTAATTAAATCCCGTATGTCGTGCAAACATAGAGGGTCAGGAGTCCCACCCTTGGCCGCTACGCTTTGCCCATCTCCCTCCTCCTGACTTATTAACCTTAGTGGTGTAGAAATAGGATGGGGGGCAGGATCATCCAGTAGGGCCCCCTGTGGGGCTTGCTCGATGATATCAGGGGTTTTATTCATTTTTCCCTTTTGACTTGGGACCTTGTGTTTGTTTTTGGGGCGTTTGCCCTTTCTGCCAGTGCTAGGCGGGCGTCCTTGAGTTGTTTTGGGAATAGCCCCCAAGTTGCGCTCCCGAAGCTGCCTAGTGCTACACTCCGGGGCGGTGCTCTGGGCAGACGGCAGAGGGCAGGGAGACAATAACAAAGAGTCTAGGACCAGAGACTGGTCCTCCACTAGACTATTAGCAACGATTCCACTGGCTGGCAGCTCCTGGGCTGATGCATCTGTGTCAGATCTAGCTACGCTTGTGGAAGATAAAGATTGGCATGGTGGAGACCGAACATTAGCGAGGTATCCCAAGGACGACCTTCTGGCGGCTGCCAGATCCTGGGAGACGCGGCGCTCCAGAAGCATTATTTCTTTGTCAATGACACAGTTAACTTTAGTCACAAATTGGTCCATTGTCCCCGTAAAATGAGCGTTTGCCACCCTAGCTTTGTTGTTCTTTGGTGGCATAATGATGGACAAT
The DNA here is from genome assembly GCF_964204655.1 of Triturus cristatus. Classification (NCBI taxonomy): domain Eukaryota; kingdom Metazoa; phylum Chordata; class Amphibia; order Caudata; family Salamandridae; genus Triturus; species Triturus cristatus. Next base: position 713,686,025 of record NC_140588.1, on the reverse strand, counting down.
TGGGCAGACTGCAGGGAGAAGTGGTACAACAAGTGCAGAAGCAATAATTAATAGATGATCAATTTCACAAACAGTTTTGTGCGCGAGGCGCCCGTGGAAAAAAGTGTGGCAACAGTACCTTAGATGGAGTGGAGTGCAGGAAACGTTAAAGGGGTTGCCCAGCCCAGACTGTTCCAGGCAGTGACGGGCAAGGACGGGCCCGCCCTTGGCCCGGGCTTCGCCCGCGCGCGTCCCGCGCTGCGTGGGGCCTGAGAGTTATTTATACAGCCCGGGCGCTGCCTGATGACATCAGCGGCAGGCGCCCGGAGCTGAGGGTGCTGGGAAGTGTAGTTCTGCTGCCTCCCGGCGATGCCCCAGATCGAGTGAGATTCGTTATGGCCCCGCTGATGAAGCCGTTCCCCTCACGGCGAGCCTGGTTCCAAGTAGTAGCAGTGGTGAGTTCAAAAAGCGCGTCCCGCGCTGCGTGGGGCCTGAGAGTTATTTATACAGCCCGGGCGCTGCCTGATGACATCAGCGGCAGGCGCCCGGAGCTGAGGGTGCTGGGAAGTGTAGTTCTGCTGCCTCCCGGCGATGCCCCAGATCGAGTGAGATTCGTTATGGCCCCGCTGATGAAGCCGTTCCCCTCACGGCGAGCCTGGTTCCAAGTAGTAGCAGTGGTGAGTTCAAAAAGCGCGTCCCGCGCTGCGTGGGGCCTGAGAGTTATTTATACAGCCCGGGCGCTGCCTGATGACATCAGCGGCAGGCGCCCGGAGCTGAGGGTGCTGGGAAGTGTAGTTCTGCTGCCTCCCGGCGATGCCCCAGATCGAGTGAGATTCGTTATGGCCCCGCTGATGAAGCCGTTCCCCTCACGGCGAGCCTGGTTCCAAGTAGTAGCAGTGGTGAGTTCAAAAAGCGCGTCCCGCGCTGCGTGGGGCCTGAGAGTTATTTATACAGCCCGGGCGCTGCCTGATGACATCAGCGGCAGGCGCCCGGAGCTGAGGGTGCTGGGAAGTGTAGTTCTGCTGCCTCCCGGCGATGCCCCAGATCGAGTGAGATTCGTTATGGCCCCGCTGATGAAGCCGTTCCCCTCACGGCGAGCCTGGTTCCAAGTAGTAGCAGTGGTGAGTTCAAAAAGGCGCGTCCCCGTTTTTTTTTATTCAACACAATAAATATTTTTTTCATTTTTTCATCATTTTGTTATATAAAATTAGTACTGATATTTCATTATTCATGTTCAAAAATGGAATACAGCGTATCTTATTTCATTCCATTGGTGTTATTCTGTTTTAAACAAATCCTATTAAATCCTATTCACCCTCTCTTCCCCATTCATACACTATTTATCTGACAATGTGATTTAGTACAGAAATTCATAGCATATGTTGTATTTTGAGGTAAATCAATGTTTGTCCAATCTTTTCATTACAGATCAATAATGATTAGTGTTATCCATGATTCACGTTGTGGCCTCATATGGAATATATGACAATTTGCTAAGGATAAGTTTTCACCAATGGGAATGTAGCCTCTGTTTCAATCGAAGAATACAATCAATATAATCATGGCTAAGATCAGTCGTGTCCTATGCGCGTTTTGGCTTTGAGCCTTCATCAGGAAGCCACGTTTGATGTGAATCCTAAAAATATACACAAATGCATCTGAATTACCAAATACAGGTCCTACTTCATATAATTATTTTTAACTATGCAATTAAAACCATGGTGTGCCACAAAAGAAAAAAAGAAGCAAAGAATAAAATTTAAATACATTCTGTATTTCACCCTATGTGAAAGAAGAGAAAAAGTAGCTTTACATAATACTCCAAAGAAGATCTAGCTCACAGTTCCAATTAGCAACCGATGTAGTATGTACCATACATACTGCATGCAGTTTATAGATCAAAATATAAAAGAACAAAGAAAAGGATGAATTTGAAACGAGGTATAGGGACCTTTATCTCCCAGGTGATGAACAGCATAATGACAAGGAAACTCTGTTACTTGATAACTGGAGTTTGCAAGTGTAATTTGAACTGGTTGACCAAATACTTTGCGTAATACAAATGGTCTGTAGACCTAACCGAAGAATAAGATACATAAACGTGTTGTGTACTTGGAGGTTTAAACATTATTAAACATTATTAAGCTCACATACACGGAGGATTAAAACTATGTTAAGACGGCCGCCTTCAAAACACTATGTTAAGATGGCTGCCATCATAGCACACCGCATAAGGGGCGTTGTTAGCGTTCTTCCGCAACCCTAAACTCTACACGTATCCAATCAGGGCTTGATTTTAAATACCATAGCCTCACATCAAACAGTCTTGACTGCCACCACAAAACGGGACAATCTAGCCGGCCGTTATACACGCTACCGGCATATCTCCAGGCTGTCATTCATGGGACTCCAAAGCAGACTGAATATTCGGGACCGGCAAACTGCACCACAGTAAATTAAACATGTGTGCCAGTTAAAGGAGAACCCATAATCGGATAGTCGAGCATCTGAATTTTTCAGGCAAGCCAATGTTAATGCAAAAGTAGCGATAAGCTTTTTGATATGGGTAACACTTAACCAGCTTCAATGTATATCATATCAGCACCTAAATCCAACGCGCTGTTCTTGAATATGCGCAGCTTTGCCTTTAAGTATAGTATAAGCGCATATTAAATAAAGCCTTTATCACTGTCTTAAATCTAAAATTGGACATAGCTTTTAAGACTCTAAGTAGTCTATATAAAGTCCATCTCTAGACTCATAAATAGCCCCTCTCAAATTTTCTTTGTAGACAAGACTGCATGTCACCTTTTAATCTTGACAGGAGATTCAAAAAACTATTGATATTGGTAAGCATCTGCAAGCTTTGCTTGACCCTTAAACCTCCCAGTACACAACACATTACAGTATCTTATTATTAGCTTATTCTTCCGTTAGGTCTACAGATCATATGTTTTACGCAAAGTATTTGGTCATTGCATAGTTAAAAATAATTATATGAAGTAGGACCTGTATTTGGTAATCCAGATGCATTTGTGTATATTTTTAGGATTCACATCAAACATGGCTTCCTGATGCAGGCTCAAAGCTGAAACGCGCGTAGGACACGACTGATGTGGAAGAGAGGGTGAATAGGATATAATAGGATTTGTTTAAAACAGAATAACACCAATGGAATGAAATGAGATACGCTGTATTCAATTTTTGAACATGAATAATGAAATATAAGTACTAATTGTATACAACAAAATGGTGAAAAAATAAATAAAAATATTTATTGTGTTGAATAAAAATTATTTTGTACAGTATTAGCATCTGGTACATATTACATTGAGGGACAAATCTCCAAGGTCTGCTTAGTATTCCATTTCCTAAATGTTTTGTGTTCAATTGTGATTTTCTCCCTGATTTAGGAACAGTTTTCATTTTCAGGGGTACCTCTTTTTTGCTCACACCTAAGAGGTTTCAAGCCACTTTATATTGGCTGCAAAGATAGTGCTGCCAATGTATCATACATTACATGGCAGACTAAGGCATACATCACATGGTGAGTACTGCATGTCAGAAACTGATGAAAGATACATGTGTTGCCATTCAAGGTAGTGTAAATCTTGGTAGTATTACTGCCCTTACATTTGAAAATCTTCAAGGTTATGTTCACGTATACCTTTAGTGAGGATGATGTCACTTCTTATGAGTATGCCCCTGAATGATTTGTCTTTACGAAATGTGATTCTGGGTTCTGTCCAACCTTTTGATCAATCACAGGAACACTCTTCAGGATTGACCAGTTTTTTGACAGGATGTGTGTTACCCTCTTGGGGCTGTTTTTAAATGGAAGTAGCACTCTGGGAGTGGGTTTGTCTGGTTCAGGGGTAGTGTTGTTAAATAGAAGCTGTTCCCTGTGAACATTGCCAACTCAGGTGATGGCCTTCTTCAACACCATTCCATTCGAGGTAACCTCTTTCCCTGACACTGCAAACCATGGATTCTTGCACCGCCAGGCATGCTTTATTGATACTGCAGTTTCTCCATGCCAGGCTACTTAATGGACTGAAAGTAAAATATTAAGGCTTGAAAGTGCATATATTTTTAATTAGACATTAAACATAGAACTTCCAATTTCAATTCAAATCATTTAGCTATATAGGCCCACTGTGTCTATTGTGCCTCATCTGATTGTAGGACCATGGAAAGAACTACATATTCCACTGCCCATGGGTTACTCTACCTCATCTGCACTTCAGTTGGGACTAATGAAAGAGCTTTAGTGGCTGGCTTAGTTTCTGACACTATTCTTATTGGGGTTCTACACACACTAGGTGCACACCTGGTAATAGTATAAATTCATTTTTGTATGACAGACTATGCACATATATTTGCTTTTTTCTTTGTTTTTCACCAGGGGAAAATATTTTCCCTGAGGCGAAACCCCTTGTGGGAACCCTTTCTCCTCCACACCCACGAATATTAAGGATGTTGCCTTTCTCTACTAACCCTTGAAAGTGATAAACTATAGCCTTTGAGAGGAGTGCATTTCTGTTTCCAGAGAGGGAATAGGTCAGAGAGAAGTGTGTGACTTCCCACAAATATGTATGTTTTTGGGTGTGCACAAACTCAGGGTGTTCCAGACCCGGAACACTCACTTCCCCACTTGGTTGCATTCCTGGAGATGATTCAATCACAAAATCTTCATGTGAGTAAACCCTTTGTTGAGTGCAAATCCAACTTTGTAAACACAGTTAATGATCATAGACTCGCAGTTTGTGTATGAAAAGCCAAAAACACAGGCGCAAATAGCTTTGTGAATTGGCCTGTTTCTTAAACATTTGGCTATTGAACAAATGGACAGTCACTTGCTACTTTTTCTTTACCACATCTGCAGTAAATAAGGAATGGGACGAGGCATGAATGGGGAGGTTAAGCCTTTACATTCCATATACATTCTCCAAGCCTATATGACATGCAATTTTTGTATAAGACGGTGCGTAAGCGATAATTTTTCTTGATTTGCCATGTCTCTGGCCTTGTTTATCCACATATAGTGACGATATCCTAATACAGAATTATTTGGCATTTGGCAGAATTTATTGAGTAGATGCTGCCACCTTCCATTAAACTTAGTCTAATAAACCTGATTGGTATTAAAGCAAAGTTGACACATTTCATATAATCTTGACCAACGCTCATAAATCCGAGGTCATCAGTCCGAGTCGGACTGACCTATAGGGCAATCTGACAGAACAGTGTGTGGGGCGTGGTTTTGGCTGTTTGTAGGCCTGTTTTAAGTTCTGGTGGGGCGTTTTTTTCTCTGATATTACCAGTTCATAAACATTCTCTGTAGCAATGACAAATGCATGTAGGTGCTCATATCTTGGAAAACACATATACAGCGTGTCTGTACAAGTTCAAAACTGCCCTGATTCGCAAATGTGGGCACCTTATTTAACTCTGATTCACTAATGAGGGGCACATTTATTTTGGTGCCTGGGTCTATTTTCTGCCCCAACTGACCCTGCATCAGTCTGACCTAAAGGCAAGTTAATATCTATATGGCTTAAACAAAGAAGTCACGTGCTTATAAATTAATAATACTGTTAATGATAATAATAATGGCTTTTTTTATATAACACATCATACTGCAATTCTGCTGTTTTTAGGCGCAGTAAATAAAATATATTATCACAAAACAAAATAGCTCACATGTTTGCATTTGCAATCTTCAGCTACTTTTCATATAGATTTCTACTCCAATTTGACTTTTTGGTTACGTAAATGCGTTATAAGTTTTGTGTTGTACCATTAATAAAGCATGTTCAAAAATGGTATACATTTTCAGGGGATGTAGTTAGCTTTGCCAATAAAGGGCTCTCAGAAACAAAGGTGCCTATTTATTAGAGGTTTGCATTGCGTTTGTACCATGTAAGGTGGTGGATGCACAACGCACACCTTAAGTAAGATCTATGAAGCTACGCAAAGCCGATTGGCGTGGCCCGTAGTGGTTTCATAAATCTGGAGTAACGCAACACAGTGCAAATTGCTGTCTTGCATTACCCTGCCCTGGAAAGGCGTTCCAGGGCCGTTGTGTGGGTGCTCCCGTGCAGCCCCATGGTCTTTGACGCATTCCAGATTTACCAGTACTGGTAAACCTGGGAATTTGCCAAAAAGTGACGCCTTCCCAAGGAAGGCGTGACAAGGAGAAATATCTCTATTTCTTCATATTTCTCGCTCTTTCAATGAGTGCTACCGTTTGCCGCACACATAGAAAGAGTAATATGTTTCCCAAGATTGGTTTTGTGCAGGAAGGTGGCCCTTTTTGCACAAAAACATTCCTGCATGCAACACAGGCACCCTTGCACCATATTGCAAGGGTGCCCGTGTTGGTGCTAGGCAGCCAAAAGGGTGCCAGCGCATGGGAAAGGACAGAAAGAGCCATATTGGCTTAGATACGGGCCATTCCTGCCCTTTCGCTGTTGCGCATTGCAGCGCTGCAAGGTGGCTTACTGCGCTGCACTGCATGACTTCTTCATAAATGAGCCCCATAGTTTCCTGTAAATATTGTAATCTTATCACATCAAGCTGAAGCCTTCAAATATATCAACAAAAATTAGAGGCCCATGTATTTTTTCGTAGGCATAATTTTTATTCAATGATAATTTGGTAATGGATGGTGTTTTGCTCACCACGAGTATTTAAAGGGCTATGCGTGATCACCACAAAGAACTGGCGGCTGCTGTCGACCTATTCACAGCACGCGCCCTTCATTTCTGAATATTTCCGCTCTTTAGTTCCTTATACCATATTTAGTTCTGACATTTTCTAAAATATCAAATCATTCAAGGAGGAAATGGAAACAAATCTAAAAGACAGCATGATTGCCATTGTACGTTGTAACTTGTTACTGCTATCTTTGCAACAATATTCATGTTATTAATGCAAGACTATTCAGCTAGCTTTTCTTGAATTTATCTTGCACATACTCCAATATTGGCACCAGTCTGCCCATAAATGTTTGTTTCCATTATCACCCTGCATCGTATGAGCATTCATGTAATTTTTACATCTCAAATAATGGAATAGCTGTATTCGTATCCCCAAAGGATGTCCGAGTTTAATAGTAACTTACAGTTGCACAAGGTACTTGTTACTTGAGCTCTAATTAATATCGGCTTCTTGAACCTTAAATGTCTTCTTCCTCCATGCCAGGTCTCCATTTGTCAGTGTGACGGAATACTCACTCCTGAAAAACAACATTGTTCAACTGTGCCTAGAATTAACAACCATCGTGCAGCAGGTAAGAGGGAAGCCATCTTGTTTTACATATATTGCGAGGAGACAGAATCTAGCAAGGAAATCTTTTTCAGAAGTGGCACTGCAGAAGTCCCAGATAGTGGTTACTCTGGGGTTCAAAGTTACCTGGCACAAAACAAGCACCTAAAAATTATGTTAAAAAGGTACTCAGTTGAAAAGATTTCAGTGGAAGCTCATGACAGAGAATTGAGCTTTTAAGTAAGTGGGGCAATTGCGTAGCGCCCTATATAGCTGAGGTTTTACCAATAGGTTGCAGGAAGAATTGCGAGAAAGTCACCACCTATTTTCAGCCACAATAGGACATATCCCTCAAAGCTCAAATACTGTATGCAGTTCAAAATAGAATGTGGTCCACTGTGTTGAATGTTGCTGACAGATCTAACAAAAACAGAGTGGAGGCATCACCACCTCCTCCTGCTCCTTGACACAAACAAGCTATGCACCTATTATTGGGCTGATAGTGTGATCTTTGAGATTATTAAACATGCACATCTCTGGATTTGGAGTGTGTTGACTTGCTACAATGGTTGTTGTAGATTTCAGGTTGAAGATCTGGTGGATGTGCTTTAAAAAGAAGGATCCACATATGGCTAATTAAGTTAACGAGTCGCTACATTAAGCCAAAAATGTTGGGGGCAATAGCAGATTCTAGAGAAGCAAGTTACCACTTTCAGTACCTCATATTTATCTTATCCATGTATTTCAAAATTGTGGGCTCAAAGTATGAACAACCTTTCTCATAACGGGATTTGCAATTTCCTCACTTGTGAATGATTGGGAATGTTGCATGGTGGCCTGTACTAATAGGCTGCATCAGTGATTTTGTATTTATGCAGGAGGGTCACAAACACCTACCTAATTGATTTTAACTAGTCAGATTGCACCTTCTGCGATTGTGGCAACAACATTCATTTTCTGCATTTGCATTAACAAATGAGAAGCATTTTTTAAAAGCAGCCCATGTCCACTAAAGGGACAATCAGTGCTTTGAAAAAAAATAATATTTCCCATTTGGAAAGACAGCAAGGACCATGCTCCCCGCGAGACCGTCTTACCCGATTCCTAAAGGGCAACTTGTCCTCCAGAAACTACTTCCTCTTTGCCAATCACTTACCTACCAAACCTGGGATTCAGTAAATGATCATTAGTTTGCAAGCACAATTGTGGCCACAAAAAATGTAATTATACCCCTGAGACTTGTAAAGTAGAGAGGCACTCTCCTTTTTGTGATCACAAACATCCTTTTATGATTTGCAAAGAGTTTTCCAACTCAAAAAATTGTACTTTTACATTGTAAAACGTACTTTTGCAGTAAAAAACCCTATGATTTTGTGTACCACAGGGTTTGGGATCACAAAAAACCCTATGTACGTTAGGCCCTGTAAGTGAGAAAAGATTGTTATTTGAACCATAGCAGTGACTTTTGGTAATAAGCATAAGTGTTTGATAATGTGTGAGAAGATAAACAGCTGACACAGTGTGAAAGAGTTGGATCAATTATAGTAATAAAAATTACTTTTTAATTGACCAGAATGTAATAGTCACCAGTAAATCAGAAAAACTGTGCCTCTGGTCCACCCAATCAAGGTCATTATCTGGAAGGAACAACAGCAAGGCGCTTATACAGTCTTCTCAAATATGTATTACATGCATGGTGTTCATTAATTTCCTTTTCCATCCAAAAGATGTGGTGCATTTTTTGAGGCACAGTGAGAGCTTTACTTACATAGTATGTAGATGTAACATTCATAGTGGTATATTTGTAGCATTTTAATTAAGATTTATAATCTGTTTTTACTTCTAGATAATATCAGAATGACATTCTTCTCAAGATTATGGGTCCGGTTTAGAGTTTGGCAGACAGGAAAATGTCACAAACATGATGAATTCCCCTTTCACCTTATTACAAATGCATTATATCCTAATGCACTTGTAATAAGGTGGACAGAATATCTGTCAGGTTTGTGATGGAGTACCCATCCTCCATACTCTAAATCAGGTCCTATGTTTTTCTATACTTGGACACTTTAACCCTTTACTACGTGTCTTGAAAGTAAGAAGAGTTATTGTTTGGGAAGGGTTACCTGGCCAAGATCTTAGCAGAAGCAACTAAATTGGAAGTAAAGCTGTATCTTTTGTTACAATTCTAAATATATTGTGCATCTAATCATCTAGTCTTCCAACCTTTTAAACAGATTGACATTTTTCTTTCATTCAAATTCTACTTAGTTCACTTTCAATATATTCCTTTAGAGATTTTTATAATCCAAATCTCCTCATCTGTTTGACACAGCAGTCTAGGAATTACGATCTGTACCAGACGTTTGATTGCTGTTAACATATATCTCCAGGTACCCACCACTTATATTATGTATATGTCGGGCAATTAATCCACCATCAGATTTTTGATTTTTCCACCATAATTGACATGATTGGTCTTTTTTGGGTGCAGAATGGTAAGTTAATGAGCTATATGCATTATATCCATGATTTTTTTTGTAAAGATTTTAATTTGAACAGTCAAATACAATGCTTAGATTAGAGTCAAACAGCCTCACAAAAAACATGCAAATGAGTGGTGGTAACCAATAAAGAGTACACTTAATGTAAGAAATTGAGATATTAGTTGAGTGGGGTGAGTACCCACCTTGAATATTAACCACAGCCCTTGTCAGGGTGAACCACTAGAGTCTCTATATAAACCGAAGCTCAACCAACCGTTAGCTATGGCATAGATCAAGTAATTATGCACTACCAAAACAGTCATAAAGCCAAAACACAAAACAAGAAAACTTCCAAACCATTTTAGAAAAAAAGAGTATGTTTTAATGAATAAAATTAAACCAAAATGTGATGACATAAGAAGAAAAACCGGAGTTATGAATTTTTAAAGTTTTATATTAAAATAGTGCCCAAAAAACATAAAAACACCATCCACAGTCATCTGGTTGCGTTTCACCGGTGCAAGGTAAAGGGACCACGATGGAGTGCGGTTTGGGTACAGAAGCCAGGTTCCACCAAGTTGGACATTTAACCTCTGGACTAAGACTCTGAAATGGAAGTCAAAAATCCTCATTGGACAAACCAGGAGGCTGTGGCTAAAGAGGGCTTCATGATGTCCGATAGCTGCTTGATCAGGTCCTGGTGAAACCATTTGCTTTTGGCAGGAAAGTTCTGCGTGGAATAAATTAGAATTGCGCACCCAAAAAAAGGTCCCTCGCGCAGTGAAAATTTCTACCTTTAGACTTATGGCCTATTTTAAAGTCACTTTGTGACGGAGTAGCCCGTCTGTGAAACTCTAAATCAGGCCCTTGTTCAAATTTTTTTGGAGCTTGGATTCTTCTAGCGGGGCAAGGCTGTAGGCTGTAGCCAAAAAGGGCTTCATAAAGCCAGATACCATCTTCGTGAGGTCCCACTGAATTGGATTTGCTGCTGCGGAAAACCCCTACGTGAAAGCAACCTGATTCTTAGGTCCAGTAGCAACACATATTTGTCAGATCGGCTTGGCAGGTTGGTCCCAGTCATCCATGGGTTTTTGAAGCCAAAATATTTTTAAGTCCCAAGTTTCAGGAGATGGTAGGATGAGTACACTTTGAAACCAGCTAAAGATCCAGGACCTCGGGGACAGCACTTGGGGTCAAGACTCAATCTAGTAGGTGCCAGCAGCAGGGTTCAAGGTATTTCCAATTGGAACTGGTCAGCTGGGCATTTGAAGAAAAAGGCCTCTTTTAAATTGCTGTGTACCTGTAGCTTGAACAGAAGTCCACTTATTCGGCCTGGGTTCAAGAGGTAGAGCAGGTCCAGTCTTCTAGGCTCTTCTAAGGTGACAAACTGCAGGTCCATTCCTCTTCTGTTCTTCCACAGGTCCAAAAATTGTTATGAGGAGGGTACTGGGGATGCCACGTTTATGCCTGGCACCAGGCTGTGGGTGTAGAACATTCCTGGCCCCTCCCTAACCAAGGAGATAAAGGTTCCCAGGGGGTAACCTTGCCCACTTTTGCAGCTGTTCTTGTGTGCCCAACCACAAACAATCCTACAGTACCCTCTCTTCATAAAAAGATGACAGAACCTTTCTTCCTCTGTGCAGAACTCCTGTGCCCACTGCAGAGGTTTGACCACGGAAATGTGCACCCCTCTTCTGTGGTCATTCTAAACCAGTTGTGGGAGCAACCCTTAACCACGTGTTTTTGGTGCCTGCCTGACTAGGAGAACAAAGTAGGGTCCTGCTCAGGTGTCAGCTAACATGTGCCCGAAATTTGCAGCTGTTTCCTAGCCCGAGATAGCATAATTGAATGTGATAATGGAGCAGCCAGCTTTGCCACAGTGAAAATTGAGTTTTCATTGTAGGGATATATGCATCATTAAACTTTTGCATGTCGTGCTTTTAAAATTCCATGCTCCCTGCCTTATAGGCAATAAATTTAAGCAAAGATGGGAAAACCCAATTTACCAACTACCAATCTTATAGACAATAAGGCATTCTTTTGGGTGCAATATTTGAACGAAGGTTTAGACCTGTCAAAAGGGTTACTTTAACAGGTCGATTTTCAGTTGAAAACTGCATTGATAGGCTACAAATGGCAGGCTTGCAGTCATGTTTGCACTGTCACTGAACTAGGTGCCACAATGGGTGATGCAGCCCACTATTGACATTTAACTTATCGGCCCTAGGTACACTTTGTTCCATAGATGAGGGACTTAGAGCTGAGTTAAAAATGCCAATTAGAGCTGCAGTCAGCAAAAACAGTCAATGCAACAATCTGTACATATACCAAACAAAACATGGTTATAGCCAACTCTTATTATAAGAAATGTATATATATTTTTCATATCTGATGGTTGTAATCTCAGTATACATGGGCGTTATTGATATGAACCAAAAACAAGGTTGATAGAGATGGGGAAGGGGTAAAGGTTGAACTGTTAAGACAGGTAGAGATATGCAAACTGTTAGCATATTCGCAGTTAGCAGGGGAGTGGGTTTCCAGTGGATAAAACCAGTCAAACATTAATTAGAGTACGAGAGTTTACTGAGGGAGGGAATAAGGTTGTCTTGTCAAAGGCATACTTGAACATGCTGGAAAGAGTTAATGGTCTTTTAACATTGAGGAGTGTGGTTCGAATATGACACTTTACAATGCATGTCGTTACAACGCATGTCGTTACAACGCACAATCCATTACAATGCAATTACTATTGTAACTCCGCCAGGGCGTTACTTTGTGGAATGCGTTGTAATGGATTATGCGATGTAATGACATGCGTTGTAATGGTTTTCGCATTGTAAAATATTCATTGTAATGACACGCCTTGTAACGCGTGCGTTGTAAACAATGTTTCCTGTGTGGGTCAGTTGGATTAAGGATTTGGGAACTTACTTCATTAAACTTGACAACCTGGTCATTAAGTCTATATATACATTTCTCAAATGTTGGGATCAGGCACATTTCAGTGAACCATGTGTGATGGTATATCAGGTTATTACCAGCGTCATAAAAGGTAGACTTTGGCAACCACAAAGGAGGTGGAGAGACATCTCCTTCAGGTGTAGGTAGTTTTAGGCACATCTGAGAAGTCATTTAGCATCACCAGCTTTGTTGATGATCTAAGGGTTGAGTTCCCAGATTTGGAAATAGTGCTGTATATCAACTCCCACCTAGTAATCAATGGCAGGAGGGCATGCCCAAAGTATGTGGAGCAGTGCTCCCTATGCTTGTTGGCACTGCCAACAAGTCACCAAGTGACTGAGTTTTCAATGCATGGAGCTGGCCCAGTCCCAGTTTTGCAGAAATCTTGCATTAGCTTAAATGAAGTCTGGCCTCTTGTATGCTTTAGTCATGTTACTCTAGAAGGGAGGCATAGTCATCTTCCAAGTAGTCATGCCATGGAGTTTTTTACCTAAAGACTCTCATTCGAAAGTATCTGAAAAAAAGCGTTGATTGATGATTTGGTATAGACCCAACACCACCTCTTGGTATTGACGCCAGGATCAGATGTTCAGGATGGAGGCTGTAGAAAGTGTGAAAGGTGTCTGGTCAAGTATATCCTTTAAACAGCATATATATTTACAGTGTGTATTTACAACCTTGTCTGGTGTCAAGGTCAAAATCTGTTTGTAATTATTGAAATGTTTTGACAAGTTTGTACCCAATCATTTGATTAATGTGAATACCCACACAAGTCCGTGTATAACCAGAGATCCTATAAGGAGGCCACTGTTGTTGCACAGCAGTACTGAAACACACAATTAGTAATTTAGTTTCAGCTTTCTATGTATTATTTTCCATGCCGCCATTGTTCATCAAATAATTGGGTTAGACGATGTAATGCTGTGTGTGCGATACTTAATGCCTAAGTCGGAAGTTGTAGCAAGTGCCATTGAAACTGTTTCCATAGGAGATAGACTATGTGTCCTGGCCAAAATAGATCATTTGTGACAGCTGTTTGGTAACCAGTAGAAACGTATAAGAACAGTCACAAGCCCCCTATATGAGCACCTACCTACAGTTTGTGCATCTTCAGGTGGGGTCTTATCCTCTGCGCCCAGAATTGAAAGAGAGAGTGTCTGTTCAAGCATGAGAATGTGATGCACTCCTAAAATATAATTGTAAAGGGAAGCATGTGTTATTTTGATGATTTGCACTCTGCCCCTTAAGGAGCGCTGCAGGTATGGGTATTTTTCAAAGTCGAGGGCAGTTGTTGAAATGAGGGGGCTCAGATTGTTCTCCAAGGTATGCCAATTGCTCCTGTTGAGAAAGATACCCATATATTTATGATTCTCTGGGAACCCGCATAGCTTATTTCCAGCTATAGCCACCTTAGTCATGACTTTAGAATTATGTAGGACTTCTCACCTATCCCAGGTTACTGAGCAACCTTCCTGGTCTGTACTCCTTGATCCTTCCATGTGAACATTAATTAAGGAAATATGTTTATAGCTTGTACAGTGCACAGTGTACAGTGCAATGGGCCTTTGCCTGATTTTGGGATCAGCAACATGAAACTGTGTTGGAAAGTGACATCAGTGTTCCCCTAGTCTTGGCTTTGTTGTATGTGGCATGAAGCATCTATGTTAATTTTGGTTTGTCTAGTTTGTAAATTTCTTCAAAGTAACAATCCTCGCCTGATGATTTGTTGTTTGGCAAATCTGTACTGACGTTCTGGATCTTGGCCATAGTAATTTGATCCTCTATTGGAAGCCTTCCTTCTTCGAGGAGTGTAGGCAGCTTCAGGGACAGGAACCTCTCCTCTTATTCCAGCAAGTCTGGCTGTTTGTATTTTTTTAAGGCCTTAAAGAATATGGAAAGGTCTCAACCATGTCAAGTAGAGTGGTGCTAAGTGTTCCATGTTCATTGTACACTGCATATTTGACAGGTTATACATTTTTTCTGTCTGAGTTGACCCTCTAGGAGCCTATCAGATTTCTCTCCTTCTTCATAATAGTGCTATTTCAATCTGGAGAGCACATAACAAGCTTTGGTGAATGCATTAGGTTTCGCCTATATCATTAAAAATAAGCTGTTTTTGTTGTAAGTTGTAGCTTGCTGAGCAGTTGTACAATATAAGTTACAGAACATCTGCTAAAGTGTTATGACTTGTTTATGTGCAAAAAGGTAACATATTGTGCTGTCACTAGTAGTATAGCGTGGGTAAGTAATAGCAACATTTTGAAAAGTTAAATGAAAGAGGGAAATTATAGAATTAATTAATGTAATAACAATAATATGTGTTTAGAGGATCTCTGGCAACTTTTGAGCCCGGTGCCACTGCCCCTGTGGCACCATTCAAATCATGCCCCTACTGCCTGTAAGATAACTGCATTTGTGACTGACTGTTCATTAGTAAAATATAGCAATATTTGGTGTTTAGAGGGACACCTAGAGCTTTGGGCTCTGGTGTCACTACACCTGCTGCACCATTGAAATCCTGACCTGAGTGCCTGCAAGGTAACTGCACTTGTAACTGCTTGCTTAGTAGTACAATTTAGCAATATTCTGCGTTTAGTGTGGTCCCTAGAGCTTTTGACCCCAGTGCCACTGAATCTGCTGCACCATTCAAATCAAGCTCCTTTTAACTGCAATTGTGTCTGCATGTATAGTTGTAAAATATCACATTATCAGGTGTTTAGAGGAGTTCTAACAACTTTTGGGCCCGGTGCCACTGCACCTGCTGCACCAGTCAAATCGTGCCCCTTTCAGTTGCAAGGTATCTGCATTTGTTACTGCCTGTTTAGTAGTAAAATATAGCAATATTAGGTGTTTAGAGGAGTTCTGACAACTTTTGGCCCAGTGCCACTGCACCTGCTGCACCGTTCAAATCATGACCCTAGTGCCTGAAAGATAACTGCACTTGTGACTGTCTGTTTATTTCTAAAATATAGCAATAATCGGCGTTTAGTGGGGTCCATGGAGCTTTTGGTCCCAGTGCCACTGCACCTGCTGCTGAAATCATGACCCTAGCGCTTGCTATATAACTGCAATTGTGACTGCCTGTTTAGTTGTCAAATATACTAATATTAGGTGTTTAGAGGAGTTCTGACAACATTTGTGCCAGTGCCACTGCACCTGCTGCACCATTCAAATCATGACCCTGTTGTCTGCAAGGTAACTGCACTTGTTAGTGCCTATTTAGTATTAAAGTATAGCAATTGTAGGTGTTTAGTGGGGTGCATAGAGCTTTTGGTCCTGTTGTCACTGCACCTGCTGCACCATTGAAATCATGACACTGTTGTCTGCAAGTTAACTGCCCTTGTGGCTGCCTGTTTAGTAGTAAAATACAGCATAGCTCTTGTATATTAACATGCGATGTTTATTACAAGAGTTAGAATTTGAAGATAATTACCAAGTAGATGAAGTTGAAAAAATCAATCCAATAATGCCTACAAAGTGCAGAGAAAGGAAAGGTACTGAGGCATGAATAGGAAATGCCACAAACGTTCTAAGGCTAAAGCTCCTGCTTTACACAACTAAGTAATACAAAGCAAGCATTTCAGCATACTGTTAGAAGCTGTCTGCCTGGGAAGAGATCTTATCTTTACAGCGAATAGACCTTAAACAGTGTAAACAGCTTTAGTAGCAGTATCGTAAATGTGTGCAGCAAGGGGAAGTTAGCAAAAAAAAAGTTCCACACAAAAGAAAATGAACACAGTAAGTCACCAATGGGAACTAATAAGAGCCTCCTGTTAAAATACATTAAATGCAAGAGATTTCACAAGCACAGCGCACGCGCTGTGCAGGTGAAACCTAAAAAGGGCTTTAAGAGCAACTTTATCACTTTGAATGTCACAACGTATTTTGATGTTTGTCATATTCTCTGTGAGGAGCAATAAAAGCACTCCCTTGCCTATTCTGCTCTTAATGCACCATCTGTTTTACTAAGCCTGAATCCTTTATCTTTCCTCGCTATGTTTATGTTGCTATGTTCCTGTGGCCAAGAGAATTTGTGCCAAGGATACAGAATCAAGATTGTCTTTTAGAGAAGTATTATTGTGAGATTTGAAAGTCGGATGGATCCAATTTCCACAGTTTTGTCCCACATGGAGAGTCTGGCAAAGACATAACACCCATCTGGGTTAGTCTACGTCTTCAGTGTTTTGCAGGATATTGATGAGTTGGTGTCAAGTCAAGGGGGTTATGCTACTACTGCACACTGCTTTACCCACTCACTCTTTCCTTATCTAGTCAAATTCAGATAGCAACAAATGAGTTACTTGTATGAATGTGTAGTGTTTGTATGTTTAGTCTGTAGGTAGTTACATTTTCTTTTTTCTGTTTTATATAGTGGGACAGTTCGCGCATGTTAAATTATGGTACACTAACTTGTTCATGACTTACCTGTGGTTGGTCCATGTTATATTGCCATATCACTTAAAAGAAAAGGAATCGATGACAGGAGAGTGCCAGTGTACAACTGACAAGTAGCTTAAGGACTATGACAAACAGTTGTATAACATTCTTCTAGATGAGCAGTAGATTGGAGTTGATTGGTTGGCCGGTACTGTTGGGCTAGCGTTTCTGAGGGTATGAGAATGTCTCCATGTTTATAGGTACTTTGTACTTTTTGTGCATAAGATACCTGGAACTCGCATGTCAGCCAGTGCCATAAGGTTAATAATGTAAAGTCAGGGTTAAACTGTTTTAAAGTGAGTATTAGGCAAAATAGGTTCTACAATACAGTGCACAATAAAGGGTGGAAAAATAAAGCAGAGGTACTAAGAACAAAGTAAGGTTTGTCATGAGCAAGATTATATCAAACCTCATTGTCTGGAATGTTAGGAGATGTCCCACAACCAAACTGTAATGAACATGAAACTGAATCATCATTACATGAAGATTTTAGCAGCAATTTAGACTTGTCTCATTATGTGTGCAAATAGTTGGTCTCTTGGGCAAGACCTTTGAATAAACGTTAATGTTTCCAAATCCACAGGATCAAAAACATCAAAGAAGGGGTCAGGGTCATCATGTTCTGTGTATTCAGAAGCTTTGCCATCTATTGTGCCAGGTTTCAATAGTTCATATAATATGTTCTTCTGTTTAGGTCTTGCATAGGCAGCATTTACGCTGCCTCTTCGAGACATGCTGTATTCAGGTATGGACTTGAAGCTGCAACCACTTTCCGCCAATCCTTTTAATTGGCTCCTGTCACTGTCTTTTGTAAATGGTTGCTTTTCATTGGTCAATAGGCTTAGTAGTCCAGCCTTTTGTCATCTTGTAGCCTCCCATGAGGACTATGAGCACTATTTTCTTAAATGTCTTTCTTCTGCCTGCAGCAGGACACGCTCAGTGACACACATGCCACTTCCAGCACAGCATGCATGAGGCCACACTTTATCTTTAAATATGGCGGCTGCGCCTTTCTTTTATTCTCCACGGCGTTGCTCGCAGGGTTACTCACTTTACCAAATGCAGGCCACATGACTGAGGCACACCAATACAGCCCGCAACTCCTTCAGCTGCTTCGGAGTGCTATTGGTGGAGTGCCGCACAGCACCACTTCAAAGCACCTCATGTCATTATGAACAGCTCTAGCCCCGTACCCTAGGCACGTCAACATCACATGTATCAGCCGCACTTCATAAATACACACAGGGGTCCAGCCTGTTACAAAGCAGGCAAAGAGGCTGCTTGCTGCCTACCCTCATTTACTCCCACTCACTTTCATATTAACGGTTTCCTTTACGGAACCCCTGAGCACAGAATCGTGTTCATTTTCCCACGGCAATACCTGTTTGGCTAGTGACCAGTGGTACACAACATGACTATCGGGACAGGAAATGTCTAAAATACACGGAATTGATTCTAGCAGTGGGGTAATGTCATCTATGGGTTCAGACTTCATAGAAGAAATAGGGAAGAAAAAATGCAAACCTGTTTTGAATATATGTAATTGGCTGCTCAATCTGATAGTGGCAGCAGTTTACATTAGCTCGCATTACTAGGTACCTGAATCGATTTCCCTGAGGGAATACAATCTCTGGCAATTACAGGTTTTACAGCGTCTCTGTGTCTGGAATTCCCCAGGCAGCAAATTCCAGACGTGATAGCCCTGGGTCAAAGGACACCAGAACTGGACCTGACTGAAGAGCTACTGCTACGATCATCTGTTGCACCAGTCCCTCATCCTCCTGGAGCATGGGGGAGGGCAGCATACACTTCCTAGGCTGCCCCCTCTACTCCTCCTTCAAGCAGTAAATGGAGATTTGGGTATGTTAGGTGCCTTGGAATTTGGACAACATGAGGAATTCGACGCACGTTCCCTGGTCCCAGTTATTCGCCACTGTTGAAAAACCACTAGTAATCTCTATATTTTAGTGTGGGGAGATAAATCCTCGATTTCAGACCCCAGTACCTCAGCACTGAAATTTGAGGGACGTATACTGTGTGCCACTGTGTGTTTGTGCACATAAAGCTTCTAATACAAAATGCAATGCAAATTCCCAGTGGGCTTCTCCTGCTCTCTCTTCACCCTCCTCCTTTAGATGCTGTGGAGCTGTTTAATCATAGCTCTGTTTGCTCCACTCCCCCCGCACTTAGGCTCTTGCAAAATAATTTGCAAATTCACTAGCTCAAACTTACAGTAGTGAAAGACCTATTGCATTGCAGATGCTTGTTATGTTATGGGCTGGGTGCCATTGTGCTTACTATTTGTTTACATGGAAAAAGAAGCAGAAACTGCATGGTGGCCATCATAAGTGAAGGGGCTGACTTTTTCTTCCAATTATTGTACTTATCCCGCTAGTTGATTTCCCAAAAAGATTGTGTTTCTTAAGTTAGCAGGGTTATGAGGTTTCTCCCTGTGGAATTCAAGACTAGGCATGAAGGTCATGTTCATCAGATAGGGCAGGAATTGAGCAAGGAAGGCTGCCAGGTCATCCCCTCATACATTCTCAGAGATTTCATAAAATCTGATGTTATAATGTCCGCAACAGTTTTCCAGGTCAGTGTGCTTTTTCGGCCAGTGCCAAATGTTATTTCCCCAATCACGGATGGTCTAGCCATTGGTCCTAGGTGTGTGGCCATCACTGGAGATCCCTCAGCCCTAATATATCTTATTTACCTCCAAGACTTCTTCCTAGGCTTTCTAATCAGTACTCAGTGAGGTACCAACAGTGAGATGTCCATCAGAATTGTTTCTAGACTGATATCTGTTGGTTGCGGTCAGTGCCAACGGTTTCCCACCAGTGAGTGCCTCAAAGAATGATAACTTGCTTGGATTCACCAGAGAACAAAATCTTTCTCCAGTAATTTAGAGTCACACTCTTTGTGGAGGAGGTATCAAAGGAGACACAGAGGAAGATCACAGCTTAATGTTGTCAGGTGTATGGGTGCATCATACGTTATGTTGTAGGTATGAGAATGCACTCAAAATATATTAATGGTTAGAGTCTAAGTCCTGGGCACTAAATAAAAACATATAAAGCCTTTGAGTGTTATGGTAGGTGGAGAGCACACATCGAAGAGTGTAGGTGGCCCCTAGGTGTTAAAATGTACAGGGGGGAGGGACCAAGATCACAGTTCTCCCTCCTCACTCGATATGGTTTAGGATAGAGTGCTATGGGCCATTATAAGAGACACTTAGTGCACGGTCAGGGCAGTTTCCAATAGGTGTCTAGTTCTCAGAGTTGCACTGGTGAATAGGGAAGAGAGGGACACAATATTAGTAACATGTGGAGGAGCTGCTCCGAAACAGATATAGGTTTTGTTGTCTCATGGGAAAGTCAGAGTGTGTTCCTATGCTCCATCGATATAGAGTGAAATAGAGCAGAAGTATCTGGAACCACTGGGTGAGCTGCAGAAAACTCTAATACTTCAGGCAGTTGATCAAATGAGCTAGTTTGGGTATCAAAAAGGTCTATTTCTGGCACTGCAAGTGCCTAGACAGCAGCTCTGCTGATAACAGAGAGGGAATGGCATGCACACTAGTTCATGGTTGCTGTGGAGCCTCCTGTATGTTCCTTTTCAATCACACCATAATCTTTCCTGGAGTTGGTGTGGGGGAGCACTCACAGGGTGGCATCCGCATGTGGTAAAGTGGCATTGTTGAGGCTGTTGGGCACCAGGCATTTCAATCATCTGAGGCCCTCACAGTGGGACTGTCACAGTGCTCGCTCTCCAGTGGTACTGGCTGTGTCAGAGGGCCTCTGTTGACAGCAGGATGGAATGAGTGGAGGGAAGGTAGCTCCCATGTCATTCTTTGTCTCTTTCTCACCCAAACTTGAGTCTTCTGGCAACTGAGTTGCACTTTCCCTCATTTTCCCTAGTCATAAGCAGAGCAGTAATAACATCAGGGTACCAGTACAGGAAGTAAATCAGTAGATAGTGACTGAATGTGTGGAACTTTATACATGAGCTGTTAGCTTGATCACAGCCACGCCAAACCTCTACAACAGATTCTTAGCTGCATTCACCCACACATGTGATGTCAATAAATGTCAGTTAAGAAAACCTGGGAGCTTTGGCGACTAACTGTATATGATCAATTCAAGTTTGTGTGTGTGTGTGTGCACGCGCACGTGTGTGTGTGTATGTCCCTGGCACTGCGGGCAAAGACTATTCAGCCATACATTTGTGAGAAGCAATAGATCCCTCACTAATGTGTAAACACATTAATGCAAATTGGTCCCTATGGACTTGATGCCCTCCAAAACCAGTCAAGGAAATGTTGACATACTTGTATGTGATAAAAATGTCTATTAACCGTCCTGCCATGCTCACAGAGACATTCACCTAGGCTTGTCTTAAAAAAATAGCCCACCTACTTTAGTCACAAGATTTATAATTCTCACTTTTTCTGAGAAGCACATCATCCTATCCTTTGGTCAAAAAGAACTGGAAACGATTCTCTTCCTGGGCCATCTTCATTCATGATTACTTTACTTGCTGATGACTATTGTTTCATCTAATATAATTTTTTCACATTCTAGGATCAGTTGTTTTTAAATATCATTGTTATATGTCCTCGTGCAGTCATACACATGTGTTCTCTGTGTATATAGTCACTGCATATTTAGTCCTTTCATTAAATTCGGGTGCCTTCAATTTGTCATGCTCTTGTGTAAAGTAATTTGACTTCTGATATGCCCTTGTATGGACGACGTACAACTGCAAAAATAAAAAATATGCACCTAGCTCCTAAAAACATTTACTTTAGTGATATTTATTGGGACCTGTGATGGTGCAGTTGTTGAACAGACACATACTATTTTATACAGAATACCAACCCTTCGCAGTCGTTAAAAAATAAGAATTAGCATATTTTTCTGTACGTTCCTCTTACTTGTCAGGTTTTACGTATTCTGTTTTCCTTTTATCTGTTTTTGAATTTTCTATAAAACAATGTAAGTATGTGCCAGGCTTCAATAATGTAGTCTCTCTTTTCTAATGCTGACTGTCAAGGGACGAGTGATGTGCAGCTTGTGTACCCTAGGCTCTTAGAAACCTCCCTTTTATTTTGTACTGATTCGAAATTCTAATGGGAGCAGGGTATACAAAGTAATACACTCCTCAAATCCCACAAATTGTTGCGTCGTGCGAGACCCTTTACGCTAGGTTTGCCCTTCATTTATTGTAGACAAAGTGCTTTTGAGTGTATTTGGCTAATTTGTTTTTTTTTGCTGACTTTCAATAGAAATAACAGATGAAGAGCAGAGGCGCCCTGCAATTTATATCATAACACAAATTATCCAGAGGTTTTTAAGATGGCAATATATTATTGCTATATTCATAAAAAAATCATAAAATCTGGCCTGTCAGTCTGTAAACATTGAATTATTAAGACATGAATGTTTGAATATTCTTGATCCCCATTAAGAATTAAGAATGTTGTTATTGGTATATTATTTTATTGTAGATCTTTCGGTCAGGATTTCGAAGAAATTAAAATGAGACAAACGGGGCCTGCAGAGATTGCGGACAAAAAGTTCTTATTCATTAAAATAAAAAATGAAGCGATTGATTAGAATATTTCACAACATAATACAAGCTCTGATTTCCCTCTTTTAGTCCCTGATTACTTTGCTGGGTGGACAAGCGTATGACTGGCATTGTGTCGGAATGGAAACCGACTAATAGTCGGCGGTTCCCTCTGATGAATTAGGATTTGACTGCCCAAGAGGCGGTTGGAAACATAAATGTTTCCATTGAGGCTTGCGCAGTGGATGGAAAAGGGTCGCAGCACAACCCGCATTGGAAAAATGAATGTTGGTGGCGGTGGTTGGACCGCAGCACTAGATGTCGGTTGGACCATAACCAACAGGCTGTCGGTTGCGGTCCGAACTACATCATAATGAGGGCCTTACTGTTAAATAACCCCAACACGTTCTACCTAAAATTGCAGCTTATTACACTACCAACAAAAATGGAATGGTATTTTGTGCAAATATTTGTACATTTAATTTTGTTTTTTTTTCTGAGAAAGCAACATACCAGCAGGAAAATAAAACACAGTCGAATTTCGGGAGCATAATTTCAGTTAATGTGTAAGGATTTTTCACAGTACCTTGGGGAATCATAGTGCAGACAATTGCACAAGAGATGTCCTAGTTGGTTCTTATATGATTTTTGCATCTTTAACAGGGTTCCGGACAGTTGTTTTGAAAAATTGTTTTGATCGCTTTCCCCCTCAGACCATGGTAAAGGGGGCAAAAAAGAATAAAG
Organism: Triturus cristatus; assembly: GCF_964204655.1. Taxonomy (NCBI): domain Eukaryota; kingdom Metazoa; phylum Chordata; class Amphibia; order Caudata; family Salamandridae; genus Triturus; species Triturus cristatus. The sequence goes on along the minus strand of NC_140588.1, from coordinate 713,662,578 downwards.
TATATGGGCAGATATACCAAACTGTCACCCAATGCGGTGCAACAGACAAAAATGCTGCGCTGCTTTGCGTGACAGAGAGGGAGCAGTACAGCGCCATATCTACAGAGATATGGCAGTCTCCTCCCCTTTCCCTAGCACTGGTGCAGAATTTTGCTGCTGTGCACCACGCACTCACCTTTGTGCCGTAGTGCAAGGGTGTGTTCAAGAGTCTAGCATAGGTATTGCACTGGAAGAGTTCCCTTCCAGTGCAAAATGCTATGCCTAGACAACTTCTAGAACTTTCCTATTTTGTATGTGTGCAGCATACATGCCAAACTGGAAAAGAAAGAAGAAATGAAAACATTTCTCCTGTTAACGCCTAGTTTCAAAAGGCATTATTTTTTCATGCAAAACCTTGTCTCACATTGGTACATGGGGTTTTGCTTAAAAAAGGGTGGGTGATTGAGTGGGAATGCCCATATAACGCCCCCTTGACGCTAAGTAACGTAAGCTTTGCACTACGTTTTTTTTTAAAACTTTATTTTCCAATTTGTCGCATATCAAACTATTTAGACATGGTAGTTCACTGTCCGTTTCAGTATCGTTGAAACATCAAAACAAATAGCATTGTTGTACATTGCAATACACACACTACCATAGCTTACAGTGGATAATAGTTGGCCATTCTATAAAAACGCAGTCCCTCAGCCCCAACCCATACCCTCATTGCGGCCACCATCCAGCCAACGCTCATCCCTGGAAATCTTGGATTCAACAGACATATAGTGCTAAACATTTGAAAAGTATCTGGCATGATGATGGGTCCCATGTGTACGCCCCACAATACAAAGGGGAGGAGATCTATCACCCCACCCCCTCCTGGTTGCCCCTTTCCAGTTGTGAGGTGGATGCCTGCCATAAAGCCTCCACATATGTCCGGTAATGTCTTTAGGGCGTGAAGAGCTAGGCATAGTGCTGGTGTAAACCTTGCTGTTAGTGCTGCAATAAGCCAGGCTATGCAGCCAATTCTGAAGTGTCGGAACTGACTTGCGACCCCACAGTAAGGCTATTTCTCTTTTGGCCAGCAGCAGACAGAGGGACGCAAATCTTCTAATCTTTCTGAGGAAGTTAACTGTGTAGCCCAGTAAAGCCACTTCCGGTGTAGGGATCAGAGTCAATTTGGTCATGTCTCCCAGTTTGCTGTGTATCTGTTCCCAGTAGGTCTGGATCTTGGGAGGTGTGAAAAAACTGCATGTGACGCCGAGCATTTCTGGCAATTGTGCGGTCTGGACGGATCTAGTCTGTGTGCTTTGGCAGGAGTGAAGTATATTCGACGTAAGAACTTGAAATGAAGGAGTTTATGCCTGCTGTTAAGAGAGACTTCCTTCGTAACTGCACAACACTTGGCCCACTGCTCGTAATTGATGGGGCGACCTAAGTCGGATTCCCATTCTTTCCAGATCTTGTCATCGTTCACCGGCCTCATCCTAGCACATGTTTTATATAGTTTAGACATTAGATGAGCACTATTTGTACTTTCGATAATCAACGTTAGAGGGGTGAAGGATTCAGGTTCAATTGGGAAATCGGGCAGTGTGGCGCCGAGAGCCGAACGGATTTGGCTCAGCACGAAGCTGTCCATAAAAGTTACGTCTTGGAAACGGTCGTTCTCGGACACCACGAAAATAGGCCCCGCTGGATATAGATCTCCCAGTTTCGCAATATCAAATTTGGCTAAGGTGAGGTGTACCAGATTTTCGCCGGTTATTGGCAGTTAGCGAGCATTAGGGAGAGGTAATGCAGAGGAATATAATGTGGTGGTGCCGGTTAGGCACCTCAGCTTTTCCCAGGCCCAACTGGTGGTGGAAACTGTCTGTATGTCATTAGGGTCTCGTGGAACGCCCCTGGGCAGCACTGTGGATAGCCGATCTGGCAGGACAAAATCCGCCTTTGGGCAAAAAAATGGGATCCTGGCATCCGGATGAAACCAGGCATAGGCATAGCAACATTGGGCCACTAGATAGTATAATTGTAAATCCGGGCGCCATACCCCCCTCTGTCATATGGAAGAGTGAGCACTGGCCAACAAACTCGTGCCTGCTTGCCACCCAAGAACAATCTTATAAGGTGTGTGCACAGAGTCAGGAAAAAACTGTTCGGCAGGGGTATGGGGATGTTATTAAAAAGATATCAAAATTTGGGAAGCACTACCATGTAAGAATCGCGACTCTGCCAGCAATTGACAATGCCAGACGTAGCCATCTCTCAACCTGGGTCTCGAGGGTGCTGACTGCCTGCCCATAATTCAAGCAGATTATCTGGGCTGTATCTAAGTGAATATGGACACCCAGATACTTGACCGAGTCAGAGCACCATTCCAGGGGAAACTCGCATTTCCATGGAACCGTACTGGATGTTAAAGGAAAGATCACCGACTTATGCCAATTAATGCCTAAGCCGGAGAAACGGCCATATCTGAGTATTTCCCTAATGAGTGGCTCCAAATTCATCTGGGGATCTCTAACATAGAGGATTGTGTCATCCTGGTAAAGCGAGACTAGGGGGGGGGGCTGTGTTGAATTGCAATCCTCTCTGTAAATGCCGTTTTTGAAAATGACGTATTAAAGGATCCATGGCCAGGATAAAAAATAGAGGAGACAGGGGACAGCCCTGACGTGTTCCGCGGGAAAGTGAGAAGGGACGGGATAGAGTGCCGTTCAGGTGCAGTCTTGACATGGGCCGGCTGTATAATAATGTGGTGGTAGCTATAAATCCTAAGGGCATGCACATGCGGCGCATAACAGAAATGAAGAAGGGCCCCTTCAAAGAATCAAAGGCCTTTTCTGCGTCCAATAGGATTGCGGCAGCCGGAACCTCCGGATTAATTCTGTGGAGGACAGAAAAGAGAGTCCTAAGTTTTATCAAGGTGGATCGGTGGGGAACAAAGCTTGATTGGGCTGAAGATATGATAAATTCCATCAACTGGGAGAGGCAATTTGCGATTATCTTAGCTAAGATTTTATAATCTAAGTTGAGTAAGGATAGTGGTCTGTAGGATCCTCAAAAAGACGGATCCTTCCCAGGTTTGGGGTGGAGAATAATGACCGCCTCCGGAAGCGTGTTAGGCAATATTCGTTTCTCGAGGCCCTCTGCATAAACCTCTATTAACTGCGGTGCCAGTATGTCCTTGCATGCACTGTAAAAGTCCCCAGAAAAGCCGTCCAGCCCGGGGGCCAAGTAGCAGCGGAGGGTATCAATGGCTCCTGGCACATCAGCCTCAGATGTTGGTTCTGCTAAGAAGTCTTGCATATCTTTTTCAAGATAGACCAGTGCAATCTCAGACAAACAGGCTTTCTGTGCCAAGGGGTCACTCCCTGCTTTAGTAGTGTATAAGGCCGTGAAATAATCTAAGAATTCGGCATGAATCTCTGTGGTTGTGGTGAGCAGCAGATTCGTGGAAGAGTGCAGCTCGGTGATGTAGGCTTTGCTGTATGTGAGTCGGAGCGTCTGTGCAAGCACCCTCTCAGGTCGCTCTCCCTCTCCATACCGCCTGGCGGTCTGATACTTGCCTAAGTATAACATCTCTCAGTCCACTGTCTCCCTGTATTCAACAAGGCGGGCCAAGTGTCGTCCTGTCAAACTCAGGACCGGAGAGTGTAGCGTTGTGTTATCTAAGTCCACGAGGTCGCGTTCGATGCGCGCCAAAGTGTTGTGGAGATCTTTAATACTCCGGCATGTTTGGCAATGCAAATGCCCCTAATGTAGGTTTTGAAATCCTCCCAAAGTACTGCCCATGTGTCTACTGAACCAGTGTTAATGGAGAAGTAGTCTTCAATAGTCTTGCGCACTTCTGCATTGAAAAGATCATCTTGGAGGGCGTGGCTCTGAAACCTCCATTGCTGCTCGAATGCCTCCGGGCGCATGGCCCTCAGGTGAAGCATCACCGGCGAGTGGTCTGAATATGTCCTTGACCGTGTCACAAGAGACCTGAACCAACCAGAGACGCCAGGGAAGACCAGCCAAAAGTCAATTCTAGTCCAGGTATTATGTTGGCCAGAATAATGGGTAAAGTTTGTGTGGGCCGAATTGCACAGGCGCCATATATCTAGAAGCAATAGCTGCTCACGAAGGTCTAAGAGAGCACGGCGTGCCCGTGGTTTTGTGTCTGGCGATGTAGCGGTGCTATCCAATCTAGGGTCAAGGAGCAGGTTGAAGTTCCCCCCACCAGCAACAAATTGGGCTCTAACCGACCTAGCTGGGCATGTTTGGAGTGAAAAAATTCAGGGGAATCAGTGTTCGGGGCATACACACACACACTAGTGCCGTACTGTTTCCCATGAGTGAACCTGTGACGATTATGTATCTACCATCCTTGTCCCCTATGACGGGACCGGGACTGAAAGGGACCCTTTTATGAATAAGGATGGCAGTGCCCCTGGTGTCATTGCTGTAATTAGCAAAATACCTGTGTGCACCCCAACTAGCAGCAAAGCGGGCTGGGTCTGATTTGGGTAAATGCGTTTCCTGCAAATAAGCAATGTCCACATTGTGTCCAATTGGATAATGCACCACCTGCATCTCTTGTGATTGTCATTAAGCCCCCGAACATTCCATGAAATTAGGGCTAAGCCAGAGGGACCATCTGCGTTACCCAGCTGAGCCATCAGGAGAGTGTGTCAAGCGTGCCATGAACAAACAGAGGTGAAAAGGAAAAGACTGCGACAGTGAACAGAAGTGCAAGCATCTCTCAGTAGTGAAACAATAACAATTGTCCCTCCCCCACCCCCCCACCCAACCTCACTATGCCCAAAGCGAGGCAGATCCATAAGAAGTAGCTGAACATGAAGTACCAATTGACTTTACCCTTGAATGAGAAACCTTTAAAACGGTGAATCAGCAATATCAAGAACAAACCCAAGGTATACACCATGAGGGGTGGCAACGCCACGTCAGTCGGCCAGCCATTTGAAACATTGCAGAAATATGAATGGCATTAACCCGGTGTCATCTATAATACGTAAGAGCTAGCAACACAGCAGAATTAACCAGTGCCGGAGCCAGAGAAGAGATCAACAATTGCAACTGAGCCACTGTGAGAGGGGGAGGCCCCCCCACACTTGTTTCCATTTGATTGTTATTCTGTCTGTAGGCATGACAAAATTCCTGCACCTCGGTGGGATTGTCGAAAATTCGAGCCCTACCACCCACATCGACTCTCAGCCTGGCTGGGTATAGCATTCCATATCTTAAACCCAGGTTTCTGAGAGTGGCCTTGACCTCATTGTATTTATGGCGAGCATCTTGCACCATAACCATAAAGTCCGGGTAGAAGGAGAGTTTGGAAACCTGCCAGGTGGTGTCACCTTGTTCCCTTGTGAGGTGCAGTGCTGTGTTCCCGTCCCGGAAGTTCATAATACGTGCAATTATGGGCCTAGGGGGGCATCCAGGATTAGACTGGGGCCCCAAGGACCGGTGTGCACGCTCTATTACAAACCCAGTGGTGAAGGATTCCTTTCCGAACAGGTCAGGCAGCAGAGTCACGACAAAAAGGTCCATTCGGCCTGTAGCGGTAGTCTCCGGCACTCCCAGTATGCAGATGTTATTGCGCCTACTTCGCGCTTTGAAGTCCTCATTTTTTATTGCCACCTCCTTGAGGATTCGCTCGACGAGTTCTAACCTTTTCAGAGACTGCGCAGTGCCATTCTCAATGTCAGAAATGCCCGCCTCCGCCACATCAATGCGCCTGTCATGTACTTGGATTTTGGCACCCAGGCTAGCCAGATTCCTGTCCAGCGTGTCAAACCGCCCGTCTAGCGCCTTAAAACCAGCTCTGATCTCTTGTATCATTGATGTGGACGAGGCGCGGCGGTCGTCCGCATGATTTGCATCCGGTGCATCCTCCGCCATGCCGGAGCTTTCCTCTGGAGCCTTATCCACTAGCCTTTCGAAGGGGAGGGTCTTCTGTTTGGGGTCTTTGCGGCCCATGCCGTGGAACCACAGCACCAGTGGAACAGTGAAGGAACAAAGCACCGTCTCCCACTATGAGAGCACTGGCATAGGCCTGAAGTGGCGATGGAGCAACGTGGGGAGCAGTGCAAGAGATCAAGGAGTCGGTATTGTGAACGGAGTCCACACCATGGTGTCTAGGAGGGAATGGCTATGTGGCCCACAGAACAGCAGCAGAGAGCCAGGGATTCGGATATGGCACGGTAGGCAGGTCTCAATTGCGCCTGTTGGGCTGCTATGGCCTTTCAACAGGTCTGGGGATAACAGAGCGTAGTTAGGGCCTGGGGCGCAGGTTCTCGCCTCCTGATAGGCCGATGTGTGGACCCAGCGCTTTTACAGCAGCCTGCGACCAGGCAATGAATGTGTATCAGTCGAGGCGGACCCCTGGGGCAGCGCACAGATGGTCAGCTGTAAAGGCTGCAGTGGAGGCCCAGAAGCAGTGATGAGGTGATGGGCAGATACAGATTAGCGGGCCGCTTGCACCGCTAGCGGCCAGGCAAGGGGCCAGAGGATCGCAGGCCGATGGCCGAGGGGCCGAAGGGAGCAGGCGCCATGGCATGGGGCGGCCAGGCACTACGGCAGCGGGTCAATACCAGCCCGCCTCCCCCCAGGGCTCCACGCCTGCCCATGTCTGAGTGGGCACCTCCCAGGCTCACGAGCGGGTCCTGTCCCCGCGTGGCCTCCGGGAAAGGGCAGGCGCGAGGAACTGAGCTCTGGTGCAGCCGAACACGGTCACACCCAGCCAAGCCGGTCTTGAATGGGGGGGAAGTCACCCCCGCCAGCCCGTGCCTGGCTCACTCACCGCCACAACGGGTCCAGGTCCGTGTCGGGCACCCTCCACCTCAGCTCTTGTCCTCCGGCCTGCACGCGTCTGGATGGCGTAGTTTCTTGCCGGCTCCTGCTCCTGCTCCGCCCCGCAGCTTTCGAGCGCTGTAGATTGCCACCAGAGGCACCTTTCACCAACCTGGTCAGACCACCATGTTCAGTACGTTGTCAGCACTCCAGCGCTGTCAGGCATGTTGCAGTATCTGCAACGATCGCCGGGGAAAATGCAGGATAGCCGGGCCGTCCGACGGAGCTTCAACACAAAGTGGCCATCTTGGTTGCTGGCTTGACCACGCCCCCCCAAGCTTTGCATTACTTTGCATTACTTTTAGTAAAAAATAACAAATTGTGCTGGTGTACGTCACTTTTATGACACAAACCTAGTGTAAAATGTTAGTAAATCACTCCCATCATTTGTATAATCGGATACACAAAAACCCTTTACAAATCTAGCTATCATTGTATTTGTCTCTCAACTGCCTGTGAGACTATGGGGTCTGTATGGACAAAATAGAGATTGTCCATCAATCTTCACAACCTATTGACAATAGGATGTCCTTACAGTGTGTTAACCATTGTAGTTTGGAAGGGTCCTCAAAGTTTATTAGCTCACTCTGGTATTATGCAATAACCACGTCTGTACCCAAAACAAGGTATGTTTTAGCTGATATGTGTTTTCTGTGGCTCATATGGTGAGCTTAAGTCTTAAGCAAACTTTTGGAGGTACATTAATCACAAATGCCTTGCAGGGTACCTAAGGTTTAGTAAGTAAGACAGTCTTGTCCACCCACTACACAAATGGCAAGGGAATACTATGTAATCTGGAATATTCCATTTCAGCTTTATCAACTAAACCTTTTGCAACAGAGTACAGCCCAATGTGCACTCTTGCCTAACCCCAGCTTTCTCGACAGGGGCTCAATTATATCCAACGTGCTGCAGAATACCCGTGACACCTACATGCAGTAGGATGGTAAAGTGTAGCCTGTCAGGTGGCATTGATTTGTTTCTAATGCATGCCACTGATTTGTCTGATTTACAGAATCAAATACTATTTTAGATCAACAGATGTTTGGTTGTTTTTTTTATAAAAGTGCATATGTAAACTATTGCTGTTAGCCTAAAGCACTGGCGTAGTGTACCAACATTTTGACCAAAGCCAGCAGTCTGACATTAAACTTTCTGTGTACCCAACCTTGTACTGGATTCAATAGCAACCTTACAAACATCTTTCCTGCTCAATAAAGCAAGGATATTGTCTGATAACGGGTGCATCCCTTCTGCCGTTTTAAATGATGGGTAGATTGATAGCACTTCTCCATACGCTGAGGTCCCGACTACTTCTAACCATCATTCATGAACCTTCAAAGAATGGTGATCCACATTCTGTGTTTGTCTAGATGGATGTCCAGCAGTCTAACGTCTGTGCTAGTCAAATACTTAAAAAAAATAAAATCTTTATAGCCTCTTTGATGGTAAAATTAGCCATTGCTAAGTATGGATCAGAAGCCAATGTCGGATACTCAGCCATTGCTATTAGTTGTTCACTGTCACAACTAGACAGGGAGAAGAACTACAGTCAAGCTACTATCCTGATCTATATTGGCGCTATAAATGTTTAACATATGAAAGCTGTCTTTATCCCCCTCTTCGATAAGTACGTACAAGACAGTTCTATTCCATTTGGGATTTATGTTACATGTTATCTAAAGTTGTTTGTTATCCCGGTTAATAAGCCTCCATATGGTCTACTCCCTGGGATTTTTCTGTTGAATTGTGGTAAGTACTAAAGTCATCTCAGCGGGATGTTTGCAGGGCCAATGTTACGTGGAGACAACAGATGGCATACTGGCTAATACACTCCACTAAAGCCTTTCTACTGACTACAAAATAAAATCAACAGACACTTTTAGAAACCAATAACCAGGGCCGGCCTTAGCACTGGGGGAGCCCTGTGCGACAATGTTTTTTAGCGCCCCCTCCCATGACCACCTCTGCTACGGATTCCCTCCCTACCACCCTTTAACAGTCTCCATAACCACTCTCTCACAGATGAATTTAATTATTTTATATGCATCACTCATAAAAGTGAAGAGTGGCAGAGCACTTTACATAACACGCACATTACACAGTGACTATCAATCATAGGTGTGTAAATCAGTGCATAGGAAATGTTACATCAGACTGAGGATAACAAGGGGTGGATTCACATGTCATCCATACAGGTAGGCAGTATAGTTGAAGAGTACTTGGTCTGGAGAAGCACAAACTCTGAATTTAAAATCTAACACAATGGATAACAAGAACTGATTTGAACCAAAATGAACCCTTTTTGCAACATTAGAATAATAAACATCTGGGGGAAAAATCCATACGCTCTACTCTATACCATGAAGTCTGCACTCAGTTCTTTGGTGACAGTTAATAGCTCACTGTAAACTGTAACTAACAAAAGGAAGTCTCTGACAAAAGCGGTAACCCACTGACCTGTTGACATTATATTTACTTGGTGATCTGCATGGTACATGCTCTTTGCAGCAGGCGTATAAACCCTTGGCCCTGCCTTACCATGAATCAAAACTTCCATGAGTCAAAACTCCTACTAGACAATACTCCGATCTCGCCAGGAAGAACATTATTTACCAGAGTTTTCTTGACATTTTAATTGTTTTCTGAAAATTGCTGGAGGACAGGAATGCGGCAGCAGGTGTTTTTAATCACAAAATAGCAAATAGTCATCCCCATGCCAAGTCAGCACCCGGGGCGGTCGCACAGGTCGCACCACCCTAGAGCCGGCCCTGACAATAACAATCTCCATGATGCAACAGGTGTCCAATGGAATTGTCTTCATGGCTTTTAGAAACTGTGTTACTGGTTAACTGGGGAGTGAGCCTTGGACAAGCAGCAACCACAATCCTTGACAGCATAAGGAACAAGCAAACCCCAATGTAAACTTTGCTCATTCCCTCTGGTAGTTTGGCACAGAGCAGTTAGGCTTAACTTAGAGGCAATGTGTAAAAGATTTGTGTAACACTTCAAACAGCAAAACAGTAAGAACACCACACAAAAAGATCCCACACCAGGTTAGTAAAATAGAGTCAAATTAAATAAATACAACAAGACCAAAACAACAAAAATCCTATCAGTTGAGCCGGAGATATGGAATTTTAAAGCATTCAGTGGAAATAGCGCATAAAACCACAAAGCCCCAACTGTGGTTATCTGGTCGCCCCGGACCAGAACAAAGTTACAAGTTCAAGACAACAGCGATGGAGTACGGGCTGGCTACAGGGACTTACCTAGGTTCACTGCACACAGTACCTTAAATCATGGTGCAAGGTCTACACAGCATTGCTTTGCGAGACCTTGCGTTGTCCAGCATCAGTCCAAGGAAGCTGTGTGGTGAGGCTTTATGGGGCGTGAAATCACTTTGTGTCGGTTCCGATGAGCTGTGCAGCAAGGCCGTGCGTGGCTTGGTATCACTTTGCATCTGTTCTGAGGAGCTGTGAAGAAAAGCTTGGCATGCCTTGCGTTGCTTTGCTTTGGTTCTGAGGAACTGTGCGCCAAAGCTTGTCGGGACCTTGCGCCACTTCGCGTCCATTCTGATGAGCTGGCAGAGGTGCAGCAAGGCTTTGTGGGGCTAGGTGTCACTCTGCACCGATTCAGTTCTAATGAAGTCCACATCTGGGTTTGGCAGGAGAACCTTCAGGCCCACTTACAAGGGACCAGGACTGGGGGGGCACCACTTGGAAGGGCAGGACGGAGTGTCTTAACCACTGTAGTTTAGCAGTCTCCTCAAAGCTTATTAGCTCACTGTGGTATTATGCATTAACCATGTCTGCACCCAAAACAAGGTATGTTTTAGCTGATTTGTTAGAGGAAGGTAAAATGTTTGGGGGTGATCCATTAGAGAGGGCCAGGTCCAACAATGGCAATTTAGTTTCTGTCATAACAGGCTTCGAACAGCCCTGAACCCAGCACCTGGACTCTACCATCTCTGAGCCTTCCCTCCCAAGTGGTGCCATGAGTCACAGATGGCAGAGTCCAGATGCTGGGTTCAAAGTTGTTGGAAGCCTGTTATGTCCCTGAGGCTTCTGATCAGGAGGCCAGCCAACTAGCCCTTAGAGTCTGGGTTCTGGGTTCAAGAGATGTCAACATAATATAGCAATTGCATGCTCCATGTAGTGAATGTTGTGACGGTGTCCTGACAAAGGCATCTGAGCCATTACACGCGTAGTGTGTCAACATACCGCTAGCCTGCCCTTCTATTCCAGCTGTTCTCATTTTGGAATCCCCCCTCTTTTTTCCAATTCTGTTTTGGTCCCATCAACGATTATAAAGTGTATTTGAAATTTATAAAGAAATAGTATAAAGAAAAAACACCGTAATGTTGGACAATGTATGAAATTGTATTGAATGCTTTTATATTATAAATTATTTATTATGGTATAATTTTTGATAAAGGAAATTAAAATGTATTTTTTATTTTGTATCAAACAGTATAATAGTTATGTATGATATTTCCATGCACTGCAAGTACATCTTATGGTGTAATTACGGTTTGCCTGCACATATATAACTGTTGACATTTGTCTAGGTGTTTTCTTATTTGTTAGACATTCCCTGCGATTGACAAGTTTATCTTGTATGCAGGGGCCCTATTTTCAAACTTTATTTTTCAAGAGATGCAGGCCCAGTCCTTCTCACCCAGGTAAGAGGGCAGCAGGGAAGAAATCCTTCAGAACAGCAGACTTACCAAGTAGCAGTCTAGCAGAGTGGCAGTCCTTGTAGCAGAACACCATTCCTTCTTTCCGGCAGAATATCCATGGGGCCAGAAGTGTATTGAAGAGTTTGTGTCCTTTATACCCTGGTGTCCTGGTTCTGGAAGATGGAAGAAGCTTCTAAACAATGGCTTTGAAGTGCATGGAATTCCCTGCCTCCTCTGCCCTGGCTCCAAGCTGGCTGAAGTGGTGTGTGTGGTGGTCTAGGAAGAATCAACAAAGCCCAGTTGCCAACTACACCCAGTCATGTTACCAGAGACAAGCTTCAGGCACCAAATGGCTAAGGCTGGAAAAAGCCAACTTTCTAACAGTGCCATTTTCAGTATTGCAATTTAAAATCCTACTTCACCATAAGTTTGAATTTTGAATTGTGATTCCAAAGGCACCTATCCTATGGGAGAGATAGGTCTTGCAGTGGTAGAAAACAAATTTAAGAGTTTTTCACTACCAGGACATGCATAATTTAAAAAAAATCCAACTTTTTAAATACATTGTATACTGCACTCTGGGAAGCCCAAAGCCTACCCTAGGGTTGACTTATATGTATTAAAAAGGAAAGTTTGGGCATGGCAAAAGGTTTTTTTTGCCAGGTCGAACTGACAGTTTAAAACTGCACACAGAGACTCTGCAATTGCAAACCTGATACATGTTTAAAGAGTACTTAAGTGGGTGGCACAATTAGTGCTTCAGGCCCCCTAGTAGCATTTAATTTACAGGCCCGGGGCACATGTAGTGCACTTTGCTAGGGACTTCTAAGTCAATTAAAGATGTCAATTGGGTCTAAGCCAATTCCACCATGTTTTAAGGAGCGAGAACAAACACTTTAGCACTGGTTAGCATTAGTGAAGGCCAGCAAAAACTAATTCAGTATAGAAATAGGAGGAAGGTAAAACGTTTGGGGGTGATCCTTCCGAGAGGGCCAGGTCCAACCGTGCAATTTCGTTTCTGTCTAGAAAGCAATATGGTACCATATGTCACCAGCAGAAACACTTTGCAGCTGGACAACTGCCATTTTCAACAGGCAAAAAATGTCCTATTTACAATAGTTAAATGCCTCCAAAGTTAGTCCATGCTAAAAAAAACCCCACAAGATATAGGGTATAGGTTATTGAAAACAATTAAAACAAATATGAGTGGAGTAATACTGGTACTATTAACCCCTACAACAACTACTATTGTCACTAATAATCTTAACAACAATAATAATACAATTTTTTTTTGATGTTTTTAAGCTTGGTAGCAGTAATGGTAGGTATTGTAGCAGTAGTGTTATTTTCATTGTTACGCTTAATACTATCATCACCATTCATTTTGTTTTTATTAGTGTTATTAGTATAATAATTGATATTCTTGATAGAAACATTTCTATCAATATAATTATAATCATATTTCTTTTTCTGATTCTGGTTTGTACCCTCTACGCTTGGGCTGTCAAGATATTATTATTATTATTATTATTAATAATAATAATAATAATAATAATAATAATAATAATAATAATAATAACAATAATATTTAGTTGTTGATATTAGTAATAATTATTATAATATTAATAAAAACAACAAATAGTAATAATAATCGGTAAAAGAAAATTTAATAAGAATTTGTAATACGGCACACCTCCTTTTCCCACAGCCATCAAAATACCATCTATTGGCAGTGCGTCGCATCGCATTTACCACCGTGATGTGATTGGAGAAAGCCATTAAATTGCATAAATAGATTGTTCTTGCTACAAGGCAGAGCAACACAAATGACCAGATAATCTTAAGAATTCCCTAAAGTGCAAGTATGAAGTGGGAGGCAGAAAGCGCAGCATAGAGAACTTGAAGACATTGTAGCACATGTGAGAGAACAGCTTAGGCTGTTACATGTATCTTGCTCTCCTTGGCCAGTCACTTATTTTACTGCCATGTCAGCTAATGTATTGGTGTACCCATTACCAGGTCAATGGAAATGCACTCTCTATACTTCAGGGAAGCTAGCTGAACTACAACTGGTGAATTTCAGTGTTTTTTTGTCTTTAAATGTTATTTTATCACTGACATTGTTGCCTATCTATAACATCCCTATAAACTTTGTTTTTCATACTGAGTTTCTAGGGTTTTCCTAAAGGTATCTAAGAAATTAGTGCAACACCTAACTATAACGTCACTTTAACTTTAGATTTTTCTGTGAATTTCTAGGTGTTTTTTAATGTGAAGTAGGATAGTACTACCATAAATAACTGTACAGAGTAGTGTCTTGGCTATGTAATGAAGCCTGAGTGTGTGAAGGGAATGGCCTTTCTTTGAAGAGCTGCACAGAGAATGCAGGCTGTGTGTAGTAGTTGGTTTCCACCTAATGGGGTTTAGGTATCTGGAGGGTGTGGACTGCTCTCAGAGAGAAGAATGTGCATTGTAGGGTTTGGTGAGAGACTGGCCTCTCGAGGAATATCTCTGTACCGGATGGAGGCTATGCCTATTAGAGTTTTATGAGGGACTGGCTTCTCCACTAACATTGCTGTTCACGCTGAAGGCAGTGAAAAGTAAGGATTGGTGAGGGACTGGCCTCTCTGTTAGGGCTTCTTCACAGATCAAAGGCTATGCATTTAGGGTTTTGTGAAGGACTGGCCTCTGTGCAAAGACCTCTGTACAGGGTGATGATCTGTATGTGATGAACTGGCTTGTTCACAAAGACCTTTTTATAGGGTGAATGCTGTGTGTAGTAGGTTTTAGTGAGGGACTAGCATGTCTGCAAAGACTTTTGTGCAGGGCAAAGGCTCTGAGTAGCGTGGATTGATGAGGGACTGGTGTTCTTGCAAAGGCATTGTGCAGGGCAAAGGCTGTACATAGTAGGGTTTGGTGATGAACTGACCTGTCCAAAAAGACCTCTGTGCAGGGTGAAGGCTCTGCAAAATAGGGTTTGACGTGATAAATGCTTGTCTGCCAAGTCCTCTTTATAAAGTGAAGGCTATAAGTATTCATGACACCTACACATGATAAAGCATAGCAATATAAGGGGGCATTTTAGATATGGTAGACCTACGGACCTTGTCAAGGGGTCAACACATCAAAATATAAAAGGCAGGGCTTTTGGCTTTGTGTAGAGATCATCACATCAACATGTAAAGGTAAGCCTATTGGCTTTGTCAAGAGATCACTACCTTAATAAAATAAAATTCACATGTTAGTATTTATTAGTAAAATCAATTGAATTCAAAACTATATTTAAAGACATTCATTATTAACAAAAAGCATTCCAATGTTTAGTATTAAACCTTTACATAAAGCATTTGTATTCAACCCAACATTAAACAAGTGTCAGAGTCTTATTTTCATATTCCACAGGCCACATAATGCAGGCACAGAACTAGCCACAAGAAGTCTCTGCATTCTTCAGCTGAACAGCAAAAGCTCCAGCTCTGGGAAAACTTAAAAACAGCATAAACCTTTAATGGGGTCATGTTCTTTATGTGCCCAAAAACATAGGGTTAGTTTTAATAAATCATTTTTGGAGGGCCGATGCACTCCCTGCATTCCCCATAGCATTTTTCTAATGTGTCGGTGATGCCCCTCCCCAGATTGGGGCACCACAATGCAGAAACAAATATGCTAATTAGCCCCTAAAGAACATTTTGGGGTGCTCCTTGCCAGGAGCAGTGATTAATAAAAGAGGGGCTCCTTTATTGTTACTTTTTGTGGCCCGTGCTTCAATATTTAGTTTATTTTTTGGGTGCCCCAGTCCCACTCAGCACACCCACAGCTTCATCTTCATCACAGAGTCTCTAGGGTCCCATGACCCTTGTGGCTCCCTTCTGTTTGCATCTGAATTTTTCTGCACCTGGCTGGTGGAGGCTGTTTCTTTTTTGTTTTAAGCACGTGAGCAGGAGCAATGTAGCCCCCTGCTCGTTAGGGTACAGGCAAGGTAGGGAACTTTTCAGGGCAACCCAACCCCAGACACATGCATGTGGGAGTGGCCAATGTGTCTGCAACACCTCTGTGCTGTCCCAGGGAATGGAGTACCCCAGATTTAAAACTCGCATCGGACCCTGGAAGTGATGCAGGGAGGGGGATACATGTACGCCTCCTACCTCCAATAATATTAAACAAGAAACACTCTGGCCCATCTCAAGGAAATTTAAACAAAAAGGGCACCTCCCTGGCTTTTGCATTTTTTTTCTGGCAGTCCAGCAGTACTTCTGTGAACTAGAATTTTTTTCACTTTACCTCCAGAGGGTGGGACTAGGGGGTCAGGGAGGGTATGCCGGGACTGGCCCACCCAGAAGAAATTAAAAGTGAAAAGAGTGGGAGCCTACCCTTTTTTTTTAACAGGACTACAGATAT
This sequence comes from Triturus cristatus, assembly GCF_964204655.1. Taxonomy (NCBI): domain Eukaryota; kingdom Metazoa; phylum Chordata; class Amphibia; order Caudata; family Salamandridae; genus Triturus; species Triturus cristatus. The sequence goes on along the minus strand of NC_140588.1, from coordinate 713,646,662 downwards.
GCCGTCCTGTCTAAAAAAATGATTTTTTTCCCTATCAACAGGACTCAGAGGCCATGGTATCCTCATCCTGCCCCCTATATGTTTTTTAATACTGTTTGTTGGACCAGGGACCGAGTCTCCTAGTCCTAAAATGGCTGCTACCACACTTTTGTTGATATGTTGGCAGCAAATCATATCTTATCTTTTGATCTGTTGGGCCAGTGGATCCTTCACTGCATGATATACATACATTTGTAACCTTACTTTCTCGAAAAACTGCTGAGAGAATTTTCGCCAAATCTAAACAATCACTCTTTCTGGACCAAGATTGAACTTTCTGCCAAAAAATTAGTGTATTTTGTGCAGCTGCTTTTGCAGTATCACTGTTCATGCATTGGGAAAACATGTTTTAGAACTCCCGTTTATCTCGGCTGCCGCTTGATGGATCACCCGGCAATTAGTCACAAAGAAGCTGAGGTGGATGAGACTTTAAAAAAAACGGTTTTGTGAAGATTTGTCAAATAGCAGAAAATTCATTTCCTATGGATATATGGTCTACACACAAACTCACATATGTGTATGTATCTACACATATATATAAATATATATATCAGAGAAGCCTTTGTCCAAGTGTTTGAGCTGCTCACGCATCGAGGAAATTGGCATAACAAAACTGGTGATAATAGGAATCCGGCATCTGCTTAAAGCGTTTTGAACATCTTTGTTCTTGATCACAAGCTTCCAGCTGAGTCACTCCATGTGAGAAGTTGGCCTGGTATATGCTGGTCACTAGTTAAAGTGGCCACCTTGCACCAGTACAATTCGACTATTTGGTAGATAGGTTTAAGACAACCTTTTTAAGAAAGCTATCCTAGTGGCAGCTGTGGAGAGCAGCCTTCAGGCTAAGTCTTTAGAGGAATGTGAAGCAGCTTGTTTTACCTTATAATCTCTTGAATCACTAAATGAAAGGACACCACACGGGTATACATATAAAATATATATGCATTTATTACTAGACACACTCTACTAATCTGTTTATGAGATTAGAAGTCAAGGACATATGCACAAATCAACATTTCACAACAAGTTAAGCACAAATATGGCTGGGGCCCTACGGGCGTACCAGACCATATACTAAGAAAGAGACTTAGGAATAACGACTTGAGAAGGGACAAGGCCTAGGGCCTTCAGAAGCGCTGGGGCCTCACTAATCCACCCAAGGCAGGTAAGTAAAGGACCCACGGGAGACGCATGCAGTGTGAGAACACAGCCGTGGATTCCAATTAACTTCAATGGAGCGAGTCGCGATTAGAAATTTAGAGTTTTGGGATACTTCGGGAAAGTCTACAAACAAGTCACTTACAGGGTAAGTAGTTCTAGAGCCAACACCCACAGGAGCACCATAGTGCTGGAGTTACCTCACCCAGGGAAGCCGGGTGCATAGGTGTCTTTTGGTGTCGGGTCGCGGCGTCGTTTTCAATGGGAGCCAAAGAAGACTTGCTGCTTGTGAAGACAGGAGAAGTGTCCGGTGGAATCCAAGCCTGGATTCAGAAGAAAGAAGACCTGAAAGCAGAGGGGACAGTGTTCAAAGTCACTTGGCAGTGACCCAGGGCAAGGAAGATGGATACCCACAGTCTTCGGGTGATTTCAGGTGATCATGGGTGTCTTGACTCTTCATCCACCAGGTCCAGGAGGCGTCGACGACAACCAGGAGCTGGATTCGGTGTGTCCCACAAAGTTTGCAGCTTACTGAGGTGTCGGTGACCAGATTGGAGCCAACAAGCCTCAGCAACAGCAAGTCTTGTGGAAAGTGTAAAAAGTCAGCGGTGCAGACCAGCAAGGTCTGAGGGACTCACCCAGCGAGGGTAAGTCAGGGGAGGCCTGGAGCAAACAGAGGAACCCTTTGGTTTTGCATAAACATCTTCTGGGGACCCACAAGCCAACCGGCAAGGGATCGCAAAGACGCCTCGGGAGGATTCACTCAACAGGGGCCACGGTCACTCGGGACGGGGTAGGCCTCTGATCTTCGGTGGAAATCCTGCTGGAAGCTTGGGCCACACGTGGTCCAAAGCACAGGTTCGTAGAACTTAATGAAGGGGTTGCACTCGAAAATAGTGCATGGTACCCAGGGTTTGTGGCTCCGCGTCATTCGTGGGGTCCACTTGCCTCAGTGTTGTTGGGGACTCACGATGGCCTGGAGAAGTCAGGAAATCCTCTCCTAGGATGCAGGGATTTCGAACTCCGGCGGCAGCGGGAAAGTTTGCGACCGTTGATTGCAAGATTGGGTGTCTCCCAAGCAGGGGAGTCACTCCTTGACTCCAAGGGAGATTCTTCAGTCTTCCAGAGGTAGAGGAACGTCGAAGGTCCAGGATTCTTCTTCAGAGCAGCGTCCAGGGATATCTAGTTTGCAATGGCAAGGGTTCCCTAACTTATACTAGAAGGAAGGGATGGACCAGCTCTATGACCCCACCTATGGGAGGGTCAGGGGAGTGGGTGGCTACACCCACTTCCCTTTGTCCAGTTTCGTGACAGAGCAAGGGCTAGTAGCCCCTGAACCGGTTTGAGCTGGCATATGCACAGAGGAACCTACTGCTCCCCCAGTGCAGGACTTCAAAGCACTCTAGGAGTACACCCACCCAGCCCCAATACACTAAACCCTGTCTGGGAGATGACCACACCTCCCTGTGACAGGATGCCTATTGTTGGGCCTCCTCCACTGCGAGTTTCGGTCAGCAGCAGGAGGGCAGCCCAGTGTCTGTGACTGGTGGCATCCATTTTGTGATGCCAGGGCTCTTCAAGATTCTACTGTGTTTACACAGTGGGTACATGTCTATCCCTCAAGAAGGGTGGGATCATACTGCCACACCAGTTACTGGTGTGGGGGTATGTTTCCAAAGCATTTGACACCAAACACTACATGTTTTGATGCAGCCATTCCAAAGTTAGCATTTACAGCTAGGTTATAATGCACTTAAGAGTATATGGTTTAACCGCATCCACAAACAGCTACAGAGAATGGACTCTGAGGGCTGCAGAGGGGCCCTGCTCAGGCAGAGGCACCCCCTCACATGGAAACCAAGCACCCTACCCTCAGAATTGATAGGGCCTGCCTCAGGGGTGACTAATAGGTTTATATGTGTATGCAGGTACAGATATAGTGTACCTATATCTCAGTGAGGAGTGCTAACACTACCTCACCCAGGCTGCAGTAGCAGGCCTGTGGTGTCAGATTTAGTCTGCTTCCCAGGGGTGGCATAATACATGCTTCAGCCCCTGGTAGGCCTGTGAAGTACCTATGCCCTTGGTACCTAAGGTACCATATACTAGGGGCTCATAAGGTACCACAGTATCCAATCACTAGGGCATCTAATATGCACTCCAAGTTGTTTAAAGAGAACAGAGAGGCTGGGGCCCTGAATAGCAGGGTCCCAGCCAGACTATATCCAGAAACCAGTGTTAACATCAGAAAAAAAAGTGGGGGCAACATAAGTGAAGATCCTACTCTCCTACACTCCACAGATTAGTTTCAAACTATCACACCATTAATGACAGTCTCTTTATTGGTCCTCTCACGAACATGTGTGATTTTCCAGCACACTGCATGATGGAGCTGGTAGTTCATACATATTTCCACAGTGGGTGTTGAGTGCAAAGAAAAATAAAACATTTCCTTTGCTTTCTCGTAGGCAACAGTTTTGCAAATAGCAGCTTATAACAGCCTCCTCTATGTGCCGAAACTGTCTCCAATCAGAAGTAAGATGGACCCACTTTTTGTTCTTGTGGTGGTGCAGCTCCTCGGTTTGGGCCACTGTGTAAATATCAGAGAAGCCTTTGTCCAAGCGCTTGAGCTGCACACACATCGAGGAAATTGGCTAAACAAAACTGGTGATAATAGGAATCCGGAATCCGCCTAACGCGTTTTGAGCATCTTTTTTCTTGATCACAGGCTGCCAGCTGAATCACTCCACAGATTAGTTTCAAACTATCACACCATTAATGACAGTCTCTTTATTGGTCCTCTCATGACCACGTGTGATTTTCCAGCACACTGCATCATGGAGCTGGTAGTCCACACACATTTCCCCAGTGGGTGTTGAGTGCACAGAAAAATAAAAAGTTCCTTTGCTTTCTCGTAGGCAACAGTTTTGAAAATAGCAGCTTATAACAGCCCCCTCTATGCTCCAAAACTGTCTCCAATCAGAGGAAAGACAGATCCACTTTTTGTTCTTGTGGTGGTGCAGCTCCACAGTTTGGGCCACCGTGTAAATATCAGAGAAGCCTTTGTCCAAGCGCCAGAGTTGCACACTGTTAGACTTGGGGGTCTCTAGTTGGCACAGGTATGCACTTGTGACAAATAGGGACCCTCACATCTATTCAGGGTAAGGGGGTACACTCCTAAAATAACCCCTGCTCACCCCCTTGGTAGCTTGCCCCGAGCAGACAGGCTTATCTCAGACGCAGTGTGTAAAGCATTTGTGAACACATACAGTAATCAAGTGACAACACTACAGATGGACACCACACAAGTTTTATATCAAAAATAAGTATTCTTTGCGACTTTGTCGCTTCTGCCTTGCCCCCCTCCCCCCCTCTGTCTACCCGGGTTGGTTTACTCCCTCGATACGAGGAGCACATGTTTCTGCCATTAACTTCCTCTGCCTTGTGAGTTTGCTGTTTTCTGTTTTTCAAAAATATGAAACCTTTCCTGTTTGTTTAGGGACTGCGGCTGTGGCTGACTGCGATGATTAGCACTTTAGTAACTCTTTTGCTGCTTCATTGATGTGCATGTTAAGTCGTGCCTATGTTTACACTGCATTTAGCGGCCGGCCTGTTGGTTGTAGGCCCATACTTGTATCTTTTTGAAATTGTAATAAAGGTTTAAAAAAAAAAAAAAAAAAAAAGTATTCTTTATATAGATGTACCACAAGACCATAAACGACAAAAAAATCCACAATACTGTTACTTTAAGATGGTAGAATTTAGCTTAGATCTCTTTAGTTCTTAAATGCGACACTTTAAATCAATGTACCTTTAGATGCGACATGCAGGGCAACGAAAGTGTTGCAACGATGTTGATACGATGAAAGTTTGGTGGAAAAAAATAAAGACGGGAAGATCTTCCTGATGCGGCTTGCTTCTACGATGTTGTGAGAGATCTCGTCTCGATGCGTCAGCTACCGCGGCGGCACCCTTGTCCAGTGATACGACGACAGCGGCTTTGGCGGCAACACTCTTCTCCAGCGATGCGAGACGGTTCCGCTCGATGCGATAACTGCAGCAGATCTGACGGCGGCGCGCTTCTCCGTGGATGCAAGGTGCTTTTTTTGATGCAGTGCAATGCGACAGCTACAGCGGCATCATCCAAGATGCGACGGCAGTGGCTGCAACGGCGACACGCTTCTTCCTCGATGCGAGACTCTTCTCTTGATGCGGTGCAATGCGTCAGCTATGATGGCTGCGACGGCAACACGCTTCTTCAGTGTTGCGGGGCGCTTCTCGTGATGCAGTGCAATGCGACAGCTACAGCGGCAACGCCCTTGTTCAGTGATGCGACGGCAGCGGCTGCGACGGCAACACGCTTCTCCGTGAGTCGCGCTTCCAGCTCCTTGCGACACGCAGTCTCTCAGAAGGGCCCAAAACAGCAGCAGGCACTTCACAAGAACTCTGGGGAGCTAGTGGTTGAAGTCTGTTGTCCCTGAAACTTCAGCAGGAGGCAAGCTCTTTTCTAAGCCCTTGGAGATCCTTCACAAGTTGAGCAAAAATACACACATAGTTCCTTTCTCCTCTCTTTGGCAGTAGGCAACCCCTGCAGGCCAATCCCCCAGTTTCAGGGATAGTCTCTCCTCAGTTTCTTCTTGGTTCCTCTCCTCAGCAAAGGTTTTTTCTTGTTTACCAAAGTGATCTAAATTCTTGGGATCAGGGTCCCAATACTTATACCCCAAAATCCTTTGTCCTCCGAGGGCAGAGGGGCCTTTGCCTAGTCCAAACCAGTTCTGGTCAGTCTTGGAGCACTTTGTTTACCTGACTCCTTCTTTCCTTTCAGAGTGCAAGGCAGAGACATCAGACGCACCACAGGAGGTGGAGCCAGCAATGTGGAGGGAAGACACAGCCCTATTCAGGTCCCAGGTGCAACTCCTCCCTCCTATCTACATGGAGATCTCTCTATTCAGCCCTGTGCTGACTCACCCTGTCTCCGGGAATTCACCGGCCCCCTGGAATTCCCCAGCCCCTGTCACTCAAACTCCAGACAAGGAATACACAACCTAGCAGAGGCAGGTTTGGATGGTTAGACAAGAAAATACCTACTTTCTAAAAGTGGTATTTTCAAACACAGAATGTTAAAACCAACTTCACTAAAATATGTATTTTATCATTCTGAGTTCAGGCATACTAAACTCTAATTTCTACCATGTTCCCTGAGTCAGTTAGGATTATAAGATGTAATAATCAAACTGCCCATTCTGGCCTATGGGGAACAGGTAGCCTTGCAATAGAGAAAAACGAAAATGGCTGTAATTCACTATTAGGACATGCCACACACACTAGGGCATGTCCTACCTTATACTTACAATGCACCCTGCCCTTGGGCCTACCATAGGGGTGTCTGACATGAAGAAAAGGGAAGGTTTAGGGACTGGCAAGTGGGTGCACTTGCCCAGTCAGCATGGCAGCATGGCAGTACCAGACTGCACACAGGCTCTGCAATGGCAAGCATTCGACACACTTTTACAGGCTGCTTCTGTGGGTGGCACAACCAGTGCTGCAAGCCCACCAGCAGCATTTGGATTTACAAGCCCTGGGCACTCCTGGTGCACTGTACTAAGGTCTGACAAGTAAACCAAACCAGCCAATCGTGGAATCACTAATCCATACATCAATTTATAATAGGGAGAGCATATGCACTTTAGCACTGATCAGCAAGGGTAAAGTGCCCAAAGTCATAAAACAGCCAACAACAGGTAAAAAAAAATAGAGGAGGAAGGCAAAAAGTTCAGGGATGACCCTGCAAAAAGGGCCAAGTCCAACACACATGCATCGAGGAAATTGGCTGAACAAAACTGGTGATAATATCCGGCATCCGCCTAAAGCGTTTCGAACATCTTTGTCCTTGAACACAGGCTCCCAGCTGAGTCACTCCACAGATTAGTTTCAAACTATCACACCATTAATAACAGTCTCTTTATTGGTCCTCACATGACCACATGTTATTTTCCATCACAATGCATCATGGAGCTGGTAGTTCATACATATTTCCACAGTGGGTGTTGAGTGCACAGAAAAATAAAACATTTCCTTCGCTTTCTCATAGGCAAACAGTTTTGCAAATAGCTGCTTATAACAGCCCCATCTATGCTCCAAAACTGTTTCCAATCAGAGGCAAGATCGACCCACTTTTTGTTCTTGTGGTGGTGCAGCTCCACGGTTTGGGCCATCATGTAAATATCAGAGAAGCCTTTGTCCAAGCGCTTGAGTAGCACACGCTTCAAGGAAATTGGCTAAACAAAACTGGTGATAAAAGGGATCCGGCATCCGCCTAAAGCGTTTCGAACATCTTTGTTCTTGATCACAGGCTGCCAGCTGAGTCACTCCACAGATTAGTTTCAAACTATCACACCATTTATTCCAGTCTCTTTATTGGTCCTCTCATGACCTCATGTGATTTTCCATCACACTGCATCATGGAGCTGCTAGTTCATACATATTTCCACAGTGGGTTATTTTCAAACTATCACACCATTATTGACAGTCTCTTTATTGGTCCTCTTATGACCAGGTGTGATTTTCCAGCACACTCAATCATGGAGCTTGTAGTTCATACATATTTCCCCAGTGGGTGTTGAGTGCACAGAAAAATAAAACATTTCCTTTGCTCTCTCGTAGGCAACAGTTTTGCAAATAGCAGCTTACAACAGCCCCCTCTATGCTCCGAAACTGTCTCCCATCAGAGGCAAGACGGACCCACTTTTTGTTCTTGTGGTGGTGCAGCTCCTCGGTTTGGGCCTCCATGTAAATAACAGAGAAGCATTTGTCCAAGCGCTTGAGTTGCACACACATCGAGGAAATTGGCTGAACAAAACTGGTGATAATATCCGGCATCCGCCTAATGCGTTTTGAATATCTTTATTTTTTATCACAGGCTGCCAGCTGAATCACTCCACAGAATAGTTTCAAACTATCACACCATTAATGACAGTCTCTTTATTGGTCCTCTCACGACCACGTGTGATTTTCCAGCACACTGCATTATGGAGCTGGTAGTTCATACGTATTTCGCCAGTGGGTGTTGAGTGCACAGAAAAATAAAACATTTCCTTCGCTTTCTCGTTGGCAACAGTTTTGCAAAGATCAGCTATAACAACCCCCTATACTCCTCTATGCATCTTGTCTCCAATCAGAGGCAAGATGGATCCACGTTTTGTTCTTGTGATGATGCAGCTCCCCGGTTTGGGCCACCATGTAAATATCAGCGGAGCCTTTGTCCAAGCGCTTGAGCTAGACACACATCAAGGAAATTGGCTAAACAATCAATCAATCAATCAATCATTTGTAGAGCGCAGTACATACCCGCAAGGGTCTCAAGGCGCTAGGAGGGGGGCGCTACTGGTCAAACAGCCAGGCCTTGAGTAGCCTCCTGAAGGTCAGCCGGTCTTGGGTCTGTCGTAGGCTCAGTGGGAGGGTGTCCCAGGTCTTGGCGGTGAGGTGGGAGAAGGATCTCCCACCGGTGGTTGTTCTTCGGATGCGTGACGGTGCCGAGTGCGAGGTCGGCGGAGCAGAGCTGGTGGTTGGGAATGTAGAAGGAAAGTCGTCTGTTGATGTAGGCTGGGCCGGTCTTGTGGAGTGCCTTGTGTGCCTGGATGAGGAAGGATATCCTCTGGTTGATGGGGAGCCAGTGCAGGTTTCTCAGGTGGGGGTTGATGTGGCTGTGGCAAGGTATGTCGAGGATCAGTCGTGCAGATGCGTTTTAGATGCGTTGCAGTCGTTTGATGAGCTTGGTCGGGGCTCCCGCGTAGAGGGCGTTTCTGTAGTCGAGTCAGCTGCTGACGAGGGCCTGGGTGACTGTTCTTCTTGTATCTGTCGGGATCCACCTGTAGATCTTGTGGAGCATGCGGAGGGTGTTGAAGCAGGAGGAGGAGACGGCGTTGACTTGCTTGGTCATGGAGAGCGTTGAGTCGAGGATGATTCCCAGGTTGCATGCGTGGTCAGTGGGTGTCGGGGCTGCCGCCAGTGCCGTTGGCCACCAGGAGTCGTCCCAGGCTGAAGGGTTGGAGCCGAGGATGAGGACCTCTGTCTTGTCCATGTTCAACTTCAGTCGGCTGATCTTCATTCAGTCGGCGACGGCCTTCATTCCTTCGTGAAGGTTGGATTTGGCGGTGATGGGGTTCTTGGTGAGGGAGAGGATCAGTTGAGTGTCGTCAACGTAGTAGATTATGTTGAGGTCGTGCTGTTGGGTGACGTGAGCGAGCGGGCCATGTAGATGTTGAACAGTGTCGGGCTGAGGGAAGATCCCTGGGGTACGCCGCAGATGATCTTGGAGGCGTCGGATCAGAATGGGGGAGGCGGACGCTCTGGGTTCTGCTGGAGAGGAAGGAGGTGGTCCATTCCAGAGCCTTGTCTCGGATTCCTACGGCGTGGAGGCATGCAGGTAGTGTGCGGTGGCAGATGGTGTGAAAGGCAGCGGAGAGGTCCAGGAGGATGAGGGCCAAGGTCTCACCATTGTCCAGCAGGGTTCTGATGTCATCGGTGGCGGCGATGAGGGCAGTCTTGGTGCTGTGGTTGCTGTGGAACCCTGACTGGGAAGAGTCCAGGATTCTGTTTTCTTCGAGGTATGGGGTTAGCTGTCTGTTGACGATCTTCTCGATGACCTTGGTCGGGAACTGAAGCAGAGAGATGGGCCGGAAGTTCTTGAGGTCTCTTGGGTCCACCTTGGGTTTTTTGAGCAGGGCAAAACTGGTGATAACAGATGATAATAGGAATCCAGCATCCGCCTAACGCATTTCGAACATCTTTGTTCTTGATCACAGGCTGCCAGCTGAATCACTGCACAGATTATTTTCAAACTATCACACCATTATTGACAGTCTCTTTATTGGTCCTCTTATGACCAGGTGTGATTTTCCAGCACACTCAATCATGGAGCTTGTAGTTCATACATATTTCCCCAGTGGGTGTTGAGTGCACAGAAAAATAAAACATTTCCTTTGCTCTCTCGTAGGCAACAGTTTTGCAAATAGCAGCTTACAACAGCCCCCTCTATGCTCCGAAACTGTCTCCCATCAGAGGCAAGACGGACCCACTTTTTGTTCTTGTGGTGGTGCAGCTCCTTGGTTTGGGCCTCCATGTAAATATCAGAGAAGCCTTTGTCCAAGCGCTTGAGTTGCACACACATCGAGGAAATTGGCTGAACAAAACTGGTGATAATATCCGGCATCCGCCTAATGCGTTTTGAATATCTTTATTTTTTATCACAGGCTGCCAGCTGAATCACTCCACAGAATAGTTTCAAACTATCACACCATTAATGACAGTCTCTTTATTGGTCCTCTCACGACCACGTGTGATTTTCCAGCACACTGCATCATGGAGCTGGTAGTTCATACGTATTTCGCCAGTGGGTGTTGAGTGCACAGAAAAATAAAACATTTCCTTCGCTTTTCTCGTAGGCAACAGCTTTGCATTATAATTAAAAATTAGCATTTAAAAGACATTAGAAATTCATGGAAAAAAACACAGGTTACAGTAACGTTATAGTTAGGCTGACATTTCACTCGTACAAAACCTGTGAAATTCAGCCGTAATAGTTAGCTGAGCTAACTATAACTCATGTCCCCACAATGCATTGCTGATGATGTCACATATTACATCACCCATGACATGATCTGTGACATCACTGATGACATCTCAAATGACATCACTGATGGCATCACTGATAACGTCATCCAGTGACTGTGAGTGTTTCTGAAAAGTTTAAGAATGTTGGGCTACTTTTGAAAAGAATATATATACATATATGTATATATATATATTCACTTAAAAACCATAGGTTTCACACACGTTATAGTTAGGAATTAGTATTTAAAAAACCTTGCAAATTCATTTAAAAAACCATAGGTTTCACACATGTTATAGTTAGGTGGACATTTCACTCGTAAAAAAAGAATGAAATTCCCCCGTTAGTTCAGATAACTATAACTCGCGCGACCGCCACTCTATCACAAGGATGATGTCATCAGTGATGTCATGAGTGATGCCACTGACCATGTCATGAGTGATGTAATATGTGACGTCATGAGCAGTGGATTGCGGGCGCGCGAGTTATAGTTATCTGAACTAACTATAACGGGGGAATTTCATTGTTTTTTTACGAGCGAAATGTCCACCTAACTATAACTATAACATGTGTGAAACCTATGGTTTTTTAAGTGAATTTGCAAGGTTTTTCAAATGCTAATTCCTAACTATAACGTGTGTGAAACCTATGATTTTTTAAGTGAATATATATATATATATATATATATATATATATATATATCTCCAACTAGAACGTGATTCTGGGTGAACGCGTCACAGCGGGTTTATGATGTGAATAAACCCCCTTTTGTTGTTATACTCCTGTGGAATCCTGGTGTTTATTTGGTCCGAGTGAGCGAGTGGTACTCCGTTCTAGTTGGACATTGATTACCGGTGTTCTCCGCCGGCATCGTGCCACCTCTCGTAGGGCTATGAACTTCAGAAGGAGTACCTTGGAATATATATATATATATATATATATATATATATATATATATATATATATATATTCACTTAAAAAACCATAGGTTTCACACATGTTATTGTTAGCTGGACGTTTCCCTCGTAAAAAAACAATGAAATTCCCCCGTTATATTTAGTGCAGGCAACTATAACTCACGCGACCGCAATCCTCTGCTGATGACGTCAGATATTACATCACTGATTACATATGTGTCTTTCTGAAAAATAAATATTTGTAATATATGTATAGCTAAAGATTAATGGAAGAAGACATGGGTAAATAGGTGTCTAAATACAGTGATGTAATATCTGATGTCATCAGCAGAGGATTGTGGTCGCGTGAGTTATAGTTGCCTGCACTAACTATAACGGGGGAATTTCGTTGGTTTTTTACGAGGGAAATGTCCAGCTAACTATAACATGTGTGAAACCTATGATTTTTTAAGTGAATTTGCAAGGTTTTTTAAATGCTAATTCCTAACTATAATGTGTGTGAAACCTATGGTTTTTTAAGTGAATTTGTACGTTTTTTTTAAATGCTAAGTTATGTATTTATTAATATTTTTTTTTTCAGGTTTTTCACTGTGCGCGCACGGTACAAGAGCCCCCCACACATGTTGTAATGTTGCCCCAGGGTGGTGGTTGTCCCTGGGGCAGCGGGCGGTGCATGGCTCCCGCATTTTTATATAAATAGCTCCGGCGAGGTGGTGGTCCCCAGGGCTTCGTGGGGGAAGGAGCCCCCACACACATTCATTTTATAGAGAAAACCCTGGGGAGGTGGTGGTCCCCTTTCTTTTTTTAAAAGCTTTTGGGACCTTTTTCCTTGTGACTTGGTTCAACTGAGTCACAAGATGGCTGCCAACACATCCTGGTTGGAACTGTTGGCAGCCAATCAGATCGCAGGCTCAAGATCGAGAGGGTTCGCGGGTCCTCCACGGCCATATTTGTATATTCTCAGAAACTACTGAACGGATTTACACCATTTAACAAAAAGAGTGCTTTCTGAACCAAGAGCTACCTTTTTTGCCAAATTTTGTGTTATTCTGTTCAGCAGTTTGGGCTGTAGCCGTGTATAAAGTTTCCAATGGAAATTAACATGGAGAAAACACATTTTGGGATCATCCTTTTTCTCAGCCCCCACTTGACGAATCAACCCAAAATTTCCAACACACCAGCTGAAGTGAGTGGGACATTAGTTTTGAAATTTTTGTGATGATTCGTCAAACGGCACTAAAGATATTGGCAAAAAAAAAATGCTTTTTTAATAGAAACAAGGTCCTAACTATAACTACCTACTGGCGACTGCCAATAGGTAATATATATATATATATATATTCCTGATTTACTCCAAACTATTCGAACTGCAGACAGGACCAAAGGCAATGCGAGTGTGGGGTACTTCCCGTATGTAAATCGGATATTTTGATTTTATGTATACACGGCTGCTTGCATTCATATGACTGGCAAATGGTTGCCATGTATTACTGTATATAAGTTGAACTGAGTATTTTCCACTACAATATGGCTGCCATAGAGTATCTACTTTGGAAAGTGAAGTCCCCTTTTTCTGTTGATGACTCTCTGTAAACTTTATTAGTTACTCAACTCGCTGTGCACATTACACGTGAGCAAGGCTGTGTCAACCGTCAAAACGCATTGTGTAATAAACACTTGGAACTTATATTGGTGACCTGTCTGTTTGTCCTGAGAGTATACGATATTCAAGCTTTTGAGGAACATTGTCATAGCCGGTACGCTCTGCCGGCTATGACAATGTTCGCCACTCTTCACGGGTCCCCACGCTCCGGAAAGAGCAACTCTGGTTTATATATATATATATATATATATATATATTATCTACTGGCGGTCGCCAGTAGATAGTTATAGTTAGGACCGTGTTTCCATAGGAAATCTGAAAATTCTATTTTGAATAACTTTGGCGCCGGTTGACGAATCCTCGCGAAATTTTCAAACCTAATGGGGCGCTCCGCTCAGCTCATACCCTGAAAGTCTCGGGGTGATTCGTCAAGCGGGGGCTGAGATAAAAAGGGGGGTCCCAAAACACGTTTTCCCCATGCATTTTCCCATAGGACCTTTAGTCGAAGGTACAGCCCGAACGGCTGAACAGAATTACTTGAAATTTGTCAGAGAGGTAGTCCACAGGTCAGGGATGTGCCTTTTGCATATATGGAGTCAATCTGTTCAGTAGTTCCTGAGAAAATTGCAGTTAAAAGCACATACATATCTATAGCCGCGCACCGTGAGCGCACCGTGCGCGCACCCTTACGTGCGCGAGCGTAATTCTGATTGGTTGTTACATGTCAGTCAACCTTCGAATCGGTCGAAATAAGGAAGTGTCGGCCGCCATTTTGTTTGTTTTCAGTGCGAGAGTGGAAAAGGAAGGTGGCGAACGTGAAAAGGGGGCAGGGTAGAGAGTTCCTGACCCCCTAGCCTTGGTCAGGGGGTCCCTGAAGGACCCCGAAGGCAGAAAAAAACATTTACATTTTTTTTTTTAAAAATCACAGAGGTGCGCGCATGGTGCGCGCACGGTGAGAAACCATAAAAAATTTTTTTTTAAAATTTAATACGTAGTTTATTGAAAAATAAATATATTAAAAAAATTATAATACATACATAACTTAGCATTTAAAAAAACTTACAAATTCACTGAAAAAACCATAGGTTTCACACACGTTATAGTTAGGAATTAGCATTTAAAAAACCTTGCAAATTCACTTAAAAAACCATAGGTTTCACACATGTTATAGTTAGGTGGTTATTTCACTCGTAAAAAACCAATGAAATTCCCCCGTTATAGTTAGTTGAGATAACTGTAACTCACGCGACTGCCACTCTATCACAAGGATGATGTCATCAGTGATGTCATGAGTGATGCCACTGACCATGTCATGAGTGATGTAATATGTGACGTCATGAGCAGAGGATTGCCGGCGCACGAGTTATTGGACCGCAAGTCGCAGGAGGCTCAATCCCCTTTCCCCACTACTCTGAAAATGTGCCTCTTGGCATGCTGCTGATTAGGGGATGAATTCCCCCTGACTGCTGAGGGTCATTAGGGGCCAACAAGACGTCCTATTACCTCCAATAAGTCCCACACAACTGAATTGCTGAGAGGTGGTCAGGCCACGCCCCCTTTCTCCACCACTCTGCAAACACACATTTTGGTGCACTCCTGAGGGCCTCAAGACTAAAGTAGACTTCTTCCCCCAGCCAGTAGTGCACCAGGATGTGTGTTTGCAGAGTGGTGGAGAAATGGGCCATGCCTCTGATGACCTCTCAGCATTCCTGCTGTGTGGGTCTTACTTGGGGGTTACAGGAGGGGTAGTTGGCCCCAAGGACCCTCAAGAGCCAAGGTGACTTCATCCCACAACTAGTAGAGCATCAGGAGATGCATTTGCAGAGTGATGGAGAAAGGGGGCATGGCCACTGAATACCTCTCTGCAACACCCCTCTCTGTGAGACTTACTGGAGGTAACAGGAGGGGTAGTTGGTCCCCAAGGATCCTCAATAGACAATGGGGATTTATCCCCCAACTAGTAGTGTGCCAGGAGGTGTGCTTGCAGATGTCTGGAGAAAGGGGGCATGGCTACCGAAAACCTCTCAGCAATCCTGTTGTGTGGTTCATACTGGAGGTAACAAGAGGGGTAGTTGGCCACTAAGGATGTCCTTGGGTGCCAACTACCCTTCTGGTTACCTCCAGTAAGCCCTACACAACGGGCTTTCTAGGAGGTCTTGAGAGGCCATGCTCCATCTCTCCACCACTCTGCAAAAGCGGCTCGTGGTGCAATACTGGTTGGGGGATGAAGTCCACTTTAATCCTGAGGGACTTTGGGGGTCAAGGAGCTCTCCTGGTACCTCCTGTAATTCCTACAAAGAGGAATTCCTGAGAGCTAGTCAGATGCCCCGCCCTCTTTCTCCCCCACTGTGCAAACGCGAGCAGTACTTAAACAACCATAGAATTGCACTGAAAAAAGCAAAGGATACAGGGACTTTTTTAGTTTGGAATTGGCATTTTAAAAACCTTAGAAATTCCCAAAGAAAACATAAGGTTACAGGGACATCATAGTTAGGCTCAGGTTTCACTTGTACTATTATTCGTGCCCCGCAATGCACTTTTAATGACCTCACATATTACATCCCTCATGGCATGGTCAGTGACATTGCTGATTCACAGAATCTCTGACATTCCCACTCATACCCCCACATAACCTTTCATACACCCACTCCAACTTCCACACTACCATTCTCAAACCCATTCGCCCACCATTTCCTGTACTTACACAGCTACTCACTGATTCATAGATCAATGCACACATCTACTCACTCGCCCATACAGTCACTCTCATGCCCACCACTCACTCGCTAATACAGCCACTGACATATCCACTCATACACCCATACAGCCACTCATACACTGAGTAAGTCATCCATTGAGTTACTTACATACCTACCTATATACTCACCCTTACAGTCAATCACATAGCCATTCACTCACCCATACAGTTACACACACACTCACTCACTTATTCATACAGATACTGTCATGTACTCACTCACCTATACAGTCACTGCTACAAGCATACACTCATCCATATAGCTACTCTCACATTCACTCACTCACCCATACAATCACCCACATATCCCATCACTCACCTATACTGCTTTTCCCATACCCAGTTATTCGCTCATATACCACTGACACATGCACTCACTCACTGACACAGCCATACACACACTCACTCACCCATACAGCCCCTCACGCAAACAGTAACCCATAGAGCCACTGACTCACCTACTCACTGATCCATACAGGCAGTCACACACACACTCACCCACCCCCACATACACTCAGACACCCATAGAGGTACTCAACAACCAATTACCATACAGAAACTGAGATACCCACTCAGACACCCATACAACCACTTAGACACAAAACACTCAAAGTCAGTGGATGATGTCATTAGTGATGTCAATTGAGATTTCATCAGGGATTTTATCAGTGATATCAATGACCATGCCAGGAGCGAAGTAAAAGTGAGGTCATAAGCAGTGCATTTCAGGGGAGCGAGTTGTAGCTAGCTCAGCTAACTATAAGTGCTGAATTTCACTGGTTTTGTATGAGTGGAACCTGAGCCTAACTATAATGTCCCTGTAACCTTCGTTTTTTTCAGTGAATGAGTATATATATATATATATATATATATATATATATATATATATATATATATATATATATATATATATATATATATATATCACTGAGCAAAATGTCCATTTGACAGTGGGAGCTCCTTAGCCAGCTGGTGCCCGCGTCGAGACCAGGACAGGGTCTCGTACGAAATCTTACTCAAAGATGAAGTACACGGCACACCTCTTGATGATTTTAAAGTTGTTTATTCAGTTCGTGACTGTCTCCTACGCGTTTCGAACCGTAGTTCCTGATCACGGTAGAGTATATATATATTATATATTATTTCTCCATTTGCTTAGGATTGCTCACCACCTCCAAAGCAGAGGGCGCATCGGCAAACAGACCTCCCAAGCACGGGCGGAAAATATTCAAAAACACTTCCCTTCACAACAGGAATGCCGACGCCGTGTCTTTGTACAAAAAGTTCTTTTATTTGTCAGCTGAAATTGCTAGACGCATTTCGCCTGCCCTGGCTTGCTCACTAACAGTTTGCATAAAGTTTTGCCACCATTTTTAACACCGTGAAGTTAAGTGTCACGTGCAAATTACCACTCAATAAAAAGTGTAAACAGACTCGTAGTTCAATAAGACAATGTCAGAGCAAGTTGTTAAATGAAAACTTTTGCAAACATTCACAATATTAAACAGAGTAAAACAGTTCATAGCATTAAAAAGAATTAAAATGCTTCAATTGCCAACTGTTCTTTAAATTTTCACTCTTGGTTAAAATTGATTAGAGTAAAACTATCAGGCTTGAACCTTGGTCCGTATATTGCACACGTCTATTCATTCATTGTGCTTTGCCCCAGTGGGCTATCTCATCCTAATATACGGAGGCTAAGTCACAACCCAATAACATACTCGTCTAATATACTGTGCATTGTGCATGCTGTTATGCTCATTTAATTATACCTTGCCTCTGGTGTAGAACCAAGGCTTCATGTGCCCTGCCCTAGTGGGCATAGTTACCACATTTTGAAAACTGTGATACAACTTATTAGTATTGCACCTGTTATAGTAAACCAGTCTGTTTAAAGTGCTCGTGCTATTATTAAAACCCAAATAAAATCAGTTAAAAAATGGAAATGGGGGAGACAGCGATATTCAGTTAAGATTTTAAATGTGTGTGGAAATCTTCCTCAATGTTGAGGCCCTCGGGGATCTTGTTGTTGAGCATAATGATATAGTTTGACTCAAGTCTTCTTAGTTTCTTTACTCGATCACCTCCCCTTTCACTCACTGGAACTGCATCAATTACATAATACTCAAGCCTTTTTGTGTTTTTTCCATGGTGTTGATCGAACAGTCTTGCCACGGGGTATGTTTTATCCCCATTTTTAATGGCTCTTAGGTGCTGAAGAATTTGCTTATGTACAGGAAGGATAGTGCTGCCCACGTACCTCAGGCCACACGGGCACTGAAGTACGTAGACAGCAAAATCGGTTTTACACGAGTACTGGCCCTTGATTTTTCTCTCGTATGAAGAGAACCCTACTGTATAAGTTTTCGAAATGTGTGCAAGCTTTACACTTGACACACTTGATGAATCCTTCTTTTCTGTGTAGCCAGTTCCTGTTGCTGCTTTACTCTGTGTTGTCGGCAGCATGTTGCTGACTATGGTTTGCTTCAAAGATTAAGCTTTCCTGAAAGTTAACTGGGGCCTACGCTGGACAAATTTCTTAAGGATAGGGTCGTTATAGATAATGTGCCAGTGTTTCTGCAAGATTTTTCTTGTTGTTTATTAAAGCTTGTGATCATCCTGCACTGGTTCTCTCCTTCCTTGCCTGACTTCTCTACTTGTTTATCATGGATGAAAAGAATTTCTTCTCTTGATTTTTTGCGTGCTTTCCAGATTGCTGCATTTACCCAGGCCTGAGGATAGCCTCTGGCTGCAAAGCGCCCGTTCAAACACATCAATTCTGACTCTAAATCTCGGTTGTTGCTACAGTTTCTCATCGCCCTGAGACACTCTCCATAGGGGATGCTTCTCACTAGATTGTTGGGATGAAAACTGGTAGCATGAAGTAAGGTATTCCAATCTGTTGCTTTACAATACAGTTTGGTTTCTAGTTTGTTAGTTCGAACATACACTGTCACATCCAGAAAGTTTGGTAGTGCTTATGTCACATGTCAATTTTAAATTCAAGTTGTTATTTTGTAACTTATTGACAAATTCTCGTGCACTAGCCTGTGAGCCTTTCCACACAACAATAAGGTCGTCGATGTATCGACACCAATATATCACATTCTCTTGCCACTCATTGGGCCATTGCGACTGAGCCACCTGCTCCTCCCACCAGCCCATATGCAAATTTGCATATCTGGGGGCGAAGCAGGTACCCACCACAGTTCTGCATAGTTGATGAAACAATTCGCCATTAATTAAGAAATAGTTATTTTCACGGCAAGTAGATACCATGTTTAGTAACATTTAAGTATGGTGCCACAGTTGTAATGGCCTGCTCCCTAGATAGTGTTTGATAGCATTTAGCCCGTCTGCATGTCTAATACTGGTGTAAAGAGTTGTAGCATCAATTGTAATCAACAAGAAATCAGATTCCCATGGTATGTCATACATTTTATGCAAAAAATCGCCCGTATCTTGAATAAAGGACGGGAGCTTTTTAACCAAGGGACAGAGGAAGAAATCAACATATTTAGAAGTATTTTCAAAAGCACTGGCAATAGCCGAAATAATATGGCGACCAGGGGGGTTCTCAATGTTTTTGTGCACCTTAGGTATTAGATATAATACGGGCGTTGTTGGATTGCTTATCTTCAAAAATAACATCTCATCATTGCTGATCAGACCTCGCCTGTACCAATCTTGGAGTGAATCATTGTATTTACTACGGCTGGCAATCATTGTTTCTTTTTCACCCTTGCATAACTCGATTTGTTATTAAGCTTTTTATATGCCTCTTTAAGGTATTGCTCTCTGCCCCATAGGACCACATTACCCCCTTTATCGGCATCACGAATAATACATTTCTCAGTGCATGCTAGTTTATTAACCAAAGCATAATACTCTCAATCCTGCTTTGTATATGGTTTCCTCTTCATATTTATTGAATGACAAAGATTTTTCACTTCATTTACTACGAAGTCATTGAACACATCCACCGAGTCTCTACTCGTCATTGGCATAAACTTAGAATGGGGTCGGAAATTAGTGGGTGCATCATGTTCTATAGCCAAACTTTGATCGCGTGCTATTTCTAATGCTCGATTTAGTGTACTTGGCACGCTCTGTGTCATGTTTGTCACTTGACTTGTTTCATTGTTTAAGTCTGACAATTCTAGCATAAGATTCATGTCATCGACTGCTAGATTGGTAGGGCTTTCTTCTGTTGCGCCTCCCCTAGGTTCATCCGGACGTTTATGCGCTACAGCAAAATTTTTTCAGTTTCAAGGTTCTAGTGAACTTGAAAATATCGACCCTTGTTGTCACATAGTCAATGTCAGTTTTTGGACAGTAAGACAGGCCCAATTCAAGTATATTGCGTTCTTTTTCCGTTAGCTCAATGTCAGTGAGATTAATGACTGTTGCAACATTACTGGACTCTACTTGTTGCGGTCGCCAGTAGGTAGTTATATATAGTATCGCGTTTCTATTCAAATATCGTTTTTTCTTTTGCCAATATCTTTGCTGCCGGTTGACGCATCTTCGCAAAATTTTCAAAACTAGAGGGACACTCCGGTCAGATACGGTCTTGAAAGTTTCAGGGTGATTCGTCAAGTGGGGGCCGAGAAAAAAGGGGGTCCCAAAAAGCGGTTTTCCTATGTTAATTTCCATTGGAAAAATTAGAACAGGCTACAGCTCGAACTGCAGAACGGAATTACATTAAATTTGGCAAAAAGGTAGTTCTTGGATCAGAAAGAGACCTTTTTTTCAAATGGTGTAAATCCGTTCAGTAGTTCCTGAGAAATTAAAAAAAGTAAGAATTTATATATCTGAGCACTGAGGAGGGTTCGCGATCCCTCCCAGGCAGGAGCTTCACTCTGATTGGCTGCCAACACTCCAAACCAGGAAGTGTTGGCAGCCATCTTCTGACTCAGTAGAACCGAGTCACATGAAAACAGTGAAAAAGCGGTTAGAAAACAAGAAAAGAGGGCAAGGTACAAACACCCTGACCCCCTAGGCCTGCTCAGGGCTCCCACAAAAAAAGCTTATTTTTAAAAAACAAATTGGCCGAATTCACGCTGGGGTCGCGAATCTGGCCGAGATAATACACCTCTCTGCAATGCAGCTCTGTGGCGCTTACTGCAGGAACCTGGTGGGCTACTTGGCCCCAGGCACCCTCAGGATTGAAGTGGACTTAATCCCCCAATTTACATCGCTCCAGGGGGTGTGTTTGCCCACTAGTTATATCAGGACCACCCTCCCTGCACCACGGTGCAAACGCGCCCCCTGGAATTTGTAAGTTGGGGGATTAAGTCCCCTTGAATCCTAAGGATCCTAGGGGCCAACTAGCCCACCTGGTACCTCCAGTAAGCACTACAGAGCTGCGTTGCAGAGTGGTGTAAATAGGGGCGTGGCCTCGGATCACCTCTCTGCAAAGCAGCTCTGTGGCGCAAACTGGAGGTACCTGGTGGGCTAGTTGGCCCCCAGGGACCCTCAGGATTCAAGGGGACTTAATCCCACAAATTACAACGCACCAGGGGGTGTATTTACACAGTGGTGCAGGGAGTCAGTGAGGCCTGATATAACAAGTGTGCAAACCGCCCCCTGGCACGTTGTAAATTGGGGGATTAAGTTCCCTTCAATCCTAAGTGTCCCTGGGAGCCAACTAGCCCACCAAGTACCTCTTGTAAGTGCCACAGAGCTGTGTTGCAGAGAAGTGGTCCGAGGCCATGCCCCTTTTTACACCACTCTGCAAATGCGGCTTCTGGTGCACTGCTGGTGGGGCGATGAGGTCCTTTTGTGTCCTGAGGACCTCAGGACTCAAGTGGACTTCATCCTCCGAGCAGCAGTGCGCCAGAAGCCACGTTAGGAGCGTGGTGTAAAAAGAGGCATGGCCTCGGGACACCTCTCTGCAACGCAGCTCTGTGTTGCTTACTGGAGGTACCTGGTGGGCTAGTTGGCCCCCATGGACCCTCAGGATTCAAGAAGACTTAATAGGGACGTTATAGTCAGAAATTAGCATTTAAAAAACCTTAGCAATTCACTGAAAAAAACATAGGTTCCAGGGACATTATAATCAGAAATTAGCATTAAAACCATAGGTTTCAAGCATTTTATAAGTTAGAAATTACCATTTAAAAACCTTAGAAATTCACTGAAAAAACCACAGGTTTCAGGGATGTTATAGTTAGTTGGACATTTCACTCGTACAAAAACCAGAGAAATTCGGCCGTTATAGTTAGTAGAGCTAACTATAACTCGCGCCCCTGCAATTCACAGCTGATGATGTCACATCACTCATAACCTGGTCAGTGACAACACTGATGACATCTCAAATGACATCACTGATGACATCATCCATGTGATAATCTGATGCACCTCCTCACACCCTAATAAAACCTTTTATACACCCACTCTAAAATACAGACTACCAATATCAAAACCATAGACAGACCAATAGCAGTTAGTACATACCCGCTCAGTGATTCCTAGGTCTAAACACACACATCTACTCATTCCCCCATACAGTAACTCATACATGCAGTCACTCATCAATACAGCACTATCATATGCACTCATACACCTATACATACACTCACACACCACCACTCATCAGTAGACTTACTCACACACCTACTCAGTCATGCAAAGAATCAATCACACCCATTTACTCACCTATACACAGACCACCTCACTTATTTACACAAATACTGACACATACTTAATCTCTTATACAATTACTGATACAAGCACACACTCATCCATACAGCCACTCTCACAATCACTCACTCTCACGTATAGTCATTTATATACTCCAACACTCACATATACTGTCTTTCACATATGTAGTTACTCACACATATACCACTGAGACATCTATTCACTCACCAACACACCCATACACACACTCACCCACCCATACAGCCCTTCACAGATACACTCTTGAACCCATACACCCAGTGAATCACCAACTCACATTTCTATGCACAATCACCCACCCACTCACACAGACACTCAGGCACCCACACAGATACTCAGACAAACAATCTTTAACCCATATAGACAGTCATGTAGCTATTCACCAAACCCATGCAGCCGCTTATACACCAACTGACAGACTGATACAGACATTACAGATACAGACATTTACACAGTTTACTCACTAACCCATGCATTCAGTAAGATACGCTAAATCAGTCACTTATACAATCAGTCAAGCACCTACTAAATCATCCATTCAGACCCTTATAAACCCACTCATTTTCCAATACACCTTATATATATATTATCTACTGGCGGTCGCCAGTAGATAGTTATAGTTAGGACCGTGTCTCCATAGGAAATCCGCAACATTCTATTTGGAATAACTTTGGCACCGGTTGACGAATCCTCGCCAAATTTTCAAACTAGGTGGGGCGCTCCGCTGAAAGTCTCGGGGGGATTCGTCAAGCGGGGGCTGAGAAAAATGGGGGGTCCCAAAACGCGTTTTTCCCATGCAATTTTCCATAGGGACCTTTAGTCCAAGGTACAGGCCAAACGGCTGAACAGAATTATTTGAAATTTGGAAAAGAGGTAGTCCTCAGGTCAGGGATGTACCTTTTGCATATCTGGAGTCAATCTGTTCAGTAGTTCCTGAGAAAATTGCAGTTAAAAGTACATACATATCTATAGCCGCGCACCGTACACACACGGTACGCATACCGTACACGCACGCTGCCGTGCGCGAGCGTAATTCTGATTGGTGGTTACATGACAGTAAACATTCCAGTCGGTCGAAATCAGGAAGTGTCGGCCGCCATTTTGTGTGTCTCGCACTGAAAAACAAAGGTGGAGAACGAGAAAAGGGGGCAAGGTAGAGAGTTGCAGACCCCCTAGCCTTTGTCAGGGGGTCCAAGAAGGACCCAGAAATGTGAAAAACAAATTCTAATTTTTTTTTTAAAAATCGCGGGGTGCGCGTACTGTGCGCGTACGGTACGCGTACGGCGGAAAAAAATCAATAAAAAAAATAGAATTAAAAATCAAATTTAAGTGTTTAGATGTTAGGTGGCTCTAAAAAGAGCCGTTGTGTTTATGAAGTGTTTTTTTGGTAAGTACCGATGTAGAGTCTAAAGTTCAAGAGGAAGTCTCTGTTCCCTTCATCATTGAAATGTACACCGTCTCCTCTATAAATGTCTTGCATGTTGTAACGCAAGTTGTTGTGGTATATAGAACCCATACCATAGTCTCTGAGGAAAGCAGAAACAGACTTATTGACGTGCTTTCTTGATTTGTCAATCTGCAGACAAAATTAGTTGGACCAGTTCCACTTTTGCCTTTGGCATATATTAGAATATACAAAGGCAGTTTGTGGAAAAAGTGACATGAATTGCACGGAGCACGCACGACGTATGCATGCGCACGTGGAGCACGTACGCATGCACACACGGAGCACGTACGCATGCGCGCACACGGAGCACGTACGCATGCGCGCACCGTGCGGCACGGTCAAAAGCCTTTAAAAAATAAGAATAAAAATTTTAAGTTTATAAGTTTATAGAAGATATTAACTATGCTTTTCAACTTTATCCAAATAAAAAAAAAAGAGCTGAGCCATTCCATATTACAGGATACAGTCAATCTATAACTATATACATAGGTAGCTTATTGTAAAAAAAATATTTAAAAAATATAATAATACATTTATAAATTAGCATTTAAAAAACCTTGCAAATTCACTTAAAAAACCATAGGTTTCACACACGTTATAGTTAGGTATTAGCATTTAAAAAACCTTGCAAATTCACTGAAAAAACCATAGGTTTCACACACGTTATAGTTAGGAATTAGCATTTAAAAAACCTTGCAAATTCACTGAAAAAACCATAGGTTTCACACATGTTATAGTTAGCTGGACATTTCACTCGTACAAAACCATTGAAATTCCCTCGTTATAGTTAGTTCAGCTAACTATAACTCGCGCGCCCGCAATCCACTGCTGATGACGTCACATATTACATCACTCATGACATGGTCAGTGACATCACTCATGACATCACTATTTAATATATATAGGGAAAGGCCTGTTGAAGAATAAGTGGGTGTACAAGTGTGTAAATGGATGATTTTCTGTGGTGTGTAACTGACTCTATAAGTGCGTCATTAAATGTATCTTACTGTGGACTAGTGACGAAACTGTGTGAATGTCTGTATGTGTCTGTATGTTGGTGTATAAGTGGCTGCATGGTTTTGTGAATAGCTATATGAGTGTCTATATGGGTTATTGATTGGTTGTCTGAGTATCTGTATGGGTGCCTGCGTGTTTGTGTGGGTAGGGTGTGTGTTACTCTGTGATGTGATAGATGTGTTTCAGTGGGTGATTCTATGGGTGCATGGTTTTAAGAGTGCATCTGTGATGGACTGTATGGTTGAGTGAGTGTATGTATGGGTGTGTTACGGATTGAATGTATATCTCAGTGTTACATTTGTGAGTAACTACATATCTGAAAGGCAGTATATATGCGTGTAAGAGTATATAAGTGGGTAGATGTGAGAGTGTGTGATTGTGAGATTGGCTGTATGGATGTGTGTGTGCTTGTATCAATTATTGTATATGAGCGTAAGAATGTGGTACTATTTTTAAGAGCAAGTGAACTTGAGTGTGTTTAACTGTATAGGTGAGTAAATTGGACTGTGTTTAATTACTTGCACGACTGAGTAGGTGTGTTAGTACCTCAATGGATGATTGGCGGTGTGTGAGTGTCTATATAGGTGTCTAAATACATATGGTAGTCTTGTATGGAGTGACTGTAAGTATGAGTGACTGTACAGGGGAATGAGTGGAGTTGTATGTAGACCTAAGACTTAATAAGTGAGTATCTAGTTATTGCTATTTGATTACGAATGGTTTTGAGAATGTAACTCTGAAATTTTCAGTCGGTGTTTGAAAGGTTATGTTAGGGTGTGAGAAAATGTGGTAATATATCACATGGATGACATCATCAGTGATGTCATCACTGATGTCATTTGAGATGTCATCAGTGATGTCATGAGTGATGTCACTGACCATGTCATGAGTGATGTAATATGTGACATCATCAGCAGTGGGTTGCAGGCGCGCGAGTTATAGTTAGCTGAACTAACTATAACGGGGGAATTTCAATGGTTTTGTACGAGTGAAATGTCCAGCTAACTATAACATGTGTGAAGCCTATGTTTTTTTCAGTGAATATATATATATATATATATATATATATATATATATATATATATATATATATATATATATATATATATTATCTACTGGCGGTCGCCAGTAGATAGTTATAGTTAGGACCGAGTTTCCATAGGAAATCTGAAAATTCTATTTTGAATAACTTTGGCACCGGTTGACGAATCCTCGCGAACTTTTCAAACCTAATGGGGCGCTCCGCTCAGCTCCTACCCTGAAAGTCTCGGGGTGATTCATCAAGCGGGGGCTGAGAAAAAAGGGGGGTCCCAAAATGCGTTTTCCCCATGTATTTTCCCATAGGACCTTTAGTCGAAGGTACAGCCCGAACGGCTGAACAGAATTACTTGAAATTTGGCAAAGAGGTAGTCCTCAGGTCAGGCATGTGCCTTTTGCATATATGGTGTCAATCTATTCAGTAGTTCCTGAGAAAATTGCAGTTAAAAGTACATAAATATCTATAAGAGTGCTCCGTGCGCGCACCGTGCGCGCAACATAACGTGCGCGAGCTTAATTCTGATTGGTGGTTACATGTCAGTCAACATTCGAATCAGTCGAAATCAGGAAGTGTCGGCCGCCATTTTGTGTGTTTTGTGTGTGACAGTGAAAAAGAAAGGTGGAGAACGTGAAAAGGGGGCAGGGTAGAGAGTTCCTGACCCCCTAGCCTGTGTCAGGGGGTCCCTGAAGGACCCCGAAGGGTGAAAAAAACGTTTTATTTTATTTTCAAAAAATCGCGGGGTGCGCGCATGGTGAAAAACCTTAAAAAAAACAAAAAACATTTTAAACGAGCCATTCCATATTACAGGATACAGTCAATCTATAACTATATACATAGGTAGCTTATTGTAAAATAAATATATAAAAAATATAATAAAACATACATAACTTAGCATTTAAAAAAACGTACAAATTCACTTAAAAAACCATAGGTTTCACACACGTTATAGTTAGGAACTAGCATTTAAAAAACCTTGCAAATTCACTTAAAAAACCATAGGTTTCACACATGTTATAGTTAGCTGGACATTTCACTCGTAAAAAACCATTGAAATTCCCCCGTTATAGTTAGTTCAGATAACTATAACTCGCGTGACCGCCACTCTATCACAAGGATGATGTAATCAGTGATGTCATGAGTGATGCCACTGACCATGTCATGAGTGATGTAATATGTGACGTCATGAGCAGTGGATTGCGGACGCGCGAGTTATAGTTATCTGAACTAACTATAACGGGGAAATTTCAATGGTTTGAAAGTGAAAGTGAAATGTCCAGCTAACTATAACATGTGTGAAACCTATGGTTTTTTAAGTGAATATATATATATATATATATATATATATATATATATATATATATATATATATATATATATATATATATATATAGGAAAACGTCCTCTGTGTATAAACTGCCTCCACCACAACGGAAGTCGCTTCGTTACTGGAGGACCCCACAGAAGCGGGTCCTTTTAAATTTCAGCAATTCCTTCTAGGTCCTTAGGAGGAAAAATGAAGCCGTGTGTGGTCCTTCAAATTCTTTATTCAGCCACTTCTGCCAAACGCGTTTCGGGTGCGACGCACTCTTGTTCACTGACAAATAAAATCAAAGTGAGCGGCCATTTTTACATTGTTTACCACGTGATTAAACTAAACTACAAAAAAAGTGCATTAGAAAACAGACTTGAAGTTTTTTTTGTTATACTGTTACATGTGGGCAGCACGCGATAGTTGATACTAACGCATTTGTTAAGATTCATTTGATATTGAATAAAACATGCGTAAAAACAAACTATAAAATATACAAGCTTTTTTTTCTAATACCAATATATGCACTGAGAATTAAATATTAAATATTTATAAATATTAAATATTTTAAAAAAACTCTTTTGTTTGTCGCTGTGGCCCCAGTGGGCTCACATATCCAAGATTTTACCTCTTTTGCTGCTATTCATTATTGCCCCAGTGGGCCTTTAACCATCATTAATGTAATCACTTTTGTACTACATGTCATGAATTCATCTGTCGCCAGTAGGTAGTTATAGTTAGGACCTATTATCCATAGGAAATCCGCAACATTCTATTTGAAATAACTTTGGCACCGGTTGACGAATCTTCACGAAATTTTCAAAATTGGTGTGGCGCTCCGGTCCGCTCCTATCCTGAAAGTCTCGGAGTGATTTGTCAAGCAGGGGCTGAGAAAAAATGGGGGTCTCAAAACATGTTTTCCCCATGCAATTTTCCATAGGAACCTTTAATCGCAGCTAGAGCCCGAACTGCTGAACGGAATTACATACAACTGGACAAAAAGGTAGCCCTTGCTTCAGAGATGTGCCTTTTGGTTAAATGGTGTATATCCGTTCAGTAGTTCCTGAGAAAATCAAAAGTAAAATCACATATATATCTGGACGGAGCCTAACCACACATCTCATTGTGAGATCTGATTGGCTGTCAGCACTTCATCCAAGAAGTGTTGGCAGCCATCTTGGGACCAATATACATGATAGCACCTCATTAAAAAGCATTGCAGTTAATCGGTTTTAAGACTTTAGTTACATTATAAATCATTTGTTGATGGTACCATACTCATTTTAGGAATTGTGGTGTGTTCTAAGGTGATTTTACCATGTGAAAACGCCTTCTGCTAGAATATCATGAATCATGTTTGAGAGAAAACTATTTTCTCATGCTTTTCCCGCAGAGGTTTGGAAGGTGTTCTATAAGCTAAACTGAGAGCATATTTTCTGTAAATTCACATTATCTTTCTTAGTCAT
The DNA here is from genome assembly GCF_964204655.1 of Triturus cristatus. Classification (NCBI taxonomy): domain Eukaryota; kingdom Metazoa; phylum Chordata; class Amphibia; order Caudata; family Salamandridae; genus Triturus; species Triturus cristatus. The sequence goes on along the minus strand of NC_140588.1, from coordinate 713,617,615 downwards.
GTGAGAATGAAGTCTGACATTCTCAGTACAACATGTACATCCAACAAGGGCAGAGGCTGTCAGTTGATTCCTTTGTGTTCTACTGCAGCTTCCCAGAGTGTTCTAAAGAACAACTAGAGCGCTAACAGTCCTACTTATGACAAACGTATTGCACACCTGAAGCCATCTTGATTGGAATAAAGTGGTAAATCTTAAAACATATAATTTAAAAAGGAACAAAATGAGGGGGTTCATTTTGCCATAGAAAGTATGATTAGTGCTGCAGAAAGAAAAATTAGGGCACATTTTGAGTGACTTCTCAAATCCTCTTCTATTTCATTAAAAAATTCTGACATGCAGACTAAAACATGCACTTTCAATACCAGCAGCAGACTTCCCTGGTTAGCAGTAGCTTTACTACGGTGATCTAATGAGCAACTAGAGTACTAACATTCTGAATTTATGGCAAATGTGTGACACATCTGAATGCCTTCTTGATGGAATCAAAGTAAAAAACTGAAAGTATTTCCTAATGAGGAGACTGTAGTAAATGAGGAAATTAGTAAACTTCATAACAAATAAGTCTCCCTAGGTGGCCACCAGAGACAAAAGAGCCCAAATGTAGCACAAATATCACCCAGATGTAGCCCAAGTATAGCCCGATGAAAGAATGTCCCAGAGTGTTCTAAAGAACAACTAGAGCGCCTACTGTCTTACTTATGACAAAAGTATGGCACACCTGAAGCCATCTTGATTGGTAACACTTAAAACATTTAATTTAAAAAGGAACACAAAGAGGGGGGTTTATTTTGCCATAGAAATTATGATTAGTGCTGAAGAAAGAAAAATTAGGGCAGATTTTGAGTGACTTCTCAAATCCTCTTCTATTTCATTAAAAAATCATGACATGCAGACTGAAACATGCACTTTTAATACCAGCAGCAGACTTCCGTGGTGAGCAGTAGCTTTACTACAGTGATCTAATGAGCAACTAGAGTGCTAACATTCAGAATTTATGGCAAATGTGTGACATATCTGAATACCTTCTTGATGGAATCAAAGTAAAAAACTGAAAGCATTTCCTACTGAGGAGACTGCAGTAAATGAGGAAATTATTAAACTTCAAAACAAATAAATCTCCCAAGATGGCTACCAGAGACAAAAGAGCCCAAATGCAGCACAAATATCACCCAGATATAGCCCACATGTAGCCCAATGACAGAAGTGTGCAAAACACTTTTTATTGTTTGTGTTTTTGCAGTTTTATAGAGTGCAGACTTGTCAGGTATTGGAGTGCTTTACATGAGCATTGGTTACATCACACAAGAACAAATTCATTTTGGTTGTAGACATGGGAAGATTAAGTGATTTGGCCAGAATCACAGAATGTCGAGCTGAAGCAGAAACTCCAACCTGGTTCCCCAGTTGCAAAGTCTGCAGCTCTGGAAATAACACCACATCCTCTCCCCTAAGTGCAACATTTAATCAAGTGGTCAACTAATAAAACATAAAGCTAATAAATAATTTAACAGTGCTTTGTTGCTTTGTTGATATTTGAAAACTCTGAAAATATGTCCTCATTTTAGTTTTTTAGAGCAATAACCATAATTTTGATGCAAATAAGACCCTCTCATATATGTAATTTCTAAAGGAAATGCTCTAGGTATTACAGTTTGGATTACATCAAAATGACATCAGGCGTTCCACACTTTTGTAATAAATATAGAATGTTAGCAATCTAGTTGTTCATTAGGATACTGTTGAGAGGCAGAGGCCAGGGGCACGGACTCTGAAAATTGAAGGCAGGTAGGAGGGTGCAGAGGCAACAATTTGACCACACTGTGCAGGCAGGAAGGGCAGTGGCAGCACAACAGACTGTGGAGGGCAGTGGAAAGGGGGCAAGGGCAACAAACCAACAATACAGGACTGGCAAGACAGGCTGTGGCAATATAATAGACCATTGTAGGCAGAAGGAAGAGGCAGTGGTAGTCCAACCATACATGCCAACAGCCAGGAAATGTCCAATTTTTTTAAGCCCAAATGGGCTTTATTTGATCTGTCTCCTGTCTACAATCTCCTCTTTTTCAATGTAACTCAAAGGGGAAAATCAATACCCCAGTTTTTTTCTAAATCTCCCTCTTACCAAGTTCAAAATGTTTGCAAGTACGGTACATTGGATCATGGAAGGCAGGAGGAATTGGGGTAGGGACATGGACTTGGATAACGGAGGACAGGAGGGACATGGAGAGGTGCACCAAACAGACCCAACAGGGCAGGCATCAGGGTTTGCAGCGGCACAATACACCACACAGGGCATGTGGGACAGGGGTGCAGCACAACAATCCATAGATAGCAATAGGGAGGGGACAGGACAATGCACATGGACACCAGAGGACAGAGGGGAAAGAGGCAATGGTAGCTAGCTGACCATAATGGACAGACAGGAGTGAAAGCTGCAGCATAACAGACCATAAAGAGCACGAGGGACAGATCAGGGGCATTACAATGGAACAGACAAGCCAGGAGGGAGGGAATAGGGGTCTGCACATGGAAATAGAGGGTTGGGGTCAAGGGGGCAGGGCAGGAGCGGCAAGACGGCCATGGAGGTCAGGCAGAATGGGCACTAGAAGCAAGACACACCATGGAGAGCAACAGTGAGACTTTGATGACATACACACATACCATGGAGGGAAGGTGGGAGGGGGTCAGGGGCAGCTAGCTGACCACACAGGGAAGGTGGGAGGGGCCATGACAGCACAGAAGACCATGCATGGCAAGCGGGAGGGTTAGTGGCAGCACAATGGCTATGATGGGCAAGAAGGAGGGTGCAGGGGCATGCACAAAGCACCATGGAGGATAGAAGGGAGGGTCAGGACCTGGGCACAGACAAGAGAGTTCAGGGGAAGGGGCCTCACAGCAGACCACGCGGGGCAGGCAGGAGGAGCAGTTGCAGCACAACTGGTACATCATGCTAAATGCTGGGCAGTGCTAGCACATCAGACCATGCATGGCAGGAGGGCGGAGGCTAGTCCATGGATTTAGACAACAGAGGATCGGAAGGAGGTGGATGGGGCAGCAAGCTAACTGTTCAGAGAAGGCAGGTATTAGGAACTTTGGGGCATATTATCAGGACAGGCGCAAACATTATCGCTGCTTTAGCGGCAGAAAACTGCCGCTAAAACAGCGATAATGGGCTTGATAATATGCTCTATGGAATTCCAATTGAAGCCCACGTTAGATGTGAAGAACATCTAACCTGAGCTTCAATTGGAATAATTTTATCGCCTGTCTTGATAATATGCCCCTTTATTGTTTTAAAAATGTGTTTGTGCGAACTACTTCAAACATGAACAAGAATGCAGCATAATCTCACTTTTATTCAGGAAGAAGAGGACGTTTGTGATTGTGACTCCGGGCTCACTTGGCAGAAACACCCCCTGACCATACACCCCCCATTGCAAAATGTAATGCCTGTGAAAAGGGTCGGTGAACGCAGTGTTATATAGAATATAGTCCTAAGAGCACGATTGAAAATCAAAAATAAATATAGTGTATGGTATAAACTATGCATCAAAAAGTGTGATATAAGATGAACCGGGACGTGAAATATAATATGCAATACATTGTGCGCAATGACAGATTCATTGGAGAGCTTGAGATAGCACAGGCACTAGCGCGTGCTATCTGATATGCACCTTGGAGTGTAATATGCACAGGGCAGTGTTGTGTAACCTAACTAGTTTCTAAAGTTGCAATATAAAATATGTGCTGGGGAGTGTAATGTTGCATATGCACTGTGACAAAGATATGGAGCCCAGATTGTAATCTGTATGGCATAGCGCTGTGCATTATAACATAGGCATTGAGGAAGGCATGTTAGATGGAGCAATATAAGCCGTGCAAAAGTGGCATGACATATTCACGGGGTGGTGTTACAGTGCACATGGGCTAGAGAGTGTCATACCTTACGCACTAGCTGGTGGAATACAACACAGAGGTGTGTGGCACTCGGCGGGCACTGGTGGGTGTAACACAGCATTGGGCCCAGCCAGGAGCGTACTGTGACTCACGCAAATCGTCATGGTGATAGGTACGTACGGTTTGTCTAGCATGTCCTAGGTGTTTCTAGAAATAATAAAAAACAAAGGCAGTCCCCGGGGGATGGGGTCCCCGGGGCCATATGTGGCCTGAGGAGGGGGGCAACGCAGGCCCCCTCCTAAAGAATAAAAAAAAAAAAGGCCATTCCCCGGGGGTTGGGGTCCCTGGGCCGATTAAGGCCTTGGGAGGAGGGCCACGTGGCCCCCTTCCAAATTTATTTTTTCTAAAAACAAAATTAGGGGGCAGACCCTGGGGGATGAGGTCCCCAGGGCCAATAAATTAGAAAAAGAAGGGGGGCCACACAGCCCCCCTTCTTAAAAAATAAAAGAAATAAAAGACTGGAATCGCGTGGGAGGCCACGCCCCCTCCTTGTAGCACTCTGCAAACGCGCCCCCTGGCGAGTTGTAAGTTGGGGAATTAATTCCCCTTTAATACTGAGGGTCCCCTAGGGCCAACTAACCCAACAGGTATCTCCAGTAGGCGCCAGCGAGCTGCGTTGCAGACAGGTGTTCTGAGGCCACGCCCCTTTTTACACCTCAGTAATGTCATTTTATATGTCATCAGTGATGTCATCCGTGATGTCACTGACCATGTCATGAGTGATGTAATATGTGACATCTTCAGAAGTGCATTGCAGGGGTGCGAGTTATAGTTAGCTCTACTAACTACAACGGCCGAATTTCTCTAGTTTTGTATGAGTGAAATGTGCAACCACCTATAACGTCCCTGAAACCTGTGGTTTTTCTTTGAATATATATATGTGTGTGTGTGTGTGTGTGTGTTACCTAGTGGTGGTCACCTCTAGGTAGCTAAATGTAGGTCTGCTTTTCCATCGAACGAGCATTCATGGTTTGCTAATAAATTTGGCCGCATTTGACGAATCTTCACAAAACTTTCCAAACAAACAGTTAATCCACCTCCGCTGCTTCCTGGAAAGTTTCAGGGTGATCCATCAAGTGATGATTGAGAAAAAAGGGGGGTTCTAAAATGCAAAATTCCAAAGCATTTTCGCTAGACTTCTGTAAGACAGGCTAAAGCAGAAACTGCTGCACAGATTGACACCAAATGTGGCAGGAAGCTTGATCTTGGTCCACAGATTGTTTTTCTTGTGATTTGGTGAATATCCATCCAGTAGTTTTTTTGATAAATTAAGGGTCAAAATAATTGTATATCTAGAAGGTTGGGTCCTCAAGCGGCTCAAGTTACTCTTGCGGGAGTGCCAATTTAAAAATAGAGCATTCTGATTGGCCCAGGAACCTTTTACTCCTTTGGGCCATCTGTCTCCCATGGGCGTCAGACTCATGTGCCATCTGTCTCCCATGGGCGTCAGACTCATGTGGAAGCAAGCGCTCTGATTAACTGCCAGAAACATGAGAAAAATGTTGCTTGAAGCCATTACAGGACTTGAGGACTAAGGGCCAGATGTAGGTGGCTAAGTACCGGTCGGTAACCCCGAAATTCGGTAAATATCAGGGTTACTGACCGGTATTTAGCCATTCCTATTGTAGGTGATAATTCGGTAAATACCGAATCGGTATTTACCGATTCGATAAATGCAATGTGGAAAGCACATAAAAGAGTGCTTATGTGCTTTAAGAATTTGTTAATTACCGCCAACTTCAATTTTTTTTTAAGTGCCATGTGGCACACATCCATGCCCTTAGGGCATGTATATGCGTCACATGTGCACACAGGCACATTTCAGGGGTGCACCATGGTGTCCTTTGGACACCCTGGCACCCTTGAAATACCTCCCGGTATTACCGATTCAGTAATACCGAATCGCTAATACAGAATGGCTTTAGATTCATTCCTATGGGCCTCCAAGCCCATAGGAATGAATGGGTAGGTATTCCTTATTACCAAATCGGTATTACCGATTCGGTAATAAGGAATATTAAGAAATCGGTATTTTTTACCGATTCATTACCTACATAAGAAATACCGATTTCTTAATACCGAATCGGTAAAATTCGATATTAAGAATTCGGTATTTGTGGATTACCTACATCTGGCCCTTAGTCCCCTCTCCTAAAATTAAAAAAATAAATAGTAATAGGGGGGGTACGCAGACCCCCTGAGCCTCATGGGGGACCCAGAGAGACCCCGAGGCCAAAATAGAACCAAATCATCAAAAACTGGTCCAATCCCTAGAGACTCAGGCAGGACTGAAAAGAAACAAAAAAAAGGTGGCTGGGCCTCAATTATTATGTTTGTGCCCCAGGGGCTGTATTCATGAATTGTAGAGGGGCTGCTCGGTCCCCCTCTTTGAGCCACCAGAGGCCCCATGGCTGAAATTTGATTATATGGGAAGCGGTGTGATGCAGCCCCCTTCTCTAAGCCTTGAGAGGCCCCGGGGAGGCCATCCAGGGTCCGAAGATACTTTATATGGGGGCAAAATGTAACAAAATGGGGAGGCGGACAAGTGCCCCCCGAGTCATTAATGGCCCTGGTGACCATCTCCCGGGCATCGTCTTATAGCAATGTCCAGAGAGCCCACCTCTGGGAAATAAAGGTTTCTCTGCTCAAAGGGAAGGGCAGGGAAACCTGTGTTTTCTCTCACTTGGTGGAAGCATTTTTGAATCTCCTGCAAAGCGGGAGCAAATAGCAAGTCTGCTTCTAACATGCAAGAGCCTGAAAACGTACTGAAGTGGGCAGGGAAACAAATCAAAATATTGCTCCCACCTGGAGGGAGCAGATTTAGGAGCTGCTCCCTGCGGGCCAGAGCAATGCTGGTTCCCGCTGTATGTGGGGAGCTGGCTGGGGTCACGGGGAACTCAGGGCTTCCCCTGCAGCCCCAACAAGAGTATGGTGGGTGCCCTGAGTGGACACCAGGCCACCAACCTTTAACAGGTTAGGGGCCTGGGGATGGGCCCCTGGGGCTGAACTCAGCCCTGGGAGGGGGGCCTCTTCCCCCTTCCCTTAAAAATGACATTGGACACCTGGGGATGGGGTCCCCAAGACCTAAATGGACCCAGGGAGGGGGGCTGTTTGCTTCCCGGCCATTGGTAATCACTCCAGGCCCGAGGGGATGGTGTCCCAGGTGTTGAAACCGACCCGGGGAGAATGATCGCATGCCCCCTTCCCCTACAAATCACCCCAGTCCCCCAGGGGATTGAGTCCCGAGCCACAATTGGCCCAAAGAGGGGGGCCGCATGTTCCCCTCCCCCTTGAAAATCACACCAAGCCCCAGAAGACGGGAGTTCCCTGGGACAAAATTGGCCAGGGGAGGGGTGCCCCACACATGCCCGTTCCCCTTTATTTGAAGCAGTGGCTCTGGGGGATGAGGTGCCTTAGGCTTAACAAGGCTTAAGGAAGGGGGGACACGCAGCCCCCCTCCCCTTTAATAAAAAACAACAGCCCTAGGGGATGGGGTCCCCAGGGCCTAATGAGGCTTGGGGAGGGGCCAACCCCCTCCTCCGTGCACGGCAGAAGGCAGTGTAGAGTTGGCAACCCCCACATTGCCCACATCCAGGGGATTTAAGAGCTGTCATAATGATGAAATCCATATTTTACTGGCAACCATGATATGTGCTTTGTCACTTATATCCACAAATCAGTATACCTCGAAATAGTGAAAAAACTGAGACCGAAGGGATACTATTCCAGACAAAAGAGTACAAGCTTACATTTTCACCTATGCTATATTAGTGCTTCAGTATGACATAATCAAAATCAAATTGTTGCCCAGCTGCCCACATATGACTTCACTCATATCCGTAATAGCTATTATCCCATCTGTGTTGATGATTGGAGGAGAATGTTCTACTCAGTGGTGCTCCAAGTGTGATTACTAGGGTAAAGGGAAAATCTGGAGTCAAAGAGGAGAGGCCTTTTAAGTAGATGAGGCTGGTTCTTTCCTGAGATGCACTAACACGCACTTTATTGCATAGTCCTGTATTTTACAAGTGTGATTTCAATATTTCTGCATTTGACAGAAATTATACTTTTATCGGTGGTATAGACACTTTTGATAGGTGATATACACATTTCTCTGCCTTCTATCTGAGGGTATCTCCACATTCAATTAGTGATTATATTTTGGCTATTAATAAAGCCCTTGGCAACAATATAACTTGCAACACAGTCAATGATCCGTTCACGGTTGAAGAGATTCTGAGAGCTGTCAAGAAGAAAAGGTGGGAACAGCTCCATGATTGGATGAGATCCCAAGTAAGCTAAGCGCTCCCTATATTATGGCTCTAGAAAATAACCATACACACACTACAACCTAGCCTGGTTAAGAAATTGTTCCCATGTGTAATAAAAGCTTTAAGATAGATCCATCAAAATATAGGCCAATAAGTCAATAGTTGGGAACATATTTGGGCACATGTTACTACACTGTCTAGAAGCTTGGATTATAAGAATCAAGTGCCCGATTCACTAAAGTAATCTGAGAAAAAATCTTAACTTTACGACTTTCGGTATTCACAAAAGGCATTTAGAAGTAGTAAAGTTAGGATTCCTAACTTTACTACTCCTAAACTGAGAAAAATCCTAACTTTACGATTTTTGGTATACACAAAAGGCATTTAGGAGTAGTAAAGTTAGGAATCCTAACTTTACTACTCCTAAATGTCTTTTGTGGATACCGAAAGTCATAAAGTTAGGATTTTGTCTGAGTTTAGGAGTAGTAAAGTTGGGAATCCTAACTTTACTACTCCTAAATGCCTTTAGTGAATGCCGAGGGCCCGATTCACAACCGTAATCTGAGACAAAATCCTAACTTTCCGACTTTCAGTATTCACAAAGGGTATTTAGGAGTAGTAAAGTTAGGATTTTGTCTCAGTTAAACTTAAGTTTTGGTCTTAAGTTAAACTTAAGACCAAAGCTTAAACTTAAGACCAAAACTTTGTCTTAGTTAAACCTAAGTTTTGGTCTTAAATTAAACTTAAGACCAAAACTTAAATTTAACTGAGACAAAATCCTAACTTTACTAATCCTAAATGCGCTTTGTCGTAAAGTTAGGATTTTGTCTCAGAGAACTTTTGTGACTCGGGCCCCAAAAGTTGTAAAGTTAGGATTTTGTCTCAGATTACCTTTGTGAATCGGGCCCTAAGAGTTTATCCTGTTGTCTAGCGGGTTTTTGTAAGGGTAGCAGCACAATTGACTAAGTGTTTGAACTACATCCTTTAATTGAAAAATATGTAACATTAAGAAGAGAATCTCTGTATTTGGTCTTTGTGAATCTAAAATCTGCTTTCACTGGTATCCCTCGTGGTTGGCTGTGGCTGCTTTGGCCGCGCTTGGTATTCTTTGAACTTGTTTAACATCATGGTCTGACTTCACACAGAGACTTTTGCCAAAGTCCGCCTGGGTACCAATGGTGAAAAAAATAAAGTCATTCGAAGTAGGAAGGAAAGCGGCAAGTGTGCCTGTTATACCCAACTCTATTCATTCTGTTTATCAATAGTGTTGTGAGCTGCCTTCAACAAAGTATTAATGATGCACCTTTTTTGAGGAACAAATGATCTTTAAACCAAGGTTTGCCGACGAAAAACTAAAATACCTTTACAGAAAAAGAAATAATTGTTGTTTATGCGTCTACAATTTTCTGAGTCTTTTTTGCAGTATTGCTTGATTTCCTCTCCACGGCTTTAATCACCCCTTCCGGACTACAGTGAAGATGAACAGTCTGCTGGATCTTTTTCAAACATACTGTAACACTAAAGGTTTAGCTATTAACCAAACAAAAACAAAACTTATGGTTTTTAATCCCCATAAGAAATTCCATGGTAAACCGACTCTGAACAATTCAGCCCCGGAAAGAGTCCACTTTCGATGGTGTGAGAGCTGGATTCTGTTTGAAAAGGAAGTGAAAAAGTCAAGCTTGCAAGAGTAATATCACTCTTGCACAGAGATCTGGGTGCTGTGCCATGGTTTGCTTGAAAACTAGTCGGGAGGGCGTTTTTTATGGCAATAGCAGTCTATAATACCCAGGCACTATTGTCAATATGCTATTGGGATGTGAGGGGCTGGGGTATTTGAGATGTGGGGGTACTGTAAAACAGGGCAATTGTGTAAAATGGAAAGCAATTTTTACAAGCTGTGTTAAGACTTTCTCAAAGTAACATAACCTGGCCTGTGCATTTGTAAAGCACACATTCATTCATTCAAGTGTATCTTGGCACTGAAAAAAGTGTCTATTATTACCCTACTCGATAGATCTCGTTTTATCGACCTCAGAAGGATGAAAGTCTGAGGGGACCTGTCAGGATTTGAACCTGTGACTGTGAGGTCTAACTCAGGCCTCTACAGTTAATGCATTAGTCCACTAAGCCACCAGACCAACAAGTCCACCACCCATCCCTTTTGTATTTGGGTACTTTCCAGTAGATGCGTATTGTTATATTTGGTTCGCTTGTGTAATACTGTTGATGCTGAGGTCTGCGGAGCTTGCATCTGTTCTGAATGTTAAATGTTCATTTCTAATTACTGGGTTTAGAAGAACTTGTAGCTAATCAAATAGCCCAGGATCCCCAAGGAACATCCTGGTCATTGCTACAGAGTTTTATTAAAAGAGAACTCATATCATTTGACCTACTTAACATGAGGACAGTTTTTCATGTTCTAATGAAAAGACAGGCAGACAACAAAGGAAGGAGCCAGTGGGGCACTCAGACCTGCAATGCTTTCTCTGTTTTCAGGCACTCTGATGTCAGGTGCAAATACAAAATCTTATGCAAAAGAGGACAATTCTTATTTAATTAAATCTTACATTTGCAATGCACATTTATTTTCATCAAGCCATTGTTTGTCTTCAAATGTTGGGGCCCCGTAATGGGACCTTGGAAAAGTAATCAATTGCCTCCATGAGGCCAAAGGCGTTTGAAAAATGGAAAACAATTATGCCTTTGGTCTTTGCTTGCGATTTTCCCTTTAAAGATTTTCGGAAATTTGACAAAGTTTTCATCTTAATGGGATATGATTACTTTGTCCCAATGTAAACCCTGAAATAGAATATCAGCATTATCTCAGTGCTAGGAAAGAGCATTTCACTCCATGTATTATTCAGAGCATGCTGCTCTGTTTGGAATGGCTCGGTTGGTGGTCTTGCTTCTAAGTTCAGGTTTGTGTTCTATACGCTATAATGCCTTTAGTACGATACTTTGCAGACGTTCTTAAGCAGGAGCCCAAATAATATCTTTTTAAGTGCTTCATTTAAGGTTCAATTGTAAAGGAAAATCCTTCAATTTCTGGAGGAAAGGCTGTGTTCAGAGCTGAATTCACAGGGTGAATTTACTTCAATATAGAGAATAGTATGGTGCAGGAATTTCTCCCACTAAATTGAAGGACTTTCCATTAACACCAAATCATAAATCAGAGGTGAGCACAGTTAAAACATTGGGATCCCGGTTTAGGCTGCACTGATAGTGCCTCCCGCCTGCAGGTCTGGAAATGAAAACATAGCTGTCAACCACCTGAGGGTGACTGCTAAGATTCACTTCCATTTTGGTGCCATGCGACTATTTTCCACTTGGCTGCTCCTTCGGGCAATAATGCCATCGCTGCATGGTGCAATTCCTTTGACTAATATGGGTACTAGAAATGTATCCAGGAAGTGGTGGTGGAGGAAGTTGTGACTACCCACCTTGAGTAATAATCACAATCCTTGTCAGGGTGAACCTTCAATGCAACTAAATTAACCTGATCTTAACCCCAAAGTTGCTATGGCACAGAGCTAATTAATTTAGGGCAATGTGAAAAGCATCTATGGGAATCCAAAACAGCAGTAAACTCAAACACAACACTATAAAAATCCCAAACCGAATTAGAAAAAAGAGTACATTTTTTGTATATCAAATGACACAAAAATGGCAAAAATCAAATAAGGATAACCAGAGAAATGAATTTTTAAGCTTTTAATACAAATAGTGCCAGAAAGTGTTAAGCACCAATCGCCCTTAAGTGGTTGTGATAGACCAAGACCTCTACTTAATTTGAGGTAGATGGAGATAGAGCAAATGTCGGATAAAGGGACCAGGTTCGACCAGGTTGGAGGATTTACCTTGGAACTTAATCTCAAAAATGGAAGTGTAAAATCTTCCGCAGAAAAAGACAGCAGTCTGTAGCCAAACAGTGCTCCATGAGATTGGATAGCTGTCTGGGGAGGTCTGGTGAAGTTGTTGCTTTTTGGTGGGAAAACTCAATGTGGGAGAAATTAAAAATGTATGCGCAGGAAGGGTCCCTTGCCGTACGGACATTTTTGGCCCCTTTACCGAAGCGATTTCCTTGTTCGCGCTTTCTCACTATTTTGAGCTCATATTCCTTCAGTGGGCAAGGCGGCGTACTGTAGCCAAAGAGGGCTCCACAAGGCCATATACAGTCTCTCCGAGGTCCCACTGCAGAGGGTTTGTCATCCGAAAAAGCTCAAAGTGAGTGAAACCTGAATCTCCAGTCCAGCTGCCATGCAGCTTGGTCGGATTTTCTTGGCAGGTTTTTCCCAGTTCTTTGTAGGTCTTTGGAGCAAGTGCCATGTTTTCAGGGGTGGTAGAAGAAGTGCAGCCAGACACAGCCTGGGATTCCAGAACTTCAGGAACAGCACTTGGTGTCAGGACTCCAGCAGAGGCCACTAGGAGTGTCCAGCTCCGGTCCAGTTGGAACTGGTCAGCTGGAAATCTTCAGGAAAAGCATCTTGTAGCTTCATGTGTCCATGTAGCTTGAACGTGAGGCCAGACTTATGACCCTTGGAGTCCACATCTTTGTCCTGGGTAAAAGTGGCCGAAGGTATACTTCTTCAGGTCTCCTCTCAGGTCTCAGACAGCAGGTTCCATCCTCTTCTGATGTTCCTTGGGTCCAGTAATGTTCTGAGGAGGGTACTGGGGATGCCAAATTTATGCCTGGTACCAGCTTGTAGGTAGAGGGTGACTCCTGGCTCCCTCCTAACAAATGAGGTAACATTTCCCAGTGGTTGTCCTACCTGCTTTTGAGGCTTTTCCTCTGTGTCCTACTGTAAACAATCTCACAGTGCCTTTCTCTGCCTAAATCCAAGATGGTGAAACCCTAATTGGGAGCTTTACTCCTCAAAAGATTTGAATTTGTATGAGAACTATCAGGTCAATTATACACCAGTCATTGGACCAAGTCTCACAATGAACCCAAAATCCCTCTTTCCATACCATGGGAGGCACCCAATTTGAAGAGCAGGGCCTACATGACAGATCGAGTGCACCGTTCCTGTTTACGCAGCAGTTCATCCATAACTAGGTGCATCTGGCGCAAATTGGGAAAGTGAGTTCAATTAGTGAAAGTATACTGTTTCCAGAGAAGGCATGAACCAAAGTCCTGGCTGGGAAAAGCATGATAGTGAAAGATGAATTAGCTGTTTAAAGCCACTGCTCCACCTTTCTCTGCGAGTGGCAGGCTCCCCCTTCTGAAATACCAAGTGACACTCTGGTACAAAAAGAGGGAGCAGCTGCCCATTGCACCCCAGGGACAGTAGCGAATCGTGGAGGGAGTGCTGCGGGGTGGTGGAGCGGGGCGGGGGAGCAGCAGGGTGGGGAGTAGTAAACTACAGAATATGGCCGAAAGGAGGTAAGTAAACAAATAAATAAATAAAACGAATGTCATTGGGCACGCTGCATTGCCAAATGCGATGCAGCGTGTGCAACGAAATTTGTTTTATTTATTTATTTGTTTACTTACCTCCGTTCGGCCATATTCCGTAGTTCATTCCTCCCACCCTGCTCCTCCTCCACCCTGCCCCACCCCGCCCTACCGCCCCGCAGCACTCCCTCCACGAGCCGCTACTGCCCTGGGCACTTTGCATATTATGCCCCCAGGAAGCTATATTTTTGCTTTGCAAATGTGGACATCAGAAAGGGTCATTGTGATGTTTTGGGAAGAGATGTCCTCATCAGTAAGGCAGTTGTGCCTCTCAACAATTTTAAACTAAATTTGTGCAATATGATTTTTCTTTACACCCCACACCATGTTGTTTTAAAACAAGGGGCAGTTATACGCACCGCAATAAAGTACAAATCTAAAGGTGGAAGAGTCCTATTCTTTTTGGGGTTTACATTCAGTATTTTATTCCCATCTGAAAATAAGCTTTCATCTAAATGACCCACCTTTAAAAACACTCTAAAACCCAAATATTTTTGACAACGCATAATTGAAGACCCTCAGAAAGAGACCTCGCAGTGGTGTGTGATTGATTGATTCATTTTTCAAAATCTGAGTTACCGTCATCACGAAAAGGGACCAGACAGACCCAATATTCTCGGGAGCACCTTAATTCTGAAACATCGCCGGCCACGCAGGTGACAGAAATTACAAGCGCTCTTCCTCATTACAAACAAGATCAAAAACCATTACCATACATAATGAAAAATATAGTAAAGTGCTTGCCTCTGCAGCATTTGACACAGGATGGGGATTCTGAGACAAGGACTTGCATAGTGTTTATGGTTCTAACTCTAGAATGGCTGTTGTGGTGAAGTTCTTTGAAATGGCTGCTGTATGAGCTGCTTTACAGGAAGTTTTTTTTTTTTTTTAATAATATTTTTTATTGTTCTTCGACAAAAGAAAAAGTAAGGTGATAAACAGCAGGAAAGCAATCCAAACATCTACAGCGGATATGAAAATCACCCCAACATTACATATTAAACATTTTCCCCGTTTAATGAATAAAGCATTTTACATCCATGCAAATCTTCAAATCAATTTGAATAGTCCAGGCTGAAATTTGAGCGCTTTCCAGTTTTATACATTGCAGCAGAAAAGGAGAAATAAATACCGGCGCTTCATTTAATAAAAAAAGAAACAATGAAGTTCCCCATTATTTTAAGTGACCAGCTTAGCAATTGGTGCCCAAATTCGTAACCCCCTCTCTCTTTTCTTACGTCCCTTTAATTTATAAATTGAAGATTCAATATTGTAAGCTGCGAATAAACGTGCACGCCAGTTTGCAAAGGTCGGGGGATCAGCACTTAT
The DNA here is from genome assembly GCF_964204655.1 of Triturus cristatus. NCBI lineage: Eukaryota > Metazoa > Chordata > Amphibia > Caudata > Salamandridae > Triturus > Triturus cristatus. Next base: position 713,602,600 of record NC_140588.1, on the reverse strand, counting down.
CCAATGAGAAGTTATACACAGGCGGGCAATGGCCATAGCATTAAACAATAGTTCTGTATCTGGTCTTGCCCAACAATCTGTTACATTTTTACTAATACCAGAAATGAGAAGGGCAGGATTAGTTCAGACTGAGATCCCCAAAATCGTAGATAGGAAATTTTCCATGTCAAATATGAATTCTTTTAATTTTGGACATGAGAAAAACATATGAACAGCATCTGCTGCATATAGATTGCACCTATTACAACTTCCGCCCCTCGTGCCTCCCCATTTTGATATCTTCGCTGGAGTATAATATAAATCAAATATTGACATAGAATGTTGACTCCTTACACTACCCGTAATCAATATCTGATTTGCTAAGGATATGGAGTCTTCAATATCCAATTCATCCTCCCCCAGCCATTTAGCCCACTTTTCTGTTTGGGTCAGTAGATCATCTGGAAAAGACTCAAGCAAATTGATATATAGCTATCCCATACGGTCCCTTTTCTGAACCAATTCGACCAAGGGTATTTTACCAAAATTGTAAGCCTGTCGATGGGGTCCATTCCCCAAAAAACTTTGAATTTGTAAAAAATTTTAAAATTCACCCCTGCTCAGCCCATACTCTTCCTGTAAGATTGCAAAAGATTTAATTTGCCCATTCCGATAAAGATCTCCCAGTGTGTAAATACCTTTACTACCCCACACAAATGTAACATTGTCCCGAAAAATTGGTGGTAAAAAGGGTGTGGTCGCCAAGGGTGTATATGCATTTAGGTTTGGGATCTTTAATTTTCGTTGAACCTGTCTCCATACCTTAAACGCTGCTTTCAACATTTTAAATCTTGTCTTTTTATAGTAGCTGGGTTCAAAGATTGAAACCAAGAGCCCCTTAGCTTGATCCCCCAGTCCAAATTCATAGATAGATGGGCGACACGCCATTAGTATATTGGATTTGGACCCAACAAGTAGTATAGCCATATGTTGAAGAATTGCGGCCCAATAATAGAGTAGGAAGTTTGGAATGGACAGGGCCCCCGTTGTTTGGGGAGAATCGACCACTTGGCTGCTCTTCTGGATCTGCGATATCCCCATAGGAACCTAGAGCATACCCTTTCTATTTTCAAAAAAAAAAGAAGGAAACTCAAGCGGTATAGTCCTAAACAGATATAGGAATTTAGATAAAATCAGCATCTTTAGAACATTACTCCGCCCAGTCAAGGACAAGTGTAGATGATCCAGCCTCTCCAGTTTCTTATTGCTAGATTCAATTAGAGAGCATAAATTCAGATCAGGGATCCTTTCTATCTGGGCGGTGATTGTGATGCCCAAATAAGTGGCCTCTGTCACGACTGGAAAACCGGGAGGGCCTGTCATGCTGGAGCATAAAATTAGGGTTTTATCAGCATTTAATTTGTACCCAGATAAGGCACCAAACTGAACTGCTAAGTCTTTAACAGTTGGAAAGGCAGAAACTACGTCGCTCGTGAGGACCGCGATGTCATAGGCATAGGCCAATGCTCTATATTTTACCCCCCCAGTCTCAATTGCTTTGATATGAATGTTAGTCTCCAGTTTTTTTAAGAAGGGGTCAATATATAGGGCAAAAAGGAGGGGTGAACAAGGACACCCCTGCCTTGTACCTCTTCGTATGGTGAATGTTGCTGATTCCTGTCCTGCAATCCGAATCACAGCTTCAGGGTTTGTATACATCACTTTGACCGCCCATACAAAGCCTGTGCCCAGGCCCTTCCAACATAAAACTGACCAAAGGAACCGCCAGGAGACCCTGTTGAACGTCTTTTTGGTGTCCAAGAGGAAAACTCCCAGTGGTGACCCGGCGGACATGGTCGGTCGTGTCCCTTCCTGGAATAAAATCATGTTAGAATTGAGAGACCAAGGGGGTTATTACCTTTCCTAGCCTGGTTGATAGTAATTTCGAGTATATTTTACTATCGCTATTAATAGGAGTTATTGGCCTATAGGAAGCAGGGCTTAGCTCAGGTTTACCCTTTTTTTTAAAACAATAATGGTGGTCATTCGCCAAGAATCAGGAGTCTGATGGTTGTTACGTACATGTTCAAGTAGATATGTTATATCATGCTTGAGCTCTTGTCGAAATACTCGATAAAATTCCAGCGGAATGCCGTCGGGGCCTACTGCTTTCCCTACAGCTAGGGATGTCAAAGCCAGCTTGATTTCGTCCCACAAAAATTGAGTTTCCAGAGCTTCTTTTTGATCCTGAGTCACCTTTAACGTTTCTATCTCATTTAAAAACTCTTCAAGAGAATCGTTCTCTATCTCGGCGAAGTCCTGTGAATACAATTGCTTATAAAAATTTTGGAAAACCCTTAGAATTCCTGCTGGGGTCTCCTGAACATGCCCTTCATGATCGTTGATTTTAAGAATTCGGTTGGCGACCTCTCGTTGTTGAGTTCGCTTGACTTAAACTCTACCAGTATTTTCACCCAGCTCATATGCCTCTGCCTTCTGTTGAGTGTATCTTGCTGCAATCTCCATACTGATATGCCCATGGATTTTATTCTTTAATATAGCAATATGTTGCTGGCAATCCTCTATACTTGTCCCATGCAGGATTTTATTTATTAAGTCACATTCTTCCTTCCTTAATAGTTCCACCCAGTTTTGGATCTCCCCCTTTATTTTTTTTTGACGTGCAATAGAGAAGCTCAGGGTTTCCCTCTAACAGCTGCCTTTAATGTATCCCATACTATGCAGGCTGATGCTGTATTCCGTTTAATAGAAAAAAACTCAACTATCCATTTGGCCATGTGAGAGCGATATGCCTTATCCAACAGGAGTTTTTTTTCAAACATCCATGGCCGCCATACCTTACCAACCCCCTGCATAGGGATCTCTATTATCAATGGATTGTGATCCGAAATCACTCTGGGGAAGATCTCAATATCGCATGTTCCAACTAATTGAGTTGAAAGAAAAAAATAATCTAACCTAACAAGTTTATTATGGGGGGCGGAAAAGAAAGTAAACCCTGGGTCTGGTGACTTAAGTTTATGCCAGCTATCAGATAGTCCATGTTCGGTTACCAGCCCTTGAAGGGCTCTAAAAACTCTGACTTTCTTACCTTGATATATGGACATATCATGTACGTCATATTGGCTATCTATATGAATATTAAAATACCTGCACAGTATTAAGGGGCTTGGCCATAAGGCAAGCTCTACACTTAAAAAATTCAATACCTCAGGGTCATCTAAATTAGCCCCATGAATGGAGCACAAAGTCAAGGCTGAATTATTTACTATAATTTCCGCAATCACCTAACGACCCATATTGCCTGCCTTTCTCCTCTTACATAAGCATATTCCATTCCTAGCTAATATAGCCACCCCCTAATATTAATGCTTTGCCGAGTGCAAGTTAGTGTCTCAAAGCCAAGGTCCCCAAGCCATCTACGATTATTCCATTGTATGTGTGTCTCCTGAAGGCATAACACATCAATGCGCATAAACCGTAGTTGTTTTGCCAACATCCCACGCTTTCTCCTATCATTAAGACCGCAAATGTTAACTGAGCAAATTCGTAGCCTACCCGTCATCCATATAATCAAAGGTCTCTACAATCCATATCACACAGAGTAAAAAAAGCTTTTTCCACTTCAAAAAAATATATTTCAGCTGCTGTAAGGCATAATTTATTCCTAATGAGTTTGTCGAAGACACAAGAACAGAACCCCTCCCCCCACCCCTCACCCACATCAACCACTGCCACCCACCCCCCCAACCAACCCCTCCCTTCCCCCCACCGCATGAGGCACAAGGACCGTAGGCCCTTAGTGATGGAAAGCAAGCTACACCCCCGTCTCACTCCCCCAAGTAGCCCCCCTCCCGTTAGTCGAAGAAAAAAAAAAGGGATAAAAGAGAAAGAAGCAAAAGATAAAAAGAGAAAAGAGGGAAAAAGGAGCAAATAATAAACCATCCCTGTATCAATGCATCAGTACAACTATATTCTAACTTATATTCTAACTTCCCTTCAATGTGAGCAGAAATTCTTTTGCCTGTACTTCGGAAGTAAAACATTTTGCAGCCCCGTTAACGACCACCTTAGGCTTTGCTGGGTTCAGCAAAAACAATTGAGCCCCTTTCTCTTGAAAACCTGGAATTAATTGACGGAGCTGCCATCTCTTCTCTACTGTTCCTTGACAGTAATCAGGTCTTACAAAACAATTAGCACCCTTTTCCCTTCCGTTTCCTATCTGGCCGTGCCAGATCATATAGGGCTTCTCGAGCCAAGAAGTTATTGAGGCAGATCAGAATGGCTTGTGGTTTTTCTAGTACTTGGCTGTTCTTCTTGTGCTGGTTGAAAGGGAAACGGTGAGCTCTCTGAAGCTCGATTTTCCAATCCCATTGTTTCAAATCCGAGAATGCTTCGCTAAACAAATCCACAACGAACTGATAAGTATCTTTACCTTCCTTGCCTTCCGCAATACCCAATATTTGTAAATTATTTCTTCTCCAAATCCATCAGTTTCCAAGTTGTGTCTGCCCTTTGTGCTTCCAAAGACTGAGTACGAGCCTTTTGTGCTACTAGTTCGTCTTCTACTGCCGAGATTCTCGTTTCTGCTTCTCCCATTCTTGTAGCAATGTCTGCACATGTCTTAGCCACCCTTCGAATTGCATTCTGCACCTTTCGATAGCCTCCCTGGATACGTGCGCTCTCTGCCCGGGTTTCCTCCCTGTGAGCCAAGATACTTTGATAAATAGTGGCAAGAGCTATTTCTTCAGACATGTTTGGATTTTGAACTTGAGCTTGGGTTTGATTTAAATCTCCTACTACTACCTTCCTGTTTTTGCTCAAATTAGGAGTAAAGAAGTAGTCCCAGACCATTGACCCACCTTGGTCAGAGATTTTATCCAGGGCGTAAGGGTTCGATTTTTTCTTTCGAACTGTTCCTCCCATTTGAGAGGTAAGCTCCCCTCCTCAAAATCCGGGACGGGACCGCTAAGATCACTCTTGTCTTCCCCCCACCCACCCCAGGTCTCTCCTCCCCCGAGGAGATAGGTGGAACAGACATTGAAAAGAAGTTTTCCCCGGAATCTCCATCTGTTCTGGCACAGGAGGCAACCAGCTCAAAATCTTGTTGGCCAGGAATAGGCTGAATAGGATGCTGTATAGCTTTGGCATTAGCATTTTGTTTTAATATTCCAGGCAAGTCATTCTGGGCAGTATTAACACAAACTACATTACCCATGTTGCATTGTTCCTGAAGTGCAACAGCCTTACTGACTCCATCGGACTCCCCCTCAGCGAAAGTCATAGAATTAACATCAGAGCAAGCAGGCATCATAACATTGACCATACCATCGACCGACAGACATTGTATCAAGCAATTGTCATCCTTACTGAGACCTACCGCAGCGGATGCAATACTTTGTATTTCCATATCCGGAGCTTTAAGCCTCTTGCTCATTGTGAGCAAAGTTGTGGATGCCATGGTTTTTCCCAGGGAGTCAGCCAGTAGCGGATTATCCTCTCTACCCTCCTCGCTATTCTTAGATTTCTGACGCTAGGTTTTGAACATAGAGGAAACTGTTTGCCTGGTGCGGGCAGGTACGTCCCCTCTACCCACTCTATCTCCGATTCCGCCGTCCCCCAGCCGAGTATCAGTTTTATCAGGCGGTGCTTGGGTTTTCTCCAGGCTGCATGTTGAATTCGCAGGGCTGCCAGCAGCGACCTGCGGCCCGCGAGGTTTAACTCTTTTTCCGCTTGCCTTCGGCGCCATCAGAGTAGTCTGGCGGATCCGGGAGACCTGCACTACCGCCCGGGACACAGGATTCAGCGGTATCAGACGCGAAGGTGCCGGTAGCTCTTCGTGCCACAACAGCCAGCGTGAAATCATGCCCAATGAAGTCCGCGTTTTTTCTTCTTTCACCACCTAATGTCACAATGAAACATTGAATATGGAGGGGGTGCTACTCAGGTGAGCGCTGGAGCTTGCTTAACCAGCCGACTTGTCGACCGCCATCTTGCCTTGAAACTGCTTTACAGGAAGTTAATGCATAATGCTAGCCTCCAGTCTTAAAACAACATCCAGATTTCAAATACTCTTTAGCACCGCCAAGCATGTTTGATGCTGCAGAGATAAACAAGTTGGGAATCCTCCAGTTGTGCTGAAAGCTAGTCTAGTGGTGTCCCATTCATCCATTTGGTTTCCTAAAATTGGAGGGTGTGTATCGAGTGAAATGGCTGAGGTACATTAAAAGTTTCTGTGGCCTTATTAATCACCCAAAATTTTATGTTGACCCTGAGTCTATGGTGAAGATCACAAGAAAAGATTTGAAAAGGCTATGCATTATGTACCTTGTGAAATTAAGAGAATATACTGAACTGTAAAAAAAAACAGTGATGTCCCATCAACTGACCTTAACCTCGCAGGCTATTCAACCATATTTAACCCTGCGGTTGACGGAGCATGAAAAGTTTCTACTGATACGTTTTAGACTTGGGATTCTTTTTAGGTCTGTGAGTTTTCCTGTTAATAATGATTGGTCAGCTGAAATAAGCAAATTCCCCTGCGACAACATATCCACCCAATCGGATATTCATATTTTATTTTTCTGCAAATATTATTCTATACCTAGGGAAAGGTGGATTAAGCCAATTTTAAAGTATTTGAAACTCAGACAATGCCGACCTGCTTTTCTGATTATTAGGAGACTTGAAGATATTTTTACGGTGGCATCCGTCTCTGTATTTCTTAGAAATGTTTTTCACCTAAGAAAATCAATTATGTTTTAACGCTCCTGAGCTTATGTGCTTTTATGATTTATATTTATTTTACATACTTGAAATCGTCTGAAATGTGTAATAATATGTTCTATGTACTTTTATGGTTATCATTGTTTTAAAACCGAATAAAGTCTTTTGAAGTGAAGTGAAGTTTCGTAGTGTACAAGTAAAGTTAGCACTTCTCCATATTCCACTTACACTTGATAAACTGAGTAGAAGTTTATTTATTCAACCGTATGCTGCCCCTGCTCTTCAGGTTTTCACCCACTAGAGGCACTATCAATAACCAGAAGCTGCCATTAACTGGAATGTCGGCATATCTCTTGCCACTCCAGGAGTCTCTATCCCTCCCTCCTCATACACACCAAACATGGGACATCCTGAAGGGCTCATCAGCACACTGCACTAATGCAGACACCTGAGATTGGGGAACCTCACATATGTGCCTGCATGGAAGTGGACCCTACAGATTGAAAACTTGCTGTTGTCAATATCTGGGAAAGGTTGGTGAGTCAGCTTGTGTAATTTGAAGCCATTTCCTTTATGAAACTTTCTTTTTCCTAATCCTACCCCTAACTATTTCATTACAAAACGTGTCCCGATTTGACAATTTATTGTCGAAATAGGGATGACAAACTAAGTGATAAGAAAATTGCATTAAGAATTTGTAACATGTATTTGTGATATAATGTTTTTGATGTTAATAATTACTGCTAGTATCACCAAACATTCAATTCCCTAATTAAAGACATTTTATGCAAGAGAACCATTTAGAGGAAGTGTTTTCGGTGCATCTGAACAAAAATAAACATCATTGCTTTAAGCAAGGTAGCTACTTTCTCCTTCCTTCCCATCCTGTTTTCTCTCTTCGGACACTCTCCATCAGTCAGTAAACATACTGAAGGCAGATGGGAAATACAGAAGGGAGAACTTAAATAGGCGGGAGAAATGCATATCTTTCTGTGTACTTGTCAACAAGTTTACAGTTTGCACAGAAAGTGCTTACTCAAATACAGACATATAGTTCTTGCATGTGACTAATTACCTAAACTGTCTCTCTGTGGTCTACAGAATCTCTTAGAAAATAGCGTCTATCGTTTGTAAATCTATAAGGCAAAAGGGGCCTCTGTATTTGCAAATCTTGTTGAATTAACCAATGGGGAAATGTGTCAGTCGACGAACCTAATTTTCCAACCGACTAATTAGCCCAAGAACTTTGCCCCTACACTGGTGGAGTAGGCAGGAAATCTTGAATACAGCAACTTGTGTATACACATACATTGAGCTCAGGTCTTTATCAAGAGCGAAAATATTCCGGGAATATTTCAAAACTATTAAATATTGTAAGTGAATTATTCTGTGGTTTACGACAGACATTATTTTGGAGTCTATTATTATCTCTTAGGAAAGAGTAATCACATTTTAAATAAAATATTATGAAGGGATCATATTGCGTCTCCGATCATCAACCTTTAATGATGGTTTTAACCTAGAGTCTGTATTTACTCCAATATGTGTAACAAAAAAAGTGAAGGTGTGTGCTAAAAGGTCTTGCGATAAATGAAATTATTACGTTTGTAAGAAATCAAATTGTTTCCCCTAATGGAATAGCCAGTATACCACGAAATGTCTCAAGAATGCTTTCTTTGTTTGGGTAATATTAGCAAACGTTTAGATATTTGTTTCTGTGCATTAAAAAAAACGCAAAAACAACAATTGATGGACAGAATGCAGAACAATGTCATACATTCACTCCAGTACAGAGATCTGGACCTAAATCCATCGTTTTTTTTGCTGACCATGCCATTCCAGTTTGAACCCAGCCATATGCAAATCAGTCTTGACCTTGTGCCTCATGGGAACAGTCCAGCCCGAACTGCCAAGCCAGGTCCTCCCTGGACTGGAAAAAAGCATCCTAGGACCGGTTTCGGGGTTTCACCCCACTTCAGCTAGGATAGCTTGATTCCAGTGGCATGGAGAGCACGGGACTCACATCTGAGCATACCCGTCCCACTCAGGGTGACAAATGCAAAAACAACAATTAATGGACAGAATGCAGAACAATGTCATACATTCACTCCAGTACAGAGATCTGGACCTAAATCCATCGTTTTTTTGCTCACCATGCCATTCCAGTTTGAACCCAGCCATATGCAAATCAGTCTTGACCCTGTGCCTCATGGGAACAGTCCAGCTCGAACTGCCAAGCCAGGTCCTCCCTGGACTGGAAAAAAGCATCATAGGACAGGTTTCGGGGTTTCACCCCTCTTCAGCTAGGATAGCTTGATTCCAGTGGCATGGAGAGCACGGGACTCACGTCTGAGCATACCCGGCCCACTCAGGGTGACAAATGCAAAAACAACAATTGATGGACAGAATGCAGAACAATGTCATACATTCACTCCAGTACAGAGATCTGGATCTAAATCCATCGTTTTTTTGCTCATCATGCCATTCCAGTTTGAACCCAGCCATATGCAAATCAGTCTTGACCTTGTGCCTCATGGGAACAGTCCAGCCCGAACTGCCAAGCCAGGTCCTCCCTGGACTGGAAAAAAGCATCCTAGGACCGGTTTCGGGGTTTCACCCCTCTTCAGCTAGGATAGCTTGATTCCAGTGGCATGGAGAGCACGGGACTCACGTCTGAGCATACCCGTCCCACTCAGGGTGACAAATGCAAAAACAACAATTGATGGACAGAATGCAGAACAATGTCATACATTCACTTCAGTACAGAGATCTGGACCTAAATCCATCGTTTTTTTGCTCATCATGCCATTCCAATTTGAACCCAGCCATATGCAAATCAGTCTTGACCCTGTGCCTCATGGGAACAGTCCAGCCCGAACTGCCATGCCAGGTCCTCCCTGGACTGGAAAAAAGCATCCTAGGACCGGTTTCGGGGTTTCACCCCTCTTCAGCTAGGATAGCTTGATTCAGTGGCATGGAGAGCACGGGACACACATCTGAGCATACCCGTCCCACTCAGGGTGACAATTGCAAAAACAACAATTGATGGACAGAATGCAGAACAATGTCATACATTCACTCCAGTACAGAGATCTGGACCTAAATCCATAGTTTTTTTGCTCACCATGCCATTCCAGTTTGAACCCAGCCATATGCAAATCAGTCTTGACCCTGTGCCTGATGGGAACAGTCCAGCCCGAACTGCCAAGCCAGGTCCTCCCTCTGGGTATGCCCAGACGTGGGTCCCTTGCTCACTTTGCCACTGGATTTAAGATAGCTTGGCTGACGAGGGTTATGAACCCGAAACCGGTCCCAGGATGCTTGTTTCCGGTCCAGGGAAGACATGGCTTGGCAGTTCGGGCTGGACTGTTCCCATGAGGCACAGGGTCAGACTGATTTGCATATGGCCATGTCTGAACTGGGGTGGTGGAGTGAGATAAAGAATGATGATGGATTAAACCCAGATCAGTTGACTGGGGGTGAGTGTTTGATTTGCTCAAACGCTCCGTCCATCATCCCCTTTGGTATCGCTTTGTTCGCCTTAAGTTGGCAGGGTATGCCCAGACGTGGGTCCCTTGCTCACTTTGCCACTGGATTCAAGATAGCCTGGCTGACGAGGGTTATGAACCCGAAACCAGTCCCAGGATACTTGTTTCCGGTCCAGGGAAGACATGGCTTGGTAGTTCGGGCTGGACTGTTCCCATGAGGCACAGGGTCAGACTGATTTGCATATCTGAACTGGGGTGGTGGAGTGAGCTAAAGAAAGATGATGGATTAAACCCAGATCAGTTGACTGGGGGTGAGTGTTTGATTTGCTCAAGCGCTCCGTCCATCATCCCCTTTGGCATCGCTTTGTTCGCCTTAAGTTGGCAGGGTATGCCCAGACGTGGGTCTCTTGCTCACTTTGCCACTGGATTCAAGATAGCCTGGCTGACGAGGGTTATGAACCCGAAATCGGTCCCAGGATGCTTGTTTCCGGTCCAGGGAAGACATGGCTTGGCAGTTCGGGCTGGACTGTTCCCATGAGGCACAGGGTCAGACTGATTTGCATATGGCCATGTCTGAACTGGGGTGGTGGAGTGAGCTAAAGAATGATGATGGATTAAACCCAGATCAGTTGACTGGGGGTGAGTGTTTGATTTGCTCAAGCGCTCCGTCCATCATCCCCTTTGGTATCGCATTAAAAAAAAAACACCATACACAAGCTTGCCCAACATCTCCCCTACAGAAGCTGGAACAAAGCTGGAACAAAGTCACCAAAGACCAGCTCACCTCTGCCCTCGGCAGCACCCCACCACCGACTACGCCAGACGCCAACACCACAGCACACAACCTCCACTGCTGGATCAAGAACTGCACTGACATACTCCCCCCCTCAAGAAAGACACAGGAAGACACATCAAGAAAGCAAGCTGGTTCACCCCTGTACTCCCGGAATCCAAATTCTCCTGCTGATGACTCGAAAAGACATGGAGGAACAACAAAACCCCAGAATCACGTGCCCCCTACAGAGCATCCACTACCACACACCACCATCTTATCAAATCAACTAGGAAAAATCCCTCTAAGGCAGAATTCTCACCAACGCTCACAATACCAAAGAACTCTTCTCCATCATCAAGGAATTAGCCAAACCCGGCAGCCAAAACATCAGACTTTTCAACCTCCCAAGACCTCTGCAACAAACTCAACAACTTCTTCCACCTCAATATTAAGAAGATACACTACAGCTTTAAAAACCAAGACCTCCGCACTGCTCCTGCTCTACCTCCATAAAACGCTACCCAACAGACCCTGCTCAACTAGACCCTTCTCTGGACAGTAGACACCTTGAAGATCATGAAAAGCATCCATTCCTAAGCACCCTCAGACCCCTGCCCACCACACATCTTCCACAGAGCCTCCTCAGCCATCACACCCGAACTATGTCGGACAATCAACTGCTCCTTCGAAAAACTGCCACCTTCCCTGATGACTGGGAATACCAAATGCACTATAGAGCATTACCCTTGGTGCCTTTTTTGTTGTTGCAGTTTTACATAGTGTGAACTCGACCCAAAGCTATTGGAGCCCTTTACATGAGCACCAGTTACATGATACAAGGACACATTTATTTTTGGTAGGCATGGGGATGTTAGTAGCCCAGAATTACAGGATGCTGAGCCAATGTGGAGACTCAAACCTGGTTCCCCAACTCCAAAGTCAGTAGCTCTGGCCATTTGCACACATCCTCTCCTGTAATCACTGCAGAGTATGTAAGGGTGCGAACTTGTATGTAGTGTTGTGCACACCCCTCGGTGCCCTTACATACTCTGAGTATGTAAGGACACCGAGGGGTATGCACAGCAGTGCAGTCAGTTTTTTTTAAACAGAGCCAGAAGAGGGAGCTGTACCTTTATGTTTTTAAAAATCACTGCAGATTAAAGTTTAATCTGCAGTTGTATTTAAGCATTGAGCGACTGCTCCCTCTTCCAGCCCTTTTTAAAAATCAAACAATGCAGATCAATTTGACCAGAATTTATTAGTAATTCCGCCTTACAAGAGTAACATGTAATTACCAATTCCTCTAATTCCCGCGGCGATATTAAAAATTCTGTCTACCCCTAGAAATGAGCCTCAACCAGTCTCACGCGCCCTCAGTTCGTAATCTGGAAGTCCAGTTGAATACTGTTGTACTCTTGTCACTCAGGTTTCTTCAGTGATGTCCACCCATTTCTTTCATATGTGCTGTCTTTCCAAAGCAATGTCATATTTAAATGACTGTAGGAATACATTGTATAACTCAAGAAGGAGGGAGCAAGAGGAATTTTATAATAGTGGTCCATCATACATCCTCCCATCAAACACCCTTATTAGAGTTTTAGGGGATCGCGATACCCATTGCAAATATGGCGAATGTCCCGTCTTACAATTACAAATGCATCATGGCTATTGACACTTGCAATACAGCAAACAGAATCATTTGAAATAAATCTCTTTTAAGAATTCCTATATATTGGAGTCCGGGGCGACAAGTAGACCTTTATGTCTGCCCAACGAAGAGCAAAACCAGATAAAATAGCCACACAGATGGGTGAGGGTTTGCATCCTTAACAATGGAACTCTCACACTAGGGAAGAAAATGGTTACTTCTCAATTTGTGTGTCGAATTTCTGGGACGAATTTGGCCTTTTTTAACAGAATAGGCTCACGCCACCATTACGCAAATGCCCTTTACGTAGGGCTTTCTAAATATCTATCCCTTTAACTACAAGTCATCCAGAACTAGGCCTGTTGCATTGCTCTCCTGCCTTTATGACAGCCAGTCTTCCATGATATCTGTCACATCTTAAACTAAGTTCTTCTAACTCAGTCTTTCTCAACACAATGTCGAATCCCAACCTGTGGAATTCACTCTCTTTTTTAGGTCGAACATTAGCGCGCATGCGTTGTCTGCACGACCTGCTATCATGAATACAACCACTCTATTCCCACCTCTTGCTTATTGTTGGCTCATTCCTGTGGCATTCTTCTTTGCAGCCTCCTGTTTTGTTCTGCCAGCCGATACCTCACTTTCAGCTGAGGAGTACGGTGTACATACGTTTCCCTTCTTTTTTTCCTTGATTCTTCCTTTGCTGCTTGTTTTTTTTACTTTGTCTCTCCCTACCCCCAACACTCCTAGATCGCTGTTTTTTAAATTTTAATTTAGCAGATCCCGTGATGTGTGTATTTAAATTAGTAGATTAAAGGATTTGCTAAGAATCACAGAATGTTGAGCCAACGCCGAACTTTGAACTCTGGTCTCCAGCTCCAGAGTTCAGAGGTCTCCAGCTCCAGTGGCTGCCACCACCTTCTGTTCACCTTCTTGGCCCCTCATACACTCAAACAGATCGAAGAATGGCAGCTCCAATTAAGCTGCCCCTGTGCCATGCCCTCTGATGTACTTCCTCTAGCTGACCGAGCGTTGGTTGCCATGCGAATGAGGAGGCTACAATTCTAGCTGGCAGCGGGTTGTGCTCTCACCGCCTTGCAGTGTGACTAAAGCTCGGTTGCTCTTCAGCTTTCGCCTTGTTTGGAACATATTTTCTCAGTAAACTTCGCTGCCTTTTGTTCACAGTTGAATTACGAGTTTACACGGAGGGCTTACTTTGCTTCCGAGCACCTGCAACAATGAGCACTGCCAGCAGCAAAGGTGTGGTTTGTGCCCCCTTTGCGCCCGACTGAACGTTGTCTACTGCTGTCACAAAGGGCTTACTTGTTTCACACCTGCAACTGTCCTGGTACATGTATGACAAGCTCACACTCTTTCATGCACCAACAAACAGAAGACAAGAGGCAGATACAGATAGGCAGGCATTGAATTCCCCTGGTCAGAAATACTGCTCGAGGCAAGGATTGCTGGTCTGCGCTGAGCGAGGGGTCGGTGGTTCTGAAGGCAGACGGCACACTGATTCACACAGGGATTCACACAGGGATTCACAAGCCCCCGGGGCCTTGTGAAGTCTGTAATATGCACAGGTTTCCGTATGAGATCATCAGTCAAGTGTGCGCCATCATAGCGGTGCAGGTATCTGGGACTGCAGGAAACAGGTAAGGATTTTAATGTTTGAGTAAAAAACAAGAAAAATTAATGAAAATGTTACTGGCACAGCAGCTGATAATTCAAATATAGCTTATTAACAGTGCAGGCTGTTTACTTATCATTCACAAAATAGCCTACAGTATGTTGTAATATCAGCAAATAGGAGTGGAAGTGCCACGACTATCAGCATAAAATGCCCATACCCCTCCCCCAGCACAATAAAATTAATCCTTTTTCCACATATAATTCACCCATCATTGCTAGAACTGGCACCAATTTGTGAAAATAAATTCAAAGTGCCATCGTCATAGCCTCACTCTTAGGTGCATGTAAGATTGCCATCAGCGTCTCGAGGAGTACCGCCCATCGTGCCACAGCACTGTGTGATACCATACGGTGCTCCTGATATCACCATGCTGGACCGCCTGAATGCAGGGGATATTTCAGTGTCACAGTGCCATTGCCATTCTAAGTAGTATTGTTATTAATGCCACATGATGTTGCCATGGATGCACGGAGTACTACCATGCCACACACTGCTGACGATAATATGGTCACTAATTAGTGAGACATTGCTATATTTCTAAGCTATTTTTCACATTAATTGTTGTACTGTGAAGTTTTTTCTCACAAACTGTTGGCATATAGCATAGTTTCGGCATCAGTTTGCCTGGCTATCCTTCACCTCGGCCCAGCATTCCTCTTGCCTAAATTTGATAACAAAATTCAGGTCACCGACATCATTATTTAGCCAAACACAACCTGAACACACAATACAAACACCCATCGACACACAGCTGCCGGTCTCGCCCTGCCCCTCATACATACCTATTACTGGTGGGTTTATACTCCTGGACAGCACAATGCCTGTTCTTTTCAGCACTTTCCAAAATCTGCCATTCCTACTCCCCTCACAAAACCTGGTCTTATCTACCCACCACCTTAACAAAATACACAATAGTGTCTCGCCTCTCTTACCCAAACACACAGGTACACAGGCAATACGTCAATGTCCTGCTCTCCTTAAACACAAGCATCACTTTTAATCACCCGCAAGCACGGTACCTATTCTTTCCTGCCTACGGCAACACCAGAAACCGAGCCGCCTCTAGCTGCTCCTGGGCTTCCAGTTTTTAAAAACTATAAAGTTCTTAATACAAGTGCAATTACAATACAATACTGTCAATTGGCCTGGTCTTCTGACTCAAAGTTTTGTTCGCTCAGGAGAATGAAACATATAAAATGGAAATGCATAACACAGCGCCCGCTTTCCTTGGCCCCTCACAGTCTCTGCCTGCTGTCTGCCTAACACACAGCTATGCCTGCATACTTCGCATACACTATACATTACCGACACCCATCTGTTTGCCACTGCATACCTCCTTACCATATGAAGTTGTAATTGAGAGCAGGTTCTGTTTCTATCTGCCTGCCTGCACTTTAGCTAATGCTCACTGTAACTTCCTCCATGCTGCCACATGTGTTTGTCATTTACAATGCCAATGCCTGTAACTCTTGTTATCTTTTTTATTTGGACACAGCAGCTTTGGTGCCCATTTTGATTTATGCGTAGAAATACGGTATGCAGTCAAATGATATTTCCCTTCCTTGTACGATGTATAACTGGTCATCTTGTTCTCTGCAGTTGTCCTTCTTTTGAGCCTATATGTAAGTTATGTGGTCACTGACTGCCAAATGTACTCACCTGCCGGTTGCGTGTCAGGGTCAGTCGTTTGTGGCTAAATAGAGCGGCGAAAGGGAAAAAATTAGAACACAGGCAAGTCGTTTTTACAGCTTTTTAATCCTAAAGCCCACCTTATGGCCCCCTCTGTGTTCCTTTTCCCCCACTCAGCGATGGTGTTCATGGTAAGCAGCTCTTACTATGATACAGTTTCTAGTACTTTGCGTCGGTGGCTCACATCACTCCTGTTTCCTGATCCACAGGTTGACTACAGTCAAAGTACTCTGATGTTAACAAACTATGCACACATCTTTTGTACAGTGCAAACTCTCCTATACTCCCGGCACATTGCTTAAGCCTGGTTTACTATAATGGCATGGGTTGGTCACTCTAGTGGTATAGATCTATGAACATCCTTAAGATAAAATTGGCTGTTGACAGTTTCATAACAAGCTTTCACGTGGGTTTCAGATTGTGGAATGCATCTGATGCCACACAAGCCTTCCCAGTGTTTATCATAATGCCTAGCAATGTCAGTCCAGCCCACATAATTCCACTCCACACCACATACATCCACAACACTCCAACCAAAAACACATAGCTAAAATACATTATCATTTACACTGCTAATAGCTCCAACTCTCGCGAATGCGAGACCTACTGCATTGCAAATGCTTGTTCCTTGTGTATATCCTTTTCATACTGCTATGAAGCATGGCTATTTGAAGCTGCCGAGATTCGTCTGTTCTTATCAGCGTAGTAAGGTTTACTCACCCGCGCAGTAACGATGTACGTGTGTTGATATGTAATTAATAAAGTAACATAACTTTTGGAGTTTTTTTTTCAGATCATTCCGTTTGAAATATAGAATAAACCCGATATAGTGAGCGGTTTGTGCACTTACACCTGAGGTTTACCAGATCTCTGCTGGTCATTGCTCACTCAGCCATTCATCTAACCAGGCAGGGAAAGCGATCGGGCCTTTTGGCTTTGTGAAGGAACTCTCATGCCGGAGGTGTTTCTGAAGTGCTTTTCTTTGAAGGGTATAATAGTGTTTATTTGAAGTTTAACTCCTAAAATCAATATTATAAACAGCAGCAAGTACAGCTAAAGCCGCTCCGACGCGGCGGCCCTGGCGGACTGCTGACAGTGTCCCCCTCATTGGCGCAGGCTGCATTTATATCGCAATTCTGTTGCTGGGTGTAATAGTCGCCTCCCGTGATTCCTTTCTCTCAGTGTCAATGCTGCGGGCCTTGCGCTGCCGTCTCTGCTGTACTCTCTCGACCTGTTCTTGGAGCCTTCCCAGCGCGCTCTCAAGAAGGTGTATGCTGAATCGATGCTGAATGCTAATCCCGCCGTTTAAGCATGAAACGGCTGCTGGGGGCTGCTGCTGCCTTTGTGCTGGGGTATTCACAGGGACTCCGGCAGGAAATTAAACAAAACAACGGGAAATGGAACCAGTATCACTGGCTCAACGGCGCAAGGGGTGCGCCTATATTTGCTTAAAAGCAGACACAAATGACCCAAATAAAGGAGACATTTTGAGGGACAATATTTTAATTTTGAAGCAACTTGATTGGCATGAATATTTTTAAGGTGTCTGCATTGCCCTAGTATTGCAGATTTACTCTAGCAATAAGATTATTCGTAGAGCATTAGCATCTCTTGAGAAAGCTAGAGCTGCTCTCAATGAAGTATGTGGCAAAGACAGAAGGCAGACGGCAGCTCGTGCGGTGTCTGCCTTCACGTGGGGGGTGGATCTGGGGAGACTGGTGGCAGCAACAGCATTTGGGAACGTGCGCTGGCCTTTTAACGGTGGCAATTGTCTTTTCTCACTATTTTGCACCTGTGCCGGGAAAGGATTGCATTTTCGCAGTTAACTTTGTTTATTTTAAGCTGAATAGGGATAGTGTGTGGGCCAACATGTGAATAGACAGACTCTCAATTGTTTTAATGTACTTTTATTGGAGAATGCCTCTTTTTCTTTTACAGTTAAGTAACATGTTTGTAGTTTTTGCATTAGTGTACAAGCGCTTTAATTAAATATGATTGATTGCTTTGCCACGTGTAAGAAGCTCATTTGACACTGCAGGAGGGCGGTATGGTACAGGAGGCACCCACTTCTTACCCATCATTCATTCTGAGCACCTGTGCCATCCTGTTTCTGTGTATTTGCATTGTCTCCAGTGTCTACATTTATCTCGGACTTTCTCCAATTACTGCATGAAATGCATTCAGCACAGCTCGGAAACAGGAGGTAATCCCTACTCACTGTGTCTGACTTGTGCTGTCTGCAGCTCATGCCTTAACTCGGAGAAAGTCTGCTTTAGGAAGTGCAAACACAAAAGTAAGGGGCAGATGTACAACCCTTTTTTGCGGCCGTAAATGGGCGATCGGCCCGTTTGCAACCGCGAAAAAGGTTCCAGGAATGTACAAATGCTATTTTGCGAGTCACTGACTCGCAAAATAGCATTTGCGACTCTTGCTATTAGGAAGGGGTGTCCCTTCCTAATAGCGAGTTGCAAAACACTTGCAGTTTACCACCTACTTCAAGTAGGTGGTAAACCACTCGCAAACGGGAAGGGGTCCCTAGGGGACCACTTCCCATTTGTGAGATATGCGTAAATATTTTTTAAGAGCAGGCAGTGGTGCCAGGGACCACTGGTTGCTCTTAAAAAATGAAACTGAAATGTTTAATTTTTGTTTTTCAAATGCATCTTGTTTTCCTTTATAGAAAACGGTCTGCATTAAAAAAAAAGACCTGCTTTATTGAAAAGCAGTCACAGACATGGTGGTCTGCTGACCCCAGCAGGCCACCATCCCTAGGAGTGCTAGCTATTCCCAATGGGGCCGCAAATTGCGCTTACCTCATGATTATTGATGAGGCATGCAATTTGCGACCCTATTGGGAATCGCAAACAGTGCCTGAGACACTGTTGTACATTGCATTTTGCGCCTCGCAAATTGCGAGTCGCAAATTGACGCAATTTGCGAGTCGCAAAATGCAATCGTCACACATCTGGCCCTAGGTGTTCTGATTTGCACTAACCTACCACAACTGTTCATCAAACATCTCTATGTCAGGAGATACGACCCTAAAGCTGGACATACATTTTGAGAGAAAACAATAAAAAATAAAAAATACAATATTAATGCAAACATCAAAAAGCTGGCATTCAAAAGGAGTACGTATGCACAAATCACAGAGTTCTACAGCGCACAAAAAATATGTAACATCAGGTAATATTGAAATCTGAGATGAAGATAATAACCAGAGTAGGGCCAAAGGCCCGGTTTACCAGCCTAAGGGGTATAAGGGGGGAACATACACTGAGTCAGGTGGTAAGCCGAACCCTTGACCTCCTCCTGGCTATTATCGGCTTAATATTGTAATTTTAAATTCATATTCATATGTTTTTTTGTTTGTCTACTGTTTCTGCCCAATATTGACCTCAGTCCTGATGATGATCCTTTAGTGTCATGGGATCAAAACGCCGATGACTATTGGCACAGGACCTGTGTTGACTGCAGTTTTATGTACGGGCAGTGCCTACAATTGATCACACCTGTATTATGCACTCTGCACAATTGTATCACTAGCTCTGGCCGCCTGGCCCCTTTTCACCTCACTGGTCCTTCACCGAGATTGCCTTTGATTGTTACTGATTGGTAATACAAGTAATACAAAGAGCCCTGGAAAAACAAAAACATTTTCTCTTCTTTATTTTCCTCACCATCAGGACCTCTGTTCCCGATGGTATGATACACTTGTCTCTGCATCATTTTCACCAGTGAAAAAAACTCTAAAGGATTATCAGGCACATGCATCAAGCACAATACCGGTCGCAAACGGGCAGATTCTCAGAATCTGCCCCTTTGCGACCGGTATTTTTGCATTTGGGATGCATCATCCCAAATGCACAAATCGCTATTTAAGGAATCTCAAAATAGCGATTCCTTAAATAGCGATTGCATTTAAGGAATCCCTAATTGAGATTCCTTAAATGCAATGCATTACAGTTTTAATAATAGCGATTTCGCTATTAGCGTGAGCAAATTACCATGAAGCTGGACTTCATGGTAATTTGCGAAAACTTAGAAAAATGCACTTATTTGCATTTTTCTAAGTTTCATGTTGCGCACACACATGCCCTTAGAGCATGTGTGTATGCAACATATGTGCAGAGTTAACATACATGGGTGCAATAGGGTGTCATTTTGACACCCTTGCACCATCGAAATTGCGGGAGCAATTTGCAAGTACCTACTGGTACTCGCAAATTGCTCCCACAATCTCTAATTCATTCCTATGGGCCTGGAGGCCCATAGGAATGAATGGGAAGACATTCCTTAATTGCGACTCGCAATTTGCTAGTCACAATTAAGGAATTTGTGGGAATTGCTATTTCTTTAGCAATTCCTACATGCATACAGGCACATGCATCATCACAGGGTTTTGCGATTCCTTAATAGCGATTATTAAGGAATCGCAATTAAGGAATAGCAAAACCCTATGCATGTAGGAATCGCTAAAGAAACGCTAAATTGGCTCCCCTTTGAAGCACGAATCCAGCTAAAAATTGCCACGATGACCCACAAAGCAATCCACCTCAAGACGCCCAGGTATCTGGCGCAAAAACTTGAGCTATCTGGTGGTGCAAGAGTCTCTAGAAGCGCTACTACCTTACTTTTGAAACCACCTATCTTTAACAAAAAGAGAACCTCTCACAGAGCCTTCTCCGGTGCGGCTCCAAGGATATGGAACTCTCTTCCTCCAGAAATACGCAGAATCACCAGTACAACGGTGTTTAAACTGGAAGTCAAAAGATTCCTGATGAACAAACTCCTTCAGTAATTGGGCTACTCACCTTGGCCCATTGACATTGTTCCTTCTTTCATTGTGTCAACATCTAATACTTTACTTTTTTTTTTGTTTTCTTTTGTTGACATTCTTTGTTCTGCTGTCCTTACACTGTACTTTGTTTAACTTGACTTCAATGCGAACTTTCGTGCACTTTATGGTTCATTTGTGTTTTTTTTTTTTTTCTTGTGGTTGTTTCCTGTTCTAGTTGGATTGTAAAGCGCTCTGATATCCCCTGGGATCTTGTTCGCGCTATATAAAACTTTATAAATAAATAAATAAATACTTTCTGAACATTATTGCCTCAGCTCTCTCTGAATACCCCTGGCCTTTGCCCACTTTAGAGAGACACCTACTGTCTCTCCCCGAGCACAGAAAGAACAGACTGGGTCATGCTGTAGACAGCCTTTGGGGTTTTCTGCTGCTGTCTTTAGTCTCAGAGGCACAGTGAAGATTAGGGAAATAAATAATCCAGAAAATGGTATGCACAATGGCAATTTAGAATGTATTCCTATATATCTGAAGGAGACATTGTCCACCACTCAAAAGTCAAAGCAGTGATATGGCATTGGTGCACAATGCCTTTGCATCCTATTACTGCCTTTAATGATATGGCGTCTCTTACACAACAAATTATTACACAACAAATTATTTTTGCACTCTGCAAATTATTGAGACCCAGATGTACAATGTAGTTTAATACTGCTGTCGGTTTACAGAGTTCTGTGCAGTATATTGCACAATTTGTTTGCGCTCTGTCCTACTTGTACAACTGCATAATGTCAGTACAGATAGCTCTGCACCCTTGTGATGACCTTCAAATAACTTCCCAAAGACATCAACTTTGAAGAAGTAGCCCAGAAGACATCTTGTACACTGCTTTGCAGCGAAGCATAACATATGGATTCATACTTTTTTGCTGCGATCCGCATTGTTCATAACCCAGCATCTGAATGCTCATTGTTTCTTTATCAAGTAAGGCGGCCATAAAGCCGGCTTCATCCGATAAAACTATATGATGCATGCACTGCCTCGTCGGGAGCGTAGATGGAAACTCGTTACTTAAAAAAGTTGGTCTTTCATTATCGAAGTCATTTCGTACCTTACTATGCACCAATTAACTTGAAATATATGTGTCTGTACTCTGCTTAAACCCTCTTTAAACCATTCTAATGTGTATACATTTGAGATTCCGAGATTCCATCATATAGTACTTAGGGCTGTCTGAAGATTTTTGCTTACTTTTCACATAATGCATTCTATAGACATAAAGTTTACAGAGCCATATCTGCCGCTCATTGTATTGCTCTAAACTGTACAAAAAGAATATTAACGTGAGCCTCCCAGAATACTACAGTGCATCTAAGTAACACTGTGATGGAATGATAGCTATATCAATATTTATTGCATGACTGATTTGGTAACTGTAAGACCTGGGGTCACCAAGCCCTAAGGGGGTAACGTGACTCGAGCGGCGGGGCATCCAAAGGCTTATGTGTAAAGCGACCATACAACACACACATCCCCTGAAGCAGGAAACGCACACAATAAGGGACACCACACAGTAAGGTCAATACAAATTAATCAGTTTTATCTAATCAAATGTTATGCAAGCACAGTTTCTTAGATGGCAATGGGCATCACTTGAACACATTAGCATTAGAGTCACCAGCATTTCATTATGGTCACATAGGCAGTACCTGAATACCTTTGCGTCAGATTCACCAGTAATTCATTATGATGCAGTAGGCCCCACCTGTATACCTTAGCGTCAGATTCCAGGGCGCTTCATCATAGCTCCAGTGGCAATACCTGGCGAACCTGGGGGAGCGGTAACTACAGCGGTTAATCAGAGCGCTGCGCCCCTCCCACCACTAGCGTTTCACTCTGCCATGGGTACCCCGCGCGGTGACTAACAATTATCAGCACTTTGCAATAGGGCTGGGGAACTTAGCACCACCTCATAAAACTAATAGCGCGTCAAGGCAGGACTCTCAAGCATATCGTTACACCGGGCATTCCTAGCGCTTCAGAGCAGAACTTGAGCGCACAGCGCTACTCGTAATCACAAGGCATTAGGCACTTCAGAGTAGAACTCGAGAACACAGCTCTTCTCGTAATCATAAGCATTCAACACTTCCGAGTAGAACTCGGGAACACAGCGCTTCTCGTAATCATGAGACATTAAGCACTTTTGAGCAGAACTTAAGAACACAGTGCTACTCATAATCATGAGACATTAAGCACTTTTGAGCAGAACTTAAGAACACAGCGCTTCTCGTAATCATGAGACATTAAGCACTCTTGAGCAGAACTGAAGAACACAGCGCTTCTCGTAATCATAAGACATTAAGCACTTTTGAGCAGAACTTAAGAACACAGCGCTTCTCGTAATCATGAGACATTAAGCACTTTTGAGCAGAACTTAAGAACACAGCGCTTCTCGCACTCAACAGGCCTTAAGCCAGCGGTCCCCTTTTACGCGGCAGTCTCAAGGCAAGGGGGGGCAATCCCACGGAGGGGAATCAGAGTCTCGGCCGGCACCGGAGCGGTCGCCAGACGGTGCGGTGACGCTCCCGATCAGCAGGGGGCGCACCGGGTCCTCCGCAAGCCTCCCGGGGAGCAGGGGGGTGAGTCCCAGGCCTACACACGGCCATGCTACCTCCCAGCCCCCAGGGGTTACCTTGATCTCGGCGTCCTGGTCTCGGGAGACACTCGGGGGTGCCTTACGGCTTGAGGCCCCGCAGTCAGTGTGCTCAGCGGCGGGGGCGGCGACGCGCAGTCCGCCCTCGTCACGTGGGGCTGTAGACGGCTTCACGGCCTTCCCAGGCCTTCCGCGACTCCCTCAGATGCTGCGACGGCAGCGGCGGGGCCCCGGGCTTCTCCGCGGGCCCGACTCGATGAGGAGCAACTTCCGATCCCTGGGCCGCGGCGGTGAGCGCGCTTCCGGTCCCCGCGCCAGGGGGGGGGGTACAAATTAAGCGGGATGACTGCGAGCTCAGAGCTCAGCGTGGGACTGACTCGGGGGATCCCAGGCCAGGTCGGAGAGCGCAGGGGTCACAGCGCTAGTACCTGGTTGATCCCCAGCAGTCCAGCAGTCAGTTGCAGTTTAGGTTTCAATAAGGAGCTTCAGCCTTAGATCTCAGTATTCAGTTTCAGCATGAAGTTCCAGCGTTTAGTTTCAGCATTCAGTTTCAGCATGAAGGTTCAGCATAAAGTTTCAGCATTCAGTCTTAGCAGTCTTACTGGCGCAGATGTCTCTGGCGCCCTTAGGGGTTCTGTTCCTTGGGGGGTAGGGATTGAGTTGGTGACTAGTTCCCTCCTAGTCAAGCTTGGCAGAGGGTCCCTGGGTTCTCCTACCACTGGGCTAGATCAGTGGGCTGTACAGGATCCCTCACTCACTTAAAAGGCAGTACCTAAGTCCTGTCACTTTCAGAGGCATAAGTCCCTGGCTAGGCCCTACCGCCTACAATCCTGCGTGGATTCCCCAGCTCTGCGTTACCCCAACTGGCCAACTAACTAGAAAAAGTTCCCTCCCTCACTTAAGTAGCCCGAGGTCAGGTGACCTCTATCCAAGGCGGCAAAAGTAAAACCACACCTCCCTTCTAGAAGGTTCCAGCACATTCCAGGAGCTTCCCCATTCTACCTATGGGACAAAAAAGGCGGGCTGGTGTCGCAACATTGTTGTGGGGTTCCAGCCAGCTTCTGGCAGCTAGGGTGCTACTAGAAAGACCACTCTGCAGTAGCAGGGGCCTGTGGCAGCCATCTTGGGAGAAGGGAACACCTGCACCTAAACACTGGTTATTTGATCTAACATGCATTAAAAAACGAAAAAATTCAGGGAAAAAGGGCCAAGTCCAACAGTAACAATACAGCAAGATCCAAGGTCCCTGGTGCTGTGTCTAGGTGACAACTTGCTAACATTTTTCTATTCTGGCAAGTGGCCTGCATGATGGTAGGAAGATCCATGGCATGCTCTTTTCCATTGGTGACTGCTAGCCATGACATGACTAATGGTTGCCGGCATCTTATTACAGTAGTGAGATACTGGCCTTTTCACCTGAACCAGAATGGGGGACTGCTTACTGGCTCTCCCTATTAAATCATGTAGAGTATGATGGTGGGCTCGCTCATTCTCCATGACTGTTCGTGAAGTGTGCATGAATGTGTTTGGGCAACATATGAGGAGCAGTACCCATGTTGGGGCACCTCTCTTCTGTACGTAACCCCTACTATTACATACTCGCTAGGGCTAGTGGCAGTCAGAGTTTGCTGTCTCCCCTGTCCATTCATGTCCACACGTTGTGCTGCATAGATCCCCCTTCCTCTTTGATTCACTGCACTGTCTTGCTGGAAGCATCATAAGGGAGGAAGGAACTTCTGTTTCACTTGGAAGAAACCAAACAGCAGGTCGGATTTCGACCTGGCCAAACTAACACCTGAGCAATGACAATGGCTTTAAGGCAAGAGCAAATTGTACATCACTTACAGAAGGACATCACCATCACCAGCATTCTACGTTTGGGGCTATCTAACAGAAACTGTCTGAGAGGAAGCCAAAACCTAAGAACTGAACATGATGGTTACCATGGAGATGTGGCCCGCTGAAATGAAAGTCACTCTGATCTGAACTGTTGCCTCCAAAGGATTGGCACTAACTTCAAAGCGAACTGAACACTTGGTGTGGGTCAACTGTTACAGGATTAGACATGGGCCCTTCAATCATATCCAGCGTTCGCCATCTTCTTGCAGGAACTCTATAGACCTTCTTAGTAGAAGCTTGGGATTAGAGACACAGTCAGTGGTTGTCTCCCTTTCAAGGATAAAGACTATGCACTGAGGATTGAGAAGAACCTATAATGCTGCTCATGATAAAGGATCGAAGTGTGTTGGACTTGGCCCTTTTGCAGAGTCCTCCCCAGATGTTTTTACTTTCTGTTGCTCCATTTGTATTGGCATTAAGACTCTGTGCACTTGTTGATAGCCTCATTCTCAATGTGGACGCCTATTAATTAAAGCAATGTATTGCATGAACGTATAAAAAAGCGACAGTGATTGATGTTAACTCACATGTGGAAATTTAACATGCACATTTGAATGTTGTAAGATATAAATTTGCACGAAATATAGAAGATAAACGTTTGTAATTGATACATGTGACATTTTGTGAAAACCAATAACATTTCTGTTAAAAAGCAGACTATGTGCACTTTTTCCTTGCTAACCATTGCTAAAGTGCTTGTGCTCACTCCCTAAAATCTGCGACAATTGGCTTATACCCAGTTGGCACCTTTAATTTACTTGTGAGCCCCTAGTAAATTGTACTACGTGTACCTAGGGCATGTGAATGAAATGCTACTAGTGGACCTGCGCATTCATTGTGCTACCTACTAAAGAAGCCTTTGAAAACATGACTCAGGGCTGGCACTGCAGCCTGGACTGAAGTTTATGAACTGCCATTTCAACCTGGCAAAATAAACCTTTTGCCAGGCCCAAACATTCCTTTTTAGTACTTATAAGTAACCCCTAATGTCCTCCATCTAAAGCAGAGACCAAAAGTCTAGAGTCTGAAATGGTAAAAACAGGGGTACATGCTAAGGGAAAAGGAATTCATTATTTATTTAGAAAATCAGAGAAGGCAGTGGTCTGTGGGACCACTGCCTTCTCTTAAAAAACATTTTTGCTGCCAATCCCAAAGGGCAAGGAGTCCCTTGGGGACTCCTCCCTGTTTGCGACTGTGGTAAATGCAGTGGTTTTGCGGCTGCATTTGTAGTCACAAAACCATCTTACATCCCTCTGTGTCTCACTATTAGGAAAGCACAAGCTTGGCATGCCCCGCCCTAATAACTCGCAAAACCTATTTTGTGAGTCGGTAACAGCTTACCGATTTGCAAAATAGGTTTGGTAAATGCTACAACCCTATTTAGCTATCTCAAACGGGCCAATTTCCCCTTTGTGACCTCTAAAAAGGGTTGTACATCTGGCCCATACTTCCAAACACATACTGCACTGCACAGAAGCATGGCAAGAACTAGCGGTTCCTATACGATGTGAACCATCACTAAGAAATACATTAGTCAGTGCTAATTGACCGTGCCACCATTTCATACAGTTCAGAAACAAAGCAAAACACAACCAAAGAATCCCTACAGGACATCTTGACATGGGTTCCCACACTGAAAACAGTAAGGGACCATTTTAATGTAGGTAAATGTGCTACCCAAATTCTCATAATGTAAATAAACTACATGCCATGTTTACTCACACAACTAACGCATAAAGTCGCATACGAATTAATTGGCTAAACAATATGACTGATTTAGTATTTGTGAAAACGAACAGACCCCCTTGGCCCTTGCAGGCATCTGCTATGGCCGCTACCTCTGAAAGCACCAAAGCAGCTTCACTGATTGAGCAAAATGATTATGGTGCTAGCCTGGCAGCAAATTCACTGGGAAGCATACTGCAGAAAATGCACATCTCACAGTAGTAAATCAATCAGCTATACATTTGATATACATGAGTCAATTTTGAAATGCTTAAAATGCTACATTTGCCGTTTCAAGTAGCCCTACTGAATTTTTTACGATAATGTTTTACATTTTACCATTTTTCCACTAGTTTTTAATAATTTATTATAAATCCAAAATGGTCTCAATGGTCATTACAACAGAAGTGTAAACAGACCAATACCAGCCTCGCATTCTTTCTATAGTTTCGATTTCTTGCATTTGGGTGTGAGCAGGTTTATCCTCTGATGTCTTCGAGTGTTGAGCATTATTTAATGTCGGTTTTGCTATTGCTGACATTCTGATGGATCAACATACATGAGCCGATGCCCAAGTTTAGGGAGGATACTTGGTGTTGCTGCAGTGTGTGGAATGAAAGCCGAATGCTCCTGTGCACACTGAAATATCTAAATAACATTCTCAAGTAATCACTGTAAGGTTTGCTGCCTCTGCGTGTTCTCTGTCTCCGATCACCACATACAAGAGGGTATACTGATCTCAAACTTGTGAATAGTCCCAAGATGCACATGCTCGGAGGCAGCTGCCATCTGTGGACCATGTCTCGGGCCAAAGTGGCTCACCGAGTTCAGGAGTCATGCACTTTATCATCCAATTTAGAGAGAATACAAATAGTTTTCTAAGCAATGTTAAGATATGCTTCTTATATGCATAAGATGTAAGTGGGTCATTTACACCCAGGCGGGAGGTCCGCCAAGGACATCAGTGTGGCAGAGGCTCTCCATGGTACAATAAACACCTTTTTAGGTATCGCCTGACCCAGCTCATGCGCTGGTCTGGCGAGACTTATTGAGAGGGCTCCAAAAAGTGCTACCAGGCCAGCCTAGAGCTACAGTGCATATGCGCGGGCGTGTGCGCTGCGCTTGACCGCAATTACTATCATATTCGCGGCCGCACAGCCGTTTTTCAAACATAAATAAAAGGCATCGTCATTTACAATGCCAATAGCTTAAACTCGAGTAAATGCGAGACCTATTGCATTGCAAATGCCTGTTTTACTTTTGTCTACTACAGTGGCAATATATTCCAGAATAAAGACCTCCCGCCGACACTATGAAATCACTTTCATCAGAAGTTAATACTGAAAGGCTGCCCTGTGTTTTTTTCAGTTCTACATTCATTTTTTGTTTGTCACACACAAGCTCACAAAGCAGGAGTTTGTTCTTGAAAAACAAAAAAAGAAAACAACCGGGATTACAAGGTGTTTTCCCTGCCTGGGAGCGCTCTAAGAAGGGCAGCCCTCATGATGCATGAAAGGACGTTAACCCTATGTCAGATGGATTGTTGCCTTTGATTGACTGCCACAGCGACGCCCCCGGCTGTCAATCAGCAGTTCTCTCAATTTGAATGAGGTGGGGAAGTCGCAAGCTTGGCGGGAGATCTGCTGACTTACATCAGTTATCCCATCTTGCCAAGTTCCAAATGAGCCACTTTGGCCCTGATTGCAAGTTCCCCATTAACTCCTCAGGGAGGGACATACCCAGACTGAAATAATGATTTCAGAAGGTGTCTCCCTGTGAGTTAGTAGGAATTGGGACTTATTTCCCCAAAATAGGGACTAACATCCAAATCCTGGAATACCAGTTCCAATTCCACATGCTGTCCTTCATTTTGTGGAAATAACTCCAAATCCGCTCAAATTTGCCATCTGCTTTCAGTAGATTGTTAATGTTGCAGGGGCTTTTTTTTCCTGACCCTGTGGGAATAGACGAAAGCAGGAGTGGTGGGACAGAAGTGTCTCTTTAATGGCAGCCGAGTGTAACTTCTTCTGCTCCCCTCTGCTGAAGTATGAGAGCCGGAGGAGGCATTAGCAGCAGCTGCCTGCAGCCTGCGCAGCTCCTTAGAAGTATGTGCTTCAGGTATCTTCGGGCCAAGAATTATCCAGTTTGGAATTTGACAACCCAAGGGCTCAGAGACACTGGAACACGTGCAGTTGCCTGGAGAAGTATTTGCCCTGGAGACTCTGCTTCACACAACTTGTAATGAGGACCTAGATGTCTGAAATCACTTTGTATTGTCTTACTCAGTGACGCATATTTTTCATTAGTTATTTCCAACATGTTTTTGGAGCATTTGACACATTCATGGTGTGTTTTACAGTTAAAACCAAAATGTAGTGTATGCCTTAATTTTTCAGTTCAATCAGGGGGTTTACTGTATTTTCAGTGGAATTCATCCAAAGTGAATTGCATGTGCCAGCACTGCTATTAAATGAAAGACCCAGAGCTAGCACCACCACAGTGCCATTTTCTTTTATGCTGTGGAGGCACTGTTTGGCACCATATTTACAAAGTGACACTAGAAGCCTTTGGCATCACTTTTACTACTCCTTGCACCAATTTTTCACTGCGCCAGACCCAGATGCGGCAGATAGCAATAATTATATGCAAAGTAGACGTTCCCCCTTAAAAAGCCACGCAAAACTGACACTGCCGTTTTTACAATGAAATAGGAAAATGGCGCTACTTTAGCAAAAGACGTGCAGAGTTCGAATAGCTGCAAAAATGTACCGCTCTGGCAAACCTGGCATAAAAATGATGCATATCCACTGGTATAAAAGTAGAACATACATATGTGTTGGACTTGGCCCTTTTTGGCAGGTTCACCCCTAAACATTTTGCCTTTCTCCCTGCCTTATTTCTGACATGGTGTTGGTGGTTTTAGGTCTCTGGGCACTGTAGCACTGTTGTCCAGTGTAAAGTGCGCGCGCTCTCTGTGTACATTTGGTAATGTTGGCCTGCCCTCCCACAGGAATGCATTGGGGATTCCCTGATAAATGTGTCAGTGATAATTCCTGGGATGGGAGGAGCAGCGTGTTCGAGTTTAGTATGTATGAAATTGTAATAATATATGCTGCACAATGGTGTGCGCAGATTTATTATAACTATTTGAGTAATGCCACTTTTAGAAGTTGGCATTTCTGTGTGCTGTGTGTCTGCCTGCCTGATGTGAATTGCATGTCTGGCTTGTGAGTGACAGGGGCTGGGAGGTGTGTGTGGCTCCAGGAGGGGCAGGGTGAGTCAGCGCTAGGATGAATGGGACATCTGCAGTGGAAGTAGTTGGAGGAGTAATCCCCTGACTCTGAATAGGACTGTGCCCAGCCTCTACAATGCTGTCTACGCCCCCTGTGGTGTGTCTGATCACCTATCCCCCACCGGACAAAGGGGAAGAGGAGCTTGGAAAACAAAGAGCTTCAATTCCCCCCTGAACCAGTTGCATCTGGTTCCCCCAAGCCCTGCCCTACAGACAAAGGGATTGTGTGGTATAAAAATAGGGACTGTGTCCCCATGAATTTCGCCTGCTTGTGCTTGTTTCTGACTTGCTGGGGGCTTGCTGCTTCTTGGGCCCAGGAGGAACTGTCATGGGGGATTGCCTTCCTGCTGGAGGGCCTTGTGTGCTGGCCTCCCTGGGCCCAGCTGTGCCCCCTGGACCTAGAGGAACATTTTGCGTGGGCTTGTTCTTTTTCCAGGACCTTCAGGACTTTTGGCTGCATCTGGCGCCCTGTGAGCGCTTTATTTTAATTTCCCCAGGGAAGGGGAGAGCGTGTGGGCTGCGCAGCGCTGATCTGCAGCCCTTTGAGAGGGAATCCCCATTGTAGGGATTCCCCCGTGATTGCGCTTTAGGAATATTCTGAGCGGGTGCTCACCCCGCAATTGCATGTTCCTGAGCGTAAGCCCACCCCGCTTATGATCTTAAAATGGCAGGTGCCTACCCCGCTTGTGATTTATTTTATTTGTGGGTGCCCACCCCGCATTTTTAGGGAGATCACTGCCGCGGCCCGAGCCGCCGAAGAAATCCTGGGTGCCCATCCCGCAATTGCGTGTTCCTGAGCGGGAGCCCACCCCGCTTATGATCTTAAAATGGCCGGTGGTTGTGTTCTCCGCTTATTATTTGTTCTACATTTACTATGTTCACTTTGTGATGGTCCTGACAGTGGTCCAAGTGGCCCTGTTATGTGTATATAATCCCCTGTAAATATTGCCTAGTGCCAGTTGGCACAGTGTATATTGTGTGGTTACTATTCTAATGTGTTTATGATAATACAGACTATTTTTTAAACAACCTTGTGTAGAGTTCCTTTTGTGGTGTGCCTAGTATGTTCTTGCTGTGTGTGTGTGTGTTGCGCAAACGCTTTACACATTGCCTCCGAGAGAAGCCTGACTGCTCGTGCCAAGCTACCAAGGGGGTGAGCAGGGGTTATCTTTGGCATGTAACTCCCTTGCCCTGACTAGAGTGGTGGTTTCTACCTGGCTTTGGCGCAAGCCTTAGCCAACCAGAAATCTCATTTTTAACAATTTGTCACTCTGAAAAGCTCAACGCCTCCATGGAGCACCAGGAAGACCACCACCATAATCACCATTATCACCTCCACCATCACCATCACCACCATCATTACCACGGAGGCAGCCCAGCAGAAGGGAGCGGACATACCATCATAGCTTACCCTTAATGACCTCAGGGAGGAGGCTGTCATTGTCCATTATAGGCTCAGGAGGGAGTCCATTGTCCTTCTCCTGCACCAGATTGCACCAGTGCTGCAGCCAACATTGCAGCGGTGCACCAACATTCCCCCACAAGCAACTGGCTGTCCTACATATGCTGGCACCTGGAACTTCCCATCCCACCACCACAGCCAAAGTGGCATGAGTATCCCAGCCAGCTTCTCAGCATTCCTCCCCTCCGTCCTGGATGCCATCATAAGCCTCACACCCAAGTACCTCATCTTCCCCACCTTAATGTAGAAACAACAGGAAAACAAGCAAGGGTTTTATGACATTGCAGGATTTCCAAATGTGTTGGGGGCAATGGACTGCACACATGTGCAACTTATGCCTCCAGTGGCCACATAACCGCTGTACCGCAATAGGAAGCACACACATTCCATGAATGTGCAGGCAATCGTAGACCATCTGGTTCTCTTCATCAATGACCTTGCAAAGAACCTAGGAATGCTCACGAGTCCTCTGTCTTTTGTCATTCCACCATCAATGAGAACTTCCAGAATGGGACAACCTGCTGGTTGGTAAGTACTTCTAAAGCACATGACAGACCGCATGACAGTCAATTATGTGGGAATATGTTGTCATATTAGTTTTGGGCTGAATGAGACAGTGCATACGTAGTAGGTTTGGGCCTACATACTTGTGCCATACTACATGGCATACATGCAACACAACCCTACAAGTCACACATGTTGAGACCACCTATGTCACTGTGGGCCACATGTACAAGTGAACTGTGCTGCTGGAGCATCACTATTCATGATGCTCTCATGGACCAGGTTTCCATCTCATATAATCTATGAGGCAATGCAAAGTCAGCCTGTGCGCCCTTGCATGGCCTCATAGATATGCACAAAGGCAAGCCAGAGGAAAGTGCAGCATTGCCTCACCCTACGTTAAAGATGAGTTCCATGGACCTTGCAGTGGCTTTTCCCATGCAACACCAATGAATATCTCAAACATTCCCACATATCCTAGGATCAGAGACCATGGGACTATTTGCTAATAGTGTGCCTCCCAAGGGGAGGTCAAATAAAGATACATAATTACATGTCTCTTTGTCATGTCCAATTTCTATCTGTCTTGCATTCCACAGGACACATAGAGCGAGGAAATTGCATAGAATGTTTGCTTTGGTGCAGGAATGTGTCCCTTAAAACATTAAGTTATTTGAGAACGCATGTGCACCATGGTGCAAGGGTGGGTGTGTTGGCGCTAGTCACCAATATGTGATGGTGCGTATGTGGACGAACCATGGATGTGCTGTATGTTAAGAATATGGCACATTCCAGCCCTTTACTTCGGATGTAGGTCAGTGCAGCCAGGTGACATCCAGTGCTGCCCTGTGACAACAACTGCTAAATGAGGCCCTGTGTGTGAATTCAGTTGTTTGAAAGAGCCACACTAATGCTACACTGTATGAAATGCTGTGTCCAAACACCGTGTTGAAGTAAGGGATTACCTTTTCTTCGTCCGTGTGTTTACAGGTAACTCCCATGGTCATGAGACATGTGATGTATCCCGGAACTGTGAAACTGAGAAATTTAGTCATATTTATATCTCGCAAGATCATGTCTACCATGCTAAATTACATTACCCTCCCCATGGCACTAGATATTGAACAACTCTCACTGCCAAATATGTGTGACTGAAGTAGGCAACATCATCTGCTCCAGCTACAGGTTGTACAATCAGACATGTATCAGTCCAGAAATGGCAATAGTAGCCAATAACGGACACAATGTAAGAGTGTGAAAGATGTTCTCCTTGATGGCTAATTGGCTCTCCTTACTGGAGAAAAATCATCACCTTCATGGCACTGGCACTCACAAATATGACAAGTAATAATTGAATCACAGAGGACAGTACAACTGTATGTGTAGTACAGTGTGAGTCATATCCAATTACTATTTGTGTGTATACCACGAAGTGTCATAGCACGTCTCTTACAGTAGGCAAAATGTATGAGTCATTCAGGACACATAACAGAATGTGCATGAACGTGGGGCCATATCCTGTCATGACTCTTAAGTAGTTTGACCATTTCTGTCTTTGCAACTATCCAATGATATGCTCTGCAGTCGCGGGTGATGACCTCTCTTAAAAAACCCTAGACAGTACCCCAATGGAGGTAAAGTCATGCCCTAGCAGGACCCAGTCCTTAATAGAGCATACATTTGGTGTACTCAAATCCCGCTTCAGGAGTCTGGATATGTCTGGGGACCAATTTCTCTACTCACCACTTTTGCAAAATTATTCTCGTTTGCTACATATTGCACAATATTTGTGTGCGGACAAATGTACCAGGGGCTGATGCCAATGAGGCGCAGGAGCAGCTGTACAATGAGGATGAGGAAGATTAGAAGCCACATCAAACTGTTCCATTAGTAGCAGCAAACGGTGGAGGGCCTATATAGTTCAGACCTTTTTCAAAGATGTATGAGTGACTTTAATGATGTCACAAAATGATGACTACTCGAAACTGTGTACATATGTATGTAAATAAATATATGAGCACTACCAGTATGTAAGCATTTTGAATTCATGGTCACAGTAAACATCAAAACAATCACATCACACCTGCTACTAATGGCCACACAGAAAGTGTATGTAGCTCTGTGTAGCAAACAGTTTTGAACATCTGGTGCAAACAAAATTGTGTTTATGCCTACTGTAGCAAATAGTCCTCCATTGCCAACCACAATGAACAAAGTAGATTGCTGTGTGCATGTGTGTCTCCTACAGCTAGCCATTTGTACTGCCTCATAATTGTGGATGATAGAAGAGTCACCTCATTGTATTGTATTGTAATTACATTTATATAGTGCTTACTAACCCTGACGAGGCATCAAATCGCTTTTTCGGCGAGTAGCACGCTACTCCAGAATCCTTGAAGGATTAGTGTTAAATTTGTATAGTGAAATATGAAAGTAAATTTGAGTGGTGGATATTAGTCACTTATTTGGATTGAGAAGGAAGTATGATGAGTGTGAAGTGATCCACTAAGTATGTTCATGGGAACACAGTCCCAAACCTACAGTCTACATATATTACATCTAAGTCTGAATCCACATATGAAATACATTAGGAGATCTAATTTCTCACATACAAATGCTACATACCATACTTTGGCAGTGCAACAGTGTCTACCTAGTGAGAATGTAGCCACACTTGCCCAACTAGGACAAGCAGTGATGTAACCTACCATGTTGATGTGTTGCACTCAGATACAAACAATGGTTGCACGCCTATCAGTACATTCTTAGTGCAAATGTGAAGACACAACACCCAGATTCAGAATATGTATTAACTGACCATCAGAAATCACATCAAGCAAGGTCAATCCAGCCAAGGTGCCATGCACTGTAGCATCCCAAGATATAGTGTTCCAGCGTGGCTATAAAATGGCAGGTGAACTTCACGTCTGAATGCATAGCCATCACCAAGATACAAGTAAACACAAACCTGATGGGTCCCAATGGCAAACATATTTATGATTGCACCACACCTGACTAGGAGTGGCTAGACAAGCTGGCCTTGTTATCCACAAATCATTGACTACGCTTGGTGATTCAAACTATGTGCAATTGCAATGTGCATGGCCCACATATATCTTCCAGATACAAGGCCATACAGCCGATGTTTGTGTACCACAACATGATATGGTGGTTTCTCTCAAGACTTACCTGCACATAAATGATTCATGGAATAGTTATACATGGCTAATATGAGCAAAGGCATGCAGGACACATGGAATCAGACGAGCCAAGGTTACATCAAGTGATACATCTATACTGGGGATGTCTGTCAAGTTTTGGACTGTGCCAGGTCCATGTGAGTCTCATCACCTTTCTCAGTGTCAACCTGCATGAGTGTTGCACGTGAATAACACCCACTGCTACGGACAAGCCTTGATGCAGAGTTTAGCTATGGTGTGATTTACACAGCCTTACTCTCAGCAATATGTAGGCATGCATGGTGATCTAGCATAGCACCGTCAGCATGAGTGACAATCATGTGGCCCACAAATGATGAAACGGTTACTTTTCTGTGTGGTATGACCCTTGAATGTGAATGGCCCATACTCAAGCAATCATATGGTGCCATCCATACATCCCCTTCCAAGTGGGTACAGCCAATTGCAGCACTCGCCTGTAATGAAAACTGTAACTCTTCCAGGTTTCCCCACAAGCCTACTGTCTGCACTCTGGTACATTGCGCAGATTGGCAGTAGGCTGCGCTGACTTAGATGTGAGTGCACTGACCCCATGAGAGTGTAAGTTTGTGGCATCCCTGGGGGAAGCTAAAGCAATGTAATTGGGTGTTAATTAGGCCTGGGCGGTAAATTTAGTTGCGCTTGCGGAATTTGCGATATTTTGACATTTTCGCGTTCCGCGGAGAGCACGAAAATGTCAAAACTTTCGCAATCTGCTGCAAAACTGAAGTATTTTTCTTGTTCATGCTTTAAAAGTGCGTTCTTGCGTGCGTGGCCGCGACTTACCGGGTCCCTGCGTTCGACGACGAGTTTCCTATCCGTTTGCGTGCGCCACGAGATGTTGGATTGTTGGTAGCCGGTCGCGCTATCCCGTGAGAGTTTGCGATCGTGAACACGTCATTCGACCCGGAACAAGAAATAAGCATTGCAAGCAAGATGGCCGCGCCCATTAGCGACCGCATGGGCAAGTTGGAGATATATTTCGCTGCGAGCACGCAAAAACACACCGCGAACGGGCAGGAAAAGCAATCTCAGCATCTTCTCGAAAGTTCCGCGTGCTCACGGAGATTTTGAGCAATTTCACGATAATTTGCAAAGGTCAATTTTCACAAATTCCGCCCACCCCTAGTGTTAATACTAATTTAGCACACAGGGCACCTCTTGTAAGGTGTGCCCTTGCGCTACCGGAAGGAGTGGGTCCTATCCACAGTATGATTCCTGAAAGGCATGAACTCACACATTTGTACACTGTCAACACACACATTAAACACATGCAAGACAGTAAGCAGGTCACCTCAACTATTCACACCCAACTCAGCAGTCCTTGTAAATGTTTACTTGCATTGCATATCACAATACACAAAAAACAGACACATTTGCCTTATTGCACAAAAAGACGCATGAGCCTATAGCATTAATTTTGCAGCCATCACGTCAGCCGAAAATGGCGCTTCTCAGCTGATGCGTCTCAATAACCACACGGTACCTAGTGAGGCCTTTTGTGAAATTGACGCATTGACCGGTAGTGAAAAAAAAAGCGCCGCATCTGCTGAAAACATGACACATCCGCCCAGAAAGTGATGTCATGGATCATGCATGCTACAATCCAGGAACTGTTCAGTTACTTTAATTTTCACTTTAAATCACAGTTTATCTGTCAGTGCTTCTGAGTGGTTGTATATTGAATGTTTTGGAGTGTAGTTTGGTGTGCCTTGGGCTGTTTCATAGTGTCTGCTGTCCCTGTTATGTCCCTCAATTCCTTTTTGTTCTTTCTTGTTGTGTATTGTAGTGTATTGTCCTGTGTTCAATCAGGTGTTTGTCTTTCGGAATATTATTGTAATAGGACTAGTTGTGGGTTTTTTGGGTTCTGTTATGTTTGGGTGTTAGTTGGATTTGGTTTGGGTAATGCCTGGGAAGGGTAGGGCACATCCCATGAATGCCCAGGAGTTTGGGAGCTTCCTGTGGCTGGTGAGTTTCCACCTGCCAAACATGGTAGCCAGTGATAAACGTGTATTCCTGGGCTACCCCAAAGTGGTGCGGAGGCAACAGTGGGAGAAGGTGCGGGCACAAATGAAGAGGATGTTTGGCATAGACCGGATGGTCCATCAATTGAAACATCACTGGGCGGATGTGGTTGGCCGTGAGTCACACCTCTTGTACTACATTGGCGGCATCCAAGTTGGTGGACAAGCTCGTACGTACACAATATTTGTGTGTTTTCCTATGTGCCTCATTTACCCATTGAGGAATAGTGTTAACAGTAATGATGGATCACATAACATTTTGCTTACATTTTCCATGCCCCCATGCAAATGAGGCAAATGCCGTGGCAATACTGCTGGCCACACAAGAGTTACTGTCCCTTTAGGTGATTAAATTGAGTTCCAGAAAAGCATAGAACTGACACACATGCCCATAAACCATCCAGACAACTTATATGATGACACACCAAGTAATATAGCTCAGCTCCAGAGGTGTTTCTATCATCACAAGCATTTGTCTGGTACAGTTGTGATGGGCCATTACAGAAAACAGGTTACACATAAAGTTTTCTAAGAAACCTTGTGGAAGTGCAACTCACAGGTAAATGTGCTGTGTAGCCCAACAAGCATTTGCCTTGTGCTGGCCCGTAAGACTGAGAAAATACAGATTTGGACAGAAGTCATTTCTGAAGGGGCAGTCTGTTGAGGTATATGTAAACAAATGAGTCCTCGGCGGCACAAGGGGCTTGCAAATTATCCTCTTGGTATTCTTAGCAGCACACACACTCACCATTGACCAATGGTGCACATGTGTGTGAATTGTTGACATGACTGGTATTGTACTGGAAGGGACAGTTCTCAGCACAAAGAAATGCAATGGCAGAGTTTAAAACGTATGTATGTGTGCATTGGAATGCATCACACATACAATACTGAATAACAGATAGTGATGTGTCAATGATCCTCCTTTCCATACCTACCTTGGGTAGACACACATTAATGAGGACTGCCATGGCTTACACAGATAGGATAACCAGTGAATGTGGCATAACACATTTCACTGCTGCTTGATGTGCACTATGGCTATGCTGTGCTTTTCACTGAATGCATAGCAAGCCCCACATGGTGGCTTTGCATGGCCTCATAGAGGTGATTTTAAGGCCAGAGCCACTGGAGCTGTTCTTACATATGAAACTCCTGTTGTGCATGCCTCTTGTAAAAGAGGCCCAATGTATGTCACAGGGGAGCCCACTACATGGTACTGTAGCCAAAGGTTTGCCAGCCTGGTTCTGACACATCTCAACATATAAAGCCGAACATGAAGGAGCCACATGGTTCCCTTCCAAGCTGCACTGCCTAACGAATCCAATGAATCAAATGTATATTTCACTCCTTAGTTAATCCATATTTCACTTCCTTTTTATTCTTCTTTTTCACCCTTAATTTATTCAATCCATTTTACTCATTTTCTTCACCATTCAGGATTTTTTACAAAATACACAGGATCATCGGATGTTCCACACGCCACGATTTATTAAAAATACCCAATGCATTTCAGGACAACCCTTTATCAGGGGTATCTTGGCATGTGCTTTTCTAGCTTTTAAAAGCTTAGTTCGGGGTCATATCTTGTCAGTATACTGAATAAAGTAAGGGTGAAAAAGAAGAATAAAAAGGAAGTGAAATATGGATTAACTAAGGAGTGAAATATACATTTGATTAATTGGATTCGTTAGGCAGTGCAGCTTGGAAGGGAACCATGTGGCTCCTTCATGTTCGGCTTTATAATTGCAGCGCAATTGGGCGGAGCGCTAACAAGCATGCATGCCTTCACAAAGCGAAATGAAGAAATAAAAACATGAAAAACGAAAAATAAAATTGGATTACACGGGAGTGCATCTCACCACCTTTGTCTCACATCTCAACATATCCCATACATGTTGCTGCTCAATTACATTTTTGGGGATGCATGGGACATGTCTGAACAATATCTGATACACTGCAGCACTGACAGTTACAGTACTCACTAAACTTGAGGAACAAGGACGCATGATGTGTGATGTATGTTGTGTATTAATTTCCTGGTGTAAAATTTTAGAGGGGATGGGTATTGGAATACCTTGCTGAGTATGATATGTGGGTTATGTAGTTGCAGAGACTCATCAATGTCAGCTACCGTAGTGAAATATCATAGTTATGAGTTCTGAGAACTGGTTCCGCAAGTTGGTCAACAAGTGCATGTTTTGGCTCATCATATGTGTGTGCACTTCAGCCTGCCTTACCGAAGTGTATCAGTCAGGAATGTCAACTGTGCCATTAGATTCATTACAACCTGAAGGGTTACATAGCTAATAGCAATGCATATGTAATGTGCTTTTGTTACATACAATGTATGTTTTCTAAGTTATTTATTTACTTATTTATTTATAAAGTTTGATATAGTGTGAACATGATCCAGAGGATACCAGAGCGCTTTACAATAAGGTGGAAGGAAGGACATAAATGCAATATCGATAAAAAATAATAATAGGAAGCAAGAATGATCGCATAAATACAGGACAATTGAGTCACTGAGAGTAATACAATCAACAAGTATATAGCGGGCTGCTAAGGGGGGAAGACTATGCTGTAGAAACGAGCAGTATCAAATGATGGTAGAATGGTTGTAGGATCAATGACTTCGAGCAGGTAAACCTAGCCCAATTAAAGTATGAATTTATTCATTAGGAATCTTTTGGCTTCCAGTTTGAAAGCAGTCGTTGAGGAGATTTTGCATACTTCCTGTGGAAGAGAGTTTCAAATCTTTGGGGCAGCGCCGGAGAAGGCTCCGTGACAAGTTCTCTTTTTGCAAAGGATGAGTAGTTTCAAGAGGAATGTGTTAGCGCTTTTTGAAGCTCTACCACCACAGGATAATTCAAGCTTTTGCGCTACGTACCTGGGAGTTTTGAAGGGAAGAGAATTGTGCGCCAGAACAGCAATCTTTAACTGGATTCGAGCTTCGTAGGGCAACCATTTAAGAGATTTTAGGACTGGGGATATGTGCTCATTTCTTTTGGTGCCTGTAACCAATCAAGCCGCTGCATTCAGAGATGCCCTTAGTGGAGCCAGGGTGTATTTGGGAAGGCCACAGAGCATAGCGCTGCCATAGTCTAGCCTTGGCAAGACAAGCGCTTGGACCACCTGCTTGAAATCAGTTTGTGGAAGGAATGGTTTGATGTTTCTAAGTGTCCTCGTCAAGTGGTTAGCTCCCTTACACACATTGCTGATATGATTTTTCATATTCAGGTGCTTTTCCAGGGTGATTCCAAGAGATTTGGCTAAGTCTATGATGAGAGGGGTGCAGTTGAAAGCAGTAAGGTGATTCAGCCAAAGGTCTGGCTTGGTGATGTGGTTCAGAGGAGAGATGATCAGGAATTCAGTTTTGGAGGTGTTGAGCAGGAGATGGTTCTCAGTTGACCAATTTTGAGTAGAAGTTAGGGTAGTGTTGAGTGAGATGATGTTATCCGG
Organism: Triturus cristatus; assembly: GCF_964204655.1. NCBI lineage: Eukaryota > Metazoa > Chordata > Amphibia > Caudata > Salamandridae > Triturus > Triturus cristatus. The sequence continues at coordinate 713,561,538 of NC_140588.1, read as the reverse complement.
GGATGAGATGTTCAAATAGAGTTGCGTATCATCCGCATACATATGGAAGAGAATGTTTGTGGAATTTAGTGAATTAGCTATTGGTTCCAAGAAAAAGTTGAAGAGGATAGGAGATAGGGCAGACCCTTGGGGGACACCCATGAGTACAGGAGAGGGCTGGGAGAGAGAGTGGATTACCTTGACTCTTTGTGATCTGTGGCAGAGGAAGGACGAGAACTATTGTAACAATTGACCAGAGAAACCCATCCTATTCTTCAAAATGGCTAGGAGGTTATCAAGGTTAACCGTGTCGAATGCGGAGGATAGGAGGATCAGGAGGCAGGATTCGTTTTGGTCAAGCATTTTTAAAATGTCATCCATAACGATTCGGTGCTCTGCCCCTTCCAAAAGCTGGATTGATGCTGGTCTAAGAGTTGGAAATTCTCGATGTGAGCACAAGTTTGGGATTGTATGCATTTTTAGTTATTGAGGTCAGTTTTGTCGGTGTTAGTTGTTTTTAGTATCGGTGATACCTGAGCTGCTTTTAGGCAGTCAGGGATCGTGCCTTGTGATAGAGATGCGTTAACAATCCTTATCCAGGTGGGGATGAGTACATTCTTGATTTCTTTAAAGATGAAAGATGGCCGGGGAAAACGGGTCACTGAAGTGGTTAGATGGGTTGATATTCTGAAGAATCTTGTTGATGTCTATTTGACTGAGTGGGGTAAAGGTGCTGATTTGTATTACATGGTATGTCTTGTAGGTGAACCTGCCACATATACAGTTGGCGAGGTGGAGTGTTTCAAGGACCCCAATATTACCAGTGAGTGCCTTCATCAATGCTAATAATGTAGTGCAAGAATTGAGCATGATATCAGATGCTGTGCGAATTGCCAGATTCAATGTGCATCCCTATCACAAAGAAACTTTTGTATTATGAATAATAGGTCAGAAAAAGTGGATGTTATTTGTAGCATGTGCATCATCCTCGGACTAATGTCAAGGAGAATACATTGCCAATCTGGGATAGGCAGCATGATAAAAGGCTTGACAGGGGAGTCATGATCACACTGGCAGAATCTGTGAAAATATGTGGTAATTTTATAAACATCTGAACATGGCTGTGGATGTAAACATTTCTAAATACATGTCTGTTGCACTTGCTTTGTCATTGGGGGCATGGCCCACCATGGGCTTACAACAGTTCAGATAGGAGATGTTTCATATGTCTCTGTGTGATGTGAGTAACTTATCTAGCCTACATTGTTACATCTAATACCTGCCAAGTGTTCAGTATAGTTAGCAATGTGTCCTGATATGGGTCCTTGCCATATCAGGCACACTACTTTGTGAGACAATACATGTATTTTGCAGACATTGCACATCTTACTGTGGCAAATTCAAATGGCATGAAGGCCACTGCAGGATGCAGCAGGCAAACTAACGTTCAGTAAAGATGACAAGTGTACCATACCATGGGTACAAAACAGCATTGTTCCTAAGCATACTATGTATTGACAGGGTCATACCTAGATGTGCAAGGTGATGTTATTGCATTGTGCAACATTTGCCATACCTTTGTACTTTGCCCTTAGTAAATCTGAGATTATAGATTATAGGCATATGTATGCTCACTCTAATCTGCAAGATACTTTTAGGGTGTAGGGGGTGCTACATTTAATGTTTTGAAAATATTGTTGTTCCATGAGGTTTGTTCCTGTTCCCAGTCACCCTTTGCCTGACAGTTTTCCTTTTTGCTTAAACATAAAACATGATCCCAGAGCAGTTTAGGCGGCACAATATTAGAAAGGACTGTTACCTCCAAATACGTCTAGTAGAAAAGGTTCACAAAGTGATGGGGAAGCATTATGCGGAGGATAAGGAAGTTAGGAAATGGCATTCCTTCCCTTAGGGACCACCAAGTTTGGAGAGGCCAAGATAATGCAAAGATATTCGGGCAGGCAAAGGTGCTTCCATGAGGCAACACAGCAGCGAAGAGGATCTGCTGGTTTAGCAGCACAGCAGCAATGCTGTGGTGGTAGGCAGCCATAGTAGCAATGTGGGAGTTCGTCTTCCACTCCATGGACTCCAAGATGGCTCATATCGCCTACAGCTGGTTGTCTACCTCACTGGTGCCACTTTGGCAAGTGATTTGCTCATGCCTCTGCCTCATGACACCTGCAATTTCAGCTAGGGACTGCTGGAGGCAATAGAGCAGAGAGGCTGTGCCTCTTATGGCCGCAGTGTTCTCCCAGTTGGGACTGAGGCACCCACGGACTCCCTCTAGGGTAGCTGCCATGGTCTCCATCCCCTCCTCAACTGGTCCACTATTTCCCGCTGGACTCCTATGGCAGTACGTTGGAAAAGTATTTGTGGACCATCGGAGTCCAGTGCTCTGTGTGGGCTGGCAGGTGGTATCTGTTGGTTGGTATGTGGTTCATGTGGAGACCCCATAACACTCTTGATGGAGTCCAGTATTTCCAGGAGGGTGTCCTGGACGAGGGTTTGCAGACTGTCATCCATACCATCGCTGCATTCCAGGACAGCCTGCAGGCCAGGAGGTGAGGGTTCATCCTCTGCAATTAGATGGAGAAATGCTATTTGTGATCTCTGTTAGATGTTGACATGAGTAATCCAGTTGACAATAAAGTTTCCATATTTATCGCTTTCAGTTTCTCATTGATGCATGGGACACCTGTTACACATGGGCAAATTGGACTGTATGTCCCTTTCAGATGGTTGGATCTCAGCACTGTTGTCACTACCACTGTGTGCCTACTCTGAGGGGATGGGCCTTGTCATACTAGTTAGATAACGATCACTGAAGTTCACCCCATTAAATTATGACTAGAGTTGTTTATCAACAGGGTGTCACACATTGTTTAATCAGACCCATACGCTTGTATTTGTACATGCCTCCTTTAGCTGTTCCCAATTTAGTCCTGGCAGCCGACTTACTGCCACACAGTGATGGAACCCAGATGATACATTGACTCTCATGTGCCTACGACACATACATTTGTTTGTTAAATCTCTTTATTGACATTTGTATTTTAACATTCCAGTACAACAATATGTCAACAACTACAATTGCCAACCAAATACAGTGCAGAAAATCTTTGAGGTGTCCCTGATAACAATTCCATCAGTGTACCATAGTGGTTATGGTGTAGCAATGGTATCTATGGTTGTGAAATGCTTGAGAAGCAGAGCGAGCAAATGTGTAGACCAAGCACTACTTATCGCAATGATGAAGTGTGCGCAATATTGCAACGTAGTGAACAGTGGGAATTGGGTGCAACATAATGAGGACAAAATAACTCAACTAAAGGAAGGGTAGAACCGGCCCTGACCCAAGGCCCTGAAATGTAACAACAACTAAGCGACTGCATGCGCAGCACATGAAGACTCCCTGTGTCCGGGAGATATGCAAGGATTGCATGAGGTAACCCCCCTTTTATGAAGCAGCACTAGCGGGATTGGAGTGTCTACGTGGCGCCGAGGTGACCTCTGCTGTTTCCCTCATACCTGCTGTAGGTGTGATTGACCTCTGCAATTCGAGCACCATAGCCCTCCAATCTGTAGCAAGTGGGAACTTGCAAAGTCCCTTTAAGTCCTCCCTTTGGCGTGCCATGCCCTCCGCCCTGGCCCAATTGAGCAGAGAATGTCGCCGGGTCAGCACCGAGGGTGTCGCAGGATTTTTCGATCTTTTGGGGTTGAGGCGCTTTGCGGTAATTAAACCCAAATCTAGGAATCGTGTAGCAGCCTTGTGTTTCTTTCTCCTTTTGAAGAGATGCAATATGTACACCTCCCAGGAGAAGGGAACTACACGCTTGGTACATTGAAGCAAGGTGGCTGCCACGTCTGTCCAGTAATCACCCAGTGCAGGGTAGCACCAAAGCATGCGGAGGAGGTCTGCGTTGGTCAGGTGACATCTGGGGCGTACAGCGGCTTCCCTGGGAAAGAGCTTATTTATCTGAGCATGGGGAAGGTACGCGCGATGAAGTATAAAATATTGGATCTGCCGGAAGCGCTGGTTGCCTGGGATACTCGTGGAACTTTCCAAAATGGTCACCCATTCTTTCTCTGATAGGGGTCGACCTAGGCCTTCCTCCCAGTATTGTTTCAAGGGGATTAGTGATATTGCCGTGTGTTGACGAAGTGAGGAAGCGAACCAACGTATCAGGTGCCCCCCTTTGCCCATTACATGTAGGTATTGTAATAGGTGATGAATGGGAGGTTTGGTTGCTAAGTTGCCCCACATAGCTGAAAGTGAGGCTATGAGGGTGCAGTGCATCAGGAATTGACCCGGGGACAGACTGTCATCTGAGATAAGGTCTGCATAGGGGATTATCGCGCCATCCCTAAAGAGGTCTCCTATGTCATGTATGTCTGCAGCCTCCCAGACATGTAGTTCAGCTGCTGTGATGTGTGATTTCCCCTTTGGCGACCCCGTAAAGGGATGGCTAAGGCATACGTTGTGGTGGCGTGAGTGATGAATAAGCTTCTGCGGTGGCCTTTGAACACTATGGAGAGCAACAGTGAGTCCAGTTTCCTGGGTTTAGCACACGGGTGAAACAATTGAAGCAAGTCATAAAGGGCCGTGGGAAGTTGCAGAGAGACGGTCTGTTAGGTGTCCCGATGCTAGCCAACTGGCTATCCATTGCAGTTGAGTTGCTTATTAATAATGTTCAAAGTTAGGCATTACCAGGTGCCCACGACACATACATTATTCGTAAATATATCCAGTGGACTGACATGGCAAGCTGATATGGGTCAGGTAGCACCCCACATGGGAGTAGTGCTAGATATGGTGACATATACCTGCCCAGTTTTCTAAGACAACTGGGCCCATCTACCTCAACCTCCGACCTTTCCTGACTCGTGTCCTTTGTGGTGGCTAAGTAGTTCTCCTTATCTCTTGACAGTTTCCTGTATGACACCTTCCAAATTATACATGCAGCACAATGAGACAATTTTGGACCAGATTCCCTTCTGGCTCATACGACATCTTCACCCAGGTCCACATGACGTGAAGAATATAGTGTCTGTCATCCTTAAGCAACTGCAACACAAGTGTGAGCCAGTCAAACACAGCAGTGCATCTGAATTGGTGAGGATACCTTGCAGTACACATGTCCCTTCTCACCTCCTTGCTACGCAATGTCTCCCCATTCAGCCCCATTCAGAGTGGCAGTTCGATGTGCACAGCAAGCAACTACTATGCACTGCACTAGCAGGAGCCCACCAGGGCTACACACCATCATTTGTTTTGACACACCTGGTCCTCTGTTGAACATCACTTGCATTCACCCCCACACCCAGTCAGATTTAGTAGATGAGAGGAGTTCAGGTGCTCCCTACCATGGCAGCTGAAACCTGTGTGCTCTGTCCTTGCCTTCCAGGACAGCTGTGTGTAATGTAATGTAATCTAAGCTACTGTACACATGGCTCTTGAAATGTTCCTATGTGTAGATACTTCCCATGTATTTTTGCCAGAATGTGGTCATATACAAGCCTTTAAATTGTTTTTTCATAGCTATGCACTTTAGGAGGCAATATGAATTGATTTTTCTGCACTTCAGTTGCCTATTGCAATTCATCATTAAGAAACTGGCACAGAGGATGACGTTGATGTCCAAATTAATTTAAAAAAACAAACATTGCGATCTCTTGCACTCTATGCGAGCACTCTATGCAAGTACATCGTTAACATAGGGGCATATTATGAGAGCGCCATGCTTGCACCTCGCGACATGGTACATGTGTGATGCAAGCTTCTAAGTCAAATTTATGAAGCCATGCAAAGCCATTTTGCGTGGCTTTGAATAGCTTTAAAAATCTGGAGTAAGGCAAGGCAGCGTAAATTGCTGCGTTGCTGTTCTCTATGCAAGGGAGGCATTCCACGGGTGTTGCGGTGGGTGAGGCCACAGACCTCCCATGGTTTTAACACATTCCCAGATTTACAAGACCTTGAAAGAATGGAAATGCACCAAAAAGGTATGCCTTCCCAGGACAGGCGTACTGAGGAGAAATATCTTTATTTGTCCTCGTTACATTCTCTTTCTATGTGTACTACATTTTGCAGCACACATAGAAAGGGGAAAAGCCTCTCAGGATTCTTTTTTGTGCAGGAAGGTGCCCCTTCCTGCACAAAAACAATACTGCCTACAACAAAGGCACTCTTGCACCATTCTGCGAGGGTGTCTGCATTAGCGCCAGGCTGCCAAAACGGCACCAGTGCAGGGGAAAAGGACAGGAATTTGCAGTATTGGATAAGTATGGGGGAATAGTCCTCCAAGAGATTGAAACATATAGAATGGAAACCCACAGACTGCTGTCTAACACGGACCATTACACAAAACTATCATCAGACCCCACAAAGGAAATTCAGGCACTTATTCTCAATGCAAGAGAGGCAGGCAAACCAGAAGGATTTCCCACTCAAAATGAACTCCACTACCTCAACACAAAAACACCTAGGACACTGGTAATTTATACACTCCCGAAAATTCATAAAAATCTAGATGCCCCACAAGGACGTCCCATTGTGTCTGGCTATGGCTCTATCTTAGAACCACTTGGACTCTCTGTGAACAACTTTATTAAAGTTTTTGTTCCCTCCACAAAATGTTACATAAAGGACACCACGGACATGATCAACCTAGTTGAAGACCTACGGTTTGACCCTGCTAATTGTATACTTGGTACTCTGGACGTCGAATCCCTGTACACTAACATTTTGCAGGAGAAAGGGATTGATGTCATTTATTTATTTATGTATTTATATAGCACTCCCGAAGGTGTCTAGGCGCTTATGAAAGAAGTCCACAGAGCACTGTGTGTAGGAACCAATGCAAGCCCATTTTACATTGTGTAGAGCCACGTTTTCAGTCCTTCCCTAAAGGACAAGAGATTGGTGGAGTTTCTTAAATGAAGAGGTGACATTGAAGAAGCTTTAGCCACCCCATCTTTGAAGGCGGGGGGATGGTATCCTCACCAGCTTCAGGGAGGCAGGGCGGAGTGCGCGGACTGGCGTACAGCATTGGAAGTGTTTAATTATGTAAGAAGGACCTGAGTTCTGTAGGGCCTTAAATGCGACACACAATGCTTTAAATCTGATTCGCTTCTCGATCGGTTGCCAGTGCAGTGTATTGAGGGCCTGCTTGGCAGATGAGTATTTGCATAGACCGAAGAGCAGTCTAGTGGTGGAATTCTGGAGAACCTGTAGTTTTGTTATTATTGATTTATTTGCTCCAACTAGTATTCCATTACAATAATCAAGTTTAGACAACACTAGAGCTGCCACCACTGATTTCTGCAATCCTATCAGTATAAAGGGCAGTATTTTCTTCAGGATTTTCAAGATGTGGTAGATGGAAGCAGTGAGTTGGTTTACGTTGTGATGGAAAGAAAGGGTGGTGTCTATAGTGACTCCGAGATTGTTTGCCTTACTAACTTGTGTTGGGAGGGTCCCCAGCTCTGCTGGCCACCATTCTGAAGACCAAAAGGAGGTATCTTTCCCAAAGAGAAGTACCTCAGTTTTATCCGAGTTTAGCTTAAGACAGTTCTCGGCCATCCATACACTGAAACATCTTATGCACTCCTTGAAGTTCTGTGCTATTTTTGGATTGTTGCTAGAGATTGATACAATGATCTGGGTGTCATCCGCGTATGACACCAATTCAAACCCGTGGGATTTGATCAAACATGCAAGAGAAGCAACGTATAATAAATTAAAAAGGGTGGGGCTCAATGATCCCTGTGGCACACCGCAGGGAAGCTGGAAACATTTGGATTTGTAACCGCCTATTTCAACAAATTGTTCTCAGTTGAGCAGGAAGGATCTGAGCAGTGCTAACGCTAAGTTATCTACTCCAGCTTCCTGAAGTCGCTGAATCAGAATGCCGTGGTTCACCGTATCGAAGTCAGCCAATAGGTCTAATAGTACTAGGGCTGCCGATCCTTCGTTATCAACCGCCCATCTGACTTCCTCCGTTGCAGTGATCATGGCCTGTTCAGTGCTGTGTCGGGCTCTAAAGCCATATTGAGTAGGATCCAAAATGTGATTGTTCTCAATGAAAACCGTCAGTTCCTGATTCATATGTTTCTCTAATACTTTCGCCGGTATGGGTAGCCGGGTAATAGGTCGAGAGTTTCCTGCTTCTGTTTTATCCAGGTTTGATTTCTTTAACAGAGGTAATATTGAGGTTTTCTTCCACATTGAGGGGAAGGTCCCTGTTTCTATGGCCGAATTGAGGACCTCCGTGAGTGGTGAGGCAATTGACTCCACTAACAGATGTGTTATTCGCGGGGGGCAGGGATCGAGGGGGGAGACGGATTTTATTGCTAATAGAAGCTTTGATGTTTGTTCATGAGAGAGTGGTGTAAAATTAGAAAAAATGGATTTGGTGATATTGGTTACCAAAGTGGACTGGGTTGGGGTAGAACATGTGGTGACAGATTGGATACCCTGTGGATTGACTGGTCTTAAGACAAAGGTGTCATAGATAGTGGAAACTTTATTGTCACAGAACGTTTAGTCTATTGTGCCATTATTGGTCTCTTGTATTTGACTGAGTTTCAGCACTGTTGCCAAAAGCTCCTTTCAGTTATTTTTTGCTCCCTCAATATTTTCAGAAAAATAGCTAATTTTCATTTTTTTAATCAGCTCTTTGTGCTGTGTCAGAATTGACGTGTATATTTCCTTTTCTTTGGGATCATGATGTTTTCGCCAGCGTCTTTTGTAGTGAAGACTGCTATTTATATACGTACAATGCTAAGTTAGCACAACCGCGTTAGATGTTAGTAAGCCATCTTGCCACTTTTGTTGCTTTTGCACATGACACTGTAGTTACATGTTATTAATTAAGAAATGCTTGCTCGCCTCTGCTTCACATGAGAACTGTCTGTTGTTCACATCCCTAACAGTGAGCTGCGACCTTGGTCTGAACATTGAGTAAAGAAACAGTCTGGGTCGCTAGACGGTGCAAGTTGTTGGGTTCAGGTTGATCTGCCCACTATTTAGCCATAACACGCACGCAGCTGCAAATACCTTAAAGTCGAGTGCTTTTAATATTGCAGGCTGCATGCTTTAGACACATTCGGAAGAAGAGCTTTCCCAGGAGCAGAGTCTAGCTGATCCTGTGATGTGATTCCACTAAGCTGATCTTTACGGTATGGGGTTCCCCAGTTAAGCCTAGAGACCCTCTATTAGTCTAATAATAATAATATTAGTTTACTAGCGAACGGAAGGTGGCTGTCATCCACTGTCATTTTATTAGGATTTCTCCTTTCATTTTCTATGGTACTGTAACTATGCTGATGGTTTTGATTTTAATCATTTGTCTGCTTATGTTAGCCAAAGTACTGCATCTTAGGACACGAGGTTTATAAAATAAACTCTTTAAACTTTACCGTGTCTCTGTTTACTCTTGTTGTGGACTGATATGAAAATAATTACGAACAGGTATTTCTGATTCCCACCATTCCTGAGAATACACTAAGTCGCTTGTTCTGGGTTGTCTATACACTGGGACAGCCGAGATAAAACTCGGATAACAAATGGGACACTGATGCTGGTCGGATAAGGGGTTCTGGGTTCTGAGGTGAGTTTTTGGTACACCCCAATTCACTGAGGTCCTGGTTTCCTGTGCATAGTTCTGTGAATAAGCAGAATCCCTGCAACACTTTCGTGACTGTGACACAGTCTTCTAGAGATCTTTAGTTCTTCAGAGAACCAAGGTTCGGTTGGTGCTGTCCTGCTGGTTTTCCTCCAGTGATGGTAGTGTGCTGAGGCAACATCAGGGTCTTTTGTGAAGCACAGCTTGTTTTTATTCAGCTGGGTGGAAAAATCGTTCCTGTCTAGCCTACTCCATTGATAGCTTGATTCGCTGCTCACTGGAGCATGCTGGCAAACCATAGGGGAGGGAGGAGTAAGAGTAAACATAACGGCATGATGATCAGTCCAGTGAAGTTGTACGGTATTATTATATTTCAACAATGGGCAGTCTGTGAATATGGCGTCTAGGAGGTGACCCGCTGTGTGGGTTGGGCCGATCACAATTTGCTCTAGTCCTGTGCTTTTCATTAAGTCAAGGAGGGCCTTGGAGTCATTATCAACGGGGTTGTCTAAGTGAAAATTAAAATCGCCCAAAATGGTAAAATTCTGAAATGTTACTTTATGTTCCAAGAGTTGGCTTATGGTGTGTAAAATGTTTGTTCTGGAACCGGGCGGTCGGTAAACTAGCATCCCATTAAATGAGTAAACATGGCTAACTGATATCTTAAACAGCAGCACCTCGGCTTCCTTGTCTATTGTGGTGTCTTTCAATTATGCTTTCAGGTGGTTTCTGTAAATTATTGCCAGTCCTCCTCCTTTTTTACCCGGGTGATCCCTTCTGGTTATTGCGAACCCTTGTGGAACTGCTGTCACCAAATCGGGACCTGATGCTTCATCTGCCCAGTTTTCCGTGACAAATATCAAGTCCAGAGCATGGAAGTCGACAAAGTGAATGAATTCAAACTGATGTTTAATTAATGACCGTGCATTTACTAGTTCACATGACAATCCTTGGGATGATTTTAAAATCTTAGGGGCAGTGTACTTAATCCCTGTTTCTACAGAAGAACCCTTATATATGTTGGTAGGGGCCTGCTCAGCATAGAGCTTACATTTGGTGTCTGAGAGCCTGAGGTTGCAGTATTGACAAATCTGCTCCCTCGTATTCTTTGTGCCTCCTAAGATTGGGTCAGGAGATGCCGGAGATCTACACAAAAGTGCCAGGAGCTCGCTTCTGGTGTATGATATTGTGGGTGCCATTCTGTCCGTAACCCGGCAGCGTGGACGGCGCTGAGCGCGGATGGGCACATCCGCCTCAGTGGTGGTTTAAATAGTCTTCCTGTCAGTCCCTGGAACGACTAGCGTGGCCTGCCTGAGTTTCCTAGCTCCCTCCACAACAATCGGCTATTCAGGAGCCGTGGTGGACCGGGGAGCAGGACTAGAGGAACTGTTGTGAGTAGTCAGTATTTTGGACACTCGCCGATGGGCGTTTACAGTTAAAACATTTAAAATGTTTAAAATTCTATTAGTGCAAATAACAGAGAAAAGTGAAGGAAAATGTGCAAATTAGCAATGAAGCAATGCGGCAGTGGGGTATGACAGCACGAGTGCCTGTGTACGACCTTCTGCTGTGCGTCTGCCTCAGTGGTGGTTTAAATAGTCTTCCTGTCAGGCCCTGGAACTACTAGAGCGGCAACCAAACTAAAATGGCGGCCGTTGCATGCTAGTTCCAATGGTGCCTGGCCTGCCTGAGTTTCCCAGCTCTCTCCACAACAATCGGCTATTCAGGAGCCGTGGTGGACCAGTGAGCGGGACTAGAGGAATTGTTGTGAGTAGTCAATATTTCGGACACTCCCCGATGCGCGTTTACAGTTAAAACATGTCATCCAGAATACCCTTGACTTAAGAACCCGTCCACACTCAGTCCCCACATCGTTTATTCTCCATCTTCTTAAGATTTGCTTGACTCGCAATTTCTTCGTATTTGATGGCAACTTTTACCAATAAATTAAGGGTACATCCATGGCAGCTGTTTTTGCTCCCAACTTTGCCATTCTGTACCGCTGTTCTTCAGGCAGTAGCAATGGCTACTCCTTGCTAACTCTCAGGAATATATCTTGCTGTCCTGATGATGATACCCTTATTCTAGCCGGGATCGAAACGTCGTCAACAACCACATCTTGACTCAGATTTGTTTATGAGGATTCATGTGGAGCATAAGATGTTTTTATAATTGTGACTGTTGTAAATATGTATGTGAAGTCACTATGGATGTAAATGCCTGAGGTCTGGAAATCTGGTGATTTCCAACCCTGTTCTTACCCACTGTACTTTAATTACACCTTGTTGTTCTTTCGGATTAATTGTTTAATAAATATATATTTCCATTTGGAGAAAACCTACACAGGTCACAATGTAGTTCTGTGTAATAGTAACATATATATTTGCTCTTACAATGGGCCAGTGTCTCTGGAAACATATTAGATAAGCACAACACTTTCCTGCCCTTTCCCTGTGACGCAGGGCAGTGCTAACAAGCTGACTTGCTCCGCTGCCCTGCGCCACAAATTTCATAAATATAGCCCACAGTGTAGCCAATTAGTTTTTTAACTTTGTAAATACGTACTCCTTACAACTGTCATTCTAATTTAGACTATTATATTAAAACCCTTTTGTTATATTTAGTATATCGGAAGAATATAGTTCAAAATATATTCACATTTGCCCAACACATCAGAAGCTGTTCGATTCCATTACGTGCTTTACACTACTTCTAACAAATAGGTATATTAAAAATTAGCATATTTAATGCTTGTTAATTCTCTTTACCTTACATATGCATTTAGTGTATGAGGAAACATTTGTTATAAGGATTAAAATATCCCAAATGTACTAGTTATACTCCAGGAAGTTCTTGACTTAAAATTCTGCCTGTAGTGCACAAATATTAAACGCACCCTTTTTATTTATTCTTTTATGGCATCATTCGTTTTTTCAGAATAATTGTTGTAGGAAAGTTTTGAAGGTTAATACAAATAGATTACCTCTTCTGTACATAGATATTTTTCCATACATCCGAAAAAGTACCGTCAAGGGGCCCTTAAAGCTCTTAGAAGTAGTTTCTAAATCAAGAGTATAAACATCTCTATCTTGCGGTTGTTCAGAGAGCTGGGCGCTGACAGAACAGTGAGAACGAATTTGTCAGTCCTGTGAGATTTGTCAAGCATTATCTTTTAGTGTGAACAGTATCTACAAAATGTTGCAGCTCTTAGGAAATTTTTGGTTTCACTGTTTTATAAAATCAACCTATCTTGATCTATTTGTTAGTTTTAAAAAATACTAAATATCGTTGCTGTGAAATCGGAGAAAACTTATTTACAGTGATAATTTATTTAATAAAGCATATATACAGTAGCGGCTCCTGGAGGGAGTGCTGCCGGACGGTGATGCAGGGCGGGGGAGGGGCAGGGTAGGGGGTAGTAAACTTCAGATTATGGCCTAACGGAGGTAAGTATACAAATAAATAAATAAAATGAATTTCATTGCGCGTGCTGCATCGCATTTGGCATGTATGTAATGGTGTTAGCCATGTTAGATGCAGTTAACATAATGGTTTTTGGACTGTAAATGCCACCAAACATCTGCCGAATTTGCCATCATTACAAAATATTAGTGCAGTCTGATTTACAACATGCGGGTTGATCAACAATTTGATGCCTGCATGTTATGTCATTTTCTTTTTTGCTGATTGGAGGGAATCCTGCACTGCTGGTGCATTGACAGGACCACATTTCAGAGTGCATTTCTTGACATCTGGGATCCACCACCAGAAGCTGCATGTAATAATGCTGCACTAAAAAAGGGGTATTTATGGGAGCTAAACGTTTAGCACCTGGTTCACTCACAGATCACCTAATACCTCTATGGTGATTAAATGAGCCAATAAAGATTAAGAGGTGTCTACCAATTCTTACATAATGGGTTCCATAAGAGCCTATATATACAAATAGTCATGAATTTTCTAAGATCATTGAAATGTTGCGAGCTCCACTGAAGATAGTGGAATGTCCCATGATCAGCACAGCAATAGATAGCATAGATCTTCTTCTTCTACTTTCTAATGTTTTTCTTTCTTAACTTTCTTTTTAATTTAGGACATTCTATCCTAAATTACTGAAATGTTCTAATATCCTTATAGCACTTCTGCCTCAGGTCCTCTCCCTTGTTATATTCCCGCGCATATCCTTTGGAACTATAACTCAGTTTCTGGACCTTTAACAACCTAAATAGCCTTCGGCAGCAGGTTATAATTATATATTCTACAAGAGGTTTATAATATGGAATGATGACAAGAAATCTGACATCTGTTTCAAATTGGCAAAGAAGTGGAAGCTGTAAAATTCCTACATGATGGATCATGTTTGTTATGAAGACAGAGAAATAGCTGCATATTTCCCATCTGACAGTAGCTTTTTCTTCTTTGTGAAAGCATTATGATGATCTGTAGCTTCTTTGGAGTCTTAGTAGGTACCTACTGACCGGTGGCCTACCATCTAGATGGTTTTGGAATTTCATTTCTCATTGCCACATTTGAAATTGGAGATGTTAATGTATTGCAAGCGGTATTCGCACATTGGAATATTGAGAGCTGCATTGTAGACAATGGAGCAGCAGTTGCTAATAATGTTGGTAAAAGCATGGTGCTGTAAACATTACAATGTCCTAATCCACAGCTTCTGCATCTTTCTCCCCTGTCTTTCCAGGATATGTGGATTGGGCAGGGGAAAGAGAGTAGCAGAGGCTGTAGATCAGGGTACACTGGAGCCTCCCTCCAACCCCTTCATATAGTGCACAGATTCACTGGCACCTCGAATCAAGCAAAGGTTATATTCTGCTCAACTACTGGGTCTCTTTGGCTCTGTTGAACGAGGAAAAAGTATTTTGGCTGAGCCCAGGGAAAACCAAGGTCTGCCTTCAGCCTCCTTTCACAACTGTAGCAGGCAATATTGGTAATTAAATCCCATTCTCTTGTTATAAGCCAGAGCCAGAACGTTGTAAAAGGCCTTAAAAGGCCGACTAGCCCACTACAGCTATAAGGCTGTATTCCATTTCGTAGTGTACAGTATGTAAGTACATTTATCACACCCTAGATCTTCAGGTTTTTTCTTAATGTTGTGACGCGATGTTTACTCAAGAACAAATCTGTCACTAAAAGAAAAATGTAAGCCTATCATGTCTAAACACTTAATAAACGTTTTATTACATGGGCTTGGCAAGGCCACATTTTTGAGTTTCATTTATTGTATCATTCTCATAAATAGTAGCAAACAAATGAAACATGAGTTTCACAAAATTATCGATTCTTTTTTTTCTGAATAAAAATGTGATTTTTAGCAACACACTATATCTCATGTAATATTATAGATGGGGAAATAAAGGGAACACCATAATTGTCAAGAAGTTTTTATTTCTGCTTTTAAGAAATGTATAGTTTAGCTGTATTACCTAATACTTAGGGGCCAATTCCGATGGGGGCAGGAAGGGCTCCGACCAACGGTCCGAGCCCTCCTGCCAGCATCAAATGTGCCGTTTGGATTCCTATCCGACTGAGCCATTCTGATGGGCTCGGTCGGAAAGGAATCCGACTCGGTTCTCCGGATGGCTTCCCACACTTTACCCCCATAATCCCCACAACTCCCACCTAAAATTAAGCTGTTAAAAAATGTATTACACAATTTAAACTTATTTTCAATTAAAAATCTAATAGTATTTAACAACTATTTATAAAGTAAATAAAATTAATTAACCCATAACAGTAAAACACACACAAAAAACAAATACCCAAATTAAATATTAATTAATTAATAGTAATGATCAAATAATTTTTAATTAATTAAACATAAATTACGTCCCACCCTTTACCCCTATAAACCCCACAACCCACACCTAAAATTAATTACACAAAACTCATATTTAATTTCCAATTAATTATTTAATATTAATTGACAACTAATTATTAATTAGTTAAACATAAATTACTTCCCACCCTTTACACCTATAAACCCCACAACCCACACCTAAAATTAATTACACAATTTCAATAATTAATTTTCAATCAATTAATTAAAATAAATAACAACAAATTATTATAAATCAAAAATAAATTACTTCCCGCCCTTTACCCCTATAAACCCCACAACCCGTAACTAAATAAAAATAACACAATTACCATAATCATTTATCAATTAATGAATTAATATTAATTAACAACCAATTAATGATTAATTACAAATAAATTACTTCCCACAATTAACACTATAAAATTTAAATCAAATAAATACAAAATATTCATTAATTTATTATAATTAACTTCCCACCCTATCCCCCATAAACCCACAACTAAAAAATGCTAAATTTCATTAAAATAAAATTCATAACTACTAAAAATGTAACAAATATATTAAAAAACATAAACAATACTTATACAAAAAAAAACATCACATACATTTAAAATATAAACTAAAACACAAGACTAATTAAAAAATCGATATTTTAAACAAATATATTTTTGCAAACAATATTAATGACTTCTATATTCTTTAAAACGATATTTCTCACCTTAAATTCGATATTCTTTATTTCTGAATCCTGATATTTTCAACTCGATATTTGTGTAAGTCGACATTTCCAACTCGATATTCTGTCTCAACGCCCACTGCACTACGTGGAAGTGCACCTGCAAAATCACTTCCGAAGTGAGAGGCGTGATGAGATGGAATTGTGGTACTAAACGAGAATATGCTTTTACGTAATGCACATGCAATGCCCTGCAATTCCTTGAGGCTGTTGAGTCATGCAAAATGACAGGACCTCCTTAATTGATTCTAATTTGCTTTCCCCAGGAATGTACTTTATGGAAATATATCAATTGTACCTGAGATTTGTAGCTTAGGGGGCCAGTATGTGGGAATCAGTATTGCTTTCACATGAATCAAATGACTTTGCTAAAAGTCACACTTTACATGGCTGAAGTGTTTGCATCATCCTAAAACTTGGAGCCGAGCAGAGGCCAAACACGGAGGGTATTGTTTCACAGGAATGACTTTGGTAAAATAAGAAATTATGGCAAGTAAATTCCCTGAAAGCATTAATCACAGTGGCTATTTAGGCATTGGATTTTCTTTCTCAGCTAGCTGTATATTGCAGGTAGTAAACAGAAAACCTATTTTATTCTTCTGAGGGCAGCAGGGGCATTTTGTTTGCCTTAATTGGCATTTTAGGGGCTCGGTTTGGATAATATCTCTAGCCCTAAGTCATGGAAAGGTGATTACTCCAAGGGCACACAGTGCCGCAGGATGGTCTCAATAGTAAATTACAGCTTAGTGACATGTAAAGACTCCTTTTTAGGTCGAGCCTAGAACAGCGCATGCGCTGTTGCTCGACATTTAGTATACGGGTTTCCAAACGTGCTACCTACCAGACCTCGCTGGCCTAGCGCTTGCATATACGCGAGTGTGCACGCGTGCAGCCGCCAATCACTGCTGCGCGCGCACCACTCGCGTGCTTGACACACAGCACGTCCCGTCCTCGCGATTGCGATCACTTTCGCTGTGATCGCGATTACTTTCGCTTTTACGGCCGCGCGGCTGTTACTTTTACGGCTGCGCGGCCAATGCTTGTTGTATTTGTTTCTGCAACCTTCACAAAGTTGTATGGCAAGGTCTGCAAATAATCGGCGACGTTTTTCCACATGAAAATCATGACTTTTTGTAATACTTTATGCCACGTAGTAACTTATTTAAAAATATCAAAATGATCCTGGGTAAGATATACTTTACAGAAAACAATTTTATTCGCCTAATAAATTCGTTTTGCATAGAAAATATGCAAAATAGACAAACTGCTGAAAACCCTGCAAGCATTTTACAACCCTCTACATTCGATCCAAATATTATCGCCAGGGGGTAGAGGTCAGATTATTTATTAAGATACAAACGCTACAGAGCCGAAGGGGACTCCAGCAACTTCACAGGGTTCCCGAACTGCAACAACCAGAAACGTTTCCCTTGAAAAGAATTGAAGCCCTTTTATAAGTAGCACCATACTTTGCTTTTTTTTTAATGATGCAAAAAGGTTATTGCAGATTTATTATGGATGATCACAAACATCGGTTTCTGCCTTGCTTTTGTTAAGCGTTTGCTGCGTGGATGCATGTGTCTCCTCCTAATCGAGAGGCTCGTCCCCTCCGCTGATCACCATCCCCGTGTGTGCACAAGTTGATTGACAAGGTGAGCCTGTGCATGCACACGCGTTGTTTGACAAACGGAGCCTGTGCCCGCACACGTCTTTTGTGACAAGGTGTACCTGTGCGTGCACATGCGTTTTGTGACAAGCTGAGCCTGTGCGCGCACACATGTTTTGTGCCATGGTGAGCCTGTGCACGCACACACCTTGGTTGCCCACCTGAACCCGGGTGTGCAGACGCGTTGTTTGATAGGGTGAGGATGGAACAGATGATAAGTCCTCATCTGTTAACAAGCATTGGCATAGCCAATAGGTCTCGCTTTTGGGACCTTATAAGTCTTTAGTTATGCAGCACAATTTCCTTGGTGCAACAACATCAACTGCTGCATGGCTAAACACTTATAAGGTACAAGGTTTAGCCATGCAACAGCTGATGTTGTTGCAGCAAGGACATTGAGCTGCAAAACTAAATACTTATAAGGCCCCAAAAGCGAGATCTATTGGCAATGCCAATGCTTGTTAAGTCTGGTGTCCACATAATAATTTGCTTACTACAGCCAGTGGTTTCCGGTGCTCGGTACAGCACTTAATTGGTTTCTGGTGCTGGGCACTGGCCCTTAATTGTCGACAGCGCACTTATGACAGCCTGCCACATGGTGGCCCTGCTAATTTAATTTATAGATGAGGAGAACAACGGTTGTTTAAGAATACAATATACAATAAAAAATGTGTAATACCTTCCTCTTCAGCCATTCCTTTAGCTTTGGGGACATGGTATAATCTAAACTGTTGCACTTGCAGGCGAGAGAGATGGTTAGTAGTTGTTTTGGTATCATCATTGACCGTGATGGCAGGGGCAATGGAAGGTGCACGCTACAGTGGCCTCCTAGTCAGGGCCATGGCACTTATTCTTTTACATATTAAGCACTGATTATGCCCTTTCAGAAACAGCACATCCACACACAATGTAGGGATTACTATGGCAATGTCTATATTTTCAGGCCAAAAAGTGTTTTTATTTTTAGCCAATGCTTTTTATATATTGGCGAGGGCACAGCTGCTAACACAACAATGACGTTTTGGAGAATCCATGGCAAGAAAATAAACAAACATTGATAAAGCCAAAAGGCAGATCCATTGACTTTGCCAATGATTGTTAAACAGTTCTTTCGGGGTGTACAGATCTTCATATTATATAGTTCCCAGACTAAAACTGGCCTTTGGCCAGCTAATTAACAGATAAAATATCTTTGATCATCCTATTTTGTGCTATCAACGATGTCCTCCTGGCTGCAAAGGCAGCATTGAACATCGCAGTATATGACAAAGTGTTTTCCAGATTTTAAGATGTGGAGAGAGGGTTACGGCCACAGAACATCAATTGATTTGATGACTTCATTTGTGTTCATCTCATTGTGCTGCATTTCCCCCTTTTATGCATCAGCCGTTATAGGGTGGTTGAGTTTGTTATGCAAGAACACACTCTAGAGGGTAAACTGCTCAGCATTTGCTGTTTGCCTCAGTCGGTTATTTTGGGTCTTCATTTCTCAATGATGTGGATGATAACCAAATCAATATGAAACTGAAATCTTTCATGAATTGTCTGTCCCATTTAGCCTTTGGGCTGTACCTGATAGATAGAAAAAACATGTCTATTGGCGAATCCATCAAAGACAGACCTTCATAATTGGTAAACCAAACATTAACCCTGAGCATATCTTGCCACGGTATCTATAATATTCTATTTTACTGAGAAGAGCAGTATGAATGATATGACTGAGTTTTCCTTACAATGACTGTGAAATCTAAGTTTTGTAATCACAAATCATGCAAACAAGTCTTCCTTTACTGAGACTATAATACAAAAATACATCTACCATTGTACTGATAAACTCAAAATTAAATTACACCGATGAAATTTATTTGAGAAATAGCTAACACAACAAGATGATGGACGGGTTTCTTAAACTTTTCAACCACTCACCCTCAGTCACAGATCTGGGTTTAATCCATCGTTCTTTAGCTCAATTTGCCACCCCAGTTCAGTCCCAGCATTATGCAAATCCCTCTTGACCCTGTTCCTCATGGGAACAGTCCAGCTCCAACTGCCAGTCCAGGCCCTCCCTGATCGCTGTGCCTCTGTATTCAAGCTAGCCTGGCTGATGAGGGGTGAAATCCCGAAACCGGTCCCAGGATGATTGTTTCCAGTCCAGGGAGGACCTGACCTGGCAGTTGGGCTCGACTGTTCCAATGAGGAACAGGGTCAAGACTTATTTGCAGAAGGCTGGGTCCAAACTGGGGTGGCATAGGGAGCAAAAGCACAATGGATTAAATCCAGATCTGTGACTGGGGGTGAGTGGTTGAAAAGTTTCAGCACTCCGTCCATCATTTGTTCCTTTTGCATTTAGGGAAATGCCACAATTAATCATCAAAAGAAAGCAACAGTTTCAAAATACAGCTGGCAATACAATAATTTGAACTAAATGGAAAGCTTCCATAACACTGAATTCTCAAGAGTTCCATTAGCTCCTGGTTGAGAATCCTATCAAATTCAAGATATGGAGCCTTGGGGAGGCGTAGAAGTGGCGCAATGAGGACAAATACTTTTATTTCTCTTCGTTTTTTTTTCTTTCCATGCGTGCTGTAGAAACAATGATTGTTTCTGTGCAGGAATGTGTGCCCTCCTACACAAAAACAATCATCCTCACAATGCAGGCACTCTTGCAGAATGACACAAGGATGCCGGAACTGGCACATGGCAGCCTATTGTGTGCCATCACAGGGAAAAGCACACGGATGCATTGTATTGTTGTTAATACGACGCATCCCTGTGCTTTTAAAATGACGCAGCTCAATGCAGCAAAATGGCCTGCGGTGCCCCGCTGTGTAATTTTTTTGTCAATTTACCCCCATGCTTTGACAAAATGTATAACCTTAGCCCTTTGTATGTGTGCTGTGTGGTGCAGCAGACATACAAAGTTAGAAAGGTTTGGAGAAAATACATCTTTTCTCCAACTTTGCATCTGCCTCAAGCATAAGTAATTTTTTGATGCAAAACCTTTTCTATCCAGTTTAGTAGACTGCGATTAGCGTCAAAATTCATGGGTGGTGGCATGGGAATATCTATATACCACCAATTGTATGCATATTTTAAAACAAAGTAGGCCATAGTCATAATTTGTTTAGCCCATGCAGAGAAATTAGTTCAATTCCAACCCCTAAGTAATGAATTGGTATATGCCAGGGCTTATAAACTGTATGAACATTGATGTAGAGTGTTTTGTAATGCAAGGTAGGTTTTACGGCTCAGTGGACTAATGAATTAACTGCAGGAAAATGTGTTTGGCCTCAAGATCACAGGTTTGGAACCTGTAGGGTCCCCTCAGTCTGTAAACCATCCAAGGTAAACAAATTAGTAATATTGATTTAGATAATAATACATCTCAGGTATTCAGCAACAAGATACCCCTCCAGGCAAATGTGTGCGTTACAAATATATGACGCATCACTTGTCTGCACAGAGCGATTGAAGAGCATGCATTTTATCACCTGACAAGATAAGTTCTGCATTACAAAGCGAAATATAGACCCGGTTTCTTCTGGCCTTATTGTAAACACAATAGCCAGGCACACATGCAGATGCTTGTGGCTTCTCCATCAAGATACATGCCCCTTTTTTCTGATCCCATTGGAATGACTGTTCTTTCATATTATCGTCCCTTCTTTGAATGACGTGCGTCTGTAGCTTCATCCTGATGAAGACCCATTGGACACCTGGCAGTGTAGGGGGTCGATACATCAACAATCACTAACAATGGACTGCTTTTCCAAATGTTATGACTATAGGGTGCAACATTAAACTGTTATTCCACCCCCTGCTTACAGTGAAACATCTATTCAACAATAATTGATCTCAAGTGTATCTGAACTGGTTTTGGTGTTTCACAGTTCCATTTCACTACTTCACGAACACTGCACCTTCACTTTGCACTTGTCTTTATGAAGACCTCGTCAGATGTGTTTGATTTTGCCTATTATGTTTATACTGACATGACAATTAAAATGCATTATAATTGATCTGTTCTCCAAACTTTGGTCTGGGTACAACTGATTTGTAGGATAATCAAGGTTGGGGAGGAGGTCATTCCACTCTCATACATTAAAATAAGGTTTCTAGATGTATTTATAAAATTGGTCCATGGGATCCACTGTTCTATACAACATCTCTGTAACCCAGGTTCAGAGGAATATGTTGTTTGGGCAAAACATTGTTTTTAAACTGTCAATAGACAGAAATAACAGAAATTAAATATTGTGACACACAACTGTCATTATGCATAAATATCATTGACAAGAATATTGTTTTTTTTAGATAAGTAATATCGTTGTAAATAATATTGTTGTTTTAATATCATTTTCACTAATATGGCAGTTAAAAATATAATTGTGCAATTATTTGAATGTGTTTTAGTTGACATATTAATTTCATGTGTTAATATTTTTTATATACATGTTAGTAATTTATTTTAAATATAGCTTGTATTTTAAGTGAGTTATCATTTTTAATTGTCATATTAGTAAATTATAATATGTATTGGGTTGTAGGGTGTGTAGAGGAATAGGATGAGAAGTTAATTAGGTAATACATATTTCACAATTATTTAATACATTTTATTTAGTTATATGAGTGATATTTATTATGTAATTTATGTAATACTGATTTTTTCTGTCACATGCTGTTTGCGAACTGTTAGGCTTGTAGGGGTATAGGCAGTGGTCGCTGGTGACATTTGAAAGTGGTAGGGTGTAAAAGTTTGGGATGAGTGCCCTATGACGAATGAGCGAAGCAAGCGAGTGCGACCGTCATAAGAGAGGTTCAGGGGTTCTCCTCCAGGAAAAGTTTGGAAAAAAGTGTCCAAATGGTGCAAACTTGAGAAAGCAAGAAGGTTTATAAAGCACTCTAAAATGTGAAAGTGACTCTTTGTCTCTGGCTCATTGCAGCAGAAATCCACCACTAGGGTACCCACCTCCAAAAATTCACGATATTGAATTTCACCCAGGTCTTGACCAAGAACCTAGACCTGACCACTGCCTTTCTAAAGCATCATAATCTTCACTGCAAATCTGACATTTATGGTTGTGTAATCAGAGTTTCAGAGTCAAGTCTGCCTTTGACCCTCAGAACCACACATTTTAAATCATAATAATCAAATTGTATTGTTACCTACTTTCTTTTAAGACACTAATACTTCTGTGGAACTTGAAGCCATACAACTGAAGCTAAGCCAGAAATGTGCTACTACTGAGTGGCATTAGGCATTACGAGCTGAAGTTATTTTTCTTTCGGTTTGCCCTAAGGCTGAAATTGCGGAACGCTGTGCCATGATTTCTCACATCTACTCATTATGCAAGCGCCTTCTCATTGATCACAGCAGGGTAGCCATGCAGGCCATGTGGCTATCCAAGAACACGCACCAGGAACTGTCATGCAGACCTTGCACCCACAAGTGCAGCGGGTTGAAAAGAAATACAGACACTAAGGTGGAGCTTGCAGATTTACAGCATGGGGCACAAATAAACCTGGCTGTAGGTTTTTTCAAGGTTTATGAAATTCACACAATTTATCCTGTAGATATCAATAACCAGGCTGCAACCACGTGAGAGATCAAAAAATATTACATCTGTCAAAAAGTAAACCTTAAAAAAGCAGAGGAAGCTGAGAGATTGCCACGGGACAAAATGGAGGCATAATGTGCTTGGTCTTTCGCTGAGGCGTTATTATTATGGTTGGTGCATATCCTGTTTTAACAGTTATTCTCAGCATATCAATTAAAAACACAAAGTAGCTTATGAGAGGATCACAGCTGCCTACTTCTAAATCACAAAATACCTAAGAATATGACTTTTGTCACTATGTTGTGTGATGATACAAACTTATGCAGGAATACTGCATAACGAAAAGCCAAGTACATAAAAATATCAGCTTTATTGAATAGCATAGAAGTGAATGAGTGACCATTTAGTACCAAGAAGTGACAGGAGCCTGAGAAATCACATCTAGGCTCTTACTGTGGAGTCAGTCTGACAGCCACAAGCCTGTGCAGAGGGAATATATAACGTTACAACACGTCTTTACAACGCATGCCTTTACAATGTGGTCAGTGCAACAATCACGTTGTTACCATGCCTTCCATTACAACACAAGTCATTACAGCGACTTGCTGAAGGGGGGGCGCTGAAGTTTGGAATAGTATAATTTACTATTCCTACTCCAGTCTGTACAACAGTAGGGAAGGTGTTGGATTAACACCAGCAAGTCATTGTAATGACTTGCGTTGTAATGGTATTTGTGGTAACAACACAGTCGTTGTACTGAGTGTGTTGTAATGGCACCGCGTCGTACCGACAGCGTTGTAAACGCTGTTTCGTACACAGAGGTCAGTCAGTCATCCTGTGGTCAGGCAGAAGGTGTATACACTTCTTGGGCAGGGCTGATGTCTTTTTGTGCCCTCCATATTGGCATCTTGCTTGCTGAACAAAGCATCACAGTTGGAGGTTTGCAGATACTAGAATTCACGGTTTGGGGGAGAAGGTGTGGAACTGGGAGGCACAAGGGAACAAAGTAGGTCAGGTGGGGGGGGATCCTGTCTTGGTGGCAGGTTAATTTACGTGCAATACTACATCAAAACATACAAAAAAAAGTTACCCGTATACAGACAGACCTTTTCTCTACTACAACCCATTACACAAAAGGAACGAGTTGTGGAAGCCTCGAGGAACCCACTCCCAAGGTCCAGCACTGGTATCTTAAACATTCAGGACCCATATACTCACCAAGTAAAAGAAAATAACCTAGCGATCAAATGCCCTAATTTCGTGAATTTATAGCAGGGATCATTTTTCTTTAGCCCACAAGTACCTTACTGTGTCACACGACGCAACGTGAAGTCCCAGAAGCCTGGGGGCCATAAAATACATTCCTCGAACATTCTTCTAAGAGCAAGATTTATACTTACAGGAAAAGGCAACCTTCATTTGAAGAGTTGTAACACCACGGTTAGCCAACTGCTTGCTAGATTAGCATTATTAAGTCCTGACTTTCGGAAAGTGAAAGCACCTTACGAGCTCGGTGTCGCTCCATCAGTGTCACTCAACCCGACCAAGGGAGCACCCCACAACGTCCTGCTAGTAACAGCCACATATATTTATAGTCAAAGGATCAACTCAAGCTTACTGGATTGACAATTGGATAATCAATCAATCAATCAATCAATCAGGCGTTTGTTAAGCGCGACTACTCACCCGTAAGGGTCTTTAAAGCGCTGGGGGTGGGGGGGGTGCAGGTTCCAGTCCATCAAGGAGGGAGTCTGTCGAAGAGCCAGGTTTTGAGGTTTCTTGCGAAGATGGGCAGTGATGCTGTCTGTCTCAGGTGGAGCGGAAGGGCGTTCCAGGCTTTGGCTGCGAGGAAGGAGAAGAAGCAGCCTCCCGATCTGGTCTTTCTGGTGTGGGGGACCACAGCGTAGGAGAGCTGGGCTGATCGTAGGGTCCTTTGGGGTGCGTGGAATTTGAGTCGGCAGTTCAGGTATGCAGGTACGGTGTTGTGGAGGGCCTCTTGAAGGTGACTCTATCCACCATGGGAAGCCAGTGGAGTGTGCGTAGGTGCTGGGAGATGTGGCAGTGTCTTGGCAGGTTGAGGACCAGTCTTGTCGCGGCATTCTGGATGTTCTGTAGCTTGCAGGTGAGGTTTTTGTTTATTCTGGCATAGAGTGCATTGCCGTAGTCGAGTCTGCTGGTGACCAGGGCATGAGTGACGGTCTTTCTGTGTTCGAGAGGGATCCATTTGAAGGTCTTGCATAGGAGGCGGAGGATGTGGAAGCAGGAGGACGAGACGGAGTTGATCTGGTGGTCCATTTTGAGCTCGGAGTCAGGATTCCCAGGTTGCATGTGTGGTCCGTGGGGATGGGCGGGGGGCCACCAGGTGTTGTTCCAGGTGTCATTGTTTGGGCCCATGATGAGTACTTCTGTTTTGTTGGTGTTTAGTTGTAGGCAGCTGTTTTTCATCCATTTGGCGACGGCTTCCATGCCTTCTCGAAAGTTGTGTCTGGCAGTGTTGGGTTCGTTGGATAGGGAGAGGATGAGTTGGGTGTCGCCTGCATATGACACAATGTTGAGTCCGTAGGTTTTGACGATGGGGGCGAGTGGAGCCATGTAGACGTTCAAGAGCATAGGGCTGAGGGAGGACCCCTGGGGGACTCCGCAGGCAGTTGGTGTAGGGTCCGAGAGGAAAGGGGGTAGTCTGACCTGCTGCGTTCTGCCGGAGAGGAAGGAGCGGATCCAGTCGAGGGCCTTGTCCTGGATTTCTGCGTCGGGGAGTTTGCGTATTAGGGCGCGGTGAGAGACTATGTCGAACGCTGCTGAGAAGTCGAGTAGGATGAGGGCTACTGTTTCTCCTTTGTCCAGTACGGTTCGGATGTCGTCTGTTGTGGCGAGAAGGGCGGTTTCCGTACTGTTGTTTTTTCTGAAGCCGGATTGGGAGGAGTCGAGGATGCTTTTCGATGAATGTAGCGAGTGTGAGAAGTTGGCCTGGTATCTGCTGTCCACTATGATGATTAGGTTTAAGATAACCTTTATTGAAAGCTATCCTAGTGGTTGCTTTGAAGAGCAGCCTTTAGGCTAAGTCTTGAAGGAGTGTAAAGCAGTTTGATTTACCAGATTATAACCTCTTGAATAACTAAATGAAAGGAGAACCATATAAGGTATGTATATAAAATATATATATTAGAGAGCAAGGCACACAATGATACAGTTCTAAAACGACAGTAAATAGCACAATATACAATGGGCCCCGGGGGGGAGACCAAACCATATATTAAGAAAGTGGTATAAGAACGGCAACTTGACTAGACACAGTGCCTAGAGCACGTAGAATTGCTGGGACCCCAAGGAACCACCCAAGGCAGTGACACAGGAGACCCATGGGGGACATGTGCAGTGTGAGAACAAAGCCACGAGCCCCGTACAATTCAATCGGAAAGTCAAGGTTGGAATTTTAAAGAATAAGGACACTTAGGAGAGGACTTTGAGCAAACCCTTTCAGACTTAGAGTGTTCTATGGCCAGCACCCACGGGAGCACCGGAGTACTCGTGTTACCTCACCCAGGGAAGCCGGGTGCATAGGTGTCAAATGGTGTCGGGAATTGTCGTTGATTTCAACGGCGATGTGCTGCAAAGTGCTGCTGCTGTGGATAGAAGTGTCCGGTGCGATCCAAGCCTGGATCGAATATGTGAAGAACCTGAAAGCAGAGGGGACAGAGTCTGGGTCACTTGCTAGTGACCAGGGGCACGATAGATGAATGCCCACCGATGTCGGGTGTTTCAGGTGCGAAGAGGTGAAGCTTGATTCCACTGCCACGAGGACCAGGAGGCGTCGATGACAACCACAGTCCGCAGGCGAGCTGTCCCACAAAGGATGTCAAGTGCTTGGGGGACAGTTTCCGGATTGGAGACCAACAAGCCTTGGCAACAACAACCCACATGGTGAAAGAAAAATGGCTTTGATGTGGACCAGCAAGAGTCAGGGCACGTCTGGAGTAACCAGGTAAGCCCATTGAGAATCAAAGTACCCTTCTCAGGGACCCACATGTTGATGGACAAGGGATCGCGATGGGACCTCAAGAGGAATCACTAGATACCAGCCCACGTGTCACTCAAGGAGTGTAGGCCAGCAATCTTCAGTGGAATTACTGCTCGGGGTCTGGACTACAATTAGCCCAAAGCACAGCCTCAGGGACTGCCAAGAAGCATATGTTGCTGCAAATGGTTGCAGTGTCCAGGGGTTTGGGTTGTACGGTCCCCACGAGGGCTTTGGATCTCAGGTTTGCTGAGAGCACTGATCGGCCTCGGGGAAGCTTGGAAACACACCTCCTGTGTTGCAAAATTGTCGTTGTCCTTCGGGAGCAGCGTCGATGCAAACCGGACAGATGCGTCTTTGGTGCCTGCCTTGCAGGGGAGTAACTCCTTTACTCCAAGGGAGATTCTTCGGTCACCCAACGTCGTGTAGATAGTATAAGTTCTGTGATTCTGCAGCAGAGCTTCGTCCAGGTAAATCTAAAGTCCTGTAGTCAGGGGTTCCTACATTATACCCAAGGAAGGGGTGGGACAAACTCTGGGGACCCACCTATGGGAGGGTCAGGACAGAGGGGTGGCTACACCCATGTCCTTTGTCCAGTTTCGCGCCAGAGCAGGGACTGAGTGCCCCTACAATCGGTTTGAGCTGGACTATGCACAGGTACACCAAATGTGCCCCCAGTGCAGACATCAAAGCACTCTTGGAGTGCACCCACCCAGCCCCAATACACTAAAGCCTGTCTGGGAGGTGGTTACACCTCCCTGTGACAGGAAACCTATTGTTCAGGCCTCCCCTGCCAGAGTTTTGTCCAGCAGCAGGAGGGCATACTCGTGTCTGTGGCTGGAGGCATCCATTTTGTGATGCCAGGGTCTGTGAAGCTGGTACCGGGTAAACCGGTGAAGTCATGGTGCTCTCTGTAGTAGGGTGGGCTCATGCCTCCCACACAAGTTACTGGTGTAGAGGTATGATTCCAAGGTGTTTGACACCAAACACAACATGTTTCTATGCAGCCATTCCAAAGTTAGCATTTACAGCGAGGTTATAATGCACTTAAGAGAATATGGTTTGGCTGCATCACAAACAACCCCAGAATTAAGGTTCCGAAGGCTGCAGAGGGGCTCTGCTCATGCATGGGCACCCTCTCACATAAAACCCTGCACCCTGCCTTCAGGATTGATAAGGCCTGGCATAGGGGTGACTGATAGGTTTATATGTCCAGTGATATGGAGAGATATAGGGAACCTATATCTCAGTAAGGGATGCATACACCACCTTACACAGGCAGCTGTAACAGACCTGTTGTTTCATTTTAAATTGCTTCTCAGGGGTGGCACAATACATGCTGCAGCCACTGGTAGGCCTCTGGGGTACCTATGCCCTGGGTACATAGTATACCATATTCTAGGGACTTACAAGGGTACGCCAAAATCCAATCTGGAGTGTACCTAAAGTACATGCAATCAATTTAGAGAGGAAGCAGCTAGGCTGGGGCCCTGAATAGCAGGGTACCAGCCAGACTAAAGCCGAAAAACAGTGAAACATCAGAATAAGTCGGGGTAACCATAAGAAGCAGATCCTACTCTCCTACAGCGAATTGGCTGTTGATGGCTTTCTCAATGACTTTCGCTGGGGACGGGAGCAGGGGGATGGGTCTGTAGTTTTTGAGGTCGGTGGGGTTCGCTGAGGTTTTGTTCAGGACAGGGTTGACCTCGGCGTGTTTCCAGTCATCGGGGAAGGAGGCGGTCGCCAGGGAGAGGTTGATGGTGTGGCGGAGCATGGGTGCGATGGTGTTGGCGGCTCTGTTGAAGATGTGGTGGGGGCAGGGGTCCGTGGGGGCCCTGGAGTGGATTGACTTCATAGTCTTCAGTGTGTCTTCGGTGGTAAGGGCTGTCCAGTTGGAGAGCACAAACTACTCACTACATGAGGGTGAAATTAGGCTACCCATCTGGGAAGGTGCTTCGGTCATACGGGTATGCACGAAGCGTGACATGACACACACTAAGGGGCCAATTATGATTGCGGAAGGCCCATCACTGCCAGTCATGGGGTGGCGGTCCTTCCGCAATAGTAACGCAATATTCCCCCGCCACATTACGATGGCGGAGAGACTCTCGCTTGGACAGTGGCGGACGCAAAGACCGTCCGCTACTGGTCCGCCAAAAGCAATCATACAGATTACCTGGCGGATGGTCCAGAGAGCATAAAGTGGTGGCGTTGCCTAGCAGGCACCATCCACCAAACCATGATGCTGGCTACAGCCAGCCTTTCCATGGTGGCGATACCGCCATGGAAAGGCTGCTGGGGATTAGTTACGGGGGCCCGTTGCAGGCCCCCCTTGTGTTGGGGGGAGGTGTGGGTGCACTGGGGGGTACCAATGGTACCACCCTATATTTCACAGCACTATGTGGCAGGCACTGTGTGGTGCCTGCCACGTAGTGCAGTGAAATGTACATCCTGCCTTATTGTAATCACGGTGGGTGCTGCAGTCAGCAGCACCCATCACAATGATAAATGGCAGGGTGGGACCACTATGGTGGCGGTCGCATCCTGATTTGGTGTGTGGGACCGCCGCATGTATGGCAGCCAGTCCCGGTCTCCACTAGGATGGCGGGCAGACTCAAGTCCGTCCACCATCCTAATAACCCCCTACGTTCTGTAAAGCGTGGATATGGGGCTGAGCCGTGCACTTTAAATCTCAATGCACATAAAGCCTTTAGGAAAGTTAACATACCTCAGTCTCGCAGCCATAAGCAGTGGTGGCTGGAAGGGAAAGGGAATTGCTGGGTGGGAGGGGATGGGGTAGGAGGTTGAAAAATATGAAAGAAAACCACTTACCTTTTCTGCTACCTCTCCTTTGTCTCCGCTTCTCTGCTCTTCCTGAGTCCTGCAGGAAGCACCTGGCACACAGGCTCCCCTGAGCCAATCACAACGCTGCAATGCAGCATTGTGATTAGTTTGAGCACTGTGGATCAGCACTCCCATAGGGTCATATTCCCCAACAGGCTGTGTATTACAGCCTGGTTAGAATATGCAAAGTGCGCATGAATGTTTGCCGGCCAAGCAGTCATGCGCACTTTAGTGTGCATGAACCACTCTTCCTCCCTGAGCCACCAGTCCCAACCCGCCCTAACACAGCCCTGCAGTAGCGAAAAATAAAATGATAATACCGCTGTTATTATCATTTTATTTTTCCCATTTTCACTGCTCTAAGAGTAGTTGGGTGACGCTCCCCCGCCTTAGCGGAGGAGCCGCCCTGGGTATAGGATGGGTAGTTAATTAAGTAATAATTCAGTAACAATTTATTATTAATTGTTAATTAATTATTTAATTGATTTTTAATTTAACAGAGCCTGGATATGCTCCCAGGTGACAAGTAGCACTCTAAAAATCTACTGGTTGTTTGAATTGTGCAAAATATGGACTGCTGCTATTTTAGTTGCAGGGTTCTAGACTTGTAGGGATATATGGTGAGAACTTAATTAAGAATGAACTATTAATTATTATTTGTACATTATTTAATTGAATTTTAAAATTTAATTTGTGGAATACACGTTTAATTTCATTTTATGAAGGTTGTAGGATGCTGCAAGTATAGAGGTCTAGGGTGAGAAGTTAATTTAGTAATGATTAGTTAATAAATAATTATTAATTGTTTGTTATTTAACTAATTCTGAATATGTTAGTTATGGAATAGTTATTTTTTTCGTTATATTTTAGATGCGGCTGCTAGGGCTGTTGGGGTACAGGGTGGGAAGTTAAATAATTAATAACTGAATAACAGTTATCAGTCAGTTAATCTTTATTTCGGTTTGACAAACCATAAAAGATACACATTAACAAATTACACATCAAAATAAAACCACTTCGTAACATAATCTTCCAAAAAAGGTACTGCTAGACCAACGCATACATTTTAGAATCGTGTTTCTAAACAAAGACCTTTGTTAATCCTAAAAATATAAATATCATAAAAACTATTTTTAAAAGTTTTAAAAAGATCATAAAAACTTTAGGCATTGAGGAGTTACAAACATTTCATTAAAAGATACCGGCATCCAAGCTTACTTCATAATCTTAAAATTGCTATTAGTACAAAACAAGATATATATTGCCCTTGGAAGATTATGTTACGAAGTGTTTTTATTGTGATGTGTAATTTGTTAATGTGTATCTTTTATGGTTTGTCAAACCGAAATAACGATTAACTAACTGACTGAATAACAGTTATTTATTTATTCATGATTATATTTTTATTGTATAGTAATTATGTATATTTGAATGTTTTTAGATTTATTATAATATATATATATATTATCTACTGGCGGTCACCAGTAGATAGTTATAGTTAGGACCTATTTTCCATAGGAAATCCGCAACATTCTATTCCCAATAAGTCTGGCGCCAGTTCACGAATCTTCGCGAAATTTTCCAAACTTTTGGCCAGCTCCGCTCTGCTCCTACCCTGAAAGTTTCGTGGTGATTCGTTAAACGGGGGCCGAGAAAAATGGGGGGTCCCAAAACACGTTTTCCCCATGCAATTTCCCATAGGATATGTTGTCGCAGCTACAGCTCGAACCGCTGAACGGAATGACACCAAATTTGGCAAAGAGGTAGTCCTCAGTTTAGACTCGTGCCTTTTGCATAAATGGTGTGAATCTGTTCAGTAGTTCCTGAGAAAATGAGGGTAAAAAAGTTAGTGATATCTATGGCCGGGGAGGATCAGCGGACCCTACCCGCACCGTAAGCGCACCCTCCCCGAACGGAGCACGCACCGTCCCGATCGTGCGCTGAATGCTAATTGGCTGTCGAGTGTCTCTCTACATTCGAAACCAGTAACTGTTGGCGGTAGAAGCGAGGCTGAAGAAGCAAGGGGAATAAGTGTGTAAAACATATAAAGGGGGCAGAGTGGAAGTACTCTGACCCTCTAGAGGTGCTTAGGGGGTCCCAGAAGGACCCCCTAAGGCCCCCTTTTTTTTTTTTAACGGTGAAATACGTGCACGGTGCGTGCATCCTAACGCGTTGGGTGCATGGATTCTCACGCGTTGGGTGAGCGGATCCACAGCAATGTTTTTTAAAAAAAAGACAAGAAATCATTGGTTGTATGACTACTTTCTACACTGAAAGGTAGGGTGTATATTTCTGTTTTTTAAAGGTATGATTCTTATTGGTTAACAAAAATAAATTGTAAGGAACATTATACATGATAAGCTGATATGTTGAAAAGTCAAGCACACTTCCTGTCTTGTTTAGTAAGATTGTGTGCTGAACTTGTGACCAGTGAGCTCAGTGCAGTGTTCCATGACCTGTTTCTATGGTAACAGGCAGAAGGCAGATTGGGGGAAGGGTTGAAATGTATTACAGTTGGAAAGGGTTGAAATGTTTAACCAATAGAAATGTGTGTTTGCTTTTGAGTTTATGTGTGAAGGATTGTGATTTGATGTTTACATGTATATGTGTGGAAAATGAAAGGGAAACTTTTCCATTCTTTGTTTTTGCTGAGAGGTGCACAGTGCAGAGATTCTGTAAAAGAAAATATGGCGAGTGATTGATATACTTCTTAATCTACAAAAGAACTTGAAAGATGAGTTATTTAATTGTGAGGGGATGTATGTAGACTATTTTGATTTTAATCAGACTAATGTATTTCTCCTGCTAAAGTGGAGGGAGTACTTTTTTCTCTACAATGTGTGTGCATGTAGAAACCATTCTGTGATATGCATTTGTGTTTTTCATGTGTTTGTAGACAGATAACTGTGCTGTTTTTATATTTTGGTAGAATTAGAAACCAGTCATTGTTTATGAATTTGTGAAATTAGTTATGTTATGTTTCTATACTTAAATGTAGTACTACTTCTAGATGAAGAAATGTGTTTTGGTATAGTGCAAGGGATAGTGTTGTTTGTCTAGAATCACACAGTGAGTCTGTGTGCATTTGGGAACCACTGTGAGAGAAGCATTTGGTAACATTGTGTATTTGCTGACAGATAACTATTTTAACTTGTCATGTTGTCAAGTTTTAGTAGCATTAGAAGACAGTTATGGCTTATGCTTTCATTAAATGAGTCAGGCATTGACAGTAAATTGCAGTCGTGAAATATGTAGATTGTGTGCAGTTCCCTTACCACTTGCACTGTAGTGAATGAGTTTTGGTAAACTCCTAGGGATAGTGGTGCTTGTCTAGAATCACACTGTGAGTTAGTGTGTATTTGGGATCAGTGTGAGAGAAGCATTTGGTAACATCATGTATTTGTTGACAGATAACTGTTTTAAAACCTGTCATGTTGTGAAGTTTTAGTAGCATTAGAATCCAGTCTTTGCTTATGCGTTGATGAAATGAGTCATGCTTTGACACTGATGTGCTGTACTTAAATATGTAGATTGTGTGCAGTACCATTAACTCTTCCAGACTAGTGAATGAGTTTTGGTAAACTCCTAGGATAGTGTTGCTTGTCTAAAATCACACTGTGAGTCTGTGTGCATTTGGGTAAGGATTGTGAGAGAAGCATTTGGTAACATCGTGTATTTGCTGACAGATAACTGTTTTAAAACCGGTCATGTTGTCAAGTTTTAGTAGCATAAGAAGCCAGTCTTTGCTTATGCTTTGATTAAATGAGTCAGGCTTTGACACAAAAGTGCAGTCCTGAAATATGAAGATTGTATGCAGTTCCCTTACCACTTCCACAGTAGTGAATGCTTTTTGTTAAACTCCTGGGTATAGTGGTTGTTGTCTAGAATCACACTGTGAGTGTGTGTGCATTTGGGAACCACTGTGAGAGAAGCATTTGGTAACAGCGTGTATTTGCTGACAGATAACTAATTTAAAACCTCTCATGTTGTCAAGTTTTAGTAGCATTAGAAGCTAGTCTTTGCTTATGCGTTGATAAATGTACTATTCTGTTCACTGTGGCAGAACTGAAAATTTAAAAGTTTTACCTAAGCACTGTCCTAGAAGTAGTCTGATTATTTAGTCAGTTTCTAAGTACCAAATAGATTGCTTCAAATGTCTATGCAGTATGCATGTAGTGTTCTAACATACTATGCACTTGTCTTTTACATCTTCAATTCCCTACTCAGTATCCATACACTTCCAGGAAACATGCTGTCACTTCCTTTGCAGTCCTCTAGAGACCCATTCAACAGCATGTACTAATCCATTCACTGTGCCAAAACCAAAACACTTATAAATTCACCAAGACACTCTCTTTCCAGTACTCTAATGATTCAGTCACTGCCTAAGTATTCATGCACTGAGCCAGGTCTTAGCACATGGACTTCTTCAAACCCCTATCCACTATGCATGCAGTCCTCTAACCACCTACACACTTGCCTTTCACACCTTCAATTCCCCAGTCAGTATCTGTTCACTTCCAGCAAACACCCTGTCACTGCCGTTGCACTCCTCTAGTGACCCATTCAGCATCATGTACTAATCCATTCACTGCGCCAAACCCTAATAAATTCACCCAGGTACTCTCCTTGCAGTACTCT
Organism: Triturus cristatus; assembly: GCF_964204655.1. Lineage (NCBI taxonomy): Eukaryota > Metazoa > Chordata > Amphibia > Caudata > Salamandridae > Triturus > Triturus cristatus. Next base: position 713,526,637 of record NC_140588.1, on the reverse strand, counting down.
AATCATTCAGTCAGTACCCAAGAACTCATCCAGTGACCCAGGCCTTAGTATATGGACTGCTTCAAACCCTTATCCACTATGCATGCAGTGCTCTAACCACCTACACAATTGTCTTTCACACCTTCAATTTCCTAGTCAGTATCCATACACTTCCAGGAAATACACTGTCACTCCCTTTGCAGTCCTCTAGTGACCTATTCAGCACCATGTACTAATCCATTCACTGTGCTAAAACCCAAACACTTATAAATTCACCAAGATACTATCTTTGCAGTACTCTAATCATTCAGTCAGTGCCTAAGTATTCATACACTGAGCCAGGCCTTAGCACATGGACTGCTTCAAACCCCTATGCACTATGCATGCAGTCTTCTAACCACCTAGACACTTGTCTTTCACACTTTCAATTTCCTAGTCAGTATCCATACAGTCCAGCACTTGCCACTGCCTTTGCACTCCTCTAGTGACCCATTCAGTGCCAAGTACTAATCCATTCCCTGTGCGAAAAGCCTAGCACTTATAAATTCACCTAGGCACTCTCCTTGCTGTACTCTAATCATTCAGTCAGTACCCAAGTAGACAAGCAGTGAGCCAGGCCTTAGCACATGGACTGCTTTAAATGCCTATGCAGTATGGATGCAGTCCTCTAATCACCTACACAGTTGTGTTTCACACCTTCTATTCCCTAGTTAGTATTCATACTCTTCTAGCAAACACCCTGTCACTCACCCAGTGTGTCTCCTTATAGTACTGTAATCATTTAGTCAGTTAGCATGTAGTCTTTTAGTGAGGTAGGCTTTAGGGCATGATCTGCTTCAAAGTAGTGTGCACTATGCATGTAGTGTTTTAACGATCGTCACACTTGTGGTTCAGGGCTATAGTTTGTTAGTCAGTTTTTATATAAAATGTGTTTGTACAGTAATGGAATAGTATAAATTTGAAAGTTATTAATATACATTTATTTGTGATTCTTTTTTACAGATACAGAACAGGAGTGTTTCTCATCTGTTTGCACTCTGCTCGTGCAAGATTGTTTGGATAAAGGGTCCTTAGGTGTTTCATCATACTTGCTGTGCCGCATGAGTATTTTTTGTTAGGATCCCCTCGTAACAGAACTCTTTGGCAAATCTTGCGAGTGACGAAGGTGGCATTGGGCTTTGTTTGCCCATTGGGAAAAGTAAAAAATTTCCTCACCACTGAAGAAAAACATTGTGAGCGTGGTGCTTTCTGCAAAAAATTTTCCTCAGATTCGGTAAATATTTTAAAGCGGCAACATTTACAGTTTTTGTAAGTTAAACTTATAAAATTTTGTTAGCTGTATGCATTTTATATATCTGTGATTTGTTTCTTGTGGTATTTTGTTGAGAATACCATGTTGTTTTTTTTTAACAATCTTTCTGATTTTCCAGGTCTGTCGTCGTCATCCATGGTCCCCACAGGAGTGTTCCGCTTTGTTGTTTTGTATTATTGTTGTTACATTTTGTTTATTAGTTTATTGTTCATATATATGTTAATAAAAAAATAAAGTTTGAAAATAGTTTATCGTTCATATATTTATTGCTATAAAAAATAAAGTTTGGAAAAAAAATTAATAAGGTTTTTGGTTGTTCTCTTAACTGCTGTGTGACTCTTTCTTGTTCTTATTACTGTTATTTGATGGAGTCCACCATGGTGTTAAATTTTGGGGCACTTATCGCTGGAATACTGGTGATATCTGCAGTTTGCACCAACTTCTGAATAGTGTGTTAGATCTATCTCAACTTTACTTCCGTTAAAGTGCTGATAATGAAATGGAGAGTAGCAGTTCCCGTGCAAAAAGACACGAGGTGCACCTTTCCGATTTATTCTAAATACTAAAATCCTGTATTGAATTGCACTGAGGTATTGGCTGCACTTACAGTGTACACACAAAATCTATTAAGAAATCTCATTGTATTTATATTGATTGGGAATAGTGCGTCAGGTGCTGGATCTTGACGAGATACACTGCTCAGTTCGTATATTGTTCTGCACACGAAAAAAAATCACATCACAACTTTCACACCAATTGCAATGCGAAACAAATTCCGGCGATAAGACACGTTAGCACCAGGGATTTTACACCTGCTTTCAGCTGGTGTTAAGCAGGACAACTACCTGCACCATGAAAGGGTACGCATCCAATAGACACACAAGAACACCCATAGGTGCCATAGAGTCAATGAGCATGATACAGGGATACCCATGAGGGCCAGAAGACTCATCTCAACAACTCCAGGACCGCCAATGCCCCCCAAACCCACATCTTAGTAAGTGTGTCCCTGTGGTCATTGTCTTAGCATGATAGGCACGAGCCCTGAAACATCACAGTGTGCTGTCACCTCAGCTTTGGCAGTGAGCCTGGATGTGTAGCTACGCACGCATCCTCCTGCATGCACAACAGGCGTGTGCTGGTCTGGGGTTCACAGGTCAGTGCAGGGCTGTGCCTATCCGGCAAGGGGAACGGGGTGTCTCAGACATGTCCGTGTACAGGAGGTGCGGTAAGTGTGTCTCTGTGTTCTGGTGTGGCCTGCTACAAGAGCCGCAGCAGTCGATGTTGTAAAGTGGCATGCACCACCTCCAAACGGCACTGTGATGTTGTAGTTGGAATGTAGCAGGACATGCGCAAATAGGCATTACAATGGTGTGCCGTACGAGTGCACGAGATACAACAGCGCACCGTACAAAAGTGTGGGGGCTCGTGGGAGGGAGGAGCAGCCGTTTGGCAACATAACACACAGTGAACTCGACCATGTGCCACATGCTGGGCATCTCATCCATGATGACCACGGTCGCAGACATCCCACAACCCCAACGACTGGCCTTTGTACCCATCCTGTATGAATTCACTTCTATGCTCGTTCAGTGGTGTGATGTTGGCGGGTTGTGTGACTTGTGCTCCTTGTTGGTGTGTTTCATTTTGGCCATTGTTAGTCTATATGTGTGTTGTACTTAATTGTGCATGTGTGCCATTCTGCCCATCTCCTCCCTCCGCCCACTCCCTGCTTCTTCCTCTTCCTAGTGCTGTTGTGCCTATAATTTTGTTGCTGCACACATAAATACATGTAAACAATAAATTAGAATAGTTCCTTGATTCTTTTAGGTTTCAAAACTTCTCTATTGGTTTCTTTTTAATTTTCCATATGAACCGTTTTTTTAATATTCAACAACACATAGAAGTCAGAAGTGCAACGTATTCTATCAACACACTTTCTAGAACATTCTACAACACGTGCAGGTTAAAAGTTCATCAATTTTTTAAAACTTAACGATATTTTTTTGTAACATTTTCTTGAACATTTAACGACATGTGCAGGTTAAAAGTTGACGATTGTTTTAAGTTCGAACAATGCCTTCCAAATGCAAGTAGCAGGTGTGGTTGAGCTGAGCAAATTTTATCCTATGATATGTACTCCACGTTGAAACTGCTTTTTCTTAACCAATCACAAAGATGCTTTTCCACAAAACTAATGTGCACCCTACTTTTAAAAAAGAAAGCTTTTCATGATATCTTTAGAGATAAGTTATAGATAGGAATTAGCATTTAAAAAACCTTTGAAATTCACTGAAAAAACCATAGGTTTCGTGCACATTATAGTTAGGAATTGGCATTTAAAAAACCTTTGAAATTCACTGAAAAAAACATAGGTTTCAGGCACATTATAGTTAGGAATTAGCATTTAAAAAACCTTAGAAATTCACTGAAAAAACCATAGGTTTCAGGGGCGTTATAGTTAGCTGGACATTTCCCTAACTATAACTCGCGCCCCCGCAATGCACTGTTGATGACGTCACATATTACATCACCCATGACATGGTCAGTGACATCACTGATGACATCACTGATGACATCTCAAATGACATCACTGATGACATCACTGATGACGTCATCCATGTGATAAATTACTGCATCTTCTCACACCCTAATTTAACCGTTGATACACCGACTCAAAATTTCAGATGCCCATTCTCAAAACCATAGATACTCCAATACCAATAACTACATACCCACTTATTAACTCTTAGGTCTACACACACCTCCACTCATTCACCTGTACAGTCACTCATACTTACAGTCACTCCGTACAAGACTATCATATGCATTTATACACCTACATAGACACTCACACACCACCAATCATCCATAGAGGTACTCTCACACCTAGTCAGTCATGCAAATAATTAATTACACTCCCAGTTACTGACCTATGCAGTTATACACACTCAAGTTCACTTACTCATAAAAATAGCACCACATTCTTACGCTCTTATACAATCATTGATACAAGCACACACTCATCCATACAGCCACTCTCACAATCACACACTCTCACATATACCCACTTATATACTCTTACACACAAATATACTGCCTTTCACATATGTAGTTAGTCACAAATGTACCACTGAGATATACATTCAATCCGTAACACACCCATACATACACTCACTCAACCATACAGTGTATCGCAGATGCACTCTTAAAACCATGCACCCATAGAATCACCCACTCACACATCTATGCACAGAGTCACACACAGCCTACGCACACAAACACTCAGGCACCCATACAGATACTCAGACAACCAATCAATAACCCATATAGACACTCATATAGCTATTCACAAAACCATGCAGCCACTTATACACCAACACACAGACACATACAGACATTCACACAGTTTAGTCACTAGTCTGTAGTAAGATACATTTAATGACTCACTTATAGAGTCAGTTACACACCTACAAAATCATCCATTCACACACTTGTACACCCACTCATTCTTCAACAGGCCTTTCCCTATATATAGTAAACATATTAAAACTTTACAGAAACACATACTCACTGGATGACATCATCAGTGATGTCATCAGTGATGTCATTTGAGATGTCATCAGTGATGTCATCAGTGATGTCACTGACCATGTCATGAGAGATGTAATATGTGACGTCATCAACAGTGCATTGCGGGGGCGCGAGTTATAGTTAGCTGAACTAACTATAACAGGGGAATTTCTAGGGTTTTGTACAAGGGAAATGTCCAGCTAACTATAACGCCCCTGAAACCTATGTTTTTTTCAGTGAATAAATATATATATATACATATATATGTTATGTAAATTTTTTTTAGTAGGTTTTTTTTACATTTATGGGATTACTCATATATGTATTGTGTTTTAAGTTAGTTATTTTCACTAGAATTGCTTTATCTGGAGTAGGGATAGTAAAATGAATCTCTATGCAGTTCAACACTTTTGCTACTGTTGTACTGTCTGGACTGGGAATAGTAAATTCCACCCCTCTGAAATCCAACTCATTATATACTGTTGCAGAGACTGGAGTGGTAATAGTAAAATTGACCCCTCCAAAGTCCAACACTTTCGCTACTGCTGCACTGACTGAGTAGGGAATAATACATTTCATCCCTCTGAAATCCAATGCTTTCACCGTTGTTGCACAGACTGAAGTGGGAATAGTAAATGTTACCCTTCCAAAATCCAACACTTTCCATACTGTTGCGCTGACTGAAGTGAGAATAGTAAATTTCACCCCTCTGAAATCCAATGCTTTCCGTACTGTTTGCACAGACTGAAATGGGAATAGCTAATTTTACCACCCCACCCAAAGTTCAACACTCTCCCCACTGTTGCACTGACTGAAGTGGGAATTGTAAATTTCACCCCTCCGAAATCCAATGTTTTCCCTACTGTTGCCATGTTTGGAATGAGAATAGTAAATCTAACCCATCCGAAGTTCAACACTTTCCCTTACTGTTGTGATGTTTGGAGTCGGAATTGTACATTTCACCCCTTAGTAGTCCTGTGCTTTTCCTACTGTTGCACAGATTGGCGTGGGAATAGCAAATTTTACCGTCCGAGTCCAACAATTTCCCTACTGTTGAGCTTTTTACAGAGGGAATAGTAAATTTACCCCCCCGAAATCAACTGCTTTCCCTACTTTTAAATTGTTTGGAGTTGGAATAGAACATTTCACCCCTCCGAAATACAACGCTTTCCCTGCAATTGCTTAGACTAGAGATGGACTAGTAAATTTCACCCATCCGAAGTCCAACACTTTCCCTATTTTTACGGTGACGCGCATATGAATAATAAATGTAACCCCTCTGACTTTCAACACTTTCCCAACCTAGAGTGGGAATAGTATATTTATTATTCTAAGACTCCAATAGATTTCAAACTATTGGTTAAGAGTATATAGCATTCATTAAAAAAAAATGTTTTTAATTATTTAATTTTCAAATTTATTTTAATGTTTATAGTATTTTTTACAAACATGTTTTTTAAAATTTTTATATTTTATTTATTGTCTATATTGATTAATATATATTTCCTTTTTCAACTTTATATAATTTTTATGGTGTGTGTTTTTCATATATGTGTGTGTGGTGCGGATCGCGGTGGTTTCTCTCGGACAAACAGAGGTCCATGTGAGTCGGAGGACGCTAGTGGACCTATCGGCATTCCTTGAGGGTAAGCCGTGATCTGTGTGCACTTGTTTGACATTTGGCATTTGCAGGCGCGGGGACAACGGGGACAACGTTGGTTTAATTTTCAGGATATCTGCACTTGATTGGCGGGGGGAACCTGAGTGCATGATTTGGATATTCCACGCCATGTCGTGGCAGACGCTTTAAGGAACCGAGAGGCAATAGCGGACACTTTGTTTTACAATCTTCCGAACAACAATGAGATACCTGGGGGCACCAATGAAATTAACCCTACGAATGTCATGGATGTTAAAACTCACCTAAAAAAGCTAGAAAAACTTTTGCGCACAGAATTAAACAAATGGTGGGAAAAGCGTTCATTGGAGAAATACAAAGAGGTAGGACGAGTACCTAGGGGGTTGAGAGTGCTTATTGCCCCCTCTTTTGAAAACCCGAATCCCCTAATTCTCAAGGAATGGGCTACCAACAATCTTGAGGCTTCAATGAATATGGTATCCATACAAATAAAATATGCTGCCATTGACAGAGATGAGATCTTGAAACAGATTGACGCTCTTAACCTAGTATTGGCATCACATGAACAACAGGACTTCATCACTAAAAGTAGAGGAGAAATTGATTTACGCCTCCAGAAATACGAAGAATCTATCAAAGCACGTAAAATATTTACGTTTGCCAGAGACAAGGACGACTACGAATCTGGAAGAAGTTTTACTTTCTCACGTAAATTTGACAACGTTAAAAGATAAACCCTTACATCTAAAACAACCTCAATGGCAACAGTTAGTGTACGTAATACTGAAGAATTTGATTCAGACCTCAGCTCAGTGGCTAGCAGTGTCTGCTCAGAAGACAGTGCACCTGACAAAGGACTTACGTCAATCCCAAGTAATATATCCCCGTCTGAGGAATTGGGTTTATTAGTAGAAGATCGCCGCCAGACTTTGCGGCAAACTACTCAAGCCAGGAGAGGAACAAACGGAGAAATGAGTGCAGAAAACAAAGACGTAAAGCCAAAAGGAGGAAACAGGGGAAGATGGAGAAATATGAAGAAGAAAAACTAATTATGGATCAAACATTGGATAATACTGTCATAAATTTGACCGATGTCAATCTTACGGAAGCTGAGATTAAAATATTATCATTGGGCTTGTCATTCTGCCCTAAAAGTCGTTTCAAGTATGTTCAAACCCGAATTGACGTTTTCAAGTTTATCAGAAAACTTAAATTATTGAAACACTTAATAAAGCAACGAATACTGCTGCTAAAATCGCAATTTCTGACACACCCAGTATACGACTTGCCGCTAGTGATGTGACTAATCTTAAAACATTACATACTCTTGTTAACAATCCAGATGATGTTGATTGGTCTACTCAAGAACAACTACACAATCTAGGCACTAGTGGAAATTCACCAGCACTGAGCCCATTTCGTCCTAAATCCACTTTTATTCCACTCATGCCCAAAGATGCATTGGACATATTTAGTGATTGTGTTATCCAAGATCTTAAAGTGTTGAACAGGAAGATTTTGAAAACCAACAAACAACGATCCTACCGTGATCAACAATACTCTACTCTAATGAATAAATTGAAAAATAACAATGATGTTATTATAACCAAGGCCGATAAGGGAGCCAATGTTGTGTTGTGGGCTAAAAAACAATATCTACAGGAAGCCCACCGTCATTTGAATGATGAACTGTGCTACAGGAAGGCCACTATCAATGATATAAGGAAATTGAAAGATACTATTCACGGAGAACTTGGGCAATGGAAAAGAGATGGCCTATTGAATAAGAATGAACACAGTTTTATGAAAGTTGATTTTCCGATTACTGCGGTTTTATATTTTATTCCTAAGGTGCACAAACAACAAGTACCTATTCCAGGCAGGCCCATTATCTCGGGACAACGTAGTCTCTGTGAGAACATATCTAAGTATGTGTATTTTATCCTCCATGAATTTGTTGAGGAATTACCTTCATATATCAAGGATACTGGTCATTTCCTATCGAATTTACAGACTACATCTTGGCAAGAGGGGTACTTATTCATTGTTATGGACATTTGTTCCCTCTATACCAGCATACGTCACTCTGGTGGATTACATGCAGTCAAATTCTACCTTGGCAAAAGAAACATCATTTTCCACCAACATAATGCCATGTTGTTGCGTATGATAGAGTTGTGTTTATACAATAACTACTTTATGTTCAACAATGAGTTATTTCAGCAGCTTCAGGGCGTGGCCATGGGGGCTTGTTTCCCTCCCAGTTATGCGTGTTTACACATTGGCTGGTGGGAGGAGCATGTCCTCAGGCGTACCCATGGCGAGCTGTACATGGCCCATGTTGTACGTTGGTGGAGATTCATTAACGATATTTGCATCATTTGGAATGGGTCCATTGAATCAGCTAATGAGTTTGTTAATCATGTCAACGGTAATGAATTTAATCTTGAATTTACTGCTCAGATCAGTGCTGATCGAGTTGAATTCCTTGATGTGGAACTTTACATCAGGAATAATAACATACAAACGAAGTTACATCGTAAAAGCACAGCTGGCAATGCTGTATTGCATGCCCAAAGCTCCCATCCTTTTTATCTGCTTAAAAGTATTATGGAGAGTTTCTTTGTATTAAATGGATTTGAAGTTCAGATTCTGATTGCATTACTTGCCAGGATCAATCTTTTTCGAGATTCCTAGCCCGTGGGTATAAAAGAAAGGATCTAGAATCAGCATTGGCTAAGGCCAATACTATAAACCGCAGTGATTACTTTGAGACGGTTACTAGAACAGCTACCCTCAGAATTATTCCTAGCGCCAATAGTGAGTATAATGATCCTGACTCTGTTCGGTTTATTACCACCTTCAGTAGTCAGGACAAAGACCTAAGGAAACTCATTTATAAAAACTGGCCTATAGTGAAAACGGATCTAACTATGTCACAACTAGTGCCTGATTTACCCCAGATTACATTCAGACGAGCACCATCTATGAGGGATGTCTTGGTGAGGACCAGTCCTGAGGTCACTAATACTAACACTTGGTTATCTAATCGCAAGGGTTTTTTCAAATGCAGTTTCTGTCGAGCTTGCAAATTTGGCATTAACACCTCTGAATTTACGAACGCATTTGATCAAACTCCCATTAGCCTGAAGGGTTTCTTCACGTGTAAAACAGATCATGCAGTCTATATACTCGAATGTTCTTGCAATTTGAAGTATATTGGCAGCACAAAATTACAGGTATCGACACGGATTTTACAACATCTGCGTGCTATTGTCAATTCTGACCCTAGTTACCCTGTTGCACGCCATTTTAAATTAGTTCATCACAACAACTTGAATGATCTCAAATATTTCGTAATTGATGCGATACCTAAATTACCAAGAGGTGGAGAAAAACGCCTCAGGCAGCTAGAAACCCAATATATACTATTACTAGATACCAAGATGCCAAATGGCCTTAATACAGGGGAAGATATGTTTAATTTTCTATGATAATGTCAATTAGTGGTACTTGTTATGAAACCCTGTGACTCACGTTGTTTGATCAGCATTTTACTCACTGTTGAACATTTTTATTGCTGGTCTTCATTCTGTCGTTCTCAGATTCCGGTTCGTGCTTTGGTTTTAACCTAATTTTATCCTTCTGGTTGTTATTGGGTTTTTACTGATGCTACTTGTTTGGAGTTTTTGGACAATTTTATGAACATCTCAATATTTATAATTTTATGGGTAAATGCAATGTAAGGGAATAATTTCTTTTAGATTAATCTCTCTCTCCTCTTTCGCTGCTAACCTTATGCTGTTTGCACATGTTTTGCGGTTTTTGCACAGGTGCACTTGCACTTTATCATATGTATAGTTGTATTTATCATGTGGTATATCATTTTCGTTTGGAGAATGTTTTACAGTATGAATATTTCTCCAGCCTGATTGAATTCCAATATTTATTGCACTTGCACTTTATTGGAAATTATCATATATTTGGTCTGTCATTATATTGTTAATGAACGAGATCTTTTTTTGAAACAATCAGGTATATATATATTTTTGCTAAAACACATGTTATTGCGCATATATATTGAGATTTCATGCCTTTCATGTTTAGATTTTGGTTATAACCACATTAGGATTCATCATCACAACAAGACTGTGCGTACCATCAATATTGTGCAAGCAAGAGTAGTACTAATATGACTTAAGATGAGAGGGTTTCTGTTTAATCTTCATCTTTTATTTTGAATAACCATGTCCCCTTCTTTGTGATTTGGAAATTTTCACTTTGAGTATGTCGCTATTGCCTCTCTCCAACTATTGTTATATAAAAAAGTTTTTTTATATTTTTATTAATGTGGCTTGCTTCTGCCCACTCATAGGTTTTTTGTTGTGGAAATTTACTGTTTTCAGGACCTATGTATGTATGTCATGATGGCCAATTGATGATTTTTTTGGATTTGTGTTCAGTATATAAACCAGGGTTTAACTGTTATGAATTTTTTACCACTGTGATATTATTCTTTCAGTCATTTAGCTTTACATTCGGATTGATATGACTTTGAAAGTTAAAGTATTTCTTCCATGTTTTCACCCTGCTTACATATGTAGTTTGCTGATTTGTCTGTCGCAATTCTATTGGTCCATGTGGGAGGAAGTTAACCAGTTTGCACTATATTTTACTTGATTGGTTCCTAGCATGCTATGTGATCAAGGCCGTGGCAACGCTGCCGAAGCGCGTCATGCCGATCTATTTGGAATAAAATTGCACATAATTTATTTCCAGCGTGCTGTGGTCTGTACCCTTGTTCCGCCTACCTGTTGGACTGTGGGGACCTGCTTTCTTCATATATATATATATATATATATATATATATATAAATAGTGTAACATAATGGAAATGTTTATTTTAAATTATGTTGCTATTAATTTTTTAATGTATTACTCTGAACATATATATATATATATATATATATGTGGAAAATATATATATATATATATATATATATATATATATATATATATATATATATATATATATATATATATATCCAAACACAAAGTCTCCTGTTACCGGAGCCCCCGACCCTTCAGGGCGGCCTCTGTACAATGGGCACGGAGCAGCCCATCAACTTAAACACCAAAAACAGCAGAGGCCCATTGCTGGAAAAACGGCATTTATTTCAACAATGTTCAGAAATGACGTGGAAAGACACCATCCTGCCAGCACGATCGTAGATAAATGTCCTTTATCACAAATCCCTTCCAGCACGCAAACCCTCTCACCATATTGGCAACTCCTCAGTAGGGTGGGCGCGTGTGTGGGTCATGCTCCTCCTTAAGTTCCAAACACAAAGTCTCCTGTTACCGGAGCCCCCGACCCTTCAGGGCGGCCTCTGTACAATGGGCACGGAGCAGCCCATCAACTTAAACACCAAAAACAGCAGAGGCCCATTGCTGGAAAAACGGCATTTATTTCAACATCTTGCAGCGCAGATTCCTTCCATTCACCTAACGTTTCGGCCACCATTGGCCTTGATCACAGGTGGAAGGTGAGATTCAAACTGCCAAATGCGCTCATGCGTGCTTTTCAAAGTTCTTTTGCATCACGTGGCTAATTGAAAAATACAAGTCCCACAGTGCACCGCAGATTTCATATGAATATGTAGACTGGAAGTCCTCATTTCATTACTCAGCATACGATGTTAATACCTGAAAAGCGGTGAAACATGCATTATTGTGGAATCCACTGTCAGCCAGGTGAGTAAATATTGTTTGCACATTGCTGTAAATGTTCAGAAATGACGTGGAAAGACACCATCCTGCCAGCACGATCGTAGATAAATGTCCTTTATCACGAATCCCTTCCAGCACGCAAACCCTCTCACCATATTGGCAACTCCTCAGTAGGCTGGGCGCGTGTGTGGGTCATGCTCCTCCTTAAGTTCCAAACACAAAGTCTCCTGTTACCGGAGCCCCCGACCCTTCAGGGCGGCCTCTGTACAATGGGCACGGAGCAGCCCATCAACTTAAACACCAAATGTAACTGCATATGTGAAAGGCAGTATATGTGAGTTTTGGAGTGAAAAAATGACTATATGTGAGAGTGAGTGATTGTGAGAGTGACTGTATGGATCAGTGTGTGCTTGTATTAGTTATTGTATAAGATTGTAAGTATGTGTTAGTATATGTTTGAATAAGTGAGGTGGTGTGTGTATAACTGTATAGGTGAGTAAATGGGAGTGTGATTGATTCTTTGCATGACTGACGAGGTGTGTGAGTAACTCCATGGATGAGTGGCGGTGTGTATGTGTCTGTATATGATATGTGAGTGCATATGATAATGCCATATTGATGGTTTGCTGCATGTCTGAGTGTCTGTATGGGTGAATGAGTGGATGTGTGTGTAGACCTAGAAATTAGTGAGTGGGTATGTACTAACTGGTATTGATGTGTCTATGGTTTTGAAAATGGCAGTCTGTATTTTAGAGTGGGTGTATCAAAGGTTATAATAGGGTATGAGGAGGTGCATCAGATTATCATGTGGATGATGTCATCAGTGATGTCATCAGTGATGTCACTGACCATGTCAAGAATGATGTAATATGTGACGTCATCAGCAGTGCATTGCGGGGGCGCGAGTTATAGTTAGCTGAACTAACTGTGACAGACACATTTCTCTAGTTTTGTACGAATGAAATGTCCAACTCACTATAACATCCCTGAAACCTGTGTTTTTTTCAGTGAATTTCTAAGGTTTTTTAAATGCTAATTTCTAACTATAATGTCCCTGAAACCTATGGTTTTTTCAGTGAATATATATACAGTTTGCCCACAAACGGAGTTGCACTCAAAAGCAGGCGAATCCCATCACGAAAGTTTTCTCGAAGGAATCCTTTATTACAGCAACTGATTACATCACCAAATATTTCATTTCATGCCCTACGCGTTTCAAAGCTTCAGTGCTCCTTCTTCACGGGCCAAATTGCAATGGGCAGATGCAAACAATCACAGGTCTCAAATGCGATATTTATCGCCCTCTGGTGGGCCTCTGCGCTTTCTGGGACTTGTAGTTGATGCTCATATATTACCCTGTATGGGTTCTGCCTTCGCGCAACAATATTGTCAAAACTCTCTGCATCTGCCCATTGCAATTTGGCCCGTGAACAAGGAGCACTGAAGCTTTGAAACGCGTAGGGCATGAAATGAAATATTTGGTGATGTAATCAGTTGCTGTAATAAAGGATTCCTTCGTGAAAACTTTCGTGATGGGATTCGCCTGCTTTTGAGTGCAACTCCGTTTGTGGGCAAACTGTGGAGCAATATATATATATATATATATATATATATATATATATATATATATATATATACTGCTCCAAAAGTACCCAAAGGGTGAGAAAGCACTCCAAAGCCAGCATCCTGTGGAGCAATATATATATATATATATATATATATATATATATATATATATATATATATATATATATATATATATATACTGCTCCAAAAGTACCCAAAGGGTGAGAAAGCAATCCAAAGCCAGCATCCGCTAAATGCTTTTAATGGTATGAATGAGTCTCAGCACGTCGATTCATTTTGCAGCTCACACGTCCTCCAATGCCTGACGCGTTTCGGTGTCCCTTTCTCAAAGGCTGTAGGCTGTGAAATGTATGCGCTGTTTGACCTCAGTCCTTATAATCATCATGACATCATGACATACGCGAAGTATATACGAGTGAACTAAAGGCATATCATAAATTAATCAGGAAAGCTAAAAGAGATTACTACAGTAAGAGGATTGACTGCTCAGAAAATACCTCGAAAGAGCTATTCAGGATCTTAAAGGAACTCTCATCCCCGTTAGCTAGTTCAGAGGAAGCTAGCCCCTCGACTGAATCATGCAATATGGTCGCTGACTTCTTTGTTGGGAAGGTAGAAAAGATCTATGATTCATTCCAGACCATCTCAGAACACACAGATCGGCCCAATTCTTACCGCGAAATACAGGTCAAGAATAGTTTGGGGAAATTTGTGGTCCCCCAAACTGAGGAGCTAATTAATATTCTATCGAATATTCACTCTGGCTCGCCCTTAGATGTTGTTCCAGCGAGGATTCTTCGCAACCATCTCCCCCAGGTAGCTGAACACCTAGGAAATTTGGCCTCTCTCTCCTTCCAAGAATGCCTAGTTCCGGACGAATGGAAATTGGCCCAAGTTGTCCCGATAAAAAAGAAAGCTCATATCAGCATATTACAACTGGACAATTTGAGACCTATCTCGCTCCTCCCCTATTGTGCGAAGGTAGTTGAGAAACTGGTCAACCGACAATTGGTGAGATTCATGGAAGATAATAAGATCCTTCATTCGTCTCAGTCAGGATTTAGAGCCAAACATTCGACGGAGACCGCTCTCCTTCTGTCGACGGAACTGCTGCGGTGCCAGGCGGATGAGGGTCACACGACCGCACTGGTCCTATTGGACCTAAGTGCGGCGTTTGATACCGTGTCACACTCCGTTTTACTGGACCGTCTGAGTGAGATGGGCATAACTGGTCCGGCCCATGAATGGCTGACGTCCTTTCTTAAGAACAGAAGATTTCAGGTGCACTGTTCACCGTGCAAATCCAGTGTTAGAAGTCTCAAACAAGGGGTTCCTCAAGGCTCGACTCTGAGCCCAATATTATTCAATCTGTACATGGAACCTCTTGCTAGACTAGTGGAGTCATTCGGTGTTGCCATAGTCTCTTATGCAGACGATACACAACTGGTGATCAATTTGTCTCGTGACCCAGTTGTGGCGGCTGAGAAATTCTCGGCATGCCTGGTAGCACTGGATGGGTGGATGAAGTTGAACTACCTCCGCCTTAACGGCAATAAGACGGAAGTTCTTATTGATGGTCCTTGTCCATCCATCTGGACTTCCGCATGGTGGCCCTTAGAACTGGGTTCTGTTCCGGTCCCGGTGGAAACAGTCAAGAATCTTGGCATACTCCTTGATTCCAATCTTGCCTACACTAACCATGTGGGTAATGTGGCCGGTAAATGCTATGGTATTTTAAAGGTCCTTAGGAAGATTCTTGACCTTTTGCCTCCTGGCGCTAGAAAAACAATGATACATGCCTTTGTCACTTCCCACTTAGACTATGGGAACTCCCTCCTATGCGGACTAAGTAATAAAGGTCTAATGCAGTTGCAGCGTGTTCAAAGTGCAGCTGCTAGGCTTGTTTTGAACCTTCCTAGAAGGGCCTCTGGGAAAAATGCCCTGCATTCCTTACATTGGCTCCCGATAAGAGAACGAATTACATTCAAAATGTTGTGCATTGCCCATCGCATTGCTCATCTAAAAGCCCCCTCTTATCTCCAAGCACTGCTTCCTGTCTATCGGCCTTCACGCTCTCTTAGGTCAATGGGCAATATGTTGTTAGTCGCTCCGCGGATTTACAGAGCTAGGATGGGAGGACGGTCCTTTATTTACCTTGCCAGTAAGGGCTGGAATGATCTTCCCATCGAACTGAGAATGGAACCGTCTGAAACGAGGTTTAGACAAATGTTGAAAACCCGTCTCTTCCCCAAAGCCTAATTTAGTATGGTTCTCCTGCTGTCCCTCCTCCGCCACTATGGTTACTGTGTGATGTGGGTGGTACTATCAGCGCGGGGACGCACTGTTCCATGTGCAACCATGCGCTTAACAAATGCCATTAATAATAATAATAATAATGACACGCCCTCTGATGGGCTGCTCGGTTGAGCCTGTGCATACTGGGACTCGTAGTCAATGAAATGCACCAATGTTACTGCAGCTTAAAATTTAAAGCCCTGAATGGGCCTCGGCATGACGTCCTCATTCTAAATCCTGCATAGCTTTTCCGCAAACACAGTTCGGGTAAATACCCAGCTGAGCGGCCCCCAAGGATGGTGGGGTGGTGCTCTCTCAGCGGCGGGGCTGCAGCCAACATATATTGCTCCAAAAGTGCCCAAAGGGTGAGAAAGCACTCCAAAGCCAGCATCCGCTAAATGCTTTTAATGGTATGAATGAGTCTCGGCACGTCGATTCATTTTGCAGCTCACATATATATATATATTCAGAGTAATAAATTAAAACATTAATAACAATATAATTTAAAATAAACATTTCCATTAGCTATGTTACACTATTTCTTTATATATGTAGATATATATATTTATATATATATATATATATACATATACACACACATATATGAAAAACATACACCATAAAAAATTATATAAAGTTAAAAAGGAAATATATATTAATCAATATAGACAATAAATAAAATATAAAGAAGAAGAAAGGTGCAGAAAGAAGCAAGAGAGGAGCAGAGAGAGGCCTTGTTGCAAAGTCATCCTGTGCCCTGAACTTTTTGCTGATGGGTACTGCTGGTAACTGACTCTGACCAGGCCTGAGCCAGTGCTACCCTGAAAGGCACTTAGAATACAGTGAAAACACCGACATACACTAGGGAACACTATGTGTTGGGCTACCCCTGTGATTGGCATGACCTCTTCTGTAATACCCTAGTACATAATAGGGCAGGGGGATTAAAGCTACCTATAAGTCAGACATATATAAAGACACTTCTTTAAGTAGTTACCACATTTGGACAGTGCTTGGATTTTGGTAGAGTGATTGGCTAAGTACATGGTGCTAGCTGGGTGATTGAAGGAGTGCATGGCTAGTGACAGAGGGATTTCTGGAGTGCATGGGTACTACCTGGGTATTTGGAGGAGTGAATCAGTAGTGTGTATGTGGTTAGAGGTCTGCATGGGTAGTGCACAGGGGATTGTTAGTGCCTGGGTCATTGCATAAGTACATGGGTACTGACTGGATGAAGAGAGTACTGCAAGGAGAGTGCATGGTGAATTTATAAGTGCTTGGGTTTTAGCAAAGTGATTGGATAAGTACATGGTGCTGGCTTGGTGATTGGAAGACTGCATGGGCAGTGCACAGGTGATTGTACCACTGCATGTGTTAGTGCCTGGATCATTGCATGAGTACATAGGTAGTGACTGGATGATTAGAGTACCGCAAGTAGAGTGCATAGTTAATTTATAGGTGCTTGGCTTTCGGCAGAGTGATTGGATAAGTACATGGTGCTGGCTGGGTGATTGGAAGAGTGCATGGGTAGTGACAGGGTGATGGCTGGACTGCATGGGTAGTGCTCAGGTTATTGTAGCGGTGCATGAGTTAGTGCCTGGGTCATTGCATGAGTACATGGATAATAACTGGATGATTAGAGTACTGCAAGGAGAGAGCATGGTGAATTTATAAGTGCTTGGATTTTGGCAGAGTGATTGGATAAGTACATGGTGGTGACTGGGTGATTGGAGGAGTGCCTAAGCAGGGACAGGGAGATGGCTAGACTGCATGGGTAGTGCTCAGGTATTTATAGCAGTGCATGTGTTAGTGCCTGGGTCATTGCATGAATACATGGGTACTGACTGCATGATTAGAGTACTGCAAGGAGAGTGCATGGTTATTTCATAACTGCTTGGATTTTGGCAGAGTGATTGGATAAGTACATGATGCTGGATGGGTGATTGGAGGAGTGATTGGGTAGTGACAGACAGAGGGATTGCTGGAGTAGATGGGTACTATATGGGTAATTGGAAGAGTGAATCAGTAGTGTGTAGGTGGTTAGAGGTCTGCATGGGTAGTACTCAGGGGATTGTAGCAGTGCATGTGTTAGTGCCTGGGCCATTGCATAAGTACATTGGTACTGACTGGATGATTAGAGTGCTGCAAGGACAGTGCATGGTGATTTTATAACTGTTTGGGTTTTGGCGGAGTGATTGGATAAGTACATGGTGCTGGCTGGGTAATTGGAGGAGTGCATGGGTAGTGACAAGGAGATGGCTGGACTGCATGAGTAGTGCATGGTGTATTTATAAGTGCTTGGGTTTTGGCGGAGTGATTGGATAAGTACACACATGTCACATCAGGCCCGCCCCCTCCCTTCACCACTGTGCAAACGCGCCCCCCTGGTGGGTTTTAAGTTGGGGGATTAATTCTCCTTGAATCCTGAAGGTCCCTGGGGGCCAACTAGCCCACCAGGTACCTCCAGTAAGCGCCATAGAGCTGCGTTGCAGAGAGGTGGTCCGAGGCCATGCCCCTTTTTACACCTCTCTGCAACGCAACTCTGTGGCGCTTACTGGACGTACCTGGTGAGCTAGTTGGCCCCCAGGGACCCTCAGGATTCAAGGGGACTTAATCCCCCAACTTAAAACGTGCCACAGGGTGCGTTTGCACACTTGTCACATCAGGCCACGCCCCCTCCCTGCACCACTGTGCAAACGCATCCCCTGGTGCATTGTAAATTGGGGGATTAAGTCCCCTTGAGAGTCCCTGGGGGCCAACTAGCCCACCAGCTACCTCCAGTAAGCGCCACAGAGCTGTGTTGCAGAGTGGTATAAAAAGGGGGCATGGCCTTGGATCACCTCTCTGCAAAGCAGCTCCCTGGCACTTACTGGAGGTACCTGGTGGGCTAGTTGGCCCCCAGGGACCCTCAGGATCCAAGTGGACTTAATGCCCCAACTTAAAACGACCACAGGGCCCGTTCGCACACTTGTCACATCAGGCCATGCCCATTCCCTGCACCACTGTGCAAACGCGTCTCCTGGTGAATTGTAAATTGGGGGATTAAGTCCCCTTGAGAGTCCCTGGGGGCCAACTAGCCCACCAGCTACCTCCAGTAAGCGTCACAGAGCTGTGTTGCAGAGTGGTGTAAAAAGGGGGCATGGCCTTGGACCACCTCTTTGCAACGCAGCTCCCTTGTGCATACTGGAGGTACCTGGTGGGTTAGTTGGCCCCTAGGGACCCTCAGTATTCAAGGGGAATTAATTCTCCAATTTGCAACTCGCCAACGGGCGCGTTTGCAGAGTGCTGCAGGGAGGGGACAGCGCTTTTTTATTCTTCAGAAGGGGGCGGTGTGGCCCCCCTTCTTTTTGCACTTTTGGGGCCCTGGGGACCCCATCCCCAAGGGCCTGACCCCTATTGAGAAAATTATTATTTCTTTAAATGGGAAGGGGGCTGTGTGGCCCCCCTCCCGAGGCCTATTTCTCCCCCAGGGCATGGCTATATATATATATATATATATATATATTATCTACTGGCGGTCGCCAGTAGATAGTTATAGTTAGGACCATGTTTCCATAAGAAATCTCAAAATTTTATTTTGAATAAATTTGGCGCCGGTTGACGAATCCTCGCGAAATTTTCAAAACTAATGGGGCGCTCCGCTCAGCTCCTACCCTGAAAGTCTCGGGGGGATTCGTCAAGCGGGGGCGAGAAAAAAGAGGGGTCCCAAAACGTGTTTTCCCCATGGGACCTTTAGTCGAAGGTACAGCCCGAATGGCTGAACAGAATTACTTGAAATTTGGCAAAGAGGTCGTCCTCAGGTCAGGAATGTGCCTTTTGCATATATGGAGTCAATCTGTTCAGTAGTTCCTGAGAAAATTGCAGTTAAAGTACATAAATATTGTGCGCGAGCGTAATTCTGATTGGTGGTTACATGTCAGTCAACGTTCGAATCGGTCGAAATCAGGAAGTGTCGGCCGCCATTTTGTTTGTTTTGAGTGCGAGAGTGAAAAAGGAAGGTGGCGAACGTGAAAAGGGGGCAGGGTAGAGAGTTCCTGACCCCCTAGCATTTGTCAGGGGGTCCCTGAAGGACCACGAAGGCAGAAAAAAACATTTTAATTTTTTTTTTTTATCGCGGGGTGCGCGAACGGAGAGTACATGCTGGTGACACAAGGTCGTCATTACAACAATGGATGGAAAATCTGTTACTAAACCGGACCCAACAGACATTTACCTGCGTTCTTGGTTACATGGCAGGGCGAGGAATTGTGATTTTATTGTGGCCATAATGGTGAGCTCAAGGCATAATCCTTATCGGCAATGCGTGCTTGTAAGTATACTATATCAGAAATATTACTAAAATGAATCCAGCGCTCGCATTGCAGAATCTCATTAAGAGAGTGAAATGACATATTGAGCAATGGCGGACATAAAAGAGACTAACAGTGGAGTCCGTCATTAATCACCACACTTTGCCTGTCCAATAGGAATGGGGGAAACAATTATTTAAGTAGTGGTCTCAACATTGTAATTGTGATTGGCACTGACGAAGGCAGGAAAGCTGAAACACGTATGCCATTTTAAATAAAATAAAGATACCGATGAGTGCTCCGAAGCTTTATGGTGAAATAAATATTTGCATGGCTGCCACCGCCATGACCGTGCCCCCCTCGGAAGAGTTCTGCAGACTATGGAGGCATTTTGGTGAGCATATATATATATATATATATATTTGCAACATATATATATTTATATACATATTTGCAACATATATATATATTTATATAAATAAAACACATATATATATTTAAATATAAACATATAATATTTATATATATAAATACAAACATATGTATGTGCTTTTGTGTTTACATAAGTGGATAGTTTTATATAGTACTAAACATTAGTGGACTGTGTTTAGTTCACATTATATTAACGGTATATATTAATATATTTAACATTTGCTAAAAAAGAAAATAGAGCAAGACAGTGGAACCCTATATGCCACAGCACCTGACCCACTATCCCTATGTTCTGTATATATATATTGTGGAACTACCCAGTAATTTGTGTGCACACTGTAAAACACCCACTGTCACAATGCAAGTCCAATACTGGAATATCATAGTTTAAACTAAAGCAAAGGTGCACCACCAAAGACCCAGCCAAAGAATTTTTGAATCTGTGTCCATGTATATATTCTTCATAAGCCTTCTTTTATTTTCATACAGGAATAAAACACAATCAAGACACCCTTATTACCCATTGAGGAGAATAGACAAACCAAATGTAGGGTGCGTGAAGGAACAAGGTGTGACAAGCCATAAGCAAAAACCTCTCCCAGTATGCTTATGACTATAGGATATACCCACAATGAGTCGGTACGTTCAGTAAGACGATGAATGGTCCTGAGTAAGGGAGTAACCAAAGATACAGTATACATCCGTCCACTTGTCTGTCTGAAGTAAGGGGAAAGTAGAGATACATAGGGTTTTCAGTTAGATTGGAGTTGTGGTATGCAAAGCACAGTCCAAAAAGACAGAAAGATTGCATCTGTACTCACTTTATAGAGCACACAGAGAGTATAGAAAAAGTGGTCCAGCCAGTCAAATAAACTAGTGCCAGATTACCAGATCGTTAGAGCACTTCAATTTAATCTAAAAGATAAAAAACAAGATAAATGGCCACATACGTATGTAATGTGTAAAATTTGGGTTACAAGGGTGGGCAGAGGGACAAGGGGTATGGTCTTGCTACTCACTTCAATATGCGTATAGTCAGCGTCTTCTCTATCAAATAAGGTGGATATTTATATAGTCACTCCAGTGTGAAAAAATCCATGGTCCCTAGCAAATTTAGGGGGAACCAGTGTGATTGGCTAACAGAACCGCAACCGACCTAAATTAAAAAAAAGAAAAAATTAAACATAATCATGGTTCAGGGAAGTACGTGAACGAAAAAATAATAAGTAAAACACGCAAAATCCAAAAATCTCATTATCGTCACCTCTGTTTCATTGCCTGTTAGTTAGTACGCTATAAAAAAACATTCATGATAAGGAGGAAGGACCCAGCTACAATTGAGGAATAGAGCCCAGGTAAGTAAGATAGTAACAACCACTGCAAACAGGTCTAAATATTGGATATGGGTCCAGGATATTTCACTACGTTTATAAATAAACGAAATATAAACCAAGAAGCAAAAGTTGTTCACCATATTAATTGTTGCCATATCAAAACGTGCTTAAGAGTATAATAATAATTATCCTAAGCAAGGTTAAAAAGAGCCTATATAAGAACACACTAAAAAGTATAATAACCTAAATGAAGATATAAAGGACCCGACCACGTTGCATGTCTTACCCGAATTAGTCGGTGTTCAAGTTCCTGCGTCTGTTCGTCAGAAGTATCAGGATGGAGTGATAAAAGTCCCAGAGATCTAGTTTTAAATACCTGCATTCAATCCTAGCAAATCGAAACAGCTGTGAGCGGTGACATGTACCGCCTGCCCGATCTCACAGTACACCGTGCGTATATGGCCGCCATCTTGCAATGGTATAATAGCGGAATCAGATTGAAGAATGGGAGATTAAATAGAGATTAAATCTCAAGGTCTGGACGTTAACCAAGCCTCTGTAGCCGTCAATCTATTGGAATCTACTTTACCAAAAATTGCGAAGTAGATCTGTTTGCCCATAGGGAAACCGGGACGGCCGCCATTCTAACCCGGTATTACTTAAACAAACAAAAAACATTAACAGACAAGCGAGAGATAAATTATACGGTAATTTTGAAGGGCGTCCATGATTTCACAGTGATTACTTAACAATACAAATTTTTCTGAAAAAAGGGAAAGAGGGGAAGTCTGGCTACTCACACAATCTAAGTCAGTGTGGCCGCCATCTTAAGGTGGAGTTTTCATACTAAAACATATAGAGTTTGACTCTCCATGTTTTAGTCTTTTGCTTTCACTGCGTATAGCGTTTAGAACGGCTTGTTTCACAGGCCTGGAGGAGATGCGTGTAAGCGCCTATACGTGATATTTAATGTCGACTGGTGTTAAGATTCCACTATGTCGACCTGGTGGTATCTTAATGGCCACCCAATATCTGATCTCTAGTACCCTTGAAATGGCCAAGAAAATCATCAGGGAAATAATGTACATGTGGTGGTTTATTCCCAAAGCCCAACTCAATAACACATACAGTCATGTAAAGAGTATGGAAATTCCATAATTCTCCAATCCGAAGAAAAAATGACAGGCCTAATAAGAGTAGTGTTTAGAAAAAATATGAATAGGAAAAGGGCAAGTGATGGAAAGGTATGAAAAAGTATGAAAAAGAAAATCAGAAGTGATGATTGGGAAAGAAGGCACATAGACATTTAATGCAGAGGATTAAGACCACAGATGTACATTCCTCAGTTCAGTAATTTCAACATTTCACCATCTACAACAGTTCCAGGCTAGCCAGCCTGTCAGTATATATTTATTAGGAATGACCCAGCAAGCCATTACATTCAAATCTGGGGTATAATGTATGTGATCTCAGTGGGTATCAGCAGATGGTCATTAACATATATCAGAGACAACATAATAGTATACAGTGTTTATGTCAGAGACAACATAACAGTATGCAGTGTTTACAGGAAATAGTGCATTTCCTCGTCGCTGTTATGGCCCAGTCTTTCTCTCTCTTGGTTCCCATACACTTTCATTTCTTACTTTTCTCTTTTCTTGGTAGGCTGACAAAAGATTAGACCATGCCTGCATTATGTAAATATTAGATTATGAGATTATGAGTGTTTGTAATTAGAACTATGACTTTTATAAATGTACAAATGACCTTGAGTTTTAAATGTCTTTTCATATGTTGTATTTTTGTCGATGTCCTTTGTTACACATATTTAAGTTTGTGTATATATTTGTTAAACCCAACCGCCCTGAAGAAGTCCTTTTGTAATGATGAAACGTGCTGGCTGTGTTTTTTGATCATCTTGATCGTGTTTTAATCCTGTATGGAAATAAAAGAAGACTTATGAAGAATATATACGTGGACACGGATTCAAATATTTAACATTTGCTACTTTAAACTCAATTCATTTTAAAAATCTATATTTTTGTCTTTTGTTGGATAATATTAGTGTCAACGTGTTATTTTCCAATACTTTTGTACTTACCACAATACCTGCCAACTTGAACAAAAATCTCACCTTGTGAGGAGGGGGCGGGCCTAGGAGAAGCGGGGCCTCTTGCTGAGAAGTACCAACGAAGTCTCTGCAATGCAATGCCTCCCAGACCATAAATTACCGTTGGTTGTAGAGCCGGGATCTACACCCTACTCAGGTTCTACCAATTAACTTATTCCTACTCTGGTGCAATTTTTCACAGAAAGTATGGATCCCTGTATCCAGTTTTTTAAGTACAACCCAACTTGTTCAATAAATACTCTTACGCTGAGCCATTGTCTGATTCGTTGTCTTTCTTATTGCTTTTTTTAACAAAGATTCCGTATCATACTTTCACATGTGCATCTAAACGATTTACACACTTTACAGTAACAAAACTATATGACATACTTCACTGTGAAAATGTACAAATAATTAGTGAAGGTTCATGATTCACACAATAAATGACAATATATGACAATATATATATATATATATATATATGGTAATATAACTTACACATAAAAGGTCCATAAACAAAGAGACATGTCTTTTTGCATTACACATATATTACATATATTTATAAGTGATTTGTTCCTCTAACTTGTTGCAAGTTAAACCAGATGCCTTGTTTAAGTATCTTGTGTCCTATTCTTGTTTATTGTTGGGACTAAGTACCCTTGCGTCCTCACCCATTTTTGTATACTGACACTATTTTGCGGTACTAATAAGGTCAGAGCTTTGAATAGATAGGTTGTTGTGGTGCCCTTTGTCACGTTTTCTGTGGGGTGCCTTGCATGCACCAGTTAATTGTTCGTTTGGGCTCTTGACCCTTATGTGGAATACGCCAACGCATTTCGACTTTCAGAAGTGGACCTTGTTGTGGTTTTATGGAAGGTCTTCTTCAGGGCCAAATGTGTTCTATAGGGACATGTGTTTTTTCTTGTGGATGAATGGACGTTTCTTGGGGTGTGTTCTAGTTTCTGCATGGAAGGCTGTTTTCCATGGAGTACACAATAGGCTTTGCGCCTCTCTTTCTTATCCTTTAGCTTGGAGTAAATCTGATGTGTCTTTGCAAGCGTCGCCTTTCTCGCTCCTTGTTTCGACTGTCCTGCTTCTTGACTGCTGCTTGTAAGACGTACCAACAAGGCACTTTTGCCCCCACCCTACCCCAAGACCGCTCCTCCAAAAACAAAATAAAGTTTGCTGATGTTGGTGCTGATGTCCTCAGGTGTTTTAACACCCTTTAATGGACTTCGGCAGTTCAAAGCTTTGAAAAACGAGCTGGAAATATACTATCTACAGTGGTTTTCAGCTCATTTTCCCAGCCACTGTGTAATATCGGCTCCTCACCGGGTGACCATTAGATGGGAGCCGATATCATGAGTCACACAGTGGCACTGTGTGAGTTGGCAGGTCTGTTACCATTATGAGAATAGGAGCACCTTATTGTGGTAAACTATATTTTTGACATGATATTTCTATCAACAATATTGTTCACCACTATATTGTTTCAGTGAACAGAGGAATATAGGGTAGCCTCGTTTTTAGGTTGAGCATGAGCCAATGCACAAGCGCTGCTCTGCAAGGAGCTGTGGTAGTTCAGTACGGACAGAAGATTTGCCCACTTCCCGCACTTATTTTTCATTGGCTTGTGTGTTATCATTTGTAAATGCTATCTTCTGATTCATTATGAGGCTTGTTAGTCCCTCCTTAGAACACCCATGTTGTCATTTGTATGTTATGTTATGTTATGTTAATTGAACTTCTTAAGCGCAACGGTTACCCTAGGGTGTCCTGGTGCTGAGCACTGCCTAATTGGTTGTCGAGGCTAGGGGGGACTATAAAGTGAATAACCAAGTTTTCAGCCCCTTCCTGAAGGAAAGGAGGTCAGTTGAATTCCTCCGGTGGAATGGAAGGTTGTTCCAGGCCTTGGAGGCACAAGCGATAAAGCACTTACCCCCCACCTTGCTTTTTTAACCGGAGGAACTATCACTTGTTTTGCTACTGTGGACCGAAGGGTCCTTCTGGGGATATACCACTGAATTTTTTGTTTTAAGTAGTCCGGGCCCACTCCCTTAAGGGCCTTAAAGACCGCGCAAAGGGCTTTAAAATACGTCCTTTGTTTTATGGGGAGCCAGTAAAGTTGTTTTAGTTCTTTCTTAACCGAAACAAATTTCGGTATCCCTGTCAGCAGTCTGGCCACTGCATTCTGCGCGATATGAAGCCTGTTACGGTGTTTTTTTTGGATGCTCAAAATTAAGACTATTACAATAGTCTATGCATGATGAGTGCAGTGACCACTGTCCTAAGACTGTCTTCAGAAAGAAAGAACTTTATTTTCCTTATGATTCGAAGAGCCAGGAAACATGCAGAGACGACCCCACTTATGTGTTCCCTGAAGTGAGCCTGTTGTCCACTATCACCCCCAGGTTCTTTGCTTTCCTAGTCGGTGCAGGGCAAGTTCTCAATTCTTCCAGCCACCAGTCTGGCATCCAGAGGTGCGGATTATTCCCGAACAGGATGATCTCTGTTTTGCCCGAATTAAGTTTCAGGCAATTAGAGCACATCCATCCCGAGATGCCTTTCATACAGTCATGAAATCTTATCCCTATTTCCTTCACTTCCCCATCCCTAAGAGACAACACTATTTGCGTGTCATCTGCATAGGAGGTAAGTTGGAAACCAAATGATCTTATCAGGGCCGCCAACGTTGCTACGTAAACATTAAAAGTGTTGGGCTGAGGGACGAGCCCTATGGCACCCCACATGGAAGGGAAAATGAGTTGGAGCTGTTATTGTCTAGATCCACCATTTGGGTTCTGTCAGAGAGGAAGGATTGCAGGATGTTCCAGGCATTACCTTTTATCCCGACTTCTGACAACCGGTCCATCAAAACTTTATGATAGACCGTATCAAAAGCCGCAGAGAGATCCAACATGATCAGTATTGCATTGCCTCCGCAATCCAAGGCCTCTCTAACTTCCTCTGTAGATTTAATCAGGGCCAGATCCATGCTATGTTCCATTCTGAACCCATATTGAGCTGGGTCAAGTATATTATTGGTTTGAAGGAAAGCACTAAGCTGGGCATTCATGGCTTTTTCAATCATTTTTGGGGTAACGGGAGCCGTGAGATTGGTCTATAGTTGTTCGGTTCCTTGGGGTCGAGGGTCTGTTTTTTAAGCAAGGGAAGAATAGAGGCCTTTTTCCATTTTCTCAGAAATTGGCCCGATTTAAATATGGCATTGAACAGGGGTGTAAGGGCTGTCCCTATGACCTCTGGAATTTGTTTGATCACAAATGCCGGACATGAGTCCAGGGGAGACCCTGATCGGATTGGGGCCAGAAGTTTAATAGAGTCTTGTGTCTCTAGTAATGAAAAAGTGTCTAGTGCAGGTATAACTTTGAGTCTGCTAGAAACCACTATGGGTGTCATCGCCTTTTCCCCCTTTTGGGTGAGTGTAAATGAGGAAATTTTTTTTCCACCTTTTGCTAAAAAAAGGCAGCCAGATTTTCACAGAGTTCTGGGCTGCTCCTCCCATGGCTACTGGCCCCTTTACTTGGTTGTTACACGGGGCGTGTACTATTTCCTTTATTTAGTTTCTCCATTAGGCGGACGACGTGCTTCGCTTACATTTAGCGTCCACGCCTGCTTTCACTTTTGAAATAGGCTGGATAATGCTGCAGCAGGGGCGGCCAGTGTGCAGACCTCTTGCTCTCCTCAGCCGAGCTGGGAGGGAGTTGGATGGCTGCCGACGAGGAGCCACCGCTTTGCCCAGTGGGCAGCCTGGCCGCCTGGTCCTGGGAGCTGCCGGAGATCGTCCGGTTGGTGTGGCTCCTCTGGAAGTTCAAGGGTGCACAACAGGGCATCTGAAATGTATGCCAGGACGTTAGGAAGATGACAGGGGGCTGGGTGATTACATTAAAATGTAGTAGTGGGTGCATGGGGTGGGGACGGGGTGGTGGGTGGGGAGAGGGAGTCACAACTGGGAGACACTTGCTTTTGTGTTTTTGGAGGCAACTCAACCGACAAACTGTAACAGACCCAGTAGTGCTCTGTTCACTCTTTTATTATGGCAGTACTAAATTGTTCCACAAGGTGACAAAATATAAACCCCCACCACCACAACCACAAGAGCTGAATACTTGTGACTAACGCTTGTGATCTAATCAGGTGGGAGGTTATAACTAACTGGCAAATACCTCATTGTACTGCTGTGGCCATCACATTTGGTTGTTCTACCCAGTCCACAGCGGGACTCTGTCCTGTTTGCGTGGAGGGAGGCAACTTTCGGTGGATTGAGGGTTGGCGGTCTGGTCCCCACTCTCCTCCATAAAAACCGATGCAGATCGGAGCGCGCAGCAGACGAGCGTGAGTTAGATGCTTTTGCTCAGCGCTAGCTGCTAGATGCTTCTTGATGTTGCCACTACTATTTTAATGTTTTATATTAATTTTGCACTGAACACTTTTTAACCATGTTGCTGGATCTAAAACTTTTGCCTAACGCTTGTGATCTAATCAGGTGGGAGGTTATAACTAACGGGCAAATACCTCCTTGTACATCTGTGGCCATCACATTTGGTTGTTCTCCCTGGTGCACCGTGGGTCTCTGTCCCATTTGCGTGGAGGGAGGCAACTTCTGGTGGATTGAGGGTTGGCGGTTTAGATGCAGATCGGAGTGCTCAGCGGGCGCACCGGCGGCATGCCAAAGGCACACCAAAGGCAAGCCCGTCTGCGCCCGTCCGAGCCTGGACGTCGCCAGGAGCCAGGGACCCTGGTCAATTCATCTTTAGACAGGGCGTTCTCCCCAAAGGCATTATTATAGACAGGAGCTAATGGATTTAAGGATTGACCCATCCTCCCCTTGCTGGACAGAGATATGGCCATCCCTTTAAGGCCCTTTCGTTTGCCGAGCTTGCCGGTTCCAAGCTTACCCCGCAGAGACGATACAGATTCATAAGAGACTTTCCAGGTTTTCCCTCAGTTTTGTTTCCCGTAGCCTTGAACCTGCCACCTCTCCTGTCCATGCTATAGGCACATCCTTAGATAAGTCTTGGAAAGGATGGAAAAGCCTGCTATGTAACATCCGATCCCTGCCTAAACATTCCACTGCGGTTTGAGATTTACTGTCCTCAGCACAGCCTGAGTGGTCGCTCCCCTGCCTGCTTGCTGCTGAAAGGCGGTATTGTGCTACAAAGCTGAGTGATTCATTGATTGTAATAGCGCCATAGCGTTTCAGCGTTTCAGAGTTGCGGTACTTTATATTTGCATAGCGAAAAGATTTTAGAGCGTGTGAGCATTTAATTATTTATTTAAACAGCGCCAGGAATCATTATCATTTCCCACCGCCTGGTCACTGCTTCACCGGATGCTTGCTTGGTCGCTCCATTACTTTCCTGCATTGTGTAATTGACATCGTGTGCTATCGGCGCCCTGCTCTGCCCTCCCCTCCATTTTGGCTCTGTTACTGTTGTTGTTGTTCCCTTGAGCCCGCCACGCCTCCCAGCTGAGCCGCCCTCGCCCCTCCCCCTCCACTATCCATATATGACAGTTGTTCCCGCGCGCAGCGTTCACGCGCAGCGCCCGCGCCCAACCCGCGCCGAAGGTGCGCCAAAGGTAAGCCCGTCTACGCCCGTCCGCGCCTGGACCGCGCCCAGCGCCAGACCCCCTGCCCCTCGCGCTGCCCAGCCCCCCCGCATTACCTACGATGCCGCCTCCCTCCTAGCCCTTAACCCCGGTCGCGCCCCCAACTGCGTCCAAGCCGCCCCTGGACAAACTCACGGTCCTTTCTCCTGCTTCTCCTGCAAATTCAGCGGCACCAACAACATCTCCACTACGACCACACCACAGATACCCGACCCCAACCACCTACAATGCATCTTGCTCAACACCCGATCGGTCCACAGGCACGCCATCGACCTATGGAATCTACTAGACACCACTTCTCCGGACATCGCCTTCCTTACGGAAACATGGATGAACGCTTCCTCCGCACCAGACATCACCATTGCCATCCCTGAAGACTATAAGATCACTCGCAAAGACCGTACCAGCCACACAGGAGGAGGAATCGCCATCGTCCATAAGAAATCCATCCGCATCTCAACCAGCTCCGACGCCAACCTCGCCAACTCCGAACACCTTCACTTCCAGATCCACACCGACCCCAAGACCACACTCAGAGGCACACTCCTCTACAGGCCACCAGGACCCCGCGCAAAATTCAGTGAAGACATCACGGACTTCATCACCCCACACGCGCTCCCCTCCAAAGAATACATCCTTCTGGGAGACCTAAACTTTCACCTCGAAAAGATCAACGACCACAACACCGCCACCCTCGTGGACAACCTCGCCAACCTCGGACTTAAACAACTGGTCACTTCCCCCACCCACATCGCAGGTCACACACTCGACCCCATCTTCACCTCCAGCAATCATGTCTCCTTCAGCCACACTACGGATCTCATCTGGACTGACCACAGCTGCGTCCACTTCACCTACAACAAGCCCAAACCCACCAACCACCTCCAACCAACTCTGCAAAGAAACTGGAACAAAATCACCACGGACCAAATCTCCGCATTACTCCTTCAAAACACCCCAGCCCTCTCTTCTAACGTTAACGAAGCCGCCGCCAACCTCACCCTATGGCTATCCAACACCGCTGATACCTTAGCTCCACTGAAAAAACGTCAAAACAAACCCGGCAACAAGAAGGCCTCATGGTTCAACGATGAGCTTAAGAAATCCAAGAAACTCTGCCGCTCCCTCGAAAAGGCCTGGAAAAAAGACCCTACCACCAGCACCAAGGACGCCTTCAAAAACGCCACCCGTACTCACCACCAACTAATCCGAAAAGCCAAGAAAACAGCATTCAAGGATCGACTTGACAACAACGCCCACAACAGCAAGGAACTTTTCAACATCGTCAAGGAATTCTCCAATCCCTCGGCCAACTCCAACGACATCACCCCCTCTCAAACCCTCTGCGACTCCCTAGCCTCATTTTTCCACAACAAGATTGCAGACATCCACAACAGCTTTGACAACCAACCCGGAAACCAACCCACCCCACCATCTGCTGTACACCTTCCCCCCGTGAACACCCTTAACGCCTGGAACCCAATCTCCACTGAGGACACCATCCGCCTGATGAATTCCATCCACTCAGGATCCCCCACAGACCCATGCCCTCACCACGTCTTCAACAAAGCAGACTCCGTCATAGCACCGCACCTCCGAGACGTCATCAACTGCTCCTTCAACTCCGCTACCTTCCCAGAAGACTGGAAACACGCTGAACTCACTGCCCTCCTGAAAAAACCCACAGCAGACCCCACCGAACTCAAAAATTACCGCCCCATCTCGCTTCTTCCATTTCCGGCCAAAGTCATCGAGAAAGCTGTCAACAACCAGCTCGCCGCCTTCCTCGAAGCCAACAAATCCCTCGACCCCTCACAATCTGGCTTCCGAGCAAAACACAGCACTGAGACCGCCCTCATCGCAGCAACAGACGACATTCGAACTCTACTGGACAATGGAGACACAGTCGCCCTCATCCTCCTTGACCTCTCTGCAGCATTCGACACAGTCTGCCACAGCACCCTTTTACAGCGCCTCAGAAACATCGGGATCCAAGGAAAAGCACTTGATTGGATCACCTCGTTCCTCACCGGAAGAACCCAGAGAGTCCGCCTTCCACCATTCAAGTCCGAGGCCTATGAAGTCATCTGCGGCGTACCACAAGGATCCTCACTCAGTCCCACCCTCTTCAACGTATACATGAGCCCCCTCGCGGCCATCGCACGCCATCACAACCTCAACATCATCTCTTACGCGGATGACACCCAACTTATCCTTTCTCTCACCAATGACCCCAGCACCGCCAAAACTAACCTACACGAAGGAATGAAAGAAGTTGCCGAATGGATGAAACACAGCCGTCTGAAACTGAACTCAGACAAAACTGAAGTACTCATTCTAGGTACGTCCCCCTCTTCATGGGACGACTCCTGGTGGCCGGAAGCCCTCGGAAAAGCACCCATCCCGACGGACCACGCACGGAACCTAGGCGTCATCCTGGATTCCTCACTCTCAATGAACAGACAAGTCAGCGCCATATCCTCTTCCTGCTTCAACATTCTTCGCATGCTCAGAAAAACATTTCGCTGGATCCCCACCGAAACAAGGAAAACTGTCACCCACGCTCTGGTCACGAGCCGACTGGACTACGGAAACACCCTCTACGCAGGTACTACCGCAAAACTCCAGAAGAAACTCCAACGAATCCAAAACGCCTCAGCCAGAATCATATTAGACATCCCACGCAACGAACACATCTCTGGTCACCTCAAAGACCTCCACTGGCTACCCGTCAATAAGAGGATCACTTTCAGACTGCTTACCCACGCACACAAATCACTCTACGACATCGGACCAGAATGCCTCAACTCACGTCTGTCCTTTTACACCCCCTCCCGCCAACTACGCTCTTCCAGCCAAGCCCTCGCCACTATCCCTCGCATCAACAAGACCACCATGGGAGGCAGATCCTTTTCTTACCTGGCTGCTAAAACATGGAACTCTCTCCCCGCATACCTTCGCCTCACCCAGAACCACCTAGCATTCAGAAAGCAACTTAAAACCTGGATATTTGAAAGGTAATCCTCCTCCCCTTCCTAAGCGCCTTGAAACCCTATGGGTATGTAGTGCGCTATATAAGTTTTGTGACTTGACTTGACTTGACTTGGCTTAAGCCCCATTTTGTTCCCTCCATAGTGTTAGGTATACCCGAAGGATATACATTTATTAGATTGGACAGACCATTAAAGATGGGGGATGGAATTGCCATTGTGCATAAAGACAGAATTAAGGTCACTATACTGGATCAGCGCTGTAATGCTGCTATGGAAATTCTAGTTTTTAGGATAGACATCTCCTCTCAAGCTAGCTGGAAGGCGGCCCTAGTCTTTCGACCTCCAGGACCCCTAGCTGAATTTTCTTTACAACTTACCAAACTATTAGCTCCTCATGTGATTGCATGTAGCAACTTTCTACTACTAGGTGATTTCAAC
Organism: Triturus cristatus; assembly: GCF_964204655.1. NCBI lineage: Eukaryota > Metazoa > Chordata > Amphibia > Caudata > Salamandridae > Triturus > Triturus cristatus. Next base: position 713,493,299 of record NC_140588.1, on the reverse strand, counting down.
ATTCATAGCGTATGCCCCTCCAATACTGATGCACAGATACTTCTGGCAGAACTATCCCTCTTGGGCTTATCCAAGCTCAATGAAGGCCCGATCCACATAGGTGGCCACACATTAGACATACTTTTTTCAAATTCTCCCAGGGTCCAGTGTGAACCCCCCCAACAATTAACCTGGTCCGATCATTCTTCAATCGAATTCTTTATCCAGGGCCCAATGGAATTGAAGAAACCCACACCGGTCACATTCTACACTCATAGGCAGTTGCAGAAAGTTTCCCCGGAGAGCTTTCAAGCCTCCTTTTTAAGGCCTCGGAATACTGCATCTGACAATATAGAGGAAGCCTTGGCTGAATACAACTCCGCTGTCTCTACAGCTAATGATCGCATTGCACCACTAAAATCACTCCCAGGTCATCACAAACGTCCACAGGCAGCCTGGTTCTCTCCTCAGCTGCGAGTACAGAAACAACTCTGCAACAAAAATATGAGAGAAGTTGGCGCATTACTTATGACGAGAAGGACAAAGATCGGTTTCTCACCACCCTGTCCAGCTATCATAAAAATATTAAAACTGCATGGAAAACCCATATATCGCAATTAGCCAAGGCTGGTAACGCCCCTAAAACTCTGCATCAGATCCTCCAGTCCTTTATTAACCCCAAGGCCTGTGAAAACTTTGAGGCACCCACGCAAACGCTATGCAATGATATTGCTCTATACTTTTCACAGAAAACAGAGATTATCTATGAAAAAATCGTCTCGCCAGGAAACCATCCTCTGAATCCCAATGGCATCTGACCAATTAGAACAGACACCTCCTCAGTTGCTAGAGTGTTTCCCCTCCCTGACATCAGCAGAGGTTGAATTATTGATTTATAAGATAAAATTAGGGTCCCCTCTGGACCTTATCCCGGCCAAAGTTGTCGCTTCCTTGCCAGTCAATTGTCTCCCTCGATCGAATCTCTCATTAATCTCTCCCTGAGAGAAGGCCATGTACCGTCAGAATGGAAAGCTCGACAGGTCAGGACGATCCGTAAGAACACTAAAGTCCCTTGGACGGATCTTTCCAATCTCTGCCCCATTTCGCTCCTCCTGTTTCTGAGTAAACTATTGGAGAAACATGTCAACAATCATCTCCCTAACCATGTCGAACTTACTGGTTGCTTAGACTCTTCCCAGTCTGGCTTTAGACCCAAATACAGCACCGAATCAGCTCTGCTAGCAGTCACAGACAACATCAGGATGACCCTAGATAAGGAGCACTCTACGATTTTGGTGCTGTTGGACCTATCTGCCACGTTCAACATGGTATCACATCGGATATTGCTCAGAAGACTAAAGGAGATCGGACTAAGAAATTCGGCCTTGCAGTGGATGATGAGCTTTCTATCTGCCCGCTCCCAGACCGTCAACTTAGGCCGTATTGTTCGGCACCTACGGAACTGTCCAAGGGAGTACCTCAGGGCTCATGTCTGAGCCCTACACTGTTTAACATCTATGTCACTCCCTTGGCCAATCTCCTGAGGACGCATGGGTTCATTCCCATATCCTATGCCGACGATATTCAGCTGCTCTTTCCATTTGACAAATTTACTCCATCTGTACAGCCGGCCTTCTCTACTGGTAGGAGAGCTATTTCACACTGGATGAAGAGTAATTTCCTCCAGTGCAATGTGGGGAAAACAGAGATTCTGCTCTTCAGAGAAGCCGCTTCTTTATGGACGCCTGAATTGTGGCCGATCAATTTGGGTCCCCATCCTGCCCCCAAATCTACTGTTAAGAACTTGGGTATCCATTTGGATCAAGCCCTTACCTTGAAAGAGCATGCTGCTCAGACAGCCGGCTCCTGTTTCCACACAATGGGCCTGCTCCGTCGAGTCTTCCCTCTGCTTCCTGACTCAACCCGGAAAACTTTGACTCAGGCACATGTATTAAGCCGTCAGGTCTTCTGTAACGGTCTGCTGATCTCCACCAATGAGGCCTCGCTCAGCAGACTGCAGGTAGTCCAGAACACGGCAGCGCGACTGGTCCTCAATGCTCCTCCTAGGACTGCTTCCCACCATCTTCTTTTGCAGCTTCATTGGTTTCCTATCCGCCAACGGGTAAGATTCAAAATCTGCTGCATTATCCATAAGATGTTGTTTAATCTAGGCCCCACTTACCTTTCGGAGAAATTTACACCGTACCTACCTTCCAGATCGGGCTCCAAACATCTTCTTGTGGTTCCTCGAGTAAGGAAGGCTAGATTAGGAGGAAGGGCCCTCTCTCATCTTGGCCCCCGTTATTGGAACGAGCTCCCCATACTCTTGAGACAATGCACTGATCACCTGCAATTCAGGAAGTTGCTTAAGACTACTCTTTTTTGTTCTTGATCCAGCTGTAGCTGCAATATAGCCTCGCGGTCTCTCCCAAGCGCAGAGATACCCCTTCGGGGGTCGATTCAGGCGCTATACAATTAAATAAATAAAATAAATAAATAAATATGGTGAGGAAACACAGAGGCCTGTACACCAAGGTTTCATCTAGGTCACAGGCCAGGTAGGGCAAATTCAACAATCGAAGAGGCTTGTAGAAACCATACCTGGCTCCCTAGACACCAGGGGTACCTCCTCATTTGATAGGAGGGATGTAGATCACATGACGCTGTAACCGACAGGCACCACCCCTGATGGACACTGACCCTGGAGGAGCGAGTCTCCCCAGAAGGCAGCATCGATGCAGGGAACCCTTGGCATGAAGACAAGACTCACATAGCATCCCGTGGACAGTCAATCAGCCACGTGTGTGCCACCGTGCATTGTTGCACGCCTTCTGATGCTAGGGCAGGTTCCTGCCTTATGTCACATGTAAAGAACAGGGGCATCCACTGGTCTCAAGTCCAGTGGTTTGTGGCACAGAAACCACCTCAAGTAGCAAAGATGCCCCTGCAGCTGGTTAATGACTTCCTAAAAGTGGCCCGAGAGCACCGCTGGTGGTCCTTAAACATCATCATCCTCAGTCCTGACGCCCACAGGTAAACAAAGGCAGGCCCACTTCTGCCTTACCGGCTCTGTGAGCTTTGCTAATAGTGCACTAATGCTCCATCATGTCATAAGCATTCACAGCCGCACACAAACCCATTGCGCTCTTCCTCATGGGACAAAGCACGCGCACACACACGTTTTTAGACATTTCTACATTTAAATACACTGCCTGGAGTAAAGTAAATATCACGATTCTCCTCGCACTATCCAACAAGCAGATGGTGACCAAGGGTCATCCCAGTGCTTAATTTGTGAAGATGCTTGCAGCACTAATTGTTGGGGGGGCAGGATTTGCTTTTCATCATCTCACTTTGAAACATAGCAAAAATAAAGACAAAGATGGAAAAGGAAAAGAAAGATGGAAAAACACAGAAAAACACAGGAAGCATAAGGTGGTGAATGAAGGAGGAATGAGGTGGAACCAAGACTCCTGTAGCCTCGGTATCCGTCAGCCCAGGCATTATGCAGTGCCGGTGGTGTGCTCCTAAGGAAAACCATGTGTCCTGCTTGTATCATTATAATTATATGCAGATGGCATGGCTCTGGTCACTGCCAGCTCTTAAGCATTCATCTCAGCAGGGCGCATCGTGGATTGAACCAGCGCCTTGATAGCCTCCTGGGTGCAACAGGTCTCGCATTTGCGAGAGTTTAAGCCATTAGTATTATACTTGACAATACGTTTTATTTATGTTTTTAAAACCCAAAACATAAATAAAAGGCATGGTCATTTACAATGCTAATAGCTTAAACTCGCGTGAATGCGAGACCTATTGCATTGCAAATGCTTGTTTTCACCGTGTTAAAAATGCATGTGTTATATATCGTGCATCGTCAGTCGTCGTGCGTGGACACCTATATTTTGACAGCCCGAACACATGCAAAATGTTTTTTTCTCTTAATTCTGATCAGACATTAAATAAACCTTTTTAGAACCCAGCCGGTTGTGATTCCAAAACCTGGGACTTTACTGAAGTGTATATCTGATTGCGCGAAGGCCTATCATAGGAAATGTGTGCATACTATCTTTGTTTCGGTCCAATATTTGGTAGATACAGAAATGCTTGGATGATGCTAATTTTAATTGGCAGAAAAACAAGGGCATTAACAGAAGCTGGTAGTGTTTACAACAATCATCGTTGACCATCTGGTTGTTTATTGTGGGCCAGACACTGGGACATGCCTGGAAAGAGCATTCTTGTTCTGCCCGGTAATGTCTGCAATTATCCACTGATTCAAACATGTCAGAGTTAACTCTTCCGGCGTCGGGGGATGAGGTCTGATAAAGCAAAATCCGCGCATTTTCTCAAAGGAAACGATGCTGTGTTATGTGCGGCAAAGAGTCAGTTTCAGTAAGCATTGAGTGTGAGCAAATGTTATGTGTGAAATAAGGTTTAAAAAAAAAAAATCTGTTTTATTATTGTACATTTGTAGACATGCCTGTTTAAACCTTTAAGAGTATGGCTTTCTAAATCATTGACTAAATTATTATTGTTTGCTAAAAGCTGGAAACTTGATGAAGTCTTGAATTGTACGACTCTTTGTTGGAGCTATCCATAGCTTTGTTATACTCTACTCTTGCGGTTTGAAAAATACTCAGTTCCGAGGATGAAAGGTCAGGTTTGTATCTTAATAAGTATGACTGTATAAACATACACATACACACACACACGCACGCACGCACACACACACACACACACACACACACACACACACGCTCAGACACTCCTGCTAGCTGCAATAAGTTTTATTCTACAAAAACTGGCTCCTCACGACGAGTTTCGACAATAGTCTTTCCCACGGAGTAAAGCGATCACAGCCACAGTAACTAACGAGACAGCATAGAAAACGGACAAAAACATACATGTAGTCTCATAGTTACCGGAAGCAGTGACCATTTTGAAATGTTCATTCGATACCATGTAAAATTGCCAAAGACAGTATGTAAACTTTCTCTATTAATACATACAAGTATAATGTTTAAATTCAAGAATTATGAATGATATAATCTCCTGTGCAGAACAGAAATAATATAGGGGCATATTATCAAGAAACAGCGTTAAAATTATCGCCGCTTTAGCGGAAGAAAACTGCCGCTAAAGCGGCAATAATGGGCTTGATAATATGCTCTATGGAATTCCCATAGAAGCCCATGTTCTGATTTCAACATGGGCTCATGTTCTGGAGTCAACATGGGCTTCTATGGGAATTCTCTGCGGCATATTATCAAGCCCATTATCGTTGCTTTAGCGGCAGTTTTCTGCCGCTAAGGCGGCGTTCATTTTAACAACGTCCTTGATAATATGCCCCATAATGCGAAACACTTGATGCACAACAGTATGCCAAGTGCTCATTTGATATCATAATATATAGATATCACCCTCATCAATGTCAGTTATTAAAAATTTACATTGGCACACATGTGAAAGAATAAATGATATATCAATGCACAAGAAATCATTATATTAATAACAGCATAAGAAAAAGAGTCTATAAATATATAGCATATCTACTTCATTGTTTCTAGGATAAAGATCATTGCAGTGAACAGGATAGTCTAAAAGTGTAATCATGGGACGTCAAGAATTGTGTGGATTGATGTTATGGGCTGCTGAACCCCTACTCAGACCAGACCGCCCCTGAAGTGGTTCAAGCACAATACTGGCATTCACGTAGCCATAGTTAGGATCGTGTTTCGATAGGAAAATAATTTTTGGGCGCTGTTTAATGAATCTTAATGAAAACTTCCCAAAAAGTAATTCCACTTCCGCTCGCTCCTTGAAAGTTCAGCGTGATCTGCAAAGCTGGAGCAGAGAAAAAGGGGGGGTTCCCAAAATGCGTTTTCCCCATTCATTTTTCCATTGGAAAATTGACCAGCAATATTGCAAAATCTTCTGAACAGATCTCCCCCAAATTTGGCAGAGAGCTAGATCCTGGTTCAAGAGGCACACTTTTTCTGAGTTGGTGTAAATATGTTCAGTCATCTTTGAGACAGTAAGCCTCAAAATGTGAAGATATTTCATTCAGCAGAAGATCTGTGGATCGGCCAAATCTCAAGATGAGATCTGATTGGCTACCACCAAATCAAAAATGATGTGGCGGCATCCCTCTTTGGACTCGGGACTGAGTCTTAGAACAAACATAAAAAAAAAAAAAGGTCCTGGTGCCCTAAAGTAACTATAACTCACACCCTTGCAATGCACTGCTATTAACCCCACATATTACATCACTTATGACATGTTCTATGACATCATTGATAACATCACTACAACATTTGAAAGGACATAATTGATGGCAAGACTGTGCATTTTAAGGCCACTGGTTATAGTTATTTTAGGGTATGAGTTATAGTTACTTGCAAAAACTATAACAGATAAAATTCAGTTGTTTTGTTAACTTAAAACGGTATGTTTCAAATGACTTTTTCACATAACTATAACGTCTGTTTAAGCTTTGTTTTTTTCAGTGACTAAATATATATTTTAAACAGAAAATATTTTCATGGATATTAGAGTTGTTAAGAAATATCTAAAAATGGATTGTTGCAAAGAACGCATTTCAATATTATTTTCTCATTTACTATTGTTGCCTGATAACAAACTGTAAACACGTAAGAATTGTATTTAAAAGTATGAAAAGTTTAAATAGACTTTTAGATTTGCAAAAATCGCCATGCTGTAGAAAAGAAACTTATGAACTGAGCATCAGAATATCTGAGGAGGCTTGGCCAGTTTAGAAACGAGAAAGAAAATATTTTGAAAAGTGTGGTATTGTCAGGGTTTAGGGCCTGGGCATCCAGTTGTTAAAAAAGACAAATGATGGAAATACAATCTTGTCAATTGATAGAGACATGGTAGATTAGTAAAAGGCACAGAGTGGGACCAATAGCTGGATCCAGTAAGAATCTGGTCTCCCCTAAAATGTATCAAAGTTGGTTAAAGTATGTGGCAGTGAATGAACGCTTTTGACAGCAATTATGTAGTATGCTCTACTTCTCCAAAGTTGTTTCTAGGTTCTGATATTACCCTTTCAGAAGCCAAGATTCTCAATAGCTTTATGGTCCTTTTGACCTTTAAGGTTTGCATGGGACCACGTTCTCAGAGATGAAACAAGTTGTTTATAAGAAATGCTACACATAGTGTGTTTAGGTGCAGCACAAATTAACTCTTCAATAGTACTTAAGTATCATGTCTCAATGGAGATGCTTCACTTTGTCCTTCATTAAACAGAGGTGCAAAACATGTTTGCAGAACATATTTTAATATATTTTTGTGTCTTTCTCTCACTACTACAGGATTGCACTGTATATGAAACAGAAAATAAAATACTTCATGTGGTAAGTCATCATTGTCATTTACATATTTCTTATTATTGTTTTAAAATGCCTTGTTAAGCGCAGTTGGTTAGTCTTCTACTAACACTATGAATAGATGTTGTTGTTTTCGTACTATGTTTAAAATAAAATCTTCATGCACTGACAAAGTCCATTTAAGACTATCGCAGCAATATGCCAAACATTGAACAATATATGTGATCGGTGATCATCATAAATGGGAACATAAACGGCAGCATTTATTGGAATCAATACATTTGTCATCTTCATTTGAAACTAAGCAATAGATTTCTAAGGCACCTTGTTAACATATTCTTAATATGTGTTAACAAACCAATGTTGATTTAACATTTGTAAAGTTTAAAATATATTTCTTTAAAATGGGATTTAAAAAACAAATAAATGTACTATAATTAGTTTTCTACAAAAACATGTAATCTTTTGTGTAGCAGATTGGAATGTAGTAGTCATCACCAGCTTCCTACATAAGTTCTTAAATGTTTTAACAGTAGATTAATTTGCCCCCGAAAAAAGGGGAATACACCATCTTTCACCTGAAATTGTCATCATGAGGGTACTAGTTTCCGATACAATGCAACAAAGTTAAAATGACTGTTTTAATTTAGTAAACACGCAGCTTTGTGTGCCCCCGGGGCACTTTGGTATTACAGAAGGGGGCGCAGACGCTTCTGCGTCCCCTTCAGTAATAACGATAGTGCTGCCGCACTTAAAGCACCAGCACTACCTTCAGGGGGCATTTCTTCGTTTGCATGAAGGCGTGCCATATGCAAATTAGGGAATTCCTTTGCCTCTGTGCCCACGCCGTATTACCGACCCTGGCGCAGAGGCAAAGACACTCTTAGAAGGCACACTCACAGCATGCCATCTAAAAGGTAGCACACTGTGAGTGCGCCCCATAAGAACAGCCCTCTAGAGGAGAATTAGAGGGTCCTAAGGATCCCCCAGACATCCCCTTGCAGGCAGGTGCTGTCACAGACTGCGCCCGCCCGCAAGGGGATCTCTAATTCCCTTTCAAAGTGCAGGCGGGTGCCGCCTGCACTGTAAAAACACAGAGTGGCTGCAATCAGCTGATCCGTGCTTTCACATGAATGCGCTGTCCCGGGGCAGCGCGAGGGCAAGGCTGCCCTGTGGGCAGCGCGTTCACCATAATAGGGCGCATTTTCATGGTTTGCACCAGGCGCACCTTTTAATAGGTGCACCAGGCGCAAACAATGAAAATACGTAAAACGTCCGCTAAAGGAAGAGTTCTCCACTCCAAAATATACAATATTTTGGTGCCATCAGGTGCACATACCGTTCTGGCCTATATTAAAGTCTTAACAGCCTAATAAATTGATAAATCCTGACCAAAAGAAAAAAAGACTTTCCCCAGATAAAATGCCACTGGCATGTATTTTTGCAGATGCTGCTCTGTCCAGAGAGGCACAACATCAGTCTTCACCACTAAAGTAAACTGCCACCACCAAATTATAGCACTCAAGTGGATCGTTCAGCCCATGGCTTATTTATTAAGTCCTTATTTCCAAAACTATTCTGCCTCAATATGTCTCTATATAATAACCTAAGCCCACTGCTTTTTAAACTTGCTCAGTACAAACACATATTATCAGCTGTATTTGTCATCTCTACCAAGCAGCATTATTGGTCTACTTGTATCCTCACATGTTGAAACAGTGTTTTCCTAACTTGATAGTTACTTTTCATGCGATCATCCCCATACTAACGTTGGCCGCATTCAATAGAATAAATAATGTTAGTGGCATTACTCCTGATATGTTTTTCCAAGCACCAGACTTTTCTGCCCTAATGATATTGACACCAATTTTGCTTGTGTTCCTTTTCGCACTATCCAATTGATGCATGGTAAACCCCATGGGCCTCATTTATGAAAAGTGACGTATCGCTGTGAGAAAACAGCGATGCGTCACTTTTCATTGCGCCCTCCGTGCGACTCCCATGATGCGTCATATTTACAGTATGACTCATCATGTCGCAAGGAGTTACAGATATGTCAGTATTTCTGATGTATCTGTAGGCGCACAAATGACGCATTGATGGAGTATGTCAAAAAAGTGTCGCAACTCTAGCAATGGGTCATTACAAATGGGCAAGTCCCATGTTAAATTTGCTTGCGTCAGTCTTACGCCTACCATGAGGCAGGCGTAAGATATTGACACATTTGCGCCCTATAAATGGCGCAGTGAAATCTCATAGATTTCACTGACGCACTTCTACAACCCTTTCTTGCGTCGGAACCCCCCTGCATACATTCTACCTGGCGCAGGTATAATATGGCGCAGGGGTTTACAAAGTGACGCATCTACCTAGATGCGTCACTTTGTAAATATGATGCAAGATGGCGCATTTTTGGTCACAAAAATTGACGCATGGTCAGTGCGAAAGTGATGCAAGGCCTCATAAATAAAGCCCCATATGTGGGGAATCATTGCTGAAAATTATATCATGATATATTATTGCAGAAATTGGGCTATTGGTTGAGAAGGGTGGAAGCTCCACCCAGGTAACAACCACAATCCTTATCAGGGTGACCCACAAAAGTCACTAATTTAACCTATGCTTAGCCCTCTGGTAGCTTCGCACAAAGTAGTCAGGCTTAACTTTGAGGCCAAGTGTAAAGTGTTTCTACAGCACACAAACAGTAATAAAGCAAAAACACAGTGCAAGACATATCCCATGTAAATTTAGGAAAATAGAGTACATTATAATAAATGAAATGATAATAGAATGACAAAATCCAATAAGTACAACCAGAGATATTCAGTTTCAAAGTTTTAGGTAGAAACAGTGATTAAAAGCATAAAAGACCACTTGTGGTCATCTGATCATGTGAGACCAGGGGAAAGTCACAAGTTCAGGCTGACCGTGATGGACCAGGCAAGTCCCATTAAAAAACCTACCTTCTCTATGTTCTGCATGAAGAGTTTTATTTGCAGTGAAGGAAGCTGCGAGGAGAAGTGGAGAGTATCATGTTTGGTTGTCACTGTAGCGCAAAGAGCTGGCAGCTTGGGCGTGCAGTGTGAAAAGCCAATCGGGCTCCACGGACAGTCTTTGCTGGAGCTTTGCTTTGGCAGTCACCCAGGGCTGTTAAGCTGTAGCATGAAGTGTAGATCTTATGTGGCTGGGCGTCACTGGTGATTGCAGTAGCGTGATGAGTCGAGTTCACTGGAGCCTCACATTGGCAGTCATCGTAGACGGCTGAGTTTCAGAGCCAATGAGCTCATTGGTATTAACGAAGAGCCCAAAGCTTCAGGATTTTACCTTTCTTCACAGGACAAGCTCAACTGATACCAGCCAATGGTCCAGGATCTGAGAGGCACTTCTTGGGGATCAGGAAATCACTCCAGTAGAGGCAAGCAGGGCTCAGGCAGGTCCAGTTGTGGGTCTAGGCAGGTCCAGTGGAGCAGGTCAGCTGAGCAGTTGCAGGGAGGCCTCCGGAGCTTTTGGGTTAGACAAGTTAGACAGGAGTTCAGCCAACTGACCCTTGGAGTCCCTCAGGTAGCCTGGAATGAAGAGCGCAGGTCCAGTCTTACTCCGAAAGCTAGGCAGTCCTCAAGCAGCAGGGCAAACCTCTGGGGGTCAAGGCAGTCCTCAAGCAGCTGGGCATTCCTCTGGTAGCACCAGGGCAGTCCTCTGAGGAGCAAGGCAGACCTCAAGCAGCAGGGCTGTCCTCTGGGGAGCAAGGCTGTCTTTCTTCTGTATTGCCCAGGAGTGTGCTGAAGAGTGGTTATGAAAGTCCACTATTTATACCTAGTGAAAGACTTTGAAGTGGGGTTATTCCATATACTACCCCACATATGATCAGGAACATTCTTCACTTCCCTTGCCAAGGTAGATAGGCCTTACAACAGGGAAAAACAACTTTAGGGGTTTTTCACTGATAGGACATGTAAAATTAAACCCACATGTCCTACTTTTTTTCTTTTGATAACAACACTTTATTAAATTTGGGTATTGGCACAAGCAATACACACACATCACTGGCCCCCATGGGAAGCCCTCAGAGTACAGTTGTTTGACCCTGATAGTCCATGATTTCCCCCATCCCACACCAATCAGTCCCCTCATCTAACCGGTAATGTACCACCATTTCCCCCACATCATTGAGTTCCTTTTGGGTCATCCGTGTATTATTTGAAATAGGTTCTTCTAATTTAGCATAGTGATCCATGCCTGCTCTCTATTCCCCACATTTCCTACTTTTTAAATGCAATGTACCCTGCCCTATGCACCTTTAGGGCCTCCCTTATGGGTGACTTATATGTACTAAAAAGGAAAAGGAAGGGTTAGGCCTGGCAAAAGGTTTATTTTGAAAGGTCGAAATGGCAGTTTAATACTGTACTATATAGTGCACTGGCAGACATGAGACAAATTTAAAAAGGTTGCTTCGGTGGGTGGCACAGTGAGTGCTGCAGGCCCCCCAGTAGTTTAATTTATAAGCCCTTGTTCCATTTACTAGGGACTTAAAAGTAAATGAAGTGTACTAATCAGGAATGTAACAATAAGGTATAAGCCAGTTGTACCATGCTTTAGGGAGAGAGCACAAGCACTTTAGCACTGGTTAGCGAGGTGAAAGTGCACAGACTGCTAAAAAGGTTTCAGCATCGGAAAGAAAAAACCTGGGGGAGACCTTTGAAAAAGGTCCAGGTCCAACAATTATCCTTGGGTGTCATCAGATATTGTATGTTTCATGAGGCAAAATTGTATATTCCACAGGTGGAAATCCTGTGTAGCACTTATTGATGAAAATACTTTTATGCACATATTTTCCCTTCTGTTCTGATCATGATTGAGGCGCCAGAATGAATTCGCAGTTGGTGCACGATTCCCTTTTATTTGCTTGTCTAAAATACGTTTTGGCTAACCCTAGTGTTAAAGTTTTAAATACTTATCATCCCTAATGCTCTAACACATGAAAATGGACTGTCACAATAGGAAAACTTTGTTCCAATAAATCTTGCACAGAAAGAACCAAACTAATATTAGCCCACTTGCTCCTCATTGTAAGTGAAGATCTAGATTCCAGTCATTCAGCTATCAGAAGATTGAGTAGGCTTCAAAAGGGCCAGGTGTTTGCTGCATGTAATAGCTAACATACCTCTTGTAATGTTCCTTTGACAATTTGCCGCATGTCAAACCTGCTAAATGCTATTAAAGGAAAAATCCTGAAAAGTAGTAAAAATGCAGAATTTGGTGTGGTTATACTACATCCACATGTAATACCTCATTTCCCAGTCCATAGGTTGGAATTTGTTAAATGTAGGGCCTCATTAAATAACTCTGAACATTCCGGCCCTCTTGTAATTTGGGCCTTTGCATAAAATGGACAAAAGCAGTGGGTTGTAAGGTCGAAGCCAACCTTGCTAATGACTTCTTGTGGGCTTTCTGAAAGCTTCTATGGGAATGCATTTTGCCCATTGCTTACTATTGGCTTTGTGGATTGTAACTCACAATTGTTTGCTTTCTATTTGTTATACGAGTACTTGGAAGCAGAAAGTAAACAAGGCATGCTCATGGTAGTGGCGAACCTCAAGCTGAACAAATATTAGTTGAATATTTATAAAATACACTCAGAACTGCATAGTGTGATATTCCAGTGCAGCGTGGGTAACCAAGCAGTCCATACACTCAGTAGCAGTTGCCCAAGTGGGCACTGAAGCCTGAGGTGCCCTTCTGCAGAGGTTTAATCAAAAACAGTGTTTAATACTGCCACTGGTGGCTAAATTGCTAACCAAGTCCTTCTACATGTATGCCTTATCATCTTCTGGACCCAGTCTCATGAGTTACTGTTATGATACTAAATGCACCTCATACTGAATAAACTCCCAAAAACTAAATTGGCAGCCTCTACTATACATAAATCTGATGAATTTAATGAGCCGAGACATCAGGTTGCAAGGTATAGTAAATCATATAAAAGGCAGTTTTTGGAGATCTGATATTTGAAGACAATTTAAACAGGCAAAACACACGGCAAAGTTTCATCTGACCATACAGAGAAAAGACAGAATGCAATGCAATCCTTAATCTTTTGATTATTTCGAAAATAATCCATTGGTCTGAAGTGTTCCCCCACAACAAATCTTGATCACCAAATCAGAAGATCTCTTGAAGGCCTTTGAAAAAACAGTTTATAACACACAAACAGGCATAGAATGATGATGAATTTATGCCCATATTCAATATGTACCAAGATCGATTAAGGACATTTAGGAAAAAAAGGTCCTAAGTAATTCAAAGACATGAATGCGTAGTGATACTCTTGTACAATAACCTGTTTTAAATCAACAAAACTCGTAGACATACTCTCAAAGATTTTCATGCACTGACTCACTGCTTACTGAATCATCTATAGTGAAGATACCCTGAGACATAATTTATCATAGTTCAAACCAGAGCTTCTGCAACTTTCCTCTCAAAACTTTCCATATTTTTGTGTTCTAGTCTACCGCATTCTACAAGGACATTCCTCTCTTCTAAAGCAGCTTCTCTCTGTAGTCCTCTTGATCTGGGATTTATAGTAATTTCTTGTCCTCTAGATATTTTCAAAATTCTGGCATATGCTGCCTAAACTCTTGAGGGCTTCAGCAGAGGAAATTAAGTAGGATGCAGCACTTTAGTTCTAATTCAAGAGAAATCTAAAACAAGGACTACCATGCTCCCGTACACTTATGGAGCAATCAACGTGTTTTTGTTCCATGGTTGTGTTTTGAATGTTATGCTTTCCTTTTTTCTTTACTTGTATTTATTTGTAGCCCTCATGTATTTATTAGGTGTTCATTCATTGTGCGAAAAACAAACTACCAAAAGCAGCAAAAATAAATTGTCAATGTTTTCTTCACACTGAAAATATCCTCCTATGGAGTACCCCCTTTCACTGCACACTTCTCTGTTTTGAGATTTCATTTCTATTGTCACTGCAAAATGAGTCTACTCCGCCTTTGAAAATCAAGAACAAATCTAAAAACATTTTTGGGATTGAAAAATACCTGCAAGATGTTGGTGAATGCCTACAATTGTATGAGCATGTGGATGTTGACCAACATTTGCTGTTGGATCCAACCAGGAACACCCAAAAGCTAGCCTAGTTAATTAGCATACTCGTACAGAAATTCAACTATATTGTCTTAATTTTTGTGTTGCTCTCCCAAATAAGGATTACTGTGCATCAATTTGTGCTTTTATGTGAGACTCAAGCCTGTATTATTTGACATATTCTCTAGGTTTTCAAACTTAAGCTACATTTTGCCCCTTAATTTCTTAATCCTCTCTTTTCACAAGATTTCAAATGAACTTTTACTGTCCAATACACTGCCCTTGGAGAACTAGATTATATTGGCATTTGAGTATGAGTTGTTTCTTTTGCCAGAAACAAGATTAATTATATTTTACCTAACCAAAGAAGCACATCAAATGGAGAACCATTGTGTATTTCCAATGCTTCATCAAACATATGCATGACATCCTTATATATATATATATTATCTACTGGCGGTCGCCAGTAGATAGTTATAGTTAGGACCTATTTTCCATAGGAAATCTGCAACATTCTATTTGGGAAAACGTTGACGAATCCTCACCAGCTCCGCTCCGCTCCTACCCTGAAAGTTTTTATATATATGGATAGATATAGATATAGATATACAGATATATAGATATAGATATATATATATATGTTTGCGGTAATAGTTCTAATTCACATTGTAAGATTTCAACTCCAGTTGGTGGTGCTACTTCTTATTCAAGAATGAAGTAGAGTTCTTCAAGGAAATGGGAAATGTTCTTGGAAGGACCCAAGCTGCAACATTTATGCAATTGTTACCAGCACTCACACTTGTGTAGGGTGTGCAGCCCGGAAATGCATGAACATAAACTCTGTGGTAACACCAAGGACAAGTGGAAACCTTATAATCCAGCGTACCCAACTATTTCAGCACCTAATAAATGTATTGGTTATGTTACTCACAGCTACCACATTTTTTTATGTAGACTTTGGCCCTAATTACGATACCAGTCGGATGAGTGTCCAACCGATATTGTTGCAGTAATGGGACCGCCCCACAAGGAGTAGGAGGTCCCACCCGCCGCATTAAGATGTGACCTGCAGCATGGCGGTTGGAAACATGTCCTTCACTAATGCGGCATGTGCTGGTGGTCAGACAAGGGTTGCAGCACAAGCCGCAATACTAAAGGGTGTGTAAACAAATATCTATGCACCACGTGCCAGGCACCACATGGTTAATGGGTGTTTGGGGGGCACCAAAGTCTGTTTCCGACAGCCTTTCTATGGCGGTCGGACCACCATAGGAAGGCTGTCTGAAAGGGACATCGTAATCTCTAGGTCAACGCCCCCCTGTAGGGTATTACTTTCCGACTGACGGTCAAACGGGCTCCTTGAGCCAATCGGAATCATCTGTTGGCTCCTCAGCACGCTGCCTATGACCGCCATGCATCACAATGCGACGGTCTGACCACCGCACCAGATGTTGGTCAGTCCGCAACAGAAGCTCTATCAGTTACGATCTGACCAATATCGTAATTAGGGCGTTTGTGAGCTGTAAAACACATAAATCGTTGGTTTCAGCCAAGCTACACCATTTTTTGTTTGATTCTTAGCCATACTAGTGAGCGTAAGAGTGACTGTGCAGGCTTCTATACATGATATATCTATGTCATATAAAGCACTTAAATCTGGAGAAAGGCTTGAATCCAGGAAGATCCCATGTTAACTTGAGATTATCGTATTCAGTGTGTGGTGCCTGCAAATCATGCATCCATTGTTTTTCTAACATTTTTGAGTGTCATATATTATTTCAGATACTTGAAGCAACCCGTTTACAGTTCTGTTGACTCTGAGAAATATCGTTCTTAGGGGTAGGGCTTCTAAGAATAGAGATAAGTATTCTATATCTATTCCACGTAATCTCTGTGGTTTGTCTTTGCTTAGAGAAATCCCTACACTGTGAGTTAGCTTTTATTCTTGGATTTGTTTTTAAAGTAAATATATTGACCAGTGTACAATTCTGAGCAATGATAATGAGTAAATTGCTGATATTTGAAACAAGCCCTACATTGTGGAAAGAAATGAATCAGGATTTATAAAGCACGGCTAATCACCCGGTAGGATATCTAGGCACTTGCAAAGCCCCGAGAATTATTCGAACAGCCAGGTCTTGAGGGCCATTTGGAAATACGGAAGCCAAGTGATGGTCTGGAGGTGCCTTCTAGGTCTTTGCTGTGATGTGGGAGAAGGAGCAGCCTCCACTTCTGCGGGGTGTATAGGCAAGTGAAAGGGAGGTGGAGTGTAGTCTTCTCGATGGTTGGCGGAAGTTCAGTGGGTAATGTAGGCGGGTCCTTGATTGTGTAGAGCCTTGTGTGCGTGGGTCAGCAGCTTGAATTGGCATTTCTTCTCTACGGGGAGTCAGTAGAGTTTCCTGAGGGGGGGTGTGATGTGGGTTCATGGGGGAATGCCAAGGAGGAGACTGGTTGCAGCATTCTGTATGGTCTGAAGTCTCTATAGAAGGTGTGCGACGATACCTATGTAGAGGGCATTGCCAAAGTCCAGTTGGCTGGTGATGAAGGGTGTGCAGACAGAATATCGAGTTGGAAATGTCGAACTACCGAAATATCGAGTCAGAAATATCACCTGCGCCATCACTTCTTGTCACGAGCACAAAGTGCACTAAGTCTTGTAGGGTTGCCTCTGCATTTTTTGCAATACAGTGCTGATATAACTGTCCTGTTTAACTTTTTCTAAATATATGATGCCATGAGCACATTCAACAAATAACTCAGAGTCTCTCCCTTTTGTTCGCTCATTGTAATGTCTTGTACATACATATATATCAACTTCTACTGAATCCAGTTGAGATATTGTTGATACTTGCATTGAACTCACCCAGATCACAACTTGGTCTATGGGTTACACTCCTGTGGCGTTTTACTACTTTGGTGCTACCTTTGGCATGCCTGCGGCATGGTCCCGCTGTGGCCTGCATTAAGTAGGTCCTGCGGTCGGCAGGGCTGCTGTTGACAGAAAGAGTGGTGAGTGGGAAAATCCGGTCAGGAAAACCTGGGCAGCTGCAGTGTCACTGTATCAGTCTGGAACAAGCAGAAACTAGAGGCCACAGGCACGTCACAAGCTAGGTGTCAAGGTGCCTACTGATGTGGTTGTGCTGTGGCCTGTATTAAGCAGGTTCTGGTGTGGGTGAGGCTTCTGTTGATGGGAAGAACAGTGAGTGGAAAAAAACGGTAAGGAAAACCCTAGTGGGAAAACCCAAGTACCTGCGGTGTCACTGGATCAGTCTGGAACAAACAGGAACTGGAGGCCACAGAATAGTGGCAAGCTAGGTGTCTAGGGGGCATATTATCAAGACAGGCGATAAAATTATTGCCGCTTTAGCGGCAGAAAACTGCCGCTAAAACGGCGATAATGGGCTTGATAAAATGCTCCATGGAATTCCAATTGAAGCCCATGTTAGATGTCCTTCACATCTAACCTGAGCTTCAATTGGAATTCCATAGAGCATATTATCAAGCCCATTATCGCCATTTTAGCGACGGTTTTCTGCCGCTAAAGTGGCGGTAATTTTATCGCCTGTCTTGATAATATGCCCCCAGGTGCCTAAATTATCATTATTTCAAACTCAAAATAGGTTAGTTGAATATTTCATGTCAAGATTAAACACACCCTAAGGCAAATCATATCATACATTCTGACTTTTATAATGATTTGTTCCTATTTGCTTAAGGGAGTCCCGGCTCGGAATTCAAGCTATGTATAGTTTTCGACCCAAGATGACAAATATAGTTAACCCCTTTAATGCCTCCATTGGCAAGTACTTTTCCATAGCAATACTTCTTCCTTTTCACTTCCATCAATTTTGGGGGTGTTCATAAAAGTAAAGGAAACAGTTTCCTGAATGTGCAGAAATATTTTGAGCATTCTTGCCCTGGGTTGCCCTCTATTCATCCTGGAAGTAGATTTATGCATATGAAAATCTTTGTGTGAGTAAATCTTTTTAGGAGTTTTAAACCACCTTTTCTGAATTGCATAACTGGTTTGGCACTAGCACAAATGTTTTTGTGCATTTGAGTTTAACTGACTGGCAAAAATAGGTTAGTGATTCATTCCCGGGTACAGTGAAATTGATTGAGTTCCAGGTCTGTAAAAAGGCGAGCGGAGAACAATGTACAAAAGAAGTGTTTGGGTTCTGTAAAGATTCCGTTCTGAAGAATAAATTGACCATCTGCATTAATGAAGTGCATGTACCCAGTGGGAGGCAATGCATTACATGTCTCGCGATGGGTCAGTAGCTTTCATGAATTTAACTAGGTGCAGCAAATTGACAATTTACAATTATGCGAGATCTTGGAATCCATCACTGCGCCCTTGGTGTCAAACAGAAAGGGCACTGGTCCCTGCGTTGGTCACGACGGTAGAGAATCCAGTAATTAGGTCATCTATCTGCAAAAATTCTGTTTCTTTCTTTAGACTAAGCCGTTTCCCCTTTCCAAAGCAGGAAATAACTAGGCAGCTATTCTTTGGCTGTGATAGGAGAGAGGAGGACCGGGCACAAATGGCCTTCCTAATTCATGATAAACTTTCTATAGCTATTTAATATTCCAAGACACTAATATCAGAGTTAATTATGTTTGCAAAGATTATGTGGGTCGCTTCCCCGGGGTTTTCACAGGAGAATATACAGAAATTAGAAAGGTCTGTTTTTTCCCATTTTAGAGAGGTGTAAATAGCAATGGAGATGTGCCTGGCCTTACAGGTAATCTGAGTACCCGCATAAAAATGTAGGAAGTGAAGCAAGAAACATTAGGTACATCCCTAGCAAAGCAATCCCCAAATTGTGCCCATACTGTTTTGCAAGTGTGTGCAAACATAAATATGTCCATTATCGGGTGTGCACAGCCTGGTAAGCACCTGTGAATACCATCATTGAATCCTGGCCATTTCGAGGTTTACACAGTTGCTGCTGCTGCAGACACACCATGGTTAAGCGAACAGAACTATTAGTGAATCTGTGACTCGTTGTAATGTTCTATATTTTTCATTGCATATGTATGTCTAGCTATGAATTCTAGATTATTTTAAGCATTATTTTATGAAGATTAGATTCCAAAATGAGGATACTATCTCAGTGCAACAAGTACAGCAAGTAATATTTTGATGATTTGTCAAACTCCAATCGCATGCAAGACAATGAGGGGCACAGAAGGGCCCAAAATAAGTGCTCTGGTGGCTTTTAACACACACATCCTTTACCTAACAACTCATTCGTTAGTCTACATGATGTTTTATGTATGCATATTCTCTTACTCAGTATGAAATTGTTGCAATAAAGTACAGTGCCACTAGATGAAGAAGCGCTTTATAAAAACATTAGAAGTTGTTTTAATACAAGCAAAGAATGTAAAATGGTGAAATACACAGCTTGATCCAGCCAGACGTATTTTTAGATCGAGCATCAGTGTGCATACGCTGTCTGCAAGACCTGTTGTAGTCAGTATATGGCATGTAACTCCCCCTGCTGCATATCATAGGTTGACTCCTGCGTCCGCTTTCTTTGTGCTGGCTTCTCATTGGTTGGTGCTCCCAATACATGACTTCCGTGTTTCGTTTGGGTGCACCGGCCAACTACAGTTTCCTTACGCTCTACGGGTTAATGTGTTCCTTTTGAGACTACATTTTTTATTTCCTGCTTGGGACATCTGAACCAATCAGCAGCTATGCATGGTAAAATAATTTTTTTATTTCCTGGTCGGTACATCTGAACCAATAGGCAGCAATGCGTTGCACACAAGGAAAGCTTTTTTATTACCTATTGAAGTGCTGCTACAAGGCTGGGATGGCGAGGCTCTGGTGAAGCAGATGTGTCTGCCTCCTCACCATGTGCTTCATGCAGGAGCTCACGCAGCCTTGCTCCATGCTGTTCCCATTGGGGATATCAAAGACTTTGAGGTGCGATGCTAGTTTGTTCCTTCCACCTGGTGGTGGAAACATTAAAATGTGGGCATAAATAAGTGACAAATAGAACATAGTGAAAATAATCTACTATACATTGGATGGTTAAGAGGATGTGGTGTTTTGTTGCTGTTAGTTCCAGGATGTTTTTGCATTTACTAACACTGCTCTCAAGTAGGATCACCGTCTCTAAGCTGAAACAAGTGTGCCAACTTCTAGTTTACAGCAAAACACACAAGATGATGGATGGAATGTTGCACATTGGCAAAACATTCACCCCCAGTCACAGATCTGGGTTTAATCCATCGTTATTTTGCTCACTACGCCACCCCAGTTCAGACATGGCCATATGCAAATCAGTCTTGACCCTGTGCCTCATGGGAACAGTCCAGCCCGAACTGCCAAGCCAGTGACTGGGGGTGAATGTTTTGCCAATATGCAACATTCCGTCAATCATCTTGTGTGTTTTGCTGTTCGCCCTATGTGGGAAGGTCCTGTGCTAACTACGCCACTGGAGTCAAGCTATCCTGGCTGAAGAGGGGTGAAACCCCTAAACCAATCCTAGGATGCTTGATTCCAGTCCAGGGAAGACATGGCTTGGCAGTTCGGGCTGGACCGTTTCCATGAGGTACAGGGTCAAGACTGATTTGCATATGGCCATGTCTGAACTGGGGTGGCGTGGTGAGCAAAATAACGATGGATTAAACCCAGATCTGTGACTGCGGGTGAATGTTTTGCCAATGTGGAACATTCCGTCCATCATCATGTGTGTTTCACTTCTAGTTTACAGCAGTGTGTTTTAGAGGTGGACAAGCCAATAAATTAACAGGGCGAGCCGAGCCAAGGCCAAGGGTGAAACTTGTCTCTAAGAGCCCGCGTACGAACCTAGCCCTTGAAATATTTTCATGTAAATCATGCCACAAAGCTTGAGTAAATTATAATAAAACCTTTTCAAAATTACTCTAATTTATGGAAGCATTGACATTAATATGTTCCATTATATCACTCCATTGAGAGGTGTGGCTCACTGGTTAGAGGCGGCAGATCCGTAAGCAGAGAATCGGCCAGGGACCAGGGTTCAATTCCCGACGCGGCAGGGTCGTGGACCAGCGTAAATACGGACTCGATAATTCTCGCCTCGGTACCTACTCTAACCAGGAACACACTCGGCAACTCTGGGCATTAGCTTGCCTCATCTCCACAACGGCCCCACACATTCGCCGGGGATGCCTGGTTTCACCTTGGAGATACCCTGGAGGGACCATCTCACAGGGATAGCCAGGACGGGTTCCCCAGCGGTCTACAGCGCCAGGACACCTCAGGGCAGCAGTGCGCTTTACAAGACACATACATTTACATACATACATTTACATTGAGAGATACTTACTAAACGTTACATAAACTTTGAACCGTTACTGCTCCCGCCCAGGCAAAAATGCCATTAGTAAACCATGAGCCACCGCTGTCACGTGCACCCTGTAAATCACCTAGATTCTTATAGATTTATTTTTTTTAAACAAAAGTTTATTGCCTTTTATAAAGTTTACATCAAACACCTGTACGGTACCAGTATACATTGGTCTGGAGCGGGCAATACAACCCATTAGACATGTTGATGCTGTTGATGTCCACACTGTACCCTGTCTGTGCAGGATAACTGGGAAGATCACAGTATTCCCCTTAGCTATGTACTACGCACTTGTATATACCCCCCTCCCTCGCTCCCGACAATAAGATTTCAACCACAACGACCCCCGCCCCCCCACCCCACACTGCTGTCTCCCTTGAATATCGTTCAGATCAATTAGCATGCTCCCTGGTATTCCAAACGTGGATAGTGATGTTGCGCCAGAGCCTTCTGTTGTGACCCCCTTCTGCACCTGTGTGTGTCGATGCTAGGAATCGCTCCCATTCTCGCTTTTCTATTGGGGTATCCCACCTTAACCTGGTCGCTGGGGATGCTCTACGTGTTGAATTTTCTCTGGTGGAAGCCTCAGAGTCCCTGCCCAGTCACCTAGATTCTTATAGATAGTACAACATTCTAGTCTATTGAATCAAACGCATTTCGTTTTTGTACAGCTTGAGTTCCTAACTCAAATATTTCGTTCATATGAGGTAATGAAGAAGAATAGGTGAGAAATATTTGCTTAAGATCTTACAATTTGGTTAAAGTAGGAAGCCAAGATTAATCCCTTGTTTTTTGGATTTACTTCCAACAAATCAGCCACTAAATAGGGATGTATTAGTCTCTCCTTTTTATCTCAATTTATACTGCTTTGCTGTCAACTCTGGATTAGTGTAGAGTGTGGGGGGGGGAGGCAGAAGCCACATGAAAGCTGGGCCTGGAGCAGAGCCAGAGACAGGCATCAGGCTCGAGCTTCCAGACCGTGGCTCGCCCACCTCTAGTTTGATTGTTGTAGTTTTGTTGGCTGCTTCTGCTGTGTGTCTGTTGTATGTTGAGTTTTAACGGGGAAACCCACATAAAACTGCTATGACCTGGGTCATTATACAGTACAATCAAAAAATGGTCGTGGTAGCAGTTATCAATAACAAAATTTACACAAGAACATTCACCACTCGTTGCTTTTTGTGATTACTGAATCATATTTAATAAACAGATTCAGAAAAAGGTTGAAAATGCATCAAATGTGATATTAAGCCAAAGCATTTGTTGGTGGCAACGCAGTTGCTCCAATCAATTTCAGTATGATAGATAATTACAATGCTCTTTGGGTGAAGGAAAAAGGGAAAAGTCGGGTAGGTGGTGGTGAATCAGTGAGGGACAGGGTAAAGGTATGGTGACATAAATACATCATTATTGCATAGGTTACAACCTTTACAGCCTAATGTAGGTCAATAGTTCCTAAGTGTATACATAGCTCATCTGTACATATTGTTTGTCAGGGTCAGTCCTTTGAGCTTGTATAGTGGTTATATGTTGTTGACGTTTCGACCCCTTGAGGTAAAGGGTTATTTATGTCCTCACGGTGGGGTCTTCATCAGGACTGAGAAGAGAACCTGTGAACAATCATAAACGTGTGTAAGAAGAGTGGCGATGAATAAACGTGGGTGAATGTTCAGGGGAATAGGATACTTAACCTACTTATGTTGGCACAGTGTAATCCAGGTCAAGTAGAGCTCAGATGTAGCTGTGTCTTTAAAGGCAGCTCACGAGGTTGATGAATCTCTTGTGTAATGGAATCAATCGGCACCCACTCTAAAGGAGAGAGAGAGGGTTGTCAGGGTACTACTCAATGAGGAAAGCAGATAGTCAGGCTATGCACAGGAGACTTAATCGAAAGGGAGGGGGGATTGGGAAAGCGCACAATACTGGTGGGGTATTGGGGCTCCGATAGAAGGTCAAGGGGTAGGAAGACTTTTTCAGTACCTGGTCAAGGTGGATTGCGTCGCAGCGCTTTTCATGTGAAGTCTATTCTGGGCGTTCGAGCACCACAATGTGGGTGGGGAGAGAGAGAAACCCATTAAAAGCACTCGTAGGCCATAGGGTGGCAGTAATGGTAGCTTTTGGGCCTTGTTAAAAATTATGGTGAGCGCACGATATACATGTGAGGCCTAATCCGGGCGTTGGAGCACCACATTGTTAGGGAGGGGAATCCTTACATGATCCTTACAGCGAGCACACGATATCGATGGGAATCAGAGCTCGGGTGAAGAGGTGTCTGTTGTAAGCATTGCTTTTAACACTGGCGTTGTTGCATGCCAGACTATTTTGCCACCCACATGGAAAAAGGGGAAAACCCAGCAACAAACTAGCATTGTATGCAGCCATCTTCAACAGATGAAGGAGCCTCTATTTAGCCAATGGATATAAACCTTTTAAAACAATGACGCTTTAAAGTTTTATATCACTCATTTTATTAGTTATCAATTTGTTGATGCCCTATGATTCACCTTCCATATAATCTTGAGTTGTGTGAGTTTCAGGTGAAAACTTCTCCTCTGCCAAAGGTGGCGTCAACATCTTTGTGAGCACGGATGTCCCTTGTTACATTTATGCAGTTGTAAAACTGTAAGCCTTCCCAAGCGTGCGAGTTCACCCCTGCCTTAAGGCTGTATTATGCTTCATCCCCCGTTCAAACATTCAGGGCACACAGTTTGTGGTGCATAAATGCAGCAGTTTATTACACAACATGGATCATACATATCAAAACTTCCTGGTTGGTCATTCGCGACCCATGTTTATTTGTTACATGTTTCAATTCTTGCTTATACATTGTTCCAATGTTTTCTCTCTGTTACTGGCTGACAGCACTGACCTTGAGCTGTGCCCCTTTGCAGGTGTCTCAAGCTTTGCAGGTTCTAGGCTTACCTTGCTACCGACCTTGTGGGCGACCGTCAGCCCCGCCCCAGGCTGCAAGTACCGTTCCGCTTCCCTGGACCCTTGCTGGCAATTCGCCTGCTCCCCCCATGTCCCTGCCATGTTGCATTCCAAGGACAATGGTTGAGCAGGGCATCTATTCTTGCTGTCATTGTGTGCTGGTATCTGCTCCCCCTGTGTCCCTGCCATGAGGCATCCCAAGGATACCGATTGAGCAGATCTTCTACCTAGGTTCCTCTTCTGGTTCTCTTTCTGTGCTGCCTCCGCCTTTCCCCTTTCCCATGCCCCCCTTCGTCTGCAACTAGCACCTTCTTTCTGGTGTGGGTGGGTAGGTTCCAATGTTGCAAGGCGGTGAGTTCAGCTACGACCAAGAAGGTGGCCCCCTGCCCTCATATGACCCCCTTGGCCGCCCGCCCCCTGTTTCCATTGGGCGGTTCATGTAATTTAAAAGACGTGTCCAATCAAATAGTGTCTTTTCTCGCGGGCATGCCCGCAGTCCTTCCGGTGTTTCCAATGCTGGTAGGGGTTACCTGCAGGCCCCTATCCGGTCCTGCTTGCCTCCCCCGGCCGGCTTCCTATTGTTGCGTTACGTGTCTATTTGGAGTGTTTCAGTGGCATCAATCCTTCCCACTAGTCAGCGCTGAAAATGGAAAAATGCATCGTTGTGGGAGCAGAAAGGGGGTGGGGTACGGCAGTCGACTTAGGCATTCATATTTTTTTGGCTGAGCGTCAGGGCAGCAGTGCGCACATGTCTTATAGACACACAGTGCGCACAGGGCTAGAGAGGTGTTAACTATTCACTCCCACAAACACAAATCTAGTTTGTGCCACCGTCGGGACAGTATGCATTCTCACTTTCACATACTCAGTGCATGCAGGTATACTGAATGGGTGCAAATCAAGCACCCTGTGTGCCCCGCAATGGCAGGTACACACACTGTATGTTATATACACAGTGTATGCACAGAGCGCTAGAGAGGTGTTAACTCACAAGCAGAAACCAATTTGTGCCAGTGTCATGAATGTATGCACCGCCATATTCGCGCACCCAGTGTATGCAGGTATTGTGCGCAAACCAAACACCCACTGTAGGTGGTACTTGATCGGTTTTCCAGGACTGCAAAACAAGGGATTTGGCTATTAAAGAGGCTATGAAAAGGGACTCGTCATATGGAGTATGGTTCACAGAACAGCCTAGTACAGGAATTAAATCGTCAAATATTATAGTGACTTTGAGCTCAAGGGAGAGGTATTTTTCAATTTCCTTCCAAAATGGCTGGATTTTAGGACAATCCCAGACAATGTGTTTCCAGTTCCCTTTCCCCTCACACCGGAAACATTTATCAGCAACTAGGGGGAAGATACTATGGAGATAGGAGGGAGTTCTATAAATCAACCATTTATTGTAAAATTGCATGCGTCTAAAATTCGCGCCATGGAAAATTGTTTTATTAAATTTATTTATCTTATCCCATACAAGCTTGTTGATTTCAATATATTCCCTCTTTTTCCACCTCTCAATGATCCTACTGGAGAGTACCTGCCCTTTGTCCTCTTTTAATAATTTAATCCAGAAACTCATCTTTTTTTGAATTTTATTATTCAAAGCTGTCGAGATATTTTCTTTGTGGTATAGATTTCCTATATCCAACTCTCTAAGCCTTGGATTGAACATACAGAAAGACCAATTTAAGGTGGAATGATGATGATGTACCTGTCTGGAGATTTAATCCCATGACTTCCACCTATTTCCGGTGAGGAAGTCTTCAATCTTCACAAAGCCATTTTCTTTCCAGAGATTTCATATTTTACTATCCATACCTCCCTCTTCTCCAAAGTTAAAGTTGTTCAAATCCGTCGTATTACTTATTCTAGGAATAGAGTAAAATTTAAAAAACTGAGTTTTCTGTTTGAAAATCCACTGAAGGGACTTGTAACGAACTTTCTTTGGGTCTTTTATGATTCTAATCGGATCAATTATTTTTACTTCTGACAACATCTTCATCATAAACAAATTGTCTGCTACGATAGTGTCTGAAAAAAAAAACCTAAAACTGTGGTGTGCAAAGGATGCAAAATAATATTCTCTAATATTTGGAAGGGACAACCCTCCTTGTGCAAAAGGAAGGTATAAAGTGTCGCGTGCAAGCCTAGGAGATTTTTTAGCCCAGAGAAAAGAGGAAATCAGGGCATCCACTTTATTAAAAAAGGAGACCTGCATTGCGCAAGGTATGGCGTCGAACAAAAAATTAAAAAGAGGTAAGACCGACATTCGTATTAATACTGCTCGCCCCATTAAGGTCAGGGGTAATAAATTCCAACGATCTAAAAGAGACCCAACCTTTTTTAACAGAGGTGAAAAGTTCAATGAAAACAGATCTTCCAAATTATCCGATATAAATATTCCCAAATACCTCTTTGGGGATGGGTTGTATATTTGCCTGAATTCTGGTATTAAAGTGTCTACAGTGCAGTTTACTAGAATAATTTCCGTCTTATTAACATTAATTTTATTATCCCCTAGTTTTTGGAAATCCGAGAATATTTTTAAAATTTTCAATTGGCTAGAGGGTTTAGAGTCTAAAAAAAGGGCAATATCATCGGCGTATAATTTTATATTAGACATGCCATCTACTGGGACTGTGTCGGTCCATATTTCCCTGTCTCTTTTTGCAACCTCCCGCGAGGACACCCCCTATTACATGTGTTGTTACGCCCTAGGTTTTAATTACAGCCTCGAGGCACTATTTTCTTAAAGGCCTTCAGACAGGACACTCACTTGGTCCTAAATAAAGTTGGCAGTGGTTACTTTACTTGCTGGCACATTTCACATTTATATTAGACCTTCTATATATTTCCCATTATCAGCTCCACATAGAGTACAACCTAATCGGTAATTAATGTAATAATTCTTTTGTCACATTTGAAATCTACTAATTGTATATATTGAATATACTGTGGTACTGTCTTACATGCAATGCAATATGGGTAGGGTGGATTTACCATATCTCCAAAGTTTATGATGCTCACTAGGGATCGCTAGGCGCAGCTTCCGGTACTGCACCTAACCATCTCACATTTATATTAGACCTTCTATAAATCTCCCTAAATCAGCTCCACATAGAGTACAACTGAACAGGTATTAATATAATAATTGTTTTGTCACATTTCAAAGCTAATAGTTGTATATATGAACATAGCTATTTGAATGTACTCGTGGTACTGTCTTGCATGCAATGCATTAGGGGAGTACCATATGTGACCAAAGGCTTGATGCTCACTAGGGACCTCTAGGCGCAGCTTTCAGGACTGGACCTACACATCTATATTAGACTTTCTATAAATATCCCTTTATCAGCTCCACATAGAGTACAACCTAATCCAGAATAAATATAATACTTCTTTTGTCACATTTTCGAACTACTAATTGTATATATTGAATGTCCTTTAGTACTGTCTTGCATGCAAGGCATTATGGGTAGGGTGGATTTTTTAAATTTATTTTTTCCTTGGCAGGCCGTCGTTTCTGGTTCAGATACATCAATCGTCACCTTCCACAACACCCAATTTATTCGTCAGGCATGGTTAACAAACTGGGCAACAAGTGCACAAGCTATCCCATTGACCTTTTACCTGTGAAGGGAAAAGGTTACTTTAGCCAAATACAGACAGTAAATTGGTTGGATTTCTTTTCCCTCTTGTCAGGGCGTTGCTTCTGGTTCAGATACATCAATCGTCACCTTCCACAACACCCTATTAATTCATCAGTCGTTGGTAACAAACTTGGCAACAAGCATGCCAGCTATCCCATTGACCTTTTTGCCTGTGAAGGGAAAGGTCAAGTTAGTCAAATACATGCAGTAAATAACTACATTTACTCCACCTGTCTTCATCTGCCTTCTCCTCTCCCCTTTCGCCAACCGGTTCCTGGGTTAACAAAAAGGACAAAAACAGGTTAGTGGGCCCTCCAGGGTCCCTCTGTGCAAGGGTACAAGGCGACCCCTTTGGGTCCTCAGTTGTCGTCTTCATCTGATCCTTCCAGTGCAGCATACTCACGCAGGAGGCTGTGGATCATCTTACGACACAACAGGATCCAAGTCTCCTTCTTCCCTACTACCAGGTGGCTTCTGGTAAACAGAAGAACATCTCTAAAACAGCTCTTATTCCTCCAGCAGCCCTGGAGGACACCTAGTGCATATGTCCCTGGGAACAAACCATACATCACAGAGTCTGCGGTGATGTATGAAGTAGGTATCCAGGCCCTAAGCTCCGTGCCTTGAGCCTTCAGCAGGTCCTGTACGTATGTGCACTTCCAGAATAGATGGTATGTCATCTCGTCCATGGTGCACCCTCTCGGGCAGGACCTGTATCGGTTGAGTCCTCTTACGTGCACGAAGGACCTCACGGGAAGTCCTGCTTGGATGGCCATCCAGGCAATGTTTATGATGCTCACTAAGGACCTCAAGGCGCAGCTTGCAGTACTTCACCTACACATCTCACATTTATATTAGATCTTCTATAAATATCCCTTCATCAGCTCCACATAGATTAAACCTAACCTGGAATTAATATAATTATTTTGTCACATTTCAAAGCTACTAATTGTATATATGGACATAGCTATTTGAATGAACTCTTGGTACTGTCTTGCATACAATGCATTATGGGTAGGGTGGATTTACCATGACATCAAAGTTTATGATGCTCACTAGGGACCTCTAGGAGCAGCTTGCGGTGCTGCACCTAGAGAAGCAGTGCTGGTGCCTTGCTCACTAGGAACCTCTAGGAACCGCTTGCGGTATTGCACCTAGACATGCAGTGCTGGTGCCTTGCTAATTAGGGAGCTCTAGGAGCAGCTTGCGTTACTGCATTGAGACATACAATGCTGGTTCCTGGCTCACTATGCGATCATTTGCAATGCACTAGGTCTCACATTACTGAAAGTATGAGCTAATGGCGGTGGAATACCTCAAACTATCAGTAATGAGAAGCCTATTGCAGTGCAAATGCTTGTTCTTTTTTGCTTGCATTTCAGCGATTCTCTGATGCCACGCAACTCTATCACTATCGTCTCTATGCTTTTTTCCTTATCTATTTACATTCATCCTTTTGAGGATTTGACTCAGGTCTTGGCTTGAATGCTTTCCACTTCTGTAATGAGGGCCTTTGTTTCCATACATCTTTCTGGAAGGCGTTAACTCTTGCAGTATACATAAAATATTTATTTCTTCCGATCACGGCCATAAAAGATCGTCATAAAAACACAATAAAAATCATCACGCATTTCAGTGCAGTGCAAAAGAGCATATTTCCAAAGATCATGATTCAAATAGCAAAGCTCAACAATTGAATTTTACAACAGCAATGATAAAAAGCTAAAAATTGATTGACATACATACGACAAAATAAAATACAATCAGCCGTCAGACAATACAATTGCTGTAGCAAATCATCTTCATGGATAATTTAATTCCTAAAATATCAGAAACAACGCTCTCATGGCGGCCTAAGGTGCATAAGGTTATAGCATAATTAAACAAGCATTGGCACAGCCAATATGTCTCGCCTTTGGGACCTTATAAATGTTTAGCTATGCAGCACATTATCCTAGGTGCTGTGCCTTGTAAGCTTGCTCAGAAGGAGTTAAGCCTGTGAGTGGGGGGCAGGGCAGTAACAACAGACAAGCAGCAGGGAGGATGGGGGCAGGCAGGCAACTTCAATGGGAAAGCAATGATGCAGGGGGAGGAGAAGTAGTGACAATGGGGTATTGTAGTGTCTTGGGCTCTAGGCCCACATGTTGCACAAATGACCACACTGACACGCAGTAGTTGGGACTGGAACTGGCCCACGGCACGTGCACTGGGCCCCTTTTATTAGCAGGGTCACGTGACCGGTGAGTCCTGTGATGAGTGGGGGTACAGTGTGGGTGTAATACAAAGTGGAACATTAGAACATGTCCAGCAGGACACTACATCCCTCCTAAACTTTAATGGAAAAGAAACAAATAAAAGTCCAACCTATGAAAAAACTAAAACAACAATGCATAGCACCAATGAGTCTTTTTAGGCCGTGCGGTGCTGGAGCTCTGGACCGCACGGTCAGGATGCTTTAGTCCACTTCGGCAATGTAGTTCAGACCGGCCTGGTCTCACGGTGTGAGAGTCTATTTACATAGTTCCAATAGCGGTGCATCTGGAGCAGCGGATGGAAAACCTGCAAATACAGAGGATGACCTTGGTTGATGAGGGCCTTCCTTGGAGGCGATGATGCTTCGCAGTTCCCGCTGGTAGAGCAGCTTCAGACTTGCCTCTTATGCCTGGACTCCCCTCTCAAAGGAGTATCTTGGAGGTCCTTCCTGCCAGGCTGCCATGAGACCATGTGGACTTTGCGGGCCTCGTAGGCCATGTGAAGACGTCACTGAGGAACTGCTGACAAGACCACAGCTAAGTCGTTCCTGCAACTGCAAAGGGTAGTGCCTCAGAGACTGAGTGCTCTTGCCATTAAGACTCAGGTTCACATGCCTCCATCAGGTGGTCTTTAGGTCACCAGTCTTTGTCTGCGACCTCCATGCTTCCCAGAGTCTGTTGTGGAGATGCTGCAGACGCATCTCTTTAGTTCAGATTCCCCTGTCACAGGAACTCCGTTGAGGCCCTTGCCCTGGATTGCCACTGGATGATGGATGCAATAATTTTTTTCCAGCCAGGCAACAGACGCAATCTCTTGCTTTCGGTGACCTCATGGAGTGAGGAGGACTGAAGGTACTTTGTGCCCACTTACGTTTGTCTTCTGGCAGATGCACTTGCTAGATGCGGCGCCATCGATGCCAAGCAGCCAGTGACAGGTGAGTGCACTGTTGCACTGTGAAGCATGGGACCTGGATGCAGATCGCGCTTACGATTGGTCTTCCTGCAAAGCTGTGTCTAGTGGCATCTCTGCACCCTGGTGGCTGGCTTGTGCTGATGAATACCTTCTCCAGTGCTAGCACGACTCCTCTGTCCTGTCGCTCTTCTCCTTTTCCCTCTGCATTCCTTTGGTGGTTGTTTGCCCTGTGGCTTTGTGCCACTCTCATTTCCTACTTCACAGAGTGGTGTCCTGCCACATTCTTCTCCTTCGCTAAGTGGCATCCAGCCATGCTCTTCTCCTCCTTCCAAGCAGTTTTCTCACTCGGATGTGGCGTCCTGCCACAGGTCTTATGTTTGTGCAACATGGACATCTTGCTGGTCACGTCCTGTTCTTAGGACTATGTGTTTCTTTGCTGTGGCCCTTTTGCAGGTCTGTCCTGTCGCTAGGACATGCTTCTTCTCCTTGTGGACCGTTCGCAGGCCCCATCCCCTCCTCAGGGATTTTTGCGGTGCTCCTCTGCCAGGCTACCTATTCGCTCAAGGGCATCGTGGCGCTTGATTCTGCCACTGTTCAGGTCTGCATGGCAGGGTCAGTCACTTTGTGTAACGTGCTCCTTGCTTGTAGTGTGATGTGGCATCCGGCCACGTGTTGTGTGTTTTTGGAGCACATGTTGCAGTGGCAGCTTGCCAAATGGCATGTGCGACTCTCCTTTTTACTTGTATTGGGCTGCTGGCGACTCCGTCTTGAAGCAGTGTGAGGGAGGACACTCTTTGCTGTCTCTCATTCCTGGTCACCTGCCCATGTTGTCACGCTTCTGGGTGCGTCTGTTACACACCTCGGACTCCGCGCTCTTGGTCTCTCTTCCAGGCACCCTCTTCTGGCACTTGGTGTGCTTGCTCCTCTTTCTTGCGGTGGTGGCCATTCATCACCAGGGGCATGTGGCAAAGTTTCTTCGCTTGTGGTGGCATCAGACAGCCACTGGGGTTTGCACGCCATGTGCACAGTCTTCACGTACTTCCTGTGGGCCTTGCTGTCTTCTTGGGCTTTGCTGCTTTGTCTGTTTGGTGCTTGCCTGGGCTGGTGCAGCTTTGGGCTTCTTGGAGCTCTGTGCTGGGGGTTTTGCAGTCTCTCCCCATCAACATGACAGACTGCCACCATGGGGGAATGCAGTCCTCTCCCGGCTAATATAGGCTTTTCCTTGCATCAGGAAGCTTTGCAGTGCATGCGGGGGACCATTGCTGTACTCCAGGTTCGTGCTCGGTGCACTGAACATGGTTCAGCATTTACTTGTGCTTGAGACATTCTGTTGTCAGCCATTCTGGGCAGAGGCATGAGCCTGTAGGCTCCAAGAAGGGAGGTTCTGGGGTGTCCAACTTGTGCAGCTTATGGGTCCATGGCAGGTGTGGACTCAGTGTCATTGCAAGTGGAGTGCCACACTCAACCAGTATGGCATGGACAGCGGTGCACCATTGACCTGGCTGTGATGTCTCTTCCTGGCATCCCTTGAAAATCAAGAGAGGGGTTAGGAGAAACACTTAACCATAGCCATCAGTGTGCTTTACTGTTCGGGAGCTTGTTTGTCCTTGACACCTAGGTGACCCTCGCTGGTGCCTTTCTCTTGCAGGTGACTGGATGCCACCGGTTGACTCCTTCCACTGCCACTATAATTTGGTGGTTCGGTTGCGTGCTTGTCCTCTAGATGGCACTACAGTCTCTTTTGACAGGCCTGGGTTCTGTGTGGCAAAAGCACCACTAGGGGCGCTGCAGACACATGCGAAGAAGGCCGCAACTCTCTGCGCTGAAATTTGCAGGCCACACTCTGATGCCTCATTGGGAAAATGAAGGTGCGCAGTGCCGGAAGGGTCCCTTCTGAACCCTGGTCGGGACTATCACCTGGAATCACTCCGGTAACTGTTTGTTGTTCACACACAGGCCACTACCGCTTTTCTAGTACGGCGGTCTGTGCCTCATTATGCCGGCATTGCAAACAGGTGGAAGGGGGCATGGCCATTGCTCTTGGACATTGTAGAGGTGCTCCAGGAGACATCACAGGCTTGCTCTACTCCACTGAAGGGGGCTGAGCTCCGTCCTTTCGCTTGCCAGAAGGGCACTTGGTTTTTTATTTCGCCGCTTCAGGATACTGCTGGCGAGACCCCTCACAGGGCAGCGACAGAAGGTTCACAAGGGGTGCACTTAGCAGTTTATGTGCACTATGTTGGGCTCCACTGGTTGGTTACTGCAGGGGCATGTGCATGCAGGGTCCTTACCGCTGGATGCTGAAGTATTTGTTGTGTTGTCTTCTGCCCCAACTTCCCCTAATCATGCTGGTAGCAGGTGTGGAATGGGGATGGGGTGGTTTCAGCTCGCAGATCGCGGCAGGGCGGCTTGTCGACCTTGAAGTTCACCTGGTCGGGCTACCTCTTCACATGCAGACCACGGCAGCCTTCCTAGTGCTGTGGGCTGTGCTTGGCTTTGCAGGCTTTATATGCATGGCTGCAGAAGGTGACTCTGATACGGCTTGCAGCTATGCTGGTACGTGCTCTGCTCGCCTGTAGGCACTGCGGCCATTGCACTGTTGATTTAGGCTTTTCGCCCACGTGGGCACTTGAGGACCGTAGGGGCCATTGTCCTTTGAATTGAGCCGGCAGTGTGGGCGTTCCTCGAATGCAGTGTGTGCTGTGACACTTTTCCCCCCTTTTCACAGCTCTTAGATGTTGTGCTGGCAGCGGGGGGTGCCTTAGACGTGGTCTGTACTGCCCCCCTGAAAGACGAGCGAGGTGGTTGCCAGCACACGCACAGGTATCGACCCGCTCGTCACCATTGTAGTGTCTTAGGCCCTAGGCCCATATGTTGCACGACGGTCAATGGGTACAGGAACTGGCCCAGGGCACGTGCCTGTGATGAGTGGGTGTACAGTGTGGGTGTAATACAAAGAGGAACACTAGAACGTGTCCAGCAGGACACTACAGGTAACAACAAGAAAGGAGAGAAAATGAGGAGCAGGGGGGAGTACTGAGGTGTGTTGAAAAAAGAAGGGCTGTGATCCCAGGCAACACACAACAAAATGTAGAAACCTAGATACCCAGGTTTGAATATTGAAATGCTGATTTCGAAATGCACCCTAGTCAGTGCTTTTTTCATCCTATGCATTTCTTTAAAATCACATCATTTCCCTGTATGTTATCAGATTCGGTATGTAGGTGTTTCACCTGATTCGTTGTTTCATGTACTCCATGTCCATGGTCAATTTTTGTTACTACTTTAAACTTTTGCGGTTGCATATTACACAATCACATGCACTGGCAAAATAGTTGTAAGCTTTGAGAAAGGCTTGAGAAGAGAAAGCTAGGACTGGGGTAAGTGTACAAGGTAACGAGTAGTGTGGTGAGAAATCAAACAAACCAGCATAAAGAAAAAATGCATGAATATGAATGGAAAAACTTTTCAATGCTGGATGAACAGTAAACCCCCTTCTGCCTTCTCTATATTTCTTGACTCCTAATTCTACTCGTTCTGGTGGTGTGTCAAGCAGCAGACAGTCTTGCCTGTCATAATAATGAATCAACTGCATTAACACCAAAAATCAATTTTAAAAAACCACTAGCCACTCATGCCAGCACACACCTAAATGCGTAGCAAAACACAGACACACACACAAAACACATCCACAGGCACACAGAAAAGCATACACACAGCTAAACATATAGAAATACTTGCATACATACACATGCAAATGAGGCACAAAAACACAGCGGCATGAACATATACAACCAAATACACACACATTGAAAGAGGGAAATGTATTTATATTTTTTTTAGAAATGTCCCTGTGTAAATGATTAATGCAATCATTGAACACAGTTTAAATGTGTTGATTTGGTTCCAATTTTATGGGTACTCTCCCTCTTGCAAGTGGATTATATGATGCCTCCATCCTTTGGGGTTGGTGTACCCTATATAAAACTAATAATAAATAAGGGAATGCCAGACAAAGGAATATCTGAATCTGAATCAGAATACGCTTTATTCGATTTAAGAAGTGTTAAACCATAAAAGCACAATACATTTAAAAACATGAATTACATCAAAGTAATTTAAGTAAAAAAGAAAAATCGCAAACAGTTTAAAAGAGAGAGGGGCCATCCATTGTCATCCTATATCTAACCACCCCTTTCAGGTATTTGACTATATGGTCAGTCACAGTTCCATCATTTAAACATTGCAACTTTAAAAAACGCAGGTCGACATTGTCTCAGGCCATACACTTTTAAAAGAGGCAAATTCCATTTTTTCCTAGGCAAAGTATAAAACTTACAAAAGAACATGACATGAATTGTGGACTGTGCAGACATATTATCAGAGGGACATAAGCATAAAGAGCGAGACCAGTTGTTTATATTTGGAAAAGTGAACCTAATATGAAAGATTTCAGGACGTAGGTGGGTCAATAACAACCTGTCATAAATTCCTAATATATTTATCAGATAGGGTTGCGTTCCTGGTTGGGTCAAAAGTAATTGATGTGCTCTTGCTGATGGTTTCATAATATTTGTAGTCAATCTGATGGTCTCCAGGTGATCAGTACATAACAGATTTAATTCATTCCTGGTAACATGATTCAAACTGTCAGGATTAGCAAAGTACTTGGGATGTCTTAGGTCATTTACAAATTTTTAACATATGTAATTCATGGAATACGGTCTAACCCGTAAAGAGACAGACAGTCATTAATCACATCCAGATTCAAGCTAGTTGAAGTGCTAATCCAGACTTATGCCATAGCAGGATAGGCTGCATTTTAGTCTGGTCGGACAAGTATGACAAACCCAACTCAGCATGGCAAATAAATGTAGCTATGCTATTCGGTACCGCTAAAAGATATCTCCAAAATCTATTTTCTGCTAGCTGCAAAGACTCAACATGAGCATAACCCCATATGCCAACTCCATACATGGAAATCGGTATGCATTTGGCTTTATAGATTATTGATAAATCAGCAATTGGGCGCTTTCCTAACTTTCTAGCAAAATGTATCAATGCACCGGTTGCTTTGCAAAATAGCAATTTTCTTGACTCAATAGCTTTTGCCCAAAGACCCCTTCTTTCAAATACAATGCCCAAATAAGAAAAATGATTAGTAAAATCGAGTTTCCTGTTGTTAATATAGAAATCTCAGCACTTAACATTGGGCTTACAACATTTCAATGTAAATGTTTTGTTAATATTTACATTAAAGTCCGGATTTAACATATAGGCAGAGAAGCTATAGATAACTTTTTGTAGACCAAGGGGAGTACGAGCCAAAAGGACAACATCATCCGCATACAACAATGCTCCGATTGGCCGTTTAAAAATGTTTGGTAGGTCCTGGCATTCACTTCACAATGTTGCTCCCAAGCTATTAATATAAAAGGTAAACAGAAGGGGGCCT
Organism: Triturus cristatus; assembly: GCF_964204655.1. Classification (NCBI taxonomy): domain Eukaryota; kingdom Metazoa; phylum Chordata; class Amphibia; order Caudata; family Salamandridae; genus Triturus; species Triturus cristatus. The sequence continues at coordinate 713,456,320 of NC_140588.1, read as the reverse complement.
AGCATACACCCCTGTCGCACCCCCTTCTTAACAGGGAAACTGTGGCTGAGTTCGCCACTTCTTCCGTAACGCACCCGGGCCCTAGCGTCTAGATAGGACTGCTTTAAAAAAAAAAAGAAATTGGTGGATACACCCCCATGGTCTCTAATATACTCGATTGATGCAGTCAAAAGCTGAACTCAAATCAACAAAACCCAAATATAAGCACCCCCTTTTGGCCTGTGGATATTTTCCCAGCAGGAGGTTCAAGTTCAGGCTCTGTTCAACAGTACCCAAACCTTGGAAAAATTCATACTGTAACTGTGAAATTATACCATTTTCCTCCACCCAGAGCTGCGGTCGATTTAAGACAACACGCCCGGCCACCTTTATGAAAGAGTCCAAGAGTGATATTGGTCTGTAACAGGTTGGGTCGTTATGATTGCCTTTCTTCTAGATGGGGACAAGTATGGACTCCGTCCAAGTAGCTATAAATCCCTTTGGTACAACAAGCCTTTAGGACCATAGCTAACAGTGGTCCCCAAAGCGTGGGGCAAGATTGACGTTAAAATCAATCTCAATTGGAAGATAGCTTGAAGGGTTTATTCTAGAAGCCTCTTCATTTTGGAAATCTACCAAATTACAATAGAGACTAGAAAAATGAGTCACCCATTGATCCTCCCCTATTGTTATTTCAAGTCTGGGTAGTTTCCTGGAGGCAAGAAATGGAGCATTCACCGCTTTCCAGAAGCCTTTCATATCTTTCAGATCTGAGGCTTGCTTAAGATTTTGCCATAATTCCAATTTTATGGCAATCTTACGCTCTTTGAGGGATAGCCTATAGGCTCCTCTTGCCCTTTTTATATCTCCTGGATCTTTCATGGGTTTATGTAAGGCAGTTATTAGGGCTGCATGTGCTTTGGAGCATTTAGAGTCGAACCAACCTTTCTTATTATCTACCCGTTTTTTGCTTTTTGATAATAATTTGTTTTGTATGGACTGAGATGTTTTTAAAAGAGCTAAGAACATCAGACTTGTTGGCAGTTTCATCAAGACAGACCAAGAAGCCATCTTTACAGCTACTTAGGAGAGACTTACATAGTTGTAACGAGTCAACGCCTGCCCACTTAACTGTATAGCCATTCAATCTATTAATAACGAAATCTTCCTAAGGTTGAGTAGCCAATCTTTTACTAGTTAACACCTTAGCAGGAAGATCTATAAAAACACTAATAGGGTAATGGTCACTAAAAGCAACAGGATGTATTTTAAAATAATGTATTCTGTTTGCGTATCTATTTGATGCTAAAATGTGATCTATAACTGAAGACAGACCACGGCCATTAAAAGCACTGCTAAACGGGATTGGTGGTAGATATAGGTCATTTACAAAACCCAAGTCCAAGGTATATTTAAACAGGTTAAGGTGATCAACAAGAGCAGAGTGCAAGAAAGGGGACGAGTCATTATCATCATCTAATGCTATACCGCAGACATCTCCTGCGGTGCGTAAACAAGGTCCAGTATTAAAATCCCCTACCCAGATTATGCAAAGATCTGTATTAGTGCTCTTATGAATATTATCCAGGTCTTTCTTTAAATGCTTTAGGATTTGTTCAAAATCCACGACAGGTATATTGTTATAAAAATGTATTAATTCTGTACAGGGGGAGTTATCTATACACATTTTAAGCACCTGGTAATAAGTTTTAGACTCCACGAGATCTATCTTAAATGCATTCAACCTATAGGAGATGTAGGTACCTAAACCACCCTTTTCCCTCCCCTGACTGGAGGGAACTGCCGGGGTAAAGAAAGTTTTGTACCCATTAATGTGTTGTATATTGTCTACCCAGTTTTCTTGAATACTTTCGGTATCAAATTTGTGAATAAATTCCAGCCAGGTAGGGTTGGTCAATTTGGCCTTAAGGCCTGCCATGTTCCAAAAAAGAATTTCCATTTGGTTAGTCCTAGGTACACACTGAGATACATGATCATTGTGGGGAAGGTCATCAGTAGAAACATTAAGATGATGACCATAACTATTAGATGGCCATGCGTGGGAGGTATTTATAATTTGTTGGGGTATTCCATTCTCAGTATTGGGGTCAACAGGAATATCTCCCACCTCAGTGATAACTTGTTGGACATTAGCCAAAGGCACTATACATGGCGAAGTTAGACCAGGTGAATTATTTCTGGGAATTTGTGTTTGGGCCACATAGTTACTTCTATTTACGAGTCAATCAATATCCTCCAAAGAAGAAATCATATCAAATCTATTAAACAGAGGTAGACTGAATTGGGAGCGGTTCATGGGATGGTTCATGGGGTGAGTATGACTCTGCTGAGTTACGTTGGAAATGTAATTTATTGGAGGATAAAAATAACCCAGAGGCAGTACATGTATTCCATGATTGGAGCCTTGTCTACGTAGAATCTCTTGTGTTAAACTTGGTGTTCTAAATGTAAGGACAACGCAATCTCCAGAAAGCATTTTTTCTCTTTTCCCCACCCATCCCACTCTTCTTACCATTTTAAACTCCCTGAATAAGGCGTCTGTTAGGCCAGATTTAGATCCAAGCCAACAAAGGGCCTTATTTCTTAAAGACTCCAAGGATTTGGTTGACTTTAAAGTAAGTTGCGGTACATTAGTCAAAATGATTGTGTAGGGAGTGGCCTCTGGCGGCAAGTTTAAGAGCACCTCCTCCCCCTTTTCCCTCTCCCTTGGAATTACACGGGGATTGGGCAACGGTGAAAAACCTCTAGACCCTGTTTGGGCTGGCACTTTGTTATGGTTTAAATTGGGAATGCTCTTGGAACCAACAGAAATATCAGCCAGAGAGGACTGAACTACCCTGCCATCATTCAATATACTTCTTGGGCAAATTTGCAAGGTATTATTAGAGCTTACGCCCTGTACTTTATTTAACAAGTCCTCAATAACAGATGTCATAGCCAGCAATTTCTCTAGAGGAACCAGGGCTGGCTTATAATGATTGGGGGGATTGTCAGGTCCCAGGCCCTCCCTCGAGACCTTGGGGATCTCAGGGGTAGTAAGAGACTCAATGTGTCCAGACTTATTGATCAAAGCACCGTCCAAGTGCTCTAGACGACCAGGCAATAGAGCAAAGTTTTTGTCTATCGATTCTTTGATCCATTCAAGAGCAGTATCCAGGGCAGTCACACCAGCAGCAATGGTAGCAGTTTTATCCTCCCGAATAAAGAACGGCGTTGAGGGGGGGACATCCATAGTCTGTGTACCAATGGAACAGGTCGCCATCACATGGTTGCACCGAGGCCCCTTTTGTTGTTTTGGCTTCTGTGGACCCACGCCCTTCTTGCGGCTCACAGGTGCCTTTGCCTTCGTGCCCACTAAGGGGAGATTGGAAGTCCGGGTCCTAGAGGCTATACTAAACCTACTGGGAGTTTCCATATGTGGTGCTGTTAATTCATCATGTAAAGGGACCGAAGTATCCGGGGTAACCAGTGCCGTCCCTTGAATGATGGGAAGTGAACAAATTTGATGTTGGGTTTACATGCCTAGTGAGGAACGCCTCTGCAAAGATGAAGGATCTAAAGAAAGCCCCCTCTCAGTTAGTTCAATCTCGTGAAACTTTCAAAACTTGTATGAGGCCTACTCCAGCTGCTGTCTTGAAAGTTTCGGGGTGATCTGTCAGACAAGGGCTGAAAAAAATGTGGGGCGGGTCCAAAAAACATGTATTTGGTAGGGGTTCCCTGACCCCATGGGTGCATTCTAGAGGTTTGTGAAGCACCTCTTATGAGTTAGAAAATGCTGTAAGTTGTTTTTTTCCAACACGCCAGGAGTTGTGACCCCATCGGGGTGCACAGCCACATGAAAGGCAGTGGAGGAGTCACGTACCTTGTTGACAAAAAATAGAAACAAAATTCACACACTCAGTTATACAATATTATACACACTCAGGCACTCACACACCTACTCACAAACCCACCCAGGCACCTATGTCCCCACTCACAGACCCACTTAGACACTCACCCACCCTTTTACAGACCCACTCAGAGACTCATGCACCCACCCACAGACCCACACAGACACTCATACATCCACTCACGGACATAATCAGAGCCGTACACACCCACTCACAGACCCACTCAAATACTCACACACCTTCTCAACAGACCTACTGAGACACTCATGAACCCACTCACAGACCCACTCAGCCACTAATGTAGCCACTCACAGACCCACCCAGAGACTCACACACCCACTCACTGACCCCTAAACACTCACACACCATATCACAGACCCACTTAGAGATTCATGCACCCACTCACAGATCACTCAGACACTCATGCACCCACTCACAGACTCACATAACCATTCACAGACACACTCAGAGACTTATGCACCCACTCACAGACCCACTCAGACACTCATGCACTGGTTTACAGACCCACTCAGAGACTCATACACCCACCCATAGACCCACTCAGACAATCACAAACCCACTCACAGACCCACTGAGGGACTCATGCACCCACTCACAGACCCACTCATACACTCATGCACCCAGTCACAGACCCATTCAGACACTCATGCATGCAGTCACAGACTGACTCAGAGACTCATGCACCAATAAATGTCTCACAGACTCAGTTAAATGGTATACACACTCGTAGACCCACTCAAGCACTCCCACACCTACTCAAAAGCCCACTCAGAGACTCATCACTCACTTACAGACCCACTCATACACCCATGTACCCACTCACAGACCCACTCTGAAACTCTTACACCAACTCACACATTTCATCAGGAACTGATATATGTACTCACACACCTAGTCAGACTTAGGCATCCAGTTATACACACAAATAGACAGTGGCAACATTTCTCATAAACTCCTTGTAATGTGTATTGAAATAAAACAATAGTTATGATTCTTAAATGTGTTGTTGTGCATTGAATTTGTGCATTTGCTTTGCAGGTATGCAGAACATTCCTGGCCCATATGCAGAAGTATGCAATCTGCCTGTCATTTTGTAAACCAGTACTGTGCCACAGGGAATAAAAATAAAGATTGAAACGTATCAAAGGGGTCAGCGTAGGAGTATCCTGACCCCATGGGTGCATTGTAGGGATTTGTGAAGCACCCACTATGAGTTAGAAAATGCAATAAACTGTTTTTTTCCAATGCGTAGGGAGTCGTGACTCCATTGTGGCGCTCAGCTCCATGTAAGGCAGCAGAGGAATCATGAACCTTGTTGACAAAAAAATACAAACAAATCTCATCCACTCAGTCATACACTAATATACACACTCAGGCTCTCACACACCTACTCACAAACCCACTCAGACACTCATGTACCCACTCACAGACCCACTTAGACACTCACACACCCTTTTACAGATCTTCTCATAGACTCATGCACTCACTCACAGACACCCTCAGACACTTATGCACCCACTCACACACATAATCAGAGACTCACACTGCCACTAACAGACCCACTCAAATACTCACATACCTACTCACAGACCTACTCAGAGACTCATGGACACACTCACTGACCAAATCAGATTAATGCACCCACTCACAGGCCTACTAATGTTTCTACCCTCGGGATGAAGGCATCCAATGTCCCCTTGGCTCCCTTACATTTACCCACTGCAGGATTACTTATGATTGGGTTAGCAATGTGCGTCACCACCAGAAGAATAATTACAAATCTCAGAACACACAGATAACACAGGCAGAAGGAAAGGAAACATTGCTGTACACTGCTGTACCTGGAGTTAGTTGAGTCTGAGAGTGATGACGAAGGGCCTGTTGTTAGACGGTAGGCCCAGCCCAGCCTCCTTCAGGCTCAGACGGATGTGGACGGGCCCGCCATTGAACTGGGCGCATCATGCGCCGCGGGCCTGGCGTCCTCTTTTTGAGCACGTCCGTGCGCTCAGAATCTTGGGAGATGCAGTCCCTGACTGCTTCTGTCGAGAGTCCTGTGGGCACACAAAGCGGGAAATAGAGCTACAAAGCGCCGTTGACCTGGCATCCTCTTTTTGAGCACGTCCGTGCGCTCAGAATCCTGGGAGATGCAGTCACTGACTGCTGCTGGCGAGAGTCCTGTGGGCACACAAAGTCGGAAATAGTGCTACAAAGCGCTGGCGGCCTGGTGTCCTCTTTTTGAGCGCGCCCGTGCACTCAGAATCCTGGGATATGCAGGCTCTGACTGCTGCTGGCAAGAGTCGTGTCAGCTACATCTCTGATAAGCAGTGAGGAATATTCTTTGCTAAGAGTGGAGTAAACCCTTCCCTCACTCACAACATTGGTGCCTACTGATGGAAAACTCTGATCCAATTTTTTTTTTTTTTAATCCAGTGGTTTACCTTTCATGTTGTAAATGCCAGCTCTTACATAGTCTTCACTCCACGTCGATCTCAAGTGTTCTCATAAACAGAAATGTTATCTAAAAACGACTGTCCCAGCAATCTTCTATATAGCAGGTCCCGGCTGCTGCTTCAGAGCGCTGAACAGACACCTTTAATGACAATTATTTATGTAAAAGACAAACAAAGCTGCACATGTGTCTCTTGTAGGAGGTTTGCATGGAAATGGTAAGACACATCACAAAGCTGACATTTTTTGTGCAACTTCCAGTGATTGACATCATGAGAGAAGCAGGCTTCCCTTTCCTTTCAGAAATACATTCTCACGCTGCATGGAATGCCTCTTGTGAACTGGAGCCGGTGGGGCCTCAGGTGAAGGGAGAGGCAGCAGTTATGTCCGTGTTATATGATTAGCTCTGCTGTAAAAAACAAGATATTGCACAGCAGCGGAAGGAGCCAAGGAGGCGGGGCATTAGCGGAACGCTAAGAACGCATTGCACAGGCGAAACAAAAGCATCACTAGGCCAATTGCGTGATGTGAAGAGCGCGTTTCGATGGCCAACCAAAGGCATCACTGGGCTAATACTCCAGGGGAGGAGCAAGATTATGAGAAGGTGGGACATAGACCAAATAACACACTGAAAAGCAAGTTTTTCTGAGTGATGCTCGCCTTAACCAATTAGCAGCATTTGGAAGGAGTCAAACCCCACAAAGTACATGCAACAGATCATCCTGCAGTGCAAGCGCTGCAGGCTCGACATAAAAACAGCAGTTCTTGATGCTCTTCTCATAAGGACTACTAGTCCATGCAATTCATATGTTATAAACTCCAGGCTTCGTACAAATGCTGGGCCTCAGCATATGCTTGTTTCAATAACAACAATCCCCTCATGGAGACAATTGGTCTGCACAGATCTTGTGTCTTAGCCTCCAGGCTTTGTACAAATATTTGGCCACTGCATATACATATAGAACAGTGATGTCTGTAGTTAAAATCTCAAGGGCGTTTGTGAAGTTCCTCACTCCCTGTTTTCTACAGACAAGGACCAACCAAGATTTCCTAAAACCCACATATGCTGGACAGAAGAACATGAAATGTGCTACTGTTTCAAGAAGAGATGTAAACATTGACATTTTTGGAGATATTCTCAACTGGACGCTCAAAGTACTTCTGTGCTTATTGACAGGTGAGATTCCCTATTGGTGTTTCCAGTATAGGGCTATCACCTCCGAGGTCTCTATTTTGTCAAGCAATTCTTCACAATGGGAAAAGCATTTTACATTTAAAAATGTTCTCAGCTAAGCTACCAAGAGAAGACTTCAGGTAACAGTTGCTACTAATAAAAGCCGAATACCTGTTCCTCAGATTTTCCACCATCCCCTTGTTACACGAGGATGGATTATTCCAAAGCTCACTTAGATCAAGATTGGTGAGCTGTCTTTACGAATTTGAGCCAGGGTGTTCTAACACCAACATCCAGATCTTTAAGCACATTGAGCTTTAGCTGGTACTGACTCAGATAGGCAGTCGACCACAACTTCACCCAGAATAGAAGGGGCTTAAGATTTGCAATATCTGAGGTGTTTAGCTGCACAAGGTCCAGTCTTAGGGGGATCTGAGGGGCATTTTGTTTGTGGCTGGTAAGAAAACGCATACATCAAATATTTGTTGTCACCAACGAGGAACCATTACCAGCCCGCACACCTCAGAGCCACATAGAGCTGCACTAACTGCTTTTCCACAATATATCAGCAGTGCTGGTGATAGGGGTAGATGGATAGAAGATTTTAAGGCCTTCAATACAGCTCTGGCCCTGTGTTGGAGCAGTGCCTTGCTTTTCAGAAGTTGCACTGACCACAAAAGAGTGATCACCAGTCCAATCCCAAGATAATCAAACTCCTTCACTCCCTTCATGCGGGTGCCTTGGATGTGTATTTTCCCATTGAAGGACCTTGGTAGATTGAAAGCTATAAACCTTGTTTTGTTAACATTAATTTCTAGCCCAAACGATTCACAGAAACTCGAAAATTTCCCTAGCAAGCTTTGTAAGCCCCTTGGGGTGCTTGATAGTTAAAGGGTGTTATCAGCAAAGAGGAGGACTAGGATCTTCTCACCTCCCAATTTAGGCTGATCGTTATTGCAGCTATGCAAGTGCTCAGTTACCCAATTAATATAAAGAGTGAATAGGGTTGGAGCTAGAAAGCAGCCTTGATGTACACCTCTTTCTATTGGAATGTTGTCTGTCAACTCTGCCCTGTTCCCCCATCTAACCTGTGCATAGTTGTTGTAACTATACAATCGTACAATCAGAGATAGCAATGAATCTGGCAAGCTCATTCAAGCCAGTCAAAGCTGGCCCCCAGGAACAAGGCCCTTAAATCAATAAAGGCTGTATAGAGGTGCTCATGCCACAATTTAAGAGTCTTCCAGACCAGAAGGAAAAAGTGGAAGACTTTGTCAATTGTCCTGGTATTTTCACTAACCCATTCAGCAGATGAGAGAGAACCTTTTTCTCCTGCATCCAGCCCTTGCAGTAATATCCATGCACTGTTCTGAGAGTGAGAATAGCATGATCTCATCGCTCCTCACAATTCTTGACTACCATCAGAAGAACAGAACTGTCACTACTGAGCATATATGGGTGAAGGGGGAGACATACAGGCCAAGAAAAAAACAACCTGAAGTATACAAATACTTCAGTGTGTCTCCCTAAGTGAGATGGGTTAAGACTGATTCGCATATAGCTGGGCCCAAACTGAGGTAGCATGGTGTGCAAAATAACAATGCATTGGGAAGCGAACAGAGTAATTACCAGTGGGTGAGATTAATTCATGCATTCAATCCATCTCTTTTTGTAGGCTTTAGTGTGTAACCCTGTTATGTGGTTTCTACGAATCTGGTAAGACTGTGCATATAGAACAGCAAAACTTCATAATACAGAGACTAAATCTTCTTTTATAATCAGTAAATGTTGGTCTGTGTGGTTATCTCACAGTACCGCTTCTAAACTCCTAAACCTACAGAGTTGCAGATGTTCTCAGTAACCTAGAATATGACTCTCAGATTCCCAAGGAAATCGTAGTAACAGATCCAACCTTAATTTGTCCCTTTTGCATGCCCAAAGTGTCACAAAGAAAAGTTTCAATATTACATTTTCAAACATTTATTGAAAAGTTCTAATCTTTGTAAAACAAACATGAACTGCGATTATGAGAAAGACACATCATTGTTATAAGCACAATTAAAATTGTGAAAAACGGGGGGGCGCTAGAGGGCGTAAGGCTAGATGGCCGCGCTTTAGTGCAGCTCTGCTAGGCTGATCTGAAATCCGTCTAAAATCTGCGCAATAACGAGGCATCCTACCTTCTCCTTTGGCATCCAGGGGGTAACAATGCCGCTGAGGTGCATTGTGTAAAATCTCGGCTGGGAAACTGCAGTGGCAAGCTGTGGATGGCTAGCGAGGCTTCCCTGCTGGTAGCAGCGAGATGGCGGCATAAGCGAGCAGACGGAGGAGCTCGGGCTCCGTGAGGAGTGTGGAGCGGTGGACGACTTCGAGACATCGTGCTGTATGGAGCATTGACACGTGCTTGCTGTTGGGGTGAATTGACATTGCGGACCTGCTGTGGTGTGGGGGTGGCGCGACTGCTCCTTGCGGCGGCCGCCTCTTGCTGTGACCGCTCCTCACGGCGGCCTATCTGCAGATCCGACATTGCGGCCTGGCACCTGGTTGGCGCTGTGCGGCTCTCAGGAAGACGTCGGGCCCGGAGGTGCAGGTGCGGCGGTTCCCGCGGTGGGCTGAGGTAGGTGGGTGTGGCCCGATCCTTGGCCTGCGGCTGCGGAGGTGGGTGTGGGCCCGGGATTCGGGCTGCGGCCTGCCGCCGGAGGACTGCGCGCGTGGCTGTGTGCTACTGCCTGGGGCCCTGCCAGCGGCTGTTCCGCTCGGGGGGAGACTACTGTGGGCTGAGGCGGTGTGGCGCTTGTCTCTGAGTGCCGGCTGCTTCTGAGCGTGCGATCCCTGTGGAGGGCGGCCGCCCGGTTGTACCGGCTGCACTGAGGCCGGGCCTGGAGGTGCCTTATCACTATCGTGGACCCATCCTTTTTGCAGTATTTTGAGGCAATTGCCGGCGCTGAGAGGCCCTGCCTGACGGACTAGCTTGGGATCCGCACAGCTACCGTATTGGCACTGCTGGCAGCTGATATTGTGCATGTCGGGCTGTGCCTAATAACATAGTGGAGGTCGCAGCATTACTAGGTCTGTGACGATTGGCAAAGGGACCTGTAACCTGTTTTTTGGACTGTTTGCTGGGTGATGGATGCCTGCCTGGAGGCCTAAATCTTTAATATATTTGGGGATCTGTGACCTTGTGGCTTTGTGCTAGGGCTGTTTGCTTCAATAGTCTGGCTGCATACTGGAACTTTGAGTCTGTTCATCAGATGTGAAAGCGTCTATTTGAATAGGATTGGCATATAATTGCGTGTTGCAGTGTAGGGCTACTCCTGCCGGCCTGCGGCTAGTGGCGTTTGGACTATAGCCTGGTAGGGCTGAGTGTATCTCATTTCCTGCTGTTCATCATGGGTAAGCCTGACAAGTCGCAGCCCCGCCTCACGTTTGAGGCGTGAAAATCGGGCAGGTCCCAGCAAACGGCGGCTTCTGATTTGGAGGCGGATGGGCAGGGAGATAGCCTCTCCAACCTGGAATCCACACTGCTGGCCATGCAAAAAAGCCTACAGGCTATAGAGGGAAGCATGGCTACTATAAACCATCGCCTAGATCACATGTCTTCGTAATTGGAAAAACACTCGACGAGAATGGGAGAGGTTGAACAGCGGGTCTCGAATGCGGAGGATGGTCTAGGGGAGGTAACCAATAAAACTTTGAATATGGAAAAGGTGCTGTCCCTCATCCAGGTAAAGAATGAGGATTTGGAGGCCCGGTCGCGGAGGAACAATCTTCGCATAACGGGCCTGCCTGAGTCAACCAATACTGGGAGGAGGGATCAATTCATTGAAACCCTGATTAAGGATATTTTTGGTTCTGAGCCGCTGTCCTCCATGTTTGTTGTGGAGCGCGCTCATCGCTCCCTAGCGATGCGCCCGGTTCCTGGGTACTGGGGGTATCCCTCTCTCCCTGCAGAAATACATCCCTTCCTGCTCCGTGTACTCCAAATGGCAAACCTCCTCGTAGGTCAACCCCATCCTGGCAAGGTACACCCGGGACACCACCCACAGTGCAACAGGGGAACACAATTTAAAACACACTTCCAGGAGGAAAGCACAATCAAGAAAAACAATAATCCCCCAAAACCTGAGATTACTTTTAAGGCTCAGTTTGCAGTGCAACCCGTTGTCGCTGTGGTACTGCGCAAACACAAGTCCTATCCCACCGCTGAACAGCAATGTTGGAAACGGGTGGCGTGGTGCAGAGCGGGTGGGCCAAACGCTGAAGGAAATGTGTAAAGCATCCACGCAGTACACACAGGCGACACACCAGGCACACTCCAAAAAGAGACACTACACAAGTGTGTGTAAGAATAACTTCTGTATTGTAGAAACACAGGATAGTAAACACAGTAATCTCTACACTGCGCCCACTGGTGCCAAGTCAATATTTACAGGGGTGGGATTATATACATGGCAGGGCCAATCGGGCCGCTGCCAGAACCATTGTGACGTAAAAGACAAGAAAGGTAAGTCCATCAGCCTCAGTCCTGCAATAAAAACATCAGGGCATAACATTAAGCATTAGGCCGGAACACCTGTAATAAAACATCATGACATCATCATATACCTGAACATCAAGGATATCCTCTGAGGCAGGAAAGCTGTAAGGGGAAAACATTAGGCAATCACCTGTGGCATAAACATGTAAACATTTGGCCTACTTCACATGAGGAACACGTCAGGCAGAACACCAACGCTGTAGCCCTGGGGGATAACAGTTACCATTAGCCTAGGGCACTACACAGCCTATGCAGTAGGTACCACAACATATGTCCTGCCCCTCTCCTGGGGGGCTAAACACAGGAGGCATACACCTAGGCGCTAGGCACCAACATGGCCTATCAACGCAGTGGCTTAGGGCATGAAAACCATATCTTTAGTGTTTCCACACATTATGCATAAACAGTAGATGCAGAACCACCAACCCTAAATGCATTACAGCCAGGAGCTGCTGGTGATTAACAAACTTCGCATCAGCACATTAGCATCCCCAACATTAACAACGGGGTATAGTTATAGGAAGACGGCCACTAGGCGCAATCAGATTAGCGGGGGTGCAGGCGACACCAAGCCATCAGCATAGATGCGATAGAGAGCAGCGGCGCATATCCGAAGTGCCCCCAACGCTGCAACTGCCCACTGTCCAGCGGGGCAGTTGTGTCCAACCAAGTCAGTGCCACGTGCGGTTGCCTCTGGGGCCTCACGCTGGGACTCCTGGGCTCAAAATGCCTCCTACTTCGTTGCCGCTGCCCGCTGTCAGCCGGGGCAGCGGGGAGGATCAATTCAGGCACCGGGGGCGGGCACCGGCAATGTACCCCGACACCCCCCACCAACCATCAATAAGCTGAGCCCCACTCACCAGGCTCACCGAGGGACTCCTCTGGCCACCGGACTCCTTCTAGCAGGGGACAGGCACCGGCAATGTGCCTCGACAGTCCCCTGCTCCTCCAGAACTCTGGGTTCCTCCTGCAGACCCTCAGGGGCTTCCATGCGGTGGGGGAAGGCACCGACAATGTGCCTCGAAGCCCCCCCCTCTCCTCTGCACCCTCCAGGCAGCTGCTGGTAGTGCGGGGCTCTCCTCTACACACGAGAGCTCCGCAGGGAACATGCAGGGCTCTCCTGGTGGCCTCCGCTGGACTTCACCCGGGCCGAATTCCTCCGGTCTCGGCCCTGTCTTCTGGGCTGCTTCCTGGCCTTAGGCAGCAGCTACCACACCCACGGGGCTCTCCTCGATTCCCGAGAGCACCGCCAGCAGCGGCACCCCTCCCGTCTTCACCCGGGCCCCCTCCTGAGACCCGGGGCTTCAATAGGACGGGTAGGAGGCTCCAGATGACTCCTGGGGCCTCCCTCTTTGCGCCACCAGTGCGGTTTTGCTTGGGGGGCAATGACCAGCGGGGTGGGCTCCCGCCTCGGTCTCTCTCCACGGGCTCAGGACCCGGGACCCACTCCTGGCGCAGCTTCCAGGGGGCGCGGCCAATGATGCGGCCGGCGCCCCAGTTGCTAAGCAACGCTTGCTCGCGCGTCTCAGGCCTCGGACGGCCCTCGTTGAAGATGCGGCGGCCCTCCCTTGGCCTCGGGGGCCGCGGCGGCGCACTGTGCACAGCGCTCCCTTTCTCGGCGAACGCCGGCGGTGATCCTGGGCACCCGCTTCTGGTGTGCTGAGACGCGGGCCGGCGGCGGTGAGTACTGGCAGTTCCTCTGTCTCACGCTGAGGGGTAGGCTCCCTCCGTAGTTTCCAGCACAGCCGCGGGGTGGGCACCCGCTTAATTTGAAAATACGCACAGCGCCGCCATGACGCGGGATGGGCTCCCGCTACGATGTAAATAATCCTGAAGGTGCCAGAAGCATGGGGTGGGCTCCCACTGGCTTCAATATGCCACCATTATCGCTGCAGCACAGGGAAAGCGGAATGCAGCACTCACCAGGCACTAGGGAGCAGGCAGCTGGGATTGCAGCACTCTCCAGCAGCGCACAGTCACTTAAAATGTAGCACCCACCAAATCTGGCGCTCTCCTTCCGCAGGCAGCTTCAATGTAGCGCTCCCTTTCCACTGGGACTGCAGTCAGGGTCCCACGAGGCGCTCGCTGGTTCCTGTGCCCGTGGTTGAGGGTTTCTTGAGGGGGGGGGAGTTGAGTTGGTGGCTGAAGGCAGACTAATTAGTCTCTGCCGGTCGTCCCTGGGTTCTCCTCCCGCCGGGCCAGATCAGTGGGTTAGTTCAGGATCCCTCACTCAACTTAAAAGGCAGCGCCTAAGCCCTGTCACTTCCAGTGGCATAGGTCCCTGACTAGGCCCTACTGCCTAAAACTCCTGCGGAGGTTCCTCCAGGTCAGCATCGCCCCAACTATAGTTTCCCCTCGCCCTGTGGATAGTAGGGGGGGTGTAGGTCAGCTTAGGGCCCAGCACACAGGCCCATGTGGCGGTAACCCCTGGCAGCAGGTCCCCTCTCTCCCAGGTCCACCCTCTGACTGAGCACATGGCAGCCCAGCTCCGCCCTTTATACGCCCCTCACCCAACCTACCAGACAGTGCCAGAAGCTTCTAGAAGCGTCTGGGGAAACTGGTTCTAACTGGCCTAGGGGGAGGGGTAGAGCACCCTGGGTGCCAGGCTTCCCTCCAAAAGCTGGGGTTGCTGGGAAATAACCACTAGACTGTTAACCCAGCTCAGTCAGATGGCGCAACCACACAGCTATGGCATCCATTTTAAAAGTTACATGTTTAAAATGGGGAACCTCAGTCTGCGTACACCTTCGCACAGCATTCAATATTTGCATTTACATAACATGTGGTTCCCCATAAAAGCGAAAAATTCAGGGAAAAGGGCCAAGTCCAACTCTGGGGCTCCCCTCGCCCCATAATAGCTCGTTATTAAACTACCGGGACCGGGACACTGTCTTGCGGTTAGCTAGAGAAAAAGGCACCATCAACTACCAAGGAAATACTTTGTCCTTCTTTCCTGATTTTACGGCTGCGGTACAAGCTGCGAGACGAGAATATGGTGCAGTTAAAAAGTTTCTGCAGTCTGAAAATATCCCTTACGCCTTGTTATATCCTGCAAGACTTTGTGTGGGGACGGAGGGGAATTTTAAGATTTTTTTCCACCCCCAAAGCGGCGATGGACCACACGAAGCACTTGAAACAACACCGCCGGGAGGCAGACGCTAGGCGGGAGGAGGCTGACTGATCATCATGGCCTTGAAGTTGTGATGTAATAATAATGTGCTGGATAGCAATGTTGCCTTATGGTTTGCCAACTATATATGTGTATTGTTATTGTTCTTAAAGGGGCTGGCAACACTTGGATGCGCTGTCAATCTGAGCTAACACAGGTTGGGGATGCCTCAAGTTTTTGATAGGGGTGGGCGGAATTTGCGAAATTCACTTTCGCAAAAATGTTAAAAATCTCCGCAAACACGCGGAAATATCGCGAAGATGCGGAAGTTTTTTTCCTGCCCGTTCGCTGTATTTTCTGCGTGGTCGCGGCTCGCCAACTTACCCATGCGGTTGCTCACGGGTGCGGCCATCTTGTTTTCACTTGTCTCGCGGTGCATGATCGCGAGAAGAAAGACGTGATCCCGCGACGAATGACATTACTGCGGGCGCGAACTGTCGCGAGACAGCGCAAATGGCTACCAACAATCCAACATCTCGTGGAGAACGCGACCGGATCGGGAAAACTTGTCGGCGAATGCGGGGATTCAGGTAAGGCGATCGCGCGCACGTGAGAATGTATTATTTTACAGCGCGAGCAAGCAAAACATTTCCAGTAAAATGCGGATTGTGGAAATTTTGACGGAATGCGAAAATGTCAGATTATCGCAATTTCCGCGAGCGGAACGGAATTTTAGCCCAGGCCTAGTTTTTGAGTATTCGACTGTATACTGTAATACAGGTAATAGACCTGATCAGCCACCTCCTACGCAGTGGGAGGACCATAGCACTCTGACACCCCCATATGGGAATACCCCACGTTATGCTGAGTTGTGGAACAGTTTCTAGGGTTTGGTTAGCTACACTTGGGATGGCTTTGGAGAGTTGGGGTGGCCGAAGTGGGTGGGGGGTACGTTTGGGGACGGGGGCGGGTTGGGTAGGGTGGGATTGTGTAGTACTCTAGAATATTGCAAATTATCTGTTCACTGATGGCATTGCATTACGTTTCTCTCTGACTGATAGATGCATAGTGTGAGTAATGTAACTAAGTTTGTTACTTGGAATGTCCGTGGTCTTAATTCACCAAAAGAGAAATGGGAAATAAGCTGGTCTTATTGGTTAATGTTTATGGGCCAAATATTGACGACCCCTTATTCTTTTCTGATGTGTGGCGTCGTATCCAAAATTTTCCATCTGCGGAAATAATCTGGGGAGGGGATTTTAATGTGTGTCCGGACGCCTCCATAGAAAGAACGGAAAAGGCTGCAGGCAGAGGCAAAAAGCCGGCGGAGGATCTTCTTGGGCTCTTGGATGCAGGCCACTTATTAGATATTTGGCGGCTCCAGCACCCGGGGCGCAAAGAAAGTAAGTTTGTCTCTTCGGTGCATGGGACTTGGTCCCGCCTTGATTACTGGCTTGTGTCTGAAATGGTTGGGACTTGGGCTGCTGGTGTGGAGCACGAACCACGCACACTATCAGATCACTCTCCAGTGGTTCTAGCATTGCAACTACCCCTTTGTGAGAGACCGCCATTTGCATGGAGACTGCAACCTGCTGAGCTTGCAGACCCAGTTTTTAAGCAGACTGGTGGGGAAGCTATTCGAAATTTGTTCAGTGAAAATGAAGGGACCATGGAGAGCGCTGATTCCTTATGGTAGGCCTTTAAGGCGACGGTGCGGGGTGCATATATTGGAGCGCAGGCTGGGGTGTTGAAGGATATTAGACGCAGGATTCATAGGCTGGCGCTTAATATTTCCACACTTGAGCGTGATTAGGAGTCGAACCCCTCGCCTCCTTTACTGGCTAAAATCAGAGACCTGGTCTCTGAGTATAATGATACCGTTGACCAGGAATTGCAACATCGGACCACATCAAGGAACTAGTAGATGAGGATGGGGACACGCATTATTTGAACTCTGAGCTCACTCATATTGTGTTTCGATTTTACACTACTCTATATGCTGCTAAAGAAGGTCCTCCATCAGAAGAAATAGACTCTTATCTGGATGATGTGGCGTTTGGGTGGCTTTCCAATGCGCACAGGGAATATTTAGTACAGCCCTTTGATGAGGAAGATGTCAAACTCGCCATCATGGAGTTACCCACTTGTAAAGCGGCTGGTATAGATGGATTCCCTAGCGAATTTTATAAAATGTATGTTGATGATGTAGCGCCTCGCCTTTTGGCAGTATTTGCGGAAGCTTATGATACAGGGCAGCTCCCGCCTACGTTACGTGAGGCTCTAATAGTAACTTTGCTAAGGCCTGGCAAGTCTCCCAACCGCTGCGTGTCGTACAGGCCCCTTTCTCTTATAAATATTGATGCCAAAATGTTAGCGAAGATGATTGCTACCCGGCTGCAGTCATTGATTCCCTGTCAGACCAGTCTGGTTTTGTGACTGCTAGGTCTACCACTCATAATCTGCGCACTGTGGTCTCTACGCTGCATTACTTTGAACCTGACTTTCAGGCAGTGGCTGTGCTGCTTGATGCTGCAAAGGCCTTTGATTCCACCGGTGGGACTTCATGTTTACGGTCCTG
This sequence comes from Triturus cristatus, assembly GCF_964204655.1. NCBI lineage: Eukaryota > Metazoa > Chordata > Amphibia > Caudata > Salamandridae > Triturus > Triturus cristatus. The sequence goes on along the minus strand of NC_140588.1, from coordinate 713,438,563 downwards.
AAACGCATGGGCTTTCCTCCTTTTTTTCTTAAATGGCTCCAGACCCTCTACACGGGTCCAGCTGCGAGGTTGCGGGTCAATGGGTGGGTTTCCCCGGTGCTTCCTATAGAAAGGGGCACGCGGCAGGGATGCCCTTTATCACCAATGCTCTTCTCGTTGGCTTTGGAACCTTTAGCGTGTAAGGTCAGACAGTTTCATGCGCATGCGGGCTTGCGATTCAGGCAAAGGCCGCTGGTGGTTTCATTATATGCGGATGATATGATGCTATACGTCCAGGAGCCTGCCGTTTTTCTACTGGCCTTTTTGCAGGAATATGTGAAATTTGAGCGCTATTCAGGCCTGGGAATAAACTGGTCAAAGTCTGCGGTGTTTCCGTTGACGGCTAGTACCAAAGAAATCAACCTAGATTTCCCTCTGACGTGGACTCAGGAACCGGTAAAGTATCTAGGGGTCTGGCTGCACAGGGACCCTGAAAGGGTAGTTGTGGAGAACTATGGCCAGACCATCACACATGTTACTGAGAAGGCGGAGAGATGGGCACATTTGCCGCTCTCTCTTGCAGATCGGCTTGCGGTCATAAAAATGACCTTTCTGCCTAAGTTACTCTATCTCTTTGTAAAGATACCCATTAAACTGAACATAGCTTTCTTCCAGACATTACAATCAGTGCTGCTTGCCTTTGTGTGGGCTGGGAAAAAACGTAGATGTAGTTGGGAGGTGTTGGTGTAACCCTTTGAACGAGGTGGGTTTGAAGCTCCGGATATCTATCTTTATTATTTATGTGCCCAGGCGCACTTTGCACATTATTGGCATTATCCGACACGATTTTTACCCCATATTGCAATTGAAGCAGATGCTATCCGACCTCTGCCCTTGCAGGCAACGACTCTCTCTGGAGGATCGGGGGGTCCTAGGACTGAAATTAGTCCAGTGTTATGTATTGCTTGGGCTTGTAAAATGCTAGCTAAGCGGGCTGGACTTTCCTATATATATGCCCGGACGTTGCCTTTGCACCCGGACATTTCTGCGGCGCGGGAGGCACCGGCATTGAAGGCACTCGCATCTGTTGGTATATCCACGCTAGGAGATCTTTACACACACGGTCGATTCAAGACATTGAAAGAAATACAGAGCTCCACGGATCGGGGGTTTATGCTAGGCTTCACCTATGTTGGAGTGCTACAAGCTATAACATCTGTTTATCCGGACTATCCAACAGAACCGGCTACTCTGCAGGCGCTGCAGAAGATGCTGGGAGGGGAGGAACGGAAAGGTCTTATTACCAAGTTATATAAAGCTTAATTGCGGGAAAGAGGGATTGAGCAGCACCCGTATTATTATAGATGGCAGCGGGTACTGGGAAATGCACTCACACTCTATACGTGGAAGGACTGCTGTGCATTGACAGGTCGTCTCACGGCAAACTGTAACTTGCGGTTGCTTCATTTTAAATATCTGCATCAGTTTTACTATACGCCATTACAACTTTATAGGTATGGTTTGCGTGAGAATGCTAACTGTGTGAGGTGTGGGCAAGCTGACGCTGATTTTTTACACATGTCCTGGACCTGTCCTGGGGTCTCTGCCTTCTGGTCCAAGGTTGTGCATATTCTTACGGAGGTCGTGCTGGAACGGGTACAGTGCGAGCCGGAACTTTGCCTACTAGGATTTGTGAAGCAGTTGAAACCATGCAACAGGCGCATAGTTGCTGTCTCTACTCTGTTTGCAAAGAGGTCTATCGCACTTTGCTGGGGGGCCAAAACAACTCCCACTGTAAAAAGCTGGCTCAGGGAATTGGTTTATTGCAGCGACCAATTGGAAATATATGCTGAGGAGTTGCCTGCAACCTCGTGCCCCAGGGACTTCTGGGCGCCTTTCACGAGCTACTTGTCTACTCAGCCAAATGTATTGTAAATTTATAGTGCACTGCTAATGTTCACTGAGAGTTTATTTCTTTGAGAATGAGGATCACGATATTAGTGTTATCTGTCAGTTATTAGAATGCACTCGGCTCGGTACTGTGTCATCGATGTGCAATGTACTACCAGCCACTTTGTTGGGGAGGATGGGTGGGGATGAGTTCTTTGGGAAGGGTCAGTATAAGGGGAGGGAGTATTGATTGTACCAGGTTCTTACAGTTCTTCTCCTTCATGTGTATATGTATCTGTTGACTGCTGATTTATATAAAAAAGGCTTGTATTGGCTAAAGTTCACTGTGAATTGCAGTCCTAAGATTGGGCTGCTGCTTATTTGTTATTACACACTGCCTAATAAACAGAATTTAAAAAAACATTTAAAAAAAGTATTGAGACCCAAAAGAAAAAGAAAAAAAAGAAATTGTGAAAAACACAAACAATTCAACCATGTTAAATTGTTACAAAAGTTATTCCTATCTATTGCAAATCTTTCTATGCTTAAGAGAGCATGTTAGGAGTACCCATAGGAGTACCCATCTTCAGTAGCAGCCGGCAGAGGTAAGAGCGGTGGGGTGGGCGGAGGTGGACCCGCCTGCTACAACACCGCACCGCTCTTACGTGTGCCGGCTGCCACTGCCCATCTGTTAGGCCAATTGGAATGACCTAACCCCATACCTGCATGTCAGGAAGCCGGTCTCAGTGCATTAGCAAATGCACCCCCGTCTGTACGTGCAGGCCTGGATGGCTATCTTCCTTCTCAGCATGAAGGTCGGGGACAGTAAAACTGAGTTTCAGTCACAGCAGTGTTCCATGATATCTCCGGAAGGAAGTGAACCTCTCACAGACTTCAGCATGGACGCTGTTTAAATAATAAAACAGCAAGCTTTACTCAATGTGCCAAAGGTGCAGAACAGGGTCATACTTTGGGGAGAAATAGTAATTTCCAATGAACAAAAAATAAAGGAGGCACAGTGTTCTCAGTTGTGGAGACAACATGGCAACAATGCCTATCAGAAATTAAAAAAAATGCGTGCATGGGCTATTCTTTGCAATAGGAAAACATGAGCAAACCACTATTTGAAAATGATGCTAAATAAAACAAAAAGTCAAAATGGAGTCTAAATGAATGCTACATGACAACCCTAAGTGGGACAGGTATGTCCAGAAGTGGGCCCCGTGCATACTGTGTCTATACCTGGCTGATGAGCCCATAACAAGGGTGAAACCAGTCCTTGGTTGCTTTTGTTCTGGCTCAGGCTTGGCAGTTCGAGATGGACTGTTCCTATTGGAGCAGTGTCAAGACTAATTTAGATATAGCTGGGTCCAAACTGAGGTGGCATGATGTGCAAAATAATGATGGATTGGAATGCGGCCTGAGTAATTATCAATGGCGCAGATTAATTCAAGTATTCCGTCTATCACATTTTGAAAGCTTAAGAGAAAAACATCAGCATGTCAAACTCCCCAAAGTAAAAAAAAAATCCTAATCTCCAAAGACTTCCTCTAGGCTGTTCGATCCTTAGTGTTCTGAAACCTCAACTATAGAAATGCAGCATTAATTAGCCTGCTAAACACCCCATTGTCAAAACTGTGCTACCGCCAGCTGCAAGACTACTGTCTGGGAAAAATAAATTCAACCACTTCACCCCTATGTTGAAAAATCTCCTTTTGGCTTCTGACTGAAGCATGAATGAAGCTCATTGGAATCTGCATCATTTCAATGTTATTTATCTTAAACATCCATCATTCCTCGCCTTATCCATGAAAATCTGTGATAGAATGAAAAGTAAAATGAATATTAAAGTTAATCTAAAATTGAAAACGAGGAAGTAGTATTTTCAGATTTGCAGACATTTCACAGTGTGGCAAACACGACTCACTCTTGATGCCAGTGTTTGCCCCACGGTAATTGTTCTTTTCCTTTTTTAAAGGTGTGTCTCCATACCCCGGCTGCCTTCCCAACCTGCTGGCAGGCAGTTCCCCACCTGCAACTGAAGTGTGATTTATTTAGGCACCGCAATGCAGGTGGCGTAATGTCCATCAGCAGGAACAACGCAGCCCAAAGTCTGCATACCAAATTTTCACCCACTTACATCAAAATACTTTCTCAGGGGCAGCTCTAGCTTTGATCTGGAAACTGAAATAAAGGCTGAAAAAACAATTCAAATGAGTCTTATACCTCAGGAGACCTCGACTAAATTGGGGCAATGGGAGAATGCTTCTGTCATAGCAGCAATTCCTGCTATGAAATCTTCGCCCTAGTCTGCAGCCTGCTGGAAAATTGCCAAGGTGGCAGAATGGCCAGTCTCGCCCTGAGCTGCTCCAACTCTGCTAAACTCTCTTCCTTAAGAATTTAGCTGTCAAGAAGGCTTGCTTTAGGGGACAAATCACAAAACACCTCACAACTTGTATGTGTCATTTTTCTTTTTTCTTTGCAATCTGAATAGTCGCTGTACTTCTCACCATTTCAGATTATATTCCCCACTTTTGCCCCTCCTTAAAATATTTCCCCTATATTCCCTGTTTCCTTTCCCATTAATTGAAGATCCTTAGTGCTTTGTGATAACAATTGTTAATTATGTAAAGTGGCGAAACATCCCTGTTTTGGTGGAGCAGTGCTATATTTAAAGGTAACTGCTAAATAGTGAATTGTGTCTGTTATTACCTGTCCACCGGCTAATAGCAGAGAAATATCAATGTTTACCCAGCTGTTGGCTAAACAGTAGAGATTCTGCACTGATGGGCCAGTAGAAGGTGAATAGCAAAGACATGTTACTATTTACGTGGCCAGTGGCTAACTAATAGACATTATGGGGCCGATTACGATGTCGGCGTAAAGCTTCCTCCCCACAGTCGGAATTTCCTCGACCGCGACGGAACCATTCTGACCGACTCAGTCGGTTTACATTCCAACCAACCAATTACGACATTCGCGGTCGGAACGTAAACTGTGTGGTTATTCAGAATCGGTTCCGACCGGCTCTCAAAGTATCTGTGTTGGTGGGAACTGCATCGTACAACCCTATGGACAGCGTTTACATCCTCGGGATTACACTATCGGTTGCCAACAGCCTTTCCATGCCTGCCTTTCTGACATAAAAATGCTTGCAGAAAGTGATTTGGGGGGCCTTAGCAGGGCCTCATTCATCCTGCAGCCTCTGGTTGGGGCGGAGTGAGTACCTAGGGGACCCCCTGTAAAACCCTGCACTGTGTGGCTGGCACAATGGGGTGCCCGCAACAGGGTGCAGGGTTTTGCACACACGCCCCATTTCCCCATCGGAGACTGTGTTATGGCCGGTGGTTGGGCAAAACACGACCTCCCATAGGGAACAATGGGAATCCAACTGAATAGTGTTCGGTCGCATCGTAATTGGGCAGGCAGAACCACCGACCACGAGTTGGTAGGTTCTGATTCCGAGTCGGTGTCAGGCGGAGGCTTTCTGCCCGACATAGTAATGAGCCCCTATGTACTGTTTGGCCTCCGGTTAAGCTAGGAGCAAAAAAACATAATTCTTCACCCATGTGCTGGCAAAACAGCAGCAATTCAAATAGTAGTCTTCAATATTTACTTGGCTGCTGGCTAAATATAAGAAAAAATTAGTAAAGAAATTTCAAAATTAACACATCTGCTGGTTAAATAGCAGAAAAGATGTACTATTGGGTTGGTGGCATTATAAATAGTAAAGAAATGTCTATATTTACCTGGCAGCTGGCTAAACAGCAGACACTATGAGTCATTTTGGCTTGTGGTCTTGCAAATAGCAAACAAGCATAATTATGTAGCCTACAAATAGCAGAAAATATATACCATTTGGTCAGCAAACATGCAAATAGAAAATGAACGTAATTATTTATCTGGTGGCTGGCTAAACAGAAGATGTTATGCACAACTTAGCCAGTAGAGGTGCAAACTGCTGAGAAACATCATTTATCTGGCTGCTGTCTCAACAGCTTACATTTTGTATTATTATGTCTAATGCAGATTTCAAAAGGCACTTGCCACCAGGTAGGAATGCAAAATGCAATGAACACAATTGTCATCCATCTCTTTCTGCAAGTTAGGGTCCTGGTGTATTGTTCCTCTATGCGCAAAAAGTGGCAACAAATAGCGCACAGACATTTTGTGAATAGAATAGTATTTTTTCAAAACAACATATATACTATCAGATTGGGTCTCAAAATACTGGTTTGAAGGGAGTTGCAGAACAACTTGCCTAATTAATATTCAAGAGGCAGGTGGCAATTTGCAACCCTCTGTGATTGGTTGTAATCACAGTGTTGGTGGCCTTCAAGTGCATGCACAGCACACCACACATATGACTGCATTCCAAAATGTACCTTTTTTTAAGCGATCTATGTTCCCTAAAGGAACATAGGCTGCTAAAAAAAAGTCAGTTAGAGTGAGAAAGCAGTGGTATTCTAGATCACGCCTTCTCCCCAGAGGCTGCCAACACAATTCCAAAAGGGAAAGATCTCCTCTCCTTTGCTAATCAATTACCACCCCCAACTCAGTGATTCATAGCTTATTAATGGTTTATAATTGCAATTTGGGGTACTTATCAATAAATTCCTTCCCGAATTATAAGAGGGAGGAGGAGTGCCGATTTCATGACCCCTCCTTTTTGCAATTTGGAAAGAATCACAAAAGTTCTTTTATGAGTCAAACTAATTTGCCAACTCATAAATAGGAGTTTTCTATATAATAACAATAGGCACTTCTGTAGTCACAAGCCCAGTGATTTTGTTACGTGAGGCCCTTAGTGCTAAGACTGTCTTACATGCAATTTGCACCATAAAAACTAACATAGGTCCATAAGTGCCAAATGTCTGAATGCTTCAAAGATATTTTGACAAACATGGCACAGAATGCCACTCCATTAAGCCATGGGCCAAGACACAGTGATTTGGAAGGCCCTTTATGTAGCTGTCTTGTGTGCCACAAATGCTCATATTCCTTTATGTTTACCTGCCCAGGTTGCTAATGATAACGATTATTAGAACCAAGGGGTGCACCCACAGACTCTCAAGAGTGTGAGGCAAAGAGCAACAGCAAAGTCCAATCCAGCTCAAATTCTTCACAGGAATACCCTGTTCAGCTTTTTTCTGTGTCTGGAGCCACCATAGGGATCAGCCTTATGATTCTTGGAGCTCTTTTTGTCCTTGGATTTCAAGTGTAAAAATGGGGGGGGTCCAACCTCCTGAAGTCATTCTCACAGGTCACAGATGTCAAGTACAACAGGTTTGGTCCGTCTGGTAGCCTTTCACCAGTCCAGCAGTGTTGTGTGTAAGGCTGGAGGAGGGTCCCACTTTGTAGTGCTCATCAGCTTGTGGGCAAAGGACACCCTGTCACTTTGATAACCTCTCTGACCATGGAGTAAAGATTTATTTTCATGCCAGAGATGTCTATTAGTGCAGTAGTTCCTGTTTGTGTTACTGCAAATGCACCCAAAATGCGAAATGGTAAAAATCTTTGGCCACTCTTGGGCCCTGAGGACTGGCTGTGTGTGTGTGGGGTAATGTTCCACGGTAATCCTGGTGGGCCCTCACACCTAACACCAAAGCCCAGTTTGAAGCAGACACTGTACTCACAAAAACCCAGAGACAGAAGTCTGGTAGGACAAAAGAAGGGTCCTTCAGCAACCAGATAGGTGAATCACAAGAATTGTCCTGGAAACCTGCTTGTTCCCTTTGAAGGGTACAAAAACTTTACATGTGCTCCAGACAGACCTGTCAGACAGGATTTCATGCACTGAGCTGTCAACAGAAAGGGCACAGCCCCACCCTATATATTCTATTGGGTTAAGAGAAGTCATCTCTGCCTGTTTAGGCCAGCCTATTATATGCTCCAGGGGGGAATTTTCCTCCTCATCCACACCTCGTTCAAAGCTGAACACTGGCTGGGAGTTGCAGAAGAGCTAATGCAATTTACTCTCCTGAATACTCAAGCACGTATATGACTTTTTAAAAGTTACTTTTCCTTAATCTGTATAAAAATATTTAAATTCAACATTTAATTGGATTTTTAATAACTACTAAAACAGTGGTTGAAGTATGCTTCCAGCTAGTCTTTTTTCAAGTTAGCAGTGTTAGTATTTTAATCTGCACTCCGACTTTCAACATAGGACAGCTAGGCCTGCCAAAATGAAAATAGCTCTCTAGGCCTTTTCACTGTAAGGTCATGTTAATGAATTATTTTCTACATGTTCTACTTTTAAATGCCATGCACGCTACCTTGTGGGCTACAAGACCCCGATAGGCGTGATTTATTAAAATGTAGAAAGGGGTTTTTACCTGTAAAAAATGTTATTTTATGTGGTTGTACTGCAGGTTTATACTGCGGCAGGCAGCTTACAGTGGTAGTCCTGAAGCCATATTTTCCTTGTCACACTAGTGGATAGCACATTTTTTGCTGCCGTCCACATGGGACATTTAACTTTCCATGCCATGGGTGAGGTTTCTACATCACATTGTACAGCCTTATAGGAGAGTTAAATACACCAACCAGGGATTGGCCAATTTCTAAATGCTTTAGAGGTGATAGCACATACACTGGGCACTGGCCCGCAGTACCCCAATGTGCACAGGCTTAAAAATAAACAATAAAACTGAACAGAAATGTGGAGGGTACCTGCACAGGAAGGGTCATTTTTTCACAGAAACAAATTGACTTGTACGTAATCCAGTCTGGAACGATTCACACAAATACCGTTGTTGGAGATGGTTGGGGTTTAAACAAACTTGCCTACTGATGTTTCTGAAATTACTCTCACTTGTAAATATTTTATCTTATAGATCCTATCCTTATCCCTCTAAAAACCATTCTACTGAATTTGCTTGCAATTAACATAATATATTACCTGACAGATGTGATAAATATCCTTCTGAATCACAGATTACCGAAACTGCTCTCAGCTGGAAATAATATATTATCTGACAGATCTGATGAGTAGCTCAGAGAGCCCTGCTTCATTTGTCTGTAAATTAAGATGCATTTTCAGAAGATATTTATTGTTCACTGCAGCATCAGTAACACAGTATCACAAAAGGCCCTTTCTGCAAAGCTTTACCAAGTAATTTCAACCATCATTCACAAAAGAAAAGTAGGAATACAATGTGCATAGATTTACACATTTTAGTGATTCGTATAAATCTCAATGAGTACATCTAGATATACTCAAGTCAATCATTTTGAGGTTTAAGTATGTCGTAACTATATTTGAACATTCTAATTTGTTCATGCTTCTACCACATGTGCAGAGTTTTCATGTAGATAGAATGGTGTCCTATACACCCCATACAATACCGCTATTTAGAATATTTTCCACCCTACAAGCGCACATACCTATTTGTTTGCACTAAAGGTACATGTGCAAATATGGTAAAAAATATCTAGACATTTTGGGAATACTTCCAAAATTAGACTTTGTGTAGTCACCAAATTCCCAGCATGAACTATCGTCTTCTCCTCAGTGAACATGTTGCCGCAATCATAATATTATAACAGAATAACATCTGCAATACTAGCAGATTCTGCAAAGTGGTTGCTGATTTTATGCAAAAGCTTTTGTGACTCAGACGCTATGAATTCAAGGTCATCATTAAGGATGTTTACATTTTTTACAAAAATTTACTACATGACATTGGAGAAATGCGTCTTGACATTAACGTAGGAAATGCATCTCAATATACAGGTTAGAGAAAATTTGCTTTTATTAAACTCGCAAAAAGAGAAAAATGCTGTATATTTCAGCAGAAAGCTCCCAATTCGGTCATTCTTTCTCTGCTAGTCTCAATATTTGCCGTTATTCCTTCTATTCCCTTTAGCAAAATAAATGCGTTTTTGTAATTGCTCATTTGGGGCCTTATGTAGGTAGCCTAACATTTACCACTTCATAAATACCGAATTTTACCGATTCGGTATTTATGAAGTGGTAAATGCTATGTAGGTAATCCATCGGTAATATTTACCGATTCGGAATGGGTCGGTAAATTAGAATCGGTATTTACCGATTCGGTAATGGTAACTGGCTTCCCATTGATTCCTATGGGACAGGAGGCCCATAGGAATCAATGGGAAGCCAGTTACCATTACCGAATCGGTAAATACCGATTCGGTAATGGGGGGAGCACAATCAAGGGTTGCAGGGTGTCACAGTGACACCCTGATGCACCCCTGAATCCTGCATGTGTGCACATGTGGCACACATACATGCCCTAAGGGCATGTATGTCTGCCACATTGCACACTTCAAAGTGCGAAGAAATGCTTTTTCCCAGCTATTCGTCATTTACCACCAACTTTTAGTTGGTGGTAAATAACGAATCCCCACAACAACCACACACTTCCCCTACATATCATTTCAGGATTCGGTATTTACCGAATCGGTAAAATTACCGATTCGGTAATTTTACTGATTCGGTAAATTACCGAATCCTGAAATGTGCCCCCTACATACCAAAAGCCTGAATACCGGTCGGTAACAGGATAATTACCGAAAATCGGCCGTTACCGACCGGTATTGGGCTTCCTACATATGGCCCTTAATGTTTTAATTGAACTAGAGAACCTAACATCTTCGTGAAATGTGCTGTTTGCTGAAGAATTTCTTTCTTCCCTTCCTCACCCCATTTGACTTCATAATATTTTAGATCGTTAGCTCTGCCACATGCTTATAATGAACAAGAATATTGCTAAAGATTCGAGTCTCATGATCTAATCAGGACATACTAAATATTACTGTTTAATTTCATAGAGCAGCCCATTGTTACACAATGGGACACTGAACAGCTAACAGAGTAGGCTAGCAACGTTTCTAATGAGAACCTTCCTAGATGCATATTTTGGAAAAACGCTGTAGCAATGTTCACCAACATGTCGACATGGGCGCTTATCGTGGGAATCTAGCGAGAAGACGACAGACAATTGGAAGATCCTTTTCTATTGGCTAGAGATGACCCAACATTCAGAGTTTGCAACATGTTTTGTGCCTTTATATATAGTAAGTGTTTTAGTTAAGAGGGCTATGCATTCTATACACATCTTTCCCCTGCCATGCCCTCTAGCACTTGACTGTGCTACTTTTGCCTCAAATTACTATGAGCTACTGCTAACAATGATTTTTCTGTTATTCTGATGCTGGAGAATTCTCCATGCTGATCACAGCTACTGCTGTGAATATTTCCTTACACATGTGTTAACGGTTGCTACTGCAGCTGTTAAAGAACTCGGCAGAGATTTCAGAACTAGTCTTTATAGGGAGTTCAACCTCCTATAGCTATTAGTCTGCTGCTCAAAATTGTCTCTTGCTTTTTTCCAAAGGAACTCTTTATGCGTTATGGCTAGGCTAGGTTAGATCCCTTAGATTAAGACAGGGATTAATTCCATAATGGAGGAAGCTTTAATTTAGTATTATTAATTCTTTCCAACTTTATCATGATATTTCTGTAAACAGACTTATTTGACTAGCCTAATTAGAAAGACAAAAATATGGACTAATCTCTTAATGAAAAAATATAACTTTTAAAACTTCACCAAATCTCTCATCATTGACTGAACATGAAATACTTTAAGTTGATAATTAACTTAGAAATGTATTTTTTGGTTATGCTTCAGTCTAACATGGTGGTAAAGATTCATTGTTCTAAAGAAGAAATTAGCGTGGAAATTGGAGCATTTCTTAATAGGCTTCAAGGTGAAGCTGTTTATAAACTTTATAAACTTTTTATGAGGTTTCCTTGCTTGCATTATCATATCTCAAGAATCTTAAACTTAGTCACATAGCCCTTACATTAGTGTAATGATCAAATCCCTGAGATACCCCATACGAATTTTCAGTACAAACAGTTCATATAAAAAAACATGCAGTCACCAGCTTGGAAAAAACATACAGCTTATTGGGCTACTGCGTGAAACACGTGCCAGATATTTGAGACACCTCCCAAAAGATTTGAGGATATTAACAATAAAAATTGACTAACAATAAGGTATTCTATGAGTGCTCTGATCACACATATTTATAATTCTAGGCAGAGCAAGGTAAATTGTCTTGCCTAGGATCACTCATTTAGGTCAAGTGTCACAAATAGGGTTAGAATTTGGGTTTTTTTAGAATTTGGTCAACAGATTATCCACCACAAACTTGGTAGATTACCCTTTTCACAAAACTGACGGTCCACCCGCTATGTTTAGAGTCAGACAGACAGTCATATTTCCGCTGGCAGTGCCCCTGCTTGATCTGCTGCTGCAAAACATAGAGTTAGTGTAATCCCCTTCACTAGATGCGTTCAGGGCTCTGGCTAATTCAAAACTAATAGATGCCCTCGAGTTGGCCATGTGACTGGCGCCAGAGATGGTAGCTGGTAACTAGCTGAGGAACTGATAGATGAAGTGATGCTGTGGCAGCCTCCAGGAGAGATGTCTTGCCCTTTTCAAGCTCCATAGACAGGAACACTGAGAGATGGCACGTTGGAGAGGTGGAGGAGGTGAGCACCACCCCTCAAATGGTTCCTGACAGTTAGACAGCTGCCGCCGCGCGGCAGTGGGCCTTTGGGGCAGCAGGTAGGGCTTGGAGAAGCTTGTGACTTTCACAGGGCTTGAGCAGATGGACCTAGCGGTACTGGCTGCTGGAGAGGGGTGCCAAGTGAGACACCCATTCTAGGGCGTGGAGGTGGTGCTTGCAGAACAGCTCATCGCTTGGCTCAATCTTCGGTGGTTGTACTGGTCTTTTTCAACCCCTTTTCTGGCATTGGGGATAAGCCTTGAGTGTCACCTTGAGAGCAGACATTTGCAGCATCCTGGAACCTAAAGGCCTAGAGGATACCCATCTCCAGGAGTGATATGATCTTTCAGCTGGTGACTTTTTGAACTTTCAAGGGAACCTCCTGACAACACAAAGAAGACTCCATTTAGTGGAAGTCAAATCTTATGAGTGAATATTTCTATCCTTGAGGCTAATTTCTCAATGGGCTATTGTTGGGATAGACACTTGGGTTGCTCCAATAGACCTTAAGGACTGTGCAGTTAGGGATGAAGAGAAGAAGCCCCTTTGTGCATCATCCTTTCCCTACCTTTGGAGTGAGATATGGTGAAAAACAAACCTAACCAATCCCCAAACAGGGGAAGATCGATAATTTTGCACATAACCCTCTTCAGCAAGCAACTCAGAGTGATAAACTTTTGAATATTGCCTCAAGTGCATCTGGATCACAGGTCGAGGCAATGGGCCCCACTAACACTATTTTGCAAGCCATTTCAAAATCCCCAACTGCATTTGCACACATAATTGAAGAGGTTAGCCTTAATGTAGCATTCTGCACCAGCCTCTAGAGCCAGACTGGGAAGAGGGTGACTGTGGCTGAAGCCAGAAACTCACAATAGGAGGACACAATTTACACCCTCAAATCCACTGTTCCTTATCTCACTAGTTCCACCAGGACCCTCACTTGCACAGTTGAACATGGGTGTCCACATCAGAATAACCTGTGATTTATTGATTTTCCCAAAGGTGTGGACAGGACACTGCCTGAGCAGTTCCTAAAGTTATAGCTCAAAATCATCATTCCACCCAACAAACTCTCCCAATGTTTTATCATCGGGAGAGCCCATTGTGAACTAGCTCAGAAACCGTGACTGGGTGTGTCACCTTGAGCAATGATAGCACAAGTCCCAAATTATAAAAACTCAAATGTGATCCTCAGAACCGTTTTCACCCTTGAGGAACTGAGGTATGAATCAAAGCTTATCAGAAAATTCTTAAGCTATGCTTGGTTTATCCAGACTCAAAGAAAGTCTTTTGAGAGGGTTAAAAGCAGACTCTCACTCTGAATCTGCAATATATGCTATTATAACCGGCTAAACTGAACGTTATTTTATGATCAAATTCTTCTGTTTTTTGACACACCAAAGGCCACATGGAAATGTGTTGAAGAGAGTAAGGATTTGCTGTCTATTCAGTCATGCCCCCCTTTGTAAAATCTTCACCTCTTAAGTGACAAGGTAGGACCACGACAAGAGGGCTGACTTTAGCCTGACCGACAAACTTCACAATCAAACTTCACTTGCAGGCAAAGTTCTCTTCATGCCTTGTCTGTTTCAGACCTGTCACATGGTCCTCCTCAGGCTCCCACAACTAAGACCATAACACCCCATCACTCCTCCACTACACTGCTGAGACTGATGCATGGGTTGAACCATCAACCTGATATAGAGCTCCTACCCTTCACAGTTAATAGTAATTTATACTTGTACTTCTCCTGGTAGGAGATCTACGCATGGGTGGGGGACCTGATATACAGGGACCAAGCTTATTGCTATTGACAAAGTCAGCCCTTGGAGCCATATATAATGAGCCCTTTCATTGTCAAATGAACACCAGACTACAAATACTGTTAGATTTCTCCAGATTGCACCACTCTAGCACTATATGAACACTAGGGGCATTAAGGCCTGTAGGCTTTACTGACCACGCTCTCTCTTGTTTTATTAGTGTTGCTCTTATCTTTTGATACTGGGGTATAAGTTTGGGTCCTGTTCGATAGAAATACTTGATGTAGCTCTACTTCTACTAAGCGGAACCTTTGGCCATCTATGTATTCAACAGATATTTCTTGTTTCAAAGTATGGGAGGTAGGGGTTTATGTTTATTGTTACATAATCCCAGTTTTATTTGTTCATTCTCCATCTCTCTTGAATCTCTGGCACAGTTGTCATGCAACTGCCATGGCTGATCTGATAATACATGAGAAGATCGCCACTTTTCCATGTATGTCCTGGACGTTAATGAGCGTCTGGACCCAATTAAACATGGGGCGACCCTCAAAATGGCAACTCATTACGATGGCAGATATTGACCGTATTGAACAAATTGGTGCTCTAGGAGATATATCTTTTAAGCACCCATTGTAAATTAATCGGTCATTATGGTTTCCATTGAGTCTACCACTGGATTTACTTGTGGCTATCGGGGAGTGGACATACTTTTAAAGAGACTTATTCCATCCCACGTTACTTATAAGCACACTGACCAGCAGGGTAGATTTCTCCTATTTTTAACCCTCCATTGACATTGTTCAATGTTTATGGGCCCCCTACTACCCACTACACTAGCCTCCTTTTATCAAATGCTTGGTAAAATTATCATGGAGGCCCCACCTGGACTATCCCTCATGGGAAGTGATTTTAATGGCCTCATGGATATGTCACTTGATCACTAGGATCACATTCATGCTCAGATTTCAGATACTCCTTCAGCTTCTTTTGTGGCCACATATGGCTTGTTTGGTGCCTGGCATTTCCTATATTCTGCAAATTAGCATTATCTTTTTTGTCCACCATACACAATTACTTTTCCAGGATCAATACTTTTTTTCTACCAGCCACCAATATTTGCCAGGTTACTGGCTGGCATATTCATCTATGTAGCCTCTTAGACCTTGCACCCATCAGAAATATGATTAGTATATTTGTGCCGCCGCAGACGGGCATGTGATTTCTAAATGCCTAGTAGTACAGCAAGAAGGAAGTGCAGGATCCTAATCAAAGAAGATAGTGTGCCATACTTAACAATGAATTGTGAATCAGTAGATCCAACAACTATTCTATAGAAAGCTCTCAAAACTGTAATCCATGGTAAAGCTATTATCTTAAGAATTAAAATCTAGATAAAGTAGATCAACAGAAAGCAGGTCTATTACACTCGTATGAGCAGGCCAAAGATGACCCTTCTGGCACAAATCCACAAGGTCTTAAACTGCTTAAATTGAAAGAGGACCAATCACTACTTGGTATTATGAAATTGATACAATGTGCTTCCAAAAGATAGTTCCAAGAACACGAAAACAAAACTGGTAAGCGGTTACATTGGCTATGCTGTCAAGATGGCAGTGGCAGAGTTATTAGGGGTATCCGCAACACTGTTCGCTCACTTGTCAAATACCCTGAAGCAATGGGCCTTGTTTTCACTCCGTACTGTCACCAGCTATCATTCAAGTGGCCAAAGATCCACTATCATCCTTAGAATTTATAGAGGCACTTCCATTATCTTGCCTTTCCCATACTGACCAAGTTGCCCTAGACAGTGACATTACATTAGACAAAGTTTCAGACGCCATAGCTCAACTCACAATCCACAAAACCCCAGGTTTCCCAAGCAAGTTTTTTAAGGCCTATTCATATTTCCTAGCTGAAACTTGACATCAGTCCTTATTCTCGAGCTCTACCAGAACCCTTCCCAGGGGTCTTTGTTTGGCCACTATAACAGTATTACGAAAGCCTGGCCATCCAGCTTCATTGTAACTCATATAGACTGATCGAACCTACAGTCCTGGCCAGTCATCTTCTACATGTTATCAACACACTGATCATAGCTAATTAGAGTGGCTTTATCCACCAGGCACAATATAGGATGAGTTGATAATACTATTGCACTTTCAAATAGGCTGAAAGCCCAGTGGCTTTGTTCGTAGTGGATTTTGAGCAGACTTTCAATTGGCCTTACTGAATTGCCTTTATTCTCTACTGCATTGTCAGAAGTTAAGCATCTGTACACAAATGTACCAGGCAGTTACATTACCCTCGCTTGTGAGGAGTGTGCCTATACTCCATGGCTAACTGGGGTGAATGTTTGGTTGAAAGATGACAACGTTTTCCCACTTTTCCTTTATTACATTTATTTTAGTCAGCTTAAACGTTTATTTGAGGTTACATTAATGTCACCACCTAATATTTGTTCTCCAAGACCTTTCCTTTGCTATGAAAATGGACCCGTAGAGAAGAGATAATCAAGCAAATGGGAATAAGCAATAATGTTCAGCAATTCAATATTGTTTTTTATTTTTATTTTTTAATGATCGGGTCTGTTTTCATGAGCTGAGACCATTTAATACCTGAAGTGCTGATAAATAAGAATTGCTACATTTTTCTTAATTTGTGGCTGCTGGTATGGGCCAGTAAAGTGACAAACTCAGGAGCGCTTTCAAGTTGCTGTCAGCTCCCCTTGCCCAATTTAGATTTTTGCTTCTGCTTTCTGATTCACAGTGGGAAATTAAGGCATGTTAAGCAATTCTTTATTACATCGATTAAAAATAATCTACAACAATAAAAATCAAATCAAACGGTTACAAAGTTGTAGTGCCTTAAAGAACAAGGTTAAAAACAATGTTTCCTGAACCCTAAAGAATGAGTGCCCCAACCATGCAAATATTGGTGCTTAAGCAGTCAGATCCAGTTCCAATTAGTCATGCACCCCTGTTTTTATAGACATTAACTCATTTGATTGACTTTCTTAAAAGATGTTGAACAACTTTAAAGTATTTCATAATACATCCAATGGATCTATGTGTTAAGTCTTTAAAACAATAGAGACTGCCTTGTTAATTGTTCTAATACCAGTTGAACAAAACAGCTGGCGTGGATACTTCTTACCTAAATCATGCAAGTTAAGGAACAGATTATATGTTCTATCATCTCTTCATGTTTTTCACATAGATGAAAGAGTCTTTGTTCTTTGTCTAACTTTTTCAATGCTCAATCCATTTGGAGAATCAGAATATACAGAAATATGAATCTTGCAAGCACCTTTCTAGTTTTTACCTTAAGATTTGAATCTAAGTAGAGTTCTCTCTTTCTCAAGTAGGTATTTAGCAAATATATTGAGTTTTTACAAGTTGATGATTGAAGCAGGCCTTTTCAAAATTATGTAGCATTTGTGTTTTTTTATAGTTTAAAACTGTGTGTTTTTCTATTTATTAATGGATGGAAACATAGTCTTCCAATGAAGGTAGTCTTCAGTGAATGTATTGAGCAGTTGGGTCATTTGTGTCTTCCTTAGCAATGTTGATTGACATTACCTCATTGCAGGAAATATTTTTTTAAAGTGCTTGCTGTAGATCATGCAGAGTATAAAGGTAGGTGGGGAAGGATGATCTTGACTTTGTTTTTGTAGATGAGCTTATAACACAGCTCTTTTCCATGAAATGTCTGAAAGGGAATTTCCTTCTTTTGCAAATTTGGGGTTTTCATTATTTAGTATCCGACCTGATTGGAATATAAGGTTGTCATGGGTATTGTGAAAAATTGGGTTGTTGGCTGAATTGGGGGGAGGGGGGTGTTAAAAAATGTGGCCAACCTCAATGGAGCATGGTTTGGATACAAAAAGTGGATTAGTCCAGGTTGATTCTTACCTTCAGACTTAAAAGAAATTTTGAAAAACATTTTCTGAGAAGGGTAAGGCTGCAGACAGTGCTGGAGGGGGGAGCGTCATTGCCAGGGAGCCGCTGGAAGAAGTCATAGTTAAAATTTCTATGTTCGGGCTTAGTCTATTTTTTGGAATGTGAAAATCTCCAGCGGGACAAAGCAGGGGGCTGTAATCAATGAGAGTTGCAGGAGGCCAGATTGTCCTTTGCCAAAGGACTATTGAACAGGATTTGCTGCTGCGCAGAAGAAGGCTGCGGAGCTGCTGCGAAGTCAGGCTGACCGGCGATGCACCATATGCATATAGAAGAGCACGTTGGTCCTGGTCTTCTCCCGGTTCTCAGAGCAGTTTTTAGCCAAATATTTTGAAAATTCAAAGTTTTGGATTTTAGCTAAGTGGGCCCCTTTAGCACCACCCCCAGGGGTACTGGACTCGAGGAACACCACTTGAGAGGTTAGGACTCACTGCTGGGTGCAGGTGAGCTTTCAAGATAGTTGGAGCTTTTTCTGTCCCTGAGGCTATGATCAGAAAGCCTGCCAAATAGACCTTGGAGCCACCCAGTCAAACATCTTTATTTCGGTCCAGTGAACCATAAAAGTGCACAATATTAGAGCAGAAGTGTGAGATGAATTACAATTCATTTAAAATACATCTATTGGCAATAAAGCGCTATCTGGATAAGGCAGAACCATGGAAACAAAAACCTTCAAATAGTCCATTAAAAAGGACACATAAAGGGTCCGCTAGGTTACCCGGGATGTCCAATAGGCTAACTTTCAGTCAGTTAATCAATCAATTTTACTTAAATCTGCTTGGATCCATAATAATAACAAAAATACCACGTGAACAAAAACATGTTTAATAAGAACAACCTGTTAAATCCCTGGAGAATAAAAAAATAAATCAATATTCAGAGTAAAAATACAATTTTGAAATAATATTGAAATGCTACAGGTAATACTAAAACTTTTTAGCACATCGATTTCCTGATTTTTAAGGCCCTGCAGGTAAAATAAAAAATGGCGCGGCAGCACAATTCAAACTCTAGACGTAAAAGGCGAGACAGGCAGGTGCTCTATGATCTGACACCAAACGAGTGCAATATGGGTCGTAAAGAAGGCCTTCGAGGTTGAGTATAGAGCCTACCAAAAACAAGAAATGGGCAAGCGTTTGTTTAGTAATGACATCACAGGGACCAGGGGTAAACTATAAAACCATGAGCCCTGGTGGGGGTGTGCTACCAAGAAGTGGACCGTACCAGGCATCTGAGGGTTCAAGGCACACTCCAGGCAGCAAAGCAGTCCTTCTAGGTTCAGCAAAGCAGTCTTGTGGATTACACAGCAGTCCACAGCAGCAGGAAGTCCTCTGTGAGTCCTTACGCAGGTCCAGAAAGTGAACTGAAGAGTGTGTCTGAGGGTCCCATTTTTATACACGATGCCTTCTTTGGAGTAAGAGCAGTTTCTAGAGAAATCCCTTTGAAGTGCTTGAAGTATCCTGCTTCCCCTGCTTTGGCTCAAAGCTGGCTGCATGAACAATGCAGGGACGGCAAGTCCTTTGTGCAAAGGTAGAGCACACCCTATTCAGGTGCAAGTGAGGGTGTGTCCAGCTCTGCCCCTCAATCCTGCCTGTTGATGGCACATCCAGGCACACCTAATCCCTCTATTGTGCGGCTGTTTGGCAGGAATAAAGAAACTCCAACTACACCCAGTGATTTGACCTGGGATAGATTGCCAGCACCAAATAGTTTAGGGAAAGAAAATGCGAACTTTCTAAAAAGCGATAACCATGAAACCAGGAATGTTGTCACGCCCCCCAGACAAGATGCTCTGCGATGCAGAAGAGTTGGAAAAATCAACAGACAGAATCCGAATTTCTAAACATAATCTCGAAATTGTATCCATTTTATCCATGGTTTTATCATTCAAAGAAGGAGCAGCATAACACCTCGCTTTACACGACAGAAATACCCCCACCAGGAGTTATTCATGGCATTTTGAAGTATGCTTCAAGTCCCGGGTAACCCAATGCATTTCGGGCATCAATGGCCCTTCGTCAGGGGTAACTAGAACATAAGGAGCCCGTAAGAAATTAAAAAGGATGGCATGCAACAAAAACATGACTCATATTAATAATCTACAACACAGTGGCAAACCCAAAGCCATGCTGAGCTGTTTGTGCGAGGTCCAAATCCTACGAATTGTGCACAGACCCCACATATTATGCCAAATGTGCTCTGTGCATCTTTCAGCCAACCAAAAAGAAGAAACCCAGCAGAAAAAAACGTGAACAAAAACGAACCCGGACATACACTGTGCCTATTTTCCTAAAACAATCCTCCTTCGTGTGAAACAAAGAATCCCAAATCCATTGCAGTGCAAGAAACGATTAAGAAGCAAGAAAACTAAAAACAAAGAAGAGGAACCCATTACCTACTTCAGTGTGACTCTTCACACACCAAAACTCAACTTGTTTCATAGGCAGTAACACAAAGATAAATATCACCATACACATAACAAATGGCACTAAAAACCAAATTAGATTTGCACCGTGCCATAATGCAGACTGCACCAAATGAAATTACATATCTAAATATACACAATCCTCTGACATTGACAATGGGCAAAACTGTTGAAATACGAAATCATGTCCAAATGTGTAATAGAGTTAGCAGTCTAGTAGCTGGGGTGGGCGGAGCCAGAGGGTCGAGGGAAGAGGAGGAGTCCCGAGAGGATACAGCAGTTAGAGTAGGGACAGTGTCGTTGTTGGATGTATGAATAAAGCTCCCACTATATAGATATAAATCTACGACGTGTCTGTGGTTCTTTTGTAGCGCGATGCTACAACTGGCGACGAGGGTGGGATGACCAAGCCCCACTGACCACAGAAGCTTAGAGATCGTGAAAAGCCGATCGTGTTGGAGCGCGACTCACGCTAGAAGCGTGTGTCTTGGAGGACGCTGGTGAGTGCAGAAGTCGGGAGCCCACCCCGACCCTGTCTTGCGCCCAAGAGTGGAAAGAGGAGTGTCCCAGCACCGGAGACGCTGTCCCCGAAGGTCTGCCAGCGAGCGTCGTTGAGCGCGCTGAAGTGTGAGCTGGAAAGCTCTTTTGAAGCCGGCAGATCTCACGCTTGATGCGTGAGTTTCGGCACGCCGTCGCGAGAAGAAACGCGGGAAGCTGCAGAAGAAGGCGGGAGCCCCCCCTGACCTCACCTGAGCAGTCGCTGTAAGGGAGAAGCAGGACCTGAGGTGTGCCACCTGTCAAAGCTGCCCGCTGGTGAGTCCAGAATGAAGAGGACTGAATGAGCCACGAGAGAAAGCCTCGTGTGTATGCAGTGATGGCGGCCATCTTGGAGTCAGGCAGGCCTTCAAGACAGACCCCTTGATTTTTGGAGAGCGGCCATTTTGAAGTCAGGCATACAGTAACCGAAACAAGCACTGGCAAGAACAAATAAACAAGCATTGGCGGAAAGGAAAATAAACAAGCATTGACGAGAGCAAGTAAGCAAGCATTGGCAAGTGCAAACAAACAAGCATTGGCAAGTAGAAATAAACAAGCATTGGCAAGAAGAAATAAACAAACATTAGCACGTACAAGTAAACAAGCATTGATATGTGTGAATGAACAAGCATTGGCAAGAAGAAATAAACAAGCATTGACGAGAGCAAGTAAACAAGCATTGGCGAGAACACATAAAGAAACAAGACCCATCGAGGGAGTGGAAAGAAGACAACGACGCAATGGCGACCTCACCACAGCGGAAGCCCCTGGTTGCGGGCGATCACACCTGCGAGCTCCGGAATGCCTGACCGTGACCACAGGAGGGAGCATGGGCCCCCTGTGGCAGGAATGGTTAGAAGACTTCGAAGACTATATTGAGGGATCCAAGGTGACGGAAGACAAAGAGAAGTTAATTGCCCTCCGCAACCTCGCAGGCCGAGAAATAAGCAAAATAATAAAGGATCTTCCGCCTGCTGAAACAGGGACGTATGACAAAGTGCGTGAGGCACTGAACAAAAAATTCCTTCACAAAAGAAACGTAGATTATGAGCGCCATACATTCCATCAAGCACGCCAAGGAAAGGAGGAAGCGATGGGTGCATTCATCACCAGGCTGCGACGGCTGTCGAGATACTGCGAGTTCGAAACATTCTCGCCTGATGCTGCCATCAAATCGCAAATAATAACAGGTTGCCACTCAGAGACACTCCGGCGACGGCTACTGAGGAAACCCCATGAACTAGAAGAGATTGAAGAAATGACCCGCATATATGACCAAGCGGAGGAACACGCTGCCACCATTGAAACAGGTCACAACATCAGTCATGAGCAAGCGCACCGCGTTCAAGAACGTCCGAGTGGCAGAAGGAAATATTCACCGGAGAACAACTGGAGGCACAGCACGTCGTCTCACCAACGGCGTCCGGAGTATGGGAGAAGGGAGCTCAGGCGAAGAGATCGGAAGACAGAAAGGACTAAGCGATGTTATCGGTGTGGACGTGACTATCCCCATGTGGACACCTGTCCGGCCATGGGCCAACGGTGCAGGAAATGTGGGCGGTCCAATCACTTCGAAGCAATGTGTGGGGACTACCACCGAAACAAGCGGAGTGAACCGACGAGATCGTCCCGCTCAGACACCCGGAAACATCACATACGAGCTGTTCAAGGAGAGCTCGTGCGGTCCCCAGGCTCATCACATTCTAGCCGGGAATCACGCAGGTCATGTTGGGAACGCCGATCCCCATCTCGGGACTCGAGCTCATCATCCTCCCGAGATTCTACATACACAGTGGAATACTTGAACATGATTGCAGACCCCGATCAGCTAAAAAAATATCCGCGACTAGACATTAAAGTGGGGAATCACAACACTAAATTTGTCATGGATAGCGGTGCTTCGCTGAACTACATTCCAGTTACGGAGCATGACAAAATGGTCCCAAAACCTCCTCTGACTTTTGCACCGGTCCGCGTTTTCACGTGGATGTCCAACAAACCGCTTCCCTGTCTGGGCAAATTCCACACAACGCTCACGCATGGTAACATCACCATACAGGCGGTCATACATGTCATCAAAGGGCCTGAAGCCGACTGCCTTCTCAGCCTCCCCACGGCGGAGCGGCTTCGCCTGGTGGAAATTCTATTCAAAATCAACAACACACAGGACTACGTCACCAAGTTTCCCGAACTCTTTCATGGTCTAGGCAAGCTGAGAGGTTGCCAAGTTCGGCTGCACATCAATGAACAGGTCAAGCCCGTTGCGCAGCACCCACGACGGGTTCCCTATCATCTTCAAAATGCGGTTGAAGAGGAACTTCAGGAACTGCTTTCAGCGGACATCATCGAGCGCACGAACGGCCCAATGCCGTGGGTATCGCCGGTGGTAATCGTACCGAAAAAAGGGACTCCCAACAAAGTGAGATTGTGAGTCGACATGCGCTTGCCTAATACCGCAATTGAAAGTGAGCGACACCCTGGACCACACCTGAGCGATATGATCACTGCTCTGAATGGCGCAAGGGTGTTTTCAAAGTTAGACCTGAATAAAGGTTATCACCAGTTAGAACTGGACGCCAAGTCTTGTTACATCACCACGTTCGCTACACACCTATGACTGTTCCGGTACAAACGGCTGAGCTTTGGTGTCTCGTCTGCCGCAGAGATTTTCCAGGAAGCTATCCGCCAGATCATTCAACACATTCCGAACACGCTGAATTACAGCGACGACATCCTGGTCTATGGGTCTGATGTGAATGAGCATGACATCGCTCTTGATCGCGTTTGCCATGCCATGCTGGATGCAAATTTGACGCTGAACAAAGAGAAATGTGAGTTCCACAAGGCCACTCTGAAGTTCTTCGGTCATATCTTCTCCGACGAGGGCATGAAGCCTGACCCGGATAAGATTGCGACGTTGAACAACACCAACAGCCCGCAGGATGTCAATGATTTGAGGTCTTTCTTAGGGATGGCCAGTTATTGTGCCCGCTACATCCGGGACTACGCGACTATCAGTCACCCTCTTCGGATCCTGACCAAGCTTGGTCAACCGTTTGACTGGACACCTGAGTGTGAGAGGGCGTTCACGGAGATAAAGCGTGCAGTGGAGTCGGCCGACAGCCTCTCCTATTTCAATCCACGACGGAAGACGGAGATCACTGTTGATGCCAGCCCTGTTGGATTGGGGGCCATCCTGGCTCAATATGATAATGACTCTGACCAGAGACGGATCGTTGCATATGCCAGCCGCAGCCTGTCGGATCCCGAGAAGAAGTACTCGCAGCCGGAGAAGGAAAGTCTTGCTGTAGTGTGGGCATGCAAACATTTTCACGTGTTCATATATGGCAAGCACTTTACCTTGATCCCAGATCATCAGGCGCTGCTCACCATCTACGGCAATCCCAAATCCAAGATGCCTCCGAGAATTGAGAGATGGGGTCTCCGACTTCAGGAGTACACTTTCACAATTATTCATAAACCGGGGAAGGCGGAAAACCCGGCTGACTACATGTCCCGTCATCCTCAACCATCTTCAGAATCGAGCCCATCGATTGCCGAAGAATATATTCACTTCGTGGCTGCCCGAGCACTGCCACCGGCCATTCCCATGGATGTCATTCGGGAGGTCACCGCCCAGGACACCATCCTGCAAATAGTGTTACACCGGATCCGAACTAATAAATGGAGACATAACACGCAAGAAGAAGACACAGATTCGACAATCCGGAAAGAGATTCAGGCATTCCGGCACGTCTGTGATGAACTATCGGTCACCACGGAGGGAGTCATCTTAAGAGGCCAACGACTCGTCATCCCCAGTCAACTACGGCAGGGAGTCATCGACTTGGCCCATGAAGGCCATAGAGGAGTGGTGTCCACAAAGCGAGCTCTACGGGAACGCGTCTGGTTCCCCTTCCTGGATCAGATGGTAGAGTCCACGCTAAGGGACTGTCACCTCTGTCAGCTGACCAGCCAAAGCAATCCACCGGCACCGCTACAGATGACCACCTTACCCAGTGGAGTATGGCAAGAAATTGCCATGGACTTTTATGGGCCACTGTAGTCTGGCAAATACGTGGTTGCCAAAATCGATGAATATTCACGATTTCCCATAGCCCAAATCATATCATCTACTAGCGCCTCTTGCACTCTCAAAGTGCTAGACGAAGTATTTGCAACATGGGGTGTCCCCAGAGAAGTCAAAACGGACAATGGTCCCCCATTCAATGGACAGGAATTCAGTGCCTTTGCGAAGCACATGGACTTCAAACACTGAAAAGTCACGCCACTCTGGCCCCAAGCAAATGGCACCATCGAGAGATTTATGGCCACGATTAAAAAGACATTTCAGCAGGCGTCCGCTGAGAAGAAAGAACTACAGGCAGCCCTGACTGAAGTCCTCAGAGCGTACCGGACAACACCACACTCAACCACCGGACAATGCCCTGCCACCCTCATGCTAGGGCGACCAATGAGAAATCGCATCCCGACATGGGAGGGCGCCTTGCAAGCCGTATCACCAAATCTCATCCATCAGGAAATGGTAGTGACGGATAAGCACCACAAGGACAAAATGAAATCGTATGCTGACGCAAAGAGAAGAGCGAGGTCTCCGTCCTTGCATGAAGGGGATCACGTCTTCGTCAAACAAGAGCAGTGGAAAAAGACTGATTCCCGCTTCCGTGATGAGCCACTGGTAGTTACCCACCAGAAGGGCACTATGCTGACCGCGGAATCTGAGCAGCGCAGAATAACCAGAAATGTCTCCCATTTCAAGAGGTGTCCGCGAGACACGAATGGACCAGGGATAGACACGACTCTCCTACCTGCAAGTGAAGAACATGACCCTATTGACGCTGGAGACAGAGGTCAGCAAAGTGAGCCAGTGACGAGTGCGCTCACCGGGAACATGTCACTGCGGCCACGACGTGAAATCCGGCCACCCAAGAGACTCATCGTGGAGATGGACTAGAGCACTGTTGCTCGGTTGTTTTATGAAGGAAAGGGGAGATGTAATAGAGTTAGCAGTCAAGTAGCTGGGGAGGGCGGAGCCAGAGGGTCGAGGGAAGAGGAGGAGTCCCGAGAGGATACGGCAGTTAGAGTAGGGACAGTGTCGATGTTGGATGTATGAATAAAGCTCCCACTATATAGATATAAATCTACGACGTGTCTGTGGTTCTTTTGTAGCGCGATGCTACAAAATGCACCGTCTTTTTATGAAAACAAACGTCCTTGACTGCTGTTACACTATGCCAGTGCTGTCCAGATGACTCTCTCAGAGACCCCACGAGTCCTACCAGTTGGCCTTTTTCTTTGTAATCCAATTCCGTTTGGGTGCACAGTATCATTTGGGACAGTAATTATGCAATCAATAACAAAAAAGGTGATAGTATGCACTCCATTTTACAATGTAAACCACTTGTTTGAAGACGCTCAAAGGCAAATATTTGCGTGCAACTTGTCAAGTGCTCTGTCCCAATTAGCACAGAAATGCGATAACCATGAACCCAGGAACGTCGGCACGCCCCCTAGACAAGATGCACTGCGATGCAGAAGAGTTGCAAAAATCAACAGACCGGAATCCGAATTTCTAAACATAATCTCGATATTTTATGCATTTTCTCTCTGTTTATATCATTTATTTATTTAGGAGTTTAAAGCGCACATCTACCCCCAACGGGGGTGTCCCGGCGCTAATGCAGACGTCAGATGATAGGTGCAGAGAGGGGATCTAAAGGTTGGTGAAAGCAGGAGCAGCATAACTCCTCGCTTTACATGGCAGGAATTGCCCCTCCAGGCGTTATTCATGGCATATTGAAGTACTCTGCAAGTCCCGGGTAACCCAATGCATTTCGTGCACCAATAATGGCCCTTCGTCAGGGGTTACTAGAACATGAGGAGATCCCGTCAGAAATGAAAAAGGACTGCATGCAACACAATCATGACTCATATAATAATCTACAATATAGTGGAAATCCAAAGCCATGCTGAGCTGTGGGCGAGGTCCAAATCATACGAATTGTGCACATACCCTCCATATTGTGCCAAATGTGCTCTGTGCATCCTTCAGCCAACCAAAAAGAAGAAACCCAGCAGGAAAAAATGTGAACAAAAACGAACCCGGAAATACACTGTATTTCTTTTCCTAAAAAAATCCTCCTTCGTGTGAAACAAGGAATCCCAAATCCATTCCAGTGCAAGAAACG
This sequence comes from Triturus cristatus, assembly GCF_964204655.1. Taxonomy (NCBI): domain Eukaryota; kingdom Metazoa; phylum Chordata; class Amphibia; order Caudata; family Salamandridae; genus Triturus; species Triturus cristatus. The sequence continues at coordinate 713,411,253 of NC_140588.1, read as the reverse complement.
ATTAAGAAACAAGAAAACCAATAAACAAAGAAAAAAAAGTTTGTTAAAGTATTTTGGTCTGTGCGGCTCTAGAATACCTGAGAGGCCCTTGGAATATTGGTAATCTCTTGTTATGTCTTCTACTACTGCCTCCGCATACATAGCAGGGGCCTTAATGTCCCAATTTGCATGTGGTTCTGCTTTCTCATGTTCCTGTCAGAGACTAGAATTTTGGACACTCTTTCCATCTGCTGCTGTATTTTCTCACCATTCATTTACTTTGATGAGGACTAAGGAGATCTGAAACATGTGATTTTGTCAATTTGACTTCCTTTTAAGCATTTAATGCAGAATACAAACATGCATAGTATGTAATCCAACGTAGATCCAAGTGAGAAGATCTTTGACAGATTTTCAGAATATCCTAAGGCGATAGATTGTCATAAAATCAAAATGTAAATAATTTTCATAACCATTGATTATTATAAAATTCTGGAATGGATATGGCTTTCGTCGACCGATATGTAAAACCCCATATTTATATATAAAGAATGCTGCTTGTTTATCGTTATAATTGTGAAAACTTCTTTTTGTTATTTTTCGCTAGGATCTAATTTTTTCTTTCTTTTATTGTATTTGTTTAAAAATGGGTATGCAATTTCCATCCCATGAAATGTTTGCAACACGCACTGCCCTAAATGATTCTAGAAATATCAAATATAAATAAGTAAATAAATAGAATGAACTGAATTAAAATCATACTTTATAGTTTTACAAATTGAATCTCATTAAGACTCTTTTGTAGCCGTTCTTTTAAGCAACAAAGCTTTTTAATGCACAAATATCTTCTTGTTCATAATGAGGCTGTTATTTTCACAAGCTCATGAAAGAAAATTGATTCCCCAATATCATTAGTTGTACTTCATTCACTGCTTTCAAGGGTACTACATAGAGGACATTTACACATCCAGTACTTATATACACTGTGTAGACCTAGATACGTTTTTTAAGAACTGTTATTGCAAGAATGTATAGCATAAAAAGTGAATTTGCACTTATAACAAAAATCAAGGTGGAATCTTCAAGGGAGGGAGTAGTGTAGTTCATTTACTACAGCAACCAATTATTATGAAACAACATGCATGTAACTGCCTCCCTGATGCCTAATTTGGGGTTAATAATGTATTAATAGAGCTTACCCAAATTCTAAAAATTATTTACCTCAGCAGAGAGTTACTACATATATTACCAATCTATTTCAGCTCTTGAAAATGTTTTGCTGGAGCCTTGTAATAAAATTAATTCCTTATACTGTGACAAGAAAATCCCTTAATTCCTGAGGAACCTGGGAGGTGAAGCCTTTTTGGTTCTAGATTGGAAAATAAACATAATCATTTCACACTGCTGATTTCCACATTTATTTATCTGTGTGGGGAAGTGATTATAAAGCAATGATGTAAATGTATTTCATGTTAATGTGCAGCATATTGAGCCCTGCAAATCCTTTCGTCTAGCCAGTTTCCAGGGTTTTTAAATCTTAAAGTAAACAAGAGAAATCAACAGTGAAAAGTAGTACACCACCCTCTAGTAGTCACGGTAGCTATGGAAATACATAGCCAACAGTATCATTGAATGCAAGAATTTAAAGTCAGTTTATTAATGTGTCTACCTTCAGTTTTTTAAGAAACTGATGATGAGTAATGAGAAATACATTAATGATGGTAATAATATTTCAGTTAATATTATCTTAGTGGTGGTCTAAACATCTCTATCATTCCTCCAATTCAATGGCTGTTGAATCTGAATTTGCAGTTCTCTATGGAGATACCAGGTTATGGATTTTGGTTCTGGGCTGGATTTCTTTGGATTCCTAAACATTTTCTTTGCTTCCGGAAATGCTAAAATTGTATTACCTTTACAATCAATCAATTTTCTTTATTTCGAATATTGTAATGTTCCATAAAAAAGACATAAAATCAGGTGCAATCAATTTAACTACAATTAAGAATACAAACATGCATAGAATGTAATCCAAGCCATGCATAAGTAAATAAATAACACCCTCCCCTTGTAATAGACAACATCCAACAGGGTTAAAATCACTTAAACCAGGAATAGGAGGTAAAAAGACGGGCACCATTATAATAATCAATCAGAGAACAAACTTCCTAATTTGATAGCATGGGAGAGGAAACTTGTAACAGAGTAACATATGAAGTTGTCTTATAATTGTAAGAACATTATGGCCTGACGTACTTGATAAAAAGGTTAGTATTTTTTAGAACGCAGTAAAATAAAAGTTCTACGTGAAGTCAGGTAAGATTCGTAAAACAGCAAAATATCATGAGCGGAAACAAAATTTCAACCACAAAGCCGAATGTTTACCCATTGGGAAAGCTAGTAACCAATGCAGTTGGTTCTACTTGAACCTTGTCAACAGAAATCAATAATCTGGTATGCTAACCCTAAAAGGTTACATCAACTAGTTTTAGCAAGTAATGGGCACGAACAGATGGCTTCAAAAGTTCCACATTGTCTCTGTTAAACTCATGTACTGATATAAACACTTTTTTGCATCCAGGCCAGGTCTGCCTTCACTATATACTCAAGCTAACAACAACACACATCCCAGTACTGATACTAGATCAACAAATGACTTCCTCAAATCACACGTGACACTCATTGTGACTGGAAAGAAGCAAATTTATTTTTTCTTTGGTTTCCAAAGGAATTTGAGATCCGATTTAGTCAAGCAATCTTATTAGTTTGCACAATAGTCTATTAATCAATTTTTCATTTTGGACAATACTAGACATTACATAGACAGCAAATGTGTACTAAATAAACATCGATGAAACAAGCTCATGTTCCAAAATGAATTCTTACAAAACATAAAGAAATAACAAAAATGAAACGAAAAAAGGAAAGGGAAAAAGACCAGATAGGTTGGAGAATATTTTTTTGTGAAATTCAAACATTACTTTTTCAACACAACCCTGGTCTGAACAGTGGCCAAACAGTGTAATATTCAGTTAACCCAGGTGGTTTCTTCAGTGAATTGTTAATTTGTTTTAAACATAAGTACATGAAAGGGTTAGCCTGATAATGAATGCATAGTCACTCGTTTGGTCCAAAATAGTGGTCAACGCGTTTCAAACCTCTAAATACTTTGGGGGGAGGGTTTCTCCTCAGGGCCTGGAACCAAAACAAAGCTTGTGCGAGATTGTCCAATCTCTAGCCAAAAAACGCAAATTCTTGGTTATACGATGTGGGTTTGGTTTCAAGCTTCAAATATGCTCAATTTGGTTGAGAATTGTGGAATTCCTACTTGGCGGTTCAGTTATGTCCAATGTGGTCGGGAAAATGCTGTGCCTTTTGGGGAAAGAGAAGGAGGACGCTGTGTTTTATCAAAGGCGTGTGGTAGACATCCGTTTCCTTAGGCTCTGGCGTGAGGTTGCGTTTAAAATCCTTTGATCGCACTGTGGGGGAAACTGCATTTAATGGCATTTGTTTCACTTGACTCGTGCTTTCAGTCCCGCCTCTTCTCTAACGTGATACAATCGCTCACTATACACTCAGCATGGTCAAACAATTCTGGGTGTCCAAAAGATGAAAAGGAGGATTTGACGTACTTGAACTAGGGAATTTTAAGGGCATGATCGAGGGATAGTATCCAGGTTAAGCCTAGTCTCCAGCTGCAATCACAGAGAGAGTCAGATTGGAGAGGTAGTGTATCTGCCTAGCTCTTGGTGAAATATAAAGGCCGGTGCATTGTGGGATGACCAGAAGCAGTCTCAAATATTTATTTTCTGTTATCTGAAGCACTGAACCATCTGTGTACCCCCATATGTCGCTGTCCTAAGCAACTGCAGAGATGCACTTGTCTTGGTACCTTTACTGGCCAATGGGTTCTTGCCAAGTCTTGTGGCAAAATTAGAAACAGCCATAGCAATTCTGATAAATGTATTTCTCTCAGTGGTGATTGTGGGAAGCCAAGATCAAACCTCATCGAATTGAAAACATGAACAGGAGACCAAATGGACCTTGGTCAGCACTTGGCCCTGAGCATAGAATGTTCTCACTCTAGGCTGTCTGTCTCCTGTTACCATCACAAAGGACTTGCTATAATGTGTTGCCAAATTCAGAGGACTCATAAAGGAAACAAAAGAGTCTACTAACATTTGCAGGGCCACATCAGTCCTGCTTAACAACACCTTGTCATCCACATATAATAGGGTCGGGATGGGTGTGTGCACACCAATGGAAAATCCCCAACAGAATTTAATAAATGCCTTTCAAGGCCATTAAAGTATAAAGTAAACAGAAATGCTTCCAAGATGCCCCCCTGTCGTACCCTACACAGCATTTTAAATGGATCCATCAATATTTTGGCAAACAATAGCTGATGTCTATACGTAAATCTCTGAGAAAAAATTACTTTATTGGGCCCTTCTCCTTTGACAAAAGAATGGCCTACAATTTGTCACGATTGACTCTATGAAATGCTTGTGTTCGGTCCATGAAAATCATTTACTTGGTACCTGGTTTGGTAAATGTGTACTTATCAATTACTAGTTGCAAATTCAGGCATTGGTCAATAAAACCCGAACTGAAGCCGTACTGCAGATCTGATAAGATATGATTCTCACCAGTCCAGGCCAGAAGTCTATTGAGGTCCACTAGCAATAGGGTCGACTAATTGAAATGCAAAATATTTAGATTAACAGTTAAAATGTGCAATGATTAACGTAAAATTAAAAGCTGAAATGACAAGCATTTAAAATGTGCAAACTGTAATATGCAGTCATAGCAATGTGTATAGGCCATAGAAATACTAAGAAGCAAGCTTCCTTGAACTAGAAGTGAACCTAATATTGCTGATATGTGCACAAATAGTTTAGAAGTCTGACCTTAATGTGACATGCTTCGAAATGGTTGTCATAACTGTAGACTGTGGAATGTTCCGGTTTTAAGCAAATGTATTACTTTACTAAGCAACATATTGTTTGTAATGATTAAACTTCTGATTCTCACCCTATTTCACCTAATGCCTGAGTATAATAGTTCCACATTCAAAACAATATTTCTTGTTAGTATTGATGAAATGCATTACTAAACAGTATTCTTGCAAAGATATTGTTTCTTCTTTTTAGAATAGTTCATTGTGCACGCAGTAAAGCAATTATTTTAAAAGGCCATCCTGCGATGGATGCCTATGGGAACTGAGACTTACGTTTCCAGAACTTAACTATGCAAGAATCTCTGTAGCTAACTTCAGATAAGGCTTTACAATCCGCATGTATTTTCATGGGAAACCAAGAACAGAACCTGCTAGCAGAGGAGAGCTGCCTTTTGATCGGTCCAGAGAGGAAGAAGCCTGATACAATGTCTGCAACATGTATTCATGTCTTTTATATTAGTTTGTTTTCCTAGTTAGTTTCAATGCCTTTTTCCACGATTTTACCCCCAGTGCTTTTTCTACACTCCTTACCTACCTTGTTTTTTAAAAACAATTTTATTTTGCGTTTTCAGAAAAGAAACAAAACACACAGTACATTTCCAATCGAAGCAGTGTATAGTCCATGAGATGGGAAGCAAGCTCTGCACTTCCTTCTGAAGACAGTTAACACTTATAAATAACATTCACATGTAGGGTGTATATAGAAAAACATGATCTCCTTCATAAAATCCCAATAAGACAGTGTCAACCAGGTGGAAGGTCTGTTCCCGATGAACCCGCTTCAGTATATGTGGGGGTATAATGTCTATGACAGTTGCCCTTAGTGTTTTGGACATGATCATGTGGAGCCACCCTCACTTTGAAGGCATCGTATATAAGAAGTAAAGGGGCACCAAACAACCTCAAACCTGGCCATTCAGTCCCGTACAATAGCAGTTCATTTTTTCATCACCTACAGCGACCATATCTTTCCCCACCCCATATTTAAAAATGGGACAGAGGTTGTTTCTACATCTGGGCCGCACACAGTTGTTTTGCCAACAGTAAGTGAATAAGCAGACAGCTCCATGCTCATTGAGGGAAAAAGCCTATCCGGTCCAGGATCGCCCAAAAGAATCATAAGTGGATCAAGCAGCAGTAAGATATTTGTAATGGCCTTATTTTAGTTTGGATCCCACCCAAAAAGAGCGAGTCATTGGGCAGGACCAGCAAGTGTGTAGAAACATGCCTCGTTCACCACACCCCTTCCAACACACATCAGAGCCCCTGAACATCTTTGCAAGTCTGAAAGGCATGAGGTACCAGTTAATCAGTATCTTATAAGCATTTTCCTTGTAGCGAAAGCAAATTGAGGATTTAGCAGCTCTTTGCCATATGTTGTCAGGGACCTTAAAATCAAGTTCCCTTTCCCATTGCAAAATATAAGCATGCTTTTTAGGGTGGATCAATTGCTGAATAAATTGGTATAGCCTCGAAATGCCTCTATGGTGGATATTATTAAGGTAGAGAGACTTTATGGGCGTAGCCTCTCGCTGGAGGGCCAGTACTGTTGGGGGACTACCTGCCCAGTGGAGAGCCTGGCTCAATCTATAGACATCTCGTCAAGTCAATGAAAATGTGGTGACCAAGTCATCCCGGGAACGCAAGTCATCATCATCACAGAAATCACGTAGTATAGAAAATTGATATAGTAGCCAATTAAAAAAGCCTGGAGTGGCTGCACTGGAATGTATAGCATGAAAATGTCCTAGGGTGTCTCACTTTTCCAGTGAGCTAACAGTGTAGCTGTCAAAGGCAATAGCTGGAGGGGCTGTTGTCCACACCAAGACCGGGAGCCACAACAGCCCCAATAAAAGTGCAGAGGAGAAAGCTTGTTCCATATGAACCCAGGGTTTGCCATCAGGGTTGTGATTCCAGTCAAGAGAAGGGCAGAGTTGTGCAGCTAATATACAAGTTGAAACATTGGGAAATCCCAACCGACCCTCCCATACTGGTTTGCACAAGTATGCTTTTTCTACCCTCGGGGACTTAACCCCCCCCCCACACAACACAAAGTTGAACATTTTGGTGCAAATCTGTAAACGGACGGCGTGGGGGATAACCAGAGGGAGGGTCTGTAGGACATATAAAAGGTGAGGCATAAAGTTAATATTCAGGCTATTAAGTCTGCCAAGCTATGACATCTCTGTCTTACCCCAGTGGTAGAGGTCCTTATAGAGGAAAGTAAGGGGGGGTTGCTAGCATTAATGTCTCCAGTATGAGGCAGGAGCCGTATCCCCAGGTTCATAATAGTGGATGTCTCCCATTGGAAACCATTGTTCTGGACGGGGTTTTTGAAGCTAGGTAGGGGGTCCACAACTCCCATGCTCCATGATTTAGCAAAATTAATCTTGAAACCCAACACTTGGGCAATAGTAGTGTCTTGGTTGGTAATGAAACAGAGGATATCATCGGCAAAAAGAGCCAACTTATGCTTCCTGCCATTGACTTCCACACCACATATTGTGGGATTGTACTGTGTCCTAGCCACCAGTGGCTCCATCCTGAGAGCAAAAAACAGGGGTGGCAAAGGGCATTACTGTTGTGTACCCCACGTGAGCCCGATCACTGTGGAAAAGGCGGAGTTGATTTTAAGTTTAGCAATGGGTTCTTGGAAGTTGGCTTGGATAAATGCTTTCATTTTAAGACCCAGCTGAATTCTATCCTGGACCTTGGAGAGGTATCTCTAGTCAATCCTGTCAAATGCCTTCTCATCGTTGAGAGAGAGAAGGGCCATTGATTGCTTTCACCTTTCAGCCGCCTTCATTAGGACTACAGCTTGTTGTGTATTATCATTGGCCTGTTGGTTATGGATGAAGTCAGATTGAGTGGGTGCGATGAGGGAGGGACAAACTTGGTGCAGGTGGGCCACAAGAATTGAAGCACATAGTTTCACATCACTGATCAGCAACACAATGGGTCTATAGGAGGGGCAGCGGGTGGTGGGCTTGCCTGGTTTGAGAGGGAGAATATCATGTGATTCTAGCATAGTGTTGGTGACCACACCAGAGACCAAGAAGGAGTTGAACATTTTTGCCAAGGGATTGATCAGGAGGGAGGATTACCCTTATAGAAGGTGACTGTGTACCCATCCAGGCCAGGAGCCTTATGTGAGGGGAGTTTACCGATCATGGCCAGACACTCCTCCAGGGTGATATCCTCCTCTAAGAAGTGCTATTCTTCGGCCCTGGCAGGGACGTATGCACACATGTAATCCTTTTAAGGTTGAGCATTAAGCTATAAGGCCTGGTAGAGAGTGGTATAGCACTGGTAGAATATCCCGATTATATCGCCAGTCTCCTACTGGAGGCGACCCTCCTCGTCCTCCACATCTCAAATATGATTTTGCATAATGCATACCACCAACATGTGGGATAATATCCCTTCTTGTAGTAGGTTTGGTTGAGTATAGCAGCTTCTTAGTGGCTGCTTTCATCAAAAGGTGTTCAAGTTCATCCCTAAGCAGTTGCAGGCCCCTTTGGGTTTTGTGTGTGCCCCCCTCTTTACGCCTCACCTCTGCCTGTTGTATCTGGGTTTCTAGCTCACATTGTAGGAGTTTAACTGCGGTTTCAAATGTTGCCGTATGGGAGAGGAGTTCTCCCTGAAAAATCGCTTTCACAGCATCCCAGAGAGTTGCAAGAGACACCACATCATTGTCATTTTCTGGGAAGTAACTCTCAATTTTGTCTTTAATACAGTGTAGTAGACCCGGGTCACAGAGTGAGACTTCATTAATGAGCTATGGTATGGGAAAAGGCAGTTGGGGAGCGATTGTAATTAAGGTTAACCGAACTGGAACGTGATTGAAAATGACTCGTAGATCTATCTTGGAGTCGAGCAGTCTAGGCAGTGAAGACTGAGAGACTAGGAGGTAATCTAGTCGTGAATACGTCTCATGGGCGTTAGAGTAAAACATATAATTGCGTTCCTTAGGGTGATAGTGTTGTCAGGCGACAATGAAGCTCAGGTCTCGGGTCCCCTAGATAAGGGCTGCGGGCATACAAGGATCGTCCCGTCTGGGTTTGGAGCGGTCTGGCTGGGGACTTAGGGACACATTGAAGTCACCGCCCAATATCAACTCCCCTCTCTGAAAGTGCGAGAGTCTTGGAGAAAGGTCAGTATAGAACACCCTGCTATCTTTGTTGGATCATAAATCGAAGTCAAGGTCAACTGGGTGGTGCTAAACACACCTCACAGACCCGTCTGTCTCCCCTCCCCATCCCTGTAGGTGCTATCCAACTTGAAGGGAAGGTCACAACAGAGAAGAATAGCCTTCCCACAGGATTTAGGAGTATGGCATTAGTGAAAGTGCATAGGGTAACAGTATGAATGGAGATGTTTGATATCTGTCTGAAAGAGGTGCTTCTCTAGTAAGAGCAGCACATCTACTTCTGCATGGCAGAGCCAAAATTATCAATGCTCTATGTTTGAGTAGGGTGTTCAAGCCTTGGACATTAAGGAAGACAGCACGGAAGGTAGTCATGAGTAAGACAGTTGACAATCCCTGTATGTGTTTACAGTGGGGCAGTCAGAGTCCAGCTCCCATCTTGCACAATATAGTAGCATGCACTTGTGTGTCAATAGCAAGAATAACAAAAAAATAAGAACAACAATAGCAAGAAGAACAGCCATGCAATATACTGTGAGAAAGCAAAAAGAAAATCGACAGGTAACAATGACATACTCAAAGGGCGAAGGGGCGAGCTCTAGCGTACAGCCAGGAGGCCCCCTCCTCCCGTACTCACAATCAGGTGCTTGCAGCAAAATCAGTGTTCATCAGAAAAGGAAAAAAGGCACATGAAAGAAAAAGCCTTCTCCACATTGGGAAGGCAAGAAGCTCATAGTGTTTGTAGAAGGCATTTGGTTCCAAGAGGAAGACGACGGGGTGATTATCGTCTGAGGAGCGGGGGCGCTGGTCTCTATCAGCTTGCTGCAGCTGCTTGCGTGCCTTCTCCTTCGCTTGTCTGGATGGTTGGAAAGCCAGCCGCCCCCACCTTTCACCATGGTCCGGGCCCCTGACTTGCGAGAGAGGTCGGGGTCAGAAGGAGAACATAATCAAAGAGCCTCGCGGGCCTCCTGGGGTGAGCAGGCTGCAATCCTCTTGTCCTGGTGAGTGAAGTAGATCTGAAATGAAAAGCCTCAGCGGTATGGGATTTTGTTCTGTTGCAGATTTTGGGTAATCTCCTTGAAGTCTTTCCAACAAGCTAATGTATGGGCCAAGATATCTTGGTATAGAGAAATGGAAATCCCCGCTGAAAGCGATCGGCCCTTGTTAGTGGGCAGCTCACAATACCTGCTCTTTCTGGTGAAAATAATGGACTCTAGTTAGGGTGCCCAGCACCAGGTTTTTCTGTGTTGGAAGGTAGAGAACACCCGATGGGTACAATCAAGCAGACTAGGAGGGTCATCAGGCTGCAGGAGGAGGTGCGCAAAGAGGGCCTGGACGTGAGCCACAAGTTCTTCAAGTTCTGCAGGCAGGATGGTGGACGTGAGGCACATTGTTGCATCTCAAGCGATTCTCAAGGTTGTCAATCATATCATGAAGCCCCTGCTGCCCCCACTCTCAATGCAGGTTGTGCGGCGGACATTTTTGAGGGCATGGTTCACTACAGTCACTGCCACAGTGGCCAGACCAGTGTTGGTTTGATGTAAGGACTGATCGAACCCAGACATAGCTCTAGTAATTCAATGAGGAGGAGCTGGATGTCCTCCTTAGTTGCAGGCGCCTGAAAGTCCCAACTCGTACCTTGACCAGAAAGCTGAGAAGGCAGGTCTCCCTCCGTGGAGCGAGGATCTGGTTTTTGGAGCAGTATGGAAGAGGAGCGGGGGGTATTGCCCTGTTCATTGCCTTTGTAGCGGATTCCAGCCTTAATTTCTCACTCTGAAATCTCAGGATTGAAATACCCATGGAAAAGGACGCAAGTAGACTATTCTCTGAAAAGACGCTGGAAGACGAGTACATTTCAGAAAAATGGCTCACCCACCTGTCTGCCGTAATATGGGAGCAATTCTGAGCTCTCTCAGGAGGAGCAAACAATGGGAGCCTGACAATATCCCAAAATAAGCTAATCTTTGCAAACAGCTAGCGTTTTTAGTTGGTCTCATGCCTCCTCCCTCAGGAAGGTTTATCTTCTTTTAATCTCAATCTTGTAATTTAAGTGGTAGATCACGATCTGCTGCTTTTTTCTGGGAGAGAACTTTAAAGCTTTTTATACGGCTTCTGTGAGTCCTTGCACAGGGGTTATCAATCCACCTCTGAATGGTTTTACGATGGGGGTGCTGGACTGAAACAGTCAGCAGCTGATGATGTACTCTGCCAATGCATCAAAGGCATTACCTTTACAAAATTTGAGTTCCTAAATTGGGGATCTAGCGGAGCATGCACTTGCTAATCTTCAGATAGTCAAAATCTGACTATCATGTTCAACATCAAATCTCACATTTGCACCAGAAATTAACTTTGTAGTCATGGGCATATGTGTGCAACTTTTCGAGGTACCCAAAATTGTATTGCGAATGCTAAAATGCACTGTGGGTGGAGCTGATGAGAGGCTTGGCTAAATGGGTGTCTGGGCTACTATAAATAGGTCTACACAAACTTACCTAGAAAGCTAACAGAAGCATTCCAAATAATCCAAAACCAGGCCACATGGAAAAGTATGAATTTAGGGTAAACGTGAATATGCAGAGCCAGTTCAAAATGCAATCAAGTGGCTCTTACTGAAGTTAAGAATCACACTTAAACCTTCTGCAGCAAGAACAAAGCCCACTAGAAAAATGTCATTGGTCCAGAAAAAGTTGCCACATTTCAATCAGAAATATTTGCTCTGCGACATTATGCAATAATCTTTCAATCGACTAATACACAGTTTCCAATCACTTGGAGTTCAGGGTCCTGAGCTCTGTAACATTCTGGACCTTTGCGTGTGGTTTGAACGAAATTATTGCATTTCAGGAGACCTCTCAGTACCACCCGGGATTAGAGACCAAGGAATTATGACCCAATAAAGCATCACAAAACGCCCCATTATTTAAATAAATAAATGGATGGAACCCTCAATCAGTGACTCGCACATTTCGATGACATATGGTATCTAATGCCTAAATTCTGAAGCAAGCCGTGTTATATATCGGGTGCTGTTAAAGAAATCTCCAAGTATGTAGTCACAGAAATGGCGATCTCCTCCACACCGATTTCTCCCCGCACCACACACCTTATCAAATTAATAATATTAGAATTTTGAGTAACCATTAATTAAGTTAATGTAGGGCCCAAGGCCCCCACCAACACCCTCAGTTGACAGTCAAATCAAAAATTCGGGTTAATGTGAAAAAAACAATGAATAAATAAATGAATAAAATATATTTTAAAAATCCCAAATGTGGTGATGAAAGGCAGGTCTGTCAGAATGGATGGTTTGTGCAGCTGCTCCTTGCAGGTTTCACATTTGGAAAGGGACATGAAGGATCGCTGCGCATCTTTCCGAAACAATGGAACCTGCTGGATGATTGTGACTCTGAAAGGGAGCTAAATGGCATTCCAAATGCGTCAGCCTGTAATTGCTCTGGCTCTGGAAAATTGCTTTTCTTTTCCTCGAAACTGCTTATTAGCTTTATAAACCATTGTTTTGATTTTCTTGTTTTGGGATTTTCTCGTGAATGTTGCATGCATATCAATTTCCGAAAATAATAGAAGGCTGCTGGAACATAGCTTCATTAGTTCCTAATTAGTCATGCTTCATTTCAAGATGACGAGAATTAATTATGCGATTCAGTAATGTGAAGATAAATCACTGGAACTGTTGGGGCGTAAATGTTATTTCAAAACATTCTTGACCTGACAAACATGTTTGACCCAATAAAGCGCAATTGACCGGATAAAACTAAACTTTTGTCCGTTTTTGTATTTTGTACCCTAACCCGAAAGAGTGCGCCTTTGAAAATATTTAATGAGCACTGAAGTTTTGATCATTGTATAACCATGGGATAAATCGTCTTTCCCGGTTAAGCTAAAAACCAGCTACATTATCTCCTCACCTACACAACAGGTGCTTTCGTGTGGTAGTATTATGCATCTATGATATGTTTAGAAACTTGGTTCATTTGCAAAGAATATTGTCTCATCAAACATGGCAGCTTCCATTTCCTCATTCCGCCATGCAATTTGATAAAAATGACTTTTGATGTAGGAACATCTAATAACAATGTTATTAAATGTTATCTATAAATGTTGTTATGTTTGGTGCATTTTATGGTGCATAGCCTCGCCAATTATTTGGCAAGTAGTATGTACTTCCTGTTACTGAACATGTGTCTGTAGTTGAGGGTGTGTCCACGGAGTGAGTGTGGTGTAATTTGAGGGTCAGGGTTTCCCAAACAGCGTTATGTTAAAGGGGATTGTGTCTTTTGATATACTAGCCAAACCCATGTGTGGTAGACGGTTTCAGGTTTTATCTGTGGGGTTCAACACAGTGAAGGTTCTAGATCTGCTCCTAAACTGTGCCAACAGTTGAAGTGATACCTATTATTTTAGGTCCTTGGTGGAACTCACAGTGACTGGCATGACATTTCCCCTTTATGGGCAATTTTGAATGTGTGTGTGCGTTGTTGTATTTAATGGCATTAAGGATCGAGTGTTTACCATGGGGATGTTATGATGCTTGGAATGTTCTATAGCCAGGGTTTGGAATGTGGGGACGCCGGGTGGGCATTGTGAAGACGGGAGATGGTTGAGGAGGAGAGATGTATTGCCAATGCCGAGTTTGAGCCTAAGAATAAAGTACTCAAACTCTACAAGCTGTGTGGAGCGTCATTTAACTCCTTCGCCGCTAGGCCTTTTCCCCCCTGTGCTAAGCCTTTTTTTGGCTATTTGGGGTAGTTTGCTCTTAGGCCCCTGTAACTTTTTGACCACATAAGGTATCCACGCCAAATTTGTGTCCTTTTCTTCCAGCATCATGAGGATTCTAAAGGTTCCCAGGGTTTGTGGATTCCCCTGGAGGGGGCCCAGAAATTAGCAAAAATACAGCTAAATTTTGGGTTTTATGGGAAAAAAGTGCCGCAAATAAAAGCATCTGGTTTTTTCCTTGCAAATGGTATCAACAAATGGTTTGTGGTGCTGAAATCACCATTTTCCAAGCTTTCAGGGACTGGTGGATTTTGTCAGAAAACCAACATTTCTTACACAGTTTTGGCATTTTACTGGGACATAGCCTATTTTTGCTATTTTTTGTGCTTTCAACCTTCTTCCAGTTAATGGTAGAAATGGGTATGAAAGCAATAATGGATCCTGGAAAGCTAAACATTTCATAAAAGTAGACAAAATTCTGAATTCAGCAAGGGATCATTTGTGTAGATCCTTCAAGGATCTTTTACAGAAACTAACAGTTGAAAATAGGAAAAATTGACAATGAAAGAAAAAAAGAGCCCTTTGTGCTAACGTTTTCACCTGTAACTTCTTCTAAGTATGACAGATTTTTTAAAGCAATATAACGTTACACCTGCTGGACCTTTTTGGTTGTGGGGATATATAGGACTTGTAGGTTTACCAAGTACCTGACAAATCCAGAGCCAATAGCTGAGCACCCTCTTGCAATGGTCTTTTATTGTGGACCGGGTTTATAGAAATTAATTTGGGAAAATATATACAGTGAAAAATCAGGATGAAAGACACCTATGTATTTTTGAAATTGGAACAAAATATAGAGTTTACAAACAGTATCTATTTGCACATCTCAAATGGTGAGTACTCATACTAGCATGTGAATTATAGGACATTTTTCAAAGTGACTTCTTTTTTACAAATTGTCTTACATTTGGAAGGCAGAAATGCATCGAAAGTCAATAGGTAATAACAGTTGCTCTACAATTCTGAGTTACCTTAAGTCTCCGGATAAAAATGGTACCTCACTTGTGTGGGTATGCCTAGTGGCCGCAACAGGAAACGGCTCAAACCGCAATGTGGACACACCACATTATTTACTGAGAAAACTGACCCTTTTTTTCTAAGTGCCTGGCTTTGGATTTTGAATCCTAGCTCTGTCGGCACCAAGAGAAACTTAGCAAACCTATACGTTTTTGAAAACTAGAGACCCAGGGGAATCCAGGATGGGGTGACTTGTCTGGCTCTCACTAGGTTCAGTTACACAGAATCCCTTGCAAACTTCAAACTTTGTCAAAAAAACACATTTTCCTCACATTTCTGTAATGGAAAGTTCTGGAATCTGTGTGGATCCACAAAATTCCACCTATCCTGCAATCCCAAAAGTCTTCCAATAAAAATAGTACCTCACTTGTGTGGGTAGGTCTAGTGCCTGCACCAGGAAACGTCCCAAAACACAACGTGGACACAATACATTTTTACAGTAAAAACTGACCTCTTTTTGCAAAGTGCCTAGCTGTAGATTTTGAACACTTGCTCTGCCGGCACCTAGGGAAACCTAGCAAACCTATACATTTTTTTAAACTAGACACCCAGGGGAATCCATGATGGGGTGACTTGTCTGGCTCTCACCAGGTTCTGTTACCCAGAATCCATTGCAAACCTCAAACTTTGTAAAAAAAAAATATATATATTTTCCTCACATTTCTGTGATGTAAAGTTTTGGTATCTGCGTGGATCCACAAACTACCACCCACCCTGCATTCCCTCAAGTCTCCTGATAAAAATGGTACCTCACTTGTGTGAGTGGGCCAAGTGCCCACGGCAGGGAAGGGCCCAAAACTTATTGTGGAGACATCACAATTACCTATCACAAAACAACCTGGTTTTGCATGGGAGGGTCACCTGGGTTTTTGGCCCCGGGCTCATCGGCCATCTAGGGAAACCTACCAAACCTACATATTTCTGAAAACTTGACACCTGGGGGAGTCCAGGTAGGTATGGCTTGCATTGACCCCCCAACGTTTTTGTACCCAGAATCCCCTGTAAGCCTCAAATTTAACTGAAATAAATTAAATTGTTCTCAAATTTCTTTGTAGACTTCGTCTTTAACCCTTCTTTGCAGACTCAGGAATTTTTGCAATATTAAAATATATGTATATCCTTTGCCTTTTTCTATTCTGCCTTTTGACCAATATAAGTCCATCATTTATACTAGTGAATCTTCACAACCTGCTATAGGTTCTAAGCAGCAATATTCTGCAGCATGCCCTATCATTCTAGGTACTACCGCTGATGGGGTTTTTAACCCCCAAATTACTCGCACACTGTCTCTTGAAGACTGTACTGTACAGCTGGCTGAATTGAGGGCTTTACTTCTTGCACATTAAAATGGGGATCCTAAATTCCTCACACCTATAGTGTGTTATTCATATTATTGCATACAATCTTTTAATGATCATTTACATTTTTGGAAACAAAATGATTGCATAGATTCCAAGGGTAGCACTATCAAGCACAAGTTGCTTTGGGTTAAAGTGGCATATCTTAAAGATTGGTTGCTGCACACTCATATTATATAAACATTGGGCCATCAGCATGTGGGAGCACATGCCGTAGGGAAATCTTTAATTAACTACTTAACTGGACATAGTTGATAGTGTGGAGGCGCAGGTCGGATATAGCTGTTTGAATAACATTTGATGCATTTGAACTAAAATCATTTTTTAACTAAAATACACATGTTAATCAGGTTATGTAGCAAGTGTGGCAAATCGATACTTAGGGCCATATTACGAGTTTGGCAGTTCGTGTACCACCGTACCCGTGGTCGCATTCCGAACACCGCAAGCTCAGCAGTCTGACCGCCATATTACGAGTTGTGTGGACTGCTATTGCAAAGACTGTGGCTGAACCACCTACACCATCAGCAAACTTCAGACCGCCGGGGATGTGTAGGGGAAAATCAGCTGCTGTAGGTCACTACAGGGGAGTTTCACCCCATTCGTATTCTGAGTTGGCTTTTCCATGAGCTGACCCCAGCGGTGGGACTGCCAGATTCAAGTTGGTGGAAACAAAGGATTTGGGGTGCGTACTCTAGCTGACCACTTGAAGAAGATATTATTCAGACTATCATAAAGTTTCAAGATCTTCATTCTCAACAGAAGATACCAAATCTCTGGCCATTGCTGCACCTTAGTCAGACTTCAGGACTAGCGCTATGAAGCCCCATTGCTGGGGCAGCTACGCACTTCATAAAATGTATAACATTTAGAAACGAGAACCAGCAATGCCACGGTTTGTTTTAAAATTAAGCCACTGACCAGAGGGACTGGAAGTGAAGAGTGTATTGAGTCTAATAAATCATGCGCACGGCACTAGCAATAGACCCACTGCATTTTCCTCATGTGTCAAGTAACAAATCTAGGAGCGTCACAAGAGGCGGTCAGAAGAGGGCATCATCCATCATGCCTCGCTTTTCAGGACCCGCTAGGCTTTAACATGGCTGTACTACTGCTTTAAAACCTATTTGTCGATTTGCTAAGCAAGTCTGCATTTTTATTATTTATAATGGAGTACCTAATATGAAAATTGTACTACATGCTGCAAGAAGTTGTGGAAAAATCTCAAATATCTGTTGCATTTCACCAGGGACACATGTTTATTTCTGGGGCAAACCTGAAATCTGTGTACAGTGAAATACTTGCAACTCTTTACCCAAGATGCCTGTCACTGCAGGAATCAAAAGGCTGTGCTGTGGGATAACCCTAAATGTGATCTGCGCTTTAAATATAGAAATTTCCCACAGCCCCACTCCATTTATGCTGCATGTGGTTTGATCGAGAATTTAAGTGCCATTTCAAGCCAAGAAGTGCTTAATGGGCTTCGCCTGAAGCCCCAATTCATATTATTTTTTATTTTGGGTGTTTCTTTTTTATGAAAGCACTGGAGAGAGAACTAGAGCGAAATCTAAAAATGAAAACAATTTAATTTAAAGTAACATTGATATTTAGTGTTTCACTATTTTAAAACATATAACCAATGTACTTAGTCATGTCTCCTGGGTAGAATGTAAACCTCATACCTGGAAATCAACTAGAAAGTAAATAAGAGTGGAGCAGAAAGGCAGGAAACTCTGTACAGAGCGTAATACACATAGGTATTGATGTTCTATTTGTTCTGATCGGTTTATATTACTAATGTTAATTTGAGTTTGATTAAGTACAAGGTATGAGGGTAGAATTGGCAGCTTTGGAATCTAGTTGAAAAGCAAGTGGAATTCTAATCAATTATTTATAAGCAACATGTTTATGGCAACAAGTTCCTACCAAGTATAAATCAGAGAAAGAAAAACACATGGGAGCTATAGATCCTGATTCACAAATATTTGCTGATGTTCAATCAATAAATCAATCAGGGGTCTATAAAGTGCAACTACTCACCCATGGGGGTCTCAAAGCACTAAAAGTGGGGGGTGGTGGGGTGGCTACATAGCATGCTGCCGTCATCCGAAGAGCCAGGTCTTGAGATCTTTCCTGAACTAGGGCAGTGTGGGGGTTTGCCAGAGGTGGAGGGGGAGGTCATTCCAGGCCTTGGCTGTGAGGTAGGAGAAGGACTTCCCTCCCATTCTGGTCTAATAGATGCATGGGATGGTGGCCAGAGAGAGGACGGCTGATCGGAGATGTCGCATGGGTGCGTGGAAGGAGATGTTTACCCTTTTAGTCCTCCATGTCTATCCCTGAATTCCAGGAATAAGCCTGGAGTAAGCTAGGAGAACTCTTGCTTACCATGGAATTCAGGAGTACTACAAAGAGTCACATCTACTAATTCTAAAATCTCGGCCCAGTATTAAGCAAACAATTGGCAAAGCCAAAACATTTTGCCTTTAAAAGCAGTTTCACAGCCCTTTTACTTTGACAATGCTTTGCATTGGTGCGTCCATGCACTTTTTTTTTTTTAGTTTTGTCTGTTGCCATGTCGGAACAATAAAGTAAAAAGATAAAATGGTGACTGGCATGCCACAATGCATGCATGTGCATTCATCCCAATGCATATGTGTGCCTGCTTGCACATGATGGCCATCTTGGAATGATAAGAACCAGTGCTTAATTTGCAAAGAAATAAGTGCCAGGGCTCTCGTCAGGAGGCCACTGCACCTTGTACCACACATTACCCCTGTCATGTTGCCGATGATAATAACAACACAATTATTAACATTTACACTCCTACAGGTGTAACAGTTCGGACTATTTCATGCCCCCAAAGCTATAACAATGGCTTGGGTGGCAGGTAATATTCATTTTCACTGTATATTGAGTTAATTATTATCTGTTGTTGTGGTCATCTCTAAATTAGCTAGACAGTGCCACCTTCTGGCAGACTGTCACTGGCCCCAGTGCAGACAATTAAGTGCTGGTGCCGAGCACCTGAAACCACTGGTTCAAATTAAGCACTGATAAGAACAATTATTATAAGAAAGCTACCATAAACATGAAGGTGTGAAATATCAGAGACATTTTGGGATTTTTTACTTTGCTGCTCCAACATGGGTTGTCGCAGCAGAGGACGTGAAAGTAGAATCAGCACGCTGTTATAAATCAGTAAAGAAATGAATAACTGCGTTCCTAGTCTTCCACCTTAATTCGTACAAGGAATATTCCGGTCCCTGATTAGCATGAGACCCAAGAAGAAGAGCTCCCCTGGCTAAGTCAGACCCCAGACTTTGGCTGTCCACATCCTTTCCATAGCCTTGAGGAAGACCCGCCTTGACACCTAAGAATTAAGCTGTCTGCAGGGTCGAAACGTCGGCGTAACCTGCTGTCTCAGTATCATTGAATCTCCTGGCTTTCGAACATTGTGTACCTTTGCACACCACTGGAGACTTGTACTGACCCCCTCTATGATCAAAGAGTTCTATCTACTGTGAATACCTGTATATATTTTACCTGCACTTGTATATATTGCATTCACTTTATCACAGTCACTGAGCACATATTTCACATGTCACTGTTTTATTGTTGACAGCCTGATTATTCTATAAATTTACTTTAAATAAATATTCTGATTGAACTCAATATACATGAAGTGGGTTTTGCATGTGTTCTTTTCAAGTACTACTAAATTATATGGTACTTCTGAAAAATTGAAAAATTGCATAATGTTGTGAAATAATTCTTCCCTCTACCCCACAGAACCGCTGTAGCATTGTTGTTTGATACCCAGGTTCTGAGGGACACAGGGTTTCCCCATTGTTTTTGTGAGTTCCAACATGGGTGACAGCCATGTCAAACTGGTAAACAAAAATAAAATGTCCATGAGCACTTACAAATGAAGCAAAAGATTCAAGAGCATGCTGCACTTGCCAGGCACACAAAAACAAGGATGAATAAAATCAGCTGAATGACAGTAGCTGTGAGAAAGTGGATAATGAAAATTAGTTGGTAATAATGGTACTATTCTTGTTAGGTCCAGTAGTGGTTTCAGTCATTTAAACCTGAGTTCAACCATTGGTGGCTATGGCCCAGAATAGACCAACTTAATTTAAGAAAATATGTAAAGTATTTAGAAGTACTGAAACAGATAAATAAATGAAAACACAGAAAAATGAAAATGCTGCCCCAATTTGTAAATATAGAAACTATTTTAAGAAACAAAATAACACCAAAATGTCAAAAAGCCAATTAGGGGAACCGGAGATATAAATTTTTAACAAAAAATAGCGCCAAGCTCAAAGCACTAACTGCATGAAACTGGTCATGCTAGACCAGACGAGGGTCAGGTTTGAGGCTGGGTTTGCGGCTGACCGCAACAGGGCAGGGGTTGGACACGATGACAAGGTTGGTCCTGGTCAAAGAAGTACCCATAGACTAGGACATTCTCTGAGAGGGTAGTGAGTCTTCAACGGGGCAAGTCAGCAGGATGGATCCAAAGACGGGGTTGTCAAGAAAGGATGCTGTCTCGGTGAAGTAGTCAACGAGAACCTGTGCTTAACCCTCTGGTAGCTTAGCACTAAAGCAGTCAGGCTTAATTTAGAGGCAATGTTTAAAGTATTTATGCAGCACTCAAACAGTAATAAAGTGAAAATACAATGCAAGAAAAATTTGAAACCAATTTAGAAAATTATGGACTATTTAAAAAAATAAAATAACACCAAAATGACAAATTCAAATAAATAGAAAAGTTAAGGCTGACCACGGTGGAGTGTGAGCCAGATACAAGGAACAGGTACGTCCTTGTGAAAATGTTTACTTTTCAACCTAGTCTCTGGAATTTAAGGCAAAAATCCTTAGTGCAAAGCAGCAGGCTGTGGCTGAAGAGGGGTCCATGCCGTCGGACAGCCACTGTCCAAAGTCTCACGGAAGCTGTTGAATTTTGGTGGGGAACTTCTGAGGGAGAGAAATTTGAATTTCATACCTAGGGAAGTCCCCTTTCCAGCCAGATACTTTTCCTGCCATCCCTGGTGAAGATTTCTACTTTCGGACATTTTGGGGTGCAGTGTCTTCCAGTGGGGCAAGGCTGCAGGTGTAGCCGAACTGGGCTCCATGAGGCCAGTACTCACTCTCCACAGAGTACCACTGAATAGTATTTTCAGCTAGAGAGAAGAAAGTAGCAGAATCAACCTAAGTCTTAGGCCCAGCTGCGATGCTTGCCGAATTGGCTTGGCAGGTTGCACACTGTCCCTTGTCAATTATCAGAGCAAAACGTTGTGAAAAAGTTTCTATGTCCCTGGTTTCAAGAAACTTTACAGGAATACACTTTGACACCAGCGAAACATCCAAGACCTTGGGTGCAGCACATGGGGGCCAAAATTCACTCCAGAATTACATTAACAATATGTATAGTTTGAAATGTTTTAAAATTGTATGTTCAATATAATGCAAAATAAGTATATTTGAAGTATTCGGTCGGAAGTGCACTCGCTACAAGAGGTAGGCACACTATCTTTTGAACCGCAGGAGACATATACATGTCTTATACTTTTGAGGAAATAATCCACAGAAACGTCTTACATAGGCTTCAAATAGGACACTACAAACTCTTAGAAACTGTCTGTCAAAAATAGTTTTCTTACTGAATTACCAGGAAGAGCGCTTCACATTGAAAATGTGATCCTATTTATTTTTTCTATGTTTAGGATACACCAGTGTTAGTTTTTTTAATAGCCTCCTTCTTATTATCTTTGGAACCATAAAACACATTCCTGTGCTACTCTTTTACTTCATAACATTATCAAGTCTGTGTTAGGTTTTTTCAACAGGCTAAACACAAAGCCAGTTTCTTTATTCATATATCAAACTGATCCATACCGTCTTCTATAATCTCCGATTCTTTTCAGAAGCATAATTTCAAGCAAGACTTTTATAAGAGGTGAATAGGACTACTCTTCCATCTTATGGTTGATGTTTCATCAACATGGCGATAAATCCTTGTACAGTTTTTTTGTGCATGGAAATGAAGTTTAGGATTTGAGGTTGAATGAGACATATATTGCATATTTGTGTAAAAAAAACACTCCAAAACCACGATAACATATACAGTGAGAATAAATTGCAACATGTTCTTATCTCACTCATCCTGTCTATACAACCATTCCCACAATGGGTGGCTTTAGTAGCAATTTCTAGCCTTATTTGATAATAGTAGAAATATGTTTACATCCACAAACCTTTAGTATTAAAGGATTCCAGGGACCAGAGAATCTTGGTGGAAGCATACACTTTGATTAACTTTGATTAACTCTACATTGAACTGGTGTTATGTAGCTCGATGAACCATTTAAAGTACAGTTATGTCGAATTGTTCTCTTTAGTACTGAAATCTTTGGTGGTCCCTATGAGAGCACTCAGTCTCCGATTCACAAAGCGTTTTCTGTTAATACTTGTGTTTTACTGCTGACACAGTTGTGAATCACTAATGAATTTCCAAACCTAAGTCACAAACAATTTTCAGTGAGAAGTGTTTAAGGCTTAGATGTGAATAATTCATGAATTTGCTTATTCATGCCTATTCATGAAAATGAAAAAAGAACAATTGATGGATGGAATGTTGAACAATCTCAATCATTCACCCTCAGTACAGAGATCTGAACCTAAATCCATCCATTTATTTCCACACCATGCCATTCCAGTTTAGACCCAGCCACAGGCAATTCAGTTTTTACCCTGCTTCCCCTGGGAACAGTCCAGCCTGAACTGCCAGGCCAGGCCCTCTCTGGACCTGAAAAAAGTATCCTGGGACCATTTTGTGGGTATCACCCCTCATCAGTCAGGCTAGCTTGAATCCAGT